>NC_092412.1:84771257-87271257 GCF_040894005.1 Engystomops pustulosus | reverse complement strand
TTCACCAATTTCACTGCATTTGGATTTTTTTTCCCGCTTCCCAGTATAGGCATGGAATATTAGATACCGTCACTATGAAGTACAATTTGTTACACAAAAAACAAGCCATCACACAGCTCTCTACATGGAAAAATAAAAAAGTTATGGATATTTGAAGGTGGAGAATGAAAAATGAAAATGCAAAAAATAAAAAGGTCCTGGTTGTTAAGGGGTTAATATAATTAATCTGTTATTTGTGCTTTAAGCCGTGATTCTGATTTTATTTGTGGAATCACTTTTCCCCATATGTAAAACCTCCAAAACAAATATAATAAAAAAGCAATAAATAGTACCAATAGAACCGTTATCTTATCGTGCAAGAAACACACCCTAAAACACTCCTTTAATTGATAAATAAACTCTCAGAATATGGGAAGCAAAATGTGTCTTTTTAATTTTTCTAAAATTGTAAACCTGCACATTATTGTTGTTTCTTAATCACGCAAACCTACAGAATAATTCTTTCACATTTGATATACAGTGTGGTGAGCAGTGTAAATGTTTTAATTAAATAACAAGCGGGGAAGGGAGGGAAGCAGCAGGGGGCATGCAAGGAAGTAAAAAGAGGGCCCACCAGTCCCACAGATATTATTAATTCAGGAGTGGACGGTATGTGGGAGAGAACAGGAAGGTCCACGGTTTCTTCAGTCCGTGCCAGCGTTACCAGTGTTTCACCATGTTCCAGTGGCACAAGTGCTCCTCCGCGTTCCTGCTGTCATCTCAGGCCCGGAATGTTTCCTGCATTTCCTACTGTAGTACCTTGGCTGCCACCTCGGGGCTAGTCACACCCATGGAACGACCTGATGACACCCCGCCGCAGAAAGACTATCCCACTTTGCGGCGGGCTCTGGCGTAGACCAGGTGCCACTTGGATTCCGGTTTCGGGTATCGGCTAGTATCTCCCGCGATGGTCCAGAGGGTCCACAGACTCTTCCCTAAGAGACTCTATGACAGTTCGTCCCTACGAACTCTGACTTTAACATACATGATCTGCAGGGGACTGTGCAATGAGTTCCTCTATCCTATGAGTGGAAGCAATTTCTGTTATCGGGATTAAACAGACAGGCAAGGACAGTGGACCAAAACTTACTTAAGCTAGAGCCAAATCATCGGCAGGCATCAGGGACCACGGGGTATCATTTATGCAGTAGCGAGGGAACTCTGTACCACTGGGATAAGATCTGTGAAGCAGTCTCTCTGGTCCCTCCAGGTGGGAATGCGGGATTGTCTACAATTAAGGGCAAGGGGACTTTCAAGTCAATTAGGGAGAGACCGTGTTCTGGCCTACTCAGGGTACGTAGGGTGTGGGCCGGGGTCTCGTAGTGATACAAACAAAGAAAGGGAGATGGAGTCTCGAATGGTCAGGTCCAGGGGAGAGTAGAAAGCTCTCTGTGGCAAACCCCTTGCGCTAGGTCTACCCTTGTCTTAGAAGTTTTGCTGTAAAAGAAGTCCAGAAGCTGGGAGAAGGCCTCAGACAGAGAGTAAAGGAGGCACTCAGGCAGACCTATACCCCCTTTATATAAGGCAGACCACAATTTCACTTCGGATCCTGGGCTGTCCTGGGGACCAAATAAAGAAGCCAAAGCACTTTCGGACCTGTCAATAAGGAGAAGGGTATGAAAATTGGGATAGTCTGTACAAGGTAGGCAGTTGGGGCAGTCCCGAACCAGGAAACTTCTTTCTTTTTCCAGGAAGCCAAATCTATCCTAAACCTAGCCAGTAAAGGATGTCAGTAAATAAGCAGTTCAGGTTCTTACAAATTTTGATTCCTAAATATTTAATAACCACCCAGTGGCCAGGCAAAAAAGAGCCCATACATCAGAGCTGGCACATTGGCCGAGAGAGAGATGTTGAGGGCTTCGTATTTTGTCATATTTACCTTGAAGCTAGACCAACGGCCAAAGCTATTTAGCTCAGACATTAAAGCAGGGAGAGAAGTGTGAGGTTCCGTAACTTATACAAATAAATAATCAGCAAAAGCTGCCTCTGATGTCTGGGTTGTTTCGTTGTGAGTTACTCCATTACCAACATGTATAAAAGTGGTAACGGGGGGCAACCCTCCCAGGTGCCGTTGAGGGGGCTAATGGGCCATCATTTTAATTTCTCTAAAGTTCTCTCCTGTTACAATAGTCCCTCGGCCAGACTTAAATCTGGCCAAGGGATTATTATAAAGGGAGAGGAGATCTTATTGAAATATTTTACACTGATCATCTACAAGGCAAAGTCTAACCCAGGTGAGCACACGACCGGTTGCAGGAGAGAGGAGGGGTCGGCGCTCCTCACTCCTTCCCTCTCCATAAAAAGCCTCACCGTAGGTGCCATAGACCTATATAGACCTCTATTGGGGGCCGTGATCTGTCTGCAAATCACCGGCCCCTATGAAGTTGTGTGAATGAGAACTCAGGCTAAGGTATACGTTCGGCTGCCTCCATAGGGAGGCCTGCCCCCGGGCTGTTCATGTGGTAAAAGATAGCGGCCCAAGGAATAGTATCCAAGAAAATGACCACAAAATATGTATACAATAAACTTTTTTCACTTTGCTTCAAGTTTTTTTCACTAACAATTTCAATATTCATGAAAGTATAAGAACAATTTCATAGTGATTTGCTCGATAGTATAGCTTGCAATTTTCTAGACCATAGACAACGTGAGTATATAAATTCCCAACAGTCCATTTGCTTAATCACTAGTATAGTGTAATTTAGAGTTCATAAGTTGAAAAAACTCATGTGTCTTGATCTCGGGCAAAGACTCGTACTCTTCCAGACGCCTTACAAGATGATGTAAGCCACATACTGTGACATTTCAGGGCACACCCCCTCCTGTATCCTAGACCACCGCCCCTTATTTCCAATATTCCCTCCACGTATTATGATTTTTTGTACATAAAAGATAGAGGTCAATGGCATACAAATTAGGCTTAACCCCTTCATGACCTCTTAACCCCTTCATGACCGGCAGAGGTCGCACTACGTTTTTTCCAGAAGAGTAATAATGCTCCTCTTACCATTTGTAAGGAGTATTTTTCGCCAATGAGGAGTATATTTTCACTAATAGAAATACAGAGTGGGGGTGGGTTTAAAATGTGTGGGGGCATTATACAGTGTGAGTGTGTAATTTTAATATTCATGCAATTCATGCAAGATGATCGTTATTGCACATAAATATTGCAATAATGAGTGTGTAACTCCTACTGTATATGCAGGCAGTGAGGGCATAAGAGATTGAGCAATTTAAGTGGCGCATTATACTGCGTAGGGACACAAGGCTACAAAATGGCTGCGTCCTTAAGGAGTTAATGGGACACCAGAATTTTGTTTCTAAGTGCCAGGGTTCAGGAGATATGACCGTTAGACTGTCAGCTGAAGGCAGAAAGCATAAGGAGCTGCAGAAGACTCTTTGTAAAAGTACAAGCACCCTCTGCATGCATCCTCAGAACTGCAAAAATTGACCTGGACATTCAGGCACCAAATGACCTTTGGTCATGAAGTGGTTACGAACAAATCTACATCTTTTGCCTAACCACTGGGACTGCCTGTATTAAGTGAACTGCCCCATCAATGCAAATGGGTAGTTGTTTTCGATTCTGCGACACAAGCAACATTAAAATAACTGCACTTTTTCTAATTAGAAGTACAAATATTAGTTTTGTGGTCTGGTAGCAAAGTAAAATGTATAAAGGGCTTTATTCATGCCCGAGTCTTGGGTGTTCTTGCCAACAAGTACGTGTGTTTTGTCAAGTATCCAGATCAACTCTGTGCAGGACTTGTAGTATCATACTTTTACACTGACTACATTGATAATGGGACATTTTATTAGAATTTTAGGATTAGACATCTGCTTTTTTTATTTTACAATGAAGGAAAAGTCGAATACAGTTGAATTTCTTCTGAAGTTCCATTGAACATGTCACATTACAACTTTCATTATTTGTTGGATGTGTAGCCCTAACCTATGTGAATTTTATTGTATTTGATATATTGGGTAGACATTTAGGTACATTTTTTTTCTTAATGTGTTGCAAAACAGAAGTATTGCAGTGTATTGTATGAGTGCCTTATTGTGCCAAAGCAAAGTAAGGGACACTGTCACTATATTTTACCCCAATAAGATAAGCACCCTCAGGGTATGAAATGTCCTTACTTGAGTGTCCTCTTTTTTTCAGCAGAATGAAGAAATATTGCTTAAATAGTCATAAACTTTTCAACAAACTTTGAATAAATCGTTGAATACATGAAACATTGTAACACGTCTTCTCAGAGCAAATTCTCTCTTGCTACTTACTTTGGCTTTTATCTTCCTTTCATCTTCACTCCTTAAAGGGGTTGTCCCATCATAGTGCCTAACTTGTTGATCAGTGAGGGCCCCACGGATCACGAGAACAGGGGTCTGATGTATCCTGAGCTGATCGAAGCAGTCGGCCATAGAGATGAACGGTCATCTCTATGGAACTGAAGGAGATGGCCGAGCATGCCCCGTTCATCTTTATGTAGCTGAAGGAGTTAGCTGAGCGTGCCAGTTAATCTCTATGGAGCTGATAGAGATGAACGTGGCAGCCCGCATATGCGCGACCGGCTGCTCCGGTCATCTTGGAGTGTGTCTCCCATCACCAAGACCCTCACCGATCAGCAAGATGGGCACTATCCTGTGGATAGGGCCTAACTTGCTACGATGGGACCAGGGCCGGCTCCAGGTTTTTTGTATGATAGAGCCTCAGTGGGCCCCTTCATGGTCTCCCCTTCAGTAGCCTCACTGCCGCCCCTACCTCGCGTAGCCACACTCCCCCCCCCTCCCCCTGTAGACACACTGTATCCCCCCGTCCAGCTACACTGCCCCCCCCCCCGCTGGGTAAGAAAAAAACTCACCTTTTCTCCTTCCCCCAAAGCAGCGCAGGAACAGCCGCCACCTTTCTTCAGCATGTGCCCGCTGTACGGGCCGGCTCTGAAACCGGCACACGTGATCCGATAACATCATCATGTGCACCGGCTTCAGAGCCGTCGCATACTGTGCGGAGCACAGCTTCGGGTGAACGAGGACAGGTGAGTTTCGGATTCTGCTTCTATGCTGCGCTCCCGACGAGCGCAGCATGGAGGCAGAAAACAACACCAGCCGGCACCCGGGGCCCCGGCACTTGCCCTGGTAAGCCTGGTGCTGGCGCCGGGCCTGGATGGGACAACACCTTTAATCTACATTGCTACTTGCTAAAGACAGATAATACTTGTTGGTTTGATTTGCCAATAGGCGTTATTTTAGAGCAAGTTTTCCAATACAACTGTGTGGTTGCTATGTAGTGCCCTATTATACTGACTTCTTCTATTAATTATTTCTGCATCCAAATTTTTTGCAGTTGGCTCAATTCACTTTTTCTTGTTGGCCACAAGAGAAAACTTGAGGAAGATGACATGTACAATGTACTCCCAGAAGACACCTCAGAGAGACTTGGAGAGGAGCTTCAGTGGTAGGTGGCTTCGCTGTTTTTCCTACATGGGGGGTGAAGTTTGGGGGGAGGGTCAAACTTTGTTTCCAATGGAGATCCTGATGTAGATGCTAAGGAACCCATAGACATTGCTGTCAGAATCCGGCAGCCACAACCATATTGATTTGCCCATAAAAGAAAGTTTTCAAATTTTAACCCCTTAACGCTCTGCGCCGTAGCTCTACGGCGCAGAGGTATAAGGGATGTATGAAGAGGGCTCACGGGCTGAGTCCTCTTCATACAAAGGTGGGGGTTTTTGCATTTTGCACAAAACCCCCACCGCTAATAACCGCGGTCGGTGCTTGCACCGATCGCGGCTATTAACCCCCTAAACGCCGCCGGCAAAGTTGCCGGCGGCGTTTAAAAGACGGCGGCGCGTGGGCGCCGCCATCTTTTTTTCGATCGCCACGCCCCCGAACGTCATCGGGGGGCGGCGATCAGTTGCCATGGTAGCCTCGTGTCTTCTTTTGACACGAGGCTATCTGGCAGCTGCATATTCGTTACAATGAGCCAGTGGCTCATTGTAATGAATGTGCTGCAAAAATGCCATATATTGCAATACAGAAGTATTGCAGTATATGGTAGCAGCGATCTGACTATCTAGGGTTAATGTACCCTAGATGGTCTAAAAGATAGTGAAAAAAAAAAGAAAAAAAAAAGTTTAAAAAATAAAAAAAATTAATAAAATATTAAAAGTTCAAATCACCCCCCTTTCCCTAGAACGGATATAAAACATAACAAACAGTAAAAATCACAGACATATTAGGTATCGCCGCGTCCCAAAATGCCCGATCTATCAAAATATAAAAACGGTTACGGCCGGCGGTGACCTCCGAGGCGGGAAATGGCGCCCAAATGTCCGAAATGCGACTTTTACACCTTTTTACATAACATAAAAAATGAAATAAAAAATGATCAAAATGTCGCACAGACCTCAAAATGGTAGCAATGAAAACGTCGCCTCATTTCGCAAAAAATGACCCCTCACACATTTCCGTGCGCCAAAGTATGAAAAAGTTATTAGCGTCAGAAGATGGCAAAAATTTTTTTTTCTTTTTTGTACACATTCGTTTAATTTTTGAAAATGTATTAAAACACAATAAAACCTGTATAAATTTGGTATCACCGCGATCGCACCGAACCAAAGAATAAAGTAGGCGTGTTATTTGGAGCGAAGAGTGAAAGTCGTAAAAACTGAGCCCACAAGAACGTGACGCACGTGCGGTTTTTTTTCAATTTTTCCACATTTGGAATTTTTTTTCAGCTTTGCAGTACATGGCATGTTAAAATAAATAACATTACGGGAAAGTAAAATTTGTTACGCACAAAATAAGCCCTCACACAGGTCTGTACACGGAAAAATGAAAAAGTTATGGATTTTTGAAGTTGGAGAGCGAGAAATGAGGCGAAAAACCCTCCGTCCTTAAGGGGTTAATCACCTAGTGATGTTTACACAATAAAGATAATTATTAACCCCCTTACAATTTTACTCAGTTTTATTGCTGTTTTAGCTTTTATAACTCAGTGATAGTAATTGTAAAATTCTCTAAACAGACACTTTATGATCCTTCTGTGCTATGAGAGGCTGTGTGCTGACAATGAGATTATCATCCTACAGTTTTAGCTACACTTTCATTATATACTATGTTACAGACATTTCCCATTAATAAGTGGAGGCTATTGTGTAGGAAATCCTGACACTTAACCACACATAATATCTAATGAAGGAAATGTAGTGTCTGCCTGGCAGTCCTAATAGCAGATATGTACGACATCATTAATCTGGTGTACATCCTATCAATTATAAAGCCACTATCTGAATATATTTCCATACTTGGATCACAGGACAATATTTCCTTCATCAGGAAACTTGTGAAAGGATAATTGCTAGGCACTTCTGAGGTGGGGCTGTTTATCAAGGATTGGAAATGGTGACCAGGATTGTCTGCCAAGAAACTTTTCTGCTGCTGGTAAATGGAAGCCTATGTAATAAAAGTGTAAGCCCATTGTCTTTGTTGCTTCCCGAATCTGCCTCTGTAGCCTGTAGAGGTTTTTCCTAATCCATGGAAGTCGATACAATTTTTTATGCAGTTTTAGTCCTGTTTCATATCATTCATATCGTGCATTGACTATATGTCTGGCTAATATAACAGCTAATAGAGTTAAACCAGATCCCCTAGTGAAGGTTAGAATAGGGATTTACTAGGGATAATAGCAATGGATTTTACCATCTTGATAATGCAGGTCTGCAACTTCTAGTTCTGTATGGGAGACCAAACATATTTTTTTGGTTATAATTAACTTTTTAAAATCGAATAATCGAAATTTAAAATCGAAATTAAATAATTACAAATCAAATCGAGTCCCCCCCGTGTTTGATAACCTGCCAGATGGGCTGCAGGCCAATATTGATAGATTTAGACATTCTATAGATATGGTCTCTCCCTGGATATCTCAACGGTAAAACAGTAAAATCCCAGCCTTAGTAAAGGATGAAGTAAAGGAATCTGAAGTGCAGATATAAAGCATCATTAAAAAAGGCACAGACTCCAAAAAAAAAAAAGTTTCCCCCTGCTGACTGTTTTATAAAATAAATCCCAGATTGATGTATAAACCTAAACAAGGAATTGATTGACCTTGCCTTTGTCCAGCATGGCTCTGGTCCATCATATTAAAATAGCAAATGACTAAGTAGGCCATTAAACATTAGAATACTAAAAACTGGCTAATTGCAGTGTATAAGTGTCAATGCCTACCGTAATGTGGTCATGCACCTGCTTTTTTTTGGAAGTAGTTGAAGGACAACTTCTAGCTTATGGTTTATCGCACCATTATTATATCTGTGGTGTAACTTGAGAGGGTGTAGGGGGGCGGTCACAACCAGGTCTGGGAGGCTTAGTGGGCCCATAAGGTGTCATTTTCCCCATACGAAAAGACTAGTACTATAAACCATACATTATAATTGGGGACCTAGCATGGACTTTGCACTGGGGTCTGACAGCTTCAATTTAAAGGGAACCTGTCATCAGCAATTGGCCTAATAAACCACTAACACAGTATTGTCATGGTCTATTGTGGTTGCATCAACTTGAAAATCAACTTTGAAGTGAGAGGTAAATTGGTTGTATAAAGTCAAGGAGGAGGAGAATTTAGCACTGAAGTCAAAGGGGGGAGCTCTGAATGCCTTGAAATCGTTTCATTAGACTTCAGGAGATCTGGTTAGCGATGATTCTGGATGCAGGACCATCAATTATAGTGAAGAGGGCTTTCTGAGGAAAAGAAAGCTTGATTTCAGTGTTAAAATCACCACCTCCTTGACTTTATACAACCAATTTACATCTCACTGTAAAATTGATTTTCTGGATGCCACTACACTGGCCATGTAATAAACATGATCTGGAAGGTGCTCAACAGCTTGACAACATACATACAATTTCTGCTGATAGGTTCCTTTAAGTCACTGTCTGTGGCACACCTGGTTGCTCTGCATAAACTCTTAGGCTATATTCACACTGCCGTTGCCCGCCCGTACCGTACCGTAGCGGGCAACGGCAGTGTACGGGGAGAGGAGGAGGTGAGTGCAGCTCACCCCCGCCCCTCTCCATAGCAACCTATGGCGCACGGCGCCGTATTACGGGAAAAGATAGGACAGGTCTTATCTTTTTCCCGGGTACGGAACGGTACGGTGCCGCACGTGTGCTGCACCGTACCGCTCCCGTGGGGTGCCGTGTGCCCATAGAAGTGTATGGGGGACGTATATCGGCCGTATATACGTCGGCCGTATATACGTCCCCCATACGTTCGTGTGAATATAGCCTTAGAGGGACACTGTCATCAGATTCTATCCCTCAGGTAGACTCGGGTAGAATTACCAGACTTGTGGTTCTATGAGCTACAGAACCAGAGATGCAAACAGTTAAATATATAGTTCCCACCTATTTCTTTATCTGCAGCTCAAAATTTCTAAATACTCCATCAATATATATTAAAATGCTTATATCTCTGATTCTTTCATCTCAAAGAACCACAACTCTAAGTCAAACTAGAAGTTGTGGGTCTTCTCTTCAACATGATACCAAAAGCCTGTTTTTAGGTACTTTATAAGACAAAGCATCTGAAGTGACATTTTCTCATGACTTTGGAGGAGATTTTTTTTATTGGTAAAAAGGAAATTTAAAGCCTGTAACCTGTCACCAGCAGTGTCATTTTAGCTGGTGCAGCCTGTGTCTCGGTCTCTTCATTCATTCTTCCTCTACTCCACTGGATGCATGCGCAGTAGAGGTGATTGAGACACAGGCTGCTGCCGCTGCCCCTACCTTCCCTGGGGCTTGCCACATGCTGCTGGCAAGGAGCCAGGTAATGTGAAAGAAAGTTTTATAAAGTACTGAAATGATTCAGAATGCTGATAAAGGCATTTTAAGATCTGCATCACCATGAGCTGTCACAAGCTAAAAATGACATGTTTTGCAAAATCTGGTGGTGGTGTCCCTTTAATGTGTAAAGGAGTCCCTGCACTGAGGTTGATCAACAGAATTGCCCAACTATTAAAAGTACACCAATGATCATAAGTAATGCATTTATATTTATCTGAGTTTCTGGGTGGCTTATGATGAATACAGGAGCCACACAATAAGTGTATTACACTGTTTAGTGAGTGTCTAGTGCGAAATGACAAGACCCCTTTAATTTCTTCACCTGGTAACTATGGATACTGTGCCCTGAACTGTCATTAGTAATATAATATACGCGTATTTTGATCTTTGATCCAGAATGACTGCTTGTGGTATCTAGTTCCCCTGCTTGTAAGTTACTTGCCACTGATATTTAACGGAATCTATTCCAACCAAATCTTTCCTCTAAAAGTCAAATACCATACACCAATTTAATTGTAATAACTCTTTGACACATAAAATGAAATAAAAATTGGGGTTAAAATCTGTTTTTAACAATTCAGGGGTCATTCAGGGGGTTTCTAGTATAGACTGTTCAAAAACAAAATAAAGGAAACACTCAAATAACACTTCTTATATCTGAATGAATTAAATATTCTCATTAAATACTTTGTTCTGTACAAAGTTGAACGTGCTGACAACCAAATCACAAAAGCATCAATGGAAATTAAATTTATTAACCAATGGAGGCCTGTATTTGGAGTCACCCACAAAATAAAAGTGGAAAAACACACTACAGGCTTATCCAAATTTGATGTAATGTCCGTAAAACAAGACAAAATGAGGCTCAGTATTGTTCATGGCCTCCAGGTGCCTGTATGACCTCCCTACAAAGCTTCAGCATGCTCCTGATGACTTCCTTAGGGATATCCTCCCAGACCTGGACTGAAGCATCCGCCAATTCCTGGATAGTCTGTGGTGCAACGTGACCATGGTGGATGGAGCGAGACATGTTGTTCTAGATGTGCTCAATCGGATTCAGATCTGGGGAAAGAGCAGGCCAGTCCATAGCTTCAATGCTTTCATCTTGCAAGAATTGCTGACACAATCCAGCCACATGAGGTCTAGCATTGTCCTGCATTAGGAGGAACCCAGGGCCAACCGCACCAGCATATGGTCTCACAAGGGGTCTGAGGATCTCCTCTCAGTACCTAATGGTGGTCAGGCTACCTCTGGCAAGCACATGGAGGGTTGTGCTGCCCTCCGAAGAAATGCCACCCCACACCATTACTGACCCACTGCTAAGGATGCTGAAGGATGTAGAAGTTGGCAAATCGCTCTTCACAACGTCTACAGACTCTGTCACGTCTGTCACATGTGCTCACTGTGAACCTGCTTTAATCTTGAAAGAGCACAGGGTGCCAGTGGTGAATTTGCCAATCCTGATGATTTTTGGAAAAAAACCAAGCGTCCTGCAAGGGATTTGAGCACAACCCCAATCTGTGGATGGCGGGCCTTCATGCATCCTCATGGAGTCGGTTTGCTAAAGGTCATTTTGCAGGGCTCTGGCAGTACTCCTCCCTTTCCTCCTTGCACACATGCTGAGATAGTGGTCCTGCTGCTCTTACGCCCCCCCCCCCCCCCCCAAATGTCAACACAGACTGACAGGAGTCAGCGGATGCTTTAGTCCAGGTTTGGGAGGAGATCCTGCAGGAGACCACCCGCAACCTCATCAGGAGCATGCAGAGGTGTTGTAGGGAGATCATACAGGCTACAGGGGCTGACGGGCTGTATACTACAGGGGCTGACAGGCTGTATACTACAGGGGCTGACAGGCTGTATACTACAGGGGCTGACAGGCTGTATACTACAGGGGCTGACAGGCTGTATACTACAGGGACTGACAGGCTGTATACTACAGGGGCTAGCAGGCTGCAATCTACAAGGGGCTGGCAGGCTATATACTACAAGGGGCTGGCAGGCTATATACTACAAGGGGCTGGCAGGCTATATACTACAAGGGGCTGGCTGGCTGTATACTAGAGGGGGCTGGCTGGCTGTATACTAGAGGGGGCTGGCTGGCTGTATACTAGAGGGGGCTGGCTGGCTGTATACTAGAGGGGGCTGGCTGGCTGTATACTAGAGGGGGCTGGCTGGCTGTATACTAGAGGGGGCTGGCTGGCTGTATACTAGAGGGGGCTGGCTGGCTGTATACTAGAGGGGGCTGGCTGGCTGTATACTAGAAGGGGCTGGCTGGCTGTATACTAGAAGGGGCTGGCTGGCTGTATACTAGAAGGGGCTGGCTGGCTGTATACTAGAAGGGGCTGGCTGGCTGTATACTAGAAGGGGCTGGCTGGCTGTATACTAGAAGGGGCTGGCTGGCTGTATACTAGAAGGGGCTGGCTGGCTGTATACTACAGGGGGCTGGCTGGCTATATGCTGGGAGTCTGTGACCAATGCATTTCCCATCCTCGGCTTATATTTGAGCCAATAGGTTTTCCCAGTATATACGGTAGTCAATGAGAATATTTAATTCATTCACATTTCCTGCAATTTTTTTGAGCAGTGTATATAGGTTTCGCTAAATCACTTCTGATCTGAAATAATGATTCAAAAAGTCACTATAAGAAATTCTTGTTAAAATATGAAAATTTAAACCTTCTAGCATCCTGAAAACATTGGTAGTAATGCTGATCCAGAACTAAAAAAAGGTTATGGAGCAACACTGTAATAGGGGGTTCAATCCTCACAAATTTAGGCTGCAAGCCTGGGCAAATAAACACTAATACTTAGCAGGAGTGCTGCTTCTAACAATTTAGTAGGTGTGGTGCTCCTTCAATTTTATTTTTACATTGTTAGCAATGTTTGTATTATTCACATTGAAATAATATTCCTGTAGTATTCCTGTAGTAGTAAGAACCACACAGCACTTCTGTTTTTGCTGATTTATTTATATTATGATGCATATTTAATTCTTCCAGGTACTGGGAAAGAGAATTACAAGAAGCTCAAAAAAAGGGTCGTATCCCACGTCTGACAAAGGCTATCATACGCTGCCATTGGAAAGCCTACTCTGTCCTAGGATTCTTTACCTTTATTGAGGTAGATGTACTGAGATCTTTCATCTATTACTGCATAAGTTTGAAGTGTAAACTTCAAGGAGGGCTGGATTGAAAGCATTCTTAAAAGGAAATATACCACTCATTTAGTGGTAGAACAACCCTTAAAGGAACCTGTCATCAGAAATTGACCTAATCAACCATTACCAGTATGTTGTTTAGCAGATTAACACCTTCCAGATCATGTTTCTTTCATGGCCCAGTGTGGTGGTATCATTCAGAAAATCAACTTTGAAGTGAGCTGTAAATTGCTTGTATAAAGTCATGGAGGTGGAGAGCTCAGTATTGAAGTCAAGCTATTCTCCCCTGGATGTAGGACAATCAATTCCAGTGAAGAGGGCATTCTGAAGGAAAGCTTGTCATTATAAAGTTGATTTGCCGGATGATGCCACCAAGCTGGGCCATAAAAAGGAAATGATCTAGAAGGTGTTCAGCTGCTTGATGACATACTGGTAGTCGTTTATTAGGTCAATTTCTGCTGACGGGTTCCCTTAATAACTGCGCAGTACATGGAAGCTACTCACTGCTTCCACAATATATCTAGCAGATGGTGGGAGAGAGAGCGAGAAAGTAGGGGTTGGGGAAAAGGGCCCAGGCACATTTAATTAAATAAAAAGGAAGTTTTCAAACTTCACTGTTCATATACAGTAGGCGACAGGAATATTTTGATAATTCCTGATGACTGCTTAATTTTCTCCATATGAGTAATAAGCAGGGACAGATAAGCCAGTAATCCTGCAGACGCTGTACATTTTTAGTTTCCGGACTTCTTCCTTTATGACTTCCTGCAAGTTTTTTTTTTTTTTTTTTTTTTGCACTGAATCCTGTAATTTAATTTTTTTTGAGGAATTACTATTGGTAAAGGAAAATAGTTTTTGGATGTGAACTAGCTGTTTTTTTAACGTCTAGCACGTGTCCCAACTTATTTAATTTAATGGGCTCCTGCACATGGCGGAGGTTAACACAGCTCCTTGTATGAGCCGACAGCCCGAGCCACAAATTATAGTGCAGGCCTTATTCCTGCCAGAGGTTGCAGCTTGTGCAGTCCTTTTCTACAGTCATTGGTACCGTATTTTTCGGCCTATAAGGCGCACCAAAAATCCTTTAATTTTCTCAGAAATCAAAGGTGCTCCTTATAGGCCAGTGCGCCTATACAGAAATGTACTACAGACAAGTTGTACTCTACATTTACCAGTGTTTAATAGCTCCATCCCCAGAAATTTCCTGCACCTTCCCACACAGTATACAGGGTCCCTAGCTCCTGAAGTGCCCTGGCCCCACAACTAACATTGTGCCCATCCTGCCCTCCCCTAGCATGGAGAGATCGGAGCTGCCATAGTGCCGACCACGAGGCAATCATCATCATCAGTAAACAATCCCCCATACCTGACAGCCCTGTAACAGGGGAAAGAGAAGGAGCCACAGGGAACCCCACAGAAATAACACCCTGGCTGAGGAGGGAAGGAGAAGGGGCAGAGGGAAACCGCTTAACCCCTGCTGCATCACCCTGCATTAACCCCCAGCAGCCCATACCTCTGAGATCGGAGCTCTCTGACACACTGAAGACAAGTTTCCCGGGAAGTGTAGCTGGCTTGAACTGTGCACAGGTCTGTCACCTGCTGGTCATTTTTAGGTACTGCATTTGATCCTGCCCCTTATACTCCAGTGTGCCTTATATATGAACCTAGATGTCTTAGCAGGCATTTATTAGAGGTGCGCCTTATAGTCCGGTGCGCCTTATAGGCCGAAAAATACGGTATGTAAGTAGACCCACACATGGGCAACACACGAGCTGCAGACAATGCACCACTGAGCCCTTGTTTGTGGCTCTAGAGCACACAATGCTGGTTTACCTGAAAATGCAGAAATTCCATTTAAAAAATACATGGCCACCTACCCTGAGGTTTCACAATTCTTTTATTCCTAAGTCAATTGTACTATATAATCAGATGTTTGGCTTAGGAAAAAAAAAGCGTTGAACTAGTCCAAAAATCTGTCCGCCTCCACCCAATTCACAATATGGTATGTTATCTTATGCTCAAACTGCCTGTACAAATCAATTTCCCCATGGATAAAGTTTTATTGTATTGCATTGTACTTGTTAGAATTGTAGTTTACTGTAACTCTTATTTGGAATTAACTTTTGTCTTGGATGTCCCTTTTCTTTTTAGGAAAGTGTCAAAGTGATCCAACCTATTTTTCTTGGAAATGTTATAAGCTACTTTGAGATGGCTGATCCTAGTGAAGCCGCCCTGGCTAATGCCTACATAAACGCTGCTGCCTTGTCTGTTTGTACCTTACTTTTGGCAGTCCTTCACCATATTTATTTTTATCATGTTCTTCGAGCTGGCATGAAGCTTCGTGTGGCAATGTGCCACATGATTTATAAAAAGGTGAGCATTTATTTTAGCATCAGTTGGATTTAGCACTGAATTATTACTAGTTGTTAATTCATATGATTAGTAAGGTCATCGTTGTTAATAGTAAAACATAACTAAAATAGTTTAATTATTACTATGTTAATTTTACTTTATTCATTCTATATATAACAAAGTATGCAAATGTTTTTGTCTAAGGAATTAAATGCACAGCCAAAAATACCCCAATGGCAATAATAGAAAAAATGAGAACATCCAGTAATAGACAGGAGGCCTGCCTACTCCTATAAAAATAACAAAGAAAAATCAAAGGTGAAAGGAGGAGCAGGATTGGGTGTTCCCAAAATTTATCAAGAATATTTCCCTGATTAGGCTGCTAATGAATTTATTGTGAGGACACTTGGTGCATTAGAGCGTTTACTTTGTGAGGTTCACTAAGGCATTCAGATAATTTATATCCTGCTGGTTAATATTCACTTGAATATAGGAGTTACAATAAAACCTCAGGGTTTGTGTCTTGATAGAAAAGATCTAGAAAAAGAAGTCCATCTAAAGCTGGTTGCTTATAAGCATGTTTGTTCCAGAAAAAAAAGATGCAAAAAAGATGTGCAGGATTTACTGGACTGCACCTAAAATCATACTGATGTTCTGAGTTGCTACTGGGCATCATAATGCATAAAAAATGTGTAAAATTCTACCATCAAAATAATGCATGATAAACTAGGGACACTTACTCATAGATACAGGCACCGTGACACTGGTAATATTCTTAAATTTGTTTTTTTTCTTCTAAAATCAATGTTTCAAATTATGCTAATTGAGCCAGAAAGGCTATCCTAGCCCCTCTGCAATGTGGTTTTACAGACTGTTACACTGTCTCACTGCTCCCTCAACATCTTTGCAGCAATTCCTGCAGGGGGATGGTGAGAAAGTGTAACAGCCTGTAAAGCCGCATCACAGAGGGGCCAAGGTAGCCCCTCAGGCTCATAATTTTAAAAGCTGACTTTAGTAGGATGGAGGCCATGGATAACAAATATAAGAAGAGAACTATAGTCACACTGCCTAGATCTATGAGTAATTGCCCCTGGTTTATAATAATGATGGTAGATTTCCTTTGAAGAGCACTTGCCATTAAAATTAACCCACCCAAAATCGTTGTTAAAAACTATAATTAGAAAGAATTTCCCTCATCCCTAAATGGATCCTTTCCACGGCTGCAATGTTTGTAAACTTATATGCAACTCACCTGATGCGAGTCATACAATACGTGAGTCACGCATATTAAACTTTACTTGCATTGCCCTGTTTCCTGATTGATGGGTCTAAGTGCTAAGATATTCTGCTGTATGAAACTCTGATAGAGCTCTGTTATATCATTGGACACATTGGTCATCTAAGGTCCTGTTACATCTTTATCATCTACCCCATGTATGTATCTGATCACATGAAATCACAGAATGCCTCCATAGAGGATGTCCAATTAGGCTGCTGTGATTTTTTTGTGATCAGATACATACATGAGATTAGTTAGTTAACTTCATTCAGACCGCCCGCTGACTTTAGACGTGGGGCGGTTTTTAACCGCTTCTCCCTTCTCCGCTACTCACAGATTCACGCTGAAGTAGAGCTATGCACAAAGGAGTGGATCTGCTGGCTCTATAGACTCGGGAGTCACGTGACCGCCGGATCTAAAGAGGTTAATCAGAGCAGCTGGGTCTAATCAGAGTCACTAGGTTATTCTCCCTGTAACTGGGGAATCTATAAAGAAATTTATAAAATAAAATAAAAAACTGTGAAAATGCCCCCCAGGGGTCTTTTGGGACCTCATAGGGGAAATATAAAGTAAAAATATACACCCATAAATAAAAAAGAATAAATACATTTGCATTTCCCCATATAAAAAAAAAAAAAATTCTCGCTACACTACAAAAATTATGCCATAGTAGCTCTGTTTGCCCAAGACTATACATATTGGGGCTCATTTACTAAGGGTCTGCGGAGCGCATTTTCGTCGAGTTTCCCAACGATTTCCGATTAGCGGCACATTTAACAGGGGATTTCGGCGCATTGGTGCCGGGTTTCACGTGACACGTCGGACGATCCGACAGATTTGGACAAAGCGCAGGATTTATCATTGTAAATTGTGTCGCAAGACACGCACTTACAAGCACCGTGAAGAAGGTGAACTCCAGCGGACCTCAGCTGGGGAACCGACAGATGCAGGATCTTGGGCGCACAATGTTGGTGAATCGCGTCGGACTTCACCTACATTGGACCATCCGGATCGGGGATCGCGACAGGACCGGGCAAGTAAATGTGCCCCATTGTATATAAAAATGACCAAAACAAAATAGGGAATTCAATTAATGTGAAAATTAAAAAAAAGCACTATAAATTACAAAAAAAGCCTTTTTTCCAATTTTAACCCCAAATAAAACTAAAAATGAAAATCTTTAAATCTTGAAACTTTTATTATGTTTTAAGTAGCTCCCGAAAAAAACACTGCAAAATATTTTAAGGTAACACGCAAAAAAAAAGTTATGGGCCTTAAACCACCGCCTACAAAAATTTGATAAAATGGTCGCTAGAGCCTTTTTAGGTCGAGTCGCTAAGGGGTTGATAGGGCTCTATGGGAACTTGTCACTAGCTGTATTATAGAAAACGTGGTGACAGATTCCCTTTAAGAGAGACCCCACATGTCAGTGGTGAAGAAGTGCAGTTTTGCAAGATAGGAAATATCAGTGAGGGATACTTACAGTATGAAAAGAGGATAACATTTGTAGGGAGTTGTATTTGTTGGGCTAAATATACATAGAAGAATGTACTGCTCAGTAAGTACAAATGCTACTGTCTCTAGGTTCCCATGTGATGATGTGTTGAGGCATCATGGAATTGAGAGCTGACAACTTAAAATAACAGAAACATAAGATTAAAAGTGATGACTGGCATTATTACAGGGAAATAAGTGTCTTTTTGCTTAATTTTCAGTGCGGTGAAATGAATGTTTCTGCCATAGTACTGTGTAAATTATTACATTTTTTCCTGAAGTGAAATGGTTGTATCTGGACTTGTACACCTTGCTTGTATGACTGAAGCACTGATACAATGCTAGCTAAAAACTAAAACAAAAAATACAATAGTTTTATGAATTTTCTGCCCTCTGTTTCTTTCCTATTCTTTAATCCGTAAGCAAAACTTAGCAAAACTAGTATCATGTTCGTGATACTAGATGTCTAGCAACAAAATTTATATTTTATAGTTTAGAAATTTGTCTAAACTCTGGATAGCATCTCAATAACAATGTTAATAGTGATGACTGACAATGAAATTCAACACTAAGGAGACTGTTGCATCCCTTCTGTTTTAGGCTCTCCGTCTTAGTAATTCAGCCATGGGAAAAACAACGACTGGTCAGATTGTAAATCTCTTGTCAAATGATGTCAACAAGTTTGATCAGGTATTTTTTGGATACGGATCATAAAGATACATGTATTTTAAATATATTTTTCTTTGATTTGGTAAAAAATACTAGAAGTCTCCATAACCATGATGAAATGATGAGCTACGGTGAGGATCCCTAAAAAGAGTGTCTTTGTCACATGTTCCCATCCATGTTATGATTGTGTAAAACAATAAGACTCATGAAAATGACAATAATTAAATATTCTATAAAACTAAAAAAAATACCTACAGGAGGCTAGTAAAGAGATAACCTCCAGGAGGAGCTTCTTTTTAGTGGACATAAACTTGGAAAATCTAACTTGTTCATTGGTCTACAGTTTCTTCAGTTTATATAAAAAATCTTCACAATATCATAACACGTTCTTTGCATCTATTTGGAAATGTGTTCTCTGTTTTATTTGATTTTAAGAACTTTGGGCCTATCACAGAATTAAGTTTTGCAAGTTTGTCTGCCACATAACTGCAATGAGCTGGGATCCTACAATAACCACATTGTTTGTGGTGTTATTATGCCACAAGCGGATAAAAGGAGAATAAAGTATTTAACTTTTTCTTTCCTACTGTTTTCTCTGGCGCAAACACTGCCAAGTACCTGCCTGTGTGATGCCATCCTTCTCGTATGCCTTTGGTTGTGAAGAGTAATTATGTGCATCTTTTTTTTACAGGTAACTATCTTTTTGCACTTTCTGTGGGCAGGACCGTTGCAGGCGATTGCAGTAACTGTATTACTTTGGATAGAGATTGGCCCATCGTGTCTGGCAGGGATGGCAGTACTTATTATACTCATGCCCTTGCAAACCATTCTTGGAAAATTCTTCACATCTTTGAGGTGAACATTCATTCCGGCTAAACTATACAAGAGTAGTGAGAAAAGATCCCCTTGAGTAATAAGTAGTGGTGGATTTTAGTAAGCTGAAGGATGAAAAGTTTCTAATCAAAAAAAAAAAAAAAAATAGGGTTGCAGAAAAGCATTTCATTGCATGGCGTGGAGTTGTTACATGCCTTTCACTTAGATTTGGATGCATATAAAAACATTATATGAACATACCCTGCAGTGCATTGTAAGACATAATGATGAGTAATATGTACCAACAGGTTCCTAAGCCGTAAATCCGGTATTGACTGGAATAATTGCGAGTCTTATTTCTAACACCCAGTAATTATTCCAGGTTAAGGAAACAAGATGGCAATTGCTTTTAGATTTATTCATGTGTGTATGTGTGGTAATTTTATACATTTTTTTTTGTGTATACCTTTTTCTTAGGGGTAAGACCGCAGCCTTCACTGACATTAGAATACGAACCATGAATGAAGTGATATCTGGAATGAGAATAATTAAGATGTATGCATGGGAGGAGTCATTTACAGAGCTGGTCAATGACATAAGGAAGTAGGTTTCACTATCCTCCAGTTTATTTAGTAATATAGTGTTTTAATTTGTATAAAGAATAATACTCAAGTATATGACAATACTATACTAGTACATAATTTTCCTTGCACATGGATGCAATGCTTCTAAATGAAGCAAACTTACATGCTAGTGTGTGCCTCCTGAAATAGGATCTGGTTATTTTTTTGTTTTGTTTTTTTGCTTCTTATAGCTTAGTTTTGGAAGAAAAAGACTTTAAAAATTATGCAAGCGACCCTCAGGGGCTTGTGGATACGTCACAGAAGCCCCTTCTGGCTCCGTCATCTGCTGATTATTCTTGCCTCGATTTGGCGTTTGTGCCCACCTCCAACCTCCCCAGCCACATATCCGAGCGACATATTCAGGAGCCCCTAAGAGTCGTTAGCATAATTTTGAAAGTCTATTTTCTCAAAAACTAAGCTATTAAAAGCAAAACGGAGAACTGATTCTATTTTAGAAGCCACACCACAAGTCACAGATTTCCTTTACTAAAGTTAACATTTTTACAAATATGATTGACAGCCTTCAGTGTACACACTTTTACAGGAAAAGAGTAATCACTGTGTTAAAGGAAATCTACCATGAAAATCAAGCATGGATAAACCAGGGACACATTTAAAAAAAAATCAGATTCATTCAAGTGAATACATATAGTAATAACTTGTACATTTTAAAATTTTTGGGCAATTGCATGAATATGGATATTACAGAATAACATCAGAACATTGTTTGAACAACCCCTCCCCCCAGAAACCTCCCCTCTCCCAGCGGTCCCCGCTAGCTCAGTGCTGTCAACCTCTTGTATTGTACCTCAGCATAGCCACTGTATCTCACCCCTCTCCATCCCTTAACTCATCCCTGCCAATCTCTGGGGTCACACTTGCATCCACCTTCTAAGCAATTCTTCCATCCCCACTCCATCCACTTATGCCATTGCTTCTCAAACTTTCCCACTGCATTCTGTTTCAAATATACCCCCTGTTCCATTCGGAGAGTAGCATTCACCATCCTCTTAACTTCCATAATGCTAAGAAAGTCAGCATCTAGCCAGTGTTTTACAATAGTTTTTCGGACCTGGTATAAGATCTTTACTGTCGCGAATTGTTCTGCCCTGGGAGCATCCAGAGTCCCCACACAGTCCAACACACAAACCTTCGGATCAGTCACCACTATCCACCCTGAACACTCTATCAATCAATCCGCCAACCCTGTCCCACAAATCTCTGGGCACCGAACATGTCCAGAACATATGCATAATATTTGCTCAATCTAACGAGCATCTTGGACTTCTGTCATCACTACAAATCCTCATTTTCCACAACTTGACTAGGGTGCGCTAGGCTCTATGAAGCAAAAATAACCACATTCAAAGAGAACTTACACAAAGACTCATCAAGCACACCCATCTGATCCCCCAGCACCTTATCCAACACTTCCCAATACAATAAGGATATTCGACTTCTCATGGTTCTCGCCTAGACCACCCCTGTCATCACCCCTAATGAAGAGATCACTATTTCTCTGTCTGTAGGCTGTGTCTCAGTTGTAGGTACTGGAAAAACATTTGTCTGGGAACATCAAATTCTTCCTCTAACTGATAGAATGACTTCAACGTTGATCCCGCCACTGTACACCCTCAAGCATATATACCTCTCCCAAATAATTCGCCCACGCATCATGACCGCTAACCCCCCTTTAAATTTGGGTAAAAAACTGGGACACTTACACATACAGGGCAGACCAAAAGTTTGGACACAACTTCTCATTCAAAGAGTCTTCTGTATTTTCATGACTAAGAAAAATTGTAGATTCACACTGAAGGCATCAAAACTATGAATTAACTATGAATTATATACTTAAAAAAAGTGTGAAACAACTGAAAATATGTCTTATATTCTAGGTCAGTGATGGCTAACCTATGGCACTGGTGCAAGAGGTGGCACTCAGAGCCCTTTCTGTGGGAACTCAGGCCATCACCAGAGATGACTCCAGGTATCTTCCTGCAGTCCCAGACAGCCCAGGACTTGCTGTGCACAGAGCTATTTTACAGTGACAGCTGTACCTGGGACTATTTTCTGCTTTATTGGTGTCCTCAGAGTGCTGGTATGAATGAAAACTGTGACAGAGCAGGGAGTATAAATCACAAATTAAATTTCTGTGTTGGCACTTTGCGATAAATAAGCGGGTCTTTGTTGTAGTTTGGGCACTCCGTCTCTAAAAGGTTCGCCATCACTGTTCTAGGTTCTTCAAAGTAACCACTTTTTACTTTGATTACTGCTTTGCACACTCTTGGCATTCTCTTGATGAGTTTCAAGAGGTAGTCACCTTAAATGGTCTTCCAACAATCTTAAAGGAGTTCCCAGAGATGCTTAGCACTTGCTTGCCCCTTTGCCTTTACTTTACAGTCCAGCTCACCCCAAAACACCTTGATTGGGTTCAGGTCTGGTGAATGTGGGGGCCAGGTCATCTGGTATAGCACCCCATCACTCTGCCTCTTGTTCAAATAGCTCTTACATAGCCTGGAGGGGAGTTTGGGCTCATTGTCCTGTTAAAAAATAAATGATGGTCCAACTAAATGCAAACTGGATGGAATAGGAGCCGCTGCAAGATGCTGGTTCAGTATACCTTCACATTGGAATAAATACCCAACAGTGTCACCAGCAAAGCCTCGCCACCCCAACACACCTTCTCCTCCATACTTCATGGTGGGAACCAGGCATGTAGAGTCCATTCATTCACCTTGTCTGCGCCGCACAAAGGCACGGTGGTTGGAACCAAAGTTCTCAAATTCGGACTCATCAGACCAAAGCACAGATTTCCAATGTCTATGGTCTAATGTCTATTCCTTGTGTTCTTTAGCCCAAACAAGTCTCCTCTGCTTGTTGCCTGTCCTTAGCAGTGGTTTCCTAGCAGCTATTTTACTGTGAAGGCTGCTGCAGTCTCCTTTTACCAGTTGTTGTAGAGATGTGTCTGTTGCTAGCACCCGTGTGGCATTGACCTGGTCTCTAATCTGAGCTGCTAATAACCTGCAATTTCTGAGGCTGGTGATTCGGATGAACTTATCCTCTGCAGCAGAGGTGACTCTTGGTTTCCTCTCCTGGGGTGGTCCTTGTGTGAGCCTTTTTCTTTGTAGCACTTGATGGGGGACTGCACTTGTGGACACTTTTAAAGTTTTCCCAATTTTTCAGACTGACTGACTTGCCAAAGTAATGGCCACAAGTTTTTCTTTACTTAGCTGCTCTTTTCTAGCCATAATACAAATTCTTACAGTCTATTCAGTAGGACACAACACAACTGATAGTCCCGACCCCATTTATCAGGCAAGAAATCCCACTTATTAAACCTGACAGGGCATCTGTGATGTAAAAAACATTTCCTGGTTTTATGAAGCTTATCAAGAGAATGCCAAGATTGTGCAAAGCAGTAAACATAGGAAAAGGTGGCTACTTTGTAGAACCTAGAATGTAAGACATATTTTCAGTTGTTTCACAATTTTTGTTAAGTATGTGATGCAGTTTTGATTCCCTTCAGTGTGGATTTACATTTTTTATACCGTAGTCATGAAAATACAGAAAACTCTTTGAACGAGAAGGTTTGTCCAGACTTGTAGATCCAGGCACAGTGACAGTGAAAATCTAATTATATTCGTTATCCATAGCATCCTTCCTTCTAAAATAAACTTATGCTAATGAGCCTTGGGGGGGGGGGGTTCAAGAGCTGCTCTGTGATATTTGTTCACTTGTTGCTATGAGCAGAACATGTCTTCCCTCCCCCTGCTTTCTCCCTCCTGCTTCTGTCTGTTTAATCTGGCAGCAGCAGGAAGTGCAGGGGGAGAGGAGACCTGCTCTGTTCATCGTAACAGCCTGTGAAGCTACAGCACTGAGGGTCTCTGGAAACCCCCCAGAGCCCCTCACACTCATTAGAATTATAATAATAATAATCTTTATTTAGCGCCATCATATTCTGCAGCAATTTAAAACGCCTATACCAATAAAATAACACATTACAGAGTCATATGGAACAATAGAAGGGAGGGCACTACTCGCAAGAGATTACAATCTATGAGGATGAAGGGGGTGACACAAGAGGTGTAATAGCTTGTATAATGGTGGAGCCATTAGAAGGAAGCTATGGTCGGGTCGCGCTGTTTGGAGAGGGCTCACGGGCTGAGCCCTCTCCATACCCGGTAAGTCTTTGCTGCATATTGCAGCAAAGTCTTACCGGTAACACCGATCGCGGGTGTTTTCACATTGATGCCTGCCAGCAAAGCTGCCGGCAGCCTCAAAAAGATAGCGGCGCATGGGCGCCGCCATCTTACCTGGGATCGCCGCTCCCCGTGACGTCATCGGGGCCGGCGATCCGTCTCCATGGTAGCCTCGGGTCTTCCGAAGACCCGAGGCTATTTCGTTTTAACCCCTTCATTACAATGTGCTGATAGCACATTGTAATGAATGAGGATAATCCCCATATACTGCCATACTGTAGTATGGCAGTATATGGTAGGATCGATCAGACAACCTAGGGTTAAAGTACCCTAGGGAATCTGAAAAATAGTATAAATGAAAATAAAAAAAGTTAAAAAAAAAATTATTATAAAAAAACCTAAAATTTCAAATCACCCCCCTTTCCCTAGAACTGACATAAATATAAATAAACAGTAAAAATCATAAACACATCAGGTATCGACGCGTCCGAAAATGCCCGATCTATCAAAATATGATAACGTTTTTTCAATGCGTTTAACCCCGTAACGGAAAATAGCGCCCAAAGTCGATAATGGCACTTTTTTGCCATTTTGAAAAATCTAAAAAAAATCTATAAAAAGTGATCAAAAGGTCGTACAGTCCTAAAAATGATATCATTGAAAATATTATCAATTTTCGCAAAAAATTACACCACCCACAGCTCCGTACACCAAAGTATAAAAAAGTTATTAGCAAAATAGAAGTTGGCAAAATCAAAATAATCATTTTTGTACAGGAGGTTTTCATTTTTGTAAATGTATGAAAACATTATAAAACCTATACAAATGTGGTATCCCCTTAATCGTACCGACCCAAGGAATAAAGGAGACATGTCATTTGGGGCGCTCAGTGAAAGACATAATATCCAAGCCCACAAGAAAATGGCGCAAATGCGTTTTTTCACCATTTTCATTGCATTTGGAATTTTTTTACCGCTTCTGAGTACATAGCATGGAATATTTAATAAAATAAAAATTTAAGGTACAATATGGTAACATTTTACAGTAAAATGGATGATGGTAATGTTGTTGTTGTATGACTTATGTTTATGAGCGACAGTGTTCCTGCTATATACCTGCATGTCATAGGAATTTAAATTAAAAAAAGGACCATGTTAAATTCAAATCTGTTTTTTTTTTATTTTTACCGGTGTTTTGTATGCGTTGGAAAAGGGGTAGTCTTATACGGCGAATATATCTTAAACTCTATATTTTAACAGGAAAGTAGGGGGGTCGTCTTATACGCCGGAATATACGGTATATTATCTATTATAGATAAGAGAATCATAGAATAACAGAAATCAGGAATGTAACCATTTTAGCGATTTGGCGATGGCATCTTGTATGCAATTTAGCCTACAATCTCACATTGCATTTCATTTACTCTCCTGCTATATTCTTTACAGGAAAGAAATATCCAAGGTTCTTCAAAGTTCTTATCTGCGTGGAATCAACTTGGCTTCATTCTTTGTTGCAAGCAAAATCATTGTGTTTGTGACTTTCACTACGTATGTTCTGCTTGGCAATGTTATCTCTGCCAGTCGAGTGTTTGTTGCAGTGTCCCTTTACAGTGCAGTGAGACTCACTGTCACTCTCTTCTTCCCCTCAGCTATTGAGAGGGTATCTGAGGCCAAGGTCAGCATAAGGAGAATAAAGGTATGCTCTCTTTTTTTCTTAATGAAACAATTGTACATTGTCTATGTATTTTTTTTTTTTGTGCAGATATATTTACTGTTTACATTGCAATCATTTTACTTTGCATAAGTCAATAGCACAAATGATTATAACAGACAATCCTCCCCAGAAGCTCTATATAAGGTGGAGCAGGAGCAATAAGTTACAATTGTAAAATATCCACCAAACAGCTACACATTGGGGCAGATTTACTTACCCGGTCCTGTCGCGATCCAGCGGCGCGTTCTGTGTGGAGGATTAGGGTCTTCCGGCAATTAGCTAAGGCAGTTCCTCCGCTGAAGTTCATCGGAATGCACTGAAGTACACCAAGCCGGGCCGAGTACAGGTAAGCGCGTGTCCAGCGACACTTTTTTTTTTTTTTTTTTTAATGCGGCGGTTTCTCTGAATCCGATGGTTTTTCGTGCGGCCACGCCCCTGATTTCCGTCGTGTGCACACCGATGCGCCACAATCGGATCGCGTGTGCCAAAAACCTGGGGAAAATTCTGGGAAAATCGGGGCAAAACGGAAAAATTTGGGTAATCCGCCGTAAAAACGCGATTCGGGCCCTTAGTAAATGACCCCCATTAACTCCTTACCGATATGTGACTTAATAGCATCTCGCACGTCGGCTGTGGGGGGCGTTTGCTGGCATCTAAATCCCTGCCACCAATCACTTCCCCCCCGATGACCTCACAGGGGGCGGCGATCGAATCCAATAAGGCGGCACTTATTGAATTCGATCGCCGCCCCTGTGAGGTCATCGGGGGAAGTGATTGGTTACTATGAAGGTCTTGGGTCATACAAAGACCCAAGGCTGTTTGGTTTTAACCCATTTATTACAATGTGCAAATTGCACATTGAAATATAGGATGTGTAAAATCCTCATATGAATCAGACAACCCAGGGTTAAAGTAAACCTAGGGTTAAAACAAATAGTAGGTCTAAAAAATCTTTAAAAAAAATTGTTACAGGGGATATTATTCATAACTGGACCCTCTGCTCTATTATTATATATATTACATATAGTGTAAATGGATACAGTATATACTGATAGCAGTCACTGATACTCTGTGGTGAGATGTGTGTGTACTGAAGCCATTGGGTCATTAACATATCAAAAGGCTTTGAACAGTAAGAAGCCACCATGAACCAGGTGTGAGATTCCCTGCACACACTGGGGTCTATCCTAAGAGGGTCTTAGGGTGGAGTTATAGGTGGTGGGAAGGGATTACACACAAGGATATTTAAGGATGGTAAAAACAGAAATCAGTCTCTTTTGTCTCTTGCTCCTGACCCCCCCCGGACGGATAGCACTTAAGGAACCAGGTCATATATTGTGTGTGCTTTCTGTGTATGTATATAACTTTATAAGAGTAATTATAACATAGTACTTATTATAATATAGTAGACTTTATACGTGTACCTATAGATATTCCAGGTGTTATGTGTTTTACCATATATATACATAGCTAAGTGTTTACAGTGAGTGTGTATATATTAGTGTAACTACATGTATAACCTATAGCCGTATCCCATTCACACGTGGATCTCTGCCCTGCACGTGTATTGGAGTTGATATATAGATGCTATTGTGCATGAGTCTCTATATGTACATGTATATGGTCAGGTACTGGATGTGACTCCTGCGTCAGGATATATCCAGGAGCTTCTGTAGTGTTAATTATATATTGTATATACATACACATTACTGTGTCCGGGAGAGGTCAGGAGAAGGTTTGTCTCTATGTATTTTGTATTGTATTTTATGTAGTTACTTTGTCACATGTATGTTGTTAGTAAAGTCTTTTTGTATATAAGTATCTGCGAGGGTTGTATGTTATTCCTGTGATATATGAAGGACTGGAGTAGGTGCTTATGGTAAATAGCACAGACTAAGGGGCTGGACAGAACCACTGGAGCCTAGAGGAACTGAATAGAAACCCAATTCCCCTACCCCCCTTTATCAAAAATTATGAAAAAAATTGAATTAAAAACCTAAAAATTAACATGTTAGCTATCGCCACGTCCCAAAATGTCCGATCTATGAAAGGTCATTTCCAACGTATAACCCCGTAACGGAAAATAGCGCTCAAAGTCGAAAATTCCACTTTTTTGCCACTTTGAAAAATATGAAAAATTCAATAAAAAGTGATCAAAACAGTCCTTCAAATGGTAGCATTGAAAACATAATTAAAAGTCGCAAAAAATTACAGCACACAGCTCTGTACATTGAAGTATGAAAAAGTTATTAGCGCCAGAAATGGCAAAAAGTTTTTGGGGCTAAAACAGCTTGGACAGGTATTTAAGAAGTGTGTGCACTGGGATTGTGGCGCATACAACCTTTTTTGTGGTGCAGCTGTGCACCATGCAACACAAATTAGGGGTTGTTACGTCGGACTTGGATGCATTCATGATATCAGGTGCACCATCTTAGTGAATTGCGGCACGGTGCATTATACATGGACAATGCACTTTCTGTGAACTTCAGCGGCCGGGTAAGTAAATGTGCCCCATAAAAAATAGTTAAAAAATAATGCTTTCTGGAATACCGGTATCCGCAAAGTTTATTGAAAGTGGAGTTGCATTTTTACATATATAGTTTGAACAGTCAGCAGCCTGGAAAGCAACATGAGAAGATTCTTAATAGTTTTGTGAGGAAACTTAAAGGGCTCTTTAAATTTTGGCAAATAAATATCATTGTTTGTACATTTTAAGTCGTACAATTTTCCAATATACTTACTGTATTAATTCCTCTCAGTTGTCTTACTTCTAGTGGATAGTAATCTGTCCCTGATCATGTGATGTCACTACTCGTTGGTATCACAGAGAGTAATCCAAGCCCTGTGTTATAACGAGCCATTTACCTGAATGGCATCACATTACTATGGACAGATTTATATCCACTGGAAGTAAGATTTCTATAGAACTGGGATGAATTGATATAGAAAGTATATTGGAAAGTTCTATAACTTGTTATCATACAAACATTGCTCTTTAAGTAACACAGATATTTCCCCACTAAAGTAGCTCTATAATGTGGTGTTATAACGGAATGTGTTTTCAAAATCCATAATTATATAAATGATTTCAAATTGCTCCGTCCCTTTTCCATAAATCTTTAACTAAATGAAATCCTAAACATATTAGGTATCCATTTATCCGACAATGCCATCTTTCAAAATAGCTTATCAAAGAGTCTTGTATTTCCCAAAATGGTACTGATAAAAGCCTTCGGTTTTCCTGCAAAAATATACAGCCAAAGCTGGCCAGTCACTCAGGGATCAAGTGGTCATTCATGAGAATGGTTTTGTCTTAAAAGAGACAAGTTGTGTTTTGTTTGATGCAACAAACCTCTTTGTGTGTAGAATGGGGAACATAAAACTACATGAAGCAGTCACATGGTTGATATCTCTGACAGTATTGCCTGTATGTCTAGTAATATAATACATCTGTATGGTCCAGCCAACTGCGGAGGGGGAAAGAAGGATCGAGAAAGCTCAACTAGTGAACTTGTGTGCTTCTCAGTGGAATGAAACGGACTGCAACAATATTTCACTCTGGAGCCTTGTCGTTAGTTTTTCTATGTTTCAGTAACACAAATGTTATTCTTCTGTACTTCAGACTTCCTTCTTTTGACACTTGTTACCCTGCATTGAGTATTTTTATATCTATTGCAGATATATTTCTCTACACATCAGAATAGACATGTGGATTCTGCACAGCTCATTCACATGGATCAGACTGTTGCAGTAATCCGTTCTTTTTTTTCCCATGATAAATCTTCTCTGAATGTTTTAGAATTTTTGACAACGGAATCAGAGCGCACAGGGGTGTGCCACAGCCCAATCGTATATGGATTTCTATGGAAATGCATGCAAACAGTAACCAGCACCTAGTGTCTTTCATTTAAACTATACAAGACAATACAAGGTGCTGGTTCTCGAACGCATGCATTTCCATAGAAACGCACATATGCCCGTGGCATGCCCCCGTGCGCTCTGATTCCGTTGATTCTAAATGGAATCACTGCACCTTTAGTAAAACTTGTGTTTCATTATCGGTATCAAGTCACTTGATGAAAATGAGGACAGAATTATATAAAAGAAATGTAAAACCATAGCACCTGCCTATTCTCCTTTTTAATCACAGCCTTGATTCTACATTCCAGGGTGGATTATCTGTATCACATTTCACTTAGAAGTGCCTTGGAAGGCCAGGCCGGAAAAGCTGTTTCTTTTTGTGCTCGTATTTGTTGTGCTTGCATGTCTTTGTGGCATTCTTCATGTTTTGTCTAAAATCAACAACCTTGAAGATATCTGTATCGGGTTTATTCGTCAGAGGCTTATCTATGTCCAGTTCTTTTCAAAACCAAGGTCAAAAGGATATTTGGTTGCAAGTTAGTTGTTAAAAATGAGTGTGCACCTTTATGTATTTGAATTATCATGGCAGATGATGTACATAACCATTTAAAAGGAGCTCATTGTTGAGCATAGTCCTTGTCCAGTGTGTACAAAATCCACAAGTTAATGCAAGGCATGATACAGATGAAAAGAAAACTGCACTGCAGATCAATGACAGACGTTCGCATTGAATCATGCCCCCTTTCTCAAAATGCTGAAAGGGGTTCTCCAGTGACAAAGAATGACCTCACTATACCTCATCTCCCCACACATATCACTTCACTAATTCAGTGTCATTAAATTAACCCCTTTAAGGCTGATCTGTTGAGGTGGGGTTGGATTAATATCTCCTGGTTAGGGCGTATCATCAGCTTAAAGGGAACCAGTCACCAGGGACATAATTTTAACTAAAGGCAGGTTGAAGAAGCTCATTACACATGCAGTGCAAATCTGTCTTTCTGCCTTTTCTAAGCATTTACATTACAGTATAATTGTGTGTTATAATTTACTCTTGCATCCTCACAAAATCCTGGGGTAGTCACAGGGGCTGGACTTTGGTTTGGATTCATTTAAAAAAACATTTGCCTTGTCTGTGTTACTCACTCCTCAGAGCTTGGCCCCCACCTTTGTGCTCCTGTACAGCTCCTCCTCCTGCTCCTTCTCAGAAGTCACAGCCTGGTCAGCCTGACATCAGTGGGGGACGGACAAGCTGTAGAGGAGCACAAAGATAGAGGCAGTCTGCAGCTCAGACAAGTCACATGTTGTTTTTTTAAATGCATCCAAACCAAAGCCCAGCCCCTGTTGCTACCCCAGGATTTTGTCAGGATGCAAGAGTAAGTTATAACACACAATTATATTGTAATACAAATGCTTAGAAAAGGTAGAGAGGCAGATGTGCAATGCAGGTATCATTTTCTGTCTTTAGTGAAAATAAGGTCCCTGGTGACAGGTTCCCTTTAAAGATGAATGCTCTCCCAAGACTGTTCTATTTATTTCAAACTATTCCACTGAGCCTCCCAACTTCCTTTTATAACTAGATGTTGTCCCTTTTCAATAAGTTTGCAGGGTTTTGTCCTCGTGCCCCCTCTCCACTTTGCCCTGGACCTCGTCTGCATCTTACAAAATGCAAGACCTCCCGTATGTGGTCCAGCAATCTCTTTCCGCCCTGAGCCATTTGACCAAGAAACTGCGACTTTTCACTACAGACGGCCCACTTACTCCCATCACAAATAAAAAAAGATTTTCCTAAGGGCCTTGCCCTTTCTTTTTGGGGTAGACATAAGGCAGACCTCCTCTTGACATTCTGTGAGGTGACCATCAGTCCACGTTGCTTTCCCTAGGATTGCTTCTTTGTGACTCTCCAGAAGCAGCGAAATTGCTGCTGGAATACAATTAACATTATCATTTTTATGACAATTTAACATCATTTGAATCCCTGTGTGTCGCAGATAATGCTGCTACAGGCAACCTCTCTTGGTCTAAAGTATCCTTATAGACAACATGTCTACCTCATTACCCTTGTTTGTCCAGAGCTGGGAGTGTGCACTAGGGAGGACATTCCCACAAGCTTCCTGGCTGAGAGTGTTTGACCTATGCCACAGGGGTTTGGGGCAAATTCCCCTTCCCTTGTTGTCTTCCCTTGTCTGTTTGAGAATCAGAGTGAATGGCTGAACAGACACTGCACCCGTTTATAGGAAATAGTCTCATAAGGAGATAAAGAGGTAAAAATTCCAAGTGGCACGGTCCCTCCTCCTTGATATATTTAACACAAGACTACTGAGCCAATATACTAATGTAATGTCCTCTTACACATATCTTAAACTTAGAAAATAAAAGTTAAATTTTAGTTAGCACAAAAAGGGTTAAATTGGCCTTTTGGCATTTTTTTGTTATGTACCATAAATTATCAACTCTTTTCATGGTTTGTACACCAGAATACTTTTGTACAGGGCAAGGTAATGTGAGGGAAGATGAAAACACTAGGTGATGGAGCAGAGCAGTGCAATTATTGTGTGTGTTGTAGAGAATTCTACATAAGTGGTTTTTAACTTGCTATGGAAACCTGTAGAGAGCTGAATTGTCAGAGTTGACAGTGGATTGAAGAGAGTTAGAGAGTTAGCTTGGATGTCCAAGGGGTAGGTAAGGGAATGGACTAGCAGCTAATTGTAGGTCCAGTAACGTAGCTGGAATTACACTGTGCCCTAATATGTATCTTACCCCAATCTGTAAACTCATGTTCATTAAACTCGGAATGTGGTGAAAATAAGACCACTGTACTGCAGGATAACATTGATAAGGTTTTTTTTTTGGTAACTCCTAGTTCTTTGTTAGGAAAATATTTTAAAATATCAATAAATCCATATCTTTTTTAAAATTCTATTTCAGAACTTTTTATTACTTGATGAGATCTCAAAACCAGCTGTAGAATCAGAAAAAAGTGAAAAAATTGAGGAAAGTCTACTGGTCCAAATTCAAGATCTTACCTGCTATTGGGACACGGTAAGATACTATATTTGGGGATGCTAGGTGAAAACAGTGCAAAAATCTTTTAGCTGTGTTCTAAATACATACAAACAATACCATAGCATTACCAGTGCTTTTACACAGTGCAGCCTTGCTGGGTATGTGCATCATGTAGCTGGGCTTGCTTTTGGAAGGGCATATGTGGCCTGGCATGTAATGCATACTTATTGTTATTTACCAGCACCTAACTTTGAAACGCTGACCCACTTCCAACAACTCCATGGGAGTGATAAAAATATGCTTTCGGCACTTTCTGTTCAGCCCGGCTATGGGAAGTAATGTTTCCATTACAAAAAAATAGAACTTAAAGGAAAAACCCTTCCATATATGTAACTCTATGGGATCTGTTGGTAACTGAAGGGTTTTTTTTTATCAACAGTATATATCTTCTGTTAAAGGAACCTGTCAGGGCTGATATGGGACACTTTAAACTATTCACAGGTTTCAGTATGATTTCAAAGCATTTGGCTTTAACATACAAACAATCCACTGTATTACAGGTATAGTTATGTTTTTTTTTCCCCATTATGAAAACATTATGGATGCAGACATATTGATATTGCAAACGTTCAAATAAATTGGAAGGGCCAAGTTCAGCATAGAACTCGTATGACACCCATATGCCCTCCTAGGGACTAAGGCCTCATTTACACAGGAGGTTGTTGTAATGGAGGTTGTGACCTGGCCATAGTATTTGCTGCCTTCTCACAGCCGCCATTGAGATCTATGTTACCTGTTCACGGTGCAGTGAGCAGCCGCTTATCCTTCAATGGAGAGGGGAGGGTTTTTTCCTGAGGCTTTATAAATCTGTTATATAACCGTATGATCACATTCTGAGCCAACAGAAACAGTGTTAATCTTTTAGTACAGGTCATTCTATTACAGTATCTTGAGAGCTTGCACTTTTCCCCGTTTTCCCAGGTAACTGAATGTAGTCAGGTTTAAAAAAAACAATGTACATGCCCAGCTTTGTACTGGCTATGCGGCACAGTCAGAGTGGGGTGAGATACTTTGACCTCACTGCATTGTTACCGGGTGTAATAAACACATACCGTATTAGGGCCGTGATGTAGCCACAATTTTTGCGGTCAGATCACAGCCCCTAATACAGTCGTGTGCATGGGGCCAGTGTAAACAAAACTTTGGGGATAGAAAATCCCAATGATAACTTGTCTCTTTTCATAAGTGTCTAATGTAGCGGATATAGAGGTGCAACATATTTGTCCATTAGACACAAACAGTCTGTAATAACTCTTTCTTCAGTCCCTCTTCCGGCATTTTGATGTTGTTCAGGTGCTGCCATCTACTGGTAGTCAAGGCCCTCAGGTTACATAGCACTACACATGGAATATTTATTAGGCACATCACCTGACTTCTTAAGGAGTTACATTTCTTATAGTGGAAACCTAGTTGTCAATCACTATGGATGCCCTATCAGGGCTATTATACCCTGTCTACATTAATCATTTCCAGCAAATCAGAATTACGTTGCAATGTGTCGCACAAGGGTGGTAATCACTGCGGGATGTCCGCTGCTTTCCGTCACAGCTTTCAGCTACAGCTCTTCTGCTATAAAAGGCACAGAGCTGTAAGAGGGACTGTGTGCTGCTCAGATTCCACAAGCCGAGCACAGCACACAAGACGGGAGTCCTTGCATCAGAGTAACTCTACTAATTGTACAGTTAACTGTTCAGTATAGTTGCTTTTCTGATACTGTTAATGCACATTTAGTTTTACGTATTATGTATCTTTCCCCAGACATTGGAAATGCCAACTCTACAAAACCTCTCATTTAGTGTAAGGCCAGGGGAATTGCTGGCTGTAATTGGACCGGTTGGGGCAGGCAAAGTGAGTATTTTATGTTCTCTGAATACCTTGAATCTGTGATTTTGCAGTATAATGGAAATGCTGATACTTTCCTAGGCTGTATTCACTGTCAGTCTTTGGACTCGTAATGAAAGAGAATGTGTCCGGTATGTACATTGATTGTCCCAATACATTCCAGTTGAGTGATGACATGTCAGAGAAAACTGCTTGGGGTGTTACTTCTTTGTAAAGACACAATAGTCCGCTTAGTTTACCTTGCTTTATTGTGTTTTCTTATTGGAATATGCTTGATTTTTTTTTTCTTTGGAACAGGAAAATTAATACTGAAACCTGACCTAGAAAGCTTCTTTACACTTAATACACAGGATCGTGTTGTAAAATATAACTAACTTTCAGCAGGTTCATTATGATGAAGATTTCTGACAGTATTACGGTATCAAAAAGATAGAAATGATAACTTGTGCTATACTTGAACTATAATTTGCACTTTTAAGCCAAATATTATTTTAGTTTATGTCTGCCCTATAAATTTCTAGTTGAAATAATATGTTTCTTAGTATCAATGTTTTCCACTGATTAAAGCGATCCACTGATCTTCTTCACCTAACACAGTGTAATACAGGTGTAATACTCGGCTCCCGGAAGAGCATTGCGCAGCTGCGCTGGGAGCAGCGGACCCCCCTCCCTCCCCCGAATCACTTTAAACGCCCCAAACACCCCGCGGTCAGCGCAACCGCGGCGTGTTAGGGGTTAACACCTGCGATCGGAGAAATCTCTGATCACGGGTGTTAGAGGCAGGTGCCAGAAGCATGACCTAATAGTACTGCACTTTGCGGGACTGCACCTCCCGCGATTCAGTATTATTACATCAAATGTCGGTAAGGGGTTAAGGGGGTTGCCCAAGGGGGCATTATACTATGTAGGGGCCAGTAAGGTTGATATGATACTATGTTTTCAGGTGGAACAATGGGTGTGGTTTAGAAAAAGGGTAGAGGCTTTTTGTCACTCTTTCTCTCACCCAAAAGTTGGGAGGCATTTACAAAGAATGGGAGGGGAAAACTGTTTTTTAATATCTTAAATTCAGAAATACAGAAACACATCCATGGAAAAGTACTAAAGTTATAGAACCAAGCCTTTATATTATCTAGTACTGCTAGACTGTGCAGCATTATGAAACAATTAGTGTGCTGTTCCCAGAGAAAATCCTGTGGTTTTCATCAAAACTGACTGTTTATAAGGCAATTCCTCTATATCCGGAAATTGTTAGCCATGTTGTCCGTTACTGCATTACCACCAACCCAGGTCAGTATAGAGAGGCTGTTCTCTAGCCTTAAAATAAATAGGACAGACTTGAGGTCATCTATGAAGTAGGATCTGATGAAGCAATACGGTTTCCAAGAACAAATTCATAGACTTTCTAAACAAATATTATTCAGTCTAGCAATGCTCTTCCGGGAGCCGAGTATTACACCTGTATTACACTTTGTTAGGTGAAGAAGATCAGTGGAGCGCTTGTTCAAGCTAACCTGTAAAAGTAAATAAAATCAGTTAAAAATATTAAATAAAAACATTTTTTAATAAAAAGAATTAAGTCCCCTAAACACAAATATTCCCTATACACATGCAATAAAGTGAAAAAAGCACAAAATCTCCAAAAAACCCCACATATTTGGTATCGCCGCGTCCGTAACAATCCGTACAATAACTCAGAAACATTATTGGAGCTTTAGCAGAAGCACATTGGTTATGTGGCAAATCTGTAAATTCTTTTCTCTTGACCGTATGTACTGCAAAACTATTTGTGAATAAAAGTTGAAAATTAAAAAAAAAAAGAAACATTATTGGACCCGCTCGGTGAACGCCGTAAAAACCCCCCTGAAAAACTCGCTAAAAACGTAAATTTTTCATGAAACCTCTACACAAAAATGTTCTAAAAAGTGATTAAAAAAGTTATGTGCGCAGAAATGGTACCACTGAAAAGAACAACTCAACACTTAAAAAATAAGCCCTAAACTAGCTCTGTCAACCAAAAAATATTAAAGTTACGTCTCCAAAAAGATGGCGATGCAAAAACAAATGAGATTTCCTCTATATTAGTTTTTATCCAGTAAAATTGTAAAAATAAATGAAAGACTATATATGGGGTATTGTTATACGCGGGAGGGATTGGGTATTAAATTTTGTGGAGCGTTTTGGTATTCCACTGAGGATTTGTACATTTTTTGAAAAAAACATTAATTTAGCCAAAAAAATTTTACTTTCAAAATTGCATCCGATTTTGTTTTAACCCCCGTAAAACAATTAAAGGGTTATCAAACTTACTTACGTTGTGGGGTGTAGTTTCTATAATGGGGTAATTTATGGGGTTTTACTTTTATTTAGGTCTCTTAAAGTGATTTGAAACCTGAGTAGGTCCCTCAATAGCAGGATTTTGCGTTTTTTATGAAAATGTGAAAAATCACACCTAACGTTCAAAGGCCTATAACATCCTTCAAAAATAAGAGTATGCATAAAAAACTACTGTATGTCCACATAAAATAGACATTCAGTGAATGTTAATAATTAAGTATTTTTGCTGTTATGACTGTGTGGAAAAAGTAGCATATTTTGAAGTTCCAAAATCGAGAATTTTTCCAAATTTTCACCAAATATCTGATTTTCTCATAAATAAATGCAAAACATGCCACCAAAATTTTCCAACTAACCTGAAGTACAAAGTGTCACGAGAAAACAATTTTAAAATCACTTCGATATGTTAAAGCGTTTCAAAGTGAAGGTGAAGCGTGTCAGGAAGGTGAAAAGTGGCTTCGGCGTTAAGGGGTTAAAATAACCCCTAATGCAGCTCTGCAACATATAAAACGCCTTTTATCCTCCTTAACATTAGTTTTTTTTTATTTATCTCCCCAAACTTACACATAATACTATCTGAACTCCAACCCCCATCCCACCTGTCCTCCAGCCTCCTCCTGTGGCCTCTAGTTCTCCAGCCTCCTCCTGTGGCCTCTAGTTCTCCAGCCTCCTCCTGTGGCCTCTAGTCCACCAGTTTCCTCATGTGGCCTCTAGTCCTCCAGCCTCCTGTAGCGTCTAGTCCTCAAGCCTTCTGTCGCCTCAAGTCCTCCAGCCTCCTCTAGTCCTCCAGCCTCCTCCTGCCCTGCAGCCTTCCCCTGTCCTCTATCCTTCTCCTGTCCCTCCAGCCTCCTCCTGTATCTTCTAGCCCTCCAGCCTCCTCCTGTAGTCCTCTAGCATCCTCCAGCAGCCCCCTGCCCCCCTCCTGTTCCCCAGACTCCTTCAACAGCCCCTCGTCCTCTATTCTCCTCTTCTTGTGGCCCCCTGTCCTGGTGTTAAACAAAAAAGACCTGTTTCTTACCTTGCCTCATTTCCCCGCTGAAGTCACTCTCTCTGCTCCCGGGCTCCGTCTGACTTGCAGAGGAGGCAGAGTGAGATGAGGGGGAGCTACTTTCTCACATGACTTGTGCAGACATCATGTGAGGCAGTAGCATGGGCTGGTCCCACCTCCTCCTGGTTCCGATCCTTTGGCGGCTCTGCAGCTCTAATGCATGGGACCAGGAGGAGGCGGGACAATTCGGGGGACAATGGGGCAGTGCGCCAGCCGCCCCTGAATTCCGTGACAGTGTCCAAAAAGCAGGACTGTACTGTTGAATCCGTGACGGTTGGGAGTTATGCATGTATAGTGTATAGAATCCATCAGAGCTGCTAACCTCCACAAACATGGACTCAAAAAAGCAAAATATAACATAAAGTAGTATGCTGAGAGCACACTGGACAATCCTGCCTGAAACCAGTTTTCCTGAGCACTTAATTGCAGACATGTCTTCCCCTCTGATCTGTAGGGGAGGAGCTTCACTACAATGCATGTACATAATTTGCAGTCACAATTGTCTATACTTAAAGCATACAAACATGAGCTCAGAGAAAAAGCAAAGTAAAACGTAAAGCATCATACAGGGAGAATATAAACTGGACAATTGATTTATGCACATCTTATTAAAATATTAGATATGCTATGTTAATCTTGATTTTCTGGTCACTCTAGCAGCGCTATGTAAGGGAGTTGCTTTACTACTGAGCTTGAGCAAAATGTGCATCCACATTCATCTCAACTTAAAGCCTACTTTGTCCGATCAGGAATAGAACAGACATATATAGGATATTTCATAATTTCCCTAAATTTCTTATGAAAATAAATATTTTGCAGTGCATTAATTGTAACAATTTAATATATATTTTTGGAGTTGGTCCTTTTTATTTCTGACTCCACAGGTCTGGCTCGTCCTTCAAAACCCTCCCACCCCTTCCCTCCTTTAGTACACTGTGCTTTTAGAACTTGTCATCACTGAAAAATTAGTTTTGTGCTGACAGGTTCCTTTTAACCAGTAGACAAATATGTTCCATTACAGTGCAGATGCATATTGTGCTGATTATTGACATAAGTCTTTGGAGCCAGTCATTTGCATATAATAAAGAAAATTATTGAACAAAATAGAGAAAAAGTCAAATAAATGACATCATAAGTAAACTGTTGCCTCTGTTCTTTTCCCACTGTCAGTCATCCCTTCTGAGTGCAGTGTTGGGTGAACTGCCAAAAGATAAAGGCTTTGTGGACATCAGAGGAAGAATTGCCTATGTGTCACAGCAGCCATGGGTGTTTTCAGGCACTGTCAGAAGTAACATATTATTTGGGAAAGAATACAACCAAGAGAAATATGAAAGAGTCCTGAGGGTGTGCGCGCTTAAGAAGGTAAATTGTTATCTGGACCAGCTGTCTAGCTGCAGACTTGTGCTGAATGGTATTTACTACATTTATCAGCGCTCTATGATTTACTTTTTTGTTTGGAGACTAAAGCTGACAAAGCTGCTGTAATAAACAGATTCAAGGGACAGATTTGCCTTGAGCTCTTCACTGACACTAGAGACTGTTAAGCGCTTTCTATGTCCTTTTGCAGTGGCAGAAGAAATATGCCAGGCGACTTCACAGACGTACTTAGTATGCAGAGTGGCCGGCACTCAAAATAAGAGGACTGATACCTCTTCAGTTTTTACATGTACTAAAAGATTGATTATTCTGTGTTCAACTTTTAGCTTCTTAGAATTTCCATTTCCAAATTGCTCATCTAAGAAATAGTAAATAAAGCAAGAGTTTGAGATGCAGTAACTCTGAGAGTTCCTGCATCTCAGAGGTGTCATTTAGTGAACTAACCTGCTTTTTACAAAGAATACTCTATAAAATATAGAGTTTCGACTTGCATACAAATTCAACTTAAGAACAAACCTCCGGACCCTATCTTGTACGTAACCCGGGGACTGCCTGTATAATGACATTAAAAGTACAGGACTGTCTACCACCGTACTGTAGTATTCTGAAGGCCATCACTCAGGGTCTCAGGAGCCACTGAGTATAGTAAGGCAGGTGCTATATTGTGTATGGCTCCAGACACTCACACCCCTCAACAGTAGCACTTCTTATCGTGATATGACAACCTGATTAACATTGCTGTGAAAAGACACCCTACTGTAGAAGCCCTTTGACATGTTTCACTGGCAACCCAGCGTCATCAGGGATTGGGACTACAAAAAGCTTAGTTCTGATAAGACACCCTAGACCCCCCCCCCCCCAACATGTGTCGCTGGCAACATTTAGTATCCCCAACCCCTTGAGGATGCTGGTTAGCCAGCAAAACATGTCGGGGAAGGGGGTCTTCCAGGGTGTATTTTATCAGCAATAAACTATATAGTAGCTCCAATCCCCTAATGATGCTGGGAAGCTAGCGAAACATAACCCGGATGGGCTTCTAGGGTAACTTTTATCAGCAATGAACCAGGGTGTTATCACAATAAGAAGTGCTATTGTTGAGGGGTCTGTGTGACCCCTCTATAGAACCTACCATAGTAACAGCCCATGGTTCCTGTTTTGTGAGGTATACTACCAGTTATTTGAGACCCTGAGTGATAGCCTGTCTTTTGACAGTTTGTAAATAATGAGGCACATTTACTTAACCGTATTTTGCGTGTTCCCCGCTTTGTGTTGTCCGACGATCATGGACTCCAGCGCGATTGTGCACCTGATATCCTGCATGATCCGCCGGAGTTCACCTTCTTCTTCCCGGTGGCTTGCGACACAAATTCAAATGTTAAATCCCGCGCTTAGTCCGAATCCGTCAAATCGTCAACCCATTCTATTTTGTTATTCCAAAGACTGTTTTTTACTAAGCTGGGCAAAGCTGGGAGCTACAGCTAGTACTAATGTATATCAAAACGACCGTCACACACTAGGCAATTAATTTATTATGGTAGTTTTGAGATGATTTGAAAACAAACAAAGGAAGGTATGGCCCTTAAACCAATAAGTATGGAAATTCATTGGAAATGCTCCTGGTCAGTAAAGCCTTTTAAAAGGGAACCTGTCATCGCTGTTTGAAAATATAAAGTGGGGAGAGGTTCCCACAGAGCCCTTATAGCATAAGGGCAACCTTTCTTCATCTAATAAAATCTCTGCTCCGAAAAGCCAAAAATTAACATTGATTCTCTGCCTGGTATCCAGGCAGAGAGTCTAGCAAGTCGAGGTGGGCGTATACATATGTGCGAGTCTTGCGGTCTACTTTCCCTACGTCATCCGTCTGTCGGCTGAATTCTCACACAAATGCTTATGGCTGCCATGCGCAGAAGCAGTAAAGCCACGCATGCGCCGAATCTTACGACGCATGGCAGCCATAGGCATTTGTGTGATAAGTCAATATAGTAGCAGGGCCACCACAGCAGTCACTATAGTAGCAGAGCCACCGCAGCAGTCAATATAGTAGCAGGGCCACTGCAGCAACCCATATAGTAGCAGGACTCCCACAGTAGCCAATATAGTAGCAGTATCCCTTCAGTAGCTAATATAGTTACAGGAGCGCTCAAAATTAACAGGGCCTCCACAGTTTCCAATATGGGAACAGGGCCCCCAGTAGCCAGTATAGTTATGGTGCCCACAGAGCCACAGTAGTCAATATAGTAACAGGGCCCACATGGTAGCCAATAAAGAAATGATGCCTTCAAGTAGCCAATGTAGTCACATTGGCCCCTACTGTAGCCAATATGTTAATGGTGCCTCCACAGGACCAATGGAGTAACATATTTGTCCTGGGCCTCCATGGTAGACAATATAGCCACAGTGTCCACCCCCCTCCCAAGCAGCCATAAAGTCAGGGGCCCCCAAAACAGCCAAAAAAGCCTCAGTGCCTCCTAATTAAAGCTAATATAGTAATAGGCGCCTGACCATCCATAAAGTCTAAGCTCCCCCTATAGCTACAACATCAAGAGACTTCTGGAAAACAAAAAAAAAGCAAAAAAAAAAGAATACTACTCACCTTTTATTGTAGCTGGGCATCTCCTTGCTGAAGTCAGTATGGAGAGGTTAAAATTTGCGATGACGTTATCACGTCCGTTCACCCGTGTTGGTTCACAGGATACTCCAGATGCTGGAGTTGCCTGTGTAAATGGTTAACACAGTCAACTCAGGGCAGAGGTCTGGCCTTTGCTCTGACTATTCTTGGAAATTGGTGCAAACCGACACCATGACTATATCACATCCGTCTGCACTGAAATGTAGTTCACTCAGGGCACAGACCTAGTCAGGCCTTACATGCTCTGTGAACCAACGGAGGATTCTGCTGTCCTGTGGTCAGTCCAATGCTGGTCTAATGACATCAGGTCCCGACTGGTAGTGTAGAGGAGACGGATAATGTAGAGAGAATAAATATGATATACAGTTGGCGAATGTCAAAGAAATGGATAATTACAATGTTACTCTATTACAACACAGGACATGCTGCAGCTAGATGATGGGGATATGACAATGATTGGAGATCGTGGAGTTACATTAAGTGGAGGACAGAAAGCTCGTGTTAACCTAGCAAGGTAAGATGTTCAGCCAGTAGAATTGCTTACATGCCTTTGAAAATTTTACCTTCAGTCATAAACAAAAAAACCTTTGTTGTTATGGTTAAATGACACCTGTCATCAGGTTTCTGTCACTAGTCCTGTCACCACTACTGTTAGAGCAGCTCACACGGATTCCATCCCAGCCAATTCCATACATAAATCATTGTAAAATCTAATTTTCTTTATTATGTAAATGATGGTGGTCACATGGTCAGAGGCAGTGATGTCACCCCTGTTACCCCTCCCCTCTCCTACCCAAGCTCATGACACAGACATCAGCTACACAAGTACCTGACGTTTTCTGTTATACACATGTGTGAGACACAGACATCAGCTACACAAGTACCTGACATATTCTGTTATACACATGTGTGAGACACAGACATTAGCTACACATGTACCTGACATGTTCTACTATAACATGGTTGCATCCTGGAGCTGTTGTATGTCTCCTATTCACACACAGGCTGCAGTGGGCATGGCCACCAGCACCAGGAAGTACATAAAAGAGCCATTACACCATTATACCTCACATCATTATACAGGCTGTCAGTATTGTATATAGGAGTATCTCATACACACACAGGCTGCAGGGGGTCTGGCTGCCGGACCCAGGAAGCACATAGAGGAGCCATTACACCATTATACCTCACATCATTATACAGGCTGTCATTCAAGCACTTGGGGTGTGGCTGTGCCTCCCACTCATGAATGTGCTGGACTGCTGAATATAATAATGATTCATTGGACCACTCTCAGGTCACTTACATACAGCTTTAGGACCTGATTGTTTGAGTTTACAGGCATGTAGAGAGACTATGAAGGGATAGGGGCAATGTTTTTTAATGGCAGTTTATGAATAATAATTCCTTTGTTTATATAGCACACACAGATTACCCAGCGCTAAACTGAGCTTGCCAAAATAAACTTATATGGGTTTATGAAAATATAAACTTATATGGGGGTTAATTTGCCTGACGAGTTCTCTTTAACCGGTTCGCGACCGCCCGCCGTGTATTCACGGCGGCGGTCGCGTTCTGATGCATGGAGAGGGCTCGCGGGCCGAGCCCTCTCCATAGCCGGTAAGTCTCTGCTGCATATATCAGTGCCGGCACCGATCGCGGGTGTTTTCTTGCAGAACGCCACCGGCAAAGCTGCCGGCGGCTTCAAACAGATGGCGGCGCATTGGCGCCGCCATCTTTCCGAGGATCGCCGCTCCCCGTGACGTCATCGGGGAGCGGCGATCCGTTGCCATGGTAGCTTCGGGTCTCACGAAGACCCGAAGCTACTTCGGGTTAACCCATTCATTACAATGTGCTATCAGCACATTGTAATGTATGAGGAGTAAAATCCCCATATACTGCCATACTGTAGTATGGCAGTATATGGTAGGATCGATCAGACAACCTAGGGTTAAAGTACCCTAGGGAGTCTGAAAAATAGTAAAAATAAAAATTAAAAAAAAGTTAAAAAAAAAAAATTTGAACAAAAATACCTAAAAATTCAAATCACCCCCCTTTCCCTAGAACTGATATAAATATAAATAAACAGTAAAAATCATAAACACATTAGGTATCGCCGCGTCCGAAAATGCCTGATCTATCAAATATAATAACGGTTTTTCACTGCGTTTAACCCCGTAACGGAAAATCGCGTCCAAAGTCAAAACTGGCACTTTTTTGCCATTTAAAAAAAAATTAAAAATTCTATAAAAAGTGATCAAAAGGTCGTACAGTCCTAAAAATAATATCATTGAAAACATCATCAAAAGTCGCAAAAGATGACACCACCCTCAACTCCATACACCAAAGTATGAAAAAGTTATAAGCACAAGAAGACGGCAAAATAAAAAAAAAATTTTAGTTTATGAGGTTTTAATTTTTGTAAATGTATGAAAACATTATAAAACCTATACAAATTTGGTATCCCTGTAATTGTACTGACCCAAAGAATAAATTAGATGCGTCATTTGTGGCGTGAAGTGAAAGCCGTAATATCCAAGCCCACAAGAATACGACACAATTGCGTTTTTTCACCATTTTCACTGCATTTGGAATTTTTTTACCGCTTCCCAGTACATGGCATGGAATATTTAATACCATCACTATGAAGTGCAATTTGTTACGCAAAAAACGAGCCGTCACATAGCTTTTTACGTGTAAAAATAAAAAAGTTATAGATTTTTGAAGGTGGGGAGTGAAAAATGGAAATGAAAAAACGGGAAAGGGCCCGGTCCTTAACCGGTTAAAGTGTAACTGTAAAGTTCTAATGATTTTATCGAATTATTATATGTGATACCCCTTTTTAAAAACAAACAGAATGATGGCTATATTGTGCTGCTAGCCCTCTTCTTTTCAAAGTTATGGCATTTATGTTCAGAAAGGGTTTGACAACATTCTTTCTTATCAGAGGTGAAGTTCGCGGAGGCTAATGTCTGCCTATCTTTGCTCTCAAGCTGGTTCCATTTAGCTTGCCCACAGATCCAATGATGCCTCATGTTTTCTCTCAAAGAAATTTAGTATTAAATCCATTTAGTTTCCCACACGTAAATCCACTGAACTCTGCACAGGGTGAAGAGAGACAGAGAAAGTTCTGTATAATCACAGACTGTGATGAAGGGATTGATGGAGAACAGGGGGGGATCTATACCTCACTAATCTGTGCAGGAGACATCTGTATCCACAGTTTTGAACACATCCAGCTCTGCTACATACACAGAGAGAGCTCTGTCAGATGACCTCCTCCCCTGTGAGCAGGAAGGAGCAGCTCCTCCCTTCCCAGGAGTCCAACAGATAAACTATGAATTTACAGGGCTTTTCAACACAGGCAGAGGAAGCGGCTACTGCAGCACTAAGAAGCTACTGGATATAGGCAACAAAGATAATAGGCAAAGTCGAAGAGCTATAGATTTGTAAAAAAAAAAAAAAACTTTACAGTTGCTCTTTGACCTCTTGAGGACACAGCCATTTTTTTAAGACTCAGACCCATTTTTTTGTAATGTGTTGCTTTATATGGATTTTAAGGAACTGCACAGTAAAGATCATTTTAACCCTTTACTTCACAATTTTACTCAGTTGGTCAGTGTAAAAGTGTACCAAATCACATACATACAACAAAGTGGGTCAGGGTCCGGTAACAGAGACCCACATACGGCCACTGGTCAACACAAAGATAAGTAAATGCAGTACCCTCACAAAGATAAAGTGCAAATGGAGCCCTAAAAACTCTACCTGATCCCTGTCCTGAGGAGATGTCAGGAAATAGACCAAATCTAGATGCTCAAAAAGAGCCAGATTAGAATCCTGTATGGAGCCCAGGACGAAAATAAAGCTGTAAGTCTGAGGAAGTTGCAACTAAGCGACGGAACGCGTGGGGTGCCTTCGGCCACGGGTCTATGACCTAGCTCTCCCTCCTCCCACTTGGGCTCTCATGCATAGCAACTTTGATTACTTGGGCTCTGCTCTGTTCTGACCTCATGGGACTACTTTTGATCCCTGTTATCTTTTGCTTTATCGATCAGCTATATTTCCATCCTGGGCTCCATACAGGATTCTAATCTGGCTCTTTTTGAGCATCTGGATTTGGTCTATTTCCTGACATCTCCTCAGGACAGGGATCAGGTAGAGTTTTTAGGGCTCCATTTGCACTTTATCTTTGTAAGGGTACTGCATTTACTTATCTTTGTGTTGACCAGTGGCCGTATGTGGGTCTCTGTTACCGGACCCTGACCCACTTTGTTGTATGTATGTGATTTTGTACACTTTTAAATGTTTTTAATCATGCATGTAGGATTGGTTGATTTTTTTGTATATGAATTGTAATAAAGCTTATTGATTCTCTAGCCTTTACACACTTACTCTTTTTTCCTTTTTTGGCCTAATCTTGTCTTTTAGTGTGTTGGCTAATGCAATACTGATCTTTGTGTATGAGATCACGCTTCACATTGTTTGGCTTGAGATTATCAACACTAGTCAGTGTAAAATTCCCGGGTATGGGTGGGAACTCTCTAATCAGACACATTATGATTCCTCTAGTTCTGTGAGCTGACAGTGTTGTTAGATTATCAGGGCACAGGTTTATGTACACTTTAATTTACCTTCTGAACATTGTACTAGTATCAGACACAAAGAAAGAGAGATGAGACAGATCGGAGATGATGACATCCATTAGATGCCTATTATACACTCTCTCCTACTACATCTCTGCTATTCCACAACACACTACTTCTGCTGTGCCTCCCCAGAACTTGGCTCTATGTAGCTTGTAGTTGTCCCCATGCTGCTGCTGCCAGCAGGAACTCACGCTCTATGTATCAATGTCAGTGAGTGAGCTCCGTGCTGCTTTTTTTGTATCTGGCCTATTTGGAAAATAGCGGGGAACTCGCACGTTTTTTTGTTCCATTTTTTTTTGGCCAGAAATGAAAAAAATATGTGTTGGGTCCCCCATAGTAATTGGGGGGGAACTCGCGAGCTTTTTTTTATGGCCAAAAATGTAGGAAAAAACCCAGGTGTGGTGCTCCCCCTGTTTTCAAAATCAGCCAGATACAAAAAAGCAGCAGCCTGCCATTACTGAGTGGGAAAGCCCACTGTTAGGGGGCTATTCAAGTGCATTTATTGCAGCCTGCGGCCACCCCACTACCTGCCCATCTATAGACGGCCAGGTTCTGGTTTGTACCTGGCTCTTTCTGGCACCCCTGGTGGCAGTGGTAACTGGGGTAATGGTATTGGCATTAGGGTCAATTTGACCAAAAAAAGTGAACACTAAGGCCAGCCCTTAGTAATGAGCACCGTCAGCTAGACAGCACCACTACAATGGCAAACTGTGAAGATGAGAACTGTGTCGCGAAGAAAAAAAAACATACTTTTATTAACAAATAGAAAATTTTATTGAAACAAAAACGCAGACACACCCTCATTGACCATTTTGTTTGTTAATAAAATGCTGGTCATCGAACGTAATCCTTTGAATCCAAAGTAGTCCGCAGCAGAACACAAAAACAAACACACACGAAAAAGTGACTCATTGCCATAGGGGCAGGGGAACATGCTTGTAGCCATTGGGGAGGGTGACATGCTCATTGCCAAGAGGGAGGGGGACATGCTCGTTGTCTAGGGGGAGGATGCTTGTTGTCTAATGTTTGCGGCAGTTAAGGGGCAATGTTCTTAGTAAATGTGCCCCAATGTGTTCAGGTCTCCCGACTTGTGCTATACATCCTCCACAACACACAGCACTATCCAAACAAAAACAATGTGCAGTTAGAATTGCTGGCCTCGGACAGCCGGCCCATGCTCAGTAAGCCTTAGCCTTAAACTTAGCCTTAGCCTTAAACTTATTTTTGTTTCATACTTTTTTAATAGTCCCACTACGGGATGTGAACAAGCAATAATCTGATTGCTTGTTCATTATAATACTCTGCAATACAGATGCATAGGCTGACGCTGAGACTGTAAAATCCTGTCTGTGTGACAGGATTTCACAGGTTCTGACTATGGTGGACAGCCTATGGTCCGATCAGGCATATAGCAACCCCCAGGAGGTATTTAAAGGCAGCGGTCTTGCTAACGGCATTATTTAAAAAATTAAACACCTGCAATCGATCTTACAGAAGAAACCCCCTGCCAGATCAGCTCCACTGAAGAGCCACTGTATCGGCATTAGCTCAATTATATTTGTCATTGAGCATTAACCAGCAGAGCTCAGTGATCGGTATATCCGTTGCTGAGCATCAATAGGTTAAAGGAGTGTTCTTATCCTAGGTATTGGATGTCATAAATACAAGATAGTTAACGGGAGTTCCAAAGATACACAAGCAAGCAACCTAGGGATATGTCATCAATACCTGATATGGTAATACCCATAACTTTGCTCTCTAGTTCATTAGCAGCGTCCTCCTTTTTGAGTTCCAGCAGTATAGACACCTATGATGTACACTAGAGCAAGGAGGGGTCTCCTAGATATCCATAAAGTCTGGGGGTCTTTGAGCTCTAGAGGAAGTAAGCATAATCCCTATCTTACCCCGTATCCATATATAGAAAAAAATGTAATACAGGACATCTCCTTTTACGACAGGTGCATAGACAAGAAAAAAAAAGAAAACAAGTACTTTCTTAAATTTATGTACAAGTGTGATGTTTGCAGAAAAAATACAGTGTTTACAGTTTGTATATCTGACCAGAGACCTTTATGAGGATGTACATGAGTCTTTTGTGATTTTATCTTTACCGTTTTACAGAGCTGTTTATCAGGATGCAGATATTTATCTGTTGGATGACCCTCTAAGTGCTGTGGATGCTGAGGTTGGAAGACATTTGTTTGAAAAGTATGTATGTTATTATTTCCACCTGCTGCATTCCTTTTTTTGTAGCAATAAATCGGCATAAAACCACATAAAGTGTACCTTTCTATATCCTGATGTATAGGTCTACCAACACTGCAGTGACTGCATACCCACACTGCAGTGACTGCACTGGTCACATACCTGCACTGCAGTGACTGCACTGGTCACATACCTACACTGCGGTGACTGCACTGGTCACATACCTACACTGCGGTGACTGCACTGGCCACATACCTACACTGCACTGGCCACATACCTACACTGCACTGGCCACATACCTACACTGCACTGGCCGCATACCTACACTGCACTGGCCGCATACCTACACTGCACTGGCCGCATACCTACACTGCACTTGCCGCATACCTACACTGCACTTGCCGCATACCTACACTGCACTGGCCACATACCTACACTGCACTGGCCACATACCTACACTGCACTTGCCGCATACCTACACTGCAGTGACTGCACTGGCCACATACCTACACTGCACTTGCTGCATACCTACACTGCAGTGACTGCACTGGCCACATACCTACACTGCACTTGCCGCATACCTACACTGCAGTGACTGCACTGGCCGCATACCTGCACTGCACAGGCCGCATACCTGCACTGCACTGGCCACATACCTGCACTACACTGGCCGCATACCTACACTGCAGTGACTGCACTGGCCGCATACCTACACTGCACTTGCCGCATACCTACACTGCGGTGACTGCACTGGTCGCATACCTACACTGCGGTGACTGCACTGGTCGCATACCTACACTGCGGTGACTGCACTGGTCGCATACCTACACTGCGGTGACTGCACTGGCCGCATACCTACACTGCGGTGACTGCACTGGCCGCATACCTACACTGCGGTGACTGCACTGGCCGCATACCTACACTGCGGTGACTGCACTGGCCGCATACCTACACTGCGGTGACTGCACTGGCCGCATACCTACACTGCGGTGACTGCACTGGTCGCATACCTACACTGCGGTGACTGCACTGGCCGCATACCTGCACTGCACTGGCCGCATACCTACACTGCAGTGACTGCACTGGCCACATACCTGCACTGGCCGCATACCTACACTGCAGTGACTGCACTGGCCTCATACCAGTGCAGAGCAAGTTGTTTAGTTTATATATACCTATAGGTATCCATATGTTCAACATATAATTAGCATTTCTTGTGAAAATATACATTTTATTCTAAATCATAAAAATACCAGCTCACTTGGACCAAAAACCAAATATAAAAATTACATCTGGTGGTGTTCATATGTACAGGCAGTCCCTGGGTTACATACAAGATAGGGTCTGTAGGTTTGTTCTTAAGTTGAATTTGTATGTAAATCGGAACTGTATACTTTATAATTGTAACCCCCAGCCAATTTCTTTTTTGGTCTCTGTGACAATTGGATTTTAAAAATGTTGGATTGTCATAAGAATCAATATTAACACTAAAGCTTCATTGCAGATACCAATGATAACTGTTATAGCTCTGTATTGTAGCCTAAGGATAAAGTACAGTAAATAACCAACATCCAGAGGTCCGTTTGTAACTAGGGGTCATATATAAGTCAGGTGTTCTTAAGTAGGGGACTGCCTGTATATATATATACATATTGGTCCTACATGACTCACCGGCACAAACAAATATATATTTATGGTATCATCCTGACAGGTGTTTTACTATACAAAGTAAACTCAGTAAAATGGGGGAATACACAATATGCTGCAGTGCAAAAAAGGATAAATATGTAATGTACACTTATATATCCAACCTACCGTAAGTTGTTTTATTGTCTGTAACATAGAAAGTGGAAATTTGAAATGCAAAATTATCACGTCAAAAAGTTGTAGAACACGTGTTTTAGATTGAGGTTACCTTATTCTAGGTATGTATAAGGACCGGCAACCTTGGTCCGAAATGCGTTTTCTAAGTCAAAATGACTTTTCAACTACGATTTTTGCAGATGTCATTTGCCATTGTCTATGTTTTTGTGCACGGCTACTCTTTTCACAGAAACCCAGGAGAAAAAGATGGTGAGCTTTTTCATAATATATATAAAAAAAAATTCTCATTAGTCTTATTTTGATGGTAATCACTAATTTCATAAACCTTATCCAATACCTTGTCGGGCCAATAGAATAGCCGCTTTTTTTTTTTTTTTTTTTATAGAGACCTACAGGTGCACTTGAAGTTTTAGAATACAGGTCTATCTATAAATCTGTAGGCCAAGCCAAACTATCAATAGATTGAGACTATACTGTATATAAATTATTGACATCACTGACAATCTTTCATTTTTCCTTCTTCCCATTCCACCAACCGTGCATCTTGTTTGTTTGTTTGTTTCCTTAAGTGTGCGGCTGCCTCTGGTTACAATTTCCATCACTTGCTTTGATGTTTTGTCTTCTTCTCTAAACAGCGGTGTTATCTAAATAAATTCAGACATTTGTTTTCTTGACACAGACAGAAGATTTCGGATGTCTATGACAATACTCAGAGAGTTACTTTGATGATTAGTTTCCCTCTCGCATTCCCACAAAGTGAACTGATGCTCAATGCCTTGATTATGCCGTGAAACACATTGACTATATAGAACGTATTTGTTACCAGTTGAGGCCCAGGGACATAAAACATTTATCGGTTCAGCAATACTGTAAGGATTTGCACATGAAATGTGTCAGACAAAGCGCTTAAATTAAGGCATAGCGCCTTGTTATCCCAGGCTTTTTTATTTATCACATCTGAATGTAAGGCGAGGGACGGATGAAAATGTTTCCTATCTCCAATCTGTCAAAAATTCTTTTGAAATAGAACATAATTTTTTTTCAATTTTGTCCTCTACAATGGAAATGTTTCCTTATTCAGTCTGCATATGTGTTTTTGAAAGCAGAGCTGTGGAAAAAATAATGGTATTATTGCGCCAATTCTCCTTAACAGCATTTTTTATCAGATGAACAAGTGTGTGGCCCTGACATGGGTTCTCTGCGTAGGATACTCTGGTCTTCACTATTCTGCATCACGTTTACATTAAGTGTAAGGATTCATTGTCCTCCAGGGCTTTGTGTTGTGAGGACTCGCAAAGAACCTTGATCTTACGTTAAAAAGTAGAATTAGTCAGGTGAATGGATTCCTGCTTCTCGTTTACAAGGCTATTAATACAGCCCTGAAAATTTCAGTTGAGTTTCTTTTCCTTGTAGATTTTAATTATATTGTTGTTCTCTGTGAGAAGACCTTTCAGAATGGCTGAAACTATTTTTTTATGCTTATTTTTGTCATCTGGATAAACTCAGTAGAATTTGCTTGAAGGACCTGTGTAAATTTCAGCCTCATCAACTGTTACTAAATGAATCTGAATATTCATGCTGGTCTACTGGTCCTTTAATTCAGTGTATGGCTTTTAGAAAACAAAGCTCATTAGTATAATAGAAAGTTGTGAACTTTTATAATGTATCATGGTCATGGATCAGAACTTTTATTATTCACGTTTGAGAATGATCACATGATGCACACACCAGTTCTCCAATTGTAAGAGAGTTTTGAAAAGTATTGCTCATCGCATGACCTGAAGAGGTTTATAATTCTATGGAAGTAAAAAGTGAAATTAATCAGTCATTGGTATCATTAGCATCAGATCTTGTTAAAGGATATTCTTTTTTTTTATGGACTTTGCTCAGGATAAGGCCATGAAGAGGAATATGCCCCTATCCCTCACAGCCTTTCAGGATTGTTGCATAGCCAGTCACTACAGAGGTGAAAGCAGATGTTTCCATCTGCTGTGTGGTGGCCATGTGGTATTACTATCATGGAAGCAGAGAGACAATGTACTTACAGACGACCCCTAATTATGACCTGGATGTTGGTATTTTATTGTACTTTAGCCCTAGGCTAAAATTAACAGCTATAACAGTTATCAAATGTGTATGCAATTGAGATTTATTATTAATCCTGGTTCTTATGACAAAACAAAACATTTTTAAAATCCAGTTATCATAGAGACCAAAAATATTTTGACTGGGGTTACAATTTTACAGTATACAGTCCGACTAACATACAAATTGTTGTATATGTAACCCGGATACTGCCTGTATAGGGAACAGCTCAGCAGCTGTGCCAAACAACTCATTGTTGTTCCCTTGTACCTACCATGGGGATGCTCCATCAATAAAAACTGCAGTGGTTTCATACTGGCATAGAACATCATTGGAAATGAAAAAGAAGGAAACTGTTGTCATGTATGTAGTGCACCAGAGAAGAGGGGGAGGAAAATGGTGTTGGTCCTAGTTATATAAAATCCAAAAAACTAAGGAATTGTTCTTCCAGCGTGCAAAAAATATATTACATTTTACATGTGTTTCTTGTTCCATTTCAAAAATAACTTTCACAGACAAACATACAATGGGCAAATCTACGCATTTGAACTGTAAAAAAAAATTATAGTTCTTAGTCATGGTCTTGACTATGATTTGAATTTATCCTACAGTGCGGACCTGGTTAATAAGTCTCTGCTATATGAACAGTTTCTGAATTTGATCACAGTATTTGGATCATATTTTCCCATATTTTGTGTCCATAAAAATAATAGTACTGCATATTAATTGGGGTTGATTGTAATTACATTATTCCATCAACCTTCTTTTAATGATTTGTTAAAATTCTGACTCAAAATGTATTTTTTTCCGCCTAGGTGCATCTGTCAGGCTCTACGCAAAAAGTTGTGCATTTTGGTGACTCATCAGCTGCAGTATTTGAGTGCAGCCAAACAGATTCTCATCCTGAAAGAGGTACATTATGTCTTAAAGATTATATATGAATTCTGTGCCTGTACGTAATTGTTGGCAAAGGGAATTGTAGTATTGCCCCGTATGAATTTATTGGGACCATATAATCTACACTTGCATCGCAAATTTCGAATAGGACCAGGTGTACAAATCTTTACGGAAACAACTTAAACTTGGGTTGTTCGGGAATACTTAATCTTAATTTATGTATGGGGGAAAGGGGTCTACAGTATTAAAATATAAAATAACTTACACCCTCCCCTCTTCCATGGTACTGCGGAGGCACCCCGTCGTTTCCATCTTCTGTTTGTATATAGAGGCCAGCGGTAATGCGCGGTACATAGCGCTGCTACTGCACTGGCCTCTGAATGTAAACAGAAGCTCTGTACAACAGAATGTACACCAGACTCTGTATAAAAGCGGCAGCCGGAATTGATGGGGTGCCACCACAGGAGCGTGGAGAGAGTAAGTATATGTTCTTTTTAATTTATAAAGCCTTCCCTACTCCAACCATATAATAAAAATGAACAATTCTGAGACAATCCCTTTAAAACAGTATTCCTGGATTTGTGGAGTGAAGAAACCGGATTGCTCTGTTGCATGCTGCTCTCTGCATTGTACGTTGTACTGTGGATGGTGTTAGCCAATTGACTTGAATGGCACTGCTAATAGGCTACTTGACAAATAGATGTGACTACACTGCTTCCAGAATCTGCATTTTCAGTACCACTGCAATTGCTGCCACCAGCTGATTGATAGATAATAGACTGCCTTGGCAGTTTATTTAGCTGATCATTTTTGAAACCTAGGATATACACTCACCGGCCACTTTATTAGGTACACCATGCTAGTAACGGGTTGGACCCCCTTTTGCCTTCAGAACTGCCTCAATTCTTCGTAGATTCAACAAGGTGCTGGAAGCATTCCTCAGAGATTTTGGTCCATATTGACATGATGGCATCACACAGTTGCCGCAGATTTGTCGGCTGCACATCCATGATGCGAATCTCCCGTTCCACCACATCCCAAAGATGCTCTATTGGATTGAGATCTGGTGACTGTGGAGGCCATTTGAGTACAGTGAACTCATTGTCATGTTCAAGAAACCAGTCTGAGATGATTCCAGCTTTATGACATGGCGCATTATCCTGCTGAAAGTAGCCATCAGATGTTGGGTACATTGTGGTCATAAAGGGATGGACATGGTCAGCAACAATACTCAGGTAGGCTGTGGCATTGCAACGATGCTCAATTGGTACCAAGGGGCCCAAAGAGTGCCAAGAAAATATTCCCCACACCATGACACCACCACCACCAGCCTGAACCGTTGATACAAGGCAGGATGGATCCATGCTTTCATGTTGATGACGCCAAATTCTGACCCTACCATCCGAATGTCGCAGCAGAAATCAGACCAGGCAACGTTTTTCCAATCTTCTACTGTGAAATTTGGATGAGCTTGTGCAAATTGTAGCCTCAGTTTCCTGTTCTTAGCTGAAAGGAGTTGCACCCGGTGTGGTCTTCTGCTGCTGTAGTCCATCTGCCTCAAAGTTCGACGTACTGTGCGTTCAGAGATGCTTTTCTGCCTACCTTGGTTGTAACAGGTGGCGATTTGAGTTACTGTTGCCTTTCTATCAGCTCGAACCAGTCTGCCCATTCTCCTCTGGCATCAACAAGGCATTTCCGCCCACAGAACTGCCGCTCACTGGATGTTTTTGCGTGATGGTTGTGCGTGAAAATCCCATCAGTTTCTGAAATACTCAGACCAGCCCTTCTGGCACCAACAACCATGCCACGTTCAAAGGCACTCAAATCACCTTTCTTCCCCATACTGATGCTCGGTTTGAACTGCAGGAGATTGTCTTGACCATGTATACATGCCTAAATGCACTGAGTTGCCGCCATGTGATTGGCTGATTAGAAATTAAGTGTTAACGAGCAGTTGGACAGGTGTACCTAATAAAGTGGACGGTGATTGTATCTCTAAAGGAGAGCTCTGGGATTCTTTTATTTACATTTCAATATCCTGTGAACCCATAAGAATGCTTCAATTACTGTATTGCACTTTCTTCCTTCTAGGGTCAAATGATAGGAAAGGGAACATTTCCTGAACTTTTGCAGTCGGGTGTTGATTTTGCTTCATTGCTGAAAAGTGGAGATGAGGAACAGTCCCCAACCCAAGATGGTCAGATAATAAAGTTAAGTAGGAACAGAACCTTCTCTCAGTCATCAGTGTGGTCTCAAGACTCCTCTGTACAGTCCCAGAAAGAAGGAGCTGCGGATGCTCTGCCAGTGAGTAGAAGATGTAATGTTATGAGCTGCACATATTTACCCTAAGCCAATGGAGATATTTACTTTCTATTAACATCGGTGTTCTCATTTCTATAATAGACGGAGCCCGTTCTGACTGCAGTTCAGGAGGAGAGTCGTTCAGAGGGAACTGTTGGTTTCAAGGTGTACAAGAAATACTTCCTGTCTGGGTCCAGCTACTTTATGCTATTTATCCTGTTTGTGCTGAATATCTTAGCACAGGTATGTTCTTATTCATACTGTCTTTCATGAAAAATGTTCTGAGACCCAAGAATAGTGCCTAAATGTCAATCGGTATTTCTAGTCCCCCTCAAATAATCAGGTGTCCCTGGGGGAGCGGTGCAGGTGAAAGATATTTCTTACTTTTTGTAATATGAATGGTGTAATATATAAGCATTGCAATTACAATTAGATTGTTAACTGTTTATACATGTGTACGTTATTTCTAGAATATTTCTATAATGTAGTTTAACTATTGGAACAATGGTTGGGACTTGTTTGTGTTATGTTTCCCATTGTTTCATTGTATTGTATATTTGCCCTTAGGTTGCGTATGTTTTGCAAGACTGGTGGCTTTCTTACTGGTATGTGTTTATAGTAATAATAAAAGAATTTACTTGACTACTGAAAGGGGTTGGCCTATTTTCCTCATGTTTTTTTAACGTGTGTAAGTGTGGGTGGCAGGATATTTGGTAATTTTACCAACATACATATACAAAAAGTTCTGCCAACTTTCTTGATATGTAAAGTAAAGCCCCTGATTCAGAAATATATTTTACCTCATCAGCCAGACCTTCCTGTGAATAAAATGGCAGCAAATGGACGGTAGTGTGATCTCTAAAAGTCCATGATCTATGTACCGTCCAGGACCTAATGACAGTATTACAAGCTTACAGTATTACATGAATACAAGCTTAAAGGAAACTTACCATTTGATTTGATGCATTATGAACCAAACATACCTTGAGAATGCTGTAGCTACACTAATGCAGGATCATACCTTGATTAATCCCTGAGTTGAGTGGTTTTGCTGATAAAACAATTATACCGGGGACCATGGGAAAGCTGGATTGCATGATTGCACAAGTTACACTGAGCTTGTATTACAGCTTGTATTACACATGAGGCTTCATTCAGACAGGACTAATAAACCTGAGCTGGATCACTCATACACAGCAGCTAGGGGATGGTGCAGCAATTGATTATTCTGCCTTCAGGCACAACCCATTGATTACATCATCCTGTGAAGCAGTGAATAAATAACTAATGTGCTAGGAGAAGCGCTAAGCCAGCCACAGTAGCGAGACAGCTTCATTATCATAATTTTATAATTAATCAGAAAACCATTCGGCTCAGGGATTAACCAAGATATGATTCTGCATCAGTGTAGCTACAGCATTCTCAAAGTATGTTTGCTTCACACGGCATCAAATGGTAGGTTTCCTTTAAGGTCCTGCAAGGGTGATTGCTCATGGACAGGAACCCTATCTTCAGTTATTTAATGGATAGGCTTGATTACATTTCTAAACCAGGGGATTTACTATACTTTAAATAGATGTATATTTTTAAATTACCTAAACATTTTCCCCACACATTACAAAAAACTGGTATAGTGGCAAACCACATATGGGAAACTCCAGTATAGCAGTTTCTTAAAGGCATCCATTCTTTTAAGAGGCATTCCCCTTAGATCTCTGTTATATACTGCCAGCAGGGAAATTTATTTTTATTTAATCTACATTCTTCACAATTTTTAAGATCTGCTTATACTATCCATGTAATACTTCTTCTGACCTAGCAATGTTCAAACAGCCTATGTAGAGGTAGCTTTCTGGTTTAATTTTATGCTTGGCTGCAGAAAATCTGCCTCCTGTGTCCATGGATTGTCGAAGTGCCACAATATGGATATATCATGTCCATAGCTTTCCTGTATCACCTGTATCTGAACCTGTGCAGTAGAGAACACTGCTGCCATCTGGTGTAGCACTAGACATAATGCCTTCTTTACCTGGAAATTTAGGTGTTAGGGAAGACTTTTGAGCAGCATTCCCAAAATTTTGGCAGAAAGTAATTACTTACCCAGTATGGAAGATCTAGATGGGAGAAATTTAATATTTTAAGGATATAAAACTATTTTTTTGCCAATATTTTGTTATTATTGTGGTATACCTACAGTAAATGTTTCCCTTTTTCACCAGTGCAATATGATTCCTTTAATCTGATACATCAGAGTCCCATTTATTGTAGTAAATGTTTTCAATTTTAAAAATTTCTGTGCCATCATTATGGTCAGAGAACACTTTTGTCCATTTTTTTGCGGGGTTGTATAATGTAGAAGTGGGTTTTTCTGGGGGTTAGTGCTTCATGGGAAAGTCCACATCACATGAGGCAACTGAAAGGGAAGAAGTTACAGAATTATGTAAGAGGGAGATCAACATTTCCTATCACACTGAGTACATGTCTGTATCTCCTGTTGTCAGTGTATGAAATAACCTCCACCTTACATTCTGTAACTTTACAATCCTTCTGTCTCTAAAAAGGATAAAGAAGAGGTAGGCCTATTCTCAGGGGCCAATGCTAATATTAAATGACTTTGCAATTGCATTAAGTATTCTTGAAACATCTGATTTATCTATTAGGGCTACGGAACAGGAAAAGCTGAATATTACTACTGGGACCAATAGCAGTGATACAGAACCAGATCAGCTTGATCTTAACTTATATCTGGGAGTCTATGCCGGTAATTTCCATTTCAATAACTCTGCAGTTAATTATTTTGATGATATTTAAGTATGTTTTGGTCATAAATTCAGGAATATTGGATCAGTAAAAAGGCTTTTTTTCATCTTCCTTACTGGAGTTCTAGTGGATTAATAGGGTTTTTCTATTATAGTGTAAATAATTAAAAGATAATGCCTAGATGAGGCTCAGTCACCTTAGAAAAGTTGAGATAACTGATGCCAATAGTCTAAGAAATACCCCTTAAAGGGAACATGTCACCAGTATTTACACCACTAAAGTAGCAGCACCCTCTGTAAGGGAATGAAATATCCTTTCTAGTATTCCCTTTTTTATGTTAAATGTCTTTTTGCCTGAGATGAGTCAGCAGAGAGACATGTGGTGTCACTTTAGAAGCCACTATTTTGGGCTCTATAGCGGGGTTCTAATAACATATTAAAGATGAGTATCTCCTCTTTTAAATCATGAGGTTTGTGGTTCTGTGTATAGAAAATAGAGATATATGAGGGCGGTTCAATAAGTACCCTTGTTAGAAATTAAGACACCATTAAGAAACCATTATCGTGTTGAAACAGCACCTTCTTTTTCACCAAATGTGTCTCCGGTCGTGTCTCCTTCAATTTTTTGTTGAAGTGGTCCAATAACTCGCAGTAGTAATGTCCAGTGATCGTTCTTTTTTTTTCTAAAAAAAATCCATGAGGATGACACCATTCACATCCCCCCCAAAAATCGCTTCCCTGACCTTTCCGGCCGATGGGACCGTCCTCTCCTTCTTTGGAGCAGATTCACCGGGAGAAATCCATTGTTTTGATTGTTGCTTAGTTTCTGGTGTGTAATGATGAATCCATGTTTCATCAGCGGTGACAACTCGATGAAACAACTCCTTCAAAAACTCGCCTACATTGCTCCAAACACTGCTTCGAAGTTAGCAGCCGCATCCGCTTGTTGTCCACCGTGAGAAACTTTTCAACGCCAGCTTATAATGTAAAATATTAATATCCGTCCTGGTCGACACACCTACGGCCTATGCTACTTCGCACACTTTCGTTTGTCGATCTGCGGGTATCAGGTCGTGGACTTTTTGAATGATTTCCTCGGTAACCACGTCCGCCGGGCGTCCTGGTCACTCCTCATCAAAAATGGATGTTCGCCCACGTTTAAATTGGTTGAACCAATATCTAAATATGGTCATAGATGGCAAAGTGTCCCCATAAACAGCATCCAACTTTGCTTTTATCTCCTCACATTTTTTTCCATCCAAAAACAAAAACTCTCTGCTCTTTTTCCATCTTAACGAAAATCACGAAACGCTTCTTACTCAAATGGCTGCCAAATCCAAACTAACCAATCAATCAGTCTGCAATTTGTTTTGCCATCGTTTGATAGACGGCAGCACACGATGATAACACCAACAACAGTGCAAATATATAACCCCAGTTCAAAATTAATACCACAGTGCAATACCCAACAAATTACAACTACTACAGTACAACACAAACTACCACCCAAGACTAATAACTAATACAAACACCAGAGAAATAAGTAGACCAGAAATAATCAAACAGACTCCAGACTAAAACAATGCTGCCCCTCCAATCTCTACTTTTGCTTCCATTGTCTTTATGCCATTGGTGCAAAGCAGCCCCACAACAGAGAGGAACGCAGGAGAAAGAGTAACACGTATGCCATATATACCAAAGAGCACTTCCGCAGCTGATATCCTTGTCCTGTATCTGTACTTGTTTTGTATTTGTTATTGCAGCTCAGTTGTGTTGAAGTGCATCAAGTGGAGCTGCAATACCAGGCAAAACCTGTTTGGTGCGGCACTGTTTTGGGGTGGTCCATTGGACCCCTCGCTGCTCTGTCAGACTAATGGAGCAGACGGCCATGCATGATGGTTCTGCTCCATTAATCTCTATGGAGCTGACGGAGAACAGTGAGCGTGGTGCTCGGCAATTTCCGTCAGCTCCACAGAGATTAATGTCGCAGAACGGTCATGCGCGGCTGTGGATAGGGCCTAACTTTAGTTTGTGGTAAAACCCCTTTAGTAGAAAGCAGAATTTATTACATGACTTCATAGAGTACAGGATAAGTTTACATGGCAGCTTATTTTTTTTAATTTTAGATTAGGTTTTTAGATATTGGGAAGTTTTTAAAGCATTATTGGGATAAGCAAAGTAATATCACATCTATTGTCCAACTACCAGCTCCCCACCAAATCAAGTCATTGTGGTTTAACATAATAAATCAATCAGACAGCAACAGAAAGTGACACCGGGACCACACACAGCAGGGGGAACATAGATTGGGAAAATGACTTGCATTTTTTGTTTGCCTTTTGATTCTAACACTATTTTGAGATCTCACAAAGTTCATCTTAACTGTGTGGTAGCTCCTTACTAGAGATCCGACTTTATGTTAAAAGTGATATAATTGTTTTAGGCCTCATGCCCACGACGGTGTGTTTTGGGCTTAAGCTTGTTCCCAATGAGGTATAATCCCCTGCATCACCACAGTGTGAACGTGCCGCTTCCCAAACCACAAAAGATGGGACAGGTCCTATTCCTGCATGTTTTTAGCAGCCCTGGCATGTGCTGTGGAGGACAGCAGGCTTTTACCTAACGATTTCAGAAGGACCACAATCAACAGACTGCCCATTGCTTGTGGCCCGCAAAATACTGTACGCATGTTGGTGTACATCAGGCCTTAATGTGTTGTATGGCATGTTCAGAAAGTAAAATTTTCAATGACAACTGTGTTTCCTCCTCTTGATGTATCAGGTCTGACACTGGCTAATATCGTGTTTGGTTTTCTTCGGAGTTTGCTGGTGTTTCATGTCCTTGTCTCCGCTGCCCAGGCATTGCACAACCAAATGTTCCAGTCACTCTTGAAAGCACCAGTGTTGTTTTTTGACAGGAACCCAATTGGTAAGTTTATGTGCAATTACTTTATTCTAGTTTTGTTCTGGGAATAAATCTGTAAAATATAAAGCATAAGAAAAGCTTAATGTTAAACAGTAGATTTAGTAGATTGAATAGATTAGAAGCGTCATGCTGAGTCCTTTTAATGCAGGTCAATTACCCAAATAATCCTACTTAAAAATATGACGAGATATAGTATTAACCATATTTATGAATACAAAATATAATAATCATAAATCAGAGTAAAGACATACAGCAGTGGGACAAATTTAATAAGTTTCTTGTACACATGTAAATATGTAACAAAAAGTGGGAAAGTGTAAATATGTAAATAGTGGGGGGAGGGCACAGCAGAGCAGTCCAGATATGAGAAATGGGGTGCATGATCTCTGTGATCTCAATTGTGAAATGTTAACAACTTGTTGATTAAATATGCAAACCGTAATCTAACCATCTAACCTCAGGCTCCCTATAGTCCCCATAGCTGTAGTATAGTTGCAGATCTCAGCTCTGCCCTATAGAATCTGAGCTGGAAACCCGCAAAAATGGTGGAAAGTAAATCCCTTGTGATCACATATAACATTATGTTTGTACATTTCCTTAGACATCATCAAGGGGAGTATACACAATTTCTAATTTTCCTCTGAAACCTATTATTAGCTATTAACTGGTTGCCCTGATTATAGACCGTGAGCATACAAATGTGACATCTTACCAGTGCAAAAGACATGTGGAGAAGTCTAGGAAGACTGATACCTTGCAGGCTATATGTAACTTTATAAAATGCTATATGTTTTTCTATAAGAATGCTGGTTGACATTTGCTTCCCTGGACCTTTCTATAAAGTGACAAGTTATTAATCTCATTTTCCGTCTTTGTTACTAGATGTATGCCCTGTACACATAGCTTTTATCTGCATTGTTTATACTACGTGCTAGCTTTTGTGTTATAAAGTGTCAACAGAAGTGAATATCAAAAATAGTTTTCCCACCTCTGACCTCTGTCATTTCTTTCTTTCTTTGCTCAGCATACCTGGCTGTATGATTTTCCTCCACTCACCTGAATCCCTTTAGGGAAGAACAGTCTAAAAATAGACATCTTATTTAGCCTGGAACACTTCTTGCCTTAGCTTGTTCAGTTTTCTTTGTAGGAACATAAAGAGTAGCGAATCCAGACTTTGGTTGTTCTTCTCAGAGGATGACACAGACTGAAGATTTACCCAGCAAAATTGATCTAATTGTGGCAGCAAAGCGACGTAAATGTCATACACCAAAATTATTAGGTGTTTTGGCCAATTTTTATAACTTTACACAAGTTTTATAATCCTTTGTTGACGACTCTGCAGTGCTCACATTTACTTTAGTATAGTCCATATCCTTTTATTGTCCCCATTTCTGATAGCCATGATGAAAACCACTGTTATGAGGGATTTCATGTTTCTATTTGAGGGAGGCTAATGGAGGGAGGCCACAATATACAATACAACTTTATCAATCCCACAAGAGAAATTACTTTGAACAAGCGGTCTGAGCATGAAATGACATTTAGGTACATTAGCATTAACATACAAGTAGAAAGGAACACTAGAAAGGAACTTGAGGCACTATAGTATTTGGCTGGGTTGTAAGAAGGTTCGGCTGATTACAGTCCATGACCGATTGGTACCAATTGGCTTAAAAGGTCAATCGATTTAGAGATAAAGTGTTTGCGAAACCTCTGTCCAAAGTTCATCTGGTTATGACAATTGCTTATTGTACTTGCTTGTTGTTCAGATAATATTAGGAACATGGGGTGTGATTCCTGTATGATGGAGGAGGGAGGCCACAATATGATGGAGGAGGGAGGCCACATAATGAAGGAGGATGGAGGAAAGAAGGCCACAATATGAGGTGGATGGAGGAGGGAGGCCACAATATGAGGGAGGATGGAGGACAGAAGCCACAATATGAGGGAGGACAGGAGGCCATAATATGAAGGGAACAGAGGACAGGTAGGAGTACTGAAAGTAAAAAAAAAAATATATATATATATAATGTGTGTGTGAGATAAAAAGGTGGGGGAACATGTAAAGCATGGATAAAATTAAAGGGGAGGGGGTGATATATGTTGCTGAATTGCATTAGTTACATTATCCTATGGATCCTTAGGGGGTGAGCCACAGGAAGGGGAATTTTATTATTTAGGGCCATTTAGGTCACATGGGACCTCATTTTCACTAAAGACAGGTTGCAAAAGCCCATTACAGCTGCATTGCAAATATGCCTTTCTTCTTTCTCTAAGCATCTGCATTACAATATAATTGTGTGTTATAACTTACCTTGCATCCTGACAGAATCCTCTGTGTAGTCCTAGGGATTTGGCTTTGGTTTGAATGCATTTCAAAAAACATGTGACTTGCCTGTGCTATTCACTCCTCAGCTCCAAGCCCCCACCTTTGTGCTCCTGTACAGCTCCTCCCTCTCCCACTGTTGTCAGCTCTGTGAAGGAGCAGGAGGGAGGAGCTGTAGAGGAGCATGAGCTCAGCAGTCACAGAGAAGTCACATGTTGTTTTTTTTTTAAATGCATCCAAACCAAAGCCCAACCCCTGGGACTACACAGAGGATTCCGTAAGTTATAACACACAATTATATTGTAATGCAAATGCTTAGAGAAAGAAGAAAGCCATATGTGCAATGTAGCTGTAATGGGCTTCTGTAACCTGTCTTGTGAAAATGAGGTCCCTGGTGACAGGTTCTCTTTAAGATCGATATTATACTGTGTTTGGGGGTGGAACAGAGAGTGGGATAGTAGGAATGCTTTTGGAAAATAAGCCTTTTTTCCCTCTATCACTAGGCAGGTATAAATCACAGCAGTGATAAGTGTGTATTACGCACATTGCTTTTCCCTGCAGTATCTTAAATGACATCATTTAGGTCCTCCAGCCCCTAGGTGGATAGAGGGGGAAATATGGGGGGCTAACTGTGTGATATGGGTGGGCGGTAACTCGATGATATGATAAAAGCACTGACTGAATGATATCGGGGGGGGGGGGGCTGCTATCTGATTTTGGGGGCTGACTAGCTTCTGGTCTGCTTATACTTGAGTATATACATGGTATATTAGTTTTGTTAAATGGGCCCTTTTAGTAAACAATTTTGAACATCTTTTTCTGTTTTAAAATAAAAGACAAGACATAAAAATATTCCCTTTGGCTGGGGACACATGGGTCTGGCAAACACACAGTGGAACCAGCCAAAATTAGGTGCATTGCAAAGGCCGATAACTGGGTCAGAATCTACCTGGTGGGAATTAAGAACCCCAAGCACAAGCCATCGTCCACTTCACTTCACTGCTGCTATCATCTATATGAAGCACAAGACCATTTCGATCTCAATGAGGTTTGGAAGATTGGAGATTTTATTCCCTGGGGTTGGTAATAGACCTTAACCTTCATGCTATTTTATGCATGCTTCGGAAAATGAATGTTAGTTGCTGGGCTGTTTATGTAATTCTCAAAAAAACAATATTATGTTGGCCTTTACTTATCAACTGCTACTAGAACAATGTATTTGTTTTAATGACAAAGTTAAATCCAACTTTTCAAGGATTGTTTTTCAATAACGTCCCTTGTTTTGCTCTCCTTTGGACACAAGAGGGCAGCATAGTTCAGTTAACGTGGCACTGAGTGTCTGACCACATCTTTTAAGAAGCGTGACTTCTATTTTTCATGATCCTGTGCACATCAACGCTGGGAAACAAACTTTACACTCAGTAGTAATAAATTATATTTTTATGCACATGTTGCTGGATGGAGTCGGTGCTGCTTGTGTTTCAGTAATGGGTTAGTTTATAGAAGAGTTGTGGTTGTTTTGGCTCAGGGTAATTATAGAGTAATAACACTGCATTAAGTTTCAGCTTATGTAGTTAATACTTCTGACACACAGAGTTTAATGGCGTTAATCTACTTTGGAGGTTTTTCCCTTTGTAGTTGGCTTTAATGTGTTGATCTGACATTTACCACTATTATTATAGTTCTCATCATTTTCAGTTGGTATAAGTTACTGTATGACTTCACCGTCCTACTGCAGATTTTACTTGTTTTTTTCTTGATTGTTCATAATGCAGTTATTGTATTTGTATTTCTTTGTTTCTTTTTATGTATTCTTTTGTCTTTCCTGGTTTTATTGCTGCTTTTATTATTACTTCCTTTAGTGCTGATTACTTCTCACTTCCTTACGCTCCGATTATACGAGAACATACATTGTGCATTCCCCCTGCTAACTTTGGCAGGGTATTGTGTGGTTGTATCACCGCAGACATTCTCTCTGACCTGAGCCGGCTTATGTTATAATTGCAAGTGACTGAAGTATTCCAAGACAAAAGGTTGCATCAGTCTCCTTTATTTGGTGCAGCCACATAATAACACCCTAAATATTATTTTTGGGTGTTTGAATGGAACAGCTAATAACTCGGGTAGGTGTGTCAAAGGAAGGCTGTATGACTTAGCATGTTTGACAAACATCCTAATGTTTTCCTACATAAGCGGTGCTGTGTATTCCAGTCCTTATCAGGGTGTGATATTAAATGATATTTTAGAGGGAGTTGTTCATTTGCACCTCGTAGAATCATAAAAGCCCTTGTTACATTTCAATAGCTTTCCAGTGGCCCAACAGTAGATAAACCATTGTGTTATGGCTGCTAACCTTTTTACAAATGGATTACTTTAGTAGAGTCAACACTACGTTAGATTGTTTTGTTTGCTTGTATTATCTGCTAGGATAACCTAATGCATCTTTTACATTTGTGTCACTTTGTCACATTCATCATAGACGTTGGCCTGATTAGAGAAATAGATGATCTTTTAAGTGTGGAAGTCTTCCTGTGGTTTTATGTTGTTGTTATTGAGGAGGACTCTGTGCATTTCTCTGCCAGGGCTTAGATGAATCTTCAGATTCACTCATTGAGATATTTAGTTTGTACTAATGAGTGCTGTCATTTGCAATACAGAATTTTTTTTTTTTTTTTTTTTGCAAGATAAAATTGCAATCCATTTGCATCAATGTCATTAAAGAAGGAAAAACACAATGTACCCCTCACCTTAAAATGGAACAATGTTTTATTATATTTTTCTTTTACTCTGATCTCAGTTTATACAACTTTTCATAAGAGAGGTGGCAGACACTGTCAAACATGTAAGCTCGACTGCAAGCCAGTGCATTGAGTATCATGTTTTATATATTCTGTATATTGTATTTTTTTTATTGTGATTTATTTATTATTATGATTACTATTTATTATTTGTGTATATACTATCAATCCACAGATATGGCATTGCTTTCTTTCTGTTGATGGATTGTATGAAACTATGGTAATAGTGATAATCTCATTTCAGTATTACTTTTGGTCTGGTGTGCACAAATAGCCTGCTTTATGAAGAATCAACTAATTATTACGAGGGTATTAATGTACAGAACATAAATCTAAAATTGCTTATGCTGTCTATTGAAAGTGCCTGCCGCATTAGGAAGTCACATTATATGTAGTAGTTGGTAAGCTAAACGTTCCTGCATGACTGTGATCCTGTAACGTACGAATGAGGCCTGGGTTATTCTTATGTATGAATGATTCATTTCAGAATTTATTTAAAAAATGCAGTAGTAGTCAATGAGTTTTCCTTTGTTTCCATAGAACCAACCCCTCGGCATAATTTGATAAAGTTTTGTAATGTTTGACTGTTTGCATAACTAGTTTTATATTATTAATGCACACTTCTTTTGAAAAGCCAAGTTTCCTCGCCCGCGCTTTGACACATCAGTATTTAATAACTACTTTGAAGACATAATACCAGTATAAGTATTGCATGTATGGTACACATACTGAGTGATCCGTGCCTGGGGAGAACACTGTCTTGTAGCTTGAGGTGCTGCAAAAGATCCAAATATTTTCTTTCTTGTCTTTTTCACAAATCATCATTACAGTTCTCTTTTCGTTGTGATTTTGCCCTGATCCTATAATTGACTCCTTTATCTGAGACGCACAATATTGCCAGAGGATATAAAGTGAAAAATACGTTACAAGCTTTCAGGTTCTCAATTGTCTTTTCATCAAAATTCACCAATGCATTGCTGTTTTCTTTATTGAATTTTATTTTTGTGTGTGTATGTATGTATATATTTACATGCATCATATATGAAAAAAAAATGAATTAGCACATGTGAAAATGATATAATACTTGGGTGCAAAGTCCCAGAGCCCAGACACTTCATCCAATAAACAATAGCAAAAAAATGGACCACTCCTAGATTCTTATCACAAGATTAAGGTACTTTTATTACCATGTTTCCACATCCTTTCCAAAGCTAATACATATATATATATATATATATAATATATATAATATATATATATATATATACTGATGGGGGAAGGGGAGGAAGCAAGTTACTGAAATAAATGATATCAATGTATCGCCCACATTTGGTTTTGCACTGCAACGTATCTATAAGAATTTAGAGACTGCTCAGTTAGCGGAAAGTTTCTTTGTAGATCTAGTGTGGACATTTCTCTGCTGAATTCTCTGTCTACAAAGTAAAAAAAGGGGTTTTGAAGAGGTTAAACCTGAATTTTATACCTGAAACCTGAAATCTGTACGTGCCTACAGCTTTGCTGCTTGTGACTATTCTTGGCCCCAGACTAAAGATGCTTGGGTTAAAACCTTCAGTTTCTGTATCTTCCGTAGGACAGAATCTGCCAGCTTGAGAGAATAGTGAAATTTGCCTGTTCTCCTTAGTTTACAGTCAGTGTTCTGTCCTGTAAAGTTTGGAAGTGTCTTTCTGTGTTTGCATGTCTTGAAGTTGGGTCCTTTTAGGGAAATGATTTGACTCATATTGGGTTCCTGTCATGAGGGCTTAGATAAAGAGCTTAGCCCAAAATCTCTTAAAGTTCAAGCGTCTGCCACTAGGGGCAATAAATAATTTCCTCATAGGCAATCGCCTTCTGTATTGTGCTCCTTCCAAGCTGTTAATCTAATTTAAACCTCCCTGATGATTCATCGCTCCTCAATGGGATTTATACTTAGTATTAAATTCTCCCATGTCAGGAGCTCTCAAACATTCCAGCTGCCATGGCTGAATATATATTCTTATAACTATTGGCATGTTTATTCGGAGGTCCTTTATAGGCCGGGTGATGAAACTGGATTTGTCGTATAAGGACCTTACAAACACTTTATATTACATTGCTTATTATATTAGATTAAAACAGAGAAATCATTCATAAAATCATGGCCATGGTACCTGAACGGCTAGGACTGTCCTGCAATGACTGGGCTACTTGAGAGTTCTCCTCTTCTGAAATAACCAGCACCTTCATTTAGATGTTATCCCTGGGAGGCTTTCTGTCATTATAGTTTACATTTCATTTTGCATAGTGATGCCGGAGCTCAGATGTCTTGTATGAAGATTATTTTGCATCATGCTAATGTAAAATCCTCCACGGCTGCTTCTCAACAAGAAATGTCAGATTACAATTCAGCGCTATCACAATCTTATGACTTTCCAGCAATAGATTGTGTAAATTCTAATTTATTCTAACAGCCGTCCAAGAAACATTTGTCTGACTTTGTGAAAGTGTATAATTGTTGTGGTGGCATATTGTAGTCACTGGCGACCTTACAGACCAATTCCATATACATCAGTTTCTCCATGTTTGCAGCCAGGCTTCTGTGTTCGCTGCATGTAATATAGATTTTTGCTTGAGAGAACAAAATGTAGTGATTTATTGTCATGCATAACCTTGGTGACAGCTGCAATATATTGTATTTTTTTTCTTTGTGGTTGCTGCTATTTAATTCAAAATCAACTTTTTAATTATGTGATGATCACATGGATGGATTACTATGTGTAAAATTTGGGTTCAGAAAAATTTTAACTCTTAAAATTGAATTTTTCAGAATGTCAGTGTTGGGCAAATTCCATCAAAAAATCACAGATGAAGAAGATTTGCATTGATCAAAATAATCCCAATATTTCTTATACAGGCAGTCCCCGGGTTACATACAAGATAGGGACTGTAGGTTTGTTCTTAAGTTGAATTTGTATGTAAGTCGAAACTGTATATTTTATCATTGTAGTTCCCGACAATTAATTTTTTTTGCCCCAGTGACAATTGGAGTCTCACATTTTTTTGCTGTAATAGGACCAAGAATTATCAATAAAGCTTCATTGCAGACAATTTTAAGCTGATTATTGCAATCTGGGACTATTTTAAAGCATCCAGAGAGCTTCACCAGAGGTCACAGTGGGCAGAGGGGTCCGTCTGTAACTATGGGTTGTCTGTAAGTCGGGTGTCCTTAAGTAGGGGACCGCCTGTACTGTTATTATTTATATACTATATATATTATCTATACCATACTGAATAATTGATGGTGTACACTTGCAAATATAAGGATAGACACTAGGGGGAATACCTTGTTTGGACTTGGGCAACGTATTCCTCAGGTTTTCTACGCTTGCTTCAGTTATCATGTGCAGTATACAGCGAATCCAACACTTTCTTTGAAAAAGAGCAAACAAAGAGAGCGTTTTACAAGACAAAGTCCTACAAGAGAAAGTTTGCAGAAAGATAACTATAACGTAGACATTATATTGTAACTTAAACTAAATGGCAATTGAGATTAAAATATTATAAAATATTGCTGAAAAAGTATAGTCCTTTGGAATACTATCACAAAAAGTATGGATGAACCTGCTCCCACAGGGGGACATTTATTATTGGCAGTTTTTTCTTGCTGCGCCTTATGCACTACATTTATGATTTTGTTTCTTTTCTGACACACCTTTTGTTTTCTATAGTCACAATTTGAGTGTAGCTTGGGAATCCCAACACTTTTTCGATGCTTCTGGGTTCACGACACTTCTTTTGGTGCACAAATATATCTATGAAGTTCTCGTTCACCTTCACGAATTTGTAGTTAATTTTATATCCTTTTCGGCCTTGTGCCAATTCATTAAGCCCTTGCAGCAAAAACTAACATCCCAGCAAAAATTACCGCACAATCATTGTGCTAGAATATTAATTCCTGTAATACTATTAATGACTGCCCCTCATAGTTTCCAAGAGATACCTACCAATACCTTTAATAAAAATGATCATTTGAATACAATGGTCATAGATGTAATAAATGTATACTCAATGAGAAATGTTACTACTGCTAAAATGAGCAGTTCCATGAAAGTGATCGTAATAGTGATTTGCATTATTGCAGATATTTTTTAGACTATGGGGGCTTGTCTGGCATAGAAATAAATGCCCACTCTCTGGCCGGCCCGCCCGCCCCTGCTCTACCTCCCCACCTTCATGCCCCTCCACGCCCCCCTTGCGTGCAGGTGGTGGAAAGGGGAAAATAATTGCAAGTGCTAGCAATAAGTTATTTTAGGGCTTCTACGCCACTGGACCTAATATATATCCCCTATATATCTATAATGACCATAAAATTAGATATCAGATGAGAGCAGGTCTTTTCATTTATGATCAGCCTTATACTCAAATGAAAACTCTAACTGAACCTAGCTTACCATCACATATGGATTTTCTGCTTCAGTTCCTTGTTTATTTTTGTTGTACTGTTGGTCAAAGGAAATGGACAAGTTTAGGTTCAGAGATAGAGAATAAATCCTGATGCTGCAATTTTCTCAGGTCAGAACTTCCAACATAAATCAAGGACCCGTTTAGTAAAAGTACAAAAACTCTATATATTGTCTCAATAGCATGATGCATTATTTGAAATATTTTAAAATTTCAAATAAATATTAGCAAATCCACCAATAATTGTTGGATATAAGCCGCTTCCTACATAAATGTTTTCCTTTCACCAGCTCCATCAGCTCAAACCCTACTTTAGTTTTCATGGCCAGGACCTCCCTTCAGGCAGTAGACCATATAGGCTACGCAAACCAAATGCCCATAATAGGTGGCAACTCGAAACAAAAATTGGACTGCAATTCCACATTTATTAAATGAAGCCTTGGGTTGGAGTTGATCAAATTAATGAAAGGGCCTTCATAAGATAGATATAAGCTTTGTAACCTAGAAGGTCTCCTTTGGTGCATAAAGTCCAACTTAGACCTTATGTAGAAAATCTTAAGATATTTGTTCAAGGTCACGCAATAGTGTAGTAGTAATGTAGGATATAATAGCGTGTAATAAGGTAGACTATGCCAATTCAAAGATGCCATACAGCGATCATGAAAATGGTAAAGAACTGAAAATACAAAGTATATTAGAAAGTTGGTAAAGTTTTTATTACATTATGCATAATGGTAAAGCATCAGATGACACACATGTTATACCCTGCTTAGTAATAACTCTTGGGAACTTTAATAACCGCCACACTGAAATTTCTGCTCGCTAAACAAAGTATTTTCTGGTGTCTCTTTTTAGGTAATTAATTTGAAAATGGCAGACAAAAGGGAGATTCTAGAGTTCAATCAGTTTGTTAGCGGCGCATTGTTCGTATAAAAATGACATGGCACTAGGCCAGACCTGCATAAAGGATGACTGTAACTGCATCCTCCTGAGCTCAAAAGAGTATCTTCCAAGAAATGTGAGTTGTAAGATGCGCAAGACAATTTACCTAATGTGAAGTTAAATCCCAAAGGCTGTGGCACATGATTTTGGGTCAGATGAGCGACAATATACCATTGTCTGGTTATATTTTCACTACTCGACAATTTGCGTCCAGCTTTACTTGCTTCATTGCTTGTCACAGTGTTACAAAATCCTCCGGAAAGGGTTAGCATTTAAAGCTCCAGGATATTAACCCGGGCATGTCCTCAAGATTCTCACGAGACATAAAATTAGATAGTTATGCACACCTAGGACTGAGTAATAGAGGATGCACAGTACACAACTAAATGAAAAAGATTCATCATTTTGTTGCAGTTTTGTGGATCCTGTGTATAGTATCGGACAGTAAGACACCATATAACTTCTTAAGTTTGCACTTCAAATCCGAGGGTTTCTGTATGTAAACATTCATTGTCTTCCTTTTTGTATTTTCTCCCTTTACTTTCTCTTGAGATTTTCTGCTAGTGTTAGGGTTATTTGGCGAGCATTGAATCACGTCCTACTTGTATTCAGGTGATCTTTTGTGTTCAGTGTTCATTATATTTATAGTGATTATCATTTCAACGTGATAAAATCTGTTTGTTTAGTCAAGAACTCGAATTTACACATCTGTGTTTGCCTTCAGGCTTCCAAATCAAACCTGTTTAGTTTACCAAGCCTTCTTGTATGTTATCGTGGCAGTAATAACCCTTGTTACAGCTCTTTGGCCTTTTATTCCTACTTGTATTTGAGGTACTAGAGCTACATGGGCTACCTGTTGTTTTCAGAATATATCATTATTCATGGTAGTTACCCCAGAAGGACTTGTGGATGAGACTCAAACAATTTCAGTCTTCTGATTTCAGCAGTTCCCTTGTTTCAGTCACCCTCAATCCTATCATTTTTTTTTTACTAATGTTTAAAGGGGTTGGCCATTTTTTTTTTTTACCACAAATTGCCCATGTGCCTTTACTGCCTTCATAAGAGGCAGAGACATGGGTACATATGCATGCACAGACCTAATGGAAGAGACTTATTGAAAAGTGGGCAATCCCTTTAAGTTAAGACATTTTAATTTCTTTTTTTTCTTTGTATTTTTAACCTATAACACGTAAAGTGTTTTAGAATATTTAACATTAAAACCGCCATTTTAATTACTGAGCAAGTTCTTTCTTGGAACATAAATAGCTGGTGTAAATGCTCTCTATGTGGCGCTAATACACACTCCGGATCTCACATTTCAAAGGCACATTGAAAGTTGTAAAAGTAAAGCCCATCAGAATATGGCGCAATTGTTTTTTGTCAATTCCACCACATTTTATTCCAGATTCTCAGTACATGGCACAGAATATTAAATGTCACTAGAAAGTACAATTTGTCTTGCATATAACAAGCCTACATATAGCTTTGTAAAGAAAAACAGCTTACTTCTTGTGTTAGGACAGTAGTGAAAAACGGAAATGCAAATAGACGAAAAAACTTGTTCTTGAAGGGAACAAAATAGCAAAAAAAACTGTGTGAATCTGCCCTCTTCTAGCCATTTTTTAATACTGGTATCCACCTGGCAGGACTAACCTGATTTTAGATGAGCATTGCATATTATGGGCTTAGTCCACACTGGAACCAACCACAACAAAAAAAACAAGTATATCACATGCTCAACATGCTAGGGACAACAGAACAAAGTAAGACGTGGCTTTATTAGGTATAGAAAGCACAGGTGTGGTACAATGTCAAGTATTTTCATACATGGATCAAAAGATTTTAACAAATTGACTGCAAATGACTGAAAACACCTGCAAGAGCAAAAATGGATAGGGAGCACCTGAACACATTTCAGTTCACGCAATTAAAGTATTTTACAGCGTAAGCATGGAAAGAATAATACTCTGTGGTTTGATGTCTTTTATTGAGGAACAAAAGATTTTTGAGTTATTCACTTCTGGTTTAGCCTCACCATTGTGTAGCAAGGGAGGTTTAATGAATCATTGTTTAACTTAGATAGTGAAAAGTATTTGAGCATTAAATAGTCTTAGATGTGTACATAGCACGTCTTTCACAGGTCTTGTATTTAACAGTGATTAATTGGCATTCAGTGGTTATTTAATTACTTGTGGAGAAATCTAAGAACAGTGTGTATTCTGATTAAGTTATTTAATGTTATAGGATAGACATTTGTGTTGTGAGCGTGTGGCTTACTAATATGATATAGAAGATAGTTGCGAAATTTGGCTGCCTCGTATGACTTGAGGTTTATGGTACATCGATATTCTGGGAACCCATAATAATAATAATAATGAAAAATTAGAAAGCCTTACATGGGGGGAGATTTATCATACAGCGGCACTCCTGTGTAGTTTTGCGTAAAAATAAATACTATGTACTATGTGGACCTGGTGTAGTTTTGCGCAAAGAACTCAGGCATGCCCGTCCCCTCCACCGGCTGCAGCGTCCCTCAGCGGTTCTTAACCTGAGGGTTGAACGCCCAAAACACAGGGGTCACATAAAACAGTCGGAGCCACGATTTTATCGCGTTTTTGCCGTGAATCACAGCAAAAACTTGATAAACCAAGTGTGCACTATGCACACACTAGTTGCTGCGGGACCTTGAATGACATCATTGAAAGTCTCGCTGCAGGGGTCGCTATAACAGCTGTATTTCTATACAGAAATACAGCTCCTACTGCATGTTGGCTAAAGGACCTGTGATGAGGTAATCATCACATGATCCTCCGGCTTCTCAATCGCATACAGCAGGGCTGCTGACAGTGAAGAGGGGGACAAGGATGGAGGACTAGACCTGTGGGGATCCCGGGTAAGATCTGGGGAGGGGATTCTTTTTTTGTGGAGGAGGGGGGGGGATGTCAGGTTTTGGAATTGTTTGTTTTGTCAAGAGAGGGCGGTTCTGGGAGAGAATTTTGTGTTGTGGAAGGGGGGGGGTCTAGACCAGGGGTGGGATTCTGTTTAAGGAGGGGGACAATACCTGGGGGAGTTTTGTATGAGGAGGGGGTAGCAGACATGGGGGGCTACCTGAGTGAGGTGAGGTGGAAGATAAGACCTGGGGGGGGGAGTGTTATAGTAATTATATTGTTTTACATTGGGGGCAGTATTATCATAGTTCTATTCTTGTACATAGGGGGCAGTATTATAGTAGTTATATTCCTGTACACAGGGGGGAGTATTATAGTAGTTATATTCTTGTACATAGGGGGCAGTATTATAGTAGTTATAGTCTTGTACATAGGGATTAGTATTATCGTAGTTATATTCTGGTACATAGGGGCAGTATTATAGTAGTTATATTCTTGTACATAGGGATTAGTATTATCGTAGTTATATTCTGGTACATAGGGGGCAGTATTATAGTAGTTATATTCTTGTACATAAGGGGCAGTATTATAGTAGTTATATTCTTGTACATGGTTTGGGGTCACAGCATTAGAAACGTTGAGAATCACTGATGTACACCCTCTCCACACCCACATGGCATGGAGCTGATATATTCCCTATTTAAATTGCAAACTCTTGCACAGATCAACAATTTGCAATTATTTCACTGCTTCTACGCCAGAAAACTGCATAGAAGCAGTGATAAATCTTCCCCTACAGTCTATGTAGGTTGGGAAGGGGGAATGCTGCCAGCTCTTAAGTTAGTTATTAGATCACCTTTAGCACTTTTAAGTCTTTTTGCTGCACAACTGTGAAGTGTAGCAGAACTAATAAACTGAATTTACTTCTACTAGTCTCCGTCTCCCTCTCTACTTAGAAGCAGAGAATACGTATTGCTAATATAAATTGAATATGTTACAATATTACAATGTTTTTATGTTCTATAAACTAAAAGTCTAACCGTCTACAAGTAAGTCGATCAGGTCTTCGTTTGGAAGAGACAGAACATTGAAGTGGATTACTCACGTATAAGCCGAAGCACCTAATTTTGCCTCAAAAAAACTGGGAAAACTTATTGAATCAAGTATAAGCCTAAGGTGGGAAATGCAGCTTCTACTCTTTAATAAAATGTCCAGCAGAGCCTCCCTTTAAAAAGAATGTCCAGCAGAGCCCCCCTTTAAAAAGAATGTCCAGCAGAGCCCCCCTTTAAAATAAAATGTCCAGCAGAGCCCCCCTTTAAAATAAAATGTCCAACAGAGCCCCCCTTTAAAATAAAATGTCCAGCAGAGCCCCCCTTTAAAATAAAATGTCCAGCATTGAGGTCCTAAGCCTAAACAATGAGGTCCTAAAGCTGTATGCAAATGACCTGTGAAATGTCCAATGAAGCATTAGCATATTCAAGCTATCCACTCTATTCATGAGTGGGAGGCACAGCCACACCCCCAGTGCATGACTGACAGCCTGTATAATGATGTGAGGCTGTATAATGATGTGCTTCCTGGTGCTGGTGGCCACGCCCCCTGCAGCCTGTGTGTGCATGTGTGTGTGTTTAGGAGAGAGACAGCAGCTCCAGGCAGCCATGTTATAGCAGAACATGTCAGATTCATGTGTAGCTGATGTCTGTGTCTCTCACCTGTATATTAGGAGGATGCAGCATGTCAGCAGATGACATACACACTAGCCATGCTTTACTATACATTACACACAGACATGAGCAGGGGGAGGAGAGGGGAGGGGTAACAGGGGTGACATCACTGCCTCTGACCATATGACCAGCCTCATTTACATGATAAAGAAAATATGATTTTACAATGAATAATGTATGAAATGACTAGATAAAGGCTGGGATGGGATCCTTGTGAGCTGCTCCAACAGGTAGTAGTGACAGGACTAGTGGCAGAGAACTGATGACAGGTGTCCTTTAAAAAAGGATGCTTCATGTCACGCCTTGACACAGTGTGTGCTGCTGGTGAGTAGTATATATGTATGTGTGTGTAGAAATATGTAACGTTTTAAGTAAGCCAAACCTCTGATTCCACAATTTCCGGAACTTCGATTCCTCCACCAAAATGTTTCACGACTCCGACCCCACAGTCCTGTTATTTTGGTCACTCTAGCAGTGTGTGATTATTCCTCTAATCTATAGCAGAGGAGCTTTCACTCCTCAGCATGTACATAAAGTACAGCAAGCAATTATCTCTACTAAAAGGGGGATCAGGACTACACAAGTCACGTCAACAGGCCACATGCAGCCAGTGAAGCTCTGGGTCCTGATTCCGGCGCATACAACCAGCATGGGGTGCAGAGCACAGCAGCACATGATGACATAAGACGTTGCAGTGTGGTGCAGGGAGGAGAAAAAGAGCAAAGAAGAGGAGAAGATCTATTTTTTTTTGTCTGGCCTGGAGGTCTCCAGTTTTTTCTTCTATGGGATCTCCAGTATTATTGTCTTCTCTGGGGATCTTCATTATCAGTATTTGTCTGGCCTATGGGTCTCCAGTATAGTTAGTCTGTTATGGGGTTTCCAGTATCTTCCTGCCTTTGGGGTCTCCAGTATTAGTAGTTTTATGCTCTGGGGTCTCCAATACTATTATTATATGTTCTAGGTTCTGGACTATTATTGTCTGCTCTGAATGCAGTATTTGATTTCTGGGATTGTATTTATTGCTGTGTAAGCAGTACGACAGTATGGCCCTTGGACTTATAAATTTGCTCAGCCCTGGCCTAAATGCTTGGATCAGGAATTTAGAGGAAATGTAACATTTTTTAAAAATGTTTATTATATGTTTGTGGAGTTTGAAGCGGTACATTTTAGCACGACACCAAAATTGACTCCGGCTCCACAACTACGATTTTACAGTTCTGTGCAAATCCGTTTCATTTCCATTTTGTTTTAACATCAATTTTGGTGCAAAATTGAAAATTTTATATCAAACATGATAACCAAAGGACACTTGTTAATAGAGGGAGATATATCATAAGAGCATAGAACATAAGAACATTTATTAAAGGTCCAACGCCTCTCTAATGAATCTAATGGGCAGTGGAGCTCCAAAAACAGACCTAGAACTGTCCCACGGAGCCTGTCTAATGATAACTAAGCTCCATAGATCCATGCACTGTGACTGTGGTAATCTTCTAATAATTGTAATTCATGGCCTCCTTCCTTCTAAAATCAACCTTTAAAATGACGTTATTGAGCCAGAAAGACTTTGGGGCGTTACCAAAACCCCTTCATGCTGTAGCCGCACAGGCTGTTAAATTGTCCCACCGCCCTCCCCTCTCAGCACTTACTCTTCCCTCTGCCTGATGTAATCTCACTACAGCAGAGGAAGTTTCAGCACAGTGTGAGGGGTACTACTAGTATGGTGTAACAGCCTGTAAAGCTGCAGCACGGAGGAGCTCTGTTAAAACCCCCAAGAGCCCTTCAGGCTCATTAGTATAATATCAAAAGTTGATTTTGGTAGGATAACAAATATAAGAAGATTACCAGAGTTGCAGTGCCTGGATCTATGAGTAGGTTTCCCTGTTTATCATACTGGATTTTGATGATAGATTTCCTTTAAACTCTCCCTGTGTGTGATATGCAAGGTTATGGTCACATGCATAATGTCATGAAATGTTGGCATGGTACAATAAGAGGCATGAAGTAAGTTTGGGCATTTGCTAATGTTCATTTTACCTGTGTAAGTTGTTTGTTTTTGCACTTGGGGAGTTAGAATTGTTAACATTGTGTTTGATCTTCTGCTTATCAGAAGATGAAGAATATCTGAAATGCAATTTTATTCAGAGGCTAATGTTCATTTGAATATAGCTTAAATGCTCTACAGGTCTAATCACATCTCAGTTTTTCTTTTAAAACGAATCTTCTCCTCCCCGCGGGTATCCTTTTTAATCCCAGTACATTTCTGTTAGGTACAACTGTAAATTACATTCTGAAGGTTTAAGCTCCATCCTTAAGTTTGTGGCATTCAATTAGCAATTCCACTACCCTGAAGAAATATCGTGATCCGCCACTTGATTTTTATTAAACTTATCTCTCTATGCTAAAGTCAACTTTTTTTTTTTTTTCAACCTGAAACACCTACTTCAAATGAAATGATTCAGCTTCGTCATATAGTATAAGCCAGTGTATCTATATTCTGTATAAAAATACTGTATCAATACAACAAATCTGAAATCTTAGATAAAATTGCAGCACAGAAGGATATTTGGGTATTACACATACTCGTAATTCACTCAGACAGAAGGTGATGTCATTGAACCAGTCTATCCCACTTTTATAGTAAATTTTGTGTGGGGACATTTCTACGGAAACTGTCTGTCATGCTTGCAAGATAGAATTCAGCAAAGATTTTAGTGAAAAATAGATAAAAAGGAGGGATGGAGGATAATGAGGACCAACATACTGTAAGTGGAGAAAGAAGCACTTTTGATCTCATTAGACATAGAAGAAAGTTTTATTTGCTTGTATTACTGGTCAATGTAAATTTCGTTGAGCATTAAACCAACACAGACCACGCACAGTACCTTTTAGATGTCTTTATACATGTTCCACTTTTGCCTCTATCCATTGATTAGAGCTTTATTCCCACCTTCTCATTGACCTTGACACTGCTAATCCAGCCCCCCTCATGAATGAAAGAGACCTGTTTCTCTCTGAAAACAATTCCTAAGGGCAGCATGAGTCTTTCTCAGGCCAGGTCTCTCTCAGTCCCCACCTTCTAGAGAGAGTAGTTAATGATGTAGCAGTGCTGAATCACACACACCCCATCTGTCTCTCTCACTCGATTTTCCAGCAAGGGATTGTGTACAACTTCCTAACTTTTCTACACCAGCTGTTTGGTGCCCGGGTAAAAGATGCACCAGATAGAACATGCTCTATCTTTCCCTGCGTTTACAGCCGTCCAGCGCTGTTTCCTTTGAAGATGGGAAGGGTGAGCAGCGCTCACCCAGCCTCCTCTCCAGCGTGCTGCGGTGTGTTCGCCCGGTTTATGGCATGTGTGAATGTAGCCTAAATCTGTAGTTGAATATTGGCAGACGGTCCCCAAGTACTACTGTACCGTAGTTCCATACCGGCAGCATGTTTGTAGCAGTGAGACCTATCAATCAGGAACAAGGAGGCAGGGCAATGCAAGTAAAATTTAACCCAGCCCACTGACATACTGGCGTGTAAAATCAAAGTTCAAGTGTAAAGAAAAAATTTAACCCAAAATGTAAATTTTTAACCAGTTTTTACATATATAATATATAAATTTATTTTTCTTTCAGGAAGGATTCTGAACCGGTTTTCCAAAGATATTGGCCATCTAGATGACTTGCTTCCTTTTACATTTTTGGACTTCATACAGGTAAATAACATGTACTCTTGTAGTTTGTCTATACGCAGCTTTGAGTTTTTAGAGTTACAAAAAACATTAAAGAAGGTGGGATTGTAAAAAAGCAGTAAATGAGCAAAATACAGTAATCGTTCAATCATAACTGTAACTGTGGTGAACATGGAGTAATGTGAATATGTGAGTATAAGGGATCATTTATTATGAGGACAGGTAGAACATTTCCAATAGTATTACCCTTGGTTGAGACATGACATGCTCATATTTCTGTCACACTGACCTTTCAGGAAAGGGGCAACGCACTGTCCTATGCAGAAACAGGGTAAGATGTGATCTCTTTACATGTCATCAGGGATGAATCTAAACTCTCCGCTGCCCGAGACAAGCTATAGAACGGAACCCCCTCTGTCCCAATGCTTCTGAGTATAAGCCGATTTTTCAGCACCATTTTTGTGCTGAAAATTCCCCACTTGTCTTATTGTCGGGTAGCTAAAAAAAAAAAAAAAAGAGTATTCACCATTCTGACGCCCCAGGAAGCTCCTCCTTTTTCTTCATGTGCGCCGGCTCCAGGTCTGCAACAGCTAACCTGCGCACGGAGCTGTCGTGGATCTGGAGCTGGCACCGGCACACATTAAGAAAGAAGAGGAGCTGCCAAGTGCTTCAGAAAGGTGAGTATTTTTTTATGGGCAGGCTATATACTACAGGGGACTGACAGGCTATATGCTACAGGGGGCTGGCAGGCTATACACTACAAGGGGCTGGCAGGCTATGTACTAAAGGGGGGATGGCTGTATAAAGGGGCTGACAGGCTATAGCCTGGCTATATACTAAAAAGGGGGGCTAGGTATATGCTAAAAGGGGGGCTGGCTATATACTAAAAAGGGGCTGGCTATATGCTGCAGGGGGCTGGCAAGCTATGCACTACAGGGGGCTGGCAAGCTATGCACTACAGGGGGCTGGCAGGCTATGCACTACAGGGGGCTGGCAGGCTATGCACTACAGGGGGCTGGCAGGCTATGCACTACAGGGGGCTGGCAGGCTATGCACTACAGGGGGCTGGCAGGCTATGCACTACAGGGGGCTGTTAGGCTTTATTCTACAGGGGGCTGTTAGGCTATATACTAGAGGGGGCTGGCAGACTATATACTAGAGGGGGCTGGCAGACTATATACTAGAGGGGGCTGGCAGGCTATATACTAGAGGGGGCTGTTAGGCTATATTCTACAGAGGGCTGGCAGGCTATACACTATAGGGGGCTGGCTGGCTATTTACTGGGATGCTGTGACCAATGCATTTCCCAACCCCCAGCTTATATGCAAGTCAATAGCTTTTCCCAGTTTTTGGTGGTAAAATTAGGTGCCTCGGCTTATACTAGTGTTGGCTTTTCTTGGGTTTTACCTAATGTTCATTTATATTTACACAAACGGAGAATTCTCGGCTTTAACAACCATTGGTAAATAGTAACGGAAACCATTGCTTGTTGCTAGACTCCTGTACAGTAATTCATATTCCTTGTGTACTCTGGCTTTGAAATACGACAGATGGAAATGAAGGATACGTTAAGAACTACTGTTTATCTCTATATTCTATTCTAGTATTCTTCTTTAAAACATGCTATAATAGTTTGTATAACGACTGTGCATTAACTCTGCAATGCAGATATGTTACTAGAGCTGATATTATTACAATTTTCAGAGGATTCTTAGGGGTCAGATTCCATCAGCTCTCTACATCCATAGTAATGGTTTAGTTTTGAAGTACAGGCAGTCCCCGGGTTACATACAGGATAGGTTCTGTAGTTCTGTCGGAACTGTATACTTTATCATTGTAACCCCAACCAGTATTTTTTTGTTCTCTGTGACAATTGGATTTTAAAAATGTTGGATTGTCATAAAAACCAGGATTAACCATACAGTTTAAGTTCAGACACCTGGGATAACTGCTATAGCTGTTTATTGTAGCCTAAGGATAAAGTACAGTTATTTAAAAATATCCAGAGGTCCGTTTGTAACTAGGGGTCGTCTGTAAGTTGGGTGTTCTTAAGTAGGGGACCGCCTTAATAGTCATTTTTTTTAAACACATAAGTGCCCACATTTAGTGCAAATTGCATCTAGTGAAGTGTGCATGGTGCGCCAGAATAAGGAATTGTGGCGCATGTTCTTCATTTATATGACCAAGCTTTTTTGGTGCACCTTTAACATAGAATTCGGACGGACACTGCATCGTAAATGTGGCGCACCTTCCTACTGTGCAGGATACTTTATAAATACATGTGCAAGTAGTTTGAATTCAAAAGAATGTGCAAAGTCAGACCAGTGCAGGGGCTTTACTAAATGTGGGCCAATGTATTCAATAAATAAAAAGTTGAGAAAATTTCCAATTTTTATCTTTGATCATTACATACATTAAAATTCCAATGGGTGGGTCTGAATAGCAGTGATGTGATATCCAACTGTGTGCAAGGAGTGCTTGCTACCTCTCTGCGTAGATTGTAATAGTTCTTTCTACTTCTGTATCGCTTTGCTTTCCTTTGGATTGCCTTGCAGCGGTCTGGCAAGCAAAGAAATGCATTATGAAACGTCAGCCTTGTAGAAACAATCCGCTCTCACGGAATGATAACAAAGATTAAGCAAATTCTGAATGTGTGTTGGCTTTGCAGAGCCTGTGTTTACTGCACCTATTGAACAAAACCAGGAGTGGTTATTTGTAAAGAAAGAACAGATTAGCTGTAATAAGGTAAAAATAATGATGTCTTAATAAGAAGAAAAGAAAAAACTGTAACTCAAGATAATAATCTCCACAGACACAAAAGATTTATGTGCCAGCAAGATTGTAAGAGATCAAAGGTATTACAATATAATGCTATTGGCTACTGCTCCAGTTCCAACTTTTATGCATACAGCATGTATTATTAACCTGTACGACTAGATTTTTAACAATTAGAATGTAAATACTTGTGCACTGTAAGCTTGTAAAGGCAACCCTTTATTGTGACTGCTTTTAACCCCTTTCACATAGCTATAGTAAGATTGGAGCTGTGCAGTAATGTCAAATTTCTCTAGCAATGAAAGGGTTACAGCTAGTGTACATGGGGTTGGGCCCTGTGTGCGTGCAGTAAATCCAATGCTAATTACGCCTTCTAAGGAGTGATAGGTTTCAAAGGTGTTATGGCTTAAGAACTAAATAGGTGGGGAGGATGTTAGTTTATTACACTTGCAATTTAATAAAGCCCATAAATCACATATCAATGTTCTGGTGACATTGTCTTCTCACGCTTCTCCCTCATCTTTGTTTTAGTTGGAATAAAGATGCAAAAGACATATGGGTTGTACTTGAACTTGCATTCTAGTTTTCTTCTATGTATTGCATTTTTAAGTTCACCTGGGCTGAAGGTATAAGGGAAATTTAACAAATCTCTAAATTCTCTTAAAATAAAGAGAAAATGGTGGAAAAAACTGTAAAAAAGGGAGCGCTGATATTGTGGTATTTTAATGTACAATATAATCAGTAAAGGTGTATTCTTGGTTGTGAAAGAAACAACACTAAGGCCTCATGCGCATGTCCGGATGATGGCAGCTGTGAGCTTGACGAAAAAAACAGCAGCTAACTCACGGCTACCATAGACATGGATTGCATGCGGGCGAGCACATATTTTGCTAGGAACTTGTGCAGGAGGCTTTAGGATGCTTTACTGGTACAACATCCATGATACCGTCCAAATATCCCCGATGCAGACCAGAGGTAAAGAGGTTATATAAAAGGATGTAGTTGCTGTTCTATTCGTAGAGATCTTATTTTATTAAAAATCTTTAAAAAAAAAAAAACAACTGGATATAAAAACATGGAATATGTATTTCAGGTCTGATTGATTCCTTTCACCATTCCCAAGAAGAACCCAATCCAGATCTAAAACTGGTATTCCATCCTTTTGTATCCAATTTAAAAAAAACAAAAAACATTTAATACAATATAACGTCTATGAATAGAACAGCATTTCTATTTAGTAACTTAATAGACAAAGATAAGGTTTTGTATGCATTTTCCCTGCCATTTCCTAGTCTCTGGGGATAGAGTTTTACACCATCACTGCTTCTGTAAAAGTCTAAAACTTTTTTCTGTTGTTTTAATCCTTATGTATTAGTAATTAACATAAGATTAGTCTTAAAAATCTGGTGTGTTAATGAAATCCATCATGTCGCACGCTAATCATCTTTTCTTATAACTGATTGAGTAGTTGTCATAACCACGCCCTTAAATAAATATTATCAATGACCCACATCACTTCTTTAGTGGTTGTCTTGTAACTTTTCAATGACTAAAGATATATCAACCCAAAATATTTACGGTTGCTTAGTTATGAATTCTCTTATGACAATAGGGATGTCAAAGTGGCAATCCGCGAAGATGTCCTGAGTAATATTTTACCAGTTTTGTATACCCAAAAAGGTTTTTCCGATCTCACTTGTTATATTCAATTGTTTTATTAAGAAAAAGTGGGCTTCAGTGAGTGAAGGGCTTTATTTTTATCCGTTCGATTTATTTACATAAAAAGGTCATTCATCAAAATGGGCAAAACCCAAGAGCCTTCAACTCAAATGAACAGAAAGTAATGTATAATAAATACAATCTGTGTAAAATAGGAGCATGAAACAGTCAAAATGATCCAAGAGGAGGACAGATGAGTTTATGTCTTCTACACCCAGTAGGAAAGGTGAAAAGAAAGGCAAAACAAGATTTTAGAACTGCAGTTACGTTCAATCATATAGTTTTGGGACATCAAATTCTACTGCCAGACAACATGACTAGTAACTTTTTAGTTTGAAGTTCCAAGAACATAATCTTTAATTCAAGCGACAGTATCTGAACATTTATAAAATGTTGGTACTTTACAGTACTTTTTAAAAAATTAAGTACCGGATATACTCGTGTGTAAGCCAAGTTTTTGTGCTCACTCAGCTTATACTCAATTGAATATATATAAAAAATTAATACTTACCTCTGGCTCTCCCTGCAACTTCTCTACTCGTTGCGGCTCTAGCTAGCTCTTCCCGCTGCTCTTGTGGCTTCCTTCCAGTGTGGACAGTGGCATACCTATGTGCTCTGCTCACGCACACACTATGATGCGAGAAGAAGCTGGAGCCGCAGGGAGGAGAGAAGGCTGGAGTACAGAGCTTATTATTTTTTAGGGAGTTCAGCTGGACTTTTCATTATTAAGGGTTGTCTGCTGGACATTTTAATAATGATGGGGCTCTGCTGGACATTTTATTAATGATGGGGGCGCTGGTGGGTTTTACATTATTAAGGGGGCTCTGTTAAACATTCTGCTGTGGGGAGGCTGCTGTACATTTTATTAAATTGTAGCGGTGGCATTTTCCATCCTTAGATGATGCTTGAGTCAATAAATTTTCATGGTTTTTTTGTTGGTAAAATTAGGGGCCTCAGTTTATAATCCAGTTGGTTTATACTGATTTTATATACCGTATATACTCGTGTATAAGCCGAGTTTTTCAGCACAAAAAATGTACTTAAAAACGTCCCCTCGGCTTATACACGAGTCAATATACTCGTTAAAAATACTTAAGAAATAATAAACTTATATACTCACCCTCCGTTGGCCCCGATGCGCAGCGCGGCTCCCCAGATGTCCGCGCGGCTCGTCTTCAGCCTTCCGTGACGTCTTCTTTCTTCTACTGGGCGCCGCCATGTTTTTCCCCTGGGCGGTGCCTAGTATGACGTCAGCAGCGGCGCGTCATACTATGCGCCTGCCGCCCGGGGAGAACATTGGCGGTGCCCTGCAGAAGAAAGAAGACGGGCGTGGAAGCCTGAAGACGAGCCACGTGGACATCGGGGGAGCAGGGCTGCACATCTGGGCCACCGGAGGGTGAGTATATAAGTTTATTTATTTTTTTAATGCTGGGCTGGGCTGTATACTACTGTGGGCAGGCTGTATACTACTGTGGGCAGGCTGTATACTACTGTGGGCAGGCTGTATACTACTGTGGGCAGGCTGTATACTACTGGGGGCAAGCTGTATACTACAGGGGGCAGGCTGTATACTACAGGGGGCAGGCTGTATACTACAGGGGGCAGGCTGTATACTACTGGGGGCAAGCTGTATACTACTGTGGGCAATCTGGGCTGGCTTTATACTACTGGGGGCTGGCTTTATACTACTGGGGTCAGGCTGTATACTACTGGGGGCAGGCTGTATACTACTGGGGGCAGGCTGGGCTGGCTGTATACTGCTGGGGGCAAGCTGCGCTGGCTGTATACTACAGCGGGCAGCTGTATACTATAGGGGGCTGCTTGGCTATATTCTGGGGGGGTCTGTGACCAATGCATTTCCCACCCTCTGCTTATACTCGAGTCAATAGGTTTTCCCAGTTTTTGGTGGTAAAATTAGGGGTCTCGGCTTATACTGGTTTCCAAGTGGCTTAAATGGGTATTCCCACAAAGACAAGTTTATGAAATGTACGCAGGATAACAAAATGACACATTCTCTAATTCACTGTTATTCACAAATATACAGCATTTCAGATATAATCCCAACCTGTCTCTATCAGTCCTGGTGTACACAATTTCAGTTGCCCCTAGACACAACCCTGGAACTTCGGGTTGGGGAAGCCATCTTGGAATTTAATCTTGGATTAAATTGTTTACATACTTTTTTAGACACGTCTGGTTACATCTGTAAATTGTTTATATATTTTGATTTGTTAAACTGATTGTAACTGTAAATCTACCTAAAATGGTAACCTACAGAACAAATACTGTGCACCTTGTATGTTTGAGGCAGGTTGCTTGCTGAATCTGTGTATCATTGGGGATCTGCATTTCAACAAGAGCAATATCAATTATGATAAAGATCTTTTGACACTTGTTTTGTTTGCAGGTGTCTTTTATAAGACGACCTCTAATCCCTTCAGGAAGAAATAGTTTCTCCCTTTTAAAGAGTATTAAGTAAATATAAAGGCTCTGATCCTTGCCATTGTTGCTGATTCTTTGAGGGATATTTCCCAACATTCATTGTTTAAATGGTTGTCAGGAGGAATCAAGTGAGACTTGATAAACAATGCCGTAACTGGTTCATCTCATCCTTTGTGCTGGAGCAAATTTTTTTAAAGGATTTGCATTTAAGAAGTGCTCTTTTGGTGGAGGTACATTTAGGGTCACTTTCAGCTTTTGGAACAGTCACTGTTCTTGCTACTTTGGTCTTTAAATGCAGACTTAGCGTACAAATCCAGAGCTTAGCTTGAGTGGCTTGACAAGGTATAGTGTACCATGGACATAGGACAGACACCTTTAACCTGTAAATGTTTATTTAGAATATTTATGTATATTTCATCATGTAAATACGTGCTTTGTAAGGCTGATCATTATGGAAACAGTCTGTTTGGATTGTGCAATAAAATATGTATGTCATAAAAGAAGCCAAAACCACAAAACATATCAAACATGTTTTGATATGTTTAAGATGGTGATATTATTTATAAATCTTCTGTATCTATAGAGAGTTGGCTTGTAAAATCCAGGAATTCAGTTAATAACTGAATATCCATAGAAAATTCTGTCATCCTCAACCATCAGATACTTGAGTAGTTTAAACTCTTATCGCTTTTATAAGCCTTTTGTCACTGAAGCACATCTTATGCATGATCCTGCTTCAGCTGAAATATCATGACCGTTTCATAAAAAATACATGGGGCAGATTTACTAATCTTAGGTTTAGAGTAAAGTTAAACTAGATACCAGGCAGTCTTACCATCTGCCAGATTTATCGCTGTGGTTCATGCTGGATGACAAATCTGGTTCAATTATCTGAGTTTTCTCTCTCAAAAGACATGATTAAAGGGATAGGCTATCCTGGCCAAACATGAACAAGATGGGAATGTGCAGCTTGGTCTCCCTACTACAAGGTCAGGAAAAAGTGCAAAAAAAGCTAAAGCTGGCAGTTCTTCTTTGTTTTTATACCTTTCACAGTACGCAATGCTGTTCTCATAAGCTTAGGAGCTGCAGTGCATCTTGCTCTGCTTTACTGGTAACTCCTGTTTATTTGAGTTGTGCTAATATAATACCTAATCCAACTAACCTATTTGTGAAGGCAAGTCATGTGCTGAAGGTCTTCTCCTCGGACCAGCGTCCAGCACCAAACGTGTTGTGATTTCAATAAAAGCTTGTCATTCGACTTTATTCAAGATCCTTGCATAAAAACATTGCATGAAATGTAGGACATATGTTCCATCAGCACCACTTTCTTACACATGTCCAGTTGTGGAAATCTTGTGTTACCCAGTGGTTAAAGATGGTACACTATTGTGGTAACTCTTGGTGTTGTGACACATTTGAAACCATTTATACAGTCAGAATATTTATATTGAGTTTATTACTCTTTCCGTCGTGAATAACCACTCCACTGGTTAGGGCTAGGATTGATCTTTGTGTAAAAGGTATGAGTAGCTTCACCTGGAATAGGTAGTGCTTATAAACCTTTTCCTAGGCGAGAGTTTTCTTATTGTTTCCCTGGAAGAAAGGTGCTACTGAATCAACAAACCTATTATGGATCTGTATGCAGGACTTAATGTCATAAAAAAAAAAAGACAAAAGCAGATACCCTACTGACAGGTCATATTTTCAGATAGTGGTCTCTTGGGAACTGCTCAAAAGTTGTGTTTTAAATTTTTTGTAACCTAGACGCAAATAAGTGACATCAAAGTAATAGTGGAGCTATGTTGACATACTACACTACCATTAATAGAGTGCTATTACCACATAGAGACCTGGCAAATTTACCATTTGGTATTCATATCCTGGTTGTACGTGAAAGCTTGATTCTGATTCCTTCTCAATAGTAACCTTACTGGTGTTCCTAAAGTTTCCATGATTAAATACCATATACACCAACGTCTTTTTGGTCAATTTATTTAACACAGCCTCTAAAATGATAATGCCATACACTATTTACATTTTCACATGGTGTGAAAGATATTAACATCCACATTCATCAAAAATAGTATCATAGTTTTTCAAAAGAAACAAGGGAATTAAATGCCGCAAGTTGTAATTAATAAGAGCAGAAAAGTAAAAGGGGGGAAAAAATCAGATGGGAGGAAGTTCATGGAGAATATGTGCGTTGTCCTGCAGCTGCCCCCAGAAGAATCGAGTGATTTATTAAAGAAAGCAGATCTAAAAAGCCTTTATTTTAAAATCAACAGCTTGACTAATTTTAAATAACTGACTTTTCAAATGCTTTCATGGCAGACAATGGCGTAATCCTGAGACTACTTGAGCCAGCATTGAAGGGTATGGTGAAGACCACCAGTGAATGTGCTTTTCCCTCCCTCTCTGTCCCCACCACACACATAATGCATTGACTGCAGCTTTATGAAGTGAAAACACTGAGGAAAAGGGAAATGTGGAGAAGCTGTCCACAGTTATTTCTTTGAGAGAATAGCTCTTGCATCTGGACATTGAGAACAAAAAGTGCTTAAGACAGAAATAATAGCTGAGGTTATTCACTTGCACAGAAGCAAAAGACTGGAACTGCCGTGCCTTGTTTCTCTACCAGTGACCCTTGCATTTTATTGTGTGGAAATGTCAGGGAAAGTGTGTAGAAAGAATTTTGCGGTTACAACAACTTTGTCTTTTTTTAACTTTTGTTATGGGTTATGTATGTATCCCCTTTCTTATTTTATTGTGTACATCAATAAGTACTTAGAGCTTTTCTTTACATGACGTACATGAGTTGACCTGAGGTTTTGGGTGGAGTTGCACTTAACATTATTATGAAAAGGCACAAATTTCCTGTAGATTAACCTTTCTCCACATCTGGCGTCCAAAATGATTGGGTCAAGATTTTCTGCCGATACTTCTATTTGACAAGTTTTCCCAAAAATTGAGACTGCAAAAGAGAGATGGACAGTTGCAGTAAATCAGGTTGGAATCCTCGGAGCCCCCTCTGTTTGTAGTCAAAAGGCTAATTTGTCATTCTCAGCATGAGAGTAACAGCTCTGCCATTAAGTGTTAACAAGAGGCTAATCGAGGCACTTGGGAGCGACGTAAGGCTATCATTTTAACACTATCATTTCAGTATCTGAGTGTGTTCAGCCAGGTTTTCCATTAATTAATGCAATATTTCACTTCATTCCCAAACTAAAAGATTGATAGGTGCAAATGATTGCAGTCATTTAGGCATGAAACCTTGTTATTAGCATAAGTGGAAAGGACATGCTGTCAACAATACCGTTCACATGTTGTATGTCATGGAAGTGTCAGAAGCCTGGCGCTAAAATGAATGTAGAGATTCTGTTATAAATTAGACTGTACACTTGATAGGTAGATTTTTAATACTTAGTATGTGTGTTACATACTCTGCGTCACTGTGCACCTGCCTAATAGAAAAACATAACTATAGTCCTAGCAGACTGTAGCTAATATTTGCAATAGTTAAGACTATTAGGGCAGATTTACCATAAAAGGTGGCAGAACTGTGGCAAAAACATTCCTATTTTTTGTGCATTACATTTATTAATGGCATCAAAATGAAATTTACCATCAAAATCAAGAATAATAAAGCATGGACACCTATTACAGGAAGGGATGGTGATAGAGTGAGAAATCCCCATAAGCTATAGCCTGCACCTGTTCCTGGCCGGAAATATATCAGCAGGGCCTGGTGTATAACTGATCCAGGGGCATAGGTGTGTGTGCATTGAATTGATCCAGGTGCATAGGTGTGCCCATAGAATTGATCCAGGCGCTCAAGCATGTGCCTGATATGGTGAGATATACTTGACCCCCCACCACAACCCTAGAGTTTGTTGGAGGAAAAAATGTGCAAGCATGGCTCCTCTCATTTTCATCCTAGTCCCTCTTATGCAAGTCTAAGTAGCTGTGAAGTCTGTTTTTTCACAGTAAAAATTGGAAAATAAGCCCAGAACAGACATGGATCCAATACAGCAAAGCACAGATACACAGGTCTGCTTTTTACCATTTTTAAACAGGACAGGTAATATGAAAATGGCAATAAAGTAAACCTGTCACTATGTAATTGCATTTCAATCTATAATATATGGTTGTAGCTGGATGATTAAATGTGGTATAGTTTAGAACTGACTTATGTAACTTTTAGCATCTTTTAGGTGATTGTGCCTCTACATAGCACAGGTGCCCATTCTATATAAAACCTCTTTATTGTCCACTGTTCATTAAGTATACTATAAACAAAATGACACATTTTCTAATTCATTGTTATTAACAAAAATACAGCGTTTCACAGATATAAGTCCTGTTGTACACAATTTCAGTTTCCCATGGATCCGACCCTGAAATAGAAGTCTAGGGTTGGGGAGGACATGTTGTTCTCCTGTCTGACGCTGCAATGTGCTGCTCTTTGCACTCCAGCCCCCCCCCCCCCCCCGCATTCCAGGCCGAGCTCAAACAGAGACTTCCTGCCGGCAAGCAACACATTGTGATGAGGTCTTTATCTATGTAATGGCTGTTATAGCAGAGCTGAATATGTCATGTGTTATATGCATCTCATGATATCTGATTTGTCCCATCTCTCTTTTTATGTGTGTCAGATACTAATGAATGTTTAGAAGCTCAATGAAAGTGTATATAACACTGCACTCTGATAATCTAACCACATTGTCAGCACACAGCATCTCACAGCACAGAGGGATTATGAAGTGTCTGCTTAGAGAGTCCTTCCCCACACCCTGGCATCTTACACTGACCATAACTGAGTGATCGGAGCTAAAACATCAATAAAATTGTAATGTAAGGGGGTTAAAATCATCTTTATTGTGTAAACATTACTAGGGGATTGAAATTTTTGAATTTTCTTACATCGGCAAACCTCTTTAAGTTGCTGGTACTTTAACCACTCTCAAGGCCAAGACAATGTTTAGTTCTTTTAGGACTGCTGTAACATTTCGTAAAAGTGATTTTGTGTATTTTGTGGCAAGTAAGATTTTCATATTTTGTTCAATATTGGGTTTTTTCATAATTTTATGTAGTTATGTAAAAGTGGTAAAAAAATGTGTACATGTAATGTCCATTCTGCATGTAGGTGGCTTATGCCATGGCCATGATCAACCCGAAGAGTATAGGCGAAGTTTACACTTGAGTTCGCCAGTTCCGCTTCTGCTTTTCATCAGTCATACAGAAAGCGGTTGCCCTTGTTATTTTTGTGTGATAAAAATGTATGTGGAATAGAAGTTGTACAGAAGACCTTCTATTCACATTACATTTTTAGTTTCGGTTATGTTCCTTTAAAACTGAGATGCAAGTATGAATTTTGGAGACTTTTCAACAGGTCCTTTGTGGACATAGCCTTAGAGGCGGGATCACTCTGTGAGCTGTGTATATAATATTAGAGAATACTGAATCAATGAAAAACCATATAAAAACCAATGAGAACATGATTATTCCATCAAAGAATGTTTTTGAGCGCCATGGACTGGATCCCTCTGTATCTGATGTTTGGAGTTAATGCACAATGTTACCATAGGCTTTTACATTAATAGTCTTGTAGTTAAATAAAGTTCTAAACATTTTTTTAGACAAACTTATTCGTATAGTATAAATATTCATACAATTATGGTGATTTGTGATCGTTTTGTTTCTTTCAGGTGTTTCTCCAGATTTTAGGGGTTATTGCTGTAGCAATTGCTATTATTCCATGGATTTTAATTCCATTGCTTCCTCTTGTGATTATTTTCTATTTCCTGAGGAAGTATTTTCTGGAAACCTCCCGCGATATCAAAAGACTTGAGTCAACAAGTAAGTGCTGTATAAATGACTTCAGCAAATCTTCTAAAAGATCATTTTAAATAGGTTTTGCCATGATAACAAGATGATCGTAGAGGGACCCCAACTGATTTAATAAATGGGACCCCCAGGTACCTCCAGTTGAGTGCTTTGCCTGGCAAATTTCGGCACTCCCATGCTAGTGAACGGAGCCACAGTCAGACCCTCACTTATAGGGGGATAACTTGCTAATATTTTACAAACCCTTTCAAGCATGTCTGACAATAAATACAATAGCTACTTTTCTAACTAGATGCTAAACTCTTCTATAATGCGTAAGCACTTATTTTATATGTTATAATCTGTACATTGAGTTCTCTGAACTGAATCGCCTTAGTGTGAGAAAAACAGGCTATATTGCTTTGTGTATCTATGGGAACTTTAGAAGAGCACACTTTTTTGTAGGTGTTGTAATTTTTTTCATGCATAGTTTGCCCTTGACTTTTATATAATGGCTACTTTTTTATGCTATTAAGAACATAGTAAGCGGCTGGAATTGTGTGCATTTTATGTGCATTATATTATAGAAATGAGACCCTTAGCTCAGATTAAATTGAGCACCATTTTTTTTATTCATAAGAAAATAAAGTGAAAACTAAAGTTGTCCATGTTCTCCATTATGAAATCTCACCTTTGCTGCTGCTTCTAAAGATTTTGCTATTTGATTTGAGGCCTACAGTATGCGTTACTTAGCCAGGTTTCACATTTACTCTGAAAATCCTATCACAGTTCCTAATAATATCACACAGTTATACTAAGCTCCCTTACAGTATAGCTACGGCATAAAGCATTTGCATAGAGAGGATAATCACAGAGAAACCTGACGGGTCGCTCTGTAAAGGCCATGTGCACTACCCTAAAGTTCACCCTGTGTGTATAAAAAAGGAAAAGTGAAGTGGTAGGTTTAGGGGAAAGACCTTGTGTTTCTAATGGTCTTCTTTGAATAAGAATGCCCAGGTATTCTATGAGGCCAGTGTTTATAAATAATTCATTACCTATATATTCTCAGACATTCATGTTTCTATGCTATTATATTTATTTGCTCTGACCTTTTTTTCCTATGAGTTCTTGGGGTTATAACTTTAATTTCGATTTATGCTATTTGTGCTGATATCAATGTGCGTTGGTGGGGATGTTCTCTACTCATGGCACTTAAGAGTTATTCAGACAGTAATGCGTTGTCTTTTTCTAAGGGGAATGATTGACATGTCTTCTGTTGTCTAGATCATGTTAGGTGACATTTATTTTCTATGAGAGAGTGACCACTCAACAAAAGGAAAATAGAAAAATATGAAAGAAAGAGAGAGGGAGCTACTATAGCTTGAAAGCGCTTTATAATGCCTCCTTTGTAAAACTGTCTTACCTGCTGACAGGCACAACCAGTTGCTGTCACTTTATATTCCATTAATAAGCGCCCATTGTAGTCTCGGTGTATAAGGGAGATGGACTGAGACCATCTCATATGATGCGGTTTTTAGTTTCGTTCTTTAGTTTCTACAAACAAGAGGCTGTATACTTCACATATATGCTGTAAGCATTGTGCATAAGAAATGTACAGTGCTCATTTTATTGTACATTGTCAAAAAGTAAATGTCTTTATGTACTTACACTCAAGCCTTGCCTCTTCTATACTCTGCAGAAACTGGAGAGGTTTGTGAACTGCGTAGCATGGCAGTCAGTGTGATAGGTACTAGTGTATTACCTTTTATGAAATAGTAAACTTTACACTACAGCAGACATCAATAGTGGTTTATTTGGCATCCTTGTAAGTAATGGTGTACACCTCCGTCTGACTCTCAGATATTGTCAATTTTAGGCTACATTCACACGATATATGCCCGCCATAGCGTAGTACGGCGGGCATAAATCGGCGGAGAGGAGCAGGGGATGAGCGCAGCTCACCCCCGCCCCTCTCCATAGGAAGATACAGCGCACGGCGCCGTATCACGGCAAAAGATAGGACATGTCTTATCTTTTCCCGGGCTACGGAGCGGTACGGTGCCGCACGTGTGCTGCACTGTACCGCTCCCGTACAGGGCTGTAAGCCCATAGAAGTGTATGGGGGACGTATATCGGCCGTATATACGTTCCCCCATACATGTGTGTGAATGTAGCCTTAGCAGAATGTCAAGCTGTGCTACATACTCAAAATGAGATGTTAACTGTAAATAATTTAAAGGGGTTGTGTCACCATAGCAAATGGCTGTAATTGGGTCCAATGCATTGTGACAAGTACTTTCACCATTTACACTTATTACAAAATCTGCAGCCTTACTGAGATAACTCCTTTTGTTCTGGTTGCTGGCGCCCCCTGGTGGTAGCTGTGTCCCGTCCTGAGCTACAGCTGATCTGGCCGAGTCAGCTGCTCTGCACTACAGATCACTCCACAGGCTCACAGCTCCTCTCCACACTGAGAGATCACCTGACACACTGCAGCCAATAGGAAGTGAGAGAGGAGGAGGGGCTGGGATTATGCTGTGATGGCCACTGCTTACCAGGCACTTGCTATACACGAGGGGGCAGGCACTTGCTATACACGAGGGGGCAGGCACTTGCTATACACGAGGGGGCAGGCACTTGCTATACACGAGGGGGCAGGCACTTGCTATACACGAGGGGGCAGGCACTTGCTATACACGAGGGGGCAGGCACTTGCTATACACGAGGGGGCAGGCACTTGCTATACACGAGGGGGTAGGCACTTGCTATACACGAGGGGGTAGGCACTTGCTATATACACGAGGGGGCAGGCACTGGCTATATATTGGGGATTGGCTGGCTATATACCTGGAGGTTGCTGGCTATATACTGGGGGCAGGGGGCTATTGGCTGAATACAAGGGGCAGGTGCAGTCTATATACTAGAGGGTAGAGGCTGGGTATATACTGGGGGGCATGTGCTGTCTAGATATATACTGGGTGGAGGCTGTGACCAATGCATTTCCCATCCTAGGCTTTGGTAGGTTTCCACACAGCACAATAGCTGATTCCTGCTGTGCTGGGGATCAGTAAATGCAGGGACTATTTGAGCACAGCAGGTGGAAGGAGACTCTGAAGGCTGAGCGCTCTGTAGCACTGAGTTGTGCAATAACTGCCGCTGTCGGTGCTGTGCATGTGCCTGGCTAGGCCCCTCCCACATCTGCTTCTGTGTGGAGCAGAATAGAGGCTGAACACGCATCATAATAACAAATAGAAAGGTATCTTTAATTCCAGGTAACCATTACAAATAGATTTTTGAAATATTTTAACCTCTTTGACAGCTTTTTGTAGTAAATTGTTTCGTGGCATAACCCCTTTAAGTGTATTAATTAAATGTTTCAGGCCATGAGCCTAGGATTAGGACTAGATTAGGATTTTGTTGCAGTTATTTAGTGATTTTTGCTGTAAATTCATAAATGGAGATGTTGCTTTTCTTCTTGTTTTTCATTCACTCCTTGTTTTGGCTTCATAAACTGTATTATAAGGCAGCATAAGGCCAGTTTCGGTCCAATGTGGTAAACGGACAATGCTGTATCCTGTTTCGTGGACCGACCACAGTGCAGAGGTGGGAACACCATGTATTATAATGATATATGATGTGTGGTCGGGGTAATCTGAAACTGCCCTGATCCTGAGGACTAAATGTAAAATTACTAGCAGATAACCTGCATTGGTGTTGCTTATGCCATAATGGAGTGCACTGTGGAAATGGAATCCGCAGCTTGTAACCCATTGCTGTGCATGTGGCACAGATATGGGAAAGCAGACAGCTGTTCTGCACCAGACCCAACCTGTGTGTCCTAGAGCAGACTTTGGCGTCTCACATACAAAATTATTCTAAAATTTTCCAGTTTGACTTACTTCAGCACACCTTTGTGTCCTTTTAACCCATTGAATAATATTTATTAAACAATGGGACAGATTTACTTACCCGGTCCCGTCGCGATCCCATGGTGCGTTGTCCGACGAGGATTCGGGTCCGGCGCGATTCACTTACATCGTACTTCTGAGTTCCTGCATGTGTCACTGCTGCGCCGAGGTCCGCCGGAGTTCACCTGTTTCTTCCTGGTGCGTGTAAGTGCTTGATCTTGCAACACAAATCCTTTTTTAAATTCTGTGGGTTGTCCGATGGCCCGCCCCCCAATTTCTGTCGCGTGCAAGCCGGCGCCGATGCGCCAAAATCTCAGCGCAATTCAACGCAAAATGGAAATATTTGGGAAACCCGACAAAAGTGCGGCGTTCGGACCCTTAGTAAATGAGCCCCAATATGTTACTTTGTGTAACAAAGCCTTTTTTTTCTGCAGTTTTTACAAAGTTTTTTGTTTGTATTGCCCATGTGTAAAGTGACTTGCATATATGTCACATGCTATCACACATGTTGAATGCTTGTTAAGGAACAAAAAAGTTCCTCAACACCTGAGCACTTATTTGTTGCAGATTTGTCTTTCTTAACTGGCATCTAATGGGCTTTATGTAAGAAAGTCCTATACAAATGTGTTCTTCTCTTCCAGCTCGAAGTCCAGTGTTCTCCCACCTATCATCCTCCCTCCAGGGACTTTGGACAATACGGGCGTTTAAAGCAGAGGAGCGATTTCAACAATCATTTGATGAAAAACAAGATCTTCATTCTGGTTTGTGTAACTTGTATTCTATGCAAATTAAAGTACATATGGGACAGTATAGAAAACATTGGGGGACATGTATCATAGTTTTTTTTTTCTTTGGTGTATAATTGAGACATTTGGAAGAAATTTTTTTGCGCCTTATGTATGATCATGACTTTTTTCTTGTGATACATGTCTAGTTTTTCCTGTCCTGGCAGAAAGAAAAAAAAAAGAATTGTAGAGGGGCACTATTGAAGGTCTTATGCAAGGAGAATGAATAGGATGGGGTATAGATACCCCTAGGAAATAGACAATGTATTGCTTATGGTCTTTAGTGTGATGCTCAAACTCATCACTTCTGTTAAACTTCTTTGTTAATTCATCTTAAAAAATGGCATACATAGCAGGGGACAGTAACTAGAGAGGATGTGTTCTTATGCAGGGACAAATCGTTTCGCACATCATCTTGCGTCACAGGGTCCATGGAAAAAAATTCTTCTATTGCACCTGCCCTAGACCAGGTGCAGATTTGCGCCTAAAAAGTCACAAAAAAGGTGATACAAAAGTGAAAAGTCGTATGGAACTTCTGGAAATACATAAGGCACATTGTAGAAGGTGCAGACAAAGATGTACTTGAAAAACTACAGCAAGTCACAGTGAAAAGTTGCAAAAACTGTCAGATGAGACAATTTAACTAACAGAATTAAAGATACATGTCCCACATTGGGGCAGATTTATCAAGAGTCTGAAAGTCCGAATATTTCCAGTTGCCCATGGCAACCAATAACAGCTCAGCTTTCATTTTACCAGTGCTCATGAATATTTTAAAGGGGAGCTGTGATTGGTTGCCATGGGCAACTAGAAATATTCTGACTTTCAGACACTTGATAAATCTGCCCCATTGTGTCCATAGCCCTTACTTCCCAATATTGCAGATTTAGCACCTACTTACAGCCAGCAGTGCATCACAGTGGTGAAATCATTTTACAATGAACAAAAACAGAATGTATTATTTTATTCACTTTATTTTTAGTAGATCCTTTAATATAATATCCACTGAGGGCACAACATGATCCATTTACTGGTGCTAGTTGATAATATTATATGACCTTAAAAGTGGGGCAATAATCAGGAATGGAAGTTCCTATGCATATTTGTTCATGTTTATTGCTTAGCCCAACGTTCCTGTGAATGTTTATGTTTATTGCCTTGGGGGGGGGGGGGATTTTATTGTGTTTTTTTTTTACATTTTTCCACACTTCTTTCTTATCCACTAGAGGCTTGGTTTCTGTTCCTGACAACATCCCGGTGGCTTGCAGTGCGTCTGGATGCCATATGTGCGCTGTTTGTAATAGCAATTGCATTTGGGTCCTTAATCCTTTCAAAAAGTGAGTTCTAAGGACATTCTGATAATATTTCCTTATACAGGCAGTCCCCGGGTTACGTACAAGTTAGGGTCCGGAGGTTTGTTCTTAAGTTGAATTTGTATGTAAGTCGAAACTGTATATTTTATAATTGTAGATCCAGACAAAAACATTTTTGGCCCCAGTGACAATTGGAGTTTAAACATTTATTGCTGTAATGGGACCAAGGATTATCAATAAAACTTCAATACAGACACTTTACAGCTAATTATTGCAATCTGGGACTATAGTAAAGCATTCAGAAAGCTTCACCAGAGGACAGAGGGGTCTGTCTGTAACTATGGGTTGTCTGTAAGTCGGGTGTCCTTAAGTAGGGGACCGCCTGTATTACTTATGTGTTTTTCAAAGAACATTATTTTGTCAGTATTCAGCATACATACCCGCATGGGCAAATTATCAGGGGAATATTTATTCCCATTTCTTATTTTTGACCCATTCCTGGTGTCCACTTACAAATACTGATGAAAATACTACTGTGTGAAAGAGAACCTAGTTGTCTCTTGGTCAGGAAGCGCAGCCTTCTAGCAGCTTTAAATCCTTCTAGCATTACCTGAGCCGTTTGTCATAGAAGTTATGCTAATGTGGATGGATGGATAATTCCATATTTAGTTTACTTCACATGCACTTTATCTAGAAAGCTTGTTGGTATGAAAAGAGTTCATTATGAAGTCAGAATCCAGTACAGCCAAATCCATCACCTGCATGGTTTAGCTTCATTCCTGAAGAACTGAATTAAGTGATGCTCAGTGACTGTGTTTTTTTTTTCTTCCCTCATCTAATCTGAATCCCTTGCCGTGGGGATCAGTCTGTATTTTTAGATGTGATGTTAATGATGTGGTTTTCTCACTTCTGTTGTCATTAGTATGACAAGGTTTGTGCTGCCTACTGTCCATGTAGAATAAATTTTAATCATATTAACAAAAATACTGCTGCATACCTGCAATATTCTTGCATGCAAAAGTGATGGAAAACTTTAAAGGGGTTGGCCACTTACATCAAACTTTAGCATGGTACATATGAGACTGTAATAGGGTCACTCATACTTGCCCTGTGACCCCGGGCAGCAAGACTTGTGACTTCCTGTGACATCCCTTGTCCTGCTGACCTCCAGGTATCCCCCCCCCCCCCTCCATCTTAACCTTTTCCATATCAGTGGTTGGAGAGAAATTACCCTATTATGATCTTCTGCTTTCCCTGTTAAAGTTAGGTATAAATGGTCAACCCATTTAATCAGTCACTTAATTAGGGCCAAAAAGAAATGAGAACATGGCCTCACAATGTAAAAATAAAATGAGTCTTCCTCAGAATTTCCCATTTGCTAACAGCATTTGTGTTGAAAAGTAAAACAAAGTACTTAATAAACATTTATCGTTTCTTTGTATCAAAAATTTTGGAATTTTTTTTTGCCAGATAGAAGACCTTTTATAATCCTCACCATTTCACTTTGCATTGATTAAAAAGGGTAATCTCAATGATTCACACATATTGTAATTTTCATATAGCCCCCACTGTCCCAAAGCAAAATGCTATTTAATCCATCTATGGTCCGGTGATTGGTGCCAGGTTGTCTGATCCGGTGGAGGGATAGGAATGACATATAGGGAGGCACACTATTATTGCTAATCAAACCAATTCTCTGGAGCTAAGGGAATGTTGGTATTGTTGGGATCTGTAAAATGGTTACTTATGTTATATTGTTGGATTTGAACCATTATTATAGCAAAGTATTTGTGTTAATTTGGTATAAATCATAGTCTGTTTGAATATAATAGATCAGTAACCTAGAAATTGCATATTTATGACTGAATTTCTCTATTTTATATGTTACTACAGCTCTTGATGCAGGACAGGTTGGTTTGGCACTATCTTATGCCATCACCATTATGGGATCTTTTCAATGGGGAGTAAGGCAAAGCGCAGAAGTTGAAAATCTGGTAAAGTAATTTACCTTGTTTCCTTTTAACTATTATCAGCAAATTAGCCAATTTATGTATAAAAAGTTACATGTATGAAGCCTCCTTATATGGCATGGTAACTAGAGATGAGCGGGATTGCTTTTTAAGATTGTTGCATCTTGTGTGGGTTGGGACTCCCCTGGCCAATCACAGCCATGGCTAGTGGGTAGGGGCATCAATTTCCTGGTTTGACTGCACACTTTCCAATCCCGCTATATGTCTGGGTCGTGCGGGACACACCCAGACGCAAACTCAAAGTTCGGGTCCCCTCATCTCAAGTTATTTTGATAGTATTTTTTTATCTTTCATCATGCATGATGTATTTTTTAATCTATCTTTATTATAGGCTTAAGGTTTCTTTTAAGGAGACGTGTCACTAGAACTTTACCCCTCACACCAGTAATATCTGCTGGTAAAGGGCTAAAAGTCCTCCACCTAACACCTAAAATTATCTGCCACTGAGGCCATGTACCTTGTTTACAGCCGTTTTTCTGTTATGCAACTCAGTAGACATGAGTCAACTTCTAAAGGGAAAAGTCAAGTTTTCTTCTCCTTTTAGTGACAGCTCTGTCCTGAGCAGACAGGAAGTCCTCTTGCTGTCCACTCCCTGTCCTAAACAGAATGCTGTCCCTCTCACTGCATGGTGTATTTAGCAGTGTATGGTAAACTGCAGATATTCTCACCATCTCTAGCACCCCGTGATGGGCGAGGCCAATTGGTGGAGGGGCGGGGCCAACATAGACAAAGGCAGATATTAGAAATTGTGGGTGGTTCTTTGTCCTTGTATGGTATGTGTATATATATAGGGGACATGTTCATATTGTTGTCACCTTCCCCTGAGGAAGTCACTAATATGTGACAAAACGTGTGGCTTCTGCTCACCTCCCCCTCTCTCTGCACATGTTTACAATCGTCATTTGTTGCACAGACCTAGTGTTAGGTATTGTATTATGTTGTTACAGTTGTTGGCATGTACTCATCTTTAGTCCATGACTGTCTTGAGCACATTTTGTGATTATGACTACTGTATGACTTTGTATACACCTTTCATTTGATAGGTATCTTGAGCAGATTTTAGTAAGTAATCTAGTGCCAGTTTCAATTCTGGCCCTTGGTAGTCTTATACACCGTGTGGGTGTACTTTTAAGTGTTTTTATCTCTTTTCCTGTATCTTACATGTATGTCGCTTTGATTTTTTCAACAAACTTGTTTTGCCTATTATTGTTAGTCCTTCATACACATCCTACTGTTTTTTTGTATGTTCAAACACTTAAGTCAGTAAATTTATTTTCTTTCAGATGATCTCTGTGGAAAGAGTCATGGAGTACACTCAACTTGAAAAAGAAGCGGCATGGGAGTCTAAAAAGCGACCACCACCAGACTGGCCAAGTAAGGGAATGATAGCCTTTGAAAATGTCAACTTTGCATACAGCCTTGATGGACCGTTGGTTCTGAGACACTTAACTGCTTTAATCCGACCAAAGGAAAAGGTATTTGAAAATGTTTTTATTTTTCTGTCTTCGTCCCTGCAAATCTCGTTTTATACACATTTAGTTGTGCTATATAGATATAGCTTCTTAATATTCTTAATCATCACTAACGTGTGTTACCTCTGATATAGACCACCCACTTTGAATTTGATGTCAACTTAATATATTGCTGATTGACTACTAGTAGTAGTGAGAGGATCTATTTGCGTGTTTATTCTTTGGCTTATTTTCCTTACTGATTTACAGGTAGGAATAGTCGGAAGAACTGGAGCTGGAAAGAGTTCCCTTATTTCTGCTCTATTTCGTCTTGCTGAACCTGAGGGAAAAATTTGGATTGATAGACTTTTGACATCAGACTTGGGCCTACATGATTTGCGGAAGAAGATGTCCATTATACCCCAGGTATTTATTTAGTTACTTTGAAATGTAAACTGAGATGTCCATATATGCATCTTGGAAAATGAAAGGGTTTAGTATGTTGGCTTTACCAATATTCATATGCTGCAATTAATTTTGGCCTTCATTTTACTCCTTCTTTCTAAAATTAACTTTTAAATTTATGCTAATGAACCTGAGAAGCTCCTGAGGGTGTTGCCAGAGCCCATCCATGCTGCAGATACAAAGGGTGTTACAGTGTGCAAGAAGCTCTTCACCCTCCCACTGTGTGCTGAAAATTCCTCTGCAGTAGTGACACTATATCAGGCAGAGGAAGGGGGTGAAATAGTGTAACAGCTACACCCTGGTGGGGCTCTGGTAACTCCCCCAAGAGCCCTTATGGCTCATTACCATAATTTTAAAAGTTGATTTTAGAAGGAGAGCATTGATGACTAATATAAGAAGATTACCACAGTCATGGTGCCTGGATCTTTGAGTAAGTGCCGCTGGTTTATTCCCCCCCAAACCAGTTATATGGGGAGAAACATCTTTGCACAATTTCACACACCCAACAATGGGTGGGGCCAAGTGGTGATGGGCTTGGCCAGTTGGCAGTGGGTGGGGCCACCATAGACAAAGCCAAAAAAAAGATTGTGGAATGATTTTACTGATGGGAAGAGGGAGCTTTAAGCTGGGTTGCATGTTTCAACAAAGGGACAGTGGGGCATGAGTAAGGTTTATTGTCCCTGTTCTTGATAACAGGTTTCCTTTATGTGCATAAGTTGCACTATAATTGAAGTTCAGGGGAAAAGTTGTCCTAAAGTACCCATTTATCTCTTTTTTTGCATCAGTCTTCCAGTAGAGTGGGCAGCATTACCAGATGATTGACACCCTTCTGGATGTACTGGCCTGTTCAACCTCACAGATCTGCATTAATTGTTTTACTGCTCCCTCTAATACAGTGACATGTATCTGTACTTCAGCTCTCCTATTGCTGGAGACACATTTTCAACAACAGTACTGAAGTTTTTATCTCTGACCAGGTACACGTCAAATTAGTAGTGATATATGGATGTGCCAGATATGTGTATTGATATTATTGTAGTGCAGTTTTATATTATGTTCTCTATGACTATTCTGCTAGTTTACCCAAGTATCATGTAATGGAATGTCTGTATTAGAGAAAGAGAAATGGAGAATGTTCGCTTTTAACCTTAGTGTAGTGCAATTTAAGAACAAGGCAGTTCTTAGACCTTCCTTCATGTGAGCCATTTCTTGGGATATCAGATAGCAGGATAAGCAGGACACTACACGACATGATAAAGGTGAACCAGTATTTAACTGTGTGTCTGCCTAGAAAGATTATTACATGGATGTATATTTATTTATTAGGATAAAGTGTGAAGCAGGTGCTTTCTGGGCAAACTATGATTCTTCACAGTATGATATATAATGGTGTGAGGTGTATATTGTTGGAAACAAAGGGATTTTTACAGCTCTGATTAATTGCCTATTTTTTGCTCAGCCAAAGTTAGTCAATGGCCAGAGTTTTGCAGAAAAGTAGACGTTTTTCTCTAGCCTAATACAGAGCTTTGTTTCTGGATATTGAAGGCTTCATTAACACTCAGTGCAGCTGCTCAGAGCTAGCGACCTTTTCATTTCCAAAGAAGACCCTACACAGACTTAAAAATCTTTTCTCTTTGTTAGAGAACAATATGCTTTTTCTGTAGAAAATGAAGGCTGTTAGGTTACCCTTTATGTCTGTGGCTCAGACTGTTTAGAAGTCCTGTCATTTTGAGGTGTTAGTGATTATACAAGAAAGATCCTTAGTGCTAGAGTTTGCTTTCTTTGGTTTGTTTGTTTTTTTTTCTTTTACTTCACACTTGCCCATTTATCACTGTATAGAATACAATTGAATGTGCCTCTTTTAAACCTTCAATAAGTTATCATTTTTGACACATCTGATTTAAACTGCAACAAACTACCTCGCCACATACCTATTTTCCTGGTCACTTTAGTGATATAAGTGCAGGCATTCCTTTTCGTTGCCTTATTCCTTATGCCAGAGGAGCTTTACTACTGAGCATGTACATAAACTGCAGCACACATTCATCTCGACTAAAAGTCTAGAAGATGATGCACAAACAAGCCACATGAGACCTGGCAGGCCCCATTCTGTCCCACACCCTGCTAACATTCACAGTCCAATGGCTGCAGCTGAGAAGTCCTCACTGCTCCGTGATCCTCTGCTGCCGCTCCGATCTGTGTTTTGATGCTGGCTGTATGTGCCAGCACAGGACCCAGAGCAGAGCAGCTCCAGGAGTGATAAGTACGTATCAGCTTCACTGTACTGCTCCCATGTCCTCTACCTTTTTGGGGCAACTCTGATCTGAGGTCCTGAGCTGCACATGGAGGAGAGAAGATGCTGGAGTGTGGTGCAGGGAGAAGCAGAGGAGCCAGCAAAATAGTGTTTAATTTTTTTTGTCTGATCTGTGCGTCTTCAGTATTATTTTTCTGCTCTGGGGTCTACAGTGTTGTTATTGTCTATTCTGGGGTTTCTCCATTATAATTGTTCGCTCTGAATGCAGTATTTTGTTTCTTGGGTAATACTTCTCTGCTTTACTGTGGTTTGGTTATTGGTTTGGCCCCTTAACGGGGAACCTGTCATCACAAAGGGCATGTTTCAATGATGATAAGTTTCAAAAGGGCATATAGTATTTAATATAAATGTTTTGGTTAGTCCTTTAATTGTTTTACTTCCTTCCAATCCTGTGCTGAGACACTTTTGCTCGTAGTACCGTGCACAATATCCTCCTATGGCGAACATATGCTTGCTGCCGTTCAAACGTCTAACATAAGGCCACCATTTACGTGCATAGGAAAGGGGCCTTGGTCAAAATAATGGATGTAGAGCTAAATGCAGGAGTAGTACTCCTATACACATAGTAGTGGTGTATATGCAGTGAGTTTTTATGGAAAGCGGGCTAGTCAGATTTTGTGTAGGCTGGGTGATGATTAATGGGCTGTCATATACATGCTTACCCAATCGACTAGACATTGGTGTCATTGTGTATGATGCATCCTATGATGGGAAGGACTTTCTCAGCTGTTGCTTTTATTCTCAGGTGCAATGGTACTGAAGAGGACAGGTGTCTCATCTTCACGGCCTAGTGTGCAGTGAGAGATCGCAGTCGGGTAACCCAGCCGGCACAAGCGCCTTGTAGAGTTATTCTGGTTGCTAGGTGATGCCATTATGCAGGCATCCTGTATGAAGAGTGTAGTGATGCATCGCCATTTTGGTGGTAGTAGGGTGAAATGGATGGATAAAAGGCACCTTTTTGTTTTGAATTTGGTTATCTCTCTAAGTGTTCAGAGTTGGCACGTGCTGAGATTACTCACCAATCTTTTGATCCTAGTTAAAAGGACATGACTGATATACCTCTTTCAGACTCTAGCATGCAGTCTGAAAAGAAGATGGGAATAGATGTATGCCTCTTTAAAGACTGACATGTCATTTTTTTGCATACAGGGGGAGGGCTATTGTAGAGCCCATTGGGTCCCCTTTAACTGATAGTTTGTTTAACTTTTTAAGAGTACTGAAAGGGGGGACATTACTAAATCACTACATTCTGCTATTGCCATCCTGGGGGTTTGGTCTGAGGTTTGGGACCTGCAGAGAGACATCTATGGTTTGTCCCCACTTTTGGGTGTTTTGGTTCCTGATCAGGTTTTCTCATGCCTGGTTTTCTGCCAGTATCTTAAAGGAAATCTTCCATCAAACATGATAAACTAGTGGCACTTACTCATTGATCCTGGTACAGTGACTCTAGTAATCTTCTTATATTTGTTATCCACGGCCTCATTGCTTCTAAAATTATGCTATTGAGTCTGAAGAGTGTGAATGTGTTACATAAGCCGTCTGTGCTCTGGCTTCACAAGCTGTTGTTACACTGCAGCAGCACATCTCAGGCTCACCTTTCTCCTGCACTTTCTGTAATCTGTGCAGCAGTAAGAAGACAGTGAGACGGAGAAGTGCACCTGCACAGTCTAAAAGCCTGTCAATCTGCAGCATGGAGGGGCTCTAATAACACACCCATAGTCTTTATTCTAGGTTGCTGGAGTTCTTTCTTTAATGCAGTTTTTCTTCACCAGATGAGAACCAGCTTGGTACAAGCGTGAATTGGGTTGTTCTGAATATATTTAAAATTGCATACATCCATTTTAAGTGTCATGTAAAGTTTTATATAAAAATTGCATTTACAAAGAAACAACTCTGAGGATTATTCTAGCGCCCTTGGTGTTCATCCATCCATTTCTTACACAAACTTTATACTTTATGCCCTACTCCCCGTGGAAATAGACTAAGGAAAGGATGTGGCAAAAGAATATGTCATTTGCCTCTAAGCTACTTCTGGAATTGTGCCCAGCATCACAACCCCATCAATCTTTCCCAAGGGTATTACATCTAGTAGCTCCCTTTCTCCTCTTATATGTCTGCATAGATACTGTAACAGAGCCAAGCTAGCTACATGGATATAGTGCCAGAACCGAGCTTGCTACATATATATGGTTCCAGAATTATGTTTACTCCATAATTACAGTACCTGAACCAAACTTACATGTAGTAAACAGTGATTTACCAAGTATACTGCATACATACATGCCAGAACTAAGCTCACTACATAGATACAGCTATCACCGAATGAGGGGATAGCTCCCTCTGTAAGGCTACATTCACATGAACGTACAGGGGACGTATATACGACCGAGGTATATACGGCATATAGACGCCCCCCAAACACTTCAATGGCCTCATGGTGCCGTACATGTCTTATCTTTTGACTGGAATACGGCATCATGTGCTGTGTATTTCTATGGAGAGGGGCGGGGGTGAGCAGCTCTCATCCCCTGCTGCTCTCCCCGGCACCGATGTATGCCCGCCGTACTCTCATAAGTCACACCCGCCGCTGACCTCACCTTTGGCGGCACACACAAAACATCTCCTTTGTGGCTTGCACATAGTTTTATGTAGTATTTTGCCAGCTGTACAGGTTTTCTGAATTAAGAAGACTTTATATGTTGCATTGACAGCATGTCTCATCTTTTTTCCAGTCATACTCAATAACTAACACATTTGGTAACTCGTCTGGCTCACAGATATTAGAATTTTCAGATTAGTTTAATTTTAGTTTGTAAGGAACATTGATTGGCTATCTATAGAATAGTTCGCTATAAATTGTTGTCTCATATTGTTTAAAAACTGTAGAAAAGTAATATTCTTAGTGTTGCTTTAAAAACACATATAATCAGTCCTGTATTAGATTTGTTTTTTAGGTTTGTTCTTAAGTTTAATTTGTATGTGTGTCAGAACTGGTATATTTTATAATTATAACTCCAGACAATTTTTTTTTTGTCCCTGTGACAATTGGATTCTCAACATTTTATGCTGTCATGGGAACGAGGATTATCAATAAAGCTTCATTACAGACACCCTACATCTGATCATTGTAGTCTGTACTAAAGTAAAGCATCCAGAGAGCTTTGCCAGAGGTTAGAGTGGGCAGAGGGGTCCGTCTGTAACTAAGGGTCGTCTGTAAGTCAATTGTCCTTAAGTCGGGGACCGTCTGTAATGATATAGTTTTGATTCCTTCACACGTCACATAGTAGATCTGCGAGTATAGAACATTTTTGGTATGCTGTATGGCTTGCTGTTTCTCACAGTAATAAATCAGGTGAGGTGAAATGGAAGAGGCTGATGCTGTAAACACATTTTGTTAATATGACTCACTTGCAGGACTGATTATGTTGTAAACTATTAATACCACTTCTCATGCTTTATGCACACATCCTACAGTATGAAATGGAAAAACCTGATCATCTGTTGGCTGCATTGTTAAGGTTTCAGCACATCTGTATGTGTTCTAGTTTTTAATTAAAGACCACCAACATTATTCATTTACCCATTGTTTACATTGATTTACAAGGGTATAAACAGGGAATTATAAAATGCTATATTGGGAAGGAGAAGGGTGTCTCTGTATCAATAAGAAATTTAGTTTTCCCAAGTAGATTACAACTCTGTGGGTACCACAAATGGTTTCTGTTGCCAGAAAGCATTAAAAAGAGTATAAATAATATTTAACCATGTTGATTTTGTGTTCACATCTGGGTTAGAGGTCCAATTAGAAGTCTTTGTTTCAGATTAATAAATAAATGGCAGCCAGAACTGCCCAGCATGCCTCACTGTTGTGTGGAAAATGCCAGGCACCTTCTTGAAAACTGAACCGGCCACATTTTTGCCATTGGAACTCATAGGGATCACATGGAGCAGGAAAACTGAAATATTAGCACAAATTTGAAAAGGAAACTAGGGCCGAAGTTGTGAAATTGAAATCAGTTTTGGGTGAGGTCAGGGTTAGAGTCATTATAAATGTACCGGCTCCTACTTGTATATCATTATATATCAGTACTGGTAGTGTAGAAGGATGTATTTTATGCATAGGCTGTGCATATACAAGCCTTACTTTGCAATTTTAATCAGTTTTATTCCTGTTTTGGTCATATCACTCCCTAGACAGCAACATGTAGAAGAAAGTCACAGCACTCACCCACTTGTTAGAAAAGTGCAATGTCCTTTATTCAGGTGAAGAAGCATAAAATCACATGCAGGGAGAAGCAACCCTCGGCAACGGGGCCGTTTCGCGCTCAGTGGCGCCACTGAGCGCGAAACGGCCCCGTTGCCAAGGCTTGCTTCTCCCTGCATGTGATTTTAAGCTGCTTCACCTTAATAAAGGACATTGCACTTTTCTAACAAGTGGGTGAGTGCCGTTACTTTCTTCTACATGTTGCTTATGGACTTTTATGTTTATTAACGTGAGCACCACCGCATGGTCCTGTACCACGATCTCTAGTTCCAGGATTGGTCTGTGGCGTAATGTGTGTCAAGTGGGGATACTAGTCTGATGGAAGATAGTGCCTGCCAGTTTTCCTTCATGTGAACTGATCACTCCCTAGACAGGTCATTGTAATAATCCAGAGTGTGGGTGGGGACTCTCTAAGCATACACTTCATGATTCCTCTTTGCTATGACATGCTGTGCTTAGATTGTCATATGATGTTTCTACACTTTTATTTAGCTTCTGAAGATTCAACTTGTATCTGAAACATAGAAAAAGGGATGCCTCAGATCATAGATGAGAGATGAAAGGAGCTATAAAATGGATATAAAACACAATGACACTCTCAGCTCTGCTAACTCACCTATAACACACACAGAGTCAGCTCTGCTTAATGCGTCTATTGTATAGTAAATTTCTGCACATTGTTGCTTGCTGGCAGGAAGTGGTGGTGTCTGAGCTAGTCTTGTAATGCAGGGGGGAGGGGCAGGATGCAAAGAGCACTGCAGTGTGCAGACAAGAGAGGTTATTCATGAGAAGGATCCAACCATAGTAAGAAGATTTACAGTCGTATCCAGTGACAACCAAAATTGTAAACACCAGAGACGGGTTGGAATTACATCTGTGAAATAATGTATTTTTGTTATTAAAAGAGAATGAGAGACTTTGTTGTTTTGTTATCCTGGGTATATTTAATAATCTTGCCTTCATGGTTGTATCAAATGAAGGCTTCTGTTTATCAAAAACTATCAGCTATTTAAGAAGAAACTGGAGTCAGAGACAAAGTAAATGGTGTAAAATTTATAGTAATATTATTGGACATTCAGCTTACCAACTACACAACCTTTAACATCTGATAATGATGATATTTCAATGGCAGTTTAAGAATACTTTTACACATGTTTTACATGTCTATCCATTACCATTGTAATTTTTTTATGTACAAATTACTTTTTTATGTGTCTACTATTATTTTTTTTTAATTTAAATTTATATGCTTTTAACCATAAATGTATGTTTTTATTTATGTAAAGAGGAGGAGACAAACTTTTTCCCTCCCTGAGGACAATAAATGTTATCTTTTTTTAACCTATCTATTTTTCTAACCGCCAGTTATGCACCTACATGAAAAAATAAACCATATTTGTTGTCACCTGTTTTGCTAGAAGTGTCATCCAACGTTTACATACCTTTTAACATTATCCACTATACTTTCATGTTGCATAAGACTCAATGGTATGGAGTAAACGCTTCACCATTGTCATTTACTAAAGTAAAGCATCAAGAGGGCTTCATCAGAGGTCACGGTGGGTAGAGGTCATCTGTAAGTTGGGTGTCCTTAAGTCGGGATTCAGTTGGGCTTATACGGCGGTCCATGGAGGCTGTACGACTTTGCAGTAAGCATTCCATGATACACCTACTAACCTTTCATTTTTTGTTCTTGTTTTTTTAATTCTATAGAATCCACTAATGGTGGACATAAACTTCAGACAGCGTTCATATTTTAGTTTCAGAAAACATTCTGTTTACCAGACCTTTTTTATTGGGTCCTGTTGTTGCTATTGCTAATCGGGTTGTGATTGAAGTTTGCCTAATTAGAAAAACACTGGAGTGAAATTTTTGGTATGATGTAACAAAGGAAATAAAACAATTGAATTTCTTAATGTGTTTAATATGCTACTAATTTGGGCCGAAAACACTTCAGTGAATTACAGGATTAAAACAACAATGAACATATTTGTTTTATTTAGAAGTGTCACAGCATACATTCTTACATAACTAAGAACATGTCTTTTAAACTTGTCATTTTAATCCCACAGTTTAAGCCTAATTCCACTTAGACATGAAATTTCTGCAAGTAGTGCTAAACACCTTCTTTCTCATCTAGTGCTTTTACTTTTCCTGTTACTTTTACCATTTCTGTCCTATCAGCTTATAGTAAGGCCAGGCTTCTGCCTCAAACTGTAGCTTATAGTCCTAGTGTGTCTAGAGCTCTTCCTTAACAACCGTGGTAAGCTCAACGGAGAGGTTGCTAAGGATATGCAAGAAAACAACCTCTCCATAGAGAAACATGGTGCATGGCGTCGTATTCTGGGAAAAGACAGGCGATGTCCTATCTTTTCCCCGGGTATGGAACAGTACTATGCAGCACGTGTGCTGCTTCGTATCGCTCCATACGGCACAGTGCGCCCATATACATTTCCCAACAGCCGTGTGAATAAAGCCTTAGCTAGTGTCTAATCTCCCATTTTATCTTTTGTTCCCTCTAAGGCCTATATGCACATGTAAATATATGTATATATGTTCCTTAATACCTAAACAGTAGCACAGGAGTGGGAAAAAATAAAAAAAGATCCATCAGTTTATCGGTTATTAAAGGCAGATGAACCTATCCTGAGATAAGTGCCCTTTTTATGTTCAGTTCTCTACATTATAGTTCTACATTATATCACGGCAGACAATTATGTTCAGCGACAGGATTGTACTTGCAAATTCAACTGAATAGAATATCAACTAGAAAAATATTACCATGACAGTAGAAAACCATCAGTAACAAACAAAGAAGAATCTAGACAAAAGAAACAACATACTCTTTCACAATAATCTATTCTGTATTTTTTTATGATTTGTGTATTCACATATTTCATTTTATGTTTCTCAAATAACAGGAGCCAGTATTATTCACTGGGACAATGAGGAAAAACCTTGATCCTTTTGACAGACACACTGATGATGAGCTGTGGGATGTTTTAGAAGAGGTACTGACGACTTTGTGATGAATTTGTGATCAGCTACAGTTAGTGTGTAACATTTTATATTTTGTTACCTCTTATAAGAAATGACCACAGTGCATTTGGAAATCTCTTTTGCTTTCTAAAGGTTACAGCGATTATTTCTCGTGCTTATGTTTGTGTACGATTATATTATAAAGGGGTTTGTTACAATCCAGTGATGTCTGGGTAAGGGTCTGTAATAGGTGCAGAAAAGTACTGTGGTGGCTGTGAATTTTCTATTGATTTGCTACTCCTTCTGCTGTGATGGACATCTTTAGCCATGATCAAGGACACTACAATATGTTTACCTGTTGTGGAAATATAGGCACACAAATGATCTTTCTTTACAGACAGCTTAGACACAGACCCTCCACCAGTGCACTTGTGGGCTTATTAATATATCCGTAATAGGATGTATTTCTGTTTTAATAGGAGCAGCTATCAGGGCTGTGGAGTCGGTAAGCCAAACCTCCAACTTCACCAAAATGATCAATGACTCCAACTCCAGAGTCTTGTTTTCCTGGTCACTCTAGCAGTTCAATGAGATAACTGCGGCATTCCTTCCCAGGGACTTATTCCTCTATAGCAGAGGAGCTTCACGTCTGAGCATGTACATAAAATGCTGCACATGTTCATCTCAACTAAAAGGGAAATTGGTGGTGCATAAGCCTCACACATGCCACATGCATTCTGTCAAGCCATGAGTTGCCATGTGCACCCTGCTGATTGTCAAATGAGTCCAATGAGCACTTCCATAACTTATGTAACATAACTGATGGATGCATTCATTGGCGCAGGAGAATTTCTTTTCCTTTCCTGCCGACCTGCTCTGTGTCCTGACTCTGGTTGTATGACCCCACAGATTACGAGAACAGGGAGTCCAATGGGGTCCAAGGTACCTCCGTTGGACCCCTAGTCGCTCCCTCAGGTGAATGGAGCAGAGTGGTCATGCGCAGCCATCTGCTCCATCCATCTGCTCCATCTGCAACCCCGTTCTCGTGATCACATCACTGAGACCCCCATTGATCAGCAAGTTAATTTTTTGGTGGGAAAACCTTTTTAAAGTTGAGCGGTATGACAATATGCCCCTTGAACCAATAAATGTTGCTCACCCCTGGACTAAATCATTAGATCAGGAATAGAACAGACATTTAAAGGAAATTTTTAAATTTTATTATATGTTTGTGGAGTCGGTCCACAACTCTGACTCCAAAGCTCTGGCAGCAATATAACATGGTGCCCACAAATCAGTAAATATTCCTATACAGCCTTTTTACTGGTTTGGGTGGTATTTTGGCATGTAACCTGTTTCACCAGTGATTCCTAGTATACTTTGAATCTACCTTTTTTTGGGTTGTAGAAAAGAGTGTTGAAGACCACACCACTTTCCTCTGAAGTCACACCCATATGTACAAGTATGTCATTGTATAAATTACTTGCAAAACATGACAGGAAATTATAGACATTCTTTTTTATGCAGGTTGCTTGTAATTTTGGTTCATTTTTCTTGATAAATCTCCCCTAATATGTTTGTGATTTGTCAGTGTCTTACATTTGTTTTATGCCTCAGGTACAGCTAAAAGAAGTAATCGAAGAATTGCCTGGAAAAATGGAGACTCAATTGGCTGAATCTGGTTCCAATTTTAGTGTTGGCCAAAGACAACTAGTCTGCCTTGCCCGGGCAATTTTGAGAAAGAATCGAATACTGATTATAGATGAAGCAACTGCAAATGTAGACCCAAGGTACACCTAGTTTATTTTTTTTAATTTTTATCTTCTTTAGTATGCTTTTCTTCATGGAGCAGAAATCCATAGTGGAATCATGTGAAAATGTATTTACTTTTACATAGAGATATTTAGCTTAAAATGGCATGTCAGTGTCTGGGTATGGCTCTCGTACTAGCTTTCCATATTGAGCTTTATATTGGCATAGTATATCTGATTCTTTGTACATCTTCAAAGTCTAGAATAGTGTAATGCTGTCTAGTCATACTTTGTGCCTCCTATCAGTTGGCTTGGCTTATGCCAGAAAGGAGCACCACAATTCTGCCGTTTTTGTTTAATTTCTGGTTCATGTATCTTTTTCCTGAAAGACAGCGCTTCCTTTTCTAGGGTCACCCCCTTTCTTCGTACTAACTTTAGAAGTGCCTAATGACTGCCTTGAGTCCTTCATGAATGTGGGACAAGGCATTGGTGCAAAATGCAACAAAATTCTGTCATAAACAAACAGTTAAACTTCCCCATTGTGTCAGTTTCTTCATTCCTCATATAGACATCCCTCCATGTAGTCCTAATTCAGTTTGATAAGTAACATTTCTGCCTCATATATCCACTTTTGTTTCTTACAATCCCTTCTACTATCACAAAAATGCCCTTTTTTCTGCAACCAGTCATGGTCACACCAAGCTGCCTTTTAGATGTTTGGTTGAATGAAATAGCCTAAATGCAATATGAGAAAAGCTTTTCACAGCTATATACAGAACTGCCGGTTACAGAATGTCTCTCACCTCCACCCAGATAACATGATTATATCATCATTCCTGTATTAAATAGATTTACTTCTCTTATGACAGTCATATCCTATTATCTGCATTTTTAACAGTAGATTTGCATAGAATTTAGCTTTTTCATTATGCACATTTTCAACCAGCAGGAGATTTGTGAGTTTTTTTTGTTCTATTTGCACAATAAAGATATAGTTATATATATATGCAAAGCGAAATAAATCATAAAGCACATGGAAGTGTATTTCTTTGTTCTGTGGCATGTTCATGCCATACCGTAAGGAAGAAAAGAGTGTAAACTGTATTGTGATTACAAATGTAGATTTAACACTATTTCTGCATTTCCTGCTAAGCATGAAACAATAAATGACAGGCATATGAAGGCTAAAGCTCCCTAAAAGTTACTGTTTCTAAAAGTAGAATTTAATCCCAGACATTTGCATTAAGCATCGTGAATCACCCTCCTCAGAGCATTACAGCTTAAAAATCTCCATTAATTGAGGCGTATGAGAAACTTTGTGAGGAATTTACATTTCTTTTGAAGATTAATCTGTTTGATTGACATCTAAATGGTGGTTTATTAACAGCTGTTTTGTGCTTAGATAAGACACTGGTTTTATTTTGTAAGCGTAAACTATGTTAGCCTAGATATTGTGGGCGCACTTGACAACTATATTGTGGGGCCCTACGTGAGTGCATTTGCTATATTACTGTACTTGGAAACTCCACTTTTAATAGGGACAGTTTGTGAGATGGCCCTTTAAAACACGGTGACAATCTTTTTAAACCAAGGTCAAAGCTTATTCTGCCTTCAGCAATAGATTCTAAAATGGCACATTTGTTCGGATATACATGTTCTCTGCTTCTGCCCCTTTTGTATATTTCTATATTCTTGAGTGGATAATCTAATACAACATTTCCATTATATGCAGCAGATATAAATTGAATGTGGGCATGTGAAATGTCTCTTGCCATCGCCTAACCTTTGAATAGAGAGCAGCCCTTAAAGACAGAGGCAGATGAAAATGTGTAATGTTCCAAAACCTTAGGGATGATGTTTATCTTGTTCTGTATTTCAGTGCAACTCATTGTTTTGCTACCCACATTCAATTACTGCCCATTGAAAGTAGCTAAAAATGATAATGAAGTCTTAGGTTATATTAGGCTAACCTCTTCATTTCTGCAGAATGCACACAATAGTCGTCCTTCACAAAGTGTTCTCATTGTTAAACTGAAAAGTTGTTCTATAGGTTTTAGTCTGTTCTATGTATTCAGGAGGAAACGCATTGCTTTCAGGCTATATCATTTTAATTAGACTCTGCTTATAAACTTTCTCAACAACAGCATATTAAAACAAGATCTCTTTATTGTGGAGAGAGGTAGTGCTATGGGAAGTGTTTCATCATAAACATGAATTTTAAATACACGTATGTACAATGACAATGCATTGGCATCAGCCTCAGATGTTTTAGTATTCATATTGCCGTAACACATTGACCCCCTACTGAAGCTGACATCACAGTACACTACTTGACTAAAAATAGAGTTGTTAAGATTGCTAACCTTCTCACTTTAATCTCGCAACTTTTTGGCAAGTTTTAAACCAGAAATAGATAGGCTAAGTCCTGCGGATATTGATGTTTCAGGAATCCCGGTTTACCAATCTTTCTATAATTTTGCCCTTTCTGTAGTTCCATGTCCCCCCCCCCCCCCTTCTTTTTTGTCTTAACCTGGACTAAGTGTTTAGGTTGGTGGGAATGTTCTTTGGGCAATCCCCTGCATGGTAAACTATTGCAGTGAATTGTGGTGCTGTTTTTCGATTTCTCCGAGTTGGTAAATTTAAGGTGAATTGTGCCTGATCTGCGTTTGTTTGGTCTTTTACTAGGCAATCTACCACTGGACTGCTTTGTAATACAGGCAGTCCCCGGGTTACATACAAGATAGGGTCTGTAGGTTTGTTCTTAAGTTGAGTTTGTATGTAAGTCGGAACTGTATATTTTATCATTGTAATCCCAGACAGAACTTTTTTGGTCTCTGTGACAATTGGATTTCAAAAATGTTAGGTTGTCATAAGAATCAATATTAACACTAAAGCTTCATTATAGACACATTTGATAACTGTTACAGCTGATGATTGTAGCCTAGGACTAAAGTACAATAAATTACCAATATCCAGAGGTCCGTTTGTTACTAGGGGTCGTATGTAAGTCGAGTGTTCTTAAGTAGGGGACTGCCTGTATTTCAAAGGTACCATTGTCCCCTGCGAGGGATTTACTTTGGGCGGTCCTGTGCCCTTGTAGTCTCTGTTTTTCATTTAAAAAAGACATTAAAATAATTAAGCAGTGGCTTCAGAACAACTCTGTGACCATTTTTGACTGGTCCAACCAAAGCTCTGGACTAAACTCAATTGAGCATCTCTGGCGAGAGGTGAAAATGGCTGTCCACCAATGTTTACCAAGAAATGGCTGAGGATCCCCAAATACAGGTGTGAAAAACCCTGTTGCATCATTCCCAAGAAAAATCATGGCTGTACTAGCTTTACCCCTACGGAACTCAGCCTCTTTTGGCCTTAAGGACGCGGCCCCATTTTTGAAATCTGGCCTGTGTCACTATAAGTGGTTATAGCGTGGGAACGCTATGAGATATCCAGGGGATTTTGAGATTGTTTTCTCGTGACACATTGTACTTCAAATTAGTTTAAAAATTTGGATGAAATCTTTTCCGTTTAGTTATGAAAAAAAACCAAAATTTGGAAAAACTTTGGAAATTATTCTTTATTTTCAACGTTCTAAATTCTCTACTTTTGATGCAGATAGTCATAGCACCCAAATAAATTCATAACTTACATTTCCCAAATGTCTGCTTTATGTTGGCATGGTTTTTTAAGATTCCACATATTTTACTAGAATGTTATGAAGCTCAGAATTTGGGTGCCATTTTTCACATTTTTTGGAAAATCACCAAAACCTGTATTTAGATGGACCTGCTCAACTTTTAATTGACACTGAGAGGCCTAAATAATAGCGAGACTCATAAATTACCCCATTGTGGAAACTACACCCCTCAACGTATGAAAAAACACTTTTAAGAAGTTTGTTAACCCTTTAGGTGTTTTATAGGTGTTATATATAATTTTTTTCTTTTTTTAATGTGTACCTATAGGGGCTTATTTCTTTTGCCACATGAGATGCACTTTTCTGGTAGGTAATTTTGGGGCATCTATAGCTAATTGGTGAGATTTTATTAACTCTTTGTTGGTGGAGGAAATGAAAATCATCAATTTTCAGGAAAATTTTAGTTTTTTGGGGTTTTTTTGTCGTTAACCATACCATAAAAAATAGTTTATTATTTTTATTCTATGGGTCGCCACGATTACGAAAATACTTCATTTATATATATTTTTCCAATTTTTACTGAATAAAAAGTAGTTTGGCAAAAATGTTGTTAATTTTAGCATCACCGTCTTTCATATGCATAACTTTTTTATTTTTCGCCTCACAAATCTGTTTAAGGGCTTATTTTTTGCGAGAAGGATTGTTCTTTTTAGTGGTCTTATTTTAGAGTGCATAACATTTTGTTAAATCACTTTTTAGAGCATTTTTATAGGGTATTAATTGAAAATGATCTTTTTTCTGGAGCTTTTTTTTGTTTTGTTTTTTACGGGGTTCACTTTGCGGTTCTAATAATGATTCTGTTTTATTATGCAGATTGTTACGGACGCAGGGATACCAAATATGTGGGGGTTTTGTGTATTTTATTCAATTGTAGTGAATAAAAACTAATTTGGAGAAAATCTTGTTCATTTTAGCATCACCATCTTTTCATATGCATAACTTTTTTTATTTTTCGGCTGACAAATCTGGTTAAGGGCTTATTTTTTGCGAAATGAGTTGCTCTTTTGAGTGGGCTTATTTTAGAGTGCATAACATTTTTTAAATCGCTTTTTAGAGCATTTTTTATAGGGTATTAATTAAAAATGATCTTTTTTTTTTGAACATTTTTGCGGGTTTTTTTTTTCCTCCGGCATTTACCGTGCGGGTCCAGTAACGATTCTGTTTTATTATACAGATTGTTATGGAGGCGGCAATACCAAATATGCGGGGTTTCTTTTGTGTTTTTGTGTTTTTTCTACTTTATTTAGTTTTTTTATGGGAAAGTGACATTTTAGGGGCTTATATTTTAATGTATTTATTTTTTATTTAGTATAATGTGTTGTGTTCAGTGTTTTTCACTTTTTTTTACTTCTGCATACTTGAACTTGAACCAGCGATGCTCTGATCCAATACACTGCTCTACAATACTATTTTATTGTGGAGCAGTGTAATCTGTCTGGCATGCTTGCAGATGCTCAGACAGTTTGCAGTCAGACCCGGAAGGGGTCTGACTGCCAGGGAGACCGGGGAGCTCCGGGGCACTTACCAGTCCTCGGAGCTGCCCAGAAGTGGATCCCCCGGTAAGCGGTGCGGGGGATCCGATCCATAGCGTGAACACCCTTACACGCCACGGTCATGCTTGACCGCGGCGTGTAAGGGGTTAACAACCGCGATTGGAGTTGGCTCCGATCGCGGGTGTTAGCGCAGGCTGTCAGCTGTGATAGACAGTTGACAGCCGCTGCTTCTGGTGCCGGCTCCGTTCGTGAGCCAGTGCCAGAAGCAGGACGTTATAGCACGTCCCTGTGCGCTTAGCATGTAGCCCCGGGGACGTACTATAACGTCCTGGTGCGCCTAGGGGTTAAAAGGTGCTTGTACTCTGAGCAAAGAGTCGCAATACGTATGACCATGTGATTTTTCAGTTTTTCTTGTTTAATACATTTTTTTATACATTTTTATTCATTTATATCAATTCAACATACAGTGTATATACAGTATATATAAGTATATAAAGTACAATAATAAATGTTTAATAAATTGGCAAAAATATCTACATTTCAGTTTTTTTGTCGAGATGGGGTGCAGAGTGTAATCAAAGAGTGAAAAATTTAAAGTGGTCTGAATACTTTCTGTAACCACTGTACATTGTTTAACATTGTTCTTTTGTGTCATCCATTTAAAATCTAAAAATACAGGAAAAGTGGTGTTTCTTAATATTTTTTGTTTATTTTTTTTACAGAACGGATGAACTGATTCAAAAGACAATTCGAGAAAAGTTTGCCGAATGCACAGTGCTGACAATTGCTCACAGATTGAATACAATTATCGACAGTGATAAAATTATGGTAAGAATTTTCTAAGCATTTGATTTGGGGTCTTTTTCAAAATTATTTTGTGTCTTATGTATTATGGGTTATTCATTTGTTATGGGCATTTCATTTGTTTGAGTTGAAGTGTCTGTACATGCCATGACATACCGTCACTATGAAGTGCAATTTGTTATGCAGAAAATAAGCCCTCACAGTTTACATGGAAAAATAAAAAAGTTAAAAGATTTTTGAAGGTGGGGAGTAAAAAATGGAAACGCAAAAAACGAAAAAGGGCCTGGATGGGAAGGGGTTAAAGGTTGGATTGTCCCTAATATACTATATATACTTGATAATGGGAGGAGTTTTCCAGCACAATTATTGTGCTGAAAAAGCCCCACTCAGCTTATACTCCAGCATATACTCCCGGTCAGGCCGGCAGATTCACGTCTATGCGATCTGCTGGCACAGAGACCAGGACGCGGCAGGCTACTGATGTCATAGTTGTGTGCCGGCAGATCGCCTGGGAACCTGAAGAGGTGGTGCAGGAAGAAGAAATACTAACTGGTGGGTATTACATTTATGGGGGTGCTCTGCGGGACATCACATTTATGGGGGTGCTCTGCTGGGCATCACATTTATGGGGGCACTCTGATGCACATCACATTTATGGGGGTGCTCTGCTGCACATCACATTTATGGGGATGCTCTGCTGCGCATCACATTTATGAGGGGGTGCTCAGCTGGGCATCACATTTATGGGGCTGCTCTGCTTGGCATCATATCTGTGGGGGCGCTGTGCTGTGCATCATATTAATGAGGGCGCTCTGCTGAACATCATATTAATGGGGGCACTCTGCTGAACCTTTTATTAATTTGAGGGACTGCTGTGGACATTTCATTAATGAGGGGAGACTACTGGACATTTGGTTAGAGAGTAGCAGCTGCAATTCCCACCCTAGGCTTATACTCGAGTCAATGTTCTCCCATATACTCTGCTGGGCATCATATTTATGGTAGCGCTCTGCTGAGCATCATATTTTTGGGGGCGCTCTGCTCAGTATTACATTTATGTGGGCGGTCTGCTGGACATTATATTAATGGGGGCGCTCTGCTGGACATCATATTAATAGGGCACTCTGCTGGACCTGATATTAATGGGGCACTCTGCAGGACATTATATTAATGGGGGCACTCTGCTGGACTTTATATTAATGGGGGCACTCTGCTGGACTTTATATTAATGGGGACACTCTACTGGACATTATATTAATGGGGGCACTCTGCTGGGCCTTTTATTAATGGGGGCACTCTGCTGGGCCTTTTATTAATGGGGGCACTCTGCTGGGCATTATATTAATGGGGCACTCTGCTGGACATTTTATTAATTGGAGGGGCTGCTGTGGACATTTCACTAATTAATTAAACTACTGGACATTTGATAAGAGAGTAGAAGCTATTAGATGATTCCTTTTATCATCTGAGGAACTGAGGATCCCTGCCCAGTATTTTATACTCTACCATCATCGGTCTGTGAACATCACTTTGTAGCACCATGGACATTTCTATAAAACTTTGAAACAAAGGGATTATGCTGCACTATAAAGATGTTTTTGTTAAGTAATTATCTGAGATTATAAAAGAAAAACTTTTACAATGTTTTTCTATTTTCCCTAAGTTTCATACCATAAAAACCTAAATAATAAAAGTAAACTTCTGTATATGCTCAAGTATAAGCTGACCCGACTATAAGCTGAGACCCCTAATGTCAACACCAAAAACTGGGAAAAACCATTGACTCGCGTATAAGCCGAGGGGGGGAAATAAATTGGTCACAGCCTCCCAGTATATAGCCAGTCAGCCCCCAGTAGTATATAGCCAGCCAGCCCTCAGTAGCATACAGCCAGGCAGCCCCCAGTAGTATACAGCCTGCCAGCCCGCAGTTTGCCAAGCCCATTAAAAAAAAAAAAAAACTTGCATACTCACCTTCGGGCGGTCCTAAAACTCCGGTCCCATGGCTCCTCTTCTGTCTTCTCCCCGATGCCCCGGTCCCCGCGGCTCCTCCTTTGTCTTCTCTACACTGTATTAGCCAGCCGAGAGGCGTCTCTGTCGGCTAATACAGCATAGAGAAGATAGAAGAGGGGTCGCGCCGAACATCGGGCCGCCGGAGGTTGAGTATGTAAGTTTATTTTTTTTGATCACTCGTGTATAAGCCGAGGTGAGGTTTTACAGCACATTTTTTGTGCTGAAAAACTCAGCTTATACATGAGTATAAGGTGACATTTTACTGTGGCCATTCAGGTCTTGGTTTTCGAAGCCTAATATGATTTTTCATTTATATTTACTTATTGCAGCAAACTTTCAGCTCAATGTCTAGAGAGACCATGTTGCAGCAAACTAAACAAATTAATATGAGGTGCAAAGTACGACTTACAAGTCTAATACTGCATCAGCTTAATATGGTGCACAGCGAACTGTCTATTTCTACTCTGCACTGATCTAAAGACCGACACAGGGGTATTCCCATCAAGACAAGATTCTTAAATATACCCAGGATAACTGTCACGGGTGGTCCCGCGACCCATATCGCGGGTCACGGGCTCACCCGTTTCTCTCGCTCCCCGCAGGTGCAGCGCCAGCGCCTCATACCTGTCCCGCGTCCCGGCCTCGCTCCGTGTGCGCGCGTCCCCGTGTCTTAGGAGGCGCGCGCGGCAGCCTTAGAAAATTTAAAGGCTGGCCATTTCCCATGAGGCTATTTATATCTGCCTCTCCCATCTCACCCTGCCGGATCTTTGTGCCTCACAGCCTAAGAGAAAGCTCTATTGCGATTTTCCTGCGTTCCAGTGTCTCCCGCGTTCGTGTCTCCTGCGTTCCTGTGTCTTCTGCGTCCAGAGGATCCACAACCCGCAAGCCTGACAATAACAAAATAACACATTCTCTAATTCACTGTTATTAACAAAAATGCAGCATTTCACAGATAAAATTCCAACTTGTCTCTATCAGTCCTGGTGTACACAATTTCAGTTGCCCCTAGACACGACACCGTAACTTCTGACTACGGGTCGGGGAAGCCATCTTAGATTTCTGTGTGACAGCCGTGAAGATGAGATTTCTGTTTCTCTGCTCCCTGCACTCTAGCGCCGCCCCCTGCAGCCAGGACAGAGCTCACAGACACACGATCACTTCCTGCCAGCAAACAGCACATCCTGAAAGAAGCTGCAAGCTCATAGTGTCAGAACAGATATGTAGCAGAACTGACAGGGTGTAATAGGCATCTAATGGATCTCATCATTGATCCGTCTCATATCTCTTTCTTTGTGTCAGAGATGTTCAGAAGGTAAATGAAAATGTATATAAACCTGTACCCTGATAATAGAACAAGAGGAATCATAATGGGGTACATTTACTTACCCGTCCACTGGAGTTCATCGAAAGTGCATTGTCCGATAATGCACTGTGGCGCGATTCACTAAGAATGTGTGCCCGATATCCTGCATGTGTCGCTTTCCCACTCAGGTCCGAGGGAGTTAACCTTCGATTTCATGGTGCCTGTAAGTGCTTGGGCTTGCGACACAATTTGAAAGTTAAATCCCGTGCTCAGTCTGAATTAGTCGGATCGTCTGATGGCCCGCCCCGTCACATGGAAGCCAGCGCAACTGCACCAAAAGCTGCTTGCGTTCGCCAAAAATCCCAGCATAGACACCTGTTAAATACCTGTCCAAGCCGTGCTGTTCCCAAGAAAGAAAAACAGTCCGACGAAAGCGTGATCTGCGACCCTTAGTAAATGAGTCCCAATGTGTCTGATTATAAAGTCCCCCACAGTCCCTAGGCTAGAATTTTATACTGACCAACCTAGGAGCTAAACAGCAATACATCTGAGTAAATTGTAAAGTAAGGGGTTAAAATGATCTTTATTTTAAACATCTCTAGGGGATTGAGATTTGAGAATTTTCTTTTGTCGGAAAACCCCTTTAATACAACTCCCCCTATGTCTGATATTACACAACTGTTGTGAAGGGATGAATTCTGCATGAGGATTTTTTTTTTGGGGGGGAGGGGGACTGTTCATGTGTATCTGTTCATTGTATCTGTCATTACTAATTTGGTCACTAAATTAGGTCACCCTATAAATATAACAAAATATTAAGTTATATATTTTTGTTCTATGGATACATTTCCCTTTAACTGTCTAAAAAGTCAGAATGTGTTACTCAAATGTTTTCTTTTAAAGTGGAGTATTCCACATTCTTACTAGAGGAGCAGGTCACAACTGAAATGTTTTATGAATTACAGATTCCTGCATTTTATAGAGATCAAAGCTAACAGGGATAAGTGCATTGATTTTGTTTTGTTTCCTGACTATTAATGACGAGAAAACAGAAATACAGCACAATGTTATGGTACAGCCATGAAGCTAAGATAAAACTCATAATTGCCACTTTGATCTTGGGCAGGCCATCTTCTCCTTTGTTGAGTACTGTAAGCAATTTGCCAATAAAGCTGTTTAGCATTAGCATTGTCATCATAACATCACTTAATTACTATTGTTAAACTCATTATAATCCTATTGTTGTTCTCTGGATTATTTCTCCCTCTACAAATGCAAGTGGGATGTTCTTCTGTTTATTGTGATGAAGCCGAACAAAGTAGTATAAGGAAACATCTGTGAAATAATTAATAGCATTATTATGACTCTTGTTTGCTTGCTGGTTTTCCAAAGGGATTTGATTAATTTAATTCACCAGTTTTAAATTCACTTTATCATTTTGTTTCTTGTTGGCACTTTCCACAATGATGATGTCAAAGTTCAGATAATACTTTATGTACAGTCGGTAGCTTTACTTTAAGGATCTGCGGAACATTAGGGATAATAGGGATATATATTTTTGAGGTAGGTAGTTCAGGTAAAGACTGCTTAGCAGTGTATTCCCTGAACATTGTGAACAATTAAGAGAAAATTTAATGTGGTATCACCCACTGCTAACACCTGCAATCGATACTGGAACATCACTGCTATTAGCAGTTTAAATGCAGTGGGTGCATTTGCGCCCCCATATTGGCTTGAGTCCTCCCTCTCCACCCCCCATTGTCCCCCCACCTTGGGAGTCCCTAAGGCCTGTCGTTCAGTCTGATCTGTAACTCTGGAATACAATTCTCATGTAGTCTATGGTGTTTTTTTAAGGGGGCATAAATAAAAGTTTTAATGACCCCAAAGTAAAAAATGAACAAATACATTAAAATAAACATGTTGGGTATGCTGTGTGCCAAAATGGCAGAATTATCAAAATATGTATCTGAGTAGCCATCATTGCACCATTTCACAACACGTACAAATTTGAACAAACAGTGGAAGTCATGTATACAAAGCTCTTAAGAAAATGGTGTTTTTTTTTTTTATTGTATTGTATAGTATTTTTTGCAGCTTTCTGGAACATTTTATGGTATATTAAATACTGACAATAGGAAGCACAATTTGTACGGCACATATCAAGCCCTCGTACAGTTTTGTTAACGGAAAAATAAAAATGTTATGGCCTTTAGAAGGAAGTGAAAAATGGAAACCCAAGAACAAAAAAAAGGTCAAGACCGTTAAGGGGTTGAAAATCAAAGGGATTGTCTTCCTACACTCACCTTTATCTGCCCTGCTTCTCCAGGTTGTGCTTATTCTGGAGGAATGATGGTTTATCATACAATTGAACTTTTCAGTCTCTTACTGGCTGAGGTCAGTGATTGGCTACAGTGGTCAGGTAAAAAAGAACTTGATGCTGTAATTGCATAACCAAGGGGGGCCGAGCTTTAGGAAATCTAGAGGGGGTGTATGGACTTTTTTTTATTAAGGAAAGATCATACCTAAATCTGTGGTTTTTGTTGTGCTTTACAATATAGAAGAATGTTATGGAAATGAAATACAGAAGGTGAGAAGGTAGTCTTTTGTACCCCATAGAGTTCCATTTACAGAAGCGTAGCTTCTGTTATTTATAGCGCTAAAAAAATTTCTATTATAAATGATGGAATAGCATAATGGAAGATGCTGGAAATAACGCAGGCTAATGCTAACTCTTCTCTTCTAATTATGGAAGTGCATAGTGGAATCTGTTGAACATAAGAGTTAACCTTCCTCAACCTTTCACAGTCTTTCTCATCTTTTTTGTATTTCTATTTTGCAACTTTCTTCTCTTTATATTCTTTTAATGCTCAACTTGGCTCATTCCGAGTACATGGAAACTACTTTAAAATTCAGATACTGAAATCCTATGTAAGCCTTATTCTGCTAAGGCTCAGCCCATACATCCATTGGGCTTTCCCCCATAGACTTTAATGGGGTGGGCCACTGTTTTACATTAGTTATCCATTTGCCTTTACTGCCTTGAGGATAAACGATTCAGCATTCCTGCTACTTACTTTTGAGGTGTGTGTATTCTCTGTTCTTCTTTCTTTACATTTCTAAGCTCTGCCGAAGAGGACGAACTGCAGCAGAAAATTATGATTCATTCTGCTCCCTCCCTCTCCCCTCTTCCTGTCTGTCAGTGAGGATGGGTTTTGAGAAGTTGGAAGATGCCTTAAGGACATCATGGAGCTATGAGAAATCTGTGTATTTATACAGAGGGCAGCATGGCAAGAACAGGGAAAGCTTCAGCTTTCAAAGGAGTAAAAGACATAGGTACATATACATGCAGAGACATGTCTAACAGATGGCCAAGCCCTATAATATATCAACCATTTTCTTTGGTTATGCACCAGTTATTTATAGCAGAATAAGAGACACTACTGTGTTATTTTTATCAATGTTAATAATGGAAAGTGGAACAGAAACTGCCTAACCCAGGTGCGAAACTGAATCTTACAACTCAAGTGGGAGAGAAAATATCAAAATAATTTAAAAATTACATAACTTTTTAAGTGAACCATAAAGTTAGAATTGCAAGTAAATGTGCGCTAAAATAACAGTACAGGCAGAAATACTCATTTTTATTGAACGTCGTGCGAGTGTTACATAATCTTCCCCTCTGTATGGAGAAGACATTGCTATGAATGGAGTGAAGGAAAGCTACATGTATCAGGAAAAAAGAGAGCATTGCTGGGGAAATTAGTTCAGACATATCAATGTTTGCTGTCACAAACCAAGCATCTCAAAGAAAACCATTTATTCACTTACCAGGCACTCCTTTATGTGTGCACAAGACACTTGGACTTGACAAGGATTTTGTAGGCTGCAAGCTGACTCGAGTGTTTTTGGCAGTCAAATAGTTAAGAATGCAATTTATAACTCCATTAATGGGTGGTTTACGACCTGAGTCATTGCTTGAAATTAATATCTATACTATTTTCATAAAGGACAAAAATACATTCTGCCCTCTGGCTGTCCTCATTTTACCTGGTGTTTTATTCACTTGTAATTTACCTCTTATAGGTACTTCATCTTTTGGGTACTTGCAAGTCCCTTTCTTTTCTGCATATACCTGGAAAGCGTTTATGACTTTCATTCTAAATTACATTTTGTTGGAACACATTCACTCCCTGGTGACTCTTAAATTATTATTGAATGAAGATTCAACCAGGACATCATGTTCTTATTTATGGAATTGATAAAAAAACTGGATGGACTAGAAATCCAGTACTGTTTTAGTCTCTATATATACTGCTTTAGATCTCTATATTTCATAGATTTCTTGTACATCAAAATATTTTTTTTTGCCTTGTTAGTAGTTCCTTTACCCCTTACCAACGCGAATCATAATAGTACAGCGCATGTCGGGTCCCGGTGCATGGAGAGGGCTCACGGGCTGAGCCCTCTCCATAGCCGGTAAGTCTTTGCCAGTAACACTCCACTGATCGCGGGTGTTATCCCACCAATGGCCACTGACAAAGCTGCCAACGGCTTCAAAGATCCGAGGCGGTCTTGTTTTAACTCATTCATTACAATGTGCTAATTGCAAATTGTAATGAATGAGGAGGAAAATCCCCATATACTGCCATACTGTAGTATGGCAGTATATGGTAGGATTGATCAGACAACCTAGGGTTAAAGTACCCTAAGAGGTCTGAAAAATAGTAAAAATAAAAAAAAGTTTTTAAAAAAATAATAAAAAAACATGAAAAATTCAAATCACCCCCCTTTCCCTAGAACTGTTATAAATATAAATAAACAGTAAAAATTATAAACACATCAGGTATCGCCGCATCAGAAAATGCCCGATCTATTAAAATATAATAACGTTTTTTCACTGCGTGTAACAGAAAACGCGACCAAAGTCGAAAATGGCACTTTTTTACATTTTGAAAAATATAATAAATTCAATGAAAAGTGATTAAAAAAAATGATAGCATTGAAAACGTCATCAAAAGTCGCACAAAATGACACCACCCACAGCTCCGTACAACGAAGTAGGAAAAAGTTATTGGTGTCAGAAAGTGACAAAAAAAAAATTGTACAGGTTTTAATGTATGAAAACATTATAAAACCTATACAAATTTAGAATCCCCGTCATTGTACCGACCCAAAAAATAAAGTAGACATGACATTTGGGGCGCACAGTGAAAGTCGTAAAATCAAAGCCAACAAGAAAACGGCGCAAATGCGTTTTTTCACCATTTTCACTGCATTTGGAATTTTTTTCCTGCTTCCCAGTACACGGTATGGAATATTCAATACCATCAGTATGAAGTGCAATTTGTTATGCAGGAAACAAGCCGTCACACAGTTATAGATTTTTGAAGGTTGGGAGTGAAAAATGGAAATGAAAAAACAAAGTTTTTATTGAAAAAAAATTAACAGCAGAAGTAGCACTAAAAAGTTTTTGTTTTTTTTAAAATATTCTTTACCATTTAAAAAATAGCAAAGTCATACAGCCAGCGATAAATAATACAAAACATATATTAGAACCATGGGCAGGAGTGGGGCCTGCTCTGAGTTTGTTGGCTGGAGCAGTCTGCTTACCCATGTTGCTGTGTGCATGAGCCCATAGATATGCTTTTGTCCGTATGCTAGCCATTCAATTAACAGGTAAACACAAATAAAAACACCATGCACGTGCCTTAGGCCTCAATTTCCTCAGCAACCTGCTATTTGCTCATTGCCCCAAACACTGTTATGTGCACAAGGCTTTAGGTTCTGGATCTGATGTTTTTGGACCAATAAAGGAAACATTTGTGTGCCGGTAAGGTTGCAGAAGCATATGAATACTGTGGATCTAAATGGGTTTCACTGAAAAGTATAATCACTATCTTGGGTATAGTGCCACACAGCATCCAAACTGCTGGACTCAGTGGTTGTTCATTAATGTGAAGCTTATTGAACTTTCAGGCTACTCTATAGTAGTGATGCTTGTCCATATATACTTACAGGCAGGTCATTATAATAATTGATGGAGGATACAAGAAACAAAGTAATTTTAAAACTATTCTTTCATTGTAATTTACATACTCATTTACATATTAAGGAGTGTTGAATCTTAAACTTATGTCACAACATATGTAAAACCTATTTACGTTATCTTTTTTGTCTGCAAAAATGTAAATGAAACTGAGACATGAATCACACTTGTGGAATTTTACTACCTCCCTACCCTACAGCATCTGTAAACAACTAAAAGTATATCGCTTACCAACCATGTTTTAGTTACCTTCTATGAAAATACAACTGTAGTGGTTTTGTTTTGTTTTCCTTGAAAAAATGTCAAATATTACCATTGACAAGATATTATGACATTCCATTCTGATGGCAAAACTCTATTTATCTTTAATGGATCCTTAGAACTTGGAACCACTTCTTGTTTGCTGGTTACTTGTTTCAGCTTTTTTGATTATATAAATTGTGCTATTTAGCAAGATGCACTGCATTATACTGCTGAAACCGGATGAAAACTGCCAGTAACTGCCACGGTCTGCTAACCTGTTAGGTGCCATGTTGGAATCTGACCTAAGCTCCTAACAGCCCTGCAAATGGACGTCGCTATCTTCAACCCCTTGGCACATTAAGACGTACATTTACAGTATATCTCGACAATCGCCCAGGCTTTGTATAGACTATGTCTATGGAGCAGTGCCCAAGTACTCTCCCGGCGTGCAGGGCATGGACATCACAGTTTTATTGTTGTGAAAATTCAATATATTCTTGCTATATCTTTGCCGGCTCTTGGAAGAGAAGAAGGAAGAGTAGCCATGAGGAGCATCGGAAGGTGAGTATGTAGGGTTTTTTTTAATATACATGCGAGGCTGCGGGGCATTTCCTTAGGGGGGCTCCAGAGAATTTCATTAATACGGGGCTGCAGAGAATTTCAATTTCAATATGAATGCATTTCATAAGGGGGACTACAGAGCATTTCATTACTTGGGGAACTGCGGAGCAATTCATTAATGGGGGGCTGCAGGTTATTTCATTAGGGGGACTGCAGAGAATTTAATTACCAGGGGCACCAGTGCTCCAGGGCACTTCATTACTAGGGGGGCTGCTGCACGGCATTTCATTACGGGGGAGGCTGCTGGGCATTAAATTACTTGGGGCCAATGCATTTCCAACCCTAGGCTTATACTCAAGTCAATAGGTTTTCGCAGTTATTTGTGGTAAAATTAGGGGCCTCAAGTATATACGGTAATTCCATTAAGCTGTGTCTCGTATAGAAATTGACATGCGATGTGGGGTCGGGTACTGATGCACTTTTCACCACGGACTAGTTTTCTTTTTTTATGGCTGCACTATATAGTTGTCCAGCATTTGCCCATATTCTGTATCAGCTAAAAAAAATCTAATGGTGAATAACTGCAATGGAAGTGCTTGCAGAATGCAAACATTACAGATGTTCCATAAAACACAAGAGGAAAAGGTGTGTGCTGTTCAAGGTCAGGGCCGATTTATAGCACATTCAGTGGGAGAATGGTTCAAGGGTTTCTGTTTGATACCTACTTAGATGGTAAAGTAGTTATTTTCTGAAAGACTTTATAATAAATTGTATGCCATTTTCCATGTTCTGCTATACAACAATAAAGTACATATAATGTATGTTCAATAATATAAATTCATTTAATTTCGAATAAACACTCATGGGAAATTGATGTTTGTGAAGTATAGGTCCTGAGAACGTGTTGCACGTCACAAGAGTTCAGGGAAAAGAGTCCCTGGGTCATATCCCACCCACACGCATTAGTAATTCTGCTGCGTGTATCATATAGTGCTTTAATGTTCCTTCTAATGTAAGTTAGTTGCAAAGATTAGTTAAACATTTTCCTACTGCTGTTCAACAGGGGTGGGTGTGTGAAAAAGAACACACATTTATCCTGATCCAATTCCTGGTATGAAGGGCCTCTTATTGGCTAAAGTGGGTCTTGTTTAACCCCTGTCCTCTTGATAGAACTTCCGGCCACATGATGCCACAGACTGAACACATTGCATACGACTGGAGGAACTGTTACAGGGCCTATGCTGCTGTTCAGACAGGGACTCCTAGCATTACATATGACTCTGATGCTATGACTCCTGTCCAGTGCAATGTGTTCAGTCCATGGAATTGGAATGATGCATGGGTCTGTTTCTACAGGATGAACATGTTTGTCTGTAGCTGGATTAGGAAGTAGAGCCAGGAAGAGAAACCCATTGAATCAATTGAGCTCATAAAATTGCTCTGTAGCTATAGTAGCTTCTGTTTGCACCTACATTTTTCCTCTCATACTTAGTATTCAGTCGTTCCTCCGCTGTGAGATGCAGTCTACTGTTATATATAACAGATAAAATAAACAGATTTAATAAACTACCTTGACTAGTTTTTTTATGCAAAGTTTATTATAAGTTCCTAAGTATTTGAAGTGTGTCATTTATGGGGAGGGGCGATGTTACTATGCAGGCTGTATCTAAAGTACTTGATTGTCATCTTTGTTAAAATGCAGTTTTATTAATATATTTTTGTGTTGCTATAGGTGCTTGATTCAGGAAGAGTAAAAGAATATGATGAACCCTACAACTTACTTCAAAACAAAGAGAGTCTATTTTACAAAATGGTCCAACAAGTTGGAAAAGCAGAGGCATCTTCTTTGACCGAGACAGCCAAACAAGTAAGTTTTTGCTGGACAGGAAAATCTTAGCCTTAAGGCGTATTCACACATCAGAATGTTAGCAGTGATTTCCAAGTATAGAATACTAACCATTTTACAGGAAACCAGGAAATCAAGATTTTACATTTTCACCTAATGACTGGTTAAAAGTGAATTGAAGCAATAATGTTAACAAAATCAGATTGGGAATTGGCAATAAAAAGGCTATGGGAACCTGTCATTAGGTGAAAATGTAAAATACTGACGGCAGTAGACGGTTTGAGTCTATGGGGGTGATGTTTTATTGTCTATGTTTGATGTTTTGGCACAGTTGTGGTGCAAATGCTGTAACTTTCCATTCCACCACATGAACATAGGACACTTTCACATATACCCCCGCTTGCACCAAATTCAATATTTGCATAGACTAGTTTTCCCAATAGGAATTGCAAGTTTTGGAGCAAATTGATGCCAGTCCCCACCCTGGTCTGTGTGCTGTGACTTTTGATAGTATTTTGCGACTTTTTATGTGATACTCGCAAACAACACTGCAAACAGATTTATCAAGGGCCAAAGCCACTTTAATGAATCTGATGGCAGTAAAACTCCAAAGACAGAATTGTCTAGTGATAGCCTAATGATAAACCCCTTGGGGGATATTTGTCATAGGCCAGCGGTAGTGCTAGGCATAAATAAACGCAGACGGCGACTTTTCACATGAAAAAAAGGATGCAAATACAAAACTGAAATAAGTTCACTAAAACAGGGTCAGTATGCTGTTATTATTGATCGCATATGGAGAAATATACTGACATGTGAATAAGACCTTACATTGTTGCTTTTAGCATATCGTGTTATATTACATAAAAACATCAACATTGTGTTCAAGCCTCATTGTTGCCTGGTTTCCAATGGAAGGGCCAATTGATCTCTACATATTTCCCTCAACATTTTGCCTTGGATGTTGCACTGAAGATTCTATTATAATTTAAAGTCTTTGAAAAGCTTTTGCGCCCAGCTATCAATAAGAATGGTGGAATGATAAAAAAATACATAGATTTGTAATTTTAACCCCTTAACGCTGAAGCCACTTTTCACCTTCCTGACACGGCCCATTTTTTCAAATCTGCCCTGTGTCACTATAAGTGGTTATAACTTCGGAACGCTTTAACATATCCAAGTGATTTTAAAATTGTTTTCTTGTGACACATCGTACTTCATGTTAGTTGAAAAATTTTGGTGGTATGTTTTGCATTTATTTATGAGAAAATCAGATATTTGGTGAAAATTTGGAAAAATTCTTGATTTTCGAACTTCAAAATGTTCTACTTTTTCCATACATAGTCATAACCGCAAAAATAATTAATAACTAACATTCACCGATTGTCTTCTTTATGTGGACATGGGTTTTTATGCATAGTCTTATTTTTGTAGGATGTTATGGGGCTTTGAACTTTAGGTGCAATTTTTCACATTTTCATAAAAAATGCTAAATTCTGCTATTGAGGGACCTGCTCAGGTTTCAAGTCACTTTGAGAGACCTAAATAAAAGTAAAACCCCATAAGTTACCCCATTATAGAAACTATACCCCTAAACGTACGTAAAACAACTTTTATAAAGTTTGGGCTAAATTAATGTGTTTTTCAAAAAATGTACAAATTTTCAGTGGATAAAATACCAAAACGCTCCACAAACTTTGATACCCTATCCCTCCCGCATATAACAATACCCCATTTGTGGTGGTAACCTGCTGTATGGGCACACGCCAGGGCATCGAAGGGAAGCTGCGCCATTCAGAGCAGATTATGCATTGTCACTTTTTATTGGCTATACAATCTTTATTTTTTGGGCAATTTGGACATATAAGAGCTTATTTTCTGCGACATGAGATGCACTTTACAAATACTTCATTTTAGTGGGTCATTAGCTAATTGGTGAAGTTTTATTAATTCTTGAATGTATGGGTGAAAAGAAAATTGTCAATTTTGGTTTCCTTTCTTTTTGTATTTTTTGGGGGTCGTACACCATACATTAAAAATACTATATTATATTTATTCTACAGATCACTATGATTACAGTGATACCTCATTTATATAGTTTTTCATTTATTTTTACAATTTTACTGGATAAAAACTAATATAGAGGAAATCTCATTTGTTCTTGCATCGCCATCTTTTCGGAGACGTAACTATAATAGTTTTTGGTTGACAGAGCTAGTTTAGGGCTTATTTGTTGTTCTTTTCAGTGGTACCATTTTGACGCACATAACTTTTTTTGATCACTTTTTAGAACATTTTTGTGCAGAGATTTTATGAAAAATGTACATTTTTGGCGTGTTTTTCGGGTTTTTGTTTTTACAGCGTTCACCAAGTGGGTCCAATAATGTTTCTGAGTTATTGTACGGATTGTTACGGACGCGACGATACCAAATATGTGGGGGCTTTTGGCGATTTTGTGTTTTTCTCACTTTATTGCATGTGTATAGGAAATATTTGTGTTTAGGGGACTTTAACTTTATTTAATTCTTTTTATTCAAACATGTTTTTATTCAATGTTTTTAACTTTTTTTTATTTACTTTTACAGGTAAGCTTGAAGAAGCGATCCACTGATCGCTTGTTCAAGCTATTCTTGACATTACACAGTGTAATACAGATGTAATACAGAAATCTCCGATCGCGGGTGTTAGAGGCAGGTGTCGGCTATAATAAATAGCTGACACCCGCAGCTTCTGGCCCCGGCTCCGTTCAGGAGCCGGGGCCAGAAGCATGACGTAATAGTACTGCATTTTGCGGGAACGCACCTCCCGCGATGCAGTACTATTACGTCAAATGTCGGGAAGGGGTTAACTACATGAATAACATACTGTAGATTTGTTTCTCATGAAAATAAAAAGATTTGTTTACAAGTAAATGCATATGAAAAACCTATCCTTTATCATGCGTTACCGTTTGGACATGAAGCTAAATTGCCAGTGCCTTGCTCATCCCTTGTATCAGTTCAAATATTCTTTTCCAATATAGAAACTTACAGCCATGTTATGCTGTGATTGTCACACTAGAAATGACCCTTTTTCCAGGTAAATCCTTCCTCCATATCTTGTCATGCTTAGAATGACTCAGCGGACCAACTGCATGTATAGTAGTATTGTCATTCTTATGGTGAATTGATACATGTGTATACTCTCTAGGTTCAGGCAAGTGAATATTAAATTGACTTTTGAGCCCTGAAGCTAAATAACAGGGTCGCAGTGCAATGAGCCAATGCGTCTCAATTTTGCCCATGTTTAATGCATTATGCAAGCTTTAGGCAAAACTAGGCTTCGGAGTTTAGTTGCTCCATAAGTGAGGCCGTTTCTATCTCTATTCAAGAGCCTAAAATGTAAACTTTAAAGGACTTATCATATTAGACCATGCCAAAAAAAGCCTATTATTGTGAAGCAAACATCAGTATATGGCACTTGTGCTATATGTATATTGTAAACACATTTATGGGACGCTGTAGATTTATTTTTGGTCTGACTTGTGACACGTGTCAGCATAAGAAGATTGCATTTTCTTTTTGAAAGGCTTGAACAAAACTTTTCACGTTCATCTATGAAGGAAAAAAAATTGCATTTGAAGTCCCTTTTCTCCGGCATACACAGTGGTAGATAAGAGCACACAAGTCTTGACATTATTTCATTTTGTTATGCGCATCTGTCAAAGAACAGAGATACCATACAGCTCCTAAAAACTGCCGATTGTGTAACAGTGAAACTTGACAGCATTTCATTCCTTTTATATTCTGATTATACATTTATCAGGGAACCTGTATCTCTTCGAGTTCAGCAGGAAATCACAGGGATTGAAGCGCTGAAAGGCACGCTGAAAAAAAAATACATATCTTCTATTACTTGGGATCATCTTACGTTTTAAAGAAGTTGCTTGGATGAGGCTTTGTCAGAGCCTTAGCCTTCCATTCCATTATTGTGGTGTACTATCCATAGATCGCATTTCTATGGGCCGTGTAACTGCTTTTGGTACAAATTAAACACTCTGATATTTCTAATATATGTACCTTGAAGTTTCAATGCTTGTCAATCATAGTTTGTAAAATATAGGGATTACAAGCTGATATTAACATCCAAATCTATTGTGTTTTGGTTTTATGTGTGAAAATGAGAAACCTTTTTGCTGACGCCGGGTTCCACACACTATTGTCACCCTGTTTTAATTTATCTCGGTGTTTTCAGTGCACACAGTGACTGTCTTATCAGTATAATGTGGCCGTGGTTGCATCAATACTCGGTGGGATAACAGGCATTCTATCATTTTGGTTTATTGGCAATTAATTCTGCCCATTGTTCAGATGATGTATTGGTGACTTTGCTGATTTCCACACAGATTAAATTGTTTGCTTTATGTCCTTGCTTTTTGAGATTTTGATTTTATTATATTATGTTTTACCCATCTTCTTGGAGACGCTGACACATTGCATTTTTTGTTTTTAGGTTTATCTGAACAAACTCCAAGAATCAAACAAGCCCCCTACAAGAGACCCATCGGAACCATTTATTATTTTTGAAACTGCTCTTTGATACGATTTTTGTGCAGGATTATTCCAATGTACTTTCACAAGTAGCCTTTTGACAGCCCATGTGCTGTGCCAGGTCTCTCAGTCAGTCCTTGGACTGTCGTTAAAGTGCCAGCAGTTTTGATGCATTCAAATCTATGGTTAAGTATTGAAAATTATTAGATTGTGAGGTAAAGTTGACATAGTGATACTGTAACTTAGAGTATCACTTTTGGCTCATGTCAACCTTTTAATATACAGGGAATGTGTGTTCATGGTGTCAGCACTACGACACGACTTTATTTTACTTCAGTAGTCTTTGGCAGTGTTTCCATCTGCCCAAGATCCTCAGTGGTATAGCCAAGTTTGTCCTTAGTTATCAAGTGCAGAAGTGGAGTTATCCATTTACATAAAGATAGCCCGGCTTACAATATTCATTTTAGTTTCCAAGAGCCCTTTAATGAAACAGGCATTATATAATGAAAGGTGAAGGAAAAAGGCAAAATTCAAATCAAAAGAAATTCCCCTTTAAGTAGCACTTATATTAATATTTATGTACATTCAATATTGATCTTGAAATTAAAAATTTTTTGCCTTATAATGATACACTGACATGTAACCTTAACCAAAGCAAAGGCAAGATGCCCATTCAGATATCCAATGGAGTGAATGAAGAACCTCTCAGGTAGTTCCTATCAGGTTATTCCAAAGTGCAGATACCACATATTATCGTGCCTTACAGTATCTGGAAACAATCTGTGTTAATGTTTACACTGATATTGTTTTTTGTAATCTCGATGCCTTAATTGTTACATACAAGTTCATTACTCTGTGAATGGGGCCTGAAGTGCCGACAAGCCAAACATGTTTCTGTCATAAGCTCCTTCATTTTCATGCTGTCTTTTAAGCAACAATCAGTTAAATGCTATTAATGCAATTAGTATTCATGGTTCTTAGAGTTTGCTTCATTAATGCCAATTTCTATTCATAATCGTCTGCAATTAAGATACGCGCTCTGAAGACACTAGAAAACGCAGGCATTTCATCGCCATGAATGTCGTTTACTCCTACCACTTCTATATGATTGTTTCCATTTGTTGTACATTACAATGGCTTCATGTTGACTTCTTTGATTGCTAAAAAACAAAAGTGTTTTATTTTGTGTGTGTTTCTAATTTATGATTTCATTATTTGACTAAAGGGACTCCCACATCATTTTCTTTGTATTATGAAAATATATATATAATTTATTTGACAATTGTGCATGCATTGTCTTTTAGAACGAGTTTTTAAAAGAAGGTGGTGTCAAACTTGTGTATTAAAGATTCACAGTGAAAGAAGAAAAGAATGAAATGTGGAGCTGTCCATGGTAGAAAAAATATAGATATGGCCTAAATATTCAGTGATATTGTTCTACTCATCACAAACTGACAAAACTGACTTTTGCCACATTTTGGCAAGCTCTTTTATCCCCATTTTATTACTTGGATCGATAGGAACACTGCATAATGTCACATCATGGAACAGCCCATAAGCAACATGCTTTAGGTACACAGTGGTAGCATCTTTTGCATCATGTGTACATATACATGTTTTATGGTACTGTGCATTATACACTGCATTTATTTTTGTATATTTTTTTTAAATTTACCACTAAGATCAAGGATCGTAAACAATGCAGACTTACATACAGGGGTGTGCACTTACATTCAGGATCTGCTCTTGTTTTAGCTTCTTAAACCCTCGTTTTTACAAAAACAAAGTTTTAAGAAATTATGCAAATGAGCCTGCCGGGCTCCAGGCTAAATAGATGTCAATGAAGCCTGGAGCCCCTAAGGCTGATGGAGGGGATACACACCAGCGAGCTGACCCTGTCGGAGGGGATACACACCAGCATGTAAGTGTGCAATGTTTATGATTCTTAATCTTGGTGGTACATTTCCTCAAATATCAGTTTAGAGTTGCCTAAATTCTCTGGTATTGAATACCATGAGAAAGAGTCATATTTCACCATTTCATTACAGATTCGAGACATCTGTTTGTTTAAAGAAATCATCTTTTCGTTGCATTACATTTAATTTAAACTTAGAAATCTCTAAGTAGGTTGCTGTTTGCAAAGGAGGAGTCCATAAGAGTTGATACATCAATGTATTGCATGGACTGTCCATTAATTTCATTGAACAGCAATGTTATGGCCATGTAGAAGAATACACCCCAGATTACAGCTGATCACTAATTAAACTGCAGTGTATGCTGGCCATGAATAGTTCTTGTTTTGGAGACTTGTCCTTTTGGAGATTTTTGAAGTATCTAATAATTGTTAGGTAAACCTTCAGTAAGAATGTATCTCACAAATGAAAAAAACATAGGTGTGCACTTGTATAGCTGGAGGCTTAAAAAAACTTAAAAGACCATAAAGTTGTTCAAATCTGTAAAGTTATAGCAGATTACACAGGTATAGAGAGGTTAATCTTACATGAATGGAACCTGGAGTCACGAACACATTCAATAATACACAGTATAGTTACAGAATATGAACATTTCTCCAATCTTTTGTTAATACGCCTCATCCAATATCTGTGCACTTGGTTTGAAAAACCTTTGTAATTAAAAGACAAAGCAATGTATCTTTGAAAGGCTCCATTTCTTTTCCTTCAAGAAAATACTGTATCGGCTTGCCTTGATACAATTAAAGTAATTCATCTTTTCATACTTTTATTGAGCCCTTGATTGGAAGATTGTTAGCGATTGTATGACACAAGGATCTTAAAGCAATCATCATCATTTAAAGATAACCATTTCTAATCTCTAAAATATATAAATTATGTCATAAACTTGTGCGTCAGTTGTGATCTGTGTGTATTCTTATTATGTGGTCACATGTTGTTTTTTATTAAAGGGGGCTATAAATTTTAATCCCAGAAAGAACAAAGTCTTTTATCTTGACCTGTATTGCAAATAATATGTTTTTCAGGTTTGTATAATTGCCCATCATTATAATTCCACCAAACATTTTTAAACTTGCCCTAGTTTTAAATACAGTGCTATTTCTTTAATCCCTAAAATGGTCATTGTTCTTGCAAGGCCCCTTAATAGCACTATGCTGCACAGTATTACATAATCCTGGATAGAATGCTTAGGACGGTGATTGCACTACTTGGATTTACACACCAGAATATACTGTAGCTAGAAGCAGTTTTTACCAAAACCCAGGATTTCTTCATAAAAGACCTAATTGGTTAATTGGTCTATATTGGTTATGGAGGTTAACGACTTTGTCGTTAGGGATGCCAGCTTTGTAGATCTGATGAGGAGATGGTGGTTAGATATCCTACCTTTGAAAAATTCAAAGCTAGTGTAACGATAATAATGGTTTATGTCCAGACTTATTAAATTCGCAGCTATCTCAAAAGGACATTAAAAACGTAAATTTTTTTAGGACAATGTTAAAAAATATATATTCGTAGGGCTGCCTATAATAATTTTCTTTATAGAACCAAATTGACAAGACGAACATACATATATTGTAGTATGGCTTCCAGCACACTACAGGTAATGTGTGAGAATGATGGTGCTATGTTTATTCGTTGTGCGCACACTTATCGCACCCAATCACTATAAACGAAAATACTGGAACCCATCCATCTACAACACTAAATGGTGCTTAGCCCTCGTGTTTGGGTATTTGTATCAGTTCACACATGAGGGTCTGCACCTATTGTGACCATACGTCAATAAGAGCCTGACGCGTTTCCCCGCTACAAGTAATTAAGTAGCGGTTCATCAGAGGAGTATTATGATAGCGACCCCCTACCTAACATCTATATTTCCTAGCATTAAGCATTGATGTCAGCTTGCTAGCTAAGCTAGAGTACCGAGGGGTCGGTCACGCTGGTATGGTGACATACGCCGGCATTTGTTTGGCCGCGCGTGATGCTGGCGTCCCGGGCTATTTAAAGATTAAGCACCGCCCACGGGGGGGGGGCGGACCTCCAGAGTGCTCCACGTCACCGGACACTCCCCCAGACAGTCGGCGGGAACCTCCACACGTCACCAGTCCAGAGACCCAATCCGGAGCCAGAGAGCATGACAGTGGAGGCACCAATCCGACACCAGGGAGCATGACAGCGGAGGCACTCCCACGGAGAAGGTATCCCGCCTCCTAAGGTTACTTAAGGTACTCGATCGCGGTTCTCAGGGAAACCATAACACCAAGTATATTTGTAGGCTAAACAAAAACAGAAGTATATACATATTGAGAGGTAAAAAACACAGTATACAGAATCACAGAAATATGTACATATTAAGGGGTCACATAGTATAGAAATGAGTACATCACAGATGTGATGACGGGATCTAGAATCAATATATCTATAATATGCTCGGCCCCATCCTTTGGATTTATACATTCTGTCAAATAAATGAACAAGATGTCCTGAAGATGGCCCTGTGACAGATATGGTATTATATCAGGGTATATATGTCCCCATTTGTCACGACTAGGAGACATCGAGACTTAAAGATGTAAGATGAATGAACAAGATGTCCTAAGATGGCCCTGTGACAGATGTGGTGTCATATCAAGGTATATATGTCACCGTTTTTCACAACTAGGAGACATCGAGACAGAGATAGTAATATTAGCGTCATCTAAGATTAGATGAAGCAAGCATAGGCAATATGTTAATTTAATCCATCAGGTTGGACTGTCCCCAGATCAAAAATCCACCTCGATTCGCGTTGGGACAACTTTCTTTCAAAATCCCCTCCTCTGGGTGAGGGTTCCACTACCTCAATGATCTGGAAACGCAGGATTTTATGATTCCCCTGATGGTGTTCCCATACATGTCTCGAGACAGACGTGTCTCTTTTGTTCTTCACATCATTGATGTGTTCCCTAAAACGTCTTCTAGCTTCGCGAGTTGTTTGCCCAATGTGTTGGATTTGACAGATGCACGTGAGTAAGTAAATTACTCCCTTCGTTGTGCAATTGGAGAAATGTTTCATGTAATAGATTCTCCCTGTTACTGTACTTTGGAACGTTTTACCGATGCAGATGTATTGGCCTCATGTGAAAATTCTCAAATTTCAATTTCTAATTTACCCTTGTGATGATTACACAATACAGATCATTTTAACTCCTTAATTTACAATTTTACATAGGAGCCAAAACAGCAATAAAACTATCACTCAGCGATGGTCAGTATAAAATTCCAGAGTGCGGACGGGAACTCTCTAAACAGACACATTATGATCTCTCTAGTGCTTTGTGAGATGCTGCGTGCTGACAATGTGGTTAGTTTATCAAGGTCCAGGTTTATATACACTTTCATCCAGCCTCTGAACATTCACTAGTATATGACTCATAGAAAGAGAGATGATACAGATCAGAGATGACAGATTTGGAGATGCATATTACTTATGTCATTCTCAGCTCTGCTATAACAGCCATGACATGCACTATTAGCTCTGCTATATGCCTCGCTCCCCGTCTCCTGGACCTTATCGGTCTAGCTTGTAGCTTTACTTTCCTTACAATGTGTTGTTTGCCTGAAGGAAGTCTCTGTGTGAGCTTGTCCTGGAATGCAAGGATGGGGGCAGGGAGGAGCTTATAGCAGCATCAGACAGGAGAGCAATACAGTACGTCTTTCCTGATCCTAAAGTCAGAAGATTCAGGGTCGGGTCCAGGGGAAACCAAAATTGTGTACACCAGGACTGATGGAGACAGGTTTGAATTAGATCTGTGAAATGCTGTATTTTTGTTAACACATTCTCTAATTTAATGTTATTATTTTGTTAACCTGAGTATATTTAAGACTCTTGTCTTGTACCCCTTTAACTGCCTCAATCTTGGCTGACAAGATACAGCAGAATATTAAAACACTCCCCCAGGGAAAGACACCTGAAACTAATGTCCTAGATAATTGTGAACCTTTCTGCCCTCATTGATATTGGGGAATCCGGTTGGTTTTATCAAAGGGGAGCAGCAGTAACTAATGTCTAGCGAGTCCTCATGGCACAGGTTACAGAGACAGGAGGGGCAATGGTGCCTACACTGGTTGCCATTGATGCAGAAAAGGCTTTTGATAACCTGCGCTGGGGTTGGGTGGAGCAGGTATTCAATAGGATGGGATTTTAGGGAGCTTTTAAAACATATCTAAAGATCCTATATTCTGACCCAAGGGCTAGAATGAGCTCCCCAGGTTTCCTGTCCACCCACTTACCGTTGCAGAAGGAGATGAGGCAGTGGTGCCCATTGTCACCCCTCCTTTCTGATCTGGCACTGGAACCCCTATCTCGACTACTGGAATCAGTTAATGTTTTCAAAGGAATAGAATTGGGCACTTGCCGTCTCCAAACAGGCTATTTACTGAAGACATTGTTTTATTCATGTTTTACATACAGGGCAATCTGCACAACACCATTGACCTGCTAAGAGAATTCGGATCCAAGCTCAATATCAATAAATTTGCGATATTGTTCCTAAGAAAAGAGTCCTTTCCCCAGGCAACTGCCTCCTTAACTTACCTATGTATTAGAATAGGCTGGACATGGGAATCAATATATTGGTGAAACTATCCTCCACTTTTTTCAAAATTAAAATCTAAACACAATCATCTTCCAATCCATTGCAAACGATCCCAATATTCCTTGGCCATATTGATCTGGAAGCTGCTTTTTGTTCCCCTTACAACCTATTGGCGTTGTTATACTAGCCACTGAAGTGTGCAATGGGAACTGAAGAGTTCAATCATTGATAAATCATAGCGTCCTACTATTTCAAAACATCTTCCACTGTGGGCCAAACCCAGCTTTCCTCCAAGGTTTGAACATCAGATTGTTTCATACATGGAGATAAAAAGATATTTTGAGAGTGGGACAGCTCCTTCATGGCTTGGAAACTCGCTGGTTGACATTGGAGGAACTTGTTACACAATTTGATTTAGGCCATGAACAATTTATGCAATACGCCCAGGTGATGGATGAACTTATTGTTAAGCTGAAGGACATAAGTAAAGAAATGTCCAGGAACTCATTTGACTCCGTGATCCTGGGAGGCACGGTATGTCCAAACATCTATTATGCCAGACTAAGAAAACTTGCTACTAAACAAGAGGCGGCAACGGTATTTAACTCTTGGACTAGACACATTCCTGATTCAGAAGTAGGGAAAAAGATAGTAGTAGGTTGGCAGATTATTAGAAGAGTAGTGCTCAATGAAATATGGAAGAACTGTCACTTCTGCATAATGCATAGGGCAATATATGCCTTCCTCTGCCCTCACCAGGATTTGGGGGTGGGTGATCCCATTGGAACCAACATATATCTTCCATTATTTTTAAGAGTCAGATAAGAATTCCTTACAGCAAATCCAATTTATCCCTCAACTGTTTCATGTCTTGTGTCTAGTAACAACCCGCTGTATATCCTTTAGAATCGGAAAGGAATAAAAACCCTAAAGTAAAGAAATTATTTACCAAATGGAGAAGGTGGGTCAAAGTTTATCTAAATGCGGGAGAAATAACCACCCTAATGCAACTCTTCACCCCTACCCAATGGTACCTCTGGGGGAACTTAAAGGGGTTTTCACACTAACAACACACAAACAAGTTAGGCCCTATCCACAGAATAGGGTCTAACTTGCTGATTGTTGGGGGTCAAAGAACACTAGAATGAAGGACCCCATAGAACAATGCATAATAAGATGCAAACTAAGCACATATGCAGACCTGTCAGTTATTACAGGACTGAAGCAATTTGAAATATGAAATTCTGTTCTTTACACTAATACCAGAACTATTCTGATGGCTGTTTCCTGGTAAGGACCCCCACCATGCAGGGACTACTATAGGACCAGCATTTATTATCCAGTATGCAAGCAAAATAGATTACTGCAGTCCTTTAGAGATTCTTATGTTACTTAAAGTAATCCAGAAGGAAAAAAAAGAGATTAGGGGTGTTTTATAAAGAGCTTTCCTTCAAAGTCATTATACCAGTGTTGTGTAATATATCTTCCTTAAAGAAAACTTCTCAGGTTGATTTGAGACCCTAAACCAACTACAGGCAGGGACATAACAACAGCCGTAGAGGCTGCAACGGTGCCCGCACTGCATAGGGGCCTGGGACGGACAGCAGTACCCAAATTTATTAAGGCCAATCTACCGGGGCCGTCCCTCTCTGCCCAACCCCCATCCCAACTCTGTTTACACAGTGTACACCTTCCTGCCGCTATGTTTGATTGCTGACTCTTCGGGACTTATGGGCATTTTTATTGATTTATTACTTTAAAAAAAAAATGTTATTCAATAAAAAATACTTTTTCCATTATGGGACATGAACAAGAAATCATCTGATCGCTTGTTCATGATAATACTCTGCAATACTGATTTATTGTAGGGTATTATCAGTGTCAGCCTATGCACTTGCATAGGCTGGCACTGTGCCAGTAAGATGATGTCACAGACGCCATCTTACTGGCAGTGCCTGCAGGCAATGCTAGGGACCAGTTCGGAGCCCCCAAAAACGGTTTGGGGGGGCGATCATGGGAAAAGACCCCCCCCAGAGCCATGTTAGATGCCGCAGTCACACTGACCATGGCATTTAACGTGTTACACACTGGGGGTTCCGGTTATTAGTTACAGCCGGCACCCTGTGTTTCCCGATGCCGGTTTGGCTCTGATCCAGATATATCCGCCACGGAGCGCTAAGGGGTTAAACTTATTTGAAGTACAATATGTCACAAGAAAACAATCTCAAAATTCTAACAGCGTTCCAAAGTTATAAGCACTTAAAGTGATACGGGGCAGATTTGAAAAATGGGGCCGCGTCCTAATGGCCAAAATAGGGGTTAAACTTCAAGCAAAATAAACACACTTTCTATAGCTTGTAAACATAAACTTAACCCCTTATCACCGACACTACTTTTCAGCTTAATGACCAGACTCGATTTTTCAAATCTGCCCTGTGTCACGATAATTGGGTATAACTTCGGAACACTTAAACTTATCCAGGTGATTTTGAGAATGTTTTCTTGTGACATTGTACTTAATGTTAGTTGTAAAATTTAAGTGATAAGTTTTGCGTTTCGGTCTGAAAAAACTTGAAAAGTGAAACTTTTTCTAGGATGTTATGAGGTGCAGAACTTTAGGTGCGATTTCTCATTTTCATGAAAATCCACAAAACTCCCATTTTGAGAGACAACTCAGCTTCCAAGTGACTTTGAAAGGCCTAAATAATAGCAAAACCCCATAAATTACCCCACTATAGAAACTTCACCCCTCAACGTATGTAAAACAACTTCTATTGAGTCTATTAACCCTTTAAGTGTTTTGCATTAAAACAATATGGACCTGCGTTTAAGAAACTTTTGGGAAAATAAATTCATTTAGGCCAAAACTAACAGTTTTATCAATTAAATGATGAAATGCTCTTCAACATTTGATGCCCAATTTCTCCCGAGTGTACTGATACACCATATGTGGTGGTAAACTGCTGTATGGGTGCACGGCCAGGGATAGAATGAAAGCAGCGCCGTTCACAGCAGATTTGTATTTGTCACATTGTACAGGCTATAAATTTACATTTTTTTTGGTAATGCCAACATGAGATACAATGTATAGGTAATTATTTTGGGGGGTCTTAAGCTTATTCATGAGATTTTATTAACTATTTCAAGGGGGACACAAACAAAATCATCAATTTTTAAGCACTTTTTTCCCCCGCTCACCGTAATTTAAAAATAATATTTTACCTTTATTCTCTGGTTCACTACGATTGCTGTGATACCTCATTTATATAGGTTTTCTTCTCTTTGCTCAATTTTACTGAGCAAAACCAATATTGGAGAAAATCGCATTGTTTTTACTATTGACAACTTTTTAGGGCCATAACTTCTGTATTTTTCTGTTGTCAGATCTGTTGAGGGCTTATTTTTTGTGTAAAGAGTTGCTCTTTTCAGTCGTATCATATTAGGGAACGTAACTTTTTAGATCACTTTTTAGAAAATTTTTGTGTGATGGTGTTTGATGAAAAATTGTATATTACGGGAAGTTTTTTGTGTTTTTTATTTATGTCGTTCACTGAGCGGGTTCAATATTGATTTAGATTTATTGTACAGATTAATACGGATGCGGTGATACCAAATATGTACTTTTTTGTGTTTTATATACTTTATTTGCATTTTATGTGTAACTGGGGAGATTATGGGACTTTTATTTCAATTATTTATTTAATAATAAAATGACTTTTTTTTTTTAACTTTTCTACATTTTCCACCTTTTGGCTTGAACAAGCTTTCATCCGATCGCTTGTTCAAGCCTTTACACTGCAATACACTTGTAGCCGGGTCCTGCCAGGAGGCGGAACCCGACGGGGACAGAAGCCAGCAGCCTCGGGTCACTCGCCGGAACCTCTCCTAGTTACAGAATAAGTACCAAAAACAGAGATAAAGTGAGCATACGTTACTAAAAAATGTATAAAGTTTATTAGTATACACTAAAAATAGAACATCACATAAATCTGGGTAGTTGCATGGCAGAAGCCAACAAGGTGCTGGGCAGCAAACATTATACAATGGACATTAGGCATAGTATTACATAACATCATAAAGGGCACAGTGCAAGGCCCAAAATACAATCCATCCTGAATAAATAAGGGAAGATAGTTGCAGCGCTAAGAGACAAATCACAATATATATCTGAGAGTTAAAACGTAGTAAGGGTCTCAGGTATATATTGTGATTTGTCTCTTAGCACTGCAACTATCTTCCCTTATTTATTCAGGATGGATTGGTATACTCTAATATAATAGTGTGAACGGAATCAGTAAATATAAAATCAGATTGGGCGATAGAGCCTCAGTGGACCCTTTAACGGTGAACTCATGTGGCGGCATGACCCTGTCACCTGAGCTCGGACACAGTAAGAGACAATCATACCTTTCAACTACATCGGCAACAAGGATGCCATCACTTATGGAATTAAATTTTCTGATCAGGGGCGTTACCAGCTGAGGTTGGGCTCCATAGCAGATCATTGAATGGGGCCCCCTTTCCCTTAAAAACACATGCATGTTTTTACATAATAATAATCATTTCTACAGATTCCTACGTTTATACACACATACAGTATATACACATATATAGCATATATACTGTACATGCACATCTAATATATACACACAGCACATATGCACAGATATACAGCATATATACACAAGCATCCAGTATATTCAACACATACACACAGATATACAGCATATATACACATGCATCCAGTATATACACACACACAACACTTACGCACAGATATACAGCATATACACACACAAACACATATACATGCGTAGCAATAATACTCAACCCAGCTGGATGTCACTCGGTCAGGACGTAGTGGCAGGGTCAGGAAGGAGACCACGTATGAGAGGGTGGACAGGTCTGTGAGGCACGCGGACCGTACCAGGCCGAACATTAGGCGTGCAGGCCGGATGTGAGGTGGGTAGGGAAGGGCGGGCCACATGTGAGGTGGGCAGCGTGAGGCAGGGCTGCCAAGCTCCTTCAGCAGCAGTCAGGGGAGGTAAAGGGACGGGCCAGGAGTGGATGGGATTCTGAATGATACTATGCCCCCAGGCCTGGGGGCACGCGATACGGCTATTGTTGTTACGCCACTGTTTCTGATCCATCGTCGTGGTGGGCCCCTTTGCAGCTCTGGGGCCCTGGCACTTGCCAGGGTCAGCCGGGTGCTGACGCTGGTCCTGCCTTCACCATGTTTCTGCCTCGTCCTCCCAGCTTAAAGGAAATCTACCACCAGGATGAAGGTTTGCAAACCAAGCACACTGACATACTGGTGTGTGCTTCCTCTGATAGGATCTGCTCTTCTCTAAGCTTCTTATGCCCTGGTTTTCACAAGAAAATAATTTATGCAAATGAGCCGGAGACATTCCAATCTCCATGGGTCTTAATGGAGCCTGGAACCCTCAGAATACTTAAGGCCTTTTTTTTCTTAAAAACAAGGACATAGGAAGCATAAAGAAAAGCAAATCTTGCTAGAGGGGGCCCCCACACCAGTATGTCAGTATATTTGGTTTAAAATCCTTGATCCTGGTGGTGGATGTCTTTTAATCTGCATGGCCTCTAGATTCCTTCTGGCCTCTGGCTTACTCATTTTTATGTTATGTGGACTGAGAACCCCTTTGAATTATCTTAATAATATCAATAATATCTACCCTTCCCCACAATTTACTGGCTTTTCCAGCAACATTTCTGTCACCAATCTAAGAATTGTTTGTAGAATTCTTGTTGTAACTGCTAGTCCAAATTTTTTTTAGCCTTCTCTTATCCATCTTTTATTGCCTCTTTCAGGCAGGGTGGACAGAGGCACATCTATGCACTTGAGCACACCATATAAAGGGGTGGTGACACTGCCGCATGACATCATAATGTGTGCACGGGCAGAGCGCATAGATGTGCCTCTGCTCACTCTGCCTGGAAGACATGATGAGAAGAAGTCAAAGGCAGGTATAAAGTTTTATTGTTTTTAGGGGGTCTCTGCTGTGGACATTTCATTATTGGGGGGTACTGCTCTGGACAATTCATTAACGGGGTGGGGCTCTGCTATGGACATTTCAGTAGTTTGGGCTAAGCTGTGGACATTTCATTAGTGAGGGGAAGGTTCTGCCGCTGGACATTTCATTAGTGAGGGAAGGTTCTGCCGCTGGACATTTCATTAGTGAGGGAAGGTTCTGCCGCTGGACATTTCATTGATGAGGGGAGGCTGTTGGGCATTTTATTTAAGAGTAGTGTCTGCATTTCCCACACTAGTTTTATACTCGAGTAAAAAATGTTTTATTGCATGGTAAAATTTGTCATCTTATACTCGAGTATTTACAGCATGTATATTTTTTTTTCCTCATGGCAAAAAAGGTAAAGGACTAGGAGACATAGGTTTGTGTGGGGTGTATAGAAAAAGGAATGTTATAATGCCCCATTTTCTGTATCCCCCTTCTTATAAATACAGTCTACAGAAAAAGGAGCACTATCAAAAGAGGGCCACAGAAAAGGGGGTATTTTAGACCATGGACTGCAAGAAATGTCACTTTATATGGGTTGGGGTTAGATATAGAGTATTAGCGGGGCAAGAAATTTTCCCAGGGACCATGGTAAGGGGGTTAAAAATTGAAACCATTTTTGGGTGTAGCTGGTCTAAGGGTACTGTCACACTTCTATTTCAAAACACAAATTCAGCCTTTGCTTAGGCACATACAAAATAAACCCTGCCCGGCTGGGCACTGCCTAATACAATAACAGCTCCTAACTATACATGTACCAGGCTGCCTGGCACACGCTCTTGGCCAGCAGAATATCAGGAGGCACTCAGTTACCTTTGCTGTGGGAACACGGTCCAGCCTTCAGTTCTCCAGGTAGTGCCTCTCCTCCTGCTTCTGGCCTGCAGACTAAATCAGGCTCTAACGAGGTCTGTGACCCGCACCTGTGTGCTATACAGAAACCCAAGACTGAAGCCCGGATGGAGTACGAGTCCCACTACCAGCCTACCCCTGGTCCATAATAAGCAGGCCAAGTACGGACATTACAAAGGTGTCTATGCTAGCTAGGCCAACATGGACCAAACAGACTATTCCTGCTTATCATGTCTGCATTAACCCTTGGGTTACTGCAGACAAACCCAGGGCTTTTACCATGTACTTTTTATCTGCCTGTATGACAGATAGCGGTTCTCCCAAACAACACCTCTCACTTTAACCCAATACAAAAAGGTTTGGGACCACTGTCTTACTAAAACATTCAGTGTGACTTCAGTGAAAAATCTCTGATGGGAATCCTCCCTAAAGAAGTTGCTTGCCTGCTTTGCATGGTGGAAGGACTTCAATGAGTCATGGGAAACAACCAAACTTTTCAGGCTGCACCAATAAAAAAAAAAAACATTGTGTGCACAAAGTAAATCATCCACATGAATAACATATATAGCCTTGTCATTCTTCCAGGAGGTTTACATGATACAGGTGCGTTCACATTATTCATGGTGTTAAATATTTAATGCTGGATTATCTTTTAGTGACATGACAATACAATCATTATAACAGATCATCCTTACAAAAAAATCAATTAATTCTCTTGATGAAACATGTGTCATATGTGATCCTTCCTATATAGGAATATATGTTGTGTCTCTGTCCATAAATATTCTTATTTGATGATGGAATAGGCAGGTCTAAGTGTTCTGAAACATATTTATTCTATTATATTGTACTAATCTTACTACAGTGCCTGTTGGCAAGGCTTACTGACTTACTGTGACGCATCATATTTATTGTACATTTTGGTGACTTATACATCTTTTTTGTCTGCGCCAGTTTTGTGTCGAAACTGCACAGGACAGAAAAGATGTGCACCTAAAGGGGCTTGTGAGTGATTAGTCCGAGTTTGTGACACATTTATTACTGACGTGCGCCACAATTGTGTCCTGGGTCCTAGCTATTACATATATCAGCTGCTGCTGAACCTCATTATACACACCCTCTGATTAAAGGAAACCTACCACTTGAAGGGGCAGGTATAAGAGGGAACTACCGAGCACCAGCTCAGGGTGAGCTGGTGCCGGAGCTTATTTTTGTTAGTGTTTTAAACCGCAGTATCGCGGTTTATGAAAATGGCCAACCAGAGGATGGCATGTCTGGAAACCTTATCAAGTGTCCTACACAATCCCAGTGTAATTTGCAGAGGATTTGGGAGTCGGAAGACTTCTTTTTGTCATTTAGAACTCATAATGCTATAATATTCTGTTATGTTTTTGCATAGGATCACATGTAAATCAGAGAAATTGGAGTTTTGTGTTCTAGTAAGTATAACAATGAGAAATCAGCTTTGAGTTACAAATTCGGTATTTGGTATTTTGGTTTTTCACTAGCACTATGGTGGTGTTGTGGATTACAGGTTTTGAGTCATAAAATGGGGATATGGAATTAGAAAATAGATCCACCCAAGACTTTACAATGGTATTTTACAACTTGACTTTTCTGCTTAAGTGATTTTAGTTCTCGTGAGTGATGGCGCCAACTGACAAGACGATGGTTATTTTATCTATTGCTCAATTTAAAGCCGAAAAATACATAAAATGGCAATGTCACTGTTTTGAATAATGCTGTGCTTTAGCTGACACCTATCAAAGGTGATCTATCTGAACAATGCATGTTTTGACTGTGCTTCTAAACAAAAATCTATGTGCCACTGAAAAAAACTCATTCCAACCATGTTCTTCAAAGTGCTTATTATGTTATTTTAGTCAGTAAGCGCCATAAAATTCTTTCAGCTGTCGTCATCAGATAAATGGTTAACAATGTCCAAAGTGATTCATCCTGTAACTAATGCCTATATTGACACTTATAATAATGAGTATTTGGCAGGAGCACTAAAGACGTTTCTGCGTTAAACTGGTGACATCCCTTTCATTTATACCTTTGATGCATTAATAAGCCATAAAAATTCTACATGAGAACTATTTATACTGTAGCCCTGCAGCTAATATGCTGCCTGCTTGCTTAATAATCTGGAAGAGTTTATTTGTTGGCCTGGAAACTGGAGAGATCACAATATTCACAATTATTTGACTTTACTTGTGGCTCTTTCTAATTCACACAGGGCTACCAGAACCAAGCTTAATATACAAATATGGTAACAGAACCAAGCTTCCTGTACAGATATGGTAACAGAACCAAGCTCACTGTATAGATATGGTTACAGAACCAATTTTACTGTATGGATATGGTAACATAACCTAGCTTACTGTATAAATACGGTCAGAGAACCAAGCTTACTGTATACATACAGTAACAGAATCCAAGTTACTGTACAGATACAGTAACAGGACCAAACTTACCATATAGATATGGTAAAAGAACCAAGCTTATTGTAGACAAACAATAACAGAGCAAACCTTACTATATAGACACGGTAACAGAAGCAAGCTTACCATATACATATAACAAAAGCAAACTTAATGTATACAGAAAACCAACCAAGGTTACGGTATAGATATGGTAAAAGAAGCAAGCTCACCATATACATATAACAAAAGCAAGCTTAATCTATATGTACGGAAAAAATAGCAAGCTTACAGTATAGATATGGTAACAGAAGTAAGCTTACTGTATAGCTATGGTAACAAAACCAAGCTTACTGTAAAGCTATGGTAACAAAACCAAGCTTACGGTATAGATCCAGTAACAGAAACAGGCTTCCCAAATTAATATAGTAAAGGAAGCAAACTTACCATATTGATACAGTAACAGAGACAAACTTGCTGACCCTAGCCCTTATCCACTATAACCCACAAACCCCAACTAACTAACACAAACCCACTAATTGATTAACCCCAATTCAAACCCTTACCCACTAACCCTAATTTATTAAAATGTTTTCTAAACCCTAACCAGCACCCCCAGTCACTTGATTTTTTTTTTAATTGTTCAGCTTCTCAACAGCTGCCCACCTCACATGGATGCCCAAAGCCAGTGGTGGCAAACCTATGGCACGGGTGCCAGAGGTGGCACTCAGAGCCCTCTCTGTGGGCACCCAGTGCCAGTTCAGCAGACATGACTCAAAGAATTCACCTGCAGGCACAGACAATGTAGATGGTGCTCTCAGCATTATTTTAAAGCAACACATCCTTGGCTTCTACGGACTGTAGAAAGAGTAAGAAGGTACGGACAGGGGTGATTTAACGATAGAGGTCCTTCTTCTATTGAATTTGTGGTAGAACAGAGAACAATAAGTTACTGCTCAAATTTACGTGTTGGCACTTTGCAATAAATAAATGGGATTTAGTTGTAATTTGGGCACTTGGTCTCAAAAAGGTTTGCCATCACTGCCCTAGGCATTGTACCCACAGCCACTACTGAAAGATACGACCCTCATTGTAACCTTGCTGGATCAATAACTGAATAATAAAGCTGACACAATGTAAAACTGAGAAAAATTGTATCCATCACTCCAAATCATGCAATAAAACGTCACATTTATTTCATCATGGTAAAAATAGATACTTGGGACATAATCCAGATGCAGTCCTTGGTGTAGTGAAGTCTAATTGTTAAGTTTTATTTCATGATTTGGAGTGCTGGATACAATTTTTCTTAATTTGCTTATTGGAAACTTTCCTGCCGATGGACACAGCGGTCTCTGTCCGTGCAGCCTCTTCCATGGACTACACAAGAACATACAACCTACGTGAGTGAGCTGACTTTTCTTTCTCTTTCTTAACAATGTAAAACTGTCTAGTCTAAGGGCTCTTTCACATTGATGTTGTTGCTCTACTTCAGTTGTGCATCCGCTCATTTTGCTTCCGTTGTGTATCCACAGAATACACACTACCTCAACCTTTTGTCCTGTCTAAAATCTTGGTCGGTGCTTTATATACAGATTTTAATCTTTCATCTTTCACATGATCAAATTAAAGGTTATGTTTAAAACAAAAATTGTGTTGCGAAAATTACACTTACCTTCACCAGGTATAGGCCGGTGAATTTCAGGGCATTCCAGCGCGCCTCCGGGGAACTTCAGCGTATCAGTGCCACCTGGTGGACGGCAGAGGAACTACCTTAGTGAATCCCGGCCGGACCCGAATCCACTGCAGAGAACGCGCCGCTGGATAGCGAACGGACCGGGTAAGTAAATCTGCCCCATTATGTTTTAGTTTCGGAAGTTTGTCCAGCACGATCCAAATATCACTTGGGAGTGGAAATGAAATAATCACTTCTTTATTTATTACTTCTTTATTTTATAAAACAGCAATAGTAGTCACATGCAGTTAGCAGCACCAGTCTGGTCTATGCAGATCAACACGATGCATCTTAATCATGACCTATTGGTCTCTGAGTTTACTCAACATTCAAGAAAATTCCCTCCCTACGTCATGGAAGTGGGCGGAGTAATCTCTAACCCACGTGACCAGGCCACATGAGAGAGTGCTCTGGACAATGCCGAGCGATCTGCTCCACAATGCCTGACGAAAGGGGAGAATGGGTAAATACCTACATATAAAACACACAGATATGTTTAAAATTAACATCCTTAACCCCTTAAGGACGCAGCCATTTTGTAGCTTAAGGCTCAGCCCGATTTTTTGGATTCGGACTTGCTTCGCTTTATATGGTTATAACTTTTGAACACTGTTACTTATCAAAACGATTCTGAGATTGTTTTTTCCCCACATGTTGTACTTCATTTTAGTGGTAAATGTTGGCAGATAAGTTTTGCGTTTATTTACAAAAAAAAAGAAAATATGATAAATTTTTTGAAAAATTTGCCATTTTCGAAATTCTAAATCATTGCGTTTTCAGGCAGATAGATTTACCACCTAAATAACTTGCCGAATAACATTTCCCATTTGTGTACTTTACATTTTCATAATTTCTGAAATGTCTGGATAATTTATTTTGATGTCACGCGGCTTACAAATAGAATATCGCTTTTCCGGATTTTCAGAATTGACTATTTTGGGGATAAATACAGTTTTGAATGAAATTTTACATATTTAGCATCAAAACCCCCTATATAACCAACCCATTTTCAAATCTGCACCCCTCAAGCTATCAGAAACAGCTTTTACGAAGATTGTTAACCCCTTGAGATCTTCATAGTAATTGAATCAAAATGGGGGTGAAATTTAGAATGGTTATATTGTTCCCTTATACGTTCATTTAGCCCTAAAATTTACACATTTCCAAAATATAAAAAGAGAAAACCCACCATACAATTTGTTCTGCAATTTCTCCTGAGTACAAAGACCCCCCACATGTGGCCGTTACTTGTTTTATGGGGGCACAGCGAGGTGCAGAAGGGAAGGAGGGCGCTGCAGCTGCCAGGATTTTAGTTTCCTCATTGGCCCCTTTTGAAGGCTATAAAATTTTCGCTTTTTCGTTATTGGGGCCATGTGACAGCATTTTTTTTGCGGGATGAGATGCTTTTTCCATTGTTACCATTTTGGGGTTGGTATCACCTATTGTTGAAAATTTAGGAACTTTTTTTGAGGGCAGGAGTAGAAAAGCATCAATTCTGTACTGGATTTTTTACTTTTTTTTTTTTGGTGTTCACCGTATAGACTAATAATCCTGTTATCTTTATTCTATGGGTTGATACGATTACGGGGATACCAGACATGAATATATTTTCTTACGTTTTACTAAATTTGTCAAACAAAACCCTAATGTGGGGAAAAATCTATCATTTATGTATTGCCGTCTTCCAAGTGGCATAACATTGTTACTTTTTTGGCTACGGAGCTGGTTGATGGCTTGTTTTTTGCGGGACATGTTGTACTTTGCACCAGTATCATGTCTGAGTACATATGGTTTTTGATCGCATTTTATAGCATTTTTTGTGGGATTGAAAAGGTAAAAATCATAATTTTTGGAGGGTTTATAACAGTTTTTTTTACGGCGTTTATCGTGGGGGTTCAATAATGATTTACTTTTATTCTACGGGTTGTTACGGACGCGGTGATACTATATATGTGGGGTTTGTGTTATGATTTAGACTTTTTTTGAGTTATATGTCTCTTTATATGTTTTGGGAGTTTGGGGCATTTTTAGTGATTTATGACTTTATTTTTTTATTGAATAACTTTTTTTTTTTACTTTTTCACTTTTATACCATGGGACATGAACAAGCAATCTTCTGATTGCTTCTTCATGATAATATTCTGCAATACTGATGTATTGCAGAGTATTATCAGTGTCAGCCTATACACTTGCATAGGCTGGCACTGTGCCAGTAAGATGACGTCACAGACGCCATCTTACTGGCAATTCTTGCAAGTAACTCTGGGGTCCAGATCGGACCCCAGAGTTGCTATAGCAACGATCGGCGCCCCCCGAAAACGGTTCGGGGGGGCCGATCGTGGGGGAAAGACCCCCCAGATGCATGTTAGATGCCGCGGTCGCGCTGACCGCGGCATTTAACGGGTTAAGCACCCGCGATCGGAGACAACTCCGATCGCGGGTGTTACACTGGGGTGCCGGCTATTAGTTACAGCCGGCACCCCGTGTTTCCCGATGCCGGTTCGGCTCTGATCCAGAGCCGAGCCGGCATAAGCGCCGTGGCGGATATATCCGCCACTGAGCGCTAAGTCACTGCGCTCCGTGGCGGATATATCCGCCACGGAGCGTGAAGGGGTTAAATGATGTTTCTAGTGCAAAGGGAAATAGGGGTAATATACGTTTAGCATATTACAATTATTTTATTATTACACTTACTTATATATTAGATTGTATTTCATTACAAATATAGTAGACAGCATAAACGATCCACTGAACACTCTATGTATAAGGTTACATTGTCATACTATGGCATTATAGAGTGTTTTATTTAGTTCAAGTCACATTATGTTCATTTCCTTACATAGATTATACTATGACAATATTGCAACAATATCATTATATTACAGTATTCTAGTGTGTTATGTTCCGTCCATACCCAAAATTTGTTTAAACAATGTACACAAGGTATGGTCAGCTCACCTGGGACCTGGTCGACACAGGGAAAGCAATCCCGAGCTCGGCTATCTCCAGCTTCCGTGGAGCAATCAATACAAATCCAAAACACCGGCTCAAGGGAAGTACGCTCAACTCCAGTAGTAGTAAAAACTTTTAGATGCTTTATTGAAATCTTCTGATATGTCATACAATAGATAAAAACAAGGACACGGATGGCGGTGAGTCAAAAAGTGCAAGCCTACGCGTTTCGGATGAGAGCTACATCCTTATTCATGGCTAACTAAAGCCGCAATGATCCTAAGGTTATAAAGTTGCTCGTTGATTTGCCAGCTGATTAACACCCAATAGAATTCAAGCTGTATCTGACCAATACATTTGCGAGCACAACGGATAACATTACGGATAAACATAAAATATACAAGATATATCAAATCTAATACATACAATAAAATGAGAACATGCAAGCTTTATCAATTCAAGAAAATAATCAAATGGAGTTTATTATAACTGGCAGATCACATCTAGTCTTTTATTTAACCCTTTCGGGATCCGGGTTTCAAGGCAAAAGATCCAATATGTTTCTCTATTGAACATTTTTTTCTTTCGATCCCCTCCTCGTAATGGGTTAAACACCCTTTCAATCCCCATGCATGAAAAAGATCTGCAATCCCCTCCATGTACTAACTGGAAGTGTTTAGAGGCCATTGAAATATTAACCGCATCCACATTTTTGGCATCCGAGAGGTGTCTCCTAATGCGGTTTTTTAGCGCACCACTAGTGCAGCCTACATATTGAAGCTCACACAATTTACAAGTAATCAAATATACAACATATGACGTGTTGCAATTAATATAACTTATTATAGTGTGTCGCTCTTCTAAATGGGTAGATTGAAAAAACTTTTGTGGTGTTGCATAGTTGCAACACGTGCAACGATTATGTCCGCACCTAAAAAAACCCTTCGTCGATAACCATGTATTTTTTTGAGGAGATAGGGATGAGTATAGACTGGGTGACAAGATATTGCCTAGTGTTGGGGCCTTTCGAGATACAAATTTAATTTTTTCAATTACAGAACCAGAGATGGTGTTATCCGTATACAGCAGGGGTAAAAATTTTTTAATAATGCGTGTTATTTCATAATATTGTTCACTATAAGACGTGGAAAAAGTTATAGTACCTGGGGAATTAACTGTCTTGAAAGCTCTTCCACGACTATCATTTTTTATAAGATCAGATCTTGGAATCTTGTCAACTATGTCAGTAGCTCTATTTAACATCCATGGGGGGTAACTTCTCTGACTCAAACCTTTGTGTATTCTCTGGTTCACATTAACAAATTCATGAGGATTCGAACAATTACGTTTGAGTCTGACAAGTTCACCCACCGGGACATTTTTAATAACATGGGTAGGATGGCAAGAGGTGGCATCCAAGATAGAATTCACAGCTGTGGGTTTGATATATGGGGAAATATGGATCATTTGGTCTCCAGTGAGCAAAATATCCAAAAAGTGCATAGTAAATTTAAGATTCATATCATTTTTACCCATGTACTCCACAAAGTTATTAGCCTCTGACTCGGTCCCCTCCCATATCAAGAGCAGGTCATCGATATAACGACCATACCACTTGATATGGGAGAGGAACGGATTGTCAGAAGAAAAAAGAAAATTCTCCTCCCATGCAGCCATGTAGATGTTGGCCATGGAGGGCGAAAATTTGTTTAGTTAATAAATTATTGTAAAACGTTGGAAAATGTATGTCGGAACACTTATGGAAAAACTGTTACAGATTACAAATGGCTACACACAATACATGGATGCCATATTTACGTATATATTTTCTTATTACTGGTACCAGACATATTTACGTTAGATGGGGAGTTTTTAATAAGTGAATATCAGATCTAGACGTTTGTTTAGACCTTGGGGGGCTCTACTTCCCAGAGTAAACATCCAAAATGTCTCTCTATTAACCAACTTTCTTTTTAAATCGCCCCCTCCTATAGGTCGAAACACTTTTTCTATGCCACTCCACGCAACGTCATATGCCCTACATATTGTTTCATGCATGTTTGGCACCAGATTATGTTTATGGCATTATCGGTATTACAATTAATGTACAATCTTATTGTGAATGTTTTTTGTGTGGCCAATGAACATTATTTCCTACCTTAGCATAATTACATGCCTTGCATTGGCGATGGGCACATTTATAAAAACCAATGTGGGTCAGCCAAGTGTTGTTCTGACTGTGCATGGGGACACTACTGTACAGGCTAGGGGACTCCAGAGACCCAATTGTAAGAGCACATTTAGCCACATATGTATATTATGTAGATTGTACAATGTAGAATCCTGCAATAAAATAGGAATGTATTTTTTTTATTATGCTTGCAATTTTCTGGTACTGTCTACTATAAGTAGTTGAAAAAACAATTTGCTGTTTATTTTACCCCCGCACCTTGCCAGTGCTATCATTTAGTAACACAGAGTGTTTGATTCTATCAATTCTTTTCTCAGCTTTGACAATGCCCTGATGCTTATATCTCCTTTCTCTAAGTTTTTTCTTTAGTCTTTCTTTTTCTTCCACAAAATCTACATCTTCCGAACAGTTTCGTCTATGCCTCACAAATTCCCCATAGGGGATGTTACTCACCACATGGGGTGGATGGCATGAAGTAGCAAGTAAATTGGAATTCCCTGAAACCTTTTTTCTATAGGGGATGGTTTTGATTTTGTTGTTTATAACCTGTATTTCGATGTCTAGAAATACTATGGCGCTGTCCCCATATACATGTGTAAATTTGAGGTTCATTTGATTATTATTGAGGTAATTAACAAAATTGATAAAAGCACCCTCCATACCCACAGAAGGTCATCAATGAAGCGACCAAACCATGCTATCTGATTTCTGTAAGGATTGTCATCTGAAAAAATAAATGAATACTCCCACTGGGACATATATATTTATATATATATATATATATATATATATATATATATATATATATATATATATATTATACAGGCGGTCCCCTACTTAAGAACACTCGACCCATAGTTACAAACGGACCTCTGGATATTGGTAATTTATTTTACTTTAGTCCTAAGCTACAATAAACAGCTATAACAGTTAACAAATGTGTCTGTAATTAAGCTTTAGTGTTAATCCTGGTTCTTATGACAACCCAACATTTTTAAAATCCAATTGTCACAGAGAACAAAAAAGTTCTGGCTGGGATTACAATGATAAAATATACAGTTCTGACTTACATACAAACTCAACTTATGTTATATAGTTGAAAGAGAGGGGGAAAACTTAGTCCCCATTAGGGCCCCCTCTAATTGCCAATAATATGTCCCATCAAATATAGATAAATTATTTTCCAAAAAAACTTAGCGACCAGTAAAATGTATTATTTTAGATTGTCACTATATGTGCCATATTTTTACAAATATTTTCCCAAAAAGAATAAACCAAGGTTGTGAGGTATGGAGGAGAACAAGGCAGTCACTGTCCGGGATCTGGGTTTGTGGACCCTCTGGACCACCGCGGGAGATGGTTCTAGCCAACACCTGGCACCGGAGTCTAAGTGGCACCTGGTCTTCACCGGAGCCTGCCGCAAAGTGGGATGGTCTTACTGCGGCGGGGTGCCACCAGGTCGTTCCACAAGTGTGACTAGCCTGCAGTGGCAGCCAAGGTAGAGATGCGGGACACAGTTCGAGCCCAGGGTGACAGCGGGAGAACAGCGCTGGAATGGACACTGGAACTCACAGCAGGAACACGGAACAGGAACACAGGAAGATTGGAACATGGGAACACGAACATGGGAACACATGAGCAGGAACTAGAACGCAGGAACACTGGAACACAGAGGGGCTTTCACTTCACAGGAGTGGCTTGAAGATCCGGCAGGGAATGATGGGAGCCGCCAAATTAAATAGCAGAACCGGAAGTGTCTCATGCCAATCACCTGTGCCCTGGTCCCTTAAATCTTCGAGTGCTTGCGCGGGCGCACCCTATGGAGTGAGTGCGGGACCTAGGCCAGATGGAAGCGGCAATGTGGACAGGTAAGTTTGAAGAGGGGCACGGGTGTGACCTTGATCCATGACATGGATCGCGGGAGCACCCCTGACAGTCACATTGCAAGTCGCCCATGCAAAGTCCTGTTCCCATGGAAGATGTTTTACTATCTGTAATAAATGTCTTGTATATAACAAGAAATTAGGTGTAACCTTTGTTAATGGTTTCAGGTAGTGATCCAACCATTCCCCCAGCCTTTCACCCGCACTGCCAATTCCTGCCACAATCGGCCTAGGTGAAGGAGGGAATACACCTATGTGGACCTTAGGCAGGAAGTGAAAGACTGGGGTGACTGGATCACTCACTAGCAGATAATCTGTTTGTTAGTTAAGACACCCAACGAGACACCCTCCTTTAAGAGTTTTTCCAACTTGGCAAGGTAAGAGGTGGTTGGATTGTTATCCAATACTCTATGTGTGTTGACGTCATATTATGTTTTGTTTTTTCTATGGCATCAAATACTTATTTCATGCAATAATATGCTAAATAATTATTTAAAAATGTAAAGCGATTCTCTGTATTTTTTTTGTTTCAACAAGGCTGTATTGTTTGAAAAAAACATCGGAAAATGCCTTATAATAGATCAAAGAGCAATGTGTACCCCACACAGGGGGATTAGTAATGAAAGCAGAATTATCTTGATACCTAGACAGATTCTTTATGGAATTTTTTTAGATTTTGTCTCTCACAGTTGAAGTGTACCTACACTAAAAATGACAGGCCTGTCGATTCTTTGTAGGTGGGAAAACTTGAAAAATTAACCAGCCATCAAATTTCCCCCACTGTATATCAAGGCAGTCCAAGGTTCGGAGTATACATCAGTCTGACAGAAACAAGAATAATAGCCATAGGTCAGGGAAGGCAGCAGTCAAACATCCAAGGTACAGGCATAAACAGAGCACAGCCATGGTTGTACAAATCTTAGAACCGATCCGTGGTCACAACGCAAAAATTGAAGGCACCTCCCATTTGGAGAGTATTCGTTTTATTATCAGGGGTCTGCACTGATTGGGAGGAGACACATTTAGTGCACTGGTGCCTTAGGAACAAGCAGATGATGAGCAGGACCAGGAGATGCTGCAGGGGAGCTACAGTGTGAACAGCAGCACAGTATTTGTGGCCGCCAGGACATATGACATGGCGGCGGGCACACTGCAGCTACATTTGTAACCTGTGTTTAGTATATGATAGATGCCATCTGCAAGCCGACTGAAAATCCCACAAATGTTAAATACACTTTTAAAGGACATTGAACCAGACAAGTTATTGTATGTTACAAATGTTGTAACCTGAGAAAAATGTTCCTTTTCTTTACTTTTCAGGCTCTTATGTTCTCACCTCCTCATTGCGCAGTTTTCGGTTCTATCATGTTACGGATGAAACTAATTTTCAGCTGTTCTCTCACACATAAACTGTATGTCCCGAAAGTGGCTGCAGAAAGGGATAAATGTTGATAGAAAAAACATAAACAATATTTTAATCATAAGAGTTATTTCACACGTTCAGTTCTTCAGATGCAAATTCCAATATTCAAACCAGGAGTGGTGTGAAAAAAAAGAGGTGGAGCAGCTTCTTTCTATGATAAGTTCTCACTCATCATGATCCACACCTGCTTTTGGCTTTGAAAACTGCATCTAAAAAACTGAATGTGTGAACCCACCCTTAAAGGGTTTTCTAACATGGCAGCTTTCCTCCAAAAACCTGCACCAAGCACAAGAAATAATTGGAGCCTAGTTGCAATACCACCTACTACTCATGGTCAGGTGTAGCTGTTTTTGTTGGAAACCCCTAAAGGACAAGAGTGGCCTGCTCTTATTAGTTTGTAAGTATGTTTACTATATACACTGTACATATGCACAAAAACACACTGCTTGATCTGCATAATCCTTGATACAGGATAATGCCATATAATTAATGTATCACCACCCACAGTGCTGAATAGTATATAAAAGCTCACAAAGTATACAAACACACAGCATGTCCAATGAGAAGGGACTCGTTTCTGTGCAGGTGCCTATTATAATGTAATTAGAGAGGTTGCAAACTGTTTTGAAAGACGTTTAATAACAGAGCTGCTTAGTTAGTTGCGGTCATCAAGCTGAAATGAAGATGTCTGTAGGGAGAATGATAAATATCAGCTGGATTTTACCACAGCCACAGAAATAACAAGCAACTTATCAGAGCTCTTCTCCTTATTCTTCTGGGAATGTTATTAGTGAGGGGCTGTTGCTGGGCATTTTATTAGTGAGGGGAGGCTGCCGGGCAATTCATTATTGCGGGGAGACTACTGGGCATTTATATGTATAGAGAATAATCACAATATTTCTATGGTAACCTACACAAGTGTGGTACAAAAGAGCATTATTAAAGATAGGACCCCTGAGACCCCTGAGGAAGCCTGTGCATTCAGGCGAAACGCGTGGGGATCATTACCCCCAGTGCCCAGCATTGACCAGTGTCTACTGTACCACACTTGTGTAGGTTACCATTGAAATATTGTGATTATTCTCTATACATATATAAGCCTGCCCTACCATGACTGCGAATTTATACTGCTGTACTGGGGACACTAGGATTTATATAGCACTCGTATGTGCTTTTAAATATGTTTTTATTCTCTTTTTTTTGATGATACAATAAAGCGATTTTGTTTATCTTACCTCCTTTGGACATCTGAAATACTGTGATATTTTGGATGTATACAAAATACTCATGACCCAAACTTTGTCTATATATTGTTGAGACTACTGGGCATCTAATTAGTGAGGGGAGGCTTCTAGATATTTCATTAACGAAGAGACTCTATGACCAATGCATTTCCCACCCTAGGCTTATATCTGGGCCATTGATTTGAGTATATCACTGTCTATGCACTAGTTTTTGTGCATGTATATGCAACACCCCTGCAAATGCTTAGGCAGGCTGGTAGTTGCGAATAGCACCAGGTCAGGAGGGGGAGTCACTAACCCTCTAGGAAGGTTCTAGAAGCTGGGTATTGTGTAATTGCAGCTGTAGATACTGCCTGGCAAGGCAACAGTTAACTGGTGTATGTAATTATCCAATGATGTAGCTGTTATGTCAGCTGTAATGTGATTGGAGAGGTGCTACCACCTGACCAGGGGGAGTAAAAAACCCCCTGGAAGCACATGGTCTGTCTCAGCAGTCTGCTCAGGACACAGTGAGCAGCACATGCAAGTCCTATGTACAAAAATATACCTACAATAATACTTGTCCTATGTTCAAGACTATAACTACTATAATACTGCCCCCTATGAGCAAGAATATAACTGCTATAATACTAATCCCTATGTACAAGAATATAACTACTATAATACTGCCCCCTATGTACAAGAATATAACTACTATAATACTGCCCCCTATGTACAAGAATATATCTACTATAATAATGCCCTCTATGTACAAGAATATAACTACTATAATAATGCCCCCATGTACAAGAATATATCTACTGTAATGCCAAATATTTAGAAGTAAATGCTCACACACCTAGGTAAATGTTCATTAGTCCAGTCTCCATTCGTTAGCGATGCAAAAGCCTAGTCCGCTGGCCACGGACAAAATGATGTGAATTCAAATGAGGTGGACGGCTTAGCATCTGATTAAAATCCACTTTTCTTTTTGTGCCATCATGGTTAAAAAGTCCAGTGCAAAACCAGCGCGTTTCAGGAGTTTATCCCTTAATCTTGGTTATCATGATTAAGGGATAAATCCTGAAGCGCGTTGGTTTTGCACTGGACTTTTTGTCCATGATGAAATAAAGAAAAGTAGATTTTAATCACAAATGCTGAGCCGTCCTCTTCATTTGAATTCACATAACTACTATAATACTGCCCCATATGTACAAGAGCATAACTACTATAATACTGCCCCATATGTATAAGAATATAACTACTATAATACTGCACCCTATGTACAAGAATATAACTACTATAATAGTGCCCCCTATGTACAAGAATATAACTACGATAATACTGCCCCTATGTACAAGAATATAACTACTATAATACTGCCCCCATGTACAAGAATATATCTGCTATAATACTGCCTAATTAATACTATTAGAGACACGGCAGTCTTCTCCCCAAAAATGAATATTATTTATTATAAATGTCCCTTATAGTTGCCCAAACCACGTACATAATTGAATAAATGTTGTGTACAAGATACAGACATAAAAAAAATGTTTACAAACTTGTTATCTTCACAGCCTACTAGTATGGCACTGAGCCAATGCTGGTTCAGCTCTGCACAGAAGCTGAGTTGCGGGGTGTCAGCAGGGTAATCTACCGCTGACATCCCTTTGTAACACCCACAGTCAGAGCGAGCTCCAATCGCGGATGTTAACTTTTTTTTTTGGGGGTGCCGATCATTGCTATGGCAACACAGGAATCTGAGCTAAGACCCTAGGGCTGTCCATAGTAAATGCCTGTAAGGCCCTGCTACATATGGCATGCATCAGCATGGGCTGTCAGTGCTATTACCCTGAAATAAATCAGTATTGCAGGGTATTCTAATGAACAAGCAATCAAAGGATTGCTTGTTCATGTCCCAAAGTGGTACAAGTAAAAAAGTTAAAAAAAAAGTTCCAAATAAAAATAAAATTAATCAAAAAGCCCCATTTACACATTATACTTACATATAGAATAAAAAAAAGTTAAAATCACCATACAAACACCACATATGTAGTATTGCCACATCCATAATGACCTGTACAATAAATTGAAATCATTAAAATAAACACCAAAAATGATGGTTTGTGCTTATTTTGTCCCACATAAAATGCAATAAAATGTGATTAAAAAAATGTATTAATACTAAAATGGTACTGCTGTAAAAGCACAACATTTCCCGCAAAAAACATGATCTCATCAAGCTATATAGACCAGAAATTAAAAGAGTTATTTTACTTGGAAAATGGTGATGCAAAAATTATAGATATTTTCCCAAAATGAGATTGTATTACAAAATTAGTAAAACGTAAGCAAAAATATAGAAATTTGCCATCCCAGTAATCATACTGACCGTTGAATAAAAGTAACATATTACTTTGGTTATATGGTGAACTAAAACCCAGCGTTGATGTTTTTTTCACAACTCCCCACACCCACACACAAAAAACCTTAATAGAAAAACAAATATTTTATAACTCAAAAAAGTGCACCATGAACCAACTAAAAACCACTAAATGGCTAATGCATGGCCCTGTTCTCTCGCTGTGCATCTCTACAACAAGTAACGGCCACATGTGGGGGGTTTCCGTACTCGGGAGAAATTGCATAAAAAATTTTAAGATGGGTTTTTTCTTTTTATGTTTTGTGAACATGTAAATTTTAGGGCTTGATGAATGTTTTACAGACAAATTGGACCTTTCTAAATTTACATCCAAATATTTGTCTTAATTACTATGAAGATCTCAAAGGGTTAACAATCTTTCTAAAAGTAGTTTCTTATAGTTTGAGGGGTGCAGTTTTGAAAATGGGATTCTAATATATATTTAAAATTTCAATTCTGAAATCTCTTTGAAAATACGGATAAGCGATGTTCAATTTGTAAGCCGTGTGATATCAAAATAAATTATCCAGATATTTCAAAAATTCTGAAAATGTAAAGGAGACATATGGGAAATGTTATTCAGCAACTTATTTACGTGATAAAATGATCTGTCTGAAAATGAGATAATTTCCAATTTTGAAAATGGCAAATTTTTTAAAATTCATTATTTTTTCATATTTCATAAATTAAAAAAAACTTTCCAGCCAAAATTTACCACTAAAATAATGTACAGCATGTGACGAAGATTTTTGCAAAATCGCTTTCATAAGTAACAGTGTTCAAAAGTTATAACCATATAAAGCGACGCAAGTCAGAATACAAATAATGGGATTGAGCCTTAAGCTACAAAATGGCTGCGTCCTAGTACCATGTTCATTAAACACTAACTTACACACTATAGGGAACCAAAGGGAACACAAGTTATTCTAACACTGAAGTGTAGGTAAAAGGAACAAATATCAACATTTTTTACTGATTTATACTTATATGGCATATAAATTACTAACTGGAGTACAAAATAATTGCTACATAATTATCTCACAGGACTGCTGCACAGTTCCCATACATGTAGGGTTTGCGCAGAAGCTACATTGCGGACATTCCCCAGTGGACTTGTATGTGTCAACAAACACCAACACTTTGTTTTTTTATGCAGCATTTGGATGGAGTTTATCCAATGTGCAACTAATGTGAATTGACATGGGATGGCCACTGGTAGTTTTGCATTGGCTAACCTAATCCTTAAAATGAATGCTTTGTGACTTAGGCTTCATTGACACAGGCATGAATGAATCTGTATCGAGTCCACTTTGTGTCAGTACTACATCTGCATCTGTTTTCCATGTCCTTTTGGCGACTGTTGACCTTTTTGTTTTCAAGTCAACAATAAAAAAAATTGATGGTTTGCAAAAATTAGATAGCAAAACACTTGGCTCCCCAGCATCATCCACTGACTTCTAATATAGTAGAAGTCCGAAAATGTGAAAAAAAATAGTGTTTGAGCCAATATTTTTCCAGCAGACTGGACCATGAAAATAAAGAAATTGTGAATAGCCACATAGACATTAGAGGGTCGACATGCTGTCTGCAGAAATCACAGATCGCATACTGAAATGTTGGTATGCTGGATGTGTGAATAAGCCATTATAATAAGCCCTTATAATAAGCCCTTATAAATCAACAAGGTCGCAAATTTACTAATCCTGTCTAGTAACACATAAGTTACCGGTAATAGTACATCACATGCAGTGATGCCTTGAAATAAGGCATGGATAAACACTCATAGATCCAAGCACTGTGACTGTGGTATAGTCTTATATTCACCGTATATACTCGTGTATAAGCCGAGTTTTTCAGCACAAAAAATGTGCTGAAAAACGTCCCCTCGGCTTATACACGAGTCATACAGTCATAAAAAATCTTTAAAAAATAATAAACTTATATACTCACCCTCCGGTGGCCCCGACCTGCAGCGCTGCTCCCCAGATGTCCGTGCGGGTCCTCTTCTGGCTTCGGTGCCCATCTTCTGTCTTCACTAACTTCGTGCGTCATACTAGGCGCCGTCCAGGGGAGAACAATGGCGGCGCCGGGACGAAGTTAGTGAAGACAGAAGACGGGCGCCGAAGCCAGAAGAGGACCCGCGTGGACATCGGGGGAGCAGCGCTGCAGGTCGGGGCCACCGGAGGGTGAGTATATAAGTTTATTATTTTCTTTTAATGCTGGACTGGCTGTATATTACTGGGGGCAGTGCTTTATACTACTGGGGGCAGTGCTGTATACTACTGGGGACAGTGCTGTATACTACTGGGGGCTGTGCTGTATACTACTGGGGGCAGTGCTGTATACTACTGGGGGCAGTGCTGTATACTACTGGGGGCAGTGCTGTATACTGGGGCAGTGCTGTATACTACTGGGGGCAGTGCTGTATACTACTGGGGGCAGGCTGTATACTACTGGGGGCAGTGCTGTATACTACTGGGGGCAGTGCTGTATACTACTGGGGGCAGTGCTGTATACTGGGGGCAGTGCTGTATACTACTGGGGGCAGTGCTGTATACTACTGGGGGCAGGCTGTATACTACTTGGGGCAGTGCTGTATACTACTGGGGGCTGACTGTATACTACTAGGGGCAGGTTGTATACTACTGGGGGCAAGCTGTATACTACTGGGGGCAAACTGTATACTACTGGGGGCAGTGCTGTATACTACTGGGGACTGGCTGTATACTACTGGGGACTGGCTGTATACTACTGGGGGCAGGCTGTATACTACTGGGGGCAGTGCTGTATACTACTGGGGGCAGTGCTGTATACTACTGGGGACTGGCTGTATACTACTGGGGACTGGCTGTATACTACTGGGGGCAGGCTGTATACTACTGGGGACTGGCTGTATACTAATGGGGGCAGGCTGTATACTACTGGGGGCAGGCTGTATATTACTGGGGGCAGGCTGTATACTACTGGGGGCAGTGCTGTATACTACTGGGGGCAGGCTGTATACTACTGGGGGCAGGCTGTATACTACTGGGGGCAGTGCTGTATACATACTGGGGGGGTCTGTGACTAATACCCACCCTCGGCTTATACTCAAGTCAATAGGTTTTCCCAGTTTTTGATGGTAAAATTAGGGGTCTCGGCTTATACTCAGGTCGGCTTATACTCGAGTATATACGGTCATTTTTAATATTTAAAAATATTATATTTACTAACCATGGCCTACTTCCTTCAAAATTATGCTAATGAGTAAGAAGGGCTTTGGGGGTCATTACCAGAATTCCACTTTACCAACCCCCTCCCCTCAGCGCTCCCCCTCCCTCTGCCTGATGTAATCTCACTGCAGCAGAGGGAATTTAAGCAAACAGTGGAAGGGGGGAAGTTTTCCTGCACAGTTGAACAGCCTGTGAAGCGCACAATAAATTCTACAATAAAATGGAGTACATGCCTTTTTTTGTCAATTTCACCTCATTTTGAATTTTTTTCCTGCATCCCAGTATATGGCAAGGAATATTAAATATTGTCACAGGGAAGTGCAATTTGCCCATGAAAACAAGCCCTCATACAGCACCGTACACAGAAAAAAAATGAAAAAAGATGTTTTTTTTAAAGGAGGGAAGCAAAGAATGGAAATGAAAACACAAAAAAAATTGTCGGGAAAAGGTTAAAGTTTTCTACATAAAACTGTGCAGTACTAGATAAAAAAATGTTTACCTTAACGTACAGCAAGCAATTAAATGTCACATCAGCTAGCCAGGGATGTAACTAGGAGAGGCTGGGCCACATGGCAGACTTTTGCATTGGACCCCATTCCCCCTTAGAAGATATACACACAATAATACACTGTTACACACACACACATAAATTCATGCATTTATGTACTCTGCAGCATATATAAATTTATACACTTACACTTACTACATACGGTATATACACTTTTTATACATCATATTATTACACATACAGCATATACAAACACACCATATATACACATGTATACAATATAAACACATACATACAGTATATATGCACCATATATACATACAGTGCCATATAGCATATGCACACACACATACAGTGTATACACATCATATACACCCATACAGCATATACACATTTAGAGAAAAACATCACATATACACACATACAGCATATGGATACATTCACACAGTATATATACACCCCCATACCATCCATACATTTAAACACACACACACACACACATAGGTATATACTCACTGTCTGGCATATTTCTTATCCCAGGGCCCAGTAGCTGCTGACCACATTGGGGAAGCAGAGATGGAAGATCCCTAATTCTGGTATCCTGCTGTCCCTCCTCCCTCAAAATTTGGTATCTGAGCTGCAGGCTCAGCTGTGTACTGTGAAAGATGTGAATTGTTATATACATATTAAGCTACACAATGTGCAGCATAATATGTGTATAATAGTGCACATCCTCCATTCTTCAGTGTAGCAGGTGGGGTGGTGGGGCCCCCTGACACTACAGGCCCCTATGGCTGCTTCCACTGTAGTTACACTGTGTAGTTACACTGTAGTTAGTGCAGATGCACACAGGTCTGCCAGCTGTATTCCATGGGCATTGGATATGTTTTGTTTCTGTTATGCTCCTCCATCGTTATTTTTCACATCTGCAAAAAAAAAAACCTGAAGGTTTAACATTTGTTAGAAGGAACAACACCTGGATCCCCACATCATTAGTAAAAAGAAAACAGACTGTCATCAGTTTTTTGGTGGACCCATAGAGGGAGAATTATCACAACTCTGAGGCATGTTTTTGTGCCCAAAATTGCATCAAAATGGTGCCGCATGCAATTTTGTCTTCCATTATCTGCAAGCATGATTAAATGGACAATAGATCAGTTGAAAATAACGGAAATGTGAAAAAGCACTTAGGAAAGAAAGGTTCAGTAAGGCTCAGGGAAAATCACTGAAATGAGGAAACGGAAAAAAAAGATGTGTGAATAAGCCCTTACTTTGATTTATTTATTCAGTGTTTTAAGAGGAACGACAAACAGGGTGGATTGGCTGCAGAACTTCTGAAGCTGATAACCGGTGACAATTCTGTCGTAACCCAAGGTTTTTAATCGAATCGGGACAATTTTTGCTGCTAATATTTAATGGAAACTCTGACGCACTTTGTTGGTACTTACATTTGATGCTGATATTCCTTATTCAGTTCCACACGAGAAAATCTGCAGCACAATTGCAATGTGTGAACATGCTGTTAAGCCAGCAACAGGGCTCATGTATTCCCTTGAAGAAATGGTCACCAAAGGAAAAGCGGGGTGAGGTCAGTGGGCCACTGACCCCAAACCTCCCAAAAAAGCAATACACATACAGGAACAAAAGAAAAACCAATAATAACTATAAACAACCAAGTGGTTAAAAAATCAATTTCATTTTATTATTATATATATTCAATGACAAACATAAATAAGGCAACACACAGAAACAAATTGCACTATACCCGATGTAAACTATATAGCAGCAAAGGGCTCCCTGTCATGCCATAGTAAGGCAGCTAATAGTGATGCAAAAAATACATTGTTTAAAAAGTCAATGACAAGACTACAATAAGTAAGGGAAAAGCCACATATTATGCATATACATAAAGGGATCACATACAGACCGTGGGCAGTGTGCAATGGCCCCGACACCTGTTTCGCCAGGAAACGGCTTCGTCTGGGGGACTACTAAGCAAGGGGAGGATACAACTTTAAAAACAGTGGCCATCCAATCAGAGATCAACATATAATCATTAGATGTAAATCACCTGGGCTGTAAGAGACCGAGTATCAAGATACTTGGTTGTTTATAGTTAATATTGGTTTTTCTTTTGTTCCTGTATGTGTATTCCCTTGAAGAAAGTAAAAGTGTTCAGTATTTTTCTATTCTTTTTTTCTCACATATATTTATCATATGCTATGATTTAGGACATATGATATGATTTTATGATCTAAAATTTATTTTCCCTGAAACAAATCCGCCACTATTAATGGTGACCTCAATTTGTTGGTCTTTAAAAAATATATTAAAAGAAGCAGTTTTATTTACAGCGCTGGAATCAGTTTTCCATCTTACATAAATGACAAGACAACAACCTTAGTACGGGCAATCGCCGGGTTACTTGCGCAATACACTCTAGGTTTGTTCTCAAGTTGAAAAATTTGGATTGACATGAGAACAGCATTAACAATAAAGCTTCATTGCAGACACCTTATTGCTGACCATTGTAGCCAGTAAATTACCAGCATCCAGAAAGCTTCATAGGGGTCAAAGTGGACAGAGAGGCCGGTTTGTAATTAGGGATTGTCTGTAAGTCTAAGGTGTCCTTAAGTCGGTGGCCGTCTGCATATACAATCCCACATAAAGCAAATCCTGCTGTTTATGAAACAAAAAGAACCATTTCCAAGCTACCAAAATCCTTATTCGGTAAAAAGACGGGAGTTTAAAATAAAAGGCAAATTAATTTCCGAGTCGTCTCTTTATTTTCAACCAACTGTGGATAGCACTGAAAGCCGGGGCAAACAATGCGATGTGGAGATGAATTACAAGGCCATGTACTGGAGAGTGTCAGTCATATTGTAATATTTATTCATCTGCGATAATTAGAAGCGCATTGATTATTTAACATCATTGTATACATCGTAATTGTACGATTGTGCGCTGCTACGAATAAAGACGTAAAACAATTATAATAAATAGGACGGCTCTTTCAACCTTCCCCAATTTGCTTTCACATATTCCGCTTACATATAAAGAAGGTCCTTTTTTTTTGTATTCCCATTTATCGCCTGCCAAGAAATAATTAAGAATAGGAGCCAGAAGATTAATTTTAAATAAAAACTCTTCTCAAATGAAAATGTCAGGTCATAAAAATTCCTTTTAAATCATAACAGCATATAAATCTTTGAAATTAACCATGTAATTGCAATGTCTATCAACTTTTACCTTGAGCTTTGAGCTTCTCTTTTTAATCTGCTATTCTTGCTTTAATGAATAGCTATTTTCAAATTAAAAAGTACTGTTCATTACACATGCCCTACTATAATAGGGTTTTTATCATATTTGCTCTATTTGAAAATACTTGCTACTTTGTAATTATTCACACGATGATCCCTGCCTATATTGAGTAGAAAATAAAAAATGAAATGCAAGTCAAAGGTGCTTTTGAGCTGAATGATTTACACAATTCATTAAGGACGGTGATTTTTCAGTTAGCATCAGATTAAATGGTTACTTACTCTCAAATAGCCCTTAGGGAGTTGAATTGCTGGGTAGCAAACAGATTAAAGTTTGCATTGAAAGAAAAATTGAATTCAGAGGTAATCAATAGCATAATAGGGGCAGTGAGTGGAGCCTGCTGCCTGAAATGAAATTACCATATTTTTAATCTTAATTTTCCACTCTGTTTATCTGACAGTGTGGATGTGCAATCCAAACAGATAATGAGAGAGTAGGATATTGACACTGCTGTCCTCTGGAGTGCTTGTTTTCAGTGATTAAATGCTGTGATCTGTGATTACTTTGTGCAAAGATGTCAGGGCTGCTGGCCAGGATGAGGGGAGGGACAGTAACTCAGCAGCTGGGCTCCGGGGTCTCATAGGTCCTAAAGACTGAAATTCATTTTCTCCTGGCTATCTTCGAAAAAAAAACAAGAGTGGCGATTTATGTAGAAACTTTGACTGCACAGATTATAATAATTAATCCTGTTATTATTGGTATCCAGCCTTGTAAACATTATGCATGATTAAAACGGGCTTCCTCAATATATGGTTCCCCAAGGCATCAACAGTGACAGAGCGGGTATTGAATAAGCTCATCATGAATCCTCTCTATAGCACTTTAAAGATTTACAGCCAGCGACAATCTGTTAATGAACGCTATGTTCAGGAAAGCTGAATCGGGAGATAAAATATTCTTAAGAAAAAAACCTAACTAAAAGAATATTTCCACAACTACGATACAATATGTTTTGCAGCAAGTTGCATCTGACAAAAAAAGCAATCATATAAAATTAAAGTATATTAATAATCATATGTATTGTATTACATTAATTAGCAGACTTATTAAAATATCCATTTTATACAGATTTTTATGTATTTAATATGGCTGAATTTTTAAGGTTTGTGATAATATTAAATCGAATTTCCTAAAAGAAAGTTTCAGTGTCACTTTCATCAATGCAGAAATCAAAGCTCCACATATATCCAGTTCCCATTTCAGTTCTTCGCCATTTAAATGAATAAGTGAATAAGATTATTCTAAAATCCTAGCCAGCATTAGTCCCGTGCACTGTACATAGTAAAGTCTGGGCTCAGGCCATATTCACTGCAGCTGCCCCCCTCACTTTAAGGAGCATGCAATGAATGAGGGGATGTATCTCTCCCATTGCAGTTACATCAGTCTTTTGTATTTAAATTTGCAACACTTGAGCCAACGGACTCCATTTTAGACGGCAGACAACTTTCTGTAAAATATCAGGTAAATGAAGATGTGGCAGATGCCCAAAGGGCAACATCTGAAAAAGTTGCTAATTCACTCTGGTCCCCCTATAACACAATACTAACATAGATATTCTGAGACACTTGTTTGCATTTTTAGTCAAAAAGTTACATATTCACTTCAGACCTTAAAGGGAACCTGTCATTAACAGTTGGCCTAATAAACCACTACCAGTATATTGTCGAACAGCATACCACCTAGTGTTAGTCTCTTTCATGGCCTATGATGGTGGCATCATTCAGAAAATCAACTTTGAAGTAAGATGTAAATTGGTTGAAGCAGAGAGTTTAACACTGAAGTCAAGGTGGGGAGCTGATCGCCTACTTCTCTGTGATTGATATCATGCATCAGACTTCAAGAGATCTGGTTAGTGATGTCTCTGGATGCAGGGCCATCAATTACAGTGAAGGGGGCTTTCTGAGGAAGAGAGATCTTGACTTCAGTGTTAAAAATCTCCGCCTCCTTGACTTTATAGAACCAATTTACATCTCACTTAAAAGTTAATTTTCTGGATGATGCCATCACCCTGGGCCATGAAAGAAACATGTGGAAGTTGTCCATCTGCTTGGAAACATACTGGGCTTACTAGGTCAATTACTGATGACAGGTTCCCTTTAAAGCAAACCTATCAGGCTTTCTCATTTCAACTAATAAAAGGTTCCAATAGCCTGTTAAATACTAATTCATACTAAAGCATACCACTATATGGTTTTCATCACAGAGTCATCATTAGCATGAATTAGTATTAAGGCTATGGGAACCTGTCATTAGATGTGAAATCCTGTTGACAGGTTCCCTTTAACACAGCATGTGCCAAAATAAAAAGAGCAAAAAATGAGTATGTCTCAGTAAGTAAGTAATTAATCAAAAGTAACACGATACTAATCTGGTAAATTCATAACTGTCATAACTGTAATGATTGCCAGGTCTGTAGGTAATTAATCAGAGCTACTAGGTGTGATCAGAAGCAGTCTAACCCTGATCCAACATCTGTCCCCCCAGGGGGTCGTTTCCCCTTCTAACTGGGGCTCTTACGGATGCCCCAGTTACAGAGGAAAACCAAAATTAAAAAATATGTTTAAAAAGGAAAATAAAAGAAGAAAAAGTGGAAATGTCTTTTATGATTTCATTAAAATAAACATTAATATTCCATAATAAAATTTTAAAAAAATCTCCTGCTATACCACGAAAAACATGGTCATCAGTGTCCCATTTGCCCCATTTATATATGAAAAGACGCCCACAGAATAGGGAAATAATTTGTAATGGTCATTTTTGAGTTAGTTTGAAAAAAATATACATTTCTCTCCAGTTCTTACAACCCCCAAAAAACTAAAAATGAAAAAAGGAAATGAAAAAAAATGCAGCATTTTTTTACAGTATTGCACAAACAAAGAAATAATGGTCCTTAAACCAATAAGTATGCAATTTGTTTGCAGTGCAGGTGCTTTTCAACCCCTCGGCGTGTGTCGGGAGAAGGAGGACAGAGAGGGCATATTACAAAAAACACCCACCGGTAACAGTCACTGGCACTGATTGCGGGTGTTAATCATTAAAATGCCTCCAGCAAAGCTGGCGGAGGCATCTTAATCCCTGAGGCTCGTGGGAGACGCCATTTTGGTTTTTGATCGCCGTCCCTTGTAAGGTCAAAGAGGGGTGGCAGTGATCGGTTACTATGACAACCTCTGCAAAAAAAAATAGTAAAAATATAAATAAAAAAAAAGTTTTAAAAAATGTAATTTAAAAAAAAACTAAAAATTTAATCACCCCTCTTTCCCTGGAACTGTTATAAATATAAATACACAGTAAAAATCATAAACAAGTATCACTGCATCCCAAAATGTCTGATCTATCAAAATATAATAATGATTATTCCCTGGCGTTTAACCCAATAACGGAAAATAGTGCCCCAAAGTTGAAAATTCCACTTTTTTTTCCATTTTGCAAAATACAAAAAGTGATCAAAAAGTCATACCAACCAGCATTGAAAACATCATCAAAAGTTGCAAAAAATGACACCACACACAGCTCTGTACATTGAAGTATGAAAAAGTTATTAGTGCCAGAAGAGGGCAAAATGAAGATTTTCTTTTTGTACAGGAGGTTTTAATTTTTGTAAATGTATGAAGACATTCTAAAACCTGTACAAATATGTCATCCCCATGATTGCACCGACCCAAAGAATATAGGAGGCATGTAATTTTCGGTGCACAGTTAAAGCTGTAAAAACCAAGTCCACAAGAAAATGGCGCAAATGAATTTTTTTCACCATTTGGAACTTTTTTCTCGCTTCCCAGTACGCGACTTGGAATATTGAACACAGTCACTGTGAAGTGCAATTTGTTATGGAGAAATCAAGTCTTCACACAGGTCTGTACACAGAAAATTAGAGAATTTATAGATTTTTGAAGATGGGGAGCAAAAAATGGAAACATTAAGGGGTTCAAGTTTGCTTTGTTAATTTAGAAGTTGTGATATAGGGGCGATGAGGGGGGAGATGATGTATCCATGCATTTAAAATCTTCAGACTGGTGGAAGGCCCAAACCTAAATCCACATAATACAAAATAGCCTATAAATGAAATAGCAGCTTGCATACTACACAATTGTTACATTAAATTTCACAGGAAACCTATTCTTACGATCAGTCAAGCTTTAGGCTAAATTCACACGTTGGCGCCGGGGAAAGGAGAAGGGGGTCTCCCAACGACCGTCTCAATGCAGCCTTAGGTGGTAGACATACTATTGACCAGACACTTATTCCATTTATAATTCAGAAAACCCTTTTAAATCTTTAAATCTGGGTTTTCAATATTGGTATCTATAAAGAAATATTTTTTTATTATACTGAAAGCTACTACTTTTATTACAGTGGACAAAATAATAATTTCATGTACTGTTGATGTTGCAAGTTTTCCACCTACAAAGAATGGGATGTCTGTAATTTTTATTGTCGGTACACTTCAACTGTGAGAGATAGAATCTGAAAAAAATCCCTAAAATCACATTGTATGAATTTTGAAGAGAACCTTTCATGCAAATTAACCAACCCAAAATAAATGATTAAAAAATCTATGATTAAAAAGCATTGCCCTCATCCCTAAATGTTTCCTTCCCATGGCTGCAATGTTAAAAAGTCATCTTGAAAACTTACACTAATATGAAACTTACCTGATGTGAGTCCAATGTCCCTATTTGAGTTCAATGAAGCCCTGCATATTCATGAGTTACTTGCACTACTCTGCCTCCTAGTTCCTGATTGACAAGTCTCAGTGTTACAAAACTGCTGCTTTGTGGAATCTTGAGTTAGAGCTCTGTTACATCATCGGCCACATCATGTCATGTGAACAGGGTGACATCATTTAAGGTCCTGTTACAATTGCACGGTCTTCTACATGTATGTATCTGATCACATGAAATCACAGCAGCCTCCATGAATGATAGGGGCAGGGTTAAGTGAGCCATTGGCTCACAGCAGGGAGCCAACTCTCGTCGTTCACACAAAGGAGTCGGCCTTTGTGCCGGCTCGTTCAAGAATGACCCATCACTAATAGGGAGGAGTGGAAGTCCACAGAAAGCTGAAACTTTCTGCTCAGCAAAGACCTAAAACCTAAAAGATCTAGAGAAGAACTTTATGAAGGAGTGGGCCAAAATCCCTCCTGTAATGTGAGCAAACGTGTTCATGTTCAATAGACAGAATTGAGCTGCTTCAAGTACACTCTGACAGTAGCTTATTTTCTGTGGTTTGCAGTTCCAAAATTGTCTATCCTGAGAGCATCTGGTAACCCCCTTCCTTGAATACATATTAACATAAAAGTCCTGAAGCTATTTAATAATCTGTGATCAAGCTTATTGTCCAAGTTTGCTGTATAGATATGATAAGAGAAGCAAGCTTACTGTATAGAAGTAACATAACCAAGCTTACTGAATAGATAAGGTAAGAGGATCAAGCTTACTGTATAGTTACGGTAACAGAACCAAGCTCAAATTTAGAGCCATAGCATCAGGAAACATCAGAAAATAGAAGCTCTTCTGTTTCCATCAACTACAATACACTTGACATGCATGAAAGGGTCTCTACCTTCATGCTTCTATTATATATAACAGAAACAACAGTGAAACCTGCATTATATATTCTGTTATATATAAGCGAAGCATGACAATAGACTTCCTTTCATGCATGTAACGTGTTTGAGAGGTGTTGGAAACGGCAGAGCTCCTATTTATTATCAATATTTATCCATCTAATTCTCATCCAACACACAAGAATTATAAAGTCAGCTGGAGATGAGGATGCGTCCAAAATTCTACTTATTAAAGGGGTGGCCCAAATACATAGAGCAGGCAAAGACCAGGCACAGTTAAATGGGAGAGGAGAGAAAGGTAAGTATGTGCCCTTTATTATTTTTAAAGCCTCACCTGCCATATATTAAAAAATAAAAACCCAGATCAACCCTTTAACATGTTAATGATGAAGGACAATTATGGTCGTCCTAATTAGTAGGTTTTTGCCACTTGAGGACGAGCATACTCATCCTGATGATCAGGCTGGCACTCTGAAACCCTACACTAACTTCCTGCACATAATATCAGGTGCGGTACCATTCACATAGTTCCAGCCCATTGAAGAAAGGCGATTGTGTGCGCTCATCCTAACCCTACCCGCCCCATTAGACTGCTGTTTTTCTTGTGGGATAATTTGGAATCTAGTAGACTCCCTTCAAAAAAACTATTGTCACTATTCATTGTTTACTATGCAAAATGAATCAAGCAACATGCAGCATGTCAAATGTCAGATATCTAAGCAGTGAAAAGGTTTGATGACATCTGAATGATATTGTCACTATCTTGTGTCATTGATTTGTTATTAAGGTGTGCTACCTGTCTTGAATTGTGCTACTATGGATATGTCAAAACATGCTCCAATAATAACAGAATAGTTGTGGGAATTATTGTTTATGACTGACGGAAATGTAGTTGAGTCAACACTGAGTGGTCATGCACTTCTACAATGATTATGGTGCTGAAATAGACATGCTTGTAGCTCGCACCTGTAAGCTAAGAAGCCTAGGCAGAAATCTATTTTCTCCTATTGTAACTCAGCTCAGGTTTATCTGATTTATGTGTTGAAAAACACATTACATATAATAATATACTTGAGAACCTGTATTTAAATCTATAAAAATAGGATTTTACCACTAAATTTTTATCCTCCGGGCATGTGCAAAATGAAATACCATTACAATATATACAGGTCAACTTTGCCATGCCATGGAGTTTTCATTTTTGTGATTAAAACTAGAGTGCAGTTTTTTATTTAAAGAGAGAGTCTACCGACTCCTACATGATGCCAGAAGTAAAAGTTTATTATAATGAACAGAAGGTTGCAAACCCACTGTGTTATCCAACCGGAGATGCCAAAAGCACCAATGGCCAGGCAAATGCTGGGCTAAGCCAGGCAGTAATTTATCAAAATCCAGGTAACAAGCCACACATCAGAGACAGACAGCAAGCTGAAAAAGTCTAGAGAACAGCCAGAAGTGTGGCCAGAGGGGAAGTGTGTCGTTTTACCAATGTTGTGTCTTGGTTGGCGGTGGACATTGCAGTTGTGTGTGCACTGGTCCTTTAAATATCAGAAACTGATACATAGCTAGGCCTTAGGACCCATAAAATGATGACCAGGGGCAGGACGATGTAAGAGGGCCAGATCACGCTGAGGAGCATGGCGAGCAGCAGGATGAGCAACTGGGTGGTGGCTGTGGCAGGTAACATGGTGGGCAAGAACCCCATGGAAATGTAGGACTTTTCTAGAATAAAATCATGAAAATAAATCCATTTTATAGGCCTGCAAAATCAGGTGATGGGTCAGTAAATATCACCCCAATTGTTCAGCTGTTTTTTGGTATCTAATAAACAGAGAATGAAATAAGACCCAGACAGCCCTGTTCACATTGTGGCATTCAGGCCAGGTTCCTGCAGATCTGCTGCAATGACTTGGTTCAACCACTACACTAAGAACTTTACTGTCTTCTTTGTGTTGGATGCTCTGTTTATTATCCGGTCAGAACTGATATTGATGACTTAAGATATATCATCAGCAAAATTTTAAGTCTGAAAACTTCTTTAGGCTCACCATACATGAGAGGAACATTCCCCATGGAATCTGACTGTTGCAGAAACCAGCTGCAACAAGAATCTTCAATAGTAATCAGCCAGCCACAGATTCCAAAATAATATCTGCTGTGCCACCAGCATTTTAGGATTTTTAAAGTAATGTAACCCTATATATGGTACTAGAACTAAAATTACTGCCTTGGTAGTGTACCAAAACCAAGCTTACCCTCCCACCAAGGCAAGGTAATAAAAACGAAACATTGCTGTCTACAGTTGGGAATCTGTTCCTTCTGGAATAGATATGCTGGCTTGGCTTAATCCCACATCATGTTATTAGACTTCTTGTAGGTTATACTTAGTGTTAAGGGGGCTTCCTTTAAAGGTAGCAAAAGTAGGCATTGTTTTCCATTTCCTGTGTAGGAAAACGTATTTGCATATTTCCCTACATACAGAGAGAGAGAGAGAGAGCTCTGTCATATCCCCTCCCCTCCTATGAATCCGTAGAGTTTGTTTATAGGACGGACTCCAGGACCACAGGAGCTACTGCAGCACTGAGGTTATCTGAGGGCTATAGCAAAGAAATTGCTGCATATAGGTAACAAAGATAATAGATAACGTTGTTCTACATCCCAAGAGGTATTGATTTGTGCGGGGGGGGGGGACTTTATAGTTGTTCTTTAATGATAGAGCTGTAGACCAATGGTGTAAACATATATACATACATTTTTTATTGTAAGAATGTACAGTGATTTTTGATAAATTAAACCTCTGGATAAGGTTTTGTAGGTGGTTAAGTGTCTGAAATCACTCTGACTGCTTCCCTATAATTTACTACATAGTTATGGTCAAAACCCAAATTTATAACTATAAATTATTTCTACGAGAACCACATTTATGCATTCAAAACCTTATTCTCAATAGAACCCACTCTAATGCTAATCCAAACCTGTAAATAATGAGTGCTATAGTTCTAAAAATAATTTATTGCAGTTCTTAAAAACAATCTGCTTTATTGACAATTCATATTAAAAACTAAACAACAATAAATAAACATGAACTTGGTGTATGCAGCATTACATGCATGTACCTCGCCAGTCAATTAAAAGACTATAAATACGCATGTTACAGCATAACAGTATACTCCAACCTCAAGTTTATATTACTTTTATGGTGCAAGTGCAATGTATGAGGGAAGGAAACTATTTTATAACACAATGAAACAAAATGAACTAATTATTGGTGTTCAAAAACTCATGTCTTACCAATAATATAAAGTCGCCTTTGGTAAAGGTGAGGCTTTCTAACGCGCGTTTTGCATGCCCACGCTTCGCCAGGGGGCGATAGTTGCGAACCCTGAATAGAATTCATAAATGATTTCTTCTTGCTGGATGCAGATACTTAACATTGATTTTGCAAGTGGCTGACCATTTATGTTACATATTGTAAGGGATTTATGAAAGCTCTGCAGCTTTTATTCATTGCTAAATTATGCAATATACATGTTTTTTTTTAATTATTAATTATTAATTAATTATTATTTTACATTGCACACTACTAGTTTTCCCTACTAATATGGATATATAACGGTGAAAATATAAAGAGCCCAGCAGCTTTTACAATCTCAGGATCTCTCACTAATAATTAAGATATCAAATCCCTTCTTCAAAAACAATTTTGTTTTTTCCTTTTTTCCCCTTTGCCAATTATCATGCTGTAACAAGACTCTAAAAGAGCATGAATTAAATGGTTTGAGAAATCAGAGTGCTGTTGCTAATACTCGGAACAATTAACAGAATTAGCAAAAGATTCTCTAATCTCTTCCATTCCAGAGGGGTTTCATATTTCCACTTACCTCTGCACTGGAACAGCTTGTAATATCAGCATAAAGCCGATCTTGTGTATAATAATTATAGGAAATACACTCCTTATAGTTATAAGGGGATGGGGGGTGGTAACTATAACCATAAAGGCTCATGTTTTTTTCTTTGCAACAAATCAAGGTATTTGCATGTAAAATGCAAAATACTTAACCCGAAATTTAAGCAAGATAATAGAATGTTCAGTTAAATAAGAGGTCCAAAATAGATGTTTTTTAGTAAAATAGAAGCCAATGTAAAAGATGGAATGAAATATCTGCTTCTCGTTGTATAATAGACCATTTTAAGGTCACATACAAACAGCAGTATTAGGCAAAATTCAGATTACAAAATAGATTTCCCTGCAAGCCGATTACAACTGATGTGTAATGGACGGACTCTTGTTTACTGTCAGTTTTTGTTTCTATTATTCTTCTCCACGATGGAAAAGAATAACAGAAATCCATCATGGGGTTGTGAACTTGGCCTTACAGATGCATAACAAGTTGTGCATAGCTACATTTGGGCCCAGGCTTTGTTTCTATGTGCTGTGTTTTTAGGGTGAGACACATGGATCATCATATTACACAAGCCTTGAGGAGTCTTAGAACATTAGTTCTTTATTTGTTTCTGCTATTGAAGGTATAACACATTGGGGGTTTTTGAAACTTTTCACTGCTAAAAAGTCTTGCAAGACTATATACACCTCTTCATTAATCTGGCCTAAACTACTGCTAGTGCAACACTGTCCAAAGCCAGATTCATGACATAAAAAGTCTCATAATCACTCCAGCCCCCTGATATTCTATGTGCTGAGACTTTTTATGCATTTTAAGACTTTTTTTTGAGATTTTTTTAAAAATTATTCCAGACAGAAAATAGACCATAAGAGTATTTAATAAAGGGCCAAAACCCTTTGTTAAAATGTGAAAATTCGCTTGCTGCAGCGAGTGCGAAGGTCTGGGGAAAAGGGCTGACAAATGGTGGGAATAACAAGGCAGTTGCACTGCTCAAAATGAGCTAAGAAAAGTACTTCAATAATAATAGATAAAAAATTAAAAAAAAAACCTTTAAAAATTAATCAAAAGAATTATGCTATAAGTTTCCAGACCCAGTTATTCTGTCTGCGGTAAAAGAAGCAAAAGGAAACCCACACACCTTGCTTCTTTTACCACTGAGCCTTCACCGCTGCCCTCTTTCTCAGTATGCACATTGCAGAAAGTCACAGCTGTGTTCTGATGCTCCACCATCCATACACTCTTCCTCCAATCTTTGGGGGGCATTGGAAGGTGCATGTGCTATGGAATCCCAGCTAGGAAAGTCATTGTACAGAATGAGTGCATGCTCCATGACTTGTGGCTGAAATGATTTTGCTACTTTAAAGATGAGGATGAGCATGGCAAAGATTACATAGTTTACAGTAGAAAAAAGACACAAGTCCATCAATTTCAACCAAGAAAGGAAAGGAAGGGAAGGGATTGGATGAGGAAGGGATTTAGGGGAAACAATTCTATAAAACATAACTGTCAATGTTATATAGGTGTAAAAAGGCACCTAAGACCCTTCTTGAAGCTCTCTGCTCTCCCTGCTGTGACCAGTGCCGGACATAGGCTATTCCACAGATTGAAGTTCTCACAGTAAAAAAAAAAACCTTCCCTCTGGTGATTAAACAGACAGTGTCCCTTGTCTTTTGATTTAACCTGGAACAGCTTTCCATCTTATTTTTTGTATGGACCATACATATATTTATATAAATTAATCATACCCCCTCTTAGTTGTCTCTTTTCCAAACTAATTAAATCTAGTTGGTTTAATCTTTCCTCATAACTGAGACCCTCCAATTTTGTGGCTCTTTGTTGAACCCCTCTCCAGCCAGAACCAATCCCTGTCACGAGAGTCCATACCACTTTTGATACATGACAAGATCTTGCTGGTTTTAGAGGTAGCTGATTGACATTGCATGCTGGTATTTAATTTATGATCTTCCAGTACCCCCAGGTCCTACTCAACAAAGGACTCTCCCATATTTACTCCCCTAAGGACATATTTTACCTTTGGATTATTAGCCCCCTGGTGCATAACCTTACATTTATCCACATTGAACCTCATTTCCAAGTCGATGACCAAACACACAGTTTGTCCAAGTCACCCTGTAGCCTATGAACATCCATTACACTACACAGCTTGGTGTGATCTGCAAAAATAGACACAGTGCTATTAATTCCTACCTCTATATCAATGAAAAATAAATTAAATAATGGGCCATGAAAATAATAATTAAGTGAACCATATACCAGACAGCATACAATCAAGCTTGTGTTTAGTTCAGTACATAAAGCATCCAGAAAGCTGAGTACACTTATAAAATATCAAGAATGCCCCATCATACAGTTACCCAGAAAATTGGTACATTTGCAGCCTTCTGATCGTGAAAACACAGATAAACAGGAGAAATAAAAGTACAGTCAATGACTTATAGGAGTTAGAGTGCAATTCCTTATATCTCCAGTTGACTCTTCCCAGGACCAGTATTTTCCTTTTAACACATATTTGTGTTTTTCTTGCACAGATTTTGTATTGGATCTTGTATAGCCCTTCTATGTCTTGTTACTAAAGAAACAAATCAAGTTAAATGATTTTATTTTGCCATAGAGAAAACTTTATTTTAATTTAATATGACATTATTTACTTTTTGTTCCGTATAACTTTAGTTTTATTTCATTTCATGTTAAGTAACCCAGCCTTGATGAACTTGAAAGCCATTAAATAAAAGCTGATTGTACCCACCAAGTGTCGAATCTACACATATACATTTCACCAGTGGAAATCCCTGGGCTTAGGAAACTAGAACAAGTTCTTCTGTTTTAACTTTCTTTATTTTCTGACTGTAAAGGCCTATGGGGTAAATGCCAATCCTACAATCCTGAAGTTATATGGTTACTGTCAGCCAGCTCAAATGATGCTTCCTGTTCATTAGGCTTCCTTTCATCTACCAACAATGCACTGGCTTTGCAGCAATTCTTAGTCAACGCCCATCTCCTCAATAGCCTGTGAATAGTATTAAATAGTGTTTATGCTACCTATTGTTGCCCTTTGTGTGGTATGTCTAATTCACAGAGAAAAGTCTGCTTTTGTAGACTTAAACCGGCTACGTCATGGCACACTATGTGCCTTCTCATGGGATCCATTCCTGCTGAGTGATAACACTGTAGGCTTCAAATCCCCTGCAACAAAATCTACCACTTTTAATTTGGATTTTTTTTTGTTTATTTCCAGAATGAAACTTGAACGTCCAGACAGTTCTCTCAAGCATAAAAAATAGATTGTACTACCGTTTTATACACTTGACCTACATAATCCTCACACCAATGTTTAACCTGACCATAGTTACCTGTTGACTAGGTGAGATCTGTGTTCAGGTATGACTGATATTTGTATTCTCGTCTGGAGACAAGGTTCTACAGATACAGATCCCAATATTATGCAGGTTGTGACATCCTTGGCATCACAAAGCTAATGGCATCACAACTGGTAGGTAACACATCTATTCTATTAAAAACTAATAGCTGTAAGTTAAAAAATCTAGAATTTTTGATTTTATTTTTTGCCATATTGCCATGTTTTGTGCACCTGTTCCTGCAACATTGTTTCGTTTCCTACATATGAGATTTTCATAGTCTATAGTTGTATAGTGCATGCTGGAACAGATCACCAATGCCTAATAAAGTAAGTGTAAGGCAAACGTCCCAAGAAATCCCTTTATTTCATAAACAGAAGGAAAAATGACAAATCTGCATACTCCATCAAGTAATAATGCCTTTCTTTTAGGCTATATCCAGAACATGACCTCCTATTGTAATGAATCAACATGAGAATCTATAGAAAATGTCGGCATGATAACTTTTTAACCTCAAGAGATATTACAAATCTGATGGTGCCAGTTTATTTGTGATCCAATTCTGGATGTTAACATGACCATTGTATGTGCTTTCGGTGGTGGACAAGTGTTTTTTTTCTTACACCGTTCTGTAGGGATCAAGCTAGGTGAGGACAATCATCTTTTGGCAGCTTAATATTGTTTTCTCTGTAGGAACAAACCATTGCAGAAAAGTAATGTGATTTTGGAAATTCTCTGTTCCAATCTTTTCCTGCCTCAACATATGAACTCCAAGAACTGACTACTCCTTTGATGTCTAATAGACGATATTTCACCTCTTGACCACCATTGTCACCAGATAATTACTCTAATTAATTCAGTCTAAAATGTGTTTATTTAGTGGGAAGGGAGGTCCGGGGAAGATGCAAGGCCTCAGACCTTCCCCTCATGAATACGCCAGACTGCTTCGAGCGCAGTCTGGCGTTCCTATTGTACTGCTAAAAATGGGGTAGCGTTAGGAGCTGCAGCTCTTAGTGCTTTTATTAATGGGTGACAGGCCCTCTTTAAAGGTAACAATTATTACTGTATATACTCGTGTATAAGGCAAGTTGGGCAAAATGTGCTGAAAACCTCACCTCGGCTTATAAAGGAGTCAATAAGAAAAAAATAAACTTACAGTACAGGCAGTCCCTGGGTTACGCACAAGATAGGGTCCGGAGGTTTGTTCTTAAGTTGAATTTGTATGTAAGTCGAAACTGTATATTTTATCATTGTAGATCCAGACAAAAAAAAATTTGCCCCCAATGACATTTTTTGCTATAATGGGACCTAGAATTATCAATAAAGCTTCATTACAGACACCTTACAGCTGATTATTACAATCTAGGACTATAGTAAAGCATTCAGAAAGCTTCACCAGAGGTCAGAGGGATATGTTTGTAACTATGGGTTTTCATTAAGTCGGTTGTCCTTAAGTAGGGGACCGCCTGTACATACTCAGCACGGCTCCCGATCTAGTAGATCAGATGACAGTGGAAAATATTGCAAAAAAATAGGACCTGCTTGAAAAAGTGTGGTTCTGGCAGTCAGGTCACACTGTTTTGGATTACACACTACACCATCTCTGGTTGAATTCTCTAGTTTATTGTTCAGCTACAGCAAGTTTTATATGTTACATATGGTTGTAGCCATTTAGGCATTATTCTTGATTACAATTGGCTATAGATTAGTTTCAGTCATTAATATGCATAGTTAGTAAATGGTATGTTAGAATCTTAGTAGAATAGATATATATATATGGGAGTTTTCAAGGTGCCTGGTACCAGATGTTCTTTTCTCCAAGGTCACTCCTGATGTCAGCTTGGGGGTTACATGTACTCCAGAAGCCATTTTGGATAACTTCTCCACAGATCTGTCCCTTGTAAAAACCCCTTTTCATGCAATTTTATATGAAAACCCATTTAAGTTCCAGTATAAAGCACTGTGGTTGTACCTGTTAGTGGTTAATTTGCCCAGGTCACATTATTATTGTCTTGCTCCATTTTCAGACCTATATGAAAGTAATTGTTCTAAACAACTCTCCTTTATGTAGGACAATGTCTTAGATAATGGATTCACCTAGTGCTATTTGACCATAGCATGTCAAATCAAGGCTTTTCTCTTCTACTATTCACATGTCAGCTTACTGTCACTACCAAAGAAATGGTAAACACAGATGTGACCATCTTAAGAAAAAGGGCAAATCAGTTGTTTGATCTTTTTTTAACTTCAGTATTCTCGGTATAAGATGTTAACACATGTATGCATGACAGCAGAATGTGTATCATTACATGACTCACACAGTACTTACAGTCCTTGTCATCATCTACAATCTCAGGTTTTCAAACACCACCCTGTCTCGTAACACACCTGTTTAAACAAACAAACAAGGCAGAGGAAAACAGGAGACATAGGGGCTTATTTACCACAGTGCGACAGATGCACATGAAAGGGACATCTTGTGGTAGAGATAAGTAAGATACATACAGCATGCAAAGTTTGAATCCCTGGTCTAATTTCCCTCAAGGAAATGTTTGAAAATACTATATACCATATACATAACATGTTACTTATATAAGATAAAAGTAACAATTACTGATACATGTATTATAGATTTTTTTTGTACTTGACCTGTGTCTGCCTTATAACCTTACGTTGTGTGACTTGGATGAATTGCCCATTTGAGCCTTTTATTAACAAATTAAATTAACACATATTTATATATATCACCAAAAAATTGGAAAAAACACAGCATCTTAGGTATATTACGTATAAGACAAAAGAATCTTTATTGGAAAAAAGTAATATAACACAATGCACCAGCAACAATATAAAAACAACAGAGAGTGCCACATAGTAGTAAGTTTATAAAACCAATGGAACACATGAAGACTGGTAAGTATAGCCTATTGACAGTCACAACCTAAGTAGGAGATACATACAGAGGAATAATATCCCTCACACGAGATCAATAATGTTACCTATACCAGTGAAAAGGCACACGCTGTACACCCCGACACGTGTTTCGCACTTGGCTTTTTCAAGGGGAGCACATATTTATATATTTAACCCCTGAAGGACGCAGGGTTTTTCGGCTCATTTCTCGCTCTCCAACTTCAAAAATCCATAACTTTTTCATTTTTACGTGTACAGACCTGTGTGAGGGCTTATTTTGTGCGTAACAAATTTTACTTTCCCGTGATGTTATTTATTTTAACATGCCTTGTACTGCGAAGCTGAAAAAAAATTCCAAATGTTGAAAAATTGAAAAAAAAAACGCACGTGCATCACGTTCTTGTGGGCTCAGTTTTTACGACTTTCACGCTTCGGTCCAAATAACATGCCTACTTTATTCTTTGGTTCGGTGCGATCGCGGTGATACCAAATTTATATAGGTTTTATTGTGTTTTAATACATTTTCAAAAATTAAACGAATGTGTACAAAAAAGAAAAAAAAATTTTTGCCATCTTCTGACGCTAATAACTTTTTCATACTTTGGCGCACGGAGATGTGTGAGGAATCATTTTTTCCGAAATGAGGCGATGTTTTCATTGCTACCATTTTGAGGTCTGTGCGACATTTTGATCATTTTTTATTTCATTTTTTATGTTATGTAAAAAGGTGTAAAAGTCGCATTTCGGACGTTTGGGCGCCATTTCCGCTTTGGAGGTCACCGCCGCCCGTAACTGTTTTTATATTTTGATAGATTGGGCATTTTGGGACGCGGCAATACCTAATATGTTTGTGATTTTTACTGTTTATTATGTTTTATATCCGTTCTACGGAAAGGGGGGTGATTTGAACTTTTAATATTTTATTAATTTTTTTTATTTTTTAAACTTTTCTTTTTTCTTTTTTTTTTCACTATTTTTTAGACCATCTAGGGTACATTAACCCTAGATGGTCAGATCGCTCCTACCATATACTGCAATACTACAGTATTGCAATATATGGCATTTTTGCAGGTCATACATTACAATGAGCCACTGGCTCATTTTAACGAACCTGCATAAGCCATGTAGCCTCGTGTCAAAAGAAGACCCGAGGCTACGATGGTAACCGATCGGAAAAAAGATGGCGGCGCCCGCGCGCCGCCGTCTTTTAAACGCCGCCGTCGACTTTCCTGGCGGCGTTGAGAGGGTTAATTGCCTCGATCTGTGCAAGCACCGACCGCGGTTATTAGCGGTGGGGGTTTTGTGCAAAATGCAAAAACCTCCACCTCTGTATGAAGAGGACTCAGCCCGTGAGCCCTCTTCATACATCCCTTATACCTCTGCGCCGTAGAGCTACGGCGCAGAGCGTTAAGGGGTTAAAGGGAACCTGTCTCACCAAACCCCATAATAAATCACAACCAGTACCTTATAGAAGACTGTACTTGTTGTATAATGATGCCAGTGTGACTACAATGTGTTGATGCTGTGGCACAAAAAAGGCTCTCCGCGCACCCCTTGTCATAGCTCCCATCCACAAGTCAAGTTGGGTTTGAAAATTCAGATCTTAATATCATCTGCAAATATTGAAACTCTACTTTGTAAACCCTCTATGAGGTTATTAATAAAATATTTAAAAGAAATGGTCCGAAATACTGATCCTTGTGGCACCCCACTGGTAACGTCAATCCAATCTGACAATGTGACATTAATGGTGACCCTCTGCTTTCTATCACTAAGCAATTTGCTTACTTAAATACACAGATTTTTCCTAGTCCTAGCAGCCTTACTTTATGTACCATCCTTTTCTGCGGCACTGTATCAAATACCTTGGAAATTTCCACATGGGAAACATCCACCTCCTCCCCCATATAGCACAAAAAAGGCTCTTGCGCACCCCTTTTCATAGCTCCCATTCACAAGTCAAGTTGGGTTTGAAAATTCAGATCTTAATATCATCTGCAAATATTGAAACTCTACGAAACATCCACTGCCTCCCCCATCTTGGTCCAAGCAAGTCAAGCTACTCCACCCCCACCCCTGTTTTTCATTCTGACATTTTGCACTGCAGGCTTACCTACCTTAAGTAACACTGTGGTAACAGTTACCATACATGGCCGTTACTATATAAATCTAAATGTTTGGAGGACAACTTTGGGACATATGTTAGTGCAACTTTTTGTCTTAGTGATTGATTTATTAGACTTTCTGAAATGACTCATGGAAGGAAGAAGTCATAAAATGTGATGGATAATAAGTTAGTAACACTTTACACCTTTTATAAATGTTTATTCAGTTCATTATTGCAGGTCTACAAACAGGTAACTTACTCCAAAGATTGCTTTAAACTCACATTTTAATTTTATCTTGCTAACTTGTGCAATAGATGAGCAGAGCTTCTATAAATTATTGCTATTCGGTGATTAATTCTTTAGCGAGATAGTTGTACATGAAAATGTATTTGTACATATATAGATGTTTTGCTTCAGACGTAGAGGAAACCTACCATCAGAAGTAGGTCTGATGGTTATTTCTTCCAGCCTGCCTTTGCCCTAATCTGTAATGTAATAATCCTTGAACCGAACCTAACTTGTTAAAAAACTTTCTTTTAGTAATATGTAAATTAACTGTAGAGGCTACTGGGGCGTGTACTAGCCTGGACTGGCACCTGGGAGCTAAGGCTAGTACACGCCCCAGTAGCCTCTGCAGTTAATTTACATATTACTAAAATAAAGTTTTTTAACAAGTTAGGTTCGGTTCAAGGATTATTAAATTACAGATTAGGGCAGAGGCAGGCACAAGGAATATACCATTACATCTACTTCATGATTCTTCATGGTAGGTTTCCTCTAACATCTCTCAAATGTTGTGTTTTTTTCTTTTAGTACTTCATTTGTATCCTTGCTTGATGAAGGAGCCTGTGTCAGCCAATGAAGATGTAATTCCTTAAGCACTTTTGTAGTTTTTACACAAACGTATTTAACATCATAGAAGATTATGAACTTCCGTTTATAAAGCTAGATACTATTTGTTGGTAAGCCTAATAACACTGTTATTAGCTGAACCTTGGGTAAAGGTCAATGTTCTAGTAGGCAGGAACACCAAAAAATAACCACTATAAACTTTATCACTTATATATTTTAATATGGTCCCCTGCAAATATGAATATGAAGGACAATTGTATTTAGTTGGCAATAAAGTTTTCGTGATAGACAATCCTTATTTTATAGATAGTATCACGTGTTTAGGGTGTCTGCATTCATTTTATCATGTAAAATAGTTGTTCTATCCTTGAAGCTGAAGCCCTAAGCTCAACATATGCAGCCTTTATTGATCTAACTTCTCTTTTTATGGATCTACCTTCTTGAAATAATCATTAACTACAATGATTTGTTGCCATTGACTAGATGTTGCATTGCTTTTATATACATAATTTTTGCCTCTGTAATTTTAATTTTGCTGTTAATAAAATGTGTAGACAAGGCAATCAATCATAGCACATGATTGTAGTGAGTTATTTCACATGTAAATATATTTTCAGGTATGTTGAGGGGTGACACCAACAATACAAATCACACCATTTATCTATAAAAAAAGATGTATAATAAGTTTATGTACGCACATTGTCAAAACTCACATAAATGAGAACAAGAGGAAGGGACTAATGGACAAATAACTATTCAATATTTGTAATGTGTTTCATGGAAGAATCAGCAATGTCTATGTGGATGTATTGTGGTGCTTGAAAGATTGTTGATCCTGTTTACAGAATTTTTGCCTTCATCAACAGTAATCCAAATAAAAGATACAAAGGATGAAAATTAAAATAATTTTGTCAAAATTACCCATGTTGATTAATTCTACTATGATCAGTCTTTAGGTGAACATGGATCAATTTGTTCTTTTTATAATTTCATTGATCACAGCACTTTTAAAAATAAATTCTGAAAAAACTAAAGGATTGACAAAGTTTCCAGTTCAGTGGTAAAGATTGTTGATTTGATTTCAGAAATAACTTGTGCTTAACCATTTTTTGCCTGTAAGTGTTTAGGATATATTGTAACAGGGAAATTATAGCAATAGGAAATTAAAAATCATGAAACAATTCATAACTGAGATGCTTGATTGTGAGCAGCTTTTAAAATTTCCATAAGATAACTCTGGAACATCTTTTCCGTTTTGTGCAGTCCCTCTATTGTTTCTTCTAAAAATGTATGAACACAATAACAACTGGGGGTTACTATTCCCCGTTTTAAAGGAGTTTGCCTTAGGTTTCATTAGCACCTTGTTTGATTTATACGCTCAGGAAAGCTCCCGGCGTATACAATGGCCACATCCATAGACATGGTCTGGAAGATGAAGGCATCCTTTCTACCTCTGTCTTCCCAGCGTACATCATGTACTGTGGAAAGCATAGGATGGAAACACGTAGTAATCCGTGTCTTTCTGTTCTGCTCCCACTTGGTGAGCAAAGAATATCAGAGGCCATTGAAGCCTTAAGGGGATGGATGCAAGGGAGGTCCCCAGTCATTTCACTGTCCACATAAGGACAACGTCATCACTGGGGAAACACCCTGAAAATCAGCAGTAGCAAATCACTTGATGCTGCCGATGTTCGCTGCTCCTCCTGTTTTTAGTAGGACAACATATCCCACTGTAGGTGCATATAGTGGGAAACATCTTTTGATTTTCGTTGTAAGGACGTATACCTATAACGAATGGCAAAAAGGCAGAGTGAACCCAGCCTAATACTAGCAGGACTTATTAGATAATGTCAGAATCTGCAAGGACACCCCCAACTGGTAACAGCCTAGTGTGAACAGAAAAACGGTATAATACTGATTTATAAGAAAGTATTTTGCAGAATTGTTATGTTATTTTAATACAATTATTTGCTCTTATGGGCATGTTAGAACACCTGACAGATGCTCCTCAAGGACTCAAGACAAGTTTCAGGGTAATAATACTCATAGATACGAAATGTGAACCATAATATTAAAAGGGATATTGTGTGGAAATACTGTAATGTAGCTCATGATGAAAGAATGTGCTTACTGTATAACACATAATCCACACGTAACAAAAGGAGCAGTGGAGCATCATCATCATTAACAAGAAACAAAAAAGTCTGTAGTCAACTGATGAAATGATATCAGCTCTAAATTGCCCAATTATCTACACCAGGTTATACAGACAACAAAGCACTAGACTTCTGTCATGAAATCAAGTAGCACAGCGACAATGAGAGGCACTAACTCAAGGTCATTAAGGGAGATTTCAATGCAAAGCTTGGTGTATTGGAGAAAGACAAGCCATTGCTTGTTACATACGGTTTTGGTATTACATGTGAATGTGTTTATTGATAAAAGTGGAAATATATATAGCTAAATCTGAATAGAGTGACTATGAAATAGCCCAGACCAACAATGAGGGTATGAGTAAAGGAAATGAGGTATAACTTATCTTAATATTAGCTCTACTATACTAAGAACGGTGCTTTATTGTATCTGTATTCTTACATAGCTATTCCACCACAATTATGTTTAAAACCTTATAGCAGTTTCATTTATTTATAGTTTTAGCAATTTTTGGACAAATATATATTTTGGCCAATTAAATGTTTTTGTAATAAAAAGGAAATGAGATCCAGTGGGATCGTACTCACACTTACTGAACCAAAGTCCTGGATTTCAAGTTTTAATTTAAAAATCTGCTCAGGAGCAACAGACCAGTCATAGGAAGGGTAGTTGTATTTACATTATGTGTTAACTTGGATCAAAGCTCCATCACTCACTTGGTGAACCAGTGGAACATGCACAACACGGATTCCTACGCTGTCAAAAATTGGCTCAGCATATGAAACCACTGGCAGATGCTTAATTATGTGTGTACCCTGTTTACCTATATCATATGTGTATTTACAATGTCACGGGTGCTCCCGCGATCCCTGTCTCGGATCGTGGGCGCATCCGTGCTCCCCCGTGTGCCCCCGCTGCAGCCCGGTCTCCTCACTCACCTCTCCCGGCTCCTGCTCTTCCCCGGACTGACGTGCGCGTGCCCCGCCTCCTGCCGAAAAATTTAATTGGTGCACTGGCTGAACACCTCACCTTTAAGAATCCTGCCTCTTCCTGTGTCCCCTGCTGGATCTTTGTGCCTCATAGCCTTAGAGAAAGCTTCCAAGCGAGTATTCCTGCGTTCCTGTGTATTCCTGCGTTCCTGTGTGTCCCCGCTCCTGAGTCCTGTGTTGCCGTGTTACCCGAGTTCCTCCGTGTTGCTATGTTACGTGTGCCTGTGTTCCTGTTCCCACCTGCCTGGACCTCCTGTTGCTGACCCCGGACTTGGACTTGACGTTGCATCTCTGCCGCCTGCCCTGACCCTGTGCCTGGACCTGACTAGGAGATTGTCATCCGCTAAGGTACCTCGACCTCGGCTGCCACCACGGGCTAGTCGCACCTCGGAACGACCTAGTGGTATCCTGCCGCAGCAAGTCCAACCCGCTTTGCGGCGGGCTCTGGTGAATACCAGGTGCCGTTAGAGTCCGGTCCCGGGTGTTGGCTAGTTCCTTCTCCCGCGGTGGCCCAGAGGATCCACTGATCCTAACAATAAGATCCGCCATGGATCCCACCGAGGTTCCGCTTCCCACAAGACCAAACTTTGCCGCCATAGTGGTCCAGCAATCCCGGGAGATCGCTGCTGAACGCGAGCAGCTGGATCAAGTCACCACCATGCTGCAACAGCTGCTAGCCGCCCAGCAACAGGTTCCCGTGTCTGCTCCCGTGGCTCCTGCAACCCCGGTCTGCCTTCCTGCTGCTGAACCACGACTACGGCAGTCTATGCCCAGCAAATTTGATGGAGACCCCAAACAGTGCAGGGGTTTTATTACTCAATTACTCAAATAGAACTCATGCCTTCGCAATTTGTCACGGAGCAATCCAAGGTGGCATTCTTCGTGAGTCTTCTCTCTGGGAAAGCCCTGGCCTGGGCCACTCCTCTTTGGGACAGAGGCGACCCGGTCACGGCTACTCTCGCAGCTTTTCTGGCGGAGTTCCGGGCCATTTTTGAGGAACCAGCATGGGCTTCTTCTGCTGAGACTGCATTGTTGAACCTGCGCCAAGGCAACTCATCTGTGGGAGAGTATGCAGTTCAGTTCCACACCCTGGCCTCTGAACTTGCCTGGAACGATGCAGCTCTCATCGCCACCTTTAAGAAAGGACTCTTGCCGCAGGTCAAAGATGCGCTAGTGGCTCGGGATCTACTGTCAACCATGGGTGGTCTCATCACACTGGCCACTCGGATTGATGTCCGGTTTAAGGAACGCGCCGAGGAACTTCGCTCTGAGCATCCTCAAGCTCAGGTAAGACGTTTTCCTCGCCTACCACCTGCCCTCCAAAGGCCGCTCCAGCCTCCGCCTGTATCGTCTGCTGAGGAACCCATGCAGGTGGACAGAATCCAGCTCTCTCTACAAGAGCGTTCCAGAAGACGACAGTAGAACCTTTGTCTGTATTGTGCCAATCCAGGGCACTTCATCAGGACTTGTCCTGTTCGTCCCCAACGTCCGGGAAACGCCAGCACCTAGGGCTCTTGGGAGAAGCATCCCTAGGTGTGAGCCAAGCTTCTCCACGCCTGATTATTCCTGTGCTCCTCAGCGTAGACACCAGCACCGAGATCCAAGTTTCTGCTTTCCTGGATTCAGACTCTACAACGAACTTTATGGATGCAGCCCTGGTCTCCCGGCATCACTTCCCAGTGGTTCGTCTTGAGTTGGAGCAAGTTGGAGCAAGTTGGAGCCTTACATAAAGAAAGACTTTGTTTTTTTGTACTACCCCAAAGCACTTCCACCCTCCTGTTGGGTCTCCCCTGTTTGCAGCAACATGCCCTTGTACTGGACTGGTCCTCTGGGGAGATTCTCAGTTGGGGCCTGGCTTGTCTGGACTTCCACCTTGTCTCCCAAGCCCCTGGAGGGGCTCCCCGCTCCATACTTGGATTTCGCGGATGTGTTGTCCAAAAAACAGGCTGAGACTCATCCTCCACATCGTCCCTATGATTGCCCCATCGACTTGCTGCACGGCTCTTCTCCTCCACGGGGTCGGGTGTACCCGCTCTCGGTACCCGAAACAGCCGACATGTCTGAATATATTAAGGAGAATCTGCAAAGAGGTTTCATACATAAATCCTCCTCTCCAGCTGGCGCAGGTTTCTTTTTTGTCACCAATAAAGATGGCTCTCTTCGCCCCTTTATAGACTATCGTGGTCTTAACAAAGTCATCGTTAAAAATCGCTACCCCTTGCCGCTGATCACGGAGTTGTTTGATCGTCTTTACCAAGTTGGATCTTCGTGGTGCCTATAATCTTATTCGCATCAGGAAGGGTGACGAGTGGAAGACCACCTTTAACACCCGTGATGGTCATTTTGAATATTTAGTTATGACCTTTGGACTTTGTAATGCGCCAGCCGTTTTCCAGGAATTTGTTAATGATATTTTCAGTGACTTATTGTACAGCTGTGTTGTGCCACTTTCATCAAAGGAACCTTCCATTCCTTGGCTACATTATGTTGTGCCACTTTCATTAAAGGAACCTTCCATTCCTTGGCTACATTATTTCCGACAGAGGTCTGCAGATGGATCCAGCTAAACTATCCGCAGTTCTTCAGTGGCCACGCCCAGTGGGACTGCGTGCTATCCAAAGATTCCTGGGCTTTGCCAATTATTATAGGCAATTCATTCCACATTTTTCATCCCTGGTAGCTCCACTGGTGGCGCTAACTAAGAAAGGTGTCAATTCTTGTCTCTGGCTTCCAGCGGCTGAGGAGGCCTTCACGAGATTAAAGACTGCTTTTTCCTCTGCATCTGTTCTTACCAGACCTGATACCGAAAGCCATTCTTTCTGGAAGTCGATGCCTCTTCCGTAGGAGCTGGAGCGGTTCTTATCCAGAAGGGGCCTAGGGGCCGAACTCTCTCCTGCGGCTTCTTCTCCAAAACTTTTTCCTCCACAGAGATGAATTATTCTATTGGGGATCGTGAGCTTCTGGCTATCAAGCTTGCCTTGGAGGAATGGCATCATCTGCTGGAATGAGTCAGCATTCTCACGGACCACAAGAACCTCCAGTACCTACAGACAGCTCAACGGTTGAACCCACGTCAAGCCCGGCGGTCCCTCTTCTTTTTCCGTTTTGACTTCCAGATCCATTTTTGCCCAGCCGAGAAAATCATCAAGGTTGACGCCCTGTCACGTGCTTCCGATGTTATGGGGGAGGACTATGCTCCGAGACACATCATTCCTCTAGAGAGGCTTGTACTGGCAGCACCGGTGGACCTTCGGCAATTACCTCCCGGCAAGACTTATGTACGACCTGGGCTTCGAAAGAGGATCCTGACCTGGGGACATTCTTCTCGAGTGGCTGGGCACCCTGGGGTGCAGCGCTCTGTGGCCCTGATTTCCCGTTTCTATTGGTGGCCTGATTTGGTCTGGGACATTCGTGATTTTGTGCGGTCTTGTGCCTCTTGTGCTCGCAATAAGCCCTCACGAAAAAAACCAGCTGGTCTTCTGTTGCCGTTACCCGTGCCTACCTGCCCGTAGTCTCACGTGGTATGGACTTCATTACTGATGTACCGCCATCATCTGGCAATACCATTATCTGGATGGTAACAGACCGCTTCTCTAAGATGTCCCATTTTGTCCCTCTACCAGGTTTGCCTTCAGCCCCACGTCTTGCCAGTCTCTTCTTCCAGTACGTTTTCTGGCTTCATGGCCTTCCCTGGCACATCGTTTCTGATCGAGGTGTTCAGTTCGTGTCCAAGTTCTGGAGATCTCTGTGCAACCAGCTGCAAGTGAAATTGGACTTTTCCTCTGCCTATCATCCTCAGTCCAACGGCCAAGTGGAGAGGGTGAATCAGACTTTGGGGTGCTATCTCCGCCACTTTGTGTCCGCTTGTCAGGACGTCTGGGCTTCTCTTTTACCATGGGCGGAGTTTTCCTACAATTCCCTGGACTCCACTTCTGCTGGTTCTGCTCCCTTCTTTATTAATTATGGACTGCACCCACGGCCTCCTCGTCCGTTACCTGTGTCTGCAGATGTTCCTGCCGTGGAGGACAGCTTGGTACAGGATCTAAAAGCCATCTGGGAACAAGTCGGTACCTCATTGCTCCAAACCTCTGCCAAGACCAAGCGTCAAGCGGACAAGAAACGTCGGCCTTTTCCTGTCTTAGCTCCTGGTGACAGGGTCTGGTTATCCTCAAGGTACGTCCGACTGAAGATCCCTGGCTACAAATTGGGACCCCGGTTCTCTTGGGTCCATTTGAAATTCTCAGTCGCATTAACCCGGTGGCCTACAAATTGCGGCTTCCTCCTAGCATGCGCATACCCAACTCCTTCCATGTTTCCCTCCTCAAGCCAGTCATCTTAAACTGCTTCACCCGACAAGTTCCTCTCCCTCCGGCACCAGAAGCGGACTCTACTGATGTCTTTGAGGTGAAGGAGATCCTGGATACTAAGACAGTGAGAGGTAGGCGGTTGTTTCTGGTAGACTGGAAAGGATTTGGTCCAGAGGAGAGTTCTTGGGAGCCAGAGGATAACATCTTGGACAAGAGCCTGCTCCAACGTTTTCTCAGGCTCAAGAAGAGAGGGAGGCCGAAGGGGGGGTACTGTCACGGGTTCTCCCGCGATCCCTGTCTCGGATCGCGGGCGCATCCGTGCTCCCCCGTGTGCCCCCGCTGCAGCCCGGTCTCCTCACTCACCTCTCCCGGCTCCTGCTCTTCCCCGGACTGCCGTGCGTGCGCGTCTCCGCCTCCTAGGGCGCGCGTGTGGCTCTTGCCGAAAATTTAAAGGGCCCGTGCACCGCTAATTGGTTCCTGTGTATTCCTGTGTTCCTGTGTATTCCTGCATTCCTATGTGTCCCCGCTCCTGAGTCCTGTGTTGCCGTGTTACCTGAGTTCCTCCGTGTTGCTGTGTTCCGTGTGCCTGTGTTCCCGTTCCCACCTGCCTGGACCTCCTGTTGCTGACCCCGGACTTGGACTTGACGTTGCATCTCTGCCGCCTGCCCTGACCCTGTGCCTGGACCTGACTACGAGATTGTCATCCGCTATGGTACCTCGACCTCGGCTGCCACCGCGGGCTAGTCGCACCTGGGAACGACCTAGTGGTATCCTGCCGCAGCAAGTCCAACACGCTTTGCGTAAATACCAGGTGCCGCTAGACTCTGGTACCGGGTGTTGGGTAGTTCCATCTCCCGCGGTGGTCCAGAGGATCCACTGATCCTAACATACAATCAGTGTTGGAGAAGTTTCAGCACATAATGGGAGGGGGAAGTGTTCCCACATACTGGAACAGCCTGTGAATCTGCAGCATGAAGGTGCTCTGGTAACGCCCTAAGAGCCCTTCTGGCTCCTATACATAATTACATTTTTAGTTGATTTCAAAGTAAGGAGGCCATTGATTGATATATATGAAGATTGCCACAATCTTGGGACATGGACCTGAGTAAGCAAACCTGGTTTATCATGCTTCGTTTTGATGGTAGATTTCCTTTAATGCATGGTTGTTTTCCTCAAATTCCTCCAACAGTACATTAAATTATTTGTTGAAAATCTTTTATTATTTGTGTAGTTAAAAAAACAAAAACAATCATATTCTCTCAGTCTCACTTCTTTGCATGCTCATTTATTAGCAAGTGTTAACATCCTAATGATGGTGCCCAGTGTCGGACTGGGTTTCCTAAGGCCCACCAGAGAAAAATCAATCTGAGGGCCCCCTTTTCATTATCCCCCAGGAAATATACCCTAGCAGCCTTCAAATTGTGTTGTTTTCTAATGGACCTCTGGGGTTCAATATTGGGTTGAGCCAGGGCCCACCGGAGGATCCTCTGGTACTCTGGTGGGCCAGTCCGACACTGATGGTGCCTATCTGGCCAACTGTGTAGCTTATATGGGGCTTATTTGTTACAGAATCAAACTGGATCAAAGTGGTATCATTTTAGGATACAGAAAGTATATTTCTTGAATGTTTCTGGTGTAAATGGAAAAAATGATATTGAGCCAATGTTTACAACATAAGTCTTTAATTTCTTAGCCAAATTAAATTTGGCTTCATAAAGCTTAATGTTTTCATAGTTCTTTACTTAAAGGGGACCTGTCATCAGAAATTGGCCTAATAAACCACTGCCAGTATGTTGACAAGCAGTTGAACAGCTTCTAGATGATGTTTCCTTCATGGCCCCGCTTCTGTGGCATCATCCAGAAAATCAACTTTGATGTTAGTTGTTTAAAGTCAGGGAGGCAGAAATTGTAACATTGAAGTCAAGCTCTCCCTGCATCTGAACACCTCCTCCCATGTGATTGACATAATGCGCTGCACTTTAGGAGATCTGGCCAATGATGCCCCTGGACATAGGACCATCAATTACAGTGAATGGGACATTTTAAGGTAGGGAAAGCTTGACTTCAGTGTTAAACTCTCTACCTCCTTCATTAAACCAACTTACATCCTACTTCAGAGTTGATTTTCTGGATGATGCCAACATACTGCTAACGGTGTATCAGGCCAATTTCTAATGACAGGTTCCCTTTAAAGGGGAATTCCCATTGAGGCATTGACATAATTAATCTGCCATATATATATGCATCTCATCGCATGTTATTAAAAACATGCAGTTACTCACAGACATTGCATTTGAAAATCAATTCTTTTCTTTGCACAATCGCTCCAGCAGCTGTGGTCGTATCCAAGGACTACAATCTCATTTCGAAGGGACAACATGACTACATTTATAGGAAATTATCTTTACACAGTTAATTTATTTTTGATAATGTCCAATTGTATGCTGAGAGAGGACTACCCCTTAAAAGAGTTTGGCCAGTTTGCCTCATGTTTTTTGTAGTGTGTGTATGTGTGAGTGGCAGAATATTAAGTAATTTACCAATATACATCTATTAAAGGTTCTGCACCACTTTCTTGAATCCTAATGTCTTTTATCTGACCAGCTAGACATTGCTGTCCATAAGAAAATGGATGGCCATGTGATCTCTAACTGTCCATGAGCAATATATAATACATATCTACATATACAAACTGATATATAATACACACATGCATACATACATACATATACAAACTGATGTACAATACATACATACATATATATATACAAACTGATTTTTTAACATTGCAGCCAAGGAAAGGAACCATTTAGGGATAGGCGCAATGCTTTTTAATAATAGATTTTAATGAAGTATTTATTTTAGGTAAGTTAATTTGCATGACAGGTACTCTACTTGACCAATACCTTGTGTTTAGATTTAGTCACTGCTTTGAGTAGTCAGCTTTTGCCATTTAGTCCCGTCATTTGGTTTGTTACCCCTATTAGAAAGGTCAGTACACTGTTTTGTATTCAGATCACAAGAATCTGCATGTTCAAACACATAGATCTAAGAAAGAAGAATTGACTTTATGACATCACAAAACAACAGGTTCTGGGTTTTTATGCTTTTAGTGCATAATTTTTAAAATTAAAGAGACCTTTTAATTGCACTTTTCACTTGACAGACTAGTTCTATTCTTTTATCTTTGCGCTTCTATTATCTTCTATTGTAAGGCTATGAAGATCAACTAGATTTATGCTGAATTGCTTTACATATACTGTATGACATAGACATCCAGAAATCATTTTAAGATTATAACTGACTTTGTTTCATTGACTATATAAGGTCATCTAATTGGCTTTCCTAAGCACCATTCATGTGGCACAATTACAGTGACATCACCAGTTAGCTAATTTCACTATACAACAATAAAGACCATAATCATTTTGCAAGTTAATATCAATGAAATAATATACTGAGTTGTGTTAATAATGGCACAGGAGACACACCCTAGGTGTTGCACTTAACAAAAACCCTTATACCGATGCCTGAAGGGTTTATCTGAGGATGTAAGAGAAAGGGTGTGTAGAAAATCTGAGCTTTAAGCCTCACCCCATATTTTCTAAATCTACTTTCTGTATTTTTTCATAATAATAGTTATGTATATTAATCTATAGATATTGTTAGATTGTTCCTTTTCAACTGGATAGTGATCAAGTGCTATTAAAAATTGGCTGGACTTGGGTATTAAAATAAAAAATCTTTTAAAAGTTCATCTGATATAAAATGTATTGAGCAGTTATTTCTTATTATACAAAATGCAGTTTTTGTTTTCAGATTGTATGCTGCATTGAGGCAGAGACCTATGTGAGGGGTCTGAAGCACAATATGAACAAACATTCATTCAATTTTGCAGCCTATCACTAAAGGGATTATTCCTAAGGACATATAGCTTTATTTTGAATACAGACGGTCCCCTATTTAAGGACACCTGACTTATAGATGTTACAGACGGACCTCTCGGCCCAATGTAACCTTTGAATGCTTTACATTAGTCCCAGGTGTCACGGGTGGTCCCGCAACCCATATTGCGGGTCGCAGGCTTACCTGTGCCCCCCTCTCATCTCCACCGGGTCGCACGCGCAACGTACCTGCCCTGGCTCCTGCTCCGTTTTCCTTGGCCGTGTGCGCGCGTTCCCAACTCGTAGGGTGAACGCCGGCTTCAAAAGATTTAAAGGGCAAGCCAACCTCTAATTGGCGCTGGCCATTTTCAGGTATCTGTTTAAGGCTGCCTCTTCCTGATAACCATGCAGGATCTTTGTGCCTATGCCTACCCCCAGCAATATTCCTGCTTTCCTGCTCCTGTTTTCCTGTGTTCCTGCATTCCTGTGTGTGCCTGCTCCTGAGTTCCCGTGTTCTGTGTGTTCCTGATCCTGAGTTCCCGTGTCCTGCGTTCCTGTGTCCCGTGTGCCTGTGTTCCCTTTCCCATCTGCCTGGACCTCCCGTTGCTGACCCCGGATTGGACTTGACCTTGCATCTCTGCAGCCTGCCCTGACCCTGTCCATGAACCTGAGCACGAGACTGTCTCCTGCTAAGGTACCTCGACCTCGGCTGCAACAGCGGGCTAGTCGCACCTGTGGAACTACCAGGTGGTACCCCACCACAACAAAGCCATCCCGCTTTGCGGCGGGCTTTGGTGAAGACCGGGTGCCACTTAGACTCCGGTTCCAGGTGTCGGCTAGTAGCACCTCCCACGGTGGTCCAAAGGATCCACTCATCCCGAATCCTGAGAGTAAGATCCGGCCATGGATTCCGCCTAGGTTCCACTTCCCGATCGGCCCAATCTTGCCACCATCGTGATCCAGCAATCCTGGCAGATTGCCACTCAAAGTGAGCAGCTGGGACAAGTCGCCGCCATGCTGCAAAAGCTGCTGGCCGCTCAACATCAGCAACAGGTTTCTGAGACTGCTGCTACCCCAGCCTGTCTTCTTGCCACTAAACCTAGGCTAAGTATGATGCAGATCCTAAGCTGTGCAGGGGCTTTATAACCCAGTGCTCCCTGCACATAGAACTCATGCCTATTTGTCACGGAGTGATCCAAGGTGGCATTCATCGTCAGTCTCCTCTCCGGGAAAGCCCTAGCCTGGGCTGCCCCTCTTTGGGACAGAGGCGACCCGGTCACAGCTACTCTCACGGCATTTCTGGCAGAGTTATGGTCAGTGTATGAAGAACCTGCACGGGCCTCCTCGGCTGATACTGTGCTGTTGAATCTGCACCAAGGGAACTCTTCCATGGGAGGAAATGCTGTCTAGTTCCATACCCTGGCCTTGGAATTCTCCTGGAACAACGCGGCCCTGTCCGCAGATTTTAAAAAGGTACTCTCCTCTCACGTTAAGGCCACTTGTGATCTGCCGTCTTCCTTGAGTGGGCTCATCACCCTTGCCACCTGGATTGACGTGCAGTTTAGGGAGCTTGCTGAAGAGCCACGCCTCAAGCAATCCCAAGCCCATCCATGACGTCTTCCTCGTATGGCTCCTGCTTTCCAAACGCCGCTCCAGCCTCCGGTCATACATCTGCAGAGGAGCCTATAGAGGTGGACAGAGCCAGACTCTCTTCCCAAGAGAGTATTAGAAGACGTAAGGGAAACCTCTGCCTTTATTTTGCCAGTCCTAAGCATTTCCTTGGGTCTTGCCCTATCTGTCCTCAGCCTCCGGGAAATACCAGCACCTAGGGTTCATGGGAGAAGCATCCCTAGGTGTAAGCAAAGCTTCTCCACGTCTGATGATTCTGGTGCTTCTCAGCATTGGCACTGGCACCCAGATCCAGGTCTCTGCCTTCTTGGGTTCTGCAGGGAACTTCGTGGATGCCGCTCTGGTCTCCCAGCGTCACATCCCCATAATTCGCCTCGAGAAGTCTTTGGTCATCTCCTCTGTCAGTGCCCAAATCCTCTCTGACCTGGTCCAGTACTGCATCAAGCCTTTGCCCTTGCAGGTCGATGTACTACCACAGTCCACGTCCTCCATCCTGTTGGGTCTACCATGGTTGCAGCTCCATGCACCCGTTCTTAACTGGAAGGCGGAGGAGGTCCTTCGATGGGGTGTGGATTGCCAGTCTTGCTGTGTGGAGATACCTCAACAAGTGCCAGTCTTGGTTTCTTCTTTGGCTCCCAAGTCCCTGGAGGGTCTTCCCGCTTGCTATAAGGACTTTTTTGACGTCTACTCAAAGAAGCAAGCCAAGATGTTGCCGCCTCCCCTCCGACTTTCCTGTGGATCTGCTGCCGGGTACATCCCCTACGTGGGGCCGTGTGTACTCACTCTCAGTACCAGAAACCACAGCAATGTCAAACTATATCAAAGAAAACCTTAACTACCACGGTCTAAACAAGGTCACATTTAAGAACCGCTATCCGTTGCGGTTCATCAAAGAGCTGTTTGAACGTCTTTGTGGGGTCAAGATCTTCTCCAAATTGGATCCCCGTGGGGCCTACAACCTCATTCTTATCCGCCAGGGAGATGAGTGTATGGCTTTTAATATCCGTGATGGACACTTCAAGTACCTGGGGATGCCGTTTGGACTCTGTAATGCACCAGCTGTCTTCCAGGAATTTGTTAATGACATCTTTAGAGACTTGCTTTATGTCTGTGTAGTTGTCAATTTGGACGGTATTCTGGTATTCTCTCTGGACCTTGAGACCCACCAAGTCCACGTACAGCAAGTCCTCAGTTGTTTAAGGCTCAATTGTCTTTAAGCCAAACTTGAGAAGTGCCAATTCCATCAGCGGAGTCTTCCATTTCTCGGCTATATCATCTCTGACAGAGGTCACTGGATGGATCCTGCCAAGCTATCTGCGGTTCTTCAGTGGCCTTGTCCTGCAGGAATATGCGCTATACAGCAGTTTCTGGGTTTCGCAAATTACTACCGGCAGTTCATCCTGCACTTCTCCTCTCTGGTGTCTCCTATTGTGGTGCTCACCAAGAAGGGTGCCAACCCCTTACTCTGGCCTTTGGCAGATTAGGAGGCCTTCAAGAACTTAAAGTCTATGTTTGCTTCAGTTCCAATTCTTGTACGTCCTGACACAGAGAAGTCTTTCCATCTGAAAGTGGATGCCTCCTCAGTAGGGGTCGGTGCAGTGCTCAAGCAGAAGGATCCCAAAGGACGAACCCTCACCTGTGGATTTTTTTCCAAGACCTTCTCCTCCACAGAGAGGAATTATTCTATAGGAGATTGAGAACTGCTGGTGAGTAAGCTCACCTTAGAGTGCCGTTACCTCCTGGAGGGAGCTCGGTTTCCGGTCAGCATTTATACGGACCACAAGAACCTTCTCTATCTCCAGACTGCTCAGCGACTCAATCCACATCAAGCTCGCTGGTCACTCTTCTTCTCCCAGTTCGATTTCCTCATTCATTTCCGTCCAGCTGAGAAGAACATCAAGGCTGCCGCCCTCTTGGGCCTCAGATGTCATTTGCATGTCATCTCTCCTGAATGACTGGTACTGGCCGCGCCTGTGGATCTTCGACAACTACCTCCTGGCAAGACCTATATACGACCTGCTCTACGGAGGAAGGTTCTGACTTGGGGACATTGCACATGTGTGGCTGAGCATTCTGGGGTGCAGCGCTTTATTGCCCTCATTTTCCGATTCTACTGGTGGCCAGATCTGGCCAAGGATGTTTGGGGCTTTGTCCGGAATAAACCGTCACGTCTCAAGCCTGCTGCTCTTCTTCTGCCGTTGCTGATGTACAGCTGTCCGTGGACTCATGTGGTCATGGACTTCATCACGGACCTGTCGCCTTCATCAGGTAATACCTTAATCTGGTTGGTGACTGACCATTTTTCAAAGATGTCCCACTTTGTTCTCTGCTCCACGTCTTGCCAGCCAGTTCTTCCGTCACATCTTCCGACTCCATGGACTTCCCCAGCACATCATCTCTGACTGTGAGGTTCAGTTCGTCTCTAAATCCTAGCGTTCTATCTGCAACCAACTTCAAGTGAAATTGGACTTTTCTTCCGCCTATCATCCCCAGTCTAATGGGCAGGTGGAAAGAGTTAATCAGACCCTGGGCTGCTATCTTCGCCACTTTGTTTTATGCCCATCAGGACGATTGGTCCACTCTTTTGCCATGGGCAGAGTTCTCTTACAACTCCTTGAACTCTGCGGGCTCTGCCCCATTTTTTGTCAATTATGAACTGCATCTTCACCCTCCTCTTCCTCTGCCTGTGTCATTGGATGTTCCTGCTGTTGTGAAATTGGTACGGAAAGTCTGGTTGTCTTCCAAGTATGTCTGGCTTAAGATCCCTGGCTACAAGCTTGGTCCGCGTTTCCTGGGTCCCTTCGAGGTGCTGAGTAGCATCAGTCCGGTGTCCTACAAGCTGAGCCTTCCTCCCACCATGCGCATCCCAAACTCCTTCCATGTCTCCCTGCTCAAGCCTGTCATCCTGAACCGCTTCTCCCGACAAGTGTCCTGTGGCCGACTCCTTCGACATCTATGAGGTAAAGGAGATCCTCAATATGAAGACGGTGAGGGGTAAGCGGTACTTCTTGGCTGACTGGAAGGGTTTGGGCCGGAAGAGAGATCTTGGGAGCCCGAGGAAAATATTTTGGACCGGGACCTCCAGCAGAGATTCCTCCAGCCCAGGAAGAGGGGGAGGCTTAAGGGGGGGTGGGTTCTGTCATGGGTAGTCCTGCAGCCCATATCGTGGGTCGCAGGCTCACCCATGCCCCTATCTCATCGCCAGCGTGTTCTTGACTCCGGCTTAAAAAGATTTAAAGGGCCAGTGTGCCGCTAATTGGCGCTGCCCATTTTCTGGTAATCTATTTAAGCCTGCCTCTTCCTGATAACCCTGCCGGATCTTTGTGCCTATGCCTGACAGAAAGCTCCCAAGCGATATTCCTGCGCTCCTGCTCCTGTTTTCCCATGTTCCTGCGTTCCTCTGGGTGCCTGCTTCTGAGTTCCTGTGGCCTGTCTGTTCCTGCTCCTGAGTTCCCGTGTCTTGCGTTCCTGTGTTCCCACGTTCCTGTGTCCCGTGTGCCTGTGTTCCCATTCCCTTCTGCCTGGACCTCCCGTTGCTGACCCCGGATTGGACGTGACCTTGCATCTCTGCCACCTGCCCTGACCCTGTGCCTGAACCTGACCACGAGACTCTACTGCTATTGAACCTTGAACTCGGCTGCCACTATGGGCTAGTCGCACTTGTGGAACGACCTGGTAGTACCCTGCTGCAGCAAGACCATCTTGCTTTGTAGCGGGCTCTGTGTGTTCTTTTCACACAGTATCTGGTTACTACACCTGGACTATAAATGCAGAAATATTTCTCAGTATATATATTCTGGTTACTGTGAATACAGTTAATAGCGGCTCAGGCCAGAGGACAGTCCCCATGTACAAAAAACACAGAAATAATTTAAAAATATGTATCTGGCTGCATCAAAATGTCTAAGGCCTCATGTACATGGCTGTCTGTTTTGAAACAGCTGCAAACTATGCAGCCCATTTTAGGATGAGGGTCGCTCACCTCTCCCATGTCATCGTGAACATGCACTTTTTACTGTGCACAATAGACCTCTGTGGGGGCCATGAGATAGCCACACAAATTGCCTCCATACTGTCATGTGCAGGAGGGCTTTGGCCGTATGCACACGCATGTGCTGTTTACAGTCCGCAAACAACGGACGTATGGTTCCCTGTTTGCGGCCCGCTGATAACAACCCGAGCCAAAAAGTGTGAATAGGTCCTGCTCTGGGCAGTCAGTTCAGGAACGGGGCCATGAAATATGGGGCTGTAAAATCCATGGCTGTGGGCATGTGCTCATATAAGTAAATGGAGGCATGTGCTAGCCACTGAAACAACAACTAGCACATCGCCCCAATGTATGTTTGTGGCATAAATGTGACATGTAATTGCCAGTCCCTTTCCTTATGAGACTCAGTTTATAATATAAAATTATCTCTTCTCTAGAAAGAAACTGAAAAGAATAAACAACACACATTTTCTATATTTGTTGATGCCACTTCACTTTGTTGACTTAAAAAGAAAAAAAAAACTTTGTGTTTTCATTCCTATTGTAAACTACTGATCATTGAGGCTTGGCCAATAGATAGTATCAGCTCCCAGAGTCTATTTTATGGGAGGCCTATAGAAGCATATCTGTTGAAGGCATTCATGCAAGTTATTACTTACTGCCCTGTATATTCATAAATTAATAGCTTCTCTGTGGATGAAAAACAAAAATTAGACAACCATTAAAGTTGAACAATGTTTGAAGAATATTAAATATTAATGCAAGTATTGAAAAAAAATTGCTAAAGATATGTGCAGAGATGCCCAGAGCATAACAATTCACATCTAAGAATGCAAATAATGAAAACTTGTTTCTGATAGACAGACTGCCTGGTTTACTGTTTAAATTAAATTTGCCTATTGCTTATTCTATTACCTGGAAACACAATTCTACAATTGTCATAGGTTCTTAAAGTTCAGCTAAAATATATTGTGAAAACAGATCTATCTACATTACTTCCATAGAAAGTTTCACATTTTATCTCAATTGTTAAAAGGTATATTTCTCTGGTAGGAAAGATGTAAAAGAAGTTTCTTATATTCATTTGCACTATAGGTGTACACAGAATTTGTTAAAAAGGAAAGTGACCATTTAGTAGGGAGGAGTAAACCTGTTAAGGAAGGGAGGATGACCCCACCCAACCACATAATGGGTTCTGTAGGTTTGTTCTTAAGTTGAATTTGTATGTAAGTTGGGATTGTACATTTTATAATTGTAACCCCAGCCAAAATTCTTTTGGTCTCTGTGACAATTGGATTTTAAACTTTTGAGTTGTCAATAGAACCAGAAGTAACAATAAATCTTCATTGCAGACATCTTTGATAATTGTTACAGTTGATCATGAAAGCCTTGGACTAAAGTGCAGTAAATTACAAACATCCAAAGGGCCGTTTGTAACTAGAAGTCATCTGTAAATCGAGTGTTCTTAAGTCGGATACCGCCTGTATTAGTTCTACTAATTAGTATAACAGTAGTATAACAGCATTATAAGTAGAGTAATCACACCTTTTATATTATCTATATAAAATCTAAAATTTAAGATTATTAATTAAATCCTCCAAACTGCTCCTTCTAACATTAATAATACTTTATTATGCTAACAAATAAAAAATAATCAACCAAGACAACACATTTGCCCAATTATTTCTCACACTCTCTGTAAACAGTGATTGTTTGACCATGTTTTACAGCCAAAGGCCCAGAACATCTGACAGTCATTGAACCTAAACTGTTCTAGTGCCAAATGTGGGACCATCTATCCAACAGCTACAACTTGGCTGAAACTGTCATGAAACAGGACATTGGAATCATGCATACTAGCAAATCTACAACAGAATGGTTGAAATGATAGAATTAAGGTGTTGCAATGGCCAAGTCAAAGTTCAGACCTCAACACAAATGATCTAGCTTAAAGGGAACATTTTCATCAAGATCCCTCATTATTACCTGAAGACAGATTCCCCTTGGTTGTTTATTGCTAATTCCCAATCTGCTTTTATAACAACCATTTATGGTTCCACTCACCTTTAAAAGTATGTGAAAGTATGCATCAAGTCATGGAGGGGTCTGTTACAAGGCTGCAATCATCATTATTATGTGCTTTTTGCTTTGTTAGCCTTCTTCCTCCCCTCCCGCATGCAGCTGTAAGCTCACCCTATGCAAATCTCTGCCAGATCATGCCTGCAGGGGGGGGGGGGGGGGAGGAAGAGCTAGCAGAGCAGAGAGGAGATGATGTTGATGAAACAAGGATTGCAGTCTTGCACGGGCACCCCATGACTCAATGCAATTTGCTGGCAGGGATTGGCAGGGGTTGGTCATTAGGCAGTGACTTAGGAGCTCTTTTGACTATTAGATTTATGATAAATGTGGCACATGAGATGTTAATTTCTGCAGAGGATACACAACATTTTAGTTAAAAGTCTCAAATTAGTCTCAAGTAGTTCCTCCTAGTCAGGGGTGCATCAGCCACAATGCCAGTTGAACCTCTCGCCTCAGGCAGCACCACCTACAGCAAAAATGAGCAGTATCAGGGGCACAGTTATCTGCTACAAAGCAGGACCTGCCACTTAAAAAAGTGACTCTTCATACTTGATTTTGGCATTGGTGTGCAAAAATAACCTGATATATTACTACTGGATGGGGCAGAGGGGACCCCATTGTATGGTTTGCCCCAGGAAGCAGAGAGTTTAGGTTCACTTCTGCTCCTTTTTTTCTGCACCACTGAGAGACTGTTTTTTTGGAACTAGGTTTGCAACTTTTTGAAATGTTGCCCTCCTTAAATCTTTCTAGCACATCTGGATTATTTTGGAAAATCTGGAGTGAGTTGGCTCAAGTGAAAAGCAGAGTGGGTAGGAAACAATTTCAAAAGCGGGGCGACTTTAACAATTGTGAAACATTTTGGCAACAAAAAAACTGATGTGACTGCAATGATACATCCTCCCCATTGTGTGGAGGATGTAATTTATATGAAGATATGAACATATATATAGATGGGTGGATAAATATACACATGGCGATTGTGTATATACTGATGATTAGTATTCACCCATTGGATACCTATTTCACAGAGAAACATGTGGGAGGTTATAAAATACTCCTATTCATAAATGGTACAGATAATTTCCAATTAGAACTACAAAACCCATGTCTAGTCTATTACTGCACTCATAAATTGTTTTAGCATGAAAAAGAAAATCAAACGCTAAGGACCACAATATTGTTTCCATGTTTGGAGCTGGAACTAATGTTAATATTATGTGTAATGCTAATATAATACAGAGACAATTTTTAATAATAATCTGAAAATTGAAGTAAACAATCAATTTGAATGTATTTTAAGTAGAAAGGAAAAATCATTACATGAGTACAATGAATAATGACAAAAAAATGTTCAGTGAGAGTATGTTGGAAATTATCTCGACAATGTGGTGTGCTTACTTCTTTCCTAGGTTTTCATGGTCTGACAATGTAACAGGCTTTCTTTATTATTCATGTATGCTATTCTCCATAAATGTATCTTCATTGGTCATTTGCTGTTGGCATGGCGATTGCTATCAATTTACAGAAGTAACCTTTCAACTCACCAGAAAAATAAATATATTAGAGAAGTATATATTAAGTAGAATGATAATACTGTGCAAAGGATAAAAAAAGACAATTGGGAAACGTGATTCTGGCTCTTAATTCCAAACACCATATCTTTCGGGGTTTGTGTGATTGTAAAAGAATGCTTCATAAGTTGTGATGAGCTGACTCAAACCATAATTTTCGGATCTGTGCCAAACTTTGCAGGTTTGAGTCCCAGAATCGGACTTCAGCCAAAAGTTTGAATACAGGGTTTGGCTCATCGGTAGAGGTGATCGTTTGGTTACAGTCTGCTTATCCCTACCTATAAGTGGTACACTAAGTGACTTTCTTTCCAAAAAGTACAACCTTGTATACAGTTGTGTAACCAATACTCTTGGGTGGATATCTTGAGATATGAGTATCACAAGTGAGGGCCAGTTTATATCCTGGTTAGTCCATCAGTTTTTATAAAGGTAGAGGCATTTACTCATAGATCCAGGCACAATAACTGTTGTATTTTTTATCCTTAAAATCAACCTTTAAAATTATGGCAATCAAAAAGGCTCATAGGGTTTTACCAGTGCCTCTCCGTGCAGGAACTTCACAGACTGCTACACTGTGCAAGAAGCACTTCCCTCCGTTCCTCTGTGTGCTGAAGCTTCCTCTGCTGCTGTGAGCTTACAGCAGGAAAAGGAAGGGGAAGTAATGAGTGAACAATTGGGAGGGGGAAACAGTGTAACAGTGTGTGAAGCTGCAGCATGGAAGGGCTTGGTAATGCCCCAAAAGTTCTCCCGGCTAATTAGCATAATATTAAAAGTTGATTTTAGAAGGAAAGAGGAAATGGATAACAAATATAAGAAAATTGTAATGAAATGGTTAAAACGAGACAGCCTCGGGTCTTCGGCAGATCCGAGGCGGACTTGGAGACCGGTTGCCGCTCCCCGATGACTTCACGTCTATTTAAAGCCACCGCCAGCTTTGCCAGCGGCGATCAACGGGATAACTTGCTTGCAATATGCAGCAAAGACTTACTGGCTATGGAGAGGGTTCAGCCCATGAGCCCTCTCCATGCACCCGCACCCGACATGTGCAGTACTATTATGGTGCATATCGTTAAGGGGTTAAAGGACTATTATGTGTCCCTATTAGATGTTTTGTTTTATGTTTACGTCTTTTCTTCACTTTTCCTTACTTTGGAATATTTACTTCTATTTTTCTAAGTTTATCATTATCACTGAGTCATTTATAATCGTTGTATATAAAATGAGTCAAGTGGCAAAATCCAAATGCCTCAGGCAAGTGGATTTGATTGTGGTCAGACCTATGGAGGAAATAAAGTGCTGTAATATGGAAACTGGATGTTTATAATTGTTCTATGCAGAATATTGAGATACATTTTAAGTAGACATCCTGTACTTGCAGATGAATTTCTCATGCTATTGTTAATTAAGTCAATGCATCTTTGCTTCTCAGTGTTCTGTGCTCTTTGATGAAAGACATCCTTGAACAACTAATTTTTCTGTAATTATGGACAAATCTGCCAATGGCTCATTTAAAGAACATGTGTCGCTTTTCTTTTTCTTTTGTAAGTGCTATTGACTTGAAAGTATTTTCTTTTAATTTAAAACATTCTAAATGTACTTCTAGCTAGTGATAGGCAATTTTGGTTAAAGGTAATCAGTAGAAATGAGTGGTTTGGTCAAAATTAGGTTTCAACAAGTTTGTCCAAATTATAAACGTTTTCACGTCGGGTTACCCGAATTTTCTCCGTTTTGCGCTGATGTTCCCTGAATTGCCCTGGGATTTTAGCGCATGCAATCGGACTGTGGTGCATGGGCACCGTCATGCACGCGATGGAAATTGGGGGGTGTGGCCGTCGGATTAGGAGAAACCGCCGTATTTTTTTTAAAAAATGTGTCGCTTGACACGCACTTACCTGCACCCCGTCTGGCTTGGTGAAATTCTGTGAACTCCGACGGAATTCAGCGCAATTGCTGTTGTTTGTTCTTTTTGCATTGGAGATTTTCTCCTACTTGTGATACCATTGAGCTTTGCGTGTTGGATAGTAACTCCCGCTGGTGGCAGTCAAAAGCAGATGGCGCATGGGCACATATTAACTGTGGCACATGGTAACAGATGGTGTGTAAAACCCACATAAAAACTGCCATACTGTAGTATCACACTATATGGTATGATCAATCAGACAACCTAGGTTTAAAATACACTAGTGCAGTGATGGCAAACCTTTTAGACACCGAGTGCCCAAAACTTCAACCAAAAACCCACATATTTTTTGCAGTGCCAATGCGACAATTTAAGCAGTAACTTATTACTCCCTGCTCACAGGTTTAAATTGTATCGGCACCCGAGGACACCAATACAGTAGAAAGAAGTTTGGTATTATCATTTTATCTTCCTTCCAGGGTCCTGGGACTGCAAGAGGCTTTGAGTGCTGTTTGGCAAACTCTGTGCTGGGGTGATGGTCCGGGTGCCCATAGAGAGGGCTCAGAGTGCCACCTCTGGCACCACTGCCATAGGTTAGCCACCACTGCACTAGTGGGTCTGAAAAAGTGTAAAAAAAGAGTTTAAAATATGTGAAAAATTAAAAAAAAAGTTCAAATCAGCTTGCTTTCCCTACAACTGATAAAATAATAAAATACAAAATCATCAACATGTTTGTTCTATCAAAATATAATAACATTTATTCCTGGTGTTGAATTCCATAATAAACAATAGTGCCCAAATGTCTGAATTGCCACTGTACAGAAGGTTTTTCATTTTTTTAAACAACTTGGCGCTCAGCATTCAATATATATCAGGCATTGAGCTGATACCGATTCAACTCGTAATCAGAACTGAGCCAGCATCATAAAACACAGGGTGTCAGCTGTAACTAACAGCTGACACCCCAGTGTAACACCTGAGTGATCTCTGATCGTAGGTGTTCAACCTGTTAAATGCCGTGTTCAGTGCGAACTTGCCATTTTACTTGCCTCTCAGGGGTCTCTCCCCCATGGTGGACCCCCTGTGCTGTGGGCGCAGATAATTTCAATGACAACCATGAGGTCCGATCAGGACCACAGGGCTGTCCGCAGGCAGTGACTGTAAGATCTCGTCTACGTAAGATCCTGTCATGTGCATAGGCTGGCTGAGGTAATACCCTGGAATACATCAGTATTGCAGGGTAAAATCACGAGCAAGCACCGTCCCACCGTTTTAAAAAAGTTTAACAAATTTTTATTCAATAAAAAATAAATTAATAAAAATGCCCCAAATCTCCATTAACGCATAAAATGACATAAAAACACATAAAAGTCAAAATGATAACACTATCCCTACATATATAGTACAAAAAAATTCAATAAACAGTGATCAAAAAAACATATCTACTCCAGAATAATACTGGTGTAAAGTAAAACATGTCCAGCAAAAACAAGCCATCATCCAGCTCTGTAGACAAAAAAAGTGAGTGTTATTGCACTTGGAAGATGGCAATGCAAAAACTATAGATTGTGAGACACTGAAGGGGTTAACTGTGGATGGGCGGTATGTTTCCCCTAGGTTTTGCTATTATGCAAGGCCTTAGTGCTGAGGTTGGGTTGTCCAGCACCGTGGACACAGGTGGTGGGAACAGCCCAATCAGCCTGCATAAAGCCGCTCAGCAGAGCTGAGAGTGTGTTCTCTCTGAGTGGAGGCTGGAGAGCACGCAGCCTTGACCTCTGTGCCTGGAGCAGCCAAGTGTTTTTGTTAGTGGTGAGTCAGAGAACCATTGTTTAGTTAGCACCCTGACGGGTAGGATATTATTTTGTTTTTGATGCCTGAATGTGAAGGCTGTTTTATTTTGTTCCTGCTGAAATAAACACAGGCTAGACCTATTTTGGACTGTACCTTGGTCTCACTGTCGTGAACTGCATCACAGCACCCCGCTACCACGGTCTCTACTGGGCCAAATCCCCACATATGGTGCTTCGGATTGCGGGCAGTTAAAAAAGACACACACCTGAAAGGCTCGCTACATCCTGCAACATTGCATGGCCTGGGTGAAATTGCAGGATACAGCCAAGATGGAGGACTTTATTAAATACCTGCAAGAGGAGGCCAGAGCTAATCGGCAGCAGCAGCAAGCCATGCTCCGGCAACAGCAGGAAGAGTCCCAGGCTAATCGGCAGCTGCAGCAAGCCATACTCCAGCAACAGTAGGAGAGGTCCTGTCAGCAGCAAGCCATGTTCCAGCTGATGATGGAAAAGTTATCTGGCATTATGGCGGCATCGCAGACGACGGCTACGCAGGGGTCCCATACTGGTTTGCAAGGGTACCCGGTAGTCCAGCATTCCGCACGGGCTGCAGTGCAGAAGGCCTTACAAAAGATGACGGCGACCGACGACGTGGAGGCGTATCTCACTGTGTTTGAGCGAGTAGCTGAGCGAGAGGAGTTACCAGCAGTGGGCAGATGTCCTGGCACCGTTCTTGACTATCGAATCGCAGAAGGCTTACTACGACCTGAGTGAAACGGAGGCCCGTGAGTACCCCCAGCTAAAGGCGGAGATTCTGGCTCATCTTGGGGTCACCGTTCAAGTTCGTTCCAGCCGGGTCCACCAGTGGGCTTACTCAGAAAAACTACCCCCACGCTCCAAAATGCATGACCTGATCCATCTTGTCCGGAAGTGGCTACAACCAGAGGACTGCACCCCAGCACAGATGGTAGAGAGAGTGGTCCTCGACAAGTTCACCCGTTCTCTGCCCTCTTGGTTCCAGCAGTGGGTTGGACAGGCCGGTCCCACAAAAGCTTAGGAACTCGTGTCCCTAGTAGAGAGATATCGGGCTACGGAGGACCTTCTACTTACCTCTCCCACACGAAGCAGTGCCAGTGACAGGGTCACCAAACCATCTAGTAAGACCGCTACTGCGGAAAAGGGGAGACATGTCAGGTTGGGAGGGGGTTCATTGGGGGGCGTGGATACCCAGAAACCCAGTGAGGCTCGTGACAGAGGTCATAGCCGTATCCAGTGCTGGCGATGCCATGAAATGGGCCATATTGGAGCCAATGGACTGCAACCAGACCCGACGAGTGTCACTGTTTGCCCGGCCGGTTCTGGCAGCCGAGTTAGTCACGGATGCAGAACCCCAAGTGTGCATGGTCACAATCGGTGATCACACAGTGGAAGCCTTGCTAGACTCAGGGAGTCTGGTCACCCTGGTGCGGGGAACTTTGGTTGAACCTGGACTATACAGTGGGCGGAAAGTGGGAGTGTTGTGTATACATGGGGACACTCGCGAATATCCCACTGCTGTCATCAACCTACATACCCCTTGTGGTACTATTACCCATGAAGTGGGGGTGGTGGGGACCCTGTTTCATGAGGCTATTATCGGCAGAGACTTACCTGTGTTTTGGGACCTCTGGAGACGAAGACCCACCTCAGGTGCTGTTGCAGATAATGGACAACAGGTATGTCCGGCAGTGGCCCCTGAACCCTTTGAGGCCGATGTACCCACACCAGCAGTAGGGGTGACCCCATGTGATGAATTCTCTCCCCTAGAGGTTCTAGCTGGTGAGGTCGAGGGCCACAGGGAGGTAGCTGACATGCCGGACCTTGAGATCTCCCGTGAAAATTTTGGGGCTGCACAGCTACAGGACCCTACCTTATTTAAAGCACGGGAGAATGTTAAAGTAATAAATGGGGTACTCCAAATACCAGGGGCTGACAAAATATACCCCCGAATGGTGATTGTTGGGGAACTTTTGTACAGGGTTGACCAGATACGGGGTGAGGAGATTGAGCAACTTGTAGTACCCCAATCGGCACATAAACATGTGGTGGGAGGGCACTTAGGTGCTGAGAAGACCCGAGAGAGGATCCTGCAGAGATTTTTCTGGCCCGGGGTGTGGGAGGAGGTAAACCGGTATTGTAGCTCCTGCCCTGAGTGCCAACTTACTGCCCCGGTGTCCCACTTCAGGAGTCCTCTGGTACCGTTACCAATCATAGAGGTGCCGTTTAAACGGATTGCAATGGATTTGGTTGGCCCCATAGTCAAGTCCACAAGGGGGCACCAGTACATCCTGGTTATCCTGGACTACGCTACGTGGTATCCAGAGGCAATCCCGTTAAGGAACACCTCCTCCAAAAACATTGCTAGGGAGCTGTTCAAGGTGTTCTCCCATACAGGCCTCCCCAAGGAAATCTTGACTGACCAGGGAACCCCATTCATGTCTAGAGTAATGAAGGAGATGTGTAAATTACTCCAGGTTAAACAGCTCCGCACCTCTGTATATCATCCTCAGACAGATGGCCTGGTCGAGAGCTTTAACAAGACCTTGAAGGGAATGCTAAAGAGGGTGGTCAGCAAAGATGGGAAGGACAGGGATTGTTTGTTACCTTATTTGATGTTTGCCATACGTGAAGTTCCCCAGTCCTCCACGGGTTTCTCACCCTTTGGTCGTTCCCCACGTGGGCTTTTGGATGTAGCTAAGGAGACCTGGGAACAGGAGAGGACCCCCCACCGTAGTGTGATTGAACACGTCTCCCTTATGCAGGACCGCATAGCGGCAGTAATGCCCCTTGTAAAGGAGCATATGACAAGGGCACAAGAGGCCCAGTCTAGGGTCTACAATAGGTCAGCCAGACTCAGGACCTTTAACCCAGGTGACAGAGTGTTAGTTCTGGTGCCCACCGTTGAGAGTAAGTTCTTGGCGAAATGGCAAGGTCCATATGAGGTCATGGAGATAGTGGGGGACGTTAACTACAAGGTATCTCAGCCGGGGAGGAGGAAACCCGAACAGATATACCACGTGAACCTCCTAAAGCCATGGAGGGAAATAGAGTCCCTGATAGCTGTGGGAGTAGGAAAAGCGTCTGTCCCCAAGAAGGTGACACTGGAGGTGGGTGTACCCGAAGCCAAGGTGCCTGAAGTACGGATCTCGGAGTCCCTCTCCAGGGCCCAGATTCAGGAAGCGAAGGAGTTTGTGCTCCGAAACGTTGATGTGTTCTCTAAGTTACCGGGACGTACTTCAGTCATCAAGCATGACATTATAACCGAGCCCCACATCCGGGTACACCAAAAACCCTACCGGGTCCCTGAAGCGCGCCGGCTTGCCATATCCGAAGAAGTCAGGCAGATGTTAGACCTGGGGGTTATCGAGGAGTCTAAAAGTGTCGAGTCCTATTGTGTTGATTCCCAAACCTGATGGTTCCCTACGGCTCTGCAATGACTTTAGGAAGTTGAACGAGGTGTCCAAATTTGATTCTTACCCTATGCCCAGAGTTGACGAGTTGATAGAACGACTTGGACAGGCTAGGTTCTTCTCCACCCTTGACTTGACGAAAGGGTATTGGCAGGTACCCCTTACTGACAGGGCTAAAGAGAAGACCGCTTTTGTTACTCCTGATGGGCTTTTTCAGTATGTGGTACTTCCCTTTGGGCTACATGGGGCTCCTGCCACATTCCAGAGGTTAATGGATCTCCTGCTAAAACCTCACCGGAGATATGCCTCGGCCTACCTGGATGACATCATAGTCTATAGTAACGATTGGGAGAGTCATCTAGCCAAGGTGCAAGCAGTGGTAGACTCCCTGAGGGCAGCAGGGTTGACAGCGAACCCCCAAAAATGTGCACTGGGTCTGGAAGAGGCCCGTTACCTGGGGTACCGTATTGGGCGAGGTGTCATCAAACCCCAAGTAAATAAAGTGGAGGCTATCCAGCAGTGGCCACGACCTATGAGCAAGAAGCAACTGAGGGCTTTCCTAGGCATAGTGGGCTATTATCGCCGATTTATTCCCGATTTTGCTACCATAGCGGCACCCCTGACTGACCTGACCAAGGGTAGCAGGTCGGTGATGGTAAAGTGGAGTGAAGAGGCTGAGGGGGCGTTTCAGCGACTTAAGACGGTTTTGTGCGAGGGACCAGTACTGATCACCCCTAACTTCACCAAGACCTTTATTGTGCAGACTGACGCTTCTGACGTGGGCTTAGGGGCTGTCCTGTCCCGAGTAGTGGAGGGTGAGGAACATCCTGTAACATTCCTGAGCCGCAAGCTCACACGTCCTGAGAAGAACTATAGCATAGTTGAGAGGGAGTGCTTGGCGATAAAATGGGCTCTGGAATCCCTGAGGTATTACTTGATAGGGCAACAGTTTACACTAGTGACCGATCACTCTCCCCTCACCTGAATGAGTCAGGCCAAAGAGAGGAACGCCAGGGTCGCAAGGTGGTTCCTAATGTTGCAGAATTTCAAATTCACGGTGGAAAATCGAGCAGAAAAGCTGCATGGGAATGCCGATGCCCTATCTTGTACCCACTGTCTGATGGCCAAAAGTGTTTGCCCCCACAGGGTCAAACAGAGGGGGAGGGTAGGTGAGACACTGAAGGGGTTAACTGTGGATGGGCGGTATGTTTCCCCTAGGTTTTGCTATTATGCAAGGCCTTAGTGCTGAGGTTGGGTTGTCCAGCACCTTGGACACAGGTGATGGGAACAGCCCAATCAGCCTGCATAAAGCCGCTCAGCAGAGCTGAGAGTGTGTTCTCTCTGAGTGGAGGCTGGAGAGCACGCAGCCTTGACCTCTGTGCCTGGAGCAGCCAAGTGTTTTTGTTAGTGGTGAGTCAGAGAACCATTGTTTAGTTAGCACCCTGACGGGTAGGATATTATTTTGTTTTTGATGCCTGAATGTGAAGGCTGTTTTATTTTGTTCCTGCTGAAATAAACACAGGCTAGACCTGTTTTGGACTGTACCTTGGTGTCACTGTCGTGAACTGCATCACAGCACCCCGCTACCACGGTCTCTACTGGGCCAAATCCCCACAAGATTTTTCCCCATATTAGGTTTTATTCTGAGAAATTTAGTAAAACATAAGAAAAAATATCGTCATCGTACTAACCCATAGAATAAAAATAAGATGTTTATTAGGCTATATGGTGAACAACAACAAAAATAAGTAAAAAATCAATTACAAAATTGATGATTTTCTACTCCTCCACCCCCTAAAAATAGTTAATATGTTTTTAAAATAGGGCATACCAACCACAAAATGGTACCACTGAAAAATACATCTCGTCCCGTAAAAAATTCTCCACACATGGCCTCACTAACGGAAACACTTAAACTTTATGTGCCTGCGACCCATATCCCGGGTAGCAGGCACACCCGTGTACTTCTAGGTGCCCCAGCTTCTGAATTCACCTGTCCCGGCTCCAGCGGCGATCCCCGTAATGTACGTGCTCCCTTGTCCTGACTCCGATTCCGTGCTGCCTGTCCTGACCTATTGCTATGTTCTCGACTGAGACATTGTGCTGCCTGTCTTGACCTCCTGCCTGTCCCTGACCATGAGTTTGCCTCATGATTCTGCACTACGCCTTGGCCGCCACCGCAGGCAAAGTCATGCCTGTGGAACGACGTGGTGGTACCACTCCGCAAAAAGTCCAACCTGCTTTGCGGCAGGCTCTGGTGAAAACTGGGAACCACTTAGACTCCGGTCCGTCATCACCTGCGGTGGTACAGAGGATCCACTACCCCTGATCATGACACTTTATAGCCTACAAAAGGGCACCATTGAGGAAACTAAAATCCACTAAGCTTAACTTCCATTGTGGTGTATGTAGTGTTTAAGTGTTACTTAAAGACTACATACAGAAATAAGTGATTTCACATATAATGATTAGTGACAGTCAGCATGGGTTCACTAAGGATAGAAGTTGTCAGTCTAACCTGATCTGCTTTTCTGAAGAGGTGAGCAGATGCCTGGACAGAGGAGCTGCTATAAATATTGTGTTCTATGGATATTGTGTGACTTTGAAAAGGCATTTGACATTGTTCCTTTATAAACGCCTAGTGGATAAAATGGCAGGAATCATTTGCAATTGGATTAAAAACTGTCTGAAGGATCATATCCAGAGAGCTGTAGTCAATGATTCGTAGTAAAAATTGTCACCAGTTAAAAGTGGTGTACCCCAGGGTTCTGTGCTTGGCCCAATATTATTTTATTTATTTATTAATGATACATCTTTTGCAGATAGCACCAATCTTTGTAGTATGTATGTATAACAGTCTAAGGAGGATGTTCATAGGCTGCAGGGAGACTTGGACAAACTGAGTATTTGGTCATCCACTTGGAAAATTAGAATTAATGTGAATAAATGTAAGGTTATGCACCTGGGGACTAATAATCCACATGCAACATATATCATTGGGGTAGTTAATCTGAGGGAGTCCCTTGTTGAGAAGGACTTGGGGGTACTAGTAGATTAAATAAAAGTAGATTAAAAAACAGCAAGCATTGTCAATCATCTTCCTCTAAAGCCAGCAAGATCTTGTCATGTATCTGGATAGGGGGATGTAATATTACCACAGAACAAGGCCTTTAAAAGGAGCTGCATACTCCAGGTGAGGCCGAACCAATGCCTTGTTCTGGAGCTGGAGAGGGTACAACAAAGAGCCACAAAAGTGATAAGGACTATGGACGTTCTCAGTTATAAGGAAATATTAAAACAATAAAAAGATTAAAAAGTTTATTCACCAGAGGTGACAGGGCTTTTTTACAATGAGAACTGTCAATCTGTGGAATAGCCTGTCTCGGGCGCTGGTAACAGCAGGGAGAGCAGAGAGCTTCAAGAAGAGTCTAGATGCCTTTTAACATTTAAATAACACTGATAACCGTTATATAGAATTGTTTCTTCTGAATCCTTTCCTAATCTAATCCCTTCCCTTGGTTGAATTTGTTGGACGTGGTCTTTTTTCAACTGTATAAACTATGTAACTATGTATGTAAATGCATATTTTTCACCAATTTCCCCACATTAGGATTTTTTTCCCCACTTACCAGTACACGGCATGGAATATTAAATACTGTCACTTTGAAGTACAATTTGTTATGCAGGAAACAAGCCTCACACACAGCTCTGTACATGAAAAATAACGGCCAACTTGTTTACAGGACTCCAGTGCTAAAGAGTGTAGCACAATCTACCAGAGTTTGTCTTTAATTTTTGCCATTGTTGCAAATTCTACATTATTACAAAATCCAAACTAAATTAATAATTGGGAGCAACGTATATATAAAAGTTAAAAAAGAAACTTGTGAACAGAAACCTCAGCACAGTAACGCTCTTACTTTCCATTTTTATCACTTACATTCATTATGATCCACAAAAGACTTTTAACAAAATGGTGTTTTGATTCTGCTCATCAGCTGTTAAATCTTCAGGGAAATTAATGTACTGAGCTGTGCAGGGATTCTGAGACTGTCTCATCAGATGTTCTAGCTGGTGCTTACTAATAGTTAAATGTATACAATTAGTGCGGCTATTAAGCAGTCTGCATGGACAACATCCATTTAGAAACACTGCAAACAAATCACATCAAATTTTTAGACAGAAATCTTCCGAAGTCTGGACAAGTGTACAGCATTTACTGACTGCTAGTTAAATGGTCAATCCTAGTAACCCCTGTAGTAGTTCCTGATATGAGTGCAGAGGACTAAAATGTAGCAAAAAAGACTTTAAAGGGAACCTACCACCACGATTCTACCTTTAATGGGAAGTGAGGATAGCACTTTTTTGGGCTAATCCTCACATCCCGGCTATCTTTTAGAAAACTTTGATCCTGGGATATGGAGTGGAGTAGCCGGACATGAGGCTACAAGTCGCGGCTACTCCATGCCCCAGTAGCCTCTTTTCTCCGCCTACCATTTCATCTTCGCAGGTGCCGGGAGACTCGGACGAGGGCGCGCAGCTACGAAATTATTATATTTTGATAGAATGCGCCAATACCTAATGTGTTTATGATTTTTACTGTTTATTTAGATTTATATCAGTTATATGGAAAAGGGTAAAAGGGAGAAAGGGAGGTGCTTTGAATTTTTGTTTTTTTAATTATAATTTTTTTTCTTAAACTTTATTTTATTTTTACTATTACTAAATAGTAAATGGCACATTGTAATTAAATGGTTAAAACAAGACAGCCTCGGGTGTTCAGAAGACCCGAGGCTGCCACGATGACCGACCACCGCTCCCCGTTGACGTCAGGGGGAATGACGTTCGTCACCATGATGGCGGCACCCATGCGCCGGCATCTTTTTGAAGCCGCCGGCATCTTTGCCACAACGATGGACAGGATAACACCCTGCTAGGGTTACTGATAAGCCTTTGCTGCAATATGCAGCACCAGTCGTTAAGAGGTTAAAGGACATCTACCACCAGGATTAAGGATTGAAAACCAAGCACACTGACATACTTTTGTGTGCCCCCTCTGGCAGGATTTGCTCTTCTCTTATTCACTGTATTGCACAAATAACAAGTAAATCCGTAAAATGATAGAAATATCCCATTTATATTAATTAATTGTTTTTTTTTTAATTAATTAATTTTTTTAATATTAGATCAATTTTTTTTAGTTAGTTCTTTTCTTCAAACAGGCATAACATTTTTATTTTTTATAGGGCTTGTTTTTGTAGTTATACATTATTTCATTTTTGGCATCAATTTGGCATAAATGTGACTTTTAATACTTTTTATCTAGTTTTTTTCCCGGTTTAATGTGAAATAAATTAAATTTTTGGTATGTTTTACACAATTTTGCAATATTCACTATGTGGATTGAATAATTATTTAAACTGTACAGGTTGTAATGATTTGTATACAGACCGGAAGGTACTTCTGGTAGCTTTCTGACTAGTAGATGATCAACTGGACTCACCTGAGCATTTCATTAACACTGAATAATATTAGGTATTGATGAGATTATACATTGGGTTGACTGAAGGGTTTGGATATTGGAGGAAGATTATGTATTCTTTGTTTTTCTGTGTCCTTGATTATGAATTGTCCTGATTATTATCATAATTTTTTTGTGTTGCTATACTGGATTTGTGTATAAACTAAAAACTATTATTAATTTTTATAAAGATAGACCCTTTTGGTATGCTATTCTTGTTGAATGTCTACGATTAATTATTGTTAAAATAGGCAATTTTTTGTGATAGTACAATACTTAGCCTAGTATTGGTTGATCATGGTGATGAAGGGTAGAAAAGCCCTATAGGTGCCATATTTGACAGTCACTTATTGCTTCACAAGGGGATTGTCACAGTGCACTAACTATGCCCGTTCCATGAAGTACATTGTCATGGGATACCCATGCATCATCATGAAGTGTTGAGTGGAGGTTGTAACATTGAGTAACATTGAATGGAGGTTGGAATTTGGAGCTCTTTGGAAAGAATTATTATAATTTAACTGGTTCACAACCACCTGCCGTGTATTCACGGGCTGATCCCTCTCCAAAGTCGGTAAGTCTTTGCTGCATATTGCTAGTACCAATCGCAGGTGTTATCCCGGCAATGGCCACTGGCTACAAAAACATAATGGCCTCTGGGCGCCGCCATCTTGCTGAGGATCGTTGCTCCCTGTGCACATTGTAATGAATGAGGAGGAAAATCTTGCCTGAAAATACTGCCTTTAGTATGGCAGTAAATAATAGGATCGATCAGGCAACCTAGTGTTAAAGTACCCTAGGGAGTCTGAAATATAGTAAAAAGAAAAAAAAAGATTTAAAAAAATTATAATTAAAAAACCTAAAAATTCAAATCACCCCCCTCTCCCTAGAACTGATATAAATATAAATAAACAGTAAAAATCATCAACACATTAGGTATCGCCGCGTCCGAAAATGCCTGATCATTTGAAAATGGTACTTTTGCCATTTTGAAAAATATTTTAAAAATCTATAAAAAGTGATCAAAAGGCTGTACAGTACTGAAAATGATATCATTGAAAACATCATCAAAAGTCACAAAAATGACAGCTCCATACAATGAAGTATGAAAAAGTTATCAGAGCCAGAAGATGGCAAAATAAAAAAAAATTGGTACAGGAGGTTTTAATTTTTGTAAATGTATGAAAACATTATAAAACCTATACAAATTATATCCCAGTACAGGTGGTCCCCTACTTAAGAACACCTGACTTACAGACAACCCCTGGTTACAAAGCCAACATTTGTAAAATCCAATTGTCACAGAGATAAAAAAAAAATTGACTGTGGTTACAATTATAAAGTATACAGTTCCGACTTACATACAAAATAAACTTAAGAACAAACCTACAGAACCTATCCTGTACGTAACCCGGGGACTGCCTGTAATTGTATTGACCCAAAGAATAGAGTAGACATGTCACAATGAAAGCTGAAAAATACAAGCCCACAAGAAAACGGTGCAGATGCATTTTTTCATTATTTTCACTGCATTTGGAATTTTTTTTCCGCTTCCCAGTACATGGCATGGAATATTCAATACCATCCCTATGAAGTGCAATTTGTTATGCAGAAAACAAGCCATCACAGAGCTCTTTACATGTAAAAATAAAAAAGTTACAGATTTTTGAAGGTGGAGAGTGAAAAATGGAAATGAAAAAACACAAAAGGGCCTGGTCCTAAACCGGTTAATTTACAGAAGTTATTTTGGGTTTTCTGTGTTTCGATTCTACATGTTAAAATGTAGCAGGCAGTTTACCAGTACATCCTCTTATGTCCCCACTGAATTACTGATGCTTTGCTGCAAGAACATATTTGTTCTTGTTTGTATTATTGAAACAGAAAGGATTTTTGAAGTGTACAGAAAATTATACATGCTTTTCCAATTTTTTTCAAAACAAATCAATGAAATATGTTCAGTCCCAGTGTTCTTTGATAACCCTAAATACATTTCAGAGTATCCATTTGCCTTTAGAAGCCACCAAATATATAATAAAGTACATCTATATGTATTTTATTTTCAGTATAGATACAATTTATTGTGAAGATTGTGATGGTAAGATATTTGTTAGAAAACATTGGTGAACAAACCACATCACGAAAATCAATGAAAAAACCAGATGGCTCAGGGATACAGTTGGTAAAGTATATTGCAGGGTTAGGTTCAAAGGGAACCTGGCATTCAAATTAACCCACCCAAAATAAATACTTTAAAACTATAATTAAAAGGCATTTCTGTTATCCCTAAATGGTTCCTATCTGTGGCTGCAATATTAAAAAATCAGTCATGTACAACTCACCTGAGGACAGACCAATCACAGTAAGTGAGTCCTGCACATTAATTGTTTCCTGCACTGCCCTGCCTTTGTGTTCCGGATTGACAGGTCTCACTGCCACCATCATGCCCCCATTATGGAACTAGTACTTAGGGATTAGCCGCCATAATTCAACTACAAACATATACAACTTCCTTTACTTTCCACTGCTTACCTCTGTGAGGCTGAAGAGAATTTCCGATGATGGGGTGAGGAGCAGGTATGAGAGAGACAGTGGATTTGCGTGACTTGCATCTGCTACCTCATTAACCACTGCCTTAGAATAGAGGGGGTTGAGAGAGAGGCTGGCTATGTGCAGAGAAATCTACTTTGCCCTTCACCCCTCCCTCAGGAATTCTCTTCAGCCAGGTTAGCAGTGTCAGCCCCGGTAAGGAGGGCAGGGTAACTTGGCTGTATACTGCAGCTGCCTGTCTGCATGACTGGAACAGGGAACATCATTAAAAGTCTTTTTTAAAAGACTGGTGGCTCTAATCCCATGGGCAGAGGCATCAGTGGAACATAAGGACATCTAAAATGTACTGTGTGTGGTTTGTGGGGGAAGGGAGGGTGTGGCTGGTGACAGGTTTTCTTTAAAGAAAAATCAGCACATACTCTGAACATCTCACAGAGCAATGTTTAATCCATCCTCCAGAAATTGAAGGGGTATGGTAAAACAGTTGACCTACCAAAATATGCACTACAACCTAAACTGAAAGTTCAGTCTAGAAGAGTATGAATTAGGAAAACATTCTAGCAGCACAGGTTACTTTAGATGAGATCCACAGTTCTGGTGATAGAATCTGTTTACAGGCAATATTTTAGTCATGTACACAAAAAATCTAGAATTCATGGAAGAGTGGCAAGAAGTAAGCCATTTTAAAAAGAAGCTAAGAAGTCCAGTTTGCAGTTGCAAAAAGCTACGAAGGGGGCACAGCAAGTGTATGGAAGAAGGTTCTCTGGATAGATGACACCAAAATGAAACTTTTGGCCTAAGCGTTTGAGGGAAAATGGATGGAAGAGATTCTTGTTTCAAAACCTGTTAGACGCTGCAAAAAAAACTTGAGGCTCACCTTCTAGCAGGACACGGTGGGCACACAACGTAGCATGGTGGGCACACGTCAGTGATGGGGAGAGGAGGAAGGGGGGAGCGCCGCTCACCCCCACCCCTCTCCATAGAGGAACATGGGGCACGCCACCGTATTCCGGGAAAAGATAGGACATGTTCTATCTTTTCACGAGCTAAGGAACGGTACCGCTCCCGTAGGGTGTTGAGCACCCATTGCCGTCTATGGGGGACGTATAGCCGACGTATATATGTCGGCCGTATATATGTCCCCCATACGGCTGTGTGAATGCAGCCTAAGTTACAATGATATTGTTAATGGTCATATGTTAAAAGGATTCAAATCCAGATCTACATCCAGTTGAGAATCTGTGGCCTGACACAAAATTTCACGAATGTTCACAAACATTCTCCAACCAATCTGCCTAAGCTAGAGCTATTTTTCAAAGAATGGTCAAAACTAATAGAGACATACCCGAAAAGACTTGAAGATGTCATTGTATCTGAAGGTGTTCATACACACTATGCATGCCATACTTTACATGGCACACTCCTTTTTTATTTAGCCAAAATTTGCAAAAGGGTGCATGATTATCTCTAAACTGCACAAAAACATGATATTTTTGTTGCTCAAAAAATATTTAAAAGATCAATAAAATACAATAAGTTTTTGGCTGTAATTTTTTAAAATAGGAAAACTACTGTATCAGTGTAACTCATACTTATTGCATACGGGACCACCTTGTAAGTATTTATTAGTATTTATTTATTAGTATAAATAAGTATACAAAAGGGGGGGAGCAGCACCTGTGTACAGGGATGATTGGGTGCAAATCTTGGCTGCATTGGGAATAAAAATACCTTGATTATTCACCTTAAATCTTGGAGTGCTGTCAATTGTTTGTAATATATATATATATATATATATATATATATATATATATATTTATTTATATCAGGTATTTTTAAGATTTGAATTCTATCAGTTGCTCTTTGGAGATACAGAGCAATTTGAATACTGGTAATGTGTGCGACTGATTAGTCCTGTCAAGCTAGCCACAGGTTAACAGGCCTCATTTCCCATTTCTGACAGCAATATATGCTGTTTCATGCTTCATTCACATTCTCTATGTTGAACACAAACCAGGGTCATTCTATATATGGAAATTTCTGTCTCCGGGGCAAAAAAATTAAAAAAGGTGAGATTGGCGCTTTAACCTCACTGGCCTCAGAAAATATGTTTTAGTCTGATACATTATACTAGTGGGAATTATTTATCAAGAAGATACAAGCCTGATATTTCAAAAATAATGAATTGTTCTGCTTTTGCAGCTGAAATTTTATGGTCTGGAGAGCATCAGCCAAAAATCCAAAGGAATTAAATAAACTTGGAAATGCTATATCATGAAGAACAGTTATGTAACTTATTTTCTGATAGTCTTGTCAAGTGTCACTGAAATCAGCTTTTCAAAGCTTTAATCTTTATTGAAACATTATTCTTTTTATCATGTGGACCTGCTGTTTTCAGACAGAGCCTGTTTTGGACCCTTCTGTCCGTAATTATGATGATGAGAAAAAGTTGTGTGATTGTGGTGCCTTCATTTAATAGAATTCATTTGTTCCCTTTCCCCTCACCAAACTTTGAATGCATTGAGGATTTATCGGATGTTATGGACACTGTTGAAATTATTGTAAAATATTTCTAAATGTATTTATTGTTATAGCAACATTCCAATGCAATTTTTGTATCAGTTTGTAGCCATTTTCTAGATTTCTGTTTTCAGTTTCATCTTTATAAACACAATTGTAGAAGGCACAAGGACCAAAGGAGGCAGAGCCCAAAGCTACTGTTAAAAATTAATAGCACATTAGATCACATGTAGAGGGTTAAATCTGTGGTAGATCACCATCTAAAAGTTTTTACACTCTTGTGACCACCCAGGCAGCCAATTCACAGCAAATTCATTATTTTATTGGATTGGAAGATTATTATTGATTGGCCTCATCTTTTGTTTTTTTCCCTATACTAAATTTTAGTTTTGCATTTGGCGTTACATATGGGTGAAACTGGTACATATTCCCTTTTTTTCATTTTTTCTAGTAATTTTTTAAGTAATCATGGTTATTCTCTACAAGTGAACATAGTATATTGATATAAATATATGAATTAAAAAATAGAATATGAATAGTAAAACATATTTGAAGATGAAAACAAAATAGTCTTCCTTTCTACTTTAGTCCCGTGAGACTAAGCTCCTTTTGATTGGTATAACCATTCATTTTCAGAAACTGATTGCTTAAAACTTGTGCTTTCTTTTTTACATATGTCCTTCACTTCAGTGTTCCAGAACGCCCGTCAAGTAGTCTTTAGAGGGATTATGGGAAAAAGAGTCATCAGAAAACAAAGTGTTTTCAGAATTCCACTCTGCTGCTTTCAGAGCGTTTCCATCAGGGCTCTTATTCATTTTGATTTATTTCCATCCATAAACAGACTAGCACTTTTCTATACTTCTATTGTTCTTCAAGAATGGGCCTTCTATTGGAGAAAAATGATGTCTCTGCGACCACCACTTTGCTCAATGCAGATCTTCATTAATCTGCAGCCACAGTACAAGCTTTTAGCAGCAAGCTCTGTTGATGGGAATTGAATTTGATACTGCTTTATACTTGTAAGGCTTCTCACAATAGGCTGCCTTTTTTTCCATGTATTCGCACAATTGGAGAGACCCAATTAAATAATTTGGTGGAATAATACGAAAGAAAAGAGTATGAGGTCCTAAAGTGAGGAGTTCTGCATTTTTGCTCCCTTTTTAGTATCATGTTAATTTATTTCCCGCTGAATCAGTAGCGTCTGGACATTGTAAATGTAGTTTGTATGCCAGGATTAATATGGACAAAGCAAATTCTATTTAAAGTAGATGTCAAATGTCGGGAAATGCTTTTTATTTTTATTCCATAACAATTGCCATTATCACACAATAATTGCAAATTCTCTATCCATCTATCTATTTATCCATCCATCAAAACAAAAAGAATTCAGCTGAACCAGATGGAGCTGGGTGCACACCTTTTGGACTTCAATTGAACCTTGATATACAAAAAATGTCAGTACACCTACATAAATTATTAAGCCGTTCCCGTATACTCTGCCAATAGATGGTGCTATTTATTGGTCTTATAGGTCTTCTAGGGGTATGTGATTGCACACTCCACCACAGTTAGTGTGGGATGGGCTGTTTGACATGCTGCCTAAGGCTACATTCACACGGACGTATAAAAACGGCCGTATACGTACCGTTTTTTTTACGGGTTACATATGGCCACATTCATTTCAATGGACAATACGTTCAACCATTTATATTGCCGTTTTTGACACTGGAGTGTACGTACCGTATACTGGCCATATAAAAATATAGAGCATGTCCTATTTTCTCCCGTATTTCAGTTCTGTATGCCCTTAAAGTCTATGGGCATGTATAAAATATGGGTTAAATACGTGCTGCATACGGATGAAAAACGTCACATATATACGGGCTCATACTGCCCGTAAATACAGGACTGGAGAAATCATACGGTCGTGTGAATGTAGCCTAAGGCTGTAGCACTGCCCATCCCAGCCTGATAGGCTAATTTGTGTCACATATGGGGTTTGGCACAGACTCAGTTGATCTAGGGGACGCTGTAGCCTGCTGACTTGTGGTTTTAGTCAGTGCTGTTCGTCTTATGTATACACTAATGTTGAGGGAAGTATATTATATGCACTGCACTTAAACCTTCTGTTTGAGATCATTATACAAGTATGATAATGTACATATATGAAGTATATCACATGTTTGTGTGCTATGATGTCACTTCCCTATATATACCTGTTTCATACAATACCACTTTTCTTGACAAAGGTCTCTAAACAAAGACCAAACGTACCCCTTAGGGAATAAAGTAGACCTGGTATTTTTTTATTTCATACTGGATTGCTGCCATTTTTTGTATTTATGGATCCATCTTCTCCACCTCTTTATGTGTATTTCTCTATATCTTACCAAATGAGTACCTTGTACATTTATGCAGAGCCCCACTAGTTATTGGGGCATGAGTGCCTTTGGTAGATGTAAATAACATTGTATTTTCTCACTGAATTTAGGCATTGCTGTTGATCATCATATTTCAACTTTTCGATTATATATATAGTAATAGGGTAGTGCAGTAAGATAAATTAATTTTTAATATGTGAATAACATCAATATGGGATATCCAGCCTTTTTGACTTTCTTTCTTTTTCTATTTCATTATCCATCTCATTATTTTAATTCTTGCATAAGGGATATGTGAACAAGAACATATCCCATACATTGAGATGATACATTTTGCTTCTTTCTGAGTAAATTATTGTTTTGTTTCTTTGTTTTTTTTGTAACTCTTTTACACAATTTCCTTTATATGTATATTTTTTTAGGGCAGACCAAACTATACCATTGTACTACAGTGATGCTGTTTTCCATAAATTTACATGATAGAATCTGAATATCGGGATTGTAGGTTTTATTTGTAAACAATCTTAGAAGAAAATAACAACTATTCCTACAAAATAAAGGTTTTTTTTTCCATCGAAGAAAACTATTTGAAAAGTTTGATACGGACACCTTGTAATCTAAAATAATTTGACGACAGAGGAAAGAAAAAAATCTCACAATGATAAAATACATATTTCCCAACCAGTAATAAACCCTATATCGATTAGGTCTCTCTCAGACCTTGTTGTTGGAATGAGTATAGTACTAAATAGTATCTTGTTCACCAAATCATAACTGCAAATTGTAATAGGTAGAGATATAATCAACAGAATTAGTAATTTGTCCTGACTGTACTCAATTTGGTTTGGTCCATCAATACCATAGGACAGTGGTGGCGAACCTATGGCACGGGTGCCAGAGGTGGCACTCAGAGCCCTCTCCATGGGCACCCTCGCCATCACCCCAGGGCAGGGTTGACCAGACAGAACTCAAGACCTCTTGCAGTCCCAGGCAGCCCAGGACCCTAGAAGGAAGATACAATGATAATTAAAGCTTTTTCTCCTTATTTCTACTGTATTGGTGTCCTCTGGTGCCTATACAATTTAAACATGTGACAGAGCAGGGAGTAATAAGTTACTGCTTACACTGTCGCATCGGCACTTAGCGAAAAATATGTGGGTTTTGGATGTAGTTTGGGCTCTCGGCGGCTAAAAGGTTTGCCATCACTGCCATAGGATCTATTCACAAGTCATGTACTTGTCACAGGATATGTTGTATGAAGCATATTACTGATGCTTCAAACTATATTATTTTTACCATGTGACAGAGCCTAAACATCAGTGGATCTAAAATGTCATCTTCATTTGATGACTAATGGTTGTAGAAATTGTGAGCCTGTCACTTCACAATCTTTCCGTTGCCTCTTGGTTTTCTCCAAGCATTGCAGACACTGTTGCCAGTTCACTGTGTATTTTACTTAATTTATATTGCAACTAAAATGAGTGCTTAATATTGTTCCTGCGTAATGAATAGAATTTTAGTACCTAAAGCTCTTTCTAGAGGTACTGAAGTGGATTCTTTAATTATCTCCTTCATTGTTAAACTGAATCATCTAAACTAAAGAGTTTCTTCTTTGTCAATTCAAATTACTTATTCCGCCTTGTGACCACCTGGGTCAGTATTTTTTTTCTGCCATTAAAATAATTCACTGTATTTAAAAAAAAAATGCTCTGTCAGTTTTTCATGCATTCTTCATTTATTGTGGCAATACATCTGATGCATTACATTGATGTTTGCTTTATTTTTATAGAGACTTGTTACTGATAAAGTAACCTCTTGAGAGTAACTCTTACTCTTACCACTGAGTCAGGGATCTAGGGAAATACAGTAAGAGGAGTGCGCCAAATGAACAAAAAAGAGAATATACCAGGGATAGTGAAGAAAAAGAAGAAGAAGACGACGAAGGACTAAGAAAGGATTATAATTGAGAAATTCAAGACTAAGGAAAACCGTCAAGACAACTTAAATTTTTGTAATGCTGCTTTTTGGTAATAAGATGGAAAAGGAAAGGACAGACACTGACAGTGAACCATAAGCTAGTGCTACCCAGTTGTCCCTGCCCACATTTTGCCCTCGGAAGCAGGTGACAGCTGGAAGACATTCCCCTCCTGCACCAAAGGGAACACACAGAGACAAAAGAAGGACAAACAAACACAGAAGAATGGTTAAAAAAATATGGGTCAAAATCAAAAGAACAATGCAGTATGGAATCAAAAGACAAATGGACAGTACCATTTTTAGCTTTATTTAGCAATTTTTTTTAATTTAAATTCAAATTTACTGTCAGCATAGGGAATAAATATTGTGCAACCCTTTATGGGCAGGTAGATGTAGAAATAGCCTCAATAATATATAAAATGGAGATTAAAATTAGAGAACAACGTACAATTTCCAAAGTGTGTAGTTCCTCAAGAAGGATGGCCCTACAAAAAACAACAAATCCGAGAAAGGACAGGGATCTCCATGGGTAATTGTTTTAACACTGCAGCTGGAAATCCAAGCACTGAACAGGGAAAGGATCTGTCTTCTCATACAGTCTAGACATTTAAGAGCATTTGGAATGAAAGCCCACTGTGTAGTGATGAAACCTCTTATTTTCTGAAATAATCAAAAGGCTACACTCACCTTTATCTGGATCTGATGGGAAACATTATATTTGTCAAAAACTGGAGAAAGACTAAACCCAACATTTGTAAAGAAGTCAGTAAAAGGTGGTGATCATGAAATTTTTGCAAAATAAAAGTTTTATGTTGACATACTCTGATAACTTTATAAAACACTGTTCTCGTGGAGATCAAACAAAACACAAAACATATAGAGATTAGAAGCAGAATTCAGCTTAACACAGGTGTAACTTCCCGAAATTTACATTTAGTAAAGACATGTAGGTATAAAAAAAATTGTGAACAAGCAAAAGAAAAAATAGAGGTGAACAGAAAAAAAAATAAAAAAGATGTGGACATGAAAATATTACTTTTACATCATAAGTCCTTAGTCATAACCGGAAAGATAACTGTTCAAAGCGTCCTGTATGTAGTATATCAACTAACCATTAGGCAAAGGATGCTCGAAATGTGTGCGGTAAACTGGTTGGGTGGAGAGTCATAGTCATGTGAGAGTTGGTGGAAGTACAGATCCCAATCATCTGGCATCTCATAAACAGAATCATAAATTAAAGGGGTATTCCCATCTGGGCATTTACATTTAATTAAATTCATTTGCCATATGTAAACATTTCTTCAATTGGATGTTATTAAAAATAATGTTCCTGTGTGAAGATAATTTCTCATAAATGTAGTTATTCTGTCCCTTAGAAACGGGAAAGCTTCCTCGGATACGACCACGTCATACTCTGGCAGCGGTGGCCAGACTTGCGCTATAGAGTCCTGCCAAACCACCAGGATTCAGCGATCATTACCACAGGATGGCTGTGCGACATGTAGTAACTCCCGGACATTTTATATACAATAACCTTTTGTTTCTTTGTGCACTCAATCTATCAGACGTGGCCGTATCCGAGGAAGCTATCTCGTTTCTAAGGGACAACATGGTTACATTTATGAGAAATTATCTTCACACAGGAACATTTTTTTTAATAACATCCAATTGAAGAAATGTTTATATATGGCAGATTAATGAAACTGAATGTAAGTGCCCAGATGAGAATACCCCTTTAAGTCTCTTTCTGTGAATTAGTAAAAATAAAGTAAATCCTTTTATAATTCAAACCTTTGGGAAATATTGTCTCAAGAGTGAAAATCCCAAAGTCTTCACATACCAGAATGTTTTTTTTCCAGTTGTCTCCATGTTGTGGATGGCTAACGTGTTCAATGGCGATGTAGATCTGTAAAGTATTTCGACAACACGGATAGACGATGGGGGCTTTTCCTAGTAGACAGTCTGGTTACTGTGACATGTTCACCAAGGCTTACTTTAAAGCTTTCTGATGGTCCAACCCACATATGTAATGTAATATGTAAAATGTAATTGGCAGCTAGCGCACTGTACAATGTGAGCTACATAAGTGGAATTACAGTTTATGTGAGAATTTTATAGCTTACTTAAGTAGATATAGTATTCCTGGACATGTACTTGCACAAGTTATATTTGATGCCTCCACATATGCATAATTGAGCCACTTGTAATGCATACTTTTATCTGAAATGTATTACAAGTTTACACAAAGACGTGGCCCTGGTAGCTATCATCTTTTAAGATGGTATTTAAGGTGGTCTCATGGCATAATATTGGTAAATACCAAGTTAAATCTTGAACTAAAATTGGGTTTAGTGATGATGTTACTTTCTTTTTATTTTGCTTCACAAAATCTGAACGAGGTTTCTGTTGTGGGATGTTTTTATACCTATTAAACCACAAGGGTTTATAATCTTGGTTTCGGTTTTTTTAAATTTATTTTTGAAAGGTTTTATCTGTAAAACGCACTTGTGTGGCCTTTTCTATTTCTCAATTGATAAGTTTCTAATGTAATGTATAGGATGGCAACTATTGGCATATAAAAGAGTATTGCTGGATTAGGGTTTGCTTAACAACCTAGCGGATACCCAATATGAGTGAACATTACCAATAAGTTAGATGTCCAGCATCTTACTTAAGTCTCAGCATCAAAAGAAAAAGTGAATTCCAGATATAAACTGTTACCATTTAACACTGTCTCCAGTCTGGAATTCCAGGTATACCGACCATACCTTGTTATTGTTCTAACAAAAGGTTTGGAATATGTATACAGGTAATGTTCTTCCCAAAAAGCCATAAATACGTTAGCTATAGATAGGGAAAAATTTGACTGCATCAGGCAAAATAATTTTTGTACATAAAAAGTATTTTTGAAAACAAAATAGGATATTACTTTACAGATACATAAAAATGGAAACCATATACCGTATTTTTCGGACTATAAGGCACACTAAAAATTCTTTGATTTTCCCAGAAATCAAAGATGCGCCTTATAGTCCAGTGCGCCTTGTATATATAAACCGTACTTAAAGACAACAGCTGCCTTGAACTGTGCACAGGTCTGCCACCTGCTGGTCATTCACGCTTATAATCAGGTGCGCCTTATAATGCGGTGCACCTTAAATATGAACCTAGCCGTTTTAGCAGGCATTTATTAATGGTGCGCCTTATACTCCGGTGCGCCTTATAGTCCGAAAAATACTGTAATCCTGGATCACTGGATTATGATTACTGTATTTTTTAGATGAAAAGACATTACCTGGCTGGCTTCATAATGGGGAATAGAAGTGTATCATGCAGTGACATTACATGTTGCATGCAGGCCGACTAAGCAAAATCATTCACGGCATTTAAAACAGACTTACTATCCTATAGGTAAGCTGGGAAAAATTGCACTAAAGGTTGGAGTAATTAAACTAACCAGATACCCAATCTCTTGGACAATCCTGGCAAATATGTGATAGTCTATGTGGTGTTAAATACCATCTGTTTCTGATTTTAATTGTATTTTCAAGGTGATTAATACATTTAGAGACTAGTGGCAGAAATTAAAAAACTGTTTCCTTTTTAGACCAATTTTATCAGTGTTAGCTTCCAATATCATTTTATAAAAGTTTGATAAATCTTTTAATTTGAAATTTCCTAAGTGGGGTATTTTCTTTAAGAAGTGATATGGAGTGAATCGATTTAATTCAATAATTTTGCAAAAATTCTGTACCTGTTATCTTGTGATCTGTTATAATTTGATTTATGGGATTAAGGTGGTGTGTCTCTATAATCTTGCCTAGATAGTGAAAATTCTTAGAGAGCCAAATTGGGATTTTAAAGTCCGGAATTCCTACCTCAAAGATGCTGATTGGTGTATCATTTACGGAGACCTGTATAAGTTCCTTTTTAGTCAGAGCAATCCAGATTTTATGGGTGAGATTCTAGGTAATTTGGGGTTTAGTTTAGTTAACAAAAAGTGTAGACTAGATTCTTAGTAGATTAGTAGATTTCTTGGTGGGAGTTGGGAGTCTTCTATGTTTATCCAAAGTTTATCCCTATCTGAGGCCAACAAAAAGTTTCATCTGGTCTAGTATGCAGGCTTAACAGTATGGAATAATTGATGGGCAGTCTAGGTCTCCTTTGTTAATGGGTTGAAATAGTATATTATCTTGGATTCTTGGAGGTTTGCATTTCCCGATGTATGATTTTATGGATTTCCCTAAGGGTTACGGAATACATACAGAAAGGGGATTATACACATTTTAATTGTTTATATTCTTCCAAACCACGATAGATCATGTTATATAAGTCTGTTTTGATTTTGCTGAGAAATTGTTTGTAATTAGTTGTCATAGTGTTTCTGAATGGGTATGTTAGTTTAATACCGAGGCATGTTATATAATTGTTCCCCTTTTGGAATTTATATTTTGTTCTTAACTTGGTTGAGATAGACTTGGAAATACTTAGGTTTAAAACCTGACATTTGGCCTCATTTAGTTTATAGTAAGAGATTAGGTTGAAATCTCTTATTATATACACAGTACTTCTAGGAGAGATTGATATAACAATGATATTCCCTTAAGATATTCCCTTCAAAAAACGAAATTTTTTCAGGATAGCATGAAGGTAATGCTAGTAAAACTGGTGAAATGCCTTCTCCACATCCAAAGAGAGGAGAAGCGAATAAATTTGCTGGGACTCCGAGATCTGAATTAAATCTAGTATTCTCCTTGTACTATCTAGGGTCTGTCTATTCTTGATAAAACCTGTTTGGTTTTTATCAAATAAGGATCGGCGAATGGCTGCGATTCTTATGGCAAATATTTTTGCATATAGTTTGAGATCTTTGTTAAGTAAAGATATCGGTCTGAAGTTCATAATTACTTCTACCTGGCTTGGGTAAAGTAATTACATTTGACTGAAGCATTTCCTCTGTGATTTTTAGTTAAGAGTGCTTAGTAAGTAAGGCTTTAGGATGTTTTGGAATGTTTTAGAATAGTTTGAAAGTCCATCTGGACCTGGTGCTTTGTTATTTTTTGCACTTTTAATGCTTGTTTCTAACCCTGTCGTACTTACAGGTAGGTTCAGAGATTCTATTTGTTCCTTTCATACCTGAGGAAGCAGTACTGAAGAGAGAAACTTAGAGATTAAATCTTCTGTTGGTTGGGGTGTATGAGTATCATCTTTTACATTATATAGTGTCCTATAATAGTCTGCAAAAGTCTCCTAAATATCCTGGGGGTTTAGAATTTTTTAAAATTATATTTATCTACTAAGTATGGGATTTTTTGTTTAAATCTTCTGTTTTTAATTTTATTTGCTAGGTGTTTCCCAGCTTTATTTATTGCCAATAGTATTTGGCTCCGGTCTTCCACAATTTGTAAATCTTAAATGACTTTTTACTCTCTCTGTGTAAGACTGTACTTGGGAGTAGATGTCAAAGTTTATTTAAATAATCCTTCAAGTCCTGTTCTACAAAAATTTCATCCCAGAGGGTCTGGTGTTGATAGGGTAAGTAGACTTTTTTTGCTTTCACAAAGCAAGATGTATTTACAACCAGTTCAAGGTCAGTATTTTATCATGGTCAGGACAGTATATACCGTATATACTCGTGTATAAGCCGAGTTTTTCAGCACAAAAAATGTGCTGAAAAACCTAATCTCGGCTTATACATGAGTTAATAAAAAAAAATACACAAGTTAATAAAAAAAAAAAAATTAATACTCACCCTCCGGCTCCCGGTCCTCGGCGGCGGCTCCCGGTCCTCGGCGGCGGCTTCTCTCTTCATGTGCCGGCAGCCGCGTCTATGCGACTTGCCAGCGGGCGCACAATATGATGTAGCGGTGTCGCCGCTGATGACGTCATCAGCGGCGACACCGCCGCATCGCACTGTGCGCCCGCCGGCAAGTCGCAAGGACGCGACTGCCGGCACGTGAAGATAGAAGAGAGAAGCCGCCGCCGAGGATCGGGAGCCGCCGCCGAGGACCGGGAGCCGCCACTAAGCATCAAAGGTGAGTATCGTCGGAGGGTGAGTATTAAGTTTATTTTTTTTATTATTCGCTAGGCATACTGGGGGCAGTGCTGTATACTACAGGGGGCAGTGCTGTATACTACTAGAGGCAGGCTGTATACTACTAGGGGCAGGCTGTATACTACTAGGGGCAGGCTGTATACTACTAGGGGCAGGCTGTATACTACTGGGGGCTGCTGTATACTACATGGGGGCTGCTGTATACTACATGGGGGCTGCTGTATACTACTGGGGGCTGCTGTATACTACTGGGGGCTGCTGTATACTACTGGGGGGCTGCTGTATACTACTGGGGGGCTGCTGTATACTACTGGGGTGTTGCTGTATATTACTAAGGGCTGCTGTATACTACAAGGGGCTTGCTGTATACTACAGGGGGGCTGCTGTATACTACTGGGGGCTGCTGTATACTACTGGGGGCTGCTGTATTCTTCTGGGGGCTGGCAGGCTGTATACTACTGGGGGGGTTTGACCAATGCATTTCCCACCCTCGATTTATACTCGAGTCAGTCGTTTTTCCCAGTTTTTGGTGGTAAAATTAGGGGTCTCGGCTTATACTCGGGTCGGCTTATACTCGAGTATATACGGTAAATGTGACCACCTTGAACAATGTAACTTGTTCTGTAAAGTGGGATTTTAGGTGCAAAATATTAGATCACACCTGGTTGTTAACCTGTATTGTACAGTATATAGCTGGTATTTTTAAACAGCGGTAACACTGGAAAATTCAGAGGTCCTTATTAACATCATAAAGTGTATTGTAGTCCATATTGGTGGCAGGCATGTAACTCAGTCCCTTAGATAAGACAAGATAGTTGATGGTGAGTTTGGATGGTTGTTTTAAAATCCTTTTAAACTGAATGTGATGCTCCTAGTATCCCATTGTTTTATTTCTTTATACAGTATGTGGAGTGATATATGTTTTTTTTCATATTTGTTGTCTTCTGTGTGTCCTATACCTTTTTTTTTTACTTTTTAGAATCCTATGGGTTTTTTGCAATCTGAAAGGCTCTAGGTGTGGTTAACACAGCTAACTCTAAGTCAGAAATATCAGCATTTCCATCTGATTCTTACTCTGATGATGAAAAAATAACTTTACAATTGGATTTACTGCAACAATTGTTTTAATGTAAAATTGTTCTTAATTTCTTTCCATTTCAATTTTGTTTCAAGTAAACCACATCATATTCAAAGTTCTTGGCTAAATTTATTCTTTGTAGTTCACATAATTTGGGACTCTAAACTATTCACATGGCCATATGCTAACCTGATTGGATACCAGACATAGCACATGACCAGATGCAGAAGGGAGGGAAAGTGAGCACTCCTCACCCCTTCCCTTTGCATTGAAAGCTGAACATGGTCCCACCAGAACCGTACCAAAGGCTTGTATTAGTTCTGACAGTGGTTTTTTAAGCAGATTAAGCAGCTCTATTTATACTCAGGCCTTAAAAAATAATGACATTGAAAAGAAACCTTTTGGGACTATTTTCACCAAGCATCCCCTTTGAGAATGTGTGGTGGACTGGATCTGCTACAGGAAAACTCTAAGAACCCTTCTCTGCTCTGTCCTAATGCATACTGGAGCTCTGGTCTACTGCCTTTCCTCCTGTGCACATCACAAGAAGCGACCTTTCACACCAGGAGGTGATGACAATGTTGGTGCTCCATTCCTCTGATGGTGAGAAAGTGAAGGGTAAAAGTCAATTTTCATTGAAAATTTAAAATCACATATACTATACCACAATTAGAAAGAGAAGATAGAAAAGTGATACAAGCGCCACATGTGTGAAAGCAGTTTCTGGCTTGGTAAAAAAAAATAATAGGATTGGTAATCACCTTTTCTGGTTGTACAAGCGGTACAACTCGTATAGTAGCTTAGGTATTGTAGTGGTCTCGGCAGCCGTCCTGGGTTTTTTCCAGCAATAGAATTCGTCGGAGAACAGAGTAATAAATGTATGGCAATCTTCCAGGCTATCAGCGGCGCCAATCACTCAGAATAGTTCCTTTTCATAAATGAATATCTTTATTCATAGGCTGAGTAATACGCGTTTCGAGCCCGGACCGGGCTCTTCCTCAGGGTCATTATATAAGTCAGACATGTTTTAATGTAATTTTATGCTGTATATAACTGAGGAAGAGCCCGGTCCGGGCTCGAAACACGTATTATTCAGCCTATGAATAAAGATATTCATTTATGAAAAGGAACTATTCTGAGTGATTGGCGCCGCTGATAGCCTGGAAGATTGCCATACATATACTATACCACGGCAGTATCTCTTGTTATTTACTCTCCAGCTTTTATCTTGCTGGAAAATTTTCTTGGATTGATATTCATCTAACAAAATAATGCACTGCAAAATTGAATGGTTGATGTCTCATAGTGGAAACATTTTTCAGCTTTAATTTGGATTTTTTTTAATAAATGAAAAAAGCTATTTTGGTTAGCATAGGATAAACTATTGAAAGAACACAAGTTATCTGAAATGTTAGTAACCATTTAGGTTTCCTCACCCATTTTATCCCAGAGATTTCCACTAATGCCATGTTTGTAGGGAGACAAGCATAAACAAGACAACAATGTTGCTTACGTTGTCTAGAAGAGTCTAGAACAGAAATAAGTTATTTCCATATCTGCCGTAGAAATAATGGGAGAATCAGTGTGGCTCAGAGAGCTTAACTGCCTTTAACTTTAACCTATAAGATATATGGAAACAATGTAGATCACAGAGCATTTCTTTATTAGTACATTGCATTTGCATTGATTCATAGTGCCCTTTTCTCCTTTACTAGTTTATCTGTCGTAAGCACGTAAAGCATATTTCTCAATAATAATAACTGAAATATAGCCCAATGAATACAGAAGTAATTTATGCCTTTCTTCCCTGTTATGATAATATCTGCTCCATTCCTGCCCTTGTTAAATATTTGTGGCATTTCACTGAACACTTTCTTTGTGTACAGCTGATTAAAACCTACTTTTCTCATTGCCTCCAGTAATATTGGAGCTGTTTGTAAATGTTTCCCACAGTGACTACCTAAGCACAAGGGTTTTAATGATGAAGTTAAGTGTTTAGAATACGAATGCTGTGCACAGTACAATAATTTGACCTGATGTAATTTCAGTACTTGACTAGTGTATAAGGAGTCCCACAGCTAAGCTGTGATCAATAGTAAACTGAGTGAATTAATATACACCATGCAGTTCTCATTAGACACTTACTTGTCCTAGCGGTTCAAGAAAGAGAATTATTGCGCCCATGATAAATTGTGATCTTAAATTAAGCAGTACTGTATATAAATCTATACATTTTTGCATGAGATCAATATTTATCAGGATACATATTAATCACATTGGGAATATCGTGAACGTGAGGCAAGATCAGCAAATCTGGAATGGTCGTGTTAAATAACAGTCATGTTAAGAATTGATCTTGTTTCTTTGCCACTGAAATCAATTCATTTTAATACATAGTGTAAAAAGTCAGGGATGTTTTAATAAAAAGCTGCAAATGTAGGGAAACATGACATGCCTGGGCATTACACATTACTATCTGAGGTGTAATTATAGCCTATGACAGAAGACCTTGGTTAAGAAATAATAGGGATCAGATAGAACTCAAATTTCTTTTATGAGACTTAATTTACAGCGGTGGTTGTTAAAATGTGGTTATTGTTAAAATGTCATGTAACATTAATATTCAGATTACAGTAAAATAATGTGGGAAGATACACTTATTAAAATTGCAGCACCAAGATGGACATGCCGTGCCATTATCCATCGCTAGAATTTAGGATGGTTTCTCTTAGATCCGTAAATGATGAAATATTCAAGCATCTACCTGTAGCACATAAAATCCAGATCTACAGCAAATGTTTTTCCAGCCATATAAAACCACAAACATTGGATCAAGTAAATTTTGAATTGCTTCTTTATTAGCCATTAATGTGTATTGCAAAGAAGAATTCAGCACCATCAATCTGCGGTAACAATTGCTACATTTTCAAAGATCCACAGAAGAACTCAGTTTCCACTGTGAGTTTATATTACAGAATGTGGTTTGGATTTGTACAAATCCCATCCATTACTTTGTAAATGTAGATTACTGTTTGCTGTGGTTAACCCCCTGCCCTTGTTTTCATGTATTTCAACTGGTTTCACACTTGTTAAACAAAGGGCAGGTTATACAGGGTGAGATTATCTGCCCAGAGTTGACCTTGTTATTACTCATCTTACTACCATACTACCTTGTCAGCCTAATGATCCTATTATTTAGATCTGTGAGATTAAAATACAGTTGAAATTAAAACATTTAGCAATGGACATGAGTGCTGGTAAGGGGAGCTGAAAAGCCATTTTATGGTGCTTGTGATGTTGCTATGTTTGCCATCAACATGTAGAATAAGTGGCAATTCACGCAAAGATCTAAGGTTCTTCCCTCAATTTTCTAATTTTCCATAACCAGAAATTGCTTCATCAATGAAATAAAGCTTCTCATTAATTCAAATGTGTGGAAAATCCTTTACAAACATTTCATACTTAACACTTTCTGGAAGGTAGTTTGAGTAAGGAGGAAATCTGGCTTGAGAAAGGGGAAAGTCCCTCGAAACATCACTTCCGGATTGGCTCACATGCTGTCTTCATGCCAGGAGACTACTCCAGTCAGCAGCATAGTCTTTCAACACATTGGGGGTCATTTACTAAGGGTCCGATTCGCGTTTTCCCGACGTGCTACCCGAATATTTCCGATTTGCGCTGATTTCCCCTGAATTGCCCCGGGATTTTGGCACACGCGATCGGATTGTGGCGCATCACCACTGGCATGCGTGCGACGGAAATCGGGGGGCGTGGCCAAACGAAAACCCGATGGATTCGGAAAAACTGACGCATTTAAATAAAAAAATGTGTCGCGGAGCTTGCACTTACCTTCACTCAACCCGGCTAGGTGTATTCCAGTGTGTTTGGGGGAACTGCAGCGCCACCTGGTGGACGTCGGAGGAACTGCCTTAATAAATCCCGGCCGGACCCGAATCCAGCACAGAGAACGCGCCGCTGGATCGCGAATGGACCGGGTAAGTAAATCTGCCCCATTGTTGCCACAAAACAGACTGAGATAAGCTGTTTGAAATTGCCGATATAGAGCTTTGCTACTGGCGAGAAAATACAAAATGTTTGTAAAATTTTTACCACAAATTTGAAGTAAAGAGAAGATTTATTGTATTGTATTGATGAAGCATCTTCTGGTTTATATTACGCTGTTGATAAGTTTTCCGCAGGTTATGAGTATTTTGCTCTTAATAACCTCACGGTTACTGAATTAAGTAGAGCAGGCAGTTGTAACACTGTATACCTACATGCCAGAGGGCTTGTAAAGCAGTTAAGAAAATACTATAAAACTTAATTTCTATTTAATTCTACTTTATGATCAGTCTGTTTTGCAAGCACATAAAATGACAATTGCTGCTTACACATTTGTTCTTGTAAATCGGCCTATTGATGTGCTACTGTATATCCCTTGACTTTAGTGGGTGTTAAACAGATAGAAAGGAGAGCATGACAATTTCCTCTTAAACTGGCAGATAATTAGAATTGCCCTGTAGCAGACGTGTCAGTTGTTCACTATACATTTGCTGTTCATTACAAAGCCCTTTCCCTATGGGCATAAAAACTGTAAAACAACACCTGCAGCTCCCTCGTCTTTGATTTAATTATTCTAATGGTACTAAGCAGTGTAGCTGCCCAGGCACCTGAGAAGATTGGATAGAGCATACAGAAGAATAAGTTATATTAAAGCAGAATTGATTAATTATGCAATTACAGTGTTAAGCCTAAATGCACACAAGTGTATTTTGGGAACACACGTATTTTTTTTTTTTTACCATAAAAATATTGAGCTAATGTTAATTAATTGTTAGTGTTCACTTTTAAATTGTTTTGTTTCATAGTGAGCATGATCTTTTCAAATGTAACTTTCCCAAAGATTTCAATGCAACCTGATGAAGAAAAAGATTTGCTATGTGGATGTATAGTTCACATTCATTTTTAATTCTTATTATAATGAATCTGTCAGGAGAATTCTGCTAGAGAAGATGTGCTCTGTTATCTATAGGTTTAAGTGGGGAGCAGGATTTCTAAATGACAGAGATTGGTAGGACTTCTATGAGGGACTGTAAGAGTCCTTATTAACCTGCTGACACCCAGTGATTGACAGTCGTCTGTGAACACAATAATAGCAGGAACACTGCTTGTGCGCAGGGTAAGGAGAAGTTTTCCCACATAGAAAATACTTTTTGGATTTCCTATTATTTCAAGTTACTAGGCATCTTAAAAATTACATAGAAGTAGAGCAAGTTGCACTGAAACATGGTTCTCTTTTTCCCACCCTTGAAAACGTATTTGCATTTTTATTTCCCAGAATCCCCAGCAGAGCATGAGGATATTTCTTACACTGAATTTCTCTATGAGAAGGGTATGCAGGACTATCACTATTTATCCTAAGGCATTCTTATGGTGTTCCCTTTTTTCAAGAAATCCTGCTCTTAAGAGATCCTTCTCCAGATCATATATATATCTATGTATCAAAGAGATTAGGTACTAAATCCTAGATTTGGATCGTCAAAATACATCTACTGAAAACTTCACTACAATAATTAATCCTACGCTCAATAAGGTAGAAAATGCAGAAAGAGTACATCAATCTGTGGTGGGACTAGCAAATAAAAAGAATTACAATAAATAGAGATTTTTTTCAATGTTTCTGTCCATGTAGAAGAAAGTTTCTCGTAGGGATAAATGTTTAATTCAATCAGCTTTACTTTAACAGTGAGGCTTTGGCTTATGTAGTTGATTCTTAGCCATGTTTTCATAAACCGTGCGGGGTCTCGTGCAGATGGCCTTAGACTTTAGGTGAAGCTAGGTATTTGATCATTTTTTATTTTTTTTTGCTGTAACATATTTGATGCATAAAAAATGGAAGTGGAAGCAGACCAAAATTCAGTTATTTGAGGGTAAAACAAGGCATAGACAAGAACACCAAGAGATTGACCCAGCTGATCAGTTATTTCTGACATGTCAAGTGGATATTCTTACAGTAGGGTACAATGGATGGCTAGGGTGGGAGGTAGTTTCTAAAGGGGGTAAATTACTGCGCTGTACGAATATGGAGTTTGAATAGAGAAATTTGTACTTTTGTGTACCTGACCCTGCTTAAGACAAATGCATAAACTTCTTTTTGTTTATATATTTTCATGAATTTAATTTGTTGATTTCTAGATCACATGTAGCAACATCTACAAACATGTCCTGAAATAGTCAGGAAACATAAAATACATAAAGATGAAGCATTATATTACATTTTAAAGATGGCTTCAAAACCATGCAGGAGATGTAAGTAGTAAGTGTTGTGTCATGTCTGCACATATTCTTATACTTTTTTTTCTCATTTATTTCTCTGTCTGTTTGAAATCCTGCCAACCTGCAGATCCAAACACCTGGAAAAAGAAACTACCTGAGTATCACCTGAGGGGATTATTTCTCATTTGCCTTTTTTTGTCTTATAAACATTCTGCTTCAAACATGTCATTGTCGGGTAATAATAACTGACATTAAACTGCTGTATGAAATAGAAAAGCTCACATGATCTCATTTTGGTAGATGATGTCACCTGTGAACTGTCCTTTGAAATGGTGATATGTCATTTTCTGTGTTTTTATGGAAGACATTGCAGACAATTAGAAAATTCTTACAATTATTTGTACTTTTCTCTTTTGTATTACCCATCTTTAGGAGGTCCTCTCACTACTAATATCCAGAATAGTAAATTTACTCAATTTTATTCCTCTAGGAGCAGGAATATATCAATGTGCTTTAAACTCATGAATCATGAAGAAATATGTTCACCAAGAATAAAAGGATTACTGATTAGGCATTTGAGCCAATCTGCAAGGTATAAATATAGTTAATAGAAGCTTTTCAAAACCAAAAGGACTATTATAACAATAAAAGATATAGATAAATATTTGATCCAACATATTCTTAAAAGCTTCACTAAATTCTGCTGCAGATCTGCAGTACAGGGCCATACTGTATCATTGGAAAAAAAATTGCTCCTCCAGCACACAAAAATATGTTAAAAAAATCTTGGTTCCTTTATTTAATCCATACTGGTACAAAGATAAAATCCAATAATGTCATAAAAAGTAGGCAAACCTACGCTTTTCAGGCCTTCACATGTGGCCCTTACTCATGGCAACCATTAGTTGCCTCCAATATCACATTATGGCATGTATAGAATTTTTTTTCATGGTACATGGTCCATTTGTAGGTGGATCATACATTATTACAGACACACTCTCCCATAGAAGAATTGCTTTGAAGCGCTAATGCAATAGCACACATCAGCAGAATACAGAGCTAGGTTGTTTTCATACTTCCATATCTTCTTCACACACAAGTTACCATTGGCAAAGCAATTGGTAGCAGTACAGCCGCCATCTGCTCTGTACAGATATTATTGATAAATAACCCAATTAATATTTACTCAGTTTGTTTGTGCATATTACATAAAATTGATCCATTTTACTTAATGTACCAGTCTATTCTAACACATACATTTCATTTTTTCCCCTGTCCAGTAAATACAGTTTTTTAAATGTACTAATATCTTTTAGCCTTTGAAAATTGGCAGAAACTTTTGGATTGTGGCAGAGCATTGGAAAAAGTGGTGGCAATTTTGTACACTGTAATGAAACTAGATTATACAATTGTTCAGCAAATATTCAGATATCCTTTATGCTTGGTGCTGAAATTGTACTTTATGTTCAAAATTACAACCATCAATCTCTTTGTAGAAGAACAAAAGCATGTCTTGTTTTTTTCGCTCTCCTTTTTTACTAACAGTATAAGGACTATTTCAATTAGCTTCCAGTGGCTTTGTAAAACGAGTCTGAAAGAAATGGATCAGAATAGAGAAAGTTGGGGGCTAGTACACTCTCTCCACAGGCTAACACAATAGAACTAGTATTTCAAAGACGTGGAGAAAAGAAGACTTTGCAATGGTGTGCCAGTGACAGCGGGTGATATGGGCTGCTTGAATGTGCTTCTGTTACAGTACTCTTTATCAAAGGACGATGAAGCAACCCTGCAATTTCATATTAAGTAAAGATAAATCTTCTCAGTAAAATTTGGGGTTTTTTTAATATAGAATTTTGTGCTCAGTTTTACTCTCTCTTTTTTTATGGATGTATTAGGATATATTAAGACCCTACATAAACAAAACCAATATGCAATTTGGCTGCAAAGTCAGCAGTCATTTATATTTGAGGTAAATACATATAGAATAACAATTACATTCATTATTTGCTTTTAGCAGGACCTTTCCATCCTAAAGACTGACAGCAGACACCTGCTGGTATCTAGGTGACTATACAGATGCTTTGTTTAGTGTGGATCTTGTGTCATAGAGCTAAAATGTACCCCTTGAATGCCAAGAAATACAAAACCAACCACTACACTGCCCTAAACCATCAGGGAATATAAAACTCACTACAAATGTACTGCCTAAGAATACATAAGGGTTGTAAGAGTAGAGATTTTTTTTTTTTTTAATTTTGAGGTGCATTAATAAACACATTCCTAGTTTGCTTGTTGGCCCCTACTTTCTATAAAGCTTTACTTATGACCTATGTAGCTATTTCCTATTTGCGATATAACTATTTGATAATTGCTGATTCGACCTCTAGTATCCAAATCTATGAATCTCAATGGTTATGTTGGTTAAAGTATGTAATGTTATTGTTACTATTGATATAATTGATGTTACATTTTAATAAATTATCTACAGTTACATTCATTACACTGTAAACAGATGCTCATCAACATCTGAGACATTGGAAGAAGGTAATTCTCTAAAGGACAAAATAATGCTCATTCCAAATCATATGTTTAAACTTTTACATATCTATTTAAAAATAGATCTATTTAAAAATACAAACAATGGGAAAATGCCATATATTATATTATATTAAATCAGTAGTGCAGATGATTAACTTTCTAATGTACTTTATTATATATGTTTCTTTGTCTTTTTTTCCCCTGCCTTTCTTCCTTATTTAAGCAGTTTCTGTAAATCAACAATCTCCTTGCAGCATTGAAAGCTAGAGGCAAAGCAGGCTGATAAAATGTATAACTATTTACTCTTACTTACTGTCTGGAATTTCTAATCACCAAAGGAAATATTCTCTAGGAATAGGAAAAGTTAGTCTTTAGTATTCTTATCTGCCTGAGGTTGAGGGACCTCAGAAGGCTTTCATATACACTGCTCATTTCAGAAGGAAGAACAAAAAAAGAACAGATAAGCTATTCATTTTATTAATTATTTTATTATCTCACAAAGTTTACTACAGTGGGGTAAATATGTATTTGATACACTGACGATTTTGCAAGTTTTCCCACCTTCAAAGAATGGGAGGTCTGTAATTTATATCATAGGTACACTTCAACTGTAAGAGACAGCATCTAAAAGAAAAATCCAGAAAATCACATTGTATGATTTCTAAATAATTAAGTAGCATGTTACTGCATTAAATATGCATTGAATCATCTACCAACCAGCAAGAATTCTGAATTTCTTTGACTTGTTAAAGCGGTTTATCCATGAAAGAAATTCTCAAATTTGAATGCCCTTGTGATGTTTACATAATAAAGGGCATTTTCAACCCCCTTACTTTACAATTTTACTCAGGTTTATTGCTGTTTTAGCTCCTACCATTCAGTGATGGTCAGTGCAAAAATTCCAGACACTAAGACACTACTTGACTCATCTGTGCAATAAGATGCTATGTGATGACAAAGTGCTTAGATTATCATGGTCCAGGTTTATCTACACTTTCATTTAGCTCCTGAACATTTTTACTAGTATCTGATACATAAGAAAAGAGAGATAAGAGAGGATGAGATCCATGAGATGGATATAACACGCAATGACACTCAAGTTCTGCTATATTCCTGCTATATCTCAGCTATAACACACACAGTCAGCTTTGCTATAGCTCCTTCTCCTGCCATAAAGATCTTATCTTTAGTTTGAAGAATAAGTCCTGAGATACTGCTGCTTGCCGGCCAGAAGTGTCTGTGAGCTTGTCTTCGAATGCATAGGGGAGGGGCTGTTTGCCAAGAGACACTGCAGCATGCAGCAGCAGAAGCTATTCATAAGAAGAATCTGTCATGACAACCCTAGTCAGACAATTTACGGTTGAATCCCAGGCCAACCAAAAATCAGGTAAATATTTCATGCAATAAAATGCAAATGCATTATCATACAATGTGATCTTATGGATTTTTATTTTAGTTTATGTTTCTCACAGTTGAATTGTACCTTCTATAAAAATTACAGACCTCTCCAATATTTGTGGGTGGGAAAACTTTCAAAATCTGTTGTGGATTTAATATTTATTTTCCCCTGTAATTCCTAAAAATTTTTTTTAGCTCAGCAGATCGTTTCTTCAAGTACAAGTATACTTGGACAGGGGAAGTAGAAAAGACATAACCCCCCCCCCCCCACATTTTGGTATTGCCACTTCCATAATAATCTGTGCAATAAATCTAAAGCATTACTGGACCCAGGTGAATTATGTAAATAAGAACCTAGTCAACTTACAATTACTAATATTTTTTGTCAACTTCCTTTTGCCCTCATTTAAATGATCTACTCATTCCAAGGCTAGATAGAGCAAGTAGTAGATCAAGATGGTATAGTCCCCTAATCGAACTCAGCTCTATATAGTTTTTACTATTTTCAGCCTAAATTTACTATATGCAGCCTAAATGTTTTAATACTTTGTGTTGGCAGTGATGGGTATTTGTAATGCAGCCAATCATTGGCAAGCTCTTTGTGAGGATGCAGAAGGTTCTGTCACTACGGGCACTTCCAGCTAAACCAATCTTGAAGACTGGAAAGTATACTTATTCTTTTTCCTTACATCTGCCCCATACCACCAGGAATTCTGGTCTGATCCTGAAGAATTCACTTATTCTTGTGAAGCAGAGACTTCTGTGTTTTCCTTGAAATTCACAATAATCTGAAAATCATATCCCAAACCACTATCAATAGTTTTGCTCTTCTCTATTGTGAGATGAAGAACCACAGAGAATAATATAGACTTATAACTATATTTTATAGAAACATTCTTATATCTGCAGATATTTTACGGTTCTTTGATACCTGCTCTAACAAGTGTCACACTGTTCTATGTTTTGACTGCTGTAGTTTATGTTTTTTCTTACTGATCTATGTAGACACAAGTTTTCTACTACTTCTATGTCTTTACCTGTGTTGTAATATCTTTGTAGATAATATCTCATCCGTGTCTGACAGCTTTACAAGAATTTAAAGCTGTAGTCTTGGTATTGGCACACAAAGTGAACTACATCGAAATATGGGTCATAACAAATTTCTGTTTCTATTTGTTATGCATTTTGCAACACTTTGTCCTCTTTTAGTTTCCTCTTTTTAAATTAGTCATGTGATCAGCATGACAAGTTCGCAGCTGCCAATAACTTCCAATGCTGGGGGAGATAATGGAAGACTAAGGATCGATGTGCAATGTGATCATAGCTTAACAGTATACATTCGTTTTGAAAGGCTTGGTGAGAAGCCAAGTTCCAGTGATTCAAGCATCAGTTATCTCCCTTCCCATTTTCTTTGCTACCGTATCAATATAACTCCAAGTTCACTTGTGGTTGCAACTCCTTGCTTTGCCTTAATGCCTGCGTACTTCCTGACGTGTTTCCAAGGTTACCAGAACTTCCATATCCCCTGACGCATCTGTGGCATGCAGACGCAGTGGGAAGGCATCTAGTTGCAATGTTTACCCGAACTTCCAGGTTTGCACTGACTCTCGCTTGTCCCCACAGCCGACACCACTTCTGCCCCTTACATTTATAAGCCTCTGGTCTCCACCTCCATCTCCTCTGCTCCACCTTGCTGACTAGTAAGTGTCTTTTTTGTCCTTATTCTAATCTAGCATTTTTCATGGCTCTACCTTCTATTTTATCCGATATATCTCCCACATTAATTCAAACTCGTGGTCAAACTAATCTATACCATCAATTTCCTTGCTTTAACCCATGTCAAAAGCAAAGTGCAATATACCTTGTGTTTCATACCTGGCGCTCAGTACATTATTTTGATAAGAGTAGATACATGCTATTTGGATGTTGTACGACTAGCCAAAAATACCTCCTGCAATTTGTCATCTTGATATCATGTAAATAGCTTTTCCTCATTTTTCATTGTACAGTTAAATTATTTTAATGTTATAATCTCAGATAGTCACAGATACCCTACAGTAGTGAATACTGTCACAGTACCCAATATAGTCACAGTGACCCTCAATAGCCAATATAGTCACATGGCCAACTCAGTATCCAATATAGTCACAGGGGCATCACAGTAGCCAACATAGTCACAGTGCCCCCTCAGTAGCCATTATAGTCACAGTGCCCCTACAGCAGCCAATATAGTCACAGGGGCCCTATAGTAGCCAATATAACTAAAGGGGCTCCACCATAGCCAATATAGTCACAGTGCCCCACAGTGCCCATTATAGTCACAGGGCCCAATTGTTCAAGTCCCAGAGGGGGGCAAAAAGGTGAAAAAAGTCAAAAATTTAAAACACAAAAAAGTGACAATCACTACATGTATTAGGCAATGCCACTTCCAAAACAACCCATACAATAAAAGAAAAGAATAACTGAACCTGTACAGTGCACTCATTATAAAAAAAATCATAGCAAAAATTTGTTATCATACTGACCCACAGGACATAAGTTACATGTTATCTATGCTGTTTGGTGTATAAAACACAATAAAAATGTAAAAATCAATGATTGGATTTTTTCGTTTGCACCTTCACCCATAAAACGCTAATGAAGATTAAACAATGGTGTATTGTACCCCCTAATATAGTATCACTGTTGTTCTTGAGGGGTTTAGTTTTCAAAATGGGTCCACTCTTTGGAGGCTTTAACTTAGGGGCTAAGCAAATACGACATAGCATTCAAAATCTGTTCCAGAAAAGTCCACCCTCCAAAAGATTCCCACCTGAGCTCCCAGTGTGCATCTACAGGAGTTTGTGATAACGTGTGGGATATTACTGTATTCTACAGAAACTGGGTAACAAATTATGGGGAGATTTTTTTCTTTAAAGCTTCCAAAAAATAAAAATTAAGCGGCCAAAACAAGTTTTTTTGGAAAAAGATTTCAACTTATACAAGCCAGTGTTTATACTTTCTACAAAGCATCTGCTGTGTTAGAGAATTCATCAAGTGTTATATTGAGTTTTTTGAGTTTTGTAGTTTCCAAAATAGGAACATTTGTGGGGGGTTCACTATTCTGGTACCTCAGAACTTTTCAAATGCGTTATGGCACCTTATCACAATCTGCCCTCCAAGAGCTCAATGGCGCTCCTTAAGTTCTGTGACCTGTTGTGAGCCCCTAAAGGAATTTACATTCACATGTGGGATATTGATCTACAACAAAATCTCAGATGTGGTTTTAATCCCACATGTAAATTTTAGGGCTACATAACCATTTTATTGCCAAAACTAAAAATTTCAAATAGAACCTCCATTTTGTTTTAATTCTTGTGAGATGCTGAAAGGGTTATAAAGCTTACCGAAGTTTTGAATAGTTTGAGGGAAGTGGTTTTAAAAATTTAAATGATTTGTGGGGAGTTTCTAAAAAATAGAACTTTGTAAACTCCTACAAAGAGGAATTTAAAATAATTAAATCTGAAATTTACTTAAAAATTTGGAAAACTGCTGTTCAAACTGTAAGCTTCCTAATGTACTAATAAAATAAAGTAACACTTAAAAATGATGTCAACTTAAAGCAGACATATGGTTAAGGTGAATTGACACCCAATTTGGGTGCTTAGAATAACTGCATGATGAGTATAACATTTAAAAATCTGAAAATCACTAATTTTTCAAAATCTTTACCGAATTTACATTTTTTAAAATAATAAAGTTAAATTAGTAACCCTAACACAAACTAACTTTAAGTGTTCTAAAGTTATAACTGCATATCGTGACACATGGTAGATTCGAATCAGTGTTTAAGTGTGTGTGTTATTTAACTTCATATCATAAAAGACCCCTGGGGGACATTTCAGCACTATGCAGTGAAGAAAGGGGGAGGCAGAAGCAGTAATAAACCACTTCTTCCTTCTGCCTACAGTTCTGATTGACAGCCAGAAACCCAGTCCTGCTCCTGTGATTAGCAGAGCAGCGGCAGAAAACTGCAGTGATGATGAAAGACGCTGCTACATACCTGAGACCTGCAAGTCGCCATCTTTCATTAGTGGGCGGAAGGGATCAAGCTAAATACTTTTTGAATTTACACAATAACATTTTTTCTCTACCTAGATATTCTATAATATTCTTCTGATATAATATGTTGCCTTCTGTGTTTGTATTCAACAGCCAGTCCACCTTAGAGAATGAGTTGCAGGTCTGAGTTGGTGTTAAAGGGAACCTGTGACCAGTTTTAACCCCTATAATCCTTTCCTTGCCAGACATTTATGGAAATTTTGTAGCGTTATTGGCCAGAGCAATATTTAAAATTTTGACATGAACAAATAAAACCGAAATTACAGCACACAAAATTATACTAAACCCTACCAAACCATTTTTTTTCTCAAAGAAGACACTTACCCCACATTTAAAATTGCATTAAGGAATTTATAAACATAGGCATATTCATGCAATTGTGATGCAAAAGTATAATTTTATAAAATTTTTAAACAATTCATAAAAATTTTATTTAATTTCAATACATGTGCCCCAAACAGAAAATAATTTGCTTTATACCTCCAAAATGTAATAGATAAACGTGTGTACTGTTCATGGATATTTTATATTTCATACATTATCAAATCGCTATAAAACGACTAAAACAGAAATAACCAGAACATGTTTTTTAGATAGAAAATTTAAGACTGACAGAAATTGCTAAATATACTTATTAAACATGAAAAAGTAAAGACACCACTAAACCTTATATATTTTTAAAAGTAGTCAATATGGCAATTACCGTATATACTCGAGTATAAGCCGACCCAAGTACAAGCCGAGGACCCTAATTTTACCACAAAAACCTGGTAAAACCTATATTTTTTTTACTCGAGTATAAGCCGAGTTTGGGGTTTCAGCACATTTTTTGAGCTGAAAAATTAGGTTTATACTCGAGTATATATGGATTTGCATATATGCATTTTTTTAATATAATTTGTTACAAAGTTGCATGATGCTTACATGAGCTGTCAATTGTTAATCAAGACAAGACAAAGCTGAGGTTTCCGCACAAATAGGGATGTAAAGCTAATAAGACAAAGTCAACAGATTTATATATACCACAATACACAACATCAATAATAATTTGAATTCATCAATCAAAAACGCTAAAACAAAAGTTATGTCATGTTATCTCTTGCAATCACCAAAAGTGTTTAAATATATATAGCGGCAAAGTATAAAGTTCCTATCCTGTCAAAATTCAGAAAACAAAGCCTACTGTGAATACACAAATAACTTTTTAGTTAATACACACAACCACCAGAAAACAGTGATAAAATGCAAAAATTACATGGAAAAAAATGTCCATGAAAAAGAATATTTATATAAAGAAAACAATTTTCCTAAAAGCAGTAAGATGTGAGAAGTTCCCTAACCGCGGTACAGCGGCTAATCTCGACTTTTGTCTGGGCCAGTAAATCCCCAAGATTGCAAAGAAAGATTTTATACCTGTGTAAGAGAGAGGGGGGCGTGGCGCTCCCAGATATCACCCAATACTATATGGCCTCACACTTAAATAGGGTGGTGGACTGGTGCAGACATGGGGCTACGAAGGCCTGGGTTTCAATTGAGCAGCATTTCTCCCATGTCCCACTCCCCTGTCTTCCGTGGGTAGAGTCAAAACATTGGCAAGCGCTGTCCTCTCACCCTACCATATATGCTACTTTAATGGTGTTTAAACAATGCAGATCAGGGGCTGAGATTTCCCCAGCTGACTCCCCCCTAACGCCGATCCACGGTAACCCTGGGTTTTCCCTGGGAATTACATCACCGGTTTTCAAACAATGGGTAAGGGCGGGTCATTTTAGGGCCTGTCACTTCCTGGTGGACGGACAGTGGCGAGGAGGCGAAGACTTAGTCTCCGCCCCAAATCTCCCGCGGGCGCAGAAGTGGCAGGGCCTCCAATTAGCACACTATTTAAGATCTCTCACATCACCGCCCATATTTAGTCGGTCTCTAACAGGGTTTGAGGGGATATGCACCAAAAAGTTCAGATTAGGGGTACCCTCTCATTGACATACAACCTTCTGATATCCCCCCGCAGGATTATGTTCCTTCATACATAGACAAATGGGAACGGGACCTGACATTGACCCTCTCTACAGAACAAAGGGAAAAGATCTATGAACTGGTGCACAAATCCTCAGTTAGTACGGCCTACCAGGAGACAAACTACAAGTTACTAACCAGATGGTACAGGGTACCCCATGTACTTCACAAGATGTTCACAGACGTTCGCCAGACCTGTTGGTGCTGCGGTGCGGAGGAGGGCACGCTCCTGCATATTTTCTGGAGCTGTCCCTCACTTGTTCCATACTGGACGTCAGTACTGGGGGTGATTTGCGAGGTGACGGGCAGAGAGCTGCGGGATGATCCCGCCTGGGTTTTGATACATCATCATGAGATTTCCCTTGCCACATACCGGAAGTCCCTGGTATGTCACCTTCTGAACGCAACTAAGGCCTGTATTCCAGCCTGCGGGCGTTCCCCTGACCCTCTCTGGTGTAAGGTGGGAGTCAATGAGTTGCAGAGTTGGCCGAGTCAATGAGTTGCAGAAGATGGTGAGTCTCCTGAATACTGATGCAAAGAGGGCTGCCCGCTCTCAGAAAACAGGGTTCCACTGGGTCTCTTTTGTGGCATCTCCGCGCTATCTGGACTTGACCAGCTCAGTCCCGCTTCAAGTACAAGATAGTGAAACTACCGAAACCTGAGCTCTAGGTAGGGGGAGGCACGACTCTTTCTCTTTTACTTCTTCTTCTTTCCCTCCGCTCCCCCCTCTTGCCCGTCTTCTTCTTCTCTTCTGACCCTCCCTCCACCGCTATTCCTTTTTTCCTTTATGTTATTAGTGAGATTTCATATAATGTATCTAAGTTATAACAAAGTTGCCTTCTTAGACAATAGTACATGGATTCTCTATCATTGTGAATTTGACTTTCTGTACTGGAAATTGTCACATTGCATAAATGTAAACCCCCCCCTTAATCCTCCCCCATTACTCTTTCCCAAACCGGTGCATAACGGTGCCTGATTTTGTTTCCTTCCTTGTCCTGCCCTTTCCATTTTTTCCTTTGTTTTGTATTGTTTTGTTTTGTTATGAAAATTAATAAAAATTCAAATATGAAAAAAAGATGTGAGAAGTTCATACATACCCCATATGTATGTGTATACTCACTGAAATATACAGCAAAGGGAGTGTTAAATCCACGGTGAGCACCAATTTTTGCTACAAGATTTACACAGATATATTATTCTACATTCCCTTACACATGGTGACACCCCCAAAAAACTATATATCCATAAACCCAGCCAACGACATAACAAAGGTCACTTTAAGGCTACATTCACATGATGTATGGGTACGGTGGGCATACATTGGCGCCGGGAGAGGAGGAGGGGATGAGCGCCGCTCACCCCTGCCCCTCTCCATAGTAATATATGGAGCATGGCGCTGTATTCCGGTGAAAGATAGGACAGGTGTGCAGCACCATGCTGCTCCCATAGGGTACAGTGTGCCCATTGCCGTGTATGGGGGACATATGTACACAGCATATATGTCAGCCTTATATAGGTCCCCCATACATGCTGATCATTGATATGGCAACCCCGGGGTCTGAGACAAGCAGGGGCTGTCCATAGTAAATGCTGGTCAAGTCCTGTTACATACGGGACCTTACAGGCCCAGTGTTGCAGGGTATTGTAATGAACAAGCAATCCAACAATTGCTTGTTCGTGTCACATAGTGGGACAAGTCAAAGAGTAAAACTAATTAACTAATACATTAATCAAAAAGCCCCCAAAGCCTTGTTTCATATTACACTTACATGTACAAAAAAAAAGGAAAATCACCTAACAAACCCCCCATATGTACTATCGCCACACCCCTAATGACCCGTACAATAGAATAAAATAATTGTTATATCGTAATATACGCTGTAAAAAACCCACCAAAATTATCATTTTTACCTATTGTGTCCCACATAAAAAGTTCCAAAAAGAATAGAAATACCTTATGCTTTAAATCGTCTATGGCCTGAAGGGGTTAATCATTTAATCATAAAGGATCCAAGATTTTAACTTACAGTATTAGAGTGCTGGAGACCACTTTGCTATTAGTTCATATTATCCTTTTTCAAAATTTAGCTACAGATAAAGTCAATATTTACTTTATCTGTCAGCTGGTAAAAAGAAACTCTTCTGTGCAGCTTCCTCTAGCTCCTCCCTGCAGTCTGCCGACTAAGAAGTTGGAAAGGGGGACACAATTCAGAGGGCTATAAATGGTACATAGAATTTCCCAGGTTTTTCGCTGAAAGAGGAGAATCTCCTCTTTCATATGAATCTATGATTGTGTTTCTAGGTGCCAGGGAACTGGAGATATTGGGGCAGATTTACTTACCCGGTCCGTTCGCGATCCAGCGGCGCGTTCTCTGCGGTGGATTCGGGTCCGGCCGGGATTCACTAAGGTAGTTCCTCTGCCGTCCACCAGGTGGCGCTGCTGCGCTGAAGTTCCCCGGAGGCGCGCTGGAATGCCCTGAAATTCACCGGCCTATACCTGGTGAAGGTAAGTGTAATTTTCGCAACACATTTTTTTTCTTAAATGTGGCGGTTTTTCCGAATCCGTCGAGTTTTCGTTCGGCCACGCCCCCAGATTTCTGTTGCGTGCATGCCAGCGCCGATGCGCCACAATCCGATCGCATGCGCCAAAATCCCGGGGCAATTCAGGTACAATCGGCGCAAATCGGAAATATTTGGGTAACACGTCGGGAAAACGCGAATCGGGCCCTTAGTGAATGACCCCCATTAACTGTTAAAGTGACAGTTAGGAGTGATTTATGTATATAAAATTTTCATCTGAAATTGTCCCTTTCCCCCTGGAGGCATTCCCCCTATCTTTGGTTCTCTAGAGCCTAAAAAAGAAGAAAAACGTAGTGCTCCTCACCGAAAATGTACCACATTGAGAAGCACAGGGTGTCAACTGTAACTTAAAGCTAACATCCCAGTGTAAGAAGCCTGGTCAAAGAGAGCTCTGATCGCAAGTGTTAGCCCATTAAATGCATTTGTCAGCATGACCGCTGTCCCAAGGTGTTACTAATAAAAAAGTTTTAAAAAGAGTAAAAAAAAATTTTAAAAAAAAATAGTAAATAAAATGGCCCATAAGCCCCATTAACATATAAAATTGCATATAATGGCAAAAAAGAATAACATTTTAATTCTAACAAAAATCCCACACATTTAGTATCACCACATCTGTAGAGTAAAAATAAATCATTATTGACCCCGCACAATGAATGCCAATAAAACAATTATCCAAAACCCACCAAAATATGATTTTTACCCATTTCATCCCACAAAGAAAGCAATGAAAAGTGATTAAAAAAACCCCACATCATGTCATACGCCTTCTCTTTTATTTATTTATTCAAATTTTTTTATTGAAATAATTCAGATTACAATCATTAAGGCAAACAATAGAGTTACATTTACAATTGAGCTCTTGCTCACGTGGCAAGTATTAAAATGTGTAACATAAGCGACACAAGATTGCGTGGAGGTCCTTTCCAGATTGAACAAGTCCAGAGATGTTGGTGATCTATAGCCCGGCTCAGGTTCATTTATTGTTGCAGAAGTTCTTTCTTTATGTTTGCCATTCCTCTTTTTATGAAGATGGTATAGTCAAAGTGATATAAAAAATAAACAAAAATAACAATACAACTTATGTAACACAGGTAAATAAAAAAAATTTTACAATCTGTGATGGTGGTTTTTTTTATTTTCTTTGCGACGCTTTATGTCGCATTAAAGTCATACGCCTTCTTGAGGGTCATGCTTGATGTCAAGGGAGCTGCCTTACAAGGTAGCTAAAAGAGGCGTTGTTTTACTTATCCCATCCTTGAAAACTTATTTGCATATTTTCCCAGACAGTTAGGGAATAGTCTTATCTCCTTAGAGAGCTAAAAATATTCTCTGGGTATGTATAAGAGACTCCGGGCTCTTAGTAAATGTGGATGTAAACTCCGCCAGTTTGGACCTGTAGACCCGATCTGAACTGGCAGAGTTTTTAGCTATTGGCGCGCCAGGTGTTTAAGCACCTATCTGCCACCACCCCCCTCCCCTCTCAGTCTTTGCCTTGACCATGGTGGCATGCAAGTCAGAGAAAGCCAAAAATTGATGGGGAGGGCATAATCTATCTGCCAAAAGTTTATTATAAAGTTTACTTACTGTATTTATGTATAACTTATGGGGGTTGTCTACTTTGAGCCAAAAATGTATATTGTTTGCATTATGAAAAATGATACATTTTTCCAGTATACTTTCTGTATCAATGTCTCACGGTTTGCTGTCATCCTACAGGAAGCTTTATTGTTGCACGGCTCATTATTGTCATAGATCATAATCAGAGTTTAGTGATATGACAAGACATTTGACAGCACACAACCAGTTTTTATCCACAGATAGTAAACAATTAAGCTTTTTTTTAGGAATTGATACATAAAGTATATTAGAGAACTGCATAGCTTTTCATTTCACAAACAATATCAATTATTTGCTTAAAGTGGACATCCCCTTTAATTTGAAGAATATTAGTGCAATAACTCATTTATATCCCAAAATTTATGGCAACTGATCCTGCAAATTATAACTCAATAAACACAGTGTAAAACTAAGAAGGGCTAAACTAATTAGACAGCTAAAGGCTGATTTAAACAATGTCTTTCTGGGACAGATTGGGTGTGTGAAAAGGCAATATTTGTAAGTACACAGACGTATGGCACAATAAAATCATTTTACATTCATCTCAATCAGAAAGGCCTGTTTGTGAGGAATTGTGTATCGGGAAGAGTTATTTACTTTGTATTTACAGTAGCCATTTATGGATAATGAGTTATTTTTTTCTTGAAAAACATTCATTTGAAAGCACACAATATCCTTCTTAACCTTCATGAACACTGTGCTTACTGAACTAAAGCCTTCTATTCCTTACAGAATGAGAGCCACTCCTGTTTAGACACTGTAGCCAGGGATTTGAGGCGGTAGACAATTTCAAAGACTGCTCTTTCTATTTAACAATCAGTGCATTAGGCTAAAATAGTCGCACAAATGCAACAGCAATTGAAAAGGTTTGTGGTGCAGAAGCAAGGTCCTTCTTTTACCTGGATTTCTCTGTTGCTGAATGAACATTAGCAGAATATTCCTTTTGGCCTTTAGTTTCACCTTGATCTTCTCTGTGAATGCAAATCGACATTATACCCCACATTTCTATGGTATTTATTGCCATGGTCATGATGTGAGGGCTCTTTTTTTCAACCTGAATAGTGTAAAAGGGGAAACATATTATTGCTCAGAGTCATTATTGTGCTGGGAATGTATAAACAGCTGAAAAGAATAGAGCGACATGCTCATAATGGGGAGTGAAAGCTCTTCATTTTGTACTCATTGTCTACCGTTCCTTTCTAAACAACCTCCCTTTTTTCTAGCTATCAATACAAAGTTCTTTTTGGTAAAATGAAGTGTATTCATGCTGACTGAAAGAGGCTTTTAAAGTCGAACTGTGCCCACACAAAGGAGAAACAGTGCTGGAGCAAATCGGGTAGAGGAAGGGAACTTGGTCAATGTTCATTACTCAAAGCAAGACACTCAGAGCCTTCGGAGCATTTTGTAAAGAATCAGATAAACTTTCTCCGTGATAAATAACTGAAATAATTTTTCATTTCTGTCAGGCTTTTTCTCTCAAGTCTAAACCCTTTTCATACACTTTTTTACTGCTTGGCAGAAGCTACTGATCTCATCCTTTTGGGCTGATAAATAGGCTTCTTTCAGTTGGTGGCAGGCTACGAGAAATATAGATAATCCTGGATAATGTGGACACAGTTTTCATTTCTTGTTACCCAATTAAACTGCAATTATCCAGAGTGCAACAGCAGAAAAAGGGGAAAGAATGGAGAGAGAATAAGGAGCTATGACTCCCTGGGCCTCTTTATACAGTTCCCATTAGACTAGATGTGTTCTATTCTGATTATATAGTGCCAGTCTAAGCACACAGCAAGAGGCAGGCCAGCTGCAACCTGTCGCTACAATAAAATGCTATAGCGAGTTCTATGGGAAATGTCACTTTTGGCCATTCCAACATGAATCTTTTCCTTCTTCTACAGTGACCAATGACACTGAATCAAGATCACGCTAAAATAATTGTTAGGGAAACAAATGGACACTATTGTGATCCGGACAATGATCTGTCTCTTGCTGACAGATGAAGCTTTTTTTTTTACAAAGAATTTACAAAGTTGTTGCTGATTTCTCGTAACTTGTACTTAAAGGGGGCAGCACCTTGGTATAAAAAAAGAAATACAAAAAGAATATACTAACCTCCCTTGAGGGCCTAGCTTGCTCCTGCAGCAGCACTCCTCCCTCCGGTGCTTCCAGTCCTGTCACACCAGAATCAATGGCATTGCATACAATGGGGCACATTTACTTACCCGGTCCAGTCGCGATCCAGCGGCGGGTACTCCGACGCTGATTCGGGTTCTGCCGGGATTCACTAAGGTCCGTGCGCCGATATTCACCAGGTGTCGCTGCTGCGCCGAGGTCCGCCGAAGTTCACCTGCTTTTTTCTGGTGTATGTGAGTGCTTGATCTTGCGACACAAATGGCTTTTTAAATTCTGCGGTTTTTCCGAATCCTTCGGGTTGTCCGGTGGCCACGCCCCCCGATTTCTGTCGCGCGAAAGTTGGCGCGATTGCGCCAAAAATCGATCGTGTGCGCCACAATCCCGTGAAATACAGCGCAAAGTGGAAATATTCGGGAAAAACCCGACGGATTCGCGGCTGCGGACCCTTAGTAAATGTGCCCCAATGTGTACATGGTGTCTGTGGGAGATGTCTATGGAGAGGTGCAGGGCCCAAACTCTTCATACATGGTAGTTGTTTCTGCATTATGCATGGCACTGATCACAGGTGCTACAGTTTTAAGAGTAACTGTAAAGGTTTTTTTTAACAAATCAATAGCTCTTGGGATGTAAAACAATTTTGCCAATTATCTTTGTTACCTGTATCCTATAGTTTTTTATATCCCCCTCAGATTGCCTCAGAGCCGAAATAGCTGCTTTCTCTGTCTCTGTTGATAAGCCCTTGAGTTTGTAGATTTGTTTATCTGATGTTTATCAGTTTAATGGGAGGGGTGGGACTGCTGCTCCCTGCTCACAGAGGAGAAGGACATGTGACAGAGCTCTCTCTGTGTATGTAGGAGAGCTGGATGTGTTTAAGACTGTGGATACAGAGATCTCCTGCACAGAATAGTGATACAAGATCTCCCCTGTTCCCTCCACCCCAGTCTGTAAACACCGCATAAGCATAAATGTGACGCAAAAGCCTTGTAAGTGTAAACGTGACTGAAACTCGGCTTAAGTGTAAATGTGACGCAAACACCTCATAAACCTGATTCAATGCGGCATAAACGTGCGTAAGCGTAAACGTGATGCAAAAGCCTCGTAAGTGTAAATATTATGCACACACCTCATAAGAGTAAAGGTGAAGCAAACTCTGAGTAAGAGTAAATGCAATTCAAACATCACGAAAGCGTAAATGCAGCATTTGTGTAAACGTGATGCAAATAAGGAATAAGCGTAGACATGCCGCAAACACTGTGTAAGCGTAACTATGATGCAAATGTGTAAGTGTAACAGTGATACATATGCTGTGTAACCGTGCCACAAGCGCTGCATAAGTGTAACCATGCCGCAAACTGCGCATAAGCGTAAGCATGCCAAAAAGACGCATAAGCGTAACTGTAACGCAAACGCTGTGTAACCGTGCTGCAAACACAGCATAAGCGTAACCATGACACAAACGGCGCGTAAGCATAGCCGTGACGCAAACGCTGTGTAATCGTGATGCAAATGCCACGTTAGCGTAACCGCGACACAAACATTGCGTAAAAGCATTCGCCAGCAAAACTGCCGAAACATTGTGATTATGTAAACACAATGGGGTCATTTACTAAGGGCCCGAATCCCGCTTTCCCGATGTGTTACCCGAATATTTCCGATTTGCGCCGATTTTCCCTGAATTGCCCCAGGTTTTTGGCGCACACGATCGGATTGTGGCGCATCGGCGCCGGCGTTCACACGACGGAAATCGAGGTTGTGGCCGAACGAAAACCCGACAGATTTGGAGAAACCGCCGCATTTAAAAAAAAAAAAAGCGACACGCGCTTACCTTCACTCGGCCCGGCTTGGTGAACTCCAGTGCATTCATCGCAGCAGCGACACCTGGTGGAAGTTGGAGGAACTGCCTTAGTGAATCGCCGGAAGACCCGAATCCACCGCAGAGAACGCGCCGCTGGATCGCAAATGGACCGGGTAAGTAAATCTGCCCCATTGTCAACAGAATTTTAGCAGAATTTGTGTGAACACAGCCTTTAGATGAACATAGAAAAAAATTACAGCTCAATGGTCATTAAAGCTTCTCTGACATTTCCTGCTACTGATTGGACAGTATGAGAGAAAATTAGCATAACACATGCCTCCAGCTCTAGCCCTAGCTCCTCCTCTCTGACCAAATACAGATTACAATGGTCAGAAACTGGGAATGATATCTCTGCAACCGTGGGTGCTAGAAGGAAATTCAAAGTGGCCCTGAATCTGTCTAACAGCCCCTACAGAATGGCATGATAATCTTCACATGTGTGAAGTGGTGAAAGGTCCTCTTTAAGTGCCACAGTCAAGCAAATTGGTGCACTAAAAGGGGTTTGCCCATGAAAGAAATTTATCAAAACCTAACCCCCTAGTGGTCCTAACATGATATAGATAACTTTTAACCACTTACTTAGCAGTTTTACTGCTTTTGCTCCTATGCTAGCATCAGCTGACCAGTGTAAGATTCAGACCTGTGGATGTGGACTAGATAAGCAGTCACATGGTGCAAAGCAGACACTTACTGATTCCTCTGTTGGTAGAGCACACACACCACTGCTATGTCACATATAACCACACACACCACTGCTATGTCACATATACTCACACCCAAAACTGCCATTTCACAGATCAGAATCATGATATGGATGAAGATCCCTAATAACAAAATCTGCTCCCTCACGTAATCAATCAAACACACTCAGCATTGCTATGTCTTGTTTGTAGAGCTTCTCTCCATGTCATGCTGCTGGACAGAAAGTGCCTCTGGCTCTAGTGATCTCTGCTTCCTCCTCCCCCCTGCTTCCTGACCAGACAGGAAGACCTGGCCGACCATAGTCAGGACTGAGTTTATGGTCATATCTCATGCCAACCAAAACACACAATATCGCTTAAAAATGGAGATAGATTTCAGCACCACATTTAAAAATAAAATCTTTATTAAATATTGGTGTTTCAGGAAACTAAATAAATAATGTGTCCTTCGTCATAGTCTACTTACCAGGATGGAATGTGCAAATATAAATACAATGGCTGATCTGCAAACCTAAGGACAAGTCCTACCCCAATGAGGGGTGTGTTTAGCCAAAGGTTACGATCAAACACATCAATGATATTACAAAGTCATTTAACCCTCTTCCCCTAGAACTGAAGTTTGAAAAAAACACTCATAAACATGTTAAGTATTTGTGTGTCTCAAAATGCCCAATTTAGTAAAATATAATAATGATTACTCCTGGTCGGTGCATCCTGTAATGTAAAAAATAGGCCAAATGTATGAATCACCACAAAATTATCATAAGGTTGTACAGATCCCAAAATAATATAAATTAAAATTCCAGCTTGCCTCGCAAAACCAGCACCTTACACAGCTCTGTGCATCAAAGTATTAAAAAGAAAGTGACCTTGAAAATGCCCATATGGTAAAACATAAGAAAAACCATATACATTTGGTATCTATCTGATCCTACTGATCCTAAAAATAAAGGAGAAGTGTCCTTCTTGGAACACATAGTGAAAGCTTTAAATACCAAGCTAACAAAATGGTGCAACTACGTTTTTTCACCAATTCTACTGCATTTGGAATTTTTTTCCTACTTGGTGATACATAGCATGGAATATTAAAGGGGTATTCTCATTTCAGCAAATTAATGTTATTGTTTGCATTATCAAAAATTATACATTTTTACAATATACTTTCGTTATCAATTCCTTACAGTTTTCTAGATCTCTGCTTGCTGTCCTTCTATAGAAAGCTTGTATGTTTACACCCAATGGACAGAAATCTGACCATGATCACACAGGTGCACGGCTCGTTAGTATCAGAGAGTAATCAGTGCTGTGTGTTATAATGAGCTGTGCACCTGTGTGACCAAGGTCAAACTTCTGTCCACTGGAATTAGACAATGAGGCTTTCTTTAGAATGACAGCAAGTACACATCTAGGAAACCGTGAGGAATTGATACAGAAAGCCTGTTGTAAAATTGTATATGTTTTTATCATACAAACAATAACATTAATTTGCTGAAATAGGAACACCCCTTTAAATATTTACTTGTCCCAGAGATGATAAGCTTTGTCAATGGTCTTCAGCTATCAGAGACAACCAGAGACACTGGAGAAAAGGTAGAGGTAGTTTATTAGCACTTCTGTCTTCTCCTTTCCTCGATACATAGATCTATAGTTGCAGAATGTGGTGAATAGAGGATGCGGCGGGGCAAAAGACTGACTATAAAAACTCTTTTGTCACATGGTCACCGGGTCTGAAGGGGTCCATCAGAGCTGTTGGGTCTCATCTTCCCCCACAGGGGTATATTACCCTCTGTAACTGAGGCTCAGTAAAGTACTTTATTTTTGGGTCGGTACAATCATGGGGATACCAAATTTATATAGGTTTTATAATGTTTTCATACAATTACAAAAATAAAAATCTCCAATTTTGCCATCTACTGGTGCCAGTACCTTTTTCATACTTTAATGTACATAGCTGTGGGTGGACCTTTTGATCACTTTTTATTGATTTTTTTCAAAATGGCAAAAAAGTGCCATTTTTTACTTTGGGCGCTATTTTCTGTTACAGGGTTAAACGCAGTGAAAACCCCGGTAAGGAGTTAATTTTGGTTACATTTATAATAACATGAAGACATTTGTTCTTTACTGTTGTTTATCTGAGACCTGATATTTAAACTGGGGAATTCAAAGATGATGTACTTTTCTTTTTCTCATGATTGTTGGTCAAGAGAGAAGTATAGGACACCTCAGAGACTGTGAAAATGTAATTGTAAAGAATATAATTTACAAATATTTCAGTAATTATATCCATTTGAGCATTTTAGGAAGGTTGCAAAATTAAATTTATAACTTGTTTCTTGACCTCTATGTCATTAAAGATTTGTATAAATTGAAGCTAAAGAAGCAATATCCATACATGCATTGGGATCTAGAAAGTAGGTGTTATGCAGGGTCTCAGAACAGACAGAAACAATAGACCCTCAGACCAAACCCCCTTCCCTGTTGTCCCTGCGTATTTGCCCAGCCCACTATAGGCAGTGGGTAGACAACCAGTTGTTGTTCCCTTTCTGTGCAAAAGTACAGACATGAAGAAAAAGACAAGACAAGCAGGAATGAATGGTCAACCGAAAAGGGACAAAGCCACAAGGAAAAATGCAGTACAAAATCGTAAAGCAAATGGTTTGTCAAAATATAGGCAAAGGATCAAATATAAGAATACAAAAGCAGTGTGAACAGGAGCTAGCTAAGTATTAAACTATAGCAGGCAAAGAGTAGTGATAAGGATGAGCTTACCATATTTTTTGGACTATAAGGCGCACAAAAAATCCTTTGATTTTCTCAGAAATTAAAGGTGCGCCTTATAGTCCAGTGCGCCTTATATATGAATCATACTTACAGACAACAGCTGCCTTGAACTGTGCACAGGTCTGCCACCTGCTGGTCATTCATCCTTATAATCAGGTGCGCCTCATAATCCGGTGTGCCTTATATATGAACCTAGATGTTTTAGCAGGCATTTATTGATGGTGCACCTTATAATCCGGTGCGCCTTATAGTCCGAAAAATACGATATATGAAAATCCATGCTCCCTCTCTGGAAGGTGATTGGAGAGAGACTTTGTCAATGACAGTGTTTTAACTCCTAGAATACAAGAGCTGGTTTTGCAGGAGCTCAGTGTTAGACTCAGCTGTGGGCTGTATTATGTAGGAGCTAGCCAGTCTGCTGCTGGGGGTTGCATCCACGAACTGAATTAAATCCTAGAGCTCAGTTCACTGGTTCAACAGTTTCTGAATACTATCTGGCTCTGTGAACCTCTGCCTGATCTGGTTTTTCTGTGACTTGTGGTACTGTAGCTCCAGAAAGCTGTATCCTGACCTGAATCCAAAACCCTGTATCCAGCCAGCTCTGGAATCCTGTATCCTACCAAAGCAGGAATACTGCATACCCTCAGCCTGAGCTGGAACCATTTATACCTATCCTGAACCCTGTTTATCTATTCTGCAGACCATGAGAGTCTGCTTACCAGCACATCTTTAGCCATAACAGTAGAACCTATTTCCACTTCCAATTTTCATGGACATGTCTTTGTTCATCACAGACAGAACAGGGATCGAATGTCCATTTCTTTTTTAATAACAGCTGTGTGCATGTAGTCTCAACCTCCAATATGCCATGCTTTGGATCAAAAAATATAAGTCAACTATATTTATATATTGTTCATATTTTTTTACATAGTAAATAAACCTTAATTGCTTTACCGATCTAAAAGCTAATAATACTCTTTCCTTTTTTTCAATTGTTTAAAATAAAGTTATATTTTTTTTTATTATTATTTGCCCTTTTTCAAAAATACTCCTTCTTTTTAAGGAAATAGAAATAGAGATGATGTAAAGAGAAATCAAAGGAGCTTTCTTGGACAAACACACCATCAAGTGTGTCTAATAATTGCATGGGTTCAGCATTTTGGAGAGATAAATGAGAAAACTTTAAATGTATCTCTGAGATGTGCTATCACAGACATTGCCATGGGCAAGTTTTATCCAGTGAAGAAACACGAAGGCCTTGTGAGATAAAGATGATAGAAGGGGTACTATCAGGTGGCAGGCTGGGTAATTACAACTTTCTATTTGGGATGTGTAGTGATGCTGCATTGGATAAGTGGAGAATAATGAAGAAAAAGGAGCAGTGATAATGTAGAAGCTAAATGGCAGAAAATAGCCTTGCATTGCCCACAAGCCTTGAGAGCCTAGAGGGACTTTCAACTATCTTATTCAGTTTTCAACCACAGAAAAAATACTCTCTCATCCTTTATTCTTTACTTTCTAAATTTGTTTCTAGAGGGACAAAGGAAGAAACTAGAATGAAATCTGGGATGTGAAGAGAATATGACCTTTAAACATAGCTCTGAAAGTCGCAGTGTAATTTTTATTAAACGCTAACTCTACAATATCCCATTTTTCCTCAGTTGTTAGAAGTATAAATATTTCATGCGGTATGCACTAATATGAAATATATTCCTTTAATTTTTCTACAATCAGATAAATATGAAATTCTCAACAATTAATAAAGAGCATTGTATAAATATTTTCCAGAAAATTATAGTTATAGTGGAGTTATTTTTTTTTTGTAGTATTGCCAAAGTATACTTTATGTTTAAGTTCATGTTTAACATTACTTTTAATATATATTTCTTGTACAAAATGTGGAAAGACAAGAGCAGATTCGTTGCACTTTTGTAGTATTGGCCTGCGGGTTAATAATTTATAGAGAATGGCTGAACAATAAGTAGTATATGTTTTAGGAGAAACATTGTACAAGTATTAGGATAGAAATGTGGAGAGGTGTATTCCACTATTATGAAACAAGGGCCAATAAACAAAAGGATAAATTGATCAATTTACTAATATTGGCAGTGAGGAAAGTACTGCTGGCAGAAAAGATATGTACACGTGTACTAACAATGATACAAGTAAGAAAAAAGTGGAAGGAATTAGTATATTGACTGGCTGGAAGATTTTTGTGCCCCCCTCCCACTGGTGTCCATTCCCAATTTAATACATAACATTATACACAATTTTTTTTTTAAATATATAAATATATAGCCCCTGCACGTACCCACTCAGTATATAGATAGCCCCACCAGTCCACAGTCATCCCCCAAGTCCAGAGCAGATGTCCCTCTTTAATGAAATGTCCACCCCAGATTCCCCCTTTAAGGAAATGTCTTGCCAGAGGCCCCCTTTAATAAAATGTCCTTCCAGATGCCCCCTTTAATGAAACGTCCTGCCAGACACCCCCTTAATGAAATGTCCTGCCACATGCCCCCCTTTAATGAAATGTCCTGCCAGATGCCCCCTTAATGAAATGTCCTACCAAACGCTCCCTTTAATGAAATGTCCACCCCAGATGCCCTCCTTTAATGAAAAGTCCTGCCAGACGCCTTCTTTAATAAAATGTCCTGCCAGGTGCCCCTTCAATGAAATGTCCTGCCAGACAGCCCCTTTAATGAAATGTCCTGCCAGATGCCCCCCTTTAATTAAATGTTCTGCCAGATCCTCCCCTTTAATGAAATGTCCTGCCAGACGCCCCCCTTAATGAAATGTCCTGCATGATGCCCCCCTTTAATGAAATGTTCTGGCAGATCCTCCCCTTTAATGAAATGTCCTGCCAAAAGCCCCCTTAGTGAAATGTCCTGACAGATGGCCCCCTTTAATGAAATGTCCTGCCAGATGCCCCCCTTAATGTAATGTCCTGCCAGACACCCCCCTTTAAAGAAATGTCCTGCCAGACACCCCCCTTTAAAGAAATGTCCTTCCAGATGCCCCCCTTAATGAAATGTCCTTCCAGATGCCCCTGTAATGAAATGTCCTGCCAGATGCCCCCCTTCATGAAATGTCCTGCCTGATGCCCCCTAAATGATATGTCCTGCCAGATGCTGACCACTCCTTTGGAAAAATAAAATCTATAGATACCTTTCGGCTTCCTATCCCCAGTCCCGCGGCTCCGTCTTTCTGCTCTTCCGGCCTTGGTACATCACTATGACGCGACTGCGGGACTTCATACTGTAATGGCCCACGCGGCGCATACAATATGATGTCAGGTGGCCGCGACATTGGTGCATCATAGTGATGCGCCAGGGCCGGAAGAGTGGGGCTGGGTAGAAGCCAAAAGGTGAGTATAGATATTTTTTTTCTCATAAAGGGCCCGGGAATTCGGGCTTTAGTAGGTCCTGTGAGACCCTCGGGCGCCCCTTTTGATAGGAAAATGGGGGGCCCTTGAACACAGTCCCACTAGACCCTCCATGATGGCGGCCCTGCTTTCAATGGTTAGAGAAAAACTGATTATATTAAAGAGATAATGAAGCCAATTGGGAACAAAAGTGAAAATGATTCGTAATTAGAATTTTTTGCTACACAGAAATGTGGGGAATTTTATAGAGAAGTATAATAAGAGTATTAGGAGAAGAGGTGGAGGTTGGTGACAGAGCTTGGGGGGGGCTTATGGAGGGTAAAGGGTAGGAGGATATATATGTATATTGTTCTTGATTATTGAAATGGAATTTAAATATTTGGTTTATTTAAGATTCAAAGATATTTTTAATAAAGAAGACACCCAATATTGGGGTTGGACTGAAATGTTTTGAAAGTAAATAAAGGCAAATAAAACATACATATTGAAAGGTTTGTCTTTGTAGCATCTACTACATAAAGATACAATAAAAATGGGTTGTTGACTGTGTAGTCTGAACCACCCCTACGGTAGCAGATTGGCTTTGTAGTAAACAATATAATAACAGATTAATTGTGAACCAATTGCGGACCACTTTTATAACAGTAGCTTGTATATTCTAGAACAAGGGTGTCAAATTCCGATGCACAGTGGGCCCGGGGGCACATGACTTTGAGTGGTTTGGGAAAAATGGACCATGTACTGGCCGGATTTAACAGACTAACCACAGTGCCAGGGACAGGGCATAGTGATGTAAAATAAGGCTTGCTTGGCAAATAATGCCTGACGGCTCTCAAGGCGAAAACTAAAATGCTGCCCCCCCCCCTTTCAGTAGCCACTCCAGTTCCATTATCCACACCAGGTTCAGTAAATGCTGAAAACTTTACTAACAATTAACATCCCCACAGGCAGGATCACTGAGGGTGCGGTCACACGTTGCGTTTAACGCATACATTTAAAAAGGCATTGCAACAGCTGAAGAAAGATCTACCTAATTAAACAGCTGTTAACTCTTGCATTTACAAAACGCAAATGTGAACCCATGTGTTAACATTCTGTTAACAAATGTTAGTGCCATCTAGTACCTTATAGATGACAATCTCTTCCATCAGGAGGACTTTATTCCGGGTTCTCCAATCCATGACGTATCACAGACAGATATCTTCAGCTCCGTGCAGCATCTCCACCCGGAGTCCCTAAAAATACCACAGTCACTTACAGTATAAAGTCTCCTGGATAACAATACTGTGCTCCTAATATATACCCCTCACAACACAACTGACCTCACTCTCCACACATATAAAACATCCCTTCATTATATATATATATATATATATATATATATATATATATATATATATATATATATACACTCACCGGCCACTTTATTAGGTACACCTGTCCAACTGCTCGTTAACACTTAATTTCTAATTAGCCAATCAGAATACAATATAAATTTAAATCACAATTAAAATCAATATAACACATTTTTTTTTCCATTCCACTAATTTGGTGAGAATTTTAAAAGCTAACAATTAATCCCAAAAAGGTGTAAACACAACTACCACATATCCTGCCAAAAAAAAAACAAACAAACCATCATAAAGCTTTGCATACAGAAAATAATAAGGCCACATTTCATGTAATGAGTTAATAAAAAATAATTTTGTCCCATAGACTGAAACTCAGTTGGTCCACTGATTCCATCAATGCTGGAATTATTTATGTAGTCCTGGGATTCAGCAGTTAACCTGACTTCTCTTCTGACAGTATAGATTCAAATTAGCTTATTGGGTGCTAAAAGTAAAGGAAATCTACCATCAAAATCAATCATGATAAACCAGGAACACTTGACTAAAATCAACTTTTTAAATTATGCTACTAAGCAAGGAAGGCTCTGAGGGCATTACCAGAGCCCCTCTGTGCTGTAGCTTCACAGGCTATTAAATTGTGCAGGAGCACTTCCACCCTCCCATTGTGTGCTGCTGCCCTCTCCTGTCATGAGATTACATCAGGTAGAGGGAGGGGGAAGTGCTGAGGGAGCAAGAAGGATGGTGAGACAGTGTAACATTCTGTGAAACCAGAGACAACGGAGGGGCTCTGGTAATGCCCCCCCAGAGGCCTTCTGGCTAATTAGCATAGATGTAAGGGTTGACTTTAGAAGGCAGGAAGCCATGAATAACAAAGATTACCACAGTCACGGTACCTGGATCTGTGAGTTAGTGTCCCTGGTTTATCATGATGGATTTTGATGCCAGATTTACTTTAATGGCACTGACTTATCAGGAATGGTGGGTGCTATAGAATAAATCCAACTGCACCTGAATTGTTAGACAGCAATAAATATAAGGCTACACAGAGTCTAAACTGGTGGGGAAAGGCCCTCATTAACAACTACATTTTTTTTTAAAAAAACTGAAAATTAGACGCAGAAACTAAAGAACTGATGACATCCTTGAAACTTTCTAAAAATTGATCAATAAGTCATACAGTCCTCAAAATATAGTAATGTACACCAAAGTATGAAAAAGTTATTAGCGCCACGAGATGAAATGGTGAAAAAAAAAAAATTTTTGTACTGAAGGTTTGGATTTTTTAAAATATATTAAAACACCTTAAAACCTATATACATTTGGTATCCCTGTGATAGTACCGACCCAAAGAAAAAAGAAGACATGTAATTTGTAGTGCACAGAAAAAGCAGTAAAAACCAAGCCCACAACCTCACCAATTTCACTGCCTTTCACTGCACTTCACTGAATTTTTTTCCCACTTCCCAGTATACGGCATGGAAAATTAAATACTGTCACTATGTTATGCTGTGTCAACTTGTTATGTTGAAAACCTTCAAACAGAGAATTAAAAAATGTAAAAAGTTATAGAAAATCAAAAAGGAACTTGGTCATTAATGGGTTAATTCAATCCTGAACAATAGAAAATTTGTGCCACATTTACAAACCAACAAATATAATTGCCTATTTCTCCTAATGCTACCATTTTCTCTTTCACCCCATTTCTATATTTTCTAATACATATCATACTCTGTGTATCTATCTTCTTTCCCATCTGGTCATATGTTAAATAGATGTTAAAGTTACAAACATCACTTGCTTTGTTTCTATAAAGAACTGAAACATAATGGTGATGCAACTTGTATTTAGTACACTGCAGAAGGGCATGGGCAGGGCAACAAACATATACGGGTATATGTTTAAAAAAAATGTAACATTTGTATGTTTTCTTTTTACTAATGTTGTGTACAAAAAGATTTAACATTTGTTGAACGGGTTTATTATTTAGATGGTTACAGCGAGCATGTCTATTTCATGACATGTTACCTGCTAATAGAATTGATTTATAACCTACTGTACCTAAAATAATCTCTTTCAGATTTTTTTAAACTGTCTTTCACTTGTTTGCTTAAAATGTTTCCTAGGTGACCTTTCAGAGAGGAAATATTGGCAAAGTTTATTTGTATTAAACGTAAATGTGTTTATCTTTTGTCCATTATAGCAAAATACATCAAATAGAAGCCTTAACCTGATTGTTGTGATGTCAAAAAGTTTGGAATGAATATATTTTAGAATATTTTAAAATAAGACTGTTTTTTAACTTGCAAAGATAATTATATTCAATAAGACCCTACCCACTGCAGATAGCCAAGTGAATAAATGAATGCACAAAATATGTCAAACCAAGCAGAAAAGACGGCGCGGGAGAAAGTCCAAAAACACCAAAGTCTGAAGAAAAAACAATAATTTTTCACCACATCAACGTCCTTCCCAGCTTCACTTCATATTCAAGTAGAGATAATGCACAAATATTAGGGCACATTCACATGGCCGTCTGCGGGGACGTACATGCGGCCGCAAATTTGCGGCCGCATGTACGTCCCAATAGACGGCAATAGCGACGCGGCGCAGATACGGTGCCACACATGTGTGGCACCGATCCGTGCCGCACACCGCAAAAAAGATAGAGCATGCTCTATCTTTCGGCGTGTGTGCGGCCGTGCGCCGCTATTCTCTATGGAGGGAGGAGGGGCCGCCGTGTGAATGTACCCTTAGTCCAGATCACACAGTACCTTTCTCACTATGTCTCCAAAAAAAGAGTAGGATAAGCGTCCTCTCGTCTACTCATCTTCCCGGGTTGGCGTTTTGCCGGCTGTAGTTGTAGGTAGAGCACTGGGATAGCAGCTAGTTCCGGATGCACAAATCCGGTCTTCCGACTGGAAACCTGCACCTTCTTGCTGTTGGTTCCGCTAGTCTCAGAGTGACTCCGTATATACACTCAGAGTGAGTGTATTATAAAGACAACCATTGCTTTGTATATCTACAGTCGTAATATAAGTGTGTTACCAGCCTGATGCCAGTGTTGATTTGCGAGGCCATTCAGCCAATCACAAATGCGGCAGGAAAGAATATTGGATGTTCAAAATCATATAACAGGGTTGTTTTAACACAAATTCCCTTTGTTGAAGCATAAAGACTAGTATGATCCTCGAGAACATCCAATAGCAAAATAACTTTTTATAGTACATTGATATGAGTGTTACATTGAATTGCAAAAGGAATGCAATTAGTTTAAGGCTACATTCACACTAACATATGGAGGACGTATATACGACCGACGTATATACGGCCGATATACGTCCTCCATAGACGTCAATGGGCGCACGGCACCCTACGGGAGTGGTACGGTGCCGCACACGTGCGGCACCGTACCGCTCCGTACCCGGAAAAAGATAGGACCTGTCCTATCTTTTGCCGTAATATGGCGCCGTACGCCATTAATTCCTATGGAGAGGGGCGGGGGTGAGCTGCGCTCACCTCCTCCTCCTCTCCCCGTACACTGCCGTTGCCCGCTACAGTACGGGCGGGCAACGGCAGTGTGAATGTAGCCTAAGGTTAAGGCTTATATGTACCAAAATCTAATTGTATCATTTAATCATTCTCTTTTATTAACACAACCAGAAAGCTCATGAGTAAGCCTCCCAGTAAGGAGGGGAAAGGAGGAGATGTAGAGCAGTTCCAGTTATTGCAAATATGTGAGTTAAAGAAATCCATAATAAGTTGATCAAAAACTCTCAACAATAACAGCAGAAGAGCTGCTTAAGACATTATACACTGCATAATCTCTTTTCATGCGTCTACAAAAAGACTTATGACCCATCTCAAGCCAAAAAATCTAGTTATTCCAAAATGGCTGTGAAAGAGAAGAAATTTTGTATTTTTGAATGGTGAAGTCAGAATCTCTACTGTGTCAAAGTATTTTGCTTCCATGTCATGGGTATTGGTAGCCTGGTAGCCATCAGAAAGTGTGATTTGCAGGTCAATTCTTTCAGGAGAGAAACTAGTGGTTGAGCACCATAGCAGTATAAACCATAGAATATATTTATTTCAGATAGAACTTGATCCCAGAAGGAAATGATTGGTGGTCACATCCACCACAGATGTAGAAGAGTGCCCTCCTCTCTTCATGTTTTTGAAACATGGGGTTCAAATATTTTTATACTGTGCTATTTGATGATGATGATGATGTTTACTACATGTGATAAGTACAACTGTTTGTGAGTGGTTAGTTTAGTAGATTGTGTTTATCTATAATTGTGACCTAGATAACAATCACATTATATTTTATTAGTAACCAAGGGAACCAATAGTTTACTTACATTTTATTTCAACTCTTTACCTCTCTGCTGTTTAGGATCTGCTTTTTATGGTATTTCTTTATTCCCCTAAAAATCCAAACCAATACCAACAACATAATGAGTTCATCTTTCTAGTGGAAGAAAAGATTCAAAGTGTTAACCACAACAGAGAGGAAGAACTTTTAATACGTTTGCCAATTTATGTTTTGGATTATCTACCAAAAGCAAAGTATCACAGGTTCTTACTCAAGTCACCTGATGCCAGTTTCATGGATAAGTAATTACTTTCCCTCTCATTATAGAATATATATATTTTGCAAAGGACAATAATATAATTGAGATTGGTGGTAACTGAGAAATGCATTAACAAACCAAAAAGATAACTTTTAATACAAAAAAATGCAATGCAGATATTTGAGAAATGAATGCCATGTATAAGACTGTAAAAGACTTTCAACAGGTATTTTTAAAACATCATTTTTTTCAAACAAAATAACAATTGGACACTAGAAGAGATGAAAAATATAAAATATAATGCCAAGTGAGAAGATAAATGGATTGTTTGTAAGGTCAGACCATGCAATGCTGCTCATGATAAATGAGACATAACAGCACATTCACTGGTATCCATGCGTCCTGATATATAGTATTTGTAGATGTATTACAAAAATTGCAAATACCTAAAACAGTCTAGCAATCAATCAAATATAGTTTTTACATTTTTTATAATTGTAATGTATATCATTGGATAATTATAAAGCTAAAACCTACTATATACAACATAATAGAGTTCAGAAAATAATATATTTTGGCTTTTGGGACACACAAAATAAATTTGTGTTAATGGGGTTTTCAAGGATTTGGAAAACAGGACTGTTTTAATACATTAAGAGCATCATACCAGACAACAGTTTGTTACAGCAATGCAACTCTAAACTGCAGCTTTATAGAAATCAATGTAGATAAGCTGAAACACTGCACACTACCAACTGGTCAAGTTTGGCGCTGATCAAATGGTCCTATGGATCCCAAATAGCACAAATGAAAATCTTAGTTCATCCGACAAATAAATTACACTTAAAGCAGCACTGTACACTAAAGTATAAAAAGATACAGATTTCTGAATATGACTGAAATGCAGGGTCTTCAAACAGACTAAAGATAGAGACAGAGGCAGTGGACCCTGAGACTATTCCCCTTCTCAGCTGCCCCTACCTACTTCCCTCACTTTACCCTGAAGCGGTAAGGGATGAATAGAAGATGTTCCCTCCCTGTGCCCAAGTGCAAAACACAAAGATGACGGCAACACAATACAAAAACAGAAGAATTGTCTCTAGAGGGCAAAAGCAGTACAAAATCTAAAGGCAGAAGGACAGTTTGAATGCAGGCAGAAGGTCAATATACCAGAATACAGAGATAAGAAATAACTCAATACCTAGATACCAGGAACTGCTTTGAACTGCGTCTATAGTAGGCACAAAATTAAATGCAAGCAGGTTATTTATATGTCCTGGCCTCAGGAATTATTGATGGATAGCTCCGACATCCTGGCCAAACAAAACAGCATGAAAGTGTTGTGAGTGGATGGAGAGCATGTCAATAACAGTAACATCAACAACTGTTGAAGAACCAGAGCAGAGTTGGAGGAAAGTGATGGGTGTGGTGCAAATCAATCAAAGTACTGTATTCAGCAAACATAAATTATTGTTCAATTTGGCAATGTCAGCATGAAACATAACCCAACCAGTGAATCCTCATCTGTACTCTACGGAGAGAGGATTCCACAAGCACAGATGTTACAGATGCTCTGTAAATGGAAAAATCAAAAGTCATTAAAAAGTCACAAAGAGGTCACAAAAGAATCCAAAACATAAAAATGGGGAAAAGGGCTGCCATGTGTAGGGTCCATTTATAAAGGAATTGACATCAGTATGTACTTTCTGTCCTGTAACTCGATAAATTATCATTTATTGATTGATTGATTATATTATAGGACATATAACTCTCATATCACTGTGTTTATTCTAAGACTATTTTGGTTGTCATTGTGTTTTATATCGATCTCACGGATCTCATCATCTCTCATCTCTGATTTGTTTCATCTCTCTTTCTGTATGTGCTAAATTAAAGTGTTGATAAACCCTGAACCATAATAATCTAAGCTCATTGTCAGCACACAGCATATTATAGCACAGAGGAATCATCATGTGTCTGCTTAGAGATTCCCCGTCCAAACTCTGGAATTTTACACTGACCATCACTGATTGATAGGATATGAAACAGCAATAAAATGGAGTAAAATTGTAAAGTAAGGGAGTTCAAAATAGGGGTTAAAAATCTTTATTGCATAAACATCACTAGGGGATTAAAATTTGAGAAATTTCTTTCATAAGCAACCCCCTTTAGCCCCTTAAAGGAAACCTACCATTTAGAATGGTAGGGGTAAGCTGTAAGTACCGAGCACCAGTTGAGGGTGAGCTGGTGCCGGTACTTACTTTCGTTAGTGTTATAAACCTCGGTATCGCGGTTTTAACACTTTTTAAACTTTAGAGCAGAAGAGGCTTCGGCGCTGCGTGCGCACGATCGTGCGCGCGCCTACATAGGAAAAAGCGGAGATGTTGCGTGCGCATGGTCGCGTGCAGCGCCAAAGCCCCTTCTGCTCTAAAGTTTAAAAAGTGTTAAAACCGCAATACCGCGGTTTATAACACTAACGAAAGTAAATACCGGCACCAACTCCTGAGCTGGTGCTCGGTTCTTACAGCTTACCCCTGCCATTCTAAATGGTAGGTTTCCTTTAAAGAGAACCCGTCATGCAAAATAACCCCCCTAAACTAAATATATTTTCATAAACTGCCATTAGAGAGCATTGCCTCTATCCCTTCATTGTCCCTCTACATGCCTGTAAACCTAAGCAATGAGGTCCTAAAGCTGTATGCAAATGACCTGTGAAATGTCCAATGAAGCATTAGCATATTCGAGCTGTCCACTCTATTTATGAGTGGGAGGTACAGCCACACCCCCAGTGCTTGACTGACAGCCTGTATAATGATGTGAGGCTGTATAATGATGTGCTTCCTGGTGGCCACGCCCCCTGCAGCCTGTGTGTGCGTGTGTGTGTATAGGGGAGATACAACAGCTCCAGGCAGCCATGTTACAGCAGAACATGTCAGATTCATGTGTAGCTGATGTCTGTGTCTCTCATCTGTATATTAGGAGGATGCAGCATGTCAGCAGATGCAGCACAGACACTAGCCATGCTTTACTATACATTACACACAGACATGAGCAGGGGGAGGAAAGGGGAGGGGTAACAGGGGTGACATCACTGCCTCTGACCATGTGACCAGCCTCATTTACATAATAAAGAATAGATGATTTTACAATGAATAATGTATGAAATAACTAGATAAAGGCTGGGATGGATCCTTGTGAGCTGCTCCAACAGGTAGTGGTGACAGAACAAGTGACACAGATCTGATGACAGATGTACAGAGCTGTGTGAGGGCTTATTTTGTGCATAAGAAATTTTACTTTTCTGTGATGTTAGTTATTATTCCATGCCACTCACTAGGAAGCTGGGAAAAAATTCCAAATGTGGAAAAATTGAAAAAAATGCATGTGCGTCATGTTCTTGTGGGCTCAATTTTTACGGCTTTCACTGTGCACTCCGAATAACACCTCTACTTTGTTCTTTGGTCTGGTATGATCACGGTGATACAAAATTTAGATAGGTTCTATTGCATTTTAATACATTTTCAAAAATTAAACGAATGTGTATGAAAAAGAAAAAAATGTTGCCATCTTCTGACACTAATAACTTTTTCATACTTTGGTGTATGGAGCTGTGTGATATGTCATTTTTAGCAAAATGAGCCGACGTTTTCATTGCTATCATTTTGAGGACTGTGCAACATTTTGATCCCTTTTATTACATTTTTTATGTCATGTAAAACGGTGTAAAAGTCTTGGACATTTGGGCTCCATTTTCCATTATGGAGGTCACAGCCGGCACTAACTGTTTTTATATTTTTATAGATTGGGCATTTTGGGATGCGTTGATACCTAATGTGTTTGTGATTTTTACTGTTTTTATGTTTTATATCAGTTCTAGGGAAAGGGGGGTGATTTGAATTTTTAATATTTTATAGCTCTCCAAACATCGTTCATAGCTCTGCAGCGGATATATCCGTCGCAGAGCATGAAGCAGGTTAAAGGAAATCTACCATCAAAATCGATCATTATAAACCAGGGACACTTACTCATAGATCCAAGCACTGTGACTGTGGTAATCTCCTTATATTTGTTATCCATAAGTGTCCCTGGTTTATCTATGTTTGATTTTGATGGCAGATTTCCTTTAAGAAGCAGCTAAAATTCACTATGTTAAATTACTTTGCATCTTAACATTTCCACCCCTTAAAACAGATCAAGACATTACATAGAATGAACAAAGCAATTAAAAGATAACTACACAAAAAATAAACTAGAATTTGCATAGAGTTGGATTTCTTGCTTTGTAAAGCCTCATCTCTGGCTTGTTATAGATATTGTAAGGTGAAACACCACGTTAGTCTTGAATCACTGTGCACATGTAAGCGATCAGTGAGTGGAAACCTCCAAGCCCTCTATTCAGTTTGGTAAACACTGGCTTGTCTGTCATCCTCCTTTGTTTTCTTTTAAAGTACAGTTGCCACCTTATCTGGCAAAAGCGCCCAACAAAGAATACCGTTCATGTGAAGTAATCTCTCACCAACAAGCCCAGAAAAGCATTTATCTAGCAGTTAATGGTTAATTAATTTTGAAAATGTATATTACAACACAATAAAAAAGAGAGAAAAGTAGGAATGGACAATGAAGCGAAATGTCCCTTCTTCAAATTGACTCCTATTTAGTTCTTCCAATGTCATCCAAAACACAGATAACTTTTCTTTCATGAATTGTTCTCCTGAATGATTTATACATGTTGTGTTATCTGAGGCCTTTTACAAGTCCCCTTGTGGATTCATCCAGCCATCAACTGCACAATTGTTAATTTTACCACTATAAAAGGTTCTGATGAGGGAGATATAGTGCATTGGTAGAAGAATTAATTGAAATGTATCTTACAATCGCACCGGGTCTATACAAAAATGAAGTGTTGGTTTTTAAGATGAAATAAATTTCCATTTGTGAAGACCATGAGACTTTAGGGCGAGCTGACAAAGAGATAAATTAATTGTTTCCTTTTTCTATCCATTATGACGTTACATACAGAAAACCCTTGGGCAATCTTCTGTTCCTCAGCCAACTTTGAGGAGATATGCCCTAGAAATATTTTGTATTTTTAATACAAAGTTAACTGGAAAGCGCTTTAGATCTTGTTATTTGATTTTTGACATGAGACTTCTGAGCTTAGAATGTAGACTTCAAAGTTCACTTAATTGCTGCTATGTAGCATCACTGATGTTCCATTGACAAGCAGTTCTTTTCCTTTTTACAATTTTGTGCTTGGGTGTTATAAGCTATGATGTTAACCAACCTTTTTTAACTTGCTGTACGGTGAATGTCATCTTATTGATGGTTGATGATGTCTTACTATTGTCTTTTTGTGATAAAATTGTTTGTGGGTTTTCACGACATGGAGAGGAATTGTTCTTGTTTATCTCCTGTTTGTATAGTAATTATGAAGCCATTATATGCCTGTCAGATAAATAGACATAGTTGTTATTCCTGTTTCAGGAGACACTGAGTAGTGATTTCCCTATCTACCAGTTTGTGAATGATAGAGTTGTCGATTGCAGAAAGCAAATTTAATCAAAGGAACTGCAAGCTGGATGTTTTAAAACTGAAACATGCACCAAAAAACCATAAATAAAGTCAAACGGGTCACAAAGACAATTCATGACACAGATTGCAGTTTTAACCTGTGCCTGTTCTTACATCATCATGATGATCTTTTGGTGTGCATGAGGATAGAGGGCCCAATAATCACAAATTATGTGGCGTGTGCCAGAACAAAAACTGGTGCACAAGGCATGATAAATAAATATATATTCTTGATGACAAATAGAGAGCAAATTTTATTTAAAACATTTTTAACATTAAATCTGATGAAGGCAGTGCTACCCAATATGGTGGCCAAAGACGCCATGTACCCTGACCTGAAATTCCCACAATATATAAATCAAACAGAATTAAGGGTGTACACTTATGAGATATGAAATGGTTAAAAGGTAGAACCTTACTAATTCATTCCTATCAATAAAAGCAGGAATAAAAATACATACAGGCCGTCGCCCAAAAATAGGTACATCTGGACGGGACCCTGGACTGTCAATGTTCAGTATGGGAATCAATACCAATATAGTTATGAGTATCTCATCTAATTTGTAAATATTCTTGCTAAGAAGAATCCCCAATGCATAGGTGAACAAACCATGCAAGAAATATAGTATAAGACAGTTGGGCATGTTAAATTGATATGCATGCTAATTTTACTGATAGGAATGTATTATTGGTGCTGCTTTCATTTCAAATTAATAGAATTATACCTTTTTTAACCCTTTCATGTCTCATTAGTGTACATCCATTGTTCTGTTTGATTTATATATTGTATTTTCAGGGTAGTAGTAAATAGTGCATAGTTTATGGAATGGTTAATGTTGATAAAGTGACATAATAAAGACAGTTTTACCCTTAGGCCACTTATATCTCACTTAATGGATAGTAGGGGAAATCCTGGCTGGAATTCATGTGATAGGGCATGTGGAATGCAAACCCTAGTAATCCATAGGGCTCATGCCTACACCCCATATTATAGACTCCCGCCCTTACAAGAGCAGTCCCAAGGTAATACTGTCCCTGAGAAGAATGCCCTAGTAATCCCTAATGAAAGTACATATTTAGCCCTTACGTGTTTCATCAAAGAGATAAATCAGACGGCTGAAAAGAAAACAGAAACAAACACAGATAGAATTTACAGGGATCAAATCTCTTCTTGGTGGGATGTCCAGAGCTTAGACAATTACATCAAAAATGGGATAATACCTTGTGGTTTAAAGATCACACTGACCCCGGGTGCTAGATTAAGGAACTCTTGACTTGTAACTAAATGGGAGATGGAGGCAACAGATAGTTCCCTTCGCTTTGATACGTTGATACGTTGATGGAACTGATAGAAATAGTTCATATATTTCATAAAGAACTGGATTTTCATACCAAAGAGACACATTTACAAAACAACATTGAGAGGTTCCAATATACCATCAAAGCATAGACAATTTGTTCGTGACTTTCAGGATTTCAAGGACAATAGAGCATACCTTTCCTTGGAAACAACTACTCCACAACGAGATGGTGACATGGACCTCCCTTCGACTGATGTTGAACAATCAGAGACAGAAGGAAAGGGTGGAATCTTGAGAGGCCGTCAGAAACATAGGGGTAAAGGACATGGGAGACGGAGAAGTAATAAACAATATAAATCACAGCCACATTTTTTAGAAACAGGGCAAATCCTGTGGGGAATCCAACCAAATAATTGATATTTAGTCTAGGACATTCACTGACAGCAAAATGTCGGTGCTTAGCAAAGACCCACCACGGACTTTCATTGTTTTGAGTGGGTCAAGGAGCTTAATTTATTCATCAGGATACTTCAATGGTGTAGGTACATCTGAAGCATTAGGCATACCCCCTGGCATGTTGTCACATGTATGGATGTTATATAAGCTAGCATCTTAAATTTAAGAACCCGGTGAAGGGCCGTTTGCCTCTTTAACCCCTTAACAACTTGGCCTTTTTTAGTTTTTTCACTTCCAATTTTCACTCCCCACCTTCAAAAATCTATAACTTTTTTTATTTTTTCACATTAAGAGCTCTGTTGTGGCTTATTTTCTGCGTAACAAATTGCATTTCGTAGTGATGGTATATATTCCATGGCGCGTACTGGGAAGCGGGAAAAAAATTCCAAATGCAGTGAAAATGGTGAAAAAAGACATTTGCGACGTTTTCTTGTGGGCTTGGATTTTACAGTTTTCACTGTGTGCCCCAAATGACAGGTCTACTTTATTCTTTTGGTTGCTACGATTACGTGGATACCAAATTTGTATAGGTTTTATAATGTTTTCATACATTTAAAAAAATTAAAACCTCCTGTACAAAAATGTTTTTTTTTATTTTGCCATCTTCTGGCGGAATAACTTTTTCATACTATGGTGTACGAAGCTGTGGGTGGTGTCATTTTTTGCAACTTTTGATGGTGTTTTCATTGCTATCATTTTTAGGACTGTGCAACCTTTTGATCACTTTTTATTAATTTATTTATATTTTCCAAAATGGCAAAAAAATGTCATTTTTGAATTTGGATGCTATTTTCCGTTACGGGGTTAAATGCAGTGAAAACCCGTTATTATATTCTGCTAGAGCGGACATTTTCGGACACGGCGATACCTAATGTATTTATGATTTTTACTGTTTATTAATATTAATATCAGTTCTAGGGAAAGGGGGGTGATTTGAATTTTTAGGTTTTTTATTATAATTTTTTTTTTAAACTTTTTTTTACTTTTACTATTTTTCAGACTCCCTAGGGTACTTTAACCCTAGGTTGTCTGATCGATCCTGCCATATACTGCCATACTGCAATATGGCAGTATATGGGGATTTTACTCCTCATTCATTACAATGTGCTGATAGCACATTTTAATGAATGGGTTAAAACGAGACAGCTTCGGGCCTTCGTGAGACCCGAAGCTGTCATGGCAATGGATCACCACTCCCCGTGACGTCATTGGGGAGCGAAGATTCGCGGCAAGATGGCGGCGCCCATGCGGAGCCATCTTTTTGAAGCCTCCGGCAGCACCGATCGCGGGTGTTACCGGTAAGCCTTTGCTGCAATATGCAGCAAAGACTTACCGGCTATGGAGAGGGCTCGGCCCGCGAGCCCTCTCCATGCACCGGGACCCGGAAGGAAGGAAGGGGTTAAAAAACAAATGCCTCCCAGAGGGGATGTCACCTCTATTGAGATATTTGTTGATACGGTTGTTGTGGTTCATCTACAACAGTGATGGCAAACCTTTTAGTGACCGAGTGCCCAAACTACAACTAAGACCCACTTATTTATCGCAAAGTGCCAACACAGAAATTTAATTTGTGTTTTATACCCCTTGCTGTCACATCTTATATTCATAATCGCACCCTGAAGAAACCAATAAAGCAAAAAAATAAAATAAATTTGGATGATCATTGTAGCTTCCCTCCAGGATCCCCTACACAAGAAGAATTGTCAGGGCCAGAGCAGGAGCTACAATGATAATATCCACACCTTCCCACTACTCCAGTAGTCCCAGATAGCGCAGTAACTTTAAAATAGCTCTGTGCACAGTAAGTCCTGGGCTGTCTGGGACTGCAGAAAGATACCTGGAGTCCTCTCTGGTGATGTCCTGAGTGCCCACAGAAAGGGCTCCGAGTGCCACCTCTGGCACCAGTGCCATAGGTTCGCCACCACTGATCTACAAGATAACCTGTGCCTGTGGGATGCAGTACATTGGGAAAACATTTCATTCAGTTCAGATGCCGTACGGGCGAACACCTTAGAGACATAAGGATTGCAAAAGATACACCACTCTCTAAACATGTCCATACCATGCTTCATGTTGACAAGTCTGTCCTAAAATTTATGAGCATTGATGTGGTACCATACCCAGCCTGTGATGGGAATTGGAATTGTTTGCTTTTACAAAGAGAGCTAAAATGGATGAATGAGCAAGATAGCTTTAAATCTTTCATTTAGACCATTCAGTATATACGGTTCCACCCATATATTCAACCCTTGAGTATAGATTCCCTTATACTCATTATACTCCACCCCCAGAAATGGGATTGAACAGCATCATGATGCGTCAACAGATGGCAGTTACCAACTGTTTTGCCCAGCTCCCGGATTTCTATGCGCAGGCGCTGGCATGCTCGTCCAGTGTAACATTGCTCCACTGAGTGAAACACCACATTTAGTGGCTCTCGCTAGAACCATTACCCCCCGGATCTTTAAACCATGCTAGGCTTTCATATTGTCACTACGGTAAGCATTACTGGGAGCATTGAGTGTAAGATCTTGATCTCCTCTTAACCCAGACGCTTATCTAAGCCCCCTATCTGTGTTTGTTTCGGTTTTCTTTTTCAATGCAATTTCAATGCATTTTTCACATGCAGATAACTCGCATGAAAAGGACTCAGGACTGAGCTTTATCTTTTCAATTTGTTAATTGATGTGTGAAAAATGCATTGCATTTGCATTGGACTGCGTTTTTGACGCATCTCCATAGACTTGTATGGTGCGTTTTTCACGAGAGTGACTTGCAAAAGTAGAGCATGCTGTGGTTTAAACACGAATTAAAAAAACGTGCGTGTGTGCCTGAAAGAAAATGCAAGTCTGAAAAAGCCCATTGCTTACAATGGGTTAAAGTGCAATGCAAGTTCTGCTCGTCAAAAACGCAAGTGTGGACTAATACTGTCTTTATTATGTCACTTTATTAACATTACCCATTCCATAAACTATGCATGTGTTCTCTTTGCTTTGGATGTAAAGCCTACTGAGCAAGGTAGTACCTATTATATATCTTTTGGTCTCACTGCGTAGAATATGTTTATGCGGTTTCCTATCTTTGAAGATCATTGTACGCTTTTTTTCAAACATACTAATTTTAATATTCATACAGTAAAAGTTGAGTTTTATATCATAAATTGCTGCTTGTGTTTCACTGATATAATTTGTGTAGACTACCCTCTCCTGAGCTTTGGTTAAATATATTATTAATCACAATATATATACATATATATATATATATATATATATATATATATATATATATATATACATATATATATCTACAATGCTTAAAAGTCTTTGTGTATTTAATGTTACCACCTTGTTTTCTCTATTTACAGCCAATACAATACAAACAATACAATGCGACACAAATGCTTTGTACTCAATTGCTGAAGTTATAAAGAAGTAATAATTGATTTTCAATTACAACATGAATGTTAATATGTACTATACTTTTTGTATGCCTGTTCCACAATGGGCACATCTGTATAGAATAAAAGGGAGCTCTTTCTCAATCCGTTTCTAAGATATCACAAGAATGTATAATAAGACAACCAGATAAAATAATATACAGAATCCCAGTGTGCTGTGAGCCTACAATGAATCACTCATAACTTAAGTACTGTTCGAGTGGTTCATGAACACAAAAACATTCAGACATGGCCACATCCCTGCTTTAGTGTAAGACCTTGAGTTATTGTTCAATGCTTGAAAAAAAAAGTTTTGATTTTGAAAAAGGAACATCAAATAACAAAGGAACTGGAGAGAGAATAAAATGTCTGCAAATGATAATTGTGAATAAGACATTATAGATGATGGAGAGAATACTAAGACTACAAGAGCCATCGCATTTCTCTATTCAGCATATGGTACAAAACACGTATCCAAACATGAGAAAAAATACAAAAGCTACCACTGTATTTTCTCACAAAGGTTTTACAATAGCACAGAACTATGTTCTGAGAATTATTACAAAATTGTGTTACCTGATTTTTAAAGAATAGATATAACTATTTCCCACAATGCATCTGAAATATTCAATATTAATTGTTCAACAGTTTCTATTCACATAAAGTGATGGTCTCAAACAAAAAACAACCATCGATTGGGATATATGAATATAGAATTGGGATATATGTCAAAATATTTTTTTATTTTTACTGTGTTGAAAAATAATTGAAAAGAACCACAGAGTAGCCAACTTTTTTCTGACAAGAAAGTTCTTCTTTCCTATACTTTTAATGAGGTTATTTTTTGAGTTATTATTTTTGTGCTAGGTAGGTAATGAGAGGGGTACAAACAAAAGGACACATTCACCCCAATATTTCTGTCATCCGCAAAGAGATAAATGGAGCTTCATTTAAACTACTCCTAACCATGATCAGGTCGCTTGGAAAACAATAGACCAGGGTTCCCTGTGCTGGGGATCATTGGGGGTAGTTCCAGTGGCCAGACACTCACCAATCTAGCATTTGTCACCAATCAACGGTTTTGGTGGTTTAAATTCTTCTAGTCAGAATAGTTCTTCTAGGTCTAATTCACAAGAACATTGTTTTATAAATAACCAAAGTACATCAAGATTATAATTACATTTACCAATTAGTAGCCAATCGGTAAGAAGTGTACAGGTCTTTACATTGAATAACTTCAGCAAATCTGCATTCACAGGATACAGTGATCCACTCTTTTTCCAGTCTCTTCCACAGTTCTGTGACTGTTGGGTTAAGATCAGGACTCTGGGCTGACCATTTCATTCAATGTTTTATGTTTTAATGAACTGCTTTTCCTGCTTTTGTAGTGTGACAGGGGACATTGTCATGCATTAAAGTTGCTGGATGATTGAGTGATGAATGCAAAGAAGGAACCACATTTGCATTCACTCTGCCATGTAGCTGTATGAGCGGTCGAACTCCTGCTGCAGAAAACATTCCCAAAACCTGGACACATCCTCCACCACCTTTCACTGACTTCTTTACACACTTTGGGTTCAGTCTTTCCCCAGTTTGTCGACGTACATAATGTTTCCCATTAGATCCAAATAAATTAAATGTTCTGCGGATCTCTTCTTCTCTGTCCACACAACATCATCCTCAGCAAAGGTAAGTGACGTGTTGAGTCTTTCTGCTATTGAGAGGTTTTGTCACTGTAGAGAGGGCTTTCAGTCCAAATGATTTTAAATGTTGAGACACTGTATGATGAGACAGATCCTTACCCTGTTCAGTACTGAGCTGGAGAGCAGTGCCAACTGCAGTGCTGACATGATAATCCATGGAGATTCCCATTATCCTGTCCACTCTTGCTTTTGTCTTTCAAGGGCAAGCAGCCTTCTCCAATGTGTATTCTCTACATTTCTGTGCCTTCTTAACTAACACTTGTGTAGTTTCATCATGAGACACAGCATGATGAACATTCATTTGCAGCTTTTTAAGCAAAAGTAGGACCTGCCGTAGTTTTGGTGGTGGTACACCTAACAGATACATCAACAGGCCTAAGCCTCTTGATATATTCGTATATAAATATGCCTGTGTATATATGTGTGCGTGGGTGTTTATATGTATATATACATTCACATATGTGTATATTGTGATGCTTTTTATTTGTGTTTTTCAGATCTGTGTATGCTATAGAATTCGCCTGATTCGGTGGACTACATCGATGATCTGGATTATTTTTTTCTTAAAAAGGTTAACAATGGTGTTTCGTGGAGTTGTTATTTTTATAAAATATATTTAAGAAAAAAATGTTGTGTTCTTTTACTCAAATAGAAGACACCCATTACTAGGACTGTGCCCTAGTGTTAGCTAGAAAAAAAAGACATTGACTGCCTTATCATCACCCCGGTACCCACTACCACCAGGAGAAGAGCTGGGTAAAATCCAGTACCTGACCATCCATAGATGATCAGGTACTGGGGAGGCTGCAGGCTGGTGTTAATGACTGTGGACACCCCAAAAAAGTGTCCGCTCACACTCAGGTAATATCAGGGTTTTTCTGCTGTACTGTATCTGGCTGGTTATGAAAATTAATGGGTACCCGACATAATTTTTTTTCCCAATTATTTATTTATTTTTAAAAAATGGTGTTGGGATCCCATTTTCTATAACCATCCAGATACCATACAGCAGCAGCCGGACATTACTGGGGTGTGGGGGGCCATGTTTTTTGGTCTTCTCACAGCCCTATAATACCCGGCTGTAGCTACCCCAGTAAACCTACACACCTCAATATTTAACATAAAGATATTGAGTCCTTCAGAAATAAATCTAAGCATCTATAAAAAAAAACTGAAATTACAAAAAAAGAAACATACAAAGCTATGACCCATCGATCTAAAAAAATCTCGAATTTTATTATTGAATTATTTATTTAATAATAAAATTTGACTTTTTTTAGATTGATGGGTCATAGCTTCATATATTTTTTGTTGTTGTTTAGATGTAGCCATCCCAGTACTAATCATGAATAGATTGTCAAGTACTGGATTAAGGTGGGTAGGGGGTTAGTGTTAGTCTTTTCCACTGGCTAACACTAGGTCCTGGCCTTAGTTATGGATGCTGTCTATTAGACAGCACCATTACTAAGTTTTGAGTTAAAAAAAAAGCAAAGAGTTACTGTAACAAATTGTATTTTATTTAAAAAAAATTCCCTGACACAGCCTTGTCAACCGTTTTAACTACTGATGTAGTCCACCTAATCAGGCAAAGTCTACAATAATCACATATCTGAAAATCATTTCAATAAAAAGATTAACAAATATATGTATATAAAGGTATATGTACATATGTCGGCCTGGCCCCAGCCAAAAGTTACCTATGGAGCCCACTCATTCCTAGTTATGCCACTGGTTTGTGGTTAACCCCTTAATGATGTGTATTTATACGTCATACATCAGGTGCATACATCAGGTGCAGGTGTTCGGAGACGGCTCCCAGGCTCACAAGCACCAATCATAGGTGTTAACCCAGCAATCGATGCTGGTAACATTGTTAAAAAGCCAGCGGTGCATGGGCGCTGCCATGTTTTCTTTGATCGTCGCTCCCTTTGGCATCATTGGGAAGCGGCTATCTGTTACCATGACTACCTGGTTCTAATCCCTAGAACTGATATAAATATAAATGAATAGTAAAAATAAACATAACATAAACATGTTAGGTATTCGCCGCATCCCAAAATGTCTGATCTATCAAACTATAACAAAGGTTATTCCCAGCATTTTCCATAAAGGAAAATAGCCCCCAAATTTGAAATTTTTTCACCATTTTGCAACATATAAAAATTTTTTATAGAAAGTGATCAAGAGGCTGTACAGTCCACAAAATGGTAGCATTGAAAACATCATCCCATCTTGCAAAAAATTACACTGAAATCTGAAAAATTTATTAGGGCCAGAAAATGGCAAAATGAAGAATTTTTTTTAGAGTTTTTGTTTTTGTATAAATGTATGAAAACCTTATAAAAGCAACATAAACTTGTTATCCTTGCAATGGTACCAACCCAAAACATAAAGAAGACATGTCTTTTAGAGCGCACAGTAAGGGCCGTAAAAATCCAAGCCGTCCAAGAAAATATTGCAAATGTATTTTTTTTACCAATTTCACTGCATTTGGATTTTTTTTTTCCCAGTACACAGTATGGAATATTAAACACTGTTCCTATGAAGTGCAATTTGTTATGCAGAAAACAAGCCCTCGCACAGCTATAGCTACATAAAAATAAAAAGTTATAGATTTATGAAGGTGGAAAGTGAAAAATGAAAACTCAAAAATGAAAAAGGGCCTATATTATCTTGCCTTAAAAATATTGTCACTAACTTTCCAACATTTTAGAGCAAAAGTAGCTTTTCAATACTTATAGAATCATGTTAAATTTTGAACCTATTTCTACAGGTAAAGAAGATGTTCCTCCTCCAACTGTAATACATAAGCTTAAGAATTGTGAATATGTAAAACCATATAAAATTCACTAAGATTTGTATTTGACCAAAGTACAGTATGTTGAACAGTGGGTTAACCAGACTGTAATGGGCCCCGTGCAAAATTTGTGTCAGGGCCCCACATACCAAAACCCTCACGATGCATCATATGCTCAAGTATAAGCTGAATTTTTCAGCACAATTTTTTTCTGGACTGGATAAAGAGGAGGATCTGTGAGGGGTGTCAGAAAGGTGAGTACAGAGTTTATACGATGGTTATATACTGGGGGCTTGCTGGTTGTATACTGGGAACTAGATGGCAATATAGAGGGGGTTGACTGGCTATATACAGGGGGTTGGAGGGCTATGTACTGGAACTGCCTGGCTATATACTGGGGGCTGGATGACTATATACTGGGGGCTGCTAGGCTATATAATAGGGGATGGCGATATAAAGAGGATGGCTGGCTACATACTGGAGGTTGGCAGACTATATACTAGAGCTGACCGGCTATATAGTGCAGCTGGCAGGCTATATACTAAGGCAGGCTATGTACTGGGGGTTGGCTGGCTATATACCAGGAGCTGAAAGGCTATGTACTGGGGGCTGGCAGGCTATGTACTTTGGGGCTGGCAGGCTATATACCGGGGCTGGCTGTCTATATACAGGGGAGAAGGGAGATGTCTGGCTATATACTGGAGGCAAGGGGTTGGCTGGCTACATACTAGGAGGCAGAGGGCTGACTAGCTATATACTGGGGGCATTCCTGTGACCAATGCATTTCCCAGCCTAGGTTTATACTCGAGTCAATAGGCTTTGCCAGTTTTTTGTAGTAAAATTAGGGGCCTCTGATTATATTCAGGTCGGCTTATATAAACTCTACACACAGATACACATAAATACATATATATACAAGTGCTTCTCAATAAATTAGAATATCAACAAAAAAATTTTTTGTATTAATTCAATTCAAAAAGTAAAACTTACCTTTTTAAGTAAAACTTAAAAATTACCTTTTTCAAGTGTTCATTTATGTTAATATTGAAACCAACTTTGTGACTTTTTTGCTCAAAAAACTTTTTTTTTCTTAATCCACTTAAGACAAATTTGACTAAGAAACAAGACAAAAACGAGACTGACAGGAATAATAGAAAGAAAAGATAAATCTCCCCTATTTTTTTCAGAAATTTAGAATATTATATAATATTGACAAAGAAATGTTGGCCCAATGAAATGTATGTACAGTAAATGTACATAATACATTGTCGTGCATGAATGACAGCATCAACGCAGAGTGGCATGGAGACAATGGCATGTGAGAGGTATTACGGAAACTTAGGTTGCTTTGATTGCAGCCTTCAGCTTGTCTGCATTGTTGGATCTGGTGTTCTTCGTCTTCCTTTTGACAATTTCCATAGATTCTCTATGGGGTTAAGGTCAGGAGAGTTTGCTTGCCAACAAGCACAATGATACTGTGTTTATTAAACCAGGTATTGGTACTTTTGGCAGTATAAACATGTGCCAAAGCCTGCTGAAAAATGAAAATTCGATCTCCAAAAGTTTGTCAGCAGAGGAAAACATGATCTAAAATTTCTTGGTAGACGACTGGACTGGTCTCGATAAAACACAGTGGACCTAATGACATGGCTCCCCAAACCATCACTAATTGGGGAAACTTCACACTAGACCTAAAGCAACTTGGATTGTGTGGAGTGGCACACAATCCAAGCTACTTGAGATACAGTGTTAAAAAAATAAATAAAATCAGTATCACAGCTGTTGGTGATCCTGGAGCTTCCTCTTCTGCTCGGGTTACTACAGAGAGACACAGGCATGCGTGATGCGGTTATCATGGATGTCTGGGTCATAGGAAGGCCATGAGGAGAAGCTTCTCTGCCAGTGGGCTCGCTGACATTTATTCCTTAATGAGGGGTTGGGCACAGTGCTGGCACCGGCACTAGTGCCTCTGCCTCTTTAAGTGGTGGCAGGCAGTAGTGGGCCTCCTCTAGTGCTGGACATCAAGGGATTGGAACCCTGGTTTTAATCACGGTGTTGGGAAAGAATACCTGCATGTTTTTAAGAGATAAATAATAAAAGTATCAGGCAGTAAGTGTACAATATAATGTTTGGAATATAAACTGGTGTATCAGTGTGAAATCACTTGAATTGATTTATAAGTCTTAATAAGAGTCACTTGATTGGTCATAGTAAATAAAATAGAAAAATAAAAGATACATATGATGATGTTTTACTGATATATGATTGTCTACCAGATCAAATAAGTAATAATGTATTTTAATGTCCAGCAACAAACCAGTTAGAGCATACAATGCACATAAAAGTTATGTTGATCCCTGTATCACCTAAATAATTAAATTTTACAACCTCATAAGTTTCATGGAGAGAAATAATTTCATACCTAATAAGTGCAACTAAAACTTTTTTTCAAAGTGATACAAAGGTATCTTGACTGTTCATATGAAACCAGCACTGAATATCAACCATACTTCATTTAATTCTAAGCCACAGGGCAAAAATGTACAAGAAGCACAAAAGAACAAGAAATGAATCAGGGAGTAACCAGAAACCAACAGTTTAGACCAAATACCCAGAGGGCTATATATTAAAAGGGTATGTGCTTCAAGAGGATTAACGGAATGATATCTGTATGTCAAAAACCATGAAAGAAATATAATTCCATGTGTCAGAAATATTTCCTTTATGTATCACATTAATAGCTTAAATACTTTTAGCTTGTGATGGACAGTGGTTGTATGATTTTTATCTAATTTACAGACAATTTGTAACAGAAAATAACCTGTATGCAAGAAGATAAAATCATACTGCTTTTGTGTGTAAACTATAACACAAAATCATTTTACAAAAAAAAAAAACTATATCACAAAAATATTTTTTGAATACCCCTAAACTGTTTGCTGTATAACAATTAACTGTAAACATGTTCTTCTTTTCCTTCGGTTACTAGTCAGAAGTCAGTGACCCATCCCCAGGTTACATAACAAGCAGACCCGCGATTGTTCATGTGCTGTCCATGTGCTATCCTCAATATCTAGTGCATGTGCAGACGAGGATGCACTCATGACCAACTGAGAATAGGGTGTAGTTAAAAAATCACCTAACCAATGCCATCTGACTTGCTGTAAAGGGTGCTGCTACAGCAATTTAAAGTGCCACAGCAGCTATATAAGGCACAATAAAGATATTTTTATGAAGGGACCAGGCCCTTAAACGTAACTTTCACATGTCAGTGATTTTTTTGCATCAACATTTATAAAACAAATGAATAAGTTTACATGAGAAAAAGTATAATGAAAAGATTTATACATCTTCTGTTTTTTTCAACTCATTTCTGGTCTGGGTTTACAAATACTGATGCAAAATAGTGACCAAAACATTGCTGTGTGTAACCCGCCTAATGGAGCTATTTACACATTTTCTGAAAAAATACTACCATGCCATGCAAGGTAACTTAGTAGCCATGTCTCTGTGTAGTTATTAAATATGTTATCTTTTCAAAGTTTTGGTACAATTGTGTGACAGCGCAAACTCTGATGAATATATCAGGAGGCTGGGCCACTAGATTTACTTGGCGCAGAAGAGAGGTGGGGTGTACATCTTGCTCAAGCATATGGTAAATTCCTCTGAATAGTTCTTTATGAAGATCTTAATGTATGGCCTAATGTACGTAGAACTTTTTTATCTGGCATAGTGCCCAATAATATACAACAAACATGGCTGACGCAATTATAGTCAATATAATGTATCAGGATCTATGGTATGTTCATAATTGGAGTTATTTGTTCCTATCATGATTCCAGTTTTTATGCCCCTTTAATAGAAAAGAAGATGTGAACGTGGCCTTAGCAGTTTTGTTTTCAGACAAGCACAAGCATGTCCATTTGTGACATCAGTGCTGATACATATCATAGACTGTATACAACCATATCAACTAAAGAGTTGTTGTGCATTATCAATATAATGGCACGTTTATTTTCATTTTCAGTGGAATACTTGGTAATATCTGGCCTTTTATACATGTATATAACAGTTATAATGGTGTACTACATATACAGAACTATTATGACATTATTGCCATCATATGAAGCATTAACTAAAATAGGGAAGGCTTCTTATGTGCCTAATCTCCTATATTTAAATAACTATGATGGAATTTCGAATGCTTTGTCGGTATATGATTAGGCTTACTGTGCCGTGTATTACATTTCCATTGTAAAGTTGATGTAGGGGCAGATGAAAGGAAACAGTATTTTAAAAAATGCATAATAATATATTCTGCTATCCAATGCACAATGTGAAGAATCCAAATTAATTCCAATACATTTTCATAATTCTCTATGGTAATATAGTTGTATTAATGTAACAATATAAATTAGTAGTAGGTAAATGAAAAAGTGATGGAAAATTATCCAGAGCTCAATTCTTACAAGATACCTTCTCATACCACTTACAGTAGTTCTCATGATGAATAAATAATTTCAGTATTAAAATGTAATGTTTAAAACCATGCCCAAGGGCAGTTCTGTAGTCAGGCCTATGGATATTAGAACATTTTTAATCATTTATTTCTGCTTGAAATGTAATGCTTTACATTTATTGGACTTGCAAAGCCTGTTGTAGGTAATTATTGTTTCATGTTTAACACGTTACAAACTTAAAGGACACCTGTCAGAGCGATTTGGGACACTAAACCATCAACAGTCCCTTAACGACTGGTGGTTCCAAATCACTCTTTAGGTAGTCCCTCTGTGCCCTTTATTAAAAAAAAAAACTTTTATACTTCGGTACTCCTACTTGCACCGCCGTGCAGTAAAACAATGTGCTCCAATGCGCATGCTCTGTGGGTACAGCTCTTGCGTGATGAAGCTGAGGTGTACTTCTGCAGCTTTATTGAATTACTGTACATGCACAGGGAGCACAAAAGATAGGTCCACTGCGCCTCATCAGAACCACCTTTATGTAAATATAAATAGTGGACACAGAGGGAGTTCCTAAATGGTCACTTGGGACATTAAAACACCAGTCTATAAGGACCTGAGTGTGGTTTAGTGTCCCTTGACAGGTCCTCTTTAAAGGGAACCTTTCAGCACACTAACCCCCCAAAGTTCACAAAGAAGTGTCCCTTGACAGGTCCTCTTTAAAGGGAACCTTTCAGCACACTAACCCCCCAAAGTTCACAAAGAGAACCTATTTCTATAATATGTACGAGTCTTGGAGGTCTTTTTAACATATTTCTAGGTTGACGAAAGAATGAAAAAGCATCTTTTTTTCTTTTGTATGATGCAGTCAGGCAGTCAGGTAACCCCTCCTCCTGCAGTCAGGTAACCCCACCTCCGGCAGTCAGTTTGCTCTGCCCACTCCATTCATTTGGCATCTCACCCCTAGGAGGCAGTACTAGGACACCAGATGCAGGTGGTGGAGTTGAAATTTGTACACTCACTACATAAATTAAAGGGGTTTTAATTTTTCTGCAAATAAATGTTATTGTTTGTATAATTAAAAGTTTGATCATTTTCCAGTATACTTTCTGCCATTCAATAGGAATCTTTATTGTTCACAACTCTTTCTACCACACAGCTCTAATTACTGTGACAAGCTAAGTGACATCAAATGGCCATGACTTACTATAGAATCACAGCAAGGAAAGATCAAGAAAAAAGCGAGGAAAGTTTAAAGCTATCGAAAATTGTATAACTTTTCATTATTACAAAAATGCATTAAAAAAGTTTTCACTTGCTTTTCACAGCAAGTTAGTGAGATTAATATAAACCATTAACCAGTATCCAAGCAGCCCATGCGTACCTGGATTAAGAGTGGGTTCACATACATGTGGCACTCAAGTCTTGTTCCACTCTGGATAAAAAAGGCAAAATTTTGCCACACTTGAATCCAATTTTTCCAATTGGTTACACATATATTTCAAGCTGTGTGCAACTGACCAAAGACTACAAAAATGGGAGGTCGGAAAGCAGTAGAACTAAAACCAAACAAAACTCCCATCAAAAGTGGACAATGCTTTCTTACCAAAATCCTGTGATTTGACATTTGGTTTATGGACAACTGGTCTTAGAGGACAGTTTTTCAGACTACATACTTCTGGAATGGAATGTCTGTAATGGACATTCCTCTACAGATTTGTTCTATTTGTCTCCAGACTACAAAAAAGTCTAGACGTGTTTACAAAATTTATTCTGGTGCGATTCTTTAGTGTCCTACAATGTAATATACAAGTGACATACTTTTTACACCAACCTGTTATTATTTAATGGGAACAATAGATATTTTAACATTTTACAAGCATGCAAATGCATAGATATTAATAATTAGAATTCCAAATGAGTTACATAAACACCCTCACTTCAAACAAGCTTTTCTTGTTTTCTAGTAGTTTACATGAAGATTGTGTTGATAAGCATTACAAACACACACAAACACACAGGCCAAGCATATAGCTAACAGGAAGGTGCTCTGTAACAGGTTTATGGCATAAGTGCCTGGCAACTTTTGACAGCTAAATGTAATGTGGTATTGGTGGCTGATGGATACACAAAGGAAAGTGTCAGCTACGGTTAGTGTATGGAAACGCTTTTAGAGCACAAACAAAGTGATAAAAACAGAGTGGATTATGTTGGCCTGTTGATAAGTCTGTTAGGCATTTCAGTCAGCTTTTCAGTCATTTACATTATTAGTTGCAGATTGTTATCACACTGTAACCACTACTGTTATAGGTTTCCATTCACTGCAAAATGCCACCTGATTAGTGGTTATGAGCCTCAAATGAAATATATATAACCCCATAATGTCCTGTTTGTACTGTGTCCCTAAGGATGCAACCTTTTAAGATTTAGAGGATTTGGAAGCAAAGGGAGTTAGATGTCATATTTATCAAATTGTAGTCCCATAATAATATCACAGCTGTTTATTTTCACATACCTAGACAGAAAGATCCTTTATATATGACAAAATGATACTTTCTCTTAATGACTCTTAATGACTCTTTCTCAATATATATATATATATATATATATATGTGTGTATATATATATATATATATATATATATATATATATATATATATATATAGTAAAAGCAAAGCATATAAGACATTAGTAAATTAGTATATGTTTCCATTTTATGTGTCAATGTGTATGGGATCTAATAAAAAAACTGTCAACCTATAATTTAATATTAAATACAAAGTGTGAATCATTTCCTGCAGACAAACAGATTTTATTTAATTGTATATAGATATTTGTTAGACAAGCAGAATGGATAAAAATGAACATAAATAAACAGATATATTTAAGGATTTTGTTGTTTGTACAACTAAAAGGTAACAAAAGCACACTGCACAGACACAGAACCCATATTGTGTTATTTTTCGGAAAACTAATTATTTACCTGTTATAAGTATTAAAGATGACATTTGTATGTTTGTCAAGGAAGTAATTGTATCTGAGTGTCTGAATTCAAATTGCAGAATTTTCCCTCCTCTTCCTGTCTTCTATTTGACTCTTATCTTTTGCAGGTACCATTAACTATGAGTGACTCATCTCCCCTTTACGATTTGCAAAAAATATAGAATTTGTTACCGTAAACCAATAATCATACACATTTTTAACAGAAATGGTCTATTTACTGGTTTTGTCAGCTAAAACTAACTTGTTCAGGGACTTTCAAATGCTATATATGCATATACGTAACTATAAATATATATATCCATCTCCCTATCATCTATGTAACCCACATTATATTATGTCTCATATCTTTCTATTACCTATCTATAAATCGAGACATCTATCTAGGTATAATGAAAGTGTGATGGGAAAAGCATTCAGTTGTTTTTCAAACATCTCCTTTAATAATAAATATAGTATTCTCCCCTAGACCAAATCAAATAACACAAAATTTACATTTTATATAGATCTTTAAGTATTGTCCCAAAATTAGATTGACAGAAAAATAAAAAGATACAAGATATGGGCTCCGATAAGCAGTATAAAGCTTCTATTAAATTCGATGTCATAAAATCTCATCTTTCTTATAACTGATCACAGGTTGTTTTTAATCACAGTAAATACAATCACACATAAAAGGCTGAGCAAAAGGAAATGCAGTCGCTTGATGTGTATTTTCCTAGATGAAATAGTTCTTCCTGCAGGGGACCATCCCCACTAAAATACATGGCAGCAGGTTCTTTGGAGAATGAATGAGATGATGCGACTACAGACATACTAGTGATCACCTCCATCGGTACAGCTCGGGAGTGACTTTCCCTTCTTGGCGAGGTCCCGGCAGTGAAGGGGTTACAGGGATTGCACATACCACACTGGCACGCCAGCTTGACACTGACAAGCCACGAACAGGGCGATCTAGTCCGTCCTGATTGTCAAGTCAATTTGTTACTTACACACTTGTGACATATTTTGTGCTTTCAAGAGCTGAAGCTAGAGAAGGGAACAATGTGTAGGTACTAATAACCGGGCCGATAACATCTGAGGGAAATGTAAACATGGAGCTAAGACAAAAGCATTCCCACGTACAAAGGAAAGGTGTCTAAGCTGTGCACAAAGCTGCACAACACAGGCCATTCAAGGTGTGGTGACTGCACACAACTTGTAGCAACTTCCACTCACTTGTGTCAAGTGTCTAAGCCAGTAGCACAATGACATCCCATGCCACAGTATAGCTTTACCCACAGTACTGCCAGGACAGATGGGATATACCTCTACCCAAAGAACTGCCAGGACATATGGGGTGTAGCTCTACCCATAGTACTGACAGGACAGATGGGGTGTAGCTCTACCCATAGTACTGACAGGACAGAGGAGGTATACTCCTACCCACAGTACTGCCAGGACAGATAGGGTGTACTCCTACCCACAGCATTGACAGGACAGATCGGGTATACATCTACCCACAGTAATGCCAGGACAGATAGGGTGTACTCCTACCCACAGCACTGCCAGGACAGATGGGGTGTACTCCTACCCACAGCACTGCCAGGATCGAGGAGGTATACCTATACCCACAGCACTGCCAGGACATATGAGGTATTCTCCTACCCACAGCACTGTCAGGACAGAGGAGTTATACCTCTACCCACAGCACTGCCAGGACAGATGGGATATATCCTTACCCACAGCACTGTCAGGACAGAGGAGTTATACCTCTACCCACAGCACTGCCAGGACAGATGGGATATACCCCTACCCACAGCACTGCCAGGACAGATGGGATATACCCCTACCCACAGCACTGCCAGGACAGATGGGATATACCCCTACCCACAGCACTGCCAGGACAGATAGGATATACCCTTACCCACAGCACTGCCAGGACAGATGGGATATACCCTTACCCACAGCACTGCCAGGACAAATAGGGTATACCTCTACCCATAGTACTGCCAGGACAGATAAGATATAACCTTACCCACAGCACTGCCAGGACAGATGGGATATACATCTACCCACAGTACTGCCAGGACAGATGGGATATACATCTACCCACAGCACTGCCAGGACGGATGGGATATATCCTTACCCACAGCACTGTCGGGACAGATGAGGTGTACTCCTACCCACAGCACTGCCAGGACAGATGGGGTGTACCTCTACCCATAGTACTGCCAGGACAGAGGAGTTATACCTCTACCCACAGCACTGCCAGGACAGATGGGGTATACCTCTACCCACAGCACTGCCAGGACAGATGGGGTATACCTCTACCCACAGTACTGTCAGGACAGATGGGATATACCTCTACCCACAGCACTGCCAGGACAGATGGGGTATACCTCTACCCACAGCACTGCCAGGACAGATGGGATATACATCTACCAACAGAACTGCCTGGACTTATGGGGTGTACTCCTACCCACAGCACTGCCAGGACAGATGGGGTATACCTCTACCCACAGCACTGCCAGGACAGATGGGATATACATCTACCAACAGAACTGCCTGGACTTATGGGGTGTACTCCTACCCACAGCACTGCCAGGACAGATGGGGTATACCTCTACCCACAGCACTGCCAGGACAGATAGGGTATACCTCTACCCACAGCACTGCCAGGGCAGATGGGATATACATCTACCCACAGCACTGCCAGGACATATGGGGTATACCTATACCCATAGCACTGCCATGATATATGGAGTATACCTATACCCACAGTAAAGGTAGCTAGCCCCAGAGCTGGCTAGAAGTGACTTTAGCAGTGTATATTCCGGAGGGTGTAATAGCAGGTGAGGGGTCTCCGTGTAGTCTGGCAGTACATGGCAGTCAGCGGCTCCTTCAGCCCCTCCCAGGCTCTGCCCATCACACACCCACCTTTCTCTCCCGCCCAGATTCCCTTTCTGCTTTCAGTCACCGCGAGGGGAGTAGAGAAGACAGGCAGTAACTTGGAGAAGTAGTGATACTCGCCTTCAGAGGATGCCATGTGTGCCGGTGCCATCCGGGGCCGGGAGTGCATGCTGATGCCCGCTGCTGGAGGGAATGTACTGGGATCGCACTTGTTCCTGTGATTGACTGAGTGTCAGGAGAGAGGACAGCCCAGTGTCACCCAGTCAGCAGGACCTCCTCAGCACTGTCACTTTCTACAGGTGCTACATGCCAGCACACAACTTCCTGAGCCCACCAGTCACCCACATAAGAGACCCCTGTAAAATGACACCTTTATAAAGGAGGTTTCTCACAACTTTGTAAGACTTGTAAGAGACGCCGGGGACTCGCTGTGCAGGACGGACACTGCTGGAGATGTCTAAGCCGCTGGATCATGTGAAGAGACCCATGAACGCCTTCATGGTGTGGTCCCGGGCTCAGAGGAGGAAGATGGCCCAGGAGAACCCCAAGATGCACAACTCGGAGATCAGCAAGAGGCTGGGGGCAGAGTGGAAGCTGCTCACCGAGTCTGAGAAGAGACCCTTCATAGACGAGGCCAAGAGGCTGCGCGCCATGCACATGAAGGAGCACCCCGACTACAAGTACCGGCCCCGCAGGAAGCCCAAGACTCTCCTCAAGAAGGACAAGTTTGCTTTTCCTATGCCCTATAGTTTGGCTGGGGACCATGAAGGACTGAAAGCCGCCGGGCTGCACGCTGCCGGGGCTCTGACCGACTCGTTACTCTCCAACCCGGAGAAGGCGGCGGCAGCAGCAGCGGCGGCGGCGGCGCGGGTCTTCTTCCCCCCGTCAGCAGCAGCGGCAGCGGCGGCAGCAGCAGCGGCGGCGGGCAGCGCCTCCAGCCCCTACTCTCTGTTTGACCTGAGCTCAAAGATGGCAGAGATCACATCCAGCTCTTCCTCCCTCCCCTATGCCTCCTCTCTGGGATACCCACAGTCCAGTGCAGGCGCCTTCCCCGGAGTGGCGGCTGCAGCAGCTGCAGCGGCGGCTGCCAGTGGAGGTCACACTCACTCTCACCCTTCTCCTGGAAACCCCGGCTATATGATCCCATGTAACTGCACGGGCTGGCCCAGTCCAGGACTGCAGCCGCCTTTAGCTTACATTCTATTCCCGGGCATGGGGAAACCTCAGTTGGACCCTTATCCTGCTACAGCCTATGCAGCAGCATTATGACAGCATGGCAGCCCTTGTCAGGGCACTGTCACCTCAGCACCCAGGTGTACCTCCATGTGGGACATAGGACCTCGGCCCTGAGAAGATGCATCATCACTGGGTATTTGTCTCTTTATGCTGTGAAAATCGGAGTCTGTGAGCATTTGTTGTGGTGCCACGGCTGCACAGATCACCTGTGTTACCCCACAGCAAGCACTGAACACCCCATGGTCCTCCGGTGTGGAGGTGCTTGTATTCATCATAGTCCCTCCACTACTGAATCGGTGGTCACCCACAAGCAAAGAACATTTCAGAAGTCACTTTTGCCTCTTTCTGCACTTGTAAGCTGGATAAATGGAAGGGACATGCTGATCACATCCTGCATGCACTTGCTGGACACTCAAGAAAACTCTTTATGGTGGAGCTGGGATCTGGTAAATCTGTTGCCCCTCCATATAAATACCCTTACCCATGACTCGGTGTCCAGAGTATTAAAGCCTATGTCTAGATACGACTAGAGGAGAACTATGTACAATCTGGTACTAATGATGCTCTGACCTTTCCATTCAGGAAATGTAGTTACTTAGATAATGGCTCTTAACTCTCCAAGACAGGGGGAACCTGTCACACTGGAAAAGAAAGCAGGGTCCTCAAGATGATTGTAAATGTGTACATTGAAGATGATAGGTCTCTAAAACAAAACTTGCTGCTCACTAATAATTCCAAGTCTAAATCCTAGAAAGAGAAGATAAACTATAATATGTGACTCTTAAATTCGTTTCTCTATATTCCAGACATTTTGTCTGTTTAATTGTATATTTATTGTTTAGAAAAATATAAACTATTTGCCAAGAATTTTCGCCCCAGACGATCTAAACTTGGAATTTCGTCCACGGTCTGTTTTTGGCCCACAAGGTCCATTTCTGTAGACCACTGAGTACCATCCAGTCACTTATTCAGTTCTGGTTTCTTTTTTTGTAATGTGTACATTTGACTAATATTTGTGAATGAAGCTGGCTAACATGTACTTTTTAGTTTTTATTTTGGCTTTCTGTAATACAAAGTAAAGAAGAAATGGTTTTAACAATTTCATCCCAATGTCTTGTTTTGTGTGTGTCCAGGTCTGCTTTAATATGAGATGACAAACTGTGTGTAGAGGGATTGAAAGCGCTGAACAAAGACCTGAAATAAAGCCCATTATAGGTAAAAGGGGGAGAAAATCTTCTATTTCTTGTTGAGTATACTAACAAGATTTTTATCTGAATTGCCCTTACGTGCTTAGTCCAGGTGAAGTGTAACTTATCCCCTAAAGGCTGCCTTTGTTTCCCTCTTGAATAGATTTACCAGGAAATCTAAATCAAGCCATTGTTATCCAGAGCCAAAAACCAGATTTATCACATTTTTAATCGTGAATAGGAAAGAAGATAAAAACAAGTCGATGTATTATCTTAACTATTCATGATTCAGCAGAACAGAGGCCATTGAGAAGAGTTCGGCGCACAGAGTATTAGCGAGGTGTCCTATGACATCCTGAGAGGAGAAACTTCCATGGACACTTTATCTTGTTAGCACAAGGACTTCCCAAGAAAATCCTTGTCATCTCTTCAAAGGGACCCAAAATACTGTGGGACAGGGCGCTTTATAGAATGTGTAATAATCGTGTTACTGATTAGCAATGTCGCATCTTCTCCATTACTCAGTGTGAACAGTATACGATGCTTTCATTTGTGACAACAGGTTTCTATAAAATCGACAAACTATCCTATTATTACACGTATTAAATGTGCTGTTTCTGTAATTAAAGCGATCCCCTTAAATCTGGTCCACACGGAGCTTGCAATATTCATCTGCTTGGGAGCGATTATGCAAAACTAATTTGGGCTGTCCAGGGGTAATTATCCCTGACACGGTTAATTAAATCCTTTCAAGACTTTCCTTTGCTTTTTGTAGCAGCCCCTCATTTCTCAACAAGGAACTTCCTGCTGCTTGTCTGGAGAATCCAGTCCTGTCCCCCTCCCTCTGCAGCTGAACAGGTGAATTTCCTGGGAGTTTAGTGCCTGGGATCATCCTGAGCACATCTCCTGTGATGGCATTTGTGGCATTCCTCAGTACCAGGGATGCTATTACATAGACATGCTTCTCACCCATTTGCAATTGTCAGCTGTCTGTGAGTAACTTTTTTGCACATTTTTAGACTTGGAACTTGAAGTAAACTAATCACTAAGTATTGTGCTTTGTAAAAGTCTCTCTCTCCATTGTACTTGTAATGTACCTGTTTTTTTTACAGAATATCTCAGCTAATTCTTTTGGATGCCACTGCTGTGCCCAGGGTCTCTCCTTCCAGGCTCCTTATTCTCCAGCACACAGGGATGTATTTGTCGCTGTGTCATTTCCACAATCCCATACATTTCCCAGGAGTGTCTGGCTCTTTGGAAACTTTGCTAATCTCTCCCTTGGCCTTTCTCCTGGAGCCCAGTGCAGCTCAGAGGTTACCCCCTCTCCTTAAAGGACTGATATTATGAATTCCTTGACAATGTCCCTCCTGGCACCCCCTCCTGCCTCTGCTTTTCTCCTCTTTCTGGCAGGGAAATAAGGCACTGGTGAAAGGGCTCCTTTCTGTCCTTCAGTGGGAGCGTTTAGACAGTCGAGGAGGTTTTGTTAGGGAACAATACGTGGGGTTGGGAGGTTTTGTGAGAGTGTTGTTTGTTGAAGTGCAGCTCAGAAGAAGCGGCTGCTTTCTGGACATTGTAAGGAAAGCAATCAGTGGTATTTGGAAAACTGTTAGCATTGTGCACTTGTTCTGTGCCCATTGTCAGGCTCCTCTTTTCAGCAGGTTTTTTCAGCCCATCCAGCTGGCCACACTGAATAGCAGTGCAATGTGTACACGCTTTGTCCCTCCAGCCTTCAAGTAGCCCCCATTGAATAGACTAAGTTGACACTGCATGACAGTGAAACAACATAATAAAAAATACATGAGCCCCTGAATAGGAGCAGGCGCATAAATAAATAAAATGGCTGACCAAAACTGGATAAACTGAATGACAAAACGCTGAAAGGGGGACAAAAAGATATTTAACACGGTAGATTAGCATGAGAATGCCAGCTACAAGGCACCACAATGCATGAATGGCTTCTGCCGCCAGAAAAGAAATGGACTAAATGCCCTTTCAATGCCTTCATTTCTCTATCGGGGAAAGGTAAAGACGAAGTTATGCAAATGCACTTTTTATGTTTATATATACGGGCACCGGAATCACCATCATCTCTACTACTACACCAACCAGGGAGTGGGGATGACCATCATCATCATCATACTACTATTATCAACATCATTATATACACCTGCTATTAATACTGTTATAATCAACATCATTATTAACAAGTATCTATCTATCTATTTGATAAATAAATACATGTTATAACTATATATTCATATTAATTGGTTTTCAAACCAATAATATAAACTATAAACAATATTAATAACGCAAGTAAAATGCACAAAAAGTAAATCTTAAATATTTTTGGAGACGGTGTCTGTCATATGAACCCTGCTTTTCATAAAGGTTAGGTTTTGGGAAGTATTTGATATATTACAAGTGTCCTCCTCATTATGTCGACATGTCCTAGGTCAGTTACAGTATTCTGCTGTAAAGATACATCTAATATGATTAGAATTATGATAATTAAGTATCAGAATAATCATATTTGATATCTTACATAATATTCATATGTAATACAATATACTAAATATGTATATACACTATATTATATACTAAATATGTATACAAACTTGGGGCTGTAATGGATTTAGTATCGAAAAGAGGAAGTTACTGCCGCCTAGCCTTCATAGGGATATCTGTCAGGCTATAGATTAGAAATACTGAATGGATCGTAAAATATATTATTTGGAAAGAATTATTAGAAAATGTTTATATATATATATATATATATATATATATATATATATACACACACACACATAACAAACATATACATATGTTTATATATAACATATATTTATAAATTCTAATTGGTATATATATATGTTTGTTATGTATATATATATATATATATATATATATATATATATATGTATATATATATATATATATATATATAATGAAAGCGATATTATGGAATCACACCTATTTGCTTAAATATGTTTGTTTCTTTCAGTTTCTTTTTTTCTTGCGTGAGAAATAAAATCTCCAGTTCTATCCAGTTGTCAGTGTAAAGTGTTGCTATGTATGGAACAGGTGACCTGGGAGCAGAGCTCACACAGGGAGGACAGTGGACAGCACCTGTGTCTCTTGCACCTGATACCTGCTGCCAGGTGTGTGTTTGTGTGCTGTAGCGCCCCCTGCTGTTATTCGCAGAACTTTCCGAGGTATTTCTATTAACTAGTTTAGCATCAATACTTTTTATATCTTCCTTAATATAATCATAGATTAAAGCAACATGTACTGAATATGACATTAATATACCCATACCTGTCTACCTACAACAAATATTTGGAGATACTTTTTTATAAATGAAATAGTTTCCTGAAAATAAGTCTAAACGAATTTCTTATAGTATTACATGTAACACGTATCCATATTTTCGAAATATCGGGATCGTTTTATCATCCACCATTAGTGATGTGACTGCAACATCTCACCCGATGCGGACGCAATGTAATGATGTGGGGACATGTGTCACCTGTACCGGAGAGCCGCCTTCTCATTGGCTGTGGAAGGGTCACACTCGTCCCTGGACTGATAGACAGAGCAGTGACCTAGGGGCAGAACAGCGCTGTCCTGCTGTCCCTGTCATGTTTTATCTTGTATCACCATAGCCCTGCCGCCTGACCCCATTATCTGCCATATCCCAGACATTACTCACTAATTGTCTATCTCCTCACATGTCCCTTCTCTTCATAGAGGCACGTAAAGAAAACACATACATGAATGACTCCTGAATTGGTCATCATTCTATGTAAATGCATCTTATATCTTATTAACTAGATATTTTCTATAATCTCTCTCTTTCTCTTATCTATCTATCTATCTATCTATCTATCTATCTATCTATCTATCCATCTATCTATCATTTATTACCTATATCATCTATCTATCTATCTATCTATCTATCTATCTATCTATCATTTATTACCTATATCATCTATCTATCTATCTGTCTATCATTTATTACCTATATCATCTATCTCTTTATCTAACCAAAAAAAAAGAAAACCAAGTCTGCACAGTGGAGAGAAACCTCAATAGAGAGGGTGCAGAGCCTCCATGGATCCTGGCAAGATCCTTCAGTGGTAAAGTCGCTGCCTACACTTTTTTCAACTTTATCTATTTATCTAGAAATATGACAAAATCCAAAGCAGCAGCACCAGGCTGAGAAAAGCTTCAGAAATCAGATCAAAACTTTAGCACAAGGAATAATCCATCATTTTTCTTCATTTGCTCCAATTTTTGTCTATATCTCTAACGAAATCTATTTATCTGGCATCTAATCTAACATCTAATGTTCAGATAAAGTTAGAGGATAAAGAAAATATACAAGACTTTTGTCATAATTTGTAAAACAAATATAAACTTTATGCACCATATTCTTGAAGTGTTTTAGACAGTTTTAGAGGCTTGTAGAGGTAAGGTGTCTTAGGTTAACCCCATGGTGACCAAGCTCATTACCACCTGGATGAACAAGCCCTTTTTATATAACTAACATTTGTCAGTTACTTAATTCAGAACTAACTTTAGAAGGGTTTAAGTTACCCAGGTGATTTTGAGTTGTGCTTTATGTTGGAACAAACATTCTTTTTTTTTTTTTTTTTTTTTTACAATGTTAGGTTAAGTTCACACTACTGTTCCTTACCTCATTCCTTACCTCTGTTAAAAAAAGGAAAGGATGTAGGTTTAACGCATCAATTAAAAATCCCATTGACAATTTAAATTTTTTTGTCATCCGTTCTGTTCCGGTTAGGCAGGGATCCATTATCTATGCATATATTGGACGGACAAAATAATGGTGGCTGCAGTACTTTTCCTCTGTTTGAAAAAAATTAATGGATAACAGATGCATGCCAAATTGACCATAACAGATTCCATAAAATTTACATTGATGTCAATGGTATTGTTTAACCTCCGTTCTTTACTTTTTTTTAATGGCGGTAAGGAACAGGGGTGTAGTGAGCATATTGAACTTTTAAAACATTTATGTGATATCTTGTACAAAGTAAAAATTGCTGTTTTTGCAATTTCACTGGCCAAAATGTTGTGCCCAGGTCATGCCATCTCTTTATTGTTATTATGCGTTTTAGGATTTTAGTATCATCCTACATGAAACTAACATGGCTCAATAGTGGGAGACAACACATATATGATACCTAATTTGGTAATTTACATGGAAATGGAAGGCAAGTGCAGAGGCTAACTCAATTGGCTGTACCCCCCTAGATATGATCCATTTAGGAAACTACATCCATTAAGGATTTTCTCAAGTTGTAAAGAAATCATTTTAACCTCTTTTCCCAGCAAAGGCGGTCCCCTACTTAAGAACACACCCGACTTACAGACGACCCCTAGTTACAAGCGGACCTCTGGATGTTGGTAATTTACTGTACTTTAGCCTTAGGCTACAATAATCAGCAGTAACAATTATTAAAGGTGTCTAATATTAAGCTTTATTGTTCATCCTGGTTCTTAAGACAACCCAACATTTTAAAAATCCAATTGTTACAGAGACCAAAAAAAATTTGGCTGGATCTACAATTATAAAATATACAGTTCTGACTTACATACAAATTCAGCTTAAGAACAAACCCACAGAACTTATCTTGTACGTAACCCGGGGACTGCCTGTATAATATTTTGTGTCAAGCTTGTATAGAGATGCACACTGCAAAAACTTCAACATGGAATTATCCCCACTTTGTAGGGCATGTCTGTTGACACAAGTAGGGCACATCATATTGGGCACTGTTTTGACATAGTTCTGGATAAAGTCCTACTATCACTTTTCTTTGCTCAACTGGACATTGCAAAACATTGCCCTTAACAACCTGGCCCTTTGTTTTTGCTTTTTCATTTTTCACTCCCCACCTTCAAAACTCCATAACTATTTTATGTAAGGAGCTGTATGAGGGCTTGTTTTCTGCGTAATAAAAATGCACTTCATGGTGACGGTGTTTAATATTCCATGCCATGTACTGGAAAGCGGGAAAAAAATTCCAAATGCAGTAAAATTGGTGATAAAATACATTTTCACCATTTTCTTATGGGCTTGGACTTTACATCTTTCACTGTGCACTCCATATGACATATCTACTTCATGCTTTGGGTCGGTATGATCACGTTGATACCAAATATATATAGGTTTTATAATGGTTTCTATACTAAAATTAAAACCTCCTTTACAAAAAAAATTCTTCATTAGCGCCATCTTCTGGTGCTAATAACTTTTTCTTATTTCAGTGTATGGAGCTGTGTATGATGTCATTTTCTGAGACTTTTGATGATGGTTTTAATGCTACTATTTTTAGGACCGTACAGCCCTTTGATCCTTTTTTTTTTACAATTTACAACTTTTTTTCCCTATTTTTCAGACCCCTAGGGTCTTTAACCCTAGGTTGTCTGATTGATCCTACCCGATACTGCCATATGGCAGTATTGCAGTAAATGGGAATTTTACACATCATGTATTACAATTTGCAAATACCCCATTGTAATACATAGTGGACAAAGGGACAGCCTTAGGTCGGGGAGCAATGATCAGAGCCAAGATGGCGGCAGCGGTATGCAGCAAACACTTACCAGCTATGGAGAGGGCTCAGCATGTGAGCCCTCTCCGGGATGAGCCCTCTCCATACAGGGTGAGCGTTTGCTGCATTTTGCAGCAAACACCCACCGGTAACACCAGCACCAGTTAACGATGAAACATGTAACCGCCATATTGGATTCAATCACTGCCCCCTGTGAGTTAAACGGAGGTAAAATGTCAGATCTATCAAAATATAATAAAGGTTATTCCCAGCGTTTAACCCTGCAATGGAAAAAAAACACCCAGAGTCGAAAATGCCACCTTTTTGCAATTTTGAAAAATATCAAAAATTCTATAAAAAGTGTTCAAAAGGCAGTACAGTCCTTAAAATGTAGCATTGAAAACATCATGAAAAGTCACAAAAAATGACATCACACATAGCTTTGTACACCAGTTTGAAAAAGTTATTAATGCCAGGAGAGGGCAAAATGAAGAATTTTGTAGATTTTAATTTTTGTAAATGTATAAAAACATTCTAAAACCTATACAAATTTGTTATCCCCGTGATTGCACCGACGCAAAGAATAAAGTAGGCAAAAACGTTATAGATCATTGAAGGTATAGAGTAAAAAACAGAAATGCAAAAATGAAAAAGGGCCACGGCGTTAAAGGGGTTTGCTTATGAAAGAAATTTGTAAAATTTAATTCCCCTAGTGGTGTTTACACAATAAAGATCATTTTTAACCCCTTACTTTACAATTTTACTTAGTTTTATTGCTGTTTTATCTCCTATCACTCAGTGATGGTCAGTGTAAAATTCCAGACACTTAATGATTTCCCTGTGCTGTGAGATGCTATGTGCTGACAATGTGGTTAGATTATCAGAGTACAAGGTGTATATACACTTTCATTTACCTTCTGAACATTGTACTAGTATCTGACACATAGAAAGAGAGATGAGACAGATCAGAGATGATGAGATCCATGACATGCATTCTACACACAATGACACTCTCCAGCACTGCTACATCTCTGCTCTGCCACAACACACTGTTAGATCTGATGTGCCTTCCTTCCCCTGTAGCTTTCCTCACAATGTGATGATGTGATGTGTTGTTTGCCAGCAGGAAGTGAGTGTGTGTGAGCTTGTCCTGTAATGCAAGGGTCAGGGGCTAGAGGCAGAGAGCAACTCAGTGCAGCATCACACAGAAGAGCAAGATGTCTGCTGACCCTAAACTCAGAAGTTATAGGCTCGGAAAACAGGGGCAACTGAAATTGTGTACACCAGGACTGATAGAGTCAGGTTGGAATTATATCTGTGAAATGCTGCATTTTTATTAATAACTGTGAATTAGAGAATGTGTGATTTTGTTATCCTGAGTATATTTACAAAAAATAACTTGTCTTCGTGGGAATACTCCTTGAAGTGGAAAAGGTAAATTATCAAATATAGATTTTCTTTCAAAGTGTCAAACATTTCCAGTGTTACTACATAAATAGTAAATAGTATCCCCAATCAAAGTGAATTAGCTACAGTATTTGTCTCTCTTTAAAGGAGTTGTCCAGGTATATAATTTTTCTATATATGGCTTCAACAATTCTTAAGATCTTATACATATATACTTACCTCTCCCCCCAATCCTGTTCAGCTCCAGCAGAGGTTGGTTGGGATAGTACCGCTGGCCTTTGTATACGAACAGAAACCCTGCACTTACAGCCTGCAACGCAACTGTAAGGGAGCAGGTAGAGAGGTAAGTATATGCTCTATATTAATTTTAAATCTCTCCAGCCCTATATAAAAAAATGTATATCCCTGGAACACCCTTTTAAAGCAAGAATAAACATGCCAATCACTTTATTTTCCAATTACTCTGTAAGTAAGGCTAAACATAAAGTTTACGTGTATCCCCGGCATTACTCTGCAAATACTTTGGATTGCTCAGAACACAGGAGTTTCACTTCTACATTGTCAAACAAAGCTATCAAATTGAAGACTACGATATGTTTTATTGATTTTCTACCCAGGAAACAACTCTTGAGCACTCAACCTAATCCAGTAGCAGTTTTTTTTTTGGTCTGGCAGAAAAGCAGAAGATCATTTATGAATAATGAGATGTACTGTAAAAGACAATCCCAACATCCAAGGGTTAAAAGCCTAGGCATGTCTCTGTTTTGGAAAAATATCCATGTCATTATTCTGTATTATTATTATTATTATTTTTTTATAAAGACCTCCTTCCCTTTCACTACAAAGTTGATATTTTTCAGTTCAGCAGAGGAGGCAGCTTAGTATTTCATCCTCAGAGTAATAAATGCAAATATACAACAGAATGTGGCTCTGTGTGGAAAATGCTTTATACCCATATGGTATGATGAATATTTATAGAAAATAATATGACAATAATCCTTAGGTATAAAGAGAACACATTTTACCTTAACCCTTTAAAACACCTGAGCATTAATTTCTCTTATGTCATACATCTGATTATTTCACAGTTGTCAAAAGGTCAAAACTGAAGCATATCCATATAATGTACTGATCAGATTATGAATGAATTGAATGATGAACAAAATGTTTGTTGTGCTATTTCTTGCTGATAGGGTTGTATTCAGAGTTAGATAACTTTGAAGTGTTTGAGTCACTTATTTAGAAGTAACTCATGGACTGGTGGCCAGTTACCCATAGGAAGTCAGTGATTGTCAATATTTAATACCTTAATTATATTTATTATTATATTATATTTATTGGAAACTCCTGAGAACATTTAGTATTGCCTTTAGACAGTGTTCCCAATAGCTCCTATAACCTCTTCCAATACCTTGCTATATATTGTCTGGATTTTCATACTTATCCTTCTTCCAACATTTCCAGAAATTCCTCTTCTTTGCTGATACACAATTCCAACTATTGTCAGCAAGTTGGTTCCCAACATTGCATCTTGCTATTTTATTTTCCAGTAAGCAGCACAGGAGCCAATGGGTTTATTTTAGATTGTCTCCTGCTAGAAATGTTTTGTGGACAAGACATACATTTTATTACTGTTGCTGGAAATATATAATAGAATCTTTTAATGGCAAGAAATGTATTTTATTCTTAAAGCGTAACTGTAAAGTTACTTGACAAAAAATAGTTTTAGCAGAGCAGGATAGAGACTTTGACAAGAATTCCAAGCTTTTGGCTTCTTCCTATCCTGAGATATAGCCTCATATATCTATCAGCCCTATCTGTAAAATCCTCTCAGCTCCTCCTCAAGTGGGCAGGACTTCCTGATTGTGACTTTAGCTAATGGCAGTGAGGTCAGAGCACTGAGGGCATTGACACGAACGTGCACAGGCAGAACAGCCAATCAGGACACTGAATTAGCTACTGCTTGTACAAAGATCTAGTGCAGAGTAAAGCAGGTAAGACACAGGGCTGACAGCACAGATCATTGGATCTTTGCATTATGGTCAGAAATGATCATTCAGTAATCTTCAGTAAAGATGTCCACCTACACTATAAAACAAAAGGAACAAAAACAGTGAAACCTCTCCATAAGACCACCTGTCTGAGAGGACCCCTCCCTAAAAGACAGTTTTTTTAAATTGAATCACTGATCAAAACTTTTTTGTCATTATACTCTATGGAAGCTTCCCTTTATCTCCTATTCCCCAGACCAATCCTTTCCTGTGCAAGGAGATCTGCTCAAAGAGGTTGCACTATATATATACTGTGTTGTGTTTGCAGGATCTGATAGTCATTCATTTGAATTGATGGGGAGACTAAGCTTTGTTTTTATTTGTGCGGTCAAACTTCCACACCTACAGAATTGTGTTGCATTCAACAAAAAAATCTCTGCTACATACAATTCCTGGGGCTGCCTCCTTGTAATTGAATGACCTGAAGTATGTGATCAGTCACATGCTTGGGACATCACAATTTTTTCTTACTGCAAGCAATATTCTAGGACTGATATTCTACTGCACCTAGCAGCTACAGATTGTGAGTGTACTCTGTGTGCCCCAACAAGATCCCCCCTCCTCTCATCTCCAGCTACAGATATGAATACCCATAGCAACCAATCCAAACAGCCAGTTGGACAAGGTAAAACCCCTGCTAGCAAAAGAAACGGCTGCAATAGCAAATAAGTATAAATTAGAGAATTGGTTATTTTAGCTTAGTGCAGAGTTAGAGTTACTTTTATATTTTTACTTTTATACAGTTTTTTTAAGTAAAAAAATAGTGTTAAGAAAAAAACAAACAAATCCAAAATCCTTAACTCCCACTGCCAGAAGACAGTCTTTTGACATTGCTGTAGATTTTTTCTGCTCCCGCACTAATCATGGGAGCAAGTCCGCGTTGACAGGCGGAGACTCTAAAGAGAAGGGAGACCTGGTTTATTACCGCTTCTCCCTTCTCCACTCCTCACAGCAAATTTTTAAAATTGTAAAAAAAAAGAAAGAAAAAATTAGAAAATGTAAAAGGTTAAAACACATATACACATATTACATATAAATAAATATTTAAACATAAACGTTAATATTCCCAATAAAATTTAAAAAAATCCCCTGCTACACTAAACATGTTTGCCCGTTATATATCAAAATGACCGTCACACACTAGTGCAGGGTTCAGGAACCTTTTTGGCTGAGAGAGCCATGAACGCCACATATTTTGAAATGTTATTCCAAAAGAGCCGTACATGCCCCCCCGTAGATAGGTAGTCCCAGTGTCACAGATGCCCCTGCGATCTACATCTCGGATCGCAGGCACACCCGTGTCCCTCTCTGTGACAGTGCCCCTTTCCAAGCTCACTCAGCTCTCCACGTTCCTGCTCCCATCCAGTTGGACAGTGCGCGCGTGCTGGCACTCGCAGATTTAAAGGGCCAGCACGCCGCTGATTAGTGCTACCCACTTCCCGGATCCCAGTATTCCCTGCCAGATCTTAGTGCTTCATGCCTATGAGGAAGCTTTCCACAGTGTTTTCTTCCCAAGTGTTGACCTCCCGTTGTGACCCTGGACCTGTTCCTGATTCTTCTCCTTCAGTGCGAGTCCTGACATCTTGCTCCATCCATAACCACGCATCATTGCTGCCTGCCTTGACCGTCTGCTTGTTCCTGACCATGAGACTGCCTCCAGTTGCGCCTGTGGAACGACCTGGTGGTACCACGCTGCAGCAAGACCATCCTGCTTTGCGGCGGGCTCTGGTGAAGACCGGGTGCCACTTAGAATCCGGTCCCAAGTGTCTGCTATCCCCAGACTTTTTACCAGCGCAATCTCATTTATAGAACAATTTATTGTTTGTAAAATCATAATAAAACAATATACTTAGACTTCTAATCCTTTTTATAGTATCATGGTAAAAACATTTAGAAAAATACATAAGTCCATCAAGTCCAGCCTGTATATTATACTGCATTGTTCCAGAAGTAGGTTATAGGCGATCAATATCCAATGGGGAATCAACAACCAGCACTCCCACTATTCACCTGGCTTGAAGAAGCCAAGGGCTAGCGACTTAATCTCTTGGCTGTATCTTGGAGGTTGAAAATAATAAAAATTGTTCTGTTTGATCCACCATAACAGCAGACAGTTTTTAATTGTCTTCATGGAGTTTGATTGTTCATGACAACTAAACTACAGCAGCTCTACCGATAGATAGACAGGTAAAGGCTAGTTAACAGCTATTTGATCAGTTTTTTAACATCAGTAATTGTGAGCCAAAATTGATCAAATACATAGAATAGGTGCAAATCTGTCACTTCTTATTTTATCTCCCAATAATGCAAAAAAATTATGAACCATCTTAGATATGAACTCGCCTTTAATAGATTGGTAGATTCATAATGCTTTCAGAACTTATATGTATGAGAAATACAACTATGTGCTTTAATTTCCATATATCACTTTCCATGTCATTATTGTTGAGGTATTTATCCTAATCAGTGCTTATTGGCCCGTCAATTTAATTATCTTTGTCTAAGAAGGAAATTAACCGGTAGCTGTTTTTTTTGTTAAGCTCATGACAAAAGTACTAATAATGTTGCTAATAAATCCTAAAGCAACATGAACCCACTGCCACTTTTTAATTTTTTAATGGGTTGTAATTTTCCCCTACATTATCAAACAGAAATAATTGAATATGTTAGAATTCACTTCATAAAAGCAGACCAATTTTCATTTGCAAAGGTAATAATCAGAATTGTTTTTGTACTGTGCATCGGCTGCCCCTATCCATGCGGATCTCTTGATGTGATGGATCTGAAATTTGCGCATTATTATTCAGTATGGGATAAATAGAACTTACAGCAAATGAGTCAAATTGATGATATTTTAATCTAAACTCCACACAATGGGGAAAAAGGAGAATTCTGTTATTTTAATCGTAGGTACCCCTCAGCTGTGAGATACAGGATCTAAAAAAACCCCCAGAAAATCACATTATATGACCTAAATAATTAATTAGCATTTTATTGCATTAATTAAATTTGATACAATAGAAAACAGAACTTTATATTTGGTACAGAAACCTTTGTTTGCAATTAAAAAGGACATATGTTTTCTATAGTTCGCACATACTTTGCACATACTGTAGCAGGAATTTTGGCCCACTTTCAAGTTTTGGGGCTGTGGACTGGGTAGCATAAAGTTTCAACTCTCTGCAAAGATTATTGATTGGGTTCAGGTCTGGAGATTGCAGGTCACTCCAGGACCTTGCTTCTTACAAAGCCAATAACCAACCTTCTATGGAGGTTGTTGTCCAAAATCTTGTGATACATGGCCCATTCAAACTCCCTGTAATATGTTGCAGTTGTCTTGTCACCTTTGCAGAAAAGCACTCTCAAAGGAACCTGATTCCATCTCCCATTCATCCTTTAGATCATCCGAATGGTTATTGCCAAATTTCCAATGGATCTGCTCATGTGCAGGCTTTAGCAGTGGGACCCTGCAGGATTTTAATTCATGACAATATAGTCTGTTACTAACAGTAATCTTTGATAATATGGTCCTAGCTCACTTCGGGTCACTGACCAGGTATTCAGACCTTTCTAAGAATCATTCTTACCCCATGAAGCGAGATCTTGCAACAAGCCCCAGACGTAGAAATATTGACAGTCATCTAGTGTTTCTTCCATTTTAGTAATTGCCACAACAGTAGTTGGCTTCTCACCAAGATGATGACCTGTTGTCCTGTTGCCCATCCCAGCCTTTTTCAGGTCTTCCATTTTGTCCCTAGTGTCCTTAAACAACTCTTTGGTCTAATAGGTCTGAAACAGCTGGAATTCCTGCTGGTTTGTAGGTGATTAAATTATTACATGCATTAAAATGCTAATTAATTACTCAAAAATTCTACAATGCTATTTTCTTGATTTCTTTTTTAGACTCTGTCTCTCTCAGTTGAAGAGAACCTGCAATAAAATTACAAACCTCTCCATTCTTTGTAGGTGGCAGTGCGTCAAAAACTTATTTTCACCACTGTAGAAGTATGAAAAGCCAGGGAATGTTTAGGATATTGATGTTTACTGCATGGCTATAATATTTCAAGTTTCAACTTAGTCTAGATATTTATTATAAAACTCATGTAGGATATGAAAGTGAATCATTAGATGTGTTACCTTAAATCTTCACATTCCAATTATCATATTAGATCATTAAGAAATCCTTTTGTTGGGTAAAGGTGTCATGATTTTTCACTGGCAACACAGGTGAAAAAAGAGAGAGAAAAAAAACAGAATAAATTCTTCCAATATCCAAATTGTAAGGAGCTTTAAAGGTAATTTAGATGATTAGATGAATTTGTGTTTTATGTCCACTTTGGTAAGCATTTAGATGATTGTACTTAATGGGACCAAACATATATAGTTGATCACTGGTAAGATATAATTACATTTAAAGGGGTGGGCCACTCTTTTACATAAGTTGCCCATGCACCTTTACTGCCTTACAGATCCCTGAGTGTTCTTTGTGTGATTCAGCAGTCCTGCTTCTTACTTGTGTGCAGTGTACAGACTCTCTGTGCTTCTTTGTTAACATGTCTGAGCTCTGATGAATACCAGGAGCGGTAGCATGAGAGATATGACTCTTCCTGCTTCCTCTCCCTCTCACAGTGTCTGTCCGTGAGGTCAGACAGTGAAAAGAGAGAAACAATAGGTGACACCATGAGGACCGGCTGGAGGAGTGTGAAAGAGAAAGCTGTATATTTATGCAGAGGGCAGCATGATGAGAGCAGTGAAAGTGAAAAGTAATAAAATAATAATTATTATTAATAATATTATTTAATAATTATGCAGGAGCCTTCATACAGCACCAATAAATACAATGAAGACCAGAAAAGCCAAGTTCTATGATTAACCCACCCATTTGGACCATGAAGAGATGGGTCCCAACTTACAAGTTCTTACAAACATCTAGAATGACAGTTTTTACATTCCCCTGCACATTCCCTAATTTTTTCCTTTTTTTACATCATACGTACCAATTAACCAGTTAACCACAGTATCACAAGACGGATGTGTTTTATTGAAACCTAGGCTCTGTTATATTAACACTCTAAGGCCAGAGAATTAAATCATATTGCTTATCTTTTAACCACAAATATTGGTATTCTCTGCATAAACATACAGCTCAGAACAATATAACATATATTTTTTCTAAATCCTATTTTATATGGATTGTAAATTGGATATTCATATTAATGCATAAAATATAATTTTTTGCATTACACTAGTCTCTTCAGTTCAATAAAGTTATAACCCTTTTGCACTTGAGAAAAGCCACAATTAAAATACATGGCATTTACATTATACAAAATCTCCAAGTCCAGAAAGGAATGAGCAAAGCTATATATTCCATTCTTTCTGCATCGGTTATACCATTTAAATCTCTCAACTTCAACATATATCCTCTAGCAGTCTTCACTTTCTAGATTTCATTTTTTAAGTCCTCTAGGCTGCATCTGTCAAACCAATATTATGAATTTAAAGTGCTAATGCCTGGAAGACTAGGGAAACATTGAAATATATCCTTTCCTGATTAAATTACCACCTCTAGCTACTTTACATACTTATGTCTAAACAGATTGCTGTTTTCTTGCCAAGTACTGGATCTGGGAGATTGGAAATATGTAATTTCATGGGGGAAAATTGTGTGTATTTTTACAGACAAGTACATTCTACTTAAGTATCTTTCAATTGTATTTAGATATTATGTTTTTATGTGTGTCTGATATTTATAATTTTGTCTATTCATTTTCGAAAACATGGCTGGAACAGTAGGTGAGTGTTGCCAATTTGTCAAATATAATGTCTCCATGCCACATTTATTTCAAATTAGAGTGTACTTGTTTAATAATAAATATTTTCTGCTAGGGGATTTTGTGAATGTGGGGACTCAAAAGTAAAATCTCTTCATAAACCTCTAGCTTAGCAGATTAAAATGTGAAAACTAATGTGGAAAAGGCAGAGATAGCCAATACCTGCATAGAGGACTACTAAGTTCTGCAGGCTTTTGGCTGTTTTGTTCACTGGTACTTCTCATTAATATGGACCAGATACCTGCACAGGTTCTTATACCTATTATTCAAAGCAAAATGTTTAAAATACTGGTGAAAGGTTTCTGGACCCCCTCTATATATTCATGTAGGTAGTGGCATATAACATATATTAAACACTCCCTGAAAACACAAGGAACAAGTCAGGATGCATAGCTGAAAATGGTATTGTGACAAAGATTAAAAGAGTGTCCTATATCATTGATTGAGAGATATACATAAGGTGTATGTAAATATTGTTCATTTGCTCATTTATTCATAGTTTATACAGTAGAAAAAAGACACTTGTCCATCAAGTTCAACCAAGGAAGGGAAGGGATTGGATGAGGAAGGGATTTAGGGGGAAACAATTCTATATAATATAACCATCATGATCCATATAAAGCAACAAACACCAAAAAGTGGAGTACAAAATAAGCCCCTATGCCCGGAAAGAATAAAACTTGAAAATAAAGGGAGAAGCAAACTTTATTTCAAATACACATTAAAAGGAAGATAAAATAGAAGTTCAACTGGACAAACTAAACATACTCCTAATCCCTGGCATCCATAATATAAGGTATGCTATATACAGTATTGCACCTATTAGCCTAAGGCCCACAAGCATTGTGACAAATAGGGACCCTTCAGATGAAGCTGCAAAACACATGCAGAGTTGTCATATCCCTCCCTGGTCTGTATTTTATATCCTGACTACTTTTTTTCTGTATTTGTGCTTCCTTTGTTACATATTACCACTATCTGTTGTTCTTTTCATTTTATTTATTACAATACTTGTGGGGCTTATTGGAATAGGTGCAATACTGTATACATCATGCCTTATTTTATGGGTATCAGGTATTAGGATTAGGTTGGTCCAGTTGAGCATTTACTTTATGTGCTTCTTAGGTTTCTTCTACAAGAACGGCCCAAACTTAGCCCACATCCGAATTGAGAGGTGGAGGAATGAGCATGCTCTTTTTTTCCCAGCAAAGGCGTGGTACATTGACGCATGTGTATGCTCACCGTAGTGCGGCCGAGTGCAATAGGCATCTACGGGGACGATATGGCTGCAAATTGTTCTGTGTTTCTGGCAGTTTTACTAATCAGCTTTCAAAAGCAATAATTTTATTATTTTCTAGTTTAGCTATATCAGAGCATGTATTAATACTCTGTGCCATGTACTGGAAAACTATAGAAAATTAAAATGCAGGGAAATTGAAGAAAATAAATGCAGTTGCTTCCTTTTTTATGGGCTGTGTTTTTATGGCTTTCACTATACATTCAAAATGGCATATCCATTTTATTTGTATCATTTTGTAAAAAAATAAAGATCTTTTGAAAAGAAAAAAAATTCTCTCTATGGCCATATTCTAACACCAGTAACTTTTTCACACTTCATTCTATGGAGCTGTGTAAGTTTAATTTTATTGTGGGATGAGCTCCCGTTTTCAATGATAGTTTTTTTATGAACTGTGTAATTTAAGGGTGGTGTCATGTCAAAAACCCCCCACAGTAATTAATATATTCAGACATTTTATTCTTTTAATTACTTAATACATTTTATATTGAAATAGACAGAGCATTTTGGAACACAAGAATACCTAAACTGCATAATTTTGTTTAGTTTTAAGTGCAGAAAAAAGTTGTGATGTTTTTTTTATTTTAGCCCTTGAACCCCAAAGGGTCTGATTGCTCATACAATATACTGCAATAGCATTATATTGTAGTAAATTGCTAATGTAATGTTTCAGTTTTAAATGCTGATGATGACAATGACACTCATGTACCCTCAAGGTGTTCCCCACCTTCCAAAAGCCATAACTTTTTTATTTTAACGTTCCATAGAGCAGTGTAAGCACTCATTTTCTGCATTGCACCATTTTACAAGCTTAGTGTAACGTCCATGCATAAACGTCGCTCTATCCGCAGTTGGCAGAATAGATGGCGTTTATTTGTGTGTGAACTGTGGCTTAGTGTTTGTGTTTGGATTAACTGAGCCACACCCTGCTCCTTGCATTTTAGCCCTGCCCAGCAAGGGTTACTAGCCTGATTGACAGTTTTCCCAGTGTGCTGCTGGAGGTGTGTCCAGGAATGGCCTAATACACCTGCCCATTCCCATAATACCTGGCTGCTTATTTCTAGTCTTACCTGCGTATCTAGTGCTCTTGCTATCTTGTTTGGTATTCTGTATTTTGTATCCGATTCTGTACCTTTGCAGCCATCTTGGTTTGGACCAGGTTTGCTTGTCTACGCTTGTCTGCCTGTATCTTGACCTGACCTGTATATAACCCGCTTGATCTTGACCTGACTTGTATATAACCCGCTTGATCTTGACCTGACCTGGCCTGTAGTCCTGTGTTATCCTACTTTCCCTGTCTCAGACCTGTGTTTGTATTCTGTGCACCAGTGTGAACACTGGTTTATTCCTGTATTCCGGTTACCTGTCCGCTCCACCATCCAGCAGCTGCCAGACAAAGTAAGCCTTCCCTGTCATCTTGTAGAGTCGCCCAGGGACCGTCAGTTAGGTTCCTGATAGTGGGTTCGCCCTTACCAGGGAGGTTTATCTGCTTTAGGCCTTAGCCCACAGGGACGTTGCAGGGTGAGTTTGCCACCACTTACTTAGTCTGACAGCGCCAAGCCTGGTTGTGGTTGCGCAGTTGCTGGACAGGTACTGACACTTAGTTTTTACAGCTTTCATTGTGTGGCCTTGAACATGGCATTGATCATGGGTGTTAACAGTCGGTTTGTGCTATCTCCATGTATTGAGAACCTGTGAGTCCCCTCCAAAATATCTGTTTTGTTGCTCAACATTAAGGGGTAAAATAGGTTAACGCCTTTAAAAGGTGCATGTACTGTTAACAATTGCTTATGGCAGGTTTCGTCTAAATAAAACACAGCAGAAATGATATGTTGAGGTATTCTCGTTCTAAAGAATGGGCCAATTTGGTGGAGATTAAAGCACTCTTCATGTCTTTATTTGGTTTGTCCCTTAGATATGCAATACCAGCCATAATGTGCCCTTTCACATAAAACCTACCAGTTCATTTCCCACTCGGATAGACAGCTGTCCCATGGCACACTCTCTAGAAGGTGGGGCTTGTTTGATATTCTGCTTTTCCATCAGCTTTTTGGGTGAACTCATTATTAATCTTGCATAAACAGAATCATACTTATTTATCTGATATTTTGAATGACTTCAACAGCCTTCTCTTATTGGTGTCCTTGCAGAGGTCCAGTATGGGTTTTCTGGTTCACTTACTTTTAGTTGTGATACTTCCTTGACTCCCTTGGATATAAGTCTCAACTCCATCGTTCTGATACTGGCTTTGAGACTTACCTTCCAGACCTCAATCCTCCAACTCATCTTCTTGCTCCTGATCTTTTGAAACTCAATCTTTGCTCTCTACTCTTACTTGTTGGGCTCCCACATAACCCCTATCTCTTTAGGTAGGTCACCTATCCATGATCCTGGGATTATGCTTCCCCTCATAAAATCCTCTTCCAGCCATCAATGGTGATACCTCACCATTGGTAATCTACCTCTTGCCCCTCCCTTACAGAATGGATTACTGGGATGAATTACTTAATAAGGATGGAGGAGCTTATTGGTGATGATGCTGACCACCCTGACCCAATTTCCACACCGTGTCAACCTGGTCTATCTTTAGGGAAGAAGATCGCCTACCACCATGGCTAAACACAAATAGAACCACCCCCACAGATGGGATCTAGGCCCCGGCTCTCTGCACATTTTGTGTTGGCTTTATGTCATACTGACTGCTACACACCTTGAAGATATATTATCTTCTCCTGCTCCCTTTGCTTCTTCCCTTCCTTCATTCCATCCTTCTTCTTCCTTTTCTCTATGACTCTTCAACTTTATTAAACTCAATAATTGTTCTAGGAAATATCTTGGTCCTTTTCTTGGTTCTGTTCTTTTAGGCACTAGGGATCACTACTAGTTCTCATCTGTCATACTAATTGTAACTTATGTAACATGAATTTGCGTTCATTTCCATTGTCTGTTCTTTCTTCACTGTTAATAATAAACCTTGATACAGCAGAGACCCCCCGGTATGGAGAGGGATCAGTCTGTAAGCCCTCTCCTTACAGGTTAAATGACTGTGTGCTTTACATGTACGGTGGACACCATTAAAAATATAAAATTCTTTACCTGGTATTATGTACAAATATAATTGAAAAAATAGGGGTTTATGTTCAATCTTTGGCAGTGTGTTCACAGCTGTACATTTTCTATACTTTTTTTGGTAAATCTAATGGCTCTTTTAACAGGGTATGATTCTCAGTAAAAGGGATTTGCATAGAGTGAATCATTCTATAAAATATGTACTAACCTTGAATCACAATATCCTTTTTATAACAATTAACTAACCTTGTAAGAGTCTGTGCTTGATAATAAATGACAAAAATACTCCTACACCACTAGAGCGGTACACTTTGTATAAATGCCAAGCAAATACGTCAGCTCATCTTTTATACGTTAAAAAAGAATGTATTGCTTGTGGCTTTAAAATGTCTTTCTATTAGCAAATACATTCCGCATGAATAGATTTTAAAAGCAGATTTTAAGCTGAACAAAACAATTTCCTTCCAAGGGTCAACAAAACAATACATTCACTAAACATTCTAACATTTAACGTGTATCTAACCTTTCATCAAACATTGTAAGAATGACAAGCCCAGTTTGTGTTCTTAAAGGGTAACGTTATATCTGGAATTATGTGGAAGTGTAATGTATTTCTAGTACTTTCCCCTCTGCATGTTCTGCGTGATTTCCACTTCTTCCTGAGCTGGTAGGTAGAGATGTAACTGCTGGGATTCCGTTTCTGCTCTCTCATAACCTTTCTTCATAGAGATTTTATTTAATCTGCTGCCCCTGTCTATCTAGCGATATGGAATAAAGAAGAGATTTCAGAGGGAAACACAAGGAGGGAGCATGAGATGAGCCAATTTAGTGGATGCACTTTCCAATGAAAAGATATATTACAAAGTTTCTTCACTTATACTATAGTATACTATATGCATGCAACATTTTTTTGAAAAGTTAGCGACTATTTAATATGTAGGGATAATTAAAGTAAGATCTATAAAGTGTCATTAACAAGAGTGAATCTAATTGTATTAAACCTTCCGTGCCAGCTTCTTCCTCTGTCCGCAGAATGTCCACTACCCTTCCTTCCCTCCTTTAAAAAAGTGAAGAATGGAGGTTTAAAATCAGTTCAAAATCCCATTGACATCAATATAAATTTTATGTCATCCGTTATAGTCAGTTAACCATGCAATTTTTTCAAACGGAGGATAAGTACTGGAGCCTCTGTCATTTTTTCCATCCAAAAAATGCACAGATGACGGATCCGTGCCTAAACGGAACATTACAGATGGCATAACATTTACATTGATGTCAATGGGATTCTTAAGTGATATGTTAAAACACAGTTAAATCTTTATTCTTGACTTTTTTGACAGAGGGAAGAAACAGAAAGAAGGAATTGTAGTGTGAAATGAGCCTTAGGTGTGTTTACTTTCTCTTTCTGTTTTTGTTTGACTTTTCATGACTTCTCCCACTCCCTTCCTCTGTCTCTCCCTTCTCCTGGCCACACCCCCTATGGACCCATATAATACCCCCTAATGCAACATATAGCCCCCACATAGCCCCATCTTTAATTTTATACCCTCTTTACATTTAGTCCGCCACTTTTATCTATCGACTCATAATGCCCTAGCTTTCTCAGATTGTGGTCTTCTGTCCTTCATCCCCCTCATATAGTGGACTCCTTTCCTCCATCCCCCTCATACTGTGGCCTCCTTTCCTCCACCTCCCTCATATTGTGTCCTCCTGTCCTCCATCCTTCTCATATTGTGGCCACTGTCCTCCATCCTTCTCATATTGTGGCCACTGTCCACCATCCTTCTCATATTGTGGCCACTGTCCACCATCCTTCTCATAATGTGGCCACTGTCCACCATCCTCCTCACAATGTGGCCACTGTCCTATATCCACCTTATGTTACCGCCTCCTGTCCTCCATCCTCCCCATAATTTCCAAAATTTTGCATAATCTGCAATACCTGCATAAAACAGTTTTGGTTTAATGTCTGTTTTTATGTGGACTTGTCTATACAGGCAGTCCCCGGGTTACATACAAGATAGGGTCTGTAGGTCTGTTCTTAAGTTGAATTTGTATGTAAGTTGGAACTGTATATTTTATAATTGTAGACCCAGCCAGAACTTTTTTGGTCTCTGTGACAATTGGATTTTATAAATGTTGGGTTGTCATAAGAACCAGGATTAATAATAAAGCTTCATTACAGACACCTCTGATAACTGTTACAGCTGTTTATTGTAGCCTAGGACTAAAGTACAATAAATTACCAATATCCAGTGTTCCGTTTGTAACTAGTGGTTGTATGTAAGTCGGGTGTTCTTAAGTAGGGGACCGTCTGTATAGTGTTTTTAATGCATTTTAATGCAGATCCTCCTCATGTGTTTTTTCTACCTGATTTGTTTAATCTGATTTGACGGCATTTCAAGCTAAAATCTGCATCAAATCTGCAACATGGTGCAGATTTAAAGCAGATTTTCATTCCCCTATAGACTACAAAGTAAAAAACACATTCCAAAATCTACGAGGACACACAAGAAAAGTAACATGATCATTATTTTCACACAGAAAAAAACGAATTTTTTTCAAATAACATTCACTTTAATGCTATATTAAGATGCATATTTTCTTCACCCAAATCTGCACATAGCCTTAACCCCTTAACGACCTAGCCCTTTTTTTTCATTTCCATTTTTCACTTCCATTTTCCACCATCAAAAACTTTTTTGTAAAAAATGAAAATGGTGAAAAAACACATTTGCGCAGTTTACTTGTGGGGTTGGATTTTACGTCTTTCACTGTGCGCCCCTAATAACATGTCTACTTTATGCTTTGGGTCTTTGCGATAACGGAGATAACAAATGTGTATAGGTTTTATAATGCTTTCATACATTTACAGAAATTAAAACCTTCTGTACATTTTTTTTTTAATTCTGCCATCTTCTGGCGCTTATAACTTTTTCATGCTTCGGTGTACGGAGCTGTGGGTGACTTTTGATGACATTTTCAATGTTACCATTTTTAGGACTGTGCGACCTTTTGATCACTTTTCAAAACGGCAAAAAAGTGCCATTTTTCGACTTTGGGTGCTATTTTCCATTACGGGTTAAACGCAGTGAAAAACGATTATAATATCGTGATAGATTAGTTATTGCTGAGTCCGCAAATGCCCAATGTGTTTATGATTTTAAGTGTTTATTTATATTTATATGCCTTCTAAGGAAAGGGGGGGGGGGTGATTTGAATTTCTAGGGTTTTTTATAATATAATTTAATTATTTTTATTTTTACTATTTTTCAGACCCCCTTTGGTACTTTAACCCTAGGTTGTCTGATCAATCCTTCCATATACTGCCATACTACAGTGTGTATGGGGATTTTCCTCCTCATTCATTACAATGTGCAAATTGCACATTGTATTGAATGGGCTAAAACTTTGGAAGATCCGAGGCTGTCATGGCAACAAATCGCGGCAATGGATGGGATCGCTGGTGTTATCGGTAAGTGTTTGCAGCAATATGCACCAAAGACTTACGACTATGGAGAGGGCTCAGCCCGTGAGCCCTCTTCACGCACCCGCACCCAACGCATGCCCTACTATTACAGGGCACAAGGGGTGTTTCCATTACAGAAAATTGATGTTATTGTTTGTATTATAAAAAGTTATACAATTTTCTAGATCTATGCTTGCTGTACTTATATAGAAAGCTTCTATGTTTACTTCCATTGGATAGAAATCTGACCATATTCACACAGGTGCACAGCTCGTCACAACACAGAGTGTGATCAGTGCTGGTGTGTTACAATGAGCCGTGCACCTGTGTGACCATGGTCAGATTGCTGACCACTGGAATTGAACATAGAAGCTTTCTATAGAGGGACAGAAAGCAGAGATCTAGAAAACCATGAGGAATTGATACAGATAGTGCGTTAGAAAACTGTATAACTTTTTACAATACAAACAATAATATTAATTTGCTGTTATGGGAATACCCCTTTAAGGTATTGCACAAAAAATGGAAGTTATGGCCCTCAACCAATATGTATAAAAATTTGCTGGGTCATTAAAGCCTTTTAAGGTCTGGTCAGAAAGGGGTTAACACACATGCAATGTTAATGTGATGTTTATGCAATATAAACTGTGTAAAGTATAGTTAACATGTAAACATATTACAAATATAAACACAACATGATTTTGCTTCCATTTATCATGAGCGGAACTCAGAGATCTAAGGTTGCGTACACATACAGAGTTCAAAAGGTGGTTCACTTTTAGCAAAGCGGTGGAGACTACCATATTTTAACAGTCCTGTTATCTGGATGCTGCTCAAAGGTAAAAGTGTGACTTTGCCATTGCAAACTAAGAGAACACAGGATAAGAAAGGCTAAGAAGACAGAAAGTGTAGTTGGGATGAAAACAGGGATAATTGCATTGTCATAAAAATAACAAGCAAATCATCAGGAAGATGCTGAGCAGGAACAGGAGTCTATGGGCATACCAAGTCTCATCGTAAGGACATTGTAAGTCTCGCAAACATACTATCCAACCGGCTGTGCTGGATCACGAGACTTGCAAACAACCGGATGACGTCATGAGCTATCTGCACATCAGCGAATATCCCATCAGTAAATATTGATAGTGGGGGGCATGCATACTTTATGAGTCAGAAAAGCCAAGAGGTTCTCTGGTGACATTGGCCGAAGTGCTTCAGGCTCATTTCCATATTTTTATAAAGTATTTTCTATGCCATTACGGACTTTCCTGTATTATAGAAAAACTTTTCCATCAGCTAGAAAACTTAACAAGCAGTTATGTGGGGGAAGTCTACCATCCATAAATCTGATGGTAGATGTGCTTTAAAGATGTGTAGACTTGGTTGTAGTATAAAAATCTATTAATTAGGGCTAGCCAGCATAAAAATAGAGTTTTTAGAATTGTTGTCATCTACAGAAAACAATGGTCACTGAACATTCACATCAATTGTCAATTTGCTAAATATTTATACAGTGGATACAGAAAGTATTCAGAGTCTTTTACATTTTTCACTCTTTTTTTCATTGCAATTAATTGGTAATGAACAAAAAAATTCTTTTTTTGCTCATTAATGTACAATATGTAACCCATCTTTGCAGAAAAACCCAGTAATGTAGATACTTTTGCAATATATTAAACAAGAAAATATAAATATCACTTCATCATAAGTATTCAGACCCTTTGCTATGATGCTCATATTTAACTCACATGCTGTCCATTTCCTTTTGATCCTCCTTGAGATGGTTCTACTTATTCATTAAAGTTTGGCTATGTTTAATTAAACTGATTGGACTTGATTCGGAAAGGCACACACCTGTCTATATAACACCTCACAGCTCACAGTGCATGTCAGAGCACATGAGAATCATGAGGTCTAAGGAACTGCCCAAAGAGCTCATAGAATTGTGGCAAGGCACAGATATGGCCAAGGTTGCAAATAAATATCTACAGCACTCAAGGTTCCTCAGAGTAGAGTGGCCTCCATAATCCTTATATAGAAAAGTTTGGGACAACCTCAACTTTTCCTCAATGTGGCCCTCCTCCAAACAAAGCAATCATGGGAACCTTGGTGAGAGAGGTAAAGAAGAACCCCAAGATTACTGTGGCTGATGTCCACAGATGCAGTAGGGAGATGGGAGAAAGTTCCCAAAAGTCAACTATCTCTGCAGACCATTACCAAGCAGGGCTTTATGGCAGAGTGTGCCAACAGAAGACTCTCCTCAATGCAAGACAACTGAAAGCCTGCATACTGTTTGCAAAAGAGATTAGAAAATAAGAATCTCTGGTCTGATGAGACTAATATTAAACTCTGTGGTGTTCATTCTAAGCGCTATGTGTGGAATAAACCAGGCACTGCTCATAACCCACCAACTACAATTCCAACAGTGAAACATGGTGGTGGCAGAATCATGATATGGGGGTGTTTTTCAGCTGCAATGTCAGGATGACTGGTTGCAATTGAAGGAAAGATAATTGCAGCCAAGTACAAAGACATCTGGTATGACAACATCTTGCAGAGTTCTCTGGACCTGAGACTGGGTCGATGGTTCACCTTCCAATAAGACAACGACCCTAAGCACACAGCTAAAATAACAAAGCAGTGGCTTCAGAACAACTCTGTGACCATTCTTGACTGGCCCAGCCAGAACTCTGACCTAAACCCAAACCAAATTGAGCATCTCTGGAGAGACTTGAAAATGGCCTCCACCAACGTTCACCATCCAACCTGAACTGGAGAGGATCTCCAAGGAAGAATTGCCTCATGACTGTAAAAGCTCAAAAGGTGCTTCTACTGAATACTGAGCAAAAGGTCTGAATACTTATGACCATGTGATATTTCAGATTTTATTGTTAAATAATTTACTACAATTATCTACATTTCTGTTTTTTCATGACGGGATGCAGAGTTTACATTAATGACAAAAAAAAAACAAAAAACTTTTTGATCTTACTAATTGCCTGCAATGAAACAAAGAGTTAAAAAATTAAAGGGGTCTGAATACCCACTGTATTTCTCGTATTTGTGATATAATGGACTATGTAAGCTATTACTCCTATATACCCAAAGAAATATTATATTTCTTTTCTTGGCTTCAATTATTTTTCACTGATGCCTTACTGAATCATTCTTTTCAATGGACCTTTTTCACTCTTTCACATATTTTTTTTCTTCCACTGAGGCAATGTTGTAGGTGAACAGAAAAAGAACAGGTTCTATATTGACAACTGACGTCATCGGAACTTAAGTGTGAAAATGACTGTTGAAAACAATGGTTCATTTGGGTATCAGTGACAAATCACTGAATCCAGGAAGAGAAAAACTATTTGTAAATGTCCTTTACCAAAAATGGCTCCGTGGCCATCACCTAAAAGTTAAATATATTCTACCCTTCACCAACTACAACTCTCTGCACTCAGTAAACATTATATAGACATAGCAAATTTCGGGTGCTAAACTTTTAGGGTGCGGTCACACGTTGTGTATACCACAGGCATTTTAAAAATGCATTGGAAAAGCTGAAAAATGATTTGCCTAGTTAAACAGCTGTTAACACTTGCATTAACAAAAAACAAATATTAACTTTTGTGTTAACACATGTGTTAACAAGCACACGTGTTAACAGCAATATTTACACATGTGTTACCAATGTGTTAACGGTTGTGTTTTGTAAACACACGTATTAACAGCTGTTTAATCAGGCAAATCACTCTTCAGCTATTGCAATGCGTTTTCAAACGCATGCGATAAACGCGACGTGTGACAGCACCCTTAAGCACAATGGTTGGACTAAAATGGTGGCAGCGCATGGAAGCCACCATCTTTTCCTTCATTTTCACCCTCTAGTGGTGGTTCATGTGCTAGGGCTAGGGTATTCAACCATCACTTTAATAGCTGTTAGAGAGAAGTATTAAATTAATTCTTACTGAATGGGATTAGGTTTCAGGCTTCTTTGCTTGAAAACCACCACTCCTAGGGCTGCTTGGATTGAGTGATGAAGAAGCAGTCAGCTGCTAGGGGCAGAATCCAGGAACTCTTTCATATATCTGCCAAGTTTTAATTACTGGTTGCTGGTTCATTCAGTCTTCTTAACACTTGCTGTTCACTCCCCTTGCCATTTGCTATTGCTGTGATACAATGTGTATCTGACCCATGAAAGTCATGTCATCTCAGCAGTACAGAGATCTCTGTAAGAGGAATGATCTGTGCTTCAACTATGGTAATTCAGGTAATTTTATCTATTCCTGTCCTACCAGACCTCCATTTAAAAAGGATCAACACCTAAGTGATAATCAAGGAGATCCCTTAGGTGCCCCGAAACCTCAGATGAGGTCACTTGTCTGTTCCTTGGCTGAGAATAAGGTCTGGCATAGTCATTATTGAAATTTAGGGCCAAGGACATTGAGCGCCTCAGTGTTGGTATCTGTGGTTTTGCAAACTGTGAACCTGTGTCTATTTTACCTCCAAAAGTTGTTGTGTCTGATAGTGACCCAGATTTGTTTACTGTCATATGTAGCAATCGACATCTGACTACTGCAGACAAGCTGTTTGTACATCAACATCAGATTAAGGTTATGGAGGAATATCATGGCACTGTACTTGCTGAACATTCTGGTGTCACTGCTACTAAACAGTTTTTTTTAATCTTACTGATGGCCTAATTGGTCACATGATGTGGAGAAAAATGTTGCAGAATGTGGTGTTTGTGCTAAGGCAAGAATTCCCAGGGAACATACAGGTCTCTATCCTGTTATGTGTAAACCATGGACACATTTATCTTTAAATGTTATTTTTTGGGTGGTTGTTATTCTTTATTCACTTCTTTCTGCTGGGAAACTGCCTCATGCCAATGAATTTGCCACTCTGTTGACAACATGCTAGGGCTGTCATTCAACCATCACTTTAACAGCTGTTAGAGAGAAGTAGTAAACTAACAATATACTCATCAGAACCCTCTGAATGTGATCTGTGTCGCGGGTGTCTACACAATCCATGCCGTGGATCACGGGCACACCCATGCCCCTCTTGGCACCGCGGTCCCCACTGCCGCTGTCCCACTACCCGGCGCGGACTTACCTCTCCATGCTCCTGCCTCCCGACTAGGCCACGCGCTCCCGCTCCTAGAGCCAGCTTTCACCTGATTAGAGCTTGTTAATTTGTCACCTCTTATCACTCCCCGCCGGATCTTCAGCATTCTCTAGGAGCTTCCAGCTTTAAAGCCCTTCCAGCGTTCCCAGATGCTCCTGTGTCTTCAGCATCATTTCCTGCTAATGATAGCCCTGCAGCGTTCCCTATGTTTCCAGTGTATCTCCGTGTTCCTGTGTTACCAGTGTTCCTTCGTGTTCCTACTATTCCTGTTTCCTGCTGTGCCTTCCAAGGTTCCTGTCCTGCTGTGCCTTCCAAGGTTCCTATCCTGCTGTGCCTTCCAGGGTTCCTATCCAGCAGAATCTTCAGTCCGTGCTAGAATTACCAGTTTTCCTCTATGTGCCAGCGTTACCAGTGGTCCTCCGTGTTTCCTGTTGTCATCTCGGATTTGGACTGTTTCCTGCATTTCCTGCCGTACTACCTTGGCTGCCACCACGGGCCTAGTCGTACCCATGGAACAACCTGGTGGCACCCCGCTGCAGCAAGACTATCCCGCTTTGCGGCAGGCTCTGGGGAAGACCAGGTGCCACTTACACTCCGGTCCTGGGTTGCGGCTAGCTCCATCACTTCCCGCGGCCCAGACTTTTCCCTAAGAGACTCTCAGACACCAATTTCGATCTGTACAACTTGGAGGTCTTAGTGCCAAGTGCCATTTAGATTAGAAAAAAGGGTGTCTTTATCCCTTTTAGAGGGTAATAAGGCCAGTAGGATGACTTTTAAGGTCATGGGCAGCAACATCTAGGGGAAGTAGATCGTTCTGGATTGCAGACGATGATGAGCTCTTCAGAGGACAGGGTCTAATACAGATCCATTATGTTGTGAATATACTTCACTATAGTAGTAGTGCTATATACAGTATATAGTATCAGTATTCAGATTCCCTGGGTGGCAAGAACCCAAGTGGTTCTAAAAACAAAAAAATAATAAAGGCAAATTCTAAAAATGTTAGAAATAAAAAAAAAAAAATCACATCCTTTCTCTCATACAAAAATAAATTAGTAAACATAAACATAACAGCTATTCTCACGTCCCAAAATGCCAGATGTATTAGAAGATAAAAATTATCTCATTAATCCCTTTAACCCCTTAAGGTAAAACAGTCTTTTTTTTGCAACATATAAAAATTTAAATAATAAGTGATGAAAAGTTTATACAATCACCAAAATGGCAGCAATGAGATGTCATCATGAAATGTTTTTTGTCCATTATACTTATTAAAGAATTTTTTACCAGCTTCTCAGTAAATGGCATAGAATATTAAATGGTGCCACTATGAAGTACAATTTTCCCTACAGACAACAAGCCCCCGTGCAGCTTTCTAATCACAAAAATAAAAAGTTATTATGGAGTTTTGATGGTGGGGAGTGAAAAACACAAAGGCAAAAAAGGGCATCAAGGGGTTAACATATCAGTGGCCAAAAATATGTAACAGGTTACTTGGGGATGGTGAGGACTAAGAAGCAAATTTCAATTGTACGAGAATCACCTAGGAGCGGAGTCTAAGTGGTTCCCGGTTCTCACCAGAGCCCTCTGCAAAGCGGTTTGGACTTGCTGCGGCGTGGTACCACCAGGTAGCTCCACAGGCATGACTTTGTCTGCAGTGGCAGCCAAGGTGTAGTACAAAGTCGTGAGGCAGAGGTCGAGACACGCAGCACAGGATCGGAGTCGGGACGTAGCGGTAGGTCAGGACAAGCTTCACTGGAGCAAAGTCACGAACGGAATTGAGGAATATGTAACAGGTTACTTGGGGATGGTGAGGACTATGAAGAAAATTTCAATTGCGCCGGAATCTGTGAAGTGGTAGCTTTGAAATAATAATAATAGTTGGCACTGATGGAGTTATATGGCATTAGAAAATCTGGGCCCAACAATAGAGTGAGACCAGTGCTGACAGCAGTGGTAAATGCAGTAGGTATAAGAAAACAAAAACAACCAAGGACCTTGCCATTATAATGTAATATCACTAACTGCTAGCAGAAAGGATAAAAAAAGCTTTATTCTTAAACATACACATAGCTTGAAAATAGCTCCGCACTCCAGAGTTGGTGTTGATTACCTTTGAGATCCTTGCCTGGCCTTGCTCTTTTCCTGTCACATAATTGTGAATGTAGCTATTGAGCATTTCTTTTTTTCCCACTTTAAAGTGATAATTCTCTATGGCAACAGTTCATGTTTGTTTTAATGGTAGATGTTTATTCTTACAATCGATTGTATATATAACATAAAGTATCTTACCATCTGCTGTCACTTTGTAAGGATGTCAATGTCAGGTATATTATATTAGTAAATTACTAACATCAACCAAACAAGGTAACAAGCCTACTTATATAAACTGCCATGATCTTATGTTTCAGCATGTGCAAGGATGTTTTCACATATTAGTTGTGTCCGGCCAGTACGCAATTGTCTTCCATAGAAGTCTTCCAGAGTCTTCCATAGAAGAACTAACACCTGAAATTATAGTATGTATTTGTGTTGTGTGGAAGAAACAACGCCAGATTATTATCATTGTTGCAGCTCTATGACAACATTGCACTACTTGTGTAGGTTTTATAGCAACATGTAAAGGGGAAAGATATTGTATATGTTGCATAGCAAATGAATTGTTTAACAATTGATTATCAGATTTTTCAGACTATAAGACACACCCTAGAATCTCAGAACTAAAAATATTAAAAATATTTTCCAAATGTCAAACCGTTACTCCTTTCAATGTTACTTTATTGGTTTGGCTATTACCTCCTTTCTTCTGAGGTTGGTGAGAAAGTAGGTTTGCTCCGAATAAATACAGCATTTAGACACTGCACAACCCATATACTACCCTGGTGTGTATAAATACACAGACAGCACTGCTATATACACACAGACCTGCTCCAGTGTACATTTACACCCAACTAACTGGTGCAGTGTACTGTTGCCTCTTTGTCTCTTCCTCTGCATTTGACAAATCTCATGTATAGGACATTACAGAAGGTCCTTTAATCTAGTGGTCCCTGACTTTTTTGTATTCAGGGACCGATTGCACCCAAAATTTACGATTAAAGTTGTGGAACATATTTTACCACAAAAAACTGGGAAAACGTATTGACTTGAGTATAAGCCTAAAGTGGTAAATGCAGCCACTACTCTTTAATAAAATGCCCAGTGGCAGCCCCCTCATTAAAAAAAGGTCAACGGCAAGCTCCCTGTCATGCACCAGGGGTAGTGGACCCACTGGACCACCGCAGACGATGACGTAAGCCAACACCTAGGAGCGGAGTCTAAGTGGCACCCGGTTTTCACCAGAACTTGCCGCAAAGCGGGTTGGACTTGCTGAGGCATGGTACCACTAGCTTCTACGCCCCCAACACTAAATAAAACAAATTTGCCCAATGTACTATTGACAGGACTCTTTCCAACTAGTATGGCACGTTATTACTCAGCAGAAACTTTAACATTGTTCTTTGCCCAAGACTAGACAAATCCACAGTCATTGGATCCACAGTTAGTTTTATCCACAGATAAAAACAGAGAATCTCCCGAATATAGCTAATATTCTTTTCCAAGAAGACCTCTATGACTTGGAGAGTGCTTTACAGAGAAGATAAGGATTTCACATTTTCTCTAATCCACACCAGTTATATAGTCGAATCAACTTTATCATTGTAGATAAATGGCTCCTACAATGAATCAATAACAAGTCCATAGGTGTAAAAACATGGTCAGGCCATGCCACAGTCTCAATTTCTATAATAGAAAAGTTTAACAACGCCCTTTATGCCCCATGGAGGTTGAATAGCTCTATTTTAAATAATGACACCTATGTGGAAACCATAACTAAACATCTCAAGGAATTTTTCCAAGTCAATAATACCTCAGACATTCCACTACAGAGGCTTTGGTTCTCACACAAGATTACCATTAGGGGACAGTTCTTTAGCCTAGCAGCATAGAGGAAAGCTACTCTTGATTCAGCCTTACAAAATAATTAACAAAAAATTAAAATTACATTAAAAATATTTAATTAAATGAACCCTTCCCAGAATGTAACAAAGAACTTTGAACTTACAAACACCAACTCTATGAACTACTCATCTTTAAACATGCATACAACATGAGAAGAACTAAGCTTCATACTTAGCCGATAAGTTTTAAAAACAAAATAGACAAAACTAAATCCCATTAATCTGCAACAAAAAAAAGAGGAAAAGTTACTAGCCCTCTACATATAGCAGACACATTTTCACAATTCTACGAAAGTCCAGGGAGACAATTGTGTCCCTCAAAGATATAACTGATAAATTCTTATTCACACTAATACTCCCTGAACTTACACCTCTACAGACTATGACTCTAAATGACCCTTTTTCCCAAGATGCGATTCATAATGTTATTAGAGAAATAAAACCAAACAAATCCCCAGGGCCTGATGGCCTGACCAATGAAAACTATAAGAAATTTGCTAGCACCCTGGTCCCTCATCTCACCCAAGTATTCAACCACACTCTACAGACAGGAGTTATTGACCCTAAAATGTCACAAGCATTAATTGTTACCCTTCCCAAGACAGGTAAATCCCCTGATAAATCCGAACACTTCCGCCCAAACTCCCTACTAAATGGGCATACCAAAATTTTAGCCAAACTTATTACAAACAGGCCAGTAGACATCCTCTCTAAACTTGTTAAACTTGATCAATTAGGATTCGTCAAAAACTTACAAACTGTTGACAGCACCAGGGGGTTTATAGGCTTGATTGCTTATGTAGAGGACTGTCAAACACCTTGTCTGCTCCTATCTGTGGATGTGGAGAAGGCATTCGACAGGGTACACAGATTCATGGAATCAGTCCTCAAAATGTTTGGATTTAAGGACCAGAGGCTACTCTTTCCCTTTACTCCACCCTACAGCCTCAGTATACATACCAGGGTTTTACACTTGTCCAATTGGACAAGACAGGACTGCCCACAGTCACCAATGATTTTCACCTTAATTATGGAACCCTTTGAGCAGTGATGGCGAACCTATGGCACGGGTGCCAGAGGCGGCACTCAGAGCTCTTTCTGTGGGCACCCGCGCCATCGCCCCAGCACACCAGACAGGACTCAAAGAATCTTCCTGCAGTTCCAAGTAACTTAAAAGATGCTGATTTCAGTCATATTTTGATACTTACTTCGCTACTTGGGACTGTAGGAAGAGGGAGAATGAATAGACCGGGCCGAATTATCTCTGGAGGACCTTCTGCTGGCCCCTACAGGTCTACAAAGGGACACTGGGAAAAAGCTAAAATTATGCAAATTTTCCATCATTCTACTGTGTTGCTGTCCTCAGGAGGCCAATCTGATTGTTGAAGAACAGAGAGCAGTAAGTTACTGCTTTAATTTTTGGTTGGTACCTTGCGATAAATAAGGGGGGGGGGTGTTTGGGTGTCTTTTTGGGCACTCGGCCGCTAAAAGGTTCGCCATCACTGCCCTAGAGGAAAGAATTAGGTCTCTTCAGAATTATGAGGATATAACCATAGGCTAGGAAGAACACTACATAGGTTTGTTTGCAAGTGATGTAATTCTAGCCCTGTCTACTTAACACCCTAGAAGAATTCAGTCTAGCTTCATACTACAAAATAAATGAATCTAAGTCACAGATACTAAATATGGGGCTCGCTAATAAAACAGCTAATTTTTGTAAAAACAAAATATCCATTCACCTGGGTACACAGCTAATTATTATATTTAGAAATCTTTTAGACTTTCCGTTCTCTAAACTCGTAAACACAAATTATGTACCACTCCTTCACACTATAAAGCTAAATGGCTACAAATTCAACACTATCTCATGGTTAGACAGAATAGCAGTTATAAAGTGTTAGGCTTCAGGGTTAGTGAACCCCCTGGACCACCGCGGACGATGACACAAGCCGACACCTGGGACCGGAATCTAAGTGGCACCCGGTCTTCACCAGAGCCTGCCGCAAAGCAGGATGGTCTTGCTGCGGTGTGGTGCCACCAGATCGTTCCACAGGTGCCACCTGCCCGTGGTGGCAGCCAAGGTTAAGGTACAGGAACAAAGTAGGTTCAAGGTCGGGGACAGGAAGATAGTCAGGGCTGGCGGCAATGGAGCAATGTCTAAATCAGGTCTGAGGTCACAACAGAAGGGCAGAATACAAGTGATATGCACAGGAAGCTTTCTCAATGGTATTAGTTCAAAGATCTGGCAGGGATTGCTGGGAGAAGCCGGCTTATAAAGAAACCCGGAAGTGGCTAGCACAAATCAGTGGTGTGCTGGCCCTTTAAATCTGCGAGTGCTGGCACACGCTCACCCTAGCCAGCTGGGATGGGAGCAGGAACGCGGAGAGGTAAGTGAACTCGTAACGGGGCACTGCCACGGAGTATGCCTGCGGTCCAAGACATGGATCGCAGTCGCAGCCGTGACATAAGATGCTAATTATTCCGAAAGTGTTTACTTTTAGAAACATTCCAATTTATACTTCTATTGACTTCCTTAAGAAAATTCGCCATAGGTTCTCCACCACTGTACAACTCAAATTATTATGCCAAGGAGATCTTTCATAAAAATTGGCATCTATTAAGTCCTACCTACAAAAAACTGACAATATTAACCCCTATGCGCACCTGGACGTTATACTACGTCCCTGCGGCTAGATACTTTGCGCACCGGGACGTAGTATAATGTACTGTTTCTGGCATTGGCTCACAAATGGAGCTGTCTATCACAGCTGACACCGCGCGCTAACTCCCATGATCAGAGCCGACTCCGATCGCAGGTGTTAACCACTTACATGCCGTGGTCAAGCATGACCGTGGCGTGTAAGGGTGTTCCTGCTATGGATCGGATCCCCCTTCCCGCTTTAAAAAATGCTCTAAAAAGTGATTTAAAAATGTTACACACTCTAAAATGAGACCACTAAAAAGAACATCTCTTCTCACAAAAAATTAGCCCCTAACTAGTTTTGTCAGCCGAAAAATAAAAAAGTTATGCATATGAAAAGATGGTGATGCTAAAATGAACCAAATTTTCGCCAAATTACCGTATATACTCGAGTATAAACCGACCCAAGTATAAGCCGAGGCCCCTAATTTTACCCCAAAAACCTGGTAAAACCTTTATTTTTTTACTCGAGTATAAGCAGAGTTTGGGTTTTCAGCACATTTTTTTGTGCTGAAAAACTAGGCTTATACTCGAGTATATATGGTAGTTTTTATTCAGTAAAATTTACTAAAATACACAAAACCCCCGCATATTTGGTATCAGTACATCCGTGATAATCTGTATAATAAAACAGAATTGTTATTGGACTTATAAAATGAACCCCGTAAAAAACTACCTCAAAAACGTTCTGAAAAAAAGATAATTTTTAACACCCTTTAAAAATGCTCTAAAAAGTGATTTAAAAAAGTAACGTACTCTAAAATAAGACCACTAAAAAGAACAATCCTTCTTACAAACCAGATTTGTAAACTGAAAAATAAAAAAGTTATCCATATGAAAGTCAGTGATGCTAAAATTAACATTTTCGCCAAATTACTTTTTATTCAGTAAAAATGGGGAAAAAACTATATAAATGAGGTCTTTCCGTAATCGTGGAGACCCATAGAATAAAAATTATAATAATTTAAAAAAAATGGCACCCAAATTCTGAGCCTCATAACACTCTAGTAAAATGTGGAATTTTATTAAACCATCCAACATAAAGCAGACATTTTGGAAATGTAAGTTATGAATTTATTTGGGTACTATGACTATCTGCATCAAAACTAGAGAATTTAGAACTTTGAAAATAAAGAATTTTTCAAATTCTTGCCAAATTTAGTTTTTTTTCATAACTAAACACAAAGATATCATCCAAATTTTTTAACTAATTTGAAGTACAATGTGTCACGAGAAAACAATCTCAAAACACACTGGAGTTTCAACCTGATTGGCGAAAAGTATTATGTAAAGTATCAGTAAATTTTGATCGTTTACAGCCCACATGTGCAGCAGACTTGGGACTCTTAGCCGTGGGCTTGTATACTCTACAGGAAAAAGAAGGGGAACAGCTTTCAGTGCCAAATAGAGAAGCGGGATAAGCAGTGGCACCATATGAATACTGATAGGCTACCATAGAGATCATATATATGATGAACTGTGGACAGGCAGTGGGCATGAGTGCCATATGGAGATTTGTATATTTTCCCAATCATTGAAGGCAGCATGTAGCAGTGAACAAGATAACGTCTGGAACAATGGATTGAGACTCTGTATATCTAGGTTTCCCACCTGGGAGGATCAATGGTACAAAAGAGAAATGGATAGGATCAGAATGAGAAACTCTATTTACAGAAGCCATAAGCAGAGGTCTATTTGGCCTCATGTATTACATTTCCTGCAGAACCTAAGTCCTGGAAGGTCCTTACAGAAAGGAGTTAAAGAAACAGTCAATTAAGATGTTTATATTATTCCACCCAGGACACCTGCAGTGCCGGGCTAAGGGATACAATTCCGAGTAGTGTTTGCCCACTGGATTCTCGGTGGGTCATTTAAAAGGTATAAAATTTGGTGTATCTAAAGCAATTAATCAGTATTGGTATTATCTTCCTGAATGTATAAACTACTAGTACTGAACTTGTTTCCTGAATACCACTTTTCATTCCTGACTTTGTACCATACATCCACTTATTGTGACTTTGCCTTGAACTCTGTTTATTCTATAGGTAGTGATTTGACATGATGTACTCCGCCGGTGTTGACTAGGCTACCGCAAATTGTTTTCTATCTGTTATTTCTTATTCTTGGAGGCAGTCATCTTTTAGGGTGGTCGTCTAGCAGGGAGGGATATATTGGGAGATTTTATATTAGGACCACCCATTCCCCAACCATGGTTACTGGGGTCCAAGTAGAGATACAAAGTATTTCTAACTCTTTAAAGATGTGTAGTCACATATATCTTAATATAGCCCCCTCTGATTAGGATCCTCATATAATGCAGATATTGGAGGCCACACAGGCCTTTTCAACCAACTGGTTGTGTAGGAAACCCTAGATGCACCTTAAATCACAGATCAATATGTGTGGTTAATGAAGAACAACTCAAAATATGAGTAGCCAAGCCAAGTCAAGGAAAAAGAAGCAATGCAAGAGAGAACTGGAAGGAAAAGGAGGAACCAATACACCCACAAGTCATTCTGCTTTACCCGTATAATCCACCCCCCCCCCCGAATATACTCTTAACTCTTTCTATTCACCAACTAAATCATGATTAACAACAAGACAGCCCCTATCCTTGCTGGTCATTCCTAGACCACAACCCTCATAGTGAAAAGAGTTCTACAGAAAGAGCTAAATGTGTCTTTATGTGAGGTGGGGAATAGTGTTTTATTGGTGCATTGTCATTGTGTATCAATACAATATTGCTGCTCAATATTCCATGTATGTAATAAATTCTCATCATTATATTCTTGATTTGTGTAATAAAGGATGATAGGTACAGAAAAACATTAATACGTTGGTGGGAAAAGCAAGTAACCTAAATATTAGTATAAGTAACATTAACATCAATAATTGATTATAGATAATATTATTAAGTTTCTTTTTATATTCCAGATGACATACACTTAGAGGACTCAACCCCTTTTCGCTTCCAATAGCCATAACTTTTTTTTTATTTTCCATACACAGAGCTGCATGAGGGCATGATACCTTCAGCAAAAAGATTTTTTGCGAGATGAGATGACATAATGGGCGTGTGATCTTGGAGCCGGCACCCTTCATACATGATGGTCTTGAGATGCCCAGTTTGCCCAAATGCCCAGTTTGCCAGCCACGAACGCCGGCCCTGGAGCTAGTACAGCCACGAGTCTTCTTGGGAATTAAGCAAATTTTTCACACCTGGATTTGCCATTTTTCATTGCAGATCCCCTCCAGTTCCCTCAGGTTGGATGATGGTGGACAGCCATTTTTAAGTCTCTCAAGTGATACTCAACTGGGTTTAGGTCAGGGCTCGGTTGGTAAAGAATGGACATAGAGTTGTTTTGAAGCCACTGCTTTTTATTTTAGCTGTGTGCTGTGTCTTGTTGGATTGTAAATCTGTGGCCCAGTCTGAGGTCAGGAGTTTTTCAGTTCTTGTCCCTGCAGCTGAAAAACACCCTCATTGCAAGATTTTGTCACCACCATGCTTCACTTTTGGGATTGTATTTGGCAGGTGTTGAGCAGTGCCTGGTTTCTCGACACATACCGCCTAAACATAACACAAAAAATTCAATCTTCATCTTACCCGACCAGAGAATCTTATTTCTTAGTCTGGGAGTACTTCATGTGTGTTTTTGCAAACTGTATATGGGCTTTTATATGTCTTGCACTAAGGAGAGGCTTCTGTCAGCACAATCTGCAATAAGGCCCTGGTTGGTGGAGGCTGCAGTGATATTTGACTTTGATGCTCTTCTTTACCTCTGTCACCAGGACTCTTCTCCCATGATTGCTTAGCTTAGTTAGTAGACACCAGTTAATAAAATACTGGAAAATACATGATAAATCACAATTCTGCAGTCACTATAGAAAACTGAGAAAGGGAAAATAATAACAGAACAATACTGTCTTACTTGGCAAAATACATGAAGTGATTCATATAACTCCTGTCCAATATCCAACTTCCATTTGGCACCCGAATGTGAAATAGTGTTCCTACAATTTATTGTCCAATAAAATATTGTAAAATATTGTCCATTATTAACTCAAAATGACTGACCATCAATCTATTGTCCACAGACTGGGGGGGGGGGGGGTTGTTATTTATCAAATCCGGATGCTTGTTGCTCCATTGTATGATGTTATACCCACTCATCCGGCATGCCATAGGCAATACTACGCCAGACAGAATTGCGAATAAACTTGCATCCATTCAGGCCTGTTTGGACTCAGGCTACAGCTAGCAAGCAGATGCCCACTCCAACCGGCCTTCACACCCCTCCACAACCATAAAATGGCATACAAGTCCTGATAAATATCCCCCACTATCTTAAAGAGTGATGTAAAGTAATAGATTACATTGTGAGCAGAGGAGAATAGACTACATTCTTTTTGCCCATAGTAGTTAATATGGAAGCTGTAGCCACTTGGCCATATAAATCTAATTTTCTAGAGTGGATGTGTTAAATGGAGATTATAAATGGTGAGATAATATTTGAAGCATCTCAGTGGAAGTGACTTTGATTTACTAGGATTACACTTTAGGATGGTCATGTCCTTGAAGAGAACAGCAGAGAGTGAGAAAGTGAGGGAGCAGGATTTGCTGGGCTTTGAAATCTGCTATTTAATGCAACAATCCTCTTGTAGGGCTGAACCACAGCAGGCGAGTCACAATGCAGAGAGAGAGAAAAAAAATGACACAATGCTGGATAAACATTTTCTTTTGGGCTAAGAAGAGAGAGAATAGGAGACACATAAAGTGCACATAATACATATAAAGAACCAAATCAAAAGGCAATAAAAGGGAGAGAAAGTGAACAAAAGGCGGGAAGGGAGAAAAGAGAAATGCAAATGGATGAGACAAAAAAAAGAAAGAAGAAAGGAGAACAAGAGGGGGGGAAAGAAGTAATATTTCCTTGATAAAAATGCACAAAAGGGAAGATGAACTTTGTTCTTTTCCCCCTCTCTTTCTACTTTCCTCTCTTTCTGCTCCTCGCCTCGCAGCACGCCAGCCTAAGCTGAGAGCTGTAATGTCATTAAATTGCAAATGCTTTTTCATTTCCGACACACACTGTTTACTTATCTGGCAAAAACATATGTTGGAAGGAATCCGTTAAATTCTGCCCATTGCCTTGGGTAAAAGTGCAATAGAAACGGCCCCAGTGAGCTCCCTCTTTCTTCTCCCAGCACTACTCTTATCAGGAAGACTGCCTGGCAGAAACTGGCTAGTTGAATGAGAAACGAAGATACAGGCGCAGATTACGGAAGAACACTGAGCACAAAATTCCTGGAGAGAGGGTCACTCCATAGCAAATGATTTCACTGCTCTAGATCTGCATAAATTACTATTTTTAAGGCATCTCCAAAGTCTGTATATTTTTCTCACTCTGTCAAACATTTAATTTCACGCCCCATGTTCTGAATATGCTAAAATGCATATCTCTGATGCACCTTTAAGCCAGAAAAACGAATGCAAAATTGAAGATAAAATGATGCGATTTGCACTACAAGCCTATTACTTCAAGTATTTACATATAGTTTACCTCTGCAATTCTGCAAACCACTTTTTCTTAAAAGTATATCTGGATTAAGCTCATTATAAATATGTATAAAGCTTTGTTTAGAAAATAGATTTGCTAGTTAAAGTAAAAAAAAAAAAACTCTATACCTCAAGACCACCAAGAAGACTTTAACACTTTCCGAGGGAATAAAAAAAATCCTGATTAATAAACACTTGTCGTCATTCAAACTATAAAATGAAATCTTCTTAAACAGGTTAAAATTGGACACGTGTAACATTTCAGACAGAACAGACAATTTGAATAAATCCAACTTTCATGTATTTTCAAGCACGGCCAAGGCATATTAGCATTCTAATTGAAGTTTACCACTGACCGACTAAGCCTTAAATATACAAAATACAGTCAGACAATAACTGTCAGAAAATGCCCCAACCTACTAAACGCGAAAATAAATAAAAGAGTTCATGTTTTGTTCTATTTTTAGATTGGGTATTTTATATGTTATTTATTTAATGTAACAATTCACTTACATAATAGATTAAAAGTAATGGCCAAATTGTATAATTGCTACATTATTATAAATTATAAAAGTAACTTATCCTACCACCTCTATTCACCATTAACAGTTTGTGGTTGCTATTTAATGTCAGTGTATGTAATGAATTGCATGTTTCTATTTCAGTATAAAGAGGATGAATGTAATTGGAGTTGATTTCTACTTGCTTGAACTTGGCCACTTGGACATAACTGGTGATGATTATATTAATTGTATTGCACTATGATAGTGTCACAATATAGATCAACACAACTGAATGCATTTACTAGAACTACAGATGTACAAAAATGATAAATAGTCCATCATTACATAACTATACTTATGTCACATAACCTGGGATAAAAGAGCAAATACAAAATGACATTAAATAGTTCTTCAAATGCTTAGTGCACAGACCTGATGGAAATTGCAATTCATTTATTGTTTACTTCTTCAATTTAAATGTGACAATAAAAGAAAACATTTTCCTCATCTAAAATGGAAAAACTAAAAACTATAATAAAACATTGTAATAATATCCCATTAAATTTAGAAATAGGATCATTTTTGAGTCATGTGCATTTTCAGAATGATTGTGCAATATTTGATTAAAAGCACTTGAGAAACATCTGATAAATATTGTATATTAATAAACCTGTCTCGACGATTACATCCACAACTATGCTAGAAAACAAATAGTTTCCTCATGAGCTGTTAAATTCAGCGGAAGAAAATGATAGAATTAGAGGGATAATGTGACATGTTACGCTTTGCCTTTGTTGAGAAAAGGATGTGATTTAAGTCTTTGTCAATAAGAAACACCAAAAGTGGTAGCAGATCTGCTGCCCTGCATCCCCCTCTAGTGGGCACATTAAGGATGTGCTGCCAACTATTAAAATGAGTAAGATTTTGATTTAAAATACCTTTCAGTATATCGGATAGATTAAAAGGAAACAAAAAAGTGGCATGTATATGTTTTATAGACTTTTACGCAATTGTCCAACTGCCTTAAATCATTTTAGAGAAGGCTGTGAATCGCATAAAATAAATACGTCATCCTTAGCTTATCATTCCGCTGCCACTCAAGGTTTTACTTTTTGGTTCCTCTTGGTGCACAGTGGAGATTACTAAGTGCCCACAATGACTAAAGAAGAGTATCAAAATAGTGGCTGGCTATATACAAAAATGGCAGTACTCCAAAATGTCAGTGAGAAAAGTCAACTTTATTACCACAACATGTGTCCAGCTATGTTTCAGCTCTTAACCCTTTGCCTCTGCAGCCAGTTTTGGCCTTAAAGACCAGGCCTTAGTATTCAATACTTACATGTGTCTCTTTATGTGATAATAAACTAATGCTTTAACATATACAGGGGATTATGAGAATGTTTTCTCATGACACATTGTTCTTTAAAAAAAAAATCTACCAGTTGCTTTTATGCACTGTGAACCAAACATACCTTGCAAATGTTGTAGTGACACTAATGTAGAAACATATCTTGTTTAATCCCTGAATCCCTCATTTTGCTCAAAAAATAATTATAAAATTATGAAAATTACGATAATAATGTCGCTCCTGTGGCTTCTTGGCGCTTCTCCTCTTACCCTAATTATGCACTGCTTCAGAAAATGATATAATCATGACAGGCAGAAGTACTCAATGGCTGCACCATCCCCCAGCTGCTGTGTAAGAGTCATTCAGCTCAGGTTGATTAGTCCTGAAATTTGGCAACATTTTGTTTTTCATTTCTCTATTTTCAATGTTCTAAATTCTCAGCTTTTTGGGCAGATGCTGATACCACCCAAATAACTGCATAACTAACATTTCCAGAATGTCTGCTTTATAGTGGCAGGGCTTTTCATGCATCCTCTCATTTTTCTAGGATATTATGAAGCTTAGAATTTTGGTTGCGATTTTTCACAGTTTTAAGAAAATCCCAATAAGCTATATTTATAGGGAACTGCTCAGCTTGAGAAGTCTAAATAATTAACAAGTTAATAAATTAACAAGTAAATAAATTACCTCATTATAGAAACTACACCCCTCAAAGTATGAAAAATCACTTTTAACAAGTTAAGAAGTACATTTAGATCTTTCACGGGGTTAAAACAAAATGGACGTGCAATTTAGAAATTGTAACTTGGTGCTAAACTACTGTTTAGCACCAAGTTAACAACAGGGAACAGAAAGGAAGGAGCACCATTCAGATCAGATTTGCATGGTAACATTGTACACATTGCTATAAACATTGTTTTATGTAATGGGGACATGTAGGGGCTTATATTTTGCGAGATGAGATCCACTTTTCAGGTACATCATTTTGAAGCAGCTATAGCAAATTGATGAGATTTTATTAATTCTTTCTTGGTAAACTAAATTAAAATCATCAATTCTTGTTTACGATTTTAAGCTTTTTTTGGCTCTTCACCGTACCATATGTTTTATATGTAAATATGTTTCGTTGTATTCTATGGATCACTATAATTACATCGAACCTCATTTATATAGCTTTTTAATTTTTGTCCAATTTTACTAAATAAAAACTAATTTAGAAATTAACTTGTTTGATTTAGCATCGTCATCTTTTCAGAGGTATAATTTCTTTATTTTTCAGCTGTTTAACGGGCTTATATTTTGCAAGAAGATTTGTTCCAGTGATCTTATTTTGGGGCACATAACATTTTTTAATCACTTTTTATCACATTTTTTGTAAATATTGATAAAAAAAATCATCTTTTTCTTTTACTGTACAGATTGTTACAGAGGCGGTGATACTAAATGTGAGTGTGTGTGGGGAGTAGTTGTTTATTTCTGTTTTTTATACTTTATTAGGGATTTATATGGGAATGTGCTATTTTATGGGCTTTATGCTTTACTTTGTTTTTTTTCCCGTTATATAACACTTAGACTTGAACCAGTGATGCTCTGATCTCTGGTAAAATCCAAGATTCTACACTGCAATAGCAATACTAATGCAGATTCCGCAAGGGGTCTGCAGGAGTGATTTGGAACGCCCGGGTACTCAGCAGACGGGGTGCCCTGAAAAGGGTCTGATCTCCACAAGGAGAGTCTGATCCATAGGGGGATTGTGCTGGTTTCCCCTGTGGCGTGTAAGCAGTTAACATCAGCGATCAAAAGCATCTCCGACCGCAGGTGTTACTCGCTGCTTCTGGTGCCGGCTCCACATCTCTGTATTGGAACACAATGTATATTAAATATATATTGTGCCCCAATACAGATACATGTATACTGTCCGGCAACACAGGGAGATATAAACTGTGCCCGAATACAGAGAGATACATTAAGTGCCCCCTTGTAGAAATAGCTCTATACTGTGCTCACTTGTAGAGATGTATATACACACTGGCCCCTTTTAAAATAACCCAAAGATAGAGTCCTGTGCAGAACACTCATTATCAATATCATCTGCATCTTAAAGTGCATATGCTATTGATTGTTTAATATGGAAGGGGTAGAAGACAAAGGCTGGAGCCCCTCCAACTGTTCCACATTGTCAGCACCAAGATCGGTCACACATCCTGGCCAGTAGTAGAAAAAACCCTGGCCCATCATCATAGTGCAGGGTCACAGAGAGGGCACTACACAAGAGCTCAGAGACGGAGCCCTGTGCAGAGCACTAATTATCAATATCATCTGCATGTTAAAGATGCATATGCTATTCATTTTTGTTCAATACAGAGCAGGTAGAAGACAGAGGCTGGCGCCCCTCCAACTGCTCCACATGGTCAGCACCAAGGTCGGTCACGCATCCTGCCCTGTGGTAGAAACAGCCCTGGCCATCATCATCGTACAGTGTCACAGAGAGGGTGCTACACAAGAGCTAGGAGATAGAGCCATGTGCAGCACACTTATTATCAATATCATCTGCATGTTAAATATGCACATGCTATTGATTCTTGTGCAACATTAGGCAGGTAGAGGACAGAGGCGGGCCCCTTCAATTGCTCCACATTGTCAGTGAAAAAGTGGTAGAAATGGCCCTGCGCATCACCACACTGCAGGGTCACTGACAAAAAAATGCACAAGCTGTGGCATTTGGAAGGTGATGATGGAAAAGGTTTTTTATGCCAAAAATATTTCATTATGCAAGTGAAAGTTTTAAAAAAAACGTATTTAATAGAGATGAGCGAGCACTAAAATGCTCGGGTGCTCGTTACTCGAGCCGAACATTTCCAGATGCTCGAGTGCTCGTTTCGAGTAACGAGCCCCATTGAAATCAATGGGAGACCCGAGCATTTTTCAGTAAAATTACAAACTGAACGAGCACAGTGAAATAACACAGTGCAGAACAGATTGCAGATGTTCGGGAACATCTGCGATCTGTTCCGGAGACACGCGCGCAGAACGGTGTTCTCCGCAATAGTATTTGAAGAACAATATGTGTGAAGAACAACTTGCAGATGTTTGGCAACATCTGCAAGTTGTTCTTCACACATATTGTTCTTCAAATACTATTGCGGAGAACACCGTTCTGCACGCGTGTCTCCGGGACATCTGCGATCTGCTCCGGAGACACCCGTGCAGAACGGTGTTCTCCGCAATAGTATTTGAAGAACAATATGTGTAGAGAACAACTTGCAGATGTTGCCAAACATCTGCAAGTTGTTCTTCACACATATTGTTCTTCAAATACTATTGCGGAGAACACCGTTCTGCACGCGTGTCTCCGGAACAGATCGCAGATGTTCCCGAACATCTGCAATCTGTTCTGCACTGTGTTCTTTCACTAATTTCTTCAATTAAACGATTAAATTAAATGTTTTAATTGTATTTTTTTACTGTTCTTCACTTCTTTTTTTTTAATTAAATGCTCGTTATCGAGCAGGGCAAATACTCGTCCGAGCAACGAGCTGGTCCGAGTATGCTAATACTCGACCGAGCATCAAGCTCGGACGAGTATACTCGCTCATCACTAGTATTTAACTTGTGCCACAACTGGAATAAGTTTGCCATTGCTGTGAAATATGACCCTTTCTAACCTGAAGTCAGATATACATCTGTGGGTGACTTGTTGAACCTTAATACAGCAGTTACTTAGGTTTGCATTTACAGTGTCAATTTGAGCTCCTAACCACATGGACTATAAAATTCAGACTTCAAGAATATGTCTGATTACTAACAAGCTCTTCAGTGACCACATTGTTACAAGTTCCACAACATTCATATTCTTCTAATATAAATGCAAAATCAAGAATACATTAAAATCAAAATACATTGTAAGAACACAATAGACAAATGAGAGGTCCAAGCAGAATTGTATTTCTAGCATTAAAAATTGCCCTTGCTTCCAAGCTTGTTAGAAATGTGCATTCAAAAGCACAGCGTGTGGAGACAACATTAATGGCACGTTTATCAGTCTTTACTGAGCTCGAAAAGGGAGTTACACCTCAGTGCTTCCCGTAATAATAAACAGGGGTGTGTGGGTACAGCTCTGACACATAGCAATGTGCCTGGCATGTCTGGAGCCAGCTATCGGTGATAAAGGGTCAGTAATGCTGGTCAAATAGTTATCTAATTGTTAAGTGAGTGCAGAAGTTTTTGACCAAGATGAAATACAGGCAGTCCCTCGTTATGTAAAAGAAAGGTTCGGTAGGTTTGTTCTTAAGTTGAATTTGTATGTAAGTCGGCACTGTATATTTTATCATTGCAACCCCAGCCACAATTTTTTGGTCTCTGTGACAATAGGATTTTAAAAATGTTGGATTGTCATAAGAACGAGGATTAACAATAAAACTTAATTGCAGACACATTTGATAACTGTTACAACTGATCATTGTAGCCTAAGGCTAAAGAACAGTAAATTACCAACATCAAGAGGTCTGTTTGTAACTAGGGGTCGTCTGTAAGTCGGGTGTTCTTAAGGAGGGGACCGTTTGTATATGGTGGGAGTGACTATTGTCTCCTAAACTGAACTTTATTTCGGTGGTGACTTTTACTGTAAAATTAGTTTTTGAATGATAAATTCAGCTTGAGCACTGAAAATCGCTAGGCTCACAGAATGTGTTGGAATATTTTTTAAATTTTAATTGAATATAATCAACCAATAACAAAAATATATATATGGTACAGTATATGTCTGTTCTGTTTTTCTTTTACACTAATGTAATTGTTCTGTGGCTTCAGTAAACTGTACTTATAGGCCTCATGTAATGTATAGTGAAGCCCAGTTTCCCATAGTGATAATAGTCACTTCTCTGTTAAGCGGGAAGACAAATGGGGAAATAATTTACAGCTTTAAAAAGGAATCTGTCAGCAGTGATTGCATAGGCTGACAGTGATACTACCATGTAACACATTGCAGGGTATCATAATGAAAAAGCAATCGAATGATTGCTTGATCATGTCTCATAGTGGGACATGGACAAAAAAACATGTTTATACATAAGAAATAAAGCTAATGAATTAATAAAAAATCTTTCATTTCCTGTACAATAAAACAAAATCATTATTGAACCCACATGATGAACGGCATAAAAAATTTTTAAAAAACCACCAAAAATTAAGATTTTTAACTATCTTTTTGCACATAAAATGCAGTAAAAAGTGATCAAAAAAGTATCTTTACAGATCTTTACAGAAGTAGTGCTGTTGTAAAGTACAACGTCCTGCAAAATAAACAAGCTCCGCCAGCTATATAGACCAAAAATTAAAAAACACTTGGAAAATAGCAATACAAAAATTATAGATTTTTGTGCCCTGTGTTAAGCTTTATTCTATAACGTGTACTAAGGGTATACCTTGAACACCAGAAAAAAAGTCAAAATGATTTTTATTCAACTCCCCCCCGCCCCCCAAAAAATTCTGAAATCTCCTTGAAAAGACATAATAGAATGAAGGAGAACATGGAACATGGATAACAAATATGAGATTACCATGGTAACATTACCTGTATCTATGAGTAAGTATGTAATTTTATTGGTGGTTTTCTTTTCACCCATTCATGCACCACGATTTAAATATACGATGCCTTTAAGGGGTATGAAAGGTTCACAGGCTCATCCCTCCCCATACAGCTAACTTCTGTGATTGGTGCTCCTAAAATGTGACAGCTAAACAGGCAATACACATTTTGACATCATTGAGGGGCCAAAATCTGCTAGTTTTTTTCTGTTTTTGAGCCACATTTTTGCTGCTGCTGCAGGGGGTAAATATCCAACGTTGCATTGCACAGGTTGAATTCCACACAACCCTGCAAAATTATATTATCTCATTCACTACACTGCAGATTTTCTGCAAATAGGATATTATGCATCATGTGCAATTGGCCTTTTTGTCCTGGAAGCCCTGTCTGTAACCTGCCTCATCTTATCATAGTATCATAGTATAGAAGGCTGGAAAAAGACGCAAGTCCATCAAGTCCAACCTTTAAATGTTTTATCCCCATAACCCGTGATATTTTTCTCTCTAGAAAGTCATCCAGGCCTCTCTTGAACATGTACATAGAGTCCGCCATAACAACCTCCTGCGGCAGAGAGTTCCACAGTCTCACTGCTCGTACAGTAAAAAATCCCTGTCTATGGTGATGGTAGAATCGCCCCTCTTCTAGGCTTAGAGGATGCCCCCTTGTCCTGGTCACAGGCCGAGGTATAAAAAGATCTTTGGAGAGATCCTTGTACTGTCCGTTCAGGTATTTGTACATTGTAATGAGGTCTCCCCTCAGTCATCTTTTTTCTAAACTGAATAACTGAATAAACTGTTTCCATGGCCCAAGTGTATAACTTTATATTTATTTACATTAAACCTCATCAGCCATTTCTCCGCCCACTCCTCAAGCTTCCACAGATCCCTCTGTAATGCTAAACTATCGACCTAAGTATTTATTACTTTACACAGCTTAGTATCCTCTGCAAATATTGAAACTTGACTGTGTAAACCCATTAGAAGGTATTTAATAAAAATATTAAAGATATAGATAAAGTGGCCCCAATACTAACCCCTGTGGCACTCCACTGGTAATGTCAACCCAATCTGAGAACGTGCCATTAATGATGACCCTCTGTTTTCTATCACTAAGCTAATTACTTACCCAAATACACAGATTTCCCAGAAGTCCCAGCAGTCTCATTTTATTTTAGACCAACCTATTATGCGGCACTGTGTCAAATGCCTTGGAAAAGTCCAGATATACAACATCCACAGCGTCCTCCAGATCCAGTGTGGAACTTATCTCCTCATAGAAGCCAATCAGATTAGTCAGAGAGGAACGATCCCTGATAAACCCATGCTGATGCTGGGTTATAAGGTTATGTACAGTGAGATACTCCAGGATAGTATCTCTAACAAACCCCTCAAATATTTTCCCCATCACAGAAGTTAGACTCACAAGTCTGTAGTTTTCAGGATCACCTTTTGATTCTTTTTTGTATACTGGTACCACATTTGCTATGCACTAGTCCTTTGGAACAGAACCAGTCCTCAGGGATTCAAATAATAAAGTAATGGTCTGTTTATCAGCTACATAGTTCATGCAGAACCCGGGGTTGTATGTCATCTGGCCTTAGTAATTTGTCTATCTTAGTGATTGTGAGGCGGCGCCATACCTCTTACTGGGTTAAACTGCTCCAAAGAGAATTTACATCATTCCTCATTATGTCTTCCACCAAGAAATTTTCTTGGGTAAAGACAGTCGAGAAGTTGATATCCTTCCACCATGACCCCCAGCTTATTCCTCAGAGGGCCCACGCTGTCTGTTTATAGTTTCTTATATTTTTTATGCTCGAAAAATAATTTGCGATTATTTTTGCTCTCCTTGGCAATATTTCACTCAGTCTCTATTTTCAAGGCCTTTATGTACTTTTACAGAATTTATTTTTCTCTCTATAATCCTGTAATGCCTCATCGCTACCTTCGTGTTTTAGCACCTTAAATACTTTTTCGCTCTCACTTTCTGTTTGAGTACCTTTCCCACTTTCTCATTTATTGCTCTCCTTACAGTACTATTTGCCACATTGGCTTTTTCTTGTTTCTCTTATGCTTTTTCCCACATGGTATGTGTTTCTCACAGGCCTTATTAAGAATATTTGTGAAAAACTCACACCAACGCTCTTAGTAAAACATAATGCAAATTCAATGATATTGTGGTCACTAATACCCAGGTTTCCCCCAACATCCGATAACATGCGATAACCTGTCAGGTCTGTTGGTTAGGATAAGGTCCAGTAGTGCCCCCCCTATTGTTGGCTCCAGGACTAGTTTTGACAGGTTATTGTCTTTTGTTGTTGACAAAAACCGGCAGTCAATATTTGGGTAATTGAAGTCCCCCATTATAAGTACTTCACCATGCTTTGAAGCCACATCCATTTGACTTATCAGCAGTTCCTCTACTGCCTCCATAATATTTGGAGCCCAATAACAAACCCCTAGTAATATTTTATTATTTTATAATTTTCATCTCACAGGGACTCCACATTTTCATTTGTGTCAACGATGTCATCTCGAAGGATGAGGTTGAGGCAATATTTCATATAGAAACATCCCTCCCTCTTTTTTATTTATTCGATCATTTCTAAAGACTATAACCATCAATAGTAACAGCCCAGTCATAGCTGTTGTCCAGCCATGTCTTGCTGATACCCACTATATCATATTTACCCTCCAACATTAAGACTTCCAGATTCTCCATTTTGTTTGTGAGGCTTCTGGCATTAGTGTACATACACTTTATATGGTTTTCCCTATCCCTATTCCTTTGGTTCTTATTCCCTGATCTTATCCGAGCCACCCTTACTCCCCCATGTATCATGATTCTTCACAGCTCCCAATCTACACTGTCTTCTTGCCCTGCACAAGTGTAGTTGCCCTCCAAGTCACTAGTTGAAACACTCCTACAACCTTCTAGCCATTTTCCCCCAAAACAGCTGCACCCTCCCCGTTGAGGTGCATCCCATCCCTACTGTAGAGCCTGTAACCAACAGAAAAGTCAGCCCAGTTTTCCTTAAACCCAAAGCCCTCCTTCCTAAACCAACTTTTGAGCCACTTATCTACCTCCCTGATCTCCCGCTGCCTTTCTGGTGTGGCACGTGGTACAGGTAGTGTTTCAGAGAAAACTACATTTGAGGTCCTTGTCCTGAGCTTAAATTGCTGAAATCACTTTTAAAGACCTTCCACATATCTCTTATGTTGTGGAACATAACCACTGGATCCTCACCAGCCTCTCCAAGTAATCGGTTAACTTGATCCACAACACGCCGAACCCAAGCAATTGACAAACAACACGGTATGCACGGTCACGGTGTTTGTTACATATTGCCCTGACTGTTCCCCTAATAATAGAATCTCCCACTACCAGCACCTGTATGACCTTGCCTGTGCTCCCATTCCCCTTCTTACTGGAGAAAACAGTCCCCTTGTCCTCTTAGTACAGCGGCAGTTAATTGGGCACTCACAGTATAATTGTGGAGCACAGGGAGCATTGATCTTGAAGGTTGGACTTGATGGGCTTGCGTCTCCTTCCAGCCTTATATACTATGATACTGGTTGGCTAGAAACTGCATTTAGGTCAACTAGTACATTTACACTCAAAAGTTTGGGGTCTAACATTCATTCATGCATCATAAATACACTCTATACATTGTCAATGTGGAAAATGACTATTCTATCTGCAAATGTCTGGCTTTTAATGCAATATCTACATATGTGTATATAGGCCCATTTCCAACCATAATTCCAGTGGTATATATTAGGGCACATTTACTTAGGGACGAACGCTGCAATTTGTCGACTTTAACCCCATAAGGAAGCAGCCATTTTCTAGCTTAAGGCTCAGCCCCATTTTTTGGATTCTGACTTGCGTCGCTTTATATGGTTATAACCATTGAACTCTGTTACTTATCTGATTCTGAGATTGTTTTTCCCTTACATATTGTACTTCATTTAAGTGGTAAATTTTGGCTGATAAGTTTTGCGTTTATTTACAAAAAAAAAAGAAAAAATGATGAATTTTTGGAAAAATTTGCCATTTTCGAAATTTGAAATCATTGCGTTTTCAGGCAGATAGATTGCCACCTAAATAAATTGCTGAATAACATTTCCCATATGTCTACTTTACATCAGAAACAGCTTTTAGGAAGATTAACCTCTTGAGATCTTCATAGTAATTACATTAAAATGGAGGTGAAATTTAGAATGGTCAAATTTTGACGGTTATACGTTCATTTAGCCCTAAAATTTACACATTTTCAAAAGATAAAAAGAGAAAACCCACCATAAAAGAGTACAGAGACCCCCCCACATGTAGCCGTGACTTGTTTTATGGGCGCACAGCAAGGTGCAGAAGGGAAGGAGGGATCTGCAGCTGCCAGGATTTTTGTTTCCTCATTGTAGGCTATAAAATTTTAGCTTTTGTGTTATTGGGGCCATGTGACGGCCTTTTTTTTTTCGTGGGATGAGATGCTTTTTCCAGTGTTGCCATTTTGGGGTTGGTATCCCCTACTGTTGAAAATTTAGGAACTTATTTCAAATGGCAGGTTTAAGCTGTAAACACCGAGCACCAGCTCAGGGTGAGCTGGTGCCGGTGCTTAGTTTCGTTAGTGTTAAAACCGCGGTATCGCAGTTTTAACACTTTTTAAACTTTATAGCATAAACTGCTTCGGCGCTGCGTGCGCACGATCGTGCGCGCGCCTACATAGGAAATGCCGAAGCGGCTTCTGCTATAAAGTTTAAAAAGTGTTAAAACCGCGATACCGCGGTTTTAACACTAACGAAACTAAGCACCGGCACCAGCTCACCCTGAGCTGGTGCTCTGTGTTTACAGCTTAAACCTACCATTTGAAATGGTAGGTTTCCTTTAAAGGAGAAAATATTTCCCTTATATTTACTTTGTCAATGTCTGGACTATATTTTCTATTCATTTTCCAACTCATTAGAAAAATAAAAGTATGAGTTTTCATGGGTGACCACAAACTTTTGAGAGATTTAATGTATAGCATATAAAAGTTTGTTGAGGATCTAACCATATTATACTGTATGAACACATGGCAGCTGTATGTAGAATATCTGCATGAAGTGCAGCGAGAATATTATTTTGCGCACCACTCATGTAGGGCCTGAGGACCCACTGGTATATTCACCTATGGGCCATTCTAAGCCCGATCTAATGTGTATGGGGTAACCTGCAAACCCAACACCATATATTGATGCCGGAAATGAACTCTACAGGTCTGAATTATGGCGTATTACTAAAGTGATGTTAATAGTGTGCACATAAAAATTTAGCCCCATACACGCTTGTCGTAGGCCAATATACGTTCGCATAGACCAGGTCAACATCCACAAAGAGTTTGTATGTTCTCTCCGTGTTTGCGTGGGTTTCCTCCCACACTCCAAAAATATACTGGTAGGTTGTTTAGATTGTGAGCCCGATGCTTTGTGCAGTGCAGCGTAATCTGCGTGCGCTATATAAAGAATTATTATAGATGGGTATGGCGATACGGCTGCGGTACAGTGGCACTCACATCTGGCACCGTACACGGGGAAAGAGAGCATGCTGCATAGGCTGACAGGAACAGTGCAAGATATTGCTGAAAGCACAATAAAACAGGCCCTTACTGGCGGCAGCCCTGGGGTCCTTTATAGGCCGACCCACTGGTCGAGTACTTGGAACTACCCCATACACGCTTCTGTCACCATGACCAGCATCTATAGGGTTAAACAGCGGGGATTACAAGTATTGCGATCCCAGCTGCTACAGCCGAGCTTCCACGAGCTCTGCTACTGGGCCCAGTCGACGATGAGACGTACAGACTGCATTTCCCAAGTTACATGTACATCTTATTGTGCCAAGGGGTAAAACTTTATATAGAAAACGACAAGCGAGAATGGTAAAAATGTAGAATTTATTTTTTTACCCATTTGAAAGTCAATATTCTCCCATGTATAGCAATGACAAACATCATGCTTTTGTAATACAATCACTGTAATAGCAAAGATAAAAAAACATTTTTATTCATAGGGGATAGTGCCTCATGGAAACCAATCAGAGCTCAGCTTTGATTTCAGAAACAGCTGTGGGAAAATGAAAGCTGAGCTCCGATTGTTGCCATGGGCAACTAGAACAGTTCTGCTCTCAGACACTTCTGATAAATCTCCCCCACTGTGTCATTAACAGGTGTATGGGTTCATTTCATTTCTATATTTATCACATTTTGAGAAGAATATGATAATTTCAACTTTCTAGTATCAGAACAGTCTTTTTAATTGCAAAGTACCAATAGTAACAAATGACCTGACTTGCAGTAACTCCTACCCTGTTTCCCCGAAAATAAGACAGTGTCTTATATTAATTTTTGCTCCTTAAGAGGCGCTAGGTCTTATTTTCAGGGGATTCTTATTTTTCCAAGAACAAGAATTTACATTTATCGATGAACAAAAAAAATCTACTTCTCTTATAACTCTCCAAACTCTGAATTTCCTGTTGTATTTCTTGTGACTCCATTTCTATTAGAATCATTGGCCCCAGTCTCATGTTTAGTAAAAGCACTTTCCATACATGGCCCTTCTTATCTTGGAGGCTGCTGGTATCACATTTGCAGCACAACAGTCAGTGATTTTATTCCATTAATTCTTCCCTATGTCACAACCTTCTGCAGCATCTAAAAGATTTCCTAATACTAATGTATGGCGCGGGGGGAGCCGCAGCAATGACTACCGCTAGGTCTTATTTTCAGGGGAGGCCTTATATTTCTAAGACTTAGCAAAATTGTACTAGGTCTTATTTTCGGGGGATGTCTTATTTTAGGGGAAACAGGGTAGTAACAAACAGACCTATCTGCCCCCTCTGGAAGCTGGAAATTTACTAAAATTTAGTCCCAAATTGCAACGATCAGCTGTAAGGTGTCTGCAATGAAGCTTTATTGTTCATCCTTATCAACCCAAAGTTTTCTAATCATCACAGGGAACACAAAATAATTTTGCTGGATTTACACTTATTAAATATACCAAATTACACACAAAGGCAACTTAACAAACCTACAGAACCTATCTTTTATGTAACTTGGGGAGCACCTTTTGTAATAGCATAAGTAGTAGAAGTCAACTTATACTGTATATGTGTACCATCTACATTGACAGCAGCCATTATGTATACTGTATATGTGTACCATCTACATTGACAGCAGCCATTATGTATACTGTATATGTGTACCATCTACATTGACAGCAGCCATTATGTATACTGTATATGTGTACCATCTACATTGACAGCAGCCATTATGTATATGTATACCATCTACATAGACAGCAGCCATTATGTATATGTGTACCATCTACATAGACAGCAGCCATTATGTATATGTGTACCATCTACATAGACAGCAGCCATTATGTATATGTGTACCATCTACATAGACAGCAGCCATTATGTATATGTGTACCATCTACATAGACAGCAGCCATTATGTATATGTGTACCATCTACATAGACAGCAGCCATTATGTATATGTGTACCATCTACATAGACAGCAGCCATTATGTATATGTGTACCATCTACATAGACAGCAGCCATTATGTATATGTGTACCATCTACATTGACAGCAGCCATTATGTATATGTATACCATCTACATTGACAGCAGCCATTATGTATATGTATACCATCTACATTGACAGCAGCCATTATGTATATGTATACCATCTACATTGACAGCAGCCATTATGTATATGTATACCATCTACATTGACAGCAGCCATTATGTATATGTATACCATCTACATTGACAGCAGCCATTATGTATATGTATACCATCTACATTGACAGCAGCCATTATGTATATGTGTACCATCTACATTGACAGCAGTCATTATACTGTATATATGTACCATCTACATATACACTCACCGGCCACTTTATTAGGTACACCTGTCCAACTGCTCGTTAACACTTAATTTCTAATCAGCCAATCACATGGCGGCAACTCAGTGCATTTAGGCATGTAGACATGGTCAAGACAATCTCCTGCAGTTCAAACCGAGCATCAGTATGGGGAAGAAAGGTGATTTGAGTGCCTTTGAACGTGGCATGGTTGTTGGTGCCAGAAGGGTTGGTCTGAGGATTTCAGAAACTGCTGATCTACTGGGATTTTCACGCACAACCATCTCTAGGGTTAACAGAGAATGGTCCGAAAAAGAAAAAACATCCAGTGAGCAGCAGTTCTGTGGGCGGAAATGCCTTGTTGATGCCAGAGGTCAGAGGAGAATGGGCAGACTGGTTCGAGCTGATAGAAAGGCAACAGTGACTCAAATCACCACCCGTTACAACCAAGGTAGGCAGAAGAGCATCTCTGAACGCACAGTACGTCAAACTTTGAGGCAGATGGGCTACAGCAGCAGAAGACCACACTGGGTGCCACTTCTTTCAGCTAAGAACAGGAAACTGAGGCTACAGTTTGCACAAGCTCATCGAAATTGGACAGTAGAAGATTGGAAAAACGTTGCCTGGTCTGATGAGTCTCGATTTCTGCTGCGACATTCGGATAGTAGGGTCAGAATTTGGCGTCAACAACATGAAAGCATGGATCCATCCTGCCTTGTATCAACGGTTCAGGCTGGTGGTGGTGGTGTCATGGTGTGGGGAATATTTTCTTGGCACTCTTTGGGCCCCTTGGTACCAATTGAGCATCGTTGCAACGCCACAGCCTACCTGAGTATTGTTGCTGACCATGGCCATCCCTTTATGACCACAATGTACCCAACATCTGATGGCTACTTTCAGCAGGATAATGCGCCATGTCATAAAGCTGGAATCATCTCAGACTGGTTTCTTGAACATGACAATGAGTTCACTGTACTCAAATGGCCTCCACAGTCACCAGATCTCAATCCAATAGAGCATCTTTGGGATGTGGTGGAACGGGAGATTCGCATCATGGATGTGCAGCCGACAAATCTGCGGCAACTGTGTGATGCCATCATGTCAATATGGACCAAAATCTCTGAGGAGCTTCCAGCACCTTGTTGAATCTATGCCACGAAGAACTGAGGCAGTTCTGAAGGCAAAAGGGGGTCCAACCCGTTACTAGCATGGTGTACCTAATAAAGTGGCCGGTGAGTGTATGTACCACATGTGTACCATCTACACATATGGGGTTAAATAAAGAACAAACAAATAATGGTATCCAATAGATTCACTGGGGCAGATGTTTAAGTGTCCTAAGGTTAGACAGTGCAGAGTTAGACTAGACAGTCTTATTCTGCACCAGATTCATATAAGTGTCTGGTGCTAGATGATAAATCTGTCCTAGTATAAGGCTGCATTCACACTGCCGTATGGGGCACGTATATACGTCCCCTGTACACTTCTATGGCCTCACGGCGTTGTACGGGAACGGTTCTGTAGCCTGTAGAAGATAGGACATGTCCTTTCTTTTGACGGAATACAGCACCGTGCACTGTGTATTCCTATGGAGATGGGCAGGGGTGAGCAGCGCTCATTCACTGCTCCTCTTCCCGGCGCAGATGTATGCCCGCTGTTCTACGGTGGGCATACATCGTTTGAATGTAGCCTAACACTGTCTGGTCAAGTCAGCAGTGTTTCAGGCACACGGACCTTTTTCGCACAAGACCACATCCCCTTATCACACATCGTGCCCCTTTTGTCAGGCTAGTCGTAGGAGAGACAGAAAACTGTCTAAAACCCTTTATAAATGTGGTGCCGTTTTAGTGCAAACAACAAAATAATTCTATCGTAAAAAAATTAATAAATCTCCCCCGCTTCTAGAGAGAAAACCTTTGTCTCCCGGATGACACCATTCCATACCTCCCAATAATTGCAGGTGCAAAATATTTTTTTTGCTCCAAGCCACGTCCATTGCCCCACCCCCCCAACAATACAGTAGACTATGCACCCTAATGTCACCCATGTAGTAGAATGCGCTCCTCTTCCTCCATAAAAAAAAGTTACCATACTAACCAAATGTTAGCATTGAAGCCAGCAGGTGGCATGATGTCATCAGATTGCGCCGCCGCCTTCCGCTTCATATAGACGTGGAAGAAGCTCAATGATGATACGGGGAGCGGACCACTTTCTGCATCATCATTGTCCATCTTCTCTATTCCTACCGATAATAATTCTGTCCATGTTTCCTCACTATAATAAACACAAAATTCTCTTCTGATCTCTTAAGACAAAATCTGACCCTTTCCTTCACAAACAGTTCTTATTTTAAAATTGTTTTTTTTGTGTGAAATGTTAATAAAAGGAACAAGGTGCAATCCAAACCTCCAAAAATATTTACAATTTTATAATTTTTTGTGGCTGTTTTTATGTCAAAGTTTTTTACAGTAACCTTTATTTTCCTTATTACCTTGTCCAATAAAGCGGACCCTTTGGTCTTTCAGTGCAACGGCATTCACACCCTATACACAGGGAGCTGTGTAATGAAAAGTTATACAATTTTCCAATATACTTTCTGTATCAATTTCTCATGTTTTTTTTTTTAGATTTCTGCTTGCTGTCCTACTATAAAAAAACTTCTATGTTTACTTCCAGTGGATAGAAATCTTTCCATGGTCATGTGAGGTCACACAGATGCACAAGTCTTTATTATCAGACTGAGTAATCAGAGCCCTGTGATAATAATGGCTTGTGCACCTGTGTGACATCACATGACCATGGTGAAATTTCTTACCACTGGAATTAAACATAGAAGCATATTATCAAAGGACAGCAAGCAGGGTTCTTTAAATCTGCGAGGAATTAATACAGAAAGTATATTGGTAAATTGTATAATTTTTCCTTGCACAACCATGTCAATTATTTGCTGAAAGCGGACATCCCCTTTCATACCTCTAGCCCCCCCACTAATTTGCCCTATCATGCCCACTTAAAGGAGCCCCTCACTTATTAATACCTATACTAAGTAATGACCCCACAGCCTCCAGCAAACTAAAAATGAAAAAAAGCTCATTTAACTATTCCCATGTGCTACAAAAAGCACCCACCCAAATGTTTAAGATATTTCACTAAAGAAAAAAAAAAAAAAAAAAAAAAAGGGGATGCTGGTAAGGGACAAGCGCCCCCGCCCCCCCCTTCTCCCGGGCAAAAGGCCGATGAAAGAAACAGGGGTTGTCAACAGCCTCCCACTGCCCCAAGTTAAAAACAAAAACTAAGCACTCACCTTTGTTCCCAGCGGCTCGTCTTCTCCCCTCTTCTTCAGCAGTAGTAGTCAACCGGAGTGCACACCATGACGACACACAAAGCGGAGGAGGATGAACCGTGGTGGGCGCTGGAAGGCAAGTACTTGTTTTTTGTCTTTTATTAGGGGCAGTGGGAGGCTGTTGACACCCCCCCACGCCTGGCACCCAGTCAGTCCTTCAACAATCCTTTTATATCTAATGGTGACACTGCCAGCTGCATTCCCGGTTTTCTCCAGTATTAAATATAAAGCAGTACACAAGTGACTACAGAATGATATTTTACTTAGCCTGTAATCTTGCTTTGCTTATTTATTACAATATTTTCAGCTCCATTTTATATAAAAAGTGGTTGGGGCCCCTCTTGTTCCAAGCACCAACATTATTTGCTTGAGTGATATAAAAAACAATAAAATACAGAAAGACATACAAAAAAAAAAAAGTTTATGCAACAGTAAAATTTGCATCTGTTCAAGCATCACACATACAGTAGAGTCATGAGTTATATAAATAAACCACATATAACATGCATGTATAAAAATAGATGCACATGAGAATGAAGCTCCGTCTAGACGTACTTCAGTGACAAAAAGGTCAGTCCATTACTGCAACCAATAGTTTAGCTTTTGAAATATGCGAGGACCCAAGAACCATGTCCACAAAGCACCTACTTCAGCGTCCTGCTTCTTACTAGAGACACTTAGTAGTGTTATTCTCCCTATGAGAGAATTCATCAGGGACTTGGAAGTGACCCGCTGTCAGCCTCTGTGTAAGAGTTGTAGAGCACCACAATCTATGCAGAACATCCTTCAAGAATAATAGCGACTTTTGTGTCCTGAGGATACAGTTAATGGAAGGGTCACTGAGGAAAGGGAAGATACCTCCCAATAGAGACTGTGTGACAGAAAAAGTCTATACAGTATGATCATGGAGAACGACTGAGACAGGATGACTCCCACTGTGATCACCTAACAAAGAGAAACACACCATTAGTGTGGCAATACATAGAAATGAGACCTATGTTGGCACAGCAACATTCACGTCTAAGGAACATACACCTAGAGATATAGATATAGAGAGAGAGAGAGATATCTATCAATCTCATATATATATATATATCTCATGTTCTTAGCCTCTGATCAGGGCTTTATAGTGCATATATTTTAAATAAGGCAGAGGCATATGGGATAATCTGATTGGTGGGGGTATGCTGGGACCACCCACCAGTCACAGGGTTCTATTCTGAAGTGGTAGGTTGAACAGGTGTCCAATCGCTCCATTTGATACTATGGAAGCACCAGAAATTACAGAGCACAGCACGTGGCTATATCTGGCACTCTCAATTACCGTCAACGGTAGTGCTGGAGCCTAGCTTTGTGCCTAGCATTTTCCGATCACTCCAGTAGTATTGAATGGAGTGGCAGAACACACACACACGTGACCTGCCCCTCCATCAGGGTCTTGGATCATATGAACAGTGGTGATCTGAACAGCCTGCTCCCCACCCATCTCCTATTCTGTGGATAGGGGATAATAATAAACAACATGATAATAATACATAAACATGATAATAATAATAAAACTACAATAAAAAAAAATCTAATACTAGAATCAATATTTTTCTAACAAAATGTATTTGTGGAGGAAAAGGAGAAGATTACATAGCACTGCAGAAATACCGTAATGTAGGCTTAACGAGTATTAAGATCTAAATATTCACCACTTTTTATAGAAAGCCATAGACAACACGTATGAAAAAGGAAAATGCTTACCTTCTCTCTTTGATAATCTTTAAATAAGTAAGAGATGGCAACAAAACATGGGTGACACAGGAACCACAAGAAACAACCCTGAAAATAAACATCAAAAGGAAGAGAATAAAACGGCTGGTTGTTTATTTCTTTTCATTTTGTGTAGTACCCTAGTCATATTTTAGGGTATATAGATATATTTATTGTATGTCAAGGAAACAGTAACACAATGTCCATGATGAGACACATACTTTGGCAAATGTGATGTAGAATTTTCGTTTCATTGTGCTCCTCTCAACTGTAATAATTTGGTAGAGGCCAAACGCCAGCGACACAGCCAAGCAAATTTTCATGGCGATAAGGAGAATGCCAGCCAGGCTTTCATGGGCATGGTAACTGTGGTGATTGGTGTCTTCAAACTGCTCCCAAACTAGTAAAATAACCTGTAATAAAAACATAGAAAATAGAGTATTATATACACTTATACTGAAAATATTCACCAATTTATATATTTTTCAGTGCTTGGTATATAAAAGGTTGTGGCAATTGCGCTTACAGGTTGGTGGCCATTTGGTGGTCTAAATCCTCATAACAGGTTCCAGCAGTCACTAGACAGTAGATGGACCCAGCGGCAGTAGTGCAATAAAATTGCTAAACAGTGGACAGAGGCATCTGCCCCCAAAGATATTGATGGCCGTTGAATATCTGGCCAATGGCTCTGGAATATACTCACAGAAACCAGACTATATCGGCTTATCTTTGGGGGTCGCGATTTTGCGGCAGCACGGGGATCGAATCCAACATTTACATTGAAAAGGTACAACTCCGCACCAGAATCTTCAACATATACATGACCTTCAGAGGGATTTTGGCTGTAGATTTCTTCCACACTGTGTGTATGGGAATGAGTTAAATGCCATTCACTACCAAGTTTTATAGAACACACAAAAACCTGAAAAATATTCTAGCATATTGTACAAAAGGGCTGGACTTTCAAACACATTGCAAATGTATCAGCAAAAGGATTATGTGCTTTAACCAAAATGTATGGGTTATGTTAAAATGTATGTGGCCTCTTTGTCCATTTAAAAAAAAAAAGGGAAAATTCATGACCCGATTTACAAATTACAGATTTTGTGTTTGCAAAGAGTTTTGAAGACAATGCAGGCACATTATGGCTGCTTGATGACAAAGAAAATCTCCTGGCAAATGCAATGGTTGGGAGTCCGCAGAGCAGGATATGAGATCTGTCCCCACACCTAACTGGGACACAAGTTCCTGAAAAACACTAAGGAATGAGACTTACAAACCTGAGCAACGACAGCAACTACAGCTATTCCTGTGGACGTGGGTGTAGAATCCCACTGGAGAGGTCTTCCCTGTGACTTCTTCATTCTGCTGAGGGTCCATCCCATGCACAGGCTTAGGAGTAAATATAACATCTGTACCTCTGAAGCTATGTCACACACTAGAAAAGAGATATGTCCTGTTGTATTTATCTAAGCAAAGGAACACGTCAAATCTAAAAATAATCCTCATATGATCAGAAAGAGGGCCACTTTCCTTGTTCTAACTAGTTCAGGACTCCTTAGGACCACACAAGGTTAAGAATCTGATTGTTATACTGTACACTTTGTTATGAAAGCGTAAGGGATATATTCCTCTACAGGCGCCATTTTGGACCAAGCGGACACCATTTTAGTCTTGGCCGGGGGTTATGCTGACCACTGTACAGCCATGCCATGATGGAAAGACAGGATTTTGTGTGAACTATTTAGTTTAGTACTGTGTCTTCGCTATTGCGATCTTATCTTTTCTGCAACTTCTCTGCTTGAAGGCCATGTTGTGACTTATACAGAGCTAGCACAATGACAATTAGTATAAACATTCTGTTTATATATAAAACAAGGTCTCTGGAAGAAACAGTATATAGTTCATAAACATTTTGGAAGAATGTTTTAAAAGAGGATGTCCTGGTATAGGGGTCTTTACTCTGGTAGGTCCAGTCTTTAGGGCTATAACAACACATCTGAGACTCCGACATACAGTTGTGATTACTATTTAGAACTGAAGTGCTACCCCGATTTCATTATTTTCTTGAAAAACACAACGCTATGACTGTACTAAAATACTCACATTCTGCCACACTGCCAATGAAAGGGGCCCCTTTGCCATCTTTGGCATACCTGAAAGAAAAAAAAAATGTTGTAAATAAAAGTAAAAAAAAAAAAAAAAAAAAAAATACAACAGCAAGCTGTAAAAAGAAACAGGAACCTGAGTATTTACCATGAGAAATGTAGGTAATTTGCCAGCGCAGACACCACTTGCAGCAAGAGTGCATTGGACAGTACTTTCAGGACAGTATGCATCGGCCCACCTTTCTTAATGGTCTGCCAAAGTGCCTGGATATAAATACAAGCGGCTACGAAATACACAAGCACCAACAAGAAAAAGAATTCATGTAAACCTGTGGAAAATCAAACACACCCATTAGGTGCTATATCTGGATTCATCATTACAATAATTGCATAAATAATCTAGTGTACATTGCTATAGAGCAGACCCAAAGGCTAAATCAGGAATGACTGCCCTGCAATGTATATGACGCTGCAAGGAAGGGGGTCACAGTAACTAGGGTCATGCGGCATGTGGGAAGGTACTGGTCTACATTTATTTCTCTTTGGATACAAGAAAGATATTAACGTAGCTGCTCATGACCTGAATTTCCAGTTTTGAAGATTCACAAGCAGTGAGAACTGCAGGAAAATTATAATATAGAATCGAAGCAATCGAACCCAAGAACTGATATTTACTCCATCTCACAAAAGAAGCCGGTGGAAATGGCAGCTATAGGGGCGGCCTGAGAATCTGCACATGCTAAATGCCCGGACAGTGTAAATGTTACTACCCAGCAGTCCAAAATGCATCCGATGGAGATTTGTTCATGGTTTTAAAGATGTAGTAATAACATTCTTTCCTTCAATTCTGAAAACCTCATATTTTTGCATGGTTGTTGGACATGAATGACATATATTCAATTCTTACCAGACTCATCTGCCCCAAAATGGTCAAAAGGATTCCCCGCTGCATCAGGATTCAACAAAGTGACTTGGAATGTGATCTCATCGGTCCTGGGGTCCTCGTAGCTCATGAGGCAGGTGTATCTGTCCACATAGATGGCATACCATGCCACTGGGGAAAGGATCTGTGGCAGAGTGTAGTTATATTCAGTTTGGTTCAGGGGAACTGGAAGAAAACAAAAGCATGAATTGTAGCGGATTTGTATATAAACTATATAGAATACTAATTGGGCCTCATTCACATCACAGTGTGCTTTAGAAGCACAAACAGCGACTAACTCAGTCCTATTGCTTTCTTTTGGGTGGATTGACAGCATATGGTCACGAGCTGTGAACCTGCATATTGCCTGCGCCATTTCTGACTGGGCAGTCACTTCCTATAGACATCAGGAGTTAAGCAGTGCTAACCGGCCAATGTCAGACAGGCCAGAAGCGGGGGATAAGGTTCCCCTACTTGAAAATAATGTTTATACTTACCTAGAAATGAGTCCGATAACACAAATCAGACTCATCTCTAGTGCCCCAGGCGCACTGCTTCAGTGAATCATTACACCCCAGCTTCATTGCACATGCACTGGAGCCCCAGTGAAGCAGGGGTGCTATACCAGCTTCAATGGATGAATGTGCAGGTACCAAGAGCTGAGTAACAAGATGATATGGGGCAACACGTGGAAAACTAAAGAGTAGGTCTATACGGTCCTGTGGGTGGTTTAGTGTCCCAAAGCAACAGGACGTAAAAAATCTTGATCAACAATAACGGGCGACCATGATGTAACTAGAACAATAATCTGCCTTAATGTGAATGCCCTGGGGAGTAGATTAATAAAACAATGAGCTGTCTGTGCAACTGTAGCACGGATAGCAATGTAACTCAGCAAACAAAAAGCCGTCAGACATCCTCCCTGAATCTACCACCTGCACGTTGTAGAAGAGGTCATAGTGGGCAGGTGAAAAGCACAGGCTACAGGTATAGGAGGATAGCAGGGGGGCACTTGCACAGGATCTGGTCTGCTCCGCTTTAACTGCATTTTTTCAGGCAGAGTAAATACTCCTCATAGTATTCTTGAAGAGCATTTTTTGCAGTGGAGACGTACATAATATGCAGTAATGCAAAATATAATCCACAGGCATACATAAAGTAATGAGGTAAAGTGCAGGAAAGCCATTACTATCCTGTCTTTCCACCATAGACAGGTACAAGTTCCATGAAACCTATATGTCACCTTACTGTTAGGCCGCGTTCACATGCTATCTGAGAGGCAATGCATAAAGTGACTGTACCTATAGAAACCTCAATCATCATGGATCAAGTGCAGGTATCTATAGTGACCAATCTGACTTCATAAGGGGTGGTGACATTTTACATCCTACAAATAAAGACAAAATAAAACATTCATACAATGTGTGCCACGTGGGAAGAAACTAGAGATCACAATTGTCAGAATTGTGGAGCATGGCTTTGTGTTCTCATGCAGACCTAAAGCCTTCATCCTCAGGCTGTGGCCACATGAAAGGAGACAGTGCAGGATGCTGTGGGCAGGAGATAGGACCACGCACCTCTACTAGAAATACTAGTGAGGCTTAAAGCAAAACTCTTCATCCACCATTGACAAGCCGCATGGAGTGTAGCAAACGTATAGGCAAGGCACCAGCAGTGTTAACTTAGAAGTCCTCTACAGAGCACCTTGTGTGCCCATTAATACACAGAAATCCGTCTAATCCCCCCCAGCGTAAACTTGTCTGTAAAATCGTACATGCTGCTTGTACAAGTGTTATTGCGCCTTCTGATGGGCAGGACAGGCACCAGTTCTTTTCATATGCACTAGATGCTGGCGATCGTGGCATCCAGTGCGCAAGCGCTGCTGGCGTCATGCTACCGGCATCTACTACGCGTGCAGCGGGACAATTGGAGCCCGGGGGAGTGGCGGCCTGTGGAGAAGAGGAGTGCCTGTACGGCCCCCTAATGAATAAGCTGGACTGCTTGTCTATCGATCGGACATCAAGTATGTTAGGTGTCATATGCTATAGCGCCAATTACTGAAGTTTGGTTAATGCCAGGACTTTGAAATGGGCAGCATTAGAAAGGGGCCGGGGAGTAGATTCAGTAGGTATGTTTGGATGGGGGTACTAATTTGGGGTGACAGGTCCTCTTTAAGTGACTCACACACAGTATGCAAGGCAGGATATGCTAGGAAGAAATGCTTTTAACTTTCCTTAAAGGACACCTGTCATCAGGTCTGTGTAACTTGTCCTGTCACCTCTACCTGTTGGAGCAGCTCACAAGGATCCCATCCCAGCCTTTTTCTAGTTATTTCATACATTATTCATTGTAAAATCATCTATTCTTTATTATGTAAATGAGGCTGTCACATGGTCAGAGGCAGTGATGTCACCCCTGTTACCCCTCCCCTCTCCTCCCCCTGCTCATGTCTGTGTGTAATGTATAGTAAAGCATGGCTAGTGTGTGTGCTGCATCCTCCTAATATACAGGTGAGAGTACACTGTTGTATCTCTCCTAAACACACACACACACACACATGCACACACAGGCTGCAGGGGGTGTGGCCACCAGCACCAGGAAGCACATCATTATACAGCCTCACATCATTATAGAGGCTGTCAGTCATGCACTGGGGGTGTGGCTGTGCCTCCCACTCATGAATAGAGTGGACAGCTTGAATATGCTAATGCTTCATTGGACATTTCACAGGTCATTTGCATACAGCTTTAGGACCTCATTGCTTAGGTTTACAGGCATGTAGAGGGACAATGAAGGGATAGAGGCAATGCTCTCTAATGGCAGTTTATGAAAATATATTTAGTTTAGGGGGGTTATTTTGCATGACGGGTTCTCTTTAAACATAAAATCAGTTCTAGAAAAGATCACCAATGTTTACCCACCATAAGGTCTCATAATAAGAGTCTATATCCTACATGATTCCAAGCACATCTGACACAAACATACCCATAACCGGTAGCTAGCTAGAGTGCCAAAGACAATATTGGCTTGACCCTGGAGCTATGAAGCTGGCATGACTGATGACGTGGCTAGAAAGAACAAAAAAAAAGTACTGATCTCAACAGAAGGAGAGGTCAACTCAATTTCATCTTAAAAAAGAAAAGCTTCTTTACAAACAGTGGATAATAAATGGATTAGACAACTGCTTGAAAACCACCAACTTTTAGGAGTATATTTAGGGATCTGGAAATTAATCAATGGCCATCCTAAGCAGATGTACAATGGGTATGGATAGTATTCAGACCACTTAAAATGTTTCACTCTATTATTTCTTCATTGGTAAGATCAAAAAAAGTTTTTGTTGCTCATTAATATACACTCTGCACCCAATCTTGAAAGAAGAGGAAAAAAAACAAAATGTAAATATATTTCCTATAAGCCCTCAGATTTAACTTTGGATCCTCCAGGAGATGGTTCTACGCCTTCATTGGAGTCCAGCTGTATTTAAAAGTGCAACTGTAAAGTATAAAAACTTTTGCCCAACTCTGCACTAAGCAAAAATAAAACCGTTCTCCAATTTACTATACTTCGTCATCTGCAGGTGTTTAGCAGCTAGCAGAGGTTTTACCCCAGGCTAATCTCCATCTACAATGGAAAACCGCATAGTGTGTAAACCGCGGTGTTTGTAGAGAAAACCAAGTACTGTTCATCACCTGCCAAATACAATCCCAACAGTGAAACATGCTGGTGGTAGCATCATTTTTCAGCTGCAGGGACAGGTCCACTGGTTGAAATTGAAGGAAATGCAATTGAAGGTTGAATGAAGCTATGTACAGAGATATACTGGATGAAACCCTCTCCCAGAGTTCTCTGGACCCCTAACTGGGCTGAAGGTTCACCTAACAAGACAATGACCCTAAGAACACAGCTAAAATAAGAAAGCAGTGGCTTCAGAACAACTATGGCCATTCTTGACTGGCCCAGCCAGAGCTCTGACCTAAACCCAATTGAGCATCTATGGAGAGACTTGAAAATTTCCACCAACGTTCAGTATCCAACCTGAGGGAACTGGAGAGGATCTGCAAGGAAGAATGGCAGGGGATCCCCAAATCCAGGTGTGAAAAGCTTGTTGCATCATTCCCAAGAAGGATCATAGCTGTACTAACTGAAAAGCTGCTGCTACTCTGAATCCTATGATCATGTGATATTTCAGTTTTTATCAAAAAAAATTTTTCTGTAAAGATGGGGGAGGCAGAGTGTACATTAATAAGCAAAAAAGAAACCTTTTATGATCTTACCAATGAACCAAAGTTAACAATTTAAAGGGGTCCGAATAATTTCCGTACCCGCTTTACACACATCTCATCCATGCTGTGGATGGTTATCTGTACGTTTACGTGCAGACCAAAGCAGAGGTTCAAGGCCAGCAACAGAAATGGCAACCAAAATTTGGGATGGAAATTATCTGTTTTGGGCTACTCTTACCAAGGTTTGTCTCTACTGTATGTCCCAGGCCTTAAAGTGACAAAGTTTATTTTTTATCCCATTTCCACAGTCCATTGACTCTGGTTGAGTTACCAGTGGGTGGTCTGACCCTCCCAAATTAATCAGAAGAATAGGTGTTCCTTGCCTCCTAATGGATGCACCCTTCTTTCCATTCTATATCCCCCCCTACAGATCATATTGTTATTGATTAAATTTAATCACGGGTCAACCCCTTTAAGGCTTGATAAATGGGAGATAGCTGACAGTCGTATGTTTGTTCAGCCAAGAGCCATCTCTTCCACCTCCCTTTTACGCACGCACAACCTGCTTGCCTGGAGACATGCCTGTGTCTTATGGTAGGAGCAGCGACTTGAACCTCAACTTCCTTCCCCTAATCTTCCCTGACATCTGTAGAGTCTCACACACATTAGATGATCCGCCAAACACTCTGAAATAATATGGTTTGGAAAACTGTTATCTAATGTGAACCCATCTGGTTTGCGATAATATAGCTCATGATCGGAAAAAGAAAAGGTCAAGTAAGGACCTGCAATCCACATAGGACCATTCCCATACTGCCAGAAAAGGTTGGATCCCTCCGTGGAAGATCTGGAAAAACGTTGAGATCAATTTCTTCCACACAAAATAACATGGTCTCTGCTAAGGATTTTTACTTCTACCAGGACATAGTAACCTCCATACTTGATATTTGTGCCAGGGACAACCTCTCGGGACAGCTGTACTCCTCCATGTTCCCGTGCATCTTCAGCCATTCTTCATCCTGATACAGGTACAGGGCCGCATCTTTCCCAACCGCAGCAGCAACATTGCTGATCCGGACACGTAGCACTGCTTGTTCACCTAACCAAGAGAAAGTAAGTGAGAGGTTATTAACATATCATCTTTAAGCTGGCAATGTCCTTATTATACATGATGCCCAAGGCATGCCTACTGGTGTGGACTAGGACCAGTTATACCAGTACAGAGGCCGGTGCGACGTCTCCCTACCAGTACAGAGGCCGGTGCGACGTCTCCCTACCAGTACAGAGGCCGGTGCGACGTCTCCCTACCAGTACAGAGGCCGGTGCGACGTCTCCCTACCAGTACAGAGGCCGGTGCGACGTCTCCCTACCAGTACAGAGGCCGGTGCGACGTCTCCCTACCAGTACAGAGGCCGGTGCGACGTCTCCCTACCAGTACAGAGGCCGGTGCGACGTCTCCCTACCAGTACAGAGGCCGGTGCGACGTCTCCCTACCAGTACAGAGGCCGGTGCGACGTCTCCCTACCAGTACAGAGGCCGGTGCGACGTCTCCCTACCAGTACAGAGGCCGGTGCGACGTCTCCCTACCAGTACAGAGGCCGGTGCGACGTCTCCCTACCAGTACAGAGGCCGGTGCGACGTCTCCCTACCAGTACAGAGGCCAGTGTGACATCTCTCTACCAGTACAGAGACCAGTGTGACATCTCTCTATTAGTACAGAGACCAATGTGACATCTCCCTACCAGTACAGAGACCGGTGCGACGTCTCCCTACCAGTACAGAGACCAGTGTGACATCTCTCTACCAGTACAGAGACCAGTGTGACATCTCTCTATTAGTACAGAGACCAGTGTGACATCTCCCTACCAGTACAGAGACCGGTGTGACATCTGTCTACCAGTACAGAGACCAGTGTGACATCTGTCTACCAGTACAGAGACCGGTGTGACATCTGTCTACCAGTACAGAGACCGGTGTGACATCTGTCTACCAGTACAGAGACCAGTGTGACATCTGTCTACCAGTACAGAGACCAGTGTGACATCTGTCTACCAGTACAGAGACCAGTGTGACATCTGTCTACCAGTACAGAGACCAGTGTGACTTCTCCCTACCAGTACAGAGACCAGTGTGACTTCTCCCTACCAGTACAGAGACCAGTGTGACTTCTCCCTACCAGTACAGTGACCAGTGTGACATCTCTCTACCAGTACAGAGACCAGTGTGACATCTCTCTACCAGTACAGAGACCAGTGTGACTTCTCCCTACCAGTACAGAGACCAGTGTGACTTCTCCCTACCAGTACAGTGACCAGTGTGACATATCCCTTCCAGTACAGTGACCAGTGTGACGTCTCCCTACCAGTACAGAGGCCGGTGCGACGTCTCCCTACCAGTACAGAGGCCGGTGCGACGTCTCCCTACCAGTACAGAGGCCGGTGCGACGTCTCCCTACCAGTACAGAGGCCGGTGCGACGTCTCCCTACCAGTACAGAGGCCGGTGCGACGTCTCCCTACCAGTACAGAGGCCGGTGCGACGTCTCCCTACCAGTACAGAGGCCGGTGCGACGTCTCCCTACCAGTACAGAGGCCGGTGCGACGTCTCCCTACCAGTACAGAGGCCAGTGTGACATCTCTCTACCAGTACAGAGACCAGTGTGACATCTCTCTATTAGTACAGAGACCAATGTGACATCTCCCTACCAGTACAGAGACCGGTGCGACGTCTCCCTACCAGTACAGAGACCAGTGTGACATCTCTCTACCAGTACAGAGACCAGTGTGACATCTCTCTATTAGTACAGAGACCAGTGTGACATCTCCCTACCAGTACAGAGACCGGTGTGACATCTGTCTACCAGTACAGAGACCAGTGTGACATCTGTCTACCAGTACAGAGACCAGTGTGACATCTGTCTACCAGTACAGAGACCAGTGTGACATCTGTCTACCAGTACAGAGACCAGTGTGACATCTGTCTACCAGTACAGAGACCAGTGTGACTTCTCCCTACCAGTACAGAGACCAGTGTGACTTCTCCCTACCAGTACAGAGACCAGTGTGACTTCTCCCTACCAGTACAGTGACCAGTGTGACTTCTCCCTACCAGTACAGAGACCAGTGTGACATCTCTCTACCAGTACAGAGACCAGTGTGACTTCTCCCTACCAGTACAGAGACCAGTGTGACTTCTCCCTACCAGTACAGTGACCAGTGTGACATCTCCCTACCAGTACAGAGACCAGTGTGACATCTCTCTACCAGTACAGAGACCAGTGTGACATATCCCTTCCAGTACAGTGACCAGTGTGACGTCTCCCTACCAGTACAGTGACCAGTGTGACGTCTCCCTACCAGTACAGTGACCAGTGTGACGTCTCCCTACCAGTACAGAGACCAGTGTGACTTCTCCCTACCAGTACAGAGACCAGTGTGACTTCTCCCTACCAGTACAGAGACCAGTGTGACATCTCTCTACCAGTACAGAGACCAGTGTGACTTCTCCCTACCAGTACAGAGACCAGTGTGACTTCTCCCTACCAGTACAGAGACCAGTGTGACATCTCTCTACCAGTACAGAGACCAGTGTGACTTCTCCCTACCAGTACAGGGGCCAGTGCGGCGTCTCCCTACCAGTACAGAGGCCAGTGTGACATCTCTCTACCAGTACAGAGACCAGTGTGACATCTCTCTATTAGTACAGAGACCAATGTGACATCTCCCTACCAGTACAGAGACCGGTGCGACGTCTCCCTACCAGTACAGAGACCAGTGTGACATCTCTCTACCAGTACAGAGACCAGTGTGACATCTCTCTATTAGTACAGAGACCAGTGTGACATCTCCCTACCAGTACAGAGACCGGTGTGACATCTGTCTACCAGTACAGAGACCGGTGTGACATCTGTCTACCAGTACAGAGACCAGTGTGACATCTGTCTACCAGTACAGAGACCAGTGTGACATCTGTCTACCAGTACAGAGACCAGTGTGACATCTGTCTACCAGTACAGAGACCAGTGTGACATCTGTCTACCAGTACAGAGACCAGTGTGACATCTGTCTACCAGTACAGAGACCAGTGTGACTTCTCCCTACCAGTACAGAGACCAGTGTGACTTCTCCCTACCAGTACAGAGACCAGTGTGACTTCTCCCTACCAGTACAGTGACCAGTGTGACATCTCTCTACCAGTACAGAGACCAGTGTGACATCTCTCTACCAGTACAGAGACCAGTGTGACTTCTCCCTACCAGTACAGAGACCAGTGTGACTTCTCCCTACCAGTACAGTGACCAGTGTGACATCTCCCTACCAGTACAGAGACCAGTGTGACATCTCTCTACCAGTACAGAGACCAGTGTGACATATCCCTTCCAGTACAGTGACCAGTGTGACGTCTCCCTACCAGTACAGTGACCAGTGTGACGTCTCCCTACCAGTACAGTGACCAGTGTGACGTCTCCCTACCAGTACAGAGACCAGTGTGACTTCTCCCTACCAGTACAGAGACCAGTGTGACTTCTCCCTACCAGTACAGAGACCAGTGTGACATCTCTCTACCAGTACAGAGACCAGTGTGACATCTCCCTACCAGTACAGAGACCAGTGTGACTTCTCCCTACCAGTACAGAGACCAGTGTGACATCTCTCTACCAGTACAGAGACCAGTGTGACTTCTCCCTACCAGTACAGGGGCCAGTGCGGCGTCTCCCTACCAGTACAGTGACCAGTGTGACTTCTCCCTACCAGTACAGTGACCAGTGTGACTTCTCCCTACCAGTACAGTGACCAGTGTGACATCTCCCTACCAGTACAGTGACCAGTGTGACGTCTCTTTACCAGTACTGAGACCAGTGTGACATCTCCCTACCAGTTACACCAGTACAGGGAGCAGTCTGCGATTACATCCCTGTGTGCATTGTGTCATACACTAGGCCCAGGATCTGGCCAGCATCATCCCCGGCTGCACCCGTCTACCCACCATGAAAGAGGAAGGTAAAGATGTGCTGCCCCCGGCTGTGCCACGCCAGGGCGCTGTCAAAGCTGCCATGCACGGTCTTGGCTCGTCCCGTGTGCGGCAGCAGCGATAGGACGACGGCCAGCAGCGGCAGCCCGAGCATCTCCTCCTATATACCGCCCGGTGACATGTGCAGCCCCGGCCGCCACATCTGCACAGTCAATGGGGAGGGCCGTGACGTCACCCAGGACGACCAATCCCGTGGAGGCAATGGAGAGAGCGGAACACTGGCTACGTGGAAATGTCGCCAGGTGGACGTAAAGCGCTACTGTCGCAAATAGTGTCATTTGACAGGGGTGTTATCTGTGCCCATCACTAGGCTAGGATGAACTCCGGCCACAGCTGTGACGTCTACCCGACCGTTAGGTGGGACTGGACGCCATGTCATCTGCCTCCGGCACTGTGACCTTCTCCTCGCCATGAGCGCTGACAGCGGGCCGCCCGGGGGCTTCAGCAAGAGGCTGCTGGTGACCGGAGGGGCGGGCTTCATGTAAGTCATTAGGTGACTGTTGTGCTGGTACTGGCATTATAGCCCTGTTATTTCATTACGCTGTGCTATGACCTGCTTACTCCCACTAGTTATTTATGAGCAGTTAGACAAGTGGGTGTTACCATTGTGCTGATTAGACAGCATCCGACTATGCAGGGACACCCCCCACAACGAGTAACACCCAATTGTCTAATTTCCAGGAGCAGTTAAAGCAGTAGCACAGCATGGGGTGATAAGACCTGCTATTACATGGGGAACAGAAGAAGAGCAATGCAGTGTGTGTTGTCCTGCTATTTCACCACCAGACCGAGCCCATTCTATAGCACCTAGGACCATTTTTCTGGTGTTATAAGTATGGAAATTTCCCTGTGCTATAGAGATGGAGGAATTTGATCATTATCTGCAGGGCTAAAGAGAATTGTGCTATAAATCCATGCACAGTATTTGTATCCAGCCTGGACCAGTGTGTGTCACACCACCGCGCAGCAAGCAAGAGCTTGAATAAATGGGCACTTTTATGCACTTTTCCTTGGTACTCCTAGGTGTGGACCTTATTGGTTGAATTTTCATTGAAATACATTATTATTAGCCTATTCCAGATTCAATGTTTAAAGGGAACCTGTCAGGGTGATTGGCACACTAAACCACCCACAGTTCCTTATAGACGGCTGGTATAAATCAGTGCCCCAAATCGCCATGTTGTTTTTTTAAAGTATCGTATTAAAAAAACCCCAACTTTCTACTTATCTTGTCCCTTGCTCCCTTCTGTGACGCTGACCTATTACACTCCGGCTTCACTGCGCTAGCAATATAGGTAGAGCTCATGTGCAGTATAGCAGGGATGTTATCCAAGAGGTAATAATATAATAATAATGCCCCTTATCACACTGCAAAATAATTTTTAACAATATTAACTTTCACTTTATTTCAACCATGAAATGGTTTTCAGACAGTTCTGTGATAAAATTGTCTCTGTTTCACATACTTTTATTTTTTTGAATCAAATACATTTTTATTGAACAGTTTTTACGTTTTACAACTTTTTGATTATCCCCAACTATCTGAGATCATCCCCTTATGTTTCACATACTTTTGTTCCTTGTAATAAGTGTCTCATTGTACTGTGGTGGCCTCTTGACAGGTTTGACGTGATCTTGTGAGGATCTTGTGCTTTTATTCGCTCACTTTTGTGAGTACGGTCTGTATGTAGAAGTGCTGCAAGCAATCTGACCTTCCAATAGTGCCAGTCAGCTGCTCCATAAGCATGTGCTATTAGATACATCCTCAATGTCATGTTACCAACTTCACAAGAGTCCTCATGATGTTTAATATAAGACCTGACATAGAAATTATAATAATTCCTTTATTTATTTAGCTCACAGATTGCACAGCGCTACACAGAGCTTTCCAGACCAGTCTTGGGGTTCACTATATTTTTGTAGTGTGAGGGGAAATCGGAGAACCCAGAGGAAACCCATGAAAACACGGAGAGAACATACAAACTCTTTGCAGATGTTGACCTGGATGGGACTTGAACCCAAGACCCCAGTGCTGCATGACTGTAGTGCTAACCACTGAGCCACTGTGCTGCCCTAGAAATTTTTCCTGTTAGGGGTCTCTTCACAAGTACAACGTATGTCCTATCCACAGAATAGATGAGAAATTATTGATTGTTGGGGATCCAGGGGGGGGGGGGGCGCTAGGGATTTTGGGCTACAGATATAAAGTGATGGAAATCCACTTTTCCCAAAACTTTAGACTACCCTAAAGTTAGAGTAAACTTTAAATATCCCTTTTGTGTTTTTCATGCAGAGCATCTCACACAATCATTTCCCTGGTTGAAAACCATTCGGATTACTTGGTGATAAATCTTGATAAGGTAAGTACTGTGAGTGCTATGTTATCAAATCGCTATTAAAGTTAGGCCCTATCCACGGAATATGGCCTTACCTCCCTGATCAGTGGGGGTCTAACTTTTGTTTTGTGGAAAATAAAAAGGTAAATAAAGGTAATATAAAGGTTACTTTGTCTATTACCTTTGAAAACATTGGGAGGTCACTATGTTTTTTTGGGGGGGATTGTGGAAAGCGACGTTACATACAGTACAGACTAAAAGTTTGTACACACCTTCCCATTCAAAGAGTTTTTTGTATTGTCATGACTATAAAAATTGTAGATTCGCACTGAAGGCATCAAAACTATGAATTAACACAAGTGGAATCATATACTTAACAAAAAAGTGTGATACAACTGAAAATATATGTCTTATGTATTGGGTTCTTCAAAGTAGCCACCTTTTACTTTGATAACTGCTTTGCACAGTCTTGGCATTCTCTTGCTGAGCTTCAAGAGGTAGTCACATGAAATGGTCTTCCAACAGTCCTGAAGGAGTTCCCAGAGATGTTTAGCACTTATTGGCCCTTTTGCCTTCACTCTGCGGTCCAGCTCACTCCAAACCATCTCGATTGGGTTCAGGTCTGGTCACTGTGGGGGCCAGGTCATCTGGTGTAGCACCCATCACTATGCTTCTTTATCAAATAGCCCTTACACAGCCTGAAGGTGGTTTGGGGTCATTATCCTGTTGAAAAATAAATGATAATCCGACTAAATGCAAACTGGATGGAATAGGAGCCGCTGCAAGATGCTGTGGTAACCCTGCTGGTTCAGTATACCTTCAATTTTGGATAAATCACCAACAGTGTCACCAGCAAAGCCTCGCCACCCAATCACACCTTCTCCGTACTTCACAGTGGGAACCAGGCATGTAGAGTCCATTTGTTCACCTTGTCTGCGTCGCACAAAGACACGGTGGTTGGAACCAAAGATCTCAAATTTGGACTCATCAGACCAAAGCACAGATTTCCAATGGTCTAATGTCCATTCCTTGTGTTCTTTAGCCCAAACAAGTCTCCTCTGCTTGCTGCCTGTCCTTAGCAGTGGTTTTCTACCAGCTATTTTACTGTGAAGGCTGCTGCAGTCTCCTTTTACCAGTTGTTGTAGAGATGTGTCTGCTGCTAGAACTCTGTGTGGCATTGACCTGGTCTCTAATCTGAGCTGCTAATAACCTGCAATTTCTGAGGCTGGTGACTTGGATGAACTTATCCCCTGCAGCAGAGGTGACTCTTAATTTTTTTTTGGGGGGGGGGGAGGTTGTCCTCATGTGAGTCAGTTTCTTTGTAATGCTTGGTTTTTGCAACTTCACTTGGAGAAACATTCAAAGTTTTCCCAATTTTTCGGACTGACTGACCTTCGGACTGACTGACTTACCAAAGTAATGGCCACTAGTTTTTCTTTACTTAGCTGCTCTTTTCTAGCCATAATACAAATTCTTACAGTCTATTCAGTAGGAATATCAGCTATGTGTCCACCTGACTTCTGCACAACACAACTGATGGTCCCAACCCCATTTATAAGGCAAGAAATCCCACTTATTAAACCTGACAGGACACACATGTGATATGAAAACCTTTTCTGGTGACTGCCTCTTGAAGCTCAGCAAGAGAATGCCAAGACTGTGCCAAGACTGTGCAAAGCAGTAATCAAAGTAAAAGGTGGCTACTTTGAAGAACCTAGAATATAAGACATACAGTATATTTTCAGTTGTATCACACTTTTCTATGATTCCACTTGTGTTAATTCATAGTTTTGATGCCTTCAGTGCGAATCTACAATTTTTATAGTCATGACAATACATGACATTCTTTGAATGAGAAGGTTTGTCCAAACTTTTGGTCTGTACTTCTGAACTCTTGACCAGATTGAGCAGAAACTCCCAATAGTGAACGGGGGAATGTTTTCTGCAGTGGAAGCTGGGGAGAAAATCAAGAAATCTGTATCTGCTTCTATGTGTTGGTTTTTGTATATACTTTTGTAAAAGCAGAAAGAAAGAGAGGAAAAAACACAGGACAATGAAACATATGACTTTAATAAAGAATTCTCCCAATATAGCCTTACAACAGACCAGAAATACATGACGTGAACCTCCCCTGAAATTCAAATTAGCAGTATCTGTAGTTCCATTCTGAATATAAGGACTGGTTGTCTATTACAGGCAAACTTTGCTGGACAAAAGAGGTTGAGGCACTTGGTACACTCTCAGCGTTCAGACCGCCGTCGTCTAGATAATTGATCAATATTGTTCATGATCTAACCTCTTTAACCCCTTAAGGACGCAGGGTTTTTCGGCTCATTTCTCGCTCTCCAACTTCAAAAATCCATAACTTTTTCATTTTTACGTGTACAGACCTGTGTGAGGGCTTATTTTGTGCGTAACAAATTTTACTTTCCCGTAATGTTATTTATTTTAACATGCCTTGTACTGCGAAGCTGAAAAAAAATTCCAAATGTGGAAACATTTTTTTAAAAAAACACACGTGCGGCACGTTCTTATGGGCTCTTTTTACGACTTTCACTCTTCGCTCCAAATAACACGCCTGCTTTATTCTTTGGTTTGGTGCGATCGCGGTGATACCAAATTTATACAGGTTTTATTGTGTTTTAATACATTTTCAAAAATTAAACGAATGTGTAAAAAAGGAAAAAAAATTTTTTGCCATCTTCTGACGCTAATAACTTTTTCATACTTTGCTGCACGGAGATGTGTGAGGGGTCATTTTTTGCGAAATGAGGCAACGTTTTCATTGCTACCATTTTGAGGTCTGTGCGACATTTTGATAATTTTTTATTTCTTTTTTTTATGTTATGTAAAAAGGTGTAAAAGTCGCATTTCGGACATTTGGGCGCCATTTCCCGCCTCAGAGGTCACCGCCGGCCGTAACGGTTTTTATATTTTGATAGATCGGGCATTTTGGGACGCGGCGATACCTAATATGTTTGTGATTTTTACTGTTTATTATGTTTTATATCTGTTCTAGGGAAAGGGGGGTGATTTGAATTTTTAATATTTTATACATTTTTTTTATTTTTTAAACTTTTTTTTTCTTTTTTTTTCACTATTTTTTAGACCATCTAGGGTACATTAACCCTAGATGGTCAGATCGCTGCTACCATATACTGCAATACTTCTGTATTGCAATATATGGCATTTTTGCAGCACATTCATTACAATGTGCCACTGGCTCATTGTAACGAATCTGCAGATGCCAGATAGTCTCGGGTCAAACGAAGACCCGAGGCTACCATGGCAACCGATCGCCGCCCCCCGATGATGTTCGGGGGCGCGGCGATCGCATTAAAGATGGCGGCGCCCGCGCACCGCCGTTTTTTAAACGCCGCCGGCGACTTTGTCGGTGGCAATCACATGGTTCATGGCCGTGGGGGTTTTCTGCAAAATGCAAAAACCCCCACCTTTGTCTGAAGAGGACTCAGCCCGTGAGCCCTCTTCATACATCCCTTATACCTCTGCGCCGTAGAGCTACGGCGCAGAGCGTTAAGGGGTTAAATAGAGAAGGTTCCTGCTTACTAAATAAGAGAGGAGTTCTATAATTCACAAATGCATTGAAAATGATATACTTTTTAAATGTTGATTTGTTATATTTATTGATTTCAGCTTGACTATTGTGCCAGCTTGAAAAATCTTGACGCAGTTTCAAATAAACCAAACTACAAGTTCATACAGGTATGTCCCCCCAAAAAATCCTGGAAATAACTACTGTATATACTCGAGTATAAGCCGACCCGATTATAAGCCCGATTTTACCGCCAAAAACTGGGAAACCCTATTGACTCAAGTATAAGCCAAGGGTAGGAAATGCATTGGTCACCGCCAGCCAGTAAGTCCCCTTTAGTAGCCAGCCAGTAAGTCCCCTTTAGTAGCCAGCCAGCAAGCTCCCTTTAGTAGCCAGCCAGCAAGCTCCTTTTAGTAGCCTGCCAGCAAGCTCCTTTTAGTAGCCTGCCAGCTAGTCCCCTTTAGTAGCCAGCCAGCTAGTCCCCTTTAGTAGCCAGCCAGCTAGTCCCCTTTAGTAGCCAGCCAGCCAGTCCCCTTTAGTAGCCAGCCAGCCAGCCAGTCCCCTTTAGTAGCCAGCCAGCCAGTCCCCTTTAGTAGCCAGCCAGTCCCCTTTAGTAGCCAGCCAGTCCCCTTTAGTAGCCAGCCAGCCAGTCCCCTTTAGTAGCCAGCCAGCCCTCTTTAGTAGCGAGCAAGCCAGCCAGCCCCCTTTAGTAGCGAGCCAGCCCCCTTTAGTAGCGAGCCAGCCAGCCCCCTTTAGTAGCGAGCCAGCCAGCCCCCTTTAGTAGCGAGCCAGCCAGCCCCCTTTAGTAGCGAGCCAGCCAGCCCCCTTTAGTAGCGAGCCAGCCAGTCCCCTTTAGTAGCCAGCCAGTCCCCTTTAGTAGCCAGCCAGCCCCCTTTAGTAGCGAGCCAGCCAGCCAGCCAGCCCCCTTTAGTAGCCAGCCAGCCCCCACTTCTGTCTTCTTCCTGCTGTAATAGCCGGTAGAGACGCATCCATACACTTTGCCCACCGGCGCCGGCAGAGAGATGACAGAAGAGCAGCCGCCAAGCATCGGGAGGCTGCGCCGAGCATCGGGATTGCCGGATAGTGAGCATGTTTAAATTGACTCCTGTATAACCCAGGGTGAGTTTTTTCAGCTTAGTTTGTGTGATGAAAAACTCGGCTTATACATAAGTATATATGGTATGTAAATTAAAGTTCTTTATAGCATTTCATAAAAAGTAAGAACTTTGTGACCTAAGATAGACCAGTGTCCTGTATACTGGTGTATACCACTCCAGAATGTGATGCATGTGATGTGCCATGTCTTGTCATGTGTATCGAGCCTAACATTCCTCCTTGTACCCTAGGGAGACATCTGTGACTCCGTCTTTATAAAACAACTCTTTGACACTGAAAATATTGATGTGGTTTTACATTTTGCTGCACAGACTCATGTAGGTGAGCGTCAATTTAAATGGGATGTAATATATTTTAATAAAAGTGTTTTATTTAAAGGGATTTTCTGGGTGGAAACTATAAAATGGTATCTACTTATGTAAGCTGCAGACAGTGAGCTAGTTATTGGCTCTGGGGAGTTGTGTAACCATACCTGTGTGTGTTGTTAGTAGCAGCTGGACTGTGAAATAATCCAGGATTGTAGCTGGACTTGGTGTACTCCTGTGTGAGATTTCTTCCATGAACTGCTCCACAGCTCCTAATTCACAGAACCCTCATTCTTCATTTATACCTTTTATTAGTAAAAACTATGATTAAAACTTGTTGGTCGTGGCACAAACCACTTGGTAAAGGGTTAATAAGGATATCTGAAACAAAACTTACATATATATTAGCAGATTCTAAATACATTCATCTCTATGCGTTTCCTTCCCGATGTTATTCCGGGGACTCATCAGGCAACACGAGTTTTAGCATCCAGCAGATACCTAATACATCAGTTTATCTTCCTAACCAGATGTCACAGGGCACCACTGCTGCATATCTCCAGAGCTGCTGTTTTCATATCTCATCTTTACACATGTTCAGCGTATACGCAAGGAAATCTGTACATATAAATGTACTTTTAGCCTCGGTTGGATCAGGTCAGTGGTGCTTTTCAGTCCTGCAATAAAAAAAGAATACTCTCAGTGGAGGCCATTAGATGCTATGGGGGGCGGATACCTCTGTTTGGCATCCATCCCTGATCTCCACTGAATGTATACTGTGGGTGTTCCATCATGTATGTAACGTTCCACACATGGAGATCACTGGCTTCTGCTAATGGTTGCTCCTTCTCCTGCTTTCAGAGGCTGAACAGAAGGTTCAGTGTATATGCATACATTAGGATATGTTTAAAGGACACCTGTCATCAGGTCTCTGTCACTATTTCTGTCACCACTACCTATTGGAGCAGCTCACAACGATCCCAGCCTTTATCTAGTTATTTCTTTATTATGTAAATGAGGCTGGTCACATGGTCAGAGGCAGTGATGTCACCCCTGTTACCCCTCCCCTCTGCTCCCCCTGCTCATGTCTGTGTGTAATTTATAGTAAAGCTTCCTGGTGTCTGTGCTTTATCTGCTGACATGCTGCATCCTCCTCATACACAGAGACACAGACACCAGCTACACAAATATCTGACATGTTCTGCTATAACATGGTTGCCTGGAGCTGTTGTATCTCTCCTATACACACACAGGCTGCAGGGGGCCTGGCCACCAGCACCAGGAAGCACATGGAGGAGCCATTACACCATCATACCTCATATCATTATACAGGCTGTCAGTATTGTGTATAGGAGTATCTCATACACACACAGAGGCAGCAGGGGGCATGGCTGCCAGAACCAGGAAGCACATAGAGGAGACATTACACCATTATACCTCACACCATTATACAGGCTGTCAGTCATGTGTATAGAAGTATCTCATACACACACAGGCTGCAGGGGGCGTGATCACTGGTACCAGGAAGCACATGGAGGAGCCAGTACACCATTATACCTCACATCATTATACATGCTGTCAGTATTGTGTATAGGAGTATCTCATACACACACAGAGGCAGCAGGGGGCATGGCTGCCAGAACCAGGAAGCACATAGAGGAGTCATTACACCATTATACCTCACACCATTATACAGGCTGTCAGTCATGTGTATAGGAGTATCTCATACACATACAGGCTGCAGGGGGCGCCAGCACCAGGAAGCACATGGAGGAGCCATTGCACCATTATACCTCACATCATTATACAGGCTGTCAATCATGCGTATAGGAGTATCTCATAGACACAGGCTGCAGGGGGCGCCAGCAAAGGGAAGCACGTGGAGGAGCCATTACACCATCATACATCACATCATTACATACAGGCTGCCAGTCAAGCACTGGTGGTGTGGCTATGCCTCCCACTCATGAATAAGCCGGACAGCTTGAATATGCTAATGACTAGATGGACATTTCACAGGTCATTTGCATACAGCTTTAGTACCTCATTGCTTAAGTTTACAGACATGTAGAGGGGCAATGAAGGGATAGAGGCAATGCTTTCTAATGGCAGTTTATGAAAATATATTTAGGGGGTTAATTTGCATGACGGGTTCTCTTTAATGCCCCCCATCATAAGGAAACGTTAGGAATCCTTTGATCGATGGTAACTTAGTCTAATATCGTCTGAATGATGATACGTGTGGACAGGTATTCTATGTATCTGTGGGGGTGCTGAGTCTGCAGTAAGTAGGGGGAAGCCACCAGAATAGGCTTCCGACTCCATCTCAAGCATTACTACTCTCAGCAGTTTAAGGGTGGGTGCTAGGTGTTGCACCCCCACCAATCATCTATTACAGATAAGTTCTCAATAGTTTTTAAAACCATTTTAACTTTCCCACAAGGAGGGAATAATCCATCCTAGGTCATTGCAGAGGTTGGGCTGTAGTGGTTATATGTGGTACAGTGCTTTGGCACTTGGTATGGAAACGAGACGACTCTCCTGCCTATAGTATAACAGTCCAGCTGCTCCACTATTATCCATTGTGGGACAGTGGTTTACGCTAGACTATCAAGCCCACCCTGAAGTAACAGGGAAACATATATCTTACTGCAGTCATGTCCAATAACTGACTTTATTATTATTTACAGTGACTTTTTTATTTTTTACAGATCTTTCTTTTTTGGATTCCTTTAAATTTGCATATGTAAACATCTATGGAACACACACCCTTCTCAGTGCAGCTTGTGAAGCCGGAGCGGAGAAGTTCATCTACATAAGTACAGATGAAGTTTATGGTGGAAGCCTGGATGAGGTAGTCTTTCCATTTGGTTTCCTGTAAATCACTTGATATCCCTCTAGTTTTCCATACCTTGGTATCATTCTGCTTCTCTATGCTCTGATGTTGGCACAAGTCAGTATCCTGAGAGTTAAATGGATTCAACCCAAAGAGCTGCAGCTGAGAATTTTAGAATGGGTCCTTAATGGGTGACTTATAAGTCTGTCATCCACTTCATAATTTATTTAACCCCTTCCTGCAGCTTGACGTAATCATACGTCATAGGATGTAGGTCATACCCGCACCTTGGTGTCTAAATACGTCATGGAAATCAGAAGCTGAGCCTGTACGATCGCTGCAGGAGTTGACCTGCGTGTGAAAGACAGGCTACCCCAGTCGCGATAGTCGTGACAATAGTCATTTAAGACTATATATGCCACGGTCATGGTGATAAAGCCCAAAGTTTCTCTAAAATGGCAGATGCTGGAAATCAGAAAAATTTATGTCTGAAAATCCTATAACATACCCTACATAATACTGCTTTACTTGTGGAGTGATATGGTAGCTGGTAGACTCCCTGTAAATGAGAATATATAGAATGAGCTTTTATATAGAGAGAATTAGATTGTATTGTAGAAGTAGTAGACCTTGCATACTAAGCCATTCAGGGGCAGTTTTTACTATCTCTAGCCAGCAGCCCTGCCTCCCTCTATGTAAATGTGTACTGTAGCTTAATATTGGCTCATTGTACACATTTTCTCATGGTCAGAGGTGACATTGGTGTAAACAATTATTCAGAATTTGGATTGCGTTATTCCCAGTATACATTATGTAGATGAATTTGTTCATTACAGAATATTTTGCCCGGTATTCTGAACATTATTCCACTTCATTGCCATCTTTTAAAAATTCATATTTCATTAGGAATTTGATGAAACATCACCAAAACGGCCAACAAATCCATATGCGTCGTCCAAAGCAGCTGCAGAAAGCGTTGTCCTGTCTTTCTGGGAGAGAAACAAGGTAAGGAGGCGAGGGAAGAGCCAAGGATATATTAGCATTGGGAGTTTTCGCTCTATTCAGAGGGGTATGTGTGGAAATGAAGCATCACACAGCCATATGTTGTGAAGTGTGAAATGATTATTTATACTGCTGGATGTCTTTGGGACATGGACCAAAGTGTCCCACCTGCTCTGCAATGCACCAGCTGTCATTCATTGCTGTCCAGAGCCGCAGCACAAATACTGATGCCATTTTTTTTGTCTTTGCACAGCATCTGTGGTATTTTTACTACTCCTGAGGATTACTCCATTTAGTCAATGGCCTTAAAAAAAATTGGCTTACAAACTTGAAAAGTTATCAGTGCCGCATACATCTTATTATGAGCAACACAATGAATATTCATTTATTACTTGTCAACTGCTGGTAATCGTTCTTCAGAAGAACTGTATATGTATAGCTGTGTACAAACCGGTATTATCATATACCTGAGGAAGGGCTTGTCTCATTAGGATAACCCCTTCTTATGTCTCATTATGGTATATTGCATATACATCATAAAGCAGGTTCTCTCGATTGTTTACGCCCCCAGCTTTGATAGACTCTAGCCTTCCTTGTATTATATGGAAGCAAAATCATCTGACTAGCTGCCATGTAAAAGTATAAATGTCTGGATAGCTGACAGATATTTTTCAGATTAGTCCAAGATGCACAAAGTTAACAATTTAAAACAGCCATGTACTGCCTGTTTTATGAATAGACGGCACATGGCTGCACTATATGCAACACCTTGTAATGGCCCACGGACGTTATTTCAATGTACAGGCAGTCCCCGGGTTACATACAAGATAGGGTCTGGAGGTTTGTTCTTAAGTTGAATTTGTATGTAAGTCGAAACTGTATATTTTATAATGGAAGTTCTAGAAAAAAATTTTTCTTTTGCCCCAGTGACAATTGGAGTTTCAAAATTTTTGGTGTAATTGGACCAAGAATTATCAATAAAGCTTCATTACAGACATCTTACCGCTGATCATTGCAGTCTGGGACTATAGTAAAGCATCCAGAGAGCTTCACCAGAGGTCACAGTGGGCAGAGGGGTCCGTCTGTAACTATGGGTTGTCTGTAAGTCGGGTGTCCTTAAGTAGGGGACCGCCTGTATGGTGTCACTCCTCCACAGCCCGGTGTGTAGCAGCTTGCTGTACAATGTGGATCCAGTTGCACATGTGCTTCAATGCCACTTACCCGTTATGTTGCGCATGGCAGTAGAGTATGATTTCTGGCACAGAGTTGGAGAGGGGAAGCGCAGAGGGAGGCTTAGGGGGGTTGCAAGAGCCAGAGCTCCTCTGGGACTCTGGTGACACCTCCCAAAGCACTTGTGTTTCATTTAAATAAAGTTCAAAGTTTAATTTATATATTAACCATTTTATCAAAACTTTTAATAAACATCCCTGTATTTGGGCTGCTGGGAATTTTTAATAAAATTAAAAATCCATGATAGATTTCCTTTACAGGGGTTTTCCCAAGAATACAAGTTAGGGGTCCGATGAGGTTCCTCGTACCTCAGTCGGACCCCTCGTCGCTCCATGAGAGTAATGGAGCAAATGGCTGTGCATGACCGTTCTGCTCCTTACATCTCAATGGAGCTGACGGAAATTGCCAAGCGCCCCCCCCTTAAGGGGTAAAGCATGTCCTTGTCTGAGCTGTTATAGACTCCTTAAAAAACAGGTGCCTGGTGCAGATTGGCCATGAAAAACAGAAGAAAATGACCAAGTTTTAACACGTTCAGGTAGGCCATCAGGTAGGGTTTGAAATGTCCTTTCACAAATTCACTCTTTTATGTGAAATCTCACCCGTTTTGCTATTAAAAAAAAAACGTGTGAAAAAAAAGTCCTGTGAAAATGGCCACAAAAAGAGTCCTGCTCAGTAGTGGGGTAAATGAATTCATATGCCTATATCTTGGACTATCATTTTTTCTTTCAGATCCAGAGATCTGAGCAGGTAATGTCATAGTTGGGAATGCGGGTGGCGCAGAAAGATCCAACTCTATTCTATAGCTTCAGCAGCCTATACAGACATGGACAAAATTGTTGGTACCCCTCATTTAATGAAAGAAAAACCCACAGTGGTCACAGAAATAACATGAAATGATGGTTCCCTTAACATAATAACAACCTTTTGAGACAATCACACATTTTCTGAAACGGACAATGAGACTTCTGCGCCTCTTGCCGGGTATTTTGGGTCACTCCTCATCAGCACACTGCTCCAGTTGTTTGGGGTGTGAAGGACTGCATGTTATAGCTCCTTCCAAAGAAGCTCCATAGGATTTAGGTCAGAGCTCATAGATGACTACCATATAATAGTCCAATGTTTTCCTCTTGGACGTTTTGGGACATTATCCTGTTGCAAGACCCATGACTGCGACTGAGACCAAGCTTTCTAACAGTAGGCAGCACATTTCTCTCTAGAATCCCTTCATAGTCTTGAGATTTCATTGTACCGTGCACATATTCAATACACCATGTTCCAGATGCAGCAAAGTGGTCCCAGAACATAACAGAACCTCCATATTTCACATTAGGGACAGTATTCTTTTCAAGATATGCTGTATTTTTCTGTCTGTGAACATAGAATTGATGTGTCTTGCCACAGGAAGCTTTGTGGCTCGTTAAATTCCAGTCTTGCTTTTTTATGATTTGTTTTCAGCAATGGGGCCCTTTTTGGTCGTCACTCGTTAAAGAGGTATTCCCATTTCAGAAAATGAATGTTAATTAATGTTGTTTGCGTTATAAAAACGTATTCAATTTATCATATACTTTCTGTTTCAAAACCTCACTTTTTTCTAGATCTCTGCTTGCTGTCATTCTATAAAAAGCTTCTATGTTTACTTCCAGTGGACAGAAATCTGACCATTGTCACACAGGTGCATGGCTCGTTATATCACAGAGAGTAATCAGAGGTGTGTTATAACGAGCCACGCACCTGTGTGACCACTGGAAATAAACATTGAAGCTTTCTATAGAAGGACAGCAAGCAGAGATCTAGCAAACTGTGAAGAATTGATACGGAAATTATATTGGAAACTTGTCTAACTTTTTGTAATACAAACAGTAATAGTAATTTGCCTAAATGGGAATATTCCTTTAAGTTCACTTTGGCTCAAACAATTGGTGTGATCTGACACTGATGTTCCTTGAGCTTGAAGTTTTTGTTTGCCTCTTTTGTTACTATTTATATTATTCGTCTCCTAGCTTTGTCATCAATTCTCCTCCAGCGGACAGGGAGGTCGGCTACAGTTCATGGAGCTTAAATTTCGGAATAATATGTACAACTGTAGTCACATGAACATCAAGCTGCTTGGAGAAGGTCTTATAACGTTTTACCTTTTTTTTTTTTTTTAATATTTCTTTATTGAGATATAAAAAAAAAACAACATTTTATCAACATTACAGGATTACATACAGTTAGCACTTTTTTGACAAAAAGAGCTTTACCCTTCCATATTGATAAATTTTACAAGGCATTGGTGCATGCAATACAGTAAAAAATAAAGAACAAGAACATACAACACCAATAGAAAGTCATCCAAGAACATTCAACAGCTGAATATCTTTATGCCCGAGTATACCAGACGTAGTCCAAGTGATGTTCAAAGCCATTTATTTCTCTGTAAGTCATGAATGAGACATCACGAGGATCACAGGCTGAATGAATGGCCCATGGTTTCCATATCTGCCCAATCGGTTAACCCTTAAGGATGCTAACACTCCCTTATAGCCAAACACTATGTTAATCTCTTTAATAAGCTCTTGTATTGTTGGGGGGGGGGGGGGGTTTAACTGATTTCAAGTGTCGGGTAATCAAATTTCTGGCAATGGTAAATACCTTGCATAACAATGTCTTTCATTTATATGTGTATAGCACCATTGTAGCACAGTTTTGGTGGCGTTCTCTAGTAATGGCATGTATGCTCTCTTCTCTTAATATGTTCAGGAGAGGTACATAGTTCAGTGAATATAGTTTCAGGAAAGAAGTGGGAACCCTTAGCCCCAAGTACTGAATGTTTTCCTTCTGCCAATAAAAAGAGTAGTTTGTTCTGAAGGAGAGATAGAGGCATATGACTAGTGTATACGGTCAAACGCCTTCTCGGCATCCAACGCTAGTAAGACTGATGGAATTCTCCTAGACACAATATGGTGAACCAAGTTTAGAATCCTTTGTGTGTTATCCGCTCCCTGTCTCCCCTTTACGAAATGACCTTGACAGCTGTTTTTTAGTATCAATAATGAAATCGGACAGAAATTTGGAGGTACATCAGATGTCTTCCCTGGTTTAGGTAAAGTCACAATTAGTGCCCTTTGGTTTTCCCTGTAGCAATAGCTAAATCATAGACTGTTTTTGGAGCCTCGTGACAATGTTGTCTTCGAAAAGGGAATGTTCCGTGAGCGGAGCAGAGCTTGACCTTCCTCCGGTTTGCGAATTATTTGCACATTCCCACTTCGATTTACGAGAAAGCTCATCAGGAAACCCCACTTATATGGTATGTGATACTCCTGTAATGCTGCTGTAATATGTATTATCTGCCTCCTGGCTCTCAATGTCGAGGCAGATAAGCCGGTGAATAAAGACACATCTTGGTACAGAGCTGGAACGGGTGATGTCTTTCTGGTCGCCTGGTGAAAAAGTGGACTCTAGCAAGAAAATCTCAAGGTATTTCTTTGGCCAGATGCCTGGGCCTTGTTAGCCTGTGTGCTCTATCTAGTTCCAACTCTTGTTCTGTAAAGTTAGGGAGAAGAGTCCGCATTAGCTCGCTGAGATGTGTGGGTAGATCCCCCTGATCCCCTGAAATTTTACATCAACACGGTGGGACCGGTATTCCAGGTCCACCATGTTCACCTGGATACGCTGAACTTCTGCCTCCAGTTTTGAGTGGCTGTAGCCCTATGTACAAAATGGTGAGTGGCTGTAGCCCTATATACAGCACAGTGTGTAGCTGTAGCCTTATAAACGGCAAAGTGTGTAGCTGTAGCCCGATATACAGTGCGCACTGGAGTTCACCGAGCCGGGCTGAGTGAAGTATAATTATGTTCTAAACGGTCAATTACTTAGTAAAACTGAAGCTGAAAAGGACTTGGGGGTATTGGTGGATGGTAAACTTAATTTTAGTGACCAGAGCCAGGCGGCTGCTGCTAAAGCAAATAAAATAATGGGATGTATCAAGAGAGGAATGGATTCTCATGATAAAGACATAGTTCTGCCCTTATACAGATCACTGGTCAGACCACACATGGAATATTGTGTACAGTTTTGGGCACCAGGGTATAAAAAGGATATAGTAGAGCTGGAACGGGTGCAGAGGAGAGCAACCAGGATTATTAGGGGAATGGGGGGATTAGAGTACACTGACAGATTACAAAATTTGGGATTATTCAGTTTAGAAAAAAGACGACTGAGGGGAGACCTCATTACAATGCACAAATACCTGAACGGACAGTACAAGGATCTCTCCAAAGATCTTTTTATACCTCGGCCTGTGACCAGGACAAGGGGGCATCCTCTAAGCCTAGAAGAGGGGCGATTCTACCATCACCATAGACAAAGGTTCTTTACTGTAAGAGCAGTGAGACTATGTAACTCTCTGCCGCAGGAGGTTGTTATGGCGGACTCTATGTACATGTTCAAGAGAGGCCTGGATGCCTTTCTGGAGAGAAAAAATATCACGGGTTATGGGGATAAAACATTTATTTAATTCTTAAAGGTTGGACTTGATGGACTTGCGTCTCCTTCCAGCCTTATATACTATGATACTATGAAGGTAAGTGCAAGCCCCGCAACAGATTTTTTTTTTTTAAATGCGGTGGGTTTTCGTTCGGCCACGTCCCCCGATTTCCGTCGCATGCATGCCAGCGCCGATGTTCTACAATCCGATTGCGTGCACCAAAATCCCGGGGCAATTCAGGGGAAATTGGCGCAAATCGGAAATATTCGGATAACACGTCGGGAAAACGCGAATCGGGCCCTTAGTAAATGACCCCCATTGTGTCTCAAGACATGCACTCACATACACCAGGAAGAACAGGGTGAACTCCGGCGGACCTCAGCGGGGAAGCGACACATGCAGGATCTTGGTGAATAGCACCGGACTTCATCTTCGTTGGACTGTCCGGATCGGGGATCGCGACAGGACCGGGTAAGTAAATGTGCCCCAGTGTGTAGCCCCATATACAGCACAGTGAGTGACTGTAGCCCTATATACAGCACATTGAGTAGCTGTACTATATATAGGCGCTGACTGATTACAAGATTGCAGACACCTGTGAGGCTAATTCGTGCGCACACCCTGATTTAACATGTCCCTTTGCTCGCTTTTTTTTCAGAGGTACCATCATTTCTGTCCAAGCCTGTTTCATGAGTCTTATTTTTTTTCTTTTGCTGAAGCATGGTTGAAAAGCAATGTCTGCCTTTCATTCCTTCATTTTCATAGAAATGTAATTGTGACCATTGTGGGTTTTTCTTTCATTAAACAAGGAGCACCAACAATGTTGTCCATGTATGTATTTCAGGCTTGATATGATTTGAAAGATGAGATTCTCTTTGTTAATCTGATACCAGAACCATATAAAGCCCAATACATGAACAACTGAAATCATGTTGGCCCTCAAGCTCCTCAGCTTGACTCATCTAAAGTAAAGAGGAGTCGGACTGAGAGGCTAGCAGAGGTGTCAGTTTAGACACCGCTATGTTGGATTATTTAGCAGCTAGAACCAAGTTTGTGGTATCAGATTAAAGCTATAAATCTCATCTTTCAGAACTCATCAAGCTTGTGGCTTGGTGAGCTACAGAACTAGAAATACAGGCAGCTATGACTTTACTTCCCTAAACATCAGTTTCTATAAATCGCAGAACCACAAGCCTGATGCAGTTTAAAAGAGAAAAATTATCTACTTTAATCTGATACCATGGTTCTATCTGATGTAGAACCCAAGATATAGGCATCTAAAGTGACACTCAACCTCTAGACCCTGAACCTGACTCATTTCTGCCAAATGATGACTGTTTTCTGCTCAGTTTCACATGACTTTGGAGGAGATTTTTTTTAAAGGTAAATGGGTGTGATTTCACATAAAGAGGCAATTAAAGGAACCCGTCACCATATTTTTCACAAATAAAGATAGTTACTAGGGCTCTTTAGGAACCTGTCACTAGCTAAAAATAGTTTCCCTCAGATCCCCATAAAAATCAGAGTTATAATCTTACCTGGTATCTGGGGATCTTTGGAGCGAGTCGAGGGGCTTTAGCCAGTTAACATTAGCAAACTATACCCCATGTACATATGTGACTACATAAAACAATCACAGCAGCCTCTATGGACTTCTACTCCTCTCCGTGCAGGCTGCTGTGATTTCATGTGATACAATATCCTGTGATTTCATGAGATATATGCTTGGTGTACAGTTTTCTAATGCTAAAAATCTAAAAGACCTCCTGTAATGTCACCCTGGTCACATGACATTACAGCTGCATTCAGCTATAGGATGGGGAGGAGCTGCTGGATACAGCCTGAGGAGGCCACACCCATCTCAACTCGCTGTAGGCGTGCTTAGATACCGGGTAAAACTATAAAGATTAATATATGGGAATTTCAGGGGATTTTTAGCTAAAAGAAAGGTGTCAGTTAGTTACTAGGGCTCTATGGGAACCTGTCACTACCTGTATTTGGGCAAAATGTGGTGACAGCTAGGTGGGGGCTAGATTAGCATGGTGACATGTTCCCTTTAATGTTGCAAATAACACCAAAATGTAAAGTGCGGGGCTTCTTGTATTTCCCCAATGAGTTTGAGTTGCATATCTACATTTTTGAAAGGCTTCTATTCTGTATAATATGGCATAAACCGAGGTATTTCCTCATATTCTATCTTATTTCTTTATTTCGTTTTCCTAGTAATATTGCAATAAAATACCGTAGTTAAAAAAGAAAATAACATGATTCATCTGACAAATTGCTGTTACTTAATTGGGTTTAATAATAAATTGTATTATGAATTCTAAGGTTTTATGTATTTGTCCATATTTGTGCTGTAGATATGTAAGGAAATTTGTCTATTATGGTGCACAATATAGTAACATTGAAGATCTCCAATTCTGTTTCTCTGCAGTTCCCAGTTATCATCACTAGGAGCAGCAATGTGTATGGACCTCATCAGTATCCAGAAAAGGCAGGTTTCATTTGATTTGTTCACTTTTGCAGTGCATAAAGCTTTTTTTTAAAATTTGCAAGTATTTTTGGATTTCCTGGCATTGCTCTCCTTATAATAGTCAGTAAGAGCTTTAATTGCAAAAAATTAGAAATATGCAAATTGGTGGTGAATGGGGTAATAATGTCCCCTTCCAGTGCCCACTCTCATTCTACCCCTTTCAGCTATGTAACCCCTTGGTCCAGACAGGTGTGTACCCTGAGCCCACGGCGCTCCAGCAATTGGCATATTTTTAAAGTGAAGTTTAAGCATGGAAGGAGCAGCTAGACAATAAAATCAAAGTTATATGTGACATGTGCGGACATAGGCCTACATAACATAGATATTAGTTCTGGTAAGTACCGTATATACTCGAGTATAAGCGGAGGCCCCTAACTTTGCCACCAAAAACTGGAAAAACCTATTGACTTGAGTATAAGCAGAGGGTGGGAATTGCATTGGTCATAGCCTCCCAGTTATAGCTAGCAAGCCCCAGTAGTATACAGCCAGCCAGCCCCCATGTAGTATACAGCCTGCCAACCCCCCGTAGTATACAGCCTGCCAACCCCCCGTAGTATACAGCCTGCCAACCCCCTGTAGTATACAGCCTGCCAACCCCCTGTAGTATATAGCCTGCCAGCCCCCTGTAGTATATAGCCTGCCAGCCCCCTGTAGTATATAGCCTGCCAGCCCCCCGTAGTATATAGCCTGCCAGCCCCCCGTAGTATATAGCCTGCCAGCCCCCCGTAGTATACAGCCAGCCCCCAGTTTGCCCAGCACTTAAAAAACATAAACTTACATACTCCCCTTCTGTGGTCCCGTTGTTCGTCACGGCTCCCCGATGCTCAGCGTAGCGCCTCTCCTGTCTTCTCCCCAAAGCTCCAGTCCACGCGGCTCCTCTTTTGTCTGCTGTAACAGCCGGCAGAGACGGCCATACACTCTGCCGGCCGGCACAAACTATGGCCGCATCATACACGAGTATATACTGTACATTGTGGTGACATATTCCCATTTAAATACATTTGTAACTGATACAACGGAGATGATGTGACATCGGTAAAGGTTGTGTTCTTTCCGGTACCCAACACCACTGTATTGCAGGATCACGTTGGATTCTGCTTCACTGGAGAGCTGTTTTGCTCTGGAACTTTTTCGTTTTGCCATAGCTTTCATCCATCTTCTACCTAATAGTGATTCATTCGGAAGGCTTGAAGTGTTTTCTGCTCCGTCGTGATTGTAAATGCTGTGTTCAATGACATTGTGGAAGCATTAATTGCTGAAAGCATGGTTAACATCTGTTTTTCCTGTTCTGTAATTCTGGTTTTATTGCCTGCACACCATGTTATTACTTTAGTAAAACAGTATGAAAGAAAGCCATTATGTGATCTTAATTGCACTTTGCTGCTTTACGTTCCCCATAACTGCGTAAATCTGCAGGGTCCTGAAATAACCCACTAGAATTCCACCTCTGTGTGTGTAAGGACTCGGCAGGCTAATAAACGCCTAATTGATGGCTTATACCTCTGGGCTTACCATCTTTTGTATGTGCGCTACCCCTCTTTCCATAATATGCTTAGTGTTTACCCAGTAACTGTGAGCTCTGATAATAATACCTGGTTATCTGCTTTCAGGTTATACCCAAGTTTATTTCTTTGTTGCAGCAGAACAGAAAATGGTAAGTTAGTTTAGATAAGGTAAAGCCACACTAATCTACAGACTTTGGTTTCTATGGAATTCTATTCATTTTTTTTTAATTACTTAATTTTAATTAAGATTTTAATGTAATCATCCACATAATCCATACATGTAACAGAATAAACATGCCAGGCCCTGCTTCACAATGACCAGGACCCGTCATCTCTTGTATGGATTCCTCTAGAAGTATATGGTTCCATCTATAACTGGGTGTTACCAGTGTGGAGATACATTCCTATTGTAAACCTCCAGAAGCAACAGAGGAATAGAATCTCTAAAAAATGTGCAATTTGGGTACATGCCAATGGAGTGTAATGGCTGCAGTGGTAAATCTGCAGTCATGCAGCTGAAATTGGTTTGTTTTTGATGCAGTTGATGCAAAGATTTTTTTTGCTGCAGGAGGCAGAGCTCCACTTATGTATTGCAGAGGTTGTTCCTCAGCAATAAATGACTTTGCGTTAACTCTTCTGATTATTTTCCCCTCAAAGTGTGTATGGGATTATCACTGATCCCATACACTACACGGCCACCGTATAATGCCGCTTATTTACCACACAGAGATTCAGTGCAGGTAATACAGCATGTGCGGGCGTCCTTCTGCAGAACTCAATTATTAACATAGACATGTTAGATGAGGTAGCAGGTCATATGAAACGACTAATATATGGCCTCATGTTGATACTTTCATTTATTTTCATAAATTTTTTGCAAAATTTATAAAGATACAAACTTTTTTTCTTAAAGCTGTATCCATGGTACTGGGAGACAAACCCGGAGTTTTCTATACGCCTCTGATGCTGTGGACGCAATATTGACCATTTTGAGGATGGGAAAAGTTGGCGAGGTCTACAATATTGGTAGCAATTTTGAAATATCTGTCACTCAGCTTGCCAAAGAACTCATCCAAATGGTAAGTTGTGGTAGTCACAGATCATTTTCATTCATCCCTTCTAGCTGGAGACTGCTTGGCTCAATTAGTTTTTTGGCAACTCTACTGCAAAAAATGAAGGCTTGTTCTTCTGTAAGAAGCTTAAGAGCTCTTTCCTGGACTAAGACCATGTTTTAACCACATGTGACACACTGTTCATTATCCTAGAGGAGAATAAAGGGTATTCACAAAAATAACTTGTTCCTCAATAATGTAATGTAGGAAAAGTCAAAAGCATGATCATCTATTGTACAGTTTTCTGTGATTTACTCTACCGGCCAGATTTTCAGTATGTTTACATCATGACTTCTCGTGGCAGTGCTGTATAATACATTTTCAAAAGAGAACCCGTCAGAAGAATTTTAGACACTAAACCAGCACTTGTGGGCCGCCTGTGGCTTAGTTTCACAAAATGCCCTGTTTGAGGTTTCTCTGTGGACGATTAGAAAAAAAAATCTTTATACTTACCCATAGCCTTTCAGGCTCATTAGAAAAATTTATAAAGTTGATTTTAGAAGAAAGAAGGTAGATTTACTTTAAAGACAGTTGGAAATGTCAGCTTCAGATAAAAATCCATCTACAACCCTGCTGTCATTTGAAAGATGAGATTCTTATCCTGAGCATGATATTAAAAGCATGGTTCTAAGTCCTATACCGGCAGTCTCTGTCTTGTTTCATACAAAATATGTCCTTGAGATGTGTTCTTACGTTGAATTTGTTCTTTACGTTGGAACAGGTATATTCTTTAAGTGTAGCTCAGATCCAATTATTTTTTGGGCTTGCCAAAACTGACAATTGGATTTTTAACATTTTGGGTTTTCAAGGGAACATAGATGAACAGTAAAACTTCAGTGCAGACACCTTATAGTTGTCCATTGTAGCCTGGGGCTCAACTTCAGTAAATTGCCAGCATCCAGAGAGCTTTACCAGAGGTCCCAGTGGGCAGAGAGGTCGGTTTGTGTATAGCAGTGGTGGCGAACCTATGGCACGGGTGCCAGAAGTGGGCACCCAGGCCTTCACCCCAGCACAGAATTTGCTAGATGTGACTAATGGCTTTCTCCTGCTGTCCAAGACAGCCATGCTAAAGCGACACCACCTTGGCTGCCAGGACTACACAAGAAGTGAGAAGGTGTGGACAGAGATGGATCATCATTGGAGCTCTTGCTCTGGGTCCCCTAATTGTTTCTCTGCAGGGGAACCTGGAAGGAAGCTATAATTTCTCCATCTTCTTTCTGTTGCATTGGTATCCTCAGGACGCCAATACAATTGAAACTTGTCATACAGCTGGGATCAATAGGTTACTGCTTAAATTGTCATGTTGGCACTTTGTGACATAAAAGTAGGTTTTGGTTGTAGGTTGGGCACTCTGTCTCTAAAAGGTTCGCCATCACTGGTCTATAGGAATTGTCTGTAAGTTGGGTGCCGCCTGTACAGCCCAAGACAGGGGTGTCTGAAGTGAAGAGTTCCACTGTGATATGGGCGTTCATCCAGCACATCGCCCTGCTTATAGCTCTCCAGCGGCTTTACGGTTGCATTGTGCATGCAGATGAATTAAATATAAAATTCTCGTAAAAAGTCCAGCGTCTGGTATTCCTCAAATTCAAAATACAACTCCAAAAATAGCAACAACAGTAGTCAAATAAGAATCCAGATCCGTACTGTTTGATGAAAGGAATCCGTATTGTTGCACAAAATTACACAATTGGATCGGTGGACTATAAAACATTGGGATACTCCCATACACATAAGATGGTCTGGCAGTGGGTGATGTTGATGTCCCACATCTAGCTGTTTGGTAAAAGTTGCACTGGTTTAGGTCTGATCCTGGTGCTTTAGTGCTGAATTTATGGTATCTGCTAAGAGCAGTGATATAACAGCACGCAGGGACTTTTTCCGTTTTATTTGCTTGTAGTGCAACACATTAACCATTTGTTTCTTTATTAGAAAATCTTTGAGAATTTTATTTACACCTCTCAGCCTCAGCACAAGCACATGTAGAAATGCCTGATTGTCGATTACCCAAGCTGTTGTTAATAAAATAGACCAGCATTATGGACGGCATCTTATGTGCTGATGCATGAAGCACTTACACAGCCAGATGTCCACCTAGCACATCTTTACTACTTTCGTAGCGACTTTTATGGTGGTTTGTTTACAATCATAAAAATTTTTTAGTGCAGTTTCTGCTACTTTTCCAGAATTCACGTTATTTATACTTTTCTGTTATTTTCAAGATACAACATACCTCCTCTGATAAAGAATCTGCCCATTGGATGGACTATATTAGTGACAGGTAATTTATCTTTTCGCCCATCAAGTACATATACCATACGTGTCAATTATAAGTATGTATTTGGAGTAAAAATTAGCACCCAACAATCCAAATTACATGTATTACAACATGTTAAAGAAAACCATCAGAAATCTGCCTATTAATATCCTAAACTATCCTTTCCTTACCCTATGACACTTTCCAACCTAATATATAGTTTATCTAATTATTATGCAAATTTTCCGGGCAGTGGTAGCAAAGGCTACTCCAAACCACAGTAGCCTCTGTGATACCTTCTACCTGCGTGTCGGAGTCACATCTGTCGGGAGCAACAATGTGTGCCTGCGTGCCTGGCACTGAAGCCGGAGCTACTGCGCATGTATCGCATTCACCACATGCAGGTAGAAGGGATTGTAGAGGCTACTGGGGTGTGGAGGAGCCTTTGTTACCACTGCCAGGAGAGGTTACTCCACGCCCCAATAGCCTCTCTGGAAAAATTTGCATATTAGGTCTTAAGTGTTATAGGGTACGGAAGGACTTAGGGACTTCTACTGTACCAAAAACAGATGCAACCAGAGCCTAGGAACAGTGGTAAGAATTGGAGAACAGTGGAAGTAGGAACAGTGATAAAAGTGATAAAACTGTGATAAGAGTTGGAGACACAAGCCACAAGGGACCCAGAAGTAGTTTTGTCTACTTTTCCATTTACATATAGCAAAATAACCTCTGTGCTAAAACCTGTCAAATAAAAGAATTTCCTCTAACGACTGGCTAATTATTATTATAATAAGGTCTTCACATGAATGTATTCTACAATATGTATACACAGCATATAGATGACATAGTATATACTGCAACACAAATGATATCTCAAGGAGTTGTACTTTTTTCTCCAAGGCCTGTCAATGATCTCCGTTATTTAATGAAATCTGAGAAGATGCACAGCCTGGGATGGAGACCAAAAGTGCACTGGAAGGAAGGCATTGAAAAAACAAGTATGTGATACCATTTTATATCAGCAGCCATTGGGCTACTTTATTCCAAAAGCAAAGTTAGAATGTACTTAAAGGGGAATTCCCATTTCATCAAGTTAATGTTATTTTACCAATATATTTGGAAATATGTATCAATTCCTCACAGTTTTCTAGAGCTCTGCTTGCTGTCATTCTATAGAAATCTTTTGTGTTTACTTCCAGTGGATAAAAATCTGTGACACAGATGCACGGCTTGTTATATCACAGAGAGTAGCACCAGGGTCAGATTTCTATCCACTGAAAGTAAACATAGAAGCCTTATATAGAATGCCAGGAAACAGAGATGTAGAAAACTATGAGGAATTGATACAGAAAGTATACTGGAAAATTGTATAACTTTTTATAATACAAACAATAACAGAAATTTTGCTGAAATTGGAATACCCCTTTAACATCTATAATGTTACACGGTAATCCTGGGAGAAAGCCTTCTATTGTGAAGATGTATTCACTCTTTCAGGAAATAAATGCCTGCACAGACCAAAATACCTGCAAACTACATGTTAGGTACATCTATTTGATCCTATCTAGGGGATACTAATGGTTCACAGTCAGACCCTGAGAGACTACAAGAACAAAGGCATCGTAGTGAATGACCTGGTGTTGTCCATAATTCCAAGAAGATTAAAGAAAGCACCATCACTCACCGAACAGACAATTCTTTATTAGTGGTCAGCCGTGGTAGAGGGAGGAATAACCAGACACAAAAAGCGGCCGCGGTTTTTCCTCCCTGTACCACAGCTGACCACTAATAAAGAAGAATTGCCCGTTCGGTGAGTGCCGCCTCTTTCTTTCCTCTTCTTGGACTTTTTACAGTCTGATCTCCGTGATGTCCGTTACATGTTCCGTACGGGATGGTGGTTACAACTTTATTGCACCACATATCCTTGCGAGCCTTTGTTGCATTCTGGACTTTGTTGGTGTTGTCAACTCCCTAATTACCTGATCTTTGACTCCAGCGCCACCAATATTGTTCTGTTTTCCTGGTCACTCTAGCAGTGCTTGAGATAATTCCGGGCATTACTTCCAAATGCCTTATACCTCTAATCTATAGCAGAGAAGCTTCACTACTAAGCATGTACATAAAGTGCAGCACACATTCCTCTCAACAAAAAGGGGTATCAGGGGTGCACAAGCCGCGACGACTGGCCACAAGCAGCAGGTCAAGCCATGAGTTGTCATGTGCTCCCTGCTGACAGTCAGAGTCCAATGAACACTTCCATAATGGATGTAACATAACCAATGGAAGCGTTCATTGGTGCAGGAGGCTGGTTAGTAGTGAGTGTAGGAGAGAAGTTATCACTGATCCTGGGTCCTCTCCTGCTGCTCCACTCTGTGTCCTGAATACTGACAATGGTTGTATGCGTTGAGATCAGGACCCAGAGCAAAGTGTCCACAGGGAGGACCCAATGACAAGTACTCGTCAGCTTTACCCTCTCCTTCTCCTGGCACAGCTGTGTTCTGGGTCTTGATTCTGCCGCATAAAACCAGCACGGGAAACAGAACAGAGCGGCACATAAAGGAGAGAAGAAGCTGCAGGGAGGAGAAGTGGAGCAGGAAAGTAGGGGGTTTGATTATTTTTTTTGTGTGCTCTGGGGGTCTCCAGTATTATTGTCTGCTCTGGGGAGTCTCCAGTACTGTTAGTCTGTTATGGGGTCTCCAGTAGTTTTATGTTCTGTGATCTCCAGTACTATTATTATCTGCTTTAAATGCAGGATTTGGTTTCTGGATTGGCATTTTGTGCTGTACTTTGGTTGTTCTACTGTGGTGAATCTAGGGTAGTGGTTATTGCTATGGCCCCTTAAAGTTGACCAGTATGACTATATGGCCCTTGAACCAATAAATGTTGCTCACCCTTGGACTAAATCCTTACATCAGGAGTAGAACAGACATTTAATAAATTATAAATAAAATGTTGAAATTTCTTTATAGGTTTGTGGAGTCTGTCCATTTTATCACAACTCCAGCTCCACAGCCATGACATTCACATCTGTGGGACCAACATGGCAGCCTAAGAGCTTAGTTCTAGTAATTTTTGAGGGGCCGGGGAATCCCTACACTTATACACTTAGGATAGAGAATAATCGTCTTATGCTTTTTTGTACCATATTTTTCTACACATCTGCAAATAATAAACTGAAGGTTTAGATTTGAAAACCTAACATCTGGTTCCTCATCCTCATCCGTGAAAAAAAACCCATTTGTCATCAGTAATGAGTTTAGGTTCGTTCCTACCGGAACCCCCACCAGCAATCACTGCTGGCACTGATCGCAAGTGTTGACGCTGTAAATGGCACCAGCGAGTAAGGACAACATTGAAAGCCAATGACATTTAAAGAATTAACACCCACAGTCGGTGCTGGCAGGAGCATGGACATTGAGCCAAGCCGGAACCAAAGATCAAGTCTGCTCAACACTAGTCATCAGGGATTTTTCTTTTTTTTGCCGACCCCTAAATGACTATTGCTTCGCATGATCTGCATGCATGAACTGTAGGACAGGTTCTAAAACATTTTTTCACGTAAGTGGAAAAAAACTGAAATATGAAAACACTGATAGAAAAGACTGGTCCAGAAAGGCTGCAGTAAGAATCACGGTTGAGAACGGTCACACCAGTGTAAAAGAAGACTTATTCAGTGATCTTGTGCTTGAATCCATACATATATGGAAAGGCGAGGATACAAATTATGTTGTTACGTAAAATAGCACATGTGAGCTTAGAGGAAATGTAGAGCGCTGCCGGCTATCTTCATAGCTGGTACTAGAAATCAGTAATTCCAGGAAGAAAAGATGCACAGGACAATACAGCACGCTGTTCTCGGGCAGTGGGACTTCTGGGGTTTGTACTAATTGTCCTGGCCTGTGGCTACTGAATCTAATGCTATGGACTTGACTTTCTATTTCTAAGTAATAAAGCATATAACTACAGAGGCCATTGATTGGCTGCCCTGGACGGCACCTCTTCTTACAGCCCCATAATGGAAACGACAGGGGAGTTGAGTTATTTTAATACAAAGCTGCATTTAAACAAAAAAAAAAGTGCTATTTTTCTTGATCATTTAATGTCTAATGTCTAAACAGGATTTTTTTCTCTTCCCTTTAAGTCCAGTGGTATAAAAACAATTTCCACAACTGGAAGAATGCGGAGAAAGCATTACAACCGTTTTCTGGCCAAGCACCGCCAGCCAAGAGCAGAGAATTGTGGGAACATATACCCGTTTCTACACCCGAAGAAGATGTGATGTAAAATGTATTAGCTTGAAATTCTAGCCGTTCCATGGTGTGCCTCCAGCAGTGTTGTATGTATGACTGACATTTTATCATAGTATCCTACAAAAGGCTGCAAAAACATGCGGGTCCATCAAGTCTATAGGGCAGATGGCATCGGGCCAAAAGTCGGGAAAACACCCTCCCAAATTCAGAGTTACTACCTGGATAAATGTTTTCCCCCAAATATCCAATTCCCATAAGACGAAACATTTTTGCACTTTCCCCGTGGCTGAACCATCACAATATCCTATGTCTGTGAGGTCTATAGCCTCACTGCTCTAATAGTAAAGAATTCCTACTTGTGGTGATTTTTAAAGGTGTATATATACATTTATATATGTTACTCAGCAATGCACAAGTGTAAGAGTTATAAGTTGTCTGGAGACCTCCATTGGAACCGGTGCTTCAATCTTAGATCGGCAGAACGTGTGGTTGGAAAGCTTATGCACTTATTAATGGCAGCCACCAGGAGTGCTACATTCTGCTGTCACTTATTATGAGCCTTGGATCAAAGCTTGTGGCCGGGACCTCTAGCACCCATAATTGTCCCTGCCTGATGTGCTACAATGTTTGGAATGTTATGAAGGAAAATCTTTACTATATCATCTGCACTTTATTAGTTATGAAATCTCTCAATGTTATTGAAATGTTACTTTTTGTTTTTGGTCTTTACACAATGACCAAAAATATGGATAAAGCATAAAAAGTCCCTATTCCTGGCCCACCTTATTTACAAAACTGTCCTGAGACAGAAAAAAGCCTTATTGGTCAGGCCTAAAACGTAACTTTTATTTATATAAAGTAAACGTGACCCGATTTTAATTACACTCGACTTGTTAAAATTGCATGTTGGGACTGCTATAATACACGTTATACATCATTTGGAGGTGAGTATCTACTCAATGTGTTAGACTTGAATAGTGGATCTCTTCAGCGATCTCACTGAGTAACAGCCTCAAACATGTCATTTAAACCAACATGACTTCCCCGATATGCTTAGTTGGAGCACCAGTGTCATCAGGGGATCAGGGCTACTGATTCGTGTGAGGAGCAGAAATCCACTATTCAAGTGTAACCTAGAGTAGATACTCGCCTCCAAATCATATATAACATGTGAATTATAGCAATCCCAACATGCAATTTTAACAAGTCGAGTGTATTTAATATCAGGTCATGTTTTACTTTATAATATAAATAAAAGTTAAGTTTTAGGCCTGACCAATAAGGCTTTTTCTGTCTTAGGACAGTTTTGTACATAAGGTGTATTGTTGCCTTGGCAGTCCTAAAAGGGCTATTCATGTTGGAAAATTGATGTTTTCCAACCCACACACCACTTTCTCTGAACATGGGCTTACCAGGCTGTAGCCCATTGTCTTTACAATGGTCTACACCAGTTAACCAGTGGGGACTACAGCTGAAATTTGGCTAGGTCAGTGGACCATTTTAGGAAATTTGGTGTGCAGCAGGCCACTCATTCTTAATACATTCCCCCCAATGTGCATAGTATGTTTCTTGTAGTTATATTACTTGTTGGGGTTATGCTGCAGATCCTGTTTTGTATGAAAATGTATAAATTGTACATCTGAACTAAAAAGGTTGTTATGAGATTTTTTTACACAAATTCATTGAATAATGCATGATGGGAGGAGCAGCACTCGTTTTCATTGTGTTCCTAAGAGTCACGCTCCTCCCTTCAGGCCCTGCACAAGGTATAATTCAATGTATCAGCCTTGACTGGAGTGTTCCTTTAATTTTATACTGTAAACATTTACTATGAAGTGCCTATTAATCTGGACATTTGTAATTTAGGAATAAATGTGTTTTATAACATTCACTATTCTGAGTTTTGGTCATTTTCATCATTAAGAGTTATGAGCCCCATGTTCAGGCCACTTTTCTAAAAGATATTCACTTTCAGCAGATGTATTGCAAAATCATCATTTCCTGAAGAAAGCCCCCATAATCACCACATGTTTATGCAGATAACTGCAGTGACCCATAAATTAGCAAATAGCATCAAGAATACATCTGCAGCTACATATACCCATGAGATACTTCCATAGGCGAGATGTAATGAGCTGCCTGTTATAATGCACTACTGTGAGGTCCTGGGAGATTGCAAGACTGCAATGGTAAATCCAGCAAAAACTGTTGGCCAAAACTATATAATGGTGTTTGAAGTATACCGCCACCAAAACTACATAATGGTGTGGGGAGTATACCGCCACCAATACTACATAATGGTGTGGGGAGTATACTGAAACCAATAATACATTATACTAGTGTGGAGAGTATACTGCCACCAATACTACATAATACTGTTGTGGAGAGTATTACCGCCACCAATACTACATAATACTGTTGAGGAGAGTATACCGCCACCAAAACTACATAATGGTGTGGGAAATATACGCCCCCAATACTACAAAATGGTGTGAGGAGTATACCGCCACGAATACTACATAATGGTGTGGGAAGTATACGCCCCCAATACTACAAAATGGTGTGAGGAGTATACCGCCATGAATACTACATAATGGTGTGGGGAGTATACCGAAACCAATACTACATTATACTGTTGTGGAGAGTATACCGCCACCAATACTACATAATACTGTTGTGGAGAGTATACCGCCACCAATGCTGCATAATGGTGTGGGGAGTATACCGCCACCAATGCTGCATAATGGTGTGGGGAGTATACCGCCACCAATACTACATAATGGTGTGGGGAGTATACCGAAACCAATACTACATAATGGTGTGGGGAGTATACCGAAACCAATACTACATAATACTGTTGTGGAGAGTATACCGAAACCAATACTACATAATGGTGTGGGGAGTATACCGCCACCAATACTACATAATGGTGTGGGGAGTATACCGCCACCAAAACTATATAATGGTGTGGGGAGTATACCGAAACCAATACTACATAATACTGTTGTGGAGAGTATACCGCCACCAAAACTACATAATGGTGTGAGAAGTATACGCCCCCAATACTACAAAATGGTGTGGGGAGTATACCGCCACGAATACTACATAATGGTGTGGGGAGTATACCGAAACAATACTACATTATACTAGTGTGGAGAGTATACCGCCACCAATACTACATAATACTGTTGTGGAGAGTATACCGCCACCAATACTACATAATGGTGTGGAGAGTTTACCGCCACCAATGCTGCATAATGGTGTGTGGAGTATACCGCCACCAAAACTATATAATGGTGTGGGGACTAGAACACCACCAATACTACATAACACTGGTGTGGGGAGTATACCACCACAAATACTAAATAATGGTTTGGGGACTTGAATGCCACCAATAATAACTAATGGTGTGGGAAGTATATGCCACCAATACTACATAATGGTGTGGGGACTTGAACGCCACCAATACTAAATAATGGTTTGGGGACTTGAATGCCACCAATACTAAATAATGGTGTGGGAAGTATATGCCACCAATACTACATAATGGTGTGGGGACTAGAACGCCACCAATACTAAATAATGGTTTGGGGACTAGAACGCCACCAATACTAAATAATGGTTTGGGGACTAGAACACCACCGATACTACATAATGGTGTGGGGAGTATTCGCCACCAATACTACATAATGGTGTGGAGACTAGAACGCCACCAATACTACATAATGGTTTGGGGACTAGAACGCCACCAATACTACATAATGGTGTGGGGAGTTTACGCCACCAATACTACATAATGGTGTGGGAGTATACGCCACCAATACTACATAATACTGGTGTGGAGAGTATACCGCCACCAATACTACATAATGGTTTGGGGACTAGAACGCCACCAATACTAAATAATGGTTTGGGGACTAGAACGCCACCAATACTACATAATGGTGTGGGGAGTTTACGCCACCAATACTACATAATACTGGTGTGGGAGTATACGCCACCAATACTACATAATACTGGTGTGGAGAGTATACCGCCACCAATACTACATAACACTGGTGTGGGGACTATACCGCAATCAATACTACATAATTGTGTGTGGACTAGAACACCACCAATACTACATAATGGTGTGGGGAGTATTTGCCACCAATGCTACATAATGGTTTGGCCACTAGAACGCCACCAATGCTACATAATGGTTTGGGGACTAGAATGCCACCAATGCTACATAATGGTTTGGGGACTAGAACGCCACCAATACTACATAATGGTGTGGGGAGTATACTCCACCAATACTACTTAATGGTGTGGGGAGTATACGCCACCAATACTACATAATGGTGTGGGGAGTATACCCCACTAATACTAAATAATGGTGTGGGGAGTATAAGCCACCAATACTACATAATGGTGTGGAGAGTATACGCCACCAATACTACATAATGGTGTGGAGAGTATACCGCCACCAATACTACATAACACTGTTGTGGGGAGTATACCACCACCAATACTACAAAACACTGTTGTGGAGAGTATACCGCCACCAATACTACATAACACTGGAACGGGGAGTATACCGCCACAAATACTACATAATGCTGGTGTGGGGAGTATAAGCCACCAATACTACATAATGGTGTGGAGAGTATACGCCACCAATACTACATAATGGTGTGGAGAAAGACTAATGGTATCCCACCAAGAAAGAGACTGGAGGGAAAAGAGGAATAACCAAGACAGTGTGTAGAAGATAAAACAAAATATTTTATTGCTTACAAGATAAAAATGAACAGGACATGTAGATCAAATACAGTGTGGTGATGACACAGAGAGAATGGCGGTCAGAGCCGAGGGCAGTAAAGGAACCTGAGAATATACATTATGCTGGACTATGTGCAAAGAAAGGGGGGACCCATTAAAGTGCTGGCTGGTAAAAAAATACCGTGCCCGGCCATAGGCCAATAATGTGGGAATCTACCCAATGTTGACTAAAGTCCTTACCGGTTGTAATAGTGACAAAGTGTTCCACTGCCTAGGATGAACCGCCCGCCCGCATCAAGGAAGGCCACAGTATATAAAATATAAGGCGGGATTACAGTATCCCATATCCCGTACAGTGTCTAAAAGAGAAGGGGGCTGTAAAAACCATGCCATCATCGTTTTCTGTCAGCAGAATGTGACTTAGGGTGATGCCACACATGGCCTTTTGAACCCGTTTTTGGCCCGTTTTTAAGCAAAACGCATGCATTTTGCATAAAAACGGGCCAAAAACTGATTCAAAATGGGTTCAAAACGCCATGTGTGGCATCACCCTAAGGCTACATTCACACGGACGTATGAAAACGGCCGTATCAGTACCGTACCGTACCGTTTTTTTACGGATTACATACGGCCACATTCATTTCAATGGATAATACGTCTGACCATTTATATTGGCGTTGTTAGGGCTCATTCACACTGCCGTCTGCGGGGCCGTACATGCGGCCGCAAATTTGCGGCCGCATGTACGTCCCCATAGACGGCAATAGCGGCACGGCGGGGATCCGGTGCCACACATGTGTGGCACCGATCCGGGCCGCACACCGCAAAAAGATAGAGCAAGCTCTATCTTTCGGCGGATGTGCGGCCGTGTGCCGCTATTTCCTATGGAGGGAGGAGGGGTCACCTCCTCCTCACCTCCAGCACACGGCGGTATGCCCGCACGGCGGGCATACCGCGTGTGAATGTACCCTTAACTCCGTTCCGTACCGCACCGTATACTAGCCGTATAAAAATATAGAGCATGTCCTATTTTCTCCCGTATTTCAGTTCCGTATGCCCTAGAAGTCTATGGGGACGTATAAAATACGGGTTACATACGGGTTACATACGTGCTGCATACGGATGAAAAACGTCACGTATATACGGCCCGTAAATACGGGACTGGAGAAATCATACGGTCGTGTGAATGTAGCCTTAGGTTGCAGCTGTATTGGTACTGATTAAACCACACCCGGTTCCTCTGCAGCTCAGCTCTGTCCAGTAAATGGTTAATTTGAGTGATGGATGGCCGATCGACTGCTGGGGGCAGCCCTAATTAGGGCGTTGTAATGTAAAGTTTGTGGCCCATGTATTGCGGAGGGACTGTATTTGTGGGGGCCACAATCTGGACAATGTACTGTGTGTAAACCAGAATGAGGTGTATATTTATGTGGGCTATTCTCTATTCTATAAGGGGCATGGGGGGACAAAATCTGGAGAGTATAATGATCATTGCCAAGGAATTGGAGGCATTCCTTTTAGCTGTATTACAGTATGTGAGGGAGGAGTGTTAGGAGTAGCAGCAGGATAACAGTGTTAGGGGACCAGGAAATAGGAACAATGTAGAACATAGGATGTCTATGTGTAAACTCCACAGGAAGGACACGGGGCTGAAGAGGAGATATGGTGATGCCGGGCCTAATGAAAAGATAGAGAACAACTACAATCCAAGGGCACATCACCTGCAGTCACTGGATGGAAAGATAGGGATTTCTATAGTATTTCCAATTGGGTTTGGAGAAAGCACATTTGAGGGGGTTATGTACAGGAATGGTCACTACTGAAAATTCTGTTACCGTATTTTTTGGACTATAAGGCGCACCGGTTTATAAGGCGCACCATCAATTTATGCCTACTAAAACGTCTAGGTTCATATATAAGGCACACCGGATTATAAGGTGCACCTGATTATAAGGATAAATGACCAGCAGGTGGCAGACCTGTGCACAGTTCAAGGCAGCTGTTGTCTGTAAGTACGGTTCATATATAAGGCGCACCTATGATTTCTAAGAAATTCAAAGGTTTTTTTGTGTGCGCCTTATAGTCAGAAAAATACGGTAATAGGCATTGGGGCCCAGACCTCAGATCTGTTAGGAGCCTAGCAACACCCTGCTACTAGGTATATCTGAATATAGTTTGTTTCTCGATTTGAAGTTATTTTATGACTGGTTTAGCAAGGAACATTCCCTGTATTCCACATTTATTTTTATAGTAATATAATTGAGGTTTCTAATGAGTATGAATATTCACATGTATGTTCTCATTCTTCCAGGTTTAATGAAGCAAATATCTCAGTTAATGTTCAGAACGGCACATTCCAGCCTTATTATGGCACTATTGATGTGAGGCACTCATGGGTACTAATCCCTGTTGTATAATCTAGATGATTGCTTCACAGATATGTTGATTGCCCACAATCTGCTATGAAGTTCTTATGACTTTGCAGTGGTTGGCTAAAGCACAAGACCTTGCTCAGCTAAGCGATTAGAATTGTTTTATGCTTATGGAATTTGGAATATCATTTGACCCTCAATCTCTCCATCCATTTCTTTTGAGCTGAACATGAGTTTATATTTTTGATGCTATGCGAAAAGTAACAAATAAAAATACAAAAATACACTGGGAGATTTTTTTTTCCACTCAATGTTCCATACAGACGTGAAAATCATCCATCAAGTTCAATATGGATATTTAGACCATTGACATGTTGTATTTGCAGACCATCGTTGGCCATTAAAGTTGATGGAACAGTAAAAATTACAAAAAGAACACTTAGTTCTTCTAAGTTGTTCTAAAAAGATGATCTGTATTTTGCTTTAAAAAAAAAAAAAGAGAGATGAACCTGGTGCTTATTGGCACGTGTAACAAGTGGAAGCAGTCCTAAGAGTCCAGTGTATGGTAATACAAGACCCACCTGACTGAAGTTGGAGAACACTTTCTTTTTTCTGGCACCCCTGCTACAGCCCGAGCCAATCTACATATAACATATGCATATTTAGTTTGACAGTTTTTTCACAGATTTTGATATTAACAATCCCGATTGTATACATGTACCTGAAGGAGAAACAAATGAAACTAAATACCGATGCTAAATAGAAGACTTTTAATTTAAGGTCCATTCCTATTAACCTGCATGCATGGAAAGCTACCTTCCATCATCTTCTCCCCGGTGCATGTAAGTGATTGATTTTGCAACACACTTCGTTTTCCAAATTCCACGGTTTTTCTGAATCCGTCGGGCTTTCCGACGGCCACACCCCCTGATTTCTGGCACATGAAAAGTCGGAAAGTCTGACAAAAGTGTGCGCACGGACCCTTAGTAAATAAGCCCCAGCATGTGAATGTGACCTAAGGGCGCCTTCCCACGTGGCGTTTTTGTTGCTTATTTAAACGCATACAAAATGCAAGTGGGAGGGGGTTTGGCCGAAACGCATATATACGTTTGCACTGAAACACATGTGTTTCAGACAGACCCCCTCCCACTTTTGGATGCGTTTAAAAACGTGACGAAAATACCACTAGGGAAGGCGCCCTAAGGCCAGCGGCACATGTTTTCACGTGCTGAAGTAACATTGTGTTTGCATCGCATCATGTGAATGCGCCATCAGTTACAGGGGAAAACGAACACCTGTGACTGGGGATTCGGATCAGAGCTGTACTGATTAACCCCTTTAGACCCGGCGGTCATGTGACCACCGAGTCTATGAAGGCGGTGGCTAAGCCAGCTCTGCTCCTCTCTGCATCAAGCCAGACTTATATATAATGCAGGTTTTTGTGTAGGGATAAATTTTTCATTTGTAAGATCAAAAAGTTCTTTTATTGTTCATTAATGCGCACACTACACCCCATCTCATCGGAAAAAAATGTAGATATTTTCTGACAATTTATTAAAAAAATGAAATATACATGGTCTTAAGTATTCAGAGCCTTTGCTGTGACACTCATATTAAACTCACATACTGACCATTTCCTTCTGATTCTCCTTCAGATGGTTCTACTCCTTCATTGGATACCAGCTGTGTTTAATTAAACTGATTGGACTTGATAAGTCCACAGTGTATGTCAGAGCACATGAGATTGATGAGGTCTAAGGTACTGCCCAAGGAGCTCAGAGACATAATTGCAGCAAGGCACAGATCGCAGCAAGGCACAGATCTGGCCAATTCAACAAAATAAATTCTTCGGTACTCAAGTTTCCTAACTGCACAGTGGCCTCCATAATCCTTAAAGGGGTATTTCTAGAATAATCATAATTCATATTCAAATTGGTCATTAAAGGGGTATTCTCGTCTGGGCACTCACATTCAGTTTCATTAATCTGCCATATGTAAACATTTCTTCAATTAGATGTTATTTAAAACAATGTTCCTGTGTGAAGATAATTTCTCATAAATGTAGTCATGTTGTCCCTTAGAAACGAGATAGCTTCCCTGGATACGGCCACCTCTACTGGAGGGATTGCACAAAGAAACAATTGTTTTGTATATGGAGTTACTGCATGTCCTACAGCCATCCTGTGGTAATGATTGCTGAATCCAGGAGGTCAGGCAGGACTATAGCGTATGTCTGGCCACCTCTGCCAGAGTGGGAGGTGGTCGTATCCGGGGAAGCTATCTGGTTTCTAAGGGACAACATGGCTACATTTATGAGAAATTCTCTTCACACAGGAAATTTTTTTTTTTATAACATCCAATTGAAGAAATGTTTATATATGGCAAATCAATTTAATTAAATGGAAATGCCCTGATGGGAATACCCCTTTAAAATATAAGCTAATATGTAATGAGTTGTTATTTAAAAATGTTTTCCTCTTAGCAGAAGAATGTTGGGATATATACTGTAATGAAGAATTAAAATCGTACTGGTCCTTTAATTAGTCCAGTGATTTTGTCCCTGTAGAGAAGACACAGGACACATCCTGCACCTGCAAGCCATGTGATCATCATTATGTTTGGCTGTAGTCGGTTGCTTGCAGTGTATCCAGTATGACCGGTGTTGTAGTGAGATGTCATCTCAGTGGAGCAATGTGCAGTTATGGCAGTTATACACATCATTACTATGGTAACAGAGTGAGACAATCTGTTAGATCAGCATGAGAGGCAAGAGCTGTTACTAAGAATTTAGGGATCATGGGAGATGTGGTATCCTTTGGCAACCACCTTGGAGCTAACTCTGCTTACTTTAGAAAACCCATAAAATGTGTGTCATAAAAGCAAACTATTTTAGCTCTGTTTTGTGATTAATGACACTTAGGATGTAAATTTTCTCCGGAATACCCCTTTAAATGGAAGAAGTTTTTGAGGACCACAACTCCTCCCTCAAACTAGTCATCCAGCCAAACTAAGCAAATGTGGGAGAAGCGCCTGGGGGAGAGAGGTAAAGAAGAACCCCAATATCACTGTGGCTGAGCTCCAGAGATGCAGTAGAGATATGGGAGAAAGTTCCACAAAGTCACCTATCACTGCAGCCCTCCACCAGTCGGGGCTTTATGGCAAAATTTGCCAACAGAAGCATTTCCTCAGTGTAAGTCTACATTCATGTGACCGTAGGGGGACATACACAAGCTTGCGGCTGTACATACGTCCCTCATAGGCTGGCAATGGGCGCACAGAGCGATACAGTGCTGCACACGTGGATCGCTATGGAGATGGGATGGGTGACCTCTCCTCCTCTTCATGGCACCGGACATATGCCCCCCACCGGCCATAGCCGTGCATGCATATGTCCGTGTAAATGTACACTAAGACATGAAAGCCTGCTTACAGTTTGCAAAAAACACATGAAGGACTCCCAGACTATGAGAAATAAGATTCTCTGGTCTGATGAGATGAAGATTTATTTTTTTGGTGTTAATTCTTATAAATATTTGTGAAGAAAGGATAAATGGGGCCAAGTACAGAGTTATACTGGATGAAACCCTCTTCCAGAGTGCTGGACCTAAGACTGGGCCAAAGGTTCACCTTCCAACCAGACAATGTCTAAGCACACAGCTACAATAAGAAAGCAGTGGCTGCAGAACAACTCTTTTACCATTCTTGACTGACCAGCCAGAGCCTTGACTTAAACCAGAATGAGAATCTCTGGAGAGACTTGAAAATGGCTTCCACTAACGTTCACCATCCAACCTGAGCAAACTGGAGAGGATCTGCAAGGATGAGGCAGAGGATCCCCAAATCCAGGTGTGAAAAACTTGTTGCATCATTCCCAAGAAGACTCATAGCTGTACTAGCTCTAAAGGTGCTTCTACTCTGAATCTAAATACTTATGACCATGTGATATTTCATTCTTTCTTGTTTAAAAGACTACCACCAGGATAAAGAATTGTGAACCAAACACACTGACATACTGGTCTGTGCGGCCTCTGGCCCGAATCTCTTCATCTAGGTTCTTATTTTTTTTTTTTTTTAACAAGGAAGGCTTTTAACATTATGCAAATGAGCCTGTGGCACGTTGGGCTCCATAAGTGTTAATGGAGCCTGGAGCCCCTCAGCTCATTTGCATAATTGTTAAAGCCTTTTTTTTCTTAAAAACAAGGGCATAAAAAGCTTAGGAGCAGATCCTGCCAGAGGGTGCGCAAAACAATATACAGTGTGCTTGGCTTACAACCCTTCATCCTGCTAGTAGATATCATTTAGAAAAAATCTATATTCCTGCGGGATGGGGTGTAGTGTATATTAATGGGAACCTGTCACCAGGGAACTAATTGTCACTAAAGAAAGGTTGCAGAAGCTTATTACACTTACAGTGCAAATATTCCTTTATGTCTTTTCTAAGCATTTGCATTACAATATAATTGTGTTATAACTTACCTTGCACCCTGCCAAAATCCTGAAAAAAAATCAAGGGATGAAGGGTGGCACAGTGCATATAAATTGGATTAAAATCCAATGCGGGTGCAAGATAGCGAGGTCCGACTCAAGGACTCAGGGTTGTCAAAATATCCAGGCAGAGAAGCAGAACTCCATAAGTTTCAATTCTTTATTCAGGTGTGGACAAAAAGCAACGTTTCAGCTAACTCAATGTAGCCATCTTCAAGCATTGTGAGACAGTGTTACAAGGCTCGTTTAAATCCCCCGCAGGGTATGACATCATTATCAATTAGTGACAAGAAAATGAATAGTTTTACATATCAGTGTCAAAAGATGTGCATAGTACATAAGTGTATACAAGGATTTGAGTGTAATACAATACGATCCATGTTGTTAAAAATTAGAGATAAAAAAGTATAAGTATAAGTTACCAGGAAGACATTCACCCCAACGTGCCAGGGTATCGTTGTTTGCAAACATTGCTATGAGACCACCACGCAAACCGCGGCATTAAAGCGAAAAATATACAGGCTTTGCCACTTTATTATTCGCTTTAATGCGTTTTGAAATGCATTATAACAGCTGAGGAGAAGTGATTTCCCCAATTACATTACTGTTAACATTTGCGTTTACAAAACGCAATATAAACTCAATGTTAACACATGCATTAACATTGCGTTTTGTAAATGCAAATGTTAATAGTAATGTAATAAGGCAAATCACCTCTCAGTTGTCGTAATGCTTTTCAAAAAACAAGGAAAACGCAACGGGTGACCGAGCCCTGAGGGCGCGTTCACGCGTTGCTTTTCGGTTGCTTTTTCATTGCGTTTAAAACGCATATACAACAGCTGATGAGAGGTGATTTGCCTAATTACATTACCGTTTACGATGCGTTTGTTAACGGAAATGTTAACAGTGATGTAATTAGGTAAATCACCCCTCCTCAGCTGTTGTATATGCGTTTCAAACGCAATGAAAACGCAGGTCAAAACGCAACGTGTGAACGCGCCCTCAGGCTTTGGGCTTGACTAATTTAGCTTAGTGCTTAATACATGAGTATGTGAGTCTTTTGGTTTTTTTGAGACTTGTCTGAAAAGCCGCACAGTAGTCTCAAATGTTTAAGCAACCCTATTATTATTATTATTATTATTATGCCTATGCCTGCTCTGGACTTTTTTAGACATCTACTTCTATGGTAAATAAGGCACAGCAGTGTAACACTGTCACAGAGAACTTTGTAAAACTGGTTTAAAAGTCACATTTTGACACAATTAAAAAGTCACAAAATAGAGAGAAAAAAAACTAAACAAAGTTTGATAAAATGACCCCTAATGTAATTGCACTGCAAACACCTTGGGAAAATGTTTTGCAAGTAGAAACATATGTTTCCATGTATATGTATACACATTGCTAATTACACATTGTATGCATTTTGGTGACAGCGTATACATGATTATAATACAAATTTTCTGTGCGCTTGCAATGAGCTTTAAAACACAAAGATGCAAAAAAACAAAGTGAATACAGTCTAAAACTTCATCTTCTTGATGTAGTATCAGAAAAGTGCATTGTCCTCAGAGCCGATCACATGATGGTGGTCACACCGCATGGACATTCCTTGCCTGTAGGTCTGTCATATGCCATTCACATGAATGCCTCCACATATATACATCAGTATAAACTCGGACTTCCCAGTGAATGAACAAAGCCCTGGGAAAGGCTCCTCTGGCCCGGTATATAGGCAGGTCCAGCCAATTACACACATCACGTGGGTCTCCCAGCCAGGGATTAGGAGCAGTAGCAGTCCTGACACATAAACCCTGTGTGATCACCGTTAATAGAGCTATTAGCGCACAGGCAGTAAATAGCTGCTCCATTAATCGGCGCTGGAAAACCGAGGCGTTACCGCACGTCCTCCCCGCAGATGACAAGTCCAGCTATCTGCTTAGTATAAGTTTAGTTGAGGTTTGGCTTCTGTACCACTGACCCAGTTATGGCTTATTCTAGGACATCTCTATGGACTCTGCTGCTATTCGTGTCCTGCGCACAGGTGGTTCAGGCTCAGTTCCCCAGGACTTGTACCACGGTGGAGACGCTCGTCAGTAAACGCTGCTGCCCCCCGCTGGGATCCGACCCGACTAATGTGTGCGGGATACTGGAGGGCCGGGGCAGCTGCATCTCTGTAGTGGTGGATGAGCGGCCCTGGAGCGGACCCTACACGCTCCGGAATGTGGACGATCGGGAGCGCTGGCCCCTGAAATTTTACAATGCCACGTGCAGCTGCACAGGTAAGTGTCTGCACCCAGCTATATATGGTAGGGATACCCCTAGTCTATAACAAGGGTGGCTGCATAGATCATCAGTGTATTGCATAGTTAATTGCCTCCACCCAGATGTATACGGTAGGGATAAATGTATTCTGAGAAGGGTGGCTGCATGGATCATCTGTGTAGTAGACAGGTAAGTGCTCCCATCAGGCTCTCTATAGTAGGGATACATGTAATATATGGGAAGGGTGGCTGCATGGATCAGTCTAGTGCTCAGGTAGAGAATATTATGTATCTTATTTAGCAAGTCTTTACTATGAAGAGAGAGGCTCTCTGAGAAACTTTGTATGGAGGTGATAGTTTAACATCATTGTAAACATTTGGTAGCAATGTATTTGTGTTTTCAAATATTATTTAATAAACTGATGGGAAAATGCTAAATACAGTAGAAACTTGGATTATAAGAAACTTGTTTTGCGAGTAAGTCTTTTGTAAGACAAGCTGGCTTTTTACCACAAACTGTAACGTTTCAAGCAAAACTTTATATCTACTATGCTGTACCCCCCTCTCTCACAAAATTGTATAATCAAATATGAAAAAAACTAGAAGAAATAAAGGGGCTGGATGCTGTACTACACATGACTAATTAGTTATGTGGTGTGGAACGCATCGTCTTGGTTTCAATGATTTCCCATGGGATAACTTGCTTTGATATACAAGCATGTTCGAAGAACGAATTATGCTCATAATCTGAGGTTCCACTGTATGTGTATCATACCATACATGGTTTTAGGTAGTTGAACTTTATTTTTGGTGTATGGGTGTTACAACTGTTCTAACTGTTTGCTTCTAAACATAATGTACAGAACTTGTGAATGCAGCCTTACATACAACTGCTGTCTTCCCTGATTCCTGCCTTCACAATGCACAATCTATGGAGAAGAAGAGTTCACCATAAGACACTTTTGACCGTACCAAACATTATCACTCAATATATCCTTTACCCAAAATCTGCTGAGAAGCTCTCTAAAAAAACAAGCCGGCAGGTGAAACGGAATCTGATTTATCCAGCATATAGCTTATTCTATAACCTCTTTATATCCTCTTTAATCTTTCAAATATATTTTCAGATTTTAGATATATATTTCTTTACAGTATTGCCAATCTCTGGGCACAGGGACATATGAAATTAACATTCATTTTAAAATCACTACTTGTGATAATTCAATCTTTTTTGTTCTGCTGAAATCCTGCGAGGTATGGATGTATGATGTTGCATACATTGCATCTGTATTTTCACAGGTCTGGAAGTCACTTTTTCCCCAAGTTTATATTATATAGTACAGGTGAGACACTAATGCAACACAGACACTTTATGCACATGTACAGTTACTTCCAGGACCTTGCTTACCTGTATCCCCATCCAAAGGAACGGAAGTAACTGTATTGGGTGTATCTAAGGTCAGCTGGTCAATTTTGCTTTTAACCAGGTATTTGGTATTGACCAAGGTTAATTAGCTATTTGATTGCAGACTAGAAGCATTGGAAGTTATCTGTAGCAGTAGTTTACTTCCAACCTTTGCAGAAACATTCGTTAGACGGATGGTGCAATGTGTTTCCACAAACTGTTCTCAACAGATGCCTCATTACTGAAATATTCCCTGGACTCGTCCTCGTTATTGCCGCCAGTGAGGTCTTTTTAGGAAAGCACTGGACTCTTCCCAATGAGGCATAAGAATGTAAATTATATTGCACTTGAATGTTTATTTAGTGGTCAATGTATTCATTTTTAAGGAATGATGAAATATATTTTTAGTATATCTGTAAACTACATCAATGAAAGGTAGCTTCCAAAATATGCAATTTCTTTATGATTAGATATGTCGCTTATAACAGGAACTCCCAAGATATACACTGCTATTCACTATCTCCTACAGCTGTCACCGCAAAAAGTTATGACTCCTAGGTTAAGTGGTTAAACATCTTGATCTACTGTGGATAATATGGGTATATTATATGATGGTATTATATCATGTGGATATTTTAAAATTCTCCTATAATGTGAAATTTTAAGGCCATTGGCTACATTACCTTATGTTTTTTGTGTGGGGGCAGGATATTAGGAAATTTAGCAATATACATCTATTAGGGAAGCATTGTGTCTTTTCCCTCATTAGTGATTGTTCAGGGGCAGAGATCACATGACCCTCCATCTGCAGCCATTTCATGGACAGGGGTGTCTAGATGATGAGGTAAAAGACAGGAGGCCAAACTTTACATATAGAGAAAGTGGTGCAGAACTCTTAATAGATGTATATTGGCAGATTACCTAATATCCAGCTCCTACACTTAGGGCTCTTTCATATTAATGTTGGTTCTGTGATTTCCATGGATGCCATTCAAAGCCATTGATTTCTATAAGCTTGTATTTTCACTGATCCGTTGCCTGTGGAAAAAATGATGGAACATGTCCTATTTTTTTTCACGGATGCGGATAACGGAAGGCAATAGAAGTCTATGGGTCCTCAAAAAAAAAAAACATATATTTTTTTTTTTCACTGATGAGGCAGAAAAACCAGGTGTGATGTTTTCAAAGTGATGTTAAACCTTCAGGTTTTTTTGCGGACACGGAGACAAAACTGATGCATCATGGAAACAAAAACGGAAAAAAAACAGACACAATGGATACAAAGCGCAACTGGTGCGCAACTGAAATTGACCGCCAACGCTAATGTGAAAGAGCCCTAACGCATACATATTACAGAAAACATGATGTAAAGTGGCCAACGACTAACTGCACACAGGGAACAGACTTCCACTCACTGATGTGCAGCAAAATCTGTGGTGAACCCCTATGATTCACTGTGGATTTTCTTGTTGATTTGTACACCTTAAAATCTGCAGTTCATCAATTTTTTTTTTGCCACTTTTGCATTAGTCGAAGATTCAAAGGTTGTCTTTTTTTTTTTTTTTTGACCCAATATAGTTATACTATTCCATTGAAGGTAATTGAAGTAGGAGGATTTATCCATGCTTTAATCTATTTCCATTAGGTAACTTTGCAGGCTACAATTGTGGAGAATGTAAATTTGGCTGGATGGGACCGAACTGTGACCTAAGGCGACCGCCGGTTGTACGGAAAGATATTCACTCTCTAACTCCTCAGGAGAGAGCACAGTTCCTGGACGCTTTAGACCTTGCCAAAAACACCGTTCATCCTGACTATGTGATCGCTACTCAGCATTGGCTTGGACTTCTTGGCCCAAATGGGACCGAACCACAAGTGGCAAACACCAGCATCTACAATTTCTTTGTCTGGCTCCACTACTATTCGGTCAGAGACACATTGCTAGGTTTGTACATTTCTTTTTGTCTTTAAAATGTTTCTTCACTTCAAGGCTGGAGCCACACATACATTTATGTTATGCATTCTTGTGCTGGGATCAACCTCTCTTGTATGTATTTTAGTTATTTATTTTGTAGCAGTTTCTTTCAGCCAAACTCTATATATCTTATGGTACGTATGGTAAAAAAAACTTCTTTAGTTTCTTCACTTAAATCCTCTGCAGAATGCCTGTTCAAAATTATAAAATGATGTTCGCTAATAAGTGATACCTCCTAGTGTAAGGATGCCCTGGCCATTTACAGTTATTGTTTGACTTGCCCATTTAATGTGAAGCCTCATCGCCATAATCAGCTAACAAGAAATTTTTAACTGTTTAATAGAAAATAGTGGTGGCACACATTGTAGGTGGCCACATAACAACCTGAAGACCCGTCCTTGTCATCTCCCAATTAGGTGTGGTGCCTTCCTAGTACGTTCACGGGTGATTAACATTCTACTGAGAGACCTACACCACTCCCTGCAAAATGTGATGTCATCAGGGCTGATCCATGTAATTACATAGATTTTCTTCTATGGCATCTCTACTATTATTGGGATGTTTATGCAATTTTCTGATGTAACAGCTTTTAATGCATCAGCTGAAAAATGTAATTGCACAGACATACTCCATCTTCTATTTCTATTAAATCTGGTGTGTCATACACCGCTGTGGGGATTGTATTCCCAGTGTCTTAAAGGATGCAGATTAGTCATTTAAAGGGTATCTACCACCAGGATGAAGGACTGTATGCAAATGAGCTTGAGGGGCTCCAGGCTCCGTAAGTGTTAATGAAGCTTGGAGTCCCTCAGGCTCATTTGCATACAGTCTTTAATCCTGGTGGTAGATGTCCTTTAAGCATTTGGATCTTGGATTTGGCTTTGGTGAATCTGGGTTGTCCATGCCATATACAAACAGGGTTATTTAAATGGCTGTTACCCCGGTATGTACTTCCACAATGCTTGACCTGGTCCAGATTTCTGTAACAAGTAAAGAGTATTAAATGACTCTGAGGCCTAAACACCTAGCTGGTAAATGCATCTCTTGTAAGAAGCTATTTGTATTTTACAGTGGTGTAACTAGAGTCCTCTGGGCCCCGGAGCAAAATTCCTTATGGGACCCCCTCTTATAATGAATATAACTAATAATACCTCTACCTTTTAACAAGGGACTCCCGAACCACCCAAGGGAGATTGTTTTGTAAACAGTCCACTATATAAACCCAAGTTCTCCCTTTTTGTTGCCAAGTGTCACCAATATATTTAAGCCAAGTTTTTGACAAATGTCGCCCTTCTTTACCAAGTGCCCCCACCCTTGCAAAAAAAAAATAAAAAATTGTGGTCGCCTTGCCATGATTCCCCCTGTGAGAAGCAGGTATTTTGGCACCCTAAGTAGGTTAAGCAAATTGCTCTCAACTTTTCCACAACTAAGGGCGCATTCACCAGAAAGTGTGTCTGCCGGGCTGTAGCTGCATCTAGAGGGCAGATGTTGTTCTTCTAAACTGAGGACCTGTGGGCCTCTCTCTCAACGGGCCCAGTCGCAATTGCACTCCCTGCGACTGTTACGCCACTGGTATTTTCAGTTATTTATTTCTTAAGCTGTGGAGAGCAGGGTAGAAATTATTTTAGAAATGAATAAGGATAAGAAATCTTAAATTAAAAATTGACCCTGCTTTGTACTGTGCATTTATTGTCTATAACCTGCATATGAATGTGATCTATTGATTTTTGTCGTATGGAATAAGTTGGTGCATGAATCTCACTTTTAACAACTTTCAATGAATTTTTCAGTTCTATAAAACAGACTGATTCTATATGTTCTGTTCTTGGAAGTAAAGCTGATGTATGATAAAAATAGTGTGTATTATATTTACATTTTACAATATTTTTATTCTGTAGATTGCAACCTGTTGTTATGATGAAGAATTGTTATGGCATTGTGTGCCTTCCAAATGTAATTTGCCTTGAGATCAATATCTTATTCTGTTCAGCTTTCCACAAAACATTAAAATGTACTGGACCTAAAACTGTTCTCTGCAGCATCATTAGTCAGTTTTACTAGGCTAATCATAATCACTTCTATCAAATTACTAAACTGACATCTAATTAATCATTTGATTGTCTGAAAGAATATGCAGCATAAAGCTCATTTATCCTTGTACAGAACCTTTATGCTGCGATAGATGGAGCAATTCTATATATTGGATGCATACGAGACAATGCTTTCCAGTATTTCTTTTTCTGAATTTTCATAGTTTTTTTTTTTTTTCTCCCCCCTCAAACTTTAGGGCCTGGACGCCCATTTAAAGCCATTGACTTATCTCATAAAGGACCTGCATTTGTCACATGGCATCGGTACCACCTGCTGTTGCTTGAGAGAGATTTACAGGTAATTTTTATGAGTTTAATCAGTTATGAATTTTTATGACTGTTTATGAGTACTAACCCATAAATTAAATGTCTTTAAGGGGAACCTGTCAGCACATATACAGCTAATGCTGGGTTCCTATAGAGCTCTATTAACTGACTGACACCCTTCTTTTAGCTAAAAATAGTTTTGCTTACATCCACATAAATCACCTTTTATCTTATATTACCTGGCATCAGGGGTGTGTGTCCTGCTTGGCTGTCCCCTCCCGTCTAATCCTCCCCATGCCTTATGCCTCCTTACTGGTCAAAGTTCATGTTAAGTGACCAGAGTGACATCATCTCAGGTCCTTTAACCTCTTAACAATAGCAAGCTGTACCCCATGAATGTATCTGACCACATGAAGTCACAGAAGCCTCCATGGACTTCTACTCCTCTCCATGCTCCATGGAGGCAGCTGTGATTTCATGTAATCGCCTACATGGTGTACAGTTTGCTATTATGAGATGGCTAAAGGACCTGCAGTGATGTCGACACTTGTCATGAATGTAACACAAGGCACTGCGAAAAAAAAATTTACACAATATTTCCCATATGTACATGGAGCTTTATATGTTGAATATTAGCAGATAGTCCCTAAGTACAAGGAGACAGGGCAGTGATTTGAAGAGACACAGAGCTGTTAGTCAGAATAATGGGGCATGGTTCACTGCCAGCCGGAGAGGGAGAAGAGTCATAAAAGCTAATTTGCAGATCAGAGAAACATCTGTAATTAAGGTACAGTGCCCCACTGGCAGATAATTTTAGGTGATATAGGGAGGACTTGTAACCCTTTATCAGCAGGCATTGTTACTCAGGGTGGTCAAAATCTGGTTACAGGTCCTCTTTAAGTATTAAATGAAATGGTATTGCACTGCAGTTACTGTTCCCTCTTCATTTTTTCATTTTGTAGTACTATATTGGAGGTTCATTGTGGCTGGTATGTGCTGTCCTAGTGTTGTTGGACCTCTTTTTGCTTTTGGTCAGTTTTTGGGGTTTTTATCATATGGGTCCATGATAACATAAACACATTAACCCCTCAAGGACCCAGCCGATTTTTCAAATTGGCCATGTGTCACTATATACGATTATAACTTTAGAATGCTCTAACTTACCCAGGTGATTTTCAGTGTGTGGTTTTTTGTTTTGGGACATGTTGTACTTTACCAAAGTGGTATATTTTGGTTGACATTTTTGTATTTATTTAGGGGTTTAAAAGATGTATTTATAATAAACTCTCCACAAAGTACCTCAAACTATTTAAAACGGCCCTGATTAAGCTTGTTAACCGTTTAGTGAACATGAAATATAACAAAATAGAGGAATTTTCAAATTTTGACAATCTTTCTTTATTTAGCCCTTAAATTTATATGTTCATGCAGGATAAAATGAGAAAAAGAGTCTGGCAATACCCCACATGTGGATGTTAAACATTTTAAGGGCCCATAACAGAGCGCAGAATTTTTTGAGGGCATATTTTGTTGAAACTAGCTTCATTTGCTGAGCCGATACCATACCAGACCAAGGGGAAACCCCCACAAAGTTACCTAAATTGAAACTTAACCCTAAAGAAGTATAGTAACACTATTTTATGGTGGCTATACCACATTGATTACAACTTTCTTGGTGGGAATGTAAAATAAAATCTATTCTAAATTAATATATCATAGATATCACATTATTTATGTTCTATTGCGCAGTACAATTATGGTGATATCCCATTTATGTAAAGCTTTTTTTTTATTTAAAAAAAAAAAACACATTTGGAAGAAAACCTATTGTTTATGCATAGCAGTATTAGGGCTTGCTTTTTGCATGAGGAGTTGTACTTTTTATTGGGATCGTTGTGGCTTAAATGTGACTTTTCCACCACGTCCCCCATGACGGCCACCTGGAGGATGCCCTTTGACCTCTGTGGGAACAGGAAGGAGAGAGGTTAAAAGTCCCCTCCCAGCATCCTCCCACCAGTGTTCTTCCTGTTCCCACAGGGTCAGGATGGAGAGAAGATCTCTCCTTGCATCTCCAGGTGTAAGGGGGGACGTGAACACCTACCGTCGCGCGGTCCTCGACCAAGCCACGCAGGTCGGGTCCACGGGCGGCTTCGGCCCTCCCTGGTCATCCCCGTCCGGCCTGATGGAACACCGCTCGTCCCGCTGGCAGCGGCGCCTAAGGGAGAGCGGTGGCGCTCCGTGCGCTTTAAATTCAAATCCCGGTGTGTCGCGCGGAGGCTGATGATGACTTCCGGCGCGACCGGAAGTGACGCCCCGATGCCGGGTCCGGAGCTTGAACGCCGGCTGCAGCCTTCAACAGGGGGATGGGCTCCCCTAGAAGGTATTTAAACTCAGGTTTTTGCGGGTAGGCGTTGATCTGAGGTCTAAGATCAAGTTTGGTTCTGGACTCTCGTGCAGCCGTGTGTTTTTGCTCCCTGCCGTCACAGCCATGTCTGAAGAGGCAGATGCAGGCTCTCTCCACCCGCTGGTACTTGTAAGTGCGCTGGAGGTGTCCTCCACATGTTACATGTGTATATATTATGTTTTTACGGTCTCCTGCAAAAAATTCTCCTCCTTTCCCTTCCAGGAGGAATCTGGTGGAAAGGGGAAAGGCAAGGAGGAGAAGCAGGAGAAAGGGGGCAGAGTGGCGAAATCTAAATCAAAATCATCCGATGTTCAGAGCAGAAGATGTAATATGTGCTTTAGCAAGTTACCTGATACGCATAAGAAACCGATATGTAAATCTTGCATTGACAAACTATTGAGGGACGAAAAAACCTCCTTTATGGATGAGATTAAGGAGTTTATTGAAGAAAAATTTGTATCCCTCACCTCAACCTCTCAGATTCCTCAGGGCCCCTCCCCTAAGAGAGCCCGTAGGGATGCAGATTTAGCCACTCCGGTATCGGATTCAGATGTTTCCGAATCTCCGTCATGTTCTTACGGAGACTCAGAAGTAACACATTATGATTTACAAGAATCTGAAGCCAGGTATCTGTTTCCTATTGAAGAAATGGAAAGATTACTCAAAGCTGTAAGGGATACTCTAAATGTCGAAGATATAATCCCTCCTAGATCGGTCGAAGAGGATCTCTTCGGAGGATTGAGGACCAAAAAGCGAAGGGTCTTTCCTGTTAATAATACCCTGAAAGATCTGATCACGGCAGAATGGCAAGAACCTGAGAAGAAAATAGCGGTTTCTAAGAATTTTAAGAAACGACTTCTGTTCGATCCTGAAGATTCAAAGATCTGGGACGCATGTCCTAAAGTGGACGTACAAGTCTCCAAGGTATCCAAGAAGATGGATTTACCTTTTGAAGATGCGGGGCAACTACGGGACCCTATGGACCGTAAATCCGAGGCACTACTCAGGAAAGTATGGGATACATCCATGCTAAATCTGAAGACTAATCTGACGGCCACCTCGGTAGCCAGAACACTACTCTTCTGGCTGAAGGAGCTAGAAAACCACATTAAAGACCATACCCCTAGAGAAGTTATCTTAGAGAATATTCCTCTCCTCAAGTTAGCAACAGCCTTTCTAGCTGATGCCTCAGCGGAGTCCATCCGATTTTCTGCTAAAGAGGGAGCTCTATCCAACGCATCAAGGAGAGTGCTTTGGCTGAAGCAATGGGGAGGGGACATACGCTCAAAAACAAAATTGTGCGGAATCCCCTTTTCAGGCGAGTTCGTCTTCGGCCCGGACCTTGACGCCATTCTCGAGAAAGCTGCCGACAAGAAGATGGGGTTTCCGGAAAATCGTCCTGACACCAAGAGGAAATTTTTTCGTGGCCCCAAGGACCAGAGGGAGAGCTACAGAGGAAAGGGCAAACAAGGTCGTTGGAGCTATCCCAAGGGAGGCAGAGGTCGTGGCTTCTTGTTCTCCTCAAATAGTGACCCATCAAAAAGTAAGAAGCAGTGACGCCAGGGTTGGGGGAAGACTTACATTCTATGCTTCCCAATGGGAGAAGATAACATCAAATCTCTGGGCAAGAGATATTGTAAAAAATGGTTACAGAATAGAATTCTCCCGTCTTCCCCCACAGAGATACTTCCACCCATCCTCTTCATCCCCTTCTACACAGGTCACCATCTGGCAGGAGGTCCAGAATCTGCTACAACTGGGGGCCATCCTGAGAGTTCCGCCCAATCAGGAGGAACAAGGATTCTACTCTCCCCTGTTTACAGTGAAAAAGCCCAACGGATCGAATCGTCTTATAATAAACTTGAGAGAACTAAACCGCTTTATAATATACAGACGCTTCAAGATGGAGTCGGTAAGATCCGCTATACCCCTCATCCACCAAAACTCCTTTATGTGCACCATAGACTTAAAGGACGCCTATTATCACGTTCCCATCCACCCTTCATCTCAGAAATATTTAAGATTTTCTGTTCTTTCTTTGGAAGGGGTAACTCACCACTTTCAGTTTTGCGCACTACCCTTCGGAATATCTTCCGCTCCCAGGGTATTTTCCAAACTGATGATAGAGGTGGTGGCTTTCTTAAGAAATCAGGATGTGTCTGTCGTTCCCTACCTAGACGACTTCTTGATCATAGCCAATACCAGCTTAGACCTAATCAGGGTTCGGGATCTTACGGTTTCTACACTCACAAGTCTGGGGTGGATCGTCAACTTTCAGAAATCAAGTCTTTCTCCCCTTACCCAGATAAAATTCTTGGGAGTAATCTTAGACTCATGTCGCCAAATCTCTTCTCTTCCACAGGACAAGAAGGACAACATCAGACACCTCGTAATTTCATTCAGGAAAAAACCATACGTTTCAATCCGAACAGCGATGAAGCTTTTGGGACAGATGACAGCCAGTATCCCAGCAGTATCTTGGTGCCAAAACCATTCCAGATCCCTTCAAAGCTGGATCCTCTCATCTTGGGACAAGTCACCAAGAGGGCTAGAGAGAAAGGTCCAGATCCCGCTGAGCGTCAGACGAGATCTTCTGTGGTGGATGGATACAAGAAATTTAGGAAGGGGCGTCCCATGGATCCAACAGCCCTTGATTACCATCCAGACAGATGCAAGCAAGTCAGGTTGGGGCGCCTGTTTTCAGGATCAGCTGGTACAGGGTCAATGGACTCAAGAAATCAGTGTCAAATCCTCCAACTTCAGGGAATTATGTGCAGTCTGGGAAACTCTGAGATCCAACAGGTCTCACCTAAAGAACTCTCACCTCCTGATACTATCCGACAACACCACCACTGTATCATATCTGAGGAGACAAGGGGGAACCAGGTCTCCGGAGTTACTGGCCCTATCACAAAAAATCTTCAGATGGGCAGAGAACAATTGCCAATCTCTCTCCGCGGCTCATCTGCGTGGACGGGAGAACCTAACAGCCGATTTCCTGAGCAGGAAAACACTGCTGCCGAACGAATGGTGTCTAAAGCAGGAAATTTACGACCATCTGATCACCTTATGGGGGCAACCTCTCATAGATCTGTTTGCCTCAAGAGAGAATACCAAATGCAACCGTTTCTATTCTCTAGACACAAAAGAACCATTCTCGACTCTGGACGCATTCAGCCATACTTGGGACCAGCCACTAGCTTATGCCTTTCCCCCAATTCCCCTGATTTCAAGAGTACTACGCAAGATTTACCTGGACAAGGCCAGGGTAATACTAATCTGCCCGAACTGGAAGAAGAAGAGTTGGTACCCTCTTCTGAGATCCATGGCTCTGCAGGAACCTATCTTACTTCCTCCGGAGAACGATCTCCTATTTCAAGGCCCAGTTCTTCATCCAAGACCGAGTTACTTCAACCTATCGGCATGGATCCTGAAAGGGAACTCCTGTTAAGGAAAGGTCTGTCATCAAAGGTGGTGAACACTCTACAGGCAAGTAGAAAACCAGTGACATTTGCCATATATCATAAAATATGGAAAAGATTTGTATCTTTTTGTGGGGACAAACCTCCATCACAAGATAACCCTAGTATCTTTCAGGTGTTGGAGTTCCTGCAGGCCGGATTAGAAAGGGGTCTATCCACAAGCACTTTAAAAGTGCAGGTGTCTGCCCTTGGTGCTTTTCATGACTGCTGCCTAATGGACAATAGGTGGGTGAAAAGGTTTATAACCGCCTCTTCTAGGATCCGTCCTCAGGTCCTTACTAAAATCCCTGCCTGGGACCTTACTTTGGTTCTCAATACCTTATCCAAAGGTCCATTCGAACCAATAGAAAACATTGATATCAGAAACCTGACTTTAAAAACAGTTTTTCTGGTAGCCATAACTTCAGCCCGAAGACTAGGAGAGCTACAAGCCATTTCTATTCAAGAGCCTTACTTAAAGATTCTAGATGACAGAATTATAATAACTCTTGACTCTGCTTTTCTTCCAAAGGTGGTCTCGAATTTCCACAGAAACCAGGAAATTATCCTACCATCCTTTTGCAGTAATCCGACATCCTCCAGGGAGGCGGAATGGCATACTCTTGATGTAAGGCGCATGGTATTAAAATATCTTCAATCCACTGAAGAATGGCGAGTAGATAATAACCTCTTCATTCAATTCCAGGGACCCAACAAGGGAAAAAGGGCATCTAAGGTCACAATCGCTAGATGGCTCAAGATGGCGATCTCAAAGTGCTATAATCTACAGAACAAGCCGGTTCCTTTGAACATAAAGGCCCACTCTACAAGGGCCATGTCTACTTCATGGGCAGAAAGAAGAGGAGCTACACTAGACCAAATCTGCAGAGCTGCGACGTGGGCTTCCCAAAATACATTTATTAAACATTATAGGTTGGACATTCCTAAAAATAAAGACTTGGCCTTCGGAAGGAAGGTGCTTCAATCAGTCATCCCACCCTAGCTTATCATCTCATTTGATAAGTCTCCAGGTGGCCGTCATGGGGGACGTGGTGGAAATTAAGATTTAGAAACCTACCGGTAAATCAGTTTCCACTAGTCCACCATGACGGCCTATTTATTCCCTCCCTAATATTAATTGTTTTTGTTGTATTCAGGTGTGTGACTTAACATACTAATAAATACAGTTGCATCCATTCCAGGTGTGGTTATTTGGTAGACACTGGTGGGAGGATGCTGGGAGGGGACTTTTAACCTCTCTCCTTCCTGTTCCCACAGAGGTCAAAGGGCATCCTCCAGGTGGCCGTCATGGTGGACTAGTGGAAACTGATTTACCGGTAGGTTTCTAAATCTTAATTTTGATCACTTTTTAATTGCTTTTTTATGTTGGATTGGATGCACAATAATCGAAATTGTCGTGTATAGCCAGGCTCTTGCACTCCTGTCACCATTCCAGGATCGGGAAGTAACCGCGGACCTGGACATAGGTTGTTAAGGGGCTAAAGAGAACCTATCATGCAAATAAACCCACCCAAAATAAATACTTCATTAAAAACTATGATTTAAAAGCACTGCCCTTATCCCTAAATGGTTTCTCTCCATGGCTGCAATGTTAAAAAATCAGTTTGTTAACTTATATGCAACTCGCCTAATGTGAGTCCAATGATGCTACAGTATGTGTATGCTGTTACAGCCTGTCATATTGCCCATGTTGTTTTTGGTCTTGTATTGTACATTCAGTCTGCAATGATATGTTCATACTCATGTTATGCATGCTGCCACCTAGTGGTCAAAGTTTTTATTGTTGGATAATTTGCTTGCTGTATCTTTAAGCTAGCTATCCCATCATGCACTGTTGCCCAGTTTCTCCTCCTCTCTGTGACATCACTTCCTCCTTCTTCATGCTGTCCTCCATTTGTGACTGTAGCAGACATGTTCATCTTCACTGTGCAGTAGCAATGTGTTTTGACCGCATGGCATGTCATTTCTAAGGTAAAGACATTAAACAGAACCTAAAGCACATCCATTGCATCCTCCCTTCATGCAAATGGCAACGCTGTGGAATGAATGTCAGTGAGTTCTACTATCTACCATACAGTTTATACGGAGACTGCACTCACAACCTATCAGGGTCTTCTCCAGCGTATATCTGTGGCAGAATAATGTGATCACATGAAATCATGTGATCAGATACATACATGGAGTAGATGTTGCAAATGTAACTGGACCTAAGATGATCCACAAGTCTGAGAAGACGTGTGGAACATGGGGAAGATTCGATGGGCGGGGGCGGACGAACAGGACAAGGCCCTCTGATGCCAGGTAATATAAGATAAAGTAGATTTATGGAGATGTAAAGTAAACAGGTTTTAGATAAAAGAAGGGAGTCAGTTAGGTTCACACAGAGCCCTATTAAATGCTACTGGCTGTATTTGTGAAAATGTGGTGGCAGGGTCCCATTAAACCTTGTTCTAATGAAAAGCTCAGATCTGGCAGCTCTATGGTTGTATCTTTGAGTTGCCATATTTCTTTGGCCAGCAGAATGTCTTTCATATGGACTTTTGTTCTTTTTTGACAGCGCCTTATTGGTAATGACTCATTTGCTTTACCGTACTGGAACTTTGCTACTGGCAGAAATGAGTGTGACGTCTGTACCAATGAACTGTTTGGCGCACCCAGGTTGGATGATCCCACTTTAATCAGTGCTGGTTCCAGATTTTCAAACTGGGAAATTGTGTGTGACAGGTAATATTTGGTCATGTATTGCACTAATAACTATGTATAATGTGTGTTAGAATTTTAATGGCTCTTTGCAGTATTGTAACAAGCTGATAAATATTGTGATAGACTATTGTGGATCACAGTGTACCAATTCCCCCATATACTGCACAAAAAGTGGGGGCATCTGTATAGTCTTAGATTAACCCTTTCTTCCTTCTAACTTTCAGCCTGGATGACTACAATCGTCGGGTTACCTTGTGTAATGGAACTAATGAAGGATTTATTCGAAGGAGTCCTATAGACAGATTTGGTGGACGACTTCCAAGTATGGAAGATGTGCAGAAGTGTCTTTCCTTGCAAGACTTTGATAATCCACCTTACTTCACAAACTCTACTTTTAGTTTCAGGTATGGGTTTAGATTTGTCCGTGCAAATATATACAAAGACTAATGTAGTCCTTAATTTTTTATAGACAGGACTGTCATGGGACTTTTTAAATATGTACTTGGCCACTGTCCCTAATAGTGTGGTGGCCACATGCCTTTGGCTTTGAATAAGCCAGTTTAACAGGCCACAATGAGATTTTCCTTTTTAGATTTTCTACCGATTTATGAGGAGTAACTTTTTGACTTTCCTCGGTCGATTGCCAATTGCCCTGCATGGTGTTGATCTGTTAGCTCAACATCAACTTGTAGATGTCAGGCCCACATACCACCCTCTGTAGAATTTGCTTCTGCCAGTTTAATCAGACATACAGATAGAAGTGACCTTCTGGATGTAATTTTGCAAGGCTATGGAGCTACATCTTAGTAGCTGTAGCATGTAACATAATTGACTGTAGTGTTTTCCTATCCACTGATGGACATGTTGCCAGTGGGAACATAGTCTTAAAGGGTATTATGGGTTGAGGGTTTAACCAGTAACTGATCTCTGATGCCTACAGTCGTGCTTGCTCCAAAATTGGTAAATTTCCCCCCCCCCCCACCTGTGTGTGTGTGTGTGTGTGTGTGTGTGTGTGTGTATATGTTATATAGTTATAATAAATATAGGGGTGTGAACAACATGGTCATGTCCCATTGCAAAGACCTATTTTTACTTTGGCTAGAAGAATTACATTATATGCTTCCTTTACATTAACCAATTGGTAACATGATGTCAAGTAGTCAAAACGCATGAAATATTTTCTGCATACAGGAATGCACTTGAAGGCTTTGAGGAACCAGATGGAGAATTGGAATCTGCTGCAATGAACCTACATAATTTGGTGCATGCTTTCCTTAATGGAACCAGTGCCCTCTCACATTCTGCTGCCAATGATCCCATCTTTGTGGTATTTATTATTTTATCATCTTTTTCTAAAATTAAAACCTATAGTACATTAAAACATGATCTTAAAGGGAACTTCCACCAGGTTTGCCCCAAGCCTAGTTATCAAATTCCCATCACTCAATCATATGTGTGAAGCAGAAGACATGACCGGAGTTGTAATTTTTTTTATTTTGGGTATTAGATCAGTGAATGGAAATAACAGGAGTTTCATTTTAAGGTTCAGCATTTGTTGGATTACATATATCTATCTTTCACTGGAACAATGTCAGGTCCTTCTAGAGCAGGGGTCTCAAACTCAATTTACCTGGGGGCCGCTGGAGGTAGATTCTGGGTAAGGTAAGGTAATCTTCTTCAAGTACCGGAGGGAAGGGGATTAACCGGTTACGGGCCCTTTCCTGTTTTTTCATGTCCATTTTTCACTCCCCACCTTCAAAAATCTATAACTTTTTTATTTTTACACGTAAAGAGCTGTGTGACGGCTTGTTTTCTGCGTAACAAATTGCACTTCATAGTGATGGTATTTAATATTCCATGCCATGTACTTGGAAGCGGGAAAAAAATTCCAAATGCAATGAAAATGATGAAAAAAACGCATTTGCGCCATTTTCTTGTGGGCTTGGATATTACGTCTTTCACTGAGCGCCCCAAATGACATGTCTACTTTATTCTTTGGGTCGGTACGATTAAGGGGATACCAAATTTGTTATAGGTTTATAATGTTTTTTACAAAAATTAAAACCTCCTATACAAAAATTATTTTTTTGATTTTGCCAACTTCTGGCGCTAATAACTCTTTCATACTTTGGTGTACGGAGCAGTGGGTGGTGTCATTTTTTGCGAAATTTGATAATATTTTCAATGATATCATTTTTAGGACTGTACGACCTTTTGATCACTTTTTATAGATTTTTTATATTTTTCAAAATGGCAAAAAAGTGCCATTTTCGACTTTGGGCGCTATTTTCCGTTACGGGGTTAAACGCATTGAAAAAACGTTATTATATTTTGATAGATCGGGCATTTTCGGACGCGTCGATACCTGATGTGTTTATGATTTTTACTGTTTATTTATATTTATGTCAGTTCTAGGGAAAGGGGGGTGATTTGAAATTTTAGGTTTTTTTATTATCATTTTTTTTTTTTTAACTTTTTTGTATTTTTATTTATACTATTTTTCAGACTCCCTAGGGTACTTTAACCCTAGGTTGTCTGATCGATCCTATCATATACTGCCATACTACAGTATGGCAATATATGGGGATTTTCCTTCTCATTCATTACAATGTGCTATCAGCACATTGTAATGAAGGGGTTAAAACGAAATAGCCTCGGGTCTTCGGAAGACCCGAGGCTACCATGGAGACGGATCGCCGCCCCCCGATGACGTCACGGGGAGTGGCGATCCCAGGTAAGATGGCGGCGCCCATGCGCCGCTATCTATTTGAGGCTGCCGACAGCTTTGCCGGCAGCCATCGCTGTGAAATCACCCGCGATCGGTACTAGCACCGATAGCTGGTGTTACCGGTAAGCCTTTGCTGCAATATGCAGCAAAGACTTACCGGCTATGGAGAGGGCTCGGCCCGTGAGCCCTCTCCATGCAGGTGGGGGCCGCAAAATATTGGCCCGCGGGCCGCGAGTTTGAGACCCCTGTTCTAGAGGAAATCTTGAGACATTTTGTTATACGACTAAGTTTTAAGTGTAAAATATGGTCCATGTGTTGGCCAGATCTACCAGCCTGAACCCCAATCAACTGAAATGACATGTGTTCAGTTTAGACACCTTAAAGGGGCTGGTATATCTTTCACATGGTCAGAGTTCCAAAGTGTAACTTCACCTGACTGGCTGTCGGTTTGCTAAAATATTTAGGATTGGTAGAACTTGCATAAAACTGTAACGCACTACAATATGTTAACGCCACCATGTATGCTCTTATTTTTAGGTACTTCATTCTTTCACTGATGCAGTGTTTGATGAATGGATGAAACGTTTTCAACCCTCTGATGTGGTGTGGCCTCAGGAGCTTGCTCCGATAGGACACAATCGCTTGTTTAACATGGTGCCCTTCTTTCCACCAGTAACAAATGATCTTCTCTTCACGCCTGCTGAGCAGCTGGGTTATACATATGCTATTGACTTACCAGGTAATCCATTAACTACTTATCAACTGTCTGCATTTTCACGCTGGCTTCATAAAAAACATAACATGGAAGAGTTCCAAGGCTCATCATAATTTATGTTTCTTCCTTTGTAGCCTCTGATCCAGACAGTCGTGCAATTGGTGTGGTGGTGGCGTCAACCGTTGGAGGAGTACTTATTGCTTTGCTAGTCCTTCTAGTATTGCTTCTTCTCTTCGTACACAGAAGAAATCGTCAAGGCTTTGAACCACTAATGAATGCACATTACAACAGTACAAAGTATACAGAAAATGCATAATAGAACAATGGTCTAGAAATGCTGTTTATTGAAATATTTTATGGTGTATATACTAAAGGAGGTATATAACTTGGTGTATGAAGTGAAAACTGGAATAAACCGTTCATACACCACTCTGATGTCACTACATTATTTGCATAGTAATGTACTGGTAAACTCGTCACTTGGTTTGAGACCACTAAAGCACCACTTATCCAATGCAGGTCTAGGGAAATCCAACCACACATGCTCCAGTATTCACAGTCCTCTGAATTAGCCCTTAATATGATTGTGCCATAAAATTAAATCATGCCCTTTTCTAAAGGATATGGGATAAGTGATCACAGTGGGCCAAATTTACTTACCCGGCCGATGGAGTTCCTGAAGTGTCTGACGATCATGCCCTCCGGTGTGATTCGCAAAGATCATGCGCCCGATTTCCTGCATCTGTTGCTTCCCCGCTCAGGTCCGCCAGAGTTCACCATCTTCTTCCCGGTGTATATAAGCGCATGTCTTGCGACCCAATTTAAAAGTTAAATCCTGCGCTCAGAATCAGATTGTCCGACGGCCCACCCCCGATTTCTGTTGCATGAAAGCCGTTGCGATTGCGCCAAAATCTGCTTCTTAATACCTGTCCCTGCCGTGTGAAACCCAAAAACGTTGGAATATCTGACAAAAATGCGGTCCATGAACCCTTAGTAAATAAGCCTTGGGGACTCTGACTTTTGGAGCACTGGGGTTCCCTTAGGAGGGAGTCCAGCATTCTGGCAGGGTGTGGACACATGTATCAGGAGCCACTGGAGAAATGTCCTAGATATGTTGCTAAACTTAGGAGCAGGGGATAGGGCATGTTTTAATGTCTCGAATGCATAGCATCCTGGTTTGGTGGCCTCAAACATAATGACAAGTTCACTTAAATTTGCTTGTAGTTTTAGTTTAATGTTTTTGCAACCCATTATAGCATTGTCAAGAATGTTTTTTAACTGTATGCTGAAATTGTGTAAATTGCAAACTGAGAATCTATAAAAGGTGTGGTACAAAAATTAATAATACCACTATGGCCATATTGACTTGGTATTGTGCATCACTTTGATATGCCAAAACTAAGTATGAGTCCAAAATTGGAGAAGATGAGCAAATCTTTCCACTGCACAATCTACATTCCAGTGTGCTCGCCTGAACCACCACCCGGGTATAGCATACAGCTGGGTAGAGAAGGGGGGAGGAGGAGTGAGCACTCCTCCCCTCTCCATTGAAAACTGAAGGGCTGGCCCGGTCATGGTATAGTGAGCCATAGACCTAGAATTGTGCGGTCAGATCATGGTCCTCCATACAGTCATGTGCATGTACAGGTACAGTAGGCGCAATTTGTGCACTAATTCTTAGTCTCAAATTGCGTTAAATTACTCTACCCTATAACACATACATTTTTCCAGCAAGATTAATAGTAATATTCCATATGTTCACAAAGCCAGTAATAAAGTCTTTTTATATTATTGTGATCACCTTGTTCTGTGTATTAAAAAAACAATTCTCACTGTTTGGTAAGCCCAAGACATAGATGTTTATGGAGGGTTGGTGAAATAATAAGAATAACTGTGTTTCTATACAAAAACAGATCATTGTAAAAAAAAAAAAAAAAAAAAAAATGCCTATAGTTGTGATGAATCTTCCTTGTAGCAATTTGATATCTTCTGCGGTAAAGAATCCCCAATCTCCAAGAGACAGTAAACCTAGGTATAAAACTGAATATTTGTCAGATTTTTGAACTATTTTCCACATGTTTCAGCTAACAGCAGAGTTTAAAGAGGACCTGTTGCCCGAGTGCTATTTTTCCCTGGGGATGTGTCCTGTCCCTAGGTTGAGTAACTAGGCCAAGCAGAGGGACGCAAACTGTGTAGCGAGCCTGGGGGCGGGAGCAAGCCGCTTCACTGCTCAATGCACATAACCGGGGTAGAAGGCTCACCACACAGAAAACCTTGTTTAGGATGGACAGAGGGAGGATATGGGAGGGGCTGAATATTGCTTAGTGGCATCGAGGGTAGAAAATTTGTTAATAAGTAGGCACATGTTAGACTTTGAAATGGAACCTCCATCAAGACTTGTAAAAGTTAAAGAACACTTATTTCATAAAATAAGGAAGACAAAGGTATGATAAAAGCATGTCTTCATATTATTTTAGTGTCTATAGGAATCTGTCCCCAGGGAAAATGACCCTCTGGTGACAGGTTCCCTTTGAGTCTCTTTAGAAATATTTCAGGGTTGCCAATAAGCTGTCATGTCTTATCTGGGAAGAAAGCCCTTAAGGGTGTCAAGGAAAACACAGATCTATAGGTGTATGAGACATTTCAGTCCAGTGGTACGAGTGATACAAAGTGGGGCAGATTTATCAAGCTGTCTGAAAGTCAGAATATTCTGACTACAGCTCAGCTTTCATTTTACCAGTGCTTATGAATATTTTAAAGGGGAGCTGTGATTGGTTGACATGGGCAACTAAGGATATTCTGACTTTCAGACAGCTTTTAGCCCCTCTAGGGTACATTAACCCTAGATAGTCTGATCGTTCCTACCATATACTGCAATACTACTGTATTGCAGTACATGGCATTTTTGCACAGTATATGTTACAGTGAGCCACTGGCCACTGTCTCGTAATAAACAATCTTCAGAAACCAGACAGCCTTGGGTCTCATGAAGACCGGATGCTGTCATGGCAACCGATCTTTGCCCCCTCCCCCCCCATGACGTTCCGGGGAGCGACGATCGAATCCAAGATGGCTGGAAGGGACAATAGCCACAATTGGAGCAAGTACCGTCCGCAGTTATTAGAGGTGGGAGTTTGCTGCAATATGCAACAAACCCCACCTGTGCCCTCTTTATACACCCCACCGCGCCGTGCAGAGCGTCAAGGGGTTAATTGCCCAATGTGGTGGCATCATCCAGAAAATCTTCTATGAAGTGAGAGGAGAGTTGCCAATGAAGAATGCCTCTCTGCTGTGGTTGAAGTCGTTCACCATACTGCTGGAGAACTGGTTTGGATGCCCCTTGATTTTGATTTTAGCTCTGTGGTTTTAGAAGGAAGGAGGCCATTGCTAACAAATATAAGTACATTACCACTGTCTCGGTGCCTGGATCTGAGGAATTGTCCCTGGTTTATCATGCTTGATTTTGATAGTAGATTTCCTTTTAGGTCATGCCAACCGCATGGCATATTTATTCTCTTCTCCAGCGAGGAGAAGTTGTGTTATCAAACCCACATCTCTAGCATTGAATCATCCTCGCTTTGTGGCAATGAGTCAAACAGTTTAATCAGCAACATCAACGTAATATGTAGATGACTACTGAACAAGTTCTGCTCTTTAAGGAGAGAAGATCAAAAACTGACATGTCAAATTGTGGAGTTTTAAAGTCTTAGTGAGTCAAACCATAAGCGCCATTAATGATACGTTGTGGGTAAGTTAATGGGCTATTAAATATTTACTGTGGGTTTTATAGACTTCCTGTGAGGTGAGACACTCATATTATCAATACATGCAACTCGGAGGCTTTAATATTTGTAAAGATTGTGCAGGGATTGGAATTCAATACAGAAAATTATATGAATATTTATAAGCAAAACAACTTAATGGAATTATACATAGCTACAGCCCTGTACAGCATGTAGTGTTATGAATACAAAGCCCCTCTGAATGCAACCATATGCCACCTCGATAAGACAAACCCTATAACAGAATATAGGAGAATGCCTCTATAATTGGGTGTGCAATAGAGCATAGCAAATTCTGGAAATGTGTAAATTTTAGGACTAAATGAAAGTATTACCAACGATATTTTGCAGTTCTAAATGTCTTAATGGGGGTTTTATATGTTTATTTCCTTATAAACTGTAAATATCAACAAAAATTACGGAAAACTAATATTTGATATGTAAGCCATTGACATGGATTACCCAGACATTTAAAAAAATGATGAAAATGTAAAGTAGACATATGGGAAATGTTATTTAGCAACTAATTTAGGTGGTAAATCTATCTGCCTGAAAATGTAATGATTTCGAATTGAAAATGGCAAATTTTTCAAAAAATTAATCAGTTGTAAGTTTTGAAGAAAAAAATATCAGCCAAAATTTACCACTATCTCAGAATCGCTTTGATAAATAAGTGTTCAAAAGTTATAACCATATAAAGCGACGCAAGTCACAATCCAAAAATGGGGCTGAGCCTTAAGCTACAAAATGGCTAATAAGAGGCCGAAGAAAATAAATGATACATGTGCCCCTATGGGTTAGTGTAAAAGAAAAAAAAACTGACTGCACTTGCACCATGCTTGTAGTCAGTTTTTCAGTGACCCATTGGTCTAGAACAGTGATTTTCAACCTTTTTTGAGCCGCGGCACACTTTTTATACTTAGAAAATCCTGGGGCACACCACCAACCAAAATGACACTAAAACAGTCATATTATACATATAGTTAATAATATAGATTCTAAATTTATTTTACTCACTCAGTGTGAAACCTGGGCCTGTTTCGATGAACACAAAAGGGATATCCTGGCAGGAATGGTGGAAAGACACACACAAAGCTCTTCCTCAACAGTTCTCAGTTTCTCCCTGTTTTTAGTATATGGTGCTGATTATTATGTGGCTCATATACTGCAAAATAAAGGAGTACAATGAGAGGTACTTTGGCCATGAGGCCAGAGTACAAGTGCCAGCTCGTATACTCAGCATATATGCTCAGCTCATATGCTGAGTATTTTGCCAACAGTTCATATACTCAGGCAAAAGCTCATATAGTCAGCATTATTGGTGGCATTACCTTGGCGGTGGGCAAATGCTAGAGTCTCTCCGCTCTCAGGATGATGCTCCGGCCTCGGTGATGTCATTTTGTGGCGCGAGGTTCAAAGCTTGCGCATGTGTTATTGTACACGTCTCCTACATTGTAAGAAGCCGTGACTGCGCATTGCCAGGAAACAAAACACAGGGGGCACCATAGTTTGGGGAACTTTCCCCGCGGCACACCCGACCATGTGTCACGGCACACTGGTTGAAAATCACTGCTCTAGAACATTGCAACATAACACATTCATCATCTTTTTTCCTGTGCTTTTTTGACATTAAAAAAAGTTGCATTTGGGACTTTTCACTTCTACAAAGTTTCACAGGACTATTTCCACCTCTTCATGAATCTGGTGTAAATATGAAACTACTGCTAGTGCAACACCATGCAAAGCCAGATTCATGACTTGCGACTTTTGCAAAAAGTCCCATTAAAATCTTATAGTTTCTCCAATCCCCTGCTGGGACTTTTTTTGGATTTTGAGACTTTTGGGGATTAAAAAAAATATCCCAAGCAGAAAGTAAATCCTAAGAACACTTATTAAAGGGCAAAAGCCACTTTAATGAATCTGATGGGCAGAGGAGCTCCAAAAACAGACATAGAACTGTCCCAGGAGCTTGTGTAATGATAAATAACCCCTTAAATAAGCGCTTAATTCATTTTCTTTGTGTTATAGAGCCAGTTTTACATACAGTCGGGCTCATCTACTAAGGGTTGCGGATCTCACTTTCGTTGGACTGTTCGCCTTTTTCGGGGATTGCACGGCTTAGATAGGTATTTAACAGGCATCTGCGCTGTGTTTTTTGCGCAGCTGCAGCGGCTTCCATGCTACACAAATTTGGGGGAGTGCTGTCGGGCGATCCGACTGATTCGGACTGAGTGCGGGATTTAAAATTGTGTCACAAGCCCAAGCACTTAGATGCACCACTAAAAACATGGTGAACTCTGTCGGACCTGAGCGGGGAAGCGACAAATGCAGGATATCGGGCGCACAATCTTAGTGAATTGCAGCACAGTGCGTTATCGTTGGACAATGCACATTCGGTGAACTCTGTGGATGGGGTAAGTAAATGAGCCCCAATATTTGTTTTGTCTTGAATTTTCCTTAATGATATAGCAGAATGTTTTTAGCAGGGGGCTGTATAATCAAGCTTTCCATTAGGGCAGTGATGGCTAACCTATGGCACTGGTGCCAGAGGTGGCACTCGGAGCCCTTTCTGTGGGCACTCAGGCCATCACCAGTGATGACTCCAGGCATCTTCCTGCAGTCCCAGACAGCCCAGGACTTGCTGTGCACAGAGCTATTTTAAAGTGACAGCTCTACCTGGGACTATTTTCTGCTTTATTGGTGTCCTCAGGTGCTGGTATCAATGAAAGCTGTGACCGATAAGGGAGTATAAATCACAAATTAAATTTCTGTATTGGCACTTTGCGATAAATAAGCGGGTCTTTATTGTAGTTTGGGCACTCGGTCTCTAAAAGGTTTGCCATCACTGCATTAGGGCTTTTCAAAAATAGAATTGATCTTTGCATATAGTAAATTGGTAGAAAATAAAATGACTACATACAACCAATACGTAATTATTCAGGTACTCAAGCAGACAAGCAAAGATTACTAGCTTTGCCTGATACATATTTTTGTATAGCAGGAATATTAGCCTGGTTTCTCAGTGATCTGATATTGGTGCCTTAGATTACAGTATAATCTTAGATTGATTTGAGTGCATTTATATTCCCTCTTCAGCAATAAGTATAATAGGCTAGTGGCAGATGATTTATAGTTTGACTACAAATATAATGCCTTGCTTTTTTTTTTTTTTTTTTTAAATCTTCTTAAACATAATGAATGGTAGCACATTAAAGAGTATCTGCAAACTCTTGCAGTAACGCTTATGACCACGAGGTGGCACTGGCAATATATGCTTGGAAAACATTTGTACAATGTCAAAAAGCAAATTTAGCTTCAGCAAAGTCTTCTTAGCTTCAGTATAAACCTTTGCTCAATGTTATAGGGAATAAAGAAAAGTTCTGTGGCGGCAGAAGAATCTTCTCCCAACTGTTGGTAGATACCTCCTGCCAAACTTTATTACACTTGATGTTTGTGAGAGCCTTTTCTGGTCTAGTTTAATTACAGTGGATTGTGCTGATGGCAGCAATGGCTAAAAATATAAGGGCATCAATAACATACAGGGCCGTGATTTCATAAGCATAACATACAGCAATTATTAGTGTCTATGCATTATGTTTTCAGATATTAAAAAGCAGCATTGTGGCAAAGAAGAGTATCTGGAAGGATTAGAAGTCCAAATATTGTAGAACTACGTATACTGTAATAAAAACTGTATCAACTAAACCTATAAACACTACTGAGTGAAGCAAAATATCCACTTCATAATAGGAACAACTTGTATCATTATAAAATCATATGCATCATAATCATCAGTACACACGATATACAGTGGAGAAAAAAGTATTTAGTCAGCCACCAATTGTGCAAGTTCTCCCACATAAAAAGATGAGGCCTGTAATTGACATCATAGGTCGACCTCAACTATGAGAGACAATATGTGAGAATAAATCCAGAAAATCTACATTGTCTGATTTTTTAAGGAATTTTTTTGTAAATTATGGTGGAAATTGTTCAATAACAAAAGTTTATCTCAAAACTTTGTTATATTTATTGCTTTTGGCGGGGACAGAGGTCATACATGTTCTGTAAGTCTTCACAAGGTTGGCACACACTGTTGCTGGTAAGTTGGCCCATTCCACCATGCAGAGCTCCACTAGAGCAGTGATGTTTTGGGGCTGTCGCTGGGCAACACGGACTTTCAACTTCCTTCAAAGGTTTTCTATGGGGTTGAGATCTGTAGCCTGGCTAGGCCATTCCAGGACCTTGAAAGACTTCTTATGACGCCCCCTCCTCCATTGCCCTTAAAGACCCATCCACGTTTCATCATCAATGCCCTTGCTGATGGAAGGAGGTTTGCACTCAAAATCTCACAATACATGGCCCCATTCATTCTTTCATGTACATGGTCATCTTGGTCTCTTTGGAGAGAAACAGTCACAAAGCATGATGTTGCCACCCCCAGGCTTCACAGTATGTATGCTATTTTTTGGATGCATCTCAGCATTCCCTCTCCTCAGGGCTGGTGCACTTTTAACACAGGGCGTGAAACACAATTGTCTCGGACACTGCATGACAAATGTGGTCTGAATGTGCACCTAAACGGCCCTTCCAGTGCCAAAATGTGTGCTCAAGAATAGTATGTGTTGCCGACACTTCTTAAATACCTGTGCAAGCAGTTTGTACTAAAAAGAATGTGCAATAGAAAACTGACACAGGGGCTTTAATAAATCTGGACCATGGACATTCTGTGCTTTGTAGCGAATTAATATTGATGCCTTACGTGTTTGGTAGAAATAGTTTGTCTGCTTTCCTTATTGACTTCAGCTGGTCAACACTTTTCACAATGAAAACACTAAAGCATAACTGTAATGTTATAATGATTTTACCTAATTATAATATGTGATTCCCCTTTAAAAACATACAGAACAATGCCTACAGTGTGCTGCTCACCCTTTTCTTTCCAAAGCTATGGCATTTTCTGTTCTGAAAGCGTTCTGAAAATCTTTCTTTCCAGAGGTGAAGTGGGCAGAGACAAATATCTGTCAGTCCATTCCCTCCAGCTAAGGGCGGTTAGCTTGCCCACAGATCCCATGATGCCTTCTGTTCTCTCTCAAAGTAGCATTTAGCATTAAATCCATTTAGTTTCCCTCAAGTAAATCCACTGTACACTGTACATACAGGATGTATATAGTGACTAACCTGTCAGCTTCTATCACATGGAGGAGAAGAGATCATGTAATGAGTGGTAGAAATCATTAGTAGACCATTTATATGAAGTGCATAGCTTGTGCGGTGTGAGCACTAAGGGTTAATAGCTTATCTTCACAGTGCACAAAGTGCTGAATGCAAGGTGGGGGAGGGGAGCAGCATGAGGTGCACAGAGAGACAGAAAGTTCTGTAGAATCACAAATTGAGATGGAAGGACTGATGGGGAACAGGGAGATCTTGTACCTCAATATTCTGTGCAGGAGACATCTGTATCCACAGTGTTGAATGCATCAAGGTCTGCTACATACATACAGAAAGCTCTATCACATGAACTCCTCCCCAGTGGGCAGAGAGCTCCTCCCCTCCCAGGAGTCTGTAGAGTTTAAGACTATGGACTCCACAAGCAGAGGAAGAAGCTCCTGCAGCACTTATAGGTAACAAAGATAATATGCAAAGTTGTTTTATATCCAAACAGCGATTGATTTGCAGAAAATAAAATGTAGTTAATCTTTAAGTAAAACCAAAATTTGGACAATGACACAATCTTCATGATTTCTGCTGCCTCACTCACACCTCCCCACTACCAGTTATGTGCATGGAGCAGTCAAGAGGAAGGAGGGGGATGGTGTGGAGAAGAGGAAGAATGCATGAGGAGACACAGGCATACACAGGCTGCAACTACCCCCCCTCCCACGGACTTACCACATGCTTCTGTCAGGGAGCCAGGTAATGTAATATAAAATATTATAAATTACTGAATTTAATCAGAATGCTGCCAAATGCATTTTTGAAATCATCATAGAATAGGATATTGGAACCTGTCACCAAATAAAAATCACATTGCTGGTGACAGATTTGCTTGATAGCTCCATGTACAATATACCTATGCTGTAGGTTGAGTTTTCCTCTTTTTTTCATTATTAGAATTGATCCCATACTTGGCAAATAAATTATGCTGTCCCCACCCTATTACGAGGCATTATTTCCTATATTTTATTCTACACTAAGCTGCATCCACACAAAATACAATTTAGCATGTTAACAGAATTTTATAACAACCCAAAAATGAAACAAAAGCAAAAAATGTTCTTAGGAAATTTTACAAATTTAAAAGTAAACTGAAGACGAACAGCTATAGTCACATTCACATTCCGTGAAAAGAACATCTTTAAATGCACTTAATGGAAAGTAGAAATTCTCAAACAGTTCCAATCCTTATCTTTGAAAATAAAAGAAAAAACGTTAATGTACAAATAAATCAGAAAATATAAAAATTAATTATAAATCATTATAAATCACATTAATGTGCCGTGAGTGGTGATCTATTATGTGAACCGTGGCCCTTAGACAAGTCATGATGAATATATGCCCAGACAATTCATAATATATACAGGTAGAACATTACAGTTTATCTTAGAAACCAATAGAATTTACATACTTAAAAGTCTCTGGAAATGATGATGTGTATATATATATATATATATATATATATAAGGAACATCAGGAGTGAGATTTCTGCTGGAGTAAAGAAATGCTGGGATGTAGGTAAGAAGAACGTAGAAAATTGTCAGCATTTGGAGGGAAATGGTCCAGTGTCCAGTGGTGTATTAAAAAGAAGAGAATTGACTATTTTCATAACTAAATAGTTTCTGTAGCTGTCCTGGAAATGTTTCAATTATCTCCATTGTCTCCCCAGTACTAGGATAATTGATGTGAATAGTACAGTGAGTGATTGAGTAACAGCTGGTGCTGCAGAATACTCCAGCTCCCTCCGGTCAGGCTCAAAGGGCAGAGCTTCTGTGGTGATGTAGTCATACTCCGTGGGACAGATGTCGTCCATGCAGCCACTGCCACTTCCTGAACCGCTGGTTTCTTCACCTGTTAGAACAAAATATACAAATATCTGCTTTATATTCAATTATGATTAATAGTAGCAACCAGCACATACATGTATTCCGTATTGGTGTTCCATGGAACTCTGACAGACCCCAAAGCCTTCGTAGAATACTAGTATCACTGTTGATTAGATCTGGATTTGAGTGATTCCACAGAGGATCGTTGTCCTTTGAAAATACTTTGAAATACAAAGTTTGGTATGGGGGCTGTTAATGCAGGCGCATCACGATCATAGATGTCTATGGCACCTGGTCACAGTGTGGAGAGCACACGTTGACATTAATGGACCGTGTCTGTGCAACTGCTCTTCTTTCAATGAAGAGGGGAGGGGGGAGGAGCACTTACCCCTACTCCCTCCCAGGGGCAGATTGGGAAATTAAAGTTAGCCATCGCTGAGAGCCGGCAGCGATGCGATGCTGCTGGCTTCTCCTACAAGTCCCCGCTGGCCAGGGGCGTGCTGGGGGTGTGTCGGCCGGCCCCCTTATGAGGTCGGATCTTTTTAAATCAATTTACCGCACATAAATGAAATAAAAATGGCTGGGGGGAGGATTATGGGGGTGGCACATATGGTGGGTGGGTTTTCCAGGGTGACAGGTCGTCTTTAAGTATAGGCAGGGGGCTGAGGATATATACCTACTATTATTAGTTACATACAGTTAACTACTACAGTTATTAGCTATATCAAGTGTAATGTTGCCAGTTTTATGCCACAGTGTTTGGTTACCATTCCAGTAATTTCTGTTGGCTATTAATGAGCACCCCTGGCATATTGGCATAGTGTGTGCCAACCCCCCAGTTCCTACCACCTTATTTTCCATGACCCTTTTTCCAAGAACCAACACCTAACAGCAGTTTTATCAGCAATTGAGATAGAAAGAGACAGGACTATGCCTTTCCAAAGCCCTGTTGGAAGGGTGGTCTTTCTATTTATTCCTGTACTTTCGACCTGACTGTCTTGGTTTTCTGGGAGACAGTAATGTGTTGTAATTATATGATGTACTTATGACAGTAATTATATGATGTACACTATAGCAGTGTAAGAGATGTGTATTAAAATGTTTATTTACTGAAAACAACACATTTTGTGCCTTCCTTAGTTTCAACTTACTTGTATCTTGGAAATTGACATCATTTCCAGTGAGAGCGTTCCTCAGCTTGTTTGTCATTGCTCGTAGTGCCATTATTTGCTGTCTTACAAATGTGTCCGGCCTTGTGATGTCTACATCCACCTCCGGATTATTGATCTGATTTATCAGGCCATCCGTCATGACTTCAGGCAGATACCTGGAAAGTCAAACTCTAGTTAATTTCATAAAAGTCGATTTCTAAGGAAACACACTTCTGGATGACAGGATCCTGCCCTTCTTTTTTTAAGGATTTCATATATTGGCAGCCATTCTGTCTTGCAGCACGAAGGTCAGACCTAGTCTCTTAGGTATACTTCTTCATTTCTCACTTTTTGTAGAACGGACCTCCAGAAAAGTCTAAGTATTACAATCATTTCACAGTAAGTGATCTTACAATAGAGAAATAAAGAGATCTAACACTTTATATTGCTATAATTCGTGGCTGCAGTGGAGAATTCGATGGCTGGGTACATTTAAAAAAAAAAATCCATCTGCTTTGTCCTCTCTTGCTTTCATTTTCCCATCAAACAGGATGTAAAGAACATTAATCTGTATGAGATCACTTATTGTTGCGGAGCTCTCGGCTGCATTTCACGAGAGCGACACAGTTCAATATCATGAATAATTTGTCAGCATGAAAATTTGCTGTATTAAAAACATCTAATAGATTAAATGTTATAATAGCACTTGATTGAATGGATTCATTTTTGCAGGATGCTGCTTTATGAGGCTTGTTTTCATTTGTGATGATGAACTATTCCTCTCCCCAAATATAATCATCAGTAATGTTAAAAAACACCAGAGTGAGTAAATCATCTCAAGGACTCTCTATACTATGTGCCACTAGTTAAATCTGTGACAAATGAGCGGCGTGTAAAGCACTCTCTTATTGTTTTTCAAGCTTGAATTTTTCCATTCATCAGTTTTTACCATCTATCAAAGGTTATTGTATTTTGCAAGCTACTTTCATCAGTTCCACTTTACTGTGCAGCCATTTCTGAACTATTACCATACCTTTCTCTATAGTTTTTTTTACGAATCTGGCTTGTTTCATCCGTTTTATAATGGATGTTAATAAAATGAAAAAGGGGGTACCTAGTTTCTCCTTTTAACTCATTCACGCATCATAACCTAATGGAGCCCTCTCCATATATGTTGTATAATGCAGCAGACACCTGCTGTTAATGTCTGTGATCAGTTACTGATCTCTCTGAGGCTCATAAGGCTGTCATTCAGCTTTCCTTATAGGTTGCACAGAATATCAAATGTTGCCTTTAAGAAGTAAAATGTATTGTGAGATAACACACCCTCATTTTGTTCTGTATTTAGAAGAATAAAAAAATGTGGTTTTTGGAATGCTGGAAGGGAAACAGTGAAACAGGAAAACAGAAAAGAACTTATTGGTAAAGGCAAATTGCAAAAAACCCCCCAGAAAACTAAAAACCAAATACCCACAGGCATCAGTCCTTATAGATCCCAAGGAATAAACAAATATTACCATTTTCTTCCTATAAATATGCTAGATGTAGGAATACTTGGATTTAGCAGAATTTTTAAAAATTGTTATGTCAATCATTTTTATAATCTTTCCTTCTTCTTATAATACATTAATTAACATTAACCCTAGTTTTATTTATCAACAGGAATGATTATTGTATCTTCATATGAAATTTTATTGCATAAAGTTAAGGTAATTTTCTATGATATTGACTTCTCTTTATAAGCATATTGAATGAAATTACCCAGCTTTGTTATGACCATTCCAGCACTCTTCTTGGTTGGACTCTCTTCCTGTCATTCTCTCTTCTCTACAGATAGAATGTGGTAAGGTGGACCAAATTTTTTTAGAAATCCTAAGTCTGTCTTTGATTTCTGTTACCTGTGCAAAAAGAAAATCTGCTTACTGCATGTTACATTTATTATTGCTATAGTTTCAGGAAGGCATGGTGAAGGCATTGCAATTACAGACAGTCCTCGACTTAACACCTGACTTACAGACGACCCCTAGTTACAAACTGACCTCTCTACCCTCTATTACCTCTGGTAAAGCTCTCTGGATGCTGAACTTTAGCCCCAGGCTTAAATAATCAGTTGTAAGAATTATGATAGGTGTTTGCAATGACCCATTTTTGTTAATCCTTGTTGTCATGAAATTTTAAAAATCCAATTGTTATGGAGACGAAAAAATAATTTCTCTGGAGTTACATTTACAACATATACTTGTTCCAACTACCATACAAATTCAATTTAAGAACAATCCTACATAACCTATCCTGGACTGCCTGTACCTGGATGTTTGCATAAATGATTACAATCAGTTGAGAGATAAAGATATGGCTTCACACATATGGTTTCATGTTATTTACTGCCCACATTGAGTAGACATACAAAGTGATGAGAGAAAACGATGTCAATCCTTGACATTTGCTAAACATATATACTTTTTTTAGAGCAGCCAGAATGATGAAATGATACAATCTTTATCACTTTTACATCCTGTACTGCATGCTGGGCCGAGTTTTAGACAAAGTGGGGTCCCGAGTAAAACTAAAAGTGAGGCCCCCTAAATAAAAATAAAACTGCTTTACAACTTTGTAAAGCAAAGTTGCTGATACCTCTGTGCAGCACATCCATAATAATAATAATAATTCTTTTATTTATATAGCGCACACAGATTACGCAGCGCTGCACAAAGCATGTCAAATTGATCCCTGTCCCCATGGGGCTCACAATCTAAACAACCTGACAGTATGTTTTGGAGTGTGGGAGGAAACCCACGCAAACTCGGAGAGAACATACACACTCTTTGCAGATGTTGACCTAAGTGAGATTCGAACCCAGGACTCAAGTGCTACAAGGCAGAAGTGCTACTCACTCAGCCACAGTGCTGCCCTCATACTGCAACCACTTACAGTATAATGTCACCTGGATAACACAGCGCTTACATACAGGACCCCTGATTATTATTAATAATATATATTTAGTGTGTTTTTAATCCAAGTGTGAACACACCAGGTATCACCAAATGCATATGTGTAAGTTATCTAAGTAGATTAACATGAATAATGATAATAATGATAATAATGATAATAATAATAATAATAATAATAAAGATTAACAATGTAAAAACCTTTTCTTAATAACACATACTGTATGCGTTTGATGATGCGTTTTCCCTTGGCCACAATCTATATGCAGCTTCCAATCTATACACAGCCCCCCACTTCACCCAATCTGGGAGTCCAACCCTTCAAAAGAATAGGAACTGAGTTGCATTGGCCATGGGTAGGTCACAACAGAAATCTGTACATCTAAATTCCCACCTGTTCAGTCTACACATCATAGTTACATCAGGCATTGGTCCCTGTCTCCTAACCATAAGACAGGCATTGGTACTGTAGAGCAAGTCTACACCCAAAGTAGGTCCATGTGATTTAGAGGTAGCGTTGCTCTCAGAGGTTTCTTTTCTTGCAACATACTGTAGATAACTACGTGCCCCACTAACTACCAGCAACATGGTATATATACATTTTTGCCTCAGTGTGTTTGTCTGGTTTCTGATGTTTGTTTTTTTTATGGATTTTTTTGTCAATAATTTGTTTTTGCTGATTTCTGTGTATCATTTGAGCAAACAGCACTGGAATTTGTCATAAAACCACAATTTCTTGTTGATGGGTAGTTTTGTGTTTTGGAGCATTTTGCAACTGAATCTCTTAGTATTTCTCCAACTGTTGGTGGAAAAAGTTACAATTTGCAGGTGCAAAAAAGTCACAAACATCACTGCTAGTATACGATAAATTGGATGCAAAAAAGAACACCAGCCAAGTACAAAGAAGCACTCAACAAGCCAAAAATTAGTGATAAATTATGTGTTAAAATGCAGGAAAAATAACATGGGTACAGAGCCCTACCCAAAATAGGCTCAAAGGTAACCAAAAATTAACTAAATAAAAACAGATGAAGAGTAACACAAGTAGTTCACATTGGGTTTCAATCACAAGGATATGAATATATACGCCCAAACGGCAGATCAGACATCAGTATAAGATCAAATCATTCCTAATGTTTAAACCATTCTTCATGGAATGTCATGTTCTAGAGACATGATCAAAGGACTCTCCCTAGGTGAAATGCTTTTACACAATAAATAGAAGAACAAATAAAATAATAAAAACAAAAGGATACTAAAGATAGATATCAGCTTCCCACTTTAGTTTTTACTTAATATTTTTACTTAATATAGTCTTTACTAATTATAACAAAATTCAGCAAATATTTTTTTAAATACCTGCTGATGCTGCATGAAGATCACAAAATAGATAAAAATTATACTTGAGTCTGGATATAATATTTTAGTTTGCTAGCTATATTCAGCAACAAAAAGAATAAAAATACATGCCTTAGAAGCATAGATTTTTTTTTTCTGTTATGCTTTCTGTCCATATGCTAAAACAATAAAATTAAGGGATAAAGTCCTTCATTGCCCAAAAGGAAGTTCACATTAAAACATGTGTAAATTGTAGTATGCCAAGTGTAGTTTACAAGATTGATTGCCCCCTGTGTGAATTATCCTAAATAAAACGTACTGCTCATAGATTTAAAAAAATGGGATTTTCCCATGAAAGAAAGTTCTTAAATTTCAATTTCCCAGTGATGATTACACAATCATTTTAACCCCTTACTTTGCACTTTTAGTCAGTTTTATTTCATACTTCCGTGCAATCTTGCTTTTCTTTCTGGGTTTCTAAGCAGATTGAAACCCAATAGAAAAACAAACACACACACACACTCCTGTAATTCTAGCTATGATGTAAAGTAGGGGACTCCTGTATAGGAAACCCCCATAGAATAAGTATGTGTCAGTATACATTCTTGTTAGAAAAACTTTAAAAAGGACCTATCAGGATGATTTGAGACACTAAACCACCCAAAAGGTATTTAGGCCTTTAAGCAAAGTCCCTATGTTTGCTGTATTAAAATAAAAAAATATATTATACCTACCTTGTTGCAGTGCTTCCGGCATGTAGTGAAGCCGGTGTAGTTTTGGCACTTGCTAAATAAAGCCGGTGTGTAACATGGACACGGGGAGCACAACATACGGGTCCAATGCACCTCATGAGACTCATCTCTAGGTAAGTTTAAAAGTTGTTTTTATAGCACCCACAGGCTTGGTAAAGGACACTAAACCATGATCCAAAGGAAACTAAACCATGATCTGCCTGTGGGTGGATTAGTGTCCCAAATCGCCCTAACAGGTCCACCAGGTTACTATGGTGGCTATTTCCACCAGTAAAATATTAAAATGTTTGCTCTCACTCCAATCATTTCTTCTTGGAGGATATTCAGTGATTTAAATAATAGTTTAACCTACGAGGGCACTGGTCCGAAAGCTGAGGTAACAGGGCAGCAGGCTTATCCATAGGATTTTATGAAGAATATGATGAATGAGTAATCGGTACATGAACTGTGATTGAATGTTCTATGAACTTCACTTCAATCATTATGAGAGATTAGCTCCTAGATAGCCTTTAGTGGATGAGGAGTCCATCATATAATTGAGTACAGTGTATATAAAATGATGATTATCTCTGTAGGCTGCAAACCTCGTGACCTGGATACAAAATAAAATCATCCAAAGAATGAATCATGTTCCTCCTGATATGAAATGGTTATGTCTCTTATAGAAAGCTTGCATTATTTTTCGTTCCTCAGAGGAAGCAATGGAGTTTTTTTCTAATCTGTTTCCCCCATTTACATTATATTGGGAAACCCACAAACATGAATGCTACGAGCACATTTTCTGGGGCACTATAACTGTGTCATTTGCCCTGCTGTATAAATTCTTATTGAATATCTTCAGTTCTATTTATCGCTAGTATAAGTGTTCATGGTATAGAAGAGGAGGGCAATATATAATTAATAATGGAACCATGTGTCATTTCTTATCGCCGTTTATTCACCACAACTAAGCACTTTCATAAACTTTGGATCACTTTAAGGGAATTATTTATTATTACAATTACTCTTCTTGGCTTAAAACTGATAACTCAGTGTTGCCCTTTATGGTAATAATTTTGTAGTTATATCATTTGACCACTTAAATATATGAAATTCGTGTTTTATCCTTCTTTGGTCAATACCTTTATAATAGGACCTGTGTAATTTTTTAAATGACTTTGTCTCATGCGGTTTGAGCATTTTCTTATTTATGAACATATTCTATATTTATGTATTCGTCCTATATTTTTCTTTGCATTGGCCACAAACGTGCATATGCACATTAACAATATTCTTTGATTATGACCAATGAGGACCCAGCCTAGAACAAACGTCTTTATTGCCTATAGCTAGTGTTGAGTGGTTTGCAAAGTTTGGGTTAGGCTCAACGCCCACCATTAACACCAGAGATCGCTGCTGGCACTGATTGTGAATGTTAACTCTTTGATTGCCACTGGCAAAATTGCCAGTGACATTTAAAAGACGCTGGTGACTTTGCCAGCAGGATTTAAACAGTTAATCAGTGCCAGGCATTAATTGGGGGTTGAGTCGAACCTAAACTTAACACAAGCTATTACCGATAAAGACAGAACCAATTGCAGGAGTGTACCGGTTTGCGTCCGTGTTTGGCACCCAGATCCATACAGGGGTTTTAAATTTAGGGTTCCCGATTTTTAATGGGTCTGCTCATTAACTTTGTGGACTGCTTGTTAAAAATATAAACTGTGCTGTGAGCTTTATACCAGTATACCGACAGTAAGCAAGTGGCCATCTAATTCTGAGCCTTAGAATACAGTAAGTATATATAATTATTGGATATCACTGGGGGGAAGGGGTGTGGTGTGATTGATGAACCAGAGTAGAAAGTCAGTTACGGGCAGCAGTTCTTTCTTAATATCTAGCCATACACGATTTACATATAAGCCTTTAGGAAATGTCATTTTTGGGACATAAATAAATTACAACCGAGAAAGAAAAGGTACATTAATTTTTTTTGTGTAACATTCACTTTGAATGTGAAGAAAACAGCTGTCCTTTTTCAACTGTACTAACAATGTAACAGAATTCAGTACACTGCATGTATTATATAAAACCCAAGTAAAATACTACAGAAAAGTACATGTCAATCATCTGGTTTGTTCCATTTAAGTCATATGGTATTCAGGTCCTTGTTGACTGTATCAGCCAATCGCAGCTCTGCCTTTATTTCTGAAACTCTGCAGGAGAAATAGAAGCTTTTTTTGTAATTGGTTACTATGATTGACAAGGGGACTTTTCCCATTTAACGATAATATGTGGATTGTGGAACAATTATGGATTTAAAGTAGTTGGTAAGGTCTGACTGCATGTGCGCTTTAAATATGGCAATACCAGAGGTAACCTATTCTAACTTACATCAATATATAGGTACATGCACCATACACACCTGCTAGGTTTTCAACCTTGTAGATTCCATGCAAATCCTCTAGATGCCGCTATTGTGCAGTGATTAGACATTGTGCAGAAATCAAAGGGCACAATGTGAGAAGCTGGTACATCTATGTTTGAAATCCAGTGCCGCAGATTGCTATGTTATTGATAATGGTTGATGCAAAAGTTAACCATCGCGTTGTTTTCCTGGAAATTATAACATTCTGCTAAATCAACTATGTGACTTTTTGAATAATCCATTAGTTTATATCTAAATCCCATGTACTTGACAAGAAGTAATCAGAATAGCAGCAGCATACAGATTCTGTGGAGGCAGGATCTCTGAGATTGTAGCCTAATCACCCCAAAAGCCATGTACAGTCATGGCCATAAGTTTTGAGAATGATACAAATGTTATATTTTACAAAGTCTACTGCATCAGGTTTTATAATATTAATTTGCATATACTCCAGAATGTTATAAAGAGTGATCAGCTTAACAGTAATTAATTGCAAATTCAATATCATCAAGGAATTCAAGGAGAGAGGTTCCATTGTTGCCAAAAAGGCTCCAGGAAGGACCAGAAAGCACCAGGACCGTCTCTCTTTCAGCTTTGGGATCGGGCTACCAGCATTGCAGAGCTTGCTCAGGAATGGCAGCAGGCAGGTGTGAGTGCATCTGCACGTACTGTGAGGCGGAGACTCTTGGGGCAAAGCCTGGTGTCAAGGAGGGCAGCAAAGAAGTCACTTCTCTCCAGAAAAAACAACAGGGAGAGACTGATATTCTGCAAAAAGTACAGGGAGTGGACTGCTGAGGACTGGGGTAAAGTCATTTTCTCTGATGAATCCCCTTTCCGATTGTTTGGAACATGTGGAAAACAGCTTGTTCGGAGAAGACAACGTGAGCGATACCACCAGTCTTGTCTCATGCCACCTGTAAAGCATCCTGCAACCATTCATGTGTTGGGTTTCTTCTCAGCCAAGGGAATCGGCTCTCACTGTCTTGCCTAAAAACACATCCATGAATAAAGAATGGGACCAGAATGTCCTCCAAGAGTAACTTCTCCCAACCGTCCAAGAGCAGTTTGGTGATCAACAATGCCTTTCCCAGCATGATGGAGCACTTTGCCATAAAGCAAAGGTGATAACTAAATGGCTCAGGGAACAAAACATAGAGATTTTGGGTCCATGGCCTGGAAACTCCCCAGATCTTAATCCCATTGAGAACTTGTGGTCAATCACCAAGAGACGGGTGGACAAACAAAAACCAACAAATTGTGACAAAATGCAAGCATTGATTGTGCAGGAATGGACAGCTATCAGTCAGGATTTGGTCCAGAAGTTGATTGAGAGCTGCCAGGGAGAATTGCAGAAGTCCTGAAGAAGGGTCAACACTGCAAATACTGACTTGCTGCATTAACTCATTCTAACTGTCGATAAAAGCTTTTGTTACTCATAATATGATTGCACTTGTATTTCTGTATGTGATAAAAACATTTGACATCTGACGGGAAGTGTCGTTGGATTATCTGTATTTTGTAAAGTTATAGGAGGTTTTATTTGTTAATTGCCTAACCTAGATGGTAAGTTAATTGAGGTCTGGAGGCCTTTTGTCCAAAAAATAGCACAATACCTGTCTACAAGGTCAGTGTACAGTAAATTTTAACTGAAATACCATATACCACCTGTGGCCACATTTTTTTTTGTAGAAAGAAGCCATATGTTTCCAAGACAATACCTTTAAAGGGGTCGGCCACTTTACCTCATGTTTCTTGTGATATCTGTGTAAATGAGGGAGCAGGATACTATGACAAGGTCCAGGAAGTGACATTGGTCATTGACAGTTAGGACCACTTGAGCCTTTATCTTTGGCCATTTTACGGATAGGAATGACAGGTGATAGGATAATCGAAATTTTGGAACCAGGGTCTTTATTTTACATTTCAGAGCAAAAATTTAATACACATACATTGCTAAAATACATAATATCTTGCCCCCCCCCCACGCATTACAAAAAATGTGGTAAAGTGGTCAACCCCTTTAACTGTCTTTGCTTTTGCAGGTTACTCTAATACTGCTTCTATATGAAAGTAATAGTTGAGCCATTATTGTATATGTTGTTCCTTTATACCTTTTCTAAATCCATATAATGATTTAGAGTTAAAAGCGTTTTCAGTCAGTAGCAAAACAAAAATATTTGGAGTACCAGTGCCAGCTCTTTGGTCACCAAGGCTTTTGATCCTGCTGGAGATGTAGCAATGTCATAACCCCAAAACCCATTAATGTTCATCTTGCAGTGGCTTGGTTTGTATTCTGCCATATGTGCACAAGTCAGCCCTCCCCCCCCAAACATCGGCGTTACTAGAAGCTGATGGGCCCCAGTGCAAACTCTAGCCAGGCCCCCTGATTATAATGTATGGTTTATAGTAATAGTCTTCTCATATGGGAAAGTGACACCATAAGGGCCCCCTAAACCATTTGGGTCCCGGTGTGACCGCAACCTCTGCACCCCCTCAAGTTACACCTCTGCCCCCAAGGTTTTTCCAGGTATGTGTCCCGTGCCCAGGGGAGTGGAGGATGATACTGCAAACATGCTCCTGCAGAGGGATGCCATCTGTGTCTGATGAAAAATTATGAGGCTGATTCATTAAAGGGGAGATATTCTAACTCTTCTATATGAAAGCAGTGGTTGACCCATTATAAAAATGAATCATATCTGCATAAGGTGCTAAGTTTTTATTTGCTGTGATATTGGATCTCTAATGCTTCATTGCTCTGATTATAATTGTAAAATGTTCACTGGTTTGTAGATTGAATTATAATATATTCACTGCGGTACAAGGAAGAGTAATCATATATGATAATTATTTACACATTAGGAACGGTTCACTACCAATGCAAAGCAATGGGTAACATCTATGACTAACCATCCGGAAGGATCAGAAACGCGTCAGATGTGTTTGTGAACTGCTCCTGACTCATGCTGGTTTTATGGCTCTCGCTATTGTCAGTTTTACAGGATGGATGGCAGTGTGGACCATTTTATAGCTTCTTACAACATCTATAAAAGTCAATTTACAGGAGCTCTAAGCAGATATATGTCACTTGGAATTGTACCTATCAATAAACAAGTTTTTTCTTTTAACCAGCTTGGTAAAAAGTCTGTGTTGTTTTTTTACCCTCACCTTAAAAAAACCTACCATTTTATATTTTCTGTTATATCATAAGGACCTGTTTATTGCAGGTTGTGCTGAATATTTAAAGGAAATCTACCATTTGCTATTATGCATTATGAATCTCACATACCTTAAGAATGCTGTAGCTACACTGATGCAGAAACATATCATAATCCATGAAGTAAGTGGTTTTGCTGAAAAAAAAACAAATTATGATAATTATGCTCTCTTGCTCCTTTGGCTAGCTCAACGCTTCTCTTCGCCCTAATTATGCACTGCTTCAGCCTTGTCCTGCCCAGCATAAGCTGAGAATACGTCATTACTGTGTTGTCCCTGACAGACAGAAGTAATAAGTCGCTGTACCATCCCCCAGCTGCTGTGTATGAGTCATCCAGCTCAGGTTGATTAGTCCTGTCTGGATAGTTCAGGCAGCTCTTTTATGTACAGAAACCAGTCTGCACCCATCTTTCCCAAGGTCCTGAATTTTACAATTTTTTTTAAACAAAACCACTCGCTTCACAGTGGGGAGTGGAAAAATGTGCTTCACCCCTTTTTGTACTGCTATTAATTTACTATCTTTACTTTGTAGTGTAAATAATATAACACATATTTTTTTTACTTTTGCATGATAAAACACAGAAAAAAATTCTGTGTTTCCACCATATTACCAAACTAATTATTTTATTTTTTTACATACTTAAATTTTTTTAACACTTTTAAATATTGTACTGTATTTACAGGCCAGGTGGTAACAAATTTGGCAACGTCTAAAATGTATTAAATACTTCAGTTTTTCTTTATTTAAATTTTTTTTGTTTTAATTTATCACCTTGTTACCCCATGTTCATTCAATCTGGTGGGGTCTAGCAGATAAATCATAAGAACAGATCTGGAGGCCTTCATTAGGCCTTCCAACAGTCTTTCTGTACAGATGGCACCCCTCAGTCATACTAAGGCTGCATTCACACTACTGTATGGGGGACGTATGTACGGCCCCAAGCATGGTACATGGGAAAAAGTTAGAACATGTCCTATCTTTCCCCATTTTACGTCCGTACACCAGGCATTGCTATGGAGAGGGGAGGGGTCACTCCCATAGACGTGTGGGCATACGTCAGTGTAAATGCAGCGTAAGATGTGTCAACAGAGGTAGGTAAAAACCTTACCTTTGACATTTATCTCATTCAGATCCTGTGGTAACTTTGGTAATAAAAAAGGCATCTTGTGATATATTTAGTTTTGAACATGTAGTTTTTTATTTCTTGAAAAAATATACAAGATACCAAAAAGTGGTGTCACAAACCCTTAGACAAACAAATTGTGAATGTTCTATATCTTATATTTATCTATATTTGTAATCCTAGGCGTTGAACACAAGAATTTTCCTTGAGTTGTAAGCTATTTCTCACACATTTCTGGATTTGCTGTCATGTGCTTATACAGAGATTAAAATGATCACTTTAATTATTATATTTAAACCCAAATATATTGGTCCCTTCTTAAAAGGGGTCTCTCCACTGTCAGGAACCTGTCCAGCAAATAGCACAACTACAACCAAGCGCAACCAAGTTGTCAGACTTGGTAAGTGGTGGCGAACTAACCATGTGTTGTCCCTGCAGGTTAAGGGCCCTGCCTACAGCAGATAAACCAGACTCACTATCAGAAACATGCTAATGGAGAGACCCTAAAAGATCCTGCAAGAGGGAAACTTACTTTGTCTGGCAGCTCCTGGGTGGTGCAGTGCACACATAATGGGAAGTCAGACAGGCCAGTATTCACACAAAGGAAGACAAGACACTCAGGATCAAACAATAGATAATAGACAGACAAGTAATGTCAGACTGAACCAGGTCAAATCCAAGAAGGCCAAGAGGCAAAGAATCATACAGTGAGAATGGTCAAATAAACGTAGCAGAGGTCAGATAGCAATAGCAATAGCAAATCCAATAGACAAAGAGCAGGACTGCAATAACCAGCAACCTCTGATGGAAGTCACAGCTGCACACAAAAGGAACTCAAACCCAGCTTTTCCAAGAAAAGATCCTGAAAGGGAGCTGTCAAAAGCAGCCCTGGGTATGATTGTATATATCAATGATCCTACTTTTCTCTTTGTATTCATATCAGAGTACTATAAAATCACTAATATTCTGGGAGATGTATAGATTTTAACAGAAAAGACTATACTTTTTTCTTTTGAGGCCAAAAAAATCTATAAACTTGTTGACTCAGTGTAAGAAGACAGTATGGATATGTGAGAAACATAGCCGAGACTTCAGAGACTGAATTTTTAATGGGAAGCAATACAAAGTGAATTTTTTTCTAGTACATAGCTGACTGAACTATTTTGTCCAACTTGTGGAAATTCTCCAAGTAAATTTTTCCTATTGACAATCGGTATCCAAACACTTTGGTAGGTTTACAAAGCTGTTCTCTCCAAAACCAAATAGGGTATAATAAGTACAACATACTGTACCCATCCACTTTTAATCAAAGTTCTCTCGGTTGAAAGAATTTATGCATTGAGGGACACTAGTTACTTCTATAAAAGAGCAAAAAATAGAGGTAAAACTAAGTTCATAGCTAGTAGCATATAGTTCACAGAAAGCTACCTCTGCATTTTCTCTGAAATACTGAGCTTTTTACTCAAGTAGCGTGACATTCAATTGACACCTTTTAAGTTTTTTCTCTAGGCTTGCTATATTGTTATTTTAAGATTTTATGGAAAATAAGACAATAAATGTCCTTTTTAGAAATCTCTTGGTACATTTTGAAATGTGTGAGCTGATCGAGTTTATTCCAATGCAGAAATACAAAGTTCAGAGGCACAGGACACACAATTACTTTCTCAGCATTGCTACAAGTTTTTCTTTCCTATATATCAATAAATATTCAAGATATGACTTAAGTGCACTCATCACATTGTCATGAAAATATATTTTATACCGATCGCTGCTTCCCAGTAGAACTGGACAGGAGGGATATATACTCCAGGTTTATAATTGCTATTCATCCTTCACAGTCTATTGCAGTTTCCCTACAGAATCTGTGTCCTTTTATGTGTGCCCCAACATTTTCCATGTCAAGTTTCAGAGATTGACCTTTACATCTAAACTAATGACTGCTGTCCCTGCTAAATTCTCGTGTAGCCTCCTGTCCTTCACAATCTCGCTACCTATATCATTGCTAGAGCTGAATATACATTGCCAGTTTTAAAGGGCTAACTAGGATGATAGCCATAGAAATGTCAAGGAAACATGATATTTCTACAGTGTTTACTAAGGTCACAGTAAGGTGTAGTAATTAAGCTTTGTTCCTGACACTCAAAATCTATCTCAGATAACGAGGAAGAATTTGTTGGAAAAAATAGCACAGAAAAAAAATAAAGATAAAAGTTATATAGTAAAAATGCTTAAAATTCAATTTATAATTTCAAAAGTCCAGGCATCTCAGCAAATACAGAATTTATCTACTTATATTGGAGTCTGTTTTTGTATAATTGTCCTAGTGGTGTGAAAAATATTAATGTGAACATAGTCTGATGAAGCAAGTTGTTTTCTGCCCAATATAAAAGGGATACCAAGAAAAACTTGATGAATTCAGGAAGATCATGATAGATAAGATGATTTCTTGTCCATCTGGGTTCCCTATATCAAGAGGCCAACAGATATAATACAAATATGTAATTCATTATTATGTTTATCATAGGGAAGAAATCAATCATTGTCAATTTCCATCTAAATGTTAATGCTAAATGAGTCCCAAAATTTCCATTATGCACAATATCAATGCTCATTTATATAACTATGGGAAAAAACCCTAAAAAAGTACAAAAAAACCTACTCATACTATATATATAGACATTATTATGTCCTTAACTTCTGCCCTGATTTTAGATTTAACTTGAATGTATAGCATCATAGATCTTTATCATGATGCCATCTTGGATTATTAGATTAATGATGTAATCCACGCTCTGGGAACAGACAGGTGACACAGACAGTAGGCCTTCCTGCTAAACTTACTTCCCAGCTGTCCCTTCCTATTGCCCGACCCACCGTAGCAGTAAGGGACAACTAGAAGATGTTCCTTATCTGCACTTTATTACAAAAAACTGAGAAGAGAAAACAATACAAACACTGAAGAATAGTCTCAAGGGCTGGGTCCCCACCAAGAATGCAAAATCTGAGTACAAAATCAGAAAGCAGATGGGTAGTCTGAGTACAGGCAGCAAGCGGTGAACAAACTGTAAGCAGATGATTTATGTGAAATTACAGACCTGGCCTCATGAATGATTGGAGCAGAGATCTGTCAGTCAGTCAGCCAGTTAACTGTTGATGAAGCATGGAGCAGCAGAGTGATAGATATTGTGGAATTCAATCAACTCAGCCAGCAATCATAACTACAGTTCACACTAAGAAGGACCAAGTAAAACACAAAGACAAAATCGGTGCATCCTCAGCCGCACCCTATGGACAGTGTGATGCAGGTACAATTGTTACAAATGGTTGACCTGCGATTTGCATTCGTAATAAAATTAAAGAATTAAAGAAATAGGGTCTAATGCGGAAATCTTCTCTGAGAAGACCAACACTTTTTAAAATCATTTTGGGTTTTTAATGCTTGTGGTTGGATTAGACATTTTCTCCCATCTCTTTCATTTAGATGCCGCAACATTAACCCCTGTACTGCGCTGAGTCCTGCGATTAGTGCTCAGCGAAGTACAGCTACTGTGCGGAGACGATGCCGGTTCAGCTCTGCACAGGAGCCGAGCCGACATTGGGGGTCACGGATGTCAGCGGTAGTCTACCACTGACCTCCCCAGGTAACACCCGCAGTGGGCCTTCCGGGGGTATTTCCCCCACGAACGTCCCCTCCCACGCGCCATTTTCGGGGGCACCGATTGAAGTTTTTCAATAAAAAATAAGTTTATAAATCACTAAAAATGCCCATAAGCCCCAAAACATATAAAGAGATATATAATGCTCAAAAAAGTCCAAATCATAACACAAACCCCACATATATAGTATCACCACATCTGTAACAATTCGTAGAATAAAATTCAATTACTATTGAACCCGTATGATGAATGCTGTAATAAAAACGTTAAAAACCCCCAAAAAATTATGATTTTTACCTATTGAATCCCACAAAAAATGCAATAAAAAGTGATCAACAAAACTTATGTACTGTTATGTTATGTACTGCAAAGTACAACATGTCCGCAAAAAACAAGCCATCAACCAGCTCTGTAGCCAAAAAAATAAAAATGTTATGCCACTTGGAAGACGGCGATGCAAAAATGATAGATTTCCCCCATATTAGTGTTTTATTTGGCAAATTTAGTAAAACATAAGAAAAAATATTCATGTCTGGTATCCCCGTAATCGTATTGACCCATAGAATAAAGATAACATGATTATTAGGCTATACAGTAAACACAGAAAAAAAAAGAGTAAAAAATCCAGTACAGAATTGATTCTTTTCTACTCGTGACCATAAAAAAAAAGTTCCTAAATTTTCAACAATAGGGGATATCAACCCCAAAATGGTAAAACTGGAAAAAGCATCTCGTCGCATAACCCCAATAACAAAAAAACGAAAATTTTATAGCCTGCAAAAGGGGCCAATGAGGAAACTAAAATCCTGGCAGCTGCAGGTCCCATCTTCCCTTCCACGCCTCATGCCCATAAAACAACCAACGGCCGCATGTGGGGGGTCTCTGAAATCAAGAGAAATTTCATAACAAATTGTATGGTGGGTTTTCTTTTTTTATCTTTTTGGAAATGTGTAAATTTTAGGGCTAAATGAACGTATAACCGACAAAATTTGACCATTCTAAATTTCACCTTCATTTTGATTCAATTACTATGAAGATCTCAAGGGGTTAACAATCTTCCTAAAAGCTGTTTCTGATAGTTTGAGGGATGCACATTTGCAAATGAGTTGGTTATGTAGGGGGTTTTAATGCTAAATATGTAAAATTTCATTTAAGACAGTATTTATCCCCAAAACAGTAAATTCTGAAAATGCAGAAAACCAATATTTCAAATGTAAAGAAGACATATGGGAAATGTTATTTAGCAAGTTATTTAGTAGTAAATCTATCTGCCTGAAAACGAGATGATTTCGAATTTCGAAAATGGCAAATTTTTCAAAAAATTCATAATTTTTTTTTTGTAAATAAATGCAAAACTTATCAGCCAAAATTTACCACTTAAATGAAGTACAACATGTGGGGAAAAAAACTATCTCAGAATCGTTTAGATAAGTAACAGTGTTCAAAAGTTATAACCATATAAAGAGACGCAAGTCAGAATACAAAAAAATGGGACTGAGCCTTAAGCTACAAAATGGTTGAATTCTTAAGGGGTTAACATTGATAATACCTACGCTACAGCTAAATGGACCTAAACAAGGTAGAGTCTCTATAAATCCTATATATTCCATTACCGGTTTTCCACAGTGTTCTATAATCAGTTGCATATCTTCCAAACGGCATCTAACTTTTATAAATTGGTACATAAGTCTATATTTTGTATATTGAAAAATGTCTAGGTTTGGTAAACTTCTCATTTCCATGTTTGTTTACCAACAAGCTGTAGATATGTAAAAACATTTATTTATTATGGTTCCACTTCAAAAAATATTCCATATTTTTCAGCAGCTTGTTTTGAAAAATGAATTTCAAAGTTCATTGACTTTATTAGTTCTAGCAGTATAGTTGTGTGGAAGCTACATTACATTTTGTAGAAAGGAGATGAAAAAAGGAAGTAACTAATTTCTGGCGAATATTTGCAATGTATCACCCACAAAGGTCTTTTATATGTAGATATTTCAATTTTTTCTTATTCCAGAGAACCCTTGGTATAGAATGGAATTGTGTGAGAATCAAATTCTGAAATTTGTCTTTGTTATCTAATATACATAGAATGCAAAAATACACACTGCAAATGACTGTTTCCCTCTCTGAATGTATGTTCAGATCTCTGACCACTAGTGTATATGCAATATTGGAGGAACTACTGCCGTGGCAGCTGGCCTCTTCGTATACAGATAGAGTTGACTGGAATAATGAAGATGGAAGCCGTAGGCTTTATTTATCATTGCGCCTCAGACACTAATGTGAATGCCAGAGGTCGGCGGGCACAATGTAATGACAATGGGCAGAAAAAAGGAGATTGAAGTTACACTACAGTGAAACGGGGAAATTTGAATATCTGTTTTTTTTCCTAGGCAAATAGGATTTTTTAAAAAATGAATTTAACTGCAAATGTGTGGGAAAGGGGGGACGCATGAGATGGTTGGGGGTGCTATAGAAAAGGAGGGAAAAGGTTGGGCCAGAGACAGAGAGGCAACAGAAAATGGGGTACAATGTGACAGAGCTACAGAACAGAAGGCATACTGTGGGTGGAGGTCAACCCAAGGTGGAAGCACATAAATGGGATAGGTGAAGTGCAACAGAAAGGAAGGAGGCAAGTGGGGGCTACAGAAAGGGAAGTATTAGGAAGGGGAGCTACAAAAAGGTGGCTAAAGAAAGGGAGACAGAAGGTGGGAGCTACAGAAGGGGGCACACTTGTTGTTTAGGTCAAGGGACAACTGTACATCATGGCGGCAAGAATATTTGTATACCAAAATTTAGAGTTTTGGGGCCAAAGGTTTGCTATGAAATCCAATAATTAAGAGTTATTAAAAGGCAAAAAAAATGATAATGAAAATATTAATAATACAGATATGCACTGTCTTGTGTGGTGACTCCATGCAATCACTCATTAACTCTTATGCGCACCACAACCTTATGTAATGTTGTGGTGTGTTAGGGGCACAGTTCACACATGCCTTTATCCGTTACAATTGGAGCTGAAATCTGTAACCTGCAAAGTGCCATGGTTGGACCTAACTGCACCCAATGAGATCATTGGAGGGCACTGATTGGAGCCTCATAAAGACTGCTATCCCTGTAATGAAGCATCTAGAACACTGTTAAAGATCAGCGGCATATACACAATACAATGCAATTCAGTAGTATTGAAGTATATTGTATGAGCGATCATACAAAAACAGGCAAGTTTTTTTTGCACAAAAGATTGAAATTTTATTTACATCCACTAAAATATAACAAAACCTATGTAAATGTTCATGATCTACCAAACCAAAGAATAAAATCGAGGGCTCATTTAAAGGGAACCTGTCACCTCAAGCATTGATACTAAACCGTGCACAATACCTTAAAAAACGACTAATTCCTCTTGCTTTCATGAGTATATGTAGTCAGCTCCATTGAAGCTCCCCCCAACTCCTCTCTGATGTGTGGCTCACTAAAACTGCCACTTCCCGTCCGTCCTACCTGCTACCCCACGTCACTGTTCACAGGTTTGTAATATAAGTGCATACACAGTGCATTGGGCCAGCAGGCTTCCTCCTTCCATGTACTGCACATACATTACATCAGACAGGGTGGAGGGGCAGATTTAGTGAGATACATGGCAGAGAGTAGGCGGGGGGGGGGGCTTGACTGGAGCAGAGAGCTGTCCCGCCTCCTTGACTTCATACAGTCATTAAAGTAAGAGGAATAAGTCATTTTTAGAGAACATCGGAAACGTAAAGAAACCGGTAAAGAAACATTGGAATGCCCCTACACCAATGTTTGAGGAATTGTGTGAGGCTTATTATTGATGTTTGAGGTGACAGGTTCTCTTTAAAACTGTAAAAACAGCCCACAAGAAAGTGCCAACTGAAGATAGACAACATCTGTTTGCTTGTAGGTTGAACCACTTTTTCATTATTTTATAGGGTATATAAATCATCATGTCCCTCATTATCAGCAATTAAGGCGACTCACCTTGCAATGTTTTCCTTAGTAACTCAATTAACTAAGATTTTATCTCTTAAACGTTTTATTTTGTTTTAAAATCTGAACAAAAACTATTCTGGCCTGATCCACCAAATATCATGTTATGGATGTTTTCTGTCCTGGGATCATTGCCGATGGGGAAAATGTCTTCATAATATGACACTATACATTTATAGTTATTGTTTTTCCTTTTGCTATAAGTTTTCTCGGTGGACTGTAAAAATAGAATGAAGTCATCCTGATCTTTTCCCTTGTTTCCATCTGAAACTGCAATGAATACAGGTGAATGAATCACCCCTTTAAAAGCATTCAGCCCTTAAATATGTCTGCCTCTGAAATAAACAATTGACATTTATGTTGTTACTCTCCAAACTCCGAACTGAGTTCCTCCAACTTATTTGCCTGACAAATAAATCATTTTGTGTCCAGAATGCAGAACGACTTTACTGCATGAGGACATTTCTGCGTGTGTCAGTTAGAACTCAGGAAAGAGCATAGCATAATCTCATTTCCCAAAGGTAACAACCTATGAAGTAAGAATTTCTTTATTTTATTTAAGAATGACTCATCTTGTCTGATCTACAAGGTGTTACGGCTTTGTGACATTTCAGATTAGGAGCTAAAAGAGAAATGTCCTAGAGCAACTTTAAATAAACCAAGCGTAATCTTTTGTTGAAATTTTTATTAAAAACTTAAACTTTACGAGTTCAAAATAAGTTTTGTTTCCTAACTTTATTACAAGAAAAATATAACTTACACATGCTGCACTCAAAGTGACTCTAATGTCTAGACATTTGTGAATATATAAAGTATTTGTATTAAAGTGTTTTCCTAATGACTGATTTTCTCTGTTGCAATAAGAAGTTCACACACAGCCTTCAGTTTGTCCTTTTGCCATATGGGTAGCATTTTAAAAATGTTCAAATTTCAGGTTTTAGATTGTCAAACTTTTTGAGTTTTATTCTCTGGCGTACTAAATGTATTTTAATTTTCTGAGCATTTTGTTAGCTTTGTGAGACATTCAGTTAATTGATTTGTAACAATAGTTTCGTTCCATGAATGGCAATATGAATACTTTATGCTGGAAAGTGTTATCTATAACCTATAAATAGGGGCTGAAGAAGCAAATATTTGCCTTACTAAAGGAACAAACCATTCGGAAGAACTCACGGGGGCTTATTTACTAAGGGTTGCGCTGCTCACTTTCGTCGGACTGTTCGCCATTCTCAGGATTTGCGCAGCTTTGATAGGTATTTAACAGGGGTTTGCACTGGGATTGTTTGCCAGCCAATCGTTTTTGGTGCTGCTGCACTGGCTTTCATGAGACAGAAATTGGGGGGCATGTCGGGGGGATCAGTCGGACGATCCAACTGATCCGGACTGAGCGCGGGATTTAAGATTCAAATTGCGTCACAAGAGAATGCACTTACATAAAGGAGGAGGTGAACTCCGACGGACCTGAACGGTGAAGCGACACATGTGGGATATTGGGCGCACGATCTTAGTGAATTGCAGCAGAGTGCATTATCATCGGACAATGCATTTTCGGTGAAGTCCACGAACCGGGTAAGTAAATGTGCCCCACTATATCTAACCCTATTAGACAAAGAATCTACCAGTCAAACCACACTCCCAGACAATGAGCCAATGGGGGTAGACCAGTTGTGACAAACGGCATCAACAATGGAATCAAATAAAGTAGCACAATGCCTTAATAAATTAAAACTTAACTTTTAATAATGTTACCATAAGAAGCACAAATAATCCATGCTAAAATGTGATTAACTCTTGGTGTAGTAAATCCTAGTGGAATGGTTCAGCTCTGGTGGATACAACAGACCTTTTTGTCATACCTTAATGAACAGTAGCTCATATTGCATCCACAACATATAGCAAGACTTGAGGGAAATGTAAATTACAGAGAGCGCATAAGGGCAGAAAGGGAGAGAGGGGTGAATAAGATCTCAAGTTCGGTCTCACCCGTCTTCATCCAAGTCTGTGGTGATGCAGGAGTCCAGATGAGAGTATTGCCTAGTACGCCCTAGTATAACTCATTCCCTAGGGCCCACAAGTTTGCTCCAAGGGCTGGGAGCAAACTTGTGGGGCCTAAGGAATGAGTTATTCTAGGGCATACTAGTAAGTGTAGCAAAATGTGCTATATTGATAGGGATGTTAAAGTCTTCTATGATGATGTAGGGGATGTCAGATGAGAGGAAGGGAAGAGGTCCGGTCAAAAAATGAAAAGAAAAAAAAATGTAAATGTAAAAAAATTTCTAACATCAGGAATCTACCTATGGTAGGTTCCCATTAATATCCTAAACACTAAACTTTCCTTCCCTAACACAAAAACAATTTGTAACCTAATCTACAGTATATCTATCTAATATGCAAGAGAGGCTACTGGGGCGTGGAGTTCTACTCAAGGTGATAGAAGCAAAGGCTACTCCACAAACCAATATCCTCTGCGATCCCTCCCTACCTGTGCGTGGCCCAGTTAATTCTAGAGCGCCACCTGCTGCCAGAGCTCTATGCTTGTGCAGTAGTTTTAGCTCCAGTGCTGGGCAAGAGCCCAGCCTTTCCTAGTTATGTCCCTGACAACATGTTCTGATACTTCATAGAAGTACCATAGCAAAAAACGTCTTTTTGTTTTTTAATTTTAGATTGAAATAGATTAATCTACATTGCGAAATTTGGAGTTTTTATGTTTTACTGTTGTATTTATATAAATGATGACTTACAACTTACACTTTTCATTTGTTACTTTATAACAGTGGGAAAAACAACACTCTTTGCCCTCTAAGTTTTTTGTTTACAGGATATCCTTGACTTCATATAGAGTCAAATCCATCAAAGTGACTGATCCAGGCCTCAAATTGCCCTCAGGTTAATGACTTCTCATTAGAAACTGCTGTTATTGCATATATAAAAGCACACTCATACGATAATGTTTTTAAAAGGGTAGTATACTGTAGCAATAGAGGAACAATTCTGTGACCTTACAAGGGAAGAGATTTTTGCATGAGCTGTTTGTGCTTTGGTCATGTAAAAAGTTATAAAATAAATACTACTCAAAGCATTACCATTTAGTTGCAATATATGATATGACTTTCAAATTACATTTTACTAAACAGTTTACTACTTTCATTACCAAGACTCGTATAACTTACCGTATATACTCGTGTATAAGCCGAGTTTTTCAGCACAAAAAATGTGCTGAAAAATGTCCCCTCGGCTTATACACAAGTCAAGTATACATTAAAAAATATTTAAAAAATAATAAACTTATATACTCACCCTCTGGTGGCCCCGACCTGCAGCGCTGCTCCCCCAATGTCCGCGCGGGTCCTCTTCTGGCTTCCGCGCCCATCTTCTGTCTTCTCTAACTTCTTGCTGGGTGCTGCCATGTTTTTCTCCCAGGCGGCGCCTAGTATGACGTCAGCAGTGGCGCGTCATACTAGGTGCCGGCCGGGAGAGAGCAATGGCGGTGCCCAGCACTATTTTGTGAGGTGTGTAGATTGGATTGGGGGAGTGTTGTTATCTAGGTGGCAATATTCTGTAAGTGACTGTGGTATCTTTTGGGGCACAGTGTATGGCTGCTGGCAGAAAATTATGCATGGTAAAGTCATGGAATTATGGATTAACACTGTAGATATTCGAGATTTGACGAAATAAAAGTCTGAAAGATCACCGCTGTTGGCTGGACCATCAAATTTGTTTTTCTAAAGTCATGGCTGGGAGAAGTTTCCATGCAGTTCTTGAATCAAAGGAGAAGACATGCTACCTGTAAGTACCTGGATGGCGCTATTGCCTTGTGTGTATGACTGTATAAATAAGTTTATCTTGATGGTTATCCCCTTCACAAAGTACAACGTACTGCAGTTTTGGGTTGGGTGAATGGAGAGGGCTCATGGGCAGAGCTCTCCAGACAGGGTGGGTGTTTCCAGCATTTTGCAGCATACGCCCACCACTAACACACCTGGTTTACATGCAAAGCTGCTAACAGCATGCCAACAGGCCTCTTACTCACCAGCCAGGGCCAGTGAGGGGATGCGACAAGAGTGAGAGGCCGCAAGTGGAATCAGGGTTGTCCCAGGGATACTCGCAGTGTACGTGCAGTGTAGAAATCCCCAGAAAGATGATGAAGGGAAGGCCCGTGATGTAAGCAGTATCCATGGATCACACATGGAGACAACGTTATAAACATCAAAGTCTGGTATAGCTCACAGCTGGCAACAGTTTAGGCAGGCTCCGAGTTTTTATAATAATTATATTATGTAATATTATGTTATATAATTTATAACCTCCCACTCTGAGGGGAATTCTATCCTTCCAACCAATCACTGAGCTTGGTGCAGAGAAGGATTAACATTGCATAGCATTTATCATAAATATGTCAAAGCTTAACCCTTTCCTTTAGGCAGGTGGGAAATACATCTTCAATAGCAGAAGTGAGCAGTAGATGACGGCAAATACAAAGTTATAAAATAGCAGTGACCAGAAACTTGTATATAACTCTATGCAGATCTATGGAGGACCTAACTTAGTCCATCTCAGAACATATCCCAAAAATGAAAACTTCAGGCAAGTATAACGAGGAACCTGGTACTGGTTTGCAATCTTTAGTGAGAATTCTTCTAATCAGGGCTATCTTCTTTATTATGTTCTTTTACACTGTACTGGTTTGACTTGTTCAGGGTGCAGGATAAAAATGCTGGTCCTGAGTAGCTGGGACTTTACACATCAGAAAGGGCATATTTGTCCTGTGGATTGTGTGGAAGAGACTGGCTGTAACATCATCTGCCTCCTGCTGCATCAATTCAACGCAGTTCAACCCCTTAACTGTGCTCCGGAAGAAGGTAGGCAGAGGCAAGGCCCCCACAAAAAAAGAATTGCTTCTTTTCAGCAGCAATTCTGCTACAAAAAGTGCCACATGTAAATCCACACATTAGGGGAATACCTAGTGAGTATAGTCTATACTGCTCTATGTAAAACCATATGTGCAGGCTGAAACCACATTTCCAAGTGAGAATTAAATAAAATGAGTTATTTGTTTTAAATCTAACAATCTGGTTTTAATCTTTAGACAGTGAGCATCTCTCTATAACAGATGTGTACTTTGCCCATAAAGATATAGAATGTGCCAAATCGATATGCAAAGTTGATAATGTTGTCTCTTCACTTTATTTACCAGTCAATTTCCAGCAAACATCTGGAAGCACAGTTATCAGATCTTATCATTAGCGAGGAAGTAGCCATGTTTCCAGTAAATAAGACATTTATGATAGGCTGAGCTGAATGTGTCTTGGTAACAGATGTTTCTACGCTCATTAAAATCAGATGATGTTTTCTGCCTTCTCTAATTCTTGGGAGGGTGTCATCAGCTCTAGTACTGCAGAATAAGGCATAGTTACTGGAAACTGCACACACATTAGAAAATACAACGTGCATTGGATAGTTAAAACTCTTACCCCATACTGCATTGTCCTCCATATTGTCCTCTTTAAGAGCGCACAAGGGATAAAAGAGACGAAAATTAGAGGTTAATAATAGCAAAAAACATGCCCATGGAGATAAACGTGCTACATTTCATAGCTGCAGAATTAAAGTCCCAATGTTCTCTTACTCACCGCCATTGCTTATTAGATGTCATTAGTGTGACTATATAGGACAGCTGGACACAGATGTCTATCTGGTTGCTATGCATTACTGGCTTCTGATGGCTTTTCATATGCTGGATTCTGTTTGATAATATCTATAATATTAGCAGCTCCTGATTATAGGTTGTCACATCATTTTGTATCCTAAGCCCAGTACCATACATTATTCACAGATCCGATGGTGAACGAACAGGTTTATGTTTCCGTACTTAAGAGGATTTAACACCTTCACGTGGCAGCGTTTTTGCATTTATTTTTGCTTCCCACATTCAAAAATTAAACTTTTTAATTTTTCCATGTACAGAACTGTGTGTGGGCTTATTTTCTGCGTTACAAATTTTACTTCTCAGTGACGTTATGTATTATACCATGCTGTGTACTGGGAAGCTGGAAAAAAATTCCAAATGTGGTGAAATTGGTGTCACTTTATTGTTGGCTCAGGTTCTATGACTTTTACTGTGCGCTTCAAATGATACATGTACTTTATTCTTTGGTTTGGTACAATCATGGTGATACCAAATTTATATAGGTTTTATTGTGTTTTAATATATTTTCAAAAATTAAAACAATGTGTATGAAAAATAATTTTTTTGTTTCGCCATCTGACACCAATAACTTTTTCATATTTGTATACTTGTATGGAACTGTGTAAAACATTTTGTGACATGAGCTAACATTTTCATTGCTACCATTTTGAGGCCTGTGCAACCTTTTGATTATTCTTTATTACATTTTTTATATGATGCAAAATTTTGTAAAAGTAGCGTTTTGGATATTTGGTTATTATTTTCCGTTATGGGGTAACTGTCGGTAACATTCGTTTTTATATTTTGATATATCTGGCATTTTGGGACGATACATAATGTTTGTGTTTTTTATTGTTTATTTCGTTTTATATTAGTTCTAGTGAAAGGGGGGTGATTTGATTTTTTTTTTTTTGTAGGTATTTTTTTTTAGTTTTGAGAAACTCTAGGGTACCTTAACCCTAGATGGTCTGATCGTTCCTACTATATACTGCAATGCTACTGTATTGCACTATATTGAGATTTTACATAGGATTTATACAATATGCAACTGAAAAATCTAAATTGACGATCTCAATAAAGATGGTGACGCCCACGTGCCGCCGTCTTTTAAATCAAGGAGTGAGCATCGATTACCTTTATTAGCAGTGGGTGTTTGCAGCAATATGCAGCAAATCCTGACTCTGTACTTCATATTAGCAAATCTACGTCATACATGTACGGCGCAGAGCATTAAGAGGTTAAGCACTATCCTTATTTGTTACATATTTTAGATTCAACTTTAATTTGGCTGTAATGTAGACTATATTATAAAAAAAATTATCAATGGAGGGAATATATATATAAAGACAAGCATTTTCATGTTCATCTTGATACCTCCTCACCTCAGCACAGGGTGCACATAAGTTGGAGATCTTGTCATAAAATAGGTGCATGGCCTCACTACAATTGACTCCGGAAGGGGAGAAGAGCAAACAGTATCTGTTGGGGAAAACATCAGATGGGGTGCACAACATATAGTTATACACACTGCTTTATACAAGTAAGGGAACACTAAAATACCACTTCCTAGATCTCAATGAATGAACTCTTAGGCCCCTTCCACACTTGCGTTGCAGATCACGTCAGAGTTTGATCAGGGTGCCATCAGGGTTTGGTCAGTGAAAAACTGACATTTTGCATCAGAGTGCAATCAGTTTTCAGTCAGAGTTTGTTCAGTGTCTCAGTTTTTCATGTGCATTTTCAATGCATTTTCAATGCAACTTCAATGCATTTTTCACGCGCAGGTAACGTGAAAAAGACTCAGGACTGAGCTCTATCATTTCTATGGCAATTGATGCGTGAAAAACGCATTGCACTTGCATGTGTCTCAGAGTGCAATGCGTTTTTGAGGCATCTCCATAGACTCGTAGGGTGCGTTTTTCACGAGCGTGACTTGCAAAAGTAGATTTAAACGTGCGTGTGTGCATGAAAAAAATGCCCATTGAAAAAGCCCATTGATTACAATGGGTCAGAGTGTAATGCAAGTTCTGCGCGTCAAAAGCATGCACAGAACACTCGCGTGAAAAACGCAAGTGTAGAAGGGGCCTTACAGTTGCAATGTGTTCAGATCAATAAAACATAAAAAGTTATTCTACTGATGAGGTGGGGGATATTATGGGATCTCCTTCCAGACCTGGATTAAAGCATTAGTCATCTCCTGAACAGTCTGTGGTGCAATGTGGCATTGGTGGATGGAACTATACATGATGTCCCAGATTATGTTCTTGATTAGAATCAAGTCTGGGGAATAGGAAGGCCAGACCATGGCATTAAGGCCTTCATCATGCAGGAACTGCTGATAGACTGCAGCCACATGAGAATTGTCATGCATCATAAGGAACCCATGATCTCATCCCAGTACCTAATAGCAGTCAGGGTACATGGAGGGCTGTGCAGCCCTTCAAAACAATGCCTCCCATACCATTGCAAACTGGCCATATTGAAGGATGTGGTAGCCAGCAGAACATTCTCTATGGAGTCTCCAGACAATGTCACGGCTGTCACGTGTTCAGTTTGAACCTGCTCTACCAATTGTTGATTCTACCAATCTTGGCATTCTCTGGAAAATTCCAATTTCCTTGCTGTACTGACTTGTGGATGTTGGGCCTCATTCCAGCCTCTTGGAATCTGATTCTGACAGTTTGAGCAGATACATGGATATTAGTGTTTTGCAGGAGGTCATTTTACATGGCTTATTCACTGCAACTCCTGTTCCTTCTTGCACAAAGGAGGAGGTAGCGGTTCTGCTATTGGGTTGTTGCCCTCCTTTGGCCCATTCCATGTCACCTGGAGTATTAACCTTCCTCCTGATATCTGCTCCACGTTTGGACACTCTTCTGACAGACATCTAACCTTTTTGCCACAAATCGCATTGATGTGCCATATTGAGTGAGCTGCAGTAACTGAGCACTTCATTGGGTTGTACAAATGACGTCATACTACCACAAGTGATAAGAGCAATAATAAAATGCTAAAATGACCAAAATAACAGCCAAACCGAGAAATGTAGAGAAGTGTAGTCACCACCTACAGAACCACTCTTTTATAGGGGTTGTTTTGCTATTTGCATATCTTTTCTACCTGTTGTCTGTTCCATTTACACAATAGCAGGAGAAGTGTTGATTCATAACTGGACAGGTTGATTTCATAGAAGTGTGATAGGCTTTGAGGTATTTGCGCTCTTTAAGTGTTCCCTTTATTTTTTTGAGCAGTGTATAATGCATGCCCCCATGACAACAGCGCAGTGCCTAATACATGATTATAGTATTTCAGGGTTTTCTCATGGAGAAGCAAAAACACCGTGCCCCATATAAATCAATGATGGAGTTTGCCCCATGGATGATGGATGGGGCATTTTTTTGTCCATGAAATGTGGCCACCACGTGAACCTCATGTGTGAAGCAAAATATCAAGGATGGTTTTAATCATGATGGCATTGTTATATATTGGGTTATTTCCTAGAATTTTTCACTATGACAGGGGACTTCATGGGAGCCTCACTAAAAGGAATTACAGTATTTTTCGGACTATAAGGCGCACCGGAGTATAAGGCGCACAATCAATAAATTCCTGCTAAAATGTCTAGGTTCCTATATAAGGCGCACTGGACTATAAGGCGCACATGATTATAAAGATGAATGACCAGCAGGTGGCAGACCTGTGCACAGTTCAAGGCAGCTGCTGTCTGTCAGTACGGTTCATATATAAAGCGCACTGGACTATAAGGCGCACCTTTGATTTCTGAGAAAATCAAAGGATTTTTTGTGCACCTTATAGTCCGAAAAATACGGTATGTACAATCCTTTCTGGGGACCTTAGCCACAGACTAAGGGAATCTGAATGTCACACAACTAATAGATGCTAAATTTGGGTTAGGCCATATGTACACAAACTTATCAGAATTTTCTGATTCTATGCCAAGGCCAAAATGTTGCACTTTGTGCGATAACCATTATAATTGTTTGGTGTACAATTTAGTGGATAATGTGAAGTAAACAAGATGGAATATAACTATTTCCCATAATGTTCCTATATATTCTACCACTGACGAAAGTTATGATACATTTTCCTATGCATGAATTTTATTCCTTTATATCTGTTTGCTTTGGGTTTAAATTACCCCATCAGTCAATAATTCCAATACACAGCTTCTCACATTATTAATCAGCAGGTATATGCTTAAGATTTATTGTTCACATTATAGGAACTGTACTTGTTTGCAATGATTTATTTGATGCAAACATCGGTTGATAAATAAACAGCTGCTTTTCTATTGACATAGCTCCATGGTGATAATTAGGGTCTATTACTGCTAATATGCAATATGTATTTACAGAATGTCTATTTAATTTCCTGTGAAAATATTAAACATATATAAGTTAAGAACATTATATGTCACTGTGATCTGTTTTTAGAAATTTTCCCATAAATCCAGATGAACCAGTGACATTTAACTCAATGGGGACCTTATGGCACTAAGCCTAATATGCAAAATGCATTGCTGAAGTTTATTTCCACTCCTGTTTTTGAAAAATAGTTTTCTTTCTTCCACAGTATGTGGATGGGATTTACATAAATGATGCTTATGTAAATCACTGCAGGTTAGCAGACTAAATGTGTTTCTGGCCTATGAGAGATCAAGATCTACTCAACAAAATGGACCACATTTATTAAATGTGACTTTTCACATTCTTCTCAGTGCAAACAGCTTGCACATGCATTTATAAAGGGTCCCCGATACATTTGTGTCACAACTCCACTATACCCGATGCAATACAAAATTCTGCACTGAAAGGGCCGTTCCGGTACACAGTTGGACCGTGCGACACATTTATCATACAGTGTTTGACAGAATTGTGTTGCAAGCTCTATGTTAAACTTTCACCAAAAAAAGTTGGTGAACCCTGTTGAAGCAGTACAGGGGACCTAAGATTCATGAAGAACATGTGCCACAATTCATGAATCTGGTGCCCTCTACACACTGCACAGTCAAACTGCACATAGTACAGTTTGCACTGTTTTTGTTAAATGTGGAACAATGTTCTAGAATGGCTCAAATTGTGTGAACGCAGTGTATTAATACTTGTGTGTTAATCTTTTGTTTGGAATTACCGTGGTTTTATTTTGGTTTGTGCCTGTTGTGCCAGAGTTTGCAAGTGTGCCGGGACCACAATAAGTTTGTTTTCCCAACCTATAAACAATGTTGTTTTTCTGCCTCCTAAGGTAGGCATGGCTCTTGTTTGCCAACAGGTTCACTTTACTAATTTATATCATTGACTTTATATCATTGTTGCTAAATTTGTGCCAAACTTAATATAGACTGTGTGCCACAATGTTGATTTAAGCTTGCCACAAATGACACTTTATAACAGTTTATTGTGAGTTTATACTTTATATTTATACCACAGGATCACTGAAAATAGGGATGTGATAAAATGTAAATTTTATTAGCGTATATTCGATAAGAACAGGGAAAATTTGCCAGTATGTGACCTACAAACTTCAATGTAGCCCCAACATTGGAGTTTTAATACTGATATACAGTATTTTTTGGACTATAAGACGCTTCTTACTATAAGACGCACCCCAGATTTAGGCTTCCAAAAAAAGGAAAAATATATTTTACACCAATTAAAATATCCCTGTTGATCGCACTAAAGCACAGCACAAAACCGACAAACATTTACATACTCATCTCTGCATCATACATCCACATACACACTCAGCTCACCTATACACACTCAGCTCACCTATACACACTCAGCTCACCTATACACACTCAGCTCACCTATACACACACAGCTCAGCTATACACACACAGCTCACCTATATACACACTCAGCTCACCCATACACACTCAGCTCACCTACACACACTCAGCTCACCTATACACATTCAGCTCACCTATACACACACACAGAACCACACACACACACACATACTTCCCCCACTCACCTTCTTCTTACCCTGTCCCAGGGCAGCATGGCAGTATTAGGCCTGTAGTGATGTCAGAAGCATGTGATCAGTCACATGATTATGACATCACCGCAGGTCCTGGACCTGTAGGACATCGGGGAGAGGTGAGAGCAGTACGGAGGCGGTCAGAAGGGTCTGGCAGTGCTGGATCCTCCTAACCTTCAGTCTATAAGACGCAGGCATTTTTAGCAAGATTTTTTCTTGCTAAAAAGTGCGTCTTATAGTCCAGAAAATACGGTATTTCACCTGTTTTTGTTGAATATTTGTTAATAAAAGTTATGTTTTATCACATCCCTATTTTCTGTGATCTAATTTTTCAGGCTGGGATGATTTACCAGATCTTTTCAGTGACCTTTTTTAAATATTGATATCATATTTATCAATAGTCTGTGTCACATTATCCATTTATGTACCATAAAATTATTGTAAAATTCAGTAAATCAAGAGTTTGCAAATGTAAAATACTTTTTACTGTCTTATACATCTTCTCTTAACTTTTTGTATAGTGCACAGTGCCCAGAGTACTGAGCCAAATCAGCTTTTTCAAATCACCTTCAAATCATCAAATTAATGTTGCAGTTAGACATTGAAGTCCATAGCATAGGAAAAACAGCAGGGACTGAGCATGAATCTGTGTTGTTATGTCCTACAGAGTATATGGGAACAATGCTTTCAAAATAGAAACCTATTGATACTAGCAGTGAAACTACTACGCTCACCGGCCACTTTATTAGGTACACCTGTCCAACTGCTCGTTAACACTTAATTTCTAATCAACCAGTCACATGGCGGCAACTCAGTGCATTTAGGCATGTAGACATGGTCAAGAAAATCTCCTGCAGTTCAAACCGAGCATCAGTATGGGGAAGAAAGGTGAATTGAGTGCCTTTGAACGTGGCATGGTTGTTGGTGCCAGAAGGGCTGGTCTGAGTATTTCAGAAACTGCTGATCTACTGGGATTTTCACGCACAACCATCTCTAGGGTTTACAGAGAATGGTCCGAAAAAGAAAAAACATCCAGTGAGCGGCAGTTCTGTGGGCGGAAATGCCTTGTTGATGCCAGAGGTCAGAGGAGAATGGGCAGACTGGTTCGAGCTGATAGAAAGGCAACAGTGACTCAAATCGCCACCCGTTACAACCAAGGTAGGCAGAAGAGCATCTCTGAACGCACAGTACGTCGAACTTTGAGGCAGATGGGCTACAGCAGCAGAAGACCACACCGGGTGCCATTCCTTTCAGCTAAAAACAGGAAACTGAGGCTACAATTTGCACAAGCTCATTGAAATTGGACAGTAGAAGATTGGAGAAACGTTGCCTGGTCTGATGAGTCTTGATTTCTGCTGCGACATTCGGGTGGTAGGGTCAGAATTTGGCGTCACCAACATGAAAGCATGGATCCATCCTGCCTTGTATCAATGGTTCAGGCTGGTGGTGGTGGTGTCATGGTGTGGGGAATATTTTCTTGGCACTCTTTGGGCCCCTCGGTACCAATTGAGCATCGTTGCAACGCCACAGCCTACTTGAGTATTGTTGCTGACCATGTCCATCCCTTTATGACCACAATTTACCCAACATCTGATGGCTACTTTCAGCAGGATAATGCGCCATGTCATAAAGCTGGAATCATCTCAGACTGGTTTCTTGGACACACACAGAACCACACACACACACACATACTTCCCCCACTCACCTTCTTCTTACCCTGTCCCAGGGCAGCATGGCAGTATTAGGCCTGTAGTGATGTCAGAAGCATGTGATCAGTCACATGATTATGACATCACCGCAGGTCCTGGACCTGTAGGACATCGGGGAGAGGTGACAGCAGTACGGAGGCGGTCAGAAGGGTCTGGCAGTGCTGGATCCTCCTAACCTTCAGTCTATAAGACGCAGGCATTTTTAGCAAGATTTTTTCTTGCTAAAAAGTGCGTCTTATAGTCCAGAAAATACGGTATTTCACCTGTTTTTGTTGAATATTTGTTAATAAAAGTTATGTTTTATCACATCCCTATTTTCTGTGATCCAATTTTTCAGGCTGGGATGATTTACCAGATCTTTTCAGTGACCTTTTTTAAATATTGATATCATATTTATCAATAGTCTGTGTCACATTATCCATTTATGTACCATAAAATTATTGTAAAATTCAGTAAATCAAGAGTTTGCAAATGTAAAATACTTTTGTACTGTCTTATACATCTTCTCTTAACTTTTTCTATAGTGCACAGTGCCCAGAGCACTGAGCCAAATCAGCTTTTTCAAATCACCTTCAAATCATCAAATTAATGTTGCAGTTAGACATTGAAGTCCATAGCATAGGAAAAACAGCAGGGACTGAGCATGAATCTGTGTTGTTATGTCCTATAGAGTATATGGGAACAATGCTTTCAAAATAGAAACCTATTGATACTAGCAGTGAAACTACTACACTCACCGGCCACTTTATTAGGTACACCTGTCCAACTGCTCGTTAACACTTAATTTCTAATCAACCAATCACATGGCGGCAACTCAGTGCATTTAGGCATGTAGACATGGTCAAGAAAATCTCCTGCAGTTCAAACCGAGCATCAGTATGGGGAAGAAAGGTGATTTGAGTGCCTTTGAACGTGGCATGGTTGTTGGTGCCAGAAGGGCTGGTCTGAGTATTTCAGAAACTGCTGATCTACTGGGATTTTCACGCACAACCATCTCTAGGGTTTACAGAGAATGGTCCGAAAAAGAAAAAACATCCAGTGAGCGGCAGTTCTGTGGGCGGAAATGCCTTGTTGATGCCAGAGGTCAGAGGAGAATGGGCAGACTGGTTCGAGCTGATAGAAAGGCAACAGTGACTCAAATCGCCACCCGTTACAACCAAGGTAGGCAGAAGAGCATCTCTGAATGCACAGTACGTCGAACTTTGAGGCAGATGGGCTACAGCAGCAGAAGACCACACCGGGTGCCATTCCTTTCAGCTAAAAACAGGAAACTGAGGCTACAATTTGCACAAGCTCATCGAAATTGGACAGTAGAAGATTGGAGAAACGTTGCCTGGTCTGATGAGTCTTGATTTCTGCTGCGACATTCGGGTGGTAGGGTCAGAATTTGGCGTCACCAACATGAAAGCATGGATCCATCCTGCCTTGTATCAATGGTTCAGGCTGGTGGTGGTGGTGTCATGGTGTGGGGAATATTTTCTTGGCACTCTTTGGGCCCCTCGGTACCAATTGAGCATCGTTGCAACGCCACAGCCTACCTGAGTATTGTTGCTGACCATGTCCATCCCTTTATGACCACAATTTACCCAACATCTGATGGCTACTTTCAGCAGGATAATGTGCCATGTCATAAAGCTGGAATCATCTCAGACTGGTTTCTTGGACATGACAATGAGGTCACTGTACTCAAATGGCCTCCACAGTCACCAGATCTCAATCCAATAGAGCATCTTTGGGATGTGTTGGAATGGGAGATTCGCATCATGGATGTGCAGCCGACAAATCTGCCGCAACTGTGTGATGCCATCATGTCAATATGGACCAAAATCTCTGAGGAATGCTTCCAGCACCTTGTTGAAACTATGCCACGAAGAATTGAGGCAGTTCTGAAGGCAAAAGGGGGTCCAGCCCATTACTAGCATGGTGTACCTAATAAAGTGGCCAGTGACTGTATATGGACAATGACAGAAATATTTATTTGTACTGTATCTAAAAATTTTGCATAAGATAATACAATAACCTTTGGACAAGAGCAAACACATTTCTTTTGTCATCTCATACTTTTTGTGAGAGGACCCGATTCAAAATCAGTAACAATCCCACTAATTTTTTACCACATTACCATACTCATGCCATATTATGTGGCAGGGTGGACTTACAGCATTTTCCCTAGGTCTGATCTATGGCACTTACTGGTAGTTGATTGCTCAGCTATTCTTAGATAATAATATCCTCTGCTGATTTTTATGGTTTGGCCAAGGGAAAACACAAGTAAACATTTAAATTTTTGAGGCAGTATTTCATAAGCATAATTGTATGTGACTTTTGAGCAAACGTGATAGTTGATGTAACATACCAGTCTGTCCATACTTGTTCCAGCAGCAGTTGTGGGTTTTTCATGTAAACTATAAGGTTTGAAATATAAGTTGTGTCTTCCTGAAAAGGATCTCAATGTTCTTGATGAATGAAGTGATTTAGGTTGCCCACATCCAAGAAATACCTAAAGGGATTAAATCAAATGAAATAGAAATTACTTCTTTGACAACACCTTTTTGAACAGGTCTTTTCACCTTTCCTTTACTTTGAAAAAAACCATGCATCCTAAACCACAACTGGTAATGGGCCATTTATTTATTAATATGTTCTATTTGTCAAACTATTACCGTATATACTCAAGTATAAGCCGACCCGAGTATAAGCCGAGACCCCCAATTTTACCACCAAAAACTGGAAAAACATATTGACTCAAGTATAAGCCGAGGGTGTAGTATACAGCCAGCCAGCCCCCTGTAGTATACAGCCAGCCCCCTGTAGTATACAGCCAACCAGTCCCCTGTAGTATACAGCCAGCCAGCCCCCTGTAGTATACAGCCAGCCTGCCCCTTGTAGCATACAGCCAGCCCCAAGTAGTATACAGCCTGCCCCAAGTAGTATACAGCCTGCCCCAAGTAGTATACAGCTTGCCCCAAGTAGTATACAACCTGCCCCCATGTAGTATACAGCCAGCCCCCTGTAGTATACAGCCAGCCAGTCCCCTGTAGTATACAGCCAGCCCCCTGTAGTATACAGCCAGCCCCCTGTAGTATACAGCCAGCCCCCTGTAGTATACAGCCATCCAGCCCCCTGTAGTATACAGCCAGCCAGCCCCCTGTAGTGTACAGCCAGCCTGCCCCTTGTAGCATACAGCCAGCCCCAAGTAGTATACAGCCTTCCCCAAGTAGTATACAGCCTGCCCCAAGTAGTATACAGCTTGCCCCAAGTAGTATACAGCCTGCCCCATGTAGTATACAGCCTGCCCCAAGTAGTATACAGCCAGCCCCCAGTATGCCAAGCGAATAAAAAAAACAAACTTAATACTCACCCTCTGACGATACTCATCTTTGATGCTCGGCACGGCTCCCGGTCCTCGGCGGTGGCTCCTGAACCTCGGCGGCAGCTCCTCTCTTCTTTCTTCACTGGCGGCTCCGGGTCTCTTTGCTTACTTCACTAGCCGGCAGTCGCGTCCATGCGATCTGCTGGCGGGCTCACACTATGATGCGGCGACATCGCCGCATCATAGTGTGCGCCCATCGGCAGATCACATGGACGCGACTGCCGGCTAGAGAAGTAAGCAAAGAGACCCAGAGACGCCAGTGAAGAAAGAAGAGAGGAGCTTGAAATTTGATATTTGATATTTCAAAACCTGATTTAAATTTAATTTTACTCAATTTTATTACTGTTTTAGCTCCTCAGTGATGGTCAGTCTAAAATTCCAGGGTATGGCTGGGGACTCCCTAAGCAGACACATTATGATCCATCTAGTTGTGTGAGTTTACAATGTGGTTACATTATCAGGGCACAGATGTATATACACTTTCATCTGGCTACTGACATTGTACTAACAAACTGGCACATAGAAAGTGATGAGACACATCAGAGATGATGGGATGCATGATGCCTGTTACACAGAGACATGACAGACAGAGGCTGACAGAGAGGGGCTGACAGACTTTTACAATGTCAGCACTACTACATCTCTGTTCTCACAGATATTTGCCTGCCTTCTCCATCCCCCGTAATACTTATCTCCTTGCAGTTTGTAGTTTGCAGCTTCTCTTTGCTCACAATGTGCTGGAAGGAAGTGAATCAGTGTGAACTCTGTGCTAGGACTGCAGGGGGGCAGGGCTACAGGCACAGAAGTCATGAATCTCAGCTCCACACAGGAATGCAAGATGGCGGCCATCGGACCCTAAATCAGAAGTTACAGGGTCGAGTCTAGGGGCAACTGAAATTGTGTACACCAGGACTGACAGAATTATATCTGTAAAATGCTGTATTTTTGTTAATAACATTGAAGTAGAGAATGTGTTATTTTGTTATCCTGAGTACATATAAGAAACTTGCCTTTAAGTTACATTTTTAAGGTTATGTATGGTATATCATAAAGTCTTTGTTCTAGACATGAACGGACCAATACCTTGATTATTTTATCCTTTGGCCATTATAATGTTGCTAGGGTTATTGTGTTATTTTTTTTTCACTGGGTTTCTTTTAATGTTGGTTAAGTTTAAAAAAAAAATCCATATTAAAACCTTGAGAACAATGTAAAAGTAATTTTTCTACATTTTTTAAAATAAAAGTTAAACTTTTTGACTAGTTATTCTGTATAGAGAAGTACCATGCAGCAGTAATTATACGCTATGGTGAAGGACCTACAGAATATATTACAGTTTGGAAACAAGAGTGTAAAAATTATTAATATTTGCAATTGAAATATCCCATATTATATCAAAATTTCCCCCAAAATTTTAGCTGTTTGCAAAGTAAGCCCTGCTTAAATTAATTAGCAGATCTAATCTAATTAGTGATATGTATCCCTCATACAATAATATGTCTCTAAATGTAACTTTTGTTTTAAATTTTAGCTACTGGTTATATTCTTAGTGTATTATTTGTAGCCAACTGGATGTTCCATTTTGAAACATTGGGGCAGATTTATCAAGTGTCTGAAAGTCAGAATATTTCTAGTTGCCCATGGCAACCAATCACAGCTCAGCTTTTATTTTACCAGTGCTCATGCATATTTTAAAGGGGAGCTGTGATTGGTTGCCATGGGCAACTAGAAATATTCTCACTTTCAGGCACTTGATAAATCTGCCCCATTATCTTCACTATTTTGCAGTATTGACCCTAGTTGTAAGTTTATTGATTGGTAATATTTGGACGTGGTGTATACCAATTCCAGGTAAGAGATTAGTGTACTATTTTGATTTCACATAGCAAAGTTTACGTTTGTTAAATATTAGATAGAAGGAAAAATAAATTGGTTCTCTAAGAAATACAGCGTATAGAATGACAATTGGAAGCAGCATAACTGCTACATTTCTGAAGAACAATCCAAGTAGATTAAGAGTTTAATGTTACCCAGCAAAGAGCTGTTGGCATGCTGCAGAATACCAATAAACTGTATCCCTCTAATCAAATAAAGAGCTTAAATTGGAAAGCAAGAAATAACTATCATTGTAGATGTTTATTGTCATGTCAAAGGCTCTCTAAAATGGAGCAAATTGAACAAGTAAAAGACCAGAGAACGTAATGATATTTCTCCTAAGTGAAGGCAAAACACACTACTTTGAATGTAAAATATATTAGTCATATTCTGCTCTCAACCAAACAGATCAATAGACAAGCTCAGTCAACTCTTTTATTGTAAAAATAATAAAAAGCAAGCACTGACAGCTTTCTGTGAAGCTTATCTCAAAGAATATCGAGGGACATTGGATGAAGCATATGAGACTATATGTGCTACTATAAATAGTGAAATTGTATTTATTTCAAAATTGTAATATATCTAAGGCTATTGTTTTCATTATCTCTGAATCCCAAAGGTTCCCCTGCCTTAAATTCTATTTAGGGTAAATGATTTTCTACTTTTTATCTAAAGGGAATACAGTCACAGTTTATGTGTATAATAGGAAATTATAATATAATAGAATATTTTCACATCATAAAATGGCAAATTGTTATGTATCCAACATTTTACATTAGTGACATGTCTATTCGCCCATTGCAACCATGATGGATCAGTTTTCGACTGGATCCAAAAGAGTCCTAAATGCTAAAAAGACTCATTGAGGGCAATTTATCATTACAATTTGTTTTTGACTTGGTTGTCTGTGTTGAATTCCATTTTTGTTTTATCTGAAGTCATCAAATGATGTATGTTGCTGTATTTGTTTTTTTTTGTTTGTTTTTTTTTAATTTGTCTTATTGTTTTTTTATGTTTGTTGTAAAATGTTAAATTTTTTTGGTGCCCATAACCCTTGATGTCTTGATAAATTTGGTAGTGCTTTTATCCCTATTTCTACACAAGACAGTGATTGGAGTCATTTTGCGCCAAAACTTGCGCCTAAATGAAAATTGTCGCCATATCGCAAATCATGAATTCAGATCCCTTTTGTAAAAACTAAATAATGATTTTGGCGCATTTTTAAGTGACTTTGCACTGTCGTATGCTCATTTGGCGCAATGAAAAGTTGCAAAACAGCATTTGTACCACAACTGCACCAAAACAATGCCAAAAACAGACAAAACAGACACTGATGAATTCCCCCCATTAACTGATAATCTGGTCTGTGGGGTAAATGGATTGAGAAAGAAAGAATACAGCTCTAGACTATGCTATGTTTCCCAAATGAAAAGAAACAAAATTGTTGAAAGAAAAAAAACCCATTGCAGAGCTTGGTCCACTGGTCTTGGCACCCCACTACCCCACTGCTGCTACTTCACCGTATCTACTTCAGAGTAAATGTTGGACTTCCAGAGGCTATATAAGTAGAACGTTTGTTGATAATTTCTCAAAAATATGCTTATCTTTTTACCAAAACTTAATGAACAAACATCAATCAAGCTGTGATAATGAGTATGTAATATTTTTATGTTACAATAGATCTAAGATGCAGGACTTCCCTTTTGCCCAGGCTAATATCTCAATACACCTATAAAAATAAAAAAAGCAATTTATGTTAACAAATACTACAGTGTGTAACAAAGATGTTGGAATGGTGGATCATCTTATAAAATACACATCGGATCAAAATACTAAAAATATAGGTTTCAAATATTTTTTAAAATCTATCCAATGATACCAAACTCTGCTTCCTACCCCCTACCATTGGGTTGGGGCAGTGGGCAACTTTAAAATCAACTTGAATGAAAAGTCCCCATTTTTTTGCAGGTTTGGATTCCACAGGAAAAATTACATTGATTCAGTCTACAATTAAAGTAATTTTCATTGACAAATGGCACTGTAATTGCGAAAATCAAAATGGGTAAGAAAAAAGTGACTAAAATTTCTTAAAAATCTATCCAATGATATTAAAGTTGACCCTGTATATTCAGTCCCCAGGGTGAGGTGGGGGGAATCTCATTTTTTATGTAGAAACTACATTCAGCATAACCCAGGAACAATGACATAGACTATTAGTTTTCTGTTCTCTTCGGGGTGCTGGTTTAATGTGAATCATTTAACTTAAAGGGGCATTCACATTTAATTTAATTCATTTGCCACATGTAAACATTTCTACAATTGGATGTTATTAAAAAAATGTTCCTGTGTTATGATTATTTCTCATAAATGTTACCATGTTGTCCCTTAGAAACGAGATAGCTTCCTCAGATACGACCACCTCACATTTTGGCAGCAGTGGACAGATATGCGTTTTTGAGCCCTGCGTGACTACCTGGCTTAAGAGTTCATTACTACAGGATGGGTGTGGAACATGCAGTAACTCCCGGATACGAATCACCCCAACAGAGGTGGCCGTATCCAAGGACACAGTCTTATTTCCAAGGGACCATATGACAACATTTAAAAGATATTATCCTCACACAGGTACATTTTTTTTAATAACATCTAATTGAAGAAATCTTTATATATGTCAGATTATGAAACTAAATGTGAGTGCCCAGACGAGAATACCCCTTTAAGTCTTCTTGACTCTGAAGATGGGGATTTTTCTCATTGTGCTTGAATTTGGTAACATTAGATTGCTTTTAGAAAAAAATTGCTTACATCTATTTTCAGATTTTGGATGTGACGTGCATTTATCAAAATACCTGCTTTTTCAACTGTTTTGCACACATTTTGATTTTTGCTGATTCCAGCGAAATTGAAAAAAGCCTAGGTCAAATCAATGTTTACTGGGGAATCCAAATCTGCAATAACAAAATGAGTTTTTAAGAATTTTTAGTTGCCCAATCCCCAGGGGTGGGGATAGCTGACTGAGTTTAGTATAATTTAATAGACTTTGAAAGATATTTGACACATATATTTTTAGATTTCTGATCCACTGTCTCAACCTTTTTGTTACACCCTGTATTGTTGGAAATTGGAAATCTTAAAGATGCTGTGCCCCAAAAGATAGTTAGCACCTGTTTGCTTTAGCATGGGGACTGAAAGTGACCCTAAGTGTCTCATGAAATTGATGTGAAGGTGCCTATGCTCATTCTGTGCTCCATTCACGTTTATAGGACTTCTGTGAAGATTATGAATGAAGAAAAGGTTGCGAAAGGAAAGCTTTACATGATACGAGGCAATCCTAGAGGAAATCCTTTTAGAGGTTGCAAAATACTATTTACATCTCATCTCTTTAGGCAGTCCATCTTATTCCCTTACCTTATGTGACTCTCACTCTCTGAAAGGGGTATTCCCATGAAGACAAAGTTCTTAAATATACCCAGGATAACATAATATCCATCTAATTCACTGTTACTAACAATAATACAGCAATTCACAGATATAATTCCAACCCATCACTGGTGTATACAATTTTGGTTCCCCACGGGATCCGGCATTTAAACTTCTATGATTGTGCAGGGGAGATTCTTCTCATGAATAGCTTCTCCTCTCTGCACAATGCAGTGTGCTCTCTGCCTACAGCCCCTTCCCCCCGCATTACAAGACCACCTCAGACACTCATAGACACTTCCTGCCAGCAAGCAGCATTGTGCAGAGACCTGCTCTACAAACTATAGATAAGATCTTTATAGCTAGGGAAAGAGGTATAGTAGGCTAAATGTGTGTTATAGTTAAGATATAGTAGAGCTGAGAATGTCATTTTGTTTTCTATCCCATGGATTTCATCATCTCTCATCTCTGATCTGTCTCATCTCTCTATATCTCAGATACTAGTGAATGTTCAGAAGCTAAATGAAAGTATATTTAAACTTGGGCCCTCAGGAACTAAGCACAAAAAGAGTCTTCAAAAAGAGTCCCGCCCACACTCTGGAAATTCTACAATGACCATCACTTCATGATAGGAGCTAAAACAGCAATAAAACTGAGTCAAATTGTAAATTTTCTTTATTGTGTAAACATCACTAGGGGATTAAAATTTGAGAACTTTCTTTCATGGGCAAACCCCTTTAACACTAACCCTGTATACGTAATCATTCAGAAACATGTCATTTAACCAGAAATTATGTAAAGGAAGTACATATAGATAGCGGGTGGCTGGTAATGGCTCATCCAGCATGTCCTATTTATTTATCGACTTATTCAGAAACCCTATAAAGAATGGCTGGACCATTGTATAAAGACTTACCTCCTGTGTTATCCCTTCTTCCTCATAGATTATAAGTTCATCAAAGATTGGTTCACCTGATAACTATAGTATTATCATCTATGCCTTATTTTGTTAATCAATTGATCAGATAAGAACCTGATCATGGTCCTAGTTGTGTTAAGTCTTTACAAACAGTTTATGAATAGTGTAATCTCCTCAAATAGTTAAATATGCTGGAAAATGTGGAAAGAGTTAATTGGTTTTCTTATGTGCTTTAGGTACACAATGCTTTCAGATAAATTTCTCACCACAGGAGAATGAGCCTACACAGCGAAACTGATTTAAATTTAACCCCTTACCAATATGTGATGTAATAGTATGTCACATGTTGGCTGCTGTTGTATGGGGAGGGCTCACGGGCTGACCCCTCCCCATACAAGGTGGGCGCTTACTGCATATTGCAACAAACACCCAGTGGTAACGACTGCGATCAGTACTTGCACAGATTGCGGGTTTTAACTCTTTGATTGCCACTGGCAAAGCTGGCAATTAAAAGGCTGGCTAAATTGGGGAGCTGCAATATGTTTACTTACTAGTAAGTAGGGAGGACCAGTCTGGAGGGTGCAGAAATAGGGCTCAATGTATGTGTCTGTGACCTCAGTCTGTTCCCAGACTTTTTGTTATGTGGGAATAAGTGTCTTTTTGGCAAATTCCCTCTAATTATTCTACTAGTGGTGCCTGTATACTATGATACAGTGGGGCACATTTACTTACAAAGTCCCTCAAGTTCACTAAAAGTGCATTGTCCATGTAGAATGCTGTATGTGGCGATTCACTAAGATCATGTGCCAGAAATCATGAATGTGTCGCTTCCCCTCACTGGTCGGACAGAACTCACCATCTTTTTTGTGGTCCACCTTTAACATAGGGCAACTTTCAGTGCAGTGCAGCCTGTGCAAATACCTGTGCAAACCGTTTTAGCCATGAAGAACATGCACAATCCGACTAAAATGCAGCACACGACCCTTAGTAAATGCACCCCAGTGTGTCACACAGCTAATTGACATGATGTTTAACCATCAATTGCAAGTTTCGAGATTCCAAGCTAAATAAAATGGATCAGATTTAAGATTTATCAAGCTGTCTGAAAGTCAGAATATTCATAGTTGGCAACCAATTACAGCTCAGCTTTCATTTTACCAGTGCTCATGAATATTTTAAAGGGGAGCTGTGATTGGTTGCCAAAATTCTGACTTTCAGACAGCTTGATAAATCTGCTCCAATATCTAATTGACACCTCTCATTTTACCTACAAGATCTGTAAAACAAACATGTTATCTCTAAAATCCTTCACCTTATTATTACTAACAATATGCCTTCCATTGTTGATCCAGAATGCAGGTTTTACTTATATTTCTGGTATTTGTAGAACATTGTTGCATGTTTTTGTCAGAATTAGGTTTGCTGACAGTAGTGTTGAGTTCACACTTTATTATACAAAAGATGATCATACTAGAACATAAAGAATTGTCTGAGCAACTAAAAGAGCCTAACAACTTTTTACAGAATAATTTATTCCTGTCACACCGCTTCTACAAGGTTTATGACCTGATAAGTCATAATGGGCATTGATTTATCACATTAATTATGATGAGTGATGTTGATTACCTTCCCTGACACTTGCACACTGTTTTCTTGCAGGATCATGATGGCTTCAGAAATTTTCATATCGATAGGATCCATAACTGACTCAATATTGAATGGTCCTTCCAACCTGTCAGCCACTAGAAGCATAGCATCTGTCAAAACAAAAACAAAAAGAAAATCACATATAAAATAAAGGTCAGCACCAAAAACTAAATGCCAACACTAAAAGGTCACCTTACACACAAAACTCATTTCCCAGCCATAAATTAATTGCTTCTTGACAATAAATAGACGTGTACACAATATTACAAACACACCTGACACATCATCATAGGCTATCTATAGAGAGCTGGAGAATGATTCTACTAAAATGCAGAATACTTCAAAGCAAATGGTTGTCAACTTTCAAAGCAACTTGATGACTTTTTCAAAGCCAATTAATAGTATTCCCAGGTTAAGATTATTCATAATGAACTTTACATATAGGTTTTTGTCTTTATAAATATTATGTACTCTATTTGCTTTTTTATATTTGAGTTAGAAAGTAGGTAAATGTTTAATTGCATAAATTATAGTGCATATAATAGTAAACTTTGTTTTTATATTTTATTTAAAAATAGCTGAAAGATAAAGGAACCTTATAATGTTTCTAATGACATAACTCTTTAAGTCTCCGGATAGTCTAATCACCTCAGTGAGATATGGAAAGGGTTAATATTTAGCTCCCTTTTCTTATCTCTATTCTCTGTACAGGACATGATATATACTACTCACTACAGGAGAAAGAATGAGCCGACAGCCGAGAATCCATGAACACATTGGGGCAGATTTACTTACCCGGTCCTGTCGCAGTCCGGCGACGAGTTCTCAGTCGAGGATTCGGGTCTTCTGGCAATTCACTAAGGTAGTGTGCCCGATGTCCACCAGGTGTCGCTGCTGCGCTGAAGTCCGTCAGAGTTCACCGGAGTTCACTAGCCTATTCCTGGTGCAGGTAAGTAAACGTCAAGCGGCACATTTTAAAAAAAAAAATTCTGCGTTTTTTTCGAATCCGTCGGGTTTTCCGACCAATTTCCGTTGCGTGCATGCCGGCACCGATGCACCACAATCCGATCATGTGCTCCAAAATCCCGGGGCAATTCAAGGAAAAACGGCGCAAATCGGTCTTATACGGGAAAGCAGATGAAAATGCGCAAATTGGACCCTTAGTAAATGACCCCCATTATGTTTAATAGTTGTTTTTTTTACAGTGGTCAGTCCTGGAGAAAAGAATCATATTGCCATATGGTGTCAAAACAATGCCCTTTACAAGTTTAATAATTTTATTTAAAGCATTCTTATTTTTTCTAGTATTTTTTATCACTAGATAACACAACAATTGTTTTTCTCTTTTCAACTGTGAGGTGAAATCTATATTGGGAAGTGCCTAAACTAAACAATGTAACTGAAACCATTATGCACTGCATCTTGATAAAGAAATCTTTTAGATACCAGTTGCTTCTATTACTCTATACTTAGCTATGTCACTTTTACTGTTCAAGTCTCACTGAAAATTGATATAAGACTTAACCCCTTAACGCCGCAGCCCTTTTTCGTTTTTGCATTTTCATTTTTCACTCCCCGCCTTCAAAAATCTATAACAATTTTATTTTTCATGTACAGAGCTGTGTTATGGCTTATTTTCTGCGTAACAAATTACACTTCAAAATGATGGTATTTAATATTCCATGCCGTGTACTGGGAAGCCGGCAAAAAATTCCAAATGCAGTGAAATTGGTAAAAAAAATGCATTTGTGCCGCATTATTGTGGGCTTGGATTTTATGGATTTCACTGTGCGCCCCAAATGACCTGTTTTGCAGCTTTTGATGACATTTACAATGTCAGCTTTTAGGACTGTACAACCGTTTTATAGAATGTTTAATTATTTTTAATGCCATTTTAGACTTTGGGTGTGATTTTCCTTTACGGGGTTAAACGCAGTGAAAAACCGTTATTATATGAATTTGAATTTTTACTATTTTTCAAACTCCCTTCGGAAGACCCGAGGCTGCCATGGCGACGGATCACCGTCTTTTTGAAGCGCCGGCGGCGATCAGCAGGAAAAAACCGCCATCAGCGCTGGCAATATGCAGCAAAGACTTACCGGCTAAGGAGAGGGCTCAGCCTGTGAGCCCTCCCCTTGCACCCACACCCCGCATGTGACGTAGTATTACGTCACATGTCGGTAAGGGGTTAAAGGATTTTAAAGTATCTCCTAGAGGACTCAAAGAGAGTGCCAATGAAGTATTGAACTACGGAGAACAGAGTTGCAGGGAGACTGTGAGATAGATGAAGTAAAGGGAGGCTTCTTACTAGTCAGTGGGGTGCAGGTATCATAAGTCTGGATTTGTCCTTCTGTTTTTCTTTGGACCTTTCTTGGCTTTTCTGCTGTTCAGATGTATCCTATCGGTTTCCCCTTATTGATACATGGGGTGTTTGGACTTTAGTAAATTTGCAACTTTTTTAAACTAAAGCTGCAAAAAGTCTCCAAAAGTCACATTCAGTTCTATGCTAGTTTTTACAACTGGTCAGGGGCAGACGCGGATTTAGGCAAAAATCTGGATTTAGGTGAACAGTGCAGAAAACTAGACAATAGCGAACTTGGTACGGAGACTGTTTTCAGAGCAAAAAGTTGCAAATGAGCACAAGCTCCATGAAACCATCTCAACCCTTAAATAAAAAGTCAATCCAAAAGTTTGATACATGTGTCCCATTTAGTCAATGTCCAAGATGTAAGATGTGCCTTTCTGTGTCTTTCTCCTTTTCAGCACACAAGTCTCCACAAGGATATTCAGTACCTTTTCTTTTGGCCACCTTTTATAATCTCAAGGTACATGAAAATATACATATAAATCTTTAAATCTTCATATATATGTACTTGAGGAGATACCGACAAAATATAGGCCTAACATAAGTAAAAATAAATAAATAAATGTTAAAAAAAATAAATAAAGTATGCTCCCTTTCTCTAGAACATATACAGAATAAATAAAGTACAATTATAAACATGTTAGGTATTGTTGCATCCCTAAATGTCCAATCTCTCAAAAATAAAAATGATTATTTCCTACAGTGAACCCTGTAATGGAAAATAGTGCCCAAATGTCTGAATCGCCACTTTTCTGCCATTTTTCAACACATAAATATTTTAATAAACAGTAATCAGTAGGTTGTACAGTCCTCAAAATGGTATAAATGAAAACATCAGCTTGGCCCACAAAAATGGCACATTATGCAGCTCTGTACACTGTAGTATGAAAAAGTTACTGCTGTCAGAGTATGGCAAAACTAAGAATTTTTTTTGTACATAAGATTTTAATTTTTTTGTATAAAAAATAAATAAAACCTATATAAATGTGGTATTGGTGCGATTGTACTAACTTTTCCAGTTTCCCTGTATAATATACAAAATATAAAATGGTTCCATTCTCTCTAAGCAAACACTTCATGATGCCTCTAGTGCTATGTCCTGACAATGTTGTGAGATTATCAGTGTACAGGTTTATATACACTTTTATTTAGCTTCTGAACAATCACAATCTGACATAGAAAAAGAGAGATGAGACAGATCTGTGATGAAAGATGATGAATTTCATTAGATGCATATAACAAATGACATTCTAAGCTCTGCTATAACAGCCATAACATACTCTGTCAGCTGTGCCTACTTCCCCTGGATAAAGACCTTTTTTTGCTTGTAACTTGTTGAGTACCGTATTTTTCGGACTATAAGATGCACTGGACCATAAGACGCACCTAGGTTTTAGAGGAGGAAAAATAAGAAAAATGTTTTTTCCCCAAATAGTATGCTAAAATATTTAATAAAGTAACAGTAAAGTAACTGGGCAGTGCAGCCTAGTTTCTCTTTGGAGAGGGGCAGGGGCGAGCAGCCTATCTTTAAATAGAATTATGCTGGCACGTAGTCAGGGGGTCTCAAGAGTTACCAGGGCTGTATAGGTATGAGTATATGTGACAATGGTCACAAGAGCTTACAATCAATGAGGAGGAGGAGGACACAGGAGATGACAGTGCTTGTACAATTGCCACAAGAGCTTACAATCTATGAGGAGGAGGAGGCCACAGGAGATGACAGTGCTTGTACAATTACCACAAGAGCTTACAATCTATGAGGAGGAGGACACAGGAGATGACAGTGCTTGTACAATGGCCACAAGAGCTTACAATCTATGAGGAGGAGGACACAGGAGATGACAGTGCTTGTACAATGCTCACAAGAGCTTACAATCTACCAGGGGGACAGCAGCCACTACATACCAGGCAACAAGTGGTTAAGACTGTGAGAGCAGAGACCCGGGGGAAGGGAGCACTAATCACTTATCTGATCCTGTGCTGGGATAGAAGTTACAGGTCAGACACTGCAGCACTGTACAGGCTTGGCTCCTCTTCACACAGTGCGGCAGCCTTCATCTTCTCTCTTCACTCTGAGCCTCCCGGGCTACTTACAAGCCGAGCGGGGATTGGCCAGAGTCAGTGATTTTCTCCTCCCCCCTCTCTCTCTCCACTGCTGCCATAATTATCATTTATATCAGTGCCCTGATATACATGATATACATCAGAGCTGGCAGAGCGCAGGGGTGCTGCCATCCATTCCCTCCAGCAGTGGAGGGCTGAGAGGAGGAGAGGAGCGCAGCGGCACTCAGCACAGCCGCTGCGCTTCACTGTGAAGGGCTGCGCTTGCTGCCAGCATCAGCAGGCAGAGCGCAGCCAGGTGCCCTGCATTCCGTCCTGCATAGGCTACATCCGGACTATAAGACGCACCACTGTTTTTTCCCCATTTTCTGGGGAAAAAAAGTGCGTCTTATAGTCCAGAAAATACGGTAAGTCTCCCCACACTGTTTTTGCTGGCTGGAAGTCGCTGTGTGTGTGAGAGCTCATCTTGGAATGCGAGGGTGGGGGCTGGAGGGAGAGAGGAGCTCACTGAGGCGTCACACAGGAAAAAAAATGTCCTTCCTGACCCTAGACTTCTGACTTATGGTCAGATCCCGGGGCAACCTAAATTGTATACACTAGCACTGATAGAGACAGGCTGGAATTATATCTGTGAAATGCTATATTTTTGTTAATAACAGTGAATTAGAGAATGTATCATTTTTAGAGGTGAGCGAACATACTCGTCCGAGCTTGATGCTCGTTCGAGCAATAGCGTATTCGAAAATGCTCGTTGCTCGGACGAATACTTCGCCTGCTCGAGAAAATGGCATCTCCCGCCGTTTTGCTTTTTGGCGGCCAGAAACAGATCCAATCACAAGCCAGGAGACTCTGCACTCCACCCAGCATGACGTGGTACCCTTACACGCCGATAGCAGTGGTTGGCTGGCCAGATCAGGTGACCCTGGGATAGACTAGCCGCTGCCCGCGCTGCTCGGATCATTCTGTGTCTGGATGCCGCTAGGGAGAGAGCTGCTGCTGGTCATGGAAAGCGTTAGGGTGTTCTATTAGAATAGTGTTAGGCAGGAGTGATTCTACAAGAACCCAACAGCCCTTCTTAGGCCTACAATAACGTTATACATTTTTTTTTTAATTTGCTTGTGGCTGGGCTTGCTGGCACTAGTAGTGCAGCTAGTACCATATTGTGAGGAATTTGCAGGGGGACTTGCTACCGTTGTGTTTAGCTCTTAGTGACACACATATCCACCTCAAACACCAAAGTGGGACAATTTATTAGGGGTTTGAGTAGAATTAGGCAGAGTCTGCTGATTTTTTTTTTTTTTACCTTTATTTCATTTTATAGCTCAAACTCATCTTGCAAAGCAGTGTGCTTTCAGTGTAGGCTACAAATTAGCCATAGGAGAACCCCAACGGCTTACTTAGGCCTACAATAGCGTTATATTTTCCTTTTTTTTGTTTGTTTGTGGCTGGGCTTGCTGGCATTAGTAGTGCAGCTAGTACCATATTGTGAGGAATTTGCTGGGAGACCTGCGACCGTTGTGTTTAGCTCTTAGTGACACGCATATCCACCTCAAACACCGAAGTGGGACAATTTATTAGGGGTTTGATTAGAATTAGGCAGAGTCTGCTGATTTATTTTTTTTTAGCTGTATTTCATTTTATAGCTCAAACTCATCTTGCAAAGCAGTGTGCTTTCATTGTAGGATACAAAATAGCCATAGAAGAACCCCAACGGCTTACTTAGGCCTACAATAGCGTTATATTTTCCTTTTTTTTGTTTGCTTGTGGCTGGGCTTGCTGGCATTAGTAGTGCAGCTAGTACCATATTGTGAGGAATTTGCTGGGAGACCTGCGACCGTTGTGTTTAGCTCTTAGTGACACACATATCCACCTCAAACACCGAAGTGGGACAATTTATTAGGGGTTTGATTAGAATTAGGCAGAGTCTGCTGATTTATTTTTTTTTTTACCTTTATTTCATTTTATAGCTCAAAGTCATCAGGCACAGCACAAAATCCAGTTATGTGCTGTCAGTGTAGGTTAGAAACTAGCCATAGCAATAGGATAGCATCGTTTTGTTAAAAAAAAATAAAAAAAAATAAACACAAAAAAAAAAAAAGGTTTTCCACCAGTCGCAGTCTGTGGGTGATGATGACATTATTGACGTAGTGGAAGAAGTGTGTAAAGAGGTGTCGGACGATGAGGAGACACGGTTGTCAGACAGTGGTGAAGTTGTTGTCAGGGCAGGAAGTCCGAGCGGGGAGCAGACAGAGGGATCGGAGGATGATGAGGTGACAGACCCAAGCTGGGTTGATAGGCCGGGTGAACACAGTGCTTCTGAGACGGAGGCGAGTCCTATAGCAGAACAGGTTGGAAGAGGCAGTGGTGGGGCCAGACGGAGAGGCAGGGCCAGAGCTGGTGCATCAGCGCCAAATGTTGCCCGTAGTCAAGCTCCCGTGGCGAGGGCTAGATTTTCAGAAGTCTGGAGGTTCTTTAAAGAAACACCGGATGACCGACGGACTGTGGTGTGCAGCCTTTGCCAAACCAGGATCAGCAAGGGTTCCACCACTACTAGCTTAACTACCACCAGTATGCGCAGGCATATGAATGCTAAACACCCCACTCAATGGCACCAAGCCCGTTCACCTCCGGCCGGGCACACCACTGCTCCTTCCCCTGTGTCATCTGCTAGTCAGCCCCCTGCCCAGGACCACGGCCCAAACACCTCCCGTGCGAAAACCCCATCTTCGCCTTCACGATCCTCCACAACATCCACCAGCGTTCAGCTCTCCATACCCCAGACGCTGGAGCGCAAAAGGAAGTATAGCGCAACCCACCCACACGCCCAAGCCCTCAACGTCCACATCTCCAAGTTGCTTAGCCTGGAGATGCTGCCCTATAGGCTGGTAGAGACCGAGGCCTTTCGAAACCTCATGGCGGAGGCCGCCCCTCGGTATTCGGTCCCCAGCCGCCACTACTTTTCCCGATGTGCCGTCCCAGCCCTGCACAAGCACGTGTCAGAGAACATCATCCGTGCCCTGACCAACGCCGTTTCTGACAAGGTCCACCTGACCATGGACACGTGGACGAGTGCTGCCGGGCAGGGCCACTATATATCGCTGACGGCACATTGGGTTAACTTGGTGGAGGCTGGGACCGAGTCTGACCCTGGGGCTGCTCATATACTGCCAACGGAGAGGATTGCGGGGCCTACCTCGGTCCAGGTCTCAAAGGCCTACTATGCCTCCTCCTCCTCCCACCCCTCCTCCACCTCCTCCGAATTACCATCCGTGGGCATGGCGCCATCAGTCGGTAGCTCTAGGCACAGCAGCAGTGCCATCGCTAAGCGACAGCAGGCGGTGCTCAAACTGCTGAGCCTAGGCGATAAAAGGCACACCGCCCAAGAGCTATTACAGGGCATCACGGGCAGACTGATCTGTGGCTGGCACCGCTGAACCTGAAGCCAGGCATGGTTGTGTGTGACAACGGCCGTAACCTGGTGGCGGCTCTGCAACTCGGCAGACTGACACATGTGCCATGCCTGGCCCATGTGTTAAATCTCATAGTTCAGCGTTTCCTCAAGACATACCCCAATCTGTCTGATTTGCTCACGAAGGTGCGCCGCATCTGTGCGCATTTCAGGAAGTCCTCAGGGCACCGCAGCGCCGCCTCCAACTGCCCGCTCACCGACTGTTGTGCGACGTGCCCACGAGGTGGAATTCAACATTAACCATGTTATCCAGAGTTTACCAGCAGCGCAGAGCGATTGTAGACTGCCAGATGTCAACTTCCACCAGAACTGGTAGTCAGGTCAGTCAGCTTCCTCAAGTCTACAATGAGGAGTGGACGTGGATGTCTGATATCTGTCAGGTGCTGAGTAACTTTGAGGAGTCAACACAGATGGTCAGTGGCGATGCCGCCATCATCAGCCTCACTATCCCGCTGCTTGGCCTGTTGAAAAAGTCTCTGGTCAGCATGAAGTCGGAAGCTTTGCGCTCGTCACAAGAGACGGGGGGAAGAAGATTCCCTTGTTGATAGCCAAAGCACCCTTAGGTCTGTTTCTCAGCGCATATCGGAGGAGGTGGAGCAGGATGAGTAGGAGAATATTGGCGAGACAGAAGAGGGGACCATTGTTCAGTCCTTCACTGTTCAGCATGTATGGGCAGAAGAAGAGGAGTTGGAGGAGTTGGAGGAGGAGGAAATGGGCAGTCAGGCCAGTGAGGGGAGTGAATTCTTGCGCGTTGGGACTCTGGCACATATGGCAGATTTCATGCTAGGCTGCCTATCCCGTGACCCTCGTGTTCAAAGAATTTATTCCAGCACCGATTACTGGGTATTCACTCTCCTGGACCCACGGTACAAACAAAATCTTTCCACTGTCATCCCTGGAGAGGAAAGGAGTGTGAGAATGCATGAATACCAGCAGGCCCTGGTGCACAAGCTGAAACAGTATTTCCCTTCTGACAGCGCTAGCGGCAGAGGGCGTACTTCTGCGGGACAAGTAGCGAGGGAGAGTAGGCGAGCAGGCAGCTTTTCCAGCACTGGCAGGGGTACGCTTTACAAGGCCTTTGCCAGTTTTATGTCACCCCAGCAAGACACTGTCACCTGTCCCCAGTCTCGGCAGAGTAGGGCTGATCTTTACAGAAAGATGGTGAGGGAGTACGTAGCTGACCATACCATCGTCCTAAATGATCACACAGCTCCCTATAACTACTGGGTTTCAAAGCTGGACATCTGGCACGAACTGGCGCTGTACGCCTTGGAGGTTCTTGCCTGCCCTGCCGCTAGCGTGTTGTCCGAGCGGGTTTTCAGTGCAGCTGGTGGCATCATCACCGATAAGCGTACACGCCTGTCGACTGACAGCGCTGACAGGCTGACGCTTATCAAGATGAATAAAGCCTGGATTTCTCCGGATTTTCATTCTCCACCAGGTGAAAGAATCTCAACCTGAATAATGTATGCACTCCTCCTCCTCATTGTCCTCCTTCTCCTCCTCTTTGTACACTAAAGCATAGGAAACTAGCTATTTTTTGCCAGGGCCAACTGGCTCTAGCTATAGTACTCTATGTATTTAATTTTTCTGGAGGGCCACCTACCCGGTCCTCTGTTTTAAGCAATTTTTGGGAGTGCCACATACAGGCACTCAATCTATTTAATTTTTCTGGAGGACCACCTACCTGCTCCTCTGGTTTGAAAACTTTTTGGACTGCCACATACAGGCACTCAATTCATTTAATTTTTCTGGAGGACCACCTACCTGCTCCTCTGGTTTGAAAACTTTTTTGGACTGCCACATACAGGCACTATCCAAATTAAATTGTCTCCATAGCAGCCTCCACATGTCTTCTTTTTAGCTGGCTCCACACGTTGTCTCCATTGCTACCTCCACACGTCATCGCCATAGCTGCCTCCAAAAGTCGTCCATATAGCTGCCTCCATACATCGTCCCCTTATCAAACGAGCTGTGTCGGGCAGAATTTTGGGTTGTTTTCATGGCTTCCACATCAAACTTGTTAACTTTGTCGCCACCCTGCTGTGTAATCCACAAAATATACTGGCAAACTTTTATCATTTACCGATATTTTTTCAGCGCTTCTTGCGCATCTGTTTACATTCCCCTCACCCGCCATATCCCAAACTTATAAGAACGCTACTACACTTGATCTTATACAAAAGGTTCTTAGAAGTGCTGTTTGGGGAGTAGCCTAGAGACAGGGGCTTGGATTGGAGAAAGCTCGCCTGGCAGCGGAGCGCCAGCTCCATCTCAAGATCCAACTAACATAGTTTTAACTGCAGCACCTTTAATCTACTACTAGTTCACTGCCTCCATACATCTTCCCCTTATCAAACGAGCTGTGTTGGGCAGAATTTTGGGTTGTTTTCATGGCTTCCACATCAAACTTGTTAACTTTGTCGCCACCCTGCTGTGTAATCCACGAAATATACTGGCAAACTTTTATCATTTACCAATATTATTTCAGCGCTTCTTGCGCATCTGTTTACATTCCCCTCACCCGTCATATCCCAAACTTATAAGAACGCTACTACACTTGATCTTATACAAAAGGTTCTTAGAAGTGCTGTTTGGGGAGTAGCCTAGAGACAGGGGCTTGGATTGGCGAAAGCTCGCTTGGCAGCGGAGCGCCAGCTCCATCTCAAGATCCAACTAACATAGTTTTAACTGCAGCACCTTTAATCTACTACTAGTTCACTGCCTCCATACATCGTCCCCTTATCAAACGAGCTGTGTCGGGCAGAATTTTGGGTTGTTTTCATGGCTTCCACATCAAACTTGTTAACTTTGTCGCCACCCTGCTGTGTTATCCACAAAATATACTGGCAAACTTTTATCATTTACCAATATTATTTCAGCGCTTCTTGCGCATCTGTTTACATTCCCCTCACCCGCCATATCCTAAACTTATAAGAACGCTACTACACTTGATCTTATACAAAAGGTTCTTAGAAGTGCTGTTTGGGGAGTAGCCTAGAGACAGGGGCTTGGATTGGCGAAAGCTCGCCTGGCAGCGGAGCGCCAGCTCCATCTCAAGATCCAACTAACATAGTTTTAACTGCAGCACCTTTAATCTACTACTAGTTCACTGCCTCCATACATCGTCCCCTTATCAAACGAGCTGTGTCAGGCAGAATTTTCTGGTGTTTCACCAGATACATAGTGGAACTCGGCCCATCTGTCGCCGCCATGCTGGAGACCTGAAGTTGCAATCATAGCAGCGCAATATGGATGCCCCATACTGTCGCTCTTAATCATGGAACCATTTCCGTAAAAACAATTAAAAATAGAACCACTATGCTATTCCATTATTCCTAGGTGAAATATTCAAACGACCCGGCCTGCTTTGAAAATTATAATTTTTTCAAACTAAACGCTTCTGGCCCCCAGGCCCATTTTGGGTGGGGAGGAGCCGAGAGACAGGGGCTTGGACAGGCGAAAGCTCGCCTGGCAGTGGACCGCCAGCTCCATCCCAAGATTAGGCAGCCTCAGAGGCATCCATGCATGCTGCCCCTGCTGTTTCCTGTCCATGCCTCCACGATCCTCCACAGCGTCCACCAATGTCTCATTTCAACTCTTTATACCCCAGACGCTGGAGCACGAGAGGATATGCAGCACATCATCCCCTTATCAAACGAGCTGTGTCAGGCAGAATTTTCAGGTGTTTCACCAGATACATAGTGGAACTCGGCCCATCTGTCGCCGCCATGCTGGAGACCTGAAGTTGCAATCATAGCAGCGCAATATGAATGCCCCATACTGTCGCTCTTAATCATGGAAGTCGTCTCCAAGGCTGCCTCCACATGTCGTCCCCTTATCAAAAGAGCTGTGTCAGGCTCATTTTTCGGGTGTTTCACCAGATACGTTATGGAACTTGGTCACTATGTCGCCACCATGCTGTGTTATCGACTAAATATACCGTCAACCTTTTGTTCACATAGGAAATCATTTCACCTCCTTTGGTGAAACCTGAGTCCATTTAGGGTATGTCGCCATGAGACTCTCTAGCCTGCCACTGCTGCCGCTGCCTCTGCATGCCGTCCCCTATAGTGTCAGGGTCAATTATTGGATGTTTTAGATGCTATCTAGCCTCATTCGGTCACTCTGTCATGGCCATGCTGTTGCCCATAATTTTGGCATAATGGTGCGATTAAGCAGCCTCAGAGGCATCCATGCATGCTGCCCCTGCTGTTTCCTGTCCATTTCCGTGGTGTTTCCATCCTTTTCTGAGGTTCCCAGGTGTTTGGCCAAGCTTCCCTGTGCAGAGCCTTGGTCCCCTTGAAAAATGCTCGAGTCTCCCATTGACTTCAATGGGGCTCGTTATTCGAGACGAGCACTCGAGCATCGGGAAAAGTTCGTCTCGAATAACGAGTACCCGAGCATTTTAGTGCTCGCTCATCTCTAATCATTTTGTTATCCTGAGTATATTTAAGAATCTTGTCTTCATGGGAACAAGCGCTATAAATATTAAGTTATTTAAGTTTTTAATGAAGGACATAGATGTCTGTTCAGGAAACATAATAATAAGCTCTTAGAACTCCAGCATATGTAATAACCTTAAGTAATGTGACATTAAAAGATAGAAAACACAAACAGTACGCAAAATGTACCTTAGTAATCTAATGTATATGTGTGTCATAAGTGCTCAGTCACACCAATCAACTATAATGCTAAAATAGAAAAATAATCAAACAATATGTTACATTAAATCAAATCATTAATGACCATGTTAGCACACCAGATGTTCACCGAAGCTTCTGATTAGTGAGCATATTTCACTAAGGAGATGACAATTAACAATTTTGACAAAGATTGCAGAGCCTGCCTAAATATTCCCAGGTGTAGAAATTTTCCACTTGACAGAAATGCTATGTGGGATGCAAGTGTCTAAGTAATAAAATAAAGCTATGAAGGCACATGGCACTGGACATTCAAAAAGATGGATTAAAGTTTAAAATGGAAATAAGTTCGCTGTAAAATATCAAACAAAATATAAATATAGATAATATAACTCTGTATACACTGCTACAGTTTATATCAATATATTATGAAAACACAGTTGGGGAAAAAAAACAGAAATACTGACCTCTGCTCCTCTTCATCGTGATCCCGACCAGGTCTGTCCCTAGTCTAGACATGCTGGGATCACCCAGAAAAGAAAGTTCTGATTAACAGCACGGGGACAAGATGTCTCCTGCACTAGGCTGCTAATTATGCATGCTCTCGCCACCTCCCTCTCCAATTCTGGGAGCATGGTAGAGGCAAGACGCCTCTTGTGTGACATCACCTCCCTCTCCCATGGGAGGTAGCAAGGGAGTGCATAATTAGCAGCCTGGAGCGCTGGCCATCCTGTTGTCTCAAGACTAGCGACAGACAGCATCGGGATCAAAATGAAGAGGAGCAGAGGTGAGTATTTCTAGGTTTTTTAAATTTTTTAAGTGGTTGATTTCCTTTAAAGCAAACCTACCATAAGGAATCTACAATCTGAAGTAAATCTAAAGGTAAATCCCTCCTGCCTGCCTCTGCCCTAATTTGTAATTTAATAATCCTGGAACCTAACCTGTTAAAGACTTTACTTTCGTAATATGTAAATTAACTACAGAGACTACACGGTTAATTACTAGCTTGGGGGGGGGGGCAATGGGAGCTAATACAGACAGGGCCGGTTCTAGACAAAGTGGGGCCCTGGGCAAAACTAAAAGTGGGGCCCCAAAATAAAACTATTTTATGACCAGTCACAGTCAGCAAGAGGCTCCTTTAGTATGGTAAAAGAAACTGTAATATGGGAGAATTTTATAGGAGATAGATAGATGATAGGGAGATTTATGGGCAGCATGGTGGCTCCGTGATTAGCACTACAGCCTTGCAGCGCTGGTCAACATCTGCAAAGATTTTGTATGTTCTCTCTGTGTCTGCGTGGGTTTCCTCCGGGTCCTCCGGTTTCCTCCCACACTCCAAAAAATTTGGGGAGGGGGACCGATATTTTCTGAAAGCAGACACTTGCCCCATTTTCAAAATTGCATCAAAGATTTTATAGACATAGGCGCCTTCATTCAATTTTGATTCAAATTGAAACATTTTATTAAAAATACTTAAAATTTGACTTTGATGGCAAAAAATTTGATCCAAACAGAAAATATTTACCTTCACATCTCCTAAATGTAATACATGGACATTTGTAGAGTTCACAAATGTGCCCTATTGATATGTTCACATGAATAAATCCACATAATATCACTAAAACTGTAATAACTAGATATCTGCTTTTCAGCTAGACATTTTTAGACAGTCACAACCTGCAAAATATATCAATAAAACAGAATAAAAAGTAAAGGCGCCATAAAACCTATAGAATTTTGAAAGCAGACAACCAGGCGATGCATTTGGCAATTAACATTTAAAATTTCCTCTAAAATATGTACAAATCCAGATACTTATATAAAGAAAATCTACTTTCCTAAAAAAGTAAGATGTGAGGAGATCATACAGACCCCACATGTGTATATTCACCAAAATATGCAGCAAAGGGAACTGCAGAAAATTTACACATATCTATCATTGTCTGTTCCTTACACAATGGTAACCCAAATAAATAACTATATATCCATAAACCTCTCTAATGAGATAATAAAAGTCACGTTTAGATGTCGCCATTGTATCAGCCGCACAATAACAGAACCCTCCCCGCTTCATAAGAATGAAAGTGAGAATGTCATAACATGGGTGTAAATAATGGAGGATGATGGGAAATAAAAACTTTATTCCAGGACATGTGGGTGTTTTTGGTGTTACATATAACTTTATGGACAGGTTCTGGTCGCGGTGTAGTCACATTAGGCGAAGAGGATTGAATGTTCATCGTATCAGTCAATTTTCCCAACAAAAAATAACTATCGCAAAATAAAAGGGAATAAGAGAGAATGGGCCACATTTATCACTTTTGTGCGCCTAAGTGTAGTAGTTGTGCCTAAATTCTGGCGCACTGTTTTCCAGAATTATCACAAGCTACAACCATCTGTAATAAGGTAATTTCCTGCCTCTTATTAATCACTTTACTTTAACACAGTTTAGGCGCAATTTTGGTGCAGTTTTGGCGTAATGTTAGATTCAGGCACTTACATGTGATCCTGCTACAAGCTCCTCTCTAGTTCTCCCACAGCCCAGAATGAAGATAACACTCACAGCAGCACCCAGGTGTGTGACACCCAGCACCCAGTGACCTCCTCAGCAGGGGCTTCTCCTGGAGGGGATCCCCCAGTGCAGGTCTCCTGCTGCACCCCTGTAATTCTGCACAGTATCCCCCTCAGACACACTGGTGATACTGTGCAGAATTACATGGGGGGCACTTGTCAGTACTATGTGCAACATTCTGTAACGTTCTCTTCTCTCTTGCTTTGAGCTGAGGATTCTGCAGAATGTTTTGTAAATAGAAGGTGAGAACTGTAAATAGAGTCTGCAGCTCCTGTCTGCAGAGTATCTAATGACTGTATTATCTGTACTTGTGTCTGCAGAGTATCTCATGTCTGTATGATCTGTTCTAGTGTCTGCAGTGTCTGGATGAGCTTTTCTGCTAGAAATGAGCTGTTCTGCAAAGGGGCTCAGTGCTTTCTTCTCAGTTAACGCCAGCTCCGGGCTGGAGTGTTTTTGCGCCCGTTTTTGCGCCTAAATGAAAAGTCGCAAGTGATGAATATCATTAGGCGCATCAAAACATCTGGATTGCTAGGATAAATGAGGGAAAGCTGGTTATTTTTTGCTGCGCAGCTAGCATTTAGTCACATTTAGTCGCAAAAATGGCACAAAAAATGGTGCACCTGAATGAAAAGGCGCAAAAACAACAGAAAAAAACGATTGATACATGTGGCCCAAAGTGTGTTCTTAGATTTGCATAGAGAAGGGTTAAAAACATGAATATTAGTTGATATTATCCCTTCTCAAAATGTAGTACTAGTAACATATAAAGTGAATATTTCCATTATCTGTGAGGCTCAGCAGCTCCTGAGTGCAGCAAATGCTCCCTGCAGCCTGATGGCTAAAAATCTGGAGATGGGGAGACACTTCAGGGGGCTGTATCTCTGGTTCTGTGACTCATAGAACCTTACTTCTTTTTTCCTATGAAAGAAGAGAGTCTCCTCTTTTATATGAATCTAAATTTGTGTTTCTAAAATGCAGAAAAACTGAGATATTAACTGTTAAACTGCCGTCGGAAGTTATATTTATATATAAAAATGGCACCTGATATTCTCACTTTAAACCTGAATATCTCTGGATCCATAGCACCTAGAAACAAAATTCAAGATTCATTTGAAAGAAGAGATTCTCCTCTTTCTCCCTTGCCACCTTTGCCTACCCATAGCGCCGGCCCTGAATACAGATTAGGGCAGAGGCATGCAGGAGAAATCTACCATAAGAAGTAGATCTCATGGTACATTTTCTTTAAGACCAACATGGGGAAGACATACAAAAATTACACTGTACACTGTAAGCCCAGATAAAAGTAAATCCATCCTAAAGTGTTTACAGACACCTGCTGTGTTTTTAATGGTGGCTGGTAAGAGTCCCTAATAACATCTTTCCGCTTTCTCCTATCCTCACTAAATAGCGATGAGCGAGTGCTATGAGGAGAATAGAGATAGCCATATTGCTGCTACCACTATGGATTTCCCGGTTAACCATAGATTTTTGGTGTTATCAGTGTCACAGGTGTTCCCGTGACCCATATCGCGGGTCACAGGCTCACCCGTGCTTCTTGCTGCCCAAGGGCGCAGCGCCAGCGCCACTCACCTGTCCCCGTTCCAGAATCCCCATCCGCATCCCGTGTGTGCACGTCCCCATCTCCTAGGGCGCGTGCGCACCGGCTTCAGGTCATTTAAAGGGCCAGCGCACCGTTAATTGGCGCTGGACATTTTCCCGGAAGACTATTTAACGCTGCCTCTTTGTGCTTACGCCATTGAGAAAGCTTCCCTGTGACATTCCTGAGTATTCCTGTGTGTTCCTGCTCCTGAGTCCCGTGTTCCTGCATTCATGTGTGTTCCTGCTCCTGAGTCCAGTGTACCTGCATTCCTGTGTGTTCCTGCTTCTGAGTCCTGCGTTCCTGTGTTCCATTCCCATCTGCCTGGATCTCCCGTTGCTGACCCCGGATTGGACTTGACATTGCATCTCTGCCGCCTGCCCTGACCCTGTGCCTGAACCTGACCACCAGACTGTCTTCCGCTAAGGTACCTTGACCTCGGCGGCCACCGCGGGCTAGTCATACCTATGGAACGACCTGGTGGTAATCTGCCGCAGCAAGACCATCACGCTTTGCGGTGGGATCTGGTGAAGACCAGGTGCCATTTAGATTCTGGTCCCAGGTGTCAGCTGGTACCACCTGCCGCGGTGGTCAAGAGGATCCACTGACCCCGAATTCTGACAATCAGATCCAGTACAGCTCTGATCAAAACCGTTGCCCCCATAGGGGGTCATCTTCCCCTGTAAAGTATACCCATGTTATAGAGAAAAAAAATGTACTAAATGTACTAAACTTCTCTAGTTTAGTATAAAGCCTGGATGTCTGTGCTTACATTCAATTTTCCCTATTATATGGGTTCAACCATTTTCAAATAACCGGGAAAATAAAACGCCATATTTAAGGATATACATGAGTTATAAATCAGCCTAATACAACATTGTGATGTGCTGACATGACCTTGGAGGTACCAGGTTCATGAAAACATTCCTATTGTCATTTTTAACACATGAGCTTTTTCAGTTCAGAACTGGAAACAGACTGTACTTTCCTCCAGGTTGAATCTGCTAGAAAGAAATTTTCACTGCCAACACACATAACATCTACTATAAGTCACCATTTTATGTTATGTGAAACCTATACCCTTATTTGCCATTTACTTTACTCCACGAATTTCAAACTTCAGTTTCCATAATGCAAGTAATGGGCCTTCTTACTGTCACACTGATTGGTGGCTTGAATAAGGGCTTTCTTTTCCTTTGCTTCAGTAAAACAATACTTTGTTTCAAAAAACACATTTGATATTTAAGAAAAATAATTATTGGGTATATTGGATAAAATTTTTCTACTTTTAATTCAATAATATATATGTTATATTAAATTTTATTTGGAAGGAAGGCAAAAGTCCAAATTCAATTTTGTTGCCTTTATACATACACTATGGGGCACATTTACTTACCCGGCCCATTCGCGATCCAGCGGCGCATTCTCTGCACAGGATTCGGGTCCGGCCGGGATTTATGAAGGTAGTTCGTCCGCCGTCCACCAGGTGGCGCTGCTGCGCTGAAAATCATCTCAACGCACCGGAATGCACCACCTCGGACCAGGTGAAGGTAAGCGCTTCCCGAGCGACACTTTCTCGGTTTTTAAATGCGGCGGTTTTTCCGAATACGTCGGGTTTTCGTTCGGCCACGCCCCGATCGCGTGCACGAAAAAACCCGGGGCAATTCAGGTACAATCGGCGCAAATCGGAAATATTCGGGTAACACGTCGGGAAAACGCGAATCGGGCCCTTAGTAAATGACCCCCTATATATTTTTGGAATGATGCTGTTCCTTTTTTTCCAAGGCTGGCCATGTAGTGTGCTAGAGATAAAGAGCCAAGGATTGTGCTCAACTTGGAAAATAAAGGTAATTTTGTTGAAAAAGACCAACGATTATAGTCCCACGTAAATGTAGTAGTGTTTAATTTTGTCTATTATTTTTCAAAATGAAACTTTTGTTAATTTAGTGCTTCCCTAATACACTTTACCTATGGACATGCTTCTTTACTAGATTGTATATAAAGTATTATTGATTACAAGAAAGAAAATATATGTGTAAATGGTAAGTTTACACTGTCAAGAAATGTTGAAATTGGTTACTGTAGGAAAATGGAAAGACAAAAAAGGAAGGTAAGTTATAGAAGGAGGGAGGAGTTATACTAAATTTGGTTCTTAGATATTATTCCAGTTTCTGAGAATGAGTGAGGCCTCCCAAGGTCCATTTTAAAGAAGTAACCCCAAACCCTTTTTCCCTTTCTATACCCCTTATCTGACTGTCTTTAACACTTATACCTCTCTAGTTCAACTAGGGGGTCTTCTCAGTTCTGATCAGATACCATCTTGATTTTTATATTATTTCTCTTTGCTTGGCTATTTAACCCATGATACTTTAACACACAATCATATAGGTAGCTAGAGACAGTTCATTTATTGCATGCTGGGGAATTGTAATAACACCTAAATGTGTATTTTTCTTAAATATTTAAGAGACCATAAGGATACAATATATAATTTAAATAAATAATATAACAGATATTATAATATTTCCATAAAGTCTCCATCATGTAAATGAATCTGGGGACACTGTAGACCAAACCCACCTTCACACGGATTTAGGAACTGAACCTCAACCAATACTTTACAAACAAGCAATATAGTAAAGTGTTTACTTTGAATCATAAAGCATCTATTTTGTGTTGATCACAGGAGAAAAATGCTAAAATTCTCACCTAATGAAGACTCCAAACAAACTCTGCAGTATGCACCCAGTATCTCACCTATGTTGATGCTATAGACACTTGGTGGGCTCTGTGGTGCACATCTTGTAGGAATGCACCCCAATTCAAAAGCTATGGCAAGAAGTGTTCTGGCTCTGCAGTGTTTTCCATCTGTCAATGCTTATCATACATGAGCTGGTTGTACTGTCTATTTTTCCAGGACCTATCACTAATGTAAAAATGATCTACTCACTTTATTATAGCCACCAGACAGATCATTCCCCACTTCTGGAAGTCCCCCAGTCTGGAAGTCTCCCCCAGTACCACACTAAAATTCAATGGCTCGAGACACTTAATCAAGTTATGCAAATGTTCACTTCCTCTACAGCTTTAAATACCTGGATGAACCCTGGTGGTCCCAATCAGCATTTAAGTGTAACCATAATTTCAGAAGATTTTTGATATTGTGTGTGGGGAAGTGTTGTAAACATTTTTTTTAATATGCTTGTTTAACATCTTAAGTACATGGCCTTCAGGAGACAGACATTTTTATGTTTTTTTCCTGCTCAAATTCCATCTGACATGGGCATATAAGGGTTTGTTTTTTGTGGGAAGATTTATATTTTCCAATGCGTTTATTTTTATGGTAAAAATAGCATGAGGATTCTAATTTATTAACCCTTTCCTGCAACAGTACACAATAAAACAGCAGTTTTTCCGCTTGTTTTTTAATCTAAACATTTACTCAGTTCCCCGCACAGTATAATAAACTAATTATTCTATAGGTTAGTACAGTTAAGGAGATAACAAACATGTACAGGTTTTCTTATATTTTACTACTTTGGCAAAAAAACCCTCCTTTTTATAGAAACCGCATTTGCCTATATGTCGCCATATTCTGAGAGCTGTAATTTTTTTATTCCTCAATCAAAAGAGGGTTATTAGGGATTTTTGTGGGAAAAGGTATCAGTTAGATTGGTACTATTATAGGGTACATCTGACTTTTTGATCACTTTCTATTACATGTCTTTGAGAGAAAGGAAGCACTAAAATTGCAATTTTTAGTTAGTTTTCTATTTTTATTTTTCATGCACCTGACAATACGGATATAATAATGTAATAGATGCTTGGCCAAGGTTTCTACGGATGCGGCAATACCAATTTTGTGTTTAGTGGGTTATTTTAATTATTTTATTTTATATATAAGTATATATAGGGAAATGGGAGGTGTTTTTTAAAATTATTTTATTTATGTATTTACATTTTTTTTACTTTAACTTTTTTTTTTTACTGTCCCATCAGGGGACTTACACTGGGGATACCTTGATCCCTTATACAATTCATTACAGTACTTCTGTTAGTGATTTACTGACAGTTCACTTATTAGATCCAGTGTTGAACTGAATCTCACAGGCCACCGTACGTGGCAGACACAGAGGATTGCCAGCGCAATCCCAAAGACAATATAAATCCTCCTCATGCGGCAGCAGCCCGCTAATGAGGACAATTTATATCGCCTTGCGTACTTAAGGGGTTAAGAATGTCTGTTTAGTTTGTTTAGAACCGTAGTTACAAAGTTACTTCTACATTGCTATGGCACATCTGCCTACCAGATTGAGGATGGGTCTCATTATTTTCAAAGATCAAGCTGAAAGTGAAGTTTAATCCTCCCTTCTCAGAGCTGCTAAATAAATCACAGGGAGGTTAGATGTGAGCTCATGCAGCCTCCATAGACACACTGTACAAGAATATGCATCTCTATGGGAGGGAGAAGCTTGATTTATTTCACTAACTTAGCAGAATTTGTTATAGTATATTAAAAATGTTCACCACATCCCGCCGCACACAATGTAAGAAATTATCTCAACTGACCATTACGCTTTAAGCTTTAGGTACCTAAAGGTGCCTTGGCCCCTATTGCTCTATTTATCTTTTGTTTTTCTCTCCTTGTTTTATTTTTCTTTGTTATTGATCCTTTTAAAGGGTCATATTATAGTTCGTATTTTTACCAAGTTGTTTCTTGGAGCATCTTTTTCAACAAACAGGCTTTTTCCTAATACATGTTATTATACATATTATTGCATTACAGTTGCATCTGCCTTCATGTCTTTTTCTCATGCCAATTGCATTATTCAATATATTCTTTTTATTATTCAGCGACAAGACATTAGGGCAAAAAAATTGCAAGACCAAACAGCTAACATACAGCCACATGTGATAAGCAAAAGAGCAACCAATAGGTAACACAATTTACTCACAACAATCAATATAAATAAAGCATAGGAGATAAGTGAGTGTAATACATAAAAAATAACTTTTAATCTAATATATTAAAATTCAAGGTATGTCTCAGTTATGACAATGTGTCACAAAAATACCTGCTTGCAGAAATGCTAACATAAAGTGTCAACAGGTAAAGTATTATGCATTAAATACTCTTACCGTGGTTCAGACGTAAGCCCTGCCTAAGGGTGGAGGATCAGGGGTACCAGGAGGGAAAACTTGTCTGACCCTAGACGACCCCTTTAAGACTCCCGCCCTTACAAGGGCAGTCCACAACTGTCCCTGTTGGACTTCAGCATGCCCCCCTATCAAACGCCATTATCCCTGACGCGTTTCGTGGATACTCTTCAGAGGGAATGTAAATGCATTAGATGCTTCAGTCTGCTGTAGTCCTAGCAGACCGAGCACACAGCGGCATGCACAAAAAAGGAGTAGTGGGACTGCTGTTAGCAAATCGACCCACTTGAAAAAGGCTGCAAGTCTCCGATCCTAGTGGTGGATCAGGAGACCGTCATGTTGCAGGCTGGCTCTGTGATCGCACCGGCCTGAAAGCACTTCCGGTCTTTTAAACCTGAAGCCCCGCCCAGCTACCTTGTGATTGGGCGCGCTGCCATGCTGCAACTCCTATTGGCGCATACTCCTGGGCCGCGACACACTAGGTGAGGCGGACCACAATGAGAACGCCCGACAGCTGCTGTCATCTGACCGCCCATATTTCTGTCCGGAGTGCGACATAAATTTGGCGCGCATGCGCCGAAAACTGCGGGGAGGTTTAAATAAACAATACATTGCCTTAGCAACGTTCAGCCGCCCGTCTCCAAGGGGGCGGGAAGACCACTTAGAACATAGCGATTCTCTATAGCAGAGAAGAAAGACAAACAGACTAGGACTACAAAAGCATAAGGACATGGAAATAATAAGCACAGAAAGACCAGAGGGAAATATGCAGGTGTCAGTTCATCCATTAACTCCTACCTCACAAGCAGAGAAAGGAGAGGAACCTACTGCCGATCTCTGCTTAGTATATAAGGTCAGTACATCAGTCCAGAGGTATATGTGAACTGGTTTATATATGACCTAGTATGGGAGGGGGGGTTGTAGTGGGATTTTTATATTGCTGTTATATTTTAGGGAGGTGACGAGTATTTAAAGAAAGGGTGTATAGATTAGTTTTTCTGTATTACACTCACTTATCTCCTATGCTTTATTCACATGTGATAAGACCTAACATCCAATAATGGCCAAGATTACCAATGTACGACATGGCTGGAAAAGACATGTTGGATGTCATGGTTTGACAGTAAATGAGCTCAGGGCCAACCAGAAACACTAACATTAAATTACACAAATTAGCAGATTAGCAGAAGGCAAAAAGACTCGGATGGCATGCTACTGAAATCATTTGGCTCTCTAATGGATAAAACTGATACAAATTCATGCAACTTTCCAGAGCTTAAATGTGAAGATACCTCCAGTAACAATGTAACAATGTAGAACAAATACTTCAAAACAAAACATTAACTTTGCCATCCAAAACATGCACCTGCATTCTGTATATGGATATAACTTGTATTCTGGATATAATTTTCTATACAAATATCTAGAAATATAATAACATTTTATTACAGAACAGTTTATATAAAAAAAGAATAGACTTGGAGCCTAAAGCTGTTCATACACCTATGAAAATGGTCACCATAAAGCCTAATGCAGACAAGCATGGACATTTTGTGGGCTGAAAGCAGGGGAAAATTGTCAATAGAAATAGGACCTACCCAATAATTTGTGGCACGGACAGTTGGCTCTGTGATGATGTGGTGACCAAGCCCAATAGAGCTCAATTAGGCTGTGAGGTAAATGGAAACAATGCTATCTCGGGCCAAAATTAACAACCATATGCTTAACGTCTAAGACAAACTAACAGGTTTTATACTGTTTACTTGCCAACTGCTGTCCTGGTGCAATAAATTGTAGCAGCATAATGGATTACACTAAATTTCATCCCCATGTTTTAACTAACACCCACAACACTAAGTGATCTGTTCTGTGGAAATCACAGTGTATCACTTATTTCTGTAGGTTTTACTGGTAGCTTTCAACCTCTTTACCGCAAAGAATGAAATCTGTGGGAGATCGGAGCCTTCTGAAAAAAAAATGCAAAAAGGATCATATAGGTATATGTACCCAGTTGCATCCAAAGTGAAACATAAACCAAGGTAAGAAAAAAGACGATTCCTATATTAATATTCTTCAATTCATTTTTATTAATCTTTATTAATAAAGATGAATTGAAGAATATTATTATGGGCATCCTCATTTTTCTTACTTTAGGTCGGAGCCTTCTGTAACAAGAAGATTTAGAAGGTTTAGTTAAAATAGAACCTTTCCTGTATAGAATGAAGCTACACTAAAAAGTTCAACTTGATTATACCTCCCTTCAATTACATTTCAAAGATCTGTAATCCTTTTGTTCTGACATCTCCTTTGTTTCACATGGCTCAAAAGTTACCCACAACATGGTACCACAAGCCACAAATTGATATAAAAATCCCACGACACCCATTTCAAAAGCAAAATGGAAAATAACAAATCTGAATAACTCAGCAAGTAACCTGTCTTTTAGTCAACAATCATATCTGCAATATCTCCTGTGGTTCAAAAGTAATCACCAAAGATAGTGTAACACCAGGAATATTCCCTGTGATGCTTGGCTATTTAATATGTTGTCCATGGTGCTGAAAACAGAGCTGAAGGTGCTGGATCCAATGGTTACGAACCGCATAAGAATCTATATAGAATCTCTGGGGGAGAATTATGACTGCTTCCATGCCAGTTTTCTGTCATAGAAGCAGTGAAATAATCTCAAATGATTGTGCAGTGCAAGATTTAGCAATTAAAATAGTGAATTCACCACCTCCACACCATGTGGGCATGGCAGGGGCCTAGGGTGGCATGGCAGTTGGTGGAGGGGGCGGGCACAGGGCATTCCCAACCCATGCTTGCACTCTTTTGCAAACTTTAGTTCCCTGGCGTTTACTCAAAACTACACCAGGTCAGACATGTCGTAGTTTTGACCAGCCGCCTAAGCCTCTTGGCCTCTTGATGTGTCAGGCGCGACAAGGTTGGCATGAATGCAATCTCCCCCTGTGAGTTCATAACTTTAAAACTACAAGCAATATCGCAAATCTTGGTCACAGGCGCACCCTGCCTTAGCATAGGACTCAAATAATGGAATCACGTCATTGGTTATGAAGCTAGATTTCTTTTTAGATATTTAATCATTGCTTGTTTCATTGCATAAAATGCTTAAAGGGGTATTCCAGGAATCAGCATAACTCATATACAAATGGGTACTTAAAATATAAGCTAAAATGTAATTAGTTGTTATTTAAAATTTTGCTCCCCTAAGCAGAAAATGCTGGTGACATGGACTGTAATGAAGAATTAAAATGCTACTGGCCCTTTAATCAGTCTGTTAATTTCCTCCGCGCGGTCCGTTGCGGAGCATACACAGGACAGAAGATGACCACTGGTCACATGTCCACATCACATGTCCCGCACCTGCCTGGGCAGGTCATGTGATCACCACTACGTTTGGCTGTAGTCGGTTGGTTGCAGTGCATCCAGTATGGCCAGTGTTGTGGTGATGGCAGTTACACATCATTACTATGGTAACAGAGCAAGAAAACCTGTTACATCATCACTGGGAGCAGAGTATAAGAGGTAGGAGGAGTTACTGAGAACTAAAGGATCATGGAACTTGTAGTTTCCAGTGGCGGCCATCTTAGTGATAACTCCACCTACTTTAGAGAGGCCATAAATTTTGTAAATCATAAAATCAAACTATTTAAGCTCCATTTTGTGACTAATGACATTGAGTATTGTTGTATTAATTTATTTATATCATCATGGGTTTTTGTGTCAGACGTTTATATTCCCGGAATACCCCTTTAAATTACATCAAGGAAAGGATGGTGGCAAAAACGAGCTTATTTTTAAACATTTGTAAAACAATTTCAACAATAGGGAACCATTCGGTATCTAAAGACTCTCAACTAAATGTACACAGTTTTATATCAATCCACAATCCTTTAATACTTATTTACCTTAAAAGAACCTGTACACTTCTTACATTATATATAAAGATATATAAAAACTTCTTGGTAAAACTATATCTTCAACTTCATAGCTAATGAGCCATGGAAGCTGCTGATCTTATTATTTAACATCTAGTTCATTTCTATTCTTTATTCATTATGAGAAACATATTTTATTTATAGCTTAAATTTTGTCAAACCACTTGTGTGTTTAAGAAAAAGAAGAGCTCTTTGGACATGTAGTATTCAGATATTTTATAAACTGAGAACAACCAGTTCTTATATAATGATATCAAGATTTAAATAAAAAAAAATAGTGACCAGTTTAACTATAATACAGTAACACTGATATAGACTATGCTTGCTTCCAGTCTGTGCCAGTCACTGCATTGGTTCCCTCTCTCCTTCTGAACACAGTTTAAAATAATAACCCTCATCCACAATGCTCTGCACAATGTTGCACTCCCTATCTCTACTCTCTCATCTCAGATTATTTCCGAACCTCTTCAATCTGTCAGTGATCTAAAATTATTGTAAAATTATTTGTAAATTGGAACCTCCCACTCACGTCTCCAGGACTACTCCTGAGCGGCACTTATTGTCTGAAATGCCCTACCTTGGTCAATCAGACTAATAGCCAACCCTCCAAAGCTTCAAATGTGCTCATAAAACCCTATCAAATTCCCTAACTGCATGAAATTTCAACCCTTTTTACTAACCTATCCTGTGCCCCCCTCCCGTCTGTTGTACAGTAAACACCAGATACCAAGCTCCAGGCTTCTCAGAGGTCCTATTGACCTTGGCCTTTTAACCCCTTAAGGACCAGGCCCTTTTTGGTTTTTGCGTTTTTATTTTTCACTCCCCACCTTCAAAAATCTATAACTTTTTTATTTTTCCATGTACAGAGCTGTGTGATGTCTTATTTTCTGCGTAACAAATTGCACTTCGTAGTGATGGTATTAAATATTCCATGCCGTGCACTGGGAAGCAGGAAAAAAATTCTAAATGCAGTGAAAATTATGAAAAAACACATTTGCGCCATTTCTTGTGGGCTTGGTTTGTACAGTTTTCACTGTGCGCCCCAAGTGACAGGTCTATTTCATTCATTGGGTCAATACGATCACGGGGATACCAAATATGTATAGGTTTTATAATGTTTTCATACATTTACAAAAATTAAAACCTCCTGTACAGAAAAAAAATTCTTCATTTTACAGTGTTCTTGCGCCAATAACTTTTTCATACTTTAGTGTACAGAGCTGTGGGTGGTGTCATTTTTTGTGACTTCTGATGACGTTTTCAACGCTTTTATTTTTAGGACTGTGCGACCTTTTGATCACTTTTTATAGAATTTTTTCTATTTTTCAAAATGGCAAAAAAATGCAATTTGCGATTTCGGGCGCTATTTTCCACTACGGGGTAAAATGCAGTGAAAAACGGTTATTATATTTTGATAGATCGGGCATTTTCGGACGCGGTGATACCTAATGTGTTTATGATTTTTACTGTTTATTTATATTTATATCAGTTCTAGGGAAAGGGGGGTGATATGAATTTTTATGTTTTTTTAATATAATTTTTTTTTTTTTACTTTTTTTCAGACTCCCTAGGGTACTTTAACCCTAGGTTGTCTGATTGATCCTATCATATACTGCCATACTACAGTATGGCAGTATATGGGGATTTTGCATACCATAGCCTCGATCATGATAGCCTCGGATCTTTATGTGATCCGAGGCTGTCATGACAATGGATCGCCGCTCCCCGGTGACGGCAGCTTTGCCGGCGGCAATCAAAGGGTTAACAACGGGCGTTTGCTTCATCATGAAGCAAATGCCCGGTGAGTATGAAGGGTACGTCTTATTGCGCTATGGGGTTAATAATAATTTTTTTAAATTAAATTATTTTATTCTGTTCCCTTATAAAGAATGGCTGGACCATTATACAAACTCTTTACCTCTTGTGTCCCCCCCTTCATCCTTATAGCCTGTATGATTTGGCGAGCAGGCCCCTAATTCCTATTGTTCCATATGACTGTGTTTTAACTCTGCAATGTCTTAATTTATTTGTAAAGGTCCCACATGATTTGTAAAGCACTACAGAATTTGATGGCACTATCCGACCCCCAGATGAAGCCGCGTTATCTTTAGGGTAAGGTGCAATAAATAGGGAAGGATAGAAGGTCAAATCTTTGTTATGTGGCAACCTATGCAGGGCCGGTTCTAGACAAAGTGGGGCCCTGGGCAAAACTAAAAGTGGGGCCCCAAAATAAAACTATTTTATGACCAGTCACAGTCAGCAAGAGGCTCCTTTAGTATGGTAAAAGAAACTGTAATATGGGAGAATTTTATAGGAGATAGATAGATGATAGGGAGATTTATGGGCAGCATGGTGGCTCCGTGATTAGCACTACAGCCTTGCAGCGCTGGTCAACATCTGCAAAGATTTTGTATGTTCTCTCTGTGTCTGCGTGGGTTTCCTCCGGGTCCTCCGGTTTCCTCCCACACTCCAAAAAATTTGGGGAGGGGGACCGATATTTTCTGAAAGCAGACACTTGCCCCATTTTCAAAATTGCATCAAAGATTTTATAGACATAGGCGCCTTCATTCAATTTTGATTCAAATTGAAACATTTTATTAAAAATACTTAAAATTTGACTTTGATGGCAAAAAATTTGATCCAAACAGAAAATATTTACCTTCACATCTCCTAAATGTAATACATGGACATTTGTAGAGTTCACAAATGTGCCCTATTGATATGTTCACATGAATAAATCCACATAATATCACTAAAACTGTAATAACTAGATATCTGCTTTTCAGCTAGACATTTTTAGACAGTCACAACCTGCAAAATATATCAATAAAACAGAATAAAAAGTAAAGGCGCCATAAAACCTATAGAATTTTGAAAGCAGACAACCAGGCGATGCATTTGGCAATTAACATTTAAAATTTCCTCTAAAATATGTACAAATCCAGATACTTATATAAAGAAAATCTACTTTCCTAAAAAAGTAAGATGTGAGGAGATCATACATACCCCACATGTGTATATTCACCAAAATATGCAGCAAAGGGAACTGCAGAAAATTTACACATATCTATCATTGTCTGTTCCTTACACAATGGTAACCCAAATAAATAACTATATATCCATAAACCTCTCTAATGAGATAATAAAAGTCACGTTTAGATGTCGCCATTGTATCAGCCGCACAATAACAGAACCCTCCCCGCTTCATAAGAATGAAAGTGAGAATGTCATAACATGGGTGTAAATAATGGAGGATGATGGGAAATAAAAACTTTATTCCAGGACATGTGGGTGTTTTTGGTGTTACATATAACTTTATGGACAGGTTCTGGTCGCGGTGTAGTCACATTAGGCGAAGAGGATTGAATGTTCATCGTATCAGTCAATTTTCCCAACAAAAAATAACTATCGCAAAATAAAAGGGAATAAGAGAGAATGGGCCACATTTATCACTTTTGTGCGCCTAAGTGTAGTAGTTGTGCCTAAATTCTGGCGCACTGTTTTCCAGAATTATCACAAGCTACAACCATCTGTAATAAGGTAATTTCCTGCCTCTTATTAATCACTTTACTTTAACACAGTTTAGGCGCAATTTTGGTGCAGTTTTGGCGTAATGTTAGATTCAGGCACTTACATGTGATCCTGCTACAAGCTCCTCTCTAGTTCTCCCACAGCCCAGAATGAAGATAACACTCACAGCAGCACCCAGGTGTGTGACACCCAGCACCCAGTGACCTCCTCAGCAGGGGCTTCTCCTGGAGGGGATCCCCCAGTGCAGGTCTCCTGCTGCACCCCTGTAATTCTGCACAGTATCCCCCTCAGACACACTGGTGATACTGTGCAGAATTACATGGGGGGCACTTGTCAGTACTATGTGCAACATTCTGTAACGTTCTCTTCTCTCTTGCTTTGAGCTGAGGATTCTGCAGAATGTTTTGTAAATAGAAGGTGAGAACTGTAAATAGAGTCTGCAGCTCCTGTCTGCAGAGTATCTAATGACTGTATTATCTGTACTTGTGTCTGCAGAGTATCTCATGTCTGTATGATCTGTTCTAGTGTCTGCAGTGTCTGGATGAGCTTTTCTGCTAGAAATGAGCTGTTCTGCAAAGGGGCTCAGTGCTTTCTTCTCAGTTAACGCCAGCTCCGGGCTGGAGTGTTTTTGCGCCCGTTTTTGCGCCTAAATGAAAAGTCGCAAGTGATGAATATCATTAGGCGCATCAAAACATCTGGATTGCTAGGATAAATGAGGGAAAGCTGGTTATTTTTTGCTGCGCAGCTAGCATTTAGTCACATTTAGTCGCAAAAATGGCACAAAAAATGGTGCACCTGAATGAAAAGGCGCAAAAACAACAGAAAAAAACGATTGATACATGTGGCCCAAAGTGTGTTCTTAGATTTGCATAGAGAAGGGTTAAAAACATGAATATTAGTTGATATTATCCCTTCTCAAAATGTAGTACTAGTAACATATAAAGTGAATATTTCCATTATCTGTGAGGCTCAGCAGCTCCTGAGTGCAGCAAATGCTCCCTGCAGCCTGATGGCTAAAAATCTGGAGATGGGGAGACACTTCAGGGGGCTGTATCTCTGGTTCTGTGACTCATAGAACCTTACTTCTTTTTTCCTATGAAAGAAGAGAGTCTCCTCTTTTATATGAATCTAAATTTGTGTTTCTAAAATGCAGAAAAACTGAGATATTAACTGTTAAACTGCCGTCGGAAGTTATATTTATATATAAAAATGGCACCTGATATTCTCACTTTAAACCTGAATATCTCTGGATCCATAGCACCTAGAAACAAAATTCAAGATTCATTTGAAAGAAGAGATTCTCCTCTTTCTCCCTGGGGCCCTGGGCAATTGCCACCTTTGCCTACCCATAGCGCCGGCCCTGAACCTATGTGTATAACTTAATAGTATATCAGTGTTGATGCGCTTCCAGAACAACTAGAGACACAACCGTTACTAAGTAAAGCATTCACTATTTGGCGGAGCATATGTGCTTCCTATAATTGTGTCACTTAGATGCAGGAATGCACTCTGTGTACACAGACATTCCAACCTAGGGATAGTGTTCAACACTTGCACAGCGAGCTGAACAGGACTTGAAAAGCTACACCTACTGTACATATTGTTGAGCACTGCCTGCATAGTACACAAGCTGGTTTTGCCCGAGGTTGGGACTTAGTTCCCATTAAGGACAATATACACAATACCAGCTAATGCTCCGCGTGCATGGGAAAGGAATCCAGCAGAATGTACCAGTACCATAAGTAAAATGTAACTTTTAATAATTACTGATAAAATAAGTTCACAGTGAACCACAATAGTATGCACATCAACCATCTAGTCAGCAAAAACACATCAGAAAGGGAGCTCGTTCAGACCTCCAATAAGTCTCGTCTGACACGGTCCCCAGTAATACCTCACCGTGCCTTAGTGCATTCCTGTATAGCATATGCCACGGTGCATCATCTCAAAACCACGGACCAACAATAATCTGGACAGTAAGGAATAATAGGGTGGATCTCACCAGTCTTCAGTGGTACTGGTCCGGAGGTACAGGACCTATTAAGCCCTACGATCGGTTTGTATCCTGACCCCGCAATATTGCTCCCGCCCTGACATGCCACTACATCTAGACACCATACTAGTATAACTTGTATTATAAGGGCCACTGCTCGTTTTTGATACATTTTAAACCTTTGATGTGGAGCTTTTGCAGCCATACTTAGCATCAAGACTGCATAGCCCACTACATTACTTTATTCCCCTGATGAGTGCGTCACACGACGTACGAAACGTGTAGGAATTACATATTAGGGACTAACAGGGATTGAAAGGACAGTACTGGGACCGTCCTTGTCAGGACGGGAGCAATATTGCGGGGTCAGGATACAAACCGATCGTAGAGCTTAATAGGTCCTGTACCTCCGGACCAGTACTGTTCGACCAGGAGACGGCGCATCGAAGACTGGTGAGATCCACCCTATTATTCCTTACTGTCCGGATTATTGTTGGTCCGTGGTTTTGAGATGATGCACCATGTCATATGCTATACAGGAATGCACTAAGCCACGGTGAGGTATTAATGGGAACCATCTCAGACGAGACTTATTTGAGGTCTGAATGAACTCCCTTTCTGATGTGTTTTTGCTGACTAGATGGTTGATGTGCATACTATGTGACGTTTTACTTATGGTACTGGTACATTCTGCTGGATTTCTTACTGATTTTTGGATGTAGTTTTCTTGACTTGAAAAGTGAGTTAGCCAACTAGGCAACCTTTTTCTGTCTTGTTCGGATATAGAAGCGTGCATGGGAAACAAGCGGAAGAAACCTCCATGGCAATTAATTTATATAGTGTGTATAACAACAACAAGTTTAACATACGTCTCCACTAGGAAATAATAAGAGATTCACAACGCTCCTGTTGTAACAGTGCAAGTTCTCTAATCCCAGTATGTAACACTGTCTCAAAATAAAAGAGTAACACAATTTGTAAACACACTCTTGTTAAAAGGAACCTGTCACCGCAATTTGAAAAAATTGAGTTGCGGGCAGGTTCCCATAGAGCCCTTATAGAATAAGGGCAACCTTTCTTCATCTAATAAAATCTCTGCTCAGAAAAGGAAAAAATTTACATTGATCCTCTGCCTTGTATCCATACAGAGAGTCTAGTGCGTCGAGCTGCGCATATACATATGTGCGAGTCTGGCGGCTTGCTAACACCTTTTTTCCCTACGTCATCTGGTTGTCGGCTGAATTAGCCTATGGAAGCAGGAAGCAGTAAAGCCGCGAATGCGCCAACACAGCGCATGGCAGCCGTAGGCATTTGTGTGATAATTCAGCCGACAGCTGGATGACGTAGGGAATGGAGGTGTAAATACAAGGGATCTGACAAAGGACTGGCTCACAATCCTGAACTATATCCTTGTACAATTCTTTAACAAACTTGTGCAGAAAAAGTAACAGTGGTCCATTTCTGCGTACTAGGTGAAATAACCCATATGCCCTATAAGTCTATATTGACATTTTGTGTATTTATATAAAACTGTTTAGTTATATTTTACTGCCATCTTATCCTATCTACTATTCCCTTTCCGTTGTGTGTAAAATAATACACTATAAATAAAGGTCATTATTATTATTCTGATGCTTACAAAACCCAAGGCCTGATGCAATTTGAAATATAAGAATATGTGATTATTACTGTGATACCAAAAGGATGCAGTGGCTTAACTAGGAGAAGCATGGTCCCATAGCTTTTGCATGGGGCCCCCTTCTCACAAAAGAAATATACATATTTGTATACTCACACAAGTTGCAATCACACATTTATACACACATATAGAGCACATACACATCACATATATGTTATATACATGTTATGCTGTACAAAGCATAATAGTGCAGCATAATATGTATATAATGGTGCACAGCCTCCAGTCTTTAGTATGTCAGGTAGGATGACGGGGCCCCCTGACACTGGCTGCTACCACTGTAGTTACGCCCCTGAAAGGATGGTTCTAGGTACTGTAGATATGGGCATTCAAAATGATATTAACCCTTCAACCTCTAAGAGTGAATCATCTGAGGCTCTTTTCAGCTCTTCTAAGCTCATTTGTATATGATTTTTATAAGTACACAAGTGAGATTGAACAAAAAAGAGGGAATTTTAGAAAGAATATTTTATACCCTCACACAGAGTGCTGGTATTTAAATAGGGTAGAACCTGGTGTGACAGTGTTCCTTTAAAAAGCACCAAATATGAGTCTACTAATATAGAGTTGTTTTTCTTGTTTTTTTTTGTTGAAGTGTCTGGTGTCATTTTGTATTATCTATAAATGACAAGATCAACTTATTAAACATGGTTGCATTTCTTGTTGTCTTTTTTGGCCTAAAATGGCAGCCACAATGAAAGAAAATACAAAAACATATTTATTACATCTTATTATTTGTCCTCTTAAAATATTGTTTTTAAATAAACATTTACAGCATAGTACAGCAAAATATGTAGAATGTTTTCTTGATTTATGTTGATATTGAATTACAAAAGTTTTTCTTTGCTTGCTTAGTCAGAGCTGTAGTCTAAAAAGGACAAAGCATTCTGAAACTCTATAAATCATGATAATAATGCAAGGAGCAAATCAAAACAGCAAACACGTAAAGCATTTTGTTATGATGTTGTATCATTTATCAATTCCGAAATATCTAGACATGACATGTAATCCCATGTCTTAAAATTAACATGGCAGCAGACTCATCTTAATTAAAAGGAATAACCAATACCGTTTTTTTTAATTTCTTCATTATTAAGATTATTATTCATTTGTTATCTTAAAACTCACAGCATTTGAAATTTGAAAACCTTTTAAATCTTATTTGTTGTCAAAATAATTGTCTGTCCTATCAATGTCCTGACCCTTACTTGTTTTCCCTTTTAATCCCAGGATGCTGTCATCCGCATTAATTATTCATGGTTGGTAATGAGAATCCCCTCTTTCAGTAAATGATGATAGCAAGAACCTTCAGGAGTGAATTTGATTCCAAGACCTAATATACATTTATTGCATTTCAAATAATCCTCAATTCCCAGGTAGCCATGATGAATGCATAATAATCAGAACAAGTGTCTGGTAATTGACTATGATACATGAAGAAGATGAAACATTTTATAAAGCTGATTTTATCCACTTTAAACTCTTTTTCACATAACGCATTACAATACAGAAGCTAACAGTGTTAAATATTACTATTACTGTATATTGGAGGTGACCTGTATAAAGAAAATGACTACATTTAATAATATATATACAGTATTTTCTTCTTCACTCCTTCAGGCATCCAGAACAGGCATTCAAATATGAAAATAGTGTCTGCTGTGCTTGGAGCCAAAAACTTCAGCTCTGTAAGTTTAGTATATGGCTACATTACTGTCACACTTATGTCCAACATATTGACTATACAATTTTCTTTTGGCCACAGCATAAACACGGTGGCAGTTTCTACTATTTCCATGTTCTATTGAGCCTAAAGATCGAGCTTAACTAATCTCACAAGAAACAAAGTTAGTATTGTTCCAGAAATAGTTCCTTAACCAGGACCTTAAAAAACCTTTTTAGTGATATAATTCACTCCCTACCAGTTTTATTTTCCCTAAATGTACCTGCTACATATCCATAACAGTGTTAATGTTTTATAGCCAAAGTGACCCCTTGTGTAGTACATACAGTTGTAGAGCAAAAGACAGGATTACAGGACAACTAACCCACATATACCATTTTAAAAGGAAAGATAGATTTTCTAATATTATTAATACAACATGTAGTTTGGTGGTTGGCACTCAGCCCACTGCTACCTTGTGCACGTGGATGGGTCAAATACCATAGATAAAAGAAAAAATCCTGGCACCTTCAGGTGGTGGTAAGTATTCATTAATTCATAAGTGTGGAATACAGAAACAAGCACACATGTAGTGGCTCTACCCAGCCTTCGTCAGCCATCTGTCAGGTAATATCTGAATAGATACAAAGTCTGAACAGTGATACAAGCAATAATCAGGAAGCATCACCAATGAGGCCTCTTCTTTATGGTCATGTGATACTTTCACATGATCTGATCATGTGACATGATCATGTTATTTATATGTATGTAGACGAATGAAATGCAAAAGAAAAATGCTGTGAAACTAGGTTTGTACAAAAATAAAATAGTACATATAACACCATATTTTACATTTATACATAGTATATCAAGACTGGACGTCCATTGTTTAATGTTACATATGTATCACACAAGAATATACAAGCGTTATCAACATAAAAACACATACAATGCCACATCTTCATATATAAATATTTATATGTTCTGTGTCTAAAAATATAGACAATGAATGAATATCATTAAAAACTACTTATATCCTATTCTCTATTTAACCCCTTCAGTTTCAGTCTGTTCAATTTATGGATCCAATAAACCTCTCTTCGCAATAAGAAAGTTGTCATATCGCCCCACATCTAGGTGGTTCCACCGCTTCAATTACCTAATATTTCAACTGGGGTATAATATGATGAAACTCCTTAAATTGTGCTGGAACGTGCAACAATAGGTTCTCTCTTCTAATTGTGGGTTTATGTTGTCCAATGCAGTCCCCCACACACTGGAGTGTTTCGCTGAAGTATAGGAGACCACATGAACATTTAATAATGTACACTGCATCCTTGGTATTACAGGTGAAGAACCCTTTGATTTTGTATTATTTCCCTTTATATGGGTGAAAAAACTGTTCACCTTTGGTGACATTGTTACATTGCTGGCATTGGAGGTATGGGAATGTACCATTTTTGCATGATGCCAAAAAGGATTGGCAGGAAAATTTCCTTTCATTACCCAAATCAACTCTTACCAGTTTATTCTAAAGAGTTGGAGCCTTTTCATTAAAAATCAATGGGGGTTCCTTAAATGTTATTTGTGGGTATGCTTCTCGGATAATAAGCCAGTGTTTCTGCACTACATTGTCTATTTTATGTATTAATGGATGATATTGGCGAACAAATGGGAGGTGATGTGTCTTTGAAGATTTTGGTGTTTCACTATTCACCTCAGAACTAATTCTCATTTCATTCAATAGTTTATTAGGGTAACCCCTTTGTAAAAAATGTTCTTGCATTTCTAACAACCTTGGGTTATGCACAGTTGGATCAGACACTGGACCCTTTGGAATTGTGACTTGGGTATTGATGGTGTCACTGTGGATGGATGTGCAATTTGAGAATGTACAGCAGGAGGCTGTTTCTGTCTGTTGTTTTTCTATAGATATCTAATGTCAAGAAGCCCTCTGAGTTTTTAATGATTTCATTTTCTAAAAACTGACTTATGTTTGACTATATGTGGCTGTAAATTTTATTTCAAGCTATAATGAATTCAAATAAGAGAGAAACTCCAAGAAGTTGTCCAGTGGTCCCTCTTATAGGCAAAATATATAATCTTTAAAATGTTTCTATGTTGTTATTTGTGCTTTAGATTGGCTTTGGTAGACATATTGGTCCTCAAAAAAGCCACCTGTTTGCATATGGGGGGGGGGGCATATTAGACCCCATTGCCGTTCACATTTTTGCAAGAAAAAGTCGTCTTGAAACATAAAAAAATTGTTTCTCAAAATAAGATCCAATGATTCCAATATAATTGCTCTCTGATCAAAAGTATAGGTTCTCTTCTGTATTAGCTGCTGGATAGCTCTATGCTCACTGGCAGTAAATACATTTGTAACATCAATAATAACAAGCCAGCTGTCATCCGTTAGTCTATCTATAGCATGTATTGTACACAAAAAGTCCCCTGTGTCCAGTAAGAAAGAAGGCAACTTTTTTGTCATTGGAGTCAAAAGTTTCTCTAATGTCAATGGTAGTGGTGATAAAATTGATTCGATAGGTGACACTTTAGATCTCCCTGGAAGATTATCCAGTGTCTTATGGACTTTGGAAAGAGCATAAAACACTGGAATAACCGGTCCCTCCTTCCAAAGGTATTTACCCAATTTCTCATCTATGATTTTTTTTGATGTGCAGATCCAAATTAAATTCTCTGGTTTTTTTTTACTTATAGGTTGTATTTTTCAAAAAATTTTCATAAGTATCACTGTGGGAGAGTTGACGTATAATCTCTCTCTTGTAGGCGGTCTTATCGATTATTACAATGGAGCCGCCATTATCCGCAGGCTTTGTTATTTTATTGTCTTTCTCCAGCAGGGTATGTAATGCCTCCCTCTATAGACAAGGAAGCAATATGACAACTTTATTATTGAAAGAGGCCTATTGGATCCATAAATTGAACACACTGATACCGAAGGGGTTAAAAAGAGAATATGAAATAAGTCGTTTTAATGATATTCAGGCATTGTCTTTATTTTTAGACACAGAACATATGAATATTTACAAATGAAGATGTGCTATTGTACATGTTTATATGTTGATAACACTTCCTAACACTTACTAATGTGATACATATGTAACATTAACCAATAGACATCCAATCTTTATTTACTATGTATAAATGTAAAATAACATAGGCATTAATATATACTAATTAATATTAACCAACATATGACCAATGTTTATATATTATTTATATACAAACCTTGTTTCACAGAATCTGATCACGTGAAATTATCACATGACCGGAAGAAGAAGCCTCATTGGTGATACTTCCAAATTATTGCTTGTAACACTGCTCAGATTTTGTACATATTCAGATACAGCTATTACTTAACAGACAGCTGATGAAGACTTGGGAGAACCGCAACATGTGTGTTTGTTTCTGTATTACACACATGTGAATTAAAGAACATTTACCACTACCTGAAGGTGATGGGATTTTTTCTTTTATCTATGGTATTTGACCCATGCATGTGCACAAGGTAGAACCAGGCTGAGTGCTGACCACCAAACTGCATATTTTATATTCAAGGTACAAGCAGCAACCATGATGTCAATTACCACACTTACCATTAATAAAAAAGAAGAGGAATGTATCACTTTGCAGGTCACAGCTTCTACAGAGCTCCTACAGGTACCCAACAGTGAATTTAAAAGGAGCGATTTGGAACGTGAAGCAAAAAGGCTGGTTGCCTACAAACTCCATGCAATAACTATAGGGGTACTGAGGGTTCATTTATACCCTATCTTTTTTGCAGAGGACGCTGAGTATACCAAGAAATTTTGATCTATACTTAATAAATGCTCTATGGACATTATTCTATTAACAGTGGACTATCTTCAGAAATCCATTATTAAGCTAAAGGAGAGCATATATAATACTGAGCACTAGTTACAAGATGACATACAACATTAGTAACATTCCCCATTGATTTTAATGAAGCATAACAGAAGGGCCATCCAAACGAATGGCTGACCATGTAATGTGGCAATGACCTGAGTCTGCTAAAGCAGGTTCTTTGAGGTAGCTCCTTGTTCTGGTACATACCGTATATACTTGAGTATAAGCCAAGTTTTTCTTCACAAAAATGTGCTGAAAAACCCTAATTTGGCTGATACTTGAATCAAGAAAAAACCCTCCGTCGCTCCCCGGCAGGTCCTCTTCCATACATCGCGGCCCCGGCATCAACTCCTTGTCCCGGGCTGTTGCAGGCATCGTGACGTCAGCCGCATGCTGACATTCTAATGTGTCGTTGCCATATATACTACAGTGAGTTGGTAGGCTACATACTACAGGGGGCTGGTAGGCTATACACTACAGGGGCCTGGCAGGCTATATACTACATTGGTCTGGCTGGCTATATACTACATGGGGCTGGCTATATACTACAGGGAATGGCAGGCTATATACTACAGGGGGTTGGCATGCTATATACTACATGGGGCTGGCTATATACTGGGGCTGTGACCAATGCATTTCCCACCCTCGGCGTATACTCGAGTCAATAGGTTTTTTCGGTTAAAATTAGGGGTCTCGGCTTATACTCGGGTCGGCTTATACTCAAGTATATACAGTATATTAATTTTCATAAAATACTTCTGAAGGTTAATCTTAAATACTGATCAATACATTGAGCTGATGCTCAATACAAATAAATTACAAAATTCTCATACTATATATAATATTAAAAATATACAAAATTGCTTTATATCTACAAATGATCACTTTTCACTGTTAATTATTATAAAATTCCTAATATGCTGAACACAACCACCTAGAAATATATGAAAACAACACATTTTTAAAATCATGGGTCGGAACACCCTATGTCCCACAACAAATAAAGGGTAGAGTATATGATTTTCAGTTAATAATTGATAACAAACAATTCATAAATGCTCCCAACATTATATATCCGAAATAACTTTTAAATAAAGGAGGATAAATAAAAGGCATACAGAGAAAACATTCAATTATAAGTCATAATGCAAGATGCTAAGTATTACCCCTGTTATGGGATATCATTCACCTAGTATGCATGATTACTAGGGTATAGTAATTGTAACATTGAAATGTCCCCAACTGTTTCCCCTCCAACATACTGATTCCTCAATGATATATAATTTTCTTTGTTGTCGCTGTTATTACAACTTTTTTCTTTATTATAGGAAAAATAATAGTATTAATCATAGTAATAATCAAAACATGTCAAAAAGGAGAGAATTTCATTTCTTGAAGAAAGACTACGTATATCATGAAGACATACCGTAATAATTGGATCCAACTAACAGAGGGGTTAGATTTTCCATTTTTTTGTATTGTAACAAAATAACACTGCTATTTGATATGTAAAGAACATTGGATTTGCTTTTGGCCATTTTAATATCTGACCTTCTACTTTGCAGCATCAGCTTATGGAAAATACAAAAGGTCTTTTGAATGTTATTAAGAGCTTTAACAAAAGGTCATTTTATAAAATAATGGAAAATGCAGATTTCTATGGGTACTGGCAATAGTCAAAAGAGCCAGTATTTTGATGACTACAAATAAAAGTGCTAAGAAACACATTAAATCCCTGTGTGACATCCTCTACCAGAACAATGTGGGCAGAGAAATAGCGTGCATCCTGCTGTTATATTACATATTAAATCATGCAATTTGGTCCTTTCCATTGACTAAAGTATGCAATTGAACATTCATTTCAATGTCTTAAGCACACGGCCTAAAATGGCCTTCAGGACACAGAACTTTTTGTTTTTCCCTACTCAAATTCCAAAAGGCATAACTTTTTTATTTTTTATCTAACATGGGCATATGAGGCTTGTTTTTTGCGATAAGATTTGTATTTTCCAAATGGTTAATTTTTATGGTAAAAATAGTATAATGATTCAAACGTATTAACTCTTTCCTGCAACGGAACAGAATAAAACAGCTGTTTTGCCAATAGTTTTTTAATAAAAAATTTATATGCAGTTCAGAACAGTATAATAAACAAGATAACATTATTCCATAGGTTAGTACAACTATGGTTACACCAAACATGTGCAGGTTTTCTCATGTTTTACTACTTTAGCAAATAAATTTTTTTAAAGAAACAGCTATTTCCTTTGTGTCCCCATATTCTGAGACCTATAACATTTTTATTCCTCAATCAAAAGAGGATTATTAGGGCTTGTTTACTGTGGGATAAGGTAAAATATAGAGGGGTACTATTATAGGGTATATTTAATTTTTTTTTTTTTTTACACCCTTTACAATACTGGTATAACAATATAATATCTATTTGGCCAAAAAGGCTGAGAATGTGACTGCACCAATTGTCAGGAGGTGGGTTGTATTATTCTAATTTTGAACACAAAATAGCATTATATATATGAAATATAAAATGTTTGGGGTGTTTTTTTTTAATTCAATCATTAATTTTTAAAAAACCTTTATTTGCATTTTTTTTACTATCCCACTTACAGTGGCGATACCTTGATTCCTCATACAATACATTATAGTACTTCTATACTGCAATGTATCATATCTGTCACTGGTTTACTGACGGTTGGCCTATTAGAACCAGTCTTGGACCTGACCTAATAGGCCACTGACCATGAGTCTTCATCCAACCTCCCGCTCCCATGGCATCCCCCCAGCACCCAGTGATCGTGATGCAGGGGGCTGGGGGAGTGAACCCCTCTTTCCTCTGTCTCTCTCCTTAGTTGCTGTAATTGTGCTTGATCCCGGCAGTTAAGGGGTTAAACTGCCTAGCAAGAAGAGATCTCTCTGGTGGGCAGACGCAGCAGGGACCTGGCTGTATGTAACTGGCAATGGGCTGCTATTGTCCCGTTAAGCAGTTAATGGTAATGGGAAAATATTCAAACTGGTTGACATACATTTCAGACTGATGTGATTCCTTCAAACCTTCCATTCAATTTATTTTATTATAATACTTAAATAATCGTTACATACCCCCTCATTTTTAATGTTAATCCCACTGATAGCTATACTTGGGAGATATTGACACTCTACTAGCTCTGCGTTGTGCCATGTGACCAACAATCAGACACTCCATCTAACTTACATCTTATATGCTGTCTGAAAGTCAGTCACACTGATGCACACATCAAATCAAAAGAAGCCTTTTTAATGAAGTGCCTTTTTATGTTTTCTAAAATAAATCTTAAAAATGCACAGAGTATATTAACTCATGATTATTGTAAGTTTTCATTGCTGACAGCCTCAGTTAGACAGGGGAACGCATATAATGTTATATCTAAAAAATAATCCTAGTCTTTTAACATGATTAGTGGGGAATAAGGTAAGTAGAGGAAGGTTACAGAGCCTACCTTTACAAGTAATTGTAGCGGTATTCCACGAGTATACTTAGCAACCTTTTAAGAAATTTTTATTCAAACGTTACTTTTTAAAACAAGCTGAACAGCAATGAAATATTTAACCATTGGCCAATGTAGTAATGTTAAATATGATTGCAATTTGCCTGGACAGATATTTCAGTAAAAGGCCTTCAGTCCTGGATTTAAAGGTCAGACATTACAAAACCATTAATTCACTGAAGCAGTCAACTGCATTATGCTATATTGTCCATTTTATGCATACTTAGGAATATGGTTAAAGTAAATTTTAAAAATGTATTAGTAATTGTGCTAGGAGTGCTTGGGTGACACATATAATCAAAACAAGCTGCTCTGTTTTGCCAAAAACATGTTAAGAGGGCCCTTCAAGTTATAGGTAAGAATGGTCTAACCTTAAAGGGGTATTCCCATTTCAGCAAATTAATGTTATTGTTTGCATGATGAAAAATCCTACAATTTTCCAATATGCTTTCTGTATCACATTTTTTCTAGATCTCTGTTTGCTGTCCTTCTTTAGAAAGCCTCTTTGTTTATTTCCAGTAGAAAGAAATCTGACCATGGTCACACAGGTGCACGACTCATTATATCACACAGCACTGTTTACCCTCTATAATATTAATAAGCCATGCACCTGGAAATAAACAATAAACTCTTTAAAGAACCTCTATAAAGGTAGGGACTATCCTCATAGTTGTCTCGTATCACCTAGATATTGGAGGCAAGTGACAGTTTTGGTAAGCTCAGTTTAGGGATCACTGTCTTGTCAGTCCTCCCTGTGCCCTCAACCGCAGTATTTAGACACTTTGTGGCATATTTATCAGGACCTATTGCTAGCATTTGCAATTATTTGCCCTTACCCAGTGGGGCGTGAAGGGGGTGGGGTTGGCCAGTAGTGCACCAGCGAGGGGTATTACTGGGGCATTTGCTGCTGCCGGCGACTTCTCACATGTGAAAAGTCGCCGGCTGTGTCTATTTGAAACAAGTGTAGAATAAACACTGCACAGAAGCCTGCCCGATACATCAAGAGCGTAAGACTCCTGATGTATCGCTCTGTGCAAATGCAGCGACGGGCCTTTCATATGCCGGCGCACGAGCACTAGTGTATGATAAATATCCCCCTTTATCACCTTGGAGTACTATTAGGCATGGTTTAATGAATGAGTGCAATGATGTAGAAAAAGACGTGTTTTTAGATGCATCGATCAGCAGCCAAATGTTGGTGCAAAATAAGCCATCCAATGGGTGGTGCACAAAAGTAGCTACTACACCAAACTGCTCATCCAGAATGTTGCTCTTTGATAAATTTTCACATCTATTGACAACTTAAATATACCCCATCTTTTGGTATTTTTACTTTTTGACAGTCTCTGACATGTGGCTGACTGATCACCTGAGAGCCATTTTGTTAACGTTCAATACTGCAGATTTCACTGTAATAGCACTGCGTGCCATAAATTTATGACGCATAGCCATAGTGTTTCTAACTGCACTAGTCCTTGAATGGTTAACAACTGCCTTTGGATATTTCTGAACTCTGACATGCTATCATAACAATTTATTTTTGTACAATTGCCATGTATATTTTTCTTTCTATCCTCAATTAAAGATACAGCTATTTCAGTTTCCTATAAATATTAAGTAGGCTTACTTTTGCTTCAGGAGCTCCAGAATTTCTTATCAAGTAAGTGTTCTGTCTACACATCACTAAGCCTATTCTTGTTAGAAAGTGATAGAATATGTTTGAATGAACAAACTCAATTGCGTTTGTTGTAAAATCGGAACTAAAAGATATCAAACTATCATGTCTTCTGGAGCTTAGAGTCTGATTTTAATAATGTTAGATCTATGCTATCCAGTTATAGAAATACACATTCACATAATATACAATGCTTCAAATCATTCCAATATTACCAATGCATTAATACAGCTTTAGTTAGTATGAATCCAAGATTCTGATTCTATACATTCTATATATACATGAAAAGGCTATTGGCTAAATATTTTGTGAGCACAGTCATAATCCTCATATTTATAATAATGATAACTCCATTTAGCATTTGAAAATTTTACAATATTTACTACTCATAATGTGTTTTTATGGTTACCCCATAATCCTGTAACAGGACTTTACAGCAGCCGTGGGGTGTACTTTTTCTGATGCACTGATTTTTACAGTGGTTCATCAGCAGAGCTTTGCCCCAGTCCTACAGGAGCCCTGCATTAGCAATACACCCAGGCCATGTTATCACAGAAATTCTACAGTTATTCAACATGCAGAAAAGGTTTTCTTTGCCTAAATGTTTTTATGCAAATGAGGGTCATTAAAAAGAATATATAAATTGTTGTATTCCCATTGACCCAAAGAAAAAAAAATGTATTATTAAGGTTCCATAGTAAATGCCAATTTAAAAAAAATATATACTGTACAGAAAGGTTTTCTGATCCAAGCAAACCAATGGCTATTTTCAGCTATCCAGCAGAGTTTCCCACTTACACCTGCAATTGTCTCCAGCCAGCCTGCAGAGTGCAGCAATTCCCAACCACCTATGCAGCACACTGGGGGGATTTATGCCAAGAATGAGACATTTTGATTACAGATAAGCGGATCCAAATCATATGAAAATATTAATGATATTATAGCAGACCAGGTTAAAAAAGTACAAAGTAGGTTACCATAAAATTGCTTCATACTTGGCATAGATAATATTGTTTTTTCTATTTAAGACCCTTCCTTATTTACAGAGCCATATGGAATCATATGCTAGCTAGAAAACAAACATTTTTACAGCTAATGTGTCAGATAAAATCTAGCAATTTCATAAAAACAGACTTCTAGGTGAAGGAGGTCATTGTCTGTAAACTGTTTTCTGTATAGGCAGTGTGGGAATAGAAATCCCAATTCAATTAATAAATTTCACTTTTTTGAAATCCCTCTTAAAATAAAAGAAAAACACTTTTTATGCCTCACTGGAATAAAGTTTACTTTAGTTTATCTCTAGTTGTTAACTCAATATTTTTACGCTAAAGATTATATACTGATTATATAATTTTCACTTAAAGGGGTCTTCCCACAAAGATAAGTTTCTTATATGTACTCAGGATACCAAAATAACACATTCTCTAATTCTAAACTGTTATTAACAAAAATACAGCATTTCACAGAAGTCCAACCTGTTTCTATCAGTCCTGGTGTAAACAATTTCCGTTTCCCCTAGACACAACCCTGTAACTTCTCTTGGGATTGCGCGGCCATCTTGGATGAGATTGTGGAGCTGAGTTTCTGTCTGCCTATGCAGTGTGGCTGTAGCCACGCCCCCTGCACGGAGCTAACAAACACTCACTTATTCACATCCTGCCAGCACATCATGAGCAGAGAGAGATAGGCGGCAGCTACAAACTACAAGGAAATAAGTGATCTGGAGGCAGGGGGATACAGGTACATGTCTGTGTGATGTAGTTGAGCTCACAGTGTAACAGTGCAATGGTCTATCAGCCTGTGTAATCATCTCATGCATCTGTGATCTGTCTCATCTCTCTTCTGTGTTAGTACAGAAGCCAGATGAAAGTGATATAAATCCTGTACCCTGATAATGCAACTACACTGTCAACCCACTGAAGTATATCGATAATACAGTAATGTGTCTGCTTAGAGAGGCCCCGCCCACACCCTGGGATTATGCACTGAGCAGCCTAGGGAGTGATAGGAGCTAAAACTGCAATAAAAGTTAGGGGTTAAAATGATCTTTATTGTGTTAACTTCACTAGAGAATTGAAATGTAAGAATTTTCTTTTGTTGGAAAACCCCTTTAATTTCTAAAAAAAATAAATAGTTTTATTTTGCGGTTGTTAATACTATTTCTATAATTTCTAGTATTTGTTGCATTTTATGACACCCTATGAAAAAGGTAAACACGAAATATTGGTATTATCCATACATAAGTAGTGCTTGATGGGGTATCCTCACGTTTCTCCAGACATGCACTCAGAATATAGCCATCCAATGTATATTCATATAATTATGGGTGGGGTTTATTGGGTCATGTGAATGGTAATTTATTTAAATGTGCCCACTCTGTTCACTGATTGTTTGGCTTGAAACAGGCTTAGTATGAGATGTTGGTACTGTAACACATGGAATAAAAAGAACTACAACTTTATCAGCACTAAACGTTTGGAGTGCTGCTCACTTCAATTTTAACATATACAGGCAGTCCCTGGGTTACATACAAGATGGGGTCTGTAGGTTTGTTCTTAAGTTGAATTTGTATGTAAGTCGGAACTGTATATTTTATCATTGTAATCCCAGCCAGAACTTTTTTGGTCACTGTGACAATTGGATTTTAAAAATGTTGGGTTGTCATAAGAATCAGGATTAACACTAAAGCTTCATTACAGACTGCTGTGATAACTGTTACAGCTGTTTATTTGTAGCCTGGGGGGTCGTATGTAAGTCGAGTGTTCTTAAGTAGGGGACCGCCTGTAATGATATGTATAGATTATGTATGAAAGTGTACATGTACTGTATAGTGGTGGGCCCCAAGATCAAATGTTACTGGTAGGCCCTAGGCATCTCAGTCTGACGCTGGCGTTATCTTACAGATGTGAAAATATATTAATCCCAAAAATGATACATTAAATAATAACTATAAATTATACGTTGTAATATGAAAATGTGTAAATGTTGTGTAACTGCCACGGAGTTACTCCAGAAATGTTTAGGGGGACTAGTTAAAAACAGTTATAATATTTTGGGTTCTCATTGATTAGAGGGTAAGTTGCCTTTCTGATGGTCCTGAGGAGGAAATAAGCTGTTTGAGGAAGAGATGGAGGCGCTGTGCTATGTTTAAATGGAAATATCTATCATAGCTGCCAAAGCCCTGTCTCTCAGCAAAATGGGAGAGACCAATCCTTTCAAGCCATGGGCCACCCAGCTTCCTTCAAATTCTTTATTAGGGAACAACCATCAGACAGGTACAACCCACAGAGCTCAGTAAGCAGATAACATAGAGAGCAAAGAATGTAGGCGAGGGACGGGACATGTAAGAACTCTGCACAACAATGTAGAAGTAAACTACTCGTTTTTGGTTTTATGACCTATGTAGGTGCTATCTATTTTTCTTGAAAAATACAAATGCTTACTAGGTTAACAGTGTTTCCGTGTTTCAAATTGCAAATAAGTTGCCCAAATGTGGACTGTGATTTCCTTTCTGTGGTTAGAACAGTAAATACATGAGAAGACAAGCTGAGCTCAATAAGAAAATTATTCAAAGACTATCACCACAAAATGGACTAGAGACAATCCCTAAAGTTCTGCAAAAATACTTTATCCTGGGTGCAAGCCAACGGAATATGGCGATCCTCCATGTGACTAGATGCAAAGAATTCAGTAGCACTCCATGTAGTGAATGAATACACAAGTAGATTTATTCCAAACACATTGCAATGTTTCAGCTTCTACATGAAGCCTGTATTAATGTCTCACAATTATCTGGGATTTGTGCAAAAATTTTTATAGGCAGAGTTTTGCAGCACAGCTCTTCTTCCTTCTCTTCACTCATAACAGAGTGGGCAGAGACGTGTCAATCACACACTACAAAACAGTGGTGTCATAGTATGGAAGGTGAGTATGTAACTTTGTTTTACACACCAAGGGGCTGCAGGGCATTACATTATTAGGGCAGTTCATTAATATGGGAACTGCAGAACATTGCATTAATAGGGGAACTGCAGTTGATTATTTGGGAGCTGCAGGACATTTCATTAGGGGACTGCGGGTCGCCTAGGCTGTCATGGCAACCGATTGCCTCCCCCCGATGAATTTTTTTTTTTTGGTCTCTGTGACAATTGGATTTTAAAAATGGTGGATTGTCATAAGAAACCAGATTAACAATAAATCTTTATAGCAGACACCTCTGATAACTGTTATAGCTGTTTATTGTAGCCCAAGGCTAAAGTAAATTATCAACATCCAGAGGTCCGTTTGTAAGTCGGGTGTTATTAAGTAGGGGACTGCCTGTATTCATTTGAATGTTGATATTCACTTCCAACTTGTGCTTTTCATGGAGTAAGACTGGACAAGAAAAGATGTTGTGATTAAATCAATTCTATCATTAGTCTATCTATCTATCTATCTATCTATCTATCTATCTATCTATCTATCTATCTATCATTAAATTATTTCTGTGGCTAACTAAGAAAATGTCCTTTATTCAGTTATATTAAAGAATATAAGCTATACTATGTACCTTTGTCTCAACTAAATATGCAAGGATGAGGAACCGTTCTGCGTGTTGAGTGAACAAATATTGGGTTTACTTTTTCTGTTTACTGAAAACGTATCTAGGTTTGATTAGTATATAACAGGATGTAACATGATCAATGAGCCTCTTTTAGACAATTAAGTACAGCTTTGCTTTCTTCACCTTGTGAAACATATCACCATTTATTTATTGATTTTCTCCAATGCCCTTCTGATAGCCTATCTCCTTTATTAGATTTTCCTGCAGTAGCACAAACTAAAGGCAATTGTTTATTTTTGCCATTTAAATTACGAGATCAGTGGCCAGATAGTAGAATATCATTTTCTGACCTGACATGGTGTATTTTGTTGTTTTTAGGCTTTCATAGTTTTATTACATAGGGAACCCATTACATAAATTAAATACACAGAAATTCTGCAGCTTATTTTGTTTTATCTGCAGTATATGTACCATGGAGTTTTTTCCATACATTGCCTATAGTAACACCTACTAAGGTATGGCAGTTAATAAAGGGGTAGGGCCAAATATAAAAATGATAGAGGTTATTTTATTTCTTGCTCAGCAGGGTCTGACCAATGGGATCCCTTTGATCACAAGAATAAGTGTCTTGCTTGAATGTAGAAGCAACATCCTCTTCTGTTCTATCCACCAATTTATAATTAGAGTTAAATAGGACTTTCACATCAATGTGGTACGCCTGAAACTGGCATACAAGCCCTAAAATCGCCTTAACTCCTGACGCACAGGCGGAGCCTCCTGATAAATCTGGTGTCACATGGGGGAAGCGCTTATATCATATGCTGGCGTACCTAGCAGCAGTGTATGATAAATCTGCCCCATTATGTACACAATGGGGCGTATTTACTAAGGGTCTGTGGATCGCATTTCCGTCGGACTTCCCAACATTTTTGGGATTTGTGCCGCTGTGACAGGTATTTAGCAGGGGATTGTGTCGCACGCGATCAGATTTTAGCGTAGCGCAGCCAGCTTTCATGCAACAGAAATTGGGGGCGGGCTGTAGGACGATCCGACTGATTTGAGATTTAACTTTCAATTTGTGTCGCAAGACAATGAGCTTACATGCACCAGGAAGAAGAAGGTGAACTCAGGCGGACCTTAGCGGGCAAGTGACACATGCAGGATATCGGGTGCTTAATCTTAGTGAATCACGCCAGAGTGCATTATCGTCGGAACAATGCACTTTGGATAAACTCCTCGGCTGCATAAGTAAATGAGCCCCAATATGTCTCCATCAATAGTGAAGAGACAGATGAATCGAAGCATAGATCTTGTCAAAATTTGACTTAATTTAACTTAATTTGCCTTTTAAAGGAAACCTACCACTGCCCGCATGATGAAATCATGCGAGCAGACCACCCAGTAGGCTACTTAATGCTAATGCCGGCACATAGTTTTGTTAGGCTCGGCGAACTTTAGTTTAGCTAAAAAAACTATTTTGTTACATATTTAAATGAGCCCTCCGGTGCTACCCTGTGTCATTTTCGGGCTGGCGATGGCTTCCGATGTTTAATTATTCCTCCTTCAGGTGCCGAGAGCCGTGACGTCACCAAGCTCTCGGCACCTATCGCCGGCACAAGAAGGAGGAATAATTAAATATTGGAAGCCATCGCCAGCCCGAAAATGACGCAGGGTAGCACCGGAGGGCTCATTTAAATATGTAAGAAAATAGTTTTTTTTAGCTAAATCTAATTTCAGTGCTATTGTAAAACACACAAGTTCAAATTAACATACCAGTTACCTGGTCTTACATTAGGAACCTACGTTTTCTACTGTAATTTGTCTAATGTAATTTTTTTTCAAGTGGGGTAAACAAGACCAGCAGTGGAACACCTGAAGAGAACAACATTAAAGAATGTTCTTTGTGATAGTCTGTTTCTGATCAAGTAGGAATATGTATCCAGTCTATTATTTTGCAAATTAGATTTTTTTTTTACTTTAATTTGATCTTCCTACTGTATCCATAATTCAATAATGAAAGAGACATGGTGATCTTCATTAAAAAGAAAAAAAAATACTTAATTGAAGTAAAAAAATAAAGATTTTATTTATCTTGATGATAAATCAAGAAATAAAAAAAAATCATAAAAAAACAACTATACTGGTTCTCACATCTCATAATTTTTTCCTACAAAAAGTTTTAAAGATCATTTTACTTGGATGACTTTCTTTTGATTTATTCCAGCATTAACTGGCTATAATCTTACACTGAAGATGCCTATAACACAAAAAGCTGGGATATCCTTTCTATTCGCCTGAAGGCTGGTCTCTGTAATCCATTGCTTGAACAGTAAATCCTGTACAATTTAGGAACACTTTACAGAGCAGACAATGCAATTATAGATTGAATTGTTGGAAGAGTTATAATAATATCTCACTGTAAGTCAAGTTTATCTGAAGTGACTTTAGCTATATTGAGACACATGATGGGATGATAACAATAACTACTTATCCCATTTCAATGACTTTGCTGTTGAAAATACCCAAGGGCCATTGCTAATTGTGTAGCTGGAAACTGAGGCAAAAATGGCTTAATGAATAGTAGAGGCAGTCTTGTTGTCTCCACTATATCCATCACTTGGGTTGTTCTTCTGATTCAGGCTGCTGATAGGATTGCTGTCTGCTGCCTGCGCTTTATCATCTGTCTACCTTTTCACTATAGCTTCTGTATTCTAATACTTGGGTGATCTTAGCCACCTTGTGAAATGATTCAAGGACTCAAAGTTACTTTGTTTTTTAAGTAGTGTATAAAGAAGATAAATAATAGTTTGTAATTGTTCTATTTGTTTACTGATAACTACAGTAGAGCTGAGATTAATTTTTTTTTTGATGTTACAGTTCAAAACTCTGAGCCCTTTATTGCTCTTTTTAATCAACATTTGGATATAAATTAAGAATAGTGACACATAATTAAGAGCAATAGTATGGATATCTTTTTTTTAAATAATGACTGAATTAAAACAAAGCTAAATATTTGTGTTAGAAGCAGGGTCTGGGTGCTTAATTATACATACTGTAGTTCAGTATACACATTGATCTCCAATGGCCTATGCAGTCACCTCAAATCAAATCTGAAGCATGAATGAGATGCAAATATTATTTTTTGCATGTCTTGTTCTTGTCCCCTAAATGTGAAATATAGAAATAGCAATGTAACCTAGCTTTAAGTAAAAAATTCGAAATTGCTATAACCAATGTTATAAAATCAGGTTCTCCCGCAACTTTAGCCCCTGTGCAACTTTTCATAGTGATGACATGAGTGAGTACAAAAATTTGATCTATTAGGCAATCTCTGGCTTCAATGGTGCCCCCTCATATAGTATGCCCGCATTAGTGGCATAGAAATATGGCATTTCATCAATTAAGAAAAGAAAGGACCATAGTGATCACATCATTAGATGGGGCATAACTAATAAGCAGGGTTTGTTATTTTTATTACCCACAAAACCTAGATAATTTTCCATAATGCTGTAACACCCCTTTCTCCTAGAACAGTGATGGAGAACCTTTTAGAGCCTGAGTGCCAAAAGTTCAACCAAAAGCCACTTATTTAAGTGCCAGTACAGCAATTTAAGCAGTAATTTATTTCTCTTGTTCTTTGACTTCTTTCAATTGTTCAGCCTCCTAAAGACACCAACGCAGTTGAAAGGAGGGGGGCAAATTCGCCCATCATTGTAGGAAGATTCTGTAGGAAGATACTTTGAGTCCTGTCTGGTGAACTTCATGCTGAGGTGATGGCCTGGGTGCCCACAGAGAGGGCTCCGAGTGCCGCCTCTGGCACCAGTGCCATAGGTTCGCCACAACTGTCCTAGAAGTTTCTCCTAGAAGTTTATAAATAAATTGACAACTGTTAGCAGGGAAGCAACTAACACCCAACTACAAATGTATTTATGAATTGATGGCAAAAATAAAACAAACCTGCTAAAATTGTGAATTTTAAAATGTTTGTAACATCTGTGTCTGAGCCAAAGTCTTCCTCTGTCTGCAGAATTTAAGATGCTTACTTTTCTCTTTTTATGAACTGTGCTTCATAATGCTGGCTGTGTTTTAGACTAATTGCAGCACACCCAGATCCTCTGCAGTTCTGTTCTGGTCCAGCAACAATTAACTTACTGTGATGGACAAAGTTCTGTTCAGTCAGCTGTGCCTGAGGCTCTATGGATACATGTATAAATCTGGATCACAGCTAGATGATTGCTGGTTATATATTCGGGTTTACTCTGTTTTGTGCTTCTCTTTATATACTTATGTGTTTTCTGGTCTGGTCTTCCTATTTTGGCTTACTTATTGTGCCTATCCTTCTGTTCTTCAATTTTGTGCCGATCCGTTTTGACCCGGACCTCTGTACCTTTGTGTTATTGTCTTGTTTTGTGTCCTCACTTTGGCGAAGACGGATAATGATGCCCAGTTACTGTGGCTCAGATTAAGAGTCACCATTACAATGTTCTAGGAAAGTTATATATTGGGGAATAAAATGATTTGCCTAAACAGACAATATCAGGAGAGTACCTTTCACCACCTTCATTAAATCCAACTTTTATGTCCGCAATTAGTATTGTTAGTTTTGGAAATCAATACATTAACCACTTCCTGTCTACGTAACGTAATTTAAAATGTCTGCCCTTTACCTATATTCACAGAGTTTTTGCTTTAGCAAAGGGGCTTATGGCTGTATTTTTTGCATAACATTTGAATATATATATATATATATGTATATATATACATATATATATATATATTCAAATGTTATGACATTTTAATAGCTCCACCCCCTTTGCAAGGCTGTGACCTTAGTCAAACAGTTCTCAAGCAATGGAAAGAAGAAGACCATTTTTTAAATCTCTTTCTGTATGCCAACAGGAAAGGCTTAGCAGTCACTGGTGGAGACAGAATACAAGGCTCAAACTAAACATGACTTATGAAAGGAGCATTTTCTCAGAATGAATAGAGCAGTCATTTCAAACAGGTTTGGAATTAAAGCAGTCAGATTTATGTGCACTATGGAAAGGTAACTTAGATTTAGTTTTTACCTTCTGAGACTTTTATGCATTCTTCCAGTGATATAAGCATGATATAAGGCTAACCTCATTGCCTCAAACACACTCCTAAGATATTTGCATGTAAATAGTGTTGACATTTTTCCTTTCGAACAGTTAGATATATCCTTTCATTAAACCATGACAGTGGAGCATGAAAAATAGATAAAGCTCTTCAAACCACATTGTTTGTACAGATTGTGCTCCTGAAAGTAAATCGTGCTTCTCTTGCATTTTGAGTTACACATTGTTAATCTTGACAAGAAAATGCAGCAGAGAACTGCAGAATGCTCTTAGAATGCCTTTGACCTTTTAAGATTGGGCTAGTTTTGACGAGAGCATTTCAGACATGAGAGCCGTTTACATCAAGAAGTGGAAACGGTATGAATCAGTATTAATGTTTTTTGTGGTCTATACTGTGCAATATGGTATTACTGTATCAAGAAACATTTTTAAAAACACCAATTACTGAAGGGAATTTTGGCAAAATTATATTGTTTAATTTATCAAGATATATTTTCTTTAAAGAGGTCCTCTGACTACTATAACACATCCCCTTAAATGTGTAAACCCAAAAAGCAAAACAAAAAACAATACTCCCCAATAATTGTACCTCTAGTTCAACAGTGCCAGTTCCTTTCCTGGGGCCTTTTGTCCAAGCCAATGCACGTACAATGACATCCTATTTGTGACATGGGACCACTAGAAGCCAATCACTAACCACAGCGGTGATCTGTACAGAAACAGCTTGGTGTAACACTACACAGGGACTGCAAGAACAGTGTATGAGCACCTTGTCGCATAATTAAATTATGCCATTATGTAAAAATACCAAATCAGCTTCTGGATTACAATGCTATACGCAGTATGTAGTCTGGCCTGGTGGGCTTTACTTCCTTGAAAACTTGATCGCTTTAATACAAAGGCCTGATGTACACAACAGTGTGGTTCACAAGGGCCAGAACCTGGGTGGAGATGGGAGGAGTGAGCGCTCCTAACTTCTTTCATCTCCATTGGGAATCGGTACGCTGCTCCATGATACAGGCAATGATAGGACCCGCTCTATCCTTTGCTGTGGTCCAACTCCCTATGGAGATAGGAAGGGTGAGGAGCACACCGTGTCTCACAGCACTGTAACTGGGTGTGATATACCCCCAGTAAGGACGTGTATATAGGGCTTAAGTGTGTAAACAGCACGCAATGCAAAAAAATATAGGTGCTCTAGGCGAGCAAGGAATGTTACTTTGATATATTTCACAGCTGTGATTTTCAACTATGAAATTAATTGCAGTGACTCAGTCTCTTGCATAAAATGAAAAAGATATTAGGAAGCCATGGCTGCTAGGGGCTGGCCTGTAGCAGTGGTCTGTAGCAAATTAAAGTAACTTTAGCCACAATTTTCTTTAGCAGGCCTGCCTGTTCTTCCCCTCACTGCACCATCTTTGTAGGTGTAAAATGGTCGAAATGTAGCTTTTTATATGCCTTTTACACCAGAGAGTGTAGTGCAGGGCATGCTAAATTTGGATTCGCGTACATTACATTTTTATAGTCCAGGAGTTGATTCTAAATAAGAGTAAAGAGAAATATGAAAAATAATTACTTCTCTTTCTGCGGAATCTATATGTAGTTTGTAGTGGGAAAAAAAACATCCTAAAATGAGGTGGCATCTTGAAAAACACAAAACAAACAAAAACAAAATACAGTGTAATCTGTAGAAAGATTATATGGCAAAAATAGGTCATCTGAAAAATGCAAACCACACATTTGGAGGTGCTGTACGATTATAATTCTGGTGCATTTTTAGAATCAGGTTGCATCAGGTTGGCATATATTTTTTTGTCCAAAATGTCGGTAAAATGGGACACACTGGGGCTTATTTACTAAGGTCCCGCGGCTGCTTTTCCGTCAGGTTGTCCAACGATTTCGGGGATCGGGCCAGGGATTGTGTCACATGCATTTTGGCGCATTTCACGGGACAAAAATCGGGGGCGGCCATTGGTCGATCCTACTGATTCAGACAACGCGCGGGATTTAACATGTCAAATTGTGTCCCAAGACATGCACTCACATACACCAGGAAGAACAGGGTGAACTCCGGCGGACCTCAGCAGGGGAAGCGACACATGCAGGATCTTGGGCGCACAATCTTGGTGAATCGCGCTGGACTTCATCCTCGTCGGACAGTCAGGATCGGGGATCGTGGCAGGGCCGGGTAAGTAAATGTGCCCCACTATGTTGCATCTGAGCTATGCCTGGTTTCCTAAACACTTTGGAAAAAGGAAAGTGTGTTGGAAACATATGTTTTTATCAGCACATTGATTCAAGTCTACAATATATTTTCAGCACCTAGAGGAACACTGACGGAAGGGACACATACAAATATTTGTTTTATACATGTTGAAATACAGCAGTGGTAAGATTGTAAAACAAAATTTCATTTATAAAAAATGGAACACATCAGTAAAAATAACTAAGTGTTATCACTGATATGAAAGCAATTCCTTAAGGCGTATTGTACTGACATAGGTTCAGATTTATGCACAGCACTGAATATTATTTTCCTGATTAGCATAGTAATGAGAGCATTGGTACCTGGTAGATTTTGTGTAGCACTGGGATTTTTGGATTTGCTAATACAATATAATGGCTTTAAGTGTCTATTTGTGTTCTTGAAATGCCGGTTTATACTGCACACAGCCTCTACCATATGTGCTGCATTCGCGCCAGTTTATATATTCAGAGCTATTTTGAGACCAAACTCTATTATCTAAGACAGTTTTGTGAAAACATTTTGGCTGGCAAACTCCAGATTAACATTCATAGCAATCTCATACTAAAATACTTGGCTGTTTTACACTAATTTAACAGACTATAGCTTCATGAATTCTACCTACATTCCATCCAGCAAACTGAATCACATTTATTAAAATGGTATTCCAAAAATTTGTGGAAATATGTTTCTTTTAAAAAGAAGCAAGAAACAAACCAGAGGATACATAAATATGAATCAGATAAAGCAATGGTAAGTATTATAATATTATAGGAATATCATCCATATTGATTATATGCAAAGGAAACATAATGTTTGCAAAACAAAGGAAAATTTTCTATTGTATTAATGCACTTGTGCTTGGTTGCTTATATTTTTTCAGTTTCATGAGGTAATTATATACAGGCAGTCCCCGGGTTACATACAAGATAGGGTCTGTAGGTTTGTTCTTAAGTTGAATTTGTATGTAAGTCGGAACTGTATATTTTATCATTGTATTCCCAGCCAGAACTTTTTTGGCCTCTGTGACAATTGGATTTTAAAAATGTTGGGTTGTCATAAGAATCAGGATTAACACTAAAGCTTCATTACAGACACATTTGATAACTTTTATAGTTGATTATTGTAGCCTAGGACTTAAGCACAATAAATTACCAATATCCTGAGGTCCGTTTGTAACTACGGGTCGTATGTAAGTCGAGTGTTCTTAAGTAGGGGACCGCCTGTATATGAGAATTACCACATCCCTAGTGGACTGTTGGTAAACACAATAGGAAATATTTTTTTTCCTTGGAATTTGAAGGATAGCAGATTGTATGTGTATTCCCCAAAACCATCAACAGTAATGAACAATAGCTAGATGGGATATTGTTCTTACTAGCTCAAATAGGCTATAATTTTGATAAATAACTTTGATGTTAAAAAATATCTACATTTTTAAAAAATATATTAAAACACAATAAAACCTTTATAAATTTGGTCTCTGGGACCATACTAAACCAAGAAAAGAAGTAATTTAGAGCACAGTCAAAGCCATAAACATGAAGTCCAACTGGGTTTTTTTGACAATTGTACTGGATTTGGATTTTTTTTTCCAGATTCCCGATACATGTATGAAATACTGACACAAGGAAGTACAATTTGTCAGGCAGAAAAGAGTTATAGCTTCACAAAAGAGGGGACTCATAAACCAACATACTGTCATTTACAGGAACGTACACAGAATATAACTGCTACTTCCTCAGTGGGAACTCTTATATGCCTCATACACAAACTAGAGTCAATTTCATATACCGTGTATACTCGAGTATAAGCTGACCCGAGTATAAGCCGAGACCTCTAATTTTACCACCAAAAACTGGGAAAAACTATTTACTCGAGTATAAGCCGAGGGTGAGAAATGCATTGGTCACAGTCCCCCCCCAGTATATAGCCAGTAAGCCCCCAGTAATATACAGCCAGCCCCATGTAGTATACAGCCAGCCAGCCCCAGTAGTATACAGCCACCCCCTAGTAGTATACAGCCAGCCAGCCCCCATGTAGTATGCAGCCAGCCCCTAGTAGCATACAGCCAACCAGCCCCTAGTAGCATACAGCCAACCAGCCCCCAGTAGTATACAACCAGCCAGCCCAAGTAGTATAGAGCCAGCCAGCCCCCAGTAGTATAGAGCCAGCCAGCCCTCAGTAGTATAGAGCCAGCCATCCCCTAGTAGTATAGAGCCAGCCAGCTCCTAGTAGTATAGAGCCAGCCAGCCCCTAGTAGTATACAGCCAGCCCCCAGTAGTATACAGCCTGCCAGCCCCTAGCAGTATACAGCAAGCCTGCCCCCATGTAGTATACAGCCAGCCAGCCCCCATTTAGTATACAGCCAGCCTGCCCCCATGTAGTATACAGCCTGCCAATCCCCAGTAGTATACAGCCAGCCAGCCCCCATGTAGTATACAGCCAGCCCCAAGTAGTATACAGCCAGCCTGCCCCATGTAGCATACAGACAGCCTTCCCCCTAGTAGTATACAGCCTGCCCGCACAGCACTTAAAAAAAATAAACTTATATATTCACCCTCCGATGTTGGCTTGGCACATCTTATTTCTTCCGCACGGCTCCTATTCTTCTTTTTGTCTTCTTTAACTTCCGGCATGGACGTGGCCATGTTTTCTTCCAGCAGGCCGCTGCTGACGTCATATTATGCGACGGCTGGCTGGAAGATAACATGGGCACGTCCATGCCGACAGTTAAAGATGACAGAAGAAAGAAGAGGAGCCGCACGGAAGAAAGAAGACGTGCCGAGCCGACATCGGGGACAACGGGGAGCCGCATGGAGCATAGGGACGCCGGAGGGTGAGTATATAAGCTTATTTTTTTTTTATAAAATAGGAGAATAACAGTATTGCCAGCTCACCCTCGTGGTTGATCCGCAATCCTCCAGGTGCATGGAAAAGTTCAGCGTGCAAGCCTTCCACGCACTAGCACAAAAATCCAACACAAATTACAGGGGATGCGTTTAAAAATCCAGTTTCTTTATTCCAACATTGTTAAAAGTTGCAGGGCAAACATGTACATCAGCACACAGACAATGTAGCACAGACCTACATGTTTGCCCTGCAACTTTTAACGATGTTGGAATAAAGAAAATGGATTTTTAAACGCATCCCCCGTAAATTGTGCTGGATTTCTTCTTGGATAGATTTTTTAATAGACTCGTGTATAAGCCGAAGTGACGTTTTTCAACACATTTTTTGTGCTGAAAAACTCGGCTTATACACGAGTATATACGGTAATCTCAATTATCAAAAAATTCATAGCGCAATAAGAAAAACACACTGAACGTGGATTTAAAATTGTAATATTTTATATTTTTACCACCACCTTTTCTTCATATGTTTTCATAGACTAACAACAATTTCACTAAGTAACACACAGTCCTCCTCTGGTAAAGCTAATAAACTAGATAATTGCAGCTACAAGCACATTGCTATAATAAAACAACTTATATTTACTGATAAGTATAATTGTGGTTCATGGTACACTTGCAAACATTGGCATTTTTTTACAAATTTCATATGATATCTTAAAGGACACCTGTCATCAGGTCTGTGTCACTAGTCCTGTCACCTCTACCTGTTGGAGCAGCTCACAAGGATCCCATCCCAGCCTTTATCTAGTTATTTCATACATTAATCATTGTAAAATCATCTATTCTTTATTATGTAAATGAGGCTGGTCACATGGTCAGAGGCAGTGATGTCACTCCTGTTACCCCTCCCCTCTCCTCCCCCTGCTCATGTCTGTGTGTAATGTATAGTAAAGCATTGCTAGTGTGTGTGCTGCATCTGCTGACATGCTGCATCCTCCTAATATACAGGTGAGAGACACAGACATCAGCTACACATGAATCTGACATGTTCTGCTGTAACATGGCTGCCTGGAGCTGTTGTATCTCTCCTATACACACACACATGCACACACAGGCTGCAGGGGGCGTGGCCACCAGCACCAGGAAGCACATCATTATACAGCCTCACATCATTATACAGGCTGTCAGTCAAGCACTGGGGGTGTGGCTGTGCCTCCCACTCATGAATAGAGTGGACAGCTTGAATATGCTAATGCTTCATTGGACATTTCACAGCTCATTTGCATACAGCTTTAGGACCTCATTGCTTAGGTTTACAGGCATGTAGAGGGACAATAAAGGGATAGAGGCAATGCTTTCTAATGGCAGTTTATGAAAATATATTTAGTTTAGGGGGGTTATTTTGCATGACGGGTTCTCTTTAAGCAAGCTTAAAATGGATTTCATGATCTTTTACACAAGTAAATCAGTATATTTGAACTTGCCCTTTAAAATACATTTCTAAATTGATCGATAGATTATTGATACACTACAAGTAGTACATTATATTGCAAATGTATTTCTCACCAGACTGCTGTAATTAGATCTCTACAATTTTTTCTTTTCAGCATTGAAGGGAATTCCCTTTGCATGTAATTCATCTTTGTAATAGTCTCCATCACAACACATCCATGGCTTTTCACAATTTATGCTTCTTTATATAGCAACCTATTTGAAATCGAAGTCATTTGTGTCATTGGTAAGTATTAATGGAAATTTTCGAGCAGATCAATTGGATTTTTGTCACCCTCACTACATTCTTTCTATGTTTTAGCGTTCCTATAAAATTAAATCAGGGTCGGATGACATGAGAAAGTGCTAATATCAATCTACTTCCCTCCAAGTAAAGGCAATTTTGTACTAAATTATGCATTATGAGAGTCACCATGAGTCAGTAATACACTTGTGGTATAATAAATCGCGATTCATACTTGCGGCAGGCCAATAGCATGGATTTACAGGTGTTCTAGTAGTGACAAGGGATGATTACTTTTTAAACACTTGAAATGAAACTGCATAGTTTTGTGTAATGTGTTGCATCTTTGCACATACTGGATGACTGATAGGCTTTGTTGTCACAATATTACAGATTTATGACTGCCAAACAGATGAAGGATGTTATCAATTATTGAATGTTAGATTTCCAATTTACAAAGAGCTTGGCAACAACCTATAACTCAAAAGCTTAAGCTGTTAAGTTACATGTCTTTCAACAAAGGCAAATCAATGTGACTAGGTACACAGGCTAAAAACCCCCAATCTTACATATGTTGTAAATAATTATTGATGGATTGGTTACGAGGATGGCGATGATGATTTCTTTTCATGAGTACCAGGAAAGATTGTTTTGTCAAAGTTACAGTTAAAAAGCATGAATTAAATGACATGAAACTAATTTTGGAGCAGAGTATGTGATAATGTATTTGTTCATTTATGTTCATCATGGTCATCCCTTCCTCATTAAGCCCTTCCCTTCATTAGTTAAACTTGATGGACATGTGTCTTTTTCCAATGTACAAACTATGTAACTATATTCATTTGCTTAAATCCCATTCCTTGACCATGTTTAAAGTCTGAAAAAGAACTTCAGGGCACCCAAAATATAAAGTTAGTTCCATAAATATTTAGACAGAGACATTTTTCTAATTTTGTACATTATATTTTTAACAAAACAATTCAGATGCAGTGGGTTGAGCACAATGGGGGTCATTTACTAGGGGCCCGAATCGCTTTTTTTCGTCGGGTTTCCCAACCCAATTGCCCCAGGTTGGTGCACGCGATCGGAGTGGCGCATCGGTGCCAGCATGCACGCGTCAGGAGGGGGGGGGGGGCGTGCATGCTGGCACCGATGCGCCACTCCGATCGGCCGTCCGAAAACCGACTGACTTCAGTGCAGCAGCGACATCAGGAGCACTACCTTAGTGAATCGCGCCAATGATTGAAGGTATATGTGAGGAATTAAATAATTTTTAACACGGTTAAAAAGTAATCAGACAAATTAAATGTAGCGTAACATTTTCTATAAGTGTTTTGTAAGACAAGCTTGCATTTTATGAAACTGTAACTTGGTTTACCACCAAAATTTCATAACACAAGCATTATGTGAGCCCTCGCAACCCTCTACTGTACATTCCCCTCCTTTATCACATTATTGTACAAAACAATATTGAAGTAGAAAGAAAGGGGCTAGATGTTATACTGCGATATGCAGCAAAGACTTACCGGCTATGGAGAGGGCTCAGCCCGTGAGCCCCCTTCATTCACCCGCGGCTGACCCGTGACGTGCATTTTTGTCATAGGTCGTGAAAGGGTTAAGTGAGATGGAATGAATTGCCCACACCTGCCTATGAAACAGCCTTCAAGTCAATTAAGCACATACTTTAGGTCCCTTTAAAAACAGTTTGGCAGATGTTAAGGAGCTGAAACTCCTTAACCCTTTTGTTGATACCCTCAAATAAAATCTGAGAGCCTGGAATTTATATCCATATCCATTATATAGTCATATAGTAAAGGTATCAAAATACTTTTACACATCGCCAAACACCAAGGTTATGCATTGTTATACACAATAAAATAATTATTTAAGAGCATCACAAAATATGCATCAGGAAATCACTTAAACATTTCAGACCATGCAGTTCATTGTCATGACATCATAGTCTGGAGACTGGGATTTTCAGAGTAATATCTTTTAGTGTGCCTACAATCAAAGATTACAACAGTACTAGGATTACAACAGTGCTAAAAGTATCTTAGTGTTCTGTATATTTTCTTCAAAAGATAGTTATAGGGATCAACACTGCGCATGTGCAAGACCTTCCGAGAGCCAGATGGTGTCACCAGCTCTCAGGTGGAGGGGTGGGAGGGAGTGCCTGAAAACTTGTTCTGTTATTGGGAAATAAAGCCTGAACTGTGAGTATATATACTTTATCATAGTTTTCCTTTAATAATTTTGAAACAGCTTTTTTCCAGGTGATCAGCAACATTCAACAGAAATATTTTATAGATAAACCGGCAGTAGCACACAGGGAACATGGACCCACGGTGTCATTAAACTGGCTTGACCTTGGAATATACTTAATAACATTATCTCTTGAATGGTTATCACCTGTTTTCCAACATCTTACTCCGGTATGGGGATCTACACTTCACTGCAGGGGACCACATGGTCACTACCTTCAAGTGGAACAAAAAGAAAAGAATGGGCTTGGCACCAAAAGTGAAGCAGTCGGTTGGAAATCAGAGATCAGGGAAGGTAGACTTTAGGTATGGGGGACATTTATCATGGTGTAGAAGCCCTAAAATAATCACAAACACCTTCTCCAATCCAAGGGCATGTGGAGGGGCATGAAGGAGGGCGCTGCTGGCAGTGGTGTGGACCGGCTTGGGGCATTTGGGGCTGAACAGTCCCAAACTAAGGGCATCGCCAATCCAAGGGCATGTGGAGGGGCATGAAGGAGGGCACTGCTGGCAGTGGTGTGGACCGGCTTGGGGCATTTGGGGCTGAACAGTCCAAACTAAGGGCATCTCCAATCCAAACTAATGGCATCTCCAATCCAAGGGCATGTGGAGGGGCATGAAGGAGGGCGCTGCTGGCAGTGGTTTGGACCGGCTTGGGGCATTTGGGGCTGAACAGTCCCAAACTAAGTGCACAATTCTACAGAAGATAAGACATGGCATTGATGCAGGCTGGCCGCTAGATATATCAAGAGGTCAGAACCTCTTTATGTATCGGATGGTGCTGGAGGCCCAGGGACGCTGTCATACACTAGTGCAAGAATGCTGTAAAATGTCTCCCATGTGTTTTAAAATTCCAGGCAATATGTATGGGCATATAAAATCCAATAAACAAGCTGAAGGCCATAACATAGAACAAAGATATAAACATAAAGGGGGTATTTATCAGGACAAGACTTGAAATAACCACAAATGCTAACATATTGCCAGCGCTTGCAATTATTTTCCTCTTTTCACCACCTGCCACCTGCCAAGGAGGGGTGTGAATGGGAAGTAGAGATGTTATGTGGAGCGCACAGTGAAAGTCGTAAAAACCGAGCCCACAAGAAAGTGACACAAATAAGTTTTTTGGGCAATTTTACCACATTAGGAATTGTATTCCAGCTTCCCAGTACATGGCATGGAATAATAAATAACATTTATTGAACAGGTTTTTGTTAATGTCTTTCACCTGTTAAATCTACTCTTTCCTTAATGGGCCCTTTCCTTTTTTGTTTTTTCTTTTATTACGCCCCTTTTTCCACAAGCCATATCTATATTGGTGGGTTAACAGAGACAAGAGGGCTTGTTATATGTGGGAAAACTTTCTAGTTTTATATTTTGTTAGTGTACAGGGAAGATGGAAAAAAATTTGGTAGAATTGCCACAGTTTTGCTATATTCATATGGGAACAGTTTTTTCATTTTTTCCTGTGTGGTCCAAATAACACCTCCCCTTTGATCACAGAAATAACAAATTTATATACGTTTTACTATGTTTTAATACAATTTTTTTTTTTTTTAGTTTTGCCCTAATCTGAAACTAATAACTTTTTTATACTTCAGTGTATGGAACTGCAACATTTGCTAACCTACTCCACTTTTCACTTTAGCCTACTTAAGCTAGATTTATAGAGTGATAATTTGCAACTTTTTGCAACTTTTCACCAATACCTCACAAGCCACATTTATAAAGCTATCTAAGCAACTATGATAAATCTGACATACAAAAAGCTAGGAAATAAGCAAATATGTTTTCCAAGATAAGACAAGAAACACATTGCCTATTGAATATCTTGTAAGGCAGCCCCTAAAAATTAAGCTTGACTTTATCTGAAAGCCTTTTTCAGGAGATGACACTTAACATAAAAGCCATACCAGTATATATGTTTCATAAGGAACAGATTCCTAACTTTTTTATGTCACTATACCGCCACTCCGGCTCCCAGTACTATAGCCAGCTTCTTGGAGCAGGCGGCGTGTTGTAATGAAGTCACAGTCTCTTCTGCTCACTCTAGTGAAGGACGGAGATGCACTACAATACTCACCTCACCTCCACTTCAATACTCACTACACAGATAGGGGTGGGAGTTGTGGGAGATGCCCGAGCAACGAACCAAAAGATCCGGTGCCACGGAAAAATGCTTGGATCTCTGTAGTTTCACAATTTAATTCCATTAATATTGCACACTTTCAGAATAGTTTTTCTAGAATGATGATAGCTTACAATTAAACATTTTTCTAGTGCATGAAATGGCAATGCTGCTTATTAATATAGTAATTGCAGTCTTGGACCCAGATTACACTACTTGTACTGTGTAGTTAATGTATAATTTTAAAAAATAGCACAAGGACAAAGCATTTGATATTTTTATAGTGTGTCACTAATATAAAAGTGACAAGATTATAACTTTTAACCCCCTTCCCTTCATGCAAAAATGATGAGCATCCAAAACAGAAGAAAATGTAGCTTTTAACCTCTCATTTGCTAAAAAGGCTAAAACTACATTATACACTACTGTGAAGAAATTGTCTAGTATTGAGTTGGTTATATAAAGAAAAAGATTGGTGAAGTCAGGCAAAGGTCACCAAAGGAATAGTACTTAATGTCTTTAAGTAAAGGTCAATATTCATAGACAGGATAGATTATTATTCACCTTTTGTACAGTGGCAGAAAAAGTTTTAGTGAGAAATCTAAACTTGCTTTACAAGTATATTGAAGATAATAAAGAATTTAAAAAATATTGCAAATCAGTGACAAACATAGAATACTATGGTCCAGATTTATCATAATTGAGGCAAACTGGTCTACATGTAGTTTGCCTCTGTAAAGTTAAGAGTGCACCAGAGCACAGTCTTCAATAATCTGGCGCACCCTACATGTGCCAATTGTACTTAAACTCAGTGCACCAGTTTTATTTGGTTACTCAGTTTAACGGGCATGTGCCACAATTATTTCAGACATTCAACATAAATGTGGCGCCTGGTGCAAATCGGCACCGGAATGCCCCTTTAACTACAGAGTTTTGGTGCAAACAGTGCAGTATTGGTGCAAACACTTCATAAATAATTGTGTAAGCAGTTTGCACATTATGTGCAACCTGTGCTGGAAACCTGGTGCAGCCATTTTCATAAATATAATAATATTTAAAACCCTTGCCCGAGTTAGACCATTTCTAGATACAAGCAGATTGTGCAACTGCCCAGTGTGCCAACCATTTAGCAGCAGGTATGGGGCATCTACATCTTACACCTATTCCAAATTACACAAAAAGCTATTTTATATTGTTATCTCTTGCAAGCAGGACCCCACTTCCCATTGTTTCATCTTACAATTTTATAGCTCTGTAATGTTTTAGTTTATTTTTTATATGTACCCCACCATCTGTAAAGCACTGCAGTATATGATGGCAATATATATTTATAGAATTTATATACATTTATTCTGATTTTAATGAGAGCAGCATACAGGGCTCTGTCTTATCCTCTAATCCTATGACGTTACTTCTGTGACTCTTCTTCTGTGTGAAGTTACCTCTGTGTGCAGCACAATTACATCATCATGGTATAAAGACAGGTATTAGCAACAGGAGAAAAAGAAGACTATAGAGGCACAGTATATCAGTGTAAGGAGGCACAGTATGCATTCACTCTATGGGGTAATAGTTTGTATTAGTTATATGTGTGTGGGGGGGGGGGGGGTATAGTATGCAGTTATTATAAGTGTTGAGAAGACCTGATCCCCTGTATGTATTCTATGTGTAGGGGTACTGTACTGGCCTTTGGAAAGTGAAGAGTTAAAAACTTTTAAAGGGCTGAGGTTTTAAAGGAACACAAGAACTGAGGTCTGTTGCATCGAAAATTAATGGAGCTGCATGAAGGGCATACACGCTGCCAGTCCATTCACTGTCTATGGCACTAACAAAGATACAAAGATACCTGAATACGGTGCAGAACTATCTCCCTCAATGCCATAGTTATGAATACAGCAGCAGAGACGATGTGCGGCCGACTGCTCGCTTCATTTGTGGTACAACAGACCTCCATTGTTGTGATCCCCATGTACTCCATTTGATTATTTGCAGTAAGCATAGTGCTTATCTATAAAAATATATGTGTCAAATATTTTTCAAATATGATACCAAATTTGTCCCTCAACAACCACCCTATATGGGGGGGGGGGAGCACTTAGAAATCTTAAATGGGAACCCTCATTTTTATTCCAGATTTGGATTTCCCAGGAAAAAGTTATGTTGATTTGCCCTAGGTCTAATTCAATTTTGGTAACAGATGGTGTTGTAATTGCCAAAAATAGAAATGTGTGCAAAAATGTCAAAAAATTTGATATTTCGAAAAAATACACATCAGATCCAAAATCTGAAAATAGACAAATGGAATATTTTTCCAAAAGCTATCCAATGTTACCAAATTCAATCACTTATTGTAGTGCATTCGATATTTAAAAACTGTGTAGGCAACGAAAAAAAACCTCATCTTCATAGAAGAGGAGACCTAAGTTAACTAAGCTCTCCAATGTAAGAGAGGCAAGGTAACTCACATTAAACCATGCCCCTCCTTTACTTCTATGGTTTGTTATCGGCCCATGAATGGTTTTACATCCACATGTATTGCCATACTCATGAGAATCTAACAAGGGCTGTTTTGAATAATTTGAGGGATGCAATTTAAAATGTGGTACTTTGTGGGGAGTTTCTGATAAATAGAAGTTTTAAAATCTTTAACCCCTTAAGGACGCAGCCTGTTTGCAGGTTAACCCCTTAAGGACGCAGCCATTTTACAGCTTAAGGCTCAGCCCGATTTTTTGGATTCTGACTAGCTTCGCTTTATATGGTTATAACTTTTGAACACTGTTACTTATCAAAACGATTCTGAGATTGTTTTTTCCCCACATGTTGTACTTCATTTTAGTGGTAAATTTTGGCAGATAAGTTTTGCGTTTATTTACAAAAAAAAAGAAAATGTGATGAATTTTTTGAAAAATTTGCCATTTTCGAAATTCTAAATCATTGCGTTTCCAGGCAGATAGATTTACCAGCTAAATAAGTTGCTGAATAACATTTCCCATTTGTCTACTTTACATTTTCATAATTTCTGAAATATCTGGATAATTTATTTTGACGTCACGCGGCTTGCAAATAGAATATCGCTTTTCCGGATTTTCAGAATTGACTATTTTGGGGATAAATACAGTTTTGAATGAAATTTTACATATTTAGCATCAAAACCCCCTATATAACCAACCCATTTTCAAATCTGCACCCCTCAAGCTATCAGAAACAGCTTTTACGAAGATTGTTAACCCCTTGAGATCTTCATAGTAATTGAATCAAAATGGAGGTGAAATTTAGAATGGTCATATTGTTCCCTTATACGTTCATTTAGCACCAAAATTTACACATTTCCAAAATATAAAAAGAGAAAACCCACCATACAATTTGTTCTGCAATTTCTCCTGAGTACAAAGACCCCCCACATGTGGCCGTTACTTGTTTTATGGGGGCACAGCGAGGCGCAGCAGGGAAGGAGGGCGCTGCAGCTGCCAGGAATTTAGTTTCCTCATTGGCCCCTTTTGAAGGCTATAAAATTTTCGCTTTTTCGTTATTGGGGCCATGTGACGGCATTTTTTTTGCGGGATGAGATGCTTTTTCCATTGTTACCATTTTGGGGTTGGTATCACCTATTGTTGAAAATTTAGGAACTTTTTTTGAGGGCAGGAGTAGAAAAGCATCAATTCTGTACTGGATTTTTGACTTTTTTTTTTTTGGTGTTCACCGTATAGACTAATAGTCATGTTATCTTTATTCTATGGGTTGATACGATTACGGGGATACCAGACATGAATATATTTTCTTACGTTTTACTAAATTTGTCAAACAAAACCCTAATGTGGGGAAAAATCTATAATTTTTGTATTGCCATCTTCCAAGTGGCATAACTTTGTTACGTTTTTGGCTACGGAGCTGGTTGATGGCTTGTTTTTTGCGGGACATGTTGTACTTTGCACCAGTATCATGTCTGAGTACATATGGTTTTTTGGTCGCATTTTATATCATTTTTTGTGGGATTGAAAAGGTAAAAATCATAATTTTTGGAGGGTTTATAACAGTTTTTTTTTACGGCGTTTATCGTGGGGGTTCAATAATGATTTACTTTTATTCTACGGGTTGTTACGGACGCGGTGATACTATATATGTGGGGTTTGTGTTATGATTTAGACTTTTTTTTTGAGTTATATGTCTCTTTATATGTTTTGGGGGTTTGGGGCATTTTTAGTGATTTATGACTTTATTTTTTTATTGAATAACTTTTTTTTTTACTTTTTCACTTTTATACCATGGGACATGAAGAAGCAATCTTCTGATTGCTTCTTCATGATAATATTCTGCAATACTCATGTATTGCAGAGTATTATCAGTGTCAGCCTATGCACTTGCATAGGCTGGCACTTTGCCAGTAAGATGACGTCACAGACGCCATCTTACTGGCAATTCTTGCTAGTAACTCTGGGGTCCAGATCGGACCCCAGAGTTACTATAGCAACGATCGGCGCCCCCCGAAAACGGTTCGGGGGGGCCGATCGTGGGGGAAAGACCCCCTAGATACTTGTTAGATGCCGCGGTCGCGCTGACCGCGGCATCTAACGGGTTAAGCACCCGCGATCGGAGACAACTCCGATCGCGGGTGTTACACTGGGGTGCCGGCTATTAGTTACAGCCGGCACCCCGTGTTTCCCGATGCCGGTTCGGCTCTGATCCAGAGCCGAGCCGGCATAGGAGCCGTGGCGGATATATCCGCCACTGAGCGCTAAGTCACTGCGCTCCGTGGCGGATATATCCGCCGCGGAGCGCGAAGGGGTTAAGGCTCGCAACTTTTTTTTGAAATTTGACCAGTGTCTCTTCCTGTGGTAATAACTTTTCAACGCTTTAAGATATCTCTGTGATTTTGAGATTGTTTTCTCGTGAGACATTGTAGTTTATGTTAGTAGTGTCATTTCGGTGATCCGTTCCTTTTTTGGGGGGTAAAAATTCAAAAATTTAGGAAAAATTTGAAAAAAATGACTATTTTCAAAGTTTCAAATGTTATACTTTTTAGACAAAAAGTGATACCACAAATTTTTTTTGATAGAAACCTTTTGCCATTGGTCTTCTTTTTATATCCATTATTTGTTTTAAGTTTCCATTTTTTTTATGGATGTGAGAAGGTTTGAAGTTTTAGTAGCAACTTCTCAGATTTTCTTGAAATTTGAAAAATGCGAACTTTTTGGTGATCAATTCAGTTTGGAAGTGCCCTATAAAGGTTTATGTACTATATACCCCCACAAGTAACACCATTTTATGAACCTAACATCTCAACCTATTCAAATCAGCATTTAGGAAGTCTGTTAACCCTTTAATTATTTTTCCGGAAGCATATGAAAATGGAGTGGAAATTTTGAAATTTCAATTTTGGATTTCAATCTTTCCAATTTAGCCCTAAAATGGATACATTCAGAAGGAATTTGAGGTAAATATATATGCCTAATTTCTTGCCCTGCTTCTTCCGAGTACGGCGATACCAGACATGTGGATGTCAGCTGCTGTTTCCCCGCACAGCGATGTCCAGAACAGAGTTAGCGATACTGGGAATTTGGAAAGCCAATTTGGCTGCAAATATTTTGTGGTGCCACAGTGTAATTGAAGAGCCCCTGAAGTAAAAGTACAATAGAAAACCCCCCAAAATGTCACCATTTCGGAAACTAGACCCCTCAAAGAATTTATCGTGGTTGTGGTGAGCATTTTAACCCCCGACACGCTGGTCAAAATTTAATGCAAAGTAAATGGTGCAGAGTAAAAATTGCGTTTTTATCTCAAAAATGTCATTTTAGTGCCTCATATACTGTGCCCAACCCATGCCACTTTAGACAAACACCCCAAAAATCATTCTGCTGGTTGTCCCGAGTACGGCAATACCACACATGTGCCAATAATTTACAGGCTGGGCACACAGAAGGGATGAGAACGGAAGGAGTGAAATTTTGATTTTCCAGCTCCGTTTTCACACGTTTGGATTTGGAGTGCCATGTCATGTTGGCAGGGCCCGTGAGGTGCCAGTGCAATAGAAACCCCCAATAAATGATACCATTACGGAAACTAGACCCCTCAAAGAATTTATCGGTGGTTGTGGTGAGCATTTTAACCCCCGACACGCTGGTCAAAATTTAATGCAAAGTAAATGGTGCAGAGTAAAAATTGCGTTTTTATCTCAAAAATGTCATTTTAGTGCCTCATATACTGTGCCCAACCCATGCCACTTCAGACAAACACCCCAAAAATCATTCTGCGGGTTGTCCCGAGTACGGCAATACCACACATGTGCCAATAATTTACAGACTGGGCACACAGAAGGGATGAGAACGGAAGGAGTTAAATTTTGATTTTCCAGCTCCGTTTTCACACGTTTGGATTTGGAGTGCCATGTCATGTTGGCAGGGCCCGTGAGGTGCCAGTGCAATAGAAACCCCCAATAAATGATACCATTACGGAAACTAGACCCCTCAAAGAATTTATCGGTGGTTGTGGTGAGCATTTTAACCCCCGACACACTGGTCAAAATTTAATGCAAAGTAAATGGTGCAGAGTAAAAATTGCGTTTTTATCTCAAAAATGTCATTTTAGTGCCTCATATACTGTGCCCAACCCATGCCACTTCAGACAAACACCCCAAAAATCATTCTGCGGGTTGTCCCGAGTACAGCAATACCACACATGTGCCAATAATTTACAGGCTGGGCACACAGAAGGGATGAGAACGGAAGGAGTGAAATTTTGATTTTCCAGCTCCGTTTTCACACGTTTGGATTTGGAGTGCCATGTCATGTTGGCAGGGCCCGTGAGGTGCCAGTGCAATAGAAACCCCCAATAAATGATACCATTACGGAAACTAGACCCCTCAAAGAATTTATCGGTGGTTGTGGTGAGCATTTTAACCCCCGACACACTGGTCAAAATTTAATGCAAAGTAAATGGTGCAGAGTAAAAATTGCGTTTTTATCTCAAAAATGTCATTTTAGTGCCTCATATACTGTGCCCAACCCATGCCACTTCAGACAAACACCCCAAAAATCATTCTGCGGGTTGTCCCGAGTACGGCAATACCACACATGTGCCAATAATTTACAGGCTGGGCACACAGAAGGGATGAGAACGGAAGGAGTGAAATTTTGATTTTCCAGCTCCGTTTTCACACGTTTGGATTTGGAGTGCCATGTCATGTTGGCAGGGCCCGTGAGGTGCCAGTGCAATAAAAACCCCCAATAAATGATACCATTACGGAAACTAGACCCCTCAAAGAATTTATCGGTGGTTGTGGTGAGCATTTTAACCCCCGACACACTGGTCAAAATTTAATGCAAAGTAAATGGTGCAGAGTAAAAATTGCGTTTTTATCTCAAAAATGTCATTTTAGTGCCTCATATACTGTGCCCAACCCATGCCACTTCAGACAAACACCCCAAAAATCATTCTGCGGGTTGTCCCGAGTACGGCAATACCACACATGTGCCAATAATTTACAGGCTGGGCACACAGAAGGGATGAGAACGGAAGGAGTGAAATTTTGATTTTCCAGCTCCGTTTTCACACGTTTGGATTTGGAGTGCCATGTCATGTTGGCAGGGCCCGTGAGGTGCCAGTGCAATAAAAACCCCCAATAAATGATACCATTACGGAAACTAGACCCCTCAAAGAATTTATCGGTGGTTGTGGTGAGCATTTTAACCCCCGACACGCTGGTCAAAATTGAATGCAGAGTAAATGGTGCAGAGTAAAAATTGCGTTTTTATCTCAAAAATGTCATTTTAGTGCCTCATATACTGTGCCCAACCCATGCCACTTCAGACAAACACCTCAAAAATCATTCTGCGGGTTGTCCCGAGTACAGCAATACCACACATGTGCCAATTATTTACAGGCTGGGCACACAGTAGGGATGAGAACGGAAGGAGTGAAATTTTGATTTTCCAGCTCCGTTTTCACACGTTTGGATTTGGAGTGCCATGTCATGTTGGCAGGGCCTGTGAGGTGCCAGTGCAATAGAAACCCCCAATAAATGATACCATTACGGAAACTAGACCCCTCAAAGAATTTATCGGTGGTTGTGGTGAGCATTTTAACCCCCGACACGCTGGTCAAAATTGAATGCAGAGTAAATGGTGCAGAGTAAAAATTGCGTTTTTATCTCAAAAATGTCATTTTAGTGCCTCATATACTGTGCCCAACCCATGCCACTTTAGACAAACACCCCAAAAATCATTCTGCGGGTTGTCCCGAGTACAGCAATACCACACATGTGCCAATAATTTACAGACTGGGCACACAGTAGGGATGAGAACGGAAGGAGTGAAATTTTGATTTTCCAGCTCCGTTTTCACACGTTTGGATTTAGAGTGCCATGTCATGTTGGCAGGGCCTGTGAGGTGCCAGTGCAATAGAAACCCCCAATAAATGATACTATTACGGAAACTAGACCCCTCAAAGAATTTATCGGTGGTTGTGGTGAGCATTTTAACCCCCGACACGCTGGTCAAAATTGAATGTAGAGTAAATGGTGCAGAGTAAAAATTGCGTTTTTATCTCAAAAATGTCATTTTAGTGCCTCATATACTGTGCCCAACCCATGCCACTTTAGACAAACACCCCAAAAATCATTCTGCGGGTTGTCCCGAGTACGGAAATACCACACATGTGCCAATAATTTACAGGCTGGGCACACGGCAGGGGTCAGGAAGAAAGAAGCACAATTTAGGTTTTCAAGCTTCGTTTTCACTAGATTGGTAATGGGGGGTACCCCCGAGGTACCAGTACAATAGAAACCCCCAAGTAGTGAACCCATTTTGGAAAGGGCACCCCTCAAAGAATGTATGTAGGCTTGTATGAGCATTTTAACCCCCAACATGCTGGCCAAAATTGAATGCAAAGTAAAGGGTGCAGAGTAAAAATTGTGTTTTTATCTCAAAAATGTCATTTTAGTGCCTCGTGTACTGTGCCCAACCCATGCCACTTTAGACAAACACCCCAAAAATCATTCTGCAGGTTGTCCCAAATACAGCGATACCACACATGTGCCAATAATTTACAGGCTGGGCACACGGCAGGGGTCAGGAAGAAAGAAGCACAATTTAGGTTTTCAAGCTTCGTTTTCACTAGATTGGTAATGGGGGGTACCCCCGAGGTACCAGTACAATAGAAACCCCCAAGTAGTGAACCCATTTTGGAAAGGGCACCCCTCAAAGAATGTATGTAGGCTTGTATGAGCATTTTAACCCCCAACACGCTGGCCAAAATTGAATGCAAAGTAAAGGGTGCAGAGTAAAAATTGTGTTTTTATCTCAAAAATGTCATTTTAGTGCCTCGTGTACTGTGCCCAACCCATGCCACTTTAGACAAACACCCCAAAAATCATTCTGCGGGTTGTCCCAAATACAGCAATACCACACATGTGCCAATAATTTACAGGCTGGGCACACGGCAGGGGTCAGGAAGAAAGAAGCACAATTTAGGTTTTCAAGCTTCGTTTTCACTAGATTGGTAATGGGGGGTACCCCCGAGGTACCAGTACAATAGAAACCCCCAAGTAGTGAACCCATTTTGGAAAGGGCACCCCTCAAAGAATGTATGTAGGCTTGTATGAGCATTTTAACCCCTAAGGTGCTGGCTAAAATTTAATACAAAGTGAGTAGTGCAGAGAAACAATTGTATTGCAATTTATCAAATATGCCATTGAAGTGACAAAAGTATTTTGCCCAACTCATGCCACTGGGGAAAAACACATCAAAAATCATTCTGCGGGTTACCCCGGTTAGGGCAATACCCCATAGGAGGCAATAATCTGTAGGATGGAGACACGGTAGGGCTCAAAAGGGAATAACTTGTTGGAGCACAGACATTGTACATTTTTTTTTTCTTTTTGGCATCATGAAAGATTTGTAGATGCCAATAGGGGCCAGTACAGTAGAAACCCCTAAGAACTGACCCTATTTTGGAAACTACACCCCTCCATGAATTAATCTAGGGGTATAGTTAGCATTTTAACCCCACAGGTGGACCCCTGAAAAAGTGCATAATGGATAGTGCATAATAAAAAATATCCATTATGTCATTTTGTGCCCAGCTGCTGCCATGGGAGACAAACACCCTAAAAATCATGATGCATGTTTTCCCGGGTAAAGCATACGGGACAGTAATCTACAGGCTGGGCACATGGCAGGGCTTAGAAGGGAAGGTGCGGCATGTGGCATGATGTATAAGCTGTGCGTCAGGGTAACAACAGAGTACTCTAAAAATCCAGGGATGTATGATAAATTCGGAAGCAATCTTTCATACATAACCCTGGTTTTTCTGGGCATGTCTCACAGTGATGAATGGTGTCCTTCCGAATGCCATTTTTGGAGCACACCCTGCACCTCTTCTGTGTCCTTCCCTTGCTGGCTGTTTGGGGAACTACTCCTGGAAAGTGCTGCCCTGGTACAATACGTGATGGGGCCTCACTTCCAGATGTGCTAGCACTCCCCCCTTCCTGGTCTCCAAAAAGAAAGTACTTTATTACCACCTCTTGAAATTCCAGGAAAGTTTCCCTCTGGCCGGCACATCGATGCAGCACATAAGCATTATACAATGCCATCTGCATCATGTGCACGGCCAGCTTCTTGTACCACACCCTCGACTTCCGCATGGCATTGTACGGCTGAAGCACCTGGTCAGACAAGTCCACCCCTCCCATGTATTTGTTATAATCTAAAATACAGTCTGGCTTGGGGGTTTCTGTACTGGCACCTCGTACTGGGACAGGGGTGGTGGTGTGCTCATGTATTGTGGTTAATACAAGGACTTCTCTCTTGTCCTTGTACTTAACACACAATACAGAGTCGCTGCATAGTGCCCTGCTTTCGTGCCTTTTAAGTTTTTGCCCAAGCAGCGACTTAGGGAGACCTCTCTGATTTCTGCGTACAGTGCCGCATGCCGCAGTATTTCTGGAAGTGAGGTACTTGAACAGGGTGGTGCTGGTGTAGAAATTGTCCAGGTAGAGGTGGTAGCCCTGGTCCAGCAGTGGGTGCACTAAATCCCACACTATCTTCCCTGTAACACCCAGGAAGGGGGGGGGCATTCTGGGGGCACTATACTGGAGTCCTTCCCTTCATATATCCTGAACTTGTATGTGTACCCTGATGAACTTTCGCACAGCTTATACATCTTCACACCATACCTTGCCCTCTTATTGGGCAGGTACTGGCGGAAGTGAAGTCTCCCTTTGAATTGTACTAGGGACTCGTCTATGCTTACATGTTTTGCGGGGGTATATGCCTGGGCAAACTTGGCACTAAAATGATCTAATATGGGCCTGACCTTAAATAACCGATCATAACTGGGGTCACCTCTGGGTGGGCACTGTGTGTTGTCAGTGTAGTGCAAAAACTTATGGATGGCTTCAAAGCGCATCCTGCTCATTGCCATGCGGAACATGGGGGTGTGGTACAGAATGTCTGTGCTCCAGTAGTCCCTGATTGAAGGCTTCTTTACTATCCCCATGAGGAGTATTATGCCCCAATACTTGTGCATCTCTGCTGCAGTGACAGGGGTCCACCTATAGGGTTGTGCATAAAAGGACGTGGGGTTTTGGGCAATATGTTGTGCAGCATAGAGATTGGTCTGGACTACAATTAAATTCAACAGCTCCTCATCAAAAAAAAACTTAAAAAAGTCCACAGCTCTGAGCCCTGTCGTGTCAAAGTTAATTCCAGGATGGCCCAAAAAGTCAGGGACCTGAGGGGTATAATTATCTGGGGCTACCCATGTGGGGTCAGTGGAAGCCCCAGACGCTTCTCCTGCAGAAGTCCCAGAAACTTCTCCTGCAGAAGTCCCAGGCACTTCTCCTGCAGAAGTCCCAGGCACTTCTCCTGCAGAAGTCCCAGGCACTTCTCCTGCAGAAGTCCCAGGCACTTCTCCTGCAGAAGTCCCTGGAACCCTACGGCGCCTTCTTGGGGGTCCTTCCAGGTCACTGGAAGATGAGCAGGAGGATGATGATAGGTAAAAGGGACCATCATCCCCACTAGCTGACTCGGTGTCAGAGGCAAGCATGTTATATGCCTCCAACACGGTGTACGTCTTCTGAGACATTGCACACAAAAAAAATAGAGAACTAGAAAAATTAGATAATGTGCACCAAACTACACGGATAAACCGTCTAGCAGGCACACAAAAAAAAAAATATAATGCACACCAAACTACACGGACAAGCCGCACAGATGGCACACACAAAAAATAATGTGCACTAAACTACACGGACAAGCCGCACAGATAGCACACAAAAAAAAAAAAAAGATAATGCACACCAAACTACACGGACAAGCCGCACAGATGGCACACACAAAAAATAATGTGCACTAAACTACACGGACAAGCCGCACAGATAGCACACAAAAAAAAAAAAGATAATGCGCACCAAACTACACGGACAAGCCGCACAGATGGCACACACCAAAAATAATGCGCACTAAACTACACGGACAAGCCGCACAGATAGCACACAAAAAAAATAATGCGCACTAAACTACACGGACAAGCCGCACAGATAGCACACAAAAAAAATAATGCGCACTAAACTACACGGACAAGCCGCACAGATAGCACACAAAAAAAAAAAGATAATGCACACCAAACCACACGGACCAGCCGCACAGATGGCACACAAAAAATAATGCGCACTAAACTACACGGACAAGCCGCACAGATAGCACACAAAAAAATAATGCGCACTAAACTACACGGACAAGCCGCACAGATAGCACACAAAAAAAAAGATAATGCACACCAAACCACACGGACCAGCCGCACAGATGGCACACACAAAAAGTAGCTACGTACGGGCGCTCTGGAAAAAAATATTACCAGGCACCGAAAAAAAACCTATGTGCACCGCGCAAAAAGGCGCTACAAATGCACCTAGCTTGCCCTAAGACAAACTAACTACCGCTAAGACTGCTAAAGATTCTGTGCAGCGCTATTCACACGGCGCACTGAAAAGTGCGTCCAGTGCAGAACAACGCTAACACAGCGCACTGAAAAGTGCGTTTGGGTTCAGAAGGGACAGACAGGGAAAAACGGAAGACACGTGGGATCACACAAGGCGATCACACAGGGAACACACAGGACACAGGAAAAAACAGATAGGGATGGGAATTTGTAGGGAACAATAGGGATCAGATAAGGATCAGAACACTATTTATAGTGTAAAAGTGTATTTTGGTGCACACAGTAACGCTCTCTCCTCTCTCCAGTGATACCAAACCAAAATGGTGCCGCTGGAGGAAGAGGAAGGGGCTAAAACCACGTTTTTTAGCCCAAAATCGCTGTAATTGGCCAGTCAGGTTTGACTGGCCAATCACGGCGATCGGCGGGCGGGACCGATTTGATTGGTCGGGTGACGGAGACAGGAACTCCTCCTGCCTCTGTCACCCAAATCTCGTCCCGATGTCACCACGTCGCGAGACGTGGTGACAATTCTAAAATCCTATGCGCTCGCGCCGTAGCTGTACTGCGCTGAGCGCTAATCGTCGGAAGCTGCGCAGTACAGCTACGGCGCGGAGCGCTAAGGGGTTAAATATGAATAAGCATAATAATAATAATAATAACACTAAAATGAATAATTGAATCTTAAATTTTCATGAAAATCTGGAAAATTGCTGATGGATTTGTAAGCCTCCTAACATCCTAATAAAATAAAATAACTTTTAAAAAATTATGTCAACAGAAAGCAGACATATGGTTGATGTTAGTTACCAACCAATTTGGGAGGTTGAACTAACTGTACTGTGAGTATCAGAAAATCAGAAATCAGAAAATCACTTTTACATGTTTTCAGAAATAAATGCAAAACATTGCAACCAAAATATACCACTCAGGTGAAATACAACATTTTACAAAAAAACTGTCTGAAAATCACCTTGGTAAGTTAAAGCGTTCTAAGATTATATTCTTATAAAGTATATGTATAAGAATATTCTTATTCTTATACATGGCGATTTGAAAAATTGGGCTGGGTCCATAAAGTGAAAATGAGCTGGATCCTTATGGGGTTAAGCTATAGCAAGCTGGATGTTCCCACAATGATGTAGATGAAAAATTACTTTCATAAACCTTAAAAAGTAAATATTGCCGGTTAGGTTTTTCAAAGATTATCAATGCTAGTTACCCCTACTCTCAGTCAGGTACATGTTTGTTGGTGTTTCTATTAAACTCCCTAACTCTTGACAGGAAGATGTAATAATTTTTAAATTACCTCCAAATATCTGGGTATGCCATTAAATACCATGACACACCCAACATGATAGTGGTATATCCAGGATTGGGGATATCATGCAATTTGGACTAGTTCTTTAAAAAAAAAAAAATTATATATATATATATATATATATATATATATATATATATATATATATATATAGTTTGATTTTCCCTACAACACCACTGGCACATAGGCATACTTGTGGTGGAGAAGATTGTTCCACAGAAGATGGCTTGGATCTTACCCTGAATGCACGATGAAAAGAGTAGTCGAATTACTATCACTCATGCAGATATTAACAATAGAATACAATGATATGGCTTTAGTTATTTTTGGCATTACTTGCATGACTTGAGAAAAAAATAAGCTTGAACATATGGCTAACAGTAATAGTTCTACAATACTGGTATTAATAATAGAATAAATTGGAATAAATCTGTTCTGCTTTAGACCATTGCAGTGATTACCAAAATATAAGAAAATTTAGCAAGGAACCAGTTAAAAGAGGCAATTTTTTTATGTGACCCTCTTTGTGGCACAGCTGCACTGGCTTCCATGCCACACAAATTGTGGGGAGTGCCGTCGGTCTGTCCGACTGATTCGGACTGTGCGCAGGGTTTAACTTTCAAATTGTGTCACAAGCCCAAGCACTTAGATGCACCACTAAAAAGATGGTGAACTCTGTCTGACCTGAGCGGGGAAGCAACACATTCATCATATCAGGCACAGCATCTAGGACTATAGTAAAGCATCCAGAGAGCTTCACCAGAGGTCATATGGGGCAGAGGGGTCTGTCTTTAACTACGGGTCATCTGTAAGTCAGGTGTCCTTAAGTAGGGGACTGTCTGTATCTGTAAGAAATTCAGTAGTATGGTCAGCACTTAGATAACTTTAATATGCACATATTTTAATCCAAGCAGAAATATAATATAATGTATATATGCAAAATATACAAATGTAATATTTATATACTGATGAATATGCTATATTACTTTATTATATCTTGTACAAAGGTGAATATGTGACAGTAGGCAGTACACCACACTCGCTGCTTCACTGCTTCCACAAACAATAGAGAGCAAAAATGGTATTTATACCAAATGTTTTTGATTTAACTTTCAACTTAACGAGAAACAGACTAAATAGAAAAACAAAAATCAATTAAAATGTTACACATTGTTTTGAAACATATTAAAAATTAAGCTTTGAGTAATGAATCTTCAAAAACCCTGAAGCATGTTTTACGGTAGCATCTACTGGGGGTTTCAATTGATGCTATAGCGTTTTAATTACCTTTTCCTGTCTGGTTCATCTTTCTTGTTATGCTAGGCTTTGTTACGCTATTGATCTGCACTGTTAATAGCTTTTTGTCTTGTGTCAGGATCTTCTAAAAGTGATATAGTCTAAAAGCAAAAATCAACCTATGCCATATTCAAAGAAGAAAATCTAACCTAAAAAAAGCATTAAGATCAAGACATATAAGGCTGTTAAAATTACATAGATTCATTTTTAGATCATAATAATATGCAATGTAAATTCAGTTGGTAAATATGCCAAGTCAAAACTTGCATAATAATTGTAGATTGACATCTTGCTGGCAAAGTCATGTTTATTGCATTGACAGAGCTAAATGAAATGTTTTAAATGTGCTAAATGGTAAAATTACAAAGTATTTCTAAAACAATATGCAGTTACTGTACTGTTTTTACAGAAGTAGTACTTATAGAGGACCTTTCACCCATAAAAAAGCACTAGGATCTGCTTACTAAGGTAAGCAGCTCCTACTGCTACAACAGATGTAGTAGACTCTGCCGCACTGTACAATAGAAACACCGGACCACGCTGTAGGCGGTTGGGTGTATTCATGAGGGGGCAGGATTAGGGGCGTTGACTGCCACTTGAAGCTCGACAGTCACTGCTGGCCTATGGAGCGGGAGGGGCAGTCCGGGGGAGAAGCAGCACCTTGGATGCCCCCTCATGAACACGCCTGACCACTTACAGCATGGTCCTGTGTTTCTATTGTACAGCACGGCACTGCTAGCGTTATCGGTGGTTTCTGATAACTCTAGCAGTGTAACACTGCTACATCTCTTGCAGCACTTGGAGCTGCTTACTTTATTGCCTTTTATATGGATGACAGGTCCTCTTCTAAGCTGAATCTTGGGAAAGGAGGTAAGCCTACTGAGGCTGCACTCAACAGTGGTATAGGGAGAATGGATAATGACAAAAGACGGGGGGCCTCTCCTCTTGCATTACAGCGCTATGTAGAATATGTTAAATATTCAATCAGATTCCAATACATTTTTTAAAAACAATGCGTTTTGGTCCAGGACTTGGACCTCCATCAGGTAAAACAACGTTGTGTACCTTTTGGTCCGAAAAGCATTGTTTATAATAATTAATTTGGAACCTGATTGAATATTTAGCTTCGGGTGAGGCAAGTTTCTTATCATCATTGAAGTTTTTTCAGATATATCCAAAAGCAATATCGTATGATAATACATGACTAGTGTACATACAACACACCTCATGATAAGCTTTGCCATTCTGTTCAGGTTAATATATTATATATAGATAAAATGCACAGGGGGCATAGGTCATGACTTTTGAATAGTTTGAAAATATAAAATTCCTATGACTTAATTGTAATACAAAGGACCCAGCAAAGTAATTTTAGTATGTAAAGCACCCTCTGAATAAACCAGATGTATACAGTGACCCTTTAATAAATTGCTTTAAACATAATAACCAATAACAATTACAATAATCAATTACATAATATACATTTATTATTATATATTATTTAAACTGCAACCCCTGAATTTTTTCTATTATGTGTAATAAGACTTGAATTAGTTGTAGGTGTTCCCTTGGCCAAGCACTGCCATGACCAGTAGCTAGGGCCTGTTTGACAGCTAATCTGGAAATATGTCCAGGTCACAGGGCTGTACCTGAATCCAAACAGAAAGTTTGGGTACGCTAGTCATATACAAATATCTTATTGCACATATACACTCACCGGCCACTTTATTAGGTACACCTGTCCAACCTCTCGTTAACACTTAATTTCTAATCAGCCAATCACATGGCGGCAACTCAGTGCATTTAGGCATCTAGACATGGTCAAGACAATCTCCTGCAGTTCAAACCGAGCATCAGTATGGGGAAGAAAGGTGATTTGAGTGCCTTTGAACGTGGCATGGTTGTTGGTGTCAGAAGGGCTGGTGTGAGTATTTCAGAAACTGCTGATCTACTGGGATTTTCACGCACAACCATCTCTAGGGTTTACAGAGAATGGTCCGAAAAAGAAAAAAACATCCAGTGAGCGGCAGTTCTGTGGGAGGAAATGCCTTGTTGATGCCAGAGGTCAGAGGAGAACGGGCAGACTGGTTCGAGCTGATAAAAAGTCAACAGTGACTCAAATCGCCACCCGTTACAACCAAGGTAGGCAGAAGAGCATCTCTGAACACACAGTACGTCAAACTTTGAGGCAGATCGGATACAGCAGCAGGAGACCACACCAGGTGCCACTCCTTTCAGCTAAGAACAGGAAACTGAGGCTACAATTTGCACAAGCTCATCGAAATTGGACAGTAGAAGATTGGAAAAACGTTGCCTGGTCTGATGAGTCTCGATTTCTGCTGCGACATTCGGATGGTAGGGTCAGAATTTGGCGTCAACAACATGAAAGCATGGATCCATCCTGCCTTGTATCAACGGTTCAGGCTGGTGGTGGTGGTGTCATGGTGTGGGGAATATTTTCTTGGCACTCTTTGGGCCCCTTGGTACCAATTGAGCATTGTTGCAACGCCACAGCATACCTGAGTATTGTTGCTGACCATGTCCATCCCTTTATGACCACAATGTACCCAACATCTGATGGCTACTTTCAGCAGGATAATGCGCCATGTCATAAAGCTGGAATCATCTCAGACTGGTTTCTTGAACATGACAATGAGTTCACTGTACTCAAATGCCCTCCACAGTCGCCAGATCTCAATCCAATAGAGCATCTTTGGCATGTGGTGGAACGGGAGATTCGCATCATGGATGTGCAGCCGACAAATCTGCGGCAACTGTGTGATGCCATCATGTCAATATGGACCAAAATCTCTGAGGAATGCTTCCAGCACCTTGTTAAATCTATGCCACGAAGAATTGAGGCAGTTCTGAAGGCAAAATGGGGTCCAGCCCGTTACTAGCATGGTGTACCTAATAAAGTGGCCGGTGAGTGTATAATAACCTGATACTGAATATGACATCCCCCCACCTACCACCCCACCAGTCTGGAAAAAGGGGGATCCTAAGGGGAACCATAAACTTCCCTTTTACCAAGGCCGTTACTTTTCTCTCAATACCAATACTCATAATTTTCAATACATTACAGCATCTGCACCCTTTCAGACATGTGAAGATTTAATTACCAAAAGTCTTACAAAAAAACCCTTAAAAAAATTGTTGCTCTGTGCAATTTAAGCAATTTCAAATTTAAAGTACTTCCCAATATGACATATTCAATATTTAATGGAAATCTAACTTAGTGCCCTTAACTATTCCCCTATATACCCTTTCCCAAAGCGCTATGAAAAAAAAATATGCAGAAAATTTACATCTATCATATTGCATTTTCTGTACCCCGAATTATATGGCATAGGGCCTAACTTGCTGATCAGTGGGGGTCTCAGTGTTGCTCCATTGATTTCTATGGAGCTGATGGAAATTGCCGAGCACTGAGTCGCACAGATGTGCGGCTGTCTGCTCCATTAATCTGACAGAGTAAAGGGGGGTCCGAAGGACCCCTTGTTTTCGCATTCTGCAGGGGTCTCAGTATTGATCAGCAAGTGAGGCCCTATCCCAAGGATAGAGCCTGACTTTGCTTTGTGGGAAAACCCCTTTAAGTGAAGGGTGATAATACAGCCAAAAATAATATTAAATTGTATAAATTTGTGATTCATACTAAAAGATACCTTACTAATACTTATATATACCGTATTTTTCGGACTATAAGGCGCACAAAAAATCCTTTGATTTTCTCAGAAATCAAAGGTGCGCCTTATAGTCCGGTGCGCCTTATATATGAACCTAGACATTTTAGCAGGCATTTATTGATGGTGTGCCTTATACTCCGGTGCATCTTATAGTCCGAAAAATACTGTACATTTACCCAAAATTGCTCAGTTTTATCCTCCATTATTACTATCCATTTATTCTTACTATTGTGAACTAATTTACTATACACATCAACACACAACTAGTTGTAGTAATAAAACCTTGTGTAATTTAGTGATAAATAAGCTCTTATCCTTTTCAATAAACATATGATACACCTGCAAATATTAATACTATAACTGATTTAGAAGTAATTTAATTCAACTAACCCCCTACAAACCTGAGACTTTTTATAAAAGCAACATTCTCCAAAAAATCATATCTTCAAATTAGCAGCCCCTAATTTATTATATAATATACAATGCCTACTTGCATTTCATTATATTTGAAGTGCTTCTAAACAGGGCTGATTCTAGCCTTTTTGCTGCCTGAGGCGGGAATTAAAATGGCGCCCCCCCCCCCCCAATGCTGTATACACATACCTATTTAAATGTTTATTTCCACACTCTTTGTATGTAGACAATCACTCACACACATGCCCATATGTATCAATTGTTTACCTCCTGAGATCAGTATTTTCTCCCTCTGTAGGCATCTGTATAGTCACTGTTGGCATCTGATCTCCTTTCTCTGTGAAGGAAAATGAGGAGATTGGATACTGATAAGGTGAGCTCAGCCAGGGAATGCCTTCTTTCTGCTGTGATTTGTCTGTCTGTACTAAATGACCAGTCACAGCAATAGGTTAGGGGGGGGGGGGACTTCTATTCCTCCCCTGACATGTTGCTTAGAGCCTTGTTTCTCAAAAACTACAGGATCGACCCTGTTACCCTGCGAGTGACAGACAGAAATCATGATGTTCCACAACGTAATGGCGGCTTTATGCACTGCTGCCCCTAACGTTGGGGAAAGTCATAGCAGCTTGAGGGGTTAATTGGCTGCTAACTAAAAGGATCCTAACTAGAGATGAGCGAGCACTAAAATGCTCGGGTACTCGTTATTCGAGATGAACTTTTCCCGATGCTCGAGTGCTCGTTTCGAGTAACGAGCCCCATTGAAGTCAATGGGAGACTCGAGCATTTTTCAAGGGGACCAAGGCTCTGCACAGGGAAGCTTGGCCAAACACCTGGGAACCTCAGAAAAGGATGGAAACACCACGGAAATGGACAGGAAACAGCAGGGGCAGCATGCATGGATGCCTCTGAAGCTGCTTAAATGCACCATTATGCCAAAATTATGGGCAACAGCATGGCCATGACAGAGTGACAGAATGAAGCTAGATAGCATCTAAAACATCCAATAATTGACCCTGACACTATAGGGGACGGCATGCAGAGGCAGCGGCAGCAGCGGAAGGCTAGAGAGTGGCATGGCGACATACCCTAAATGGACTCAGGCTTCAAACCAATGGGTAGCAGAGAGGAACCAAAGGAGGTGAGCAAGAAGCGCTCAAATAATATCGGTACATGATAAAAGTTTGCCAGTATATTTTGTGGATTACACAGCAGGGTGGCGACAAAGTTAACATGGAAGCCATGAAAACAACCCAAAATTCTGCCTGACACAGCACGTTTGATAAGGCGGGCATGTATGGAGGCAGTGAACTAGTAGTAGATTAAAGGTGCTGCAGTTAAAACTATGTTAGTTGGTTCTTGGCATGGAGCTGCCGCTCCGCTGCCAGGCGAGCTTTCGCCAATCCAAGCCCCTGTCTCTAGGCTACTCCCCAAACAGCACTTCTAAGAACCTTTTGTATAAGATCAAGTGTAGTAGCGTTCTTATAAGTTTGGGATATGGCGGGTGAGGGGAATGTAAACAGATGCGCAAGAAGCGCTGAAATAATATCCGTAAATGGTAAAAGTTTGCCAGTGTATTTTGTGGATAACACAGCAGGGTGGCGACAAAGTTAACAACTTTGATGTGGAATCCATGAAAACAACCCAAATTTCGGCCTGACAAACCTCGTTTGATAAAGGGACGATGTATGGAGGCAGCTATATGGACGACTTTTGGAGGTAGCAATGGAGACAACGTGTGGAGGCTGCTATGGAGACAATTCAATTTGGATAGTGCCTGTATGTGGCAGTCCAAAAAATTTTTCAAACCAGAGGAGCAGGTAGGTGGCCCTCCAGAAAAATGGAATAGATTGAGTGCCTGTATGTGGCAGTCCAAAAAAGTTTTTAAACCAGAGGAGCAGGTAGGTGGCCCTCCAGAAAAATGGAATAGATTGAGTGCCTGTATGTGGCAGTCCAAAAAAGTTTTTAAACCAGAGGAGCAGGTAGGTGGCCCTCCAGAAAAATGGAATAGATTGAGTGCCTGTATGTGGCAGTCCAAAAAAGTTTTTAAACCAGAGGAGCAGGTAGGTGGCCCTCCAGAAAAATTGAATAAATTGAGTGCCTGTATGTGGCAGTCCAAAAAAGTTTTTAAACCAGAGGAGCAGGTAGGTGGCCCTCCAGAAAAATGGAATAGATTGAGTGCCTGTATGTGGCAGTCCAAAAAAGTTTTTAAACCAGAGGAGCAGGTAGGTGGCCCTCCAGAAAAATGGAATAGATTGAGTGCCTGTATGTGGCAGTCCAAAAAAGTTTTTTACAAGAGGAGCAGGTAGGTGGCCCTCCAGAAAAATTGAATAGATTGAGTGCCTGTATGTGGCAGTCCAAAAAAGTTTTCAAACCAGAGGAGCAGGTAGGTGGAGCTCCAGAAAAATTGAATAGATTGAGTGCCTGTATGTGGCACTCCCAAAAATTGTTTAAAACAGAGGACCGGGTCGGTGGCCCTCCAGAAAAATTAAATGCATAAAGTACTATAGGTAGAGCCAGTGGGCCCTGTCAAAAAATAGCCAGTTTCCTCTGCTTTACTGTACAAAGAGCAGGAGAAGGAGGAAAATGAGGAGGAGGAGGAGGAGGAGGAGTGGATAAATTATCCAGGTTGAGCTTCCTTCACCTGCTGGAGATTGGAAATTAGGAGAAATCCATGCTTTATTCATCTTGATAAGCGTCAGCCTGTCAGCGCTGTCAGTCGACAGGCGTGTACGCTTATCGGTGATGATGCCACCAGCTGCACTGAAAACCCGCTCGGACAAGACGCTAGCGGCAGGGCAGGCAAGAACCTCCAAGGCGTACAGCGCCAGTTCGTGCCACATGTCCAGCTTTGAAACCCAGTAGTTGTAGGGAGCTGTGTGATCATTTAGGACGATGGTATGGTCAGCTACGTACTCCCTCACCATCTTTCTGTAAAGATCAGCCCTACTCTGCCGAGACTGGGGACAGGTGACAGTGTCTTGCTGGGGTGACATAAAGCTGGCAAAAGCCTTATAAAGCGTACCCTTGCCAGTGCTGGACAAGCTGCCTGCTCGCCTACTCTCCCTCGCTACTTGTCCCGCAGAACTACACACTCTGCCGCTAGCGCTGTCAGAAGGGAAATACTGTTTCAGCTTGTGCACCAGGGCCTGCTGGTATTCATGCATTCTCACACTCCTTTCCTCTCCAGGGATGAGAGTGGAAAGATTTTGCTTGTACCGTGGGTCCAGGAGAGTGAACACCCAGTAATCGGTGCTGGAATAAATTCTTTGAACGCGAGGGTCACGGGATAGGCAGCCTAGCATGAAATCTGCCATATGCGCCAGAGTACCAACGCGTAAGAATTCGCTCCCCTCACTGGCCTGACTGTCCATTTCCTCCTCCTCCAACTCCTCCAATTCCTCTTCTTCTGCCCATACACGCTCAACAGTGAAGGACTCAACAATGGTCCCCTCTTCTGTCTCGCCAACATTCTCCTCCTCTTCCTCCTCATCCTCCTCCACCTCCACCTCCTCCAATATGCGCTGAGAAACAGACCTAAGGGTGCTTTGGCTATCAATCTTCTTCCCCCGTCTCTTGTGAGGAGCGCAAAGTTTCCGACTTCATGCTGACCAGAGAGTTTTTCAACAGGCCAAGCAGCGGGATGGTGAGGCTGATGATGGCGGCATCGCCACTGACCATCTGTGTTGACTCCTCAAAGTTACTCAGCACCTGACAGATATCAGACATCCACGTCCACTCCTCATTGTAGACTTGAGGAAGCTGACTGACCTGACTACCAGTTCTGGTGGAAGTTGACATCTGGCAGTCTACAATCGCTCGGCGCTGCTGGTAAACTCTGGATAACATGGTCAGTGTTGAATTCCACCTCGTGGGCACGTCGCACAACAGTCGGTGAGCGGGCAGTTGGAGGCGGCGCTGCGCTGCCCTGAGAGTGGCAGCATCTGTGCTGGACTTCCTGAAATGCGCACAGATGCAGCGCACCTTCGTGAGCAAATCAGACAGATTGGGGTATGTCTTGAGGAAACGCTGAACTATCAGATTTAACACATGGGCCAGGCATGGCACATGTGTCAGTCTGCCGAGTTGCAGAGCCGCCACCAGGTTACGGCCGTTGTCACACACAACCATGCCTGGCTTCAGGTTCAGCGGTGCCAGCCACAGATCAGTCTGCGCCGTGATGCCCTGTAATAGTTCTTGGGCGGTGTGCCTTTTATCGCCTAGGCTCAGCAGTTTGAGCACCGCCTGCTGTCGCTTAGCGACGGCACTGCTGCTGTGCCTAGAGCTACCGACTGATGGCGCCATGCCCACGGATGGTCGTTCGGAGGAGGAGGTGGAGGAGGGGTGGGAGGAGGAGGAGGCATAGTAGGCCTGAAACACCTGGACCGAGGTAGGCCCCGCAATCCTCGGCGTCGGCAGTATATGACCAGCCGCAGGGTCACACTCGGTCCCAGCCTCCAGCAAGTTAACCCAATGTGCCGTCAGAGATATATAGTGGCCCTGCCCGGCAGCACTCGTCCACGTGTCCGTGGTCAGGTGGACCTTGTCAGAAACGGCGTTGGTCAGGGCACGGATTATGTTGTCTGACACGTGCTGGTGCAGGGCTGGGACGGCACATCGGGAAAAGTAGTGGCGGCTGGGGACCGAATACCGAGGGGCGGCCGCCGCCATGAGGCTGCGAAAGACCTCGGTCTCTACTAGCCTATAGGGCAGCATCTCCAGGCTTAGCAATCTGGAGATGTGCACATTAAGGGCTTGGGCGTGCGGGTGGGTTGCACTATATTTGCGTTTCCGCTCCAGCGTCTGGGGTATGGAGAGCTGAACGCTGGTGGATGCTGTGGAGGATCGTGGAGGCGACGATGGGGTTTTTGTGGCAGGGTCCTGGGCAGGGGGCTGACTATCAGCTGACACAGGGGAAGGAGCAGTGGTGTGCACGGCCGGAGGTGAACGCGCTTGTTGCCACTGAGTGGGGTGTTTACCATTCATATGCCTGCGCATACTGGTGGTAGTTAAGCTAGTAGTGGTGGAACCCCTGCTGATCCTGGTTTGGCAAATGTGGCACACCACAGTCCGTCGGTCATCCGGTGTTTCCTTAAAGAACCTCCAGACTTCTGAAAATCTAGCCCTCGCCGCAGGAGCCCTTGCCACGGGAGCTTCACTAGTTGACACATTTGGCGCTGATGCACCAGCTCTGGCCCTGCCTCTCTGTCTGGCCCCACCACTGCCTCTTCCAACCTGTTCTGGTCGAGGACTCTCCTCCGTCTCAGAAGCACTGTGTTCACCCGGCCTCTCAACCCAGCTTGGGTCTGTCACCTCATCATCCTCCGATCCCTCTGTCTGCTCCCCCCTCGGACTTCCTGCCCTGACAACAACTTCCCCACTGTCTGACAACCGTGTCTCCTCATCGTCGGACACCTCTTTACACACTTCTTCCAGTACGTCAACAAGGTCATCATCACCCACAGACTGCGACTGGTGGAAAACCTGGGCATCGGAAAATTGCTCATCAGCAACCGGACAAGTGGTTTGTGACTGTGGGAATGGTTCAGAAAACAGTTCCTCAGAGTATGCCGGTTCAAATGGCAAATTTTGCTGGGAGGGGGCAGACTGGGGGGGAGGAGGCTGAGGTGCAGGAGCTGGAGGAGTGCCGATTTCGGTGACATGGGTGGACTGCGTGGAAGACTGACTGGTGGACAAATTGCTCGAAGCATTGTCGGCAATCCACGACATCACCTGTTCGCACTGTTCTGGCCTCAACAGTGCTCTACCACGATTCCCAGTAACTTCAGACATGAACCTAGGGAGTGTAGCTCTGCGGCGTTCCCCTGCTCCCTCATAAGCAGGTGGTGTCTCACCCCGCCCAGGACCACGGCCTCTGACCCCTGCAGTAGTTGGACGCCCACGTCCCCGCCCTCGTCCTCTACCCCTAGCCCTCGGGTTAAACATTTTGAAAATGAGAGTTATAACTTGAATTTTTTTTTTAACTTTTTTTTTTTTTTTTGTGTTTTTTAGTTTTTAAAACCAAACGATGCTATCCTATTGCTATGGCTATTTTATAGCCAAGTATGAAAGCACACTGCTATGCCAGATGAGATGACGCTGAGTTATGAAAAAAATAAACGTAAAATAAAAAAGGAAATGGCAGACTGTGCCTAATTGAAATACAACCCCGGCCCCTAATAAATTTTCCCACTTCGGTCTTTGCGATGGATATGTGCGTCACTAAGCGCAAAACACAGTGGTCGCAAGTCTGACTCCAAATTGCTCACAATTTGCTAGTAGATGCACTGCAACAACTACAGCCACCAGCAGATCAACCAGAAATCAAATATATATAACGCTACTGTAGGCGTAAGTAAGCCGTTTGTATTCTCCTATGGCTATTTTCTAGCCAAGTATTACAGCACACTACTATGCCAGATGAGATGACGCTGAGTTATGAAAAAAATAAACGTAAAATAAAAAAGGAAATGGCAGACTGTGCCTAATTGAAATACAACCCCGGGCCCTAATAAATTTTCCCACTTCGGTCTTTGCGATGGATATGTGCGTCACTAAAACACAGTGGTCGCAAGTCTGACTCCAAATTGCTCACAATTTACTAGTAGATGCACTGCAACAACTACAGCCACCAGCAGATCAACCAGAAATCAAATATATATAACGCTACTGTAGGCGTAAGTAAGCCGTTTGTATTCTCCTATGGCTATTTTCTAGCCAAGTATTACAGCACACTACTATGCCAGATGAGATGACGCTGAGTTATGAAAAAAATAAACGTAAAATAAAAAAGGAAATGGCAGACTGTGCCTAATTGAAATACAACCCCGGGCCCTAATAAATTTTCCCACTTCGGTCTTTGCGATGGATATGTGCGTCACTAAAACACAGTGGTCGCAAGTCTGACTCCAAATTGCTCACAATTTACTAGTAGATGCACTGCAACAACTACAGCCACCAGCAGATCAACCAGAAATCAAATATATATAACGCTACTGTAGGCGTAATTAAGCCGTTTGTATTCTCCTATGGCTATTTTCTAGCCAAGTATTACAGCACACTACTATGCCAGATGAGATGACGCTGAGTTATGAAAAAAATAAACGTAAAATAAAAAAGGAAATGGCAGACTGTGCCTAATTGAAATACAACCCCGGGCCCTAATAAATTTTCCCACTTCGGTCTTTGCGATGGATATGTGCGTCACTAAAACACAGTGGTCGCAAGTCTGACTCCAAATTGCTCACAATTTACTAGTAGATGCACTGCAACAACTACAGCCACCAGCAGATCAACCAGAAATCAAATATATATAACGCTACTGTAGGCGTAATTAAGCCGTTTGTATTCTCCTATGGCTATTTTCTAGCCAAGTATTACAGCACACTACTATGCCAGATGAGATGACACTGAGTTATGAAAAAAATAAACGTAAAATAAAAAAGGAAATGGCAGACTGTGCCTAATTGAAATACAACCCCGGGCCCTAATAAATTTTCCCACTTCGGTCTTTGCGATGGATATGTGCGTCACTAAAACACAGTGGTCGCAAGTCTGACTCCAAATTGCTCACAATTTACTAGTAGATGCACTGCAACAACTACAGCCACCAGCAGATCAACCAGAAAACAAATATATATAACGCTACTGTAGGCGTAATTAAGCCGTTTGTATTCTCCTATGGCTATTTTCTAGCCAAGTATTACAGCACACTACTATGCCAGATGAGATGACGCTGAGTTATGAAAAAAATAAACGTAAAATAAAAAAGGAAATGGCAGACTGTGCCTAATTGAAATACAACCCCGGGCCCTAATAAATTTTCCCACTTCGGTCTTTGCGATGGATATGTGCGTCACTAAAACACAGTGGTCGCAAGTCTGACTCCAAATTGCTCACAATTTACTAGTAGATGCACTGCAACAACTACAGCCACCAGCAGATCAACCAGAAATCAAATATTTATAACGCTACTGTAGGCGTAATTAAGCCGTTTGTATTCTCCTATGGCTATTTTCTAGCCAAGTATTACAGCACACTACTATGCCAGATGAGATGACGCTGAGTTATGAAAAAAATAAACGTAAAATAAAAAAGGAAATGGCAGACTGTGCCTAATTGAAATACAACCCCGGGCCCTAATAAATTTTCCCACTTCGGTCTTTGCGATGGATATGTGCGTCACTAAAACACAGTGGTCGCAAGTCTGACTCCAAATTGCTCACAATTTACTAGTAGATGCACTGCAACAACTACAGCCACCAGCAGATCAACCAGAAAACAAATATATATAACGCTACTGTAGGCGTAATTAAGCCGTTTGTATTCTCCTATGGCTATTTTCTAGCCAAGTATTACAGCACAATACTATGCAAGATGAGATGACACTGAGTTATTAAAACAATAAACGTAAAATAAAAAGAAACTGGCAGACTGTGCCTAATTCTACTCAAACCCCTAATAAATTTTCCCACTTTGGTGTTTGAGGTGGATATGTGTGTCACTAAGAGCTAAACACAACGGTAGCAAGTCCCCCTGCTAATTCCTCACAATATGGTACTAGCTGCAAATAAAAAAAAAAAAAAATTATAACGTTATTGTAGCCCTAAGAAGGGCTGTTGGGTTCTTTTAGAATCACTCCTGCCTAACAGTAAGCTAATAGAACACCCTAACGCTTTCCCTGAGCAGCAGCAGCTCTCTCCCTAGCGGCATCCAGACAGAGAATGATCCGAGCAGCGCGGGCAGCGGCTAGTCTATCCCAGGGTCACCTGATGTGGCCAGCCAACCACTGCTATCTACGTGTAAGGGTACCACGTCATGCTGGGTGGAGTGCAGAGTCTCCTGGCTTGTGATTGGCTCTGTTTCTGGCCGCCAAAAAGCAAAACGGCGGGAGCTGCCATTTTCTCGAGCGGGCGAAATACTCGTCCGAGCAACGAGCAGTTACGAGTACACTAATGCTCGATCGAGCATCAAGCTCGGACGAGTATGTTCGCTCATCTCTAATCCTAACTTAATAGTTTATGACCTGTGCAGGGGGAGCAGAGAGCAGCCAGCAGGAACTTCTTCTGAGTGATAGATCAGGTCACGGGCTGCCTCCTAAATCACCCAGGCTGCCATTCTGCCGCTCCTGATATCCGCCGCCTGAAACATGATTTTCATGCTGCCTCATGGCAGATGCGGCCCTGCTTCCAAGGTATATAGACAGTATTTTGTTCATACATTGCCAATAACTACTCATATTATTTATGGTCTGCATAATTGCACTATGAATCGTCAACTTGATTATGTATTTTCTCTTTTACAAATATTTTACTTTTTTAAAAAGTTTATTAATGAAAAAAATAAATGTTATGACAAAAATGAAAAGTAAAATATAATGACATTGCATCCCATTTAACCAAAGCTTATTACATGAACAATATGCAATTGTCATCTGAGGAAATGACAAAACTGTTTATGAATGATCAGGTTAACTAATTAAAAGTTGTGAATAGATGCAATGTAATTGCCCTATAGGAATTCAACTTATTTTAGCTGACAGTTGAGGCAACATTTTTCAAGGAGAATTTTTTTTAAGTCAATAAGTTGTGCACATGTAAAAAAACTGTTACAAATATTTGTAGGTAAAAATTCTTAGAAAAAAAATAAGACTTAAGGAAACAATCATACACTTATAAACGTTTTATAAAAAATATAAATGTAAAGAAAAACATATTGTACATATTAAAAATAAATATACATTTTGATACAATTGTCACACAGAAGAGGACAATTAAAAAAACTGTTGTAGTTGCTCATGGCAACCTATCAGAAGTCAGCTATATCATTTTAAAAAACTGCTGTGGGAAAATGAAAGCTGAGCTCTGGTTGCCATGAGCAACTACAACATTTTTGCTCTCAGACACATCTGATAAATCTCCACCATAATGTAAAATGCAATTTAAAATATTAGACACATAGAAAAAATCTTAAGTTCAATCTCTATAAAACAATCGATTTGAAATCTATTTCAACAGCATGATTCATATTTTTTTATCATTACTGGCTATGTGTTTATAAGCATTCAATCATTGTTTTTTCTTAGATTGAAGTAATGTATTAAGGGGAATCAAAAGTAGGCAGCAGCATTGGAGAGCTTTCCTCAACCATGTCAACTGTTCAGGAGCTTTAAAGCAACTTCAGGTGCTGGATCGCTGCTGTTTTACACTGCACAGATCAGAGACAACTTTGATCACATGGCATTAAACCCTAGGGTGCAGTCAGACGTCCCATTTAATGCATGCGTTTAAAAATGCATTGCAACAGCTGAAGAGAGATTTGCCTAATTAAACAGCTGTTAACACTTTTGTTTACAAAATGCAACCATTAAGACATTGTTTAAACATGAGGTAACATCACGTTAACGCATGCGTTTTACACTGCTTAACTGCCCATTCCCTCTGCAGGGTTTTGATTCAATACTATAGTAGTTATTAAGAGCCGAAGAAGCGTCTATTGAGCAGTTTAGTGAAAGGAGTGTGTCAAGTTCAGTTACAACCTTGGAATATAAATCCATTATTGCCACAAGTACTGATATTGTTGAAACCTCTGTACATTTGTAATCCTTTGTTTGCAAAGTATGGCAGAGGATGCACTGATTCCTCTGTTATTTTGATTCAATATGTTCTAGTCTTAGCACTGGTTTATTCCTTCCTAGCAGTCTTAATTGTTTTCCACCACACCCATCTGTCATCTGTGAACCTTGCTTTTGTTCACTAACAGTTAATCTGCTGTGATTGACAAAATATCTCCCCTCTCTCTTTGCTACCCTGCCTGATATCAGAGAACTAATCCAATAATTGTCTGGACCAGGGGTCTGTCATCTCATATAAGGGTTTGAGAATAAGTGTCCTTTGCTGCTATAGTATTGTATTTATTTATAATGTGTTATGTATGCTGGTATATATGACCCTTTGCCTGATTCTTTGACTATCCATTTGCCCAGTGATTTTGTACTGCTTTGTCCTCTCTGTTTTTATTGTCTTTGTCTCCGTATTTGCACTTTGGCAGAGGTTGGAAATGTTGACTAGTTAGTTGTCTTCTTAGATTAGGTAGGAAATTGGATAGAAACAGTTGGGTTTTAATCTTAAGACCCACTGTGTTTGTATGTTTGTTTAAAGTCCATCCAGTCCCTTCCCTTACCATGCATTACAATTGTGCTTGTGATACATAACAATAACATTCATAACTTCATTGTTCAAGTCAAGGTGAGTGTAGCCATTTAGTAAGTATGTTTTTACATGTTTATTTTTTTTACTTTTAAAAATAAATTTTGCAATCACTGGTGTAAATTTAAGTTTTGGTTTTCTAAACTTCTTATGATGCAATGAGGCTGTGTAAAGGGATTAGTGTATTTAGTTAATCTACTTTATACTGTGCTAACATTACTGGTTTAGGAACCTGCAAATTAAACATTTTCTAAAAAAATGTTGCCGTGGTTTGGTTTGCACAAGAACAGATCTGGCTCCCGGGATCCAGACTCAAATTCATACAAGTTATTACTGAGCAATACACTCCATTCAGATGACAGGAACAATGAAATTCTTTTGGCATATTAAGATAAACTGCCATGGGCGTTTAATGGGGTAAGTCTATTTCTGTTGGCAGTCTTCTACTATTGCCATAGCATGATATAAAAGTGTGAATATATATATATATATATATATATATATATATATATATATATATATATATCTCACATTTAATAATGTCTTTTATTAATTGTAAGCTGTATTAAGATTTATTTAACTTCGAAAATGTATGCTCATTGTAACATCCTAAAGGACCTTTTCTCTTTGTTCAAATATTCGCCTCAACATAAAAGTGTTTCAAAAGTGAATATTACTTTGGTTAAATCCAAAGGGATTCTAAGCTTTTAAGCATTATTTTTCCAACTTAGACAGTTTGTGCAACTAAATCAGCACTGAATAGAAAAAAATATGCTTCCAGCTTTCCATTTAAGAAAATACTGCATTATAATTATTATGCATATTTTTTGGAATTATGTTCATTAGTTTTCACCTATTTTTTACGTGACCAGAAGACATTGTGAAAGTTTCTCTCAATAGAGAGAATTGTTAAAATAACCAGGTATTTTCAGGTATGGCAATCCTATGTAACTCCTTCATACTCTGTGCCGTACATGTACGGTGCAGAGGTGTAGAGGCCATATGTGTGCGTGTCATATTTACAACTTTTTGAGACATTTTCAAGACTTTTTAAATGTAATCGACACATAAATTTTAGCCAACTAGGCCTTATTTAACTTATTTAACATTTTTTCCCCTAATTTATGATATACAACTTTTTCAAATTGTTTCAAAAAAGTCTCAAAATTACTTCTCTGCATAGGAAAAAACCCAAACAAACAGAAATGTGACTTGACAATCAGATACATGACTTTTTCCAAATCACATTCATTTTATTACTGTATTATGCTGCATATTTTCTGTACCAAAATATGCATGTCAAATTTACCTGGTGTTCACAAGGTGTGCAGATATTTTTCTGATAAAGTTTTAAATGTTGAGAGGAGGATAATGCAGCAGCCAACATATAGCCCTCTATAAGCACACTGTCAGTGTCATGCATTTTAAGAACACATTGCTGAGCCACACAAGTTATCCTTATAATGTATGTGAAAAAGGAGAGGTGATAAAAAGGATTTTTTTCTCATTAAAATTTTTTTACAAAAAGTCTAAAAAATATGAAAAGATCTTTATAACTAAATTTTGACATTATATAAATATGGTGCAAAATAGAGACAATTTAGGTGCAATAAAATAAAAAAAAATCAGATAAATCCCTCCCATAGAACTGTCCCAATGATAAATAACTACTGCTATATCTAAATTTGCACACATTGGGGGTCATATACTAAGGGCCCGAATCACGTTTTTACGGCGGGTTACCCAAATATTTCTGATTTGCGCCGATTTTCCCTAAATTGCCCCGGGTTTTTGGTGCACACGATCGGATTGTGGCACATCAGCGCCGGCGTGCATGCAACGGAAATGGGGGGGGCGTGGCCGAACAAAAACCCGACGGATTCGGAGAAACCGCCGCAAGAAACCGCTTACCTGCACCCGGATCGTGAACTCTGGCGGACCTCGGTGGACTTCAGCGCAGCAACGACACCTGGTGGACGTCGGAGGAACTGCCTTAGTGAATCGCCGGAAGACCCGAATCCACCGCAGAGAACGCGCCGCTGGATCACGAAAATAAATCTGCCCCATTATGTGACACCCTTGATAAATCTGCCCCACTGAACTCAAGTTAATGCTGCTAAAGGGGGTTGAATTAATTTTATTTTTCACATGTATCTTTTATCTTTGAAATTATTTCACGGTGGAATTGGTTTTGTTCTCTTCTAATGACCTAATGTATAGACCTTTTTTATGATGAAGAGGGTGTACATTTGTAGAGCATTATGACCTGTAAATCTGTGGTTTTCCAGTTAACTGATGAGATACGGCTACGGTGATGCACTGCAGCTGATAGCATAAGATACATGTGCAAACCATTTCTTTATGTCTTCATATCCAGTACTGTATGTGTTCTTGTTTTCATTGAAACTGAAATGTTTATAAATTTTTGTTCTACAATGTAATACGAAACTATAAGCCAATTTACTATATGATACACTTTAGTGCTGGGTGGTAAGTTGATATTTTTACATTTTTTATTTTTTTAAGGTCAAATGATCTTATATTAGTACTGCTAGAAAATGAAATGTAATATATAACACTGTACATAAAAATGGGAATACTGTGCTTCTCATCTAGGAAAATGTAGACTGTAAGCTCTTGTGAGCAGGGCCCTCACTCCTAGTGTTCCATATGACTGTTTGTAGTCTGTCATGTCTTATTTTATTTGTTTACTTCCCCCATGATTTGTAAAGGGCTACAGAATATAATGGATATATAACTAAGGATTATTATTATTATATGTACCCCCTTAATAATGTATTAGTTTGTCATACATTGGTTACAAATGTATTTGCATATATACAATGTCCTCAAATGGATTGTCATTTATACATTCATGAATATACATGCATTGGAAAACAAACAAAGAAGATAGGCAGAGTAGCACAATGAAAGACGAATTGAAATTCGTGGTAGGTGCAAGCTTCAAGGGGTCCGGCTCAAGATCCCATGTACAGCAGAAAATCCAAAACAAGGAAGCAGCACTCCGTGAAAAAAATCAGTGTTTTATTTCGCCAGTGGGCAGATGCAACGTTTCAGCTGACTCAATGCAGCCATTTTCAAGCATAAATTGTGATAGTACAAGGTGGGTTTATATCCCCCACAGGATGTGACATCATCAATCAAATTACAATAGATATAGCAATTAAAAGACATAAACACATATTGTGCAGTGGTACATACTGTTACAATGTTACAACCATCCGTAAGTGAATACATAATTTGTGTATTTACAATGTTGCCAACAGACAATCAGCCCAGAGCTCTGTCATGCCTAAATAAGTGAATGAACCAATATCACAGGGGTTACTAAGAAACCAAGTAAACAGGAGGAGGGATATGATACAGCAGAGAAAAATATGTGAATTGGTAGCGGCACAAACAGCTATAAGACCTACACATCAAGAGTCAAAGCATACCTAAGTCCGGAAAAACAAAGCTCCATGCATTGGATATATATATTGAAAAATATATGAAATTGTATTTTGTGCCAGTAGCTGTTTAGGTGCTGAGTTGGGTGCTGGTACTGTATGCATGGTATGAGCATTGCTTTGGTGCTCAAATTCTGTTTTTCCAGTTATTTGTTTTAAATGGAGCTGGGTTTAGGTACTGTTTTTACAATACAAGCATTTGTTTTTACTGTAATTTTGTGTGCAGCCTGGTACTGGTGCTTTATTTCTGTAGAATGCCTGGCCCTGGTGTTGTATTTCTATAGGAAAGCTAGTTCATGTGCTGCCTTTTGTAGAGAGCACAGTTCTTGGGCAGTGTTTGTGGTACAAGCATTGCTCTGGTGCTGTATTTTTGTACAGCAGTGTGGTTCTTTTGCAGCATTCCTTGACAGAGAGTGGCTCTGGTCCTGTATTCCTATATGTAGACTGGTCCTGGAAATGCATTGCTGGTGTTGTTTTTGGTAAAGACCTTGATTCTGGTGCTATATTTATGTATTCAGTTTTTTTAAAGTTTGGGGATGCTATAAATAATACCTGAGGAAATGGCACTGCATATAATATAATTCATCCAGAAGCAATGTCTAGAATATATATTATTTAGGAAGGGAGGTGGGACAGTTTTAGGCAACATTGTATATACAGGGGTACTGGATTTTTGAGACTCACACTGTTCCCATGGAAAAAAAACCTTATATCCTTTACCAAACATTCATATATTGCTATGAGTTTTTTCCCTGTGAAGTCTCCGGTAAAGTACAGTTTTACTTCTTTTTAATTTCTTTTTTTTTTCTACTTTTCTGCTATGTGATAGTTATATTGCTGTTTCATCTTTTTTCATTTTTTTCTTCTCATATTATTTTCAACTTTATTATTAATAAGATGACAGTTACAGCATTCAGTTTTGTAAGAGCGTGATAAACAGAGGCAACAATTCTTTCTCGAAATGAATAATGGAAATACAAAGCAATGTCTAGAAAATGAAAAAATGCTGAACTGAACTTTTATATGTGTTGTAAAACATGAGTTATAGTTACACATGAAAAGTTAAGCTGTATAGAAGCTGAAGAAATCAGTAATGGGTTCCTAGGTAGGTTAGGGTTATTGAAGACTGAAAATGTTTCATTTCATGCATGGAATATTAAATGTTCTGCACTTTCATAAGGGGCTCATAAAGAGTATGTGAAGGGTTTGTACAGGAAACTTGTCATAGGTGAACTACTTCCCATTTAACCACATCATCTGGACACTAGAGGAAATGGAGTTATAGCAAGTAATTTACGAAGGAGATGAACACAGCAAAAATGACTCTGCTCCTCTCACTTATGATATTATGCACATGGTTAGTTGTAAGGGTTGTGACTTTGAACATCAATTTCATCATTTTTCTGCAAGAGGATTGGTTCATCCTCTTAGTATAATGACCTATGGCAGTGGTGGCGAACCTATGGCACGGGTGCCAGAGGCGGCACTCGGAGCCCTTTCTGTGGGCACCCGGGCCATCGCCCCAGCACACCAGACAGGACTCAAAGAATCTTCCTGCAGTTCCAAGCAACTTAAAAGATGCTGTTTCCAGTCAATTTTGATACTTACTTTGTTACTGAGTAGACAGGACTGAATTATCTCTCGAGGACCTTCTGCTGGCCCCACGATTTTCTCTGTACAGAGGGAGACTGGAAAGAAGCTGATGAAAATTTTCCATCATTATACTGTGTTGGTGTCCTTCGGAGGCCAATATGATTGAAAATGGTTGAACAGGGAGCAATAAGTCACTGCTTTAATTTTTGGTTGGCACCTCGCGATAAATAAGGGGGATTTTGGGTTGGAGTTTGGGCACTCAGCTGCTAAAAGGTTCGCCATCACTGACCTATGGGTTTGGTGATCTACTTTATGAGTAAATATCCAGAAAGTACATAAAATACACACATCATGGATACTTCCTGTCACGGGTGGTCCCGCGATCCCCGTCACGGATCGCGGGCTCACCCGTGCCGTCGGTTCCCCGCCAGCGCACCGCAAGCGCTACTCACGGGTCCCGGCTCCTGCCCCTCCGGTGTCGGCTCCGTCCGCAGCTTCCTCGTCCCCTTCGGCTGTGCGCGCGCGTCCCCGACAGCTAGGGCGCGCGCGCGGCAAGTTCTGTAAATTTAAAGGGCCAGCGCGCCACTAATTGGCGCTGGCCTTTTCCCTTTAATTATTTAACCCTGCCTCTTCCTGTTACCCTTGCCGGATCTTTGTGCCTTGCGCCCTAGAGAAAGCTGTATTCTGATGCCTTGTGCTGTTCTTGAGATTTCCTGTTGTGACCCCAGTTCCGTTTCTGACTACGCTCCTTTGCCGCCTGTCCTGACCTGTTGCTACGACTCTGACTACGAACCTGTGCCGCCCGTCCTGACCTCCTGCCTGACCCCGACTACGAGATTGCCTGCCGATTCTGTACCTCGACCTTGGCTGCCACTGCGGACAAGTCACGCCTGTGGAACGACCTGGTGGTACCACGCCGCAGCAAGTCCAACCCGCTTTGCGGCGGGCTCTGGTGAAAACCGGGTGCCACTTAGACTCCGGTCCCAGGTAGTGGCTTGTGCCATCGTCCGCAGTGGTTCAGAGGATCCACAACCTCTAAGCCTGACAGTAAGATCCGGCCATGGATCCCGCTGAGGTGCCGCTTCCTACTCGGCCGACTCTGGCTGCCATCGTGGGTCAACAATCCCGAGAGATTGTCGCTCAACGCCAACAGCTGGAACAGGTTACCGCCATGCTGCAGCAGCTGCTGGCCACCCAGCAGCAACAACAGGTTCCTGAGGCCGCTCCAGTGGCTCCCGCTATCCCGGCTTTTCTTCCTGCTGCTGAACCGAGGCTACGGCTGTCTATGCCCGGGAAGTATGATGGTGATCCCAAGTCTTGCAGGGGCTTCATAACCCAGTGCTCCCTGCATTTTGAATTGATGCCGTCTCAATTCTCCACGGAACGATCCAAGGTGGCCTTCATCGTCAGCCTTCTCTCTGGTAAGGCCCTGGCCTGGGCTACTCCTCTCTGGGACAGAGACGACCCGGTCACAGACAATCTCACTGCATTTCTGGCGGAGTTCCGGTCCGTTTTTGAGGAACCTGCACGGGCCTCTTCTGCCGAGACTGCGCTGTTGAATCTCCGCCAGGGGGGCTCATCCGTGGGAGAATATGCGGTCCAGTTCCGTACCTTGGCCACGGAACTTTCCTGGAACGATGCGGCCCTGTCCGCAACCTTTAAGAAGGGACTTGCCCCTCATATTAAAGACGCTCTGGCCGCTCGGGATCTGCCGTCTACCCTGGGTGGTCTTATCACCTTAGCCACCCGGATTGATGTGCGATTTAGAGAACGTGCTGAGGAATTACGCCTAGAGCAACCGCAAGTTCGCCCACGACGATTTCCTCGCCTGGCTCCAGCTTTTCAAAGACCGCTCCAGCCCCCTGATGTACCACCCGTGGAGGAGCCTATGGAGGTGGACAGGCTCAGACTCTCTCCCCAGGAGCGTATCAGAAGGCGTCAGGGAAACCTCTGCTTCTACTGTGCCAGTCCTGGACACTTCCTGGGGTCTTGCCCAATCCGTCCCCAACCTTCGGGAAACGCCAGCACCTAGGGTTCTTGGGAGAAGCGTCCCTAGGTGTGAGCAAAGCTTCTCCACGTTTGATGATACCGGTGCTTCTCAGCGTGGGCACCGGCACCCAGATCCAGGTCTCTGCCTTCTTGGACTCAGGCTCCGCGGGGAACTTCGTGGATGCCGCCTTGGTCTCCCGGCATCACCTTCCTGTGGTCCGTCTTGAAAGGCCGTTGGTCATCTCCTCCGTCAGTGGACAAATCCTTTCTGACCCGGTCCACTACCGCACCAAGCCACTGTCTATGCAAGTCGGTGTGCTGCACAAGGAGAACCTGTCCTTTTATGTGCTTCCACGTTCCACATCCTCCATCCTTTTGGGTCTACCATGGTTGCAGTTCCACGCACCCGTTCTTGACTGGAAGACGGGGGAGATCCTTCGGTGGGGATCCGACTGCCAATCTCGTTGTGTGGATTTGCCTCGTCCAGTGCCAGTTCAGGTCTCTTCTGTGTCCCTTAAGGCCCTGGAGGGTCTTCCGGCATGTTATAAGGACTTTCGTGATGTCTTCTCAAAGAAGCAAGCTGAGACGTTGCCACCTCACCGTCCCTACGATTGTCCTGTGGATCTCTTGCCGGGCACTTCTCCCCCACGGGGTCGTGTGTATCCGCTTTCTGTACCAGAAACCTCAGCCATGTCGGATTATATCCGAGAAAATCTGCAGAGGGGATTTATACGCAAGTCTTCCTCCCCGGCTGGTGCAGGTTTTTTCTTTGTGACCAAAAAGGACGGGTCACTCCGACCATGCATAGACTATCGCGGTCTTAACAAAATCACGGTTAAGAACCGTTATCCGTTGCCATTGGTCACTGAGTTGTTTGACCGCCTTCGTGGAGCCAAGATCTTCTCCAAGTTGGATCTTCGTGGGGCTTACAACCTCATTCGTATCCGCCAAGGGGATGAATGGAAGACCGCTTTTAATACCCGAGATGGACACTTCGAATATCTGGTGATGCCGTTCGGACTCTGTAATGCACCAGCCGTCTTTCAGGAGTTCGTGAATGACATCTTTAGAGACTTGCTTTATGTCTGTGTGGTGGTCTATCTGGACGATATCCTCGTGTTTTCTCCGGACCTTGAGACCCACCAAGTCCAAGTACGGCAAGTACTCAGTCGATTAAGGACCAATCGTCTCTATGCCAAGCTGGAAAAGTGTCTGTTCCATCAGCAGAGTATTCCATTTCTCGGCTATGTCATCTCGGACAAAGGCCTTCGTATGGATCCTGCCAAGCTGTCGGCGGTTCTTCAGTGGCCTCGCCCAGTGGGACTGCGCGCTATACAGCGATTTCTGGGCTTTGCGAATTATTACCGCCAGTTCATTCCACGTTTTTCCTCTCTGGTGTCTCCTATTGTGGCACTTACCAAGAAGGGTGCCAATCCCCGACTCTGGCCTTCGGCAGCTGAGGAGGCCTTTAAGAACTTAAAATCTTTGTTTGCCTCGGCTCCAGTCCTGGTGCGTCCCGACGTTGAAAAGCCTTTTCATCTGGAAGTGGATGCCTCCTCTGTAGGGGCCGGAGCAGTGCTCACGCAGAAGGGTCCCAAAGGCCGCACAGTCACCTGTGGATTCTTCTCCAAGTCTTTTTCCTCCGCGGAGAGGAATTACGGGATAGGAGATCGAGAATTATTGGCGATCAAGCTTGCCCTAGAAGAGTGGCGTTATCTCCTGGAGGGAGCTCGGTTTCCGGTCAACATCTACACAGACCACAAAAACCTCCTCTATCTCCAGACTGCTCAGCGACTCAACCCACGCCAAGCTCGTTGGTCACTCTTCTTCGCCCGGTTCGATTTTCTCATTCATTTTCGTCCGGCCGAGAAGAACATCAAGGCAGACGCCCTTTCTCGTGCTTCGGATGTCGTTGGGGAAGAACCGGTTCCTCGTCATGTTATCTCTCCTGACCGACTTGTACTGGCCGCGCCAGTGGATCTTCGTCTATTACCTCCTGGCAAGACATACGTACGACCTGCGCTACGGAGGAGAATTCTGTCTTGGGGTCATTGCTCCCGTGTGGCTGGGCATCCTGGGGTGCAGCGTTCTATCGCCCTCATTACCCGATTCTACTGGTGGCCAGACCTGGCCAGAGATGTCCGGGAGTTTGTGGGTGCCTGTACTTCCTGTGCCCGGAATAAGCCTTCACGTCTTAAGCCTGCTGGTCTTCTTCTGCCGTTGCCAATACCCAGCTGTCCATGGACTCATATTGCTATGGATTTCATCACGGATCTACCATCTTCTTCAGGCAATACTGTCATCTGGGTGGTGACTGACCGGTTCTCTAAGATGGCCCATTTTATCCCTCTACCAGGTTTGCCAGCTGCTCCATGTCTTGCCGAACAGTTCTTTCACCACATCTTCCGACTCCATGGACTTCCACGACACATAGTCTCTGACCGTGGAGTACAGTTTGTCTCGAAATTTTGGCGTTCTCTCTGTAACCAACTACAGGTGAAGTTGGACTTCTCTTCTGCCTATCATCCCCAGTCGAACGGGCAGGTGGAGAGAGTTAACCAGACTTTGGGCTGCTATCTACGCCACTTTGTTTCTGCCCGTCAGGACGATTGGTCCCAATTGTTGCCTTGGGCGGAGTTCTCCTATAACTCCTTGGACTCTGCATCAGCGGGTTCTGCTCCATTTTTTGTCAACTATGGACTCCATCCTCGCCCGCCTCTACCTCTACCCGTGGCTTCTGATGTTCCGGCAGTTGAGGAGTTGGTACAGGACTTAAAAACCATCTGGGAGCAGACCCGCCTTTCCTTATTACAGGCTTCAACGCAAACTAAGATTCAAGCCGATAAAAGACGCAGACCTTCCCCCGTCTTCTCTCCTGGTGACAAGGTTTGGCTGTCCTCCAAATACGTCCGGCTTAAAATTCCTGGCTACAAGCTCGGTCCTCGTTTCCTGGGTCCCTTCGAGGTGATGCATCGCATCAATCCAGTCTCATATAAGCTGCGCCTTCCTCCTACCATGCGCATCCCGAACTCCTTCCATGTATCCCTGCTCAAGCCTGTCATCTTGAACCGCTTCTCCCGACAGCTGTCTCCTCCTGCTCCAGTGGCCGACTCCTCTGACATCTATGAGGTAAAGGAGATCCTTGATGCTAAGACTGTAAGAGGTAAGCGGTTCTTCTTGGTTGACTGGAAGGGGTTCGGGCCTGAGGAGAGATCTTGGGAGCCCGAGGACAATATCCTGGACCAGGATCTCCTGCAGAGATTCCTCCAGCCCAGAAAGAGGGGGAGGCCGAAGGGGGGGGGTACTGTCACGGGTGGTCCCGCGATCCCCGTCACGGATCGCGGGCTCACCCGTGCCGTCGGTTCCCCGCCAGCGCACCGCAAGCGCTACTCACGGGTCCCGGCTCCTGCCCCTCCGGTGTCGGCTCCGTCCGCAGCTTCCTCGTCCCCTTCGGCTGTGCGCGCGCGTCCCCGACAGCTAGGGCGCGCGCGCGGCAAGTTCTGTAAATTTAAAGGGCCAGCGCGCCACTAATTGGCGCTGGCCTTTTCCCTTTAATTATTTAACCCTGCCTCTTCCTGTTACCCTTGCCGGATCTTTGTGCCTTGCGCCCTAGAGAAAGCTGTATTCTGATGCCTTGTGCTGTTCTTGAGATTTCCTGTTGTGACCCCAGTTCCGTTTCTGACTACGCTCCTTTGCCGCCTGTCCTGACCTGTTGCTACGACTCTGACTACGAACCTGTGCCGCCCGTCCTGACCTCCTGCCTGACCCCGACTACGAGATTGCCTGCCGATTCTGTACCTCGACCTTGGCTGCCACTGCGGACAAGTCACGCCTGTGGAACGACCTGGTGGTACCACGCCGCAGCAAGTCCAACCCGCTTTGCGGCGGGCTCTGGTGAAAACCGGGTGCCACTTAGACTCCGGTCCCAGGTAGTGGCTTGTGCCATCGTCCGCAGTGGTTCAGAGGATCCACAACCTCTAAGCCTGACACTTCCTGGATATTATCCTGAAAATAATTCGCAGGATAAATTCTATATATGATGTAAACAAAGTTTTTTCTAGATTTTCAGTACAGAATTCTTTCAGATGTTTTCTATCTGGATTTTCACCATCAGTTATTGACTCGGGAGTAATTTTGCAGCAGAAAAGTGACATTAATGTGCAGATTAAAACATCCACACTGCTTGTCAATTTCCATGAAATTCCAAGAGAGCTAAATCTCATTGACATGAATGGTGCTGTATTAGATGTACATCTCCTCAGAAAATCTTTTAGTAATAAGGACTACTTGCATTTACACTTGGCTGTTTGCAGGGCTTTTGGGCACATTGGACTGGAAGCAATTGTGTCAAGTACATTTTGCAAGATATGGATGAGCCAGTTGCCAGCCTTACTGTTAGTTGAGTGAATGGCTCGGCGGTCATGTGCACAATGCATGTGACATTTATTATTTGTTTCTATGGGAAGACAACCGTCACTTCCTCCTGTCTAACCACATATATAAGTGGCTGTTCATTATTATATTTCCCCTGACCCACTTCTATTTATGACAAGGTGCTGAAACTGCACATGTGTAATGATATAAGTTTCTATTGGTTATATGCCAATCTGCAATTCAAACTGTCTTGATAACAGTCTTTACTTTACAGGTGATGAAGTGGTATGAGGTTTGTAGTGGTGTGAGCATGTTGTGACATGCTCACCATCTAGAAAATGCTTGCCCTTCAAAAATAACTTAATTATTGGAAAGAGATGGAAGTCCAATGGTGTGAGGGGGTGCGGTAGAATTTCAAACCTATGGGAGAAAGCTTCCTTTTGGGCAACATGTGACTCTTGCAGAAGGTGGACCCCTTTGGTGAGCATGTCATGTCTCATGGATTTGACAGTAATTTCTGCCGTAGCAAAGCTTAGTATGCCCCAATGATTATGGTACCCTTTTCTAGGAAATCCATCATCCATGGTTGCAAAATACAGTGAGCATGACCTGCCAAGTGTTCGGCATGTACCTTCTTTGGAGGGCGTCAAGATGCTTCCATTGCATCAACTGTACTCCAGGGCTCAGAAAAAGAGCTCTGTTACCTTTATTCCCACGTGACCATAGCCTTAGTTACTTGGAATTAGAAAGGGTGCATCAGGCATGCGGCGAGTTGATCCTCTTGCCTCAGGCAGCACCACCTTCCCTAAGATGAAGGTATTTTATGCAGAACCTGGTAAAAAATGGTTTCTCTTGACACCTTATTCCAGCTTGGGTTTTAGGCACGGCATGGAGAGCCCACTTAACCTGATATATTGCTCAGGCAGCAGACAGTTCAGGTTCACCCCTGAGGTTTGGAGTGCTGCCATATTTTTGATTTAGTGAAATAGATAGGACAGATAAAACATAGATATTGAAGAGAAAGATAAATCCATTTGGATAATATGTTTAGACTAGCTATGTATTTACTTACATAAAAAGTTTTTTCTAGGTGCTTGCAAAATTACATAAATTGTGCATTTTCAGTTTTCCATCAAGGTCAAATGGTAGTAATATTCTCTTGAGACAAGTATAATATACATGAAGTATCAAAGACCGATGAACAGTGCCTCTCAAACACTTCACACTATGTATTTTAGAACAAATATGTTAATCCATGCTAATCTCATTCAATACTCTTCAAACAATTACATTTATTTTTCATCCCACCTGGCACCCTGTCTGCCACTACAAATAAACTGCACTGCATAAGATTTTTTTTATCAAAATTGCAGGCAGCTGAAAAGCAAATATAAAAAAGACAATTTCATTTAATTTTTCCATTTTCAGAACACTGAAATATGTTTGAACAATCCATTATGTTTTATGTTCAATTTCCATAAGATTATACTGTTAGAATATTACTACTGTATGCATATGACCTTATCTTCTTAAGTGATTCAGAGTTAAATTTTTCAAATGGAGTGTAACACTTATAACAATTTATTGTAACTGTAAAATGGGTTTTTGTAGAAAAAAAAATCAATAATGAAAATGAAGAATAGAAAGACTTGCTAAATGAATGCTAATAATTTCCCAAAGTTCAACCTGTGCCGCTTGATAGTGCTGAAAATAATAATTATGGTCCTAATATTTATTTAAGACCCTAATTCTTACATTCCTGATCTTGTGGCATATTGTGATTTTGCAGGAGGAATATCATGTATTGTAAGAACAATTTTCAGTATTTTTAAAATATTTTTTCAACAAATACTTAAAATCATAAAAAATATATAACCCATATTGCTGCTGATTACGGTCTCCTTAATGTCAAAGGGGTTTCAGTAAGCTGCCAAGACAACTGGCCACTTCTCATAGGCTCCCCAGCCTGTGATTGTAGAACCCATATTACACCCCACCTTTAGTTAATGTGATCACAGCCCCGACTTATAAAACTTCACAAAAAGAAGTTTAGAAATGTTGGAAAAGTGGCAATTCAGCCATTTGGGTGCTATTTTCTATTATAGCATTCACAATATGGGATTATAATTTTAATATTTTGATAGATCAGGCATTTAGGACACAGGGTACCTGTGGGGATCTGATTGCTCATAAAATATATTGCATTATTGCTGTATTGCAGTGTATTGTGTATCTGCAAGTGATCTGGTGTCCAGCACACACATTCTACAGATCAGTGACAGGCCTCTCTCTATGAGACTTTAGGTCAACAAATCGTGCCCTCAGATGATGTTGCAGGGGGCACTGATCAAACATCCAAGAAGATGGTACCCACCCACACCACTGCCGCAGTTTGGCTGGAGTTCAGCAAAGTGAGCAGATACAATGTTCACTAGAAGAGAGGAAGCCAGTGATGTCACTGTCCATAAAAGTACAGTGACATCACTGGGGAAACACTTTACATTGGCAGCAGCCAATCACCATCTGCTGCTGTTGCTCACACCTCCCCCCGCATTTAGTGGGGAGGAAGAGTCACCAGGCGAAGTATTCTACTGTATAAGCATACAGTGGGATATGTTTGTGCCATATGTTGTAAGGATACATCAAGAATCTGCCTGATGTGTCCATACGACATATAGCAAAAAACAACAATTATGCTAATAAGAGTATTGACTTATGCTTACAATCGGTACAAAATAATTTAAAGCTTTAATAACTTCTCACTAAACTTAGAGTTAACTAAAATAAATAATGTGAATTAATAAATGCTTATACATGTCCTCCAAGCCTCTAAAATGCAGTAACTGTACATATATTATGAATATTAAATATGGCATGATCACCAAAAAAATTTCCATCACTAGGAAAACGTGACTTTTCTATGCTATTTATTTTTAAACCTGTCTTACTTACCAAGTAAACTAATCACTTTTCCCCTTTAATTATGATCATTAGTCAAAGTCATTATAATTTTGTACTTTTGATCATTGTTTAGCACTTGAAAGTAATTAACTTCTATCATGTTTCATTGAAATTACCTGTCTGGATGAGAGCAGGCTAAACATTTTTCCCTTTAAAAATGTAAGAACTGAAAACTACAAGGAGATAAATTTCATTTATGTAAAAACAACTCACAGCAGGTGGTTGCTTAGTCGTCAAAAGTTTCTTTCAGCGACTTTCTTTGAAGTCAAACAAATTGAGTCATTACTCTGTTCATACCTGGAAAGGTCTGACACAATATGACCTTAAGATACTTTACAAAATCTTGCTTCACTAACAATATGTGATACCTTGTTTTTGCTTTATCTATTAATTTGTCAATTCCAGTTGTTTGTTAGGTTAGGTTGTTTGTTCTTGCCACTGTGCATTAATATTTCTTATACAACAGGTTTTTTATTTTCTCTTCATATATTTAACAACTTTGATCAATCTTAAAGGGTTTGTTCACTTTCAGCAAATAATTGATGTTGTTTGTGTACAGAAAAGTTACACAATTTTCCAATAAACTTTTTGTATCAATTTCTCAATGTTTTCTTTTCTCTGTTTTTTGTCCTTCTATAGAAAGTCTCTATGTTTACTATCAGTGGATTGAAACCTGTCCATGGTCTTGTGATGGACAAGCAGGGGCACAAGCCATTAGTATAACATGTGGCATGTGTCCACCATGTAAACATGGACATATTTCTATTTATTGGAAGTAGACAAAGAAGCTGTCTATAGCATGTCTAGAAAACCATGAGGAATTGATATGGTAATAGTGTAATGGTAAATTGTATAACTTTTCATTACACAAACAATATCAATAATTTGCTGAAAGTGGACAACCCCTTTAAGGCTAGATACACTCAGCATTTTTGCATTTACTAAGACTTATGCTATTGCCTCTAAAGTTTTTATGTTTAGTATAGACTTTAAACAAATTTAAGCTGTTGTAGCCATAATACTTTCCAAAACAACAAGGCTTCCTAGCTTGTCTAATAACATTGTCAATGGCGGACTGGAGTTTCTTAAGTCCCCCAGATAAAATTACTCTGGGGACCCACTATTCCTCATCACCCAGGAAATAAACACAACCAGCCTCCATATTAGGTTGGCTTCTACTGTACAAATGAGGTTCTTTTGGTTAGAACCTGGGCCCACTTTATGATGTTTTGGTATTGTGGTGATCCAGTTAGAAACCGAATGTCGCAATAAGTTATAAAAAGTACAATAGTATTTTTAATAGTAAAATTGAAATCTTCCTGGCTAATCTATCGTCATCAGTGGTGAGGCCTTTATTCTTAGGCACATGTCATAGTAGCTAAAATTTGGCTGCTCTTAAAATGTGTCTACTTTTTAGGGATGTGTTTTGATTTCCCGAAGTTAGGGCACAACTGTTAGAGTCTTTAGTGACCTGATTCCTTAGTCACATCACAGGAAAAAAACAGTTCAATTGAAGAGCATGGAACACACCAAAGAGTATCTTTACTTTTTCCTTTAACTACAGAGACATAAAATTTAAGCCTTCACTGTAATTTATGCACAAAAGAGTATTATATAAGGAATCAATCAAAAAAGCATAATGTTTCGGTCATCCTTTTTCAATTTCGTTCTGGAACATGGCTTAAAAACATGAAGAAAACATGGCTCCCATGTTTGGTGTAATTTATTAATCATCCCTAATTTCGATAAGACATTCCCCTAGGCTTCTCATAGCATTGAGCTCCATATCTATATTTCTGGGGTTTTTTCAGCAAGTTTGTTTTCAACTCGCGTTGTCATTTTTACAATAACCATGTTCTCGTATGGAAGATAGCCTAATCATGCACATGATTCACATTAATTTGTTTTCTTCATCTTTAAGAAATGTTCTATATTTTCTCTATTTCTAGATCAGCTATAATTTGACAAAGGTCGGATGACAGAAGCATTGTGCCTTTTGATCTGTTCCTTATGTAATACTCTTTTTGCATACATTAAAGTGAAGGCTTAAATTTTCATTTCTCTGTAAATAAAGGAAAAAGATACTCTTTGGTGTGTTCCATACTCTTCGATTGATACTGTTGGAGTGAGAATCCTATATGACCACCACCGATTTTTTTGTGTGCCATATCCCTTGCTCTACAAATATAGGACCAAAAATACTTGTCTAACAACATAAGACACCAGAAGTTGTGGCTAAAAGTCAAAGGATTAGTGCAATATGTCCGCAGTTTTGACCATAAAAGCTGTAGAAGGAGTAGGGTAGAAGCCTTGGAGCATTCCGGTCCACTCATGTGTGATATATCCATGAATGTTCAAAGCTGCTGAAAGATTAACTTTAATGTGAGGAACAGAAATGCCTTTCACACCATTTTACATCAGTTTGTTACTATATTTCAGTGTTCAGAAATATGTTGGGTGCAACAGAAAAATGAATAAATAAGTGTTCAGTGGCCAATATTTATATAATACTAAGTGGTATAGTTAACCTGGCAAACATAAGAAAATAGTTTACCTGTTTTCAGAGTTACCATTGTTCATGTTTATGGTACATGCTGGTTACAACTTGTAGTAACAGGCAGATGGTCTATGGGTTATCTGCTGAGAACTTGGGTTTCAATGGTTTGCATAGAACTTTGTGTAGAGAAACATAATGTAGTATGTATCTGTACTTCACAGTAACAACTCTATAACAATCTTGCTGGCTTTATATGGGAATTCTTTTCACAATAAAGTAGTTTCCTTTCCAAAAACATATATTTCTCTTCTAATAAAAGCATGCCAGGAGTCAGCAAAATTCCCAAAGAGTATAGTTATCCTCATGAAAACATGCCATCAAACATGAGTGATTAGTATTGTAAAACCCAGATGATGTTCTTTAGTTGGATATCAGAAACTTTAGTGTAAACATATGTCACCCTAGTCTGATGTATTAGGACAATATGGTGGGCAGAAGGAATCCTGTGTGAACTTAAGTACCACATAGAAAATACCAGTGGAGCCCTTGGGCATGCCATGCTAGGTTCAGCAACAGGTCACAATTACATTCTATAGTGTAATAGTTTAAATGCATGTTATTTTCTAGTGTATATCAAGAACCATTTTGCTAATCCAAACTGTTCCAGGAAATAACCTACAGTCTTCTTTAAGAATAACTAGATTCATTTTTTGAATTACTTATCGATGGGTATTTTTGTTAACTAGTATTGTTTAGAGAATAAAATACTTAAAAGTTTGGGAGACTCGTAAAGTGTGTAGTCGTCTTCATAAATGACCTGTTAGTAACTTGTATCCTGCACAGAAACTTCTTCAACCTGGAGCTGTCTTCTTTTAGACATTTTAAAGGTAAAATAGACTGTCTCTGATAGGAAGTGTCCCAATCCACTTACTCCATTAATCCCCCTCCCTCCGGTTCCTCACCCAGGTCGCTCTCTTCCTTTTAGCCAGTCACAGAGGAAGAAGTGTCCAGGCTACTTTCCTCTGATTACCCCACTACCTGCATCTGTGACCCCATCCCCTACATTTCCTACAGTCTCTCTCTCCTGCAGTTACTTCTCACTTCACTAACATTTTCAACCCCTCTCTCTCTTCTGGTGTCTTTTTCTCTTCTTTCAAGCTTGATGTTGTTATTCCATTACTAAAGAAAACTTCCCTGGACCCATCCAATGCTGTCAATTACCGACCAGTTTCATCTCCAAAATACTGGAATGTCTGGTTTATTCTCAAGTGACCAATTCTCAAGTGAATCTCTCTGCCTCCTTGACCCCCTACAATCTGGGTTTCATACTATGCACTCCACTGAACCTGTTCTTTCTAAAGTCTCTAATGATCTCCTTAATTCTAAATCTAAAGGTTATTATTCTCTCCTCAATCTTCTGGATCTCTTGGTAGCAATTGATACTCACTCATATTGTTCCATATGACTGTTTGTACTCTGTAATGTAATATTATATTTGTACATGTCACCTATGATTTGTAAAGCGCTACGGAATTTGATGGCGCTATATAAATAAATATTTTATTAAAGATTATTATTATACTGAGGACCACGAGCTACTCCTCAGGATGCTTTGATCCATTGGCCTGATTGATACTGTACCCTCATGGTTTTCTTCCTGTGTCTCTGACCGCGCTTTATGTCTCCTTTTCTAGATATCTCTCACCTCCTCTTCCTCTTACTGATGGGATTCCTCAGGGCTGGGTCCTAGATCACCTTCTCTTTTCCTGTATACTGCCCCCCATTGAACAAACCATCAGTAGATGTTGTTTTCAGTGTCATCTTTATGCTGATGATACCCAGCATCATGTTCTCTCTCTTAAACTCAATGGGGCAGATTTATCAAGTGTCTGAAAGTCAGAATATTTCCAGTTGCCCATGGCAACCAATCACAGCTCCCCTTTAAAATATTCATGAGCACTAGTAAAATGAAAGCTGAGCTGTGATTGGTTGCTGTGGGCAACTGGAAATATTTTGACTTTCAGACACTTGATAAATCGGCCCCAATCTGTCTAATACAGAATTTTTTATCTTTCCACCATCTACTAACCAACCCAACCCTGACCCCTCTATTTATGTATGTCTGTGGTATCACTGTAACCACAAGGCAGCAGACCCTCTGTCTTAGAGTTGTGCTGGATTCTGACCTCTCCTTTGATTCATATATAAACTCTATAATGCTCTTGCTGCATGCATCTCAAAATCATCTTTAGAATCAGCCCATTTCTTGCAGTTGAATCCTCTAAAATGCTGATTGTTGCTGTGATTCACTCTCACCTAGGCTACTGTAACTCCCTACTAATCGGTCTTCCAACTCTCTCCTCTACATTCTATTCTTAATGCAGAAGCCAGGCTTGACTTTCAGACCAAAAGCTACGCAGATGCCTTTAGTCTGTGCCAGCCGCTGAACTGGTTGCCTGTCTCCTCTTGAATACCGTTTAGAATGATCACCTTCATCCACAAAGCTCTGCACAATGCTGCAGCTCCCTTCCTCTCCTCTTTAATTTCAGTCTATTGCCCAACCTGTGTGCTTTGATCTGCCAGTGATCTTAAATAATTCTCTTCCTAAATTTAACCTCCCGTTCTGTCACTAGGACTCCTACTGGGCAGCACCAATTCTCTGTAATGCCATACCCCCAGATAAATACCCAATCTCCAAATCTTTAAATGTACTCTTAAAATTCATTTATTTAGGCAGGCTTATCACATGAAAACTTCAACTCTCTTTACTAACCCATCCTGCACACTAATCCTGTATCCAGTAGATATCAAATACCAAGCAACAAACTTCTCTGGTGTTCCATTGAACTTGAACTCTGTAAACAAGATGATGGCTGTTCCCTTATAAAGAATGGCTGGACCATTATTACACATTCTTGTTTCACTACCTTCACCCTTATAGACTGTAAAATCTTGCGAGCAGGAACTCCCTCCTACAGTCCCACATGAATATGTTTTTATTTGTATATGTCCCCAATGATTTGTAAAGTGCTACAGGATATGATGGTGCTTTACTAATAAAGATTATTATTATTAGGAAACCAATTCTTCTTGTCACCGGCTCCAGTGACCCATGTCTCGGGTTGCGGGCTCACCCGTACCCCTCCGTGTGCCCTTGCACCCCGCAGCAGCTACTCACCTGTTCTCACTCCCACAATGGTGCGTGTGTGTCCTCGTCTACTAGGGTGTCCGAGGATTCAAAGGGCCAGCATGCCGTTATTTGGCGCTGGCCAAACCCAGAATTCTATTTAATCCAGCCTCTCCCTGCACACCCTGACGGATCTTCATGCCTACTGCCGTTGAAAAAGCTTGTTCCCTGATGCCCTGCGTTCTTAGTGTGATTTCCCATTGTGACCACAGTTCCGTATTTGACTTTGATCCTGTTCCGCCTGCCCTGACTTGTTGCTTCGTCCCCGACTCTGATCCTGTGCTGCCTATCCTGCCCATCCTGCCTGTCCCTGACTACGATCCTGCTTAACGTCTGTGTACCATGCCTTGGCTGCTACCGTAGACAAAGTCATACCTATAGAATGACCTGGTGGTACCACGCCGCAGCAAGTCCAACCCGCTTTGCAGCGGCTCTTGTGTAAAACAGGTGCCACTTAGATTCCGGTCCCAGGCTTACGTCATCATCCATGGTGGTCCAGTGGGTCCACTATCCATGGAGCCTAACAATTCTCATATTGAATTAAAGGATAAAGTGGAAATGAAACATCAACAACCCCCAACATAAAAAGTCAAATTAGGAAAATTTGCAATCCAGAATCTTGAGTCCTGAGTATAGAATTTTCAATATATTTATTAGGCAGTACTGTAATACTGATGCATGGGCAGTACTGTGCCAAAAAACTCAGCAGCTTTTTACAGCTTTCACTTTGCCCTCTTTGTGTCAGCATAAACAGAAAGGAGATACATTTATATAGTTTTCTTTTATAATGTTGTAATAACTGTAAAAAAAATTCTTCATATCACCTTTTTCTGACCCAATACATTTTTTTTATACTTTAGTGTACAGTGCTGTGTAAGTTTACATTTTTTTGAAGCCTGATCAGCTTTTTGACATTTTTCGTGCTGGTTTTTTATGTTTTTTATTTTTTGTATTGCACTACTTTACATATTATGAGCTTGTTAATTTTATGTGCATTGCAGGGAAAGGAGATTATAGTTATTTTCAATGCACCCTTGGGTTTTTGAACCTTAGGGGGACTAATTGCGAATATACATCTTCATTATTACTGGGCATCTTAAAGATCACATCAAGAGGCTCCCAGCTTTCATTACTCCCAATTGTTGCTCCCCAATGATGCCCAGGTAGGTGGCAATTGTCAGGCTCCAGGGGTAGTGGACCCACTGGACCACCGCAGACGATGACATAAGCCAACACCTGGGACCGGAATCTAAGTTGCACCCGATTTTCACCAGAGCCCGCCGCAAAGCTGGTTGGACTTGTTGGGGCGTGGTACCACCAGGTCATTCCACGGGTGTTATTTTGGCCATGGTGGCAGCCAAGGTGAGGTACACAAACGTTGAGCAGAATTCTAGTCGGGGACAGGCAGGAGGTCAGGATGGGCAGCAGGGAATCAGAGTCGGGGACATAGCAACAAAGCAAGGCAGGCAGCAAAGGACCGTAGTTAGGAATGAACTGGGTTCACAACGAGAAAACACACTAAGAGCAATGGGCATGGGAACAAGCTTTTTCTACGGCACTAGGCATGAAGATCCCGCAGGGTAGGCAGAGAGAGGCTGGATTATAAAGGATTCTGGGTATGGCCAGAGTCCCATTATGTAACTGCCATTGTTTAGGTGCTGTGGTCAGACTCAAATGCCACATCTAAGGCCCCTTCCACACTAGTGTTGCATTACACGTCAGGGTTCAATGCGTGAAAAACTGACGTTTTTGGCTGCGTTTTTGTTCCATATTTCCTTGGAGTCATTAGCGTTTTTTTGTGTTTTTCACGCGCGTGTTGTTCGCGTTTTTTTTGCGTTTTTGGGTGCGTTTTTTTAAGCACGTTTTTTAAGTCAATGGGAGACTTGAGCATTTTTCAAAGGGACCATGGTTCAGGAATAAAATGTGAAATTGAAAAAGAATGTCTTCTGATAAGTTAGCAGATGTATGCAAACATCTGCAATCTATTCTTCACTGTTCCGCGCGTATATTAACTCCCGACAAGTTAGCAGATGTGAAGAACATTGAAGAATAGAATAAAAACAGTGAACACAGGATCATTTAAGTGAAAAACATAGTGAAGAACACAGTGAAGAATAGATTACAGATACGCGCGGAACGGTGCGAACAAAATAGTATGTGAAGAACAATATATATGTGTGAAGAACACATTGCAGATGTATGGAAACATCTGCATTGTGTTCTTCACACACATATATAGTGTCTGTAATCTATTCTTCACTGTGTTCTTCACTGTGTTTTACACTTAAAAGATCATGTGTTCACTGTTTTTATTTTATTCTTCACTGTTCTTCACTGTGTTTTTTTAATTAAATGCTCGATCTCGAGCAGGGGAATTATTCATGTCACCTAGCAACCCATCCGTTTCAAACGCATTGCACTCACATTGCACTTGCAATGCTTGCGAGTGCAATGCATTTTTGATGCGTCTCCATAGATTTGAATGGGGCAGAAAAAATGCGTGTGAAATGCGAAAGTAGAGCATGCTGCGATTTTGATGCGCGTCAAAACAAACGCACGCACGCGCGTGAAAACAAAGGAAATGAGGAAAGGCCCATTGGAAACAATGGGACAGATTACAATGCAAGTTCTGTACGTCAAAAGCACGCGCAGAACTTGTGCGTGAAAAACGCTAGTGTGGAAGGGGCCTAAGAGGTTAATAGTTGTTATCGAAACCAGAGGTTAAAGATATTTTTAATATGCAATTTAATTCAAATATATAGTATACGGATTGGAAGAAGTTCAAGACACTAGTTGTCAAATTTTTATAACGTACCCTTAGCTGTGAGTCTGGCAACTCTTTGTACGTAATCATAAACAGTATGCAAATGTTAGTAGTTCTTTGAAGTTTCTTTTTAACATATAACATTTTAATGACAAGCTGAAGTAACTATTTCCATACTTTTAGTGTAATAAAAAAAGAACTTTGGCGAAGATGGAATAGAAACACAGCCGCGATGACAAATGAGCATTTTATTTCTGCAACAAAGAAGTCAGGCAATGTAGAAATATAAATGAAATAATGTATGCCATTATAAAACTCGATTTTATATGACTGTTCAAAGCAGAGATTTCTCTGTGCTCATCAAAACCTTTTTGATAAAGGCAAATAAATACGCAATCAGGTTTTTTTATTTGTCGGAATATGCAGAATGCATCACAAGTATAGTCTTTAATAGTTACTTTTTCCGCAAGATGTTATATTGGTTGACACATTGTGCAAGTTAAAGATCCCGCATACCTTTCTCGAGAGTCAAGAAATAGATGCAGTCTTCCTACACATGAATCGGATAACACTCTGTGCCATGATATCACATAAAACAAGTCAATGAACCTAATAGTAAAGAGTTAAGGAAAATTTCAACTGTCAATTTAACTGGATTAGTGTCAAGTTAACACCTTAAGGACACAGCCACTTTATAGCTTAAGGCTAAGCCCCATTTTTTGGATTCTGACTTGCGTCTCTTTATATGGTTATAACTTTTGAACACTGTCAATTATCAAAGTGATTCTGAGATTGTTTTTTCCCCACATGTTGTACTTCATTTTAGTGGTAAATGTTGGCTGATAAGTTTTGCGTTTATTTACAAATCTTAAAATTTGTTATACAATTTCTCCTGAGTACAGAGACCCCGGACATGTGGCAGTTACTTCTTTTATTGCCGCACAGTGAGATTTAGAAGGGAAGGAGTGCCCTGCAGCTGCCAGGATTTTAGCTTTCTCATTGCCTGCTTATGCAGGCTATAAAATTTTAGCCTTTTTTTATTGGGTCATGTGATGGCATTTTTTTTTGTGGGATTAGATGCTTTTTCCAGTGTTTCCATTTTGGGGTTTTTTTTGAGGGCAGAAGTAGAAAAGCATCTATTCTGTACTAGATATTTTACTTTTTTTTTTTTTGGTGTTCACCATCTAGCTTAATAATCATGTTATCTTTATTCTATGGGTCAGTACGATTACAGGGATACCATACATACCATATTTTTTATGTTTTACTTAATTTGCCAAATAAAACCCTAATGTGGGGAAAAATCTATAATTTTTGCATCCCCGTCTTCCAATTGGCATAACATTTTTACTTTTTTGGCTACAGAGCTGGTTGATGGCTTGTTTTTTCCGGGACATATTGTACTTTGCAACTGTATTATTCTGAAGTACATATGATTTTTTGATCACTTTTTATTGCATTTTTTGTGGGATTAAATAGGTAAAAATCATAATTTTTGGCGGGTTTTTAACGTTAATTTTTTACGGCGTTCATCGTACGGGTTCAAAAATTATTTTGGATTGATACTATTTATGTGGGGTTTCTGCATTATATTTCTCTTTATATGTATTGGGGCTTATGGGCATTTTTATTGATTTATTAGTGTATTTTTTATTGAATAACTTTTTAAAAATGTTTTTATTGTTTCTATCATGGGGCATGAACAAGCAATCATCTGATTGCTTGTTCATGATAATACTCTGCAATACTGATGTATTGCAGGGTATTAGCAGTGTCATGCATGTACATTGCATGGGCTGACATTGTGCCTTTAAGATGACGTCACTGAAACCATCTTAATGGCACTGCCTTCAGGCCCCAGGGCTGCCATAGCAACGATCGGCGCCCCTCAAAAACAGTGCGGGGGCGATCTTGGGGAAAAAGACCCCCCAAAGTCAATTTAACGGGTTGAACACTCGTAATCAGAGCCCACTGACATCCCGCGACTCCCGATACCGGTTCGGCTCTGGTGCAGAGCGGAAACGGCATCGGCTCAGTGCCTTACGAGTACGGTGCTGAGCGCCAATAGCGGGAGGCCGCGCCGTACTTCTACGGCGCAGAGCGCTAAGGAGTTTTTTTTAAGGACTTCTTTAAATCTGTAGGACACTTTTGATTTAAGCAAAGTATGACAAGTTGGGTCCAAATCTAAACCATAGATCAGATGTTTTAATCAAAAGTACAGTGTGTTCTTAGGAATACCACCATAATATGACGTTCATTCCCCATTGTTAGCTGCTAGGATGTTTACCATATAATGCACACAGATAGCAAGGGAGAATATGTTATCTAATGTTTACTCAACTATATACTAAATATTACATACAATTTGTAACTATTGTTCAGTTTAAATCAACACTTCATAAAACCCCTGTTCCGTTAGAATTTTATTTAATGTCTATAATTAGAGATGAGCGAACACTAAAATGCTCGGGTACTCGTTATTCGAGACGAACTTTTCCCGATGCTCGAGTGCTCGTCTCGAATAACGAACCCCATTGAAGTCAATGGGAGACTCGAGCATTTTTCAAGGGGACCAAGGCTCTGCACAGGGAAGCTTGGCCAAACACCTGGGAACCTCAGAAAAGGATGGAAACACCACGGAAATGGACAGGAAACAGCAGGGGCAGCATGCATGGATGCCTCTGAGGCTGCTTAATCGCACCATTATGCCGAAATTATGGGCAACAGCATGGCCATGACAGAGTGACAGAATGAAGCTAGATAGCATGTAAAACATCCAATAATTGACCCTGACACTATAGGGGACGGCATGCAGAGGCAGAGGCAGCGGCAGCAGGCTAGAGAGTGGCATGGCGACATACCCTAATTGGACTCAGGCTTCAAACCAATGGGTGTCAGAGAGGAACCAAAGGAGGTGAGCAAGAAGCGCTCAAATAATATCGGTACATGATAAAAGTTTGCCAGTATATTTTGTGGATTACACAGCAGGGTGGCGACAAAGTTAACATGGAAGCCATGAAAACAACCCAAAATTCTGCCTGACACAGCTCGTTTGATAAGGGGACCATGTATGCTTACAGTTCATGCCAGTCGCTGCACTGGCTGCCAGTCTCCTTTCGAATACAGTTTAAAATAATAATAACCCTCATCCATAAAGCTCTGTATAATGCTGCACCCCCCTACCTCTCCTCTCTTATCTCAGTCTATCGCCCAACCCGTGCTCTTAGATCCGCCAGTGATCTTAGATTAACCTCTACCCTAGTGCGGACCTCCCACTCGCGTCTCCAAGACTTCTCTAGAGCTGCACCAATTCTATGGAATGCTCTGCCCTGGACTATCAGACTAATACCTAACCTCCAAAGTTTCAAACGTGCTCTTAAAACCCATTTCTTTAGGCAAGCCTATAACACTCATTAACTGCATGAAGTTTTAACTCTTCTACTAACCCGTCCTGTGTCGTCCTCCCATCTGTTATCCAGCAACCAACAGGCACCAGACTTCTCTGCAGTCCCATTCACCCTGGACCTGGTATATAAGATGACGGCTGAGTGGTTCAAGCGACAGCAATTCCATTTATTATATTTTTTTCTATTCCCTAAGAAGAATGGCTTGACCATTAAATATTCTTTTACCTCGTGTTACCCCATCATCTTCATAAACCGTAAGCTCTGGCGAGCAGGGACCTCACTCCTGTTGTTCCATACAAATGTTGTGCTCTGTTACATTACATTTGTATTTGTTTCCTATGATTTGTAAAGCGCTACAGAATATGATGACGCTATATAAATAAAGATTATTATTATTATTATTATGGAGGCAGTGAACTAGTAGTAGATTAAAGGTGCTGCAACTATGTTAGTTGGATCTTGGGATGGAGCTGGCGCTCTGCAGCCAGGCGAGCTTTTGCCAATCCAAGCCCCTGTCTCTAGGCTACTCCCCAAACAGCACTTCTAAGAACCTTTTGTATAAGATCAAGTGTAGTAGCGTTCTTATAAGTTTAGGATATGGCGGGTGAGGGGAATGTAAACAGATGCGCAAGAAGCGCTGAAATAATATCCCTAAATGGTAAAAGTTTGCAAGTATATTTTGTGGATTACACAGCAGGGTGGCGACAAAGTTAACAACTTTGATGTGGAATGCCCTGTAATAGCTCTTGGGCGGTGTGCCTTTTATCGCCTAGGCTCAGCAGTTTCAGCACCGCCTGCTGTCGCTTAGCGACGGCACTGCTGCTGTGCCTAGAGCTACCGACTGATGGCGCCATGCCCACGGATGGTAATTCGGAGGAGGAGGAGGTGGAGGAGGGGTGGGAGGAGGTATAGTAGGCCTTTGAGACCTGGACCGAGGTAGGCCCCGCAATTCTCTGCGTCGGCAGTATATGACCAGCCCCAGGGTCAGACTCGGTCCCAGCCTGCACCAAGTTAAGTGTAGTAGCGTTCTTATAAGTTTGGGATATGGCGGGTGAGGGGAATGTAAACAGATGCGCAAGAAGCGCATGATGCGCATGGAGCTGGCGCTCCGCTGCCAGGCGAGCTTTCGCCAATTCAAGCCCCTGTCTCTAGGCTACTCCCCAAACAGCACTTCTAAGAACCTTTTGTATAAGATCAAGTGTAGTAGCGTTCTTATAAGTTTAGGATATGCCGGGTGAGGGGAATGTAAACAGATGCGCAAGAAGCGCATGATGCGCATGGAGCTGGCGCTCCGCTGCCAGGCGAGCTTTCGCCAATTCAAGCCCCTGTCTCTAGGCTACTCCCCAAACAGCACTTCTAAGAACCTTTTGTATAAGATCAAGTGTAGTAGCGTTCTTATAAGTTTAGGATATGCCGGGTGAGGGGAATGTAAACAGATGCGCAAGAAGCGCATGATGCGCATGGAGCTGGCGCTCCGCTGCCAGGCGAGCTTTCGCCAATTCAAGCCCCTGTCTCTAGGCTACTCCCCAAACAGCACTTCTAAGAACCTTTTGTATAAGATCAAGTGTAGTAGCGTTCTTATAAGTTTAGGATATGCCGGGTGAGGGGAATGTAAACAGATGCGCAAGAAGCGCTGAAATAATATCCCTAAATGGTAAAAGTTTGCCAGTATATTTTGTGGATAACACAGCAGGGTGGCGACAAAGTTAACAACTTTGATGTGGAATCCATGAAAACAACCCAAATTTCTGCCTGACACACCTTGTTTGATAAAGGGACGATGTATGGAGGCAGCTATATGGACGACTTTTGGAGGTAGCAATGGAGACAACGTGTGGAGGCTGCTATGGAGACAATTTAATTTGGATAGTGCCTGTATGTGGCAGTCCCAAACATTTTTCAAACCAGAGGAGCAGGTAGGTGGCCCTCCAGTAAAATGGAATAGATTGAGTGCCTGTATGTGGCAGTCCCAAAAATGTTTCAAACCAGAGGAGCAGGTAGGTGGCCCTGCAGTAAAATGGAATAGATTGAGTGCCTGTATGTGGCAGTCCCAAAAATTTTTCAAACCAGAGGAGCAGGTAGGTGGCCCTCCAGTAAAATGGAATAGATTGAGTGCCTGTATGTGGCAGTCCCAAAAATGTTTCAAACCAGAGGAGCAGGTAGGTGGCCCTGCAGTAAAATGGAATAGATTGAGTGCCTGTATGTGGCACTCACAAAAATTGTTTCAAACAGAGGACCGGGTAGGTGGCCCTCCAGAAAAATTAAATGCATGAAGTACTATAGCAAGAGCCAGTGGGCCCTGTCAAAAAATAGCCATTTTCCTCTGCTTTACTGTACAAAGAGGAGGAGAAGGAGGAAAATGAGGAGGAGGAGGAGTGGATCAATTATTCAGGTTGAGCTTCCTTCACCTGGTGGAGATTGGAAATTCTGAGAAATCCAGCCTTTATTCATTTTAATAAGCGTCAGCCTGTCAGCGCTGTCAGTCGACAGGCGTGTACGCTTATCGGTGATGATGCCACCAGCTGCACTGAAAACCCGCTCGGACAAGACGCTAGCGGCAGGGCAGGCAAGAACCTCCAAGGCGTACAGCGCCAGTTCGTGCCACATGTCCAGCTTTGAAACCCAGTAGTTGTAGGGAGCTGTGTGATCATTTAGGACGATGGTATGGTCAGCTACGTACTCCCTCACCATCTTTCTGTAAAGATCAGCCCTACTCTGCCGAGACTGGGGACAGGTGACAGTGTCTTGCTGGGGTGACATAAAGCTGGCAAAAGCCTTGTAAAGCGTACCCTTGCCAGTGCTGGACAAGCTGCCTGCTCGCCTACTCTCCCTCGCTACTTGTCCCGCAGAACTACGCACTCTGCCGCTAGCACTGTCAGAAGGGAAATACTGTTTCAGCTTGTGCACCAGGGCCTGCTGGTATTCATGCATTCTCACACTCCTTTCCTCTGCAGGGATGAGAGTGGAAAGATTTTGCTTGTACCGTGGGTCCAGGAGAGTGAACACCCAGTAATCGGTGCTGGAATAAATTCTTTGAACGCGAGGGTCACGGGATAGGCAGCCTAGCATGAAATCTGCCATATGCGCCAGAGTACCAACGCGTAAGAATTCACTCCCCTCACTGGCCTGACTGTCCATTTCCTCCTCCTCCAACTCCTCCAACTCCTCTTCTTCTGCCCATACACGCTGAACAGTAAAGGACTCAACAATGGTCCCCTCTTGTGTCTCACCAACATTCTCCTCCTCTTCCTCCTCATCCTCCTCCACCTCCACCTCCTCCGATATGCGCTGAGAAACAGACCTGAGGGTGCTTTGGCTATCAACAAGGGAATATTCTTCCCCTGTCTCTTGTGACGAGCGCAAAGCTTCCGACTTCATGCTGACCAGAGAGTTTTTCAACAGGCCAAGCAGCGGGATGGTGAGGCTGATGATGGCGGCATCGCCACTGACCATCTGTGTTGACTCCTCAAAGTTACTCAGCACCTGACAGATATCAGACATCCACGTCCACTCCTCATTGTAGACTTGAGGAAGCTGACTGACCTGACTACCAGTTCTGGTGGAAGTTGACATCTGGCAGTCTACAATCGCTCTGCGCTGCTGGTAAACTCTGGATAACATGGTCAGTGTTGAATTCCACCTCGTGGGCACGTCGCACAACAGTCGGTGAGCGGGCAGTTGGAGGCGGCGCTGCGCTGCCCTGAGAGTGGCAGCATCTGGGCTGGACTTCCTGAAATGCGCACAGATGCGGCGCACCTTCGTGAGCAAATCAGACAGATTGGGGTATGTCTTGAGGAAACGCTGAACTATCAGATTTAACACATGGGCCAGGCATGGCACATGTGTCAGTCTGCCGAGTTGCAGAGCCGCCACCAGGTTACGGCCGTTGTCACACACAACCATTCCCGGCTTGAGGTTCAGCGGTGCCAGCCACAGATCAGTCTGCGCCGTGATGCCCTGTAATAGCTCTTGGGCGGTGTGCCTTTTGTCGCCTAGGCTCAGCAGTTTGAGCACCGCCTGCTGTCGCTTAGCGACGGCACTGCTGCTGTGCCTAGAGCTACCGACTGATGGCGCCGTGCCCACGGATGGTAGTTCGGAGGAGGAGGTGGAGGAGGGGTGGGAGGAGGAGGAGGCATAGTAGGCCTGAAACACCTGGACCGAGGTAGGCCCCGCAATCCTCGGCGTCGGCAGTATATGAGCAGCCCCAGTGTCAGACTCGGTCCCAGCCTCCACCAAGTTAACCCAATGTGCCGTCAGCGATATATAGTGGCCCTGCCCGGCAGCACTCGTCCACGTGTCCGTGGTCAGGTGGACCTTGTCAGAAACGGCGTTGGTCAGGGCACGGATGATGTTGTCTGACACGTGCTGGTGCAGGGCTGGGACGGCACATCGGGAAAAGTAGTGGCGGCTGGGGACCGAATACCGAGGGGCGGCCGCCGCCATGAGGTTGCGAAAGGCCTCGGTCTCTACTAGCCTATAGGGCAGCATCTCCAGGCTAAGCAATCTGGAGATGTGCACATTAAGGGCTTGGGCGTGCGGGTGGGTTGCACTATATTTGCGTTTCCGCTCCAGCGTCTGGGGTATGGAGAGCTGAACGCTGGTGGATGCTGTGGAGGATCGTGGAGGCGACGATGGGGTTTTTGTGGCAGGGTCCTGGGCAGGGGGCTGACTAGCAGCTGACACAGGGGAAGGAGCAGTGGTGTGCACGGCCGGAGGTGAACGGGCTTGTTGCCACTGAGTGGGGTGTTTAGCATTCATATGCCTGCGCATACTGGTGGTAGTTAAGCTAGTAGTGGTGGAACCCCTGCTGAGCCTGGTTTGGCAAATGTTGCACACCACAGTCCGTCGGTCATCCGGTGTTTCCTTAAAGAACCTCCAGACTTCTGAAGATCTAGCCCTCGCCGCAGGAGCCCTCGCCACGGGAGCTTCACTAGTTGACACATTTGGCGCTGATGCACCAGCTCTGGCCCTGCCTCTCCGTCTGGCCCCACCACTGCCTCTTCCAACCTGTTCTGGTCGAGGACTCTCCTCCGTCTCAGAAGCACTGTGTTCACCCGGCCTCTCAACCCAGCTTGGGTCTGTCACCTCATCATCCTCCGATCCCTCAGTCTGCTCCCCCCTCGGACTTCCTGCCCTGACAACAACTTCCCCACTGTCTGACAACCGTGTCTCCTCATCGTCGGACACCTCTTTACACACTTCCACTACGTCAAGAAGGTCATCATCACCCACAGACTGTGACTGTTGGAAAACCTGGGCATCGGAAAATTGCTCAGCAGCAACCGGACAAGTGGTTTGTGACTGTGGGAAGGGTCCAGAAAACAGTTCCTCAGAGTATGCCGGTTCAAATGCCAAATTTTCCTGGGAGGGGGCAGACTGGGGGGGAGGAGGCTGAGGTGCAGGAGCTGGAGGAGTGGCGATTTCGGTGACATGGGTGGACTGCGTGGAAGACTGACTGGTGGTGGACAAATTGCTCGAAGCATTGTCAGCAATCCACGACATCACCTGTTCGCACTGTTCTGGCCTCAACAGTGCTCTACCACGAGTCCCAGTAACTTCAGACATGAACCTAGGGAGTGTAGCTCTGCGGCGTTCCCCTGCTCCCTCATCAGCAGGTGGTGTCTCACCCCGCCCAGGACCACGGCCTCTGACCCCTGCAGTAGTTGGACGCCCACGTCCCCGCCCTCGTCCTCTACCCCTAGCCCTCGGGTTAAACATTTTTAAAATGAGAGTTATAACTTTATTTTTTTTTTTACTTTTTTTTGTTTTTTTTTGTGTTTTTTTTTTTTTTTTGTGTTTTTTGTTTTTTTTTGAGTTTTTAAAACCAAACAATGCTATCCTATTGCTATGGCTATTTTCTAGCCAAGTATCAAAGCACACTACTATGCCAGATGAGATGACACTGAGTTAGTGCCTAATTGAAATCCAACCCCTACTAAATTTTCCCACTTCGGTCTTTGCTATGGATATGTGCGTCACTAAGCGCAGAACACAGCGGTCGCAAGTCTCACTACAAATTGCTCAGAATTGGCTAGTACATGCACTGCAGAAAGTACAGCCACCAGCAGATCAACCAGAAATCAAATATATAGAACGCTACTGTATGCGTAAGTAAGCTCTTTGTATTCTCCTATGGCTATTTTCTAGCCAAGTATCAAAGCACACTACTATGCCAGATGAGATGACACTGAGTTAGTGCCTAATTGAAATCCAACCCCTACTAAATTTTCCCACTTCGGTCTTTGCTATGGATATGTGCGTCACTAAGCGCAGAACACAGCGGTCGCAAGTCTCACTACAAATTGCTCAGAATTGGCTAGTACATGCACTGCAGAAAGTACAGCCACCAGCAGATCAACCAGAAATCAAATATATAGAACGCTACTGTATGCGTAAGTAAGCTCTTTGTATTCTCCTATGGCTATTTTCTAGCCAAGTATCAAAGCACACTACTATGCCAGATGAGATGACACTGAGTTAGTGCCTAATTGAAATCCAACCCCTGCTAAATTTTCCCACTTCGGTCTTTGCTATGGATATGTGCGTCACTAAGCGCAGAACACAGCGGTCGCAAGTCTCACTACAAATTGCTCAGAATTGGCTAGTACATGCACTGCAGAAAGTACAGCCACCAGCAGATCAACCAGAAATCAAATATATAGAACGCTACTGTATGCGTAAGTAAGCTCTTTGTATTCTCCTATGGCTATTTTCTAGCCAAGTATCAAAGCACACTACTATGCCAGATGAGATGACACTGAGTTAGTGCCTAATTGAAATCCAACCCCTACTAAATTTTCCCACTTCGGTCTTTGCTATGGATATGTGCGTCACTAAGCGCAGAACACAGCGGTCGCAAGTCTCACTACAAATTGCTCAGAATTGGCTAGTACATGCACTGCAGAAAGTACAGCCACCAGCAGATCAACCAGAAATCAAATATATAGAACGCTACTGTATGCGTAAGTAAGCTCTTTGTATTCTCCTATGGCTATTTTCTAGCCAAGTATCAAAGCACACTACTATGCCAGATGAGATGACACTGAGTTAGTGCCTAATTGAAATCCAACCCCTACTAAATTTTCCCACTTCGGTCTTTGCTATGGATATGTGCGTCACTAAGCGCAGAACACAGCGGTCGCAAGTCTCACTACAAATTGCTCAGAATTGGCTAGTACATGCACTGCAGAAAGTACAGCCACCAGCAGATCAACCAGAAATCAAATATATAGAACGCTACTGTATGCGTAAGTAAGCTCTTTGTATTCTCCTATGGCTATTTTCTAGCCAAGTATCAAAGCACACTACTATGCCAGATGAGATGACACTGAGTTAGTGCCTAATTGAAATCCAACCCCTACTAAATTTTCCCACTTCGGTCTTTGCTATGGATATGTGTGCCACTAAGAGCTAAACACAACGGTAGCAAGTCCCCCTGCTAATTCCTCACAAAATGGTACTAGATGCAAATTAAAATAAAAAAAGTAGAACGTTATTGTAGCCCTAAGAAGGGCTGTTGGGTTCTTTGAGAATCACTCCTGCCTAACAGTAAGCTAATAGAACACCCTAACGCTTTCCCTGACCAGCAGCAGCTCTCTCCCTAGCGGCATCCAGACACAGAATGATCCGAGCAGCGCGGGCAGCGGCTAGTCTATCCCAGGGTCACCTGATCTGGCCAGCCAACCACTGCTATCGACGTGTAAGGGTACCACGTCATGCTGGGTGGAGTGCAGAGTCTCCTGGCTTGTGATTGGCTCTGTTTCTGGCCGCCAAAAAGCAAAACGGCGGGAGCTGCCATTTTCTCGAGCGGGCGAAGTATTCGTCCGAGCAACGAGCAGTTTCGAGTACCCTAATGCTCGACCGAGCATCAAGCTCGGACGAGCATGTTCGCTCATCTCTATCTATAATGGCTTTAGGTCCAATCAAATGGATTATGATGGACATTATAGAGAGGTAATGTAACATTTCGCCATCAACCTCTGTCCGTGGAGTATGACTGAGGAGACGATGATTGTGTCGCTTACTAAAACACTGTCAGTTTAGGTTAACTGGCTGTTTGGATAAATTATCACCACACACTTCTCTGTCTGTAACTGGGCTCTGGTTCATTGATAGTTAACCTGCTATGATTTACAGCTTCTCCCTTTACTCACATTACTCCCTTGCTCAGTGTTTTGTTCTGGCCTAATCTCTGGTGAGTTCTGCTCACCCCTTTAAAGGTGCTGGCTATAGAAGTTTCTTAGTTAGTACCCATGCACACAAACATGTAGAGACTGTATTAAAACATCCATATATGGCTGTATATATGGGCATATGCATTCCAATGGGCAATATGGCCATCCATGTACATGGCCGCGTTGTCAACCGTACCGTACTGTGAGCGGGACATATTAAAATATAGAGCACATCCTATTTTCCACCGTATTTCCTTTCCGTATGGCACATAGATGTCAATAGGAACGTAGAAAATACAGGCTAAACATGTGCAATATACCAAACCAGTGGGAGGTGAATTCTGTCAGTCACTGTATTTTATACGGATACAGTATGGATACAGTGCCATACGGTGCATTACGTTGCCATACGGTTGCAATATGTCCCGTATTTATGGTCGAAATACAGCTGTGTATATAGAACTGAAAAGACCATATGGTCATGTGCATGAGGCCTTAGCTTTATAGTATTCTTGTTATCCTGGTCTCTGTCTCCTGGTATTCTGACCTTAGGCTTGTGATATGGCTATTCACTGCACTTGCCCTCTTGGCATAAAGAGGGTTTAGTCGTAGGGCCCACTTTCTCTGTTTCTAAATCTTTTCCCAGACCCTGCATTACATGTACTTATATGACTATAGGGCATGGATGTAGGCAGAAACATATTATTTAGCTTTTCACTGAATCTGTGTCTCACCAACAACTCCTTTTTGTGAAACATAATATGACACCTCTGTGAGCTGCAGTTCATCTAGCTCCAGCAAGATGGATTAATGAGAGATGAGATAGTAATGAGAGACAATATAGTAAGTGACAGTTAAGGACAGGGAAGTGAGAGGAGGGACGGAGACAAGTAAGAGAAAACAGAAGCCTTTTTATTCATTATAAAAAGTATTAACATTTTTATGTCAGAGTGCATAGTGCAAGACTCATTTCATTCATCCTTTTAAAATTCATGCTTAATATTTCTATTCTATAAGTAAAAAGATTTTATTTTGTTAGATAGTTGGAGCATTGTGCTGAAAACATGAGACGTATTATAGAGATTTAATTTTATAAGAAAGGACATAAATAGTCCCTTACATAACTGTGTTGTCTTGTAATGTAGCATAAATGCATATAAAGACTGCTAAAATTGACCTCTCTGTTTGTTCATTTTCTAAGGCTTTTTTGTTAGTTTTAGGATTAGTGCTAGAGTTTAAATATGTCCTCCAGTTTTAGAAAAGCTGATTATAGCTGCTCTTCATTCTGGCTAATTTATAGTGGTTTTGAGTGAATAATATATCATTTTTTATAGTATTGTAATGCATTTGCACTGTATTATTTTATATCATATTAAAAGCCTCATTATAAAGTGTCTCCTCATTAGCATGTTACCATAGTTGTAGTGTTTTATGTATCTTAATTGCCAGGATGTATAAAAAGATCAGATATTCCAATGTCAACAAATGTTATCCATTCATTTATATGCAGGAGAGCAGAGCTGAGAATTAGTGAAGACTTTAATCAAAGCCTTCCTCTCCTAATGGTCATTAAATCTAAAGCACAGGTTGACTCACATAGTGCAGCCACAACACATATATCTTTTTATCATTGTTCCTGAAGCCTATAAAATGAACAGAGATTTGGAGTGTAGTTGTACACATGACACAACTGTTATAGGAAGATGATATACGCAAAAGACAGGCGCTGAACTAACTGCAACTACAAAATGTGCAGCAAGCCCCTTTAACCTTCAAGTCCAAAATCTTCAGTTTTTTTGTGTTTCTGCTTTTCACTCCTTCCACAAGCCATAATTTTTTATTTATTTGTTTACAAAGATATATCAGGGCTTGTTATCTGCAAGACGAATTGTAATTTCTGGTGCCACCATGTAATATTCTGGACCATGTACTGAGAACTGGAAATTAAATCTGAATGAGGTGGAACACAGTTGTGCCATATTTATGGGCTTTATATTTACGGCTTTCAATCGAGATGACATGTTTCCTATATTGCAGCAATACTAAATTTATATTTTAATGCAAAAACCTTGCATTAAAAAAATGCCTTGCATCCCCAGTTTTTGACACCCTTAACTTTTCCTACTATAGTGTAAGGAGCTGTGTAAGGTGTCATTATTTACAGGATGGGATGACCTTCTCAGCGATACCATTTTGAAAACTGTATGACTTTTTATGCAAAATGTTATTGGAAGCAAAATGGTGAAAAAGTGGTGATTCGGACATTTATATACTATTTTGCATTACAAGGTTTACTGCCAGAAATATTTGTTTCTATATTTTGATAGATATTGGCAATATCGAATATGTTTATGAATTTAGTTATTTAGTTATTTTTATATATATTCTAGGAAAAAGGAGATTAGCATTTTTATTTATAAATTTTTCCATATTTTTTAAATGTATTAATTCATTTATAACGGGATATCTGTCGCAATATCTGCTGACCGTGGCAGTTACCGGCAAGATCAGCTTTGTGATACAGCTGATGCTCATGGACTGAGCACTCTGCAAATACCCCTTTACAACTGTCCAACATATATTTATGTTGGTCGGTCATAAAAGGGTTCATATTCAGTATCTACTGACAGAGAATTTCCCACTCAATCTAAACCTCTGGTTTGTGGCTCTGTAGAGACACAGAGGGTTGAATTATTATCACCTTTCAAACGGAAAACTGGCAGGGTTTTTTTGTTTTTCCCTTTCTGTGCCTCAATTATGAAGTGTCAATGTCCCAATATCGGTCAGCCACCATTGCTCTTAGCCTGCCTCCTGCCCCAGGTATATAACAAGCCCCCTGTCCCCAGTATATAGCTAGCCAGCCCGCAGTATATAGCCTGCCTCCTGCCCCAGTATATAGCCTGTCTCATGCCCCAGTATATAGCCTGCTTCATGCCCCCAGTATATAGCATGCCTCCTGCCCCAGTATATATCCTGCAGCCAGCCCCTAATATATATCCTGCCTCTGGTTCCCCCAGTATATAACTGCAGGCCCGGCGCCAGCACCCGGCTAACCCGGGCAAGTGCCGGGGCCCCGGGGTACTGGAGGGGCCCACTCGGGTCCCCGGATCTCCCCGGGTCAGCAGGACATCTGCCCCACTGCCCGGGAGATTCCTTCCCTCTCTCATCGTGATCTGTGTCCTCCGGACACACATCGCGATGAGAACATGTGCAGTCACTCACTGCTTTCCCCGGGAGGAGCTGCAGCATGAGAGGTTGAAGGACCTGTGATGACGTCATGGTTACATGACCTGCCGGGGAAAGCAGTGACCACACAGAGAGAGCTGCATCAGTGAGGTGAGGGGGAGACTTACAGGGGCCAGGGAATATACAGGAGGAGGAGGGGGGGGCAGTGTGTATACAGGAGGAGGAGGGGGGGCAGTGTGTATACAGGAGGAGGAGGGGGGGAAGTGTGTATACAGGGGGAGGGGGCAGTGTGTATACAGGGGGAGGGGGCAGTGTGTATACAGGAGGAGGAGGGGGGGCAGTGTGTATACAGGGGGAGGGGTGGCAGTGTGTATACAGGGGGAGGGGTGGCAGGGTGTATACAGGAGGAGGGGTAACAGTGTGTATACAGGAGGAGGGGGGCAGTGTGTATACAGGAGGAGGAGGGGGGCAGTGTGTATACAGGAGGAGGGGGGGCAGTGTGTATACAGCAGGAGGGGGGGCAGTGTGTATACAGGAGGAGGGGGGGCAGTGTGTATACAGGGGGAGGAGGGGCAGTGTGTATACAGGGGGAGGAGGGGCAGTGTGTATACAGGAGGAGGGGGGGCACTGTGTATACAGGGAGGGGGGTGGCAGTGCGTATACAGGGGGAGGGGTGGCAGTGCGTATACAGGGGGAGGAGGGGCAGTGTGTATACAGGAGGGGGGATGTGTACACGGGGATGGGGGGGCAGTGTGTCCACCCGGGGGAGGGGGGGGGTGCAGTGTGACTACTGGAGGGCGGCCCATAAATGGGCCCACTAGAGTTCTGTCGCCCAGGGGCCCACTAAAGCCTAGAGCCGGCCCTGTATAACTGGTCAGCCAATCCCCAGTATATAGGATGCCTCCTGCCCCAGTATAAAGCTTTCATCCGGCCCCCACCAAGTATATAGCCAGACCACTGCCACCCTGTATATAGCCTGCATCCTGCCCCCAGTATATAGCTAGTGAGCTAGCCCCTAGTATATAGGATGCCTTCTGCCTGATTATATAGCTTGCATCCTGTCCCCAGTATATAGCCAGTTAACCACCAGCATATAGCTTGCCTCCTGCCCCCAGTATATAGCCTGCCTCCAGTATATAGCCTGCCTCCTGCCCCCAGTATATAGCCAGCCAGCCCCCAGTATATAGCCTGTCTCCTGTCCCCCTGGTATATAGCTAGTCATCCAGTCCCCAGTATATAGGATGCCTCTTGCCCCAGAATAAGCCTGCATCCTGCCCCAAGTATATAGCCAGCCAGCCCTCAGTATATATCCTGCCTCGTGCCCCCAATATATAGATAGTAAGCCAGCCCCCAGTATATAGCATGTCCTCTGTTCACAGTTTATAGCCTGCCCACAGAATAAAGCCTGCATGTTGCCCCCCACTATGTAGCCAGCCTGCTGCCGCCTAATATATAGCCTGTCTCCTGTCCTCCAGTATATAGCCAGCGAGCCCCCTGCACAGCACATAAAAAAGACTCTGTCCTCACCTTTCCACAGGTTCTCTTCTTGCTGCCCGTCCACGACCAGCGCAGGTCCTCAGGGCATACTGACCTACTGATGTCAGCCACTTGCTGAAAGAATAGTGTGTGCACCGCCATCATACATGGCCTTAAAAAACTGTATGTGGAAATGTGAAAAAATGTGTACTGTGCACTAACAATTGAAAGAAGAGTAATAATAAATCAACCCCATTATTTTTCCTTTGTTGTAATACAGGCACAAGACATAGTCAGGTAAAGCACTGTTTTTTGTAGGTGGCAGCCATGTTTTTACTAGGAGTCAGCCAAATCCCTATTTGATGTGAAGGTCATCAGGGGGAATGCCCTGGGTGTATAGCTTACATATCAAAACACAAGGTGGGGGAATTTATCACTATTTTCTGCATGTTGAGTGTCTTTTTACCCTTAATCCATGGTGTCCCTTTTTTGCATCCAATTTTTCGTATACCTGGCTTTAATGCAAAATATGTGGCTTTTCTTGTGCCTACAAATCTGCATATCCCTAGAGTTTCAAAGTAGGAAATGAGATTTCACAGCAAAATATACCCAAACAGTCACAAATATTGGGGCAGATTTACTTACCCGGCCCTGTCATGATCCCGCGGTGCATTGTCCGTCGAGGATTCGGGTCTGCTGCAATTCACTAAGGTCATGCATCCAATTTCCTGCATGTGTCGCTTCCGCGCTGAGATCCGACAGAGTAGTCCGAATCCGTTGGGTTGTCCGACGTCCACGCCCCTGATTTCTGTCTCATGCCGGCACCGATGCACTACAATCCGATCGCGTCCGCCAAAAACCTGGGGCAATTCGGTGCAAAATGGAAATATTCGGGAAACCCGACGGAATCACTGTCCGCGGACTCTTAGTAAATGTGCCCCACAGTGTATTTAGAAGTTGTGCAGTTTAATCTGTGACATTTGGGGCACAAATCCTAATGATTACTGTGACAATATTAGTAGCGGCAAGGTTCATTGCACTTTGCTCAAATGTCACAATAAACACTGCAATAATCAAAGTGCAAGAAACGAATTGCATTAAAAAAAACAACAAAAAATTTGACGAACACAGTGATAAATCCCCTCTTCCCCCAAGATCTTTAAAAACTGGGTGAAATGCACCACTTCTTTTACAAATCTGTGAAACCCCCCTCCCCTGTAATATTTATGGAAATAAAATGTAGTTTATGAATAAATTAATATTTCAATATTTCAAACATCATAGAGAACTAAAGACTTTTTAAATGACAAATATAATAAATTTTTTGTGCTTGTTACTTTTTTTTTGTAAAAATACCAAACCGAGTCACAGTTATATGATTTCTGGTATTAGGATAATAAATTACAGGAGTATTATCGACTTTTATACCAATAAAGTAAATGTAAGCTCAAGACTTATCCTTTGTCATCTCCTATTATTTTTTTGAATTTTCTATCCGCTTTCAAATCACTGCAGTGGGGAATTGTTGTTGAAGGATTTACTAGTTTGTGTCACCTCAAATGGCACTTCAGAGATTTACCTAGTTTGTATTATTTTTCTGTTCCTTGCTGTTAAAAGTATGGATTTTTCTACCATTAAACTATTCTAAACATTCAACAGAAAATAGAAAAGAGCCACAGGACATTTTTTATCTGAACTCACTATCTGACAATTTGAAGTGACTCCCTCCCCCCACAAACACACGTAAGCATTATACAAGTGCAAAAAGCCATTATTTAAAAATGCTTACCACTGTACAGTCACATGGCATTTTTACACAGTATTTCTATTTGGCAGAAATAAAATAGTAAAAAGAAATATTTTAATAATTCTATTTTTGGACACTAACGAGTAAACAATGTTACTATAAAGGGGGTTATCTATTCTAAGACTATTCTGAAAGAATGGGAACTTCCTCATAGATTCACGCACCTTGACTGTGATAATCTTCTTAGATTTTTATCCATGACCTTCTAAAATCAATGTTTAAAATTATTCTATCTGTGAAGCAAATTGCTCTTCCTGGTCGCAAAATGTAATGTCCCATTCAATGTACAAGGAAGCTTGAAAAAATTTCAAATGCAGTACAATTCAGAAAAAAAGTAGTTGTGCCATTTCCTTTTGGCTTTAGCTTTGAAGTCCAAGTGACACATTACATTTAATATTTGCGTGAGTTTGTTACTGAGGTGTCAACTATTTTTAATTCTATGTTTCAATAACTTTGAAAATCTTTTCACTATTAATTATCATCCCATTCTGATTGCCATAATGTTTTTATACTTAAGTGTATGGAGCTGTGTAAGATGTCATGATGTTTCATTTGCATCATTTTAGGAACTGAAAGAGCTTTTCCTTACTTTAAATTCAAATTTCAATGGGTGTCAAAACAACAATTTGGATGTTATGCCACAAGCTGTACAGTCTTCACTGTATGAGATAATGATTTTTTACCTTCTGATAGACTGGGTGAACTAGGGTAAAAGGGTTTCTTTTAAAATTATTCTTTAAAGTGGGTGTTAGAATCCTAGGGGGTCTGAATGCTTATACAATATACTACATTCCAACTGGGTTGCATTACATTGCCAATATGGTGCACCTCCGACAGGGAAGATCCCCATTAAATATGGAAGCACACATGCATTGCCATTTACATGTCATGGTCATCCAGCAGGATGTTAGAAATTTTAACCATTCAACAATAACTGTGATCTTTTCCTTAGAACCTTTCAAAGTGATATCTAAAGAAGTGATTTTATTGCAATCAAAGTTGGTTGAAAAAGTGAGATTAATGTTAATGAAATTTATGTACTGCAAAGACTCAATTAATATTGTCTTGTCATAATCCCAAAAAAAGATCAAACCATCTTTGGATCTTCTGTACCACTTTAGAGATGAATTGAACAAAGGCAACTCATCTTTTTACTTAAAATATTCTACTTGCTTTACAGAACATACATGATATCTCTAAATACATGTTCCTGTTTGAGACTTGACATAGCCTTTCTTGCACACTTAACACCTTAAAATATTGATGTTCCAATTTCACCACAATACTATTAATCCACAAATACAAAGCGTATGTATAGATCATCCAACAATTGCAGCAGAACTGCACAAAACATACTCCTGAGAATGTCAGTATAAACAGTAGTCAAGCCCCATATTTCTAGATAAAACTTCTCGTAGTGAGTTAGTAAAGAAAAACCATAGGAATTTCATCCACCAAAGCAGAACCATGTCGGTTTTTCTTGTTCTTCAACTGTACACCCAGCGACTGTTTTATGGCTCTTTTCTGAAGTGCGGCTAGATTAATTACTGCTCCAAAGGATTTGATAAATCCACTTGTGCTGGTAATTAATCTACCAATGGTTCTCTGATGAGAAATAGCAGTCGCTGCACAATCACAATCAGGGCTTGATAGAAAGTTTTAGCAGCATTCTACAAGACATCTATCACTACACAATTCATAAATCCCATTTTTTAAAACTCAGCTTTAATTTTCAGTTTAACTGACATTATGCCTTCTTATTGCAGTTATCAAGAAGCCTCATTCCAAGTTGCTGGATTTTAGATATAGTTCATTACTAGTTTTCAATGCAATGACAATAAAAAAGTAATAAAGCAAATTATAATGCATGAAAAATGCTAATAATGTAAAGCTATATTTTTAATAAAAAGCCACTAAATTTTAACATTTTAAAACTGATAGACATCTGACAAACAGGAAGAACAAATACATGCAACTCCAGGCTGTACTCATGTCTGCAGTACTGCAGGTAATGTAAACATTTCAGTTTTCTATTCTGGAGATCAACAATAATCTAACAGAGGTATAACAATAACCAAATGGCAATAGTAAGCAGAAGTCCATCACATTGCAATTGGCTTGTCCTACAATAAAAAGGGCACTGGTCTATAAATATTGTGGAGGATATTTACCAGGCCCTCTGGGCCACGTCAGTGGTGTAGAAACCTTGAAATAATCGCAAATGCTAGTTTGTTGCTAGCACTTGCGATTATTTACCCCAATCTGTCACTTTCATGCCATTGGGGTATGAAGCAGCGTAAGGGAGGGGGGGGAGCGTTACTGTCCCCACAGCTGCACACGTATTCCAGTCGGCAAATTTTCACATGTGCCAGAAATAAACGCTGTGCAGGACTCGAAGGCTGAAGCCTCTTGATGTATCGGGCCGCAAAAGAGCAGTGGCTGGGCTATCATTAGAAATTTTCAAATCAAATTCATAACATATATAGTACAATCATACAATGAATAGATTAAAAATATTAACAATACTTTATTGTTTCCCATCATCCATGTAAAAGTTCTAAAAATAGCCCATATGCTGTATCATTTGCAAAGATGTTGACATAGAGATAAACTGAAGTGCCACTCTTGCTTATGAAGTTGTGGATCATTTTACTTTTCCCAAACATATATTATCTCAATCAGTTAAAACCCCCAAAACAATTTTGCAAGGTTTACATGATCAACACATCTAGGTGCTCTGGCAGTCTTAGATGTACTCAAGGTGATGTGGAATAACTAAGCCCCAACACTTTTGGCATTGAAATACCAAGTCAACAATGAACATCATGGTACGTGGATACAAGGAGTCAAACCAGGTTAAGTATACTTTTTTGTTTTGTCAACCCCTGCTTGGGCATAAGGTTACCTTGAAACACATTTAACTATAACATAAAAAATAGCAAAGTAGCCTTTCACTAATTGCGCTACGCATTGTCCAATGCTTTAAAGGCCTAAACTATCTTATTGTAAATTGTAGAAAAGCTCACTCTGCTCTACTAATGTTGTCACAATGTCATAGGTATGCATTCCTATGTATATTGTAAAGTCCTAAATAATCCTTACTCACCTGGCAGACGTCCTATCAGTATTATGGATTTATATCACTAAAGCAAAAAAATCCACCAAAAAGCTTCCATTCATTATGTACAGTGCAGACTTATGATACAACAGTAGATTTATTTCCATACCAACAAAGAGATTCCATTCAATGTCCAAATCAGCCTGATTGGCCAGACATCCCTTCATCACGTTGAGACAGTAGTTGGTACAAGGCTTCAAATAGGGCATCCCACTGCAGTATGGACAATAGAGCATCTTCAATAATGCTCGCAGACATCCTGAATTTGGGCTAAGCTGCAAAGATAGAAAAATGTAGTTGGTACAATGCATCGAATCAGGCTTCCCATAGCAATATGCACAATACAGCATCTTTAGTAAGTCATGGAGATTCTTAGAGCTGCAAAGATAGAAAAATGGGACAAACTTTTTTTCTTGAAAGTATTTACACATAGTGAAAGATTTGTTCATGTACTCTGTATCTATTTCATTGTGAATAGTGAAGCCAAATCCAATTTTTAATTCCTGTACTGGATTTGTTAGCAGCTTATGCTATTACCAATTTTCACCGCTGTCCTCTCAATTCAATGTTTAAAGGTTTTTCCAAAAAAAAACCTTCTCCAAGGGAGTTTTGTTTATAAGCCGTTCTACTCTACTCCAAAGTAGAACATGGTTTGTTGTAGTTTAACTTTCAAGTACAGATGCAACCTGCAACCGCATGTAATTATTGCTGTCAGGACGTGATTTATTCTGGCACTCGAAGGGGAACTTTCAATTTGAACTTGAGAATACGTTCTAATATCCATTTGTTTTTTTTGATTGAAATTTGTAAACTCTTGATAATTGGCTCGAAATTTATTTAACAGTTCTCAGATCCTCCATTTAGACAATGGTTTTCTGCTATTTGTGATAAGAGTTTCAAAAGGACTAGCAACAAAAAATGAAGTAGGCAGAGATCTCAGAATTATTTAATAAGCTTTGACTTTTATCTCCATATTATTTTATTTCCAGCCCCCCCCCATGAATATGTGATCTTAAGATAACACATAAAGCTGATGTGTGTGTGTCAGCTAAAGGAATCTGTACTGTCACATTTACAATAACAAAATTTAACAAAATTTACAATAACAAAATCACCTTGAGAAAGGCAGCAATGTTTGACTTGCTGAGGGGAATTACTGAGGTAGAAGAGAAATGAGAACCATGACAGAGACACCTGTTTGTGACTTTCAACATCTTTGTCAAGGTTCTCATTTACCCCTTCCACATGAATTCTTTTTTAGAATGTTTGTGGCTAATTGAAGAGAAATCAGCTCCCTCTTTTCCTCCTCCTTCATGCTGTAGGCGTGGCTCTGGAGTGCACTTATGAATATTTTGGACTCAGCAATCAGGAATATGGAGATAGGAGGAGGATTTGCATATATGATGAGATTTGGGAACAAAATGTGTAAGTTCAAATGCATAAGTAGAAATAATGTAGGGACGGTTGCACTAGTTTCTAATAGCAGTTTCTAAAAATGTGTTTATTTATTTACATATATACAAATTCTGTGGGGTTTAATATGTGAGTGGTCCCCTACTTAAGAACACCCAACTTACAGAAAACCCCTAGTTACAACCGGACCTCTTGTAATTGGTAATTTACTGTACTTTAGCTCTAGGTTACAATAAACACCTGTTACAGTTATCACAGGTGTCTGTAATTAAGCTTTATTGTTATTCCTGGTTCTTATGACAATCCAACATTCTTAAAATCGAATTGAGACCAAAAGAAATTGTCTGGAGTTACAATTATAAAATATACAGTCCCGACTTACATACAAATTCAACTTAAGAACAAACCTACAGAACCTATCTTGTATGTATCCTGGGGACTGCCTGTACTGTCAATTAAAAACAATGCCCCATTCTATTTTGTTGTAGTTAAGAGCAGTTATTTGCACTTGAAATTTTGCACAGCCACCCCCTCTGACTTGGGAAACGTCAAAGACCATGCACTTTCAGCCATGCACCTTCCAATTATTTGCCAACAAAATACTCAACAATCTAAGCACCAAACTACAGGAGCCATTGTCTATTGTGGCAGTTAACCTTGCAGCATGAAGCAACAAATCACAGCTCAGTTTCTTTATTGCTACAAGTCATTAATATGAGCTCTGATTGGTTGTTACTGAGACAAGCAGAGCAGAGAGAAGCAAGAATTTTAGACATGAAAACAAGAGCTGCTTCCGCAAGGGCCACTGAAACATCTCAGCTTGTAGATAACTAAAGGCAGAATAATACATAAATGGTAGAAACTTGTGGACAGAGTGAAGGATTGTAGTTTGAAATTGGTTTTAGCTTAATTGGTTTTGTTCCTAATGTTTCAGCCACAAACAGTGGATGAATTTACATGGAGCCTTTATGATGGCATATGGAGTCTTATATTATAGAGCATGTATACTGCCATATGGTGCCTAATTACCATTACCATAAGTTATTACAGAGGTCTTCTCCTGGGAAGATACACAACCTACAGTAAACAAGAAATTGACTCATGTCTAAAATCATTGGTGTATAGGAACCCATAATTTAGATACAACACAGAAATTGTTGGTGCCATATATCAGTTGTGTGAATCTTCTAATCTTAATCTGATATCAAAGTATACAAACAACTACTTACTTTAACAAGATTTTTGGTCATTAAACAGTTGGTCTAATGTGTCATCATATACAGTAGTTAATATTTTCCTTTTTAAATGTAGTAAACATTTTGATTTTATGTTGATTTTACCTATGGATGGATATAAACACACTGCTGGGTATCTAAACTTTAGAAGCATTAAGTAATTGCGATTTGAAGTAAGCTATTATAATTTTTATAATATCCTAACTGATTAAGTAATTTTGCTGTGTACACTGAGAGAAATGATTTAGCAATGAGCTGCTGAGAGAGGTAGAAGGGGAAGGGAACATTAATTTATAAACCACCAACACCTCTTTCTTTATGCCGTTTAAAACAGCAACACTTTATTTGTTAACTTGATAAACAATGCAAGTAAAATTGATAGTACTCTTACTTTGGATCAGTCCTTTTAAGAGAATAAATTACATGTTTTCGGCTTTCCACACTGCAGCAGGGCTTAGTTCACTGTGGCAAAGGCTGTTAATGCCTCGGTGAACTAAGGCAGGAATAAGTAGCAGCCAACGGAGCCGGAAGGGGCTTCTGTAACGTAGGCAGGAGCCTCAGAGGCTCATTAGCATTTTAAAATGGCATTTTTCATGACAAATGAGCCAATAACAGCTAAATGAAGAATGGATCCTGTTTAAGGGGGCACATGCCGGTGTGTAATTATGCTTGGGTTCGAACCACTAAATCCATTTGGTTGATTTCTTTTAAAGTGACCCAAGAAAAAAACACGGCCCTGTGCTATAGTTTGAATTGTCAGGCATTGGTCAGGGGCAGCAAATTGTAAGCTTACTGACTTTTATATTCATCTTATACAAGCTTATTTTTAAGTATATGGTCGCGCACCACATTTGGATTTCCCCCTTCCTCAGTTACAAATTGCATAAAACTGTATAGAAAAACATACACAACACCCTGATAAGAAGACCACTGCTTAAAGGTCTTTGGGGTTTTCAATCCTATCAGGCTGAAAATGAAGGTAACATGTACTTTGCGCAAGTGATGGATAAGTTACTAGCCTCAGCATTAATACTGTTAAGGTTTGGAGGACGTCCCAAACAGCACTCTAACTGCAGCAAGGAAAGGATTGTCACATGACCTATGCAATGTAAAGGTCTAAACACAAGACGACCGAGGTAATGGTCAAATGCATGTGTCGCCACCAGGGGAAAAAAAGAAATGAAAGCCCTGGCGGTGTAGGGTACTCAACGGAGTGGGTGTCACTCCAAAGGAGTAAGTGCAATCATTGCAGTTAAAGGAAAATAGTTACCAAATATGTGTAGGTGATCTCAGGGAGCCCGGAGGATGCCCCACGCGTATCGCCGCAAATCGCGGCTTCCTCAGGGGTGCCCAAATGAGGCGGCGTCTATGTTTAAATACCTGAGATGTGAGTGGGATCCCGCACGGCCGGTGTGCGGCTCGGGTGTCATGGCGGCACCCATGCGGTCACGTGCTCGGCTGAGCACGTGATCCAGAAAACGTCACATCCGGTGACGTGGGTCCTTATGACCGCGCATGCGCACTCGCGTAATACGGACAGTCATGGGAGTAAATGAAGGTATTATATTCTACTATTGTGCAGATTGTGCCTAGGAGTATTTAAGAACGTGAAAAATGTAAGAAAAGGGGAAAAAAAGGGGGGAAAAAATGGGAAAAAAATAACCGTGAGAGAATCTTTGTGAAGCTATAGACGCGAAGTATTGGCAGTAAGGCCATACCAATGAAATGTGGACGGTAAGTCAGTAGAGATATATATTCTTTGGAATGTTAAAAACAGTATTGTGGGGAAAGCTTGACCCTTAATAAAGTGCATGGAGAATGATGAGCAATTAGATAAATAAATGACTAAAGTGACAGTGCAGCAGCAAAAACAGAAATTGCAGCAGGACACACAATGCATAAATTTATATCCCTAAAAACCATATAAAACCGTAAAGAAACCTTGGAGTAACCTAAAAGGAGCCTAAAAGGCCAAAAAGAAAAACAAATGTGCATACATAATATAATCTGGACAAATATCGAAGTCCTTATGGACCCACTCACACACCCAATACATACCCGCATGGGCCCATGCACAGACACACCAACATGCACACACAGCCGACCGAGAATAATAAGAGCCGTGTAATAAGTTGGGAACAGACACCCTAGTCCCGTTTAGGGGTAATGGATATGGTAGATTTCTTTTTCTTCTCATGTGTGTCACGGAGGACCGGACCAGAGGGACAGAAGAGTCGAGGAACGGAGTTTTAGGAGGTTTTGTCTGTTGAGACATGTAGAGTAAATAAAATATTAACAAAAGAAAAAACAAGACGAACATATGGGGAGCCGGGCCGTGATAAAAAGGGGAAAGAAGAAAGAGAAGGAAAGAAAGAGTGAAAGAGAGAGAAAGGGAGAAAAAAACAAAAGAATGGGGAAGGGGGGTAGGGGAAGGGGAGGGAAAGAAGGGGAAGCAAAAAAGGGGAAAAAAGGAAGAAAAAGGAAAAAGAAAAAAGGGAAAGAGGGAACAGGGAAAAAAAAGGCAGGCGAGGGAGAGTAGGAAAGAGGGGAGGGAAGGAGAAGAGGGGCAGGGGGGAGGGGAAGGGTAAAAGGAAAAGGGGGGGAAGAAGGAAAAAGGGGTTCCAAAGTGAATGGAGGAGAAATAATGAACGTGCCCTGGGTGAAAGAGTCACAACTGGAACGGGACAGGTGAAGTGTGGGGAGTGCCGAGCCATAAGTGAATGGCCTGGAGTGAGAAGTGGGGAAGGGGATCCCAAAAAGGGGGGGGGGGGAGAAGGAGAAAGGGACGTGAAAACAGTGAAGCATACGTGAAAAAATACGAGTAAGGGTCAAGAGGAACACCAGAAGATGACCAAAAGTGAAAAAAAAAAAAAAAAAGGTGTGGAAGTGTAAAGTGAAAGTGCAGTGAAAATATTAAATAACCATGCCTGTGATGGAAATCGATAGTGGTTAACATAAAATACTCACTTCTTATAAAAGCCAGAAAATAGCAGGTCTTCATTCATACCATGTGGAGCCACGGAACTCAAATTGAAGATCCACTTTGCCTCCAAGCGTAGGAGAGCTGACGTGATCTCACCACCCCGTATATTTGGTTGAACCTTATCCAGGCCTATGATCTGTAGGCCTGCAGGGTTTCCCCGATGGATTTGGAGGAAGTGTTTCGCCACGGTGGAAAGCTGTTTGCCATTGGACAGATCTTGTGTCGCATTATTGATGGTAGAGATATGCTTCTGAATTCTCTTACGTAACTCCTGACCCGTTTGCCCCACATAGAGTTTGGGGCACGGGCAGAGCAGACCATAGATAACGTTACGGGTACGGCAATTAATGTATGACCTTAATTGTATGCTCCTAGAGTTGGTTGGATTCACAAAATTTGTACCACGCAACACTAGGGGGCAAACTGTGCAATTACCACAAGGGTAGGAACCCGTCAGCCGCTGGCCTCGTCCCAGTGGTGTGCACGGCCTCTGAAAATGACTTCTAGTCAGACTGTCCCGTAAATTTCTGGCCCGTCTGGCTATCATCCTGGGATTGGTGGTAATATGTAGTTCTAATCTCGGGTCGCTTTGGAGGATACCCCAATTTTTTTGTAGCAATTTGTATATGTCTGGCCACTGATTGTGGTATGCTGTTATAAGGCAAGGTTTGCCATCTGAGGCTCTGGGCTTAGATGCAAAAGTGTCTTTTCTGGGGGTTTGGTTTGCCCGCATGTAGGCCCTAGAGATTACTTTTTTGGGGTAAGCTCGTTCCTCAAAGCGTCGGGTGAGCTCTTCTGCATGTCGTGAAAATTCTTTTTGTGTAGTACAGTTCCTTTTGACCCGTAGAAATTGTCCGATCGGGATTCCGTTCTTCAAATGGCGGGGATGGAAACTCTGGTAATGTAGCAGGCTGTTCGTTGCAGTCTCTTTTCTGTATAGTGTTGTCTCCACATGCTTCTGGTGAATTGAGATGCGTAGATCCAGGAAATTGACCTCTGTCTGGGAAAAGACTGGAGTTAAGCGGATCTGCCAAGGATTAGCATTCAATTGTTCCACAAAGGACTGACAGGTCTCGAGCGTACCCCTCCAAAGAACGAGCACGTCAACGATGTAGCGATACCAACCGATGACGTGCCGCTGGAAAGGTCCGGATGGGTACACGCTGGTCTCCTCCCACCAACCTAAAAACAGGTTGGCGTAGGAGGGGGCACAGCGTGCACCCATCGCGGTGCCCGAGACCTGTCTGTAATATGTCCTGTCAAAAATGAAATAGTTGTGTCTCAAGACAAAACTTAAAAGATCCAGTAGAAAAAGGTTATGTCTTACATCCCCCACCTGTCCCTGTCGCATATAAAAAGCCACCGCATCTATACCAACCTCATTTAAGATGTTGGTATAGAGTGATTCGACGTCCATGGAAATAATCCAGACTTCTTCTTCTATGGTCGTCAATTCTAGTTGTTCCAACCGGTTCAATAAGTGTGTGGAATCCCGGACGTATGAGGTCAATTTCGTGACTCGTTCCTGGAGGAAGAAATCAATGTAAATGCAGGCTTTCTCTGAGAGACTGCCAATCCCCGCCACGATAGGTCTACCTGGGGGGTTCTCCAGGGTCTTGTGTACCTTCGGCAGCATGTACAAGGTGGGAGTTACTGGACTTTTTACAGTGAGGAAATCCTTTTCTCGTCGGGAAATGATACCCTGTCCCCATGCTGCCTCGATGAGTCGGTCTAATTTGGCTTTGAAAGTAATCGTGGGATCTGAAGGCAAAGAAGAGTAGTAACGCTGATTCAATAGCTGCCGTTTGGCCTCTGATATATATTGCTCGGTAGGCCACAAGACTACGTTCCCCCCTTTGTCCGCTCCTTTTATAATAAAATTGGTGTTATTACGTAAATTTGTGATTGCTTGGCGTTCGGCTCTGGTCAAGTTTTCGTGTTTCCACGGATCCTCCTTGAGTTCTTTGATGTCCCGAACCTCCGTTTGTTTCCAGCAATACAGATCTTTTTCGACTGCATGGTTCGGGACATCAAAGAACTCAAGGAGGATCCGTGGAAACACGAAAACTTGACCAGAGCCGAACGCCAAGCAATCACAAATTTACGTAATAACACCAATTTTATTATAAAAGAAGCGGACAAAGGGGGGAACGTAGTCTTGTGGCCTACCGAGCAATATATATCAGAGGCCAAACGGCAGCTATTGAATCAGCGTTACTACTCTTCTTTGCCTTCAGATCCCACGATTACTTTCAAAGCCAAATTAGACCGACTCATCGAGGCAGCATGGGGACAGGGTATCATTTCCCGACGAGAAAAGGATTTCCTCACTGTAAAAAGTCCAGTAACTCCCACCTTGTACATGCTGCCGAAGGTACACAAGACCCTGGAGAACCCCCCAGGTAGACCTATCGTGGCGGGGATTGGCAGTCTCTCAGAGAAAGCCTGCATTTACATTGATTTCTTCCTCCAGGAACGAGTCACGAAATTGACCTCATACGTCCGGGATTCCACACACTTATTGAACCGGTTGGAACAACTAGAATTGACGACCATAGAAGAAGAAGTCTGGATTATTTCCATGGACGTCGAATCACTCTATACCAACATCTTAAATGAGGTTGGTATAGATGCGGTGGCTTTTTATATGCGACAGGGACAGGTGGGGGATGTAAGACATAACCTTTTTCTACTGGATCTTTTAAGTTTTGTCTTGAGACACAACTATTTCATTTTTGACAGGACATATTACAGACAGGTCTCGGGCACCGCGATGGGTGCACGCTGTGCCCCCTCCTACGCCAACCTGTTTTTAGGTTGGTGGGAGGAGACCAGCGTGTACCCATCCGGACCTTTCCAGCAGCGCGTCATCGGTTGGTATCGCTACATCGTTGACGTGCTCGTTCTTTGGAGGGGTACGCTCGAGACCTGTCAGTCCTTTGTGGAACAATTGAATGCTAATCCTTGGCAGATCCGCTTAACTCCAGTCTTTTCCCAGACAGAGGTCAATTTCCTGGATCTACGCATCTCAATTCACCAGAAGCATGTGGAGACAACACTATACAGAAAAGAGACTGCAACGAACAGCCTGCTACATTACCAGAGTTTCCATCCCCGCCATTTGAAGAACGGAATCCCGATCGGACAATTTCTACGGGTCAAAAGGAACTGTACTACACAAAAAGAATTTTCACGACATGCAGAAGAGCTCACCCGACGCTTTGAGGAACGAGCTTACCCCAAAAAAGTAATCTCTAGGGCCTACATGCGGGCAAACCAAACCCCCAGAAAAGACACTTTTGCATCTAAGCCCAGAGCCTCAGATGGCAAACCTTGCCTTATAACAGCATACCACAATCAGTGGCCAGACATATACAAATTGCTACAAAAAAATTGGGGTATCCTCCAAAGCGACCCGAGATTAGAACTACATATTACCACCAATCCCAGGATGATAGCCAGACGGGCCAGAAATTTACGGGACAGTCTGACTAGAAGTCATTTTCAGAGGCCGTGCACACCACTGGGACGAGGCCAGCGGCTGACGGGTTCCTACCCTTGTGGTAATTGCACAGTTTGCCCCCTAGTGTTGCGTGGTACAAATTTTGTGAATCCAACCAACTCTAGGAGCATACAATTAAGGTCATACATTAATTGCCGTACCCGTAACGTTATCTATGGTCTGCTCTGTCCGTGCCCCAAACTCTATGTGGGGCAAACGGGTCAGGAGTTACGTAAGAGAATTCAGAAGCATATCTCTACCATCAATAATGCGACACAAGATCTGTCCAATGGCAAACAGCTTTCCACCGTGGCGAAACACTTCCTCCAAATCCATCGGGGAAACCCTGCAGGCCTACAGATCATAGGCCTGGATAAGGTTCAACCAAATATACGGGGTGGTGAGATCACGTCAGCTCTCCTACGCTTGGAGGCAAAGTGGATCTTCAATTTGAGTTCCGTGGCTCCACATGGTATGAATGAAGACCTGCTATTTTCTGGCTTTTATAAGAAGTGAGTATTTTATGTTAACCACTATCGATTTCCATCACAGGCATGGTTATTTAATATTTTCACTGCACTTTCACTTTACACTTCCACACCTTTTTTTTTTTTTTTTCTTTTTTTTTTTCACTTTTGGTCATCTTCTGGTGTTCCTCTTGACCCTTACTCGTATTTTTTCACGTATGCTTCACTGTTTTCACGTCCCTTTCTCCTTCTCCCCCCCCCCCCTTTTCGGGATCCCCTTCCCCACTTCTCACTCCAGGCCATTCACTTATGGCTCGGCACTCCCCACACTTCACCTGTCCCGTTCCAGTTGTGACTCTTTCACCCAGGGCACGTTCATTATTTCTCCTCCATTCACTTTGGAACCCCTTTTTCCTTCTTCCCCCCCTTTTCCTTTTCCCCTTCCCCTCCCCCCTGCCCCTCTTCTCCTTCCCTCCCCTCTTTCCTACTCTCCCTCGCCTGCCTTTTTTTTCCCTGTTCCCTCTTTCCCTTTTTTCTTTTTCCTTTTTCTTCCTTTTTTCCCCTTTTTTGCTTCCCCTTCTTTCCCCCCCCTTCCCCTACCCCCCTTCCCCATTCTTTTGTTTTTTTCTCCCTTTCTCTCTCTTTCACTCTTTCTTTCCTTCTCTTTCTTCTTTCCCCTTTTTATCACGGCCCGGCTCCCCATATGTTCGTCTTGTTTTTTCTTTTGTTAATATTTTATTTACTCTACGCACTTCCAGGTATCATTCATGGAACCCATTGATCCCATTTTCCTCCTATTGCTACATGTCTCAACAGACAAAACCTCCTAAAACTCCGTTCCTCGACTCTTCTGTCCCTCTGGTTCGGTCCTCCGTGACACACATGAGAAGAAAAAGAAATCTACCATATCCATTACCCCTAAACGGGACTAGGGTGTCTGTTCCCAACTTATTACACGGCTCTTATTATTCTCGGTCGGCTGTGTGTGCATGTTGGTGTGTCTGTGCATGGGCCCATGCGGGTATGTATTGGGTGTGTGAGTGGGTCCATAAGGACTTCGATATTTGTCCAGATTATATTATGTATGCACATTTGTTTTTCTTTTTGGCCTTTTAGGCTCCTTTTAGGTTACTCCAAGGTTTCTTTACGGTTTTATATGGTTTTTAGGGATATAAATTTATGCATTGTGTGTCCTGCTGCAATTTCTGTTTTTGCTGCTGCACTGTCACTTTAGTCATTTATTTATCTAATTGCTCATCATTCTCCATGCACTTTATTAAGGGTCAAGCTTTCCCCACAATACTGTTTTTAACATTCCAAAGAATATATATCTCTACTGACTTACCGTCCACATTTCATTGGTATGGCCTTACTGCCAATACTTCGCGTCTATAGCTTCACAAAGATTCTCTCACGGTTATTTTTTTCCCATTTTTTCCCCCCTTTTTTTCCCCTTTTCTTACATTTTTCACGTTCTTAAATACTCCTAGGCACAATCTGCACAATAGTAGAATATAATACCTTCATTTACTCCCATGACTGTCCGTATTACGCGAGTGCGCATGCGCGGTCATAAGGACCCACGTCACCGGATGTGACGTTTTCTGGATCACGTGCTCAGCCGAGCACGTGACCGCATGGGTGCCGCCATGACACCCGAGCCGCACACCGGCCGTGCGGGATCCCACTCACATCTCAGGTATTTAAACACAGACGCCGCCTCATTTGGGCACCCCTGAGGAAGCCGCGATTTGCGGCGATACGCGTGGGGCATCCTCCGGGCTCCCTGAGATCACCTACACATATTTGGTAACTATTTTCCTTTAACTGCAATGATTGCACTTACTCCTTTGGAGTGACACCCACTCCGTTGAGTACCCTACACCGCCAGGGCTTTCATTTCTTTTTTTCCCCTGGTGGCGACACATGCATTTGACCATTACCTCGGTCGTCTTGTGTTTAGACCTTTACATTGCATAGGTCATGTGACAATCCTTTCCTTGCTGCAGTTAGAGTGCTGTTTGGGACATCTTACCTTTTAGGTGAATTCTGGGGGGCCCCATTGCAGGTTGTTTGACACTATCGCATGTCAGCACCTGCTATGTTTTTTCACGAAGACAGTCTATCTGTACTCTCGTGTTTTAAATGTTTTTATTTCTTGTCCAATTGAGTTTCCTGTTTTTGTATTGTAATTTACTAATAAATATTGAAACTATTAATTAATTTTTGGCTGCTTGACATATGTTGCTTGTGCCTTTTTCATATGTTATTTGCATATGTGTAGCCGTACATATTCCCTATTATAATTGATTTAGGGTTGGATTCTGCTGCTTTTCAGCAAGGTTTGGAGGACATCTCCCGTGACAGCTGAGTGTCTGTATTATTACTTACTTTTACAAATCATGTATACTGGAGTATAAGCCAAGTTTTTCAGCACAAAATATCGGCTTATACTCGATCACCTTTCCGGCGCCCGCCACAGGTCTGTTCGATCCGGCTGGCAGCGGCAGGTCCGTGCAACATCACAGGCTCTGACTTCAGCCGCAGCTGCAATAGTATTGTTCGTGCCAGCAACCGGCGCACACTCTGATGTCAGAGCTGTGCACCGTGCAGAACTGCCGCTGCTGGACAGATCAAACAGAAGACCTGTGGGGGGCACACTTAGTTTTTTTATATGAATTGAGCAAACTGGGCTGGCTGGTTGTAAAACGGGATAGGGAGCTGCTGGCTGCAATATACTGGGGGCTGCTATATGCTGGGGGGTGGCTGGCTGTAAAACGGGGCAGGGGCTGCTGGCTGCTATATACTGGGGGTGCAGGCACTGGCTGCTATATACTGGGGGGCAGGCACTGGCTTCTATATACTGGGGGGGCAGGCACAGGCTGCTATAAACCGGTGGCAGGCACTGGCTGCTATAAACTGGGGGGCAAGCACTGACTGCTATATACTAGGAAGGCTGTGACCAATGCATTTTCCACCCTAGGCTTATGCTCTAGTCAATAGATTTTCACAGTTTTTTGTGGTAAAATTAGGGGCCTCAGCTTATATTCGGGTCAGCTTATACTCAAGTACATATGGTATATGAAAGGAGTCCACACAGGGAGCTTCTGGCTCTCAGAATACCCCTTAAATATTTGGAGTTTCCAGTAATAACTGATTGAATGGGATCTGACAGCAGTGTTCTGAATCACACCCAGAGCTTGGGGCTATGATTGATAGGTCGCTCTGCGGGGTCTAGTTACCTTGGCTGTGTGTTCTGGGAATTCTGTGTAGGTTCAATTGGAGCCAATGTGAGTTAAGTGATGGACTGCCAGGCCTATCAACTTCTGGGTCAGAGTCCAGTGCTGGTTTTACTTAGACTGGTTATACTATTGTAATGAATGTGTTTATACCTTCTCTATTCTGCTGTACCTGTATTTGACCTCTTATTTCATTTTTTACAAAGTTATCTTTGTATTTGACTCAGATATCATTGTGTCTGTTTTTATGTCTGTCTTTTTATCTCTCTCTGTTCTTTTTTCTCACTTTCTGAGCACTTACTCAGAGTATGGACTGTTGTCTAATTGTCAGCTGCAGGTTGGTGTAGTACGGACAAGTAGGCAGGGGTAGGGGGTTGTAGTTAGCTCAGGGCCTGCACCATTTCTCTACCTTGACATTTCGACTGTCTCATCCTTTTGCATCTATCATTTAAATAATTGGCAGGGCAATAATAACAACCTTTGGACTTTAATTTTCTCGATTAGATACAACTATATGGTATATGGTATGTGTATATAGCATTTGCCTTATTCTTTTTAAAAAGCTAAGAATATAATATGTAAAACAACATAAATTAGGGGCAAAATCTATTGCATGCATGGCCTGAAAGAAAGCACAAACAGAAACTAATCCAAATTTGTAAGGTTGCTTGTTTACAACAAGGTAAAACTAGAAAATAGCACAAGACAAAAATATTGTGCTTGAGATTTGTAATACAGCTCATATCTTCAGTGACCTTGTATAATATTTATTTCTAGCACAAATGTGTTGTACCTTATTTAAATTCTTTTCAAAGAGAACTGTGCCAAGTCATGTGCATACAGCTTTCTCCTTCTGAACATAAGGCCGATGTTTAGAACTCAACTGCATTCAGAAGAGCAAAAGGGCATGAAAATAATATCACTGATGTTGAGAAGGATATAAAGCAGAAAGTTGGGATTAATTGTTGATTTATTTTCACACTTTCATGTTTGTTTTTCATCATATGCACTATGGGGGATATTTATCAAGGCTTGAACACCAGTTTTTGTGCTATTTCTTCCTTTATGCCACCTCCATGCCAATTGGGCATGGAGGAGTATGAAGGGGTTCCACACAGAGGAAGATTTGGCTATAGCTTAAAGCATAGAATTGTTGATGAGCACAGCAGAGCACCACATACATCAGGAGGCTGAAACCTCCTTATATACAGTATTGGGTGGGGGGGGGGCATCATATGCTGGCATATGGCATTGGTGATAAACAATTGAAATGCTTGGGAATTATATGAGATCAGGCCAACACTTCTAAATAATTGTTACGTACATGTTGCTTGCTGGTATTTTATTGGCCTCTAAGGCTATTTCCAGATTAAAGTGTAAAGAAGTTTGCTTTGTTACTCTTCATCTTTGCTGGTCATGTCCAGATAAGATTGTAATGAGTTCCCTAGCTTTTAAGTGAATACTGTTACATGAAATTATGTCATGAAGTCATATTCTATGTGCAGCCACCAACCAGAGCCAAGTTAATGGTGGATCCCATTGCACCATTGAAGCTGGACATTCAGCTTTTATGTGCCTTTTGCCAAGTGGAGGCACCATCTCAGGTCTACACTTGTTCCACTTTATGTGGTTTGGAATCTCTAAAGTTTACCATTTTCATGGAGACTTTCTCGCTTTCCATCTCTCGTATAAAGGATGTAGGGAGAGGCACTCTATTCTGTGCTTAGACATCCTGTTCCTATAGGATGTAGTTACACCAGATTTTGAAATCCCTTCAATTTTATTTGCCTTTTTACCATGAATTGCATTTTAAAAGAAAGTCTTACACCACAAACAGCTCCACACTTCATGATTATGATGAATTTCAGGCCACTTTGTATTTAATTCTTTAAATTGTACATGCTTCATCTGTATTTAGCCATGTACATTATTCCTAAATGTGTAAGTCTAGACATTTTTATTAAAAAAAAAAACTTACTTCTACAAAACACAATACGAATCACCAATGAACATCCTTTTATATCTGACTTTGCATAAAATATCAATAGGATAGCTAAATAATAAAAACATTAGCACACTGAGTAATGAAGAGGCATTTATACTCTTGGTATTTTTTCAGGTTCACTTCAGAAACAAAATTAAATAATACAGACGTTATAGAGCTGAAAATTTTAAATAGTTTTTTTTTATGTTTAACTTCTAAACTTTGTTAGTAGCAACCCTAACTGCAAAGTTCAGGTTCATGCAAAATTTTCAGGTTTGGGTTCCCATACCCAGTTCCGAATTTCAGTCAAAAGTTCGAGTCCAGTTTCAGCTTAAGAAGCACACCTTTATCACAGACAGCAGGTATTAACTCTTTGGTGGCTTTGCCACTTACATGCCCGCAACCCGTATGCTCCACCATTTTGCCAGGGAACATTTCTTCTGCTGAAATGTATGCGCCAGGTTGATTTAGATGCCACTAATGGAGGGTTCTGGTTCAGGTTTGGCGCTCATCACTAGCCATAAGAGAAACTACCAAAGCAGTGGTTTAGCCACTGGGACACAGTCACAAGCTTTTACCCCACTTAACAATAGACTCAGAAATTAAATATCCATTCTAGAATTACCTTCTTGCAAGTGAGCAAGAGTCACATTTGGTCTGAGCCTGGAAGAGGAGCCTCACTTCATACTCTTAAGTCCCTATCTTAAAGTAAAATAATATGCCTTGCTGTCAAGTTCTGTCATGTAACTCCTATATTCTATTTGACCTTTATATGCAGCATGGGTACTAAACCAGAAAAGCTGAAAAAGGCTGTTTTACTTCATAAAATTCCACTTTTCTTTCCCCTAAACAGTACTGTGAAATACAAATCTAGAAACTGAAATAAAGCTCTAGAGGGTAGAAAGTAGAATTGCATTAAAACATCGCAATTGCCAATTTTGGCCAATTCATATAGAATTTATTCCATTTTTTGGCATGGAAGACAAGGAATGACTTGAGGATTTACACAAGATCATTGTTGCTTATCAGCTGAGTAATTTTAATGTTAGCACTTAATTATACATTGTACTAGAATATTGCAGTTTTATGGGCTTCCACAACAAACTTTTATTGATGTGCCTTTTTTTTGTTGTACTGCCAATATCATTGTTTATCTAAAGGAGTAGAACGGGAAATTAAAAGGTTTCCAAAAAAATGCCTCAAACTACACCTTTTGTTACAGGATTATCTTAGATGATAGCTTATTATTATGATGGCCCTGAAGCATGAAGGTTGTAAAGCACCAAAGCACAATAGAGCTGTACGTATGGTATTCTGCATATTGCTAATGTTCATTCATTAGGCTATTAGACTTTTTTATTGCACCAAACAGTTGCAGCTGAATATTTCATAGCGCCACAATTCACAGAACAATATTTTATCAACTCTTTAATATTCTACATTATATGCTTATATTGTTCCCACAAGGCATTAAAGTTGGCATAGAGATAAATAAGAAGCATACTTTGTTTAAAACCCATATCTATAACTTACAGTCTTTTTTTCTCCTGTGCAGCCATTAATTGCTCTATAATAGACTATCGCTGCATCTCAGTTTAATGTAACGAATGAAACATCTGTTGGGCTGACTAGATATAAGTTCACTTGGAGCCTAACAAATCTCCTGTCGTCACACGTGCATGCTCTGTGGGGGGGAGGTACATTTACAATATAGGAAATGTTTAATGAAATGTAAAAATATTGTCTCACGTTTAAAGAGAACCCGTCAGGGAAATTAACCCTTAAAACTTAATATATAATCATAAACTGACATTAGAAAGCATTGTCCCTTCATTGTCTCTCTACATGCCTGTAAACTTAAGCAATCAGGTGCCAAAACTGTATGGAAATGACCTGAGAGATGTCCAATGAGTCATTAGCATATTAAGCTGTCCAGCTAATTCATGAGTGGGAGGCACAGCCGCAACCCCCAGTGCTTGACTGACAGCTTGTAAAATGATGTGAGGTATAAGGGTGTAATGGCTCTCTATGTGCTTCCTGGTGCCCCCTGCAGCCTGTGTGTGTATCAGATACTCCTGATCAGATACATCAGAAGAAGTACCCTTAACAGCTGCCGTAAAAACCCGATACGGCAGTCATTAAGGGGTTAAACATATATACCTACGTAAACACGGTATTGCACCCTTAAAGGGTTGCCCACTTTACCTCATGTTTTTGTTAAGTCTGTGTAAGTCTGGGGGGGGGGGGGGCAGGATGTTATGCCATTTACCAATATATATCTATTCAAAGTTCTACACAGATTTTCTGAAGTAAAAATAAGTCTAAAGCCCCTGGTTTAGAAAAGCCTTTTACTACATCAGCAGCCATTCCTCTCCACAAAATGGCTACAGAGTATTATATTACTTATGGTCAGTTAGAGTTCATATGACCCTTTATCTACGGCAGTTTTAGGGAAAGGAATGTCTGGATGATGAGGTAAAAGTATAACTGAACCAGGTCTTTTTATTTACATATGAACAGAACTTTTGTAGAACTTTTAGTAGATGTATATTGGTTATTACTTAATATCCTGCCCCCACAATTACACACCCATTACAAGAATATGAGATAATAAGAGGAAACAATTCAGAATTATCATACACACTTCTAAAGACACCATTCATGTTGCATGTCATAAATTGTAGGGCTATTATTAGATCACAGCTGTCTGAGAGCAGGTTTGTTGTAATCATTGCACTATATCACTTAGTACAACTAGTAAACCACAAGGAGATTTATGATTGATGCTTTTGCACTTTATTGTTTGCTGCTCTCATGCAAGGCATTTTAAATGGTCACAGAGTAGCCACCTCAATTTTGCTGCTTTTTGCACATGTCTCCCTGCTTTTCTCATACTTTAAGGATCTAAATCTCAACTAACAGTAACAACACTATCTTCAATGACCACACTACACAAGCTATAAAAAATGTCTATGGAATTGAAGATTTGTGGGTGCGTGCCTATGTACTTATGCTGGTGCATCGGTGTATATTGTGTGTGTGCTACATAGTGTACATTCTCTTGTGCTGTATATGTGTGCACTTAATGGTACCGCTCTCACCTTACATATATGAACAATACACACCCATTTATTTTGTAATTAGGCAATGTGCATCACAACTTATGTTGGTCTGTGTTTACTGAAAACCACACAAAACCATTATCATGTATAATATATTAATGTATACTGCACGGTAACATTTCTCTTAACCCTTAAAGAAAATCTTCCATCAAAATTAAGCATTGATAAACCAAGGACACTTACTGATAGATACAGCCACAGCGACTGTGGTAATATTCCTATTTTTGTTATCCATGGTTTGAACTTTTAAAATGATGCTAATGAGCCTTATAGGTTACTGGGGCGGTCCTCTTATACCTCCTCTGTCCCACCTTCTTCCACATAGATTACAAGCTCTTGTGAACAGGGCCATCACTATAGTTTCATATAACTATCCATACTTTATAATCTTTATAGTGCTGCAGAATATGATGGTGCTATATAAAGATTTATTTATTTACTTACGGATATCAAAACATTTTATAGTGCACCTCCGTTTTCCTAAATAATTTACTCCTTTAACCTTTTGATTCCTTTTGCATTTATAGCTAAATTGATTTCTGGCAGCAAATGGTAATTAATGTACCAGAAAACTATTGATTCCCCATTTCAAATGTACTTGGTCATCACTCACGTGCCTTCAGCTTTAATCATTCACAAAAAGTGATTTAATCATTTCTCTGACAAGTTATCTCCTCTCCCATTAGAAGTAAGTCATCTTATTAGGACTTATTACTTAGGTCAGTCATTTAGTGAATAAAAAGGCCATATTTTTCAAAGGATTAACAAAGTATATGATCCCTAGCGAAATGTCAAGATGACCTACTAAATATAGGTAAACTGTATTACCTGAAAAATTCTAAATACATTTGTAGTTATATGTATCATTGATATTAAGTTTAGATTTTAATCACAGACAAATAGTTAATTACTTAAACAGTATAAGGCAACTTTACAGACTTAGGCTACATTCGCACGATGTGTGCCTGCCGTACCGTGGCATGGCGGGCACACGTCGGTGCTGGGGAGAGGAAGAGGGGGTGAGTGCTGCTTGTCCCCACGCTTCTCCATAGCGATATATGGCGCATGGTGCCATATTCCTGGAAAGGATAGGACATGTCCTATCTTTCTAATGGCTGCGGGACGGTACGGTGCCACAAGTGTGCGGCACCGCACGACTCCCATACGGCATCATGTGCCCATTGCTGTCTATGGGTTTTTTTTTTAATTTTTTCATTCCTAAGGCTATATTCACATGACCACATGGGGGACGTATATACAGCCAACTTTGTTTCCCTGTTCCAATCTATTATAAACCTCATGTGCCAACTCCTATATGAGCCCCTGAACCCTCATTCTGGCAAGGAAGCAGATTTAAAACATAAAAAAAGATAGATCCCTATCTATGACAAGAATCTTCAGGGTACATTGGTAAATATAGCCCTGCAAACCTTGTTCCCTTAAATCAGCACAATTTGTGGTAAAAGTGTGAAAGTGATGCAGAGATACAGATTGGGGAACAGAAAAAGATGCAACAGATTTGTTGCAGCTGATATATCTGAGCACAGCCTAATACATACACGCCATGAACGGGTACATCGTGGAAACACAGAATAAAACAAGTACAAACAAACATGGTATCAAACACATTTCCATAATATCATGAATATAAATATTGTACAATATTTAAACCATAACATAATTTTTCTTCAAAACATGCATCATTAAACTATGAAATGAATGAGAAGCTCAGTAAAATTCTCTGTCTGTTACTATGATGCCTGTTGCATTAAAAAGAACTGTATTTAATGAGCCTGTTTTATTCATTTACATTTTGTGCTCACAGGGGGAATTTAAATTGCAGACATTATAGCAGAGAACAGATTGTGTTGGAACAATGTATAGCTCTTTTTAAGTAATGATCTTGTTTAACCAGTATCCCACGTCAAGAATCAATATTCAGGCCACAGAACTTGCATTAATTTACTGTTGGTTTGTCTCTAAATCCTGTAATAGTCTCACTTATTTGACACTTATAATTAACCTTGACTATAACCTAAGAAATAAATAAAGCAGTGACGGCCTATTTTCATGATGGGGGTCACTTATGCTCCCGAGGGTATTTATGATTGAATTTTCAATACATCTTTATTAACAAGATGCATGAACCAATTTCCCAGCATACACCATTTTACAATGAATCAGAAACTCTGCAAAACAACCATGTAATGTCTGAACAGTCTCTACAGATAAATATATTGGCTTTTAATTCTTGCTTTTCTTAGTTTGTGGACAGTGTACACATCGTGAATCACAAACATCTTCAAAAAAGCAGGAAATGACCCTGGTTCCCCTATGTTTTATTGTTGTGAACCATACAGAATCTGGCTATGTATCAAAAAAATCCTGTTTTCATTACTAATCTCCCTGCTTGGGGTACACCTTGCGCCATGACCTATTTTAAGGCATTTTCCTATGTTTTTTAAACAAAAAAACCTTGTTGAAACCAAAAAGCAGGAAAGGAATCCATGCTATATAACAGTTTTTTTAACTTCAGTACAGGACCGGATAAACAATTACCTGTGGAAATAATATTTGGAAGATCTGATTTACCATTTTGGAATAGCTCATGATTTTTATAAAAAAAGGAACAAAACGCACACCCCTAAACTTGTGGCAGATTGTAAGTAGATAAAGTAGACAAAAGCTGTGAAGTAGTTGTAGCATTAAATCTGTCACCTCTTTATACTTGAAGTGCCGTGGGACCTTTATTTTTTGGATCATTGGGGACAGACCTCCACTGATCATAAAACACACCACTGTGAATATTTGTTGAAAGTTTAAAGCTCTTGCTCCTGCAATCTAGCAGGATCAGGTCTAACTAGAGGAGAATACAACTGCTTAGGTTCTTCTTATTCATCCTACATAGCTCTCAACAACCACAAGAAGAAACAGAGCAGTTACAGATGAGCACAGTTACACATGTTACTGTAGGGGATTCCTTTCCTTGTAAATGGAGCTTCTATAAATTCAAATTAATAGTAATTTTAAAAAAACTATTCAAATAAAATACAAATAAATGGGAAAAAGTTGGCAATAGCCACCTTGTATAACCAAGATGATACATATTATGTAAAAATAAAATTCAATAAACATGCATTTTTTACTGATTTATTTTGACATCAATTAACTTTTTATACAGTTGATCCCACAAGAACTAAAAAGCAATCAAGACATTAATAAACAGCTATATGAATAATTTTAAGGATATCTACCACCAGGATCAAGAATTGTAAACCAAGAAAATGGACATTGCCTGCGGCTCATTTGCATAATCTTGATAGCAAGGCACAAAGTATTAAAAGAAAAGCAGATCCTGCCAGAGGAGGCACACCCCTCCATATCTGTGTGTTTGGTTTACAATCCTTCATCCGGGTGGTAGATGTCCTGTAAATAAACAAAGAGCTGTTAAACATAACAAGCTCAAAAATTTCTAAAAAGCATTTCCTAAGGGCTAACGCCATTTATACATATTCAGGTGTCCTTATTTTAATTTAGATTGTGAGCCCTCGGGGAAAAGGTCCTTCATCCATTAATGCCAGTTCAGTCTAGTTTTGTGTCTTTTATAGAGTTAAACTGCATATTATTAAAGCCAAAAACACAAAAAATACCAGTGCATGGTATGGTATGCCAAGGTATTTTTGGCTCCCGTTATAAGATGGTTCATTTGTTATAAAAAGGCTATAGAACTGAATAATAAATCTTTACATTTTCCAACTTTTTGAAAATTTAACTTACATTTTTATTACAACCTATTATTGTACTTTGTTTTCCTATGTCGTATGATCTGGACTCCCCTCATACTACAACTATGTAAAAGGTATTACAGGCAGACCCCGAGTTACATACAAGTTAGGTTCTTTAGGTTTGTTCTTAAGTTGAAATTGTATGTAAGTCGGAACTGGTATATTTTATGATTGTAACTCTAGACAAATGTTTTCTTTTTCCCTGTAGCAATATGCTTTACACAATTATATGCTGTAATGGGAGCAAGGATTATCAGTAAAACTACATTACAGAGACCTTACAGCTGATCATTGCAGCCTGGGACTATAGTAAAGCATCCAGAGAGCTTCACCAGAGGTAACAGTGGGCAGAGAAGTCCGTCTGTAACTAGGGCTCATCTTTAAGTTGGGTGTCCTTAAGTCGGGGACCGTCTGTATCTGTGTTTATTATTATTTAGAGTTGTTTTCACACAGTATTTGACTTATTTGATAAACTTAATGATACATTCATGTTTAGTACATAGGTAACTGGGATACTGTTGTAGTCTACGCTGCCATAGCTTGTTGAATTTGTATTTTAAAGCAAGGATCACCTTTCCTCTATCTGTTCTCATTTTTTCACAATGTAATTACTTGGCAGTACACAGCTATATTAGCTCTTTTGAGATCTTATCTCTACTTATTAAGAAAAGTTCCCAATCTCCTAGTGAAATAATGGCAATTTCACAGTCAGTAAATAGATATCTTTACAAACAATTGGCTAAAAAACATTTCGTATATCTAGAAGTAAACATTAACCAATTTAAGGGCATTACAGAGCAGAGAAAATATCATTGTCTAGATTTAGGTCAAGGCATTATTTCAACCAAGTAAAACAAGTTAGGAGAAAGCACGCTTCTGCTTTGTGATATAGAACTTTAAATTGTTGCCTTTTATTTGCATTCAAAAAATGTCCTTGGTACTAAACCACTTTACATTACTTCACTGAAATTGGCACATCACAGAAAAGTTTCTATTTCCAAGAGTATTTAAATCCTAAGAGAACATCTTGCCAATTAAATTTACTGTGCTAATCGTATTACACAAAATATCTACTCTCTCCACAAAGAACTTGTTAACAGTAATTAAATTTTAAGACATTCAATGATGAAAAACTGAGTACATGAATATAGCGGAACTCTAATTACAATAACTGGAGGTTTCTCATTGAAATTATGCTTTAGAAACAATGATTTAATTCTGAAGACAAAAAAGAACATTGTGTTTCATCTATAAATGCAACTCAAAACAAAACAAAATCAAATGTTGTCTATAATTCATCATGTTTTTTGGCATAAAAGGCCAAAGCTCCCAGCAGAGAAGTGCAGTGATCCAAAACCCTGATTTGCAGCAATTCATAACTGGTAGGGGGTGTCTGAGTTGATGGGAAGATAAGTCTGGTTGGCTTTTTGATGATGTATTTTGTGCTGCTGTTATGCTAATAAAAATGTGCTCATATTTTCAATTGAATTTCTTAGATGACTGGTAAAACATTTTTGTTGCTTTAGTATGAAAACACAGGAAGTTTTATTTATTCTTGTAATCAGGAGAATCCGTTATAATAGGGGATATGTGGTTGACTGTTCTTAGTTCACATTAATAAATGTTTAACACCAATTTTATAGTTTTATTTGGTGTGTGTAACTACCTTATTAGAACAAGGAAGAGTCCAGAATAATAATGTGTAGTAACTCTTTGAATGGAAAGTAAAAGAGTTGAATACCCCAGTACCAGGCAGGCAGATCCATTGCAGGCTATTAAAATAGGCAGCACTCTAAAATTCTGGGAGTGAAGGTGGATCTTCCCCATGCAGCCTTTTAAGCCTTCAACAGGGCCTCATTCGTCTTCATCTTTCAGTGCTTTCTATTTTGTTATCCATCCTTTGAAAATAACTTTTTTTAATCTAATGGAAGGACAAGTGGATGAGAACCACTACACTGTGTTACATGTTATATATAATGTTATGCTATATGTTATTTCATTCTATGGTAATGGCTAAAGGACCACAGTAAATCACAGTCTCGTAGCTAAAATATATTAAATATCCTTGATAATCTTTTATTCTTTGAGCCCAGCCACAGCCTCCGACCATGTCGGACTGGTTTTCCCTTGGAGATAGGGCATTCACACTGGGGCATCTTCCCCACCAAACCCAAAGCGAGTGGAAAACACTCAAAACTGGCAAAGGGGGGGGGGGGAGATTTATGTGCCTTCTCTGACAGTAAACTGGCGGAGAAGGCATAATAAATCCTCCCCATTGTGTTTAATTTGGAAACACTTCTTATTAGAGTGAGCATCTTGAAATTAGAAGTAGTTTGTGTCATCTACTTTGTATTGATACAACTACCGTATATGCTCGTGTATAAGCCGAGTTTTTCAGCACAAAAAATGTGCTGAAAAACGTCCCCTCGGCTTATACACGAGTCTATAACAAAAAAATTGCCCACTTAAAAGAAGTAAACTTAAATACTCACCCCCCGATGTCAGCGCGTCCCGTCTTCTTTCTTCTCCGCGGCTCCTCTTCTCTCTTCTATCTTCCATCATGGAAGCGGCCATGTTTTCTTAGTGGTGGCGCATACTATGACGTCAGCAGCGGCCGCGTCATAGTATGCGCCTGCTAGAAGAAAACATGGCCACGTCCATGCCGGAAGAGAGAAGAGGAGCTGCGGAGAAGAAAGAAGATGAGGCGCACTGACATCGGGGACATTGGTAAGCCGCGCCAACATCGGGGAGCCGCGCTGACATTGGAGGGTGAGTATATAAGTTTATTTTTTTAAGGGCTGTGGGGGCAGGCTGGCTGTATACTACTAGGGGCTGCTGTATACTACTAGGGGGCTGCTGTATACTACTAGGGGGCTGCTGTATACTACTAGGGGGCGGCTGTATACTACAAGGGGGCGGCTGTATACTACTAGGGGGCGGCTGTATACTACTAGGGGGCTGCTGTATACTACTAGGGGGCTGCTGTATACTGCTAGGGGCTGCTGTATACTGCTAGGGGCTGCTGTATACTACTAGGGGGCTGCTGTATACTACTAGGGGCTGCTGTATACTACTAGGTGCTGCTAAATACTACATGGGGGATGGCAGGCTGTATTCTTCTGGGGGCTGGCAGGCTGTATACAACTGGGGGGTGGCAGGCTGTATACAACTGGGGGCTGGCAGGCTGTATACTACTGGGGGCTGGCAGGCTGTATACTACTGGAGGGGTTTGACCAATGCATTTCCCACCCTCGGCTTATACTCGAGTCAGTAGTTTTTCTCAGTTTTGGTGGTAAAATTAGGGGTCTCGTCTTATACTCGGGTCGGCTTATACTCGAGTATATACGGTATATTACATAATAAACATAAAAGGATATGTTTTTCCATTAAAGTTTGTGTTCTGAATTACTTTTATATTGTGGTGGCTGACACGAATTATACAGTACAGATAGAAATATGGATGGAAACATAAATAATTGAGTGATGTGTTAAAATATTAAAAAATAAAGAGCATAGCTGACTTCATTAAAATGCAAACAAATTATTTAATATGTAAATCCCATCGTATTCAAATACGAACTAGCTAGCCTTACCAGATGTACTGTACAGAATACTACAACTCTGAAAATGACACAATGGCCCACATTTATCAAAACAAGTGCAAATTGCACTATGTGCAGTTTTCCTGTGAAGTGTTCCAGATCAATCAAAAACTGGCGTACGGTCTCCGTTATTCTGGAGCCCCCTGCACTGTTTCGGGAAGTATGTACCATTTTTGTTGGTGCACTTTGTTAATGCTGCAGAATTGTAACACAGACACAAGTGTGGTGCACGTCAGTAGTAATTGTGGAGCACGGTCCAACTAAGCATCAACACCCTTTTTGGTGCACATTTTTTCTGTCTTGTTGGACACAGTGCAGTTGCGACATATAACTGGCGCAGAGACTTTATAAATACAAAATACATGTGCAAGTAGATTATACATTCTTTTCAGTGCAAAGTCAAACCAAAATCTGTTGAAAACACTGTAATAAATGTGGGTAAATGTTTGTGTGAATAAGGATCAATTAAAAGAATACTCCAAAATATCTATACACATTTCATATCAGAAGTGTGAGGGATAAGTAGATGACTCTGAGATTAACATGGTATATAATTTTTTATATACACCTGGTGACATTGGTTGGATCTGTTAATGGTTAAATGGTACATTCAGCATTGCAGATACTGAGATTGCAATGATTTTGTGGGTTATAACTGGTATTTTAAGGTTTTTAAATTATAAATTGAACTTTGCCATGATATATGGTTTATCCAGCATTTCCAAAAATGGAATTAAGATTTTTAAATGGACAAGAAAAATCCAAAAGTGCAGAAGAACTTTTTAATGCATATATAGCATTATTACTAGGGGTATCGCTAGGTCAAAATAATAAGTGCCCATACCCAGGATCTTTTGACTGAAGCCCCAGATTTCCCCGACTCAGCAGGACTCTTGCCCTCCTGTCTGGACAGCTCACCCATTTTTAACTCATCTGCGTCCTCCGACTGTGGTGGTGCAGTCCTCAGCTCTGTGCACCACTACATAGAGCAGGAGACACAAAGATGTGATTACTACTATTCTGCACATAGAGAAGAAGAGGCAGAAGTGAAGAGGGAAGAGTATTAGTGTTTAGAGGCCTTGTATACTGGTGTCTCTAGGGGAAAATATTTACTGGGGGCTGTGTAACTTACTGAAGGCTGTGGGGGACATCACTTACTAAAGCTGTGGGAGACATCACTTACTGGGGCTGTGATGGACATCACTTACTGAGCCTGTAGGGGACATTACACACTGGGTAGACTTTTTTTGGTGTAAAAGAATTATTCAGTGGGTTCAGCATTATTTATTGTAGAGGCGTTGAGGGAGCATTAGTAGAGGCTACATGTATTAAGTTTGGATTGCATTATTGCATGGCTGGCCTATAATGGATGGGGTATTAAACATTGCTATTTTAGTAAGAATTTATTATTTGTGCATTATTTTCAGGAGGACTATCTGTGTAGCTCTATTACAGTATTTTGAAGGAAAGTGTTAAGGGTAACAGCAGGTGAACACTGTAAGGGGACAATGAAAAGCAGAAGATGTCTGTGCAGTAAACCCCTAATGGAGGTGGACCTAATGGAGAAGGTGTGGAACAACTACTACAATCCAAGGGTGCATCACATGCAGTCACTAGATGTAACCAGTAGGGATTTTTCCTGTGGTTTCTGTAGCTGTGGTTTCTTTGGTACAAGCACATGTGAGAGGAGAATGCAAAGCAATGGACAAAAACTGAAAATTCGGTACATATGCAATGGGGCCCGTTCCCCTGATCTTTTACGACCCTAACAATACCCCTGATTATCACCATCTGTCATGCTTGACATGGAGCAAAATGCTTAATTCAGCCTTTCAAGTTGTCCAAAATATCTAAAGTGAGGCTTAAAAGCTAAACAAGTATCTATAAATGTCCCTATGTATCCACATCAAGGTATGCAGTGTGCTTGTTTAACACAACAGAGTTCAGTCTGTATAAAGTGCTGATCAATACCAGTAATGGATGCATAATCTGTATTCAAGTTAAAACATTAAAGCACGCTAGAAGCCAAAGTATTCTTTTATCTCTAATACGCTCTATTCCTATTCTAAAAAGATAACAGCCTTGATAAATGTCTAGGACTGTAATTTAAAAGATTTTTAATCTAGATGAAAAGGTTTGTCTGAAAGAGGCTAAAGTATGAAGATACTTTTCTAAGCACATTACTGGGATTCAGACTGGCAACATCAGAAGCCTCTGTAGTTCAGTGTTTGGTGGAACTCCAGAGGTGTGAGTTAAGATGCAGAGGTGGGTACCATTTGCTATCTAAAGAGTTACTTTAAAGATACAGTACCACATCTGTGTTATAAAATAAATATGGTGCCAGAAGTAAGCCAAAAATAGTGTCAGAACCAAACTTACTAGAGCAGATATGGTAGAAGAATCAAGTTTACTACATAGACACATTGTCAGGCTTGCAGGTGTGGATCCTCTGGACCACTGCAGACGATGACACAAGCCACTACCTGGGGCCGGAGTCTAAGTGGTACCCGGTTTTCACCAGAGCCCGCCGCAAGGCGGGTTAGACAAGCTGCGGCGTGGTACCACCAAGTCATTCCTCAGGCGTGACTTGTCTGCAGTGGCGGCCAAGGTAGAAGTACAGAGACGGCTGACAATCTCGTGGTAGAAGTCCAGACACAAGGTCAGGGCAGGCGTCAGAGGTGCAAAGTCAGAATCCGGTCCAGAGTCAGCAACAGGAGGTCCAAGCAGAAGGGGAAGGGAACACAGCACAGAGGACAGCAGCACGGAGGAACACTGGTACATGGGATCACGGAGGAGGTCAGGTACACAGGAATCGCAGGCAAATCGCAGAATAGCTTTCTCTCAGGCTGTGAGGCACAAAGATCCGGCAAGAGTGTGAGGAAGGTGCAGGGTTTTTAAAGGGGAAGTGATCAGCCAGTGCACCAATTAGCGGTGCACTGGCCCTTTAAACTTCCTGAAGATACTGCGCGCGCGCCCTAGGAGGCGGGGACGCACGTGGCCGGAACCTGGCAGCGATTCCGGAGCGGGGAGAGGTGAGTCGCGCTGGCACCGCGCCTGCGAGCCTCGGGGACCACCCGTGACACACATCAACAGTCCAAGCCTATTAAATAAAACATTGTACCAAAACCAAGCTTACTACATAGTTGAAGTACCTAGTCAAGCTATCTACACAGATACTATAGCAGAACCAAGCAGAACCTCTCTACATAGCTATGGCACCAGGACTGAGCTTGCTACATTTATAGCTACAGTGACATAACCAAGCTTACAAATTTTGCCAATTAAGGCCGCCTTAAGGCGTGTGGATACTTAAAGCAATTGATGCTCAACTAGGGAATTCTGGGAAATAAGCAAATACGTTTTCCAATGTGTGAAATGGAAAATAATGCCTCCATTTGCTACCTTCAAAGGTAGCCTCATTAGTTTTCCATATGGAGAACTCTTACTTCCTGACCCTAGACAATAGCCTCTCACTCAGCCAAACCAGTTCTCTACTCTGTACTGAAGAGACCCAATCAGGTTGAAACATTGCTGTCTACAGTTGTGAATCTGTTCCTTCTGGAATAGTAACTGGTTTGGCTTAAACCCACATCATGTTGTTAGACTTCTTGTAGGTCATGCTTGGTGTTAAGGGGGCTGCCTTTCAAGGTGGCAAAAGGAGGCATTATTTTCCATTTCACACCGTGGAAAATGTATTTACTTATTATCCAGAATTCCCTAGTGGAGCATCAATGGCTTTAAATGTCCACACTCCTTTCTGGTGGCCTTAATTGGAAAATTTGTAAGCTTAGTTATGTCACTGAAGCTGCAAATGTAGCAAGCTCAGCCCTCGTGCCATAGCTATGTAGAGAATCTACTGTATGGAATAAGTATGTAGTAAGATTGGTTCTGCTAGAAAAGCCTGGGCAAGTCAAAGTAGTGAACAACAGCAGTTTACCACCAATGACTGGGCTACCAATAGGGACATTTGTTCAGTGCTGCACTGCCTCCAATATGCCACCAATATGGTCAGCACTGATGACGCCATTGTCAGCACCACAATCCCCATCTTTCACCTGCTTGAAAACGTTCTTCAGGTCACGAAGGAGGATATAATGGTTACACAGTCCACACATGGCTAACGCGGGGTTGCTGGACCAGTGGTCAGGAACTGCACAGTCCACCTAGGGGACAATTTTGGAGGAGAAAGCAGATGAGGATGAGGTGGAGTAGTTTTCCTCAAAGCAGGGAGACACCCAATGCAGCTAATATGTAAATGGGAAGATGCAGAGTAGGAGTAGACACCTCCCACAAGGACAGTTATCTTTGCATCTGGGCAGCCTGGTTCCCAGGAGCAACTATATGCTCCAGTGCCTGCCTGCACAACAACACCCAAGATGCTCAGGTTATCACCAGTTCAGATTATTGGGTGGCCACCCGGCTGGATCCATGCTACAAGGATAGCATAACATTCTTAATTCCACTAGTATAGTAGTTTGATAAAAATGAGGGAGTACAAGGAGCACTGGCATATTATAAATAACCCCCATAGTAGGCAACCAAGTCGAGGCACAAAAAATATTGCTATCATAAATGAAGCCGAAGATTTATGGGTGAATGAATATCATATGCAGGAAACTTAGTATCATGCTCTGTCAAAGATGCTGTCTTCCTAGAACCTGGCATTAAGGACACTTCTGTTAGTGATTTATTGAAGTTGTCCTGAGTAAGTTACTCTTTTACATGTTTTATATGTACCTGCAGTGATTATTTGCAGGACTACAAGTCTGGCTGTAGGGTCCGGCCTTACAACAATTTCATAGCTCCCAACGAGATGCATAATAATCAATATTTCAAAATTCTCTTTCGATTTTGTGCTATGTATTAAAATGGAAAATTTTCTGAATTGATTTATAATCAGATCTGTAATTAAGGATTCATTATTTTCACATCTTACAGACATTTTTCTTTATTGCCTGACTGGTGACTTTTCATGCTGGAAATGCTTTGCTTTCAATAACTTCAAAGAAGAATAAGTTGTACACATACAGAATTATGACTAACTTCAACATTATAATATAACAAATGCTGATTTTTAACTGATAATTCCCAAATGCAATAGATTCAATTATGACTTATAATATTTGTGTGTTATATTTACAGCATATATGCTAAACTCTTTTGACACTATTAACCCCTTAAGGACGCAGGGTTTTTCGGCTAATTTCTCGCTCTCCAACTTCAAAAATACATAACTTTTTCATTTTTACGTGTACAGACCTGTGTGAGGGCTTATTTTGTGCGTAACAAATTTTACTTTTGAAAAAATTCCAAATGTGGAAAAAAAAAAAAAAAGTCACTTTCTTGTGGGCTCAGTTTTTACGACTTTCACTCTTTGCTCCAAATAACATGCCTACGTTATTCTTTGGTTCGGTGTGATCACGGTGATACCAAATTTATATAGCTTTTATTGTGTTTTAATACATTTTCAAAAATTAAACGAATGTGTACAAAAAAGAAAAAAACATTTTTGCTAATAACTTTTTCATACTTTTGCGCACGGAGATGTGTGAGGTGCCATTTTTTGCGAAATGAGGCAACGTTTTCATTGCTACCATTTTGAGGTCTGTGCGACATTTTGATCATTTTTTATTTCATTTTTTATGTTATGTAAAAAGGTGTAAAAGTTGCATTTCGGACATTTGGGCGCCATTTCCCGCCTCGGAGGTCACCGCCGCCCGTAACCGGTTTTATATTTTGATAGATCGGGAATTTTGGGACGCGGCGATACCTAATATGTTTGTGATTTTTACTGTTTATTATGTTTTATATCCATTCTAGGGAAAGGAGGGTGATTTGAATTCTTAATATTTTATTAATTTTTTTTTTCTTTTTTTTCACTATTTTTTAGACCATCTAGGGTACATTAACCCTAGATGGTCAGATCACTCCTACCATATACTGCAATACTTCTGTATTGCAATATATGGCATTTTTGCAGCACATTCATTACAATGAGCCACTGGCTCATTGTAAAGAATCTGCAGATGCCATGTAGCCTCGTGTCAAAAGAAGACCCGAGGCTACCATGGCAACCAATCGCCGCCCCCCGATGACATTCGGGGGCGCAGCGATCGCATTAAAGATGCCGTTTTTTGAACGCCGCCGGCGACTTTTCCGGCGGCAATCACATGGTTAATAGCCGCGATCGGTGCTAGCACCGACCGCGGTTATTAGCGGTGGGGGTTTTATGCAAAATGCAAAAAACCCCACCTTTGTATGAAGAGGACTCAGCCCGTGAGCCCTCTTCATATATCCCTTATACCTCTGCGCCGTAGAGCTACGGCGCAGAGCGTTAAGGGGTTAAGGTGTCTTGAAATTATTTTTGGTTTCTTGTGTTCCCATTGCCATTTAATTTCTCTATGTAAATAATGAGGTCTTAACACCCAGAGCGACTTTATCCACTGTGACATTATTTTTTATTATAATTTTTTAAAATATTTCTTTGTTTATTATTTCAATGTTATGTTATTATTTCAAGTATTTTCTTTTCCTCATTCTGGCCAGGGCAACTTTCCTGTTATCCCCACCATTTTTCAGCCCTCTAGCCCTTACTAGCCCCATTTTACAGCCATTCTTGGGGGTTAAAATTCAGCTCCCTAATGACTTCAAGTTTGTGTTCGGCTCAAAGTTCAGCCGAAGTCCTGGACCCAAACCAAATTTTGTTGATGAATTCGGACAAACCCGTCGAACCTGAATTTCGAACCACTACACTCATCTCAAGTCATTTGTAGCAATCTTCTATTCACAGAATAAATTTCTCAATTATGGGAGTCCAACCACTCAGAGTAGTCTCATATATTATATGCACACCTTTACCATTCCGTTTCTATGGGATTCCTGGATTTAACCAGGTGCTGATTGGCTGTTCTCTCCCAGTCCAATAGAAGTTTATGCGTACTTTTAGGTATCTACAGTTATAAAGGCAATCCCTTTATTATGTACAAGATAGGTTCTTTAGGTCTGTTCTAAAGTTAAAGTACAACTGTAAAGTATAAAAACGTTTGCCTAACTCTGCACTAAGCAAAAATAAGGAATTCTCTAATTCACTATAATTAGCTATCTGCAGGTGTTTAGCTGCTAGCAGTGGTTTTACCTTGCCCTCCAGGCTAATCTTCATTTACCATGCTTTATAATTGCCATGGGAAACCGTATAGTACAGCTATAGACAACAGAAGGCTTGTTGAGATGGTCTGTAGAGCCTGTACTGATGTAACAAGTATGTGACACATCACATGATTCAGGCTAGCAAATTACAAACAGGCTGTCCTGCATCATATGAAAGTACTTAGTTGGATGAAAGGGACCTGTAGTGATGTCACAAGCATGTGACTCATCACATGCTTCAGATCGACCAATTACAAAGGCTCTCTCAAACTGTGCTAACACTATTTTTGTCAGTAACTTTACAGTTACGCTATTAATTTTTATGTAAGTCAGAAATGGTATATTTTATAATTGCATTTCTACACAAAAAAAAAATTTGAGAACAGTTATTATCAATAAAACTTCACTACAAAAAACTGCTCATTGCAGCCTGGAAGTAAAATAACCAGAGAACTAGAGAGCAGAGAACTCCATCTGTAACTAGGGGTTGTCTATAAGCCGGGTGTCCTTAAGTCGAGGACTGTCTATATAGATAAAATTCCAAATAATGACAATAACATAAAGTTTGAAAAAGTTGACACAATTTTAATTTATCTCTAGAATTCTACAAAACATGAAGTATGGGGCTGTTTGAGGATTACTGTGTCATTCACCTGATAATTGATACAATAATACAACTTATAACTGTTTTTATGTCAGTCAAGTCTTTGGTAAGGCCCTGAAAATCTCCAGCTATCATTCCTTGCGCCTGACTTGGGCAATAACATGCTCACATAACTCAGTTTACCACTTCATATACTAGATCTGTCAGTAACAGCGACACTGCTTCAGGAAAGTCTTATTGATTCTTGCAAATAAAAGTAAAGAACTTGAGGTATACTTTCTACTTCCATTACTTCAAACCCTGTGTGAGAGAAGATAACGTATGAACGCGTGAAGCAGATGTTATCTAGTTAAGAATTTGGAAAGACAACCTAATGCATTCTCATTTGTCTACAGACTTACTATTGTATAATTTCCATATACAATGTCCCCCAGGCGCATATATATTTTCTGAAGCCAAATGAAGCTGCTTGTTATTCTATAGCCTCTTTTCTGTTCTCTCCTGGGTGTCTTACTCTCCAATCCAACAACATGCTGAAGATTCAGGGTCACTTAGATATTTAGAGTGTAAAGATACAGTAGAGCCTAGTTCTTCAAATATATCTTAACTACATTGCAGGAATGACGCCTGCATATTGATTTGTAGCAATATGGAAGTGTAACATTCAGCCTTCTGAGCTGCGCACCATATGTCAAGGGAAAGTATGCCCTGATCAAAACAACTGGCCATGATTTAATGAGACACCTCCAGCCTCTATGAATCACTCACATGCACTTATACACCAATGACTACATATTTCAGACAAGCATATGCTACTGGCAGACTTATTCTGGACTTCCTTGGGTGAGGAACAGAAATGATCCTTAATAAGCTGGAACATATCAAGTCTAAGGTGCTGTAGAGACCAATAAGGCTTTCATAAGTAGCATTGTTGTGTAGATTAAAAGTAATGGCTACATCTATAAAATATATCTATCAATCAGTAAGACCAGACAAGACATAAAGAATGCATTTCAGTCATGCTGATAAGTGAACACCGAGGCTCTTTGTAACTGAATGTAGAGAGCTGTAATGTGCAGTATATCAGAACCACACATTATTAAACCCTTGACAAACTTCTGTATAAAATAGATGACTAAATAGTCATGATTTTACAAATCATCAGCCAAATAACACCTGGAATGTTATATAAAACGTTGGGTACAAGTGTACAAGAGTGTGCATTCAAATATTCCATTTTTCAGTTACAGTTTTCAATGTCCACAGGAATGTATTGAAAAAAGAGAAGGAGCAGCTTCCCTCAATGATATGTTCTCACCCATTATGATCCACACCTTCTTTTGGCTTTGCAAACTGCATCTGAAAAAATTGCTCCTAAGAATCTAACTGTACTACCCTGTGCAGAGGAGCATTGAAATGACATTGTATTGACATTTTTGAACATTTAAATATTTCCATTATACAAAGTAGTCACTACTTACTTTATTTCAAACCAAGGGTTAACTTACATTCATCTTTGGTGTTTAGTTCTACATGGGATACACATTCTGTTTATTAGTACTTTGTCTGTTAAAACTAGAGATGAGCGAGCACTAAAATACTCAAGTGCTCGTTACTCGGGTCGAACTTTTCCCGATGCTCGAGTGCTCGTATCGAATAACGATCCCCATTGAAGTCAATGGGAGACTCAAGCATTTTTCACTGAAAGAACACATTGAAAGAACACTGAAGAACACATTGCAGATGTTTGCAGATGTTTTCACTTAAAGAACACATTGAAGAACACACTGAAGAACATCTGCTAACTTATCCGAAGACCCGAGTGTCGAACGGTGTTCTTCACAATAGTATGTGAAGAACAATATGTGTGAAGCACACATTGCAGATATTTCCATACATCTACAATGTGTTCTTCACACATATTGTTCTTCACACATATTGTTCTTCACATACTATTGTGAAGAACACCGTTCGGCACGCGTGTCTTCGGATAAGTTAGCAGATGTACGGAACATCTGCAATGTGTTCTTCACTGTGTTCTTCACTTAAATGATCCTGTGTTCACTGTTTTCATTGTATTCTTCACTGTTACTTTACTGTGCTTCATTAAGTAAATGCTCAATCTCGAGCCGGCAAGATACACGCCCGAGCAACGGGCCGTTTCGAGTACGCTAATACTCGAACGAGCATCAAGCTCGGACGAGTATACTTGCTCATCTCTAGTTAAGACCTATAGAAAGGGTTAATGGACATTGAGAAACATTTCTGATGGCAGATCTCTAAGTAAAGAGAAGCTAGTAATAATAATAATAATAATTCTTTATTTATATAGTGCACACAGATTCACAGCGCTGCACAGAGCTTGCCAAATTGGTCCCTGTCCCCAATGGGGCTCACAATCTAATCAACCTACCAGTATGTTTTAGAGTATGGGAGGAAACCGGAGGAAACCCACATAAACGGGAGAGAACATACAAACTCTTTGCAGATGTTGACTCCGGGACTTGAACCCAGGTCTCTAGAGTTGCAGGGCTGTAATGCTAACCACTAAGTCACTGTGCCGGCCCTAGCAAATTTCCACAGATATACCTGGGCCACATTTCCAGCCTTTGGAGAAGGAGAGGGACAGCTAACAAGGGCTTTTCATCACTGTTAACCCTTCTTCTACCAGGGAGGAGATTAGAAAATCCTTTAAACTGTATAAATAATTGTCACAGGTGACCCCACAATCCATGTCCCGTGCTCCGCTGTGTGCCTGCCGCTGCCCTGCTCTGGATCCATACTCACCTCTCCCGGGTCCTGATGGCTCCACTGTGGTCCCGTCCAGGTCGTGGGTCTGCTTCCTGGCTAGGACGCGCGCTCTCGCCACTTGGGCTCCCAGCATCCCCTGCCGGATCTTCAAGTCATTCTAACTGAAGTGAAAGCCTACTGAGCATTTCCAGATACTTCAGTGATTCCTGAGCATTTCCAGACGCCTCCATGATTTCTGTGGTGTTCCTGTGTTCCTGTGGTGTTCCCATGTTCCTGTGGTGTTATCCTGTGGTGATCCTGTAATCCTGTGGCGTCCTGTAATCCTGTGGTAGTTCTGTGATCCTATGGGGTCCGGTAATCCTGTGGTGGTCCTGTAATCCTGTGGTGGTCCTGTGGTCCTGTGGCGGTCCTATGGTCCTGTGGTGGTCCGGTATCCCAGTGGTGTTCCGAGGTCCTGCCAGCCGTCTTTCCGATATCCTGCTAGCCATCCTTCCGAGGTGCTGCCAGCCGTCCTTCTGAGCTCCTGTCAGCCATCCTTCCAAGGTCCTGCCAGCCGTCCTTCCGAGGTCTTGTCAGCCGTCCTTCCCGAGGTCCTGCCTTCCCGTGGTCCTGCCTTCCCTTGGTCCTGCCTACCCTGTGTCTCTACCCGTGGAGTGACCTAGTGGCTCCCAGCTGTAGCAAGACCATCCCGCTTTGCGGCGGGCTCTGGCAAAGACCTCTCCCGGGTTGCTGCTAATATCGTTATCTCCCGCGGTGGTCCAGGGAGTCCACAGACTCTGCCCAAGGACTCTCTGATGGTATGTCCCTACGAACCGTGACAATAATGATCCACTGAACTAAGGATTGACTTCTTCAAGTACAAATGAAGCACAAATAAATCCTCTCCCCCTAGGAACATCTGCAGACAGTTTTAGAAGAGTGTTTTGACAGGATGGTCAAAGGATCATCAGAGGTGGATTGGCAGGATCAGAGGTGGTGGACCGACTGAACCACCGCAAAAGATGATGTAAGCCAACGACTGGAGTCTAAGGGGCACCCGGTATTCACCAGAGCCCACTGCAAAGTGGGTTGGACTTGCTGTGGCGGGATACCAGCTGGTTGCTCCACAGACGCAACTTGCTCACGGGGGTGGCCAAGGCGAGGTACAGAAACGGCAGGCAGAATCAGGGTTGTAGTCAAGCAGGAGGTCAGGACAGGCGGCACACAATCAGAGTCGGGAATGTAGCAGAAGGTCAAGACAGGTGACAGAGAATTGCCGTCAGGGCACAAAGATCCGGCAGGAGTAAAAGGAAGAGGCAGGCTATGTATCATGGAAGAGACCAACCAGCGACAATTAGTGGTGCTCTGGCCCTTTAAATTTCACAAAGCTGGCGCATGCACCAGAGGGTGGGGATGCACACAGCAGATCACAGGTGCCATCGATACAGTGTGGACGGGAGAGTAACCCTGCAGCTGCCTCACTGAGGTACCTCGACCCAGGAATACACGGGTGCGCCTGCTACCCGAGACATAGGTTCTAGGAGCACCAGAGATAAAGAGGAACTTATATGATCCCCCTGTGTTAATCTGGATTTCTTCTTGGCTCTTTGCAAGTCACAATTTAGAGTCTGAGGATAGAACTTAAGCCACAATCTGGTTAGCTGGCAACTTTGCTACAATAAATATTCATGAAGCAGAGCTATTTTACCTCATATTCCCCATCTTATTATGGATTCTTTGTGATAAAAAAGATTGATTATTGTGAAACAGATATTTAAGTCTGGTAATAGTAAATAAGCTGCTAATTAAAAAAAATAGAACCAATGGTCTATGGTACTTTTTCTTTTTTTGGGTTCATGTGCGGTGATTTTCTAACCTTAATAAGTTTCCTACTGCACACAATTCCTGAACACCCAGTTTCAATGATGTATGGTGTAGCTAACTCAGTGAGCATCCAGTTAAGCAGAAAATGGAATGCGATTATGATGCTTACAGTGTTTTAGCTGCCTCTTTGCCTCATGGGAAGCTTTTCTTAATACTTTCTGAAAATTAGATAATGGCATTCAAGGTGAAATCAGTTAATCCATGTTTTGCTCAAGCAATACTCTCCTTTAGTTTTAGGAAGCTTTATACCTAATAACCTTTTGTTTTAATTTACAGGTCTATATGTTACCACTTGTCACTTTTATGTTTCATTGTCGCACAGCCAGTACCTGACCCGAAAGTCTCAAACACAGCAATAAGATCATACAGCTCAAGGTCATAGGTAATTGTTTAACATATTCAAATATATTCAGGAATGGAAATCTGTCTTTGCATAATGTTGCATCCTAATAAGCTTAAATTCTTCTTTGAAAGTTTTCAGCACAAATCGAAACCCCACTGTAATGATAGCAAATTGGAAAAAAATATATATAATCATGTTTTGGAAATGGTTTGTACTATAAAAACTGCAAATGGAAATTTTCCTGAAAAGGACAAGTGCAAAGAACTGTAATGAAAGAGATAGACCTAAGCATACAAATAGAGACGGATATGAAGTAGCCACTCTTGATACACAATAGTTGTTCTATATGGCTGCTTATCACCTTGAATGCCTTTTGGCAGTGAATCACTTTAGTGCACTCTAAAAGTGCAGGTATAAATATCTTATACTTCCTTTCAAATACATCCACTTAAAGTAATATAAAAATAATATACAACAGGTAACTATGTACTATAGATGAGAATAATGATAATAAAACAAATCTATTATCTATAAATTAGTATTTAATATATTTCCATTTAATATGAATAATTTGTTATCACATTAAGGACTTTCAGAGAGTATTTTTAGGTGGCTATTGATGTGACAGCATATGTGTGGCTTACCCTGTGAACTCCGCCCAGTAGCATATATGTCAGAATCTGCTGCATGGATTCTGGCTCCTCAATTCTCAGCTTGTTGATCTTACACAGGGATTCTCTGCTGGGCGACTTCTGTTAGATGCCTTGCAGAGTTGATTGGCTGGGCTCAGCTGGTCGTATGTTCTAAGGAGATCTGGGTGGTATCATTGCCTTGGTTTTTCTGAGCTGGGGGTTGAGTAAAGAAAGGCCTAGCCAGTCAGTTGCTGGGAGTAGCTCCAGGAGCTGAGTACATCTCACTTTATTCAGTGCTTTGTTTCTTCTGTGACCTGTGGTACTCCTGTCTGTTTACCTGTTTCTTGTACCTGAAACCTAGCATGAGTCAGAACCCTGTGTACCCCCAGCCTAAGCTGGAACCATGTGTACCCCAAGCCTCAGCTGGAGCCCTTTGTACTCCCAGTCAGAACACTGTGTACCCTGAACCTGTACCTGACCCTTTATACTCTCTGTGCCCCTGACAGTTTCTGGAACCCATACCTGTCCCAAACCCCATTCTTAAGTCACCTTAATCCTGTGTCTGTTCCACATGACTTTTTGTGTGTCACTTGACAGGACAGATTTGTTGCTCCCAAGTTTGAGAGCCTGTTGTTTGGATCCCACCCCTGGTAATCTATATTTATGATGGACAATGGTCCCAGAATTAATCAACTTCTCTCCCCCCTAAATTTATATTATATTCATGTTATTTATCATTAATATGCAAATACCCCATCACAAGGATTTGATACTATTCTGAATTTGCCATTTCCCATTGAGAACGAAAGAAACAAATTATTTGTTGGAATTAATTGTATTCAGTCTTTATTGTTTATTAACCTTGTAGAGACGAAGTTAGGGTACATTCACACGCGGTACGCTGGAGTGGAGGAGGAGGTGACCCCTCCTCCCTCCATAGAGAATAGCCAGACATGGCCGCGCACATACCAAAAGATAGAGCATGCTCTATCTTTTTGCGGTGTGCAGCCCGGATCGGTGCCATACATGTGTGGCACCATATCTGCGCCATGCCACTATTGCTGTCTATGGGCCGCATGTACGTCCCCGCAGACGGCCATGTGAATAAGCCTTTAGAATATAATCTGAAAATAATGGAAACATTCTGCTTCCCGAAAGAAGAATACTGACTCTTACTGACTCTAATGACTGGAGAATATCTTACCATTAATGGTTAATGAGTAATTAGGTATTCCGTTTTGAGGTCCTATGATGCACAGAGGAAGATGCTGATCTGTTTTTATCAGTCTATAGTGGCAAGGGTACTTTATTATGCTGTGGTATGTTGGGGCAATAATGTGAGCATTGCAGACTCAAACAGATTCAGAGAGATGGTTAAGAAAGCAAGCAGAATCGGCGGTGCCCTGTTGGAAAGTGAGTTTTATGGTCGAGAATGTTGACCAAAATGGATTTGACTCTAAGTAATGAATTTAAACCTTTGTATTCTATTCTTAATGGGCGCCTCAGCACTTTTAGTGACATGCTTCTTCAGCTTAAATGTAAAACTAACAGATTTAAACTCACTTTTATCCCCTCTGTGATTGGCTTAGCCAACACGATGGGAGGTGCTGAGGGATAGTTCTTATTTGTGTTCTTTTTCATTTTTATACTGTTATTTATACATGTTTATCTGTATGTGTGTGTATTTATACAAATCTGAGGTTGTATTTTTGTATGCATATAATTTTTCGAATGCAATAATTTCCCCTATGGGGATAATAAAGTTTTTATTCTTAACAGAGTATACATCCAAGAGTTCCACATTTATATAGTTCAATTAAAAGAAGCTTTAAACATGACTCAGGCCAATTAAGTAAGGGAAACAAGGAGGAGGCCCTAGTTAAAGTGGACATTTCACCCCTTTTATTACCCCTTTTATCAACCCCAACTCTTGGATTAACAGGAATTATATCTCTAGCCCCCACCATTCCTGAGTAATAAATCTCATTACTGTCAGAGATCCTAATTAGCATAGTCTCAGCATCCAGTATACTAATAAGGTGCACTACTGTTGGATGGGTGGCCCAGGGTTGGAGATGCCATTTCTCAGGAGCAGTGGGGGGCTAGGCAAAGGATACCAACTATGTCAAAATTAGTGAAGTGGTACCTATTAAAATATGGAAACAGCTGGAGTTGATGAAAGTGGTGAAGAGTCTCAGTATAGTTAATTTCTGTTTCCTATATTTACAGACATATAGAAAAAAGAGAGAAAATTGGAGCAGCACTTGTCAATCGTGGGTTCATGTCTTCAAAAGAAGACTAATCCAGACATATCAAAAGTTCACCAGAAAAATACAATAGCGAAGCAGCACTCCTCAAGCTTGATAATGCCTTCATAGAGAGGGCAGCATGTCACTTTTTTATTGTGCTGGAATAAAGAATTACTTTTTTTTTAAGGAGTGCTGCATCGCTATTGTATTTTTCTGCTTTACAGAAATATACAGATATATTTTATTTGTACTTTATACAGCACGTCTTTACATTTCAGGTTGCATGAATGGAAGGATGTAATACCCAGTATTATTGTGTAGCCATTTGCAGGTTATCAAAACCTACTTTTCAGGCAACCTGGAATGTAAAGACATACTGTATGTGCGAGGAAGAAACAGCCATCTGGACCCAGTCGTTGCCTTTGGCAAGCTTGTATTGCCACTATGGAAGTGCCTTTGCATGCAGCATTTAAACAGTTAAGTCCTGCGATTGGTGGGCGATACAGCTGAGGGTGGAGGAAGACCCTAAGCCAGAACCAAATTTCTGAGTTCAGGGTAGGGTCCAGGGGATCAGAACCGCCAGAGTTCAACACAATCACGAACTTAACCGTTTAAGGACCTCGCCCTTTTTTGTTTTTTCATTTCCATTTTGCACTCTCCACAAACAAATATCTATAACTTTTTTAATTTTACTGATACAGAGTTGTATGACAGCTTGTTTTCTGTGTAACAAATTGCACTTCATAGTGATGGTAATTATTATTACATGTCATGTACTGGGAAAAAAATATATAAAATGCGGTGAAAAAACACATTTACGTTGTATTATTGTGGGCTTGGATTTTACGGCTTTCACTGTGCCCCCCAAATGACAGGTCTACTTTATTCTTTGGGTTGGTGCGATCACGGGCATACCAAATTTGTATAGGTTTTATAATGTTTTCATACATTTATAATAATTAAAAACTCCTGTAGAAATTTTTTTTTTTTATTTTGCCATTTTCTGGCGCTAACAGCTTTTTCATTCTTTGGTGTACAGAGCTGTGGGTGGTGTCATTTTTTGCGACTTCTGATGAAGTTTTAAATGCTACAATTTTTAAGACTGTTCAACCCTTTAATCACTTTTTATTGATTTTTTTTATATTTTTCAAAATGGCAAAAAAGTGCCATTTTCGACTTTGGCCACTATTTTCTCTTACGGGGTCAAATGCAGTGAAAAATCGTTATTATATTTTCGGATGCGGCGATACCTAATGTGTTTGTGATTTTCACTGTTTGGTTATATTTATATCAGTTCTAGGGAAAGCGGGTGATATTAATTTTTTGCTTTTTTATGATTAATTTTTTTTTTACTTTTTTAACTTTTTACTTTAACTATTTTTCAGACTCCCTAGGGTACTTTAACCCTAGGTTGTCAGATTGATACTACCATATACTGCCATACTACTGTATGGCAGTATATGGGGATTTTCCTCCTCATTCATTACAATGTGCTGATTGTAATGAATGGGTTAAAACGAGACAGCCTCAGATCTTCGGAAGACCCGAGGCTGTCATGGTGACGGATTTCCGCGTCCCCATGACTTTACGGCAAGATGGTGGCGCCCATGCAATGTGCAGGTTGATGCCCATGATCAGTGCTAGGTGTTACGGGTAAGTCTTTGCTCCGATATGCAGAAAAGACTTGCTGGCTATGGAGAGGGCTCAGCACGTGAGCCCTCTCCATGCACCCGCAGCCGACCCGTGATGTACTATTACGTCACAGGTCGTGAAAAGGTTAAAAGTTCTGGTCCCCTCAACATTATAAAAGACGCTTTACTAATTGGTAATGAATAGTATGTAGTTTATATTGTTTACATGTTTATCTTGTATTATCTGAAATGCTGGATTTCTAAAAAATATAATTGTAGTGAAAATGTTTATAGTTCTCTTTTTTCATGATATGAAGGTCAGATCCATCAATTAGTTTAGCGTCTACTAACAATAGTTGAGTATTAAATAAAACATAAAATACACCAGGATTACAAAGTCAGACACCTGGGACACACTAAATATTGTTATTATGGTGCCTAAAATCATCAGTTTGTCAGGGATGACATTGATGTGAGGTCCCACATTACCACGGTTGATCAGAAACACACCAATGGGAAATCTGACTGCCTTGCTTGATTTGTCAACTTGTTGCTCTTATTTTGACAGCATTTCAATGAATCTTGTCATCACATCTGTTAAAATCCCTTGAAAAATTAGACATAACCTGACAACTAAACTGTTGCACTCCATTTTGTTGTTGTTTATGCTTGGCTTGTCCTCCTGTGTGCCATCAGCCACGACCAAGTGTCATAACAATCTCAAAGATGCCATCTGTTGGAAGAGTATGATCCAAAGACATATACAAATCTTTTTTTATGCAATACATCCATCACTACATCATCAACTTTTTCACAGTAGGTTAAAAGAACACAGTGACAAATCCACAGTGTTTATGGTAACAAGCAACAATGTGTTACAATTAAAGACATCATTTCACATTTCTGAATGGTTGAGGAGTTCATTGGGAGATTAATTTTAAAACAGCAATTTCTGTTTTCTCAAACTTATTTACTACACTCATCTGTGATTCAGATTGTTCTATGCTTCAGCATTGCATCTTTCTTGTGTATTGATATGTGTGAATGTATATCTACAGTAATGACCAAAAGTTTTGAGAATTATACAAACGTCTACTGCATCAGGTTTTATAATGGCAATTTGCATATACTCCAGAATGTGATAAAGAGTGATCAGCTAAACAGCAATTAATTGCAAAGTCAATATTTGCCTAGAAAATGAACTTTTTCCCCCAAAACACATTTTAACTGCATTGCAGACCTCCAGTAACACAGGTGTGGGTGTTGATGAGGACTGGGCTGGAGATCAATCTGTCATGATTAAGTAAGAATCACACCACTGGACACTTTAAAAGGAGGCTGGTGCTTAGCATCATTGTTTCTCTTCTTCTTTCACATGCAGTCATCATTGCACTGCACAAAACTGGCCTAACAGGGAAGAGTATCGCAGCTATAAATTGCATCTCAGTCAACAATCTATCGCATTATCAAGGAATTCAAGGAGAGAGGTTCCATTGTTCCCAACAGGCTCCAGGGCACCCAAAAAGGACCACCAAGCGCCAGGGCCGTCTCTTAAAAGTGTTTCAGCTTCTGGATCAGGCTACCAGCAGTGCAGAGCTTGCTCAGGAATGGCAGCAAGCAGGTGTGAGTGCATATGCACACACTGTGAGTTGTAGGCTCTTGGGGCAAGGCCTGGTGTCAAGGAGGGCAGCAAAGAAGCCATTTCTCTCCAGAAAAAATATCAAGGACAGACTGATAATCTGCAAAAGGTACAGGGAGTGGACTGCTGAGTACTGGGGTAAAGTCATTTTCTCTGATGAATCCCCTTTCCGCAAGGTGAGCGATACCACCAGTCTTGTCTCATGCCAACTGTAAAGCATCCTGCAACCATTCATGTGTGGGGTTGCTTCTTAGCCAAGTGCATCGGCTCCCTCACAGTCTTGCCTAAAAACACATCCATGAATAAAGAATGGTACCAGAATGTCCTCCGAGAACAACTTCTCCCAACCGTCCAAGAGCAAGTGATCAACAATGCCTTTTCCAGCATGATGGAGCACCTTGCCATAAAGCAAAGGTGATAACTAAATGGCTCAGGGAACAAAACATTTTGGGTCCATGGCCTGGAAACTCCCCAGATCTTAATCCCATTGAGAAGTTTTGGTCAATCATTAAAAGACTGGTGGACAATAGAGATGAGCGAGCACTAAAATGCTCGGGTACTCGTTATTCGAGACGAACTTTTCCCGATGCTCGAGTGCTCGTTTCGAGTAACGAGCCCCATTGAAGTCAATGGGAGACTCGAGCATTTTTCAAGGGGACCAAGGCTCTGCACAGGGAAGCTTGGCCAAACACCTGGGAACCTCAGAAAAGGATGGAAACACCACGGAAATGGACAGGAAACAGCAGGGGCAGCATGCATGGATGCCTCTGAGGCTGCTTAATCGCACCATTATGCCAAAATTATGGGCAACAGCATGGCCATGACAGAGTGACAGAATGAAGCTAGATAGCATCTAAAACATCCAATAATTGACCCTGACACTATAGGGGACGGCATGCAGAGGCAGCGGCAGCAGTGGCAGGCTAGAGAGTGGCATGGCGACATACCCTAAATGGACTCAGGCTTCCAACCAATGGGTGGCAGAGAGGAACCAAAGGAGGTGAGCAAGAAGCGCTCAAATAATATCGGTACATGATAAAAGTTTGCCAGTATATTTTGTGGATTACACAGCAGGGTGGCGACAAAGTTAACAAGTTTGATGTGGAAGCCATGAAAACAACCCAAAATTCTGCCTGACACAGCTCGTTTGATAAGGGGACCATGTATGGAGGCAGTGAACTAGTAGTAGATTAAAGGTGCTGCAGTTAAAACTATGTTAGTTGGATCTTGGCATGGAGCTGGCGCTCCGCTGCCAGGCGAGCTTTCGCCAATCCAAGCCCCTGTCTCTAGGCTACTCCCCAAACAGCACTTCTAAGAACCTTTGTATAAGATCAAGTGTAGTAGCGTTCTTATAAGTTTGGGATATGGCGGGTGAGGGGAATGTAAACAGATGCGCAAGAAGCGCTGAAATAATATCCGTAAATGAAAAAAGTTTGCCAGTATATTTTGTGGCTTACACAGCACGGTGGCGACAAAGTTAACAAGTTTGATGTGGAATGCCCTGTAATAGCTCTTGGGCGGTGTGCCTTTTATCACCTAGGCTCAGCAGTTTGAGCACCGCCTGCTGTCGCTTAGCGACGGCATTGCTGCTGTGCCTAGAGCTACCGACTGATGGCGCCATGCCCACGGATGGTAATTCGGAGGAGGAGGAGGTGGAGGAGGGGTGGGAGGAGGAGGAGGCATAGTAGGCCTGAAACACCTGGACCGAGGTAGGCCCCGCAATCCTCTGCGTCGGCAGTATATGACCAGCCCCAGGATCAGACTCGGTCCCAGCCTGCACCAAGTTAAGTGTAGTAGCGTTCTTATAAGTTGGGAATATGGCGGGTGAGGGGAATGTAAACAGATGCGCAAGAAGCGCTGAAATAATATCCGTAAATGGTAAAAGTTTGCCAGTATATTTTGAGGATTACACAGCAGGGTGGCGACAAAGTTAACATGGAAGCCATGAAAACAATCCAAAATTCTGCCTGACACAGCTCGTTTGATAAGTGGCCCATGTATGGAGGCAGTGAACTAGTAGTAGATTAAAGGTGCTGCAGTTAAAACTATGTTAGTTGGATCTTGGCATGGAGCTGGCGCTCCGCTGCCAGGCGAGCTTTCGCCAATCCAAGCCCCTGTCTCTAGGCTACTCCCCAAACAGCACTTCTAAGAACCTTTTGTATAAGATCAAGTGTAGTAGCGTTCTTATAAGTTTAGGATATGGCGGGTGAGGGGAATGTAAACAGATGCGCAAGAAGCGCTGAAATAATATCCGTAAATGGTAAAAATTTGCCAGTGTATTTTGTGGATAACACAGCAGGGTGGCGACAAAGTTAACAACTTTGATGTGGAATCCATGAAAACAACCCAAATATCGGCCTGACACACCTCGTTTGATAAAGGGACGATGTATGGAGGCAGCTATATGGACGACTTTTGGAGGTAGCAATGGAGACAACGTGTGGAGGCTGCTATGGAGACAATTCAATTTGGATAGTGCCTGTATGTGGCAGTCCAAAAAAGTTTTCAAACCAGAGGAGCAGGTAGGTGGCCCTCCATAAAAATGGAATAGATTGAGTGCCTGTATGTGGCAGTCCAAAAAAGTTTTCAAACCAGAGGAGGAGGTAGGTGGCCCTCCATAAAAATGGAATAGATTGAGTGCCTGTATGTGGCAGTCCAAAAAAGTTTTCAAACCAGAGGAGCAGGTAGGTGGCCCTCCATAAAAATGGAATAGATTGAGTGCCTGTATGTGGCAGTCCAAAAAAGTTTTCAAACCAGAGGAGGAGGTAGGTGGCCCTCCATAAAAATGGAATAGATTGAGTGCCTGTATGTGGCAGTCCAAAAAAGTTTTCAAACCAGAGGAGCAGGTAGGTGGCCCTCCATAAAAATGGAATAGATTGAGTGCCTGTATGTGGCAGTCCAAAAAAGTTTTCAAACCAGAGGAGGAGGTAGGTGGCCCTCCATAAAAATGGAATAGATTGAGTGCCTGTATGTGGCAGTCCAAAAAAGTTTTCAAACCAGAGGAGCAGGTAGGTGGCCCTCCATAAAAATTGAATAGATTGAGTGCCTGTATGTGGCAGTCCAAAAAAGTTTTCAAACCAGAGGAGCAGGTAGGTGGCCCTCCAGAAAAATGGAATAGATTGAGTGCCTGTATGTGGCACTCCCAAAAATTGTTTAAAACAGAGGACCGGGTCGGTGGCCCTCCATAACAATTAAATGCATAAAGTACTATAGCTAGAGCCAGTGGGCCCTGTCAAAAAATAGCCAGTTTCCTCTGCTTTACTGTACAAAGAGGAGGAGAAGGAGGAAAATGAGGAGGAGGAGGAGTGGATAAATTATTCAGGTTGAGCTTCCTTCACCTGGTGGAGATTGGAAATTAGGAGAAATCCAGGCTTTATTCATCTTGATAAGCGTCAGCCTGTCAGCGCTGTCAGTCGACAGGCGTGTACGCTTATCGGTGATGATGCCACCAGCTGCACTGAAAACCCGCTCGGACAAGACGCTAGCGGCAGGGCAGGCAAGAACCTCCAAGGCGTACAGCGCCAGTTCGTGCCACATGTCCAGCTTTGAAACCCAGTAGTTGTAGGGAGCTGTGTGATCATTTAGGACGATGGTATGGTCAGCTACGTACTCCCTCACCATCTTTCTGTAAAGATCAGCCCTACTCTGCCGAGACTGGGGACAGGTGACAGTGTCTTGCTGGGGTGACATAAAGCTGGCAAAAGCCTTGTAAAGCGTACCCTTGCCAGTGCTGGACAAGCTGCCTGCTCGCCTACTCTCCCTCGCTACTTGTCCCGCAGAACTACGCACTCTGCCGCTAGCGCTGTCAGAAGGGAAATACTGTTTCAGCTTGTGCACCAGGGCCTGCTGGTATTCATGCATTCTCACACTCCTTTCCTCTCCAGGGATGAGAGTGGAAAGATTTTGCTTGTACCGTGGGTCCAGGAGAGTGAACACCCAGTAATCGGTGCTGGAATAAATTCTTTGAACGCGATGGGTCACGGGATAGGCAGCCTAGCATGAAATCTGCCATATGCGCCAGAGTACCAACGCGTAAGAATTCACTCCCCTCACTGGCCTGACTGTCCATTTCCTCCTCCTCCAACTCCTCTTCTTCTGCCCATACACGCTCAACAGTGAAGGACTCAACAATGGTCCCCTCTTGTGTCTCGCCAACATTCTCCTCCTCTTCCTCCTCATCCTCCTCCACCTCCTCCGATATGCGCTGAGAAACAGACCTAAGGGTGCTTTGGCTATCAACAAGGGAATCTTCTTCCCCCGTCTCTTGTGAGGAGCGCAAAGCTTCCGACTTCATGCTGACCAGAGAGTTTTTCAACAGGCCAAGCAGCGGGATGGTGAGGCTGATGATGGCGGCATCGCCACTGACCATCTGTGTTGACTCCTCAAAGTTACTCAGCACCTGACAGATATCAGACATCCACGTCCACTCCTCATTGTAGACTTGAGGAAGCTGACTGACCTGACTACCAGTTCTGGTGGAAGTTGACATCTGGCAGTCTACAATCGCTCGGCGCTGCTGGTAAACTCTGGATAACATGGTCAGTGTTGAATTCCACCTCGTGGGCACGTCGCACAACAGTCGGTGAGCGGGCAGTTGGAGGCGGCGCTGCGCTGCCCTGAGAGTGGCAGCATCTGTGCTGGACTTCCTGAAATGCGCACAGATGCGGCGCACCTTCGTGAGCAAATCAGACAGATTGGGGTATGTCTTGAGGAAACGCTGAACTATCAGATTTAACACATGGGCCAGGCATGGCACATGTGTCAGTCTGCCGAGTTGCAGAGCCGCCACCAGGTTACGGCCGTTGTCACACACAACCATGCCTGGCTTCAGGTTCAGCGGTGCCAGCCACAGATCAGTCTGCGCCGTGATGCCCTGTAATAGTTCTTGGGCGGTGTGCCTTTTATCGCCTAGGCTCAGCAGTTTCAGCACCGCCTGCTGTCGCTTAGCGACGGCACTGCTGCTGTGCCTAGAGCTACCAACTGATGGCGCCATGCCCACGGATGGTCGTTCGGAGGAGGAGGTGGAGGAGGGGTGGGAGGAGGAGGAGGCATAGTAGGCCTGAAACACCTGGACCGAGGTAGGCCCCGCAATCCTCGGCGTCGGCAGTATATGACCAGCCGCAGGGTCAGACTCGGTCCCAGCCTCCACCAAGTTAACCCAATGTGCCGTCAGCGATATATAGTGGCCCTGCCCGGCAGCACTCGTCCACGTGTCCGTGGTCAGGTGGACCTTGTCAGAAACGGCGTTGGTCAGGGCACGGATGATGTTGTCTGACACGTGCTGGTGCAGGGCTGGGACGGCACATCGGGAAAAGTAGTGGCGGCTGGGGACCGAATACCGAGGGGCGGCCGCCGCCATGAGGCTGCGAAAGGCCTCGGTCTCTACTAGCCTATAGGGCAGCATCTCCAGGCTTAGCAATCTGGAGATGTGCACATTAAGGGCTTGGGCGTGCGGGTGGGTTGCACTATATTTGCGTTTCCGCTCCAGCGTCTGGGGTATGGAGAGCTGAACGCTGGTGGATGCTGTGGAGGATCGTGGAGGCGACGATGGGGTTTTTGTGGCAGGGTCCTGGGCAGGGGGCTGACTATCAGCTGACACAGGGGAAGGAGCAGTGGTGTGCACGGCCGGAGGTGAACGCGCTTGTTGCCACTGAGTGGGGTGTTTAGCATTCATATGCCTGCGCATACTGGTGGTAGTTAAGCTAGTAGTGGTGGAACCCCTGCTGATCCTGGTTTGGCAAATGTGGCACACCACAGTCCGTCGGTCATCCGGTGTTTCCTTAAAGAACCTCCAGACTTCTGAAAATCTAGCCCTCGCCGCAGGAACCCTCGCCACGGGAGCTTCACTAGTTGACACATTTGGCGCTGATGCACCAGCTCTGGCCCTGCCTCTCCGTCTGGCCCCACCACTGCCTCTTCCAACCTGTTCTGGTCGAGGACTCTCCTCCGTCTCAGAAGCACTGTGTTCACCCGGCCTCTCAACCCAGCTTGGGTCTGTCACCTCATCATCCTCCGATCCCTCAGTCTGCTCCCCCCTCGGACTTCCTGCCCTGACAACAACTTCCCCACTGTCTGACAACCGTGTCTCCTCATCGTCGGACACCTCTTTACACACTTCTTCCAGTACGTCAACAAGGTCATCATCACCCACAGACTGCGACTGGTGGAAAACCTGGGCATCGGAAAATTGCTCATCAGCAACCGGACAAGTGGTTTGTGACTGTGGGAAGGGTCCAGAAAACAGTTCCTCAGAGTATGCCGGTTCAAATGGCAAATTTTGCTGGGAGGGGGCAGACTGGGGGGGAGGAGGCTGAGGTGCAGGAGCTGGAGGAGTGCCGATTTCGGTGACATGGGTGGACTGCGTGGAAGACTGACTGGTGGACAAATTGCTCGAAGCATTGTCGGCAATCCACGACATCACCTGTTCCCACTGTTCTTGCCTCAACAGTGCTCTACCACGAGTCCCAGTAACTTCAGACATGAACCTAGGGAGTGTAGCTCTGCGGCGTTCCCCTGCTCCCTCATAAGCAGGTGGTGTCTCACCCCGCCCAGGACCACGGCCTCTGACCCCTGCATTAGTTGGACGCCCACGTCCCCGCCCTCGTCCTCTACCCCTAGCCCTCGGGTTAAACATTTTGAAAATGAGAGTTATAACTTTAATTTTTTTTTTAACTTTTTTTTGTGTTTTTTTTTTTGTGTGTGTTTTTTAGTTTTTAAAACCAAACGATGCTATCCTATTGCTATGGCTATTTTCTAGCCAAGTATGAAAGCACACTACTATGCCAGATGAGATGACGCTGAGTTATGAAAAAAATAAACGTAAAATACAACCCCGGGCCCTAATAAATTTTCCCACTTCGGTCTTTGCGATGGATATGTGCGTCACTAAGCGCAAAACACAGTGGTCGCAAGTCTCACTACAAATTGCTCACAATTTGCTAGTAGATGCACTGCAGCAACTACAGCCACCAGCAGATCAACCAGAAATCAAATATATATAACGCTACTGTAGGCGTAAGTAAGACGTTTGGATTCTCCTATGGCTATTTTCTAGCCAAGTATGAAAGCACACTACTATGCCAGATGAGATGACGCTGAGTTATGAAAAAAATAAACGTAAAATAAAAAAGGAAATGGCAGACTGTGCCTAATTGAAATACAACCCCGGGCCCTAATAAATTTTCCCACTTCGGTCTTTGCGATGGATATGTGCGTCACTAAGCGCAAAACACAGTGGTCGCAAGTCTCACTACAAATTGCTCACAATTTCCTAGTAGATGCACTGCAGCAACTACAGCCACCAGCAGATCAACCAGAAATCAAATATATATAACGCTACTGTAGGCGTAAGTAAGACGTTTGGATTCTCCTATGGCTATTTTCTAGCCAAGTATGAAAGCACACTACTATGCAAGATGAGATGACGCTGAGTTATGAAAAAAATAAACGTAAAATAAAAAAGGAAATGGCAGACTGTGCCTAATTGAAATACAACCCTGGGCCCTAATAAATTTTCCCACTTCGGTCTTTGCGATGGATATGTGCGTCACTAAGCGCAAAACACAGTGGTCGCAAGTCTCACTACAAATTGCTCACAATTTCCTAGTAGATGCACTGCAGCAACTACAGCCACCAGCAGATCAACCAGAAATCAAATATATATAACGCTACTGTAGGCGTAAGTAAGACGTTTGGATTCTCCTATGGCTATTTTCTAGCCAAGTATTAAAGCACACTACTATGCCAGATGAGATGACGCTGAGTTATGAAAAAAATAAACGTAAAATAAAAAAGGAAATGGCAGACTGTGCCTAATTGAAATACAACCCCGGGCCCTAATAAATTTTCCCACTTCGGTCTTTGCGATGGATATGTGCGTCACTAAGCGCAAAACACAGTGGTCGCAAGTCTCACTACAAATTGCTCACAATTTCCTAGTAGATGCACTGCAGCAACTACAGCCACCAGCAGATCAACCAGAAATCAAATATATATAACGCTACTGTAGGCGTAAGTAAGACGTTTGGATTCTCCTATGGCTATTTTCTAGCCAAGTATGAAAGCACACTACTATGCAAGATGAGATGACACTGAGTTATTAAAAAAATAAACGTAAAATAAAAAGAAACTGGCAGACTGTGCCTAATTGAAATCAAACCCCTAATAAATTGTCCCACTTTGGTGTTTGAGGTGGATATGTGTGTCACTAAAAGCTAAACACAACGGTAGCAAGTCCCCCTGCTAATTCCTCACAATATGGTACTAGCTGCACTACTAGTGCCAGCAAGCCCAGCCACAAGCAAATAAAAAAAAAAAGTATAACGTTATTGTAGCCCTAAGAAGGGCTGTTGGGTTGTTGTAGAATCACTCCTGCCTAACAGTAAGCTAATAGAACACCCTAACGCTTTCCCTGGCCAGCAGCAGCTCTCTCCCTAGCGGCATCCAGACAGAGAATGATCCGAGCAGCGCGGGCAGCGGCTAGTCTATCCCAGGGTCACCTGATCTGGCCAGCCAACCACTGCTATCTACGTGTAAGGGTACCACGTCATGCTGGGTGGAGTGCAGAGTCTCCTGGCTTGTGATTGGCTCTGTTTCTGGCCGCCAAAAAGCAAAACGGCGGGAGATGCCATTTTCTCGAGCGGGCGAAATACTCGTCCGAGCAACGAGCAGTTACGAGTACGCTAATGCTCAATCGAGCATCAAGCTCGGACGAGTATGTTCGCTCATCTCTAGTGGACAAACAAAAACCAACAAATTGTGACAAAATGCAAGCATTGATTGTGCAGGAATGGACTGCTATCAGTCAGGATTTGGTCCAGAAGTTCATTGAGAGCTGCCAGGGAGAATTGCAGAGGTCCTGAAGAAGACGGGTCAACACTACAAATATTGACTTGCTGCATTAACTCATTCTAACTGTTAATAAAAACTTTTGTTACTCATAATATGATTGCACTTGTATTTCTGTATGTTATAAAATCATCTTACACACACCCAGAGGGCAACAGATCATGTGAAAATATAATATTTGTGTCATTCTCAAATCTTATTGCCATGACTGTAAATACCTGCTGTTTTTCTGGAGACTTCCTGACTCCTTCTCTGTCTTCTCTCCGCCCTCTTGTTAGCACCTGGTAGCTATAAATTGTCTTGGGTGCAGATCTTGGAAGATCTTTATTAAGGTGTTATGGGCAGGTGCTGGACCCCCACATGCACCCAAACCGCCCGCATTCACCACACCTGCACTGCACCGCATGCTGCCTGGAAAGGAAATGCAGCATTGCTAGGAAGAAGCTAGGTTTAAACCCCCCTGGCTTAAGGGGAGATATAATTATAGTGGCCTACTGGCATTGTGCACTGCTTCTTGCGTTGTGCACACACTGCACGACTACTCTACTTAGAAGTCTGGGTGTAGGGTCAAGTCAGTAAGAAGATTTCTGCAAAATCTGAGGGCCAAGTCTCCTCACTGGGCCCCTCAAAGCCCTAGGTACCTGAAGCCACTGCTTCCCCTGTCCTCCCCTCCCCTGCTACCTACACCTCTGCTGGCAGCCAAGAGCACAATTCATCAGGAGAAACGCTGTACCAAAAGTGGAGCCAAACCAACAGCAGCACACCACTGTTTCACCCCTACACCCCTACTGGAGTAACCCCTATGCACGTCTGTCTAGCCTGTGTCTATCTGTTATTGTCGCATTGTAACATTAAGCCATCTCCAACTGTTTTTTTATGATTGTCGGGACACCATGTACAAAAGAATCCCCCTCCCCCAGGGGATCTATAAAGTACTGCCATATTTTATTGGATTAAAAATAGTGGTATGTTTGCAGTACAATTTTAAAAATCTTTATATACAATCCTGTACACCTTCTTCTAATAACAAGGGTCATCATACAACACCAAGTTTTGGACCTCTTATTATTTTGTTTTCCTTTCAGTAAACAGTAGCTCATGCTGTCTTAAGGTAATGCGCTTAGATGACTTACTATACACATAATATTTACAATGTTATTTCACTTTTACTATTATGACAAAGCCTATGTCAGCCCAAACGCATGTCCCTGTGCAATCATCCTCTGCCCTGTGCAATGGAGTTGTTGTGGCAGAGAATATTGTATGGTTAAGCCATCTAATTCATTATTATACTATGACTATTTTTTACTTTTTACTGTAATAAATTTTAAAAACATAAAATGTATTAAAATGTGTTTCAATGTTTTATTTTTTACATGTTTGGTCACACATTTTTAAATGCAATGTTTTCTGATGCAACTTTTTTAAAAGTTACAATCCATTTCAGGGATTAACACCTTATTTTCCATAATTAAAACACATTCATACTTAAATAGCTCCAAAGACACTAAAAAAAGTACTGTGTGTCTAATGATGCATTTAGCAACCGACATTTTGTTTTATAAATTCCTGCTGTTTTACAAAAACATCTACCCGTTATAAGGGGTAAACAAAATCTAAGACTGGCCGAGTGTAGCAACTAGTGCTTTGGATTGTCTGAATGTCTGTGAAATGGGAGGAGATTTACATTTTACATTACAGAATACATTTATTGCTTGATATATTAAGGATACATGAGACAACCTCTGGCTGTCTATCAAAGAAACCACTTGTTATGTTGACATATCCATAGTAGATTCCCAGATTTATAGTAATGACTTGATTCACAGGACTTAATATAGAGTTAACTGTGGCCTCTGCATGACAGTATGAATGGTTGGGGGAACATTATAAAAGGTTTTCTACCTCATGGTGTATCAAAACACTTCCTAATAAAACACCAATAGAATGAAAAAGCCTTGAAAATCATGCCAATCAATTACATCCATGAAAATGTACACAATAGATATGAGATACTATGTAAAAGAGAAGTACCATATAAACTTGTGTATAAGCAGAGCTTTTCAGCACAAAAAATGTGCTAAAAAATGTTCACTTGGCTTATACACGAGTCAACTTAAAAAATAATAAACTTACATACTCACTCTCCGGTGGCCCCAATGTGCAGCGCTGCTCCTCCGATGTCTGCGCGGCTCCTCTTCTTCCGCGCCCGCCTTCTTTCTTTTGCTGGGCGCCTCCATGTTTTTCCCCTGGGTAGCGCCTAGTATGACGTCAGCAGCGGCGCGTCATACTATGCGCCTGCCGGCCGGGGGTGAGCAATGGCGGCAACCAGTAGAAGTAAGAAGACGGGCGTGGAAGCAAGAAGAGGAGCCACGCAGACATCGGGGGAGCAGCGCTGCACATCGTGGCCACCGGAGGGTGCTGGGCAGGCTGTATACTACTGGGGGCAGGCTGTATACTACTGAGGGCAGGCTGTATACTACTGGGGGCAGGCTGCTCTGGCTGTATACTACTGGGGGCAGGCTGGTCTGGCTGTATACTACTGGGGGCAAGCTGGGCTGCCTGTATACTACTGGGGGCAAGCTGGGCTGGCTGTATACTACTGGGGGCAAGCTGGGCTGACTGTATACTACTGGGGGCAAGCTGGGCTGGCTATATACTACTGGGGGCAAGCTGGGCTGGCTGTATACTACAGGGGGCAGGCTGTCTATATACTGGGGGGGTCTGTGACCAATGCATTTCCCACCCTCGGCTTATACTCGAGTCAATAGGTTTTCCCAGTTTTTGGTGGTAAAATTAGGGGTCGGCTTATACCCGAGTATATACGGTAATCTGGATGTTCAAACTCCACACTTTAAGTCCATCTGGTCTCAACAAAGTATCAGAGACTATTATTAACTAAAAGCTAATGAGATAAGCCCTTGTCTATATGTTATAATAAACTGTTTAAGTTTTTCTTTGCTTGTTTTTTCTTAATTCTATAATAAACTATTTTTTTTTCTCATGGATTACAAACTCTCCCCTCATTTTTTTTCCCATAAGTGATATTAGAAGTTTAAACATTATTTAACAATTATTTTAGGGACACTGTAATAGATTTCTTATATATATATATATATATATATATATATATATATATATGTATGTATATATGAATTAGACATCCCTATTACTTTTGGTCATGACTGTGTTTTAACATACAGTTAATTTTTTTTGATCCTAGGTTTTATTCTTTATCACTTTGTAGCTCTGATGATGCACCCCCTGTAGAGGTGCAAACACATTGTCTGTTCTGTATATTTTGTTTTCTTTAATGTATGGATTTATACCTCTGGGAATCCTAACTATGCCTGCGCCACCAGAACACCCTGGTTTTCCATTGGGCTATTAGCTGTTAGAGCAGGACAGCTTTCAACGTTACTGAGGAAACCAATATTGTTAAAAGAAGGTGGGAAAATTCGGATTGCCTTTGGAGCTTTGATGATATACCCTGCAGTCTCAGGTAGACCCGGATGCTTCTCTTTAAAATAGGGCTCAGCGTGTCAAATCCTAGGCTACCTGGGCCTGCAGGAGTGTCCCTTAATCTCCTATCTGGTGAATTCTGTCCTGGGGCAACAGCCTGAGTGCCCACTGAGAGGGCTCAGAGTGCCACCTTTGGCACCCGTGCCATAGGTTCGCCACCACTGTGTTAGGGCAACACATCTCCACCTTCTGATGGTGCTGCATCTAAGGGCTAAAACATCTGTGATGGGTGCTTACATCAACCGTGGCTGCTACAGCAGGAGCCCAGCTATCAGTATATACCAGGCTCCTGCTATGATCACACAGGCTCCGGTTCTGAGCCAGTGTGATCACTATGATTGTAATAACCACGATTGTATGATGTACTATACCAGTGGTGGCGAACCTATGGTACGGGTACGGGCACTCAGAGCCCACTGTATGGGAACCCTTGCATTCACCCCAGGGTAGAGTTTGCCAGAGAGGACTTAAGGCCTCTTGCAGTCCCAGGAAGCCCAGGACCCTAGAAGGAAGCTACAATGATAATCCAAACTTCTACTCCTTCTTTCTACTGTATTGGTGTCCTCAAGTGCCTATACAATTTAAACCTGTGAAACAGTTAAGTCACTGCTTGAATTGTCGCATTGGCACTTTGCGAAAAATATGTAGGTTTTGGTTGTAGTTTGGGCACTCGATGTCTAAAAGGTTTGCCACCATTGTACTATACCATAGTTGTGCTTGTAGGGGTAAAGACTCACTGGTTTGAAATATTAGGAATTCAACATTTTGTGGTGATCTTCATTATACAAAAGGAAAAGTTCAAACCTTACCTTCAAGCAGACAATGAAATTGAACTCTTAAAGTGATGAAACTCAGTGTATTTGATGTTGACTATTTGTAAATTGTACTATACTGTGTGTATGACACTACCATTGCCCCCTACACTATTAGATGGGAAATACAATGCATTTTAAATGATAAACCTTAATGACAAAATAGTTTAATTCTTTTATAAAAGGGCACAAGTTATCCAAAAGTAATACTGTATTTAATGGTCTCTTTTCTGTATACAAATGCTCTCAAACCAGTAAGCTTCCCGAAGGTTCCTTGTTCTATATGAGTAGTAGAGCAGATCAAAATCATTGACACAGATAAGGCTTGACACGACAGCAATTCCCTTTGCCTAACTCATACAATTCAGTACATCTCACTCTTTTTATTTCTCTCCCGGAGGCACTCCAAAAACTCTCAAAATCCTTTTACTTGGAAATCAGGTCTCCCAGAGGTAGATGAATGACTTTTGCACGTCCTTAATATGTAGTTCAACTAATCTTGTTACATCTCATTGACAGTGTAACTAGAATTGAATGTCATGTTGCAAAGAGGACAAGGGGACAAAGTAATTACCACTAAAACTATTCTTCAATCAATGTGCTATTTAATACATTTCAAAGAGATTTTAATTGAGTGTATGTATATGATCTGTTAATAATAATATTAGCGAAGGTACACTGAATCATTAATTTGATCTTGTATTGGTCTTGAAATTACTAATCACTTCAGCCTGTAAGGAGGAATAAAGTGCAGCATGCTATAGAGTATTTTTTCATCCAAAATACCGGCATAGTGAATGATCAGAACCTTATCCAACTCTCCAATAGACTACAAACCCATCAGGAAAGACTATATATATATATATATATATATATATATATATATATATATATATATTGCTACATATGTTATGAAATTGATTTCAAGATTTTAAGATAAATTGAGTTATATATATATAATTTTTTTTTTTAGTCCGTCAATGGATGCATAATTTTGCACTTTCAATATATACACTAATTGGATTGTAATGTCATTTTGCTTAAACTGCTGAATAACACCTTATTGGTCAGAGTTTTTTCTCTTCATATAAGTACAGTTATTACAGCTACAACACTATAAGATCTCATGCACGCGGCCATAATGCCGTGAACTAGCTGCACAAATGAAGGTTAATTTATGACAGCATTAATTTCTATTGTGCGATGCATGCATGGTGCCGCACTGCACGGTGAATGTGTTGATCGTCTACCTACCCTGACTTTGTACCTTTGCCGCCAGCCCTGACCTTCTGCTCTGTTCCTGATTCTGCACCAGTGCCGCCTGTCCTGACCGTCTGCCTGATTCTGAGCACGAGACCACTCAGTGATTCTGTAGCTCAATCTTGGCTGCCACTGCGGGCAAGTTGCACCTGTGGAACGACCTGGTGGCACCCTGCCGCAGCAAGACCATCCTGCTTGGTGGTGGGCCTCTGATGAAGACCGGGTGCCACTTAGATTCCGGTCCCAGGTGTCGGCTTGTGTCATGGTCTGCGGTGGTCCAGTGGGTTCACTGCCAGCCTTGACAGGCTGCAATAAGCAGAAATAAATATGTATAGCTGGGGAACAATTTATATCATAACCCCATATCTAGATGAGTATGACATACACACTAATTTGTATGCTGCGCTTCAAAAGAGGAATTAAACATCTTTGTGATGAGAGACCTTTAGCTTTGGCACACGCCCTGGCAGCAAGGAGACTCGATGTTAACAAAAAAGTTATGTTCTTAAGAAAAATGAAATGCCAAAGTAAGGTGATGATTCAAGAATTTCTGCTAAATTGAGGCAATAGAATATAGATTAGGAAAGTATTTAATAATTAATCAAGTCTGTCAAAGAGACTAGATTCATTTCCCAGTACACAAAATGTGCCGGAAAAACATTTATCTTCCACAACACAACAAGCTTAACAGCTTTAAGATACTGCAATAACTGTGATTCAGGTGAAGCAACATAAACTTGCTCTGAATATTAAATCAAGTCTTAGAGCAATATCATCAGTACTCTTGAAACCTGCGGAGATCATGTCATATTCTACATTGAGAGAGATATTTTCAACATTTTAAGACTTGACAGTTCACATTTACTATAGCCATCAATTACATGAGTTGCCGATTTGGATTTCTGAGAATATGTGGACAAGTAAATCTGTGCGAGTATCAAACTATAGCAGAATGATTTTTGTGGATAGTGTCACTATGTGCAAGTTAGTGAACAGTCTATTTTGTTATAATAAGTGGGTCTAAAGTAAGGTGTACAACACACACTATTGTTTAGACAAGCTGGGGAGCAATATATGAATGTATTTTGTATTTTACATCAACTCCAGTTCCAGCTTCAGTGATCTTCTGGATAATTAGTAGAATTTTAAAAGTTGATTTTAGGAGGCCATGGATAACAAATAGGAAGATAAGAAGGCAAATAAGAAGGCTCCACAGTGCCCTGATCTAAGAGTAAGTGTCCCTGGTATTTCCTTTACAGTTCTGTAATTTCTCTTAACATAATAAGAGAAAAACTAATTGATATTATTCAAATCTTATATTTTATGTAACTATGGAATTTTGTACACATTTCCCAACAAAGTTGAGCATTTTTATAAATTCTCAGACTTTAGACAACTAGCCAAGCAAACAAACCCAGATGTATTCGGCAGGCAATCTGCTTATACAGTCTGTCTTGTTTTAGATCATTTATTATTCTTTATTCATTGACAGAACTACTGTTCCACTAACTTTGGACATTTTTGCTTCATCATCTTTTTTTGTTCTTTGAAGAATAAACAAAATAGCAGATGCTTCCAAGTGCCTGGCGTTTCTAGTAACAGTACTTATGAGATAGCATCTCTTAACATCCAAGTGCTCATGTTGTATCTTATCTTCTTAATGAATCAGAGCTTGTAGAGACTTAACACTAAAATAAATGGATGGTTCCTGAATAATTAATAACTCGAGACAGAAGGAGACAGTGATTTTGCAAACCACATAATAGTTTTAACTAAGTAGAAGCAGGGTTGGTAGTCCAAAGAATTAAATTATTTCCTGATTTCCAACAAACCACTAAACATCTAAATGTAATGATGGCTACATCTAATGTATCGATTTTAGCGTGAGAGAATACTATTTATATTGAACATATTTTGAAATAGACAAATTGGTGCTTTGAAGGTTGCTGCTTCGTCATACTTTCTCTTTATATGTAAACTAAATGCAGAAATTAAAAAACATCTGGCAATATGCTCCGCTGTGATTATTTATCATCTTATTTGTGATAAAAACTGTGGCAAATATTAATTAGCAGTAAACCAGATTAGGCCAACAATTGCAACTTTTACTTAGCTTAATTTTTTTTAAGAATTCCAACTTATTATGCAACAAATTCAAAATTCTGATATAATAGCAAACAGCTCGACAGGCTTGACCTTCACAATACAATGGGCTAAACAAATGCATATAGACATACATACAATATTGCTTGCAATATCAAGTTCCCTTGAAATGTTATTTATTTGACAGTTCAAATAGAAGAGAAGGAACGGTAAATATATGTAAATGTAAATTATTTTTTTTTAAATCTATAATAAGTTAATATATTAATATAGTTTTTATAAATATGTCACTGGCAACAAGGCCTTAAAGCGGACCCGTCAGGGTGATTTGGGACACAAAACCATAGGTCATTATGGACGGGTGGTTTAGTATTCCAAATTGCTCTTTGCCAAATCCCTCTATAGGCGCTATCTAAAAAACAAAGCTTATTACTTACCTAGAAATGGTTTCTATGCGCCTCATCAGACCTATCTCTTGTGCTTCCCACATCTACACAGTATTTCAATGAAGCCAGAGCTGTACATCCCAGCTTCAAGTGCCATAACCATGGCAAGTGCACAGTGAAGCAGGGGGCTTCACTACACAATGACGTACGTGCACGAAGCAGCGGATCAAGGTAAGTATATATGTTTTTTATTTTCATAGTGGGCACATATGTACTTGGTAGAGGGCAATTTGGGACACTTAACCAATAGTCCATAAGGACCCGTGGGTGATTTAGTGTCCCAAATCACCCTGAACAGATCCTCATTATTGCAACTATCTGCAATAGGTGACAAGTAACACTAAGCCCATTACTTTAATAATCTTTTTTGGCCTCCTGTAAGGATTTGTGTGGATAGCACTGAGCTACAAAAATAAGAGTTTTGGTATCTCCAAACTGTTTTGGATTTTTTCCTTCTAAGTCTGATAATGTCTTCTCTCTTTTTTTTGTGCTGTATCCATATACTACAGTAGCTACAATGGTACCTTCTATTACTTGGATACAATGCGTGATCACTAGAGATGAGCGAGCATACTCGTCCGAGCTTGATGCTCGTTCGAGTATTAGCGTACTCGAAACGGCTTGTTGCTCAGACGAGTATTTCACCTACTCGAGAACGAGCTTTCACTTAAGGAAACACAGTGAAGAACAGTGAAGAACACAGTAAACACAGGATCATTTAAGCGAAGAACACAGTGAAGAACACATTGCAGATGTTTCCGTACATCTGCTAACTTATCAGATGACATTAGTGCAGAAGGGTGAAGAACACATTGCAGATGTTTAACACAGGTCATTCTCCTTTTTGAAGCTCCACAAATATTCCATTGAATAAAAAAAATGAAGAAACAGGACTGACTTCCCTATTTCTCAATAAAATGACACATATTATTGCAGAGCCTTGGTCCCCTTGAAAAATGCTTGAGTCTCCCATTGACTTGGGGTTCGTTATTCGATATGAGCACTCGAGCATCGGGAAAAGTTCGACTCGAGTAACGAGCACTCAAGCATTTCAGTGCTCGCTCATCTCTAGTGATCACACATAGACACATGAAGGAGTCATCACGTAGGCAAGAATTCTGCTCATATCATAAGACAAATGTTAAGCAACGTGTGAATGTGAGGAAGTATTTATCTATACATTCCTTAGTTTAGCAATAGGTAAATGAGAATGTCATTGTCATTTGTACAATTTATAAATGTGGTATCTGTCTTAACTTGCATTATTTGAAACAGAGCCTGGAATGCCATGCCCGGTAGTGCAAAATCCTTATTTACTTTCATGCGGTGTGTGAGTATAGTAGAGGTCAGCAAGTTTCCATATTTTACTAAATTTACTCTAGTTTACTGACAATCTTCATAAGTGAGAATGTTCTTGACTTGGTAATAAGCTAGATGATTTCCAGCTAAGGCTTTCATTCTGCTACTCTGCAATCCACATTTTTCTTTTGCATAACGTTTTTCTTTCAAAATAAAGGAATGAGAAAACTGTTTAGGGTGTTCTTCAAGATTAATACTACATCATAGGCCAATGAGATATTTACTTTTGTGTCCTATGATTTTCCATGGATGCTTTTAAAGGAAACCTACCACTTGAAATGGCAGGTTTAAGAAGAAAACACCGAGCACCAGCTCAGGGTGAGCTGGTGCCGGAGCTTATTTTTGTTAGTGTTTTAAACCGCTGTATCGACGTTTAAAACACTTTTTAAACTTTATAGCCGGTGCAGGGAGGTACGCGCTCGGCGCTTACCATGCGCGCGGCTCTCCTTCACTTCCTATGAAGCCGCGCGCAAGGTCGCGCGCATGGTAAGCGCCGAGCGCTAATATACTGCGCTAATATACTCTAATATACTGAGGTGCATTTTAGATGCTGGTCACCTCAAGTAATTATTTTATATATGGCCCCCGATTTACTTAATGTACTGCCCCCATCAATGAATTATCTAATATACTGTCCCCTCACCTTGTGAACTATTTTATATACTGGGCCTCACTCCTAATACATTTCATATACTGGCCCCCACAAGCAATGAATTATTTAATATACTGGGCTCCTCTGTAAATTATTTTATATACTGCCCCCCATTAATTATTTAATGTACTGGGCCCCCCAATGAATTTTACACGCAGTTGGGCCATTTTCTTGTTGGCTCAGTTTTATGGCTTTCCATGTGAACTTGAAATAACACTTCACTTTTTGTTCAGTACATTCACAGGGAAACTAAATTTATACAGGTCTTATAGTGTTTTAATGCATTAAAAAAAAAAAATTTCTTTGCTACCATTATTACTGTGCACGACACTGTTCAGGACTGTACAACCTTTTGGTCACTTTTTGTTAAATTTTTTATATGTTGCAAAACAGTGGAAAAGTGGTGTTTCGGACATTTGAGCGATGTTATCCGTTATGGGGTTCAACACCATGAGTAACCGCTATTATATTTTGATAGATCAGACATTGTGCAATGAGGTGATAGCTAATATGTTTATGATTTTACTTGTTTACTTTTATATCAGTTCTAGGAAAAGAGGGTGATTTGAACTTTTAGGTTTTATTTTTATTTTTTCCCCCTTTTTTATATATATTTTTCAACTTTTCAGACCCACTACTTTAACCCTAGGTTGTCTGATTGATCCTATCATATACTGCCATACCACAGTATGGCAGTATATGGGGATTTTCCATATAATCTATTACAATATACAAATCGTACATTGTAATAAATTAGCAGGAATGTAACAGCTTCGGGCCTTGTAAAGACCCCAGGCTGTCACCGCAATGGATTGTTGCTCCCCGATGACGTCATGGGGAGCAATTATCGAAACAAAGAAGGGGGCGTCCATTCACTGCTATCTTCTGACTACCACTGGCGGCTTTGCCAACTATGATCAAGGGGTTAACACCCGCATATTTGTACCATTCGTGGGTGTTAGCAGTGGGCGTTTGCAGCAATATGCAGCAAACCCCATGTCTGTATGACGAGAGCTCACTCTTTGATCCCTTTTGATAAATGCTTAACAGCTGCATGCTGTAATAGTACAGCATGGAGCGTTAAGAATTTAATATACTAGAATGAATATTGGAATACTAATAATAAATTATTTGATATGCTCCCCCCCCCCACAATGAATTATTTGATATGCTGCCAAGGTACGGTGAATTATTTGATATGCTGCCCCCCACAATGAATTATTAGATATGCTGCCCCCCACAATGAATTAAACAATATGGTGCCCCCCACAATGAATTAAATAATATGCTGCCCCCCACAATGAATTATTTGATATGCTGCCCCCCCACAATGAATTATTTGATAGGCTTCCCCCCCCCCCCCCACAAGGAAGTAAATGATATGCTGCCCTCCTACGGGGAATTATTTGATATGCTGCCCCCCACAATGAATTAAACGATATGCTGCCCCCCACAATGAAATAAATGATCTGTTGCCCCCCTTCGGTGAATTATTTGATATCCTGCCCCCCCCCCACAATGAATTATTTGATATGCTGCTCCCCACAATAAATTATTTGATTTGCTGCCCACCACAATGAATTAAATGATATGCTTCCCCCCCCCCCAAGGAATTAAATGATATGCTGCCCCCCCCCCTACGATGAATTATTTGATATGCTTCCCCCCCCCCACAATGAATTATTTGATGTGCTGCCCTCCCACAAGGAATTAAATGATATGCTGCCCCCCCAAACAAGGAATTAAATGATATGCTGCCCCCCCTACAGTGAATTATTTCACTTCCCACCAATGAATGATTTTATACAATAAGGCCCCACCATGCTTTTACTACTGTGTGATAACAAAAAAACTGATACCTCTGGCTCCTGTGTCTTCTTTCTTCTTCCTGCGGCCGCGCATCCTAGTTCATGGATTGATGTGCGGTGTGGTTGTCTTCCGGCCACATCGCTCCAGTAATAGTGCTCGAGCGTCCATTTCCGGCTGCATCGAGCACTGTACAGTGACGGCCAGGAGCTTCCTATCCCGACGGACGGAGGCTCCTGCCCGACTACCGAGGCGAGGGTCGGGGCCAGTCGGTGGGCTCAGCAGGACCCTGAACATTAGCGCTATTGGAGCTCCAGCCCGGGGCCCCTAACCAATAAATCTGGTTCCGGGGGCCCGGCACTAGCGCTCCAATAGTGCCAGTGTTGATCCGGCTCTGCACACCAGGCAAATTGATGCATCAGTTGTTTACAGAAACCACAGCATTTAGAAAATGTTAATATTAGAATACTAGTAAAGATATGAAACTGTAATTTTTTTGGTGAAGAATCAACAACAAGTTGGATACAATTGTGAAGTGGAACAAAATTTATTGGATATTTTAAAGTCACTCCAGATCATTCAGCAAAGATCTCTGATTGATCCAATGTTGTCCTAAATGACTGATGATTATAAATATAATCCAGATGTGTGTTATCAAATCTCCATGTAAGAACACCTCCTCTGTGATAGGGTTCTGTTTAAAATACAGAGAACATCATGAAGACCAAGAAACACACCAGGCAGGTCCATGTTACTGTTGTGGAGAAGTTTAAAGCCGGAAACAAAAATATTTCACCAACTTTAAATATTTCAAGGAGCACTGTGCAAGAGATCATAATAAAATGGAAGGAATATCAGACCACTGCAAATGTACCAAGAGCCGGATGTCCCTTTAAACCTTCACCTCAAGCAGGGAGAAAACAGATCAGAGATGCAGGAAGAGGCCCATGATCCCTCCGGATGAATTGCAGAGATCTACAGCTGAGGTAGGAGCGTCTGTCCAACAATCAGTCATATACTGCACACATCTGGCCTATGTGGAAGAGTGGAAGAAGAAAGCCATTTCTCAAAGATATCCACAAAAAGTTTTGTTTAAAGTTTGCCACAAGTCACCTGGGAGACACAAACAAGTGGAAGAAGGCTTGCGGTCAGATGAAACCAAAATTTAAGTTTTTGGCCACAAAGCCAAACAATATATTTGAAGTAAAAGCAACACAGCTCATGACTCTGAAACCATCCCCACTGTCAAAGATGGTGGTGGCAGCATCATAGTTTGGCGCTGCTTTTCTTCATCAGGGACATGGAAGATGGTTAAAACTGATGGGAAGATGGATAGAGCCAAATACAGGACCATTCTGGAAGAAAAATAAATGTATCCAAATAAAAGTATCCAGGTGTTAGAATGTCCAGGTCAAAGTCCAGACCTGGATCCAATTGAGAATCTGTGGAAAGAGCTGAAAACTGTTGTTCACAAACGCTCTACATCCAACCTCACTGAGCTCAAGCAGATTTCCAAGGAAAAATGGGCAAGAATTTCAGTCTTTTGATGTTAAAAACTAATAGAGACAAAACTCAAGTGACTTGCAGCTGTAATCACAGCAAAAGGTGGCTCTTCAAAGTATTAACTTAAGGGGGCCGAATAATATTGCACGTCCATTTTTCAGTTTATCATCATGCACTGTAATACATCTGGTACCTATCCTTACATTATTTCTTATGGCTGCATTTTAGTCCTGCACTCTCTTTTTTGTGAGTGGCATTTATTACGCTGTTCATCATAGTACATGATTCTTGGCCTACAAACAGAATGATGTGTTGGCTGAGACTGACAGACAGCCTTGCCTTAAGGAAGATGCAGCACACACACACACACACACATATATATGTATATATATATATATATATATATATATATATATATATATATGGTAAGGAATCCTTCATCACAAATTATACAAATATTCTTACAAAGTCACGTGTAAATGACTGAATGATGTTATTTTACACCTCATCTCAAAGTATATCACATTTCAGTATTGATAATGAGGACAATATGTATGCTGTCAGCTTTGATAATACAATAAATAAAGTGATGTGTCAGTGATATTGCAATGAACAGTATGGATCTAGCTTTACCACATCAGCACTATTAATAAACCTGTCAACTATTATTTAAATCCGTTTTGATATATCTCCCAGCCTATAACCTACACACAGTATAAAATATGCCTTGGGGAGCTTTTTTGCTGCAGTGCAACCCTGCAGTCTGATAGTGAATATAAATTTACTATAAGACTGCAATATAACTATTGGTTCAAAATCAGACAGCCAGGGGTGTAAAAAGGCTGTGCCCCAATGGAGACTTTGTATTGGGACCCCATGATAGACGCCATTGTACCTAAATTTGTAACATTTGTACCTGCTGGATTGTTAGTCTTCAAAGAGGGTTATAACTGACATGTTGCTGCATAACCTTAAAATTAATTTGCAGTAGCTTTTTCCATCCATATATAGATTTTATATAGATATATAGATGATAGATGCATAAACATTATATGAGGGATGGATGTGAACCTTGGCAGTAATCTGGGTAAGAGGTGAAGAGAGCAGGATACAATATAATATTAATATAATATAATATTAATATAAATATAATATAATAATATACATTGGGAAATAAGATAAAAATAATGATGCTAGGGATAGCAACCTTGTGGTTCCGCTGTCAGCACCATGTGACCCCTTCTTTTATGTGTATGTGCTGCTGATATGGTGGTTCCAGGGACCAAAATAGTGTGTATGCCGTACTGTTTGCTTAACATAGACCTCCGTTTATTTGCACCGTTCTGGTCTGTGAGGTTGCTAGAAGAACTGATGCTTAATTAGGAAAGTTTGGTTACATCTGCTCATAACATTGTTATCTAGACAGAAATCGCTACGATTGGTGCAGAATTTTGATGTATAATCTGTACATTAATGCAAAAACTCATACGACGCCTGTTGTGCCTATTGAATGTATACACCGTGTGGCTACGATTGTGGGCTTGCTATTGTGATCGTGCAAATGGCACTGTTTATGATGAGGTGTTGATGTGCACTGTGTGTAGCGAAGAGACTGGTGCAGCTCATTCCATTGCTGTATGTTCACGTATGGGATAAAGTTCTGCTCTATATTAGTGTATATTGCCCCTATTTGATATTATTCCTATCTCTTTCCCTACAGCTATTTCACTAAGTTAACCCAGCCTCTTCTAGGCCAGTTCATCCGGGTTCACCTGGAGAAATGCCTCTAGGGATAGAGATAGGGATAATATCCAATAGGGACCGATATATGGATATTGAACGCCTATCCGCTAATGTAGAGCAGGGGTAATAATCCCCCTTTAAGACACAGCCTGTTTACAGCTTAAAGCTCAGCCCCATTTTTTGTAAAGCGTTGCCTTAAATGGCTATGACTCATAAACACTGTAACGTATAAAAGTGATTTTGAGATTGTCTTCACAAACAAAGCAGATGGGTATATAGGAAATGTACTTTATTTCATACGGATAATTGCACTGAGCTAAAAAATAAAAATTATGAGCTAAGAACCAATTTCAACTAGCCTTCCAAATGTGGAAAAAGATGGTGATAATGCTGACATTATGTTTGCGTTGTAAGAAGCAGAAAATATATATAACATATATAAGGAAAAAAGAACCACAATAAAGATAGATCCTTAGAAATAAAAAAACAACAAAGCAATGATAAATATTATATAGATCAGATAACACATATAGACTATTTATATACCCACTACCACATATGTATAACCATAATAAGTCAAAGTTTACATTACTGAATAGTATGTGCAGGCTTCCTCAGGGGATATTGAGCTGTTGATAGTTTGTAAAACTGAAGTATATAATTCCCAGTTCCTACTTTCATAAAAATTCAACTTAAGAACAAACCTACAAAATCTATCTTGTACGTAACCCAGGGACTGCCTGTATATAGGTTGGCACTCATATATAAAAAATATACATCCAAGCAACTAGCAATTGGTGATCAATATATACATTCTATATTTAGGCAGACAAAGCACTTTGTTTAGGCACATTATTTTATTAATTTTAGTGGCTTTTTATTGCTTATTTTGCACATAAGAACAAGTTTTGTATATATATTTTTTAGATTTTCCTTATTATAATACTGCAAGCTGCTATTTTATATTAATACTGGAACATAAGTACCTAGAGGTCTACGCATGCCTATTCAGCAGTTGATTGGCGGTCATTTCTTGCATATTATTAGTGTGCCATTCTATGTGGATTTTTTGTTAAATGCTACTAGTTGATTTTTATTTTCCCTTTTTTAGTAATCTTTGGGCGATCTTCTATATATGAATAAATCATATGTATTTTACTTTCTACTTATGGCACACCACAATTTAATATTGGTTCTGATCCTTCAGTATACACTCACCGGCCACTTTATTAGGTACACCATGCTAGTAACGGGTTGGACCCCCTTTTGCCTTCAGAACTGCCTCAATTCTTCGTGGCATAGATTCAACAAGGTGCTGGAAGCATTCCTCAGAGATTTTGGTCCACATTGACATGATGGCATCACACAGTTGCCGCAGATTTGTCGGCTGCACATCCATGATGCGAATCTCCCGTTCCACCACATCCCAAAGATGCTCTATTGGATTGAGATCTGGTGGCTGTGGAGGCCATTTGAGTACAGTGAACTCATTGTCATGTTCAAGAAACCAGTCTGAGATGATTCCAGCTTTATGACATGGCGCATTATCCTGCTGAAAGTAGCCATCAGATGTTGGGTACATTGTGGTCATAAAGGGATGGACATGGTCAGCAACAATACTCAGTTAGGCTGTGGCGTTGCAACGATGCTCAATTGGTACCAAGGGGCCCAAAGAGTGGCAAGAAAATATTCCCTGCACCATGACACCACCACCACCAGCCTGAACCGTTGATACAAGGCAGGATGGATCCATGCTTTCATGTTGTTAACGCCAAATTCTGACCCTACCATCCGAATGTCGCAGCAGAAATCGAGACTCATCAGACCAGGCAACGTTTTTCCAATCTTCTACTGTCCAATTTTGATGAGCTTGTGCAAATTGTAGCCTCAGTTTCCTGTTCTTAGCTGAAAGGCGTGGCACCCGGTGTGGTCTTCTGCTGCTGTAGCCCATCTGCCTCAAAGTTCGACGTACTGTGCGTTCAGAGATGCTCTTCTGCCTACCTTGGTTGTAACGGGTGGCGATTTGAGTCACTGTTGTCTTTCTATCAGCTCGAACCATTCTGCCCATTCTCCTCTGACCTCTGGCAATAACAAGGCATTTCCGCCCACAGATCTGCCGCTCACTGGATGTTTTTTCTTTTTCGGACCATTCTCTGTAAACCCTAGAGATGGTTGTGCGTGAAAATCCCAGTAGATCAGCAGTTTCTGAAATACTCAGACCAGCCCTTTTGGCACCAATGACCATGCCACGTTCAAAGGCACTAACATCACCTTTCTTCCCCATACTGATGCTCGGTTTGAACTGCAGGAGATTGTCTTGACCATGTGTACATGCCTAAATGCACTGAGTTGCCGCCATGTGATTGGCTGATTAGAAATTAAGTGTTAACGAGCAGTTGGACAGGTGTACCTAATAAAGTGGCCGGTGAGTGTAAGCGCCAAGTGATTTATAATTACATTCATCTACAGGAAGTCCCTGGATTACGAACAGGATAGGTTCCTTAGGTTTGTTCTTAAGTTGAATTTGTATAAGTCGGAACTGTATATTTTATAATATACAGTATACGGTCAAAGAGATCCATATGTAACTAGGGGGTCGTCTGTAAGTCGGTTGTCCTTAAGTAGGGGGCTGCCTATATATGATTACCAACCGCTAGTGTATATTTTTATATTTGAGCTCTGAAATGTATTAAATTATTAAATGTATTTCAAGGTTTCACAGTATTATATGCAATATATATCTGAGTGACATTTTATTCTAGATTTTTCATTTTTAAGCAGGCATATACACATACACTCATAATTAAACATGTATACACTCATACACATACATTCATATGCTCAAATACACTAATTTTACACTAATTTACATGCAAAGACAATCCAAGGAAGTGGCACTCTTGAAGGCAGTGAGACGTTTAAGCTGTGCACCCCATAAGGACTTTTAGTCTTCTAATTCACAGTGCTGCTCCAAAACTACCATTATTTGGCTAATATCCTCACATGTGTACACTTATATACACATACATATGCAAAGAGACATACACTTGAAAAATGTTAGGTTTACATTTCACTTTAAAGTATAAGTAAATATCCTGCCTCACTAGAAACTTTTAAAACAGAAATATACTTTATTATTTATTTCATTAAAAAATGTGTAGAACTAGTCCCAAAAAGATTGTATCACAACTTTTAGGTAGATTATGTGCATTGAATGCGCCCTCAGAGGTGCTAACGTATATAAACACAGTGCAACCTTGTATCACATTACACCAGGAGCATTTCCCCCCAAGGCATACATATTTTCATACAAGCACATGTATAATCTCATATACACAGACATACATATTTTCATACAAGCACATGTATAATCTCATATACACAGACATACATATTTTCATACAAACACATGTACTGTACACACTCATTCATTTACATATACACTACCGGTCAAATGTTTGGGGCCAATTTTGTGTTTTCCATGAAAACTCATATTTTTATTTTTCAAATGAGTTGCAAAATGAATAGAAAATATAGTCCAGACATTGACAATGTTTGATTCTTTTTTCATTTGAAATAATACATTTTCTCCTACAAACTTTGCTTTCAAGAATGCTCCCTTTGCTGCAATTAGAGCATTGCAGACCTTTGGCATTCCAGTTGGTAATTTGATATGGTAATCTGGAGAAATTTCCCCCCCACGCTTCCGGAAGTCCACAAGTTGGATTTGCATGATGGGCACTTTTTGCGTATTATACGTTCAAGCTGCTCCAACTACAGCTCAATGTGGTTGAGATCTGGTGACTGGGCTGTTCACTCCATTACAGGTAGAATACCTGCTGCCTGCTTCTTCCCTAAAGAGTTCATGCATAATTTGGAGGTGTGATTTGGGTCATAATCCTTTTGTAGGATGAAATTGGCTTCAATCAAGCGCTGTCCATGGCGTTGCGAAATGAAGTGATAGTCTTCCTTATTCAAAATCCTTTTGACCTTGTACAAATCTCCCACTTTACCTCCACCATGCTTGACACATGGCATCGGGCACTCTTCCAACATCTTTTCAGTTGTTATGCATCTCACAAATGTGCTCTATATACAGATATAGCGTTTGTCAAGAGTGCATGCACCAGTCGTGTCATAGTACAGAGCTAGAAATTCATTTGAATAATTGGGCTATTCTTGAAGTTAAGAGTCGGCCATTTAAGCAGATTATTGACAATGGTTCTGAAATTGAAATGACTTGGTGACCACTGAATTTACAGCAGACAACAGTGAGTGATGGCATGATACTAGCATGAATTAGCTCACCAGCATAACTCCACAAGTCATGTTGTCAAGGGCTACATATATAGTAGACAAAGTATGGCAATCCACATGGGCCCAAGGTGTTCTGAGAACATACTCTTTTGGCGTGGTATAAATACATAGGACATTATTTACTTCTATGCACAATATAATATGTGCAAAGAGTTTGGTCTCTATAGAAAAATATAAATATCAATCATTGCATTATTTTTTTTCAGATAGCTTCTCAAATCAGTCAATCCGTATAAATGATTTCATATTAAGATAAACATTTCAGTAGAACAGGAGCTGGTATCATTAAGATTCCTTGGTAAGAATGACCTCGCTCCCACCTGCTGAGCTGTATTCATTAATGCTGCGCATGAACATATTTTAGTATTCTCCCATATCCAATTACCGTATTTTGAGCAGCATCCAACAATTTCCTGTAACTTAATTTTATTCTACTAAAATGACAAGCCATAATTGATTTATTCTAAGCCAATTAACCTTGGCAGGTTACAGACTCTATAAGGCTTGCATGATCCCATGAATTATTATTGGAAGTAGTACTTTGTGTCAAGGAGCCATCATTACAAGGTGTAAGTACATGTGCTCAATAATAGACATACACATGTACAATATATTGGCCTTAACATTCAAAACATATAAAAATAAATGTTACGAATTTAAGAATGATCATTCATTTCACATTTCTACATATTTCACAGATTTAGTGGTGTTCTACCATCATCTGTCACAGCCAGACACTGTGGGGGGAATCCTTTAAGACTGGCTTTTTTAACACCAGTCTTAAAGTTCCCCCTCTTGTCTCTGGGTGGGTGCAAATTCCACCACTTTAGAACTATAGACCAGGTTTGAACTGGCATTTTTTTTTTGCTATAGTCCAGTGGTGGCGAACCTATGGCACAGGTGCCAGAGGTGGCACTCAGAGCCCTGTCTGTGGGCACCCAGGCCATCTCCAAAGAGGACACAAGGTAACTTCATGGATTCCCAAACAGCCCAGGACTTTCTGCACTCATTGTTATCTTAAAGCAACAGTGCTGCCTGTGACTACAGGAGGAATGGGAAGGTGTGGATAAATCTGCACTATCATTGTAGCTTCAGCTCCAGGCCTAAAAATTCTTCCTATTCACGGGAACCTGAATTTGTCACCCTTTCTTTCTACTGTATTGGTGTTCTTAGGATTCTGATACGTTTGAAAGCTATGACAGAGAAGGGAGCAAGAAGTTACTGCATAAATTGCACTTAAATGTTGGCACTTTGGGATAAATAAGTGGGTTTGGGTTGTAGTGTGGGCACTCAGTCTCTAAAAGGTTCGCCATCACTGCTATAGTCTCTACGTGGACTATACTAAATCTGGGGGGATTCACTCTTTTGTCCTCCATCAGCCTACCTTATTCCACACCTGGACACGCCCTATGGCAAACTGGCGGGAGGTCGCTAGGGAAGGCATAGTGATCTCTCCCAAAGAGCCCGTGGTTTGTTATGACAACTTCCTTTTACTTTGGTCTACTATGCATGCAATAAACCCAATCACTACTAGTTTAGGTGGATTTGTTCCCCAGACGCCACTTTGGGTGTGACCGGGAGTTGGGCAGGCTGGAGGTAGCAGAATATGTGGATGCCCCATCTTGATGCACTTACTATAGTCTCCACTGAAAAATTGGAGGAGACTGTAGCTAAAATCTCCTTGGTCTTGGTCTAATGGGGTCTTATGGATCTACTATGAGGCCAGCAGAGGAAATATTAAGGTTCAAAACACAAGTCTTAATTAGATTCCCCCCTATGTGTTGCTGGGTCATGTGCCAGCCAAATACATAACCAACACTTTTAAATATATAAGTTTTTAGGCTTAGCATAGTTAATAGAATTATATGGTCATAAGTAAATAACAACTTGTAAAAATATTCACATGACACAAAAAGCACAATGACATCTCTTAAAATTAAATTAAAAATACATTTACTGTATTTATTATTGTAATAGATTGCAAGGTATGGCAGACTTAGTGGTGAACACCATAATTTTATATATTGTAATATAATAACTATATTGTAATATATACTTGGAAACATGTAATATCTACTACACTTTCTGTATACTCACAGAGGGGATGTTTCAGGTTTGAGGTTTGTTCTTATAGAAAATTTCAGTACGCCCTCTAGGAAAGGTGATGGGGAATTTAAGCTTTGCAATCACAAAGCTTTTTGGATCCTCAACTTAAACACAAGGCACAAAGGGTTAAATAATAGAACTGACCTAATGTTCTTGTATTGAGTCTATCTATATCTAGTCGTGTCTTTGCATAGATGTATTTATTTTCTGATATTGACATTTTTCAATGTACACATTGGGGGATATTTATCAGGGCCTCTGCCCCACTTCCGTGGCTAGCACTTGCAATTATTTGCCCCATTCTGCCATCTTTACACCAGTGGGGCATGAAGGGGGGAGCTGACGGCCGAGCAGAGGGGTGTTACTGTCCCCGTGTCGGCACACTTGCTGCTACTGGCGACTTTTCACATGTGAATAGTCTCAAGCTGCATTTATTTCTACGCCAGGCAGGGCTCTTGATGTATTGCGCTGCAAAAATGAAGTGACAGGCCAATCATATGTATGATAAATGTCCCCTATAGTGTGTAAAGTTTTTTCATACTTCCGGTTGTTTATTTTCTAATTATGATAATATGGTATATGTGATATAATAGTAATGTTTTCCACACTTTCAATGTTTTTTGTGAAGAAGAAAGGCTCTATAAGTAATATGATCATATGCATGGGCTTTGTTTAACAACCGAGCAGTAAATTACTGCAAGTTACCGTATATTCTTGTATATGTGCTGAAAATCCCAATTCAGCTTATACACAAGTGACAAGAGACACACTTTTTAGCACAAAAAATTCTTGCTAAAAAGAGCCTGTCTTATAGTCAGGAGGATCCTGCACTGCTAAACCCCCCTTATGGGGATGGGTAAATCACTGATGAAGCATTTCACCCGATCTCCATGGGAGAGGTACCTATGCATACCTTCCAAAAAAAAGCCTATAGTTTGATGCCGATTGTCCCACCCCCAAACATAGTATAATATGGACCTTAAAGGAAATCTACCATTTGATTTCATGCATTATGAACCAAACATTCCTTAAGAATACTGTTCCTACACTGATGCAGAACCATATCTTGTTTAATCTCTGAGTTGAGTGGTTTTGCTGAAAAAACTATTATAACATTTAGGACCCTGGAAAAGCTGGCTGTTGCTGGCTGTCTACATAAACACATTATACAAGGAGCTTCCCGAACTGTCCAGACAGGGCTAATCAATCTGAGCTGGATTACTAATACACAGCAGCTGGGGGATGGTACAGCGATTGATTACCTTGGCCTGCCAGTCATAACGCATTGATTAAAACATTCTCTGGAGCAGTGCATATTTAAATATTTAAATAACTAAATATATTTTCATAATCTGCCATTAGAGAGCATTGCTTCTATCCTTCATTGTCTCTCTACATGCCTGTAAACTTAAGCAATGAGGTCCTAAAGCTGTATGCAAATGACCTGTGAAATGTCCAATGAGTCATTAACATATTCAAGCTGTCCAGCTTATTCATGAGTGGGCGGCACAGCCACACCCCCAGTGCTTGACTGACAGCCTGTATAATGATTTGAGGTATGATGGTGTAATGGCTCCTCCATGTGCTTCCTGGTGCTGGTGGCCAGGCCCCCTGCAGCCTGTGTGTGTATAGGAGAGATACAACAGCTCCAAGCAGCCATGTTATAGCATAACATGTCAGGTACTTGTGTAGCTGATGTCTGTGTCTTTTACATGTGTATTAGGAGGGAAAGCATGTCAGCAGGTAAAGCATAGACACTAGCAATACTTTACTATACATTACACACAGGCATGAGCAGGGGGAGGAGAGGGGAGGGGTAACAGGGGTGACATCACTGCCTCATGTGACCAGCCTCATTTACATAATAAAGAAAAGATGATTTTACAATTATTAATGTATGAATTGACTAGATAAAGTAGATAAAGGCTGGGATGGATCATTGTGAGCTGCTCCAACAGGTGTCCTTTAATGTGAGAGGAGAAGCACCCACCCCACCACAGAATTGATACAGCGTTCTCAAGGTATGTTTGGTTCATAATGCACAAAATCAAATGTTAGATTTCCTTTAATGTGTCCTGTTCTTCATCATCACCCTTCATATAGTGGCCTCCTGTCCACCACCATCTCCCTTCATATAGTAGCCTCTTGTCCTCATCTATTTCCCAGCATATTGTGGCCCCTGTCCTCTTATATTTCCCCTCATATAGTGGCCTTTTGTCCTCATCCATTTCCCAGCATATTGTGGCCCCTGTCCTCCACCATCTCCACTCATATAGTGGTATCCTGTCTTCTTCCATCTCACCTCATGTAGTGGCATCCTGTTCTCCATCTCCCTTCATATAGTGACTCCTGTCCTTCTCCATCTCCCCTCATATAGAGGCCTCATGTTCTCCTCCATCTCCCCTCATATAGTGGCCCCCTGTCTTCCTCCATCTCCCCCTATATAGTGTCCTCCTCTTCTCTGCAGAATTTGAAATTTCATTACAGGGGAAGACTGCATGAGTCATATTATTAATGGGGAGACTGTTGGGCATTTCATTACTGAGGGGAGCTTCTGGGCATTTCATTACTGGGGGAGGCTGCTTGGAATGTTATTATTTTGCGAGGCTGTGACAAATGCATTTCCCACCCTAGGCTTATACTCGAGTCAATACGTTTTCTAAGTATTTTGTGGTAAAATTAGGGGCCTCGGCTCATACTCGGGTTGGCTTATACTGGCATATACACAGTAATTATGATGCACCTTAGGTTGCAAGATTGACGTCTGATATACGTAGTTCATTTGCCAGGAGAAGTAACATCATGTATTTTTTAAATTATGAAATAATGGATAAAGTTTCAACAATTTTGGATTTATTAATTTTGAGTTGTGGATATAATACTTTTGTACTTTGTATATTACTGCCCAAGCCGACAAGCCGCTATACATTTATGCACCATAGACTATTTCCGTGAGATGATCCAAAAGGAATTTGTGGAAGTTAATTTAGCCTTAACAGTTGTTAACTTTACCGCTGTAGTTCCAATTCTTTTTCAAGCTCCTACCAGAATGAGAACTGAGGATGTCATGGCCTCTTTAAATTCTGTTAAAATTCTGTTAAATACAATTTACATCAGACACCTGTTTTTTGCCATCACAGTTAAGTTTAGAACTAAATATATACAGAAAAGTACAAGAACGCAGCCTAATTGAAATAGCTGTACGGTATGCTGAGAGATGTTATCTCACAAGCACAATTTTTTTCAATTTTAACCTAATCCAACTGTAGCAGTTTGTGTAATAAGATTACATATACCAGAGTCAATGTAGAAGGCTAGGAGAAGTAATTATGTTGTTACCACAACTTGTCTCATGGTTTGCCTCCTGGTTTGACTTTCAGAAAACTTTTCTTGTAAATGAAAATTTTAACTTCATAATGTATTGAAAGTAATGCATAATTTTTTATTCACAATTTAATAAGAATAAAATCTTCTTCTAATATACTTATTTAGAACTATAGTGTGTGGTACATGGTTTTGCTCAAGTTATCAGACATTCCCAAGAAATATAATATAAAAATGTCAGCACACCGGTAATAACATTGCTGCTGCAGTTTTTCTTTTCAATTAACCACTTTATTGAAATCCGGTGGGTGTGCCGAGCAGCATGAAGTAAGCACATCACATCCGGTCACTCCCTCACTAGGCTTCGCTCCCCGGCGTCCTCCTACTCCATGTGTCGTGATCCACATGGCCCCGCCGAGGATACTGGGCGCCCTGATGCGCTGACCGTGCCCGACTACAGGACCTCGGGCCAGTGCTCCATTCCTGTTCCCACTCATTGGTGGGGAAAAGGCTCGGAGAGAACATTGCAGGGCGCCACGTGCTGTGGGGGGAGATTGCCCCTAGCCTGTCTTCGCTCAAATGGAGGGTAGCTCGGCTGTGTTGAACATTTATGAGACCTATCTGGAGCACCTTTGGAGGAGCAGCCCAAGCCAAAGAGGGAGCTCGGACCTTGGCATCCCCGTTGGAAGACCCCTTAGGGATTTGAGGAGGTGAACTGGAGATGGCAGCTCTCCTAGGAAGTGCTACATGATCGCTCAAACCAGGGAGCCAGATAAGTACTAACACTGTGGTCGAAACAAGAGCTCCTCTCCGATATATATTTTGTGACTGTCTTCTTGCCTTAAACCCTCTTTGATGCTGGCTTGATGTCACGTGTGTGCGGTTAGTTAGAAATTTCTAAAGCCTTTCCACTGTACAAGTCCAGGATCTGTTGCTGAAAGATGGACTAAGATGTTGATTGTTGCTGGACTCAGCAAGTTTGCTACTAAACTACCACTGTCGTCTCTGATCCTAACTTTTGCTCAGAAAGGGGGCGTCCCCTTTCAGGTTATATTACCCCTTAGTAGAAAAGCTTTTCTGTGACTAACATATCAAGATAGGGGCCGGACGGCATATGGGTGCCCTTGCTGGGGGCAAGTGCAGGATCTGTGGCTGTTGGAGGATCCAATACATTTTTTTTTTGCTTATCATATTGATTACAACAGTCTAGGCAACTCAGTTACTAACCTTCTGTTGCTGCTTCCGGCACTAACTATTGCCCAGTAAACAGGAGCCACTTCTTATATAGAATCATATTATTTCCAATTGGAAACCGTTTCCCTGTCGCATATCTGCCAATACAGGGATCGGTGACTATTTTGATATTGGGGCAAGTGCATGATGGACGGATTAATCTGTCTTGGTGGTCCTACGTTTATGCAAATCAGTTACTAAATTCTTCCTGTGGCTTCCAGGACTAACCATCGTTCTGCATAAAAGAGCCCCCTTTCAGATTACACTAATCCCTGATGGAAACGGTTTTTCAGCAATAAATCGGCACAACAGTTGGGGGACTGGTTCAGGAATAGCCACCAAACTTGTTTTCTGGGACAATTACAGGAACTGTCCATAATGGACGGACTAATAAGCTGACTGTTGTTTGTTACTTTGCCAAGTTACTAACCCTCTGAATGGTTGACTTTTGATCCTTTTTTGCTCCTCTTTTGCTTTGTTTTTTGTTGTTTGCTCTCACCGGAGGATTTAGGAGACAAAGAGTTAGATATATTTTTGGAAAAATGGTTACTGGATGACATGAAAGTAGAGGGGCTGCCCAAAACCTTTGCAATAGAAAGGGCTCACAGGCAAACCTACTCCAGTAGAATCACTCCCAAGAGTGATATTGGTAAAATTACTTAACTCAAAAGACAGTGAGGAGTCGAGGGGGAAATGGAGGGGGAGGGATGCACTGAAGGTGGAGACCTGCAGAATCAGAAGTAATGAAGGTCAAGGTGTGGGTAGAGGGGATAGGGAGGGGGTGGTTGATGGGAAGGGCAGGAGAGGTTGGGTGGGGATGGAGGGGAGGGGCCCTGAGTGGCTTGGGATGGTCTGGTTGTTGTTTTTTTTGTTTTTTTTTTCCTTTTCCCCTTCTTCCCTTCTCTCTCCTTTTTTTGAATGGAATTACAGATGGGATAGCATTTAAGATTTATAGAACAGAAATTGATAAATTAGGGAGGTATATATTTTTTTATGGGTCCTGGAGGGATCAGGTAATCATTTTGGCATTTGTCTATATCCCCCCGTCATTCTCAGTCAATGTCCTCGGGGAGCTGTTGGAATTTATGGAGGCAAGGTATCCATGCCACGTTTTTGTCATGGGGGATTTCAGTGCTATCATGGACGGGCAAAAAGATAGAATGAGAATGAGAGGTAGTAAGAATTATGGGAACAGTAGTATTCCAAATCTGAAGAATTTTTGTTGGAAGTTGGATTTTTTGATGTTTGGCGATATTTGTATTCGGAGAAAAAAAGTTTTCTTGTTTTAGTCAGACCCACAAGAGCTTCTCCAGAATAGATCTACATCTGGTGAACAACCAGGCCTTGGATTTAATAGGAAGGATGAGGTACAAATCCATTTGAATATCTGACCATTCCCCGGTGGTGTTAAGAGTGAACTCTATGGGAAGAAGGAAGGGAGAAATCTCCTTTATATTAAACCCTCACTGGTTGAGTCTTCTAGGAGATAAAGGAGCAGCATATATACATCAAATATATGTTATATACATACACTCACCGGCCACTTTATTAGGTACACCATGCTAGTAACAGGTTGGACCCCCTTTTGCCTTCAGAACTGCCTCAATTCTTCGTGGCATAGATTAAACAAGGTGCTGGAAGCATTCCTCAGAGATTTTGGTCCATATTGACATGATGGCATCACAAAGTTGCCGCAGATTTGTCGGCTGCACATCCATGATGCGAATCTCCCGTTCCACCACATCCCAAAGATGCTCTATTGGATTGAGATCTGGTGACTGTGGAGGCCATTTGTGTACAGTGAACTCATTGTCATGTTCAAGAAACCAGTCTGAGATGATACCAGCTTTATGACATGGCGCATTATCCTGCTGAAAGTAGCCATCAGATGTTGGGTACATTGTGGTCATAAAGGGATGGACATGGTCAGCAACAATGCACAGGTAGGCTGTGGCGTTGCAACGATGCTCAATTGGTAACAAGGGGCCCAAAGAGTGCCAAGAAAATATTCCCCACACCATGACACCACCACCACCAGCCTGAACCGTTGATACAAGGCAGGATGGATCCATGCTTTCATGTTGTTAACGCCAAATTCTGACCCTACCATCCGAATGTCGCAGCAGAAATCGAGACTCATCAGACCAGGCAACGTTTTTCCAATCTTCTACTGTCCAATTTTGATGAGCTTGTGCAAATTGTAGCCTCAGTTTCCTGTTCTTAGCTGAAAGGCGTGGCACCCGGTGTGGTCTTCTGCTGCTGTAGCCCATCTGCCTCAAAGTTCGACGTACTGTGCGTTCAGAGATGCTCTTCTGCCTACCTTGGTTGTAACGGGTGGCGATTTGAGTCACTGTTGCCTTTCTATCAGCTTGAACCAGTCTGCCCATTTTCCTCTGACCTCTGGCATCAACAAGGCATTTCCGCCCACAGAACTGCCGGTCACTGGATGTTTTTTTTTTCAGACCATTCTCTGTAAACCCTAGAGATGGTTGTGCGTGAAAATCCCAGTAGATCAGCAGTTTCTGAAATGCTCAGACCAGCCCTTCTGGCACCAACAACCATGCCATGTTCAAAGGCACTCAAATCACCTTTCTTCCCCATACTGATGCTCGGTTTGAACTGCAGGAGATTGTCTTGACCATGTCTACATGCCTAAATGCACTGAGTTGCCGCCATGTGATTGGCTGATTAGAAATTAAGTGTTAACGAGCAGTTGGACAGGTGTACCTAATAAAGTGGCCGGTGAGTGTATTATGATGTACAAAGTGCAGCATAATGTGGATATAATGAAGCACATCCTCCACTCTTTAGTGTGTCAGGTCGGATGCTGGGGCCCCCTGACACAGTGGGCCCCATAGCGGTTGCTATGGCTGCTACCACTGTAGTTACGCCGCTGGCTGGATGTAGTCTGAGTGTCATCAGAATCCTTGCAACACATGCATTAAAATTGAATGAACTAGTGTCACACTTGAGGAGACAAGTTTAGGGAAAAGTCTCTATAGGAAGAGTCTGTGGACCCTCTGGACTACCGCGAGGAATGATGGTACTAGCCGCAACCCGGGACTGGATTCAAAGTGGCCCCTGGTCTGCACCAGAGCCTGCCGCAAAGGTCATTCCACGGGTGCGATTATGCCCGCGGTGGCAGCCAAGGTAGGGAAGCAGGAAATAGGAACCACAGGATGGCACAGGAACCACAGGGATAGATCAACGGACTAGGAACCACACAGATGGACCACCGGAGCTGGACACAGGAACAGACCTCAAGATGGCAGGACCTCGGCAGGATGGCAGGACTTCGGTAGGATGGCAGGACCTCAGGAAGATCACTGGGATACCGAACAGCAACAGGAATACAGGACTGCCACAGGAATACAGGACTGCCACAGGAATACAGGAACACCACAGGGATACAGGACCACCACAGGAAGGCCACAGGGAAACAAGAACGCCACAGGGATACACAGGAAACACAGGAAACCCAGGAACACGGAGGAACACTGGAGTACCGACACACAGAGGAATCCTGGAAATGCTGGAACACAGAGGAACACTAGGAAACACAGCAGGGCTTTCACTTCAGGAATACTAACTTGAAGATCCGGCAGGGGATGCTGGGAGCCACTGGACTATATAACAAAGCCAGGAATGCCAGCGCCAATTAGAAGGATGGTGGCTCTTTATATCACAGAGCATGCGCCCTAGAGAGCGGGGACGCACACGGGCCTAGTCCTGGACAGGAGCAGGGAGAGGTGAGTGCAGGTTCGAGGACAGGGCACGCTACATAGCGGGGCACGGGTGTAACTGCGTTCCGCGGCATTGATCGAGGGGGCACCTGTGACATAGGCCCGCAATCCGAGACATAGATTTTTTTTCACACACCCATTGAATTTCAATGGGTAAGCTTTATGCACATATACATGTGCAATTAGCACTCAAGGAAAGTTTGTAAAAGTTTCAAAAGTTTACATATGTATAACAGACAGACAAATCAGTCTAGTTTCCGATTCCATTTTCTTCTGTGTTTTTGCAGTTTTTTGATTCACAAGCTAAGTCATTGAGGAACCATAGCTAAGTTATTGAGGGACCCTAGCAGCCTGAAGTTGGATGGGGATTCCTTAGAACATTGAGAGGTGTGAAGTGTGATCTCAGTTGTCTAGAGAAAGCATGATTATACTACATTAGCTATGAAATGTGTTTATAACATCTTAAATTGTCTTTTAGAAAACCCCTTTCAGCTTTCCTGACAAATATTTGTGTTCATGAAATAACAATTCTGAAACATCTATTCTAAAGTTAGTCTATATTTGTGTTCCTTATAGGTATAGGGCACGACTAGTGCATACACATAGGTTGAAGATGTTGCTCTAAAAATTACAGCTTCATATAATAATGTTCTGTAACACCCAAGTTTGCCCTAAGGTTTTATTGATACTAGATTTAAATGGAAGCACATATTGAATAGGTGTGAGCAGCCCAACAGAATACAAATTACTATGCCATGTATGTATGCCTTATATGTATCAAGCAACCTATTTGGCAAAGCCATTGGTACATATGACAATCAGACATATATAGAAAAGGCTAGATGAATCTAAACTTTCTGCTGCCTTAGGTGAGGTACAGAACAGCACCCCCACTACCTTATCCAGGAATGTGTCAGGTTATTTTTAGTTTTTACAGTAAGTTGGTTCTCCATGCTGTGTCGCACCACCAGGCGGGCATCTCATATGAAGAGACACTATAAAGTCCTGATTTATAGTAGCTCAACTCGCCTCATGGATGATGCGCCCTTGAGATCAGTGTATAATTTTTGTAATTTGTAATATTTGTAACTTGTAACAATAGGATGCTGTTTAACCACTGCAGTAATTCAGCATTACAAAACTGATGAGAAATATGCACCACTGTATATCTAAAATACAGCAATTCGAGCAAAAATGCACTTTTGATGGGATAGAGAACTCATAACTCCCAGTGTGATAGAATAAAGTATTATGAGTACCTCCTCTTCAGTTTTGTGAACATGGAGCATTTGTACTTATATATACTTAGATTTGGAAAGAGGCTAATGTGTAAGAACTCCTTTACAAGCCAGTGGAAAGAGGCACACATGAAAAGCCGCTTCTTCATTCATGTTGAGAATCCTGATTTCTTTTACATTCCTGTGTTTATATTCCTGTGAAAGTTAATTTGCTGCTATTTTTCTACTATTTTTATATTATTTGCATGTCCACAATAGTATTTTATCTTTTCAATTAAAAGATCATTGACCATTTTTTATTGATGACAAAGGGATTTTATAGGTAAAGACAATACCAATACATGCCAAGGTTTAAGGTTGATAAGCACTCACTATACTTCTGTCAATCACCCATTTCTTGTAATGTTCCATAGGGTGCCCAGAAAAAATTATCATCTGGTTTGGCACAATCACTCTACTAGATTATTTATTCATATCCACTACAGTTGCCTTTAAATAAAAATCTTGCTCTTCATACTGAAAGCATTAGGGATAGTAATGACCAAAATAGCTTTGACTCTTCTGTAAGTAGGATGCCGACTATCTGAACAAGAAGGTTTTTCTTGTAACCTTCTAACTTTTTATATTACTTTTATTTTCAATAATATCTGAATTTGACCATGTATCCTCATAAAAACATAGGCTATAGGCTTCTATGATATAAGGTATGAAAGCAATGTTTCAAGTTAAGATACATTTGTGGATCCCTATTATTTCATCTATGTGGTGTTTTCCTTATTTCCTCCCTAATTAAGTAATGTTAATATTATACAAAACACATTTCTTTTTACCTTGGAAACTTTGTTGGCCACCTCTCTTCCTAAAGTAAGACCTTGGACAAATGTTCGAGCAGCCACAAAAGCTTTAGTAACTTGAGCTTTCAGTTTCCTAGGAACTTCTCCGAATGGTTTTAGTTGATCAATGTATTTGTTGACACATTCAAGATAGTCTTCTGAAAAATGATATTGAGGATTTATCAACTGAAACATACGTTCAAGCAGTCGAGCCCAGAAATCATTTAGCATTTCCTCTAGGTTGACATTTCCTCCAGTGTAGTAGAGTTTCAGCTCCGTAAATAAATCCTGGAATATTTCAGAGTTCTGTGTGTACAGCAACCCGTAAGTCCGCACAAATATTTCATGTAGAGATTTTTCGGCATTCTCCAGCAGGGATTTAAAAAATTCTAGAGAGGCAAAAAACATACAAAATCACAATCTTTAAAATACATAAGATGACGCATAGACAACATTCACATCAAATTTACTTTTTACATTTAAATCTAATATAAAAAAATAGGAATCCAATGTTATTGTTGAAAATATGGTAACATCATAATGTAACGCTGGCTACAATCTCTGACAAGCATCTACATGTTTGTAAAAACACAAAATACCAAAAAAACTTGACAATAATAAGCTGGATATTGAGCGATTTCAAATTTTTCGTTTTTGAAGTGTGCAATAACTTTTAAGCTAAAAAAAATAAAAGTTTCTTTTTACATACCGTATGTATGCACGTATATAAGCCAAGTTTTCAGCACAAAAATGTGCTGAAAAATCCTAACTCGGCTTAAACTCCAGTCTATGAAAAAAACTCTGTACTCACCTTATACACCTGCAGGTCCTCTTCTTTCTTAAGCGCCAGCTCCGTCTTCAGCTCCCCGCATGGTCCCATCACCCACGCGATGACATCAGCCGCTTACCAACATCATAGTATGAGTGCCACCATCCGGGAGCCGAAAACGGAGATGAAGACGGAAGAGGACCTGCATGGGGCATCGGACAGGTGAGTACAGAGTTTTTGGGGTTTTTTTCAGGCTGGTCAGGTGGCTGTTGGCTATATACTAAGGGGGCGGACACCGGCTATATACTGGGCGGCAGTCATTGGCTATATGTGAGGGGGCAGGCACTGCCTATATACAGGGAGGCAGGCACTGTCTATATACTGGGGGTCAGGGACTAGTTATATACGGGAAGGCACTGGCTATATACATGGGGGCTGATGGCTATATACTGGGGGCAGGGTGCTGCTGGCTATATACAAGGGGGCAGGCACAGGCTATATACTGGGGGGCATGTGCTTGTAGGCTATATACAGGGGAGCTGTGACCAATGCATTTGAATGAAATTAAATTACCAGACCCCTTGCCTCTCCAGCCAATTTTGGACTTAAAGACCAGCCCTCATTTCAATTCATATATGTGTCACTACTAGAGATGAGCGAACATACTCGTCCGAGCTTGATGCTCGATCGAGCATTAGCGTACTCGTAACTGCTCGTTGCTCGGACGAGTATTTCGCCCGCTCGAGAAAATGGCAGCTCCCGCCGTTTTGCTTTTTGGCGGCCAGAAACAGAGCCAATCACAAGCCAGGAGACTCTGCACTCCACCCAGCATGACGTGGTACCCTTACACGTCGATAGCAGTGGTTGGCTGGCCAGATCAGGTGACCCTGGGATAGACTAGCCGCTGCCCGCGCTGCTCGGATCATTCTCTGTCTGGATGCCGCTAGGGAGAGAGCTGCTGCTGGTCAGGGAAAGCGTTAGGGTGTTCTATTAGCTTACTGTTAGGCAGGAGTGATTCTAAAAGAACCCAACAGCCCTTCTTAGGGCTACAATAACGTTATAATTTATTTTTTTTTTTATTTGCAGCTAGTACCATATTGTGAGGAATTTGCAGGGGGACTTGCTACCGTTGTGTTTAGCTCTTAGTGACACACATATCCACCTCAAACACCAAAGTGGGAAAATTTATTAGGGGTTTGAGTAGAATTAGGCACAGTCTGCCAGTTTCTTTTTATTTTACGTTTATTGTTTTAATAACTCAGTGTCATCTCATCTGGCATAGTAGTGTGCTGTAATACTTGGCTAGAAAATAGCCATAGGAGAATACAAACGGCTTAATTACGCCTACAGTAGCGTTATATATATTTGATTTCTGGTTGATCTGCTGGTGGCTGTAGTTGTTGCAGTGCATCTACTTGTAAATTGTGAGCAATTTGGAGTCAGACTTGCGACCACTGTGTTTTAGTGACGCACATATCCATCGCAAAGACCGAAGTGGAAAAATTTATTAGGGCCCGGGGTTGTATTTCAATTAGGCACAGTCTGCCATTTCCTTTTTTATTTTACGTTTATTTTTTTCATAACTCAGCGTCATCTCATCTGGCATAGTAGTGTGCTGTAATACTTGGCTAGAAAATAGCCATAGGAGAATACAAACGGCTTAATTACGCCTACAGTAGCGTTATATATATTTGATTTCTGGTTGATCTGCTGGTGACTGTAGTTGTTGCAGTGCATCTACTAGTAAATTGTGAGCAATTTGGAGTCAGACTTGCGACCACTGTGTTTTAGTGACGAACATATCCATCGCAAAGACCGAAGTGGGAAAATTTATTAGGGCCCGGGGTTGTATTTCAATTAGGCACAGTCTGCCATTTCCTTTTTTATTTTACGTTTATTTTTTTCATAACTCAGCGTCATCTCATCTGGCATAGTAGTGTGCTGTAATACTTGGCTAGAAAATAGCCATAGGAGAATACAAACGGCTTAATTACGCCTACAGTAGCGTTATATATATTTGATTTCTGGTTGATCTGCTGGTGACTGTAGTTGTTGCAGTGCATCTACTAGTAAATTGTGAGCAATTTGGAGTCAGACTTGCGACCACTGTGTTTTAGTGACGAACATATCCATCGCAAAGACCGAAGTGGGAAAATTTATTAGGGCCCGGGGTTGTATTTCAATTAGGCACAGTCTGCCATTTCCTTTTTTATTTTACGTTTATTTTTTTCATAACTCAGCGTCATCTCATCTGGCATAGTAGTGTGCTGTAATACTTGGCTAGAAAATAGCCATAGGAGAATACAAACGGCTTAATTACGCCTACAGTAGCGTTATATATATTTGATTTCTGGTTGATCTGCTGGTGGCTGTAGTTGTTGCAGTGCATCTACTAGCAAATTGTGAGCAATTTGGAGTCAGACTTGCGACCACTGTGTTTTAGTGACGCACATATCCATCGCAAAGACCGAAGTGGGAAAATTTATTAGGGCCCGGGGTTGTATTTCAATTAGGCACAGTCTGCCATTTCCTTTTTTATTTTACGTTTATTTTTTTCATAACTCAGCGTCATCTCATCTGGCATAGTAGTGTGCTGTAATACTTGGCTAGAAAATAGCCATAGGAGAATACAAACGGCTTAATTACGCCTACAGTAGCGTTATATATATTTGATTTCTGGTTGATCTGCTGGTGGCTGTAGTTGTTGCAGTGCATCTACTAGTAAATTGTGAGCAATTTGGAGTCAGACTTGCGACCACTGTGTTTTAGTGACGCACATATCCATCGCAAAGACCGAAGTGGGAAAATTTATTAGGGCCCGGGGTTGTATTTCAATTAGGCACAGTCTGCCATTTCCTTTTTTATTTTACGTTTATTTTTTTCATAACTCAGCGTCATCTCATCTGGCATAGTAGTGTGCTGTAATACTTGGCTAGAAAATAGCCATAGGAGAATACAAACGGCTTAATTACGCCTACAGTAGCGTTATATATATTTGATTTCTGGTTGATCTGCTGGTGGCTGTAGTTGTTGCAGTGCATCTACTAGTAAATTGTGAGCAATTTGGAGTCAGACTTGCGACCACTGTGTTTTAGTGACGCACATATCCATCGCAAAGACCGAAGTGGGAAAATTTATTAGGGCCCGGGGTTGTATTTCAATTAGGCACAGTCTGCCATTTCCTTTTTTATTTTACGTTTATTTTTTTCATAACTCAGCGTCATCTCATCTGGCATAGCAGTGTGCTTTCATACTTGGCTATAAAATAGCCATAGCAATAGGATAGCATCGTTTGGTTTTAAAAACTAAAAAACACAAAAAAAAAACAAAAAAACAAAAAAAAAGTTAAAAAAAAATTCAAGTTATAACTCTCATTTTCAAAATGTTTAACCCGAGGGCTAGGGGTAGAGGACGAGGGCGGGGACGTGGGCGTCCAACTACTGCAGGGGTCAGAGGCCGTGGTCCTGGGCGGGGTGAGACACCACCTGCTTATGAGGGAGCAGGGGAACGCCGCAGAGCTACACTCCCTAGGTTCATGTCTGAAGTTACTGGGACTCGTGGTAGAGCACTGTTGAGGCCAGAACAGTGCGAACAGGTGATGTCGTGGATTGCCGACAATGCTTCGAGCAATTTGTCCACCAGTCAGTCTTCCACGCAGTCCACCCATGTCACCGAAATCGGCACTCCTCCAGCTCCTGCACCTCAGCCTCCTCCCCCCCAGTCTGCCCCCTCCCAGCAAAATTTGCCATTTGAACCGGCATACTCTGAGGAACTGTTTTCTGGACCCTTCCCACAGTCACAAACCACTTGTCCGGTTGCTGATGAGCAATTTTCCGATGCCCAGGTTTTCCACCAGTCGCAGTCTGTGGGTGATGATGACCTTGTTGACGTACTGGAAGAAGTGTGTAAAGAGGTGTCCGACGATGAGGAGACACGGTTATCAGACAGTGGGGAATTTGTTGTCAGGGCAGGAAGTCCGAGGGGGGAGCAGACTGAGGGATCGGAGGATGATGAGGTGACAGACCCAAGCTGGGTTGAGAGGCCGGGTGAACACAGTGCTTCTGAGACGGAGGAGAGTCCTCGACCAGAACAGGTTGGAAGAGGAAGTGGTGGGGCCAGACGGAGAGGCAGGGCCAGAGCTGGTGCATCAGCGCCAAATGTGTCAACTAGTGAAGCTCCCGTGGCGAGGGCTCCTGCGGCGAGGGCTAGATTTTCAGAAGTCTGGAGGTTCTTTAAGGAAACACCGGATGACCGACGGACTGTGGTGTGCCACATTTGCCAAACCAGGATCAGCAGGGGTTCCACCACTACTAGCTTAACTACCACCAGTATGCGCAGGCATATGAATGCTAAACACCCCACTCAGTGGCAACAAGCGCGTTCACCTCCGGCCGTGCACACCACTGCTCCTTCCCCTGTGTCAGCTGATAGTCAGCCCCCTGCCCAGGACCCTGGCACAAAAACCCCCTCGTCGCCTCCACAGCATCCACCAGCGTTCAGCTCTCCATACCCCAGACGCTGGAGCGGAAACGGAAATATAGTGCAACCCACCCGCACGCCCAAGCCCTTAATGTGCACATCTCCAGATTGCTAAGCCTGGAGATGCTGCCCTATAGGCTAGTAGAGACCGAGGCCTTTCGCAGCGTCATGGCGGCGGCGGCCCCTCGGTATTCGGTCCCCAGCCGCCACTACTTTTCCCGATGTGCCGTCCCAGCCCTGCACCAGCACGTGTCAGACAACATCATCCGTGCCCTGACCAACGCCGTTTCTGACAAGGTCCACCTGACCACGGACACGTGGACGAGTGCTGCCGGGCAGGGCCACTATATATCTCTGACGGCACATTGGGTTAACTTGGTGGAGGCTGGGACCGAGTGTGACCCTGCGGCTGGTCATATACTGCCGACGCCGAGGATTGCGGGGCCTACCTCGGTCCAGGTGTTTGAGGCCTACTATGCCTCCTCCTCCTCCCACCCCTCCTCCACCTCCTCCTCCGAACGACCATCCGTGGGCATGGCGCCATCAGTCGGTAGCTCTAGGCACAGCAGCAGTGCCGTCGCTAAGCGACAGCAGGCGGTGCTCAAACTGCTGAGCCTAGGCGATAAAAGGCACACCGCCCAAGAACTATTACAGGGCATCACGGCGCAGACTGATCTGTGGCTGGCACCGCTGAACCTGAAGCCAGGCATGGTTGTGTGTGACAACGGCCGTAACCTGGTGGCGGCTCTGCAACTCGGCAGACTGACACATGTGCCATGCCTGGCCCATGTGTTAAATCTGATAGTTCAGCGTTTCCTCAAGACATACCCCAATCTGTCTGATTTGCTCACGAAGGTGCGCCGCATCTGTGCGCATTTCAGGAAGTCCAGCACAGATGCTGCCACTCTCAGGGCAGCGCAGCGCCGCCTCCAACTGCCCGCTCACCGACTGTTGTGCGACGTGCCCACGAGGTGGAATTCAACACTGACCATGTTATCCAGAGTTTACCAGCAGCGCCGAGCGATTGTAGACTGCCAGATGTCAACTTCCACCAGAACTGGTAGTCAGGTCAGTCAGCTTCCTCAAGTCTACAATGAGGAGTGGACGTGGATGTCTGATATCTGTCAGGTGCTGAGTAACTTTGAGGAGTCAACACAGATGGTCAGTGGCGATGCCGCCATCATCAGCCTCACCATCCCGCTGCTTGGCCTGTTGAAAAACTCTCTGGTCAGCATGAAGTCGGAAGCTTTGCGCTCCTCACAAGAGACGGGGGAAGAAGATTCCCTTGTTGATAGCCAAAGCACCCTTAGGTCTGTTTCTCAGCGCATATCGGAGGAGGTGGAGGTGGAGGAGGAGGAGGAAGAGGAGGAGAATGTTGGCGAGACACAAGAGGGGACCATTGTTGAGTCCTTCACTGTTGAGCGTGTATGGGCAGAAGAAGAGGAATTGGAGGAGTTGGAGGAGGAGGAAATGGACAGTCAGGCCAGTGAGGGGAGCGAATTCTTACGCGTTGGTACTCTGGCGCATATGGCAGATTTCATGCTAGGCTGCCTATCCCGTGACCCTCGCGTTCAAAGAATTTATTCCAGCACCGATTACTGGGTGTTCACTCTCCTGGACCCACGGTACAAGCAAAATCTTTCCACTCTCATCCCTGGAGAGGAAAGGAGTGTGAGAATGCATGAATACCAGCAGGCCCTGGTGCACAAGCTGAAACAGTATTTCCCTTCTGACAGCGCTAGCGGCAGAGTGCGTAGTTCTGCGGGACAAGTAGCGAGGGAGAGTAGGCGAGCAGGCAGCTTGTCCAGCACTGGCAAGGGTACGCTTTACAAGGCTTTTGCCAGCTTTATGTCACCCCAGCAAGACACTGTCACCTGTCCCCAGTCTCGGCAGAGTAGGGCTGATCTTTACAGAAAGATGGTGAGGGAGTACGTAGCTGACCATACCATCGTCCTAAATGATCACACAGCTCCCTACAACTACTGGGTTTCAAAGCTGGACATGTGGCACGAACTGGCGCTGTACGCCTTGGAGGTTCTTGCCTGCCCTGCCGCTAGCGTCTTGTCCGAGCGGGTTTTCAGTGCAGCTGGTGGCATCATCACCGATAAGCGTACACGCCTGTCGACTGACAGCGCTGACAGGCTGACGCTTATCAAGATGAATAAAGCATGGATTTCTCCTAATTTCCAATCTCCAGCAGGTGAAGGAAGCTCAACCTGAATAATTTATCCACTCCTCCTCCTCCTCCTCATTTTCCTCCTTCTCCTGCTCTTTGTACAGTAAAGCAGAGGAAACTGGCTATTTTTTGACAGGGCCCACTGGCTCTACCTATAGTACTTTATGCATTTAATTTTTCTGGAGGGCCACCGACCCGGTCCTCTGTTTTAAACAATTTTTGGGAGTGCCACATACAGGCACTCAATCTATTCAATTTTTCTGGAGGGCCACCTACCTGCTCCTCTGGTTTGAAAACTTTTTTGGACTGCCACATACAGGCACTCAATCTATTCCATTTATCTGGAGGGCCACCTACCTGCTCCTCTGGTTTGAAAACTTTTTTGGACTGCCACATACAGGCACTCAATCTATTCCATTTTTCTGGAGGGCCACCTACCTGCTCCTCTGGTTTGAAAACTTTTTTGGACTGCCACATACAGGCACTCAATCTATTCCATTTTTCTGGAGGGCCACCTACCTGCTCCTCTGGTTTGAAAACTTTTTTGGACTGCCACATACAGGCACTCAATCTATTCCATTTTTCTGGAGGGCCACCTACCTGCTCCTCTGGTTTGAAAACTTTTTTGGACTGCCACATACAGGCACTCAATCTATTCCATTTTTCTGGAGGGCCACCTACCTGCTCCTCTGGTTTGAAAACTTTTTTGGACTGCCACATACAGGCACTATCCAAATTAAATTGTCTCCATAGCAGCCTCCACACGTTGTCTCCATTGCTTCCTCCAAAATTCGTCCATATAGCTGCCTCCATACATCGTCCCTTTATCAAACGAGGTGTGTCAGGCAGAAATTTGGGTTGTTTTCATGGATTCCACATCAAAGTTGTTAACTTTGTCGCCACCCAGCTGTGTTATCCACAAAATATACTGGCAAACTTTTATCATTTACCAATATTATTTCAGCGCTTCTTGCGCTTCTGTTTACATTCCCCTCACCCGCCATATCCTAAACTTATAAGAACGCTACTACACTTGATCTTATACAAAAGGTTCTTAGAAGTGCTGTTTGGGGAGTAGCCTAGAGACACGGGCTTGGATTGGCGAAAGCTCGCCTGGCAGCGGAGCGCCAGCTCCATGCCAAGATCCAACTAACATAGTTTTAACTGCAGCACCTTTAATCTACTACTATTTCACTGCCTTCATACATGGTCCCCTTATCAAACGAGCTTTGTCAGGCAGAATTTTGGGTTGTTTTCATGGCTTCCACAACAATCTTGTTAACTTTGTCGCCACCCTGCTGTGTTATCCACAAAATATACTGGCAAACTTTTATCATTTACCAATATTATTTCAGCGCTTCTTGCGCATCTGTTTACATTCCCCTCACCCGCCATATCCCAAACTTATAAGAACGCTACTACACTTAACTTGGTGCACGCTGGGACCTAGTCTGACCCTGGGGCTGGTGATATACTGCCGACGCAGAGGATTGCGGGGCCTACCTCGGTCCAGGTCTCAAAGGCCTACTATACCTCCTCCTCCTCCCACCCCTCCTCCACCTCCTCCTCCTCCGAATTACCATCCGTGGCCATGGCGCCATCAGTCGGTAGCTCTAGGCACAGCAGCAGTGCCGTCGCTAAGCGACAGCAGGCGGTGCTCAGACTGCTGAGCCTAGCCGATAAAAGGCACACCGCCCAAGAGCTATTACAGGGCATTCCACATCAAACTTGTTAACTTTCTCGCCACCCTGCTGTGTAATCCAGAAAAGATACTGGCAAACTTTTATCATTTACCAATATTATTTCAGCGCTTCTTGCGCATCTGTTTCCATTCCCCTCACCCGCCATATCCTAAACTTATAAGAACGCTATTACACTTGATCTTATACAAAAGGTTCTTAGAAGTGCTGTTTGGGGAGTAGCCTAGAGACAGGGGCTTGGATTGGCGAAAGCTCGCCTGGCAGCGGAGCGCCAGCTCCATGCCAAGATCCAACTAACATAGTTTTAACTGCAGCACCTTTAATCTACTACTAGTTCACTGCCTCCATACATGGTCCCCTTATCAAACGAGCTGTGTCAGGCAGAATTTTGGGTTGTTTTCATGGCTTCCATGTTAACTTTGTCGCCACCCTGCTGTGTAATCCACAAAATATACTGGCAAACTTTTATCATGTACCGATATTATTTGAGCGCTTCTTGCTCACCTCCTTTGGTTCCTCTCTGCCACCCATTGGTTTGAAGCCTGAGTCCATTTAGGGTATGTCGCCATGCCACTCTCTAGCCTGCCCCTGCTGCCGCTGCCTCTGCATGAAGTCCCCTATAGTGTCAGGGTCAATTATTGGATGTTTTAGATGCTATCTAGCTTCATTCTGTCACTCTGTCATGGCCATGCTGTTGCCCATAATTTTGGCATAATGGTGCGATTAAGCAGCCTCAGAGGCATCCATGCATGCTGCCCCTGCTGTTTCTGTCCATTTCCGTGGTGTTTCCATCCTTTTCTGAGGTTCCCAGGTGTTTGGCCAAGCTTCCCTGTGCAGAGCCTTGGTCCCCTTGAAAAATGCTCGAGTCTCCCATTGACTTCAATGGGGCTCGTTATTCGAGACGAGCACTCGAGCATCGGGAAAAGTTCGTCTCGAATAACGAGTACCCGAGCATTTTAGTGCTCGCTCATCTCTAGTCACTACAAGTGGTTATTACTTGGGAATCCTTTAACTTATCAAGTCCCTTGCACCAGTTTTCTGTCAGACTTTGCACATTCTTTTTCATGCAAACTGCTTTAACATGTATTTAACGCCTTAAAGACCAGGCTGTTTTTTATTTTTGCGTTTTCATTTTTCACTCCCAACATTCAAAAATCTATAACTTTTTTATTTTTCCATGTAAAGACCTGCGTTTGAGCTTGTTTTCAGTGTAACAAATTGCAATTCATAGTGACGGTATTTAATATTCCATGGCGTGTACTGGGAATCGGGGGAAAAATTCTGTATGCAGTGAAAATTATAAAAAACACATTTGCATCACTTTTCTTGTGGGCTTGGATTTTACAGCTGTCAATGAGCGCACTAAATGACATGTCTACCTCATTCTTTGGGTCAATACGATCATGGAGATACCAAATTTTCTATAGGTTTTATAATGTTTTCATACATTTACAAAAATTTAAACCTTGTGTATAAAAAAAAAATTCTTCATTTGCCGTCGTCTAATGCTAATAACTTTTTATTGAATTTCTTATATTTAGCAAAATGGCAAAAAAGTTACATTTTCGACTTTGGGCACTATTTTCCGTTACAGAATTAAACACAGGGAAAAAACGTTTTTATATTTTGATAGATGGGACATTTTGGGACACAGAGATGCATAACATGTTTATGATTTTTACTATTTATTTATATTTATATCAGTTCCAAGGAAATGGGGGTGATTAGAATTTTTATTTTTTTTAAATTTAATTTAATTTTTTTAAACTTTTTTTTATTTATTTGTTTTACTATTTTTCAGACCCCCTAGGGTACTTTAACCCTAGGTTGTCTGATTGATCTTACCACGTAAATCACCCCTCAAAAAGAGTAAAAAGACTTTTAAGATGTTTGTTCACAGAGGTTAAAACATAATGGAGGTGCGATTTAGAAATTGTAATTTTTTTGGAAAATACACTAGGTTTGGCCCAGAAATTAAACATTCACAAGAAATAAATTATAAAAAAAGGAGCAACATCCAGTGCGTATAAGCATATATGTGGGGGGGTTTGTTTATTTGTTTTTTTTTAATATATTTTATTAATTGTTTCTATGGGAATGCTTAATGTTAAGGGTTTAAACTTTATTAATATATGTTTTGTTTATTTTAAAAATGTTTTAACTGGTTAAGGACCGGGCCCTTTCCTGTTTTTTCATGTCCATTTTTCACTCCCCACCTTCAAAAATCTATAACTTTTTTAGTTTTACACGTAAAGAGCTGTGTGATGGCTTGTTTTATGCGTAACAAATTGCACTTCATAGTGATGGCATTAAATATTCCATGCAATGTACTCGGAAGCGGGAAAAAAATTCCAAATGCAGTGAAAATGGTGAAAAAACACATTTGCGCCATTTTCTTGTGGGCTTGGATATTACGTCTTTCACTGAGCGCCCCAAATGACATGTCTACTTTATTCTTTGGCTTGGTATGATTAAGGGGATACCAAATTTGTATAGGTTTTATAATGTTTTCATACATTTACAAAAATTAAAACCTCCTGTACAAAAATTATTTTTTTGATTTTGCCAACTTCTGGCGCTAATAACTTTTTTATACTTTGGTGTACTGAGCTGTGAGGGAAGTCATTTTTTGCAAAATTTGATAATATTTTCAATTATATCATTTTTAGGACTGTACGATCTTTAGATCACTTTTTATAGATTTTTTTATATGTTTCAAAATGGCAAAAAAGTGCCATTTTCGACTTTGGACGCTATTTTCTGTTACGGGGTTAAACGCATTGAAAAACCGTTATCATATTTTGATAGATCGGGCATTTTCAGACGCGTCGATACCTAATGTGTTTATGATTTTTACTGTTTATTTATATTTATGTCAGTTCTAGGGAAAGGGGGTGATTTGAAATTTTAGGTTTTTTTATTATAATTTTTTTTTAAAAACATTTTTTTTATTTTTATTTTTACTATTTTTCAGACTCCCTAGGGTACTTTAACCCTAGGTTGTCTGATCGATCCTATCATATACTGCCATACTACAGTATGGCAGTATATGGGGATTTTCCTCCTCATTCATTACAATGTGCTATCAGCACATTGTAATGAAGGGGTTAAAACGAAATAGCCTCGGGTCTTCGGAAGACCCGAGGCTACCATGGAGACGGATCGCCGCTCCCCGATGACGTCACGGGGAACGGCGATCCCAGGTAAGATGGCGGCCCCTGTGCGCCGCTATCTTTTTGAGGCTGCCCGTGAGCCCTCTCCATGCAGCGCGAACCGTCCGCCACCGTGAATACACGGCGGGCGCTCGCAAACTAGTTAAAAAAATTTTTTTTCACTTTTTTTTACTTTACAGACTTGGATGGGGGTCATTTATCTTTTCCCCTTTACGTCTTTTATTTTTTCCGACTTTTTTGGGCCCATTGGATATATTTGTGCCTAAACTTGCGACTTGCAAAACTAGCCAAGCAGACATTTTTCAGTGTTGCACCTGATTTATCTTTAAAATCCAGATGTGAATGTATGAAAAAGTCACATTTTTAACTCAAATCGAGGTTATAAAGTCACAAATAAACTCCTGTCCTGACAAGACGTAGGATAAACTTTTAAAGAAGTTGAAGAGTTTGGGACTTGTGCAACTTTTGTGCAACTTTTTAAGTCCAAAAGATGGGGAAAAAAACCAACAAAATACATGCACAAATGTCCCAAATAAAGATAAATGACCCCCCTTGGACTTCAACCAGTGATGCTCTGGTTGCTGGTTCAAGTCCAAGAGACTGCACACGCACATAGTTTACAGTCAGATCCGGAAGGGATCTGACTGGTGAAGGTATTGGGCAGCCATGGGGCACTCAGCAATCCTTGGGGCTGTCCTGAAAAGGATGGGATCCCCCAGTAAGTTTCCAGGGGGGCTGATCACCAGGGGGAATATGCTACCATCCCCTTACACACTGTGTAAGGGTTTAACACCCCTTATTTATGTACAAAGATATACATCTATATAACAATAAGGTACATAAAAAGTTAGTCCATAACATAAATTGGTCATTAGCAAAACATGGTTCTAACCAATGTAACAATATATATAAAAATACATATAATAACTGAGCAACAGAAGTTGTGAATGAACTTAATTTGTAAAATGAAATAAATTTACTGTCAGTTATTGAAATTAATTATTTAATTACTGAATTTAGTTGCAACTCTATTTTTACACAAAACATTAAGAAATATGAAAATAATACTTATTTTAGGTTATTGAAAGGAAGGCAATAAAAAGAAATCTCCTATAATGAAAGTGGATAGCATCACATTATTTTCTGATGGGTCTAGCACCTCTAGTAAGCTGATCACTAAGTGATGGTCTCTTTCACCTAAAGCCTAAAATATATTTCTCTGAAAGCAAATCAAAGGTGTAATATTCTCTATTTTTAAGACTAAAACCACTTTTCTTCATTTCTCAGGCAGCCTGAACCTCTTCACCTTTGCAAGACCTGCTATCAATCTAGAAGATACCTTATCCATTGAAAAATCAAGGTCTAGTATTTGTTTCCATTCATCATTTGAGACCAGTGCACAGGATATATTGCTACAAAAACTGGGATAGAATATAGAAATCATACGGAGTGGAAAAAACTTTTTAAAACTCCTAAAGTTTGCACTAGAGGGTTTAAACAAGAAAATAGAATCCAAACAAGAAAATGGATCTAAATCAGTTATTACTTTGTGAAATAATAGATGCTACCAAAAAAATTCCATAAAAAGTTACCAAGATGTCATAAAGTACCCCAAAAATAATAATAAAAAAGTGAATAGCATTTTTTATTAATTAACATTACTATAGATGTTGTACATATTTGGGATAGTAGCTCTTACTGTGTCTTTCGCTTCTGATGATTTTTGGAAAGGAATAATATTTAGTAATTTATCCAATTTACTGCTGTTGCTGCATTTATCTTCCAGACCTGTTTTATATAATTTATGTGACACTACAACATTATTTGAAAGGGAATTGATTTCTCTTTAAGGTCACTGGAATTAGAAATTGATCCAACACTGTCTTCTAGAGATATTGAAAAATACATTTATCTCCTATTTCAATCTATGGCATGTGAAATGTATTCTGACTTCTTAACAATTCAGTTTTCCTTTCAATATTTATGGTAAATGAATATAAAACATATACCACATTACTGGTAATGGTATGCTAATAATTATACAAGACATGTTATAGTCATGGTTGTGTTTAGGAGTAACTGTCATATTGAAATTAATTTATTACAATCATTTCATCAAACAATGGGGCGTATTTATAAGGGCTTGTTGGCCTGAATACCGGAGAAAAAAAACCTTAAATTTTGGTGTACGGAGCTGTTGGTAGTATTATTTTTGTGGTGGTATCATTTTCAATGTTACCATTTTAAGGGCTATACAGCTGTTTGAACACTTTTTATTGATTTTTTAAAAATATTTTTCTAAGTGGTAAAAAAGGGGCAATTCTATTTTCTATTTTGGGCACTATTTTACATTTCAGGGTTAAACGCCGGGAAAAAGCGTTAATAAATTTTGATATATTGGACAATTTAGAATGCTGTGATACCTAACATGTTTATGATTTTTACTTTTTATTTATATTTATATCAGTTCTAGGGAAAGGGGGGTGATTTAAATTTTTAGGGTTTTTTAATTCATTTTTTTAAACTTTTTTTAACTTTTTTTTTTTTACTGTTTTTAGACCTCAGGTGAAAAATAATCCAAATAATTAAACAAATTAACAAGACAAGTCTTATTGAGGTTTGTGTAACTGCTGATAAAGCTGTTAACCCTTTATCTACACTGCAGTTTACTACATAAATGCTCTTTAATGCCTATGCTATACTTTAAAAAAAAATCATTATATCTGAATGGGGTCTTATTCTTCTTAAGATAAAATGTAGCTTTTAATAGTAAAATCTTGGGTCTCATATGTCCTACTTATGACCTTTTATAACCTCCTTAGGGCAATTGGGTGTTAATGGAGAGTTACCCACATTTCAGCCCTGGGTGAATATGGGTATTCTGGTCGATAGGGATCTGTTTAGATATCGGCAATTTTATCGCGCATTTAGTCAAGAAAAAAATCTTGTAGGTGTTAAGGTGGAGGTGAATGACAACCTCAAGGCAATATTGGATTTGGGGGTGCATCTAAAACTTTAGCAAAGATTTATACGTTTTTACGGAATAGTATTGATCAAAATACAAAAAATTATTATATTTTTATAAATAAGCCATTTATTATGCCTTGATACCTTACTTCTTTATAGTTTTTACTTAGAATTTTTAGGGTTTTTTTTAATTTTAAATTTGATTTTTTTAATCTTTATTTTACTGTTTTTTAGAGTCCCTAGGGTACTTTAACCCTAGGTTGTCTGATTGATCATACCATATACTGCCATACTAGAGTATGGTAGAATATGGGGATATTACCTCATCTTTCATTACAATGCGCAAGTTGCATATTGTAATGAAAGGGTTAAATTCGGACAGCATCGGGTCTTCGAATGACCAGAGGCTGTCATGGGATCAGATCACCGCTACCCAATGACATCACAGGGAGTGATGCTCTTCACCAAGTTGGAGGCCCCAATGCCCCACCATCTTTTTAGAGCCCATGGCAGCTTTGATGGAGGCGATGGCAGTATGGAGAGGGCTCAGCCCATGTCATTGCCAGGTGACGTGTGACTTACTAATACGTCACACTTTGTTAAGGGGTTAAAATAGTAATGTATTGTATTATCTAGAAATGTTGTTCCCTGTTTTCACTTTCTTTCCTGGATACTTAACAACTGACATTTTACAGCAGAGCTCATATAGCATTTATAAATGTAAAATATAATAGGCAAGAATCTAAGCATTTAACAGTTGGTGTGTTCAATAATAGTTGTATTTACAGTCAATAATATTTTTGAGAAGAATCAGGTGGGAGTCTATTTTGTGAAAAGATTTGGACTTCCTCCAGAAACTGCAGACTGAAAATTAGCCTGAAGCTATTCATATGTACTTGGCTGTGTACCAGTAAATCCTGCTTAAGAAATGTTATTATGCCAGGGATTAATAAAATGAATATATTTCTATTTCTTTTCATTTGCATCTTTAGTAATTTTCTTGCCTAGAGTTTTAAATGTATACAAGTCCCATTTAAGTATTCTGAAAGAGAAGTCAAAGTCACTTTTATTGTGATAAATAAAAACCATGAAAATGTAATGGAATTGGAAAATAGGTCTGATGGGTTGTGGTACAAATCCTCAATTCAAATTTCTATTTATATGCCTGAATGCAACTATCAAGAACAAGATTTTATTCCAGTTTATTTAATTTTCTAAGACGAGGATAAACAATATAATTAAATTATCATAAAAAAAACTTCAGGATGTAAAATATTTTTTTTTTACATCAGTACTTAGATGATAGAAAATGAGCCAAAACAATGCATATTGTATCTATAAAAAGATTCTCTGCAATGAACAATGAAAAAAGACAACTTTCCTATAATGCAAGGTTTCTTTGTGCTGAAGAAACTATTAAGGCTAGGTGTCCCTTCATAGGGGTCCCTTCGCCATGATAATTTACACATGATTCCATGGTAAATGGTACAGTCTTCTGTTTGACTTTCATGAAAAGAATGTGCACATGTATTTATAAAGTGTTTACGCCAGTATTGTGTCGTGCTGCCATGCCACAAAATTCTGCACCCAATGCGGCGTTCCGGTGACGATTCAGACCATGCGTCACATTTTTACTGCGACTCCACAGAATTTATGTTGCACTCTCCATGTTAAAGGCGCACCAAAAAAGCTGCACACTACTGTTGATAAATGTGGGCCAAGGTATCTAGATATCAGTCAGACCTCAAAGCATACATCAAAACTATGATTTCTTTTTAGTAACCTAATACGGAACAAACATTAGTGACTAGTATCAGTGAATACAAATAGCAGAAATATTTTCCTATTAAACATCTAAATTACCTACTGTAAATGCTGCCCAGAAGTCTTCAAATGAAAGATTTAAATTGCATGTAAGTCGTTATCAGTTAACACTTTGACAAGTTTGTGAACTTTTCTGGGGCTGATTAAAAAAACCTTCCTAAGGCTAAATCGTCGGTGCACAGGAGAGAAGGGGGTGAGCACCACTCGCCCTGCACTTCTCCATAGAGATATAGGGAGCACGGCTAGTACATGTCCTATGTGCCCATTGCTGGCCTATGAGGGACGTATATATGGTGGACGTATATTTATCCCCCAACGGTCGTGTGAATACAGGCTAAGATTAATAAAAGCGTTTAAAACATCTTTAAAATTTTAAAATGTTTAATTTGCATTAATATTTTCATTCCTGAGGCAGTATTCACATGCATTTGAATTGCATTTGTTAATGCAATTCAAGTTCATATAGGTGGTGCTTGTCCCAAACCAAGTTACATTTAGACCTTAACGTTTCGGAGTGAGCAACTATATTAATTATTGTTGTGCCGCCATGCCACAAAATTCTGCACCCAAAGGGGCGTTCCGGTGGAAGAATAATATACCATTCAGTCAATTCCGTCGCATCAGAAAAAATTGCTCTGAGACACATACCTTTCTTGAACAAAGCCAAATACTCTCTAAAAGCTTCTTGGACAAAGATTTCCCCAAGAAAATCATCAAATCCGCAATCGAAAGATCAAAGAAATTGACTAAAGAGCACTGCCTAGTACCCTCCAAAAAGAACACACTTGATCAACCAAATTCATCCGAAAAGATTGGCAGTACGCCAGTATTAATTTTATCACAACATGTGAATATTGGCACATCAGGGAGATCCCAAAAAGACCATGCATAATTTTCAGAAGAGCAAAAACCCTGAAAAACAACCTGGCACCCAGTAAGTTATGAAATAATCCCCTCAAAAATAAACCAATGAACTCTGTGTTTCCAGAAATTATTGGGAGTTACAAAAGCGGTAACTCAAGCTGCAAATGCTGTCTTAACATTACCCACAGGGCCAAATCTACCAAGTACTACCACTAATGAAGTTTTCCCCATCAGAAGCTTCATGAATAGAGATGAGCGAGCACTAAAATGCTCGGGTACTCGTTATTCGAGACGAACTTTTCCCGATGCTCGAGTGCTCGTTTCGAGTAACGAGCCCCATTGAAGTCAATGGGAGACTCGAGCATTTTTCAAGGGGACCAAGGCTCTGCACAGGGAAGCTTGGCCAAACACCTGGGAACCTCAGAAAAGGATGGAAACACCACGGAAATGGACAGGAAACAGCAGGGGCAGCATGCATGGATGCCTCTGAGGCTGCTTAATCGCACCATTATGCCAAAATTATGGGCAACAGCATGGCCATGACAGAGTGACAGAATGAAGCTAGATAGCATCTAAAACATCCAATAATTGACCCTGACACTATAGGGGACGGCATGCAGAGGCAGCGGCAGCAGCGGAAGGCTAGAGAGTGGCATGGCGACATACCCTAAATGGACTCAGGCTTCAAACCAATGGGTAGCAGAGAGGAACCAAAGAAGGTGAGCAAGAAGCGCTCAAATAATATTGGTACATGATAAAAGTTTGCCAGTATATTTTGTGGATTACACAGCAGGGTGGCGACAAAGTTAACATGGAAGCCATGAAAACAATCCAAAATTCTGCCTGACACAGCTCGTTTGATAAGGGGACGATGTATGGAGGCAGTGAACTAGTAGTAGATTAAAGGTACTGCAGTTAAAACTATGTTAGTTGGTTCTTGGCATGGAGCTGGCGCTCCGCTGCCAGGCGAGCTTTCGCCAATCCAAGCCCCTGTCTCTAGGCTACTCCCCAAACAGCACTTCTAAGAACCTTTCGGATAAGATCAAGTGTAGTAGCGTTCTTATAAGTTTGGGATATGGCGGGTGAGGGGAATGTAAACATCTGCGCAAGAAGCGCTGAAATAATATCCGTAAATGAAAAAAGTTTTCCAGTATATTTTGTGGCTTACACAGCAGGGTGGCGACAAAGTTAACAAGTTTGATGTGGAATGCCCTGCAATAGCTCTTGGGCGGTGTGCCTTTTATCACCTAGGCTCAGCAGTTTGAGCACCGCCTGCTGTCGCTTAGCAACGGCACTGCTGCTGTGCCTAGAGCTACCGACTGATGGCGCCATGCCCACGGATGGTAATTCGGAGGAGGAGGAGGTGGAGGAGGGGTGGGAGGATTTGGAGGTATAGTAGGCCTTTGAGACCTGGACCGAGGTAGGCCCCGCAATCCTCTGCGTCGGCAGTATATGACCAGCCCCAGGGTCAGACTCGGTCCCAGCCTGCACCAAGTTAAGTGTAGTAGCGTTCTTATAAGTTTGGGATATGGCGGGTGAGGGGAATGTAAACAGATGCGCAAGAAGCGCATGATGCGCATGGAGCTGGCGCTCCGCTGCTAGGCGAGCTTTCGCCAATCCAAGCCCCTGTCTCTAGGCTACTCCCCAAACAGCACTTTTAAGAACCTTTTGTATAAGATCAAGTGTAGTAGCGTTCTTATAAGTTTAGGATATGGCGGGTGAGGGGAATGTAAACAGATGCGCAAGAAGCGCATGATGCGCATGGAGCTGGCGCTCCGCTGCTAGGCGAGCTTTCGCCAATCCAAGCCCCTGTCTCTAGGCTACTCCCCAAACAGCACTTCTAAGAACCTTTTGTATAAGATCAAGTGTAGTAGCGTTCTTATAAGTTTAGGATATGGCGGGTGAGGGGAATGTAAACAGATGCGCAAGAAGCGCTGAAATAATATCCGTAAATGGTAAAAGTTTGCCAGTGTATTTTGTGGATAACACAGCAGGGTGGCGACAAAGTTAACAACTTTGATGTGGAATCCATGAAAACAACCCAAATTTCGGCCTGACAAACCTCGTTTGATAAAGGGACGATGTATGGAGGCAGCTATATGGACGACTTTTGGAGGTAGCAATGGAGACAACGTGTGGAGGCTGCTATGGAGACAATTCAATTTGGATAGTGCCTGTATGTGGCAGTCCAAAAAATTTTTCAAACCAGAGGAGCAGGTAGGTGGCCCTCCAGAAAAATGGAATAGATTGAGTGCCTGTATGTGGCAGTCCAAAAAATTTTTCAAACCAGAGGAGCAGGTAGGTGGCCCTCCAGAAAAATGGAATAGATTGAGTGCCTGTATGTGGCAGTCCAAAAAAGTTTTTAAACCAGAGGAGCAGGTAGGTGGCCCTCCAGAAAAATGGAATAGATTGAGTGCCTGTATGTGGCAGTCCCAAAAAATTGTTTAAAACAGAGGACCGGAAAGGTGGCCCTCCAGAAAAATTGAATAGATTGAGTGCCTGTATGTGGCACTCCCAAAAATTGTTTAAAACAGAGGACCGTGTCGGTGGCCCTCCAGAAAAATTAAATGCATAAAGTACTATACCTAGAGCCAGTGGGCCCTGTCAAAAAACAGCCAGTTTCCTCTGCTTTACTGTAGAAAGAGGAGGAGAAGGAGGAAAATGAGGAGGAGGAGGAGTGGATAAATTATTCAGGTTGAGCTTCCTTCACCTGCTGGAGATTTGAAATTAGGAGAAATCCATGCTTTATTCATCTTGATAAGCGTCAGCCTGTCAGCGCTGTCAGTCGACAGGCGTGTACGCTTATCGGTGATGATGCCACCAGCTGCACTGAAAACCCGCTCTGACAAGACGCTAGCGGCAGGGCAGGCAAGAACCTCCAAGGCGTAGAGCGCCAGTTCGTGCCACATGTCCAGCTTTGAAACCCAGTAGTTGTAGGGAGCTGTGTGATCATTTAGGACGATGGTATGGTCAGCTACGTACTCCCTCACCATCTTTCTGTAAAGATCAGCCCTACTCTGCCGAGACTGGGGACAGGTGACAGTGTCTTGCTGGGGTGACATAAAGCTGGCAAAAGCCTTGTAAAGCGTACCCTTGCCAGTGCTGGACAAGCTGCCTGCTCGCCTACTCTCCCTCGCTACTTGTCCCGCAGAACTACGCACTCTGCCGCTAGCGCTGTCAGAAGGGAAATACTGTTTCAGCTTGTGCACCAGGGCCTGCTGGTATTCATGCATTCTCACACTCCTTTCCTCTCCAGGGATGAGAGTGGAAAGATTTTGCTTGTACCGTGGGTCCAGGAGAGTGAACACCCAGTAATCGGTGCTGGAATAAATTCTTTGAACGCGAGGGTCACGGGATAGGCAGCCTAGCATGAAATCTGCCATATGCGCCAGAGTACCAACGCGTAAGAATTCACTCCCCTCACTGGCCTGACTGTCCATTTCCTCCTCCTCCAACTCCTCCAACTCCTCTTCTTCTGCCCATACACGCTCAACAGTGTAGGACTCAACAATGGTCCCCTCTTGTGTCTCGCCAACATTCTCCTCCTCTTCCTCCTCATCCTCATCCTCCTCCACCTCCACCTCCTCCGATATGCGCTGAGAAACAGACCTAAGGGTGCTTTGACTATCAACAAGGGAATCTTCTTCCCCTGTCTCTTGTGAGGAGCGCAAAGCTTCCGACTTCATGCTGACCAGAGAGTTTTTCAACAGGCCAAGCAGCGGGATGGTGAGGCTGATGATGGCGGCATCGCCACTGACCATCTGTGTTGACTCCTCAAAGTTACTCAGCACCTGACAGATATCAGACATCCACGTCCACTCCTCATTGTAGACTTGAGGAAGCTGACTGACCTGACTACCAGTTCTGGTGGAAGTTGACATCTGGCAGTCTACAATCGCTCGGCGCTGCTGGTAAACTCTGGATAACATGGTCAGTGTTGAATTCCACCTCGTGGGCACGTCGCACAACAGTCGGTGAGCGGGCAGTTGGAGGCGGCGCTGCGCTGCCCTGAGAGTGGCAGCATCTGTGCTGGACTTCCTGAAATGCGCACAGATGCGGCGCACCTTCGTGAGCAAATCAGACAGATTGGGGTATGTCTTGAGGAAACGCTGAACTATCAGATTTAACACATGGGCCAGGCATGGCACATGTGTCAGTCTGCCGAGTTGCAGAGCCGCCACCAGGTTACGGCCGTTGTCACACACAACCATGCCTGGCTTCAGGTTCAGCGGTGCCAGCCACAGATCAGTCTGCGCCGTGATGCCCTGTAATAGTTCTTGGGCGGTGTGCCTTTTATCGCCTAGGCTCAGCAGTTTGAGCACCGCCTGCTGTCGCTTAGCGACGGCACTGCTGCTGTGCCTAGAGCTACCGACTGATGGCGCCATGCCCACGGATGGTCGTTCGGAGGAGGAGGTGGAGGAGGGGTGGGAGGAGGAGGAGGCATAGTAGGCCTCAAACACCTGGACCGAGGTAGGCCCCGCAATCCTCGGCGTCGGCAGTATATGACCAGCCGCAGGGTCACACTCGGTCCCAGCCTCCACCAAGTTAACCCAATGTGCCGTCAGAGATATATAGTGGCCCTGCCCGGCAGCACTCGTCCACGTGTCCGTGGTCAGGTGGACCTTGTCAGAAACGGCGTTGGTCAGGGCACGGATTATGTTGTCTGACACGTGCTGGTGCAGGGCTGGGACGGCACATCGGGAAAAGTAGTGGCGGCTGGGGACCGAATACCGAGGGGCGGCCGCCGCCATGAGGCTGCGAAAGGCCTCGGTCTCTACTAGCCTATAGGGCAGCATCTCCAGGCTTAGCAATCTGGAGATGTGCACATTAAGGGCTTGGGCGTGCGGGTGGGTTGCACTATATTTGCGTTTCCGCTCCAGCGTCTGGGGTATGGAGAGCTGAACGCTGGTGGATGCTGTGGAGGATCGTGGAGGTGACGATGGGGTTTTTGTGGCAGGGTCCTGGGCAGGGGGCTGACTATCAGCTGACACAGGGGAAGGAGCAGTGGTGTGCACGGCCGGAGGTGAACGCGCTTGTTGCCACTGAGTGGGGTGTTTAGCATTCATATGCCTGCGCATACTGGTGGTAGTTAAGCTAGTAGTGGTGGAACCCCTGCTGATCCTGGTTTGGCAAATGTGGCACACCACAGTCCGTCGGTCATCCGGTGTTTCCTTAAAGAACCTCCAGACTTCTGAAAATCTAGCCCTCGCCGCAGGAGCCCTCGCCACGGGAGCTTCACTAGTTGACACATTTGGCGCTGATGCACCAGCTCTGGCCCTGCCTCTCCGTCTGGCCCCACCACTGCCTCTTCCAACCTGTTCTGGTCGAGGACTCTCCTCCGTCTCAGAAGCACTGTGTTCACCCGGCCTCTCAACCCAGCTTGGGTCTGTCACCTCATCATCCTCCGATCCCTCAGTCTGCTCCCCCCTCGGACTTCCTGCCCTGACAACAACTTCCCCACTGTCTGACAACCGTGTCTCCTCATCGTCGGACACCTCTTTACACACTTCTTCCACTACGTCAACAAGGTCATCATCACCCACAGACTGCGACTGGTGGAAAACCTGGGCATCGGAAAATTGCTCATCAGCAACCGGACAAGTGGTTTGTGACTGTGGGAAGGGTCCAGAAAACAGTTCCTCAGAGTATGCCGGTTCAAATGGCAAATTTTGCTGGGAGGGGGCAGACTGGGGGGGAGGAGGCTGAGGTGCAGGAGCTGGAGGAGTGCCGATTTCGGTGACATGGGTGGACTGCGTGGAAGACTGACTGGTGGACAAATTGCTCGAAGCATTGTCGGCAATCCACGACATCACCTGTTCGCACTGTTCTGGCCTCAACAGTGCTCTACCACGATTCCCAGTAACTTCAGACATGAACCTAGGGAGTGTAGCTCTGCGGCGTTCCCCTGCTCCCTCATAAGCAGGTGGTGTCTCACCCCGCCCAGGACCACGGCCTCTGACCCCTGCAGTAGTTGGACGCCCATGTCCCCGCCCTCGTCCTCTACCCCTAGCCCTCGGGTTAAACATTTTGAAAATGAGAGTTATAACTTGTATTTTTTTTTTAACTTTTTTTTTTTTTTTTGTTTTTTTTTTGTGTTTTTTAGTTTTTAAAACCAAACGATGCTATCCTATTGCTATGGCTATTTTCTAGCCAAGTATTACAGCACACTACTATGCCAGATGAGATGACGCTGAGTTATGAAAAAAATAAACGTAAAATAAAAAAGGAAATGGCAGACTGTGCCTAATTGAAATACAACCCCGGGCCCTAATAAATTTTCCCACTTCGGTCTTTGCGATGGATATGTGCGTCACTAAAACACAGTGGTCGCAAGTCTGACTCCAAATTGCTCCCAATTTGATAGTAGATGCACTGCAGCAAGTACAGCCACCAGCAGATCAACCAGAAATCAAATATATATAACGCTACTGTAGGCGTAATTAAGACGTTTGTATTCTCCTATGGCTATTTTCTAGCCAAGTATTACAGCACACTACTATGCCAGATGAGATGACGCTGAGTTATGAAAAAAATAAACGTAAAATAAAAAGAAACTGGCAGACTGTGCCTAATTGAAATACAACCCCGGGCCCTAATAAATTTTCCCACTTCGGTCTTTGCGATGGATATGTGCGTCACTAAAACACAGTGGTCGCAAGTCTGACTCCAAATTGCTCCCAATTTGATAGTAGATGCACTGCAGCAAGTACAGCCACCAGCAGATCAACCAGAAATCAAATATATATAACGCTACTGTAGGCGTAATTAAGACGTTTGTATTCTCCTATGGCTATTTTCTAGCCAAGTATTACAGCACACTACTATGCCAGATGAGATGACGCTGAGTTATGAAAAAAATAAACGTAAAATAAAAAGAAACTGGCAGACTGTGCCTAATTGAAATACAACCCCGGGCCCTAATAAATTTTCCCACTTCGGTCTTTGCGATGGATATGTGCGTCACTAAAACACAGTGGTCGCAAGTCTGACTCCAAATTGCTCCCAATTTGATAGTAGATGCACTGCAGCAAGTACAGCCACCAGCAGATCAACCAGAAATCAAATATATATAACGCTACTGTAGGCGTAATTAAGACGTTTGTATTCTCCTATGGCTATTTTCTAGCCAAGTATTACAGCACACTACTATGCCAGATGAGATGACGCTGAGTTATGAAAAAAATAAACGTAAAATAAAAAGAAACTGGCAGACTGTGCCTAATTGAAATACAACCCCGGGCCCTAATAAATTTTCCCACTTCGGTCTTTGCGATGGATATGTGCGTCACTAAAACACAGTGGTCGCAAGTCTGACTCCAAATTGCTCCCAATTTGATAGTAGATGCACTGCAGCAAGTACAGCCACCAGCAGATCAACCAGAAATCAAATATATATAACGCTACTGTAGGCGTAATTAAGACGTTTGTATTCTCCTATGGCTATTTTCTAGCCAAGTATTACAGCACACTACTATGCCAGATGAGATGACGCTGAGTTATGAAAAAAATAAACGTAAAATAAAAAGAAACTGGCAGACTGTGCCTAATTCTACTCAAACCCCTAATAAATTTTCCCACTTTGGTGTTTGAGGTGGATATGTGTGTCACTAAGAGCTAAACACAACGGTAGCAAGTCCCCCTGCTAATTCCTCACAATATGGTACTAGCTGCAAATAAAAAAAAAAAAAAAATATAACGTTATTGTAGCCCTAAGAAGGGCTGTTGGGTTCTTTTAGAATCACTCCTGCCTAACAGTAAGCTAATAGAACACCCTAACGCTTTCCCTGAGCAGCAGCAGCTCTCTCCCTAGCGGCATCCAGACAGAGAATGATCCGAGCAGCGCGGGCAGCGGCTAGTCTATCCCAGGGTCACCTGATCTGGCCAGCCAACCACTGCTATCTACGTGTAAGGGTACCACGTCATGCTGGGTGGAGTGCAGAGTCTCCTGGCTTGTGATTGGCTCTGTTTCTGGCCGCCAAAAAGCAAAACGGCGGGAGCTGCCATTTTCTCGAGCGGGCGAAATACTCGTCCGAGCAACGAGCAGTTACGAGTACGCTAATGCTCGATCGAGCATCAAGCTCGGACGAGTATGTTCGCTCATCTCTATTCATGAACTTTTCTTCAGTCTTCGTCATCTATCTAATGGAGTGCCCATGTGGCCTCCAATATGTGGGCCGGACAACCCAACAACTCAAAACAAGAATGAACAGCCATAGATGCAATACTTCTAATGTGTACATTAAACACAGTGTTTCAAGACACGGATTCACACACCACCATAAGGATTTCTCAGTTTTTTCCATTACACCAATTAAGCATGTTCTAGAAGGGAACGATCATTTTAATCTTTTACGCAAAAGAGAAATTTTTTGGATTTTTAAAATAAATTGCCTTGCCCCTAGTGGCTTAAATGAGTCTTTAGAAAGTAATTTTTAACTCCCATAGATCCCTCCCGCCTCCTCCCATTCGCCCCCCCCTCCCCTCCCCCCGCCCTCTTCCAAGACACATCTCCCCTTCCCCTGCCTCCCCCTGTCCCATCAGGACTACATTTACCATCCCCCACCAGACATTATGTACAACATAAACGTTTCATATACATATTTATTTATTTATTTACTACATAAATGTTTTATATACATATCTATTTATTCATTTATCTATTTATTCAGTTGCCCCAATACCTACCATATTTAATATGTTCTACTAATTAAATTATGTCAGTGTTTAGGTTTCTAATTATAAAGGTTCATTTCACCTCCATACCCCTCCTCCACTTTAACATTGCTAAAACCTGCTTGAGCCTCGTATTGATCATCCTTGCTCTTCCAGGCTAAATATGTTGCCGCACCAGCCAGCAGACATTTTCTTGGATGGACACCACTGTGCGCATGAGCCAAACTCACGAGCCGGCACTTAGAGGAGAAGCTAGACGCTGCCTGACAGCTCCGGGTAACCAACTGTTCACCCACGCTGCAGGTAAGCGCTTCTACCACTCAATTCACTCATTTTAAGAGACATTGGGGGTCATTTACTTAGGGCTCCGCGGTCGCACTTTTGTCGGGTTTCCCAACTTTTTCCGTTTTGCGCCGAATTCCGCCGGGATTTGCCAGTTTTCACGCAACAGAATTCGGTGGGAGTGCCTGACGGAAAAACCCGGCGGATTCGGAAAAACCACGGAATTTAAAAATCAATTTGTGTCGCAAAATCAAGCGCTTACATGCCCCGAGAAGAACCAGGTGAACTGCGGCGGACCTCGGCGCAGCAGCGACACCTGATGGACATCAGGCGCACGACCTTAGTAAATTGCGGGAAGACCGGAATCCTCGTCGGGGAACGCGCCACTGGATCGTGACAGGACCGGGTAAGTAAATGACCCCCAATGTTTTATTTATACACCAATCTATTTATTTATTTATTTATGGACCTACCGTTGTTAAGATTTGCCTTGCATCTATTTATTTATTCATGCATGCCTTGCATCTATTTATTCATGCATTTATGGACCTACCGTTGTTAAGATTCAGCTGAGCTGCTCGGCTGCTCCCCTCATGTGCTCTTTGCTGCAGTAGTGGTCTTGGTGGTACAGGACCAAATTGAGCAGGTGACTAGTCTTTTTATACACTTTGACCAATAAATACAAAGAACTTTATGCCTGTTTATATTTGAAAAATTTTTGCTTAGATTATTTTGTAATTTTTGAAATTGTAGTCAATGATTTTTGTTTTATGCTTTTGTTCTATATGGTAAATAAATTATTAAATTGCAGATAGAGACTTATGGTGTATTATTGTGTATTACTAAAAAAAATAAAGAAAACAAGTGATAGCAATAGATAAATGCAACATGTTGAGTAAAGGTTCTTTCACTGTGATTATTAATCAGAGAATGTTTTGGAAAAGAGAGGGAAGAAAAAGCTAGGATTGATTGCTTACACATTTGTGCTTGACACGCAAAGATATTAGCCCCATGAGAGACAAAATGGTGACAAGAAGTAGTAGAAAGGGAAGGTACAAGAACACTGAGAGGCATAGGCTTTTCAATGCACAACCAGGCTTTGCTTGATGAAAATAATCCAAAGGAGTTTATTTTGAAAACTCCATATATAACATAACAGGTTCAATAGACATCAAGCCCTTGTAGTTCCACAGACCACCAGAAAGCAAAACACAAATCTCCACAATCAGAATACAGGCGGTCCCCTACTTAAGAACACTCGACTTACATACGACCCCTAGTTACAAACGGACCACTGGATATTGGTAATTTATTGTACTTTAGTCCTAGGCCACAATAAACAGCTGTAACAGTTATCAAAGGTGTCTGTAATGAAGCTTTAGTGTTAATCCTGATTCTTATGACAACCCAACATTTTGAAAATCCAATTGTCACAGAGACCAAAAAAGTTCTGGCTGGGGTTACAATGATAAAATATACAGTTCCGACTTACATACAAACTCAACTTAAGAACAAACCTACAGACTCTATCTTGTATGTAACCCGGGGACTGCCTGTACTCAGATTGCTGCTCAGTGACACCTTTTTATACAATTGAAAATTCCCCCAATTCTCTTACCCTATAAAACACCAGAGCTGCTGCTAGCCTGCCTCTTATAAGGTCAGAGCAGACACCCCATGCTACAGGTAAGTAGAACAGAACATATATTACATTGTTTTACATTGTAACAGCACATTTTTCCCTGGTTTTGGTACATAGCTCCCAGGTGGTAATACTAGACAAAAGAGAATAGAGCTATAGGTGGCCGGCCTAATGAGAGAAGTAGAATAAGAAGTCATTCACACTCATTCACACAGAAGTTTACCAAACCAGAAAACTAATGTACCACAACCAGAGTTACAGAAAAACATTTTTCAATACTACAAAAATAATGCGTCGTCTTCACAAACACCAACACTTGGGAAATTTTACACATAACTATGGTACATAATGTTTCTAAGGCACTGTCACATATATGATTAAGCATTAATTTCATACACATCACATTATAAATGTAAAGTTAAGAAAATACTTCTATTCTATTATAGAAGTTTATTAGGTCAGTGGTTAAATGTACAGTACTTGACATACAGCAAAAAAGCAATAATAACTTATATTCCTCTACTACTTGCAGGTCATATAGAAGCCATTTCTGAGCAGATACAGACAACAGTTATATCTTAAGTTTCAAAAGTCATTCAAGTAACATACAGCTTCTGAAAAGATTTCAAATTACCCACAAAACCATTTTAAATGCCTATTCAAGAAACTTCAGGTACATTTTTCTAAATGAATTGAAAAAATGTCTAAATTAAAAATCTCTAGGGAAACCAATTAACAAATATTTGAAAAGGGACAATAATTAAAAAACAAAATCTTTGTAATCTTTTGAATGTAAATAGTAGGCATTGAAAGTAGTTTAACTCCTGCTTTTATTATTGTCATCAATATCGAATCTTCATCAATATCAACATCATAAACATTATTACTTTTATAACAATATTTTAATTTAAAAGATAAAATTTCTAACAATATATCAAGAATTATCTTATAACTTAAAGGGGCATTCCCATGAAGACACCATTCTTAAATATACTTAGGATAACAAAATAACACATTACTAACAAAAATACAGCATTTCACAGAACACCAATTGGTGTTCACAATTACAGTTGCCCCAGGATCCGACCATTCAGGGTCAGGAAGACATATTGGGGCACATTTACTAAGGGTCCGCAACCGCGAATCCGTCGGGTTTTTCCCGAATATTTCCGCGCTGTATTTCATGGGATTGTGGCGCACGCGATCGTTTTTTGGCGCAAACTCGCCGACTTTCACGCGACAGAAATCGGGGGGCGTGGCCATCGGACAACCCGAAGGATTCGGAAAAACCGCGGAATTTAAAAAGCCATTTGTGTCGCAAGATCAAGCACTCACATACACCAGAAAAAAGCAGGTGAACTCCAGCGGACCTCGGCGCAGCAGCGACACCTGGTGAATATCGGCGCATGGACCTTAGTGAATCCCGGCAGAACCCGAATCAGCGCCGGAGAACCCGCCGCTGGATCGCGACTGGACCGGGTAAGTAAATGTGCCCCATTGTGTTCCTGTCTGATGCTGCAATTAGCTCCTTTCTGCCTCCAGCCCCCAATCTTGCATTACAAGATGAGCTCAAACACACAAAGAGTTCCTGCCAGCAAGCAGCGTGAGGAGGGTAAAACTACAAGCTACAAACAGATAAGGTACTGTATGTACTCGAGTAAAAGCCGACCTGAGTATAAGCCGAGACCCCTAATTTTACCACCAAAAACTGGGAAAACCTATAGACTTGAGTATAACCCGAGGGTGGGAAATGCATTGGTCACAGTCCCCCTAGTATATAGCCAGTCAGCCCTCTGTAGTATACAGCCTGCCCAGCTTGCCCCCAGTAGTATACAGCCAGCCCAGCTTTCCCCCAGTAGTATACAGCCTGCCCCCAGTAGTATACAGCCTGCCCCCAGGAGTATATAGATTGCCCCCAGTAGTATACAGCCTGCCCTCAGTAGTATACAGCCTGCCCCCAGTAGTATACAGCACTGTCCAGCCTGCCCCCAGTAGTATACAGCCTGCCCAGCATTAAAAAAGTAAATAAACTTATATACTCACCCTCCAGAAGCCCTGATGTGCATCGCTGCTCCCCCCAATGTCCGCGCGGCTCGTCTTCTTGCTTCCACGCCCGTCTTCTTTCTTCTGTTGGGTGCCGCCATCGTCCTCCCCCATCATAGTATGACGTGCAGCTGCTGACGTCATACTAGGCGGCGCCCGGGGAAAAAACATGGCGGCGCCCAGCAGTAGAAAGAAGACGTGCGCGGAAGCAAGAAGACCAGACGCGCGGACATCGGGGGAGCAGCGCTGCAAATCGGGGCCGGAGGGTGAGTATATAAGTTTATTACTTTTTAAGTATTTTACTTGTGCATTGACTCCTGTATAAGCCGAGGGGACGGTTTTCTGCACATTTTTTGTGCTGAAATACTCGACTTATACACGAGTATATACGGTATTTATCCAGGGGAGGGGGGGCACAGCAGATCTAACAGTATGTTGTTGCTGAGATGTAGCAGAGCTGAGAATGTATTTGTGTTTTATATGCATCTCATGGATCTCATCATCTCTCATCTCTGATCTGTCTCATATCTCTTTCTATGTGTCAGATACTAGTACATGTTCAGGAGCTAAATCTCACAGCACTAGAAGAATCATAAGGTGTCTACATAGAGAGTCCCTGCCCACACTGCACTGATCAGCCTAGAGAATGATAGGGGCTAAAACACCAACAACACTGATTAAAATTGTAAAGTAAGGGGTTAAAAATTATCTTTATTGTGTAAACACTAGGGGATTGAAATTTGAGAATTTCCTTTGAGTGTGATGGCAAGGCTATAAAGAGTAATTTGTGTCATGTCCTACTTTATAAATAACCATATAACGTGTGTTATGACAAAAATGTCCATTAACACATCTAAGAAAAATTATTCAGCTGCAAGGTGATATTTCCAATAAAGGTACCAAAAGTGGTTTATATAAAATGGAGCATATAAAACAAGAAAAGTGAATTTATTTTTCACAATATTTAGAATGTGTGCTATACACTCTATATACTGTACATTGTGAAATGTTGTATAGTTTTCAGCGGTGATAGCGTAAGCTGAATTTAACATTAGCTTATTACATTGACCAGGTTTCTTGCAAACTTTTAAAGCACATTGAGAATCAGGACAAGCTAAAATAGATATTTTACAGCAGATTTTGAAACAATATTTGCTACAGAAACCATGGTTAGTTCTTTCCTACATCCATAATGTATGTTCACTGGTCCTTTGCATAGTTCTTAGAAACCATCATGTGCTAGATTAAAATTAGAGAACAATGTATGATCACTTGATATTTTTTTTAGTAATCTTCATTGATCAACATGTTTTCTTAAGGGGTGCATCATGTTACTACAGCAGTGTTTTACAAAATAACCAAAGTATTTGAAGTTAAAACCTTTATCTTGCAAAAAAAAAGTGAGGATCATAATTGCAGAGTTAATGAACAGCATTGACTGTAGCACAGAGAAAGATTATAATAAAATTTTCTGATGTTAAAGTGTACAGGACTTTTCTTTGAATGACTTTAGCACATCTGCAGCCAAAGGATCTCAATAATCTCTCAAACTTTGGTGTGATTTTGATCCACTCTTCATCCAGTCTCTTTCACAGGTCCAGGTGGAAAGTCCTCAAAAATGGTTCCAGGGATTTCAACCAAAGGCTCATGGCAGTGCCCTCAAAGGTAGTTTTCTCTGAAATACTGCCTGTACCACGTGCCACACCAGAAAGGCAATGGGAGATTAGGGAAGTAATCAAATGTATATTACTTAACCCTTGACACATCATGGTAAAGTTTGACCATGGCGTGTAAGTTGCTTCCCCCCAAGAATCAGATCCCCCTGTTCTGCTTACCAGGGGGCTATGATCATCTTCATGGCATCCCCGGGTTCTACCAAGTGCCCCAGGGCTGCCCGATCATTCCTGTAGTAAGACCCCTTCTAGGTCAGACTGTAAACTGTCTCCACATATGTCTGCATACGCAGACCATTTACATTGCACAGCAATACATGAGCAATACATGGATTTGAGCAACACAGTAAAAAAAAACTTTCTGAAAAAGTAGTTTTTTTTATCAATACCCTTAAAAAATGCTTTAAAAAGTTATCAAAAAATGTTATGCACCCAATAAAAGCTAAAAAAAAGCATAACAAGAATTCATGATTTTCATTTCCACCACCAAGAAAGAGATAACAAAATATTATCAGTTAGCTATAAATGCCGAAAATAATGTACCTGAAAAGTGAATGTCCCAGCAAAAAATAAACCCCCATATATTCACAAGAATATTGTAGTCTGTAGAATGTGACAATGTAAATTTGCTCTTAATGTTGCCCCTTCCATTCTATGCCCGGCCCTATACAGCAGTTTACCACCACATGTGGGATATCAGCATACTCAGAAGAAATTGGGTATCAAACTTTGTAGGGCTTTTTGTCATATGAACCATTGTGAATGTTTAATTTTTGGGCCAAAATTGTACAAAGAAAATACAAAGTCTAAATCACATCTTCATTATGTTTTAACCACCATATAAAATCTAAAGGGTTAACATACTTCTTAAAAGTGTTTTTTAATCCTATGAGGTGTGCAGATTACTACTATTTTTAACCTCTCAAAGTCATTTAATAGGCTTTGGAGATTTTCCTAAAACATGTTTGCACCTTAATTCTTAGCCACATAACATCCTAGAAAAATGTGGATGCTCCAAAAACAATGCCAACATGAAGAAGACATTTGGGAAATATGAGTTATGAATTAATTTGGGTATCATGACTATCTGCTTGAAAAGTTGAGAATTTAGAAGTTCAAAAATGGAGATTTTTATGCCAAATTGTTGTTTAAAACACAAAACATAACATCCAAATTTTTAAACTCATTTGAAGCACAATGTGTCATGAGAAAATGTCCTGAAGTAGTTAAAGATAATGGGGGTCATTTACTAAGGGCCCGATTCGCGTTTTCCCGACGTGTTACCCGAATATTTCCGATTTGCGCCGCTTGTACATGAATTGCCCCGGGTTTTTGGCGCACGCGATCGGATTGTGGCGCATCGGGGCCGGCATGCGCGCGACAGAAATCGGGGGGGCGTGGCCGAACGAAAACCCGACGTATTCGGAAAAACCGCCGCATTTAAAAACCGAAACTGTGTCGCTTGGGGAGCGCTCACCTTCACCTTCTATGGGATGGTGCATTCCGGGGCGTTAAGATTATTTTCGGCGCTGCAGCGCCACCTGGTGGACGGCGGAGGAACTACCATCTTAAATCCCAGCCGGACCCAAATCCTGTGCAGAGAACGCGCCGCTGGATCGCGAATGGGCCGGGTAAGTAAATGTGCCCCAATGAGTTAAACATTTTAAAGAGAGAACATAGCCTTGATCAAACAAAAACATAATAAACTATAATCTAGACAGGAAAATAACAGAATATGCTAAATCTTTCAACAGTGGTAATTAAATCTTTTTCTACATAGGGTAATTGAGGTCACATATTCAATTATACATGATATCACTAAACTGTCAAATTCATAGCATCTTTCTTCCAGTCTAACAAATTCCAGTGCCCTGAAAAAACACTTGAATAGATAAATGGTTTAAGTGTCTTTAAAAAACCTCTTCTTTAATTAAGATGGTAGGAGACATTGTAATTTATAAAAATATTCAAGGAGGTTTCTAGGCCTGCAAACTGTAAAATTGACCGAAATTACTCATCTTAAAGGATGCAGTAGTTTCCACAATCCCATATACTATCCATCTACTGAGGACGAGTTAGTGTAGTGACCTTATGACGTCAAGTAATAAATTATACAAAACAGAAAACTCTGGCAGTAACTCTGCAATTTTCCTTCTGATATAATTATTGTACAATGTACCATATTGCCTCCACCATGTAAAATGCCATATTAGTCTTAAATTATGCTAGAAGTGCAGTATTTTGAACAATTAATTTAAATAAATTATAAACCATATTTTTATGACACATTGCTCATTTAAACTTTAAATTAGAGCCACTAAGATATGAACTTCTTAACACGCTATGATATACCTCTACATCATGTTGCTAATATTACTATTGAAGGCTGCCACTAGTGATGAGCAGGCCCGTAAGAATTGAAAAAACCTGTTCGGGACCCTAACCGTTAATAACCACTATCGATGTTGGCACTGACCATGGGTTTTAACTGTTTAAATGTTGCGGGCAAAATGGGCAGTTACATTTAAATTGCTGCAGCACTACTATTTTGGGGAGGACCGCTGCTCCTGATGTCATCATCAATCACCCAAGATTGTAGTGCCCTTTGATGTTCGCTGGTGCTAACAGTGGGGGATTGAGCCAAATTACTAATGATGTTCGGGGTCAGGTCAACTGTATGTGTCTCCATAGGAAACACCCTCGGTGTAAACCAATTAAGTTGAGGGTGGGAATAAAGCTTAGCTTGTATTAGATAATTATATGTAAACAATCATCAGTGACAGCTCTGTGCGCGTCGGCTGCACATAGACGATGACGTCGACAAGTGGCTGATGTTATAGTCTGTGAGCCGCCGGGTTACACTGACCTGTCACTGCCGGCTGGACTGCATCAAGAAGTGGATCTGCAGGGGAGCGTTGGAAAGGTGAATACATGGTTTATTATTTTTATGTGCTGAGCAGGCTGGTTATATACTGGGGGGCTGGCTATATACCGGGGGGACTGTTTGGTTATATACTGGGGGGTAGCTGGCTATATACTGGGTACTGGGGGGATAGCTGTATACTGGGGGGACTGGATGACTACACAGTCATAGCCATAAGTTTTGAGAATGATACAAATGTTAATTTTTACAACGTCAATTGCATCAGGTTTTATAATGGAAATTTGCATATACTCCAGAATGTTATAAAGAGTGATCAGCTTAACAGCAATTAATTGCAAGTCAATATTTGCCTAGAAAATGAACTTTTTCCCCCAAAACACATTTCAACTTGATTGCAGGCCTGCCTTAAAAGGAGCAGCTAACATTGTTATAGTGATTGCTCCAGTAACACAGGAGTGGGTGTTGATGAGGACAGGGCTGGAGATCAATCTGTCATGATTAAGTAAGAATCACACCACTGGACACTTTAAAAGGAGGCTGGTGCTTGCTATCATTGTTTCTCTTCTGTTCTGTTTCTCTTCTGTTAACCATCTCTAAAGAAACATGTGCAGTCATCATTACACTGCACAAAACTGGCCTGACAGGGAAGAGTATCTCAGCTAGAAAGACTGCAACTCAGTCAACAATTTATCCCATCATCAAGGAATTCAAGGAGAGAGGTTCCATTGTTGCCAAAAAGGCTCCAGGGCGCCCAAGAAGGATCAGCAAGTGTCAGGACCATCTCTTAAAAGTGTTTCAGCTTTGGGATCGGGCTACAAGCAGTGCAGAGCTTGCTAAGGCCTGGTGTCAAGGAGGGCAGCAAAGAAGCCACTTCTCTCCAGAAAAATCATCAGGGATAGACTGATATTCTGCAAAAGGTACAGGGAGTGGACTGCTGAGGACTGGGGTAAAGTCATTTTCTCTGCTGTATCCCCTTTCCGATTGTTTGGAACATCTGGAAAACAGCTTGTTCGGAGAAGACAATGTGAGCGATACCACCAGTCATGTCTTATGCCCACTGTAAAGCATCCTGCAACCATTCATGTGTGGGGTTGCTTCTCAGCCAAGGAAATCGGCTCTCTCACAGTCTTGCCTAAAAACATGTCCATGAATAAAGAATGGTACCCGAATGTCCTCCAAGAGCAACTTCTCCCAACCATTCAAGAGCAGTTTGGTGATCAACAATGACTTTTCCAGCATGATGTTCTCCTATGTTCTCTATGTTTTGTTAGTTATCACCTTTGCTTTATGGCAAAGTGCTCCACCTTGCCATAAAGCAAAGGTGATAACTAACAAAACATAGAGAACATAGGAACAAAACATAGAGATTTTGGGTCCATGGCCTGGAAACTCCCTAGATCTTAATTCCATTGAGAACTTGTGGTCAATCATCAAGAGACAGGTGGACAAACAAAAGCCAACAAATTGTGACAAAATGCAAGCATTGATTGTGCAAGAATGGACTGCTATCAGTCAGGATTGGTCCAGAAGTTGGTAGAGAGCATGCCAGGGAGAATTGCAGAGGTCCTGAAGAAGAAGGGTCAACACTGCAAATATTGACTTGCTGCATTAACTCATTCTAACTGTCAATAAAAGCTTATGTTACTCGTAATATGATTGAACTTGTATTTCTGTATGATTAAAACATCTGACAAACACACATAAAAAGCAGAGGGCAACAGATCATGTGAAAATATAGTATTTGTGTCATTCTCAAAACTTATGGCCATGACTGTATGCTGGGAGGACTGGCTGGCTATATACTGGGAGGGTTGGCTGGCTATACACAGTGGGGTGTGGCTGGCTATATACGGGGCGGGCTGGCTTTATACCATGGGCTGGCTAAATACAGGGGGCAGGCTGCCTGTATACTGGGGGGACTGGCTGGCTGTATACCGGGGGGCTGGCTATGTACAGGGGGGCTGGCTGTATACTAGGTGGGCTGGCAATATGCTGAGGGGGTGGCTGTAAACAGCAACTGGTTAGCTACATACAGGGGGCAGGCTGGCTGTATACTGCGGGACTGTCTGGCTATATACTAGGGGACTGGCTGACTATATATTGGGGGGCTGGCTGGCTATATACTGGGGAAGCTGGATTGGTCTAGAATGTATAGTCTTTCTTTTTACATGTGTACAAGAAAGACAAAAATTGTAGCTTCACATGCAACCTAAATCTTTACTTCATAGTATGTCACAATGTTATTGCATAACTGTATTCAGCTACACATTTGTGCACTTGCTATTCATTCAGTACTTTAACATGTCTTCTATTTTTTCAGTGACTTTGTTTAGAAGAAAGACTGAAACCCGCTATTTTAGCCCTTATAAATAATAAGAAATGACAACTGAAAGTAACGTCCCACATGTGAGTCCACTCATGTAATCATTAATGTACATGGTTTAACAGAAGAGATGACAGTTTTAGTACCCATAGGCTTCTTCACTGTACAGTAAATGATTCCTGCAGAAGGACACATAGTTAGCCTCAACTGTCATAACTGTCAGTAAAAATAAAGATACAGACATTCAATCCTAAGAGAATAAGATCTTGGAATGTGGTGCAAATTGATTCTTGGCGTTAATGTAAGGAATATAATCACAAGTGTGAAAATAACAAAATTTACCAAAAATCACATCAGGTCGTTTTGCTGATCAGCTTGACTGGACCTAAGAAAAACCCATTATCCTTCCTGCTTTATGTCTCTAGAGAGTACTCACACTCTAAGATTAGATCTAGCAGCATCTTAGAAATATCTAAAGGAAATGTAATGCTTTACTTTTACTAGACATTATTCACATTATAATAAATAACCATAAATATGCAGAACATATCATAGAACATGACCCAGAACATGTAGTGTATCAGTTTCATTAGATGCAACCTGATAAAGATAGCTGATATTATGAAATTCTTGTTCCTATAGAAGACGTAGGGGCTGCCATAAAATTTGGCATCATAAAGCTTTTCAACAAGTCACCTTTTGATCATTATAGCTAACAAAAAAATCCACAGCATGTGCATACTTTGGGGGAGGGGGGGAAATTTACTAATTCTGTCGCAAGTCTCCGGAAAGCACAGCCCGATGTATTAAAATGGTGCATGGCTGTAAGTAATTAATGGGTAGACGTAACTAATCAGTTGTGCGCCACAAAAAAGGCCGACATCAATGAGATGTGCGCCAAAATCTTACATGGACTGCGCCTTAATTTTGCTATCTGACCATTTTTTTCCTGGTCTATTGTGCGCCAAAAATTGCACCTAAAAATGCCGACAAAATACACATAAATGTGGAGGATAACGTGGAAAAGTTAGGACATGTCCACTTGTGTAAAAAAAAAATCTATTCTTTCTGGCGCAAACTCATTATAAATGATCTGCAGCTATTCTGCACCAAAAAAAAACTAAAGATGCCCCTTTGTGTTAAAATCATTAAGCATGTGTTAATGAATACTGTGTTAAAAAGTCAAAAGTATTATGTTAGCAGAGCTGATCCATATTTGAGTAAAAAAACGTATTTAAGATGTTATCAGTGGATGCCAGCAAGCAGAGATTTTAAAAATTATAAGGAAAAGAAAAAGAAAATATAGCTTATTGTCATGCAAAGTAAAAACCTTATTTATTTAAAAACAGAATGTTCCTTTAAAAATCTGCCCTAGATTCACTCATCTGACAGTATTGATATCCAATTCCTTACGTTATAGAAACCAACCTTCCAAGCAGCCAGGAATTTAATTATCTCACTTTTCTATTTATTAATAAAATGCTTGCTCTAGTCAATATTAAGCCTTCCCAACTTCTTTAATTGAACATAGATAACTCCAATTATAGTGCTATAATCAGTAAAAGAGTTATTACTACATCATCTCCCTCCTTGTCTCCCTGTGGTCTGATCCATCTGTACCGCACCATCATCAAGGGCCATTTTGCCTGACAGTAGTATCAGGGGTTGACCTCGGGGGAACAACAGGTCCACATTGTTGCCACAAACATTGGTGCAGCCCCTTTAAAACCTCTACAGCAGCCCCCCTCTACAGCAGAGAAAGAGATTACATGAATGCGCCAGAGAGTAGACCATCCCTGTGGCAGCCCTTGTATCTACCTGAGACATTGATAAGCCAGTGAGTAAGGCTGTGATGCAATACAAGGCTCAGCCATTCTGCAGGTAACAGCACTACTCTCACCCTGGTGGTCTTTTCATCCCATCAATCCAGAGGCCAGCGGTAGAGAGAAGCCTAAAGACTCTGTTAATACTACCAGCAACAGCCTCTCCTCTGTCCCTCTCACTCTCTTCCACATAACGGCACACTGCACATATATCACTTTAAGTTGAAAATTCTGTCTGTACATTTCAGGTAAATAAATCTTGGCCTCATGCACACAAACAACACAAACGACAGTTCAACCTACTCAAGGTTTGGAATTTGATTAATATTTTTTTATTGTTATTTATTAATAATAATATTTTTTTTTATTTATGAATAACATTATTATTGTTACTTCAACAAATGAAAAGAACTGTAAATTACAGACAATAACATGGAACTTATGCTTCTTTATCTCTATAAAGATCATAGCTAACATTGTCAATCTCTGGATCATGTCCTCCAAAGTTGTGGAATGTGGTGAGGGCAGTCAGACACCAATGACAGATATCACCAGCCTTTGCCCATCTACTCAGTAATATATTTTGACCTCTAGTAATGGCCATCAGAAGTCTATGTAGACCCTCTCTAGACCCACTATATTCACCACTATATGTTATCGGGTAAACCTGAATTCTGCAGGTATAGAGGCATACACCACATTGACTGTTACTGTAACTTTAGTGTATTTAGATATGATTTTATAAAATGCATTAACTATTGATGCTTGTGCTGACTAGTTTTACATATTAAACATTATAGAGAAACTAACTCAGACTTGAAATCTTATTTAAATATATTCTGCATCTAGATACGGAGTGATACATTTCAGTTTACAGTAAAATGTGTACACACTAGAAGTGTTAATGCGGTTACTCAAGCAAGGCAAACATCGAGACATTTATTGTTTTTCATCCCATCATATAAATGAAAACTGACAGGTAGTTTGTCATGATTCCAGTGGGGAATACCATGCAATTTAAAATAAAAATCTATCAATTATCAGTTGTTCCCTAAGGTTAATCAGCTGTATGAGTAGAGGGAACATGAGAAATGATGTTATCTCCCAACATTTTTGGGGCCTTTTACATTTATATTGTTTTGTTACATTTACTGACTTCTAATATTACTGCAATATTCATGTAAGACAATAATAATATTTATAGCTGTAACTTAGAAATTTGTACTCCATTGAGCTCTGTTTGCTATGTAATCAATAATCTAAGTTTTGGATATGAAGCAACCATCAATTCTTTAGGACCTAAATTTAAACCACTACATTTAATTAATGAAATAAGTATTAAAAAATCAAATGTATTTAAAACTGCTTGCGGTCACACAGTTCATATTAGACATAAAACTGTCTGCCATGGCAACAATGTGGAAAATTAAATATACGTTTTCTAGGATAGAATAAGGAAAACATTGCCCCTTATCTACCCTGTTAGGCAGCTCACTTTACATCAAGCAGGAATTTCTCAGAAATGCGCACTAGTATATCTATTCCATAAGAAACAGACTCATAACCGTGGACAGTGCTGTGTCCAGGTGTGTCTTTCCGGTAGCTTGTAGATTACCTCATTGCTGGAATAGCTGCTTTCTCTCACTATGCAGATTTGCCCTGGAATCCGCAGTTTGTTTATCTGATATTTATCTGTTGGTTTCAGTTCTGTGGGCGGAAATGCCTTGTTGATGCCAGAGGTCAGAGGAGAATGGGCAGACTGGTTCGAGCTGATAGAAAGGCAACAGTGACTCAAATCGCCACCCGTTACAACCAAGGTAGGCAGAAGAGCATCTCTGAATGCACAGTACGTCGAACTTTGAGGCAGATGGGCTACAGCAGCAGAAGACCACACCGGGTGCCACTCCTTTCAGCTAAGAACAGGAAACTGAGGCTACAATTTGCACAAGCTTATCGAAATTGGACAGTAGAAGATTGGAAAAACGTTGCCTGGTCTGATGAGTCTCGATTTCTGCTGCGACATTCGGATGGTAGGGTCAGAATTTGGCGTCTACAACATGAAAGCATGGATCCATCCTGCCTTGTATCAACGGTTCAGGCTGGTGGTGGTGGTGTCATGGTGTGCGGAATATTTTCTTGGCACTCTTTGGGCCCCTTGGTACCAATTGAGCATCGTTGCAACGCCACAGCCTACCTGAGTATTGTTGCTGACCATGTCCATCCCTTTATGACCACAATGTACCCAACATCTGATGGCTACTTTCAGCAGGATAATGCGCCATGTCATAAAGCTGGAATCATCTCAGACTGGTTTCTTGAACATGACAATGAGTTCACTGTACTCAAATGGCCTCCACAGTCACCAGATCTCAATCCAATAGAGCATCTTTGGGATGTGGTGGAACGGGAGATTCGCATCATGGATGTACAGCCGACAAATCTGCGGCAACTGTGTGATGCCATCATGTCAATATGGACCAAAATCTCTGAGGAATGCTTCCAGCACCTTGTTGAATCTATGTCACGAAGAATTGAGGCAGTTCTGAAGGCAAAAGGGGGTCCAACCCGTTACTAGCATGGAGTACCTAATAAAGTGGCCGGTGAGTGTAGTAAAAGCATAAGACGCCTAAAACACCTTGCCCAACCCAGGTTTCGCCTATTCAGGCTTCTTCCGGGGCATGGTGTTTGGCGTCATCTCCGGACACCAAACACCATGCCCCGGAAGAAGCCTGAATAGGCGAAACCTGGGTCGGGCAAGGTGTTTTAGGCGTCTTATGCTTTTACTATATGCACGCCTTTAAATTGGAATGTGTGAGTATATATAATAAATACTATTCATATGAATCATATGGTAGTAATACAAAGAGTAAATATATACATACATAATTCAAAAAGAGTGGATGACTACAATAGATATAATTAGTGCAAAAAAAACCTGTACATAAATGGAAATACATAGTATAAAAACCTTTATGGTAGTGGCCTGTATATATATATATATATATATATATATATATACACAATGAAAATGGGTGTCAATTAGTAAATTAATGTAGAAAATTAATGTAGAAAAACCCATCCAAGATTAGGATTATTTAGTTAATATAACGATAATACTGACAGATAAATAATTAGATTAAAAAATAGGATAAAAAAGTAGTGGCCAGAGGGTTACTCACACTGAATATCTTGAATATCTTGGATTAGGCAGACACAATAGCATGGCCGGCCTCCAGTAGTGGAGATGATCATATTCTGAGAAGGGGCGAGTAACTGCGCTGGGACCCTGAAGTACGCAGATGGCGCACACGCAGTGAGAAGAGAGCAGGTGGCAGTACAAACCGCTGGCGCATGCGCCGTAAGTAAGGGATCTGGTCGGCAACGCATCTAGGGTTGCAAAGCTGCCGAGGGTTGGCATCCGTCTATAGCTAAGGAGGCAACATGGAAGGGGGGATGAAACAATAGCAGAATTAAGTAAAATGATGCTTTTGGAAAAAAAATACCGAGGTATAATTATAATTAGAAAAAGAGTTGGTAGCAAAGGAGAAGGTCACAACAGGAATAACAATAATACTGGATAACCCACAGGGAAGCTTTCTCAGAGGCATAGAGAGCAAAGATCCGGCAGGGGACACAGGAAGGGGCTGGATATTTAACAAGGAAGGCAGCGTCAATCATTGGCGCACTGGCCTTTTAAATCTTAGAGAGCCAGCGTGCACGCCCTAGGAGGCAGGGAAATGCACATCAGAGGCTGGGGACCGCCGCTGGAGTGAGGACAGGTGAGGGAAGGTGCTGCTGCCATGGACAGTCAACAAGAGGGCACACGGGTGCAAAATGTTTTTCTGCCAGTTCCTTCTCTACACTTTTTTAACACTTTTTTGAAATGTGGAGACTAAAACATTGATCAATTTTTACTCAGCGGAAAATTTTTTTACCCCTAGCAGAAAGGACAAGAATACTTTTTTATCCATCCCAACTCTTCCATGATCTTTGGCTTATTTGCACACATACTTATTTGCACCGTACAGGGGCGTATAACTTGTTTTTCCAGTTCCTCAGTAAGGAACTTTCACTTTCACCCGATCGCGGGTGTAAGAGGCAGGTGTCGGCTGTAATATATAGCTGACACCCGCAGCTTCTGGCGCTGGCTCCGTTCAGGAGCCGGTGCCAGAAGTATGAGGTAATAGTACTGCATTTTGCGGGAATGCACCTCCCGTGATGCAGTACTATTACGTCAAATGTCGGGAAGGGGTTATTAAAGTGGCCCTTCAGGCTCATCATTATTAGAGAGATGGGCAAATCGATTCAAACAAAGTGGAATTTGGTCCGAATTTCAAGGAAAATTTGATTAATCACGGACTTCACGAGTCATCTTTAGTGTCTTGCTGATTGTACTGTATTGTGCTGTAGCGATTCCTGCTCCAACCGCAGGGTGTCCATTTTGGAGGATCTGTATACCCCGAATAGCAGTTCTTTTTTCTTGTTGAAGTGAATAGGAAGAAATCTTTGTAAAATCGACATAGTTTCTGTAATGATTTCTGCTCCTATCCCAGGGTGTCCATTTTGGGGGATCTGTATACCCTAAACTGCAGTTCTTTTTTCTTGCTGAAGTGAATAGGAAGAAATATGTGTAAAATCCACATAGTTTCTGTAATGATTTCTGCTCCTATCCCAGGGTGTCCGTTTTGGGGGATCTGTTTACCCTAAACTGCAGTTCTTTTTTCTTGCTGAAGTGAATAGGAAGAAATCTGTGTAAAATCCACATAGTTTCTGGAGTGCTTTTTGCTCCTATCCCAGGGTGTCCGTTTTGGGGGATCTGTATACCCCAAATAGCATTTCTTTTTTGTTGCTGCTTGAATAGGAAAAAATCTGTGTAAAATCCACATAGTTTCTGTAATGATTTCTGCTCCTATCCCAGGGTGTCCGTTTTGGGGGATCTGTATACCCTAAACTGCAGTTCTTTTTTCTTGCTGAAGTGAATAGGAAGAAATATGTGTAAAATCGACATAGTTTCTGTAATGATTTCTGCTCCTATCCCAGGGTGTCCATTTTGGGGGATCTGTATACCCTAAACTGCAGTTCTTTTTTCTTGCTGAAGTGAATAGGAAGAAATATGTGTAAAATCCACATAGTTTCTGGAGTGCTTTCTGCTCCTGTCCCAGGGTGTCCGTTTTGGGGGATCTGTATACCGCAAATTTTTATTTTTTTTTTGTTGCGAAAGTTGAGAGCAAGAAATCTGTATAAAATCCACATAGTTTCTGGAGTGCTTTTTGCTCATATCCCAGGGTGTCCGTTTTGGGGGATCTGTATACCCCAAATAGCAGTTCTTTTTTGTTGCTGAAGTATAGGAAGAATCTAGTTTCTGTAGTGATTTCTGCTTCAGTCCCAGGGTGTCCGTTTTGGGAGATCTGTATACCCTAAATAGCATTTCTTTTTTGTTGCTGTTTGAATAGGAAGAAATCTGTGTAAAATCCACATAGTTTCTGAATGATTTCTGCTCCTATCCCAGGGTGTCCGTTTTGGGGGATCTGTATACCCTAAACTGCAGTTCTTTTTTCTTGCTGAAGTGAATAGGAAGAAATATGTGTCAAATCCACATAGTTTCTGGAGTGCTTTCTGCTCCTGTCCCAGGGTGTCCGTTTTGGGGGATCTGTATACCGCAAATTTTTATATTTTTTTTGTTGCGAAAGTTGAGAGCAAGAAATCTGTGTAAAATCCACATAGTTCCTGGAGTGCTTTTTGCTCATATCCCAGGGTGTCCGTTTTGGGGGATCTGTATACCCCAAATAGCAGTTCTTTTTTGTTGCTGAAGTATAGGAAGAATCTAGTTTCTGTAGTGATTTCTGCTTCAGTCCCAGGGTGTTCGTTTTGGGAGATCTGTATACCCTAAATAGCATTTCTTTTTTGTTGCTGCTTGAATAGGAAGAAATCTGTGTAAAATCCACATAGTTTCTGAATGATTTCTGCTCCTATCCCAGGGTGTTCGTTTTGGGGGATCTGTATACCCCAAACTGCAGTTCTTTTTTCTTGCTGAAGTGAATAGGAAGAAATATGTGTAAAATCCACATAGTTTCTGTAATGATTTCTGCTCCTATCCCAGGGTGTCCATTTTGGGGGATCTGTATACCCTAAACTGCAGTTCTTTTTTCTTGCTGAAGTGAATAGGAAGAAATATGTGTAAAATCCACATAGTTTCTGTAATGATTTCTGCTCCTATCCCAGGGTGTCTGTTTTGGGGGATCTGTACAACCCAAATAGCAGTTCTTTTTTGTTGCTGAAGTGAATAGGAAAAAAAGTGTATAAAACCTACATAGCTTCTGTAGTGATTTCTGCTCCAATCCCAGGGTGTTCATTTTGGGGTACCTGTATACCGCAAATTTCAATATATTTTTGTTGCTAAAGTTGATAGCAAGAAATATGTGTCAAATCTACATAGTTTCTGAAGTGATTTTTGCTACAAATACTGTACAGGGTGTCGATTTTGGGGGAGCTGCATACCCCAAATTTCAGTTCTTTTTTGTCAAACACATAATATTTTCAGGGAAATTATAATGAATGATGCAGGTGATGTCTCTAATCTTCAAATTTAACTTAAAAATTTCAAACTTCAAATTAATTTCAAACTTTGAATTAATTTCAAGCTTTGAATTAATTTCAAGCTTTGAATTAATTCCAAACCTCAAATTCTTTTTAAACTTCAAACTTATTGTGCCATACTGTGGCCTACCATGTTGCTGCCACCTCCAGAATTTGTCATTGTGCCACTCTCTGACCTCCTGCTGCTGCTGCCACCTGCCTCCACACTCTGTCATTGTGCCACTCCCTGACCTCCTGCTGCAGGCACCTCCACACTCTATCATTGTGCCACACTGTGGCCTACTATGTTGCTGCCACCTCCAGAATTTGTCATTGTGCTACTCTCTGACCTCCTCCTGCTGTTGCCACCTCCATGCTCTATCATTGTGCCACACTGTTGCTTATCATGTTGCTGCCACCTCCACACTCTGTGATTGTGCCACTCTGTGGCCTAACATGTTGCTGTCACCTAAAAAATTTGTCATGGTGCCACTCTCTGACCTCATGCTGCTGCTGCCATGCCACTCTGTGGCCTACCATGTTGCTGCCACCTCTACACTGTATTATTGTGACACTCTGTGGCTTACCATGTTGCTGCCACCTCCACACTCTGTTATTGTGCCACTTTGTGGCCTACCATGTTTCTGCCACCTTCATAATTTGTCATTGTGCCACTCTGCGGGCTACTGATGCTGCTGCCAACTCACAGCTGTCTCCCTGGAACACCCTGTGATTTCCATAATGCTGTTTTCACCCTCCACCACTTTATGACGTTGCCACTATGTTTGGTTTTCCCCTGCATTTCATCTGTCAGATGCAATGAATAGCTTCAGGATTGATAGCCAGAAACAGGAGTGGATACAGAACACAGAGGACATGCAAATATCCCATTTACTTTTCTTGTTTGGATCCACTCTTGTTTGTTTTTGGCTTTAGTAATACTGATGGATTATTGACCGATTGAAAGCGGACACTGACGGATGAAATGAAGGGCAAAATGATCAGTGACATCAATGCAAAATAACTGCCGACACCCTCTCCACTCTTTTGGGGGGTTTCTACATGTATCTGCATTTAACAGAACAGGTTCTGTCATAATCTATGGAATCATCTGATGTCAGTGTAAAAAGAGTGCACTCTTTGATGTCATAGTTGGATCTTGGCCCTCAGCTCAGTCCTTTTGAGCTGGCACAGACGTAACCTTGTCAGGCTGTGTTCCCGCTTCACTTATTTGGTGAAGTTGGTCTCTGTAAGTGCACATGGAATTGAAGAGTGAAGCGATTCTAAGAGCGGTGTCATGTTTGAAGACCAACCACGCTCCCTATGCATATTTGAGAATGTTACAACGTTCTACATCAGGAAATGCCTGTTTTGTAACGTAATTAATGATTCGATTCGTGTTGAATCTAATTTTTTTTTTTAATTCAGCTAATCGGTTTGAACCGAATTTCAACAAATTCGCCCATCTCTAATTATTATTATTAGGCATCTATATGTCCACATTAACTTGGAGTGGGTGACATACACAGCTAATATGAGAAGGCAAGACTGTAATAGGAGGGAGAGAACAAAACCAGTAAATTAACAATAAAATATCATACTAAAAGACCTGTTGCGGGTTAAAGAATTTACATTTTCATGCAGAATAAAATTTTGTACTGTCTTGTGCATTGAATTTTAAGCACATACTGTAACTAATAAGAACTTTTTTATCCTTTTTAAAACAAGCTTATAACCAGCAGCATTGTTTGAGTCTCAGGACTAAGCAACTCAAAAAACATTTTTTTTTTAAAATAAGTGTTCTAACTTTATGAAATAACTGAAATACTGAAAAAACTACAAATGTACAAACAATTTATTTATCATCAAGTTTCTGAGGTAAAACTGCTCTAGCTGCCCATGGAAACCTATCAGAGCTCAGCTTTAATTTTATAAACAGCTATGGAAAAATGAAAGCTGAGCTCTGATTGGTTGCCATGACACCTAGAAAAAGTCTGCTCTAAAAGATTTATAATAATAATAATCTCTATTTATATAGCGCCATCAAATTCTGTAGTGCTTTACAAATCATAGTGGGCATATACAAATATAATATTACATTACAAAGAACAAAATTTCATATGGAACAATAGGAGTGAGGGCCCTGTTCACAAGAGCTTACAGTCTATGACAGTGATGGAGAACCTTTTAGAGATCGAGTGCCCAAAATGAGACCCAAAAAACACTAGCTTTTCCCAAAGTGCCAACACGGCAATTTAGGCAGTAACAAACTTATTGCTACCAGAATTTTGGAGCTCCAATCCGACCCTGTTCACACCTTTTCACTCTTTGGACAGGACCAATCAGCACAGGATGGGTCACTTTAAATAGCAGGGCACTGCTTGGACTGCTTGAGACTGCAGGAAGATGCCATGTCTGGCAAACTCTGTGCCTGGGAGACAGCCCATGTGCCCACAGAAAGGCCTTTGAGTGCTATCTCTGGCACCAGTGCCATAGGTTCGCCACCACTGGTCTATGAGGATGAGGGGGTTGACACAAGAGATAAAAGAACTTGCAGCCATTCTTTATAAGGGAACAATATAAAATAATTTAATATATAAGTTAATAACTAAAAATTCTGCTGCTTAAAGCCGCCATCAGCTGCCATCTTATTTACAGGGTCCAAAGTAAAAAAGACTGCAGAGAAGCCTGATGGGAGATAGGACATAGGATGGATTAGTAAAGGGAGAGTTGATGTTTCATGCAGTTAGTGAGTGTGATAGGCTTGCCTAAAGAGATGGGTTTTAAGAGCACATGTGAAGCTTTGGAGGGTGGGTATTGGTCTGAGAGTCCGGAGGAGGGCATTCCAGAGAATTGGAGAAACTTGGAAGAAGTCCTGGAGACATGCATGAGAGGTTCGAATTAAGGTAGAGATTAATATCACTGGCAGATGGAAGAGCACGAGAACGGCGATGGACTGAGATGAGAGAAGAGGGAGGTTAAGCATTATGCAGAGCTTTGTGGATGAGGGTCATTATTTTAATGTGAATACGGAGGGAGACAGGCAGCCAGTGCAGTGATTGGCACAAACTAGAGTCATCCGTGTAGCGTTTGGTCTTAAAGCGTTTTGACTTATGATAAATCTCCCCCTTAGTTTTAAAGAGTAAGTGAAATTCATACAATACTGTAGAAGCAAAAGGACACTGAAAAAATATCTTCCAAAAATCAAGCCCTCAACTGCCTTGAAGAAACATTTAGAGTTTTTGAACCATGACAACTAAAAATACTTAATTATATAATGCAGTGACTCCAGTTCTGCTGAAGTGCAGAGATTCCAGATATGCTTATTTATGTACAAACCAATATTTATAATATAGGAATGATATGAAAATTGTGTATTAAACTTACAGGGAATTATACACAATAGTTTTATTTACCTTCCACTGCCTATTTGAGACAACTTGTGAGAGCAATTGAAAAATGGATTTGTCATGAGGACATATTGTAGGATCACCTATACAAAGTAAGTTTTAGAAGTTTAGTACAGTAGATATCAGTACAGAGTAAACTGCTGTCTCATTTTTCATATATATATATTTATTCATACATTCATACATATATATATATATATTTATTCATACATAGTATTACGGTACTCTCAAGTATAAAACATTTAAGCTGTTTCCAGTTATTAGCTATTATTATGCAAGCAAATGTGTACGTACAGTCACTGGCCATCGCAGAACTGCTTGATATGAGACATTGCGCACAGAGGTTTGGTTTGCACACAATTGAAAAGACAACACCACTTTAAAGACTGACATTGACATAACTTTGCCACAAGCGACTAAAGTAATTATGACACCTCATTTTGGTACAGCTGAAGCGACTTGATAAGAAGCCATGACAAACGGCATATCACACAAAGTGAGCAGTTTTATCAGTGGAACACTAAATCAGCATGTACTATATTTCTACACTTCTCTTAAATCTAGCAATAACAGAGCACTTTATATGTCATGTAAAAGTATTGCTGACAACTTAGTAAAAGAATATACAACTCATCTTTCTATTAATATTTTCTGTGCACTGCTGTCCAGTTATTTCTCAAGCTCTATGAAACATATTATGAACCAATAAAACAGAGCAATGGTATCTAAACCTCCATCCATATCTGTACATACCATCTCAGCAGGTACTTTGTGCCCCTTAATATACAGTTTTCATTCTTCAAAACAGAAAGTAGCACCAATCCACACTGTAGCTATAGATGTATGAGTAAAAAAAAATTATTTTTCAATTTTCACAAATATTCCCGGGATATTCATCCACTTAAAAGGTATATCTCGGGAATATTTGTGAAAAGTGAAAAATAATTTTTTTTTACTCATACATCTATAGTAGAGATGAGCGAGCACTAAAATGCTCGGGTACTCGTTATTCGAGACGAACTTTTCCCGATGCTCGAGTGCTCGTCTCGAATAACGAGCCCCATTGAAGTCAATGGGAGACTTGAGCATTTTTCAAGGGGACCAAGGCTCTGCACAGGGAAGATTGGCCAAACACCTGGAAACCTCAGAAAAGGATGGAAACACCACGGAAATGGACAGGAAACAGCAGGGGCAGCATGCATGGATGCCTCTGAGGCTGCTTAAACGCACCATTATGCCAAAATTAAGGGCAACAGCATGGCCATGACAGAGTGACAGAATGAAGCTAGATAGCATCTAAAACATCCAATAATTGACCATGACACTATAGGGGACGGCATGCAGAGGCAGCGGCAGCAGCGTCAGGCTACAGAGTGGCATGGCGACATACCCTAAATGGACTCAGGCTTCAAACCAATGGGTGGCAGAGAGGAACCAAAGGAGGTGAGCAAGAAGCGCTCAAATAATATCGGTACATGATAAAAGTTTGCCAGTATATTTTGTGGATTACACAGCAGGGTGGCGACAAAGTTAACATGGAAGCCATGAAAACAATCCAAAATTCTGCCTGACACAGCTCGTTTGATAAGGGGACCATGTATGGAGGCAGTGAACTAGTAGTAGATTAAAGGTGCTGCAGTTAAAACTATGTTAGTTGGATCTTGGGATGGAGCTGGCGCTCCGCTGCCAGGCGAGCTTTCGCCAATCCAAGCCCCTGTCTCTAGGCTACTCCCCAAACAGCACTTCTAAGAACCTTTTGTATAAGATCAAGTGTAGCAGTTGGGGTTCTGGCGGGTGAGGGGAATGTAAACAGATGCGCAAGAAGCGCTGAAATAATATCGGTAAATGATAAAAGTTTGCCAGTATATTTTGTGGATTACACAGCAGGGTGGCGACAAAGTTAACAAGTTTGTTGTGGAAGCCATGAAAACAACCCAAAATTCTGCCTGACACAGCTCGTTTGATAAGGGGACCATGTATGCCTACAGTTCATGCCAGTCGCTGCACTGGCTGCCAGTCTCCTTTCGAATGCAGTTTAAAATAATAACCCTCATCCATAAAGCTCTGTATAATGCTGCACCCCCCTACCTCTCCTCTCTTATCTCAGTCTATCGCCCAACCCGTGCTCTTAGATCCGCCAGTGATCTTAGATTAACCTCTACCCTAGTGCGGACCTCCCACTCGCGTCTCCAAGACTTCTCTAGAGCTGCACCAATTCTATGGAATGCTCTGCCCCGGACTATCAGACTAATACCTAACCTCCAAAGTTTCAAACGTGTTCTTAAAACCCATTTCTTTAGGCAAGCCTATAACACTCATTAACTGCATGAAGTTTTAACTCTTCTACTAACCCGTCCTGTGTCGTCCTCCCATCTGTTATCCAGCAACCAACAGGCACCAGACTTCTCTGCAGTCCCATTCACCCTGGACCTGGTATATAAGATGACGGCTGAGTGGTTCAAGCGACAGCAATTCCATTTATTATATTTTGTTCTATTCCCTAAGAGGAATGGCTTGACCATTAAATATTCTTTTACCTCGTGTTACCCCATCATCTTCATAAACCGTAAGCTCTGGCGAGCAGGGACCTCACTCCTGTTGTTCCATACAAATGTTGTGCTCTGTTACATTACATTTGTATTTGTTTCCTATGATTTGTAAAGCGCTACGGAATATGATGGCGCTATATAAATAAAGATTATTATTATTATTATTATGGAGGCAGTGAACTAGTAGTAGATTAAAGGTGCTGCAGTTAAAACTATGTTAGTTGGATCTTGGGATGGAGCTGGCGCTCCGCTTCCAGGCGAGCTTTCGCCAATCCAAGCCCCTGTCTCTAGGCTACTCCCCAAACAGCACTTCTAAGAACCTTTTGTATAAGATCAAGTGTAGTAGCGTTCTTATAAGTTTAGGATATTGCGGGTGAGGGGAATGTAAACAGATGCGCAAGAAGCGCTGAAATAATATCGGTAAATGATAAAAGTTTGCCAGTATATTTTGTGGATTACACAGCAGGGTGGCGACAAAGTTAACAAGTTTGATGTGGAATGCCCTGTAATAGCTCTTGGGCGGTGTGCCTTTTATCGCCTAGGCTCAGCAGTTTGAGCACCGCCTGCTGTCGCTTAGCAACGGCACTGCCGCTGTGCCTAGAGCTACCGACTGATGGCGCCATGCCCACGGATGGTAATTCGGAGGAGGAGGAGGTGGAGGAGGGGTGGGAGGAGGAGGAGGTATAGTAGGCCTTTGAGACCTGGACCGAGGTAGGCCCCGCAATCCTCTGCGTCGGCAGTATATGACCAGCCCCATGGTCAGACTCGGTCCCAGCCTACACCAAGTTAAGTGTAGTAGCGTTCTTATAAGTTTGGGATATGGCGGGTGAGGGGAATGTAAACAGATGCGCAAGAAGCGCTGAAATAATATCCGTAAATGGCAAAAGTTTGCCAGTATATTTTGTGGATTACACAGCAGGGTGGCGACAAAGTTAACAACTTTGATGTGGAATCCATGAAAACAACCCAAATTTCTGCCTGACACACCTCGTTTGATAAGGGGACGATGTATGGAGGCAGCTATATGGACGACTTTTGGAGGTAGCAATGGAGACAACGTGTGGAGGCTGCTATGGAGACAATTTAATTTGGATAGTGCCTGTATGTGGCAGTCCAAAAAAGTTTTCAAACCAGAGGAGCAGGTAGGTGGCCCTCCAGAAAAATGAAATAGATTGAGTGCCTGTATGTGGCAGTCCAAAAAAGTTTTCAAACCAGAGGAGCAGGTAGGTGGCCCTCCAGAAAAATTGAATAGATTGAGTGCCTGTATGTGGCAGTCCAAAAAATTGTTTAAAACAGAGGACCGGGTAGGTGGCCCTCCAGAAAAATTAAATGCATAAAGTACTATAGCTAGAGCCAATGGGCCTTGTCAAAAAATAGCCAGTTTCCTCTGCTTTAGTGTACAAAGAGGAGGAGAAGGAGGAAAATGAGGAGGAGGAGTGCATAAATTATTCAGGTTGAGATTCCTTCACCTGGTGGAGATTGGAAATTATGAGAAATCCAGGCTTTATTCATCTTAATAAGCGTCAGCCTGTCAACGCTGTCAGTCGACAGGCGTGTACGCTTATCGGTGATGATGCCACCAGCTGCACTGAAAACCCGCTCGGACAACACGCTAGCGGCAGGGCAGGCAAGAACCTCCAAGGCGTACAGCGCCAGTTCGTGCCACATGTCCAGCTTTGAAACCCAGTAGTTGTAGGGAGCTGTGTGATCATTTAGGACGATGGTATGGTCAGCTACGTACTCCCTCACCATCTTTCTGTAAAGATCAGCCCTACTCTGCCGAGACTGGGGACAGGTGACAGTGTCTTGCTGGGGTGACATAAAGCTGGCAAAAGCCTTGTAAAGCGTACCCTTGCCAGTGCTGGACAAGCTGCCTGCACGCCTACTCTCCCTCGCTACTTGTCCCGCAGAACTACGCACTCTGCCGCTAGCGCTGTCAGAAGGGAAATACTGTTTCAGCTTGTGCACCAGGGTCTGCTGGTATTCATGCATTCTCACACTCCTTTCCTCTCCAGGGATGAGAGTGGAAAGATTTTGCTTGTACCGTGGGTCCAGGAGAGTGAATACCCAGTAATGGGTGCTGGAATAAATTCTTTGAACGCGAGGGTCACGGGATAGGCAGCCCATGAAATTTGCCATATGCGCCAGAGTACCAACGCGCAAGAATTCACTCCCCTCACTGGCCTGACTGTCCATTTCCTCCTCCTCCAACTCCTCCAACTCCTCTTCTTCTGCCCATACACGCTGAACAGTGAAGGACTGAACAATGGTCCCCTCTTGTGTCTCGCTAACATTCTCCTCCTCTTCCTCCTCATCCTCCTCCACCTCCTCCGATATGCGCTGAGAAACAGACCTAAGGGTGCTTTGGCTATCAACAAGGGAATCTTCTTCCCCCGTCTCTTGTGACGAGCGCAAAGCTTCCGACTTCATGCTGATCAGAGAGTTTTTCAACAGGCCAAGCAGCGGGATGGTGAGGCTGATGATGGCGGTATCGCCACTGACCATCTGTGTTGACTCCTCGAAGATACTCAGCACCTGACAGATATCAGACATCCACGTCCACTCCTCATTGTAGACTTGAGGAAGCTGAGTGACCTGACTACCAGTTCTGGTGGAAGTTGACATCTGGCAGTCTACAATCGCTCGGCGCTGCTGGTAAACTCTGGATAACATGGTTAATGTTGAATTCCACCTCGCGGGCACGTCGCACAACAGTCGGTGAGCGGGCAGTTGGAGGCGGCGCTGCGCTTCCCTGAGAGTGGCAGCATCTGTGCTGGACTTCCTGAAATGCGCACAGATGCAGCGCACCTTCGTGAGCAAATCAGACAGATTGGGGTATGTCTTGAGGAAACGCTGAACTATCAGATTTAACACATGGGCCAAGCATGGCACATGTGTCAGTCTGCCGAGTTGCAGAGCCGCCACCAGGTTACGGCCGTTGTCACACACAACCATGCCTGGCTTCAGGTTCAGCGGTGCCAGCCACAGATCAGTCTGCGCCGTGATGCCCTGTAATAGTTCATGGGCGGTGTGCCTTTTATCGCCTAGGCTCAGCAGTTTGAGCACCGCCTGCTGTCGCTTAGCGACGACACTGCTGCTGTGCCTAGAGCTAGCGACTGATGGCGCCATGCCCACGGATGGTAGTTTGGAGGAGGAGGTGGACTAGGGGTTGGAGGAGGAGGAGGCATAGTAGGCCTGAAAGACCTGGACCGAGGTAGGCCCCGCAATCCTCGGCGTCGGCAGTATATGACCAGCCGCAGGGTCAGACTCGCGTCAGCGATATATAGTGGCCCTGCCCGGCAGCATTCGTCCACGTGTCCGTGGTCAGGTGGACCTTGTCAGAAACGGCGTTGGTCAGGGCACGGATGATGTTGTCTGACACGTGCTGGTGCAGGGCTGGGATGGCACATCGGGAAAAGTAGTGGCGGCTGGGGACCGAATACCGAGGGGCGGCCGCCGCCATGAGGTTGCAAAAGGCCTCGGTCTCTACTAGCCTATAGGGCAGCATCTCCAGGCTAAGCAATCTGGAGATGTGGACATTAAGGGCTTGGGCGTGCGGGTGGGTTGCACTATATTTACGTTTCCGCTCCAGCATCTGGGGTATGGAGAGCTGAACGCTGGTGGATGCTGTGGAGGATCGTGGAGGCGACGATGGGGTTTTTGTGCCAGGGTCCTGGGCAGGGGGCTGACTATCAGCTGACACAGGGGAAGGAGCAGTGGTGTGCATGGCCGGAGGTGAACGGGCTTGGTGCCACTGAGTGGGGTGCTTAGCATTCATATGCCTGCGCATACTGGTGGTAGTTAAGCTAGTAGTGGTGGAACCCCTGCTGATCCTGGTTTGGCAAAGGTTGCACACCACAGTCCGTCGGTCATCCGGTGTTTCCTTAAAGAACCTCCAGACTTCTGAAAATCTAGCCCTCGCCGCGGGAGCCCTCGCCACGGGAGCTTCACTACGTGACACACTTGGTGCTGATGCACCTGCTCTGGCCCTGCCTCTCCGTCTGGCCCCACCACTGCCTCTTCCAACCTGTTCTGGTCGAGGACTCTCCTCCGTCTCAAAAGCACTGTGTTCACCCGGCCTCTCAACCCAGCTTGGGTCTGTCACCTCATCATCCTCCGATCCCTCAGTCTGCTCCCCCCTCGGACTTCCTGCCCTGACAACAACTTCACCACTGTCTGACAACCGTGTCTCCTCATCGTCGGACACCTCTTTACACACTTCTTCCACTACGTCAAGAAGGTCATCATCACCCACAGACTGCGACTGGTGGAAAACCTGGGCATCGGAAAATTGCTCAGCAGCAACCGGACAAGTGGTTTGCGACTGTAGGAAGGGTCCAGAAAACAGTTCCTCAGAGTATGCCGGTTCAAATGCCAAATTTTCCTGGGAGGGGGCAGACTGGGGGGGAGGAGGCTGAGGTGCAGGAGCTGGAGGATTGCCGAATTCGGTGACATGGGTGGACTGCATGGAAGACTGACTGGTGGACAAATTGCTCGAAGCAGTGTCGGCAATCCACGACATCACCTGTTCGCACTGTTCTGGCCTCAACAGTGCTCTACCACGAGTCCCAGTAACTTCAGACATGAACCTAGGGAGTGTAGCTCTGCGGCGTTCCCCTGCTCCCTCATCAGCAGGTGGTGTCTCACCCCGCCCAGGACCACGGCCTCTGACCCCTGCAGTAGTTGGACGCCCACGTCCCCGCCCCGTCCTCTACCCCTAGCCCTCGGGTTAAACATTTTGAAAATGAAAGTTTTGTGTTTTTTTTTTTTTTGTGTTTTTTAGTTTTTAAAACCAAACAATGCTATCCTTTTGCTATGGCTATTTTCTAACCAAGTATGAAAGCACACTGCTATGCCAGATGAGATGACGCTGAGTTATGAAAAAATAAACGTAAAATAAAAAGTAAATGGCAGACTGTGCCTAATTGAAATCAAACCCCTAATAAATTTTCCCACTTCGGTCTTTGCGATGGATATGTGCGTCACTAAGCGCTAAACACAACGGTCGCAAGTCTCACTACAAATTCCTCACAATATGGTAGTAGATGCACTGCAGCAAGGACAGCCACCAGCAGATCAACCAGAAATAAAATATATAACGCTATTGTAGGCCTAAGTAAGCCGTTTGGATTCTCCTATGGCTATTTTCTAGCCAAGTATGAAAGCACACTGCTATGCCAGATGAGATGACGCTGAGTTATGAAAAAATAAACGTAAAATAAAAAGTAAATGGCAGACTGTGCCTAATTGAAATCAAACCCCTAATAAATTTTCCCACTTCGGTCTTTGCGATGGATATGTGCGTCCCTAAGCGCTAAACACAACGGTCGCAAGTCTCACTACAAATTCCTCACAATATGGTAGTAGATGCACTACAGCAAGGACAGCCACCAGCAGATCAACCAGAAATAAAATATATAACGCTATTGTAGGCCTAAGTAAGCCGTTTGGATTTTCCTATGGCTATTTTCTAGCCAAGTATGAAAGCACACTGCTATGCCAGATGAGATGACGCTGAGTTATGAAAAAATAAACGTAAAATAAAAAGTAAATGGCAGACTGTGCCTAATTGAAATCAAACCCCTAATAAATTTTCCCACTTCGGTCTTTGCGATGGATATGTGCGTCACTAAACGCTAAACACAACGGTCGCAAGTCTCACTACAAATTCCTCACAATATGGTAGTAGATGCACTGCAGCAAGGACAGCCACCAGCAGATCAACGAGAAATAAAATATATAACGCTATTGTAGGCCTAAGTAAGCCGTTTGGATTCTCCTATGGCTATTTTCTAGCCAAGTATGAAAGCACACTGCTATGCCAGATGAGATGATGCTGAGTTATGAAAAAATAAACGTAAAATAAAAAGTAAATGGCAGACTGTGCCTAATTGAAATCAAACCCCTAATAAATTTTCCCACTTTGGTGTTTGAGGTGGATATGTGTGTCACTAAGAGCTAAACACAACGGTAGCAAGTCCCCCTGCAAATTCCTCACAATATGGTACTAGCTGCAAATAAAAAAAAAAAAAATGTATAACGTTATTGTAGCCCTAAGAAGGGCTGTTGGGTTCTTGTAGAATCACTCCTGCCTAACACTATTCTAATAGAACAGCCTAACACTTTCCCTGACCAGCAGCAGCTCTCTCCCTAGCGGCATCCAGACACAGAATGATCCGAGCAGCGCAGGCAGGGGCTAGTCTATTCCAGGGTCACCTGATCTGGCCAGCCAACCACTGCTATCAACGTGTAAGGGTACCACGTCATGCTGGGTGGAGTGCAGAGTCTCCTGGCTTGTGATTGGCTCTGTTTCTGGCCGCCAAAAAGCAAAACGGCGGGAGATGTTATTTTCTCGAGCGGGCAAAGTATTCGTCCGAGCAACGAGCAGTTTCGAGTACGCTAATGCTCGAACGAGCATCAAGCTCGGACGAGTATGTTCGCTCATCTCTAATCTATAGCTACAGTGTGGATTAGTGCTTGGTGCTACTTTCTGTCTTGTTCAAATTTGCTGATACAGTTAAGCACCTGTATGTCGCCATCAGCACGCCCACTGTCCATTTCATATCAATGTTAATGTCAGGGTAGTGCTGCGATAAAAAAATGTTTCTTTTAGTTTTCATTCTTCCCATATACAGTTCAGTTTACTTCATCTCTCATAGGCAGTTTTATATGCCCTGATTGTAGCAACCAAATTTAACTATTCTTTTAATAATGGAGTAATGGAGGATTAAGATCAGTCTGGCAAGAAATTAAAATTTTAAGAATAAATTATTTTTATTCTTCGGAGGGAGTAAAAGCCCCAGTAACCCCAAACATGCCATACATGAGAGTATAACACCAATTATGTAAAAATGATGTACAATTATGAAAAATCCTAATCCATAATGTCCTACCTTATATGTAATATCCCCATGCAAATTTTTTATTGCATAGATTCTATTCAACTCCTGTTGTGGCTTATTTTTTTTATACTAACCCCTTACTAGGAAGACTACCCTACAGTGTGATTACTGACCTATAAATAAATGGTTTATTGTACTAATGCACATCTTTATTCCTAACTTCATTTTTAAAAGAGATTTGCTGGTTAGCAAATCTCTTACACATATAAATAAACTCCTTATTGAGTATCCCCCTGAGAAAGGAATTTAATTTATTAAATATTACAAGTATATATCTAAAAAAAGAAAAAGGAGTCTCATGCACTCACCATGAATGTAACTTATTTTATTCAAGCCATGCAGGGAGCAAAAATCATGTAAGACACAGATGAATGACGGACCGTTTCACGCTACTAGAGCTTCCTCGAATTCATTATGCAGAACACTGAAGTGGAGGTGAAAAAGCATCCAAACCTCCAAGCGTTGTGACGTAAGCAAAAACACAGGTGAGTAATAACATAGTATAACCGAGCCTTGTTGCATTACAATAGCTTCCATCCTCATCATGTGAAAGAAGCAGTGCCCTACAGGCAATTTGTTCTACAGGCGTTTTAGAAGGATAAATAATATCCTGGAGGGTTACACAAATCAAGCTAAAGATTTAGCCCTTAGTTTTAAACAAAGAGGTTATCCCAAACTGAATTATTAAGAGGTAAAAAAGAGAAGAAATAACAGATTTGTCTTCTCTTTTAAGAAAAGTCCTTACACGCAAGCGATACATACAGCATTTTTTAGAAACTGGAGTAGTTTGGAGAATGATAGTGATCTTAAGGGCGTAGTAACAGAAAAACCTATTATGGCTAAGAGGAGAAATAACACATTAAAGGACTGCTTAGTAAGAAGTAGATTTATGAAAAACAATGACAATTGGCTAAGAAATAGTATACCAGTATACCAAAGGTAATTTCCATTTTGGCCATTGCTCCTTTTGTACAGCAAATCTTTCTTGCAGAAATGTGAAAAATTGGTGATACAAATATAGTAGTCAATGATTTCATAAACTGTAATCCAAAATCTGTAGTATATGCAATACTGTGTACTTGTGGCCGGTTTCATAACAGTAAAACTATACGATGTATGTACATTTGTTTAAGAGAACACTGCAATTACCATTAAATCAGATAAAGGTTCTTTGAGATTAATTCAACATTTCATGGAAACTCACTGTGAAGATACCATTTGCATGAAATGGTTACGCAATTACTCACCTATGTTGTTTTGCTTATGTCACGACGCTTGAAGGTATGGATGCTATTTCACCTCCATATTAGGCATAATGAATTGGAGGTAGAGCAAGTAGCATGAGAGGTCCATCATTCATCTGTGAGTGCATGGGACTCCTTTTTCTTTTTTTTTTTAGATGTATACTTGAAGCATTTTGCTATTGCACCACCAGTGTATATTTTTCTGCCTTTCTAAAACATATTTCCGTCTTTCCAATATGCCAAACAGGAAAATCTGTCGCCCTTCCACATCTCTAAGCAAGTCCAGCAATTAAAATTCTATTGTTCTTTGTAATAAATAGAAACCCCTCTCGAGAAGGATAAGCAAACCAAACTATACATCTGACCCACCTATTTCTTATTTAACAAATACGAAGACTCCTTATCTAAATGAGTTTCCAACAATAGCTTCAAGTCTTTTAGTTATAAAATAGAAAATAATACAATGTTTAATGCTGTCTGTCACTAACCTTATATTCCTAGTTATAAACTTAATTTCCTACATAATTTCAATGACGCTGTTCACAGGGATGACACCCAAAATTTTCATATAACACATATACAGAATATATTCACTCACTGTGCATGAAAAGTCTCTGTATTCAATTCATCCAGTGTTTGATATTGGGATAAGCAGGTTGGAGCTTCCATGCAGAGCTACTCATTCAAACAGTACTGCATGAAGTGTGCCCACTGTGCCCACTGTGTCCATTTACTTGTGTATGTGCTATATCAAAATGTTGTTTTACACTACAAATTTATATAAAGAATTTCATTTGTAAAATATCTTCCGTGTGAACGGCATCATTGAAACAATATTTGGACATTGATTCAGGGAGCGGAAACCCAGTGAGACGCTGCTAGGGGTTATACTGTATTATAAATCAGCTTTTGGACCATCAGCTAGGTCCAAAAGAAAATAACCAGCACAGCCTTCCGCCTTCTCCACCTCTCCATGTCCTGTTACAGTAATAGAACTCTACCTACAAGAGCCACGTATGCCCCCTCCCATATCTAGTGTTACAAAGGTAAATTTTTTATAATTTCTTTCTGTATCCATAACCCTTTTGAATCTAGCCACTCAAGAAGATATCTAGGGAGTGCTGAAAAATTGGGACGGATTCTGATATAAAAATTTTAATTTGCCCGAGTAAATGAGCAAATAAGATATTGCCATTTCTCTTAGCCTCTTTTTTACTTCTATAAAACTCTTTCTTTTTTGTAAAGTTACCCTCGAGAAATGTGGATAGTGGGAAATATTTGCACCTTCAATGCATAGAGCTTAACGATCCTGCAGGCTTCTCAGAATAATATCCTGGTCTATTGACATTAGTGGTTTACAAATAAACATGTGTGGGGCATTGCCAGGGGATGAGCCTATGAGCCTGTTTAAAATCAAAATTTCTTGAGAAATGTTCCTGCCCTTTTTTCTCAATTTTAACCATTCTTCAATAAATCTTAGAAGGTTCATTCTCTGTGATTTTTTGGGCACACTAATAATTCTCATGCTTTTCCCTTACCTTATTCATATCTTCCCTCAACAGAGATATGTCGATCATTACTCCCCCCACCTAATCTGGTAGCTACACTCTTGTCAAATTGCTTTTTGTAGAGGCTAAAATTTCTTTTAACATCACATTTTGTGCCCTATCTACTGTTTCCATCAACCTTCAGGGGAGAATTCTTCAAACCTTCTATTTTAATTTTAGCAGCAGTACATTCCCCTCCTGAATTTTTCAGACTATTTAAACAGTTCTAGTTTTAGTTGGGGAAGTCTTCAAAGTTTTTCAAGTCTTGCTGAATGGTCCCCCTTAGATGGCTCTTTCTCTTATACTGGGGAGGAACCCAAAGCCATCTTTTGGATAGTCACAATAAGGGCCCAAATCTGTAACCTCAAATATTTAACAGTCAAAATATAAGTAGCACTTCCCTCAATCTGTCTACCTAGGCAGGTGCTTACAATTTGTATATCTATACAAGCAAAAATATGCAAATTAAATGCCATAAATCTTTAAATAGTATAAGACAGAAAATATAAAGATAATATAAAAATAATAATAAAAATAGATGAATCTGGAGGGCACACCACCTAAATGAGTAGTGCCCTACTCATAAGGGGTTCATTTAAAATAACAAGGAATATGCACTGCAATGAGAGCTTTTTATCTTCTTGTTTCTTATTGTCCTATAGTGCATAATTTGCCTAATTTAGATGCTGGTATGTCCTCCCATATTGACATATTTTTATTCTTGTTTATCTTTATATATTGTCTTATGATATTTAAGGATTTATGGTATAAAATTCAAATGATTAACAGTACCAAACAGACAAACTTTATATACAAAGGAAATCAGGTACAAAATGTGTCATACTTCAACAGTGTTTTACAGTTCTTCTACAACTCTGTTATCATGTACACAGCAATGATGTTATTGCCTTCTCTATTCCTTCTCTATTAACTGGTTGAGAGTCAGCTCCTTATTTTTTGTACTTAACATAGTACATTTACTAGATGATTATGGACCCTTTTCAGTTCACAAGGAGTTACAGTCTACCAAAGCCAATGCAAACACCTTTAGACCTCCATAAACAAGAAAACTCAATAAGCCAGTAAATTCAATCAGGGGTATTAAGATTAGTAGTAAACAAAGTTTTTAGACTGCTAAGTTACAAAGCATATATTAAAAAAACATTTTATGAGGGTCTCACTCATCCAAGGAAACCACAGTAATGTGTCTTTGCTGCTTCAGGTAAAGCAGGAAATCCAAAGCAAGAGTTTCATTTAAGGAGTTTTCCCATAAAAGAAAGTTCTCAAATTGTAATTTCTCAGTCATGTATGCACAATAAAGATCATTTTTGATCTGAATTGCATTAACTTATTGCTGTTTTTAGCTTCTATGATTCACTGATGGTCAGTGTGAAATTCCACAGTGCGATCAGACACTATCTATGCAGGCAAAAAGATACTTCTGTGTTATGAAAAGCTGTGTGCTGACAATGTGCTTAGATTATCAGGGTACAGACAGACAGATCAGAGCCATGGGATGAATATAAAACACAATAAAATACTCTCCTCATCAATAAAACACAGTAAGCACTGCTATCTCCCCCCTTCCCTGGGATCGAGAGCTTATCATGTTTGTAGAGCAGCTGCTGCTGTGTCCTCTTCACTCTGCTGAGAACAATGTAGAAGCAAGCTGCTGCTGAACCAGGAAGTGCCTCTGTCTCTAGCGTGCTGTCTGTTTCTTACCCCTCCCCCTTCTCCTGCAATGCAAGATTAGCTAGATGGAATCTGCCAACCATTATTAGAAGATTTACAGTCTGATCCAGGGACAACCAAATTGTAAACACATTAAATTAGAATCTTGTTGTCAAGGGAATACCCCTTTAAGGCCAAGATGTTGAACAGGCACAGTCCATCTCCCTTATGACGACACTTCATACACAACTCATTATTTGGGATTTATAGCTGCTTAGCCGCAGAGCACTATGGGTGCACTCTAAAACTGCAAGTTCAGGAGTGCATTTTTAGCTATGTAAGCTAAAATATGACACTTTTATGAACATTGCTAGCATGTTTGCAAACTTACAATAGGTTTTTGAATACTATTAAACCATGCAGGGAGAATGTATGTTAGTTCTCAAAAGCAGTGCACACAAAGTTTACTGTGCCTGTCACTGTTGATGACTACATATCCTATATGAAGTTGGCAGGTTATATCCAATGGGAACATGGCTGCTAAAAGCACAACAATTGAAGCATCTCTAGCACACGACCATGATTACATTTTTGAACCAGCCTTACAAATTAAGAAGTTTAACCAGTTAGTTGTATAAGACAAATAGTGGACAAGGAAAGTATTTAGACCCCTTTAAGTTTTTCACTCTTTGTTTTGTTGCAGCCAATTGGTAAGGTCAAAAAAGTTATTTTTTTGCTCATTAATGTACACTTAAAAACAGCAATGTAAATATTTGTGACAACCAAAACTCTTCCTCGACCTGGCATCCAGCCAAAATAAGCAACTGTGGGAGAAGGGCCTTGGTGAGAGAGGTAAAGACGAACCCCATGATCACTGTGGTTAAGCTCCACAGATGCAGTAGGGAGATGGGAGAAAGTTCTGCAGAATCAACTATCACTGCAGCCTTCCAGCAGTTGGGACTTTATGGCAGAGTTTTCCGACTGAAACCTCTCCGCAGTATATGGCATATGAAAACCTTCATACAGTTTGCAAAAAAACACATGATGGACTCCCAGGCTAGGAGAAATAAGATTCTGTAGTCTGATGAGATGAAGATTAAACTTATTGGTGTTAATTCTAAGCAGTATGTATGGAGAAAACCAGGCACTGCTGATCACTGCTGATCACTGTTGATACAACCAACAGTGACAATCCCAACCGGCCAGATACTACCCCAACTGTGAAACATGGTGGTGGTAGCATCATGATATGGGGTTGTTTTTCAGCTGCAGGCACAGGATGACAGATTGCAATTGTAAGAAAGATGAATAAGGACAAGTATAGAGATATCCTTGATGAAAAACTCTTCCAGTGTGCTCTGGACCTCAAACTGGGCCAAAGGTTGCCTTCCAACAAGACAATAACCCTAAGCACACAGCTAAAATAACAAAGCAATTGCTTCAGAACAGCTCTGTGGCCATTCTTGAATGACCTAGCCAGAGCCCTGATCTTAAGTCAATTGGGCATCTCTGGAGAAATTTAAAAATGGTTGTCCACCAACATGCACCACTCAACCTGAGGGAACCTGACCATGTGATATTTTAGTTTTTTTATTTTAGAAACATTTCTGCCCCAATCATCCTCATCTGAGCATCCTCATAGATTACTTAAAGTATATTTTTCTCCTATGTTGGTACAAATCTTTATTGCAGGTTCACTAAAGACCCCACTCTATATCAGCTCTATATTGTGCCCCACCTAAGGATTTATGGCGGATTTTCTGTGAGCGCAACTACACTCTGGAAATCTTACCAGCAAGGGTTTGCATCAGTGGTTCATAATCATACAGTACCTAGAATTGTAGATTTCATTACAAAAATTGTAGCAAGTGTCAATCTCCAGCATTAGATAACACTTGAGTAAAAGGGTTTCTAAAATATTATCTAAGATATACATTTTTTTTTCAAATGCTCTTATGGATATCATGGCAAATTCTTTCATGTGTGATCATTTTTAACTGGCTAGTTTGATAGTTATTTCTGATTGCTTTCATGTCTCCACAATTTAAGGAGACAAATCAGTAAACTGAGAGAGTCACATCATATTGAGGTCCCAAGTTTCAGCTTTCCCACAGGCTTCAGAAATTCTCTCAATTTCATGCTTGTCTGCACAGCTTTATTTACACTGAAACCCCTCTGCCATCAGTTTCACAGCACAAACTAGATATGATTTGCTGAAAATCTATTCCATATTATTTTTGAGAAAAATAAAGCCATCAGCCCCCAAAAGATTTTATGGTGTCGGCTAAAATTTAACTGAGCTGGAAATAAAATATTGACCAAATAAATGATATCATAAAAATACAAAAAGTCCTTATAAATATTTCTGAATTTAGAACCATTTATAATTCATATTTTTATGTTAGAAAACATTCAAGTTGCGTCGATACTAGAAAATCACACAAATCATAGGTAAACTGGAATACACTTTTTCAACACCCTAGGGCTCAGGCTTTCAGCTATAACTTTGTGCTTCTTATTATTACATGCATTGTTATATACTGTACATATTACATTTCTGTAATCTATGGTGAAAGGGCACAAAACACCCATGCTGCAGAAAAAAACATAAGGCACAGCCTAAACCACCAAAGTTGCCAAAGGTAAATAAAGAATAAATAAAAGCGGTCAAATTGAAAAAAAAAATGTGATTACTTACTTTCTCCTGGGCCCTTTGGGGCAGATTTACTAAGTGAAAACTACACTACAGTGAAAACTACACTAAATGCAATCTGCCTTTGTAGTGTATAGGGTGCACCAGATTCAGGGTTTCAGGCGCAAGTTTTTCATGAATCTGGCACTCCCTGCACTCCCCCAACAGAGTGCACCAACTTTTTTTGGTGCACCTTCAACATAGGCCTTGCAACACACTTCTGTTGGATTTTGCATGTTGGCCCGGGGGGCCTTAGACTAAACAGTTTCATAATTCTCTAGATATATCACAGTGACTGATGGTGATGAGATATCTGTGGGAATAGTAAACTGTCTGGTTTAACTTTGCACCTGGTATAAGTTGGCTTAGTTTACACTATCAAATTGGGTTCTAAATTTGGTGCATCTTTGTAATACCCCATTGCAACCTAGGCCTTACCTACTCCCTCCCAACCCACAACACTTTTTTGTCTTCAAATTATTTAAAACACTTGCTACAAATTAAGCCAGAATCCTGTTTGAATGTCTTCATTCTGGTTATAGCTATCTCAAAACTCTTACCCTTAGCAAACATTTGTACTATCACGTTAAAGATCCATGGCAAACACTAGCGGATGGCATGTTGCTCTGCAATGTTTATAGAGGTCACATTTATGAAAATGGAATGCTATATACACTATGGCACATAATTTGAAGCTGCATTTAGGTGTGTGGCTGTCAGGGGTATACATTCACAGCATTTCAAATAAGCAGAGGCAAAGCTAACATAGCTATTATTCTTGATTATGGTAATCATGTGATCAGTCACATGTGGCAGGACAAGCAGGACAGGAATAAATATACCTCTTAGATATGAGAAGTAATAGCTCTGTACAGTTCTTAAGCCTTTGGATATAAAGTACAATTTTTCCAGTATTTTTAGTGCAACAACTGTAAAAGAAACATTCCCATGTTCAATTTTTCAGATGCAGTTTTGAAGCCAAAAGCAGGTGTGGATTATAATGGGTGGGAACATTTCACTGAGAGGCGCTCATCCTCCTATTTATTTACTCTTCTCCTGGTTTGGACATCAAAAACTGCATCTGAAAACTTGAATGTGGAATGCACCCTTAGAGTCTCAGTCTGCCCGATTAGGTGAAGGAATAAGGAGAGAATAGCAGAAGTTTGTGTCTGATCCATATGGCATATTAAGATGGCAATTTTAATAAATGGAGCAGTATGTGAGTAGTATGTATGTCAGTTTAGACGACTAAAATGTTCAGTTGTAGTACCGGAAATCCTGACGGAAATGTGAACTTAACATAAGCATCAATTGCACAATGTTAGGCTGCATTCACATTGCCGTTTCCCTGTCGTACCATAGCATGGCCGGCACACAGCAGTGCCCGGGAGAGGAGGAGCGGGAGAGCGCCGCTCACCCCGCCCCTCTCTACAGGAATATATGGCGCGCAACGGCGTATTCCGTTGTCCTATCTTTCTACGGGGCACGGAGCGGTACGGTGCCGCATGTGTGCAGTACTGTATCTTTCCCATTGGGCGTGGTGCGACCATTGCCGTCTGCGGGGGACGTATTTTGGCCATACATACGTTGCCCGTATATACGTCCCCCATATGGCAATATGAATGTAGCCATGGGGTAGTTTCACATTGGCATTGGTGTTGCGCTTGAGTTGTACATCCATTGCATTTTGTCTCTGTTGCCCCTCAGTTTGCTTCTGTTTTGTCTTGTGTGTTGTCTGTGTGTCTACAATAAAAGCTGAAGGTTTAACATTGCTTTGGAAACATAACACCAGGTTTCCCGATCTTATCAGTTAAAAAAAAAGGATCAGTTTTTAATTGTAGAGCCATACACTTTTATTGTCTCCGTGATCTACATCTGCGAAAAAAATAGGACATATTTAATCATTTTTTCCAGGGACGACAAATAGGTGAAAATATAAGCCAATGTGAAAACACCTTTAGAAAACAATGGTTTTGTGAGGCATTCATAAAAATCACTGAACCACGGATGTGAAAAACAAAGCCAATGTGAAAGAGCCCTAAGAGTGTGAACGGGAATAAAACTAAGAGTCAGTTCAAATTTCTGTTGGTTTTTTCAGATATTTCCTACAGTTATATTGAGCCAAAATAATAATAATAATAATATGAGGCTGAACACACAAGTGCACGTCTTGGCATTCTGCTTTACCTCTGTATAGTTGCTGGAAAGACTTGCAACTAATCTGTGTTTTGTATTTTTGGCCACTCCTGGTTTTGGGCCACACCTGGTTTTAGCTCCAACTGACTGAACTCTTAACAGAGAAGTGAACTGGCCCTTACAATGATAAATTACAGGTCATGAAAGCTGACAGGTCCTCTTTAAAGGGCTAACACATGACCAGAAGAATCTGCAATTCCAGACACATGAAAACATATACAGGCTGGATTTTTAAATATAAAACAGGTTTTAACAACACATTTAATTTGTTTTATTAAAGTGAATTGAAAAAAATTGTGAAAAAGAACTGTATCTAGATAATTATTTTATCTATGTGTAAAATACCTTCACAAATAAAAAAAAATAAGCAAAACTTGGCTAGTGACCTAACTTCTTATTTAATAATTCATACCAAATGTGGTCTTTTGGATAGAAACTCTCTTTAATAAATTATTGGTGGTTTATATCTTTGCAAACAAAATTAAAAACTTCTTTGTAATTAATTGTATGCAACCATTTTAATGGTATTTAACGATAGTTCCCTTTTCAGGCACAGCACAAAAATCACTAGATCGTGAATTTCAATAAACCTAATCTTTGAAAGAGAACAAGAAGCCGGTTACAGCTTTCAGGCTTAATTGCAAGGTTGAATAAACTCCCTGGTGATTACAGATTACCGTCACAAATTTGTGCAACAATTTAATGTTCCTTTTTTTGGGAAAATAAATTATTTTCTTTCTGTGCTGGCCATTAATAAAGATCCATTCAGCTGTAGGCTAATATGCAGACTCTGAGCATTAAGCAGCGTTTTTTTTTTTTACATTATGAGCAACAAGAAGCAATTTTATGTTCAACAGAGATTTTTTTTTTATTGTTTCTCTACATAAAAGTTCTTGAGTTGCAAGTGTTATATTTCTTAGGAGATCTGCTTAAATCACTCCACAAGGTGTAATGACAATTTATTATAGAGCAAATATATGATGTTTTGCTTTAATTTATTGCTGAAAAACTACTATAAACAGAAATATTATGATTATTCAATATAGCTGTCAATTATTGTTTTTGCCCAAGGTGTAAATTAGCACATGTGAGATTTCAATACATTCCGCAGACTCAGAGACCAAGTTTTTATGCTTTTTACCAAATTAAATATATCTCCTAAATTTATAAATTAACAAAGTGCATACTTCCCTCCAGACTACAGCAATTTGATTAGTATGTCAGCTACATATCAAGCTACAAATCAAGGTCATGCCACTAACATCAGTTTAGTTCCATCAGAAACATAGTCAATAATACAATTCACAATGACCATTTCATCTTCAAAATATCTAAAAATCTAGGGGCAAAAAAAATGACACACACATTATAAAAGAAATGTGAGGTGAAGTGGGCATACCCCTTTAAATTTGATGTATAATCCTACCATATCATTTCTGTAGTCTCAATTGCTTTACAGTCAAGAGGCACTGTGAAAGCATTTTTCCTTTAACCGAGTATGTGCTCCACCATAGTAGAGCTAACACCTTTAAGTGCCACGATTGGTGCTGAGAATTGGTCCAATTACGGCAGTTAACCTGTTTGATTGTGCCACCTATAAACATTTTAATAAAAGGTGATCAGAAACTCATATAGTTCCCAAAATGCACAAAGGTCCGTACACAAGTAGGAGAAAGTTGGCAAAAATGCTAAAAAGAAATTGTACAAAGATTTGAAATTTTTTAAAATCTACTAAAATATCATAAAACCTATAAAAATTTGTCATTTTGGAAGCTTTCCAGTAGCCTGCATGGGGATTACATACTGACACTAGACAGCACAGTTTGTAACACAGAAAACATGTCTTCATTCAGTTTTGTACAACTTTCAGTTTTGAGGTTTTGTACAAATACAAAACCTCAAATACAAAGAGGTTTACTTACCATCAAATTTTCTATGCCACAATATAAAGGTGGTGCGAACAAAATGACTTGTTTCTTGAACTAGATTTTCAAATTCCAATTTGCTTTGCTGACTAAGTTTATTTTCCATTTTAGATGTGCAGCAAGTATATTCCTGAGGACACACTCGAAGATGTTCCCCTGCCAGAGAGAAAACACACATATTTCAGTACAGACAAGTCAGGGTATTTTATACAGTTGAGCCTTGGATTGCGAGCATCATTCTTTCCAAGAATGTGCTTGTTATCCAAAGCATTCCCATATCAAAGCCAGATTTCTCATAGAAAACCCCCAAAAATGCAGATGATTCATTCCACAATGAATGAATACCTTGTATTACGAGCAAATTTCTTACTCTTAATCCAAAGCGCTTGTATATCAAAGCAATTTTCCTATAAGAAAAAATTGTTTTAGGGACTATACTTTATTTATTATTATAAAAATGTTTTCAATTTTTTTCTTCGACTTAAACACACATTTCTCTGATCGCTTTTTCATTCCACTTCAATGCAATATTATTACTAACAAACAAATATAATACACTCTGGTCCGCTACATCATCTGATAAAGACAGTGGGCATGATAGACTGGGCATGTGATCATTCAGGTCCTGCAGTATTACCGCTGTGGGGACCAGCAGAGGCTCTGCTCTCTCTGAGATCGGCTGAAGCACAATGAGCAGTGAACTCCAGGAAATCCTGTTATTAAGGGGAGAGGAGAATATGATGCTTGTATCGTGAAATAATGTTCATTAACAGAATTCCATTATTTGTTACAATAAGCTCATCTGGCCAAACGCTCGTAGACCAGGTTACTTGTAATCCGAGGTTCCACTGTGTGTTAATGGCAAGATTATAGTATTAGTACCTTTATGAAGTCAGCAGCAGAATGAATAAATACTTTCATATCATGTATGACTTTATACATAATAATAAATAAATAAACAGTTAAACAAGAATGTTCCATATGATGGGTTTATTGATTTTGGCCTATATGAAGTGTATGTTCCACTTCTAAATTGTTGCCTATTTTACAGTTACAAATGTAATACAAATTCTTCTCAAATTTAAAGGATTCTTTGAGGTACAAACTCTTGAGGAAAAGGGAAATGTTTCTTTAAATTCAATATGTAACCAGAATTATGTTAAAAGTTAAATTAAAAAAAAAAAATATATATATATATATATATATATACACACACATATCCTGCAAACAGTCTGATAATTGGTTAATAACTCTGGTACTGGCCATCCCAGAGGGACCATTCATTTTTGAAGACTCTGTGACCTAGCTGTCCTTCTGAATCATTCATAGAGGTTGAGCCGACTGCATGTATATACCAAAAATATTTAACAGAGAACAGTGACAGACAGTCCTTGGACAATTTCCATCTCTGTCACTTAGCACTAAGTAACTGTATTTCTTATAGACTAGGAATATACAACTATTATAGATTCATTTTGTGGGTGTCCTCTACTGTTAGCTACAGCAATATATCCCTTGTGGAAAACTAGTTAATTTTAACTAATTTTAACAAAAAAAATCTTTTCAAACTTTATTGGATTTTTTTAGCTACCGTATATGAAAAAAATCACTTTGCAAAAAGGGGCTGAATTGAAATTGTGAGATGTTTTGTTGGGAACTTTGGGGTCAATTATCATTAAACCTTTTAGACTGTCTTAAGGCTTTGTGTCAGACTTATCCTATTGGGTTAGGCCGCTTAATAAATATGGAATATGATGTCTTAATGTCTACATTGGATTGAAGAGTTTTTGGTCAAAAAGTCATACATTTTGGAGTGAATTTAAGCCTAACTTTGAGACTTTTTGGAAATTAGCACTTCATGAATATGTCTTGCACATTTGGATTCACTTAAAAATGTGGTGTGAGTAAGCTTAAATGAAAAGTAGAGTGAGTTTGCAAATGTTGTAAAAAAGGTTGCAAATTTGTGTGCAAATCAGCAGTTGAGACAATTATGCAACATTTGTACACTAGAAAAATGATAAATTTCATCCATGTAAATACCATGTTACCACATTGTCATCCCTTTTCTAATAACCTTTTTTACGTATAGAACACATTTCAAATGAAAAATAAAATATTTGTGTTTTGGGGCAGCTGTGTGTCTTTAACCTCATAGCGCAATAAGACATACCTGTACGTAATGCTGTGCAAGGGGGAGTATGAGGAGGGCTCACGGGCTGAGCCCTGTTCATACCCACCGGGTGCTTGCTTCACGATGAAGGAAACGCCTGTCGCTAACAGCCGCAAAAGGCGCTAGCATCAATCGCAGGTGTTAACCCATTGATCGCATGGGCTCCGTCATCTTGGCTATGATTGTCACTCCCCGTGACGTCATTGAGGAGCGGCGATCCATTGCCATGACAGCCTCAGTCACAAAAGATCCTAGGCTATCATGTTTTAGGCTATCTATTACAATGTGTGATTTGCACATTATAATAGATGGTGTGCAAAATCCCCATATACTGCCATACTGTATGGTAGGATCAATCAGACAACCTAGGGTTTAAGTATCCTAGGGAGTCTAAAAAATAGTAAAAAATAAAAAACCCTAAAAATTCAAATCACCCCCCTTTTCCTAGAAGTCATATAAATATAAATAAACAGTAAAAATCATAAAAATTAGGTATCGCTTTTACGTTTTTTCACTGCATTTAACCGAGTAACGGAAAATAGTGCCCAAAGTTAAAACAAAATCATGTGCAATTTTGAAATTTCTATTACTATTACCACCACATTTCTAAATGAATGTGTTTTTTCAATAATCTCTCCCAAGTATAACAATAACCCATATGTGGTGGTAAACTACTGTATGGGCACACCCCAGGGCATCAAAGGGAAGCTGCGCCATTCAGAGCAGATTATTCATTGTCACTTTATAATGGCTATACAATCTTTACTTTTTTTTACAATTTTGACAAATAAGGGCTTATTTTTGCGACATGAGATGCACTTTACAAATACTTCATTTTAGTAGGTCATTAGCTAACTGATGAGATTTTATCAACTCTTGAATGTATGGAGGAAAAGAAAATCATCAATTTTGCTCTCCTTGCTTTTTATATTATAATATTATCTTTATTCTATAGATCACTATGATTACGGTGATACCTCATTTATATAGTTTTTTATGTATTTTTACAATTTTACTGAGGAAAAACTAATATAGAGAAAATCTCATTTATTTTCATATTGCCATCTTTTTGTAAACACGACTTTTATATTTTTTTGTTGACAGAGCTGGTTTAGGGCTTATATTTATGTGTTAAGTTGTCCTTCATAGTGATCACTTATTTGTGATGGGATTTTATGAAAAATGTACATTATTGGCAAGTTTTTCAGGTTTTCTTTTTACCATGCTCACCGAGAGGGTCCAAGAAGGTTACTGATTTATTGTACAGATTGTTATGGACAAGGCAATACCAAATATGTGGGCTTTTTTCATAATTTTTTGTGTTTTGTACTTTACTAGGTATGTAAAGGGAATGTTGGTGTCTTTGTTGGGGACTTCCCCTTTATTTAATTAATTTTTTTTTATTAAAAAATGTTTTTACTAAATGTTTTAATTTTTTTTTTACTTATACAGGTTGACTTGAACAAGCAATGCTCTGATCGCTTGTCCAAGCTCTTAATCCTATAAAATAGTGTAATACAGAGATATTACACTGTGTTATGTAACAGGCAGAACATGCTATGCATGCTCAGTGTGTTACAGCCAGGTCCTGCTAGGAGGCAGGACCCAGCTCCCGAAGAAGATTACACAGCCCCAGGGCACTGGCAGACCCTGGGAATAAGATCCGAACATCGGATAAGCACCTGCGGGGGGGCCCAATTGGTACACATGGCCCGAACATGCCGCAGTCATGCGTGACCACGGCGTGTAAGGGGTTAACACGATCGCGAGTTTGACGGTGTGTGGCAGTGCCAGAAGCAGGGTGTAGTACTACGTCACAATGCGGCAACTCCCTGCTGTACGTGACGTACAACTAAATCCAATGTTGGTAAGGGGTTAATGAATATGTTTTCATTTTCTGCATTAATTGGTGGTTTTGTTGTGACCTAATTCAAGTTGCTTTATATAGTGATTGCTGGGGGGAGCTGTTTATAGTGATTGCTGGGGGGGGGCAGTATATAGTGATTACTGGGAGCTGTATATAGTGATTGCTGTGGGACTGTATACAGTGATTGCTGCGGAAGCAGTATATAATGATTACTTGGGGCTGTATACAGTGATTGCTGGGGAGCAGTATTTAGCGATTGCTGTTCCCCGTCTGGCCTACATTCAATGGGGGCCCCCACCAGATTTTGCACCCAGGGGCCCACACCAACCTTAATCCGGCCCTGTGGGAGCAGCCTGTATGCCTGTGTCTCAGACACCTCCTCCCCACCTTCCCAATGCACATGACAGGAAGTGGGGAAGGAGAGGGAGCAGTATGAGTGTGGAGGAGAGGAGACTGAGACACAAACACCCAGGCTTCTTCAGCTGCCCCCTCTCCTTTTTTCCCCCCAAGCCTTACCACACTCTATTGCCAGTAAGCATAGGAAATTAGAACCTGTCACCAGCTAAAATTACATTCCTAGTGACAGGTTCACTTTAACAACTGGCAGTGCAATGAAAGCTGGAAAAAACTGGAAAAACAATGTAAATAAAAGTTTTCCTAAATTGCAATGTTTGAAACTACTAGCATATTATAATGTAATATCTTGTGTAGTGACTAAGATAGTATACTAAGGCAAAAGGTACTTAGGAGAGAGACACTACTATAGTGAAGGTATTATTAGCAAGATGTGATAAACAAAATAAAAATTGTATTTTGTATCAAAATGAGAATATGAATGGCATGCCACATAAACTTTGTTAATATAGTTTTAAAAAAGTGCATAGGGGTTAATTAAGTAATAGGTGTAAATGGAGAGTAATCACTTAGTTGGCCTATTAAAAGGTAATACAACCTAAATCTACTGAGCTATGAATAGACCCTGCTGAAAATCCCAGTGTGGTTTTAAATGTGTCAGCACTCAATTAATTAGAGATAATACCTATTGCTTCCAAAATTTAAGTATTAGCAGGAATTAGGCCAGAGGAATATATGAGGTTTGTTAAAGCTCCAGGGAACCAGTAATTAAATAAGCGCGAGAAAGGGCAATGAGAAAAGCTAACACTAGGGAAGAGATATTCCCAAACATATAGATGTATTATTATTTGTTATAGGTTAAACCCTTTAAGGGAAAAAGACCAACCAATATGTTTTTTTGCTATTATAGTGTAAACAATACAAGCCTAGAGCTACACACAGACGTTAAGATGTCTCTCTGTTTTCACATAAAGTACAAGCAAGGCTCCATTTATATACACCTTTGACCATGCATGTTTCACTATACATCCAAACAAAAAACAAAATATGCATCTGCATATACAATATACCATATTGTTTTGTAAACTACTAAGTATAAAAGTCTATTTTAGCATATGTTTGGGGGGGCACATGTTTTCAATCGAATGAAAATTGCTAATTGCTGAGTAGCAGATTTATTATTACATAGCATAATTTCATATACATTTACATAGCATTTATTTGACACAATACATTTTTCGAATATTTTACAAAAACGTATTATATATAGTGTAAATCCACCTTAAAGGTTCCATATGAATTTTAACCTCTTAGGACCAGTCTCTTTCAGTTTTTTGCATTTCAGTGTTTCGCTCCCTATTCCAGGAGCCATCGCTTGTTACTTTTTTTTTCTGTTATCAAGCCATATGAGAGCTTCTTATCTCCAGAACAAATTATAATTCCTAGCAGCACCATTTGTACAATGTGCAGAGATTTTGACAAAAAAAAGGCTACAGCATCATTTTATAATGACTTTGTTTTTATAGATTTAGCAATGTATTACAAATGATACATATATACTAGCTGTAGCTCGCGTCATTGGCCATTATAGTAAATAACGGCTCTTAGATATAACAGTCTCAGACTGTCTCTGATTGTCTCTGTCACTGTCTCTGTCTTCTACTCATTGCCTATAGTAACCAATCAAAGCTCAGAGCTCATATTAATGATCAGAGCAACCAATCATGGCTCAGCTTCCAACTGCCACAGCAGCAGCAGACAATGGCTCCTGTATATGGTGGTTTATAAGTGGATTTTAGAAAGTGTGGGGTGAAGATTTTGGCTCAAAACCTAGTTTATGACGTTCCCTGGGTCACAGGCAACAACTGTGCAAAATTTGGTGATTGTAAACGCGACAGTACAGATTCCTTTAGCGACATACATACAATCACATACATTTAGCTTTATATATTTGATATATATGTATATATTTATCAATTATTTGCAACATTATTACCATTAATAGGGGGGTTGAATATGCATTGATAGAGGCAGGTTGCCATTATATCTGTGAAATGCTGTATTTTTGTCAATAACAGTGAATTATAGAGTATGTTATTTTATTATTCTGGGTATATTTAAAGGGATGTTCCCATTTCAGCAAATTAATGTTATTGTTTGTATTATAAAAAGTTATACAATTTTCCAATATTCTTTCTGTATCGATTTGTTATTGTTTTCTAGATCTCTGCTTGCTGTCATTCTATAGAAAACTGCTATGTTTACTTCCAGTGGACAGAAGTTTGACCTTGGTCACACAGGTGCACGGCTCGTTATAACACATAGCTCTGATTACTCTCTGATACTAACGAGCCGTGCACCTGTGTGATCATGGTCAGATTTCCGCCCACTGGAAGTAAACATAGAAGTTTTCTATAGAATGACAGCAAGCAGAGATCTAGAAGACCATAACAAATTGATAAAGAAAGTTGTAAAACTTTTTAAAATACAAACAATAACATTAATTAGCTGTAATGGAAAAACCCCTTTAAGAATATTGTCTTCATGGGAATACCCCTTTAATAGAGAGTATGATCTGCATAGTTTTCTTTGATTTCTAGATCCCTCACTGTTAGGAAATATTGAACGTCATTGTGGAATACAACTACATTGGGGCTCATTTATTAAGGGTCCAAACACCGCACTTTTGTCGGGTTCCCCGCATATTTCCGTTTTGCGCTGAATTGCCCCGAGATTTTGGCACACGCGATCGGATTGTGCGCATCGGTGCCGGCTTTCACCCGACCGGGGGGGGCGTGGCCGTCGGACAACCCGACGGATTTGGTCAGATCGCGGAATTTAAAAAACGATTTGTGTCGCAAGATCAAGCACTCACATGAACCAGGAAGATGAAGGTGAATTCCGCCGGACATCAGCGCAGCAGCGACACCAACAGGATATCGGGCGCACGAGCTTAGTGAATCTCCGGAGAGCTGAATCCTCGCCGGACAACGCGCCACGGGATCGCAACAGGGCCGGGAAAGTAAATCTGCCCCATTGTTTCTTTCGTAGGATGAATTACTTATGACTTTTTATCCTTGCAGAACCGCTGAGGTCAAGAAGAAACCTAGCCACAAGTCAGAAGTTATCTTTCCACAATCCTAGACCAACATATCACCAGACTATAAGGAGTAAGAAGATATTTCCTATATTCACTTATCTGTGGATGAAACACATAAACCTGTCTTGAGAAAAAGTTCTTCCACATGCTTGAATATCTGGCATCATAGGGGGCACCACCATCTTGAGATTCTTTTTATTATGAAGTGCCTTTATGATAAGATTTGGATACAATGTGATAATGAATAGAATAGAACAGAATACTTTATTGTCCCCACAGGGGAAATTGAATGTGTCACAACAATAACACCTCCATCCGCATAATCACAAATACAGATACAAACAATAAAAACATAATGGCCTACATACAAAACATAGACATAAAAAATAATACAAAAGTTAAGTAAAAAAACCCACGAAATGAAAAAAGGTAGTGATAAGAATTACATGCCTTGGGTATATAAACCTCAATTACTTACCCAGGTTAACTAACCCAATTACCCTCAGTAGAAATTAGTTTTTAAATCTATTTGTTCTACATTTGATTTGCTTTTCACTGAATGTACTACGCTAATGATAATGTCAGAATGTCATAACTTGTTATTATTTTGTCACAGTGTTTGAAAAATACATTGTTGTTGAACGTCACGCATTCCTGTACCATGCCGCAATAAAAAGGATGTTCTTCATTCAAATCACAAAATTTGAAGTTCTTAGATTTATTACTTAAACAGTCCCCACCATAGTGATCAGTCCACGGCTAGGACTGATCACAGACCAATGTGAAACCTGCCTTTCTTTTTCAGTGGACAGTGGAATTTTAAATTTTTATACCAATCACTAGTTTTGAATAATGGGTGAAAAACTGTGCATGTTTAGTCTATTTCACCAGATTTAGTAATTTTGACAAAGAAATTATCTCTATATCAATCAACTAGGGTAGTGTAGAAAGTGGACTCATAGCTCAGCAAATTTTAAAATATTCAAAAACAGTTATAGCAAACAGTAATCTTGTTAGAAGGCACAGCACAGATTATGGTGCTGTGACTGTAATGACTGTCACATGACAATGGAGCTGTTTCTATCCATTGAGAGAAAGCAATGAAGCTTCTTGGTGAATGACGCAAGCTGAGAGGAATTGATACAGAAAGTATATTGGAAAATTGTCTAACTTTTCATTACACAAACAATAGCAATCCTTTGATGAAAGTAGACAACCCCTTTAAGCAGGGCCGGATTAAGGCTGGTGGGTGCAAAATCTGGTGGAGGCCCCCATTGAATGTAATTTAGACAGGATAGAGCTATCGCTATATACAACCTCTCCAGTAATAACTATATACAGCCCCAGTAATCACTATATACAACACCCCAGCAATCACTATATACAGCCCCAAGTAATCACTATATACAGCCCCCAGTAATCGCTATAAACACCCACCCCAACAATCCCTATATGCAACCCCCAGCAATCACTTTATACAGCCCCCCCCAGTAGTCACTATTTATAGCCCCCCAGAAATCACTATATACAGCCCCCAGTAATCACTATATGCACCCCGAGAATTAACTGTATACAGTCCCCCCAACATTACCTATATACAGTCCCACTGCATTAACTATATACAGTTCCCCTATAACAACTATATACAATGCCTTATAATAACTATATATATATATATATATATATATATACACACCTCCTATAATAACTATATACAGACACCCATAATAACTATATACACCCCCTATAATAACTATATACAGACACCCATAACTATATACACCCCCTATAATACCTATATACAGACACCCATAATAACTAACTATACACAGTCCCCCTATTATAACTATATACCCCCATAATATGTATATACACCTCCCTATAATTAGCTATAAACAGTCCCCCTATTATAACTATATACACAACCTATAATAACTATATAGAATTGCACTAAAAAAAGCTATATACAGTAGGTATAAAGGTAAGGTAAAATAATGAAATTATATTTCACCTTCCGATGCGTGTGGTTTCCCTCGGAGGTGTACCAAGATGGCGGTATCCAGCCGACAGAAAGCGCAGGGACGTCAAAATCTGCACCGGCGCAGTGATGTCACACTATGAGCCAGCGCCAGCAGCAGTCCGCCACCGTCTTGATTTTCCTTGGATCGTCTAAAGCAGAGCAGGTAGCGTATTGTTCCCTGGCTCTGCCGTAAGCTGAAAACAGGCCATGCCCCATGTCTGGTTATGCCACTGCCCAAATCTCCCACATTTGGTGGGGGCCCCTTTAATGGAAAAGTAGTGGGGGCCACGGGGCTCGCGCCCCAGGAATCCCCCCTATTATCCGGAAAGGGATAATGTTAACCCAGTGGTTTGTGCTCACCCATACATTGAAAAAGTCATTCTGATGGGATTATTTTATGCTTCCTCATCACTGACTTTTGTTTTCTGCAGCAAGTCAGTAGGTTTAACCCAATTAACAAATGTCCCTGATAAGGACACAGTTGCAGTAGAAATTCAGGATGAGAAAGCTACCTGACCCCTAGATGGCCTTTACATGACTTATTTATCTTGTCAAGCAGACCCCCTCCCCTTTCCAGTTATTTAAGCCAGGAATTCCAAATTTACTTTTGCAGCCATCCATCCATCGCTCTGTCTATTTCTGCATTTCCTCCTCTACAGGATCTGACTAGATGGTTGGAGGAAGCATAAACTGTTGGGAAAGGAGGTAAAAAATGTGTAGGATTCAAGTAAAGCTGTGCATCCATCTTTCTTGATAAGTAAAGCTCCACTGGCCACTGGCACATGACCACTGCTCTATTTCTTCTCTACAGCTGACCTCAGAACTACACATTCCTGCTTGATAAGCTCCACCTCCGCATGTCTTAATTGTAAATAGTGTCTAGCATCTGTATTTACATGAATGAACATTGGTAGAGAAGTGAGAAACCCCAACTTCCTCCTCTTCACAGATCTCTGTTCATGCAGTACAAGCCAGGAAGGGTGTGCTACAATTCAAGCTATTGAATAAAGCAATATGTCCTAGCTGTACTCAATACCAGTCAACTGATGCCACCTGTTATCTAGAAGATGGGACCCCCTGCGGTGAGTGGCTCAAATCGCTTCATTAGAGGTGCACATTGCACCAATGGCATTTTCCACTCCTGATACGGCCTAGACCAATGTAGTAATAATATTAAAACACAGATTTCATATCACAAACATTTTCCACTTGCCAATCTCTCCTGATGCTGCTTAGCTGTACATTATAATCTGTCACTTTGTTAGCATCCTCTGCTATTTCATAAAGTGACAGTTTTCATCTGATACGTAACTGACAACCTTTTAAATGACACAAAGCAAATATCAGCCAGACTGAGCCACTGTATTGTACTTTGTCAATTAAATGTTTCCTGAAATTGACTTTCTGTATCCCCCATTGCATCTTTTTATTCTATTGTCTGAACATAATCATGGAAGTAGGTATCCAGTGTGAGTTGCTTCAGTGCAATAACTGTAGAGATCTGCTTTAAATCAAGCAGATGTACTATTTATTGACTATGAGAAAGAGTTGTGTAAATTATAGTACCAGATAGAATAAACTATATTGTGAACTCCTCCTCTATATTGTGACTCCATATCATGCATTAGTTAAGATAGGTAAATAGATTTAAAATTGTCTAATACAATGTGACTACTACTACTAATAAAATCTTCTCTACAGTGGATATAAAAAGTCTACACACCCTAAATGTTAGATTTTGTAAAAATGTCAGGAAGTTAGAGTTCTCCTTGCTGAGACTTTGCCATTTAAGGCTGCCTTCTAGCCGTGTGGAGACTTATAGCCATTGACACTCCACTAGCGGACTCTGGGAAAATAGGCAAATAAGTTTTCCAGGTTTGGATAAGGAAAACCACACCTCTTTTAGCTACCTTGTAAGGCAGCTCCCTTGACATCAAGCATGACCTTCAGGAAGCCTACTGAAAAGATACCTTCTGGAATAGATATACTGGTTTGGTTAACCATGCATCATGTCATTAGGCTTCCTTAAAGTCATGCTTGATGTCATGTCAAGGGAGCTTCCTTACAAGGTAGCTAATGGAGGCGTTTTTTCCTTTGTCGCATCCGGGAAAACTAATTTGTAGCTTTTGTAAAAAACAGACCTACAACACTTCAGAGTTTTTTTCCACTTTTGTGTCCCTCATAATCGGTACAATTAACCTGAAAAACAAACTTAAATCTTTTAGGGTAGAAGAATAAAGAACAACACTATGTGGCTACAGGATTTGCTGGTAGAAAGATGTGTGCTAAAATTGAGTGATATTTTGAACTGTTCATAATTCTCTTCACCGTAGCTTGAAGAAAACCAGTCACCTCGCCATTGCACATCAAACTGTTTATTGTTTAAAATCAACTTTTTCTCTCTCATAGTAAACACAAAATCAAGAATACTGGGAGTTCAAATATACAATGAAGCTTCATCCACCTCCACACTGCCATTCTGCATTCTGAAAACTTGTGTCTGTGATGAGAGTGCCCGCCCTGCTCATCTTCACCTTGTTGTGTAGAATTGCCATATGTGCTTAAAATTGCCTACAGGTAGGGATATTCATTCAAAAAGATTATCAAGATATTACCAAGTTTAACTACTATCAACAAATAACAATACAGCATATAACTTATGCTTAAAATGAAAAACTTACATCTCTACTAGAGATGAGCGAACATACTCGTCCGAGCTTGATGCTCGTTCGAGCATTAGCGTACTCGAAACTGCTCGTTGCTCGGACGAATACTTCGCCCGCTCGAGAAAATGGCAGCTCCCGCCGTTTTGCTTTTTGGCGGCCAGAAACAGAGCCAATCACAAGCCAGGAGACTCTGCACTCCACCCAGCATGACGTAGTACCCTTACACGTCGATAGCAGTGGTTGGCTGGCCAGATCAGGTGACCCTGGAATAGACTAGCCCCTGCCTGCGCTGCTCGGATCATTCTGTGTCTGGATGCCGCTAGGGAGAGAGCTGCTGCTGGTCAGGGAAAGCGTTAGGCTGTTCAATTAGTATAGTGTTAGGCAGGAGTGATTCTACAAGAACCCAACAGCCCTTCTTAGGGCTACAATAACGTTATACTTTTTTTTTTTTTTATTTGCAGCTAGTACCATATTGTGAGGAATTTGCAGGGGGACTTGCTACCGTTGTGTTTAGCTCTTAGTGACGCACATATCCACCTCAAACACCAAAGTGGGAAAATTTATTAGGGGTTTGATTTCAATTAGGCACAGTCTGCCATTTACTTTTTATTTTACGTTTATTTTTTCATAACTCAGCGTCATCTCATCTGGCATAGCAGTGTGCTTTCATACTTGGCTAGAAAATAGCCATAGGAGAATCCAAACGGCTTACTTACGCCTACAATAGCGTTATATATATTTTATTTCTGGTTGATCTGCTGGTGGCTGTCCTTGCTGCAGTGCATCTAATACCAAATTGTGAGGAATTTGTAGTGAGACTTGCGACCTTTGTGGTTAGCGCTTAGTGACGCACATATCCATCGCAAAGACCGAAGTGGGACAATTTATTAGGGGTTTGATTTCAATTAGGCACAGTCTGCCAGTTTCTTTTTATTTTACGTTTATTTTTTTAATAACTCAGCGTCATCTCATCTGGCATAGCAGTGTGCTTTCATACTTGGCTAGAAAATAGCCATAGGAGAATCGAAACGGCTTACTTAGGCCTACAATAGCGTTATATATTTTATTTCTGGTTGATCTGCTGGTGGCTGTCCTTGCTGCAGTGCATCTACTACCATATTGTGAAGAATTTGTAGTGAGACTTGCGACCGTTGTGTTTAGCGCTTAGTGACGCACATATCCATCGCAAAGACCGAAGTGGGAAAATTTATTAGGGGTTGGATTTCAATTAGGCACAGTCTGCCATTTCCTTTTTATTTTACGTTTATTTTTTTAATAACTCAGCATCATCTCATCTGGCATAGCAGTGTGCTTTCATACTTGGCTAGAAAATAGCCATAGCAATAGGATAGCATCGTTTGGTTTTAAAAACTAAAAAACACACAAAAACACAAAAAAAGTAAAAAAAAAATTAAAGTTATAACTTTCATTTTCAAAATGTTTAACCCGAGGGCTAGGGGTAGAGGACGAGGGCGGGGACGTGGGCGTCCAACTACTGCAGGGGTCAGAGGCCGTGGTCCTGGGCGGGGTGAGACACCACCTGCTGATGAGGGAGCAGGGGAACGTCGCAGAGCTACACTCCCTAGGTTCATGTCTCAAGTTACTGGGACTCGTGGTAGAGCACTGTTGAGGCCAGAACAGTGCGAACAGGTGATGTCGTGGATTGCCGTCAATGCTTCGAGCAATTTGTCCACCAGTCAGTCTTCCACGCAGTCCACCCATGTCACCGAAATCGGCACTTCTCCAGCTCCTGCACCTCAGCCTCCTCCCCCCCAGTCTGCCCCCTCCCAGGAAAATTTGGCATTTGAACCGGCATACTCTGAGGAACTGTTTTCTGGACCCTTCCCACAGTCACAAACCACTTGTCCGGTTGCTGCTGAGCAATTTTCCGATGCCCAGGTTTTCCACCAGTCGCAGTCTGTGGGTGATGATGACCTTCTTGACGTAGTGGAAGAAGTGTGTAAAGAGGTGTCCGACGATGAGGAGACACGGTTGTCAGACAGTGGTGAAGTTGTTGTCAGGGCAGGAAGTCCGAGGGGGGAGCAGACTGAGGGATCGGAGGATGATGAGGTGACAGACCCAAGCTGGGTTGAGAGGCCGGGTGAACACAGTGCTTCTGAGACGGAGGAGAGTCCTCGACCAGAACAGGTTGGAAGAGGCAGTGGTGGGGCCAGACGGAGAGGCAGGGCCAGAGCAGGTGCATCAGCGCCAAATGTGTCATGTAGTGAAGCTCCCGTGGCGAGGGCTCCCGCGGCGAGGGCTAGATTTTCAGAAGTCTGGAGGTTCTTTAAGGAAACACCGGATGACCGACGGACTGTGGTGTGCAACCTTTGCCAAACCAGGATCAGCAGGGGTTCCACCACTACTAGCTTAACTACCACCAGTATGCGCAGGCATATGAATGCTAAACACCCCACTCAGTGGCACCAAGCCCGTTCACCTCCGGCCGTGCACACCACTGCTCCTTCCCCTGTGTCAGCTGATAGTCAGCCCCCTGCCCAGGACCCTGCCACAAAAACTCCATCGTCGCCTCCACGATCCTCCACAGCATCCACCAGCGTTCAGCTCTCCATACCCCAGACGCTGGAGCGGAAACGGAAATATAGTGCAACCCACCCGCACGCCCAAGCCCTTAATGTCCACATCTCCAGATTGCTTAGCCTGGAGATGCTGCCATATAGGCTAGTAGAGACCGAGGCCTTTCGCAACCTCATGGCGGCGACCGCCCCTCGGTATTCGGTCCCCAGCCGCCACTACTTTTCCCGATGTGCCGTCCCAGCCCTGCACCAGCACGTGTCAGACAACATCATCCCTGACCAACGCCGTTTCTGACAAGGTCCACCTGACCACGGACACGTGGACGAGTGCTGCCGGGCAGGGTCACTATATATCGCTGACGGCACATTGGGTTAACTTGGTGGAGGCTGGGACCGAGTCTGACCCTGCGGCTGGTCATATACTACCGACGCCAAGGATTGCGGGGCCTACCTCGGTCCAGGTCTTTCAGGCCTACTATGCCTCCTCCTCCTCCCACCCCTCCTCCACCTCCTCCTCCGAACTACCATCCGTGGGCATGGCGCCATCAGTCACTAGCTCTAGGCACAGCAGCAGTGCCGTCGCTAAGCGACAGCAGGCGGTGCTCAAAATGCTGAGCCTAGGCGATAAAAGGCACACTGCCCAAGAACTATTACAGGGCATCACGGCGCAGACTGATCTGTGGCTGGCACCGCTGAACCTGAAGCCAGGCATGGTTGTGTGTGACAACGGCCAAAACCTGGTGGCGGCTCTGCAACTCGGCAGACTGACACATGTGCCATGCCTGGCCCATGTGTTAAATCTGATAGTTCAGCGTTTCCTCAAGACATACCCCAATCTGTCTGATTTGCTCACGAAGGTGCGCCGCATCTGTGCGCATTTCAGGAAGTCCAGCACAGATGCTGCCACTCTCAGGGCAGCGCAGCGCCGCCTCCAACTGCCCGCTCACCAACTGTTGTGCGACGTGCCCACGAGGTGGAATTCAACATTAACCATGTTATCCAGAGTTTACCAGCAGCGCAGAGCGATTGTAGACTGCTAGATGTCAACTTCCACCAGAACTGGTAGTCAGGTCAGTCAGCTTCCTCAAGTCTACAATGAGGAGTGGAAGTGGATGTCTGATATCTGTCAGGTGCTGAGTAACTTTGAGGAGTCAACACAGATGGTCAGTGGCGATGCCGCCATCATCAGCCTCACCATCCCGCTGCTTGGCCTGTTGAAAAACTCTCTGATCAGCATGAAGTCGGAAGCTTTGCGCTCGTCACAAGAGACGGGGGAAGAAGATTCCCTTGTTGATAGCCAAAGCACCCTTAGGTCTGTTTCTCAGCGCATATCGGAGGAGGTGGAGGAGGATGAGGAGGAAGAGGAGGAGAATGTTGGCGAGACACAAGAGGGGACTATTGTTCAGTCCTTCACTGTTCAGCGTGTATGGGCAGAAGAAGAGGAATTGGAGGAGTTGGAGGAGGAGGAAATGGACAGTCAGGCCAGTGAGGGGAGTGAATTATTACGCGTTGGTACTCTGGCGCATATGGCAGATTTCATGCTAGGCTGCCTATCCCGTGACCCTCGCGTTCAAAGAATTTATTCCAGCACCGATTACTGGGTATTCACTCTCCTGGACCCACGGTACAAGCAAAATCTTTCCACTCTCATCCCTGGAGAGGAAAGGAGTGTGAGAATGCATGAATACCAGCAGGCCCTGGTGCACAAGCTGAAACACTATTTCCCTTCTGACAGCGCTAGCGGCAGAGTGCGTAGTTCTGCGGGACAAGTAGCGAGGGAGAGTAGGCGAGCAGGCAGCTTGTCCAGCACTGGCAAGGGTACGCTTTACAAGGCTTTTGCCAGCTTTATGTCACCCCAGCAAGACACTGTCACCTGTCCCCAGTCTCGGCAGAGTAGGGCTGATCTTTACAGAAAGATGGTGAGGGAGTACGTAGCTGACCATACCATCGTCCTAAATGATCACACAGCTCCCTACAACTACTGGGTTTCAAAGCTGGACATGTGGCACGAACTGGCGCTGTACGCCTTGGAGGTTCTTGCCTGCCCTGCCGCTAGCGTGTTGTCTGAGTGGGTTTTCAGTGCAGCTGGTGGCATCATCACCGATAAGCGTACACGCCTGTCGACTGACAGCGCTGACAGGCTGACGCTTATTAAGATGAATAAAGCCTGGATTTCTCATAATTTCCAATCTCCACCAGGTGAAGGAAGCTCAACCTGAATAACTTATGCACTCCTCCTCCTCCTCATTTTCCTCCTTCTCCTCCTCTTTGTACACTAAAGCAGAGGAAACTGGCTATTTTTTGACAGGGCCCACTGGCTCTAGCTATAGTACTTTATGCATTTAATTTTTCTGGAGGGCCACCTACCCGGTCCTCTGTTTTAAACAATTTTTGGGAGTGCCACATACAGGCACTCAATCTATTCAATTTTTCTGGAGGGCTACCTACCTGCTCCTCTGGTTTGAAAACTTTTTTGGACTGCCACATACAGGCACTCAATCTATTCCATTTTTCTGGAGGGCCACCTACCTGCTCCTCTGGTTTGAAAACTTTTTTGGACTGCCACATACAGGCACTCAATCTATTCCATTTTTCTGGAGGGCCACCTACCTGCTCCTCTGGTTTGAAAACTTTTTTGGACTGCCACATACAGGCACTATCCAAATTAAATTGTCTCCATAGCAGCCTCCACACGTTGTCTCCATTGCTACCTCCAAAAGTCGTCCATATAGCTGCCTCCATACATCGTCCCCTTATCAAACAAGGTGTGTCAGGCAGAAATTTGGGTTGTTTTCATGGATTCCACATCAAAGTTGTTAACTTTGTCGCCACCCTGCTGTGTTATCCACAAAATATACTGGCAAACTTTTACCATTTACGGATATTATTTCAGCGCTTCTTGCGCATCTGTTTACATTCCCCTCACCCGCCATATCCCAAACTTATAAGAACGCTACTACACTTAACTTGGTGCAGGCTGGGACCGAGTCTGACCCTGCGACTGGTCATATACTGCCGACGCAGAGGATTGCGGGGCCTACCTCGGTCCAGGTCTCAAAGGCCTACTATACCTCCTCCTCCTCCCACCCCTCCTCCACCTCCTCCTCCTCCGAATTACCATCCGTGGGCATGGCGCAATCAGTCGGTAGCTCTAGGCACAGCAGCAGTGCCGTCGCTAAGCGACAGCAGGCGGTGCTCAAACTGCTGAGCCTAGGCGATAAAAGGCACACCGCCCAAGAGCTATTACAGGGCATTCCACATCAAACTTGTTAACTTTGTCGCCACCCTGCTGTGTAATCCACAAAATATACTGGCAAACTTTTATCATTTACCAATATTATTTCAGCGCTTCTTGCGCATCTGTTTACATTCCCCTCACCCGCCATATCCTAAACTTATAAGAACGCTACTACACTTGATCTTATACAAAAGGTTCTTAGAAGTGCTGTTTGGGGAGTAGCCTAGAGACGGGCTTGGATTGGCGAAAGCTCGCCTGGCAGCGGAGCGCCAGCTCCATGCCAAGATCCAACTAACATAGTTTTAACTGCAGCACCTTTAATCTACTACTAGTTCACTGCCTCCATACATGGTCCCCTTATCAAACGAGCTGTGTCAGGCAGAATTTTGGGTTGTTTTCATGGCTTCCACATCAAACTTGTTAACTTTGTCGCCACCCTGCTGTGTAATCCACAAAATATACTGGCAAACTTTTATCATGTACCGATATTATTTGAGCGCTTCTTGCTCACCTCCTTTGGTTCCTCTCTGCCACCCATTGGTTTGAAGCCTGAGTCCATTTAGGGTATGTCGCCATGCCACTCTCTAGCCTGCCGCTGCTGCCGCTGCCTCTGCATGCCGTCCCCTATAGTGTCAGGGTCAATTATTGGATGTTTTAGATGCTATCTAGCTTCATTCTGTCACTCTGTCATGGCCATGCTGTTGCCCATAATTTTGGCATAATGGTGCATTTAAGCAGCCTCAGAGGCATCCATGCATGCTGCCCCTGCTGTTTCCTGTCCATTTCCGTGGTGTTTCCATCCTTTTCTGAGGTTCCCAGGTGTTTGGCCAAGCTTCCCTGTGCAGAGCCTTGGTCCCCTTGAAAAATGCTCGAGTCTCCCATTGACTTCAATGGGGCTCGTTATTCGAGACGAGCACTCGAGCATCGGGAAAAGTTCGTCTCGAATAACGAGTACCCGAGCATTTTAGTGCTCGCTCATCGCTAATCTCTACACATAATAATAAGACTACTACTTCTACTGCTACTTTTTGAATGAATATCCCTACCTGTAGGCAATTTTAAGCACACATGGCAGAGATACAATTCTACATAACAAGCTGAAGATGAGCAGAGCGGGCACTGTCATCACAGACATAAGTTTTCAGAATGCAGAATGGCAGTGTGGAGGCAAAGGAAGCTTCATAACTACTACTACTAATAATAGATAAGTAATTATTATTAAAATATGCATCTACATAGAACATTACTAAATTACAGGTTTAGTCATATGAATTACCAGCTATGACTAGTATCAAGAAAATGACAAAAAAACATCTCACAACCAATAAGAATCACACATCTTACAGAGGATGAAATACATTTTTCAATAAGCAGCTACACTCTAGTGCTACAGTTGGATCTCTTTAGAAATGTAACCATTGATTCCATGTAACTTTTTGGTTATGAAAGTCTATAAATGAAATCAAAGGTGAAATCATAGATATTAGTGTATTCAGTATGTACAGCCACAACCATGGCACAAGGTATACTGTATTTTTGTGTTCTTTTTATGTGGTCTCTATACAGCTTTAAAGGCTAATGCTATAATAAAGAAATACAAATGTTAATTGTATCCCAATTCCCTGGAAATATTACTAATGAAGAACCTGATTAATAATTGACTTTAGAAACGTTTTGAGCACTTGAGATAAAGTAGGTTCAAGGTGTATGTCCCACGGTTGCCCTAATGGCTTCTCATGGTTAGTATACATTCCTGTGGTTCATCACATAGCCCCTAGTTCTGTTAGACCTCACCACATCAAATAAATCTGTCTGTTCCACTTTGTCAATCCTTTGAGGATTTTAAAGGCTGTTACATCTTTGTGCAGTTTCTCAGCTCCAGGCTAAGGATATCAAGCATAACTAATCTGCTTGTAGCTTTTGCTTAACAATCTACTCTGTCATTTTACTTTGTCATTTTCTATTCCCTGTTCAAAAGAAAAAACTAATTAATTGAATTGACACCCCTGGTATGGAAAAATACCTTTTTTTCTTAATTTAAATAAATATTGCTCTAAAAGTGATGATTAGGAGTTGTTAAATATCTACAAAGGAATGTTTTAATGTATAAAGCACAGCTTGCCATGAGAGACAATATGTAGTTGATTGTAATAAAACTGCAAGTTCTGTAAAGATTGAATGAGGATCATTCTTTTGTAATTTTACTAATTCATATTGAAAATATGTATGCAACTATTCAATGCTGTTTAACCAACTATTATTTTAAGTTTGGTTCTGATCACTTTTATGTTATATCATATGTTCACAATGGAGCCACAACTGCTATAGCCAGATCCTTTTTGCAATTAAATGTAATATATTTAATGATTTATTAAAGAACTGGGGGTTCTGCGACGATTATGTTATGGTAAGAATAACGCTGAGAATGCATGGTGGACTTTTGTAGTATAAGACATAGATGATATCTTATAATTAATCTGTCATGGGATTTTTGGTGCCCTCATCACAAGATCACAATGAAAATACTTGAGCACATATTTATTTTTTTGTAAATGTAATATTATTTGAAGGGTAAAAGGAAGATTGCTACACGATTGACTGGACTCATAGAAGAGGCAGGAAGAGTCCTGCTTACAATGCCCACATACAGTAGTTGACCACCCTTTTTATATAAAAGTACTGTATATACACAGAAGACCTAAAACTTGTGATCAGAGCTGTACTGCGATAAGACCCAGAAGATCTGATTCATCCATGCACATGTCCACTAAGTCTATAGAGCGCTATGCAGCGAATAAAGGAGAAGGCAGAAGCAGTAATAAACCACTTCTGCCTTCTTCCGAGGATCTCTGACTGTGTCTGAAAACTGGAGATCTGTTACAGCTCCAGCGATTAGTGCTAGAGTAGGAGAAACTGCAACGACATTGAAAGATGTGACTATAGACATGGATATAGAACCTGTACTGGATCCAGGATCCAGTTAAGCAGAACTTTCATGGTCCTGTTAGAAATGTTTTGCTCAAAACATATTCCAATCCAAACATATTCCAAACCATATCAAACTATTAAAAACACTGTGGGGCACATGTATCATAAGTCTGGCTCTGTTTTTAGGGAATTTTCATGGTTTTTATGCTGGTCTCTTTCATGTATCTTAGTGTTTTTTCCTTATTGGTACATGTGGCATTTGGTCTTTTGTGCATTTGGGACTTTAGTGAATTTGCGACTTTAGTAATTTTGAAGCTAAAGTTTAGAAAAGTCTCAATCAGTTCCAAGTTAATTTCCAGCCTGTCCAGGGGCAGCCGGGACAAAATTTGCAACTTTTTTGGAACTTTTTTTTAAAAAAGTTGCAGCTTTCCTCATCTGGATTTAGGTGACAACTCATGGAACACTTCAGGAAAGTAGACAATGTTGAACTTTGAAAGGAGACTGTTTTAGCGGCAAATATGGATAAAACTTAAAGCATTAACTGTCATTTCAGATGATTTTTGTGTAGGAGGGAAATGTAGTGAACATTTTTCAAATTTAGTTCATTAAAAAATTCTCCTTTGTAAAGATAGAAACTGCATAGTGCCCCTTAGTTACAATGTTACTTCTACATAGTGTGGGTCATTTACTAAGGGCCCGATTCGCAGTTTCCCGACGTGTTACCCGAATATTTCCGATTTGCGCCAATTTCCCCTAAATTGCCACGGGATTTTGGCGTACGTTATCGGATTGTGGCGCATCAGCGCTGGCATGCACGTGACGGAAATCGGGGGGCATGGCCAAACGAAAACCCGATGGATTCGGGAAAATCGCCGCATTTAAAAAAAAAAAAAAAGTGTCGCGGAGCTTGCACTTACCTTCACTAGGAATAGGCCGGTGACCTTGAGTGCGTTCCGATGCTTTTCAGTGCAGCAGCGCCACCTGGTGGACGTCGGAGGAACTACCTTAATGAATCCCGGCCGGACCCGAATCCAACACAGAGAACGCACCGCTGGATCGCGAATGGACCGGGTAAGTAAATCTGCCCCTATATTTCAAATCTGTCTACAGGATTGAAGATGGGTCTCTCTCCTGTATGTTACACAGCTTTGAGTGTTAACCCTTTCTGCTCTCTCCCTGGCTGTAGTATGCTATGAACTGCTGATCAAGCTGAAAGTGAAGGGGTTACTCTTAATTACCAGAGTTGTTTAACCAAACATAGGGAGATTAGATGTGAGGTTATGTAGCCTCAGTAGACACGCACTATGCAGGCTGGAATACGCATCTCTATGGGAGTAAGTAAATTATTATTTGTTTTTTTCAAACTACAAAGAATTTGTTAATGAAGTAAATTAGAAAAATGTTTACCAATACAAACCATATTACAAATTATTTTGAATGATGGTTACGCTTTAGGTAATGAGGCATATAAAAGTAAAACTGCACCACCCTTGTCAACAAATGGTTCTTTCCTCCAGGACATGGTTCTTGTTACAATGAAATTGGTATCTGACAACTGGTGGTAGGATGAGCTGTGCTGTTGTCTGTATGGACAAATAAATTTGGGATCCACATAGTACTTTACTTACTTTATTCCAGAATACCCACTTGTAGGATCTATAGGCAAAATTCAGTATTTAGCATTTTTGTTCTTTTGCAGTTTTCATTCTAGAATTTGTAACTGTGTAACTAAATAACTCATTACTAATCTATAGATTTATTATAGCTCATTATTTGTTCCATGTCTGCCTTCTTTTAGATATTCTACCGCAATGTTTTTAGACATTTATAATGCTCCTAATAGAGTTTGTCTTTAATTATTGAATTCTCTTTAGGTGTATGAATAATTTAGAAGCTATGACAGATATTCCGTAATTAGCTATATGTCACTGTAGACAGGTCTGCATGAAGTAAGAATTGTTATTAGCTAATTTCATAAATTTGATGCAGCTCAGGGAGACAGAGTAAAAGGGTTATTTAGTGCACCTGTAGTCACATTAATTAGCACAATGATATACAGTACTGTATATGCTTAACAATGCATCCAAATAAGGAAGATGATCATAATTTTATACAAGTTTGTCACTGTTAGCCACCGTGAATTAGCTTTCAGTGTATTGCAGGGTTGCAGTAAATGGAGCCTAAATGTGCTAATAAGTGGTGCTCATGCTTCACAGGTTCATAACTGCTAAAGTCAGAGACAGTAAAATATTATACTAATTTTCTATAACAAATATTTAGATTTACATTGACTTGTGACTAATTTATTGAAAAAAAAATGTAGGTAACAAGCCTTATTGTAAATAAACAAATAGAGCTAAATAAAATAATTGCTTGTCTGTCAAATACAACTTAATCTTTACCTTCCGTTATCCTTGATTACGAAGACTAAGTGTGCAACCACTTATACTGACTGTGTAGTAGCTATAGGGACGATAAAGGTTACAGTGCACAGGCCCCACGTGCCACTTAAGCACTTAGGACTCCTTCCTCATGTGAGTCCCCTTCAAAGCCAATAATAATAAAACCTGATGAATACAGTAAAGCAAATAATGAATTGATTACTGGCAGATGTAAGTTTGCCCACTAACAAAGACATGAATAGTCTATCATTTTAAGGGTAGTTTAAATTTTGAGAGATAGAATATAAAAAAAATCCATCTTTCTAAGGATGTTAGGGACAAGATCATAGACTTGCACAAGGCTGGAATGGGCTCCAAAACCACAAGTAAAATCCGTAGTGCGAAGGGGACAACTGTATAATAGTAAAAAATGGAATAAATACAAAATGTCAATCTTACCTCATGGGGTACCCTTGATCATGATGAAGCTAAGTGGTCAGGGGAAAACAACATGGGGGAACTTGGTAACAACTTCAAGGCAGCTGGGACCACAGTCACCAAGAAATCCATTGGTAACACCGTAATGGTTTAAAATCCTACAGTGCCTGAAAGTTCCCCCTGCTCAAAAAGGCACATGTGCAGGCCTGTCTGAAGTTTGCCAATGAACACCTACACTCACTGGCCACTTTATTAGGTACACCTGTCCAACTGCTCATTAACACTTAATTTCTAATTAGCCAATCACATGGCGGCAACTCAGTGCATGTAGGCATGTAGACATGTTCAAGACAATCTCCTGCAGTTCAAACCGAGCATCAGTATGGGGAAGAAAGGTGATTTGAGTGCCTTTGAACGTGGCATGGTTGTTGGTGCCAGAAGGGCTGGTCTGAGTATTTCAGAAACTGCTGATCTACTGGGATTTTCAAGCACAACCATCTCTAGGGTTTACAGAGAATGGTCTGAAAAAGAAAAAACATCCAGTGAGCGGCAGTTCTGTGGGCGGAAATGCCTTGTTGATGCCAGAGGTCAGAGGAGAATGGGCAGACTGGTTCGAGCTGATAGAAAGGCAACAGTGACTCAAATCGCCACCCGTTACAACCAAGGTAGGCAGAAGAGCATCTCTGAACGCACAGTACATCGAACTTTGAGGCAGATGGGCTACAGCAACAGAAGACCACACCGGGTGCCACTCCTTTCAGCTAAGAACAGGAAACTGAGGCTACAATTTGCACAAGCTCATTGAAATTGGACAGTAGAAGATTGGAAAAACGTTGCCTGGTCTGATGAGTCTCGATTTCTGCTGCGACATTCGGATGGTAGGGTCAGAATTTGGCATCAACAACATGAAAGCATGGATCCATCCTGCCTTGTATCAACGGTTCAGGCTGGTGGTGGTGTGGGGAATATTTTCTTGGCAATCTTTGGGCCCCTGGGCATTGTTGCAACGCCACAGCCTACCTGAGTATTGTTGCTGACCATGTCCATCCCTTTATGACCACAATGTACCCAACATCTGATGGCTACTTCAGTAGGATAATGCGCCATGTCATAAAGCTGGAATCATCTCAGACTGGTTTCTTGAACATGACAATGAGTTCACTGTACTCAAATGGCCTCCACAGTCACCTGATCTCAATCCAATAGAGCATCTTTGGGATGTGGTGGAACGGGAAATTCACATCATGGATGTGCAGCCGACAAATCTGCGGCAACTGTGTGATGCCATCATGTCAATATGGACCAAAATCTCTGAGGAATGCTTCCAGCACCTTGTTGAATCTATGCCACGAAGAATTGAGGCAGTTCTGAAGGCAAAAGGGGGTCCAACCCGTTACTAGCACGGTGTACCTAATAAAGTGGCCGGTGAGTGTATATGATTATGTGAGTGATTTGGAGAGGATACTGTGGTCAGATGAGACAAATTTATTTCTTTTTACTTATATTATATGATATTATATTATTTTATTATTAATGTACATCATTTTTATTTTGATGTTCCTAGATCTAGGATGGTTAATTTTTAATATTTATGTGCTCTGTATCCTTGTTATGATGACATCCCCATAGACCAGTGATTTTCAACCAGTGTGCCGCGACACATGGTCGGGTGTGCCGCGGGGAAAGTTCCTTAAACTATGGTGCCCCCTGTGTTTTGTTTCCTGGCAATGCGCAGCCACGGCTTCTTACAATGTAGGAGACTTGTACAATAACACATGCGCAAGCTTTGAACCTCGCGCAACAAAATGACGTCCCCGAGGCCGGCGCATCACCCTGAGAGGTGGAGAAACTCTCGCATTTGCCCACCGCCAAGGTAATGCCCACTAATAATGCTGCCTATATGAGCTTTTGCCTGAATATATGAACTGTTGGCAGAATACTCAGCATATGAGCTGGTACTTTTAGTACTCCAGCAGTATACTGCATATAACAATGAGAAATGTAAAATGAGAAATATTATAGTCATGAGGCTGGAGTACTACAAGTACCAGCTCATATGCTGAGTATATGAACTGGCACTTGTACTCTGGCCTCATGACCATAGTACTTCTCATTGTACCCCTTTATTTTGCAGTATATGAGCCACATAATAATCAGCACCATATACTAAAAACAGGGAGAAACTGAGAACTGTTGAGGAAGAGCTTTGTGTGTGTCTTTCCACCATTCCTGCCAGGATATCCCTTTTGTGTTTATCGAAACAGGCCCAGGTTTCACAATGTGAGTAAAATAAATTAAGAATCTATATTATTAACTATATAATACACAAAAATTGAAACAAACCAACACTAGGGAGGAAAAATGTAGTATGTGGTCATGCAATAGAACCTGTCCTTCTCCCTACATGGTGTGATACCATATAACTGGTTGGAGAGACAAATACAAAACCTATTGTTCTTCCTCTCAAAAGAGTGGAAGGAAAAATCCAACACTATGACACAATTAGAAACAAAAAAAGTGATAATAGTGAGATATATTTTATTTGAGTCAAAACACAGATATCAACTGACAAACACTGGTTAAAAATGATTCTACCCCAAGGGGGGACACAAGATGAAGTTGCGCTCCAAACAACAAAATCATCAGGAAAATTGAATGTGAGTTAAAGACACTAGGGGCCTTAATCTAGTATGAAATGGGAGGTATAGAACACTTGTTGATTAAATAAAGCTTAATAGTGAGCAAAGATGCCTAAACATACGTAATTCATGAGTACAATGTACCTTACCCATATTAAGGATGATCGTTGTCCGGAGTGGCGTTGTCACAGGTCAAACTTGCAAAATCAGCCAGGGATCAAATAATTATTTCATTCACTGTATATGTATTGTGAGATAGTAAAGGGGAAAGTCATTTAAGGCAGACATATTACCCTAGGTTTCTGTCTATGTCGTGGGCTCCAGGGAAGTTGTTGTGCTTAATGGAAAGCGGAGACTTTCCGAGTCTGGCTTTTATTAAAAAGCTGGAATAATGGGGCCCTGGAGCTGGATTGAGAAAAAAATATATGCATATCAAATGTAACGACTGGAGCAAATTAATCAAACAAATTAAAGTAAAAAAAATACAAAATAAAGTAACAGGCTTCCTCAGGGGATGTCATGTAAAAAGGTGTAAAAGTCGCATTTCGGACATTTGGGCACCATTTCTCATTTCCCAGGTCACCGCAGGTTATAACCATTTTTTATATTTTGATAGATTGCGTATTTTGGGACGCAGCGATTCCTAATGTGTTTGTGATATTTACTGTTTATTATGTTTGAAATCAGGTCTAGGGAAAGGGGGGTGATTTGATTTTTTTAATATTTTATTAATTTTTTAAACTTTTTCACGAAAAAAATTATTTATTAATTTTTTAAACTTTTTCACAAAAATTTTTTTTTCACAATTTCTTAGACCTTCTAGGGTACATTAACCCTAGATAGTCAGTTCGTTTCTACCATATACTGCTATAGTACTGTATTGCAGCATATGGAGTTTTTGCATATCATTCATTACAATGAGCTACTGGCGAAGACCCAAGGCTATCATGGCAACCGATCGTCACCTCCCTTCGGGGGAGTGACAATCGGAGGGAACATGGCGCTGCCACGTTTTAAGTGCCACCGGCGACTTTGTCGGTGGCAAAGCAGAGGTTAACACCCGCGATCGCTGCAAGTACCGACCGTGGGTGAAAGCAATGGGTCTTTGCTGCGATATGCAGCAAAGCCCATCTGTGTATGAAGAGGGCTCAGCCCGTGATCCTTCTTCATACAAACTTCAAAGCTCTGGGTTAATTCTTATTTGATTAATTTGTCTCTACATATGATATATATTATACTTACTAACCCTGGTTATTTAGGTATACATACATGCATTTACTTGTTAAAACCATGTCCGCTTTTGGGGAGTATTTTGGTTTTTACCCAGTATGGGTTTTTAAATGTTTAAACTATTTTACCCTATTGCATCTGTTTCTTCTTGCTTATATCCTGGATTGTAGTGTTTTGGATGTGGGAATAACTATATAAGTTCTATCTAATCAAGTACGGTTTGTAATACTTACTAGGGGACGAAATATATAATATATTTCCCTAATGAATTAATTATTTATATAATAAATTGAGGCACCTATATATAAAATCACATGGAGAGCACAATATGTCATAAAATTTAGCGGGCATACATAATTCATTGGAAGGTACAATATATATTTCATTAAGATGTGTAGTGTATTTTATTTATTCAGTTGAAACTTATATTCAGAAGGCATAGAATATATTATCGCGTGGAAAGCAGAACTTCTCAACACGAGTAAGTACCTGGTTAGACAGATGTAACAAGTCCCCAAACACGGTTCCAACGGCGGTGCTCCAGCCACAAGGTATAGTCCAATGTGCATCCAAATAAACAAAAACATAAAGAGTTGGCACTCACTGATGCGTGGGAACAGCACCTTTATTAGAGAAATTGTGCAATTCAGGGTTAGAGCCGGGCCTCGCGATAGGGCCCTTTGGAGCCACCTAGCACATTCTCAAGTCGTTGCTGCACCATTTCTCGAATAAAGGATCCATTGGTGAGTGCCGCCTCTTTATGTTTTTGTTTATTCGGATAGAATATATTATGACATATTTGTATTCCCATTCAATTATGAATCACATTGTATTCTTGATATTTCTGGGGGTACAGCAGGGTTTGTAGTGTGAGGTATACAAATTTATATAGCACAGTGTGAGATATAGTTGCCATCCAGAGGACATAATACTTTAAGTGGGTGGGGTTTTTTTTGTTTTATTTTTATATATAAGAGTAGAGTGTGGAGATGTGCTGCAAGGAACCAAAGACACCAGAGTGTCAAATTGTGCACAGGGAATTCATGGCTGAAAAAGTTGCATTACAGTTTAATTCCTGCACCAGGGCCCATGAGCCATTAGCTACATTTAAGTCTTGTGAATTTTACAGTGAATGATATTTGCAATTAAATTCATAAATAAATTACTGGGGATTGGTGACTTTTAGGGTAAAGAAGACTTTGAAGCTGTTGTAAAACACTTCTTAAATACCTGTGCAAGAAGTTTCCACTAAAAAGAATGTGCAAAGTCCAACAGGAAACTGGTGCACGGCCCTTAGTAAATGTGCCCCATTGAAGTACAACTGATTATTTCAGTGATACTAAAAAGCCAAGCATTTTCCTGAGCCTAACAATATGATATCACTGAAGCTATATCCTGTATTATAAAAGTATTGCAGTGCATTGTGCAAGTGTGCCAATGTTCAAAAAAAGGCTAAGAAAGTTTTTAGAAATTTTACAAAATTACAAGTATTACAAATTTTAAACACTCCCTTTCCTTTTGAATGTATAAAAAATTACGTCGGTGAAAAACATGTAATTGGTAATAATGTGCCTGGAAATTTTAAAAAGTGAATCATACTTTTTTTCCACAAATTGCCAGAACTGATGTGTTTGTTGTTACCTTGCCTCTCAAACAAAAAATATAGAAACTTTATTTTCAAAATTTCAAATAAGAAGCCCTCACAAAGCTTTGCCTCTATAACAATTAAAATGTATAGAATTTGTAAAATATTAATTAACAATATCTACATAATACTATTAAACTAAACAATATATGTAGCATACCGTATATATACTCGTGTATAAGCCGACAAAAAATGTGCTGAAAAACCTTACTTCAAGTAAATTTTTTTAAAAAACGTATTACTCACCCTCCGGTGCCCTGATTCCCAGCGGCGGCTCCTGATCCCCAGCGGCTGCTCCCGATATTACGTTTTTTTAATGTGCTTAACATACAGTGGGCTGGCTGTATACTATGTGGGGCTGGCTGGCTGTATTCTATATGGGGCTGGCTGCATACTACGTGGGGCTGTCTGTATACCACATGGGGCTGGCTGTCTGTATACTACACCCTCGGCTTATACTCGAGTCAATAGGTTTTACCAGGTTTTGGTGGTAAAATTAGGGATCTCAGCTTATACTCAGGTCAGCTTATACTCGAGTATTTACAGTATACAATTTTTGACCTTACAGTGAACAATGGCAGAATTGTGTTTTTCCCATCTCACTCTGTAATACATTATATGGAACATTGGATGGACTTTTTAAAAATACTTAAAACTCTCTCTGCAAAAGAAAAAAACCTCAAAGCCATGGTATTTAGGAAAATTTGAAACAAAACAAAAAACAACAGAAAAAAAAGTTACCTATGTTTTGAAGGGGTTGTCCAGAGAGCAAAGAAGTATTTTGTACATGATGTTTCTTTGTTGTTTTTTGTAATATATTATGATTAAAAATTTCTGGCTACCATTATGTTGTCTTAACAAAACTTCTTTATTACTGTACTTATATACTTCTACAGACAACACTGGAGAAATCCCTACTTAGTACTTCCAGTGACCGGAGATGACTATATCTACTCCATTAGGTTTAGCATCACCATATCTCCCCCTCCAACTACATGTCATCCCTGTGGAGTTTACCACACAGACATTTTAATGTTCTTCATCATCTCTAACTCTTGATCCCCTAACAATGTTATCCTGCTGACACCCCTAGCACTATCCCTCAAATACTAGAAGGCTACGTTAACATGTAGCAGTTGCCTTACATTTAAACAATGCAACCAGCGGCTGCGCGTTACTGATTATATGCATTTCTATGGAAATGCATATGCGATCGGGCTGAGCACTGCTCACAGGGGTTTGCCTTGCATTTCTTAACATGTGAATGCAGCCTTGTAGAGCTACACAGAAAGTCGTCCTGAACTTACTAGTAACACAAATATAATGCTTCCCAGAATAACATGTGGAAAAATCCATAAAAGCCAAAATGGGTTATGTCACAGCACCCTGTTATGCCCCCCTCCACAGCCCCCAAAAATGTGTCCACAAGCCCCTCAATGTGCCTCCTCCTCAAAGGCCATAATAAAAAAAATTGTAGTCACCTCAGTCTTTCCTTCCTCTTCTTGCCGTGTACTGTTAAATGGGGTCGCGGTGATGTCATCACCTCCTATCTCCTGCTCTTAGTACAGTACTCAGTTGCCTGAAGCAGGAGATGCTGGGTGATGACATCTGTGTCTTCCGCTCACTGTAGTGTAGAACAGAGCTGATAGCTCCATTATCCACTACAGAACTCATTGCTATCTACACCCTGAAGGTGCAGATAATGATAAGAATGGGGAGAAATGCCCAGACAGTGGAACAAGAGTCCTGCTGATCCAGGACACGGGCCCCGGATGTTTTGAACTAGCGACCCCCCCCCATGATTGAGGCACAACATTTTGTGTAAGGATGTTATGAAATAAAAAATTTTTTTCGAATAACTTTTTTTTACAGGCATTGCTAATGAAATGATAACAGTATATTAATTTCTCGCTGCGTTTAGTAGGGAGTGTGACTATTCTAATGGGAAAATATTAAAGGAATATGGCTGAGAACACTGCCCAGAAGACTCTCCAGAAGACATTGCATGCTGATGTCTCAACACAGATAAGAGTGGAAGCCATCTAATCTGTGTTGGGGAAACTATAAAATTAATGAAGGATCTAAGAATTGCTATTTGCAAAATAAACAACCTCCCAAGACTACCTTAAGAGGTTGAAGTTTAACAAAAATAAAAGCTTAAAGGGGTTGTCCGAGTTTTTAAAAAAATATATATATGTGGCCGGGAGCGGGCTGCCTAAAACAATAAAGCTGTACTTACCTTCTGGGGCTTACCTATTCAGCTTCCGGCCGGACCCGATAAACTTCCGGCCCCCATACACAATGCTGTGTATAGGGACGGATAGGCGTACCCGGCCACGGCTGGCCGGAAGCTGAATGCAGCGCTGCTCCGGCAGCCATGTTTGTTTACATGGCGCTGAATACCGGACGGCACCGGAAGGTAAGTACATCTTTATTGTTTTAGGCAGCCCGCTCCCAGCCACATATAGTTTTTTTTTCAAAACTCGGACAACCCCTTTAAATTGTGTTTAGGACCATTCAGATTATCATATTTTGAAATTTTAAACAGTGTTATATAGGTACAACTACTTGTCATACATGCCAGTTTCATGGTTTTCAAAACCCAGAATAATTGGTTTGGGCTATATGTGTAAATCATTTACACAATAGCCGGGGAAAAAAAGAATAAACTATACATCATAGATAAATCTGTGGAATTTTGCCCTTGAGTCACATTTCACTTCCTCTACATAACTGTGTTCTCAGGAAAAACACTGGAGCGTGAAATGAGAAGCTGAAATTGTTTTAAAATTTACAGCTAATTGTGGATATTTTGGGTCATGTGCATACCTCAGTTTTATTATTGTACCAGACTATGCTTAGTTGGGTAAGGTTTAGTCAGCAATGTGTATAAGAAAGAGCCTCTATGTTTCTTATGCTTTGTGGTTTTTTGACAGGTACAAATAAGATGTTAATGATTTGTTTTATATAGATAATATCAATGAAAACAACTAAATCTGCAGCTTAATAAAGTTGGATCCCCACCAGTAGACAAAGACTGGCTATAAAATAGAACATATTTATTGTGGTTTTTGCTTTTTTTCAAATTAGTTTTTTTCTAAATTAGTTTTTTAAGCAAATTAATGTTATTGTTTGTATTATAAAAAAGTTATACAACTTTCCAATATACTTTCTGTATCAATTCCTCATGGTTTTCTAGATCTGCGCTTGCTGTCATTCTTTAGAAAGCTTCTGCGTCTACTTCCAGTGGACAGAAATCTGACCATGGTCACACAGTTGCACGGCTCGTTATGCCACAGAGAGTAATTAGATGTGGGTGTTATAACGAGCCAGTGTACAGCTAGTTCCAATCCCAATCCTGGTCATCTGTTCCTTTTACTGAAATGATGCTGTTATCAAGGGACAGCAAGATCATGACCGGGCAGAAACTCTCAGCATGGTAGATCTCTGGATTCTCAGGCAAAACAGTACCACCTGAAACTGTCCTAAATATGCCTTACTCAAATCAGTTAATTGCGTATTGTAGACAAAAAACTGACAGAAAAAAAGTCAAGGATATTATCAAATTTGAGGCAGAGGATCTGTTAGAACCCCCTTTTGTAGATTCGGTCAAAAATATGCATGCAGCATTTTTCTAGATTTTACTACTACACAGCATATCTGCACCATATCTGTAACCCATTGGGGGTCATTTATCTTATCTCAGTTTGTTTTGGCTAGTTTTTGAGACATTTGTTACAAATATCGCAAAAATTTCGCACAAATGTCTCAAGTCACTTCTTTCCATTTTCGAAATTTTCCTTAAGTATGGTTTAAGACAATCAGAAATGAAATATGTCATTTGCGACATTTAGCACAACTGGAATAGAAGATAAATATGTTTTACTGAAGAATAAAAAATGTTCATTGGACACTTAAAAATGTCCCCAAAAAGGCGCTAAAATTGCAATGCGCCAAAATGTCTCAAAAAGGACAGAAAAATCAGGAAGAAAAATAAAGATAAATTACCATCAATGAGTCAAATGAGTCCATATGGGAGCATTTTTGTACATCAGATGATAAATTCATCCCATCAGAATTTCAGGTTTAAGGTCCCTCTAATGGAACATAAAAAATTGTAATCTTAATAAAGATGTGAATGTAGTCAAATAAAGATTTGTGACAAGGATACAGCTTAAGTTCAAATGGACAGCAACATACTATTTCTGAATAGCTGACTAAACCATTTACTTCACAATAGATTTGGGAACTGTTTGTTGTTACTTTTATTGCCGTTGACATAACTTTGCTTACAACCTCCTGACCCTTGCTTCACTGACACTTTTTTCAGATATCACTGTCTTCATTGAAGTTCAAGGATTACTAAAGGGTTTTTGACAATAAACATGTCCTGTTTTATGCTATTACATTTTACTGGATTTATCTGCTCCAGCAATGGTGCCCATTGTAGTGTCATTAACAGCACTGCTATGAACTACTCCATACTGAGTACTATACTTTCCTTCCTTGTTAGGGTTATGCCATATTGCCTGGTAAATGGGGTGGACCACTGGTGTCTTCAAAGTCTCAGTTTGGGGCTCTAATATGATGCATTCCTATACCTATGGCCTGTTCTGTTTATGGACTGTTGCCTAATCGCTTTATTTTTTTGACTACCTATAGATTGCCATTAGATCCTTTCCTTGGGCTACAACTCACCACATACAATAAAGAACAGGCGCGAACCCACTGTAGGACCTAATCATTGTTAAGTCCTAGTTTTGTAATACAAAAGATCCCCTTGTTTTCACCCCCATATTCAAAAAACGGGATCTGAACTGTTGGCTTCCTTTTCCTCTTGGTGTATGAGAAAGTTGAGCCAACAGGGACAGGGAATGGTACAGGATGGCATCAAGGACACAAACAACGGACATTACAGAGGAGCAAGCAGAGGACTATAAGTACAGATATAGAGTGAGGAGGCAAGCAGTGGAATGAGATCCGCTGCTTGCGGCATGTGACATCGGCTGCAGCACCTTGACGTTCACTCTATCGATGTCCACAGAAAATGACTGCCGGCAATGCTAAGATGGGCAGGAATAGTACCTTTGCTAGGAAGGCGGCTAGGTATTACTGCATGCACTGTGCCATGACCGTGTCTGATAGAGCTCAATCTGTGTGCATGAGGCTTAACATACAGGTTAAAATCAGGACTAAAAACCAAGACAACTCACAAGAATTTATGAGTTATAATGATCCAGACAAAACAGGTTTTACAGAGCATCTCCAATCAGGAACCGGCTAAAACCAGATAAAGATCAGGTCAGAACCAGGTGTCATTCTTGCACACCTCCTCCATGCTCGCAGAATGGTTTTTGTACCCTTTGGCCTTACTATAGTTATGCATTACAGAACCACATGCTGCAAATGCTAAACATACAGTGACCACCCCTATGCAGGACTCTTGAAGTTTCATTCACTGCTGCTGATGAAAAGGTAATGCAAAGGTTAAATTCCCAACCTTGAATCTGCAACAATAATTCATCCACTGTATGTATACCTTCAATGCAATAAGCTGCTAATCTAAATCTCTGAGTCAACCACAAACATTTATGCAGTGTCAAACTTGCTGCATTTGGACCCATTGTGTACCTGGCCAAAAGGTAAAAATCAGCACTACAATGGGGCGCCTCTCTTTTTTGTACACTCTTCAGTGGCTCCAATTTAAATGATTTAAATGTAAACTACTAGTTTTTTCTTTATCAGTAACAGTTACTAAATTACTGTACTAAAACTAGGAGGAATATTAATATGAAACATTGGAGGTTAAATAAAAAAAAAGGTTTTAGTAAATGTAGTCCGCATATTAAAAGAGAGTTTTAAGAGAATTGGGAATGATAGTGGGATGACTTCTCTTGTAAACATTGGGGCAGAGTTATAAAAAGTGTCCTAAGGTTAGACAGTGCAGAGTCAGACTAGACAGTCTTATTCTGCACCAGATTCATATAAGTGTCTGGGGCTGGGTGATAAATCTGGTGCAGTATAAGACTGTCTAGTTGTACTCTGCACCTCCTATTAGATTATTTTGTGCCATGGAGTTAGAACAGCATTGTGTTGGTTCAGTAGCATTTTTGGGGCACGGACCTTTTTGGAGTGAGACCATGCCCCCTTTCACAGGCCACACCCTTTTGTTGAGCTCGTCATAAGAGAGCCAGAAAACTGTCTAAAACCCATTGTAAATGTGGGACTGACAGATTTTTAGTGCAAACTACAACAGAATTCTGTAGTAGACAGATTACACAACCATTGTCGCTCATGAATCATGGACTGACCACAGTGCCAAGAAAGGGAGTCCTTGCATTACATATCAATCGGTCCTTGAAAATTGGCCATTTTACCTGGTAAATTGGTAGGTCCAGGACAGAAATTTGTTGATAGCAGCTATAACTAACCAGCAGCCCTTGTCAGAATATGTGGTGTTATATGTTGTCCATGCAAATAACTGTTAATCATTTTACTGCAGTTTCAACACCCCTACCAACCCAGTGCAAACCAAATGTTGTGAAATCAAACATCCCTCTCCATTCTCTTGATCAACCTAGGGAGACCTCCAGTCTTGTAATTGTGTGACCAATCTGATGTACTGTTATTGTTGCAATATGAAGAGAATTCTGGTTGGATAATGAGCTTGCAACCTCACAAGGGGAGTTAAAAAAAAAAACCCTTGTGGCCGGAAAGTACCAGAGCAGTCTTTAGGTCAGTCAGTCAGTCTTGGAGGTCTTCTGCCACTGAGCTACATAGAAGCACATGTGTGTGTGGCACGCTGCCCTGACACACTTGGCCTTTGTGGAGACCAGGCCTCAAGCAAACATCCACCTTCAGGAGTCGGCCTCATCCTGCAGCCAACTATTCTCTCCAGCCTGAAGCTTCCTTTACCAGGCTGTGCGCACCTCGCGTGGAACTGTATACAACCAACCATCTCTACCCAGTTGATGTTACTCCTGTTGTAGCTGTTGCTGAGTTCCAAATAAACCAACTGTAAGTTGAATGCTTTACATTCCCTGCCTCCAAAGGATCCCTGTGTAAGGCTGTTACCACCAAGGATGCCCCATTCACAACCACCAGATATCCCTACATCAACATCTGGGTTGCCCCAGGGAGAAACCTTCTACATCTTCAGCCTCTCCATCCTTTTTTGTACTTCCACCTGCCAGAGATCTACCAGGCTGTGAATGAGGCCTCTGTTCCCTAGTACCCAGCACCATGACCACAGACGAGCACTTGACCACGCTCCACCAGCCACTCAGGTACCTAGGGATCCAGTTGCCCCCAAGCAACAAAAAGCTGAGGCCCCAGTGGGGGATGTTGCACATTAACCTAACAAATCTGTACCAATCTGTACCATTTTGGTAAGTCCCAAGAGTAGATATGAGAAAAAATGTCAAATATGTCAAATTTGTATCCTTTCAGATTTGCTTCAGACAAATCTTTTAGAAAGGAGGTTAGCTAATATTGTCATAGGGCAAGCAAAATTCCTAAAAAAATTCCTAAAATGAGATATGAGCTTTTCATGAAAATTCAGTATTAGAGGAGTAGAGGGGGTTATATACCAATTTCCAGGACTATTGGATTAACATCAGTTTTGGATTAAATATATTTGGATGCCAACTGCATCTTTTGAAAACTGTAGAAAATTTAGCAAATCAGATCTCTAATGCCACTAAAGGACAATCTCCCCTTTATATGTGATGTGCCCTCATTATTTTATCTTATTACATAGTTAAATAGGTAAATATAAAGAGACACATCCATCATGTTTAACCTTTCTTATATTTTAATTTTCAAAAGGTTTATGAATGTATTCACATCACTTTTGCATTATATGTGGGAGGTAAAAACACCTGACATGACACGTACCTCTACAGAATACATGTGTACCTCTACAGAATACAATACAGATTGCATCCTAACTAACAATAGCTTCTGTTCATCTGCAATACAAATCATAGTGCAAATAGGATGATCTATTCTTAATATTCTGTTGTTGAATACAGATCAACAAATTCTTCCAAATTTGGATGAAATTTCAGCATTCCTCAGTTTAACTGGTTCACAATATGTTCATATTGCCAAGGGACTAGCTTAGGATTGCTGTTCTCTCGGCTGCTTCCCATCAGTAATTATTGCTGATGCATTTTTCAGTGGTTTCCACTGCAGTGCTCAAAAACCAATAACCTTGACATGCACTGTATATCATTTGTCACATGGCTCATTTACACCAATTTGGCAAGGACAGCATATTTGTCCTGTTAAACCTTTGGGTTCAGGAGTTTTTATGTTACAGTCTGACAATAGGGATTTTACTGACTTTGTGCTTTATCCATTAGGAAAGTTTTTACATAATAGTAAGAAGAATTATGTTATTGACATCAAATATTAAGATTTCTTAAATTGATTATTCATCATATTGCACCTTCTGAGGAATATAACGATGACTTTGATTTTATTCTGACAGCCAGAGACTGTAGTTGGAATTGGGAAAGAGGAACGAGTAGCTGTGTGCCTGTGGTGCGCACAGCATTCCACCACAAGTGTTTCTTGAGCTATAAGATATCAGTATGCTGTCGATTAACTGCACTTGCAAGACAATTCACAAGATTTTACAGTGCCTGACGCCTTCTATCTTTTGATGACTGGTAAGATTCCTGGCAAAGTTGCATTCCTTGTAAGTTTGATAATGAAATCTCCTAAGGCAAAGTGGTGATGTCACCTAACGGACTGAGTTTTCCGTCATTAATACACTACTATAAGATTTTGCCCTGTGTGTACAGGACTGTGAAAAAGTTACTGTCCCCTAAACAGTAACAACCAGATTTTAAGGGTCAGAATAACTGTGGGACATGGTGAAATAGTAGCATCCTACAGTCTGATCATCTGAAGGATTACTGTAGATGTCATTCTTGCCAAGATTGTTTAAGGTTAAGAAGAAAATAATTTAAATTGGTAATGTATTTCTTCTTTCTTTATATAAACAGTTTTTTTTTTTCTTGAAGGATTGGGACAGGGTTGGTTTGCCTCTCTCTGAATTATCTTTATCTATCTAGACTATTTACAACCTGAAAGCTCAGCACAATTTTGTAACACCATGTTCTACCAATGATCATTTTACTCTTCTCCGTGATTCTGGCAGTCAATTCTGTTTCACTCCATCAATTTCTCAAAGAGTAAGAGAAACGACAAGTGTGTGGTTTACAAGCTCCTCTTATTTCTTTACAGAGCATCTGTTGGTCTTAATTTGTATTATCATTGCATAGTATCAGAACCTAAGTGTTACTGAAGATCTTTCTTTGTTTCTATTGGATACAATATCTACATATGCAAAATAGTCTAAATGTACCTGAATGTAAAAAACACAGTGTAAATCAGAGTCAATTAAAACTTCACCGATACCAATATCTCTCACTACATGTCATGACACAAGCAAAATGTTCAATGATGCATGTCTGGTGGTGATGTGAAAACATGCAATAGGAAGTATCTTTATATTCATTCCCACTCCTATTTTAGATGTATTGCTGGCAAATGTGACATTGGGAGATTGAAGTGCATTCAAAATGACAACAATCATTTTCCCCTCTCTGCAAAGTAACATACAGAATACAAAGTGAGCAAAATGATGTACAAAGAATAGATACAATATTTATATACTAAAAGTACAGCAGTCATTCATGTTATGTATAGATCTTCACTGAACTTGAAGGTCAACAATTATTTGACCCTGACTTTCATTATTACATTTAATTTTCCCTGAGTTCATAATCAAAATCAGTGCCAGATCTAGCAAATTGTGTAAATCTAGTAAATCTAGTAATGTGTGATAGCTGTTGACCTCAACTTCCCACTCCCCCATGTCATTCTTCTGTATTATTCCCTTCCATCTGCTGTCTCTGCAAATAACGGAAGGATCAGAGAAGACAGGGTTGTATTTTTATAACTTTGTAGACATAGGAATTGTTTCAACGTTTATAATAAAGATTCATCTTATATTTATGGTTATTTTTAGAGTTGGAGAACTAAAGCACAACCTAAATACATATACCCTGTTTAAGGTATTTTACCATCTCCCAAATGAGCCCAGAAGTAAAACCAGCATTGTACAGGACACTTCATAAGCTTTCCAGACATATCTTTCTTGTTTCCCAGTTATCTGTTATTTTAAGACTCAATAACGTTTTTCATTAATGAGTTTCAAATGACAATTAAACCAACATATTGTATACAAAAACGGTGAAATATCATGATAGAAGTAGATGATAATATACAATACTGTCAGGGAATAATGTAGTTATGATAATGTCCAGGTCCCAGCTAGCTCCCATATGGGTCAGGTTTATCAAAGAGGAGAGCCAGTAAAAATCTACTAGTCTTAGAAGGTGATCCAAGCGGTTCATATTGAAGAAAAAACCTAAAATCGATCCTTGTTCCCTACAATCAACGGCTCCATGTACATTATGTGATGCCCTGGAGAGAGCACCAGTAATTTGATTTTCTATTTTAGAAAAATAATTACATTCTTTCATATAAACTTTAAGTTGCACCAGTGATGTACCCTGGTTTGCTAGTGCACCCGTTTTCTTATTTCTACCCCTCCTCTATTAAGTAACTTAATGTTGACCATAGCACCATGAGTCCATTGGTCGGTGCTCATGAGTTGCTATTACAGCTGGTAGCCCTTACTGGAGGCAGACTATAATAGAAAAGCAGTACAGTCTCCATAGTATATTGGAAAAGCAATTAGACCACCTAGATTTCTAACACCCTAGACTGCTAGATCAGCTAAAACAAAAAAATTCAAAGAGTATAGGTTCAAATGACCCACATTTCCATAGAATTCATACATAAATACACTTTTTTTGCCATTTAATCAGCCATAAAAATTTTAATAGAAAGTCGTCATACAATTCTCACTTTTTTCAATAAAAATGCAAAAAAATACTTTGTAACCACCTTACACCAAAGTGAAAACTCAAATATGTACAATATTAACATATGGCATTACCATGCCTCTTATTCTTGCAATATTTTGCAACAAGCCTAGAGCTAAATATTTAAATTTGGTATCTCTGTGATATCATGCTGACCTACAGATTAAAGGGACTAAACAGAAAATTAAAAAAGATATGGCTGAGATGGAGAGGAGTGAGAAAACGAAATGCAAAAACTGAACAAATGTCCTTAAATGGTAATATAATCAGGCCGTTATTATCAGTTAATGGGGGGATGATAACGGAGCTGGATATCTGAGAAATAATCTGAGATATAAAACCTGGACGTGGACAATGGCCAAACTCTGTAAAAAATCCAATACTCACCTTTCCAGTTCTCTTTCTTCACTTCATTTCCCCATTAACACACGTCTCTATGGCCAGGAGGCAGTATGATGTCATCATATTGCATCTGACTTCAATAGAGCCATGCATTAAAGCGAAAGAGAAGTGAAGAAAGGGTTCAGCCAAAAAAGGGGACATTGGAGTGGGGGAAGCTACAGGGTGAGGGGACATTGGAAGCATGGATGTAGATACAGGAAAAGGGGACACTGGAAGGGGGCAGCTACAGAAAAGAAGACATTAAAAGGGGACAGCTATAGGAAAAGTAGACATTGAAAGGAGGGCAGCTACAGCAAGAGGGGACATTGGAAGGGATGGCGGTTAGAGGAAGAGGGAACATTGGAAAGGTGGGTAGCCACAGGAAGGGGGCATTGGAAGTAGAGGTGTGATGCTACAGGAAAGTGGACATTGGAAGCAGAGTGTGGCATGAAGCATTACAGCACATAATAGAAGCAGGGTGTGTTATGTTGCAGGAGAGTGGACAATATAAGCGGAGCCTGCTGCATTAAAGAGGGCAATAGAAGTGGGGGCATGCTGCTGGACAGGGATGATTTTAGAAGAATGGGCTGTTTAGAGGCTGGTGGAACTGGGGCAATATAAGTATGTTGTTGGATCAGGGGTAATATATGGATGGGAACAATATAAATGGGGGTGCTGCTTCAGGAAATGGGACAATATAAGCTGAGCACACAGCAGTTTGTTGGATTCATAGATATGCAGGCAGTGTGCTGGATACATGTATACTGGGGGCGGTGTGCTGGATACATATATATTAGAGGGCAGTGTGTTGGATGCCTATATACTGGGGGGATTTTTCTCATGTTTTAAAGATGCCGTTCTGAATATTCATTTTTTGGATTATTTGAAGTGAGTTTTTGTGGTTACCAGGTATTTAATAAAAAGGACACAGTATCTCTATATTTATTAGAGGGTTTCACGGTATGAATTAAAATGGGGGACTGCATTTATCTATTCATTATGGGGGTACTGTATACATGTACTGTACATATGTAAAATCATTAGGGATACTGTATATATGCATATAGAGACCAGAAATTGGTTCTGGTGCTATGTTTCTGTACGGAGCTCAGTTCTAATACTGTATTTATTTATTTATTGAATTCCAAACTTGTACTGTATTTTTGTACTAAGCTTTGTTCTGCATTGTACATTATAAATAAAAGGGGGGCACTGTATATGTTCTTCATATATGAATTTCATTAATGGCATAACCCCTTACTGACCTGTGAAGTAGTATTATGTCACATGCTGGATGCGGGTGCATGGAGAGGGCTCATAGCAGTCTTTGCTGCATATGTTTTCCCGCTGATCGCCGGCGGCAAAGCTGCCAGCGGATTCAAAAAGATGGTGGCGCAAGGGTCTTCCAAAGACCTGAGGCTACTTCGGGTTAACCCATGCATTACAATGTGCTATCAGCATATTGTAATGTATGAGGAGTAAAATCCCCATATACTGCCATACTGTAGTATGGCAGTATATGATAGGATCGTACAGACAACCTAGGGTTAAAGTACCCTAGGGAGCCTAAAAAATAGTAAAAATAAAAAAGAAAAGCTTAAAAAAAAATTATAAAAAAACCTAAAAACTCGAATCACCCCCCATTTTCCTAGAACTGATATAAATATAAATAAACAGTAAAAATCATAAACACATTAGGTATCGTGGTGTCCAAAAATGCCCGATCTATCAAAATATGATAACGGTTTTTCACTGCGTTTAACCACGCCCAATGTCGAAAATGCCACTTTTTTGCCATTTAAAATTTTTTTTACATTCTATAAAAAGTGATCAAAAGGTCGCACAGTCTTAAAATGATAACATTGTAAACGTCATCAAAATCTGCAAAAAAAACAAACACCCACAGCTCTATACACCAAAGTATAAAAAAGTAATTAGTGCCATAAGATGGCAAAATCCCCCCCAAAAATGTTGTACAGAAGGTTTTCATTTTTTTAAAAGAAAACATTATAAAACCTATAGAAATGTGTTATCCCCGTAATCATATCGACCCAAAGAATAAAGTAGACATGTCATTTGGGGTGTACAGTGAAATCCGTCAAATCAAAGCCCACAAGATTAGGGCACAAATGCGTTTTTTTACCAATTTCACTGCATTTGGAATTTTTTTCCCGCTTCCCAGTACACAGCATGGAATATTAAATACCACCAATTTGAAGTGTAATTTGTTACACAGAAAATAAGCCTTCACATAGCTCTATACATGGAAAAATAAAAAAGTTATAGATTTTTGAAGGTGGGGAGTGAAAAATGAAAATGCAAAAACGAAAAAGGGCTGCGGCGTTAAGGGGTTAAGGATACACAGTTTTAACTTTTTACATTTCAATTTTGTAGTCTCTGTAATTCAAAAACCATGATTTTTTAATTTTCTATTTACAGAGCCATGTGAGGCTTGTTTTCTGTGGAACAAATTGTATTTCCTAGCAGCATCATTTAATATTTCATGCAATGTACTGGGAAGATGGGAAAAAATTTAAATGCATTAATGTTGATAAAAGAATAAAGTTGTAAAATTTTCTTACAAGCTATGTTTTACAAGTTTCTCTGTGCAGTCCAGATGACACATTCCCTTTTAATTCTAAAATTAGAGAAATACCAAATTCATATGATTTTTTTCTGCTTTAATACCTATAAAAACTGTAAATCTTAAAAAAAACAATTCTTTCAAATAACCATTTCAGATACCCATAACCTTTTCCCAATTTGGTGTATAAAGCTGGGTAAAAAAAATACATATTTTACAAGACCAGCTGCCATTTTCATTGTCATGATTTTGGGACCTTCACAACCTTTTAATCACTTTTTCGATGTGAAATGGAGAAAAAAGAGATTCAAATTTTTGGGTGCTGTGGTAATATTACATAAATCATAAAATCTTTATTGTGAGTCCACCTTTTCTAGTACAAGCCTCATTGGCAAAATCTTAATTACACTTTAAGACCTATACAGGATCGGTCTGCAAGATACTTTGGACTGGTGCCTGCTGCCTCTTGGGTTCCAGAGAATTTAAAAGAATTTTGAAAGTGAAACTTAGTTTGGGCAGAAAGTGTGGCCATTATCACCTTGCAGACTGTATATCCTGTGCATAGGATCAAATTAGCAGGTTGGAGGACCTTGGTGTAGCTTTATTCCCACCATAAGAGCAACAATGGTGGCAGTCTCTGGGTTACACACAAGATAGGCTCCATTCTTGAGTTGAATTTGTATGCAAGTCGGATCTGTATAGTTTATTATTGTAATCCCAGCTAAAAACTTTTTTGGTCCCTGTGACAATTGGATTTTAAAAATGTTGGGTTGTCATAATAACCCGGATTAACAATAAAGCTTAACTATTGTTTCTGTGGACAAAGCTTAACTGCAGACACCTTTGATAACTGTTACAGCTGATTATTATAGCCTAGGGCTAAAGTACAGTAAATTACCAACATCCAGAGGTCTGTTTGTAACTAGGGGTCGTCTGTAAGTCGGGTGTTCTTAAGTAGGGGACCTCCTGTTTTTCCTAAAACCTTGGTCATAATATGTAGTTACATGGTCCCACTAAGAGGATAGAGTCAAGGGGAAATATTTCACATGACTTTAGCTATTTGGGAACATGGTCAGATTATGTAACTGATTTTAAGTGTAGCAACCCCAAAATTAGTATGAGGTGAAAGAGAATGTGGTTCCTAGTCAAGTGAAGATGGTAGTAAACATTTTCTGTGAAGAATTATGAGTTTTTATAACAACTCACCAACAAATGTGCCTCATTAGCATATGAACATACTCTCTCGGTGATGTCACAAGCTGGGGGGGGGGGGGGTGGTAGGAAAATCCAAATGGCCATTTTCTGTAATTTTGGGAATCCATCACCACCTGAGAGGCTGCCCAGAAATACATAAACTGTTTCTCAGAGTAACAAATAAATCAACTATTCACTAATAAGGCTATCATAATATTAATCCTTATTTATAAAGCACCATCATATTCCATATCATTTTACAGATTGTGGTGAACATATAGAAACAAAATGAGACATTGCAGAGCAATAACATTCATATATAACAATAAGAATGAAGGCCCTGCTCGCGAGAACAGTCTGAGGATGACACAAGAGGTATAAGAGGTTTTCGAAAAGTCCAGCCATTCTTTATAAAGGAATGGAATAAAAATGATTTAATAAATAAATATGCTGCTGCTTGAACCCAGCCATCAGTCACCATCTTATATACAAAGTCCAAGGTCAAAGGGACTGCATAGAAACCTGTAGCTTTGTACCTGGCGTTTGCCCGATAACAGACGGGGGAGTACCCAGAATTGATTAATAAAGAGTGTGATAGGTCTGCCTAAATAAATGGCTTTTAAAAGCACATTTGTTGCTTTGGAGGTTCAGTATTAGTCTGATAGACTAGGGTAGGGCATTTCAGAGAATTGGTGCAGCTCGGGATAAGTTCTGGAGACGTGAGTGGGAGGTTTGAATTAAAGAAGTGAACAATCTAAGGTCACTGGTGGATCAAAGAGCATGATTTGGTCGATAAACTGAGATAAGAGAGGAGAGGTAGGGAGGTGAAGCATTATGAAGAGCTTTGTGGATGAGGTGATTAATTTATACTTTAGTTGGAAGGTGATGAGCAACCAGTGCAGTGACTGACATAGACTAGAGGAACCCGTATAGTTTTTGTTCTGAAAGACAGGCCTGGCTGCTGCTTTAAGAACCGATTGTAAAGGAGAAAGTTTAGAAGAGTGGAAGAGGGCGATTAGTAGGGAGTTACAGTAGTCTAGACGAGAGTGAATCAGAGCGACAATTAGTGTTTTAGAGTTTTAATTGTAAGAAATGGTCGGATTGTAGAAATGTTTTTAAGGTGTATCTGACAAGAGAGAGCAACAGATTGAATATACAGCGCAAAGGAGAGGTCAGAGTCCAGCACAGCCTCTAGACAGCAGGCCTATTGCACTAGGGTTATGTTGACATCACAGATGTAAACAGAGAGATCAGGTTAACCCCTTAACGCTCTGCGCCGTAGCTCTACGGCACAGAGGTATAAGGGATGTATGAAGAGGGCTCACGGGCTGAGTCCTCTTCATACAAAGGTGGGGGTTTTTGCATAATGCATAAAACCCCCACCGCTAATAACCGCGGTCAGTGCTAGCACCGATCGCGGCTATTAACCCCCCCGTTGCCGGCGGCAAAGTCGCCGGCGGCATTTAAAAGACGATCGGTTGTCATGGTAGCCTCGTGTCTTCTTTTGACACGAGGCTATCTGGCAGCTGCAGATTCGTTACAATGAGCCAGTGGCTCATTGTAATGAATGTGATGCAAAAATTCCATATATTGCAATACAGAAGTATTGCAGTATATGGTAGCAGCGATCTGACCATCTAGGGTTAATGTACCCTAGATGGTCTAAAAGATAGTGAAAAAAAAAAGAAAAAAAAAGTTTAAAAAATAAAAAAAATTTATAAAATATTAAAAGTTCAAATCACCCCCCTTTCCCTATAACGGATATAAAACATAATAAACAGTAAAAATCACGAAACATATTAGGTATCGCCACGTCCCAAAATGCCCGATCTATCAAAATATAAAAACGGTTACAGGCGGCGGTGACCTCCGAGGCGGGAAATGGCGCCCAAATGTCCGAAATGCGACTTTTACACCTTTTTACATAACATAAAAAATAAAAAATGATCAAAATGTCGCACAGACCTCAAAATGGTAGAAATGAAAACGTCGCCTCATTTCGCAAAAAATGACCCCTCACACATCTCCGTGCGCCAAAGTATGAAAAAGTTATTAGCGTCAGAAGATGGCAAAATTTTTTTTTTCTTTTTTGTACACATTCGTTTAATTTTTGAAAATGTATTAAAACACAATAAAACCTATATAAATTTGGTATCACCGCGATCACTCCGAACCAAAGAATAAATTAGGCATGTTATTTGTAGCGAAGAGTGAAAGTCGTAAAAACTGAGCCCACAAGAACGTGACGGACGTGCGTTTTTTTTAAAATTTTTCCACATTTGGAATTTTTTTTCAGCTTCGCAGTACACGGCATGTTAAAATAAATAACATTATGGGAAAGTAAAATTTGTTACGCACAAAATAAGCTTTCACACAGGTCTGTACTAGGAAAAATGAAAAAGTTATGGATTTTTGAAGTTGGAGAGCGAGAAATGAGCCGAAAAACCCTCCGTCCTTAAGGGGTTAAGATCAGTTAGCAGAGGTTTGGAAAGATTAAGTTTTAAGAAGAAGTTCCAGGAGTTTGGAGATGAAATGGAGATTAGAGACTGGTCAGTAGCTAGCAGCACTGGCTGGGTCCAGGAAAGCCTTCTTTAGTAATGGGATGACAACTGCATGCTTGATTGAAGAGGGATAGACACCAGAAGAGAGAGAGAGCTTGAAGTTTTTAGTGAGGTAAAATGTGACCAATGGGGAGAGGGACTGTACGAGATGTGAGGTTATCGGTTGACTGATTGAGGAAGTGGGACGAGAAGAGGAGCTTGGACAATTCTTCCTCCGTGTCTGGCTCAAAGGAAGAGAGCGAATAGGGTGAAGTAGCAGAGGGGAGGAGAATAATGGAGTTAGTGGATTGGGAAATTATTTCCTGGAAAATGCAGTCAATTTTATCTTTAAAGTAGGTGGCCAGATCTTCAGTCCCAAGGTTTGTAACAAGTGGCTGAACCTTTGGTGTTATTAAGAAATTAAGAATATCAAATAGCCTTTAAGGTTTCTTAGAGAAAAATGATATCAGATTAATGAAATAGACCTAGATGGAGGGCAGTGTTATTAGTTCTAACCATAAATTTGAAGTGCAGAAAGTTTGCAGGTGTGCTCAATTGTCTTCACAGCCAGTCAGCACCCCTGGAGCACTGACGAAGGAAACGGGTTTAGCCGTGTGCCAAGGTTGCCGATGTCGGTGTTGAAATGTTCAGACTGGGGGAGGTGCCACCTCATGCAGGGCACTTTTGAGGTTGTGAGCATAGTTAAGACAAGAAAGAGAGGAGATGGGGACAGTGATGACCGCAAAGTTTCTGTGAGACGGTGAGTATCAATGGCACATGGGTTCAGGCAGAGGTCGCATTAATGCCTCACCATGCATCATAAACACACATTTTTTTGTATAAATAACATCTATTAACGTTATATACAGCTATGAGTTATATATATATAACCAAAATTTTCATACTCCTCCTTGGCTAAAAATACTCCACAAAAATAGTAAGAGCAGTATTATTACCCTTTTGGGAAAATGTTAGTGCAACCTCTGGGTTCAGGTGCGCAGGTTCTGTAAAGGAGAGAAACTGTTAACAGAGTGAAGGTTATGGTCTGAAAGTGGAAAGTATTAGTGAAGTGGCAGCATTAGTGTCAAGAGTCCTAAAGAGGAAGCCAAGAAGCAAAGTGGTTGAAGAACTTGTAGGGTGAGCCAGGTGGAAGATATATTACAGCCACATGAAGGGAGAACGGGCAGAAGATTCTAAGGGTGTGGACCTCAAAAGAAGAGGAGATGAGACATTGTAGAGAAACAATGACCTGGAAGGTGCACTGTGTGGCCTACCCCTCCTCCCTGCCTATTGTCAGGTCTTGATGAGTGGGAGAATTGCAAGCCACCAAACACAGAGCAGCAGGCAGAGCAGTGTAACTTTAAGTAATAGCCAGCAGGTTAAATGACTTAGAAAAAAAAATGGTCAGAAATGGATTCAAGTTTATTGCACACAGAACGGGGTGTATTGCATACATTCCATAGGGCACGTTTGAAAGGAGCTGTATGAGGAAAAGAGATAAAACATGGGAGGCAGTGAATATTGATGAGGTTTGCTGGGTTTTTATGAGTACTGGAATTTTAGGGACTAAAAGAAGTAGGGCCTGGGTTAGGAGAGATATAGACAGAGAAAGGAGAAAGTTAAGGAGAGTGTTTTTCAGCTTTACAAGAGAACAAGATGGACTAGAGTGGTTAGATAAAGCATAGTGTGCATAACAGGAGTAAGTAATGGAAGAAATTACACTGGAAACCCTCTGCATTGACATAATAAGGACTATAAAGAATATAATCAGGGTGGTACTTTTCATCTGGGTTTGGTGGAGTTGTCAACAATGTATCATGCATCCATGATGTGCAAAAATAAATCAACACACAAATCAATGCACATAGTCTCAATTCTGGAGTATTTGCCCTCACTTATTTGCAAAAAGGATCTGGACCATAAATGTATGTTAGCTTGCAAAGACCCTTTTGCAAATGCTTCTAATATATTTATAAGGTGAGTTACCAAAGATTTATGTTCAACATAAACAAAACTCAAAATAAAACATTTTGCATTCTTGAGCCAATGCAATGACCATCATATACTCATATGTCAAAAGCTAAGGTGAGCATCTTCATCATTGAGTACTATATATGTGGCTAAATATTTTATAGTATAAACCTCTTATTAATCTCACCATATATGTAACTGGAAAACTTTGCTTTTATCCCATGATGAATTATTCCTTTTTCCCATTAACCCCTTAAGGACGCAGCCATTTTGTAGCTTAAGGCTCAGTCCCATTTTTGGATTCTGACTTGCGTCTCTTTATATGGTTATAACTTTTGAACACTGTTACTTATCTAAACAATTCTGAGATTGTTTTTCCCCACATGTTGTGCTTCATTTTAGTGGTTAATTTTGGCTGATAAGTTTTGCATTTATTTACAAAAAGAAAAGGAAAAATGATGAATTTTTTGAATTATTTGCCATTTTCGAAATTCGAAATCATTGCGTTTTCAGGCAGATAGATTTACCACCTAAATAACTTTCTGAATAACATTTCCCATATGCCTAGTTTACATTTTCATAATTTTTGAAATAATAATATATTTTGGATAATATATTTTGACGTCACGCAGCTTACAAATCGAATAGCGATTTTCCGTATTTTCAGAATTGACTATTTTGGGGATAAATACTGTTTGAAATTAAATTTTACATATATTATAATATATAGGGGGTTTTAATGATAAATAACTATAAACTATAAATATAACTATTTTCAAATCTGCACCCCTCAAGCTATCAGAAACAGCTTCTACGAAGATTGTTAACCCCTTGAGATCTTCATAGTAATTTAATCAAAATGGAGGTGAAATTTAGAATGGTCAAATTTTGTCGGTTATACGTTCATTTAGCCCTAGAATTTACACATTTCCAAAAGATAAAAAGAGGAAACCCACCATACAATTTGTTACGAAATTTCCCCTGAGTGTAGAGACCCCCCACATTTGGCAGTTACATGTTTTATGGGCGCACAGCGAGGCACAGAAGGGAAGGAGCGCCCTGCAGCTGCCAAGATTTTAGTTTCCTCATCGGCCCCTTTTGAAGGCTATAAAATGTTTGCTTTTTCGTTATTTGCGGGATGAGATGCTTTTTGTAGTTTTACCATCTTGGGGTTGGTATCCCCTATTGTTGAAAATGTAGGAACTTTTTTTGAGGTCACGAGTAGAAAAGCATCAATTCGATTACGGGGATACCATACATGAATATTTTTTCTTATGTTTCCTAAATTTGCCAAATAAAACCCTAATGTGGGGGAAAATCTATCATTTGTGCATTTGTCTTCCAAGTGGCATAACATTGTTACGTTTTTGTCTACAGAGCTGGTTGATGGCTTGTTTTTTGCGGGACATGTTGTACTTTGCAACAGTATCATTCTAGAGTACATATGTTTTTTGATCACTTTTTATTGCACTTTTTATTATCACTTTTTAGTGGGATTCAATAGGTAAAAATCATATTTTTTGGATGGTTTTTAAAGTATTTTTGTACGACGTTCATCGTACGGGTTGAATAGTTATTTAGTTTTATTCTACTGATTGTTATGGATGGGGTGATACTATATATATATATATATACATATATATATATATATATATATATGTGAGGTTTGTGTTATGATTTTGACTTTTTTGAGCGTTGTATGTCTCTTTATATGTTTTGGGGCTTATGGGCATTTTAAGTGATTTATAAAGTTATTTTTTATTGAAAAACATTTTTTTTTTAGATTTTTTACTTGATCCACCATGGGACATGAACAAGCTATCATCTGATTGCTTGTTCATGGTAATACTCTGCAATACTTATGTATTGCAGGGTATAAGCAGTGTCACCCTATGCACTGTGCCTTTAAGATATACATAAAGAACATAAAGAAAAATAACAAAGGTTTTTATGGATAACCATGGAAATTGACAGAAGTATCTATCTTTGGGATTGAACAAATCCCCCCAAATTAGAGAGTTTGTAGTTTCATTAACAAAATGTCCAGAGCCGAAAGCAAATGGATCTACAATCTTAATGCTTTAGCCCCAGCAGGCCTAAATAGCAAAATAGAAACATTTGCCTTTTAATGCCTAGAAGCTGAGACAGGTTCGAAAGTTCAACCGGAAGCTATAAAAGGAAATCAGTGAACGACGGACATGATCCCTGATGAAGGAGGCCGACTAGCCTCCGATACGCGTGGGAAATTTTGACCCTTCTTCTTTCACGTAGCCAAAGTGGTGACATCACTGAAGCAGAAACCAATGAACCCTAAGCAGCGTCCATGCACATCTGAGTACAGCCACTGGCCCGAGCTAAATCGGATCCATGGAGATTGGAGTTCATACGACTCTCGTTTGGAATATTGGACTATAAACAAGTGGAACAGCAACTAACAAGGTAATAACTAGTACCGTAGAAATATTTTGTTATAATTAATAAATGGTTTGTGGTTCCTCGGGAACACTTGCATAATACATGTTTTGCAGTATATCCAAGGCACTTTTTAAGTGTGTGTGTCCATTTTTGCATTTTATATCAATAAGTTAGGTTTTAATTACCTTTTGCCGTATATTTCCCCTGTTAATGTACAGTGATATGGTGCCAATATCAGTGCAGCTTTCAGTTGCACATCAGCTACACACTGGCCATGGAATGACTTAGAATAACAATAAAGTAATAAAAATACAGCATACAAATGTGGACTTCATTGAGTAAACCGAAGATAAGCTCGTAAATACTATTCAGATAGTAGTTTGTCTTGATAAAGGCATTGCTCCTAGATGGAATCATGTCATAGCAATCCAATATTTTGTTAATGTTGTTACTGATGCATCCCTATACCAGAAGCAGGCTCAGGGTCATTAGGTATTGAATTATGAATGTTCCAGATGATGTTATGTTTCTTGTATATTGTATGTTGGATGATAGTAATAGATATATTTAATTTAACATCTTTTCAGCTATTTTGCCAACAACCAGTGAAATGTAATAATGCATTAGTGCCTAGAGCAAATAGACAAACTTGCCAATATTGTCCCAAAACATGTATAAATGAGCTTGTATACTATAGCAATTATGTATAGTTTTTTTATATCAAAAACAGAAATACAAATTATTATTATTGTAGTATAATAACAGCAACAACAAAAATAATAATAATAATAATAATACTAAGAACTCAATTGTAATAATAAAACAAGAATAGAAATGTTGCATAAATGCAGTACTATTTTTTGTTTTTGTGAGACAAGTAGCAGTTTTTCATAGAAGCATTTTGGAATATATATATAGCTCATTGATTAAGTTTTATTAATTCATTCATTGATATGCATTTTTTCCCGTGAACAAAGCTATGTGAGACATTTTCTAGGGATAAGACCTAAAGATTTTCATGGTGCGATTTGGGGTACATATGACTATATAAATGCTACTTGATCACACGGGCAGAGAACATTGCACAATAACTAGCAATAACTACTGCTGGGTTAGGAGTTGAACCTATAAGTATGATTACAATGTTAAAAGTATTCCATAAAGACATCTTGAGAAAAGTCTTACTTTGTGATTGGCCTATCAGGCACCTACGTGATTTCCATCCGTTGTTCAGACTTTATTATGAGATGTTATAAGAAAGATTTTGTTTAATTTTCATGAAATGTATGACCAACATGATGACATTTTTGACTCTAAAAGTGCAGATCATCATGTCATCTTCTCTAACATGTCCCCTTAAAATCAGCATAATGGGAAGATTTATCAGAAATGTTCTAGCTGCCCATGGCAACCAATCAGCTCAGTTTTCATTTTATAAACATCTGTGGTAAAGAGAAAACTGAGCTCTGATTGGTTGCCATGATCAAGATTTGTGTCTTGTAATTAGAACTAATGGCTGAACTGAATACCACATATTCTTTGTCACATGATTTGCTATGCACATGTCGCATTATCTAGGAAGATTTCAAGTCTAGCTTCAATGATGATGGCCCACATTTATTAATAGTGAGGCAAACTGGAGCACAGTCTTCATGAATCTGGTGCACCCTTTGGGCGTCCAAAGTGCATGAACTGAGTGCACCAGTTTTTTCATTTTAACGGCATGCACCTCAATTTGTCAGACTCTTGAAATAAATGTGGCGGCCGATGCAAATATGCACTTGAACACCCCTTTAGGTGCACAGGATTGTGTTGCAGTGTGCATAGTGCAGTTACAAAGCCATACTGGCAGAAACACATAAATACATGTTCAAGCAGTTTGCGGATGTTTTTATGTGTAGTATATGACTACTGGCACAGATTGCTTGATAAATGTGGGCTGATGTATTGCAACCAGTAGAATAGAACAAATTAATAACTTTATTCTCCCCATAGGGGAAGTTATTGGCATCACGGTGAACCGCCATGTAATAACATACAAAAATACAACCACAGATTTGTACAAATACATACACATACAAATACAAGTACCATATATACTCGTGTATAAGCCGAGTTTTTCAGCACAAAAAATGTGCTGAAAAACCCACCTTGGCTTTTACACGAGTCAAGTAAAAAATAAAACACTTAATACTCACCCTCCGGTGTCCGGATCATTGGCGCGGGTCCCGATCTTCAGCGCGAGGCTCCAGATCTTCGGCACGGGTCCCGGCGGCTCTTCTTCTCATGTCTTTCTTCTCACTTCTCTTGCCTGCAAAGCCGGGTTCATGCAACCTGCCAGCAGGTGCACACTATGATGTCATGAGCGGCGAGACAGCCGCATCATAGTGTGCGCCCGCCGGCAGGTCACATGGACTCTCTGCTGACAAGAGAAGAGAGAGGAATGAAGAAGAGCTGCCGGGACCCGCGCCGAAGATTGGGAGCCTCGTGTTGAAGATCAGGACCCGCGCCAACGATCCAGACACCGGAGGGTGAGTATTAAGTTTTTTATTTTTTTTGGCAGGGGGCTGGCTGTATACTACATGGGGGCTGGCTGCATACTGCATGGGGGCTGGCTGTATAGTATATGGGGGCTGGCTGTATACTAAATGGGCTGGCTGTATACTACATGGGGGCTGGCTGTATACTACTTGGGGGCTGGCTGTATACTACTTGGGGGCTGGCTGTATACTACTTGGGGCTGGCTGTATACTACTTGGGGCTGGCTGTATACTACTTGGGGCTGGCTGTATACTACTTGGGGGCTGGCTAGCTGTATACTACACCCTCGGCTTATACTTGAATCAATAGGTTTTCCCAGTTTTTGGTGGTAAAATTAGGGGTCTCGGCTTATACTCGGGTCGGCTTATACTCGAGTATATAAGGTATATAAATATGTAATTTAAAAAAAGCGTATCACAATAAAAAAACTGTAACTGTTAATATTGTTAAAAGGGATACAGAAAAGATTTTTAAAAGTCTAGTTGGATATTTGTTTTCATTTATTTCATTTAGACACTTAACCACAATACAGAAAGTGGCTATCACACTGTATCTCCGTATGAATATAATTGTGGATTATTTTATGGTCTACAATGTATTGGATATATTGTGATTGTGTCAAGGAATGACCAAACATTCATGTCACCATCTAGCTTTTTTATATACCGGAGCCCCTGAGAAGCAATGATTTATTCACATAAAACTATACAGCAAAAAATGCAATATGAATTAGATTAGTATATGGCTAATAGAATTCTTAATAGAATCTTTAAAAAACTTTAAAATCTAGGAATAATATATCTGGACAACCAATGAGGACATAAGGATATTGTATTTGCACAAGTATAATGGTGGTTTCAAGTTTTTTTTACCTGCTTTTACTATGAAATATAGCTGCATGTCTATTGTCTAAATGAGATAGAAACTGTTATTATTATTTTATTCATCCTATAGCTTACTGAGGACCCTGCCAGTAAGAGGATAATAAGCTACATAATTATTATTATTATTATCCATCACATAGATTTTGAATGTAAAATATATAAATCAACATTTAGAGGGTTAACACTGGCGATTGTTGCTAGCAATAACCAAGGGTGTTTATGGTGTTTGTTTGCTGCAATATGCAGCAAATATCCACCTTGTATGGAGAGGGCTCGGCCTGTGAGCCCTTTCCATACATGGGGAACCAAGGTGTGACACACAAATACGTCACACGTTGGTAAGGGGTTAAAAACAACAGACATGTAAAAAATACTCTGTGATATTCCATTAGTTCATTCTCTGTCAATAAATGAAACAATACCTTCACATTTTGTTATCAAGATGATCACTTTATTAAACCTGTTTTGATTTTTGGCCACCACTATCTCTCTTGTAGTATACTTGAATGTATTTTTGCTTTTTGAAGTACTACAAACAAAAACTGTCAGCTGCCTTGACAAACTGTATAATCTGTATAATCACTAGCAATTATTGAAGGACCAAAGCATATACAGGCAGTCCCCGGGTTACGTACAAGATAGGGTCTTTAGGTTTGTTCTTAAGTCGAGTTTGTATGTAAGTCGGAACTGTATACTTTATTATTGTTACCCCAGTCAAACTTTTTTTGGTCTCTGTGACAATTGGATTTTAAAAATGTTGGGTTGTCATAAAAACCAGGATAAACAATAAATCTTAATTACAGGCACCATTGATAACTGTTATAGCTGATCATTGTAGCCTAGGACTAAAGTACAGCAAATTACCAAAATCCAGAGGTCCGTTTGTAACTAGGGGTCGTATGTAAGTCAGGTGTTCTTAAGTAGGGGACCGCCTGTAGTGACAAACTGATAACTTATTCCTAATTAAGGAACAGCACAATTCAGAGTTCTGACTTTAGAGAAGTTATAGCATGGGAAATATAATCCATTATTTAATCAAACAAACATATAAAAACAATAAACATTTATTTAGGAAAAACTAGGCAGATTAGCAATGTTACTTGACTAACATGTCTGTTTAAAAAAGAAATCACAATTTTATCTCAATATGTGCTACTTTTTCTCCTTATTTTGCTTGAAATAAAAAAGAAAAAAAAGTCTGAAAAATGTTTTTCGATGACAGTCCTTCAAGCATCCGTAAATATCTGATACACTGAAGCTCACCAACCAACTGCCAAGTTTTTGGCAGTGGCTTACTCCCTTTTGAGAATGCTAATGCACTCGGCATATGTATGGAGGGTGGTAGGGGAAATTATAAGGCATAGCTGTCAGCCAACAGTTCTCTAATATGCTGTAGCTCTAGGGGGTTCATTTATACTGCTAGCATGAAACACACTTTAAATGTTCTTTAATTCTTCTGTTTGTCACTTTCTACTACAACAATGAATTATTTATCCATCATATTATACATTGTTAATGATCCTAGAACACATCGATAATGTATGCATGCATATTGTGATCCACTCTAAACCAGTCTACTCTTGAAAATGAACATTGAGAATTGCTTTCTGTTCATTTCAGGGGAAATATTGAAAGAAAATCATACCCATCCTGAGTGAAAGCACTGATTAGATTTCCCCTGTAATCATTTGGCAGTGTCATTTGACCTTTGCATAATCCTATGTGTTGATTGCATTATGGTGATTACTATCCAAAACCTATAAATAAAGGTGTTGACAAATGTATTTAGTGCAGAATGTTGTCTACAATGCTGCCAGCAGCTCAACGGCACTTGAGGTCAATGCCTGGAGAGTATCTAATTTTGTAACCTTATTTTCTATTTAGTTTCTATGTGGTTTACTTCGGTACATTACAGCTAGCAAATATAGTATAATTACAGAATAGCTACTATCCTAAATTCCTAGAAGAATGTGTGTAAATGTAATCTACCACTTGAGTTGTAGTAAATTAAGCTATTTATTTTAAACTATCGGCATCTTCTCCCGCATGCTGGTACATATATGGAAACAGCATTCAGAAACAATAGAATAGTTTGACATCACAGTCCAACTTCACATATTGCATTGCCATACCAGCACTAGCTAGCACTAGCTAAAGTAAAAGGTTGATCACTGGAATTTAAAGTAATCAACTTCAACTGCAGGCAAATCTTGTTAAATAACCTACCATATATACTCGAGTATAAGCCGTCCAAATATAAGCAGAGGCCCCTAATTTTACCACAAAAACCTGGTAAAACCTATATTTTTTACTCGAGTATAAGCCGAGTTTGAGGTTTCAGCACATTTTTTTGTGCTGACAAACTAGGCTTATATTTGAGTATATATGGTATTCAATTTGAATGCCACAAAAACTGCTACACTTTTTAGCTGTAGTACATAGTCTTCGACGGTTGTTATTTCCCTTTAAAACAGAAACCAAGATGCATATTTGAACAGAGCATACTATTACAGCATAGCACCAGCAAGCATGTACAGAGAGCACTTATGAATCTGTAGATAAAGTCCAGCTTTAAACACACAAGGAGCAATTCATATAGGGCACCTCCCGGTGTCACAGAAATACACACCGAGATAGCATTTCACAGTAGCAGGAAAATTAAGGGGAAATTTTTCACCCTTTCGAAGTCTGACCAGATCTTAGTCAAAATAAAATGGCATACATTTAGTCCACACATTTAAAAAAACAAAAGAACCAATCACATAGTAGAATAAACAAAATTAATGATAAATTAAATCCTGTGAAACGTCACGTACTACATCATGGGCAGCAGGGTCTTGCCACATCATAACGCAGTACTACGTCCCGCTTCTGGCACCGGCTGCCAAACAGAGCAGGTGCCAAAAGCTGTGGATGTCAGCTGTATATAACAGCCAACACCCGCCGCTAACACCCACAATCGGAGATTCCTCTGATCGTGGGTGTTAACCCCTTATACGTCACGGTCTTGCATGACCACTGCATGTAAGGGACAAAGGTTTGATTCGAACCCTCCCTGCGCCGCTTACCAGGGGGTCCATGGTGCTGATGGCAGCCCCAGGGTCTGACAGTGCCCCAGGCTGCGCAATCTACTCTGGGAGCCGGGTCCTGCCTCCTAGCAGGACCCAGCTGTAACATACCATAGCACATCTGCTCTGAATCGTGTAGCTTCCCTACAATGCCAGGTTACCACTGCATGTGTGGTATTGTTATACATCGGGAGAAATTGGGTATCAAACTTTGTGGAGAGTTTTGGTATTTTATCCACTGAGATTGTGTACATTTTTTGAAAAACACATTCATTTAGCCCAAAAAATAGAAACTTCTAAATTGCATGTACCGTAATTTTGTTTTAACCCCTGTAAAACATTTAAAGGGTTAACAAACTTTATAAAAGTTGTTTTACATATGTTGAGGGGTTTCGTTTGTATAATGGGGTAATTTATGGGGTTTTACAATTATTTAAGCCTTTCAAAGTGACTTGATACTTGAGCAGGTCCCTCAATAGCATGATTTTGCATGTTTTAAGAAAAAGTGAAAAATTGCAACTAAAGTTCAAAGCTCTATAACCTCCTAAAAAATGCAAGGATGCATAAAAATCCATGTCAACATAAAGCAGACATTCGGTTAATGTTAGTTATCAAGTATTTTTGCTTTTATGACTGTCTGTTGAAAAAGTAGAACATTTTGAATTTTGAAAATCAAGAATTTTTCCAAATTTACCCCAAATGTCTATTTTTTTCATCAATAAACACAAAACAAAAATTGTTCAACTAACATGAAGTAGAAAGTGTCTTGAGAAAACCATTTCAAAATCACTTTGATAAGTTGAAGCGTTCCAAAGTTATACCTACTTATAGTGACACAGGGCAAATTTGAAAAAATGGGAAAAAATGTCAGGAAGGTGAAAAGTGGCTTTGGCGGGAAGGGGTTAAAAATATCCCTAAAGAGGGATTGATCAGAACCAAACGTAATTACCAAAAAATAGAAAAAAGGAAAAGTTCAGCTCACCACTTCCATTATGCTGAAAATTGGATGTTTTACCGATGCAGTGCTTTCTACCTAAGCGTCTATGCCTTTTCTCTTCTCGTTTTTTTACATTACCTTGTTTATGCTGATTCAGATTGGTCTATCGATTTCGATTGGTGTTGTCCTCATTGTCGGATATGACTGTGTTCACATCTGATGTTTCATACTCCGATGAACTAAAGGTAACCCTTTGTTGAGTAGCGCCATAATTACGTTTTTTTTATATATTGACTTTCGGCTGTAGAGTTTCTGTTTCCATGTATGAACACCAGTGTATATCTGTTGTGAACTTCGATTTCTTAGTTGTTGTGATGGTATTTTCCAGTTTCTTTCTTACTATTTGGACATGAGATCAGTATTTTCTGAGGTTGGTTTAAATCACCAGGTTTTTGTTCTTCATACTGTATTAATTTAATGAACCACTCTGACAGTATAGCTTGCCATTTATCAAGGAGGTCATCAGTATATAAGATGTCAGGTAGTTTATATAATTTTAACCCTCATGGGATCATGTTATGTTCCATATTCTTGGTAAGAGTGGTATAATCGCACCACACCCAGACTTGATTAGATAAGATCGATTGAATAACAGCTTCTCTAGTTCTACCAGAAGCTTTTTTTTACTGGTGTTTGACTTTACCCGGAGACATTTTGTATTGAAAATATTTCCTTGGATTTGTTTAATCTGTCTTTACTCATTGGAGTGCTCAAGGACTTATAATTTGTGGCTGTATCCATGTTGGCAAATTCTTGTGTTAATGACATGTGCAGACAGATGCGTTATTCTTTTGGGTGAGCTTCCTTGTTTAAATGTGGATATGTACAACAATATACTGTAGATTACAAAAATATGCAAGGAAAACTCATGTGCTAATAATGTGTAGAAACTCACTGTAGTGGGAGCACAAACTACAAGACCCAGCACTGACTCAAAAAATAGAAAAAAGGAAAAGTTCAGTTCACTATTTATGACGAAAGTACAGGCAGCAGGTACAGGAACATGGAGGTATCCACTGTAATTTATGCACTTTTTTAGATAAAATGTTCTCTTTTTCGACTATGGTCACATCCAAAGAGTATCCCACTAAAGCACATCTAAATTGCACGAGTGATCATGTGGTCTACATAGCCACCTGCTTAGATGCTAGATTACAATATGTCGGCTGCACTATACGAAAACGTAAGGAAAGAATATTTGAACATATAACTGCAGCTGCTAAAAACAGAATATAAAATATAAAACACATATTAATGAAATACAAGAAAATATGTCAGGTTTGTCAAGATACTTTTGTGAAATATACAATGGTAACCTATCTAACTTACAAGTTATACCCATTAAAAGAGTCCCCGACAAGCCAGAGGTGGAGATTGGATGCAAGCTTTGCACTCCCGTGAAGCCTATTGGATTTTTTAATTAGAAATACGTTCCCTTCACGGCTGAATCATAAAAATGATCTGATGAACCTCTATTAACTTACATTATTTCATGTAGGTGTTTCTTGCAGTCAGTTTATTCCCGATTGTTCTTCTTTATTCATTGGTCAAATTAGCCATGTGTTACTGACAGATCATGTTTCCAATCCAGTCAGATGGCCAAGTGCTTAAATACTCTGTACTACAGCATTAAGTTAGGCTATGACTAAGGCCCCTGGCAGTCGGAAGCATATTAGATTAGTATGTTATAGTGACATGTATGGTTTTAAAAGTTTTTATTTTATAAATGGATTTTACATCCTATATTTTGTCTGGATGCTGAACTTTCCTACAAAAGTAATAAAAAAAAAATAAGCTGTGCTTCTTGATCGCAAAACGTGCACACTCTGTAACGTCAGCCACTTGCTGACATCATGGACCTTTAGCTGCCAGCGCACACACTATGATGTTAGCAAGCGGCTGAGGTCATAGTGTGAGCAGGGCCAGCAGCATGGCTGCCACCCCACAGGAATCAAGAAGAAGACCAGCGGCGGACATCAGAAAGGTGAGTACTGAGTTTATTTTTCTTAATGATCTGGGTATACTGGAGGCAGGGGGCTGGCTATATTCTCGGGAAGGGCTTTCTGGCTGGCTATATACTGGGGGGCATGGGAGTGCTGGATGGCTGTATACTGGGGAGCATGGGTGTGCTGGCTATCTTTAAGTAAAGTAACATGCATTAATTTACTAACATAAAACAGCTGAATGTTTCATAGCTGACTTTTACTTCACCATTAAGTGAAAAGTGACTAATGCATTCAGACACAGTTGACAAGAGATACTATTAATATGTCTGTTTTTGTTTTCTTAATAGATTTTTGCTCTTATTATTTTTAGTTTTTTTTAGTTACAATTACATTGTCAGGCTGTCATGTAGAAACTATGTGACTGACAAAACAAGCATTTTGAGTGACTTGTAATTCAGTCTGAGTGCAGTCTATGTTGGTGCCCTTGTTGCTGTTTTTATAATAAGTGAATTCAATGTCCTAATGATCTTCTTGAATATGTGACAATAGTGTTAAAAAGAATACCAGACTGTTGTTGTGTCATTTAAATCAGTAAAAAAAAATGAAAACAATGTTATCAGGGAAAAACAACTGAAGGTATTCTCATGTCAAAAATGTAAATGAAATTAATTGTATTTTTATTTTTTAATTAAAGTTTAAAAAATCATTAACCTTCCCTGAATACTCATTAGAACCTTTTATCAATTAAATATACAAGCACCTTTATTTAAAGTATACTAACCCCATAATTGGCTGAAATTTGTATGTTTTACTTCCTTAGATGAGTGGAAAAGTTCAATGGGCTTATTTACTAAGGGTCCTACTCGAACAGATTTTGGTGGCGGTGCGCTGGCTTTCATGCGACAGAAATCGGTGGGGTGTGCCGTCAAACGATCCAACGTATTTGGACTGAGCGCGGGATTTAACTTTCAAATTGTGTCGCAAGATCAAGCACTTACATGCACCAGGAATAAGAAGGTGAACTCTCTCAGACCTGAGCAGGGAAGCGACACATGCAGGATATCAGGCACACAATTTTAGTGAATCACGGCAAAGTGCATGATCGTCGGACAATGCACTTTCGTTAACTCTGCAGGACTTGGTAAGTTAATGTGCCCCAATATGTACCACATATACTCGGGTATAGGCCGACCCAAGTATAAGCCGAGGCCCCCAATTTTACCACAAAAACCCGGGAAAACCTATTGACTCGACTATAAGCCGAGGGTGGGAAATGCATTGGTCACAGCCTCTCGCCAGTATATAGCCTGCCAGACCCTGCCCCATAGTATATAGCCAGGACCTGCCCCCCAGTATATAGCCTGCCAGACCATATCCCCAGTATATAGCCAGCCCCCTGCCTCAGTATATAGCCAGCAGTGGGGAAAGCCAGAAAGGTGAGTTTTGATATATATTTTTTTACTCGAGTATAAGCCGAGTTTGGGTTTTCAGCACATTTTTTTGTGCAGAAAAACTAGGCTTATACTCGAGTGTATATGGTATTTTAAGCTTCTTGGCCACAAAACAAAATCTGTACCAAGGTTAGTCATTTAAATAAAGTGCAGGCGGTCCCCTTAATAAGAACACCCGACTTACAGACAACCCTAGTTAAAGAAGGACCCCTCTGCCCACTGTGACCTCTAGTAAAGCTCTCTGAATTCTTTACTATAGTCCCAGATTGCAATGATCAGCTGTAATGAGGTAATCAGGTGCCTGTAATGAAGCTTTATTGATAATCCTTGGTCCCATTACAGCAAAAAATTTTGAAACTCCAATTGTAACTGCGGCAAAAAAATTTTTTGTCTGGATCTACAATTATTAAATATACAGTTTTTGACTCTTCAACTTAAGAACAAACCTATGGAAACTATCTTGTATGTAACTCGGGGATTGCCTGTATACGATTCAATATACAAGAACCTTCTCATATAACAAAAAGGACACTGGGCCTTTTTTGTTTAGCTACATTAATGCATATAGTTAACATAAATTCATCTTATCATTTGTATGTCTTACTATTATATGAAGATGAGGTCATTCACAGACATTCCTGCCGGAAAGAAGCATCATGCACAGACTTACTCTACAAGCTACATATAAGATGAGGTCTTTATCCAAGGGGGGGGGGGCATTCTGTGTGTTATAGCTCAGATGTAGCAGAGCTGACACTGTTTGTTATAGCTAAAGTGTGTCATTTTGTGCTATATGCATCTTATGGATCTCATCATCTGTTGTCTCTGATCTGTCTCATTTCTTTTTCTATTTGCCAGATGCTAGTTGACCATTCAGAAGTTACTAGAAGCATCTGACAGCACTAGCGGGATCATGAAGTGCCTGTTTTGAGAGTCCTTGCCCACAATTAAAGGGGTTAAAATTATCTTTATTGTGTAAACATCACTAGGGGACTGAAATTTAAGAATTTTCTTTCATGGGTAAACCCCTTTAAGCAAAACTTTACTATGTAGGAATTAAAACTTTAAATCTCAGCCATATGGTGCTAATAAGAAGGCATTAATTTATTGATTATCAGAAAGTATGATCATTCCTATAAATGCAGAAGCTTTTGTAATTTTCTGTTGTGCAGCAATTGGACAATCTTCTCAGAAATGGATTTTAACAGGTTCACGACCGCCCGACATGTATTTACGGCGGCGGTCGGGTCCCGGTGCATGGAGAGGGCTCATGGGCTGACACCTGCGATCGGTGCCAGCGGCTTTGCCCATGGCTTCAAAAAGATGGCGGCGCATGGGCGTTGCCATCTTTATGAGGATCGTCGCTCCCCATGATGTCATTGAGGAGTGGCGATCCATCACCATGGTAGCCTCGGGTGTTCCGAAGACCCAAGGCTACTTCATTTTAACCCATTCATTACAATGTGCGATCAGCACATTGTAATGAATGAAAAGTAAAATCCCCATATACTTCCATACTGTAGTAGGTATGGTTGGGAGTCTGAAAAATAGCAAAATAGAAATAAAAAAAGTTTTAAAAAATTATAATAAAAAAACTAAAAATTCAAATCACCCCCCCCTTTTCCCTAGAACTGATATAAATCTAAATAAACAGTAAAAATTATGAACACATTAGGTATTGCCGCGTCCGAAAATGCCCGATCTATCAAAATATACAAACGTTTTTTCACTGCGTTTAACCCCCATAACGGAAAGTTGCGCCCAAAGTCAAAAATGGTATTTTTTGCCATTTAAAAAGGCAAAAAAATTTATAAAAAGTGATCAAAAGTTCGTAAAGTCCTAAAAATAATATAATTGAAATCAAAAGTAGCAAAAAATTACACCATCCACAGCTCTGTACACCAAAGTATGAAAAAGTTATTAGCGCAAGAAGACGGCAAAATCAAAAACAAAATTTTGTACAGGAGGTTTTAATTTTTGTAAATGTATGAAAACATAATAGAACCTATACAAATTTGGTATCTGAGTAATCGTATTGACCTAAAGAATAACGTGAATATGTAATTTGGGGTGTGAAGTGAAAGGCGTAAAATACAAGCCCACAAGAAAACGGCGCAAATGTGTTTTTTCACCATTTTCACTGCATTTGGAATTTTTTTTCCCGCTTCCAAGTACACGGCAGGGAATATTCAATGCCACCATTATTAAGCGCAATTTGTTGCGCAGGAAACAAGCCATCACATAGCTCTTTTCGTGTAAAAATGAAAAAGTTTTAGATTTTTGAAGGTGGGGAGTGAAAGGCCCAGTCCTGAACTGGTTAAAGAGATTTCTCATGAAATTCTTAGAGACAATGCAAAAAAACCTTAAGAGCTCCATCTCAGACTCTAGAGATGTACAGTACATTTTCATTATAAATGAACCCCTTCAAAATTTGAAGACTGTTGGTTGTTGGCAGATAAGGGAGATATTAAAACCATAATTTTGACTATTTATTCTCAATCAACCCTGTTTAGCACATTCCCATATCTAAACATAAGAGACTCCTAATTAAGGGGTGCATTGTGTTACCCAGATTCTAATCATACAACGTATAAATATAAATATGTTGTTTTACCCATTAAGCTTTGTTGTGAGGCCTGCAACAAATAATTTCTAAGTTCATCTGAATGCTATGAATGTATTTGTTAATAGATGACAGATGATACATAATGACAAACTAGCTTTTAACACTGTATTAAGTGCACTTGCATTTTCATCTCCAAGTAGCTGGTTATGTTTGAAGATTTCATTAAGGCATTAAATATTAACACACACGTGCATTTTAACTGTGTTATAAAAATAAAGTAAGACTACAGTATTAGTCTTTTAGTCTGCTTATGTGTAGCGACAAATCAGGGGACAATACTTGCATTTTCACATTAGAGGTAGATTTTTTTTTTTCCAAATGTGAAGCTATTTGTGTGTATGTAAAACAAATTTAACCCCTTAGCGCTCAGCGCCATACTAGTATGGCACGGGCACCCGCGACTAGCAACAGAGCCAAACCGGCATCGGGAGTCGCGGGGTGTCAGTGGTAATCTACTGCTGACATCCCCGAGTAACACCTATGGTCGGAGTGGGCATTTAACTTTCCCCCACGATGCCCCCCTCTCCTGCGCCATTTTCGGGGGGCTCTAATCGTTGCTATGGAAGCCTATGCGTCATAGACTAATGCAGTCTATGATGTCTTCTTAAAGGGGTGTTACCATGGTGGGTTTTTTTAGTAGTACCACTTTTGGGCACATATCTTTCTTATCTTAACTTTTTTGTGAAGGGATTTATTGACCATTTATTGTGTGTTTTTATGCTGATCACTGCAGTTCCAGTAAATGTAATTTTGTGTTTTTCTGCTACTTTATTAGATAGAGTTTGATATGTAAAGGCAATATTTTGGGGACTTTCACTTTATTTTTTCTGAAATAATTTTTTTTCACTTTTTTTTATTTTGGTTCTTACTTCTACTTGAAAAAACTTTTGCTTGGTTGTTCAAGCTCATACAATGCAATACTGATGATCAAGCAAGCGCTGATTATAATAAGCTGGTTGTAATGCGGGAATTCATCTCCTTGCATGCAGTTCTATTATGTTAAATGGCAGGAAGGTATTAATGATTGAGATGATTTAACAATTTCCATTATTAGAAAGTAGTGACGAGCGGACTAGTTAAAAATTTTTAAAAACGGTTTGAGTTCAGGTATTGAACCCGGACTAGAACCCCCACCTACAATGTCTGCAACTGTTTCTGGCACCAATCGCGGGTGCTCAGTGTTTAAATGCTGCTGGTAAAAATTTTTTTGGGGGGGGGGTCGTCACTCCTGAGGCATCATTGGTTATCCTCCCCAAAATGATGGCATATGTGTCCATAGCAACTTAAATGCCACTGGTGACTTTTCCAGCAGCATATATAGAGTTAACAGTAACATGAACATATCTGTGTAACTGCCTTTAAAGTTGCAACACGGAGGGGCTCTGGTAACATCCCCAGGAGCCCTACAGGCTCACTAAAATAATTTAAAATTTAAATTTTAGAAGGAACAAGGCCATGGATAACAACTATAAGATTACCACAATCACGGGGCCTGGATCTTTGAGTAATTGCCTCTGGTTTATCATGATGGATTTTGAAGGTAACTTTCCTTTAAGGATCCAATAAATCTGGTGCTAATAGCTTGTTGTTTATGTAAAACTTAATACATCTTTTAACAATAAGGAACACAATGTGCTGATGTTAAATGTCATTTGTTAAGATTACAGATTGCTCAAACAAGGTTAAAAGCATTCATGTATTCCTCAAACTCCATTATCTAACAGATACCTTTAGCAAGAGCACGAATTCTGTAGTGTATTTACATCGATCTGTGCTGTAATTCAATAAACTGTTATTTTTGCAATTACAATTGTGTTCCACTGTCAAAATATAAACATATATAGACATAAGATTTATATATACATACATATCCACCACTGAGATATATTTTATATACTTGACCTATTTCTACTAGTAGGGTTTGTTGCCCCTATTCATACATAGGTATGCTGGTACTGAAGACTAGATGTCTGTACAATGCCACATTAAATCCACATGCCGACACTAACATAATGTAGGGCATCCAGAGTCAGCATCTGTAGACCTAGTATTGAGACACTAATAATTGTAAAGGTGAACCTGTCAACGCTGTTTGAAAAAATTGAGTTGCGAGCCCATATAGCATAAGGACAACCTTTCTTCATCTTTTAAAATCTCTGCTCCGAAAAGGCAAAAATGAACATTGATTCTCTGCCTGGTATTCAGACAGAGAGTCTAGCGAGTCGAGGAGGGCGTATACATATGTGTATAAAACCTCAATATTAGAACAATGTGAAGTCCAACTGTCTAGTTCCATGAGGAAATTGTGGTGCAAATAAATAATGCCAACTCGCTAGTGTCTCCATTATTCAATAGAAGTTGTGAAGTAAAAAGAAAAACTCCATATTGGAACAATGCACTTGTGATGGTGATACATGGTTGAATGAAATCATTTTCATCTTGAATCCAATTTCTTAACATGAAAGGGTATAGTGTCTACAGAAACAGAATCATTTATGGTCAAACAAAGCAGTCTTATAGCTTCAGCTCATACACTACCATGCTGAGAATACGCATTGGGCCAGATTTATCAAGGGTCTGAAAGTCAGAATATTTCTAGTTGCCCATGGAAACCAATCACAGCTCCCCTTTAAAATATTCATGAGCACTGATAAAATGAAAGCTGAGCTGTGATTGGTTGCCATGGGCAACTAGAAATATTCTGACTTTCAGACACTTGATAAATCTGCCCCATTATATTTGATAGTTTCTTCTATTCTGGGGCACATTTACTTAGCTGTCCAAGCGCATTCCTGAGGTGTGTTCCCCGACAAGAATGCACAGCTGTCGAGATTCCCTGAGATTGTGCGCCCCATTTCCTGCATGGGTCACTTCCCTGCTCAGGTCCGCCGGAGTTCACCATCTTCTTCCTGTTGCCTTTAACTGCTTGGCTTGCGACACAATTTTGAAGCTAAATCCCACGGTTTGTCCGAATATGTCGGATCGTCCGACGGGCCGCCCCCTCATTTGTGTTGCATGAAAACCAGTGCGATTGTGCCAAAATCCGATCGCATGCAACACAATCCCCTTCTTAATCCCTGTCCCCGGGGAGCGATCCCCGAAAAGTCAGCAAAAATGCGGCCACGGGACCCTTAGTAAATAAGGCTCAATGTATTTTTGTAATGCTTCCAATGTATTTGGTGATACAGTACACTCTTTTTTAACCTCTTTGTGACTAAAGCATTTTAGGGCTTTAAAATCAAGCCTATTTTTTTAAATCTGCCCCCTGTCATTATAAGAGGTTATACCTTTGTAACATCCAGGGGATTTTGAGATTCTCATCACACAGTGTACTTCAAATCAATAGAAAAGTTTGGATGATATCTTTTATGTTTAATTATGAAAAAAAGGAAATTTGGCAAAAATTTCTAACTACTATTTATTTGAAATGTTTTGCTTTTCAGGCAGATAGTAGTCATAGCACCCAAATATATAACTAATATATATAATTTATAACTAATATTTCTCAAATGTCTTCTTTATATCGGCATGACTTTTTATGCCTTCTCTGTCTTTTCTAGGTTTTTATGAGGTTCAGAATTTTGGGTGCAATTTTTCTCCTTTTTATGAAAATCGGTAAGCCTCAGCCTAAGCTTCTGAGCCTGGGTGATCACCATGACATGACCCTATGTCAAGGTGCGGGAACTATGACATAGAGCTATGTCAGGGCGCGGGAAGGGGTTAAAGCATGTGTAACATGCTGGTGATTTGTTTTCTCTCTACCAGGAAAAAAAAGCAGTCTATTGATACCGTATAGATCCTTGCTCACTTTTACTAGAAGAGATTAAACTTTCATTGACACACAATTTGTGCTAAATGTCTTTAATTTGGCTGTAAAAAAAAGCTGAATTAATACCACAAACCATCAGTATTGCAGGGTATTTTCATGAACATGCAATCAGATGATGGAAGTAATAGAAAAGTTAAAAAAAATGTTATTCAATAAAAGATAAATTAATAAAAATGCCCAAAATCCCCTTTAACGCATAAAATGACATCTAATGAAAAAAAGGTCAAAATCATAACACAATGCTCACACATAGTAACACTGCATCCATAAAAACTTGTAGAATAAAAGTAAATCATATATATATATATATACATATATACACTCGAGTATAAGCCGACCCGAGTATAAGCCGAGACCCCCAATTTCAACACAAAAAAACCTGGGAAAACCTATTGACTCAAGTATAAGCTGAGGGTGGGAAACGCATTGGTCACAGCCTCCCAGTATATAGCCAGCAAGACCCCTGTAGTGTATAGCCTGCCAGACCCTGTAGTGTACAGCCTGCCCAGCCCCTGTAGTATATAGTATATATGCCCAGCCTGTCTCCGATGCTCCGGTGCTACGTCGGGTCCTTCGTTTTTCTTTGGATTGTTCCGTTCCTCTTCGGGTCTTTGTGCTCGACCGGCACACAGAATTACGTCATTGTTTGTGAGCCGCCGGCATCGCGAGGGGACCTACAGGTGATGTCGGAAAGGTGAGTTTTGACTATTTTGTTTTCTTAACTCGAGTATAAGCCGAGTTAGGGTTTTTGAGAACAAACTTTGTGCTGAAAAACTAGGCTTATACTTGAGTGTATATATATATATATTCTACACACTAACAATTGTGTATAAGTGCATGCAGTATGCAGGTTTTAAGTCTCTTTTTGTATACTTTACAGAAAGGATGTGGGGTTTATAGTAGTCTTATAAGGAAACAATGCTAACATTTGTTTTTTTAATTGATTTTATATTAAAAAAAATCTGTTTTAATGGGCATCAAACAAGCATATGTCGGTTTATTATATGTACAAAACTCTATAGGTTATTTAAACTATGCACATATATTGCTGGTTTCCCATATTAAAGCTTTATAAAAGTGCTCACTAAATTTCCCTATAGTAGTCTTTACTATGAAAAATGAGCTTGTCTGTGGATTAAGTTGAATTTATTACTTATCTATAAAGGTTGTGCAGATTGAGAAGAGATTTACTCCCTGCTCTGGAATTACTATGTTAATTAACTTGAAAAAATTCTGCAAAAAAAGATAAAAGTTTATCATAGCAAAAGGGAAAATAATTTTTTATGGAAAATCGTAGGCTAATTTAAGTCTTAAAAGAATAATGTTAAAGAAGAAAACTCAAAGATTTTTGAGAATTCCGTGCCTTTAATGTTCATCTGAGGGGAATATATATATGTTATAACAAATCATATTGAATATGTTATGTGACAAATTCAAGTCCATATACCGTATATACTCGAGTATAAGCCGACCCGAGTATAAGCCGACACGAGTATAAGCCGACACCCCTCATTTTACCACCAAAAACTGGGAAAACCTATTGACTTGAGTATAAGCCGAGGGTGTAGTATATAGCCAGTCTCCGTGTAGTATACAGCCAGTCCCAATGTAGTATACAGCCTGCCCCCATAGAGTATACAGCCTGCCCCCATAGAGTATACAGCCTGCCCCCAAAGAGTATACAGCCTGCCCCCATAGAGTATACAGCCTGCCCCCATAGAGTATACAGCCTGCCCCCAAAGAGTATACAGCCTGCCCCCATAGAGTATACAGCCTGCCCCCATAGAGTATACAGCCTGCCCCCATAGAGTATACAGCCTGCCCCCAAAGAGTATACAGCCTGCCCCCATAGAGTATACAGCCTGCCCCCTGCCAAGCGAATAAAAAAAATAAAAAACGTAATACTCACCATCCGGTGTCCCGATCTTCAGCGCGAGGCTCCCGTTACTCGGCGCGGTACCAGGCGGCGACGGTGGCTCCCCTTCTCTTCTGTAGCCGGCAGATCACGTCCATGTGATCTCCCGGCGGGCGCGCACTAGGATACCGCGGTGTCGCGGCTGATGACGTCATCAGCCGCGACACCGCTGCATCTTATTGTGCGCCCGCCGGCAGATCACATGCACGCGATCTGCCGGCTACAGAAGAGAGAAGAGGACCCCTGGTACCGCGCCGAGGATCGGGAGCCTCGCGGTGAAGATCGGGACCCACGCTGAAGATCGGGACACCGGATGGTGAGTATTACTGTTTTTATTTTTTTTCTTGACTCGTGTATAAGCCGAAGTGAAGTTTTTCAGCACATTTTTTGTGCTGAAAAACTCGGCTTATAGTACTCTAATGATAGCAAATGATTTCTGCTAATGACCTGTTTTCTATATTCTATTCAAGTCTTGATCTTCAGAACTTATTATGTAGTCAGACTGCACCAAAATACAAAATATACAGTTTGCAAAGTAAGGGAAAGCATTGCCAATATTTGGATACAATTTAAAGCACAGTGAACCAGCACCAGGAGGTTCAGTGCTATACCTGCTGTTACCTGGGGACATTTATAAGCCATTCTTCTGTTTCATTTGGCTGTTGTATCATTCTTTATTGAAAACTAGTTACAGACATATTGCGGGACGTGCAGGTCTATCAAGTGACATTTAGGGATGATGATATATCTCAGTACAACCATGTGGGTTTTCAGTTTGGAAGCATACAGATATAAAAAACATAGTATGAATTGTCATCTGCTTAGGGCAGGAAATGTAAACATAGAGCATATATCATGTCATGCCTTTCTAGTCTTCCTAATGTGAACAATTTCAGTAAACATTTGGGGGTAGGGGGAAGATTAACTTGGGGGGGGGCAGAGGAAAGCTGAGAGTAAGTTAAGAACGCAAGGAGATTGTTTAAAAGTCAGCCATGGGCCCCATATAACTGAGTGGGCCGTGCCTGTTTTGTGGGAGTCCGCTGTGAGTTCCTCTAGCCGACAGAGAAGTGATATCTCTATGAATCAGTCAGATATCTGAGGGGTCCTTGTGGATTTCCACAACTTGGGTATAAGAGTGCGGGCTGCTATTAGCATGTATCCTATTAATGACCGTTCATTTTTGGACACGGAGATGGGCAGAAAGGACAACAAGAGTACAACAGGATCATTCTCTAGACTATGCCCTGTTATCAAAATTCAGTAAAGCACCTATTAAACTGTCCACACTAAACAAGTTAGTTCTAGTGTCTGATATTTTGTAACTTTGTTTTGCAACTTTGCAAAATCATAAATCATACTCCGAGCAGCATGCCACACAAACTACACCTACAAAATATGCCAATAAGAAAATATAAAGCCAAGAAAAAAAGACACATAAAAGGCAAAGCATGCCCAGAAATTAGATAGAATGATTAATATATCAGACCCCATTTTTATTGCATTTTATATAATGTTATGGCTTTTATTATTAGCCAGAAAGGTCAGGAAGAATTTATTAAGAATGCTGCATCGCAAGCCAATCTTTGTATTCTCCCTGCTGGCATATGATATGCTAGGACAGTGGTGGCGAACCTATGGCACGTGTGCCAGGCAGGGCACCCAGAGCCCTCTCTGCTGGCACGCGTGCCATGGTCCTCCACTATGTGTGCTTCATTAATGGAGCTCCGGGCCAGGCTACAAGCTGCTGCTACGTGCCGGAGCTCCAGTGGTTCTCTGAGCATAGAGTAGCAGAGCAGAAAGTACCACACTCTCTGCTCTGATACACACCTCAGCAGACGGGCTGTAAGCTTCCCTTTGCAGGCTGCAGCTGACCTGTCCTGCCATCACTTGTGAAGCAGCAGCAGCGGGTCACTGCCTCTCTCTTTGCTCCCTCCCCCCTCCTCCTCCTCACTGAACCTGAGCCCGGGAAGACAGAAGCCGGCAGCCAGGAGTGCACAGCACAGATGACTGCTAATGAAGATAAGGGAATGAAGTCCCTCACTACAGCAGGGGAAACCAGGTACTCCATTGTCTGCTGTCTGTGTAAGCAGGCAGCAGCTAAAGTGTTAATAATTGATTTCAGTGTTTTGTGCCCTACACCCCACAACACCCACTTTGCCCCAGTGAGATCTTGCTAAATAGGTTTCCCCATCCCTCTCAGTGCCCTGCTAGCTTGTTTTTATTTAACCAGATTGGATTTTGACCTCATTTAGACACCTTTCTTGTCACATTCAGTCCCTGCCCATGTTCCCTCTCCCACTGCTCTCCCACAGTGCTGCTTTAACCTTCTAAATTTTGACAGATTAAGGCCCCTTTCACACTTGCGAGTGTGATGCGCTGAACTTGCATGCGCTGGATTGCCCGGGCCGAATGCTGAAAACCAGAACTGAACTGACATGCTGACACGGGCTGCGAGTTCAGCGCATCACACTCACAAGCGTGAAAGAGGCCTTAAACCTAAATTCTTGTGATTGAGATAAAGACACTGGGTACTAGTTGACGATCTAATGCACTTGCGTAGAAATGCATATGTAAGATCGGACCATGGCTCACGGGCAAAACTGGAGTAGCAGTAGCATTGGTGTCCTTTTACATGATGTCATATCTTCACTGTATGGCGTGATAATTATCACTACATGGCGCCAATGTTCATCACTGGCATTAAAAGCAATTACTGTATGGTGGTAGTATTAAGCATGATTCCATTTATGTTGTTGTAATAGTGATGCTCATCATGTGGCAGTATTATTTGGCCTTTAAATAGTGTTATTGTGGGTAATATTGTTCTAAGTTACCATGCTGGCACTTTGCGATATATAAATGGATGTAGGCTTGCAATTTGGACACTCAATTTCTAAAAGGTTTACCATCACTGTGCTAGGAGGTTGCAGCAGGAAGAATTCTGGTGCAGGCTATAGTAAGCTAGTGTGGCCAGTGCATCTCCACTCCTGCCTACCCTGCTCCCTTTCAAAAAAGAGTTGCAGAGGTGGCAAACAGAGGGAAAAGTCTCAATTTTCTGGCTGTGCAGGCCTGGCGTACAAAGCATGATAAATCCACCCCCATTGCCCCTGTTAACATAATGAACCTGTTATGATATCCCAGAGATTATTTCACTTTCATTTTTTATTAAAATAATAGAACTTCTCACTCAGCAATATTGAATGCTGTTCTGTAAATAAATCATAAATACAATCTATACATTGTTAATGTGGTAAATGAGTATCCGAGGTGGTTTTAAATGCAATATCTACATATGTGTATACATATGCCCATTGCCAACAACCACAACTCCAGTGGTTTAATAGTACATTGTGTTTGCTAACTTTGTAAAAAGGTTATTGGATTTTTACAAAATGCTTGTTCGATTATGCTAGCACAGTTGAAAACTGTTTGGCTGATTAGAGAAGCAATTTTTTCTATGAATCTCTCACAATGGCAAGAAAGAAAGAACTTTCATGTGAAACTCAAGTGAAGATGACAAATTGTCAAAAAAGATTTCCTACAATGGTGTGTGCTACTGCTTTCAGAGAAGAGCACAAACAGGCTCTAACCAGAGTAGAAAGAGAAGTGGGAGGCCCCGCAGCACAATTAAGCAACAAGACAAGTACATTAGAGTCTCTAGTTTGAGAAATGGACGCCTCACAGGTCCTCAACCGGCAGCTTCAATAAATATGTTCCGAATACCATGACCTCGGCTTCCGCGGGGGCGATACTTACCTGGCCCATTGGAACCCTTGATGCAAGGCACTTCCATGGCGCCCCTGGGCTCTTGTGAAGGACTTTTCAGCATGATCTAGTAGTGTAAGCCTATGCATATAGAATGCATATTGCAAATGATCACTTGTTCAAGTCCCACACTGTGACAAAATGTCCCAAAAAAATGTCCAAAAAATACAATGTTAAAACACATAACATAAAAAAGGAAAAAATACCACATAATTGGTATTACCATGTTAATAACAACCTGTACAAATAAAAATTGTTACTGAACCTGTATGGTGAACACCGTTAAAAAAAAATTCAATATTTTGACATCCAACCTCGGGAAAACAGGATAAAAATTGAGCAAAAGGTAATTTCTTTCCCCACATGATACTTATAAAAAGTACAGCTTGTCCCACAAAAAACAAGCTCTGAAACAGCTTTGTATACAAAAAGTAAAAATATCCCCGCCGCTGCATGTTCGCAGCGGGATACATCAAGAGGCTTCCACATATGAAAAGTCACCTGCAGCAGCGAGTGCGCAGGTGCGGGGACAGTAACGCTCCGCGCCGGCCCACTCCCGGCCGGCCGCGCCCCCCCCCCCCTTCACACCCCACTGGGGTGCCATGTGCCCCATAGAATACAGATAAAAAAAATTTTTTATAACCTAACCTTAACAAGAATTAATGATTTTCTTATAATATACAGCGTCTTCATCATGTGCTATGGATCTCTCCTGGAAACACAGAAAAAAGAATATGAAGAAAGTAATCCAGCAGCACCCATGATGGATGATTTAAAACATGGTTTTTAGCTCTTCTTTATTGGAAAACCATTTAAAAAGAAGCCTCGGTTCAGTAGTGACCACTAGATTGCTCAAAAATGAAAAACAGCAAACTTATGCATTTCAAGTGTTATTCCATTCTCTGCTTCATGGTTAATGTGCAGGTGTGTAAACCGAGGGAATAAACTTCCTTTCTCCTAATGGTACACCTAAACACCTGGATTTCTTTTTTCATGATTTTCTTACCCCCCACCGCTCCTCCCCAAGAAAGAGTTTCATCAGTTATCTACTGAACCCCCTAAATGATGTATCTAAAAAAATGGATCTCATCCTGGAAAAAATAAGCCTGATGTATAATGTCCACATTATAGAAAAATATAGGTATTCTATGCCTGGCCATGTGCCCATACAGAAGTTTAACAACAAATATGGGGTGTTGGCATAGTCTGAAGAAATTGAGTATCAAACTTTGTGAAGCTTTTCATCATTTAATCCATTGTGAAACCCCTAAAGGTTAAACAAACTTCTTAAAGTTGGTTTTTCATACATTGAGGGGTGTAGTTTCTATAATTGGGTAATTAATGGGATTTGACTATTGTTAAGGCCTCTCAAAGTCACTTTAAGATCAGCAGGTCCCTGTAAATATAGTTTTTGGCGAATTTCATAAAATATTTTTTTTTTTAAATTGCACCGAAAATTATATGCCATATGAAATTCTAGAAAAAGAAAGGATGCATAAAAAACCATGCCAACGTAAAGCAGTCATTTAGGAAATGTTAGTTATAAAGCTGAGTGCTATGTCTATCTGCTGGAAAAGAAAAAACTTTGGAGATTTAAAAATGTGAAATTTTTCAAAATTCCCGCTAAATTTCCATTTTTGGAAATGCAAAAGATTTCATCCAAATTTTTCAACTAATTTGAAGCATAATGTTTCACAAGAAAACAATAGCAAAATCCTTGGGGATTAAAGACTATGGTATGAGTAATCTAATGACTAGAGATGGGCAAATCGATTCAGTCCGAATTTCAGGGAAAATTCGATTTGTCAAGGAATCCCAAAGTTTACTTTTTTTTCCTCCTTTATAACCAAAATAGGCACGAGCACAACATGTTACATGAGGCAGAGAGCTCTGGGGAGGAGAAAGGAACACCCTCGATCACATTTGACCTGTAAGCCAATCAGCGACCGGCAGGCTTATGTGAGGTCACAAAGCCCTATAAAAACAGGCAGCCATTTTCAATCTTTGCACTTCACACTGCATGTGCTGCCTGTAGTATCAAGCTGCTTCTACTGTACTGTGCTGTTGCGATTTTTGCTCCAAGGGTGTCCATTTTGGGGGAGCTGCATACTCCAAATTTCAGTTCTTTTTAGGCAGAGACATAATATTTTCAGAGAAATTATAATGAATGATGCATGTAGTGTCTCTAATATTCAAATTATAAAAATTTCAAACTTCGAATTAATTTCAAACCTTCGAATTAATTTCAAACTTTGAATTCATTTCAAACTTCGAATTCATTTCAAACTTCAAACTCTATAATTGTGCCACCCTGTGGCCTACCATGTTGCTGCCACCTCCAGAATTTGTCATTGTGCCACTCCCTGATCTCTTGCTGCTGCTTCTGCCACCTCTACGCTCTATCATTGTGCCACACTTTGGCCTACCATGTTTCCGCCACCTTAATAATTTGTCATTGTGCCACTCTGCAGCCTACTCATGCTGCTGCCAACTGACCCCTATCTCCCTGGAACACCCTGTGATTTCCATAATGCTGTTTTCACATTTCACCACTCCATAACGTTGCCACTATGTTTGGTTTTCCCCTTCATTTCATCTGTCAGAAGGAATGAAAAGCTCCAGGATTGATAGCCAAAAGCAAGAGTGGATAAAGAACACATAGGAGATGCAAATATCCCATTTACTGGTCATCTCTGTTTTGGTTTAACTCCTGTTTGTTTTTGGCTTTAGCAATACTGATGACCGATTGAAAGCGGACACTGAGGGATGAAAAGAAGGGCAAAATGATCAGTGACGTCAATGCAAAATTACTTTTGGGGGTTTCTACATGTATCAGCGTTTCAAGGTTCTGTCGTCATCTATGGAATCATCTGATGTCAGTGTAAAAAGAGTGCACTCTTTTATGTTATAATGGGATCTTGGCCCTCAGCTCAGTCCTTTCAACCAGATGTTACCTTGTCAGGCTGCGTTCCCACTTCACTTATTTGGTCAATTTGGCCCTTGTAAGTGCCCATGGAATTGAAGAGTGAAGCGATTCTAAGAGCGGCGGCTGTCGCGTGTCATACTAAATCACAGCATTGTTTGAAGACAACCCACGCTCCCTATGCATATTTGAGCATGGTACAACGTTCTAAAACACCCTACAGGCTCTCTGCACCCAGGAAATACCTGTTTTTTAACGTGATTTGTCATGATTCGATTTGGGTCGCATCAAATTTTTTCAAAAAATTCTGCGAATCGGGTCAAACCGAATTTCAACAAATTCGCCCATCCGACTGATTTTTCTATAAAAAAACAATTGAAAAAAGTTTAAGACTGTCTCATTTTGTGCTGTCTTACTTTAGACACTGTTGATTAATCACATTTCAGCTTCCTACTGAATTTATGAAAATGTAAGGAATGATGAACACAAATGCTAGGATTTAGTGGAAGGTCAAACATTTGCATCCTAATTTTTTTAAATGTATGGCTATCAATGTTGCTTCATTTCTCATGTTTGATTACTTATAATGCAATGATGAAACTTTATCATTTAGAGTGGGCACAAGAAAATCCATTTGTGTTTATATTAAGTTTTTTTTGCCTTGCTCTAATATACATTTAAGGGATATTGCAAATTTGGATACTCTTCATTTTTTCCCATTAATGGTTGGCTATGTGTCAAAAATCATGTAATTCAACTGAAAAATGAACAATTATGGCTTCACTGTACATTTACTTCACTATCATTTCTCTGTATTAGATGCCAAATTTCAATTGCTAGTAACTACACAGATTGCTGCAAGAATAATGATTAGAAGATGTGTTCAGTGGTTGAAATTATCTTAAGCTTAAGCCATAGAGCAATGTTTTCAATAGAAAGAAGTGGATGAATAGTGTATTTTTTTTTATTTCTGTTACATTGATTATAAACTGTAGTTTTACATTAATCATGCCATTTATTTGCAGTGAAAAATGTATAATTCATTCTCCATTCAAGTAAGGCTGCATTCACACAGCCTTTATGGGAACGTGTCTGAAGCTGCAAATTTGCAGCCAGATATAACTCAACATAAACGGTCATGGTGACCCGGAGGCAATACCTCAACATACACAGGGAAAAAGGAGAGCATGCTCTATCTTAACTCGTACATATGGCTGGGCTATTTTTCTTGTAAAAAGGAGTCATGGGAGTCCCAGCGATCCATGCCGCGGATCCGCGGGCACACCCGTGCTCCTCTCAGTGCCGCAGCCCTGCTGCCGCTGTCCTGCTCCCCGGCCCGGACTCACCTCTCCATGCTCCTGGCTGTGCTCCTGCCTCCCAACTAGGTCCACACCTTCTCACTCTTCGGACAGGACCAAGCAGCACAGGATGGGTCACTTTAAAATACCAGGGCACTACTTGGACTGCCTGAGACTGCAGGAATATGCCATGTCTGTCAAACTCTGTGCCTGGGAGACAGCCCGTGTGCCCACAGAGAGGCCTCCGAGTTGCAATCTCTGGCACCAGTGCCATAGGTTTGCCACCACTGCTCTAGGAACTTCCAAGGTTTCCAGACCTCACTTCCCAGAGTGTTTCCAGTTGAAATGAAAGCCCTTCCAGCGCTCCCAGACGCTCCTGTGTCTTCAGCATCATCTCCTGCTAAGTGAAAGCCCTCCAGCGTTCCCCGTGTTTCCAGTGTACTTCCATGTTCCTGCGTTACCAGTGTTCCTATGTGTTACTACCATTCCTGTGTCCTGCTGTGCCTTCAAGGGTTCCTGTCCTGCTGTGCCTTTTAGGGTTCCTGTCCAGCCTAATCTTCAGTCCGTTGCAGCGTTACCAGTGTTCCTCTGTGTGCCAGCATTATCAGTGTTCCTACGTGTTTCTTGCTTTCATCTCAGGTTTGGACTGTTGCCTGAATTTTCTGCAGTACTACCTTGGCTGTCATTGTGGGCCTAATCGCACCCATGGTGGCACCCCACCGCAGAAAGACCATCTTGCTTTGCGGCGGGCTCTGGTGAAGACCAGGTGCCACTAAGACTCCGGTCCCGGGTTGCGGCTATCTCCATTGCCTCCCGCAGTGGGTCCACAGACTCTTCCCTAAGAGACTCTCAAACAGTTAGCCCCCTCCGAACTGTGACAGTAATATCCGGCGATGGACCCCGCCAAGTTCACGGACCCCGCCACAGCCATTAATCCCATCAAGGACATAGACCAGGGTTCCCCAAACTACGGCCCGCGGGCCACATGCGGCCCGTGGACCGTTTCGATCCGGCCCCCGACGCTTGCCGCGCCAGTGCCGGGCCCCCGCGGCCTTCGACAGTCGGGCAGGTGCCTCCGTCCGTCCGGACAGGAAGCTCCTGCCCGTCACTGTACAGTGCTCGATGCGGCCGGAAACGGCCGCTCGAGCACTATTACTGGAGCAATGTGGCCGGAATACAACCCCGGCGCACATCGCTCTTTGAACTTAGAACGTCATCACGCGGCCGCGCACCCTTTCCTGCCTGGACGCTACAAGAAATTAGAAGACGCGCCTCGGGAGACTTAGGTGAGTACAGGGTTTTTATTTTTTTTATTAAAAAGGGCAGTAAAAAGATTGTGGTGGCCGGGGCCAATAGTTGGTTATGAGGGGCAGTATAGGAAATAATTAATTATGAGGGGCAGCTTAGGAAATAATTAAGTGTGAGGGGCAGCTTAGGAAATAATTAAGTGTGAGGGGCAGCATAGGAAATAATTAATGGTGAGGGGCAGCATAGGAAATAATTAATTATGAGGGGCAGTATAGGAAATAATTAATTATGAGGGGGTGTATAGGAAATAATTAATGGTGAGGGGCAGCATAGGAAATAATTAATGGTGAGGGGCAGTATAGGAAATAATTAATGGTGAGGGGCAGTATAGGAAATAATTAATGGTCAGGGGCAGCATAGGAAATAATTAATGGTGGGGGGCAGCATAAGAAATAATTAATGGTGAGGGGCAGCATAGGAAATAATTAATGGTGAGGGGCAGTATAGGAAATAATTAATTGTGAGGGGCAGTATAGGAAATAATTAATTGTGAGGGGCAGTATAGGAAATAATGAATGGTGAGGGGCAGCATAGGAAATAATTAATTATGAGGGGCAGCATAGGAAATAATTATGAGGGGCAGTATAGGAAATAATTAATGGTGAGGGGCAGCATAGAAAATAATGGTGAGGAGCAGTAAAGGAAATTAATTATGAGGGGCAGCATAGGAAATAATAGTGGGGGCAGCATATGAAATAATTAATGGTGGGGGTATAGGAAATAATTAATTATGAGGGGTAGACTAGTAATTAATGGGGGGGGAGGCATATTCAATAATTAATGGAGAGGGGTCCCAGTATATTTAATAATTAATTGTCCCAATTAATCCAATTAATTCATTAATTGGGCCAATACAGGCAGTCCCCGGGTTACATACAAGATAGGTTTGTTCTTAAGTTGAATTTGTATGTAAGTCGAAACTGTATATTTTATAATGGAAGTTCTAGACAATTTTATTTCTTTTGCCCCAGTGACAATTTGAGTTTAAAAATTTTTGGTGTAATTGGACCAAGAATTATCAATAAAGCTTCATTACAGACATCTTACAGCTGATCATTGCAGTCTGGGACTATATTAAAGCATCCAGAGAGCTTCACCAGAGGTCACAGTGGACAGAGGGGTCCGTCTGTAACTATGGGTTGTCTGTAAGTCGGGTGTCCTTAAGTAGGGGACCGCCTGTATTTAAAATAGTTCTTAAGGGGGTGCAGCACATTAAATAATTAATTGAGGGGGGGGGGGCGAGTGTATTATGGATGCGGTCACATGTACTGATATTTATTTTTAAACTTTAGTCCGGCCCTCCAACGGTCTGAGGGGGACAGTGAACGGCCCCCTATGTAAAAAGTTTGGGGACCCCTGACATAGACTGTGCCAAGGATCCATATCTGTTACTGGCTGATTTTTCTAGCGTGGTTGCCCAGCGGACTAAAAACTTTACTTATTGGGAAGAGCAACTTAGCAGAGTTGCCTCCATGCTTCAACAGCTGTTTGACACCTGGCTGTGGCAGGCTCCATTCCCGCAGCTTCCCAGTGCTGCTCCAGCTTTCCAAGTGCCACTCCAGCCTGTCTCCATGCCTCAGCAGCTGTTTAATTGCCAGCAACTACAAGGCCGGCTTCCACGTCTGCCTCGATTGGCTCTGGCTTTCATTTCTTAGCATCATTTCCTGCTAAGTGAAAGCCCTCCAGCATTCCATGTGTTTCCAGTGTACCTCTGTGTCCCTGCGTTAGTAGTGTTCCTCCGTGTTCCTACCATTTCTGTGTCTCACTGTGCCTTCCAGGGTTCCTGTCCTGCTGTGCCTTCCAGGGTTCCTGTCCAGCAGAATCTTCAGTCTGTGCCAGCATTACCAGTGTTCCTCTGTGTGCCAGCATTACCAGTGTTCCTCCGTCTTTCCTGCTGTCATCTGAGGTTTGGACTGTTGCCTGCATTTCCTGCTGCACTGACTTTCTGTTTCGACTTTGTGAACTTTTGGTTAATATGGGAGTATGCCGTGTCAGTAGCTCCTCAAAATTCTAAACTCCTTATTTGCGGATATCGCTTTGTGTATTGAACTTTGGTTTTCCTGCTCTACTACCTTGGCTGCCACCGGCGGCCTAGTCGCACCCGTGGAACGACCTGGTGGCACCTCGCCACAGCAAGACCAGCCCACTTTACGGAGGGCTCTGGAGAAGACCAGGTGCAACTTAGACTCTGGTCCCGGGTTGCGACTAGTTCTATCACCTCCCACGGTGGTCCAGAGGGTCCACAAACTCTTCCCTAAGAGACTCTCAGACAGTTCTCCCCCTCCAAACTGTGACATAAATGAGATATTACTCATAGTAGAGTTGCAATGCCCAACACCACTGCTACCAAGGAGACTTTAGACATGGCTCTCTGTTTGGGTTCCAGAGGCATCTAGGAAGAGCTGATTATTGTAGGGTCTGGGTGTCTTGCAGAATCCTAAGGATAGGCCATATTTATGAAAAAAGGCCAGGGGACCAGACAATCTCTTTAAATATGATTTCCTATAATATCAAAGTCTACTTTAAATTTGGCACGTTCAATTATAAAACTGATAGTATATCTATTATTTTAACTAATAATATATCTATTATTTAGAAGGTAAATTTAGTCTACTTATTTTTCACTGAATTAAACCAATTGCTATTCAATAAAGATACACAATCTTTATTGGTTCTTAGAAATTATGAATTCTTTTCAAAATAAAAGATACAAACATACTAGAGAAAAAGTAAATAAAGCCTGATATGCATAGTTCAGTTGTTGTTGAAAACACACATATATTTTCCCACAGGAAGGTAAAAACCTGAAAAATTAAAAATCCTAATTTCTGGCTCAAAATATATTGAAGTAGAGGCATTTTTAAAATTGCTATGGAAACTACTGAGATCCCAAGAGCTACCGAACTTTTGTACATCAATGCAGTGTGAATATTTGTCTTTTCAATCACCTCTATTAATAATTTATTGCTGTGTAAGATTTAATGAGCCTTAATAAATGTCTCAAATCTTATCAGTATAATACAGTATTCACTGGGGAAATAAGGAAATAAAACATATTATTTGATATACAGTATATGAGCACAATTCAGAATAATAAGGTCACTTCTGTTTATTCCCTCTGCGTAGTTATAGTACATTCCTAGATAATAAACGTACTTTTGTTAGATAAGTTTATTTGTATAAAAAGTTCCGATCATTACTACTTCTCCAGGGGTACAAAAGTTAGACTGCACAGATGCAATAATTAACTCCTAAACTGGGTCTACAAGTGACAGGTCACCTGCTATCTACAGGATGCAATACTTATTTTCCCTCACCACATTACCACTAGCCACAGTACCATAGACCATTCTTAAAGAGAAAAGATTTACAACACTTTGGGTGGAATTTCTAAAGACTGGTGTTTCCAAAGCAAATCTCCCCCCCCCCCCCTTGCTGGCATTCTGGTAATCACCTGGCCTTAGTAGGGGTAAGTGCAGTATCCGCCACATCAGACCTGTTTAGTTCAATTCAGACGCTGTCAGTGTTTTCTGTTGTAGCCTCCGACAGTTTTCTGGTGAAGACTGAGTAAATCAGGCGGATCAGGTGTTAAACCCCTGCCATCACTTCCTCTGGCCCTTCCCCATCCATATCTATGGCACAGGATTTAAAGGGGATGCGCTATAGATGGCACAGAAATCCGGGTGCCAACCCCTTGCAATCAGGCACCAAGTGAATCATATCCCTCATGAATAGCTCCTCCTCCATTCCTGGTTGACATCACAGGTCACATCACAGCAAGGGATGGAAAGTTCAATATATACTGATCATGTGACTGTGATTATCTGGCATTAAAAGCAACCCACGGCTTGTGTTGTGGTCACATGATATGGGGTTATGATGTCATAGATCATGCACAATGCGTGAAGCTACAGCACAGACAGGCTCTGGGACCCCCCCCCATTCCCCCTTTTGGCTCATTAGCATTATTTCAAAAGTTGATTTTAGAAGAAAGGAAAACACATATAAGAAGATTGCCACAGTCATAGTGCCTGCTCTGGTTTATCATGCTAAATTTTGATTTTAGATTTCCTTTCAGGAAGAGATTAAATATTAGATGCACGCAAATAAAGGATCTAGAAGTTGCCAGTCACGCTAGTATATATTGCAAACCATATTGTTTACCAGCTGACTGATAATACAAATTCAATTCAGTGTCACAGAAGTGATAAATTTTAAGTCTTTGTGAGCAGGGCCCTCATTTTTTTTTTTTAAATAAACCAAACATTGGGGTTCAGACTTGAAAAGATAATGTTAAAAGTTCATTCTTTATACACAAAAATTTTAAACCAAGCAATAATGTCACATGGGTTGGTCCCACTCAGTTCTAAAGTTTCACTAGTTACTTTTTCCGCTCATTGTTTTTGTCTCATCCAAACATGCTATTATTCTGTAATGTCTTATTTTGTCTTTACATGCACCCCGTTATTTGTAAATTGTTGAATATGATGGGGCTATATAAAGTTTTATTAAAGATGTATTACAAAGTACACAACTCACAAGAAGAACATTACAAGAACAAGGACATCCCAAGAAAAATTTACTTGCTACTAATTATGATTAGGATAAAACAGCAAGTATTAACTTCTTCCTACTGATGCCCTTTTTTGTTTTTGCATTTCCATTTTTTTCTCCCCTCCTTTCAAAAAAACATAATTTTTTTCCCATTTTTATTATTTTTTGAATAACAAATTGTAATTCCTAGTGACAGTATTTAATATTCCATGCCATATACTGGGAAGTGGAAAAAAATAGGCAATGAAATTAACCAAAAAAACGCATATGACCTGTTTGCTGGTGGCCTCTGCTTTTACACCTTTCACTGTTCACTCCAAATGACATATCTCTCTTATTCCTTGGGTCAATACGTTAAGGGGGATAACGTATTTATAAAGGATTTATTACATTTAACCCCTTCCCGGCGAGGCCCTTTTTTGTTTTTGCATTTTCATTTTTCACTCCCCACCTTCAAAAAACCATGACTTTTTCCCATGTAAAGAGCTGTGTGAGGGCTTGTTTTCTGCTTAACAAATTGCACTTTATTGTGACAGTATTTAATATTCCATGCCGTGTACTGGGAAGCAGGAAAAAATTCCAAATGAAATGAAAATGGTGAAAAAACGTGTTTGCGCCATATTTTTGTGGCTTGGATGATATGTCTATTTCATTCTTTGGTTCGGTGCGATCACAGGGAAACCAAATTTGAATGTCTTATAATGGTTTCATACAGAAATTAAAGCCTCCTGTACGAAAAAACCCCAAAACTTCATTTTTCCATTTTCTTGCGCTAATAACTTTTTCATACTTTGGTGTACAGAGCTGTGTGTGGTGTCATTTAATGCAACTTTTGATGAAGTTTTCAATGCTGTGATTTGTAGGAAAGTAAGGTCTTTTGATTACTTTTTATAGAATTTTTTTATATTTTTCAAAATGGAAAAAAAGTGGTATTTTCAATTTTGGCCGCTATTTTCGCTATAAACCACTATAAACACCGTTATTATATTTTGATAGATTGGAGATTTTGGAACGCGGAAAAATCTAACGTGTTTATTATTCTTATATCAGTTCTAGGGACAGGGGGTGATTAGAATTTTTTTTTTCTATCATTTTTTTTTTTTGCTATTTCTTAGACCCACATGGGTACATTAACCTTAGATTTGCTAATTGTTCCAACCATATACTGCAATACTACTGTATTTCAGAATATGGCAATTCTGCACAGTATTCATTACAATGAGCCGCTGGCTCAGCAATCAGCAATCTGCAGTAACCAGACAGCTGTGGGTTAACCAAAGACCCTAGGCTGTCATTGCAACTGATTGCAGCCCCCCGATGACATCACAGTGGCAGCAATCGGATCCAAGTTGGCGGCGCCCACGGGCCACCAGGAGTTATGTGCCTCCAGCAGCTTTGCCAGAAGCGTTTAAATGGTTGACACCCATAATCGGTGTCAACACTGACCGTGGGTTTTACCGGTGGGTGTTTGCTGCAGTATGCCTGTGAGCCCTATGGATATCCTTGCAGCTGGCATTTGGGTACAGTAGGTACAGAAAGCATTCAGAAACCTTGACATTTTTTACTCTGTTTTTCACTGAAGCCAATTGGTAACATCAAAAAAGTTCTTTTTTTTGCTCATTATTGTACACACATGCAAAAATGAAATTTACTAAACATGAAAAATTATCACATGGTCATTAGTAGTCAAACCCTTTGCTGTGACACTCATATTTAACTCATATGCTGTCCATTTCCTTAAGATCCTCCTTGAGATGAATTTTCTACTTCATTGGAGTCCAGCTGTGTTTAATTAAACTAATAGACTTGTTTAGGAATGGCAAAAACCTGTCTGTATAAAACATCACAGCTTACAGTGCATGTACTTACAAGTTCTAAGGAACTGCCCAAGGAGTTCAGAGACAGAATTGCGGCAAGGCACAGATCTGGCCAAGCTTAAGAAAATTGTGAAGCACTCAAGGTTCCTAAGATCACAGTGGCCTCTGTAATCCTTAAAGGGAAGAGATGCAGTAGGGAGATGGGAGAAAGTTCCACAAAGTCAACTATCATTGCAGCCCTCCACCAGTAGGAGTTTTTTGCAGAGTCTGCAGGCGGAATGCTCTCTTCTCAGTGCTGCTCTGATCATTCCTACCATATCTGAAAATCTACTGTATTGCAGTATATGACAGTTTTGCTACCAGCACGTTACCAATCTGCATAAATTAGAGGTCCAACTGTTTGACTTAGACCACACACAAAGGGCATTATCCTTAAGCCACCTGTCATAAATTATGGATTGGAATGCCCCCTATCTGCCAGTCATGTCTTGAGGGGAGAGCCACTTGGCCTTATGAGGTAACATAATTAGCCCTCATTCCCTCCACTGTTTCCTGTCCTATTCAATAGAATTGGTAACTGGTTTCCTCTGTCCCCTAGAAATGTTAATTGGTTTCCTGAGTCCCGCGAATGGAATTTTTAATTGATACAGACTTGGTGTCTCCAAGACCCTCATGGTTGGTCATGTGTCTTAAAATGGGCACTGTGGAACATGACAAAATTATACTTCAAAGAAATCCAAAATTTCAATTTCTGGTCAACAAATCTGTGATCAGCATAATCTCTCTCACGAACAAGGGGGTGGATTAGGTGGTTCTTTAAAAGTAACATTCCACCATTCATTTCTTGTTAGTCTATGGAGAATGCATTAAGCTTGCAGAGCTTTCCAGGGTTTTCACGGCTTCTCCACCGCTGATCTCTATGCCAATCCGATTAGTAAGAGGACTGACTTTTATATTTCACCATTGTTATAACAATTAAGCATTGTGCCTGTTTTGCATATTAAATAGTCCTTCAATAGGTTTTTCCTTGTGCTCTATACGTTCACATAACTCAAGAGGTGAATTACCACTAAGCCGTGTTACTATGCGAGTGTCTGTGTGCTAGCAGTAGCTATAGACAGTGTGGGTCCAGGTGATCTGTACGGCAACTAGAAAAGTGTGTATCTGCATGTATGTGTGCGGTCTGGGTGTGTGCTTCTCGTAAGCCATTATTACGAGTGGCGGCAGCTGTGAGGAGGGAAACTGTATTGGAGTGCAGAGTGGCTCTGTGCAGTAGCTTTCCGTAGGCACATAGGTGGTACTGGGGTACATAGTGTGGTTGTGTGCCCCTGGGCTGTGCGTGCTTTGTGTGTAGTATCTGGGATTCGGATGCATTTGGTTTCCCTGACATGAGAATTGAGTTGAGTGAGTGTACTGTGTGCTAGGGGAGTAGGAATTAGCATTAGGAAGCCATTTTGTGTGAGTGGGTGGAGCTTAAGGGATAATTTGAGTTGTTCCCTGGCTTAAGTGCACTCCGTGTTTGGACTCCAGTGAGGGGGGGGGGGGGTTCATGACAACACCCTTTTGCACTTATGTAAGGATCTAGACATTGCTACAGAGGGAATGCAAGGTTTCTACCTCTTGTGGTGGTTTTGAGTGGATACCAAGCTAGGTGCAGTCATAGGGGGAGACTTATCAGAAGTGTCTGAGAGCAAAAAAATCAGAGCTTAGCTTTCATTTGCCTGCAGCTGTTAATAAAATGAAAGATTAGCTCTGATTGGTTGTCATGGACAACTAGAACTGTTCTGTTCTCAGAGACTTCTGATAAATTTCCCTCAAAGACTGTCTGCATTTCAAGTTAGAATTCAAGTTAGAGGGCAGAAGTAAGGGCAGACAGAGAAGCTCTGGGGTCAGATCAAGTTTTCAACATATGGACACACAGACCAAAAATGGATTCAGAAAACGGAGTAAAGATCAATCAGAAGCAGTATGCACATCTTGGCTATTATCTGTAAAGCCACAATGCTCAGGCACCTCCTGTTGGGGGACAGATTAGATTAAATATTAAGGACTAGGGCCATGCTTTTGATCCAGACGTTGACGGCCATGAGCGAGATAGTGTGCACGGGCTAGAACATTGAGGATCATGTCAAGCAGCAAGAACAGTGACATGACAGTGGGTATTGGAGGTAACACAGTGGTGGGAACTAACAACCAACCATCCCCTATCATAGGTCCTGAGGGGTTACATATTCCATTACTTTGGGTCTAAAAACATTTGCCCATTTTGTATTTGAATTATATCTGCATGAGTAGTTCATTTAAGGAAAAAATCAAATGCTATAAATCGCTGTAAAATTTCCAAGAAAATGAGATACATTTACTACAAGAAAATTTCCAAGAAAATGAGATACATTTACTACATTTGAAAAAATCATAATCTACTAAATAAGTATTAACAAACCGGATTTCAACACAAAATAATTTAAAAATAAGTCTCTACACAACAAAGATCATGTAGTGGCAACATGCAAAGCATGTCTAATGAAAAATATTTGCATCTTACATGTTCATCAAGCAATCCAGCCCACACATGCCTATAAGTCATACTGATCAGTAATGCTGTAATGTCTGAGGAAACTGTCTTTACCATCTAAGATGCATCAACTGTCAAACTGTCAATAGACATGTGATAAATTGGATAGGTCTATTGGTTGCTGAGCAGTCTCTAAGCCACATGCAGGAGGGAAGATACTGATATTCAATTCACCTACACAGTCTGTGGTGACACAAACCATAGAGATAAACTACCATGCATAAATCATGGAGGTTACGCATAAAGAGCAATTGGTTTCCGAAGAAAATGAAGATTAAAGATGTTTAGAAATGTATTATTTTGATAGTAGTTTGAGACATTTTATGCAACGGTCAGAAAACAATTGACTTCTTGCCACAGTTCTACATCTGTCTTTGGAGCTCTGATGCCCTCAGATTTATTAAAATGGCTTTATGTCCTTGATAAATCTGTTTGCAGTGTTCCTATGGGTTGTTTGCAATAAGCATCAAGACGTACAGCACATACACCAGGGTGGGGACTGAAGTCAATTTATGCTAAAACTTGTGCCAAAACTGAAGGTCGCAATTCAGGAATTGATTCCTATTGTGAAAACTTGTTTATGCAAGTTTAATGAATGTAATGGAGACAGGGTGGTCTATGCCTTTGCCCTGCCCTATGTTCATTTGGCGTAGAAAGTTGCAAAACGGCATTAGGCAAAAGGAGCTGACCTAATGATCAATTACCCTCATTGAATTTCTTAATATCATTTATCTTTAAAAAAAGGAACACTTTCAAAACAAAGTTTAAAAAATAATTACCATAAAAAGAAAAAAATTTAAAAACATTGCATATATCTAATACAGTTCAGTCATAAATTGACAGTCGTTGCACTATATAAATAAAGTAATTATTATTATTATTATTATTCAACAGAATACAAGATTAGTGCATTGAAGAAAATTCGGCTTGCATTACAGAGTCTCCTAGTGGATACACAGCAGAAATGTCCAAGCACTTTATCCAGCTTCCAGCATCTATTCTTTACTGCAAGTTATACCTTATTTCATGTCATTGTAAAATTGTTGCACTTTTCTTTCCTTGATCTTTTAATCTGTAACTGTTAATATAAATATATGATACTCTGAAAACAAAAAAATCATATTTTTTTTCAATTTTGAAAGCATACTCATCAATGAAAATAGTCATCAATAAAAATTCAAAGTAAAGAGAAATTGGCTGACTCAGGGTCAGTATTGAACCATGGTAATACCGCATGGTAATAACGCCAGCAAAGTAGACTGCAGGTTTAGAAAAAATATTATAAGCAACCGTTTATTGTATCAAAGTTAAAAACATCCAGGAACCAGGATAATAATTCTGACGTGTTTCAAATCAACACGATTCTTAGTCCTCGCCTAAGGAAATGTTTTGCACATGTCAAATTATATCCACTTAACTGGAAAGCAAAGTAACTTGTGAGTGTAACTCCCTTCTATGTCACATGATAGAACGGACCGAGGAGACATTAATGAAAAAAGGTATGAATTACCTCTAAATTATAAATAGGAAAACTGCAAAAATACAAAAATAAATAAGTATATATACATCAAATCATTACAAGAGTTCAAGCCGAGGGGGACTCGGGTATTTAGGGTGAGTATCCAAAATGCCTCTCTTGCTCAATCCCCTCCTCTTTGTGGCCATCATACCTTCTCTTTAGAGAAATCTTGCATTTTGGCACATTAGGGTTTTTTTTAATTATTTTGACTACTTTATTGTATTGACAAGATGTAATAAACATAGGCATCTTTATGTCATTTACTGATGTTACACTATCTGTACCAGAAAACTTTTATTATGGTGTGCTTTGGTGTTTGTTTTTCTGTTTCAAGTACTCTTTTGGTGTTATGGTACTTGTAGCCTCTATTCTGGAGGCGTTTTGATATAATGGAGGATACCTTAGCGATTTCTTGTTCCTTATTAATTCTCTTTTGGGTAGGTTCTGTCCAATGTGCACTGGAAGGCAAGAAGTCTGATAGGGTGTTGCCCAATAAGGGCTTCACAAATAGATCGGAACTGATTTTTTTTTTTTGTGACAGGATGTCAGACTTCTGGGGTAGTAGCCCCACTGTACCACTGCGGAGGATGACGTAAGCAGACACCTGGGACCGGAATCTAAGTGGCACCTGGTTTTCACCAGAGTCCGCCGCAAAGTGGGTTGGACTTGCTTCAGCATGGTACCACCAGGTCGGTCCACAGGTGCGACTTTGTCCACGGTGGCAGCCAAGGCAAGGTACAAAGACGTTAAGCAGCACGGGATCAGAGTCGGGGACGTAGCAATAGGTCAAGGCAGGCAGACAAGAACCGTGTTACAATGGGAAAACACAAAACCAGCAAAGGGCATGGAACACAGCTTTCTCTAGGGCACAAGGCACAAAGATCCGGCAAAGTGTGCAAGGAGAAGCAGGTTTATATAGAATTCTGGGAAATGGACAGCACCAATTAAAGGTGCACTGGCCCTTTAAATCTTCCACAGCCAGCGCACGTCCTAGGAAATGGGGACGATAATAAGTACAGTGGGTATGGGAAATATTCAGACCCCTTCAAATTTTTCACTGTTTGTTTCATTGCAGCCAATTGGTACAATAAAAAAAGTTTTTTTTTTGTTGCTCATCAATGTAAACTCTGCACCACATCTTAATTTCTAAAACAAAAAAAAATTTAATTCACATGGTCATACGAATTAAGACCCTTTGCTCAGTATTGAGTAAAAGCACCCTTTGAGCTTGTACAGCCATGAGTCTTCTATAGGAGGATGCAACAAGTTTTTCACACCTGGATTTGGAGATATTCTGCCATTCTTCCTTGCAGAGACTCTCCAGTTTCCTTATGTTAGATGGTGAACGTTGGTGGACAGTGCTTAGAATCATTGTCTTGTTGGAAGGTGAACCTTTAGTCTGATGTCCACACCCACATAGTTCACTGTGGGAATTGTATTTGGCAGGTGAAGAGCAGTGCCTGGTTTTCTCCACACATACCACTTATAATTAACACAAAAAGTTCAATCCTCATCTCATCAGACCAGAGAATTTTATTTCTCATAAGCTGGGAGTCCTTCATGTATTTTTTGGAAAATTGTATGCAGCTTTCTTATGTCCTGCACTGAGGAGAGACTTCCATCTGCACACTCTGCCATACAGACCCGACTGGTGGATGGCGGCAGTGATAGTTGACTCCGTACTGCAACTCTGGAGCTCAGCCACAGAGATCTTGAAGTTCTTCTTTACCTCTCTCACCAAGGTATTTTTCCACAATTGCTTAGTTTGGCTAGATGGTCAGGTCATGGAAGAGTTGTGGTTGTCCCAAACTTCTTCCATTTAAGAATCTGTGCTCTTTGGAATCTTGAGTGCTTCATAAATCATTTTGTAACCTTGGTCAGATCTGTGCCTTACCACAATTCTGTCTCTGAGCTCTATGGGCAGTTGCTTAGACCTCATGATTCTCATGTGCTCTAATGTGCACTGTGATCCGTGAGGTCTTATATAAACAGGTGTGTGTCTTCTATAATCAAGTCCTTTCAGCTTAATTAAACACAGCTGGACTCCAAGTGAGAGTAAAACCATCTCAAGGAGGATCAAAAGAAAATTAACAGCATGTGAGTTAACTATGTGTGAGTGATGATTGTTGCAGCAAAGGGTCTGAATACTTGTGGCCATATGATATTTCAGTGTTTCTTGTATAATAAATTAGCAATAATATCTACATTTCAGTTTTTTCTGTAAAGAGGGAGTGCATCTTGACAGAGAACTTATTTGATTTTACCATTTAGCTGCAATGAAACAATGAGTGAAAAACTTAAAGGGGTCTGAATACTTTCTGTACATGCTGTATGTATGGAGCTCTGGAATGGATTATTGGAGGGAGAGAATACACTACTAGGAGCTGGCTGAATACTAATAGGGGCTGGCTGGCTGTATACTACTAGGGCATGGATGTATACTACATGCTGGATGGCTGTAGACTACTGGGGGCTGGCTAGCTATATACTACTGGGAGCTAGCTGGATATGTCCTACTCAGGGCTGGCTATATACTAGGGGGGGCTGTGACCAATGCATTTCCCACCCTTGGCTTATACTCAAGTCGATAGTTTTCCCCAGTTTTTGGTGGTAAAATACTAGGGTCGGCTTATACTCTGTATATACGGTAATCAATTAATGTTTGTACATCATTACTGTATTTCCTCAAATGATACTCTACATCTTTAAAAGATGGTAAGTGGTGTGGTATAGAGATGAACAAAGACACCACAACACATGTGAGCCATATACAGGTCTCCATACATTTTAGAACTTCAAAACTGTCTTTAACATAATCAGGTGACCTGAAAAATATTTTTATGGGATTTCAGCAGTGCATAAAAAAGGAACTTCAGGACTGGTTGGTAAAGAATATTTTTGTTTTGAAAAAATACCTACCAAAACTTCCTCTAATAATAACTGTGACATTTTAGATTGTTCTGTAAATGTAGAATTTTACATTCATCAGATGTTTGTAATAGAACGCTTTCTTTTATTACCATGGATGAGCAGGTTCAACAGGTTTGTATAAATTTCATAACAAATTTTGAAATCGGGGCAAACTTTTACTCAAACACCATGCCTGTTGAAGTCAATGGGTATCAGGATTTTAATACTCAAAAAATATCTGTGAAATGGTGGCAATAACAGGGTAGTTTCCATGACAAAAAATGGTTAGGGAAAGTACTTAAATGAATAATAACCTAACATTAACTCTTCAAGGATATAGTCAGTTTAAGGCTCAGCCCCATTTTTTGTATTTTTTGGCAGGTAAGTTTTGTGTTTATTTTTTAAAAAAAGATAAAAAGCTATTAATTTTTTGACACTTTCAGAATTCAAAATCATTGTATTTTAGTGTTACCACCTGAATAAATTGCTGAATAACGTTTCCCATATGTCTACATTACATTTTCATAATTTTTGAAAAGAAATAATAATAGATCTCCATAGTAATTCAATCAAAATGGAGGTGAAATTTTGAATGGTCAAATTTTGTCAGTTATACTTTGATACAGCACTAAAATTTACACATTTCCAAAAAATTAAAAGAGAAAACCGATCTTAAAATTACATTTCTTCTCCCGAGTACAGCGACCCCCCGCCATTACTTGTTTTATTGAGGCACAGTGAGAAGAGAAGGAGCATCCTGCAGCTGCCAGGATTTTAGTTTTTTCATTGGCCCCTTTTGTAGGCTATAACATTTTAGCTTTTTTTTCATTATTGGGGCCATGTGATGGCAATTTTTTGCGGGATGAGATGGTTTTTCCAGCATCCAGGGTTGGTATCCCCTATTGTTCAAAATTTATGAACTTTTTTTGAGGGCAGGAATAGAAAAAATCAAATCTGTACTGGATTTTTTATTTTTGTTTTTGTGTTCACCATATACAATTACGGGGATACCATACTTCAATATTTTTTCATACGTTTTACTAAATTTGCAAAATAAAACCCTAATATGGGGAAAAAATCAATCATTTGTCCGTCTTCCAAGTGGGATAACATTTTTGATTTTTTGGCTATGGAGATGGTTGATGGCTTGTTTTTTTGCAGGACTTGTTGTACTTCGGAACTGTGTCATTCTGTCGTACATATTTTTTTTATCACTTTTTATTGCAGTTTTTGTGGGATTAAATCAGTAAAAATCATAATTTTTGGTGGGTTTTTAACATTTTTTTTTACAGCGTTTATCATGCAGGTGCAATAATTATTTACTTTTATTCTACGGGTTGTTACAGACATGGTGATACTATATATGTGGGGTCTGTGTTATGATTTAGATTTTTTTGCACATTTTATGTCTCTATATGTTACGGTACTTATGGACAATTTATTTTTTATTGAACAACATTTTTTTTAAACTTCTCTATTACATCCACCATGGGACATGAACAAGCAATCATCTGATTGCTTGTTAATGATAATACCCTGCAATACTGAGGTACTGCAGGGTATTAGCTGTGTCAGCCTATGCACATGCAGGCAGGCATTGGACTTCAGGGCTGCCATAGGAATGATCGGTGCCCCCCTAAAGACGACGCGGGGGTGGGGCAATTGTGGGGAAAAGACCCCGGCAGACTAATAATTGGCCTTTTAAAGTGTCAAGTACTGTTTTTGTAATTCCCAAAATAGAAGGACCAAACAAAGTCAAGGCATAGCAAAGAATGCCTCAAATTCTGTCAGCCCGCTTCATCTCTTTGGTGCAAAGCTCACCATTTCACCCCCGTTCAAAACAACAAGGACGTTGCACAGGTCATGGAGCTGTCACTAATGCTCTATGATAACTCTCCTAGCTTTTCCATGGGCCATCCACCTCCCCCTGCCCAGTTGCAGACACAGAGTTCCTAAATGGCCAACAAAACGTCTTGGAGGATGACGATGTGGACCATTGCAGGACATCTACCATGATGATGATAAAACCAAAATGTCAACTTCAATGTCAACTGAAGCTTTCCACAATGTGGAAATTGACAGTGAAGGCTTTGTGGAAGAAGATCTGAGGGGATATGACAATGCCCTAGACTCAACATGGATCAAATGGAGGAAGAGGTGGTGGTCACATAGGACGTCATCGGCTTGAGGAAGCGCTTGTTTAGTGTGAAATAGACCATAGTCTAGTCGTGGATGGTGTCCTCCATCACCATCACCAGCTAACAATAAAGTTATGAAAGACCACATCGGGTGAGTGCTTCTTTCTCTCATATATATTGGTGAAGATTTTCTTGCTCTCTGGCTGAGAACTCAAAGTCTCTTGGCTTCCATCGCCATCCATCAATTGTCTGGTCTTATTAATGGATGTGTACCCATGCTGTCAGTAGTGCCCATCTTTTGCTCTATTTTGTGTGTGGTCACTAAGCCCTAGCAAGCAGAAATTGCTTGTACCTGCTGCCACAAAACTGAAACTGAAGCTTTTTGAAAAAAAAAAAAAAATAACTATTTGCAAAAACATTAACTAATTGGCATGGAAACATCACAACACAGGTAGATGCACATCCCATGCCTTATACATGTGCTTTTCTTGGTGGGGCAAAGCTTCTTGGCCAATTATGCAGACATGCCGATGCTGCTGCATTAAGTGTGTGCAATCTGTGCACACTTTCTGTGTTCACACCTTGCAGCTGCTTTCCTATCTGCAATTCAGGGAAACTTTGACTTTCCCACACACCGCCCAATATGTTATGTGCCACCTCAGCCAAACAGTGTTAGGTATTCGGATAAGCGTCAGGACTAGTCCAGCTGCATGGTGGATTATGTGTATAGGACAAGAATACAGTACGGAGGCAACTGACGATATTTATCACACACAGAATCAGTCCATTAGTCGCTGACTGGCAATGCGCATTGATTCCAACAGTTTGTCACCTACATGTGCCTCAAAGTTGATGGGGGCCCATTAATGAAAAAAGTGGAAGGAACTAAGAGGAAGAGCCATTGTAACATCCGCTGGAAGGGACACCATGTCTGCTGGTCCTTCCACCCTCCATGTTGACAATGCTAGCGGTCTTCCCCGAGTTTCTGCACATCTCTGCAACTCCGCCCCCTGTTCGCGAGTTAACCCTGCTGCAGGTTTGGGGCAGCAGGCATCCAGGACGCATGCACTTTAGGGAACTTTATGCTGTCTGTCTTCTGAATCAGCCTGGGTCCATCCTGGGGGTGGATCTCAGGCTGCATTAAATGGATCTGGCCCTTCCACCTGTACACTTCTGGAACTCATAGCCTATTGGATTCCTGGTCTCCTGTGCTCCCTTAGCGTTGTTGCTTCTCCCTGGTATTGTATTCGCCAGTTAGTTTACTTTTCCTTGACTAGCGGTTTTGACCTTGACATACTCTCTGGTATGACCCAACGGTTCTGCTCAAACTTTTATATTCTGTGTCTGTACATCTTTAGTTCTCTTTTATTGCATCTGCTTTAGTTTCCTATGCTATCTTAAATCCTGTTTCTTTCATCATTGTTTATCCTGTTTTTTCCCTCTGTCTGAATTCTTTCCTAACTCCCACACTGCAGTTTTTTTGTCCGTATCACCTCACAGCGGCTGACAGACCTATTTGGGTTCCTCTCACCTCCCAGGGCCTTGCAGGGTTAATAGGAGGTTCCTGCGGCACAGGCTCCCTACCTTTAAGGTGTTTTCTGCCTTGGTAGAGTCTAGTCTTTAGATCAGCACAAGGTTAGTTCGCCCATTCTTCCTTCTGTCAGCCTGCACCTAAACTTGTGTGGTAGTTCTTTTTGTGTGAACAGCATACCTAAAAGACATGTTTTTCCCTTTGCATCTTTTAAGGCAGGGAAAAGAAGGGCCAGGATGTTCAAATAGCCGCCACTGGTGATTAATGGGTGGCCACCCTGCTGGCTCTGTGCTACACAGATTAAATAATATGCTTGACTGCACCACCAGATTCTGCATGATGGAAATATGAAAGAATGCACTACTAGAGTTTCCATTTGACATAAGGGCTCTTTGGTGGTGACTAAAGATGAGCGAACACACTTGTCCAAGCTTGATGCTCGTTCGAGCATTAGCGTACTTGAAACTGCTCGTTGCTCGGGCGAATATTTCGCCAGCTCGAGAAAATGGCGCATATGGCAGATTTCATGCTAAGCTGTCTATCCTGTGACCCTCGCGTTCAAAGAATTTATTCCAGCACCGATTACTGTGTATTCCCTCTCCTGGACCCATGGTACAAGCAAAATCTTTCCACTCTCATCCCTGGAGAGGAAAGGAGTGTGAGAATGCATGAATACCAGCAGGCCCTGGTGCACAAGCTGAAACAGTATTTCCCTTCTGACAGCGCTAGCGGCAGAGGGCGTACTTCTGCGGGACAATTAGCAAGAGAGAGTAGGCGAGCAAGCAGCTTTTCCAGCACTGGAAGGGGTACGCTTTGCAAGGCCTTTGCCAGTTTTATGTTACCCCAGCAAGACACTGTCACCTGTCCCCAGTCTCGGCAGAGTAGGGCTGATCTTTACAGAAAGATGGTGAGGGAATACGTAGCTGACCATACCATTGTCCTAAACGATCACACAGCTCCCTACAACTACTGGGTCTCAAAGCTGGACATGTGGCATGAACAGGCGCTGTACGCCTTGGAGGTTCTTGCCTGCCCTACCGCTAGCGTGTTGTCTGAGTGGGTTTTCAGTGCAGCTGGTGGCATCATCACCGATAAGCGTACACGCCTGTCGACTGGCAGGCTGACGCTTATCAAGATGAATAAAGCCTGGAATTCTCAGGATTTCTATTCTCCACCAGGTGAAAGAAGCTCAACCTGAATAATGTATGCACTCCTCTTCCTCATTTTCCTCCTTCTCCTCCTCTTTGTACACTAAAGCAGAGGAAAATGGCTATTTTTTTGGAGGGCCACCTACCGGGTCCTCTGTTTTAAACAATTTTTGGGAGTGCCACATACAGGTACTCTATGTATTTAATTTTTCTGGAGGACCACCTACCTGCTCCTCTGGTTTGAAAACTTTTTTGGACTGCCACATACAGGCACTATCCAAATGTAATTGTCTCCATAGCAGCCTCCACACGTCGTCTTTATAGCTGCCTCCACACGTTGTCTCCATTGCGACCTCCACACATCATCTCCATAGCTGCCTCCCAAAGTTGTCCATATAGTTGCCTCCATACATCGTCCCCTTAGCAAACGAACTGTGTCAGGTAGAATTTTGGGTTGTTTTCATGGCTTCCACATCAAACTTGTTAACTTTGTCGCCACCCTGCTTTGTTATCCACAAAATATACTGCCAAACTTATATCATTGACCGATATTATATTAGCGCTTCTTGCGCATCTGTTTACATTCCCCTCACCCGCCATAACCAAGCCAATTACTTATAAGAACAGTGCTACATTTGATCTTAAACAAAAGGCAACTTTCAACTGTCTATACCCCAGACGCTGGAGCGCGAGAGGAAATACAGCACATCATCCCCTTATCAAACGAGCTGTGTCAGGCAGAATTTTCAGGTGTTTCACCAGATACATAAAGGAACTCGGCCCATGCTGGAGACCTGAAGTTGCAATCATAGCAGCGCAATATGGATGCCCCATACTGTCGCTCTTAATCATGGAAGTCGTCTCCATGGCTGCCTCCACATGTCGTCCCCTTATCAAACGAGCTGTCAGGCAAATTTTTTGGGTGTTTCACCAGATACATTATGGAACTTGGTTACTATGTCGCCACAATGCTGTGTTATCGACTAAATATACCGATAAAGGTTGACGGTAAAGATACCGTCAACCTTTTGTAGCACTGATACATACAGTGCTACACGTTATCCTCGCCAAAAGGAATTTTTTTAATTGGTTTGAAGCCTGAGTCCATTTGGGGTATGTCGCCATGCCACTCTCTAGCCTGCCGCTGCTGCCGCTACCTCTGCATGCCGTCTTCCATAGTGTCAGGGTCAATTATTGGATGTTTTAGATGCTATCTAGCCTCATTCGGTCACTCTGTCATGGCCATGCTGTTGCCCATAATTTTGGCATAATAGTGCCTTTAAGCAGCCTCAGAGGCATCCATGCATGCTGCCCCTGCTGTTTCCTGTCCATTTCCGTGGTGTTTCCATCCTTTTCTGAGGTTTCCAGGTGTTTGGCCAAGCTTCCCTGTGCAGACCCTTGGTCCCCTTGAAAAATGCTCGAGTCTCCCATTGACTTCAATGGGGTTCGTTATTCGAGACGAGCACTCGAGCATCGGGATAAGTTCGTCTCGAATAACGAGCACCCGAGCATTTTAGTGCTCGCTCATCTCTAGTGGTGACAGATGACTATGCTCCCCTCCTGAAGATCAGACATTGCATGCATCATTCATTACAGTTTCCCTAAAATGTTGGTGTGTTAAGACTGTTTTTTGCTTGATTTCTTTGATGGATTGTATTTAGTGTAGAATTAAAAAGATCTCAATGGAGGATGACAACTATTCAAGGGCCAAATCTGTTTTACTAATGACAGAGAAAAATTAAAGCTGCACCGTTGATTTACTGTAAAGCTCTAAGTCTGAACTCATCTCTCTAACTCAGGGTTTTTTTGCAGGCTTGGCAAAACCTTTGGATACTTTTTTGCTTGTCCTTATTGGCATATTAACCCTTAATAAGACCAGATCAGAGAAAAATCAGTATATATCACTTTGAACTCACTATATTATGGATGAAGCTTGATTTTTAATAAAATGATGGCATAGAAAAGGGGATGCAAATATTTGTATGCAAAAAACAAACTCAGCTGCACATTCTATAGTGCCAGACTTGTTTAGTTGCTATGTTGATGGAAAGATCTATGTGGCAGATATAGAGATCTACAAGTACAAGTGTTGAAGACAAATGTACAACCAAGGGCAGAGAAGATGTGGTTTGTGATACATATACAGATATAGAAAACTGACAGTGCTACTTAGCAAAAATTACATGCTTGCAGTGAGCACATATGTGCAGGTTTGTAATGTATACTTATGCAGAACACTGCAGCTACTTAGCAAAAAAAAACATGCTTGTGTTGAAGGGAAATGTGCAAGTTTGTCATTTATATTTATGCAGAAAAACTGACACAAAAAACATGGTTGCAGTGAGCAATTATATATACAGGTTTATGGTTATGGAGGAAGTAAACTGACATGGCTACTTTGCATAAAAACATGTTTTCAGTGAGCATGTATGTCTAGGTTTGTGATTATGAATGCAGAAAACTGACACTGCTACTTTGCAAAAAAACAGGGTTGCAGTGAACAAGGCGCTGCAAAGTGATACGAGATTCTGCAGCATGCCACAGCAAGAGTGCTGCCGTTTCTGTAGATGATTATGATAATGCAGTAGTTAGCTTCTCTCACATTCACACTGAAACTGAAAAGTATTTTTCTTTGTCATTCATAGCTGTATCTCCCTCCCTATTTGCTTCATTCATTCTCTCTGTGCTCAGTTGTCAATCAAGCAATATTCTATGCAGTTTTAAAGCTGAATAATTAACTGGTACCCAAAGTTTTGAATAAACTTTAGTTTAGTGTCCCTGACTACAAACTCCATAGATCTGATACAGCTCTGAATTTGGGGGCTCAGAAAAGATCATCACTATTTAACACCTTAATGACATGTGACAAAATATTACAATACCGTGCAATTAACCCCTTAAAGGGCACCTACCACCACAAATCTACCTATAAAGGTAGATTGGGTGGTAGGTGGATCAATGGGACGTGAGGATAGCCCTTTTAAGGGCTAATCCTCACGTCCCTGCACTTTTTTGATAACTTTAATTTGATATTTATTCAAATTTACTTATGCGGCTACCGGGGCGTGGAGTAGCCACTTTACCCCTCCCCGCCGAAGATGGGTGAGTAGGAGGGGTAAAGTGGCTACCGGGGCGTGGAGTAGCCGCCTCGTGTAATCTCATATGCGGCTACTCCACGGCCCCGGTAGCCGCATAAGTAAATTTGAATAAATATCAAATTAAAGTTATCAAAAAAGTGCAGGGACGTGAGGATTAACCCTTAAAAGGGCTATCCTCACGTCCCATTGATCCACCTACCACCCAATCTACCTTTATAGGTAGATTTGTGGTGGTAGGTTCCCTTTAACGACCAGGCCCTTTTTAGTTTTTGAGCTTCCATGTTTCATTCTCTACCTTCAAAAATCTATAACTTTTTTATTTTTCCATGTAAACAGTTGTATGAAGGCTTGTATTCTGCGTAACATATTCCATGCTGCGGAATAAAATTCCAAATTACAGTGAATTTGGTGAAAAAATGCTAGTTTGCTACCAGTCCTTGATTTTTCATGAAAATGTTTTATTTCATTTCACAGATTTTTTTCTATTTTTCTTTAATTGTTCTCCCTCTCTAAGCTCTGGGTTGAATGACAGCAGTAGTTAGCTGACATTCTAAAAGATATGTCTAATGCTAATTCACCAGTAACAAATAGGGATGAGCCGACCCTATTAAGTTAAAAATCCTGTCCGGGTACTGGAGCCAAAGCCCAAACAGTAACACTTGCAATTGGAACTGGCATCGATCAGGGGTGTTATCTATTTAACTGCTGCTGGCAAAATTAAATGTTGGCAGCACACTGGCATGTACCACCATTTTGGACAGGATCGGCACTCCCCATGCTTTAATAAGAGCCGGTGCACCCAACATTAATTTAGATGTTGCTAGCAGCTTTGCCAGCAAAATTTAAATAGAAACAATTTGCATATGTAAAAACTGGCATTCAGATTTTCTCAAGACCTGCTTATGAGGGATGGCACTTCACTTTGGCAAGGAAGCAGACAGATTCCTTTCAAATGCAGTGCTAAATGCTATGGTTCTACAAATGAGTCCAAATTACACAGCATGTAACATAACTATGTACTTAATTGGTAACACAGTTTCCTTTAAAAGTCTACATTATAAATGTAATTCTGTATATTCTGCCATTAAGAAGAAAGCACTATGTTGGCAAAATTAAATTGGCAAACATTCTTAAAATAAGATTTATGTACAAAAACTACAGCTGAATTCCATTAATGTCTATATGTACATATTTCAGTTTTAATAAATAAGGATCATTTAAAGCATTCAGCATGGACAAGGAAAAATATTAAAATAAACAGGTAAAGCAAGGAAAAAGTCTTGATATAGAATATAGACTTGGAAACAAGAATACAAGAGAATGATGAAAGGAATACCTACTTGGCAGGGTTACAGTATTTAGTAAAATTATTATTAAAGGAAATGATTCTACTAGTCACATATAACAGGTCTGCAGGCTTGGTAATGTGTATGCTAATTAGTAAATCATTACAATAGTTATGGCAGGGGGCGGTTGTCACACTTTTATTAATTCCATCATCTAAAAATTCTGCTTTCTTCTCTTCATACATATATTAAACATATATATACACTCACTGGCCACTTTATTAGGTACACCATGCTAGTAATGGGTTGGACCCCCTTTTGCCTTCAGAACTGCCTCAATTCTTCGTGGCATAGATTCAACAAGGTGCTGGAAACATTCCTCAGAGATTTTGGTCCATATTGACATGATGGCATCACACAGTTGCCGCAGATTTGTCGGCTGCACATCCATGATGCGAATCTCCCATTCCACCACATCCCAAAGATACTCTATTGGATTGAGATCTGGTGACTGTGGAGGCCATTTTAGTACAGTGAACTCATTGTCATGTTCAAGAAACCAGTCTGAGATGATTCCAGCTTTATGACATGGCGCATTATCCTGCTGAAAGTAGCCATCAGATGTTGGGTACATTGTGGTCATAAAGGGATGGACATGGTCAGCAACAATACTCAGGCAGCCTGTGGCGTTGCAACGATGCTCAATTGGTACCAAGGGGCCCCAAGAGTGCCAAGAAAATATTCCCCACACCATGACACCACCACCACAGCCTGAACCGTTGATACAAGGCAGGATGGATCCATGCTTTCATGTTGTTGACGCCAAATTCTGACCCTACCATCCAAATGTCGCAGCAGAAATCGAGCCTTATTAGACCAGGCAACGTTTTTCCAATCTTCTACTGTCCAATTTCGATGAGCTTGTGCAAATTGTAGCCTCAGTTTCCTGTTCTTAGCTGAAAGGAGTGGCACCCGGTGTGGTCTTCTACTGCTATAGCCCGTCTGCCTCAAAGTTCGATGTACTGTGCATTCAGAGATGCTCTTCTGCCTACCTTGGTTGTAACGGGTGGCGATTTGAGTCACTGTTGCCTTTCTATCAGCTCGAACCAGTCTGCCCATTCTCCTCTGACCTCTGGCATCAACAAGGCATTTCCGCCCACAGAACTGCCGCTCACTGGATGTTTTTTCTTTTTCAGACCATTTTCTGTAAACCCTAGAGATGGTTGTGCGTGAAAATCCCAGTAGATCAGCAGTTTCTGAAATACCAGCCCAGCCCTTCTGGCACCAACAACCATGCCATGTTCAAAGGCACTCAAATCACCTTTCTTCCCCATACTGATGCTCGGTTTTAACTGCAGGAGATTGTCTTGACCATGTTGCCGCCATGTGATTGGCTGATTAGAAATTAAGTGTTAACGAGTAGTTGGACAGGTGTACCTAATAAAGTGGCCGGTGAGTGTATATATCCAAATGAACCCCGGTCCCCTGAAAACGCTGGTTCTCCAGCGAAACATGTGCGGGGAGGGCATCTAGGGAGGAATTCTTTATGTGAAGCTTCTGAATATATGAAGTGTAATCACTGCATCTGAATATAAGGAGTGTAATAACTGCATCGTATACTGTACCTTACAATTGTTAGTTCCTACCTTAGTCCACTATTCTGGACTGCGCTCTTTGTGATTATATCAAAATATAATTGCTATCCTGACAAAATATTCTATGTACATTTGATAATTTGATAATTAACATTCTGTTAAATTATTTATTATGATTCATTTGTTATTGATATTTAATATTTATGATAGCATTATCTACCCTCCCTCCTAATGGCAACCTCATTCTCCAGCTATCCAGAGATCTTGCCCATGTGCAGTGGACCTTTGATCTCAGAGCAGACACTGAGTGTAATGTGCCGGCGTCACAGGCATACTGCACATGTGCAAGATGTTGTAATAGTTGGATAATGACATTGCCAGGACTGGAATGCAAGATTCATGGAGTGGGCAGAGCAAACAGCAGTCAGGAGGCGGGGATGCATGACTGCCTGGCCTAGCAGCCCCACCTCCTTGGCTGTATCCTAGAATAAAAAGCTGGTTTCTCATTCATGCTGCAGTGCAGAAATATACTATTATGCAGATTACAGAAGAAGATACTGTTTGTGGGCTATGGGGGTTAGTGTGGTGACAGGTTCCATTTAAACTAAAGAAACTGTCCCTACAGGTATACCCAGCATTAATTTGCTTTCTGGGTCATACCTCCCGTTTGATAAGTTTTTAGTATGAGATTGAAGGGATGCTACACCTGGCATCCTCTCCTACTAGCTGATATAAATGGTGACTTTGATGCTACTATGCAGAGTTGGAAGCAGTTAGCTCTGTCCACTGCATAATACAGGATGTAGCGCACCCCTTTATAATTTATTTTAATTCATTTACTACTACTACATATGACCACTCATGGATCCACAATAAAAATTAATCAGAGTCCTAACCTAATAAGTTTTAAGAGAATTTTCTTACCTGTAAGCAGCCTCATAAGCTTTACTATAGAGTTACATAGACACCATATGCTATACTAGTACATAGACTTTGTTTTCTGCTGTCAAATGGTGCTGCCTTTTTGCTGTTCTGCCAATTACTGCAAAACTAATTGTATTAAATGGCAAATTGCTGCAGTTTTGTAATGTGGGTTTTGGCTGCATTATTGTCAGATATTAGCAATAAGGAAAAATAGAGCAGCTGACAATTTTGGAAAAGACATAAAAATAGTAAAAAAAAGACGGTAAGCTCAGCAGTTCGGACCTTTGATAAAATGATCCTTCTTATTCATTTAAAATCTAGTGTTTTACCATTATGAGAAATTAAAAATTCATTAATTGTCTAAAATACAATTTTTGGAATACAAATAGCACTGAATATGCATCTTTGGACTCCATATTAAGAACAATAATATAAATGCAATGCAGTGTGAACTTACAGACATGTACAAACTTATATTGTAAACTGTAGCCTTATCACCATGCAAAGTTCAGTGTAGTTTATGAAATATATACTTTTGTTAATACAGCTGAGCATTTTCCTGTTTGACATTTTCAGTTCTTGTTACATCCTCAAAGCAGTCAAACAGAATGACAAGTAATAATTTTATAGTCAAGTCATCAAGCAAAGCTTTGATAGCTTGAATTACAATGCACAATTTTTAAATGTTCACTTTGCATACTTTAACCTTGTGTATGAATTCTAAATGTAAATAATTTCAAAAATCAGCTAAATCAGCTATTATTCCTGCCACACTGTGTACAAGTCAGTGGTTTAAATGGAACCACAGCCAATAATTTCTAGATGCCCTGGAAATATACGTGTTATATTTTATGGGAGTTGTCTGGGAAATATTGGGAGGAAAAGGTGGCACCAAGTCCCCATACCCATTAGCTGTTTGGCCATCCATAATAAAATTACACAGAGCCACAATTAGTTGGATCACTGTCTAAATTCTGTGTAGGTGTTTGTATGTAAAACCTAAAGGGATATTCCAGGTATAAGCATGATTAATATTCAAATGGCTAATTAAAATATAAGCTAATATGTAATTGCTTGTTGTTTACAATTTTGCTCATCTTAGCAGAAAAATGCAGTGGACATACACTATACTAAGGAAGTAAAATGCTACTTGCCCTTTAATTTGTCCTGTACGAGGTATGGGACTAAAGTTGGATGCCGGTCACATACCCGCACAACATGTCATGCAAATACATGGGCTGGTGATGTTACTAGCACTATGTTTGGCAGTATTTGGTTTCTTCCAGTCCATTTAGGGTCCCGGAGGGGGTGGAGCTTTTGAAAATTAGGAGATGGTTCGATCATCAAGTAGAAGAAAAGTCTCAAATATCTGTGCTGAGGGGTCATGGATGAAAGAAGTAAAGTTGTGTGAGGCAGAACAGGACTGGAGCTGTGTGTGCATGAGTCAGAAGCAAAGGTGTGTGAGGCAGAACAGGGCAGGAGCAGTGTGTGCATGAGTCAGAAGCGAAGGTGTGTGAGGCAGAACAGGACTGGAGCAGTGTGTGCATGAGTAAGACGCGAAGGTGAGCAAGGCGGAAAAGAACTTGAGCAGTGTGGGCATAGGTCAGAAGCGAAGGTGTGTGAGGCAGAACAGGGCTGGAGAAGTCTGCATGAGTCAGAAGCGAAGGTGTGTGAGGCAGAACAGGACTGGAGCAGTGTGTGCATGAGTAAGACGCGAGGGTGAGCATGGCGGAAAAGAAATTGAGCAGTGTGGGCATAGGTCAGAAGCGAAGGTGTGTGAGGCAGAACAGGACTGAAGCAGAGTGTGCATGAGTCAGAAGTGAAGGTATCTGAGGCAGAACAGAACTGGAGCAGTGTGTGCATAAGTCAGAAGTGAAGGTATCTGAGGCAGAACTGGGCTGGAACAGTGTGTGCATGAGTCAGAAGTGAAGGTGTGTGAGGCAGAACAGGGCTGGAGCAGTGTGTACATGAGTCAGAAGTGAAGGTATGTGAGGCAGAACAGGACTGGAGCAGTGTCTGCATGAGTCAGAAGTGAAGGTATGTGAGGCAGAACAGGACTGGAACAGTGTGTTCATTAAGTCAAAAGTGAAGGTGAGCAAGGCAGAACAGAACTGGAGCAGTGTGTGCAAAAGTCAGAAGTGAAGGTATCTGAGGCAAAACAGAGCTGGAACAGTGTGTGCGTGAGTCAGAAGTGAAGGTATGTGAGGCAGAACAGGGCTGGAGCTGTATGTGCATGAGTCAGAAGCGAAGATATGTGAGGCAGAACAGGACTGGAGCAGTGTGTGCACAAGTCAGAAGCGAAGGTGTGTGAGGCAGAACAGGGCTGGAGCAGTGTGTGCATGAGTCAGAAGCGAAGGTAAGCAAGACAGAACAGAACTGGAGCAGTGTGTGCATAAGTCAGAAGTGAAGGTATCTGAGGCAGAACAGGGCTGGAGCAGTGTGTGCCTGAGACAGAAGCAAAGGTGTGTGAGGCAGGACAGGGCTGGAGCAGTGTGTGCATGAGTCAGAAGTAAAGGTATCTGAGGCAGAACAGGGCTGGAGCAGTGTGTGCATGAGTCAGAAGTGAAGGTATGTGAGGCAGAACAGGACTGGAGCAGTGTGTGCATGAGTCAGAAGTGAAGGTATGTGAGGCAGAACAGGGCTGCAGCAGTGTGTGCATGAGTCAGAAGTGAAGGTATGTGAGGCAGAACAGGACTGGAGCAGTGTGCGCATGAGTCAGAAGTGAAGGTATGTGAGGCAGAACAGGACTGGAACAGTGTGTTCATAAGTCAAAAGCGAAGGTGAGCAAGGCAGAACAGAACTGGAGCAGTGTGTGCATGAGTCAGAAGCAAAGGTGTGTGAGGCAGAACAGAACTGGAGCAGTGTGTGCATGAGTCAGAAGCAAAGGTGTGTGAGGCAGAACAGGACTGGAGCAGTGTGGGCATGAGTCAGAAGTGAAGGTGTGTGAGGCAGAACAGGACTGGAGCAGTGTGTTCATAAGTCAGAAGCGAAGGTATGTGAGGCAGGACAGGGCTGGAGCAGTGTGTGCATGAGTCAGAAGTAAAGGTATCTGAGGCAGAACAGGGCTGGAGCAGTGTGTGCATGAGTCAGAAGTGAAGGTGTGTGAGGCAGGACAGCAGTGTTTGCATGAGTCAGAAGCGAAGGTGAGCAAGACAGAACAGAACTGGAGCAGTGAGTGCATGAGTCAGAAGTGAAGGTATATGAGGCAGAACAGGACTGGAGCAGTGTGTGCATGAGTCAGAAGTGAAGGTGTGTGAGGCAGGACAGGGCTGGAGCAGTGTGTGCATTAGTCAGAAGTGATGGTGTGTGAGGCAGAACAGGACTGGAGCAGTGTGTGCATGAGTCAGAAGTGAAGGTGTGTGAGGCAGGACAGGGCTGGAGCAGTGTGTATGAGTCAGAAGTGATGGTGTGTGAGGCAGAACAGGACTGGAGCTGTGTGTGCATGAGTCAGATGTGAAGGTATATGAGGCAGAACAGGACTGGAGCAGTGTGTGCATGAGTCAGATGTGAAGGTGTGTAAGGCAGGACAGGGCTGGAGCAGTATGTGGATGGGTCAGAAGCAGACATGTGTGAGGTAGAACAGGACTGAATTTGCTGAGGAATGGGCAATATTGATGTCATTTACTGGGTTACATGTTAGGAGGCTGGGGGGACAGGAGAGATGCATTCACATGTTACTTTGTTGGAAGGATTCAGGGAGTGCCTTATAGGTATCACTGTATGTTGGGCAGGTCAATTTTTGTTTTAATTTTGCTTGTTGGTGGAATTTAAGGGTGTTCTTTAGGATTTAAAAACATGTCTGCTTCCTTCCATAAACAGGTAATTTATGGTATTGCAGCTTAGCTACACTTATATTTCTACAGGTGTATAATACCAGCACAAGCTTTAGTCAAGAGTGGCCCTGTTTGTGGAAGACAGCATACAAGCTAAATGCCAGACAGAACCTTTTAACCCTTTAAGGATGCAGGGTTTTGTCGATCATTGTTTGCTCTACACCTTCAAAAATCCATAACTATTTCATTTTGCTGTGCACCGAGCTGTGTGAGGCCTTATTTTATGCTCAACAAATTTTAATTCTCCATGACTTTGTATATGATTCCATGGCATGTACTGAGAAGCTGGGAAAAAAAATCTAATTTGGTGAAATTTGCAAAAAAAAACACATTTCTTGTAAGCTTGGTTTTAACAACTTTTACCTTGCACTCCAAATAACACCTCTGCTTTATTCTTTATTTCGGTACGATCACAGTGTTACCAAAAATATATAGGTTTTATTGTGTTTAAAATTAAACACATATATACGAAAAAATAATTGTTTCGCCATCTTTTTTTATACTTTGGTTTACAGAGCTGTGTGAGGTGTAATTTTTCATTTTTGTGAAATGAGCTGACGTTTTGATATCATTTTGAGGACTTTGTTATCTTTTGATCACTCTTTATTAAATTTTTTATGTGGTGTAAATGTAGTGTTTCAGACATTTGGGCTCTAGCTTTTATTTTTTTAAACTTTTTTTTTTTTACTATTTTTTAGACCCTGTAGGGTACTTCAGCTTCAGATGGTCTGACCATTCCTACCATATACTGCAATACTACTGTATTGCAGTATATGGAATTTTTACACAGTATTACAGTGAGCCACTGGAGTTGGAGGGGAGAGATGTTTTTTATGTGGAGGGGACTGGATGATGATGCGCATGGAGGCAATCAGCACATGGCAGGTCATACTGATATGGGGGGGATTTATCACACACTGGTGTATGGTTCATTGGTAAAGTGTGCCATCTCACTGAGGCTGAGGTAATGTGCAGTGCTGGCAGTTACAAAAACTATTTAATCTCCATCAATGACACTTTGTTTTGTTGTATTCATTTATGCATAGCATTATGGGCTTTTGTATCAGGTTTTCATATTCCCAGAATACCAATTTAATGTTTCAATTAACCGGTTAAGGACCGGGCCCTTTCCTGTTTTTTCATGTCCATTTTTCACTCCCCACCTTCAAAAATCTATAACTTTTTTATTTTTACACGTAAAGAGCTGTGTGACGGCTTGTTTTCTGCGTAACAAATTGCACTTCATAATGATGGTATTAAATATTCCATGCCATGTACTCGGAAGCGGGAAAAAAATTCCAAATGCAATGAAAATGGTGAAAAAACGCATTTGCGCCATTTTCTTGTGGGCTTGGATATTACGTCTTTCACTGAGCGCCCCAAATGACATGTCTACTTTACTCTTTGGGTCGGTACGATTAAGGGGATACCAAATTTGTATAGGTTTTATAATGTTTTCATACATTTACAAAAATTAAAACCTCCTGTACAAAAATAATTTTTTTAATTTTGCCAACTTCTGGCGCTAATAACTTTTTTATACTTTGGTGTACGGAGCAGTGGGTGGTGTCATTTTTTGCTAAATTTGATAATATTTTCAATGATATCATTTTTAGGACTGTACGACCTTTTGATCACTTTTTATAGATTTTTTTAGATTTTTCAAAATGGCAAAAAAGTGCCATTTTCGACTTTGGGCGCTATTTTCCGTTACGGGGTTAAACGCATTGAAAAACCGTTATCATATTTTGATAGATCGGGCATTTTCGGACGCGTTGATACCTGATGTGTTTATGATTTTTACTGTTTATTTATATTTATGTCAGTTCTAGGGAAAGGGGGGTGATTTGAAATTTTAGGTTTTTTTATTATAATTTTTTTTTTTTAAACTTTTTTTTATTTTTATTTATACTATTTTTCAGACTCCCTAGGGTACTTTAACCCTAGGTTGTCTGATTGATCCTATCATATACTGCCATACTACAGTATGGCAGTATATGGGGATTTTCTTCCTCATTCATTACAATGTGCTATCAGCACATTGTAATGAAGGGGTTAAAACGAAATAGCCTCGGGTCTTCGGAAGACCCGAGGCTACCATGGAGACGGATCGCCGCCCCCCGATGACGTCACGGGGAGCGGCGATCCCAGGTAAGATGGCGGCGCCCATGCGCCGCTATCTGTTTGAGGCTGCCGGCAGCTTTGCCGGCAGCCCACGCTGCAAAAACACCCGCGATCGGTGCTAGCACCGATCGCGGATGTTACCGGTAAGCCTTTGCTGCAATATGCAGCAAAGACTTACCGGCTATGGAGAGGGCTCAGCCCGTGAGCCCTCTCCATGCAGCGCGACGCGACCGCCGCCGTGAATACACGGCGGGCGGTCGCGAACCGGTTAAAAGGCTGGTACTCGGACTCATAAACATTATATGGACTGAACAACAAAACATTTATAAATGAACCATGTAAGCTCAAAAGATGGATCAGGTAGACTGCAGCTCAAAGATACAGGCGGTCCCCTACTTAAGGACACCTGACTTACAGACAACCCATAGTTACAGACAGACCCCTCTGACCTCTGGTGAAGCTTTCAGAATGCTTTACTATAGTCCCAGGCTGCAATGATCAGCTGTAAGGTGTCTGTAATGAAGCTTTATAGATAATCCCTGGTCCCATTACAGCAAAAAATGTTTAAACTCCAATTGTCACTGGGGCCAAAAATTTTTTTGTCTGGAGCTACCATTATAAAATATACAGGTTCGACTTACATACAAATTCAACTTAAGAACAAACCTCCAGACCCTATCTTGTATGTAACCCGGGGACTGCCTGTACTTCCTTCTCAGATGTTATCCTTACTGTCTGAGCAGCCTAATCTGTTCCAAATTGCCTGGTATTATTCTAGGGAAAATCTTGCTATGTTTTACCTCAAAGGGGCAGATTTACTTACCCGGTCAATTCGCGATCCAGCAGCGCGCATTCTCTGCGGTGGATTCGGGTCCGGCCGGGATTCACTAAGGCAGTTCCTCCGACGTCCACCAGGTGTCGCTGCTGCGCTGAAGACCATCGGATTGCATCAGAGTTCACCGTCCTACCCTGGGTGCAGGTAAGCGCATCGAGCAACACTTTTTTGTTTTAATGCAGCGGTTTTTCCGAATCCTTTCGTTTTTTTTATGGCCACGCCCCCGATTTCTGTTGCGTGCATGCCGGCGCCGATGTGCCACAATCCGAACGTGTGCGCCAAAAACCCCTGGGCAATTCAGGAAAAATCAGCACAAATCGGAAATATTCGGGTAACACGTCTGGAAAATGCGAATTGGGCCCTGAGTAAATGACCCCCATTATGTTCTCTTAAGTTGGCTCTCTTGCCCAATTATTATTCTGGTGAGATTGGCTAGGTACCTCTCTAGCCCCTATTGTAAATCCATGCTCCCCCTACACTGAACCTTCAGTGATTTAAAATCTATCACCTTATGTGTTTCTTTTTGCCTCTGGTCATCAGGGGTCTATTTCTGCTCTTGTTATAGAGAGTTTAGCATTGGCAGTTTTTTGCTAGTGGATGGGATTTATAGAAATCTTATCCATATGCTGTATTAAAAAAATAATCATGTTTTGAATTTTACCTGCAGTTTATCACCTTTGTTAAGCAGTGGTTTAATGCTGTGGAGATGCAAAGCCTTAGCTGTGAACACAACAGACACTTTTGGGTGACTCTTGTACCTGGCATTGCTGCAATGGACAGCAACCTATGCACTAAAATCTTGAACAAAATGTCCCTGGCCTATAGCAGCTCTTCAGATGTTCCATTTGGTTTTCTTACCTGCAACATTAAAATGGGAACATGAATATGATCTATAACTATGAAAGACATGTGATATTATACATTTAGACAAACAATGGTTAGCAAGGTAAATGGCAGGGACCAATCACTGATCTCCTCAAGTTCCTTCTAGCTATGAGAAAGAATTTTCTAGGAACACTAAAAACACAATACCCTTATAATAAATATTCTAGCTCTTCCTTTCTTTTTCCATTTCTTCCACAGTCTGTTACCTCATATTATACTAACAATCTTTCTGTATGACACAGGCTTCAAATATCTACCTGCTGTGCTACCAGATGGACAATAGATTTTGCTCCACCCCTTTAGTTGGCCACTCGTCAAAAATTTAACAGCTCAGCAGGCTACTGCTTTATTTATTTTATTCCTTGCAGGATTTCTATTACAGGCAGTCCCCGGATTACATACAAGATAGGGTCTGTAGGTTTGTTCTTAAGTTGAATTTGTATGCAAGTCGGAACTGTATATTTTATCATTGTAATCCCAGACAGAACTTTTTTGGTCTCTGTGACATTTGGATTTTAAAAATTAGGTTGTCATAAGAATCAATATTAACAATAAAGCTTCATTACAGACACTTGTGATAACTGTTATAGCTGTTTATTGTAGCCTAGGACTAAAGTACAATAAATTACCAATATCCAGCGGTCCGTTTGTAGGGGTCGTTTGTAAGTCGAGTGTTCTTAAGTAGGGGACCGCCTGTACTCTCTTTGTGTCAGATTTAGGCTACATGCACACGAATGTAGAATTTGTGGTCAGATGTATGATGTTGGTTTATGCCGCATTTTTTCCATCCACAATACTTTTTTTGGGTTTCTTCTGCATCATATATGAGTTGCCTACCTGAGCCACAAATTTCAGGGCACTTATTCTTGCCTGAGCCATCATATTTACTGTCTAATGCACATGGGTGAACCTCACACGCAGAAGACACAAAGGTATGTTTTTTGTGCCAGTAGGTTTAAAGTGATGGCAGAAAATGCTAAAGACTGACAGTGAAGGCAACAATTTTTATTGTACAGGTGGTCCCCTACTTAAGAACACCCGACTTATAGACGACCCCTAGTTACAAACCTCTGGATTTGGTAATTTACTGTACTTTACAATAAACAGTTATCAAAGGTGACTGTAATGAAGCTTTATTGTTAAAGAGACCAAAAACATTTGGGCTGCAGTTACAATTATAAAATATACAGTTCCGATTTACAAATTTAACTTAAGAACAAACCTACAGAACCTATCTTGTACGTAACCCGAAGACTGCCTGTATATATGTATTTTTATTTAAATAGAACGTCAAAAGCAGTTAAACGGCATCTACCACTAGGATGAAGGACTGTATGCAAATATGCCTGACGGGAGCCCCTCAGGCTCATTTGCATACCGTCTTTCATCCTGGTATTAGATGTCCTTTAACCACGTGGATGCAAATATATGTCACATATGACAAATAATTAACACAGTTGTTCATAAATAACATATTGTTTCTCATCCAAGGGAAAAATACCACCAAATTACCAAAATAACTAAAACAACTGTAATCTAGCAGGAAGTAGATGTCTTCATAAAGTACAAGCACCCCTACACCTCTGTTATTCTCCTACTCAAACATTAGAGGGCATATTTGTATCTTTTCCATGTTTTGGACTCATTACTTGTATTAGCTTACATACTGAACAGTTACACTTCAAAATATTGTCATGCGTAGGTATTATAACAATAATGAAAAAATGACTTTTGTTTTACTTTCCTAAAATTTAATGTAATGACAAGGTGGATAGTAATAAACAAAAAAGATTATCGTGTTCATAAGAAATCATAGAAATCTGATTACTCTAATTCATTAATCCACATGAGTAACCCAAGAAGTGCTTATTTGTTTTTAATAAAGAGGTTATATGGGATCTTGTGAACACAATTTTGGAACATTTTAGTTTTAGATTTTGGAGTCAACACAATGGGACGGGTTTACTACTATTGTTTTTAAAGTTAGACAATCTTAACCTGTGTCTTTCTTTATGTGATAAAAATGGGCCAAAAACTTTGGCAGATGTTGGTGCACAATGTCAGAATGTGTGCACAGTGTCAGACATTGATGCTCATATTCCACAATCTTAATTGTTAATTATATAGAATACACCATATGCAAACAAATGTTTTTGACATTTACTTGAATATTACTTCCTAGACTGTACAGACTTTTACATGGCATAAGATTAGCATGTATTTACCTATATCATATGTATAGCATAAGATAGTTAATACACCATGCATAAAATACCTCAGAAGTTCTTGATAGCAGGATAAACATAGACATGATATTCATATGTAAGGTTTCTATAGTTAAAGAATTCAACAAATTTTAGGTGTAAAGTTATTAAATATTGTAAATAAGAATGCCTGACAAAATAAAACTTCCAAATTTAATTACAGCAGCCTGTTAAATTGTTTTCACGAATAACTTGTGTCCAAAAGAAAGAAAGTTGAAACAAAAACAACTGAGTACTGATCAGGCCCATGAGATAGTCCATTATGTGCTTAATGACTCAGGCAGTAAGGTCACCGGTTCTCTGACTTTCTGTGCATGCTGTCTATGGGTTTTAACTGCTTCAGAGGCCTTTTAGTAAATGCGGACACAAACTCCACCAGTTCGGATCTATAGACTATAGTTTTTTGCTATAGTAAACCACATGTTTTAGCGTAACTAGTTGTTATTTAGGGTGATGATAGGGACTGGATTTTTGGGATACTTTTTTATGTATTTTATTTACTTATTCTGTTTTTTTCTTCTACTTTATTTTTACATTTTGCTCCTCACAGTTCCTAGCAGACCTTTTGGAACTTTTTTAAATTTGGTATTATATTGCTGTGCAGCCCCAGTTACAGGTGAAAAGGGACACCCTAAGAATATATACTGTGCTAATCGGACCTAGCAGCAGCCGTTCAGTGCTGGCATCCTGGCAATCAAGTGTTCAGTCCCATAGTGAATATAGAGTGGGTAATTCGGAACCAGTGGATAGATTACACTAGACCAAATGTATACGAAGAGCTACAGCAAATTACATGTTTAATGGTAAGTACAGTGATATGAAGGTGTGGGATATGGTCAGAATGTTAAGCTTTTATGATTGGATGGTTAAAACCACTGGATTCCCCTTATGGTACATGTCCTTTCCGCACTTTCCATGTACATCAGCAATCCAAACATGTTAAGTGGATCTAAAAATACAGTTTCTGTGCACTGAGACATGAATGCAGGTGAGAGTAGACAGTTCATCCTACTTTTTATGTAGTAAAAAGACCATCAGCTTTAGTTACCTGCAGAGGCCCTGGCAATCTCCTCAGCTCAAAGCATTGACATTATATATTTGTAACAGTTGGCTGTCATGTCACATTAGTTTCAATTTAGTGATGTATTGAATTGTCATCACTATGAAGTATACATAAGATAATAAAACAGATTTATGAAGAGAACTATGAAAGGGGAATAGGTGAAATAGAATGGTATATTTTATACAAGGAACTTTGACATATATATGCACAGTAGTAATGGCTTTCTGGAAAACACATCCACATTTCAGCAACTCTAAGTTTATCCTAATTACTGAAAGAGTGCACAGCAGCTCTCCGAAGTGCAATTCAGCATTATCTGGAGATGAACACACACAAAGCAAATACATTAGGGAAACCCAACCTGGTGCCTTGGTCCAGTGTGATCTCAGAGTAAGTTATACCATTCAGTTTATCCGGTAAAAATACATGAACTAGTCTTTTACTATGTGTAAAGGTGGTGAATTCCGTTATTTTTCCTTCATTTTGTTCTAGTTTGAAACATGTTAAACTACATGATAGTGTATATATATATATATATATATATATATATATATATATATATATATATATATATATACTGTATGCGTTACAATATTAACTGAAGTGATCAGATAAACAATGAACTCATGACAGAAATGATATTTCAAGAGTCAGAATCAGCGAACTAAAGAGAATCTTCTGCTTTATTTAATTATTCATATTTAATAAAACAAACATGATTTGTCCTTTCTTGAAGTATAAGAAACAGAACAATAGATTATGACCGGAAAAAAATATGAAATAGTGCTGCACAGTGATGTTATGTTGGACATATCCTCTTCTTGGAAATCACTGTAGCACTTTTCTATCTGACATCCTAGTCTATTTGCAGTGGGTGTCTTCTCTACTTCAGCATTGATATCAAAGACTATTACTAACTGCACAGCATTGTGACTAAGATGACAAGCAGCAGTGGACCCTGAGCCAGTTATACGCACAATTCATGCTCTTTTCCCAGTCATTCCATGTCAGTAACAACTATATCAAGCAATTTCTAATGCAATCTCTTACTTATTCACAAGTACATATGACAAATTTACAGAATATACTTCACAGCATTCACTACCAATAAATATGTCAAAACGCATTCAAAGCTGAGGCATACTTATACAAACAGAAACAAAACTGCAATGATAATAAACCAATTTCTAACCCAATAATCTATTTGCTGATAAATAACAAATAGAAAATAAAGGGTAAAGAATTCAAAAAGTGAACATGGAGAATACACGCAGAACAGTAGTGTAATACATGATGGGACAAGTGATGAAAGCTTATTCTTACCTGCTATCTCTTGGTAGGGGACATTGGCCAGGCTGAATCCCTTAGCACTATAAGCCTGTCTGACCTCATTGCAGCTACCAGCTTTCACATCAGCCCCAGTGCAAAGTGACAGTAGCATAGGTCCCCAGATCCAAAGCATGGTGTTAGGTATAGTAATCCAAAATTTGAAATTTCCCAAAAATCCTGTCTTCTTCTTAGAAAGGTGAACACTTCCCAGGTCCTTATTAGCACCAACAAATAAATGTCATCCAACCAATGGACCCTATGAGAGCAGTGGATAGAGGTGCAGAGCTCTTTAACTCATCCCTTCATAAATGGCAGAAAACTTTTCAATAACAGCAGCAGGATCCTTGCTTGCTCCTGTAGATGTGAAGTGAGCAGCCTGGGTGTAAAACACTGCAGGGATTTCAGCCTTATAAGCTAACCTGTGCCTGCACTATGTGCTATATATGTGACCTGCCTGTCCTATATGTTCTGCTCTACAGATGTCACACTGTGCCAGGCTACTGTGCATAGTGCATGCAGCTCTGCTCTACACAAGCTCCCTGACCCAGCTGCCAGCAGAAATCCTGGAGACACAGTGAGACGTGCTGTACATTGTATTGCCTCAATCTAGGAACAAGGCTGATAGGGAAATGTGGAGTGGAGTCACCACACGCTGTATAATTGCAGATTCTCAGAGATTCTTCTCCTGTATTCCAGGGATAAGATGGACAGCACATGGAGCTGTTGGATTACTAGGATAATAAGTGCAAAGGTTTATACAAATACTGCACATTTTCATACAGTTTCAATAAAAAGAAATGACTACAATCTGCACTTCCTTTTTTGCACATGTGATAAAATATTATGCTTTTTCCTGTTATGCAGGTGTAGCATTGCTCATGTGTAGCAGTCTGCAAAATGTTAATTTATTATTAACAGCTTAGCTACCACCTACTAAGGAATTATACCGATGGTACCATAAAACAAGAAGATTAATTGCTCTCCCAGATAAATTTGTCATGTAGAGAGATCATATTGTAAGTGATTTTCAAGTTAACTCTACAAACACTGAACTGTGCCTCAGGCTACATTGCACATTCTTAGATTTTAATTATTTATTTTTTATCTTAAATGCAGTTACTGCATCATTTCATCTGTTATGCACAAGAACAGACCCTCACTCCTAATGTTTCATCTGTTATTGCTCTCTAATGTCGAATTTTGTTTGTATATGTACCCCATGATATAAAGCGCTGTGGATGGTGCTATATAAATAAAGATTTAGCATTATTTGCTGTTTTCCACCTTTACCCCTAATATGATCCCCCCCCCCCCAAGACATACATTTAAGTCCTCAACTGCTGCCACTGTTGACATCTGTCAATGGTGACAGCAGTGCGCGAGGCCAGCTGTATGTGACAATCGGGCTCCCGCAGTAACAGCTGGGATTGCGATAGTCATGATCCCAGCTGTTTAACCCTTTCGACATCTATAAAGATTCTGTGTATGCTCCAGGCACGACCGCCGCCCTCCTTCCCCCTGCGCGCCGATTTTGGCAGGGTATCCACCAAGTCACCTTTCCGTAACAACCCGTACAATTAAATAAAATTATTGCTAAACCCATACAGTGAACACCGTAGAAAAAAAATCATTTTAAAAAACACACCAAAATTTTGGTTAGATGCACACAAAAAAAAAATTAACAAAAGTCACATTTACGTCACCGTTACACCACAATGATTGATTTCAATAAAAGGAACAGCTCATCACGCAAAATAAAAGCAGTAATCCAGCTTTTTCTCTTCAAATGTGTTATTTAAAAACTATATAATAAATGGGATATCGCTATAATCGTACTGACCCATAGAACATAAATAACATGATATCTATGCTATACAGTGTATAAAACAAAAATAAAAGTTACCCCCTTGCCGACCATGGACAAAAATGCACAAGTTGGCAGGTAGTTTGTTTACCTGGACATACATTTTTGCCCTGCAAGAAACTGTAATCAAGACAACCGTAAATGACAGTGTGCGGGAACCTGGCTGTATGCAACAGTCAGATACGCGATAGTCGCGATCACAGCTACAGACATCATGGTCAAACATGACCGCAACATCTATAAGACTTCCTCAACTGCCCCCACCTCGTTCGCCACCCCCTGCACACCAGGTACTGGGGGTGCAGATAGTCTCCATGGCAGCCCCAGCATCAAATGAAGGACCCCAGGACTGTCTTCAGCTGCTGAATAACAAATTCTGTTTCCGACAGGATCTATTAGTGTTCATGTGAGCCTGACCACTGACCACTCTAATACACCACTATACATCAGTATTTCAGTGTATTAGTTTGAACAAGTGATCAGATGACAAGTCCCAGAGTGGGACAGTAAAAAAAGTAAAAAAAAAAGGGATAAGGATTTTTATAAATATAAGAATAAAAATATGATAAGTCCCCTAAATGCCCCACATATAATAAAAAAGAGAGAAAATCACCAAACAGTCTCTACATGTATGGTATCCCCGCATCCATAACAACCTGTACAATGAAATAAAATCATTACTTAACCTGTATGGTTAATAACGTTAAAAAAAAATTATAATTAAAAAAAAATGTAGAAAATTTATATTTTTGCACATCCAACCAAACAATAAAGCAATAAAAATTTATCAAAATAATGTCACATTTACGCCACAATGATTCCAATAAAAAGTACAACTCATTCAGCCAAAAATAAACCCTAATTCAGCTCAATCAACAAAAAAAATCAAATTGTTACGCCACTCAGAAGATGCCAATTTTTCTCCCCAAATGCGTTTTATTTTGGCAAAATTTATTTAAACATAAAATATATAAATGGGACTGACCCATAGAACACAAATAACATGATATCTATGCTATATGATGTATAAGACCAAAAATTTAAGTAAAAAATTAGTATAAGAATATTTTTTTTTTTTGCATTCCTGCCAAGAAACTTAATAAAATGTAATCAATGGGGTATAGCTACCCCTTTTGTTATGGTAACGTATAGTTTCAGCAAATAGTGCAAGAAATTTGTTTCAGCAGAATTTGCCCTCCAAAAGGGTGATAGAGCTCCTTCCCTTCTGCGCTCCCCATTAGGTCATTTACATCCACATGTGGGGGTATTGCCATACTGAAGAAAAAATGCACAACAAAATCTGAGATGTGTTTTCTCAATTTAATCTTGCATGTAAATTTTATTGTCAAAATTAGAAAATTCCATATATATAACCTTCATTTTGTTCCATTGTTTCCATTCCATGTTTGATGCTTAAAGGTTAAGAAGCTTCACAAGGGCCGTTTTGAATAGTTTGATGGGTAAAATGTAAAAATGTAGTACTTTGTGGGGAGTTTCTAATAAATAGAGCTTTTAAAACCCCTACAAATATGAATAGGCCTCTAAAATAATTGAATTTAAATTTTTGTGAAAATCGGGAAAAATGCTAATTGATTTGTAAACCTCCTAACTTCCTAGTAAAAGAAATTATGTCAACATAAAGCAGATATATGGTTAATGTTAGTTAGTAATTTATTTGGAAGTTAGACTAACTATATGATGAGCATAGAAATAAAAAAAAAAAATTAAGAATTTTTCTATATTTTTACCAAATTATTTCATAAATAAATGCAAATCACTCCCATTCACTAGGGTGAAGTACACCTGAAAATCACCTTAGTAAGTTAAACCCTTATATTGCATATAATGACACATAGGGGTCATCAAAGGGGTTTGCCTATGAAAGAAAGTTCTCAAATTTTAATCCCCTAGTTATGTTTACATAATAAAGATCACTTTTAACCCCCTTACTTTACAATTTTACAAAGTTTTATTGCTGTTTTAGGGACTTTCTAAGCAGACACATTATAATCCCTGTAGTGCTATGAGATGCTGTGTGCTGACAACATGCTCAGATTATCAGGGTACAGGGTTTAGCTACAATTTTATTTATCTTCTAAACATAATACTAGCATTTGACACTTAGAAAATGAGAGATGAGACAGTTCAGAGATGACGAGATCCATAAAATGAATAGAAAACACAATGACACTCTCAGCTCTGCTAACTCACCTAATCAATAAAACATAGTCAGCTTTGCTATAAAAGCCTCACCTGTCTTTAGCTTGTAGAGGAAGTCTCTGCACACCGCTTGCTGGCAGGAATTATCTGTGTCTTAATGCCGAGGGAAGGGGCAGGAGGCTGATGAACTTTTATTAAACTTTTTGTGTCGTATATTTTAAAAACCGCAAATCTGACATTTTATCTAAATTTATTGTGGAACTTGAAGAACATAAAAACTTGTATACCATACAGCAGTACAGATGTATAATTTTTTAACCCCTTAATTACCTGGCCCTTTTTTATTTTTTTCACTTCCATTTTTCACTCACCACCTTCAAAAATCTATAACTTTTTTATTTTTCCACATAAAGAGCTCTGTAATTGCTTATTTTCTGCGTAACAAATTGCACTTCATAGTGAAGAGGTACAAAAATTCCTAATGCAGTGAAAATGGTGAAAAAAAGCATTTGCGCCGTTTTGTTGTGGGCTTGGATTTTACAGCTTTAATTGTGCGCCCCAAATGACATGTCTACTTTATTCTTTGGGTCAGTACGATTACAGCGATACCAAATTTATATAAATTTTAATAATGTTTTCATACATTTACAAAAATTAAAACCTCCTGTAAAAAATGTTTTTTCTGATTTTGCCATATTCTGGCGGCAATAACTTTTTCATACTTTGGTGTACAAAGCTGTGGGTGGTGTAATTTTTTGCCATTTTTGATGGTGTTTTCATTTCTTTCATGATTTGGACTGTGCATCACTTTTTATAGATATTTTACATTTTTTCAAAATGGCAAAAAAGTGCCATTTTTCAAATTTGGTCGCTATTTTCCGTTAAAACCATTATTATATTTTGATTGGGCATTTTCGGACATGGTAATACCTAATGTGTTTATGATTTTTACGGTTTATTAATATTTATATCAGTTCTAGGGAAAGGGGGTGATTTGAATTTTTAGATTTTTTTTGTATAATTTTTTTTGTAACTTTTTTTCACTTTTTTTCAGACTACCTAGGGTACTTTAACTCTAGGTTGTCTGATTGACCCTATCAAATACTGCCATACTACAGTATGGCAGTATTTGGGGATTTTCCTCCTTATTCATTACAATGTGCTGATTACATTGTAATGAATGGGTTAAAACAAGACAGCCTCCGTCTTCGAAAAACACGAGGCTGTCATGGCAATGTTTTTCTGCTCCCAGATGACGTCATGGAGAGCGGCAATCCGCGGCAAGATGCCGCCTCTTTTTGAAGCCGTCGGCAAAGGTCAGGAAAACACCGGCGATCGGTGCTAGCACTGATCACAGGTGGTACCGGTAAGCCTTTGCTGCAATATGCAGCAAAGACTTACCTGCTATGGAGAGGGCTTGGCCCACGAGCCCTCACCATGCACCGGGACACGGTGCACGTCGGGAAGGGGTTAATGACTTTAATTTGCATAACTAAACAGAAACAAAACCTTTTGCATCATTGGCTTCTAAGCACCATAACTTTTGCAATTTTGTGTCAATGTGGCTGTGTGAGAGCTTATTTTTTGCATAAAGACCAGTAGTATTTATAGGTACACATTTGAGCTCCATTAACCCCTAAAGGATGCAGGGTTTTTCGGCTCATTTTACGTGTACAGACCTGTGTGAGGGCTTATTTTGTGCGTAACAAATTTTACTTTCCCGTAATGTTATTTATTTTAACATGCCGTGTACTGCGAAGCTGAAAAAAAATTCCAAATGTGGAAAAATTGAAAAAAAAACGTCACGTTCTTGTGGGCTCAGTTTTTACGACTTTCACTCTTCGCTCCAAATAACATGCCTACTTTATTCTTTGGTTCGGTGCGATCGCGGTGATACCAAATTTATATAGGTTTTATTGTGTTTTAATACATTTTCAAAAATTAAACAAATGTGTACAAAAAAGAAAATTTTTTTTTGCCATCTTCTAACGCTAATAACTTTTTCATACTTTGGGGCACGGAGATGTGTGAGAGGTCATTTTTTTTGCGAAATGAGGCAAAGTTTTCATTGCTATCATTTGAGGTCTGTGCAACATTTTGATCATTTTTTATTTCATTTTTTATGTTATGTAAAAAGGTGTAAAAGTCGCATTTCGGACATTTGGGCGCCATTTCCCGCCTCGGAGGTCACCACCGCCCGTAACCGTTTTTATATTTTGATAGATCGGGCATTTTGGGACGCGGAGATATCTAATATGTTTGTGATTTTTACTGTTTATTATGTTTTATATCCATTCTAGGGAAAGGGGGGTGATTTGAAATTTTAATATTTTATTTATTTTTTTAACTTTTTTTTTCTTTTTTTTTCATTATTTTTTAGACCATCTTGGGTACATTAACCCTAGATGGTCAGATAGCTCCTACCATATACTGCAATACAACTGTATTGCAATATATGACATTTTTGCAGCACATTCATTACAATGAGCCACTGGCTCATTGTAACGAATCTGCAGAAGCCATGTAGCCTCGTGTCAAAAGAAGACCCGAGGCTACCATGGTAACCGATCGCCGCCCCCCCAATGACGTTCGGGGGCGCGGCGATCACATTAAAGATGGCGGCGCCCGTGCGCCTCGTTTTTTAAACGCCGCCGGAGACTTTGCTGGCGGCAATCACATGGTTAGTAGCCGCGATCGGTGCAAGCACCGACTGCGGTTATTAGCGGTGGGGGTTTTCTGAAAAATGCAAAAAACCCCACCTTTGTCTGAAGAGGACTCAGCCCATGAGCCCTCCTCATACATCCCTTATACCTCTGCGCCGTAGAGCTACGGCGCAGAGCGTTAAGGGGTTAAGCTTAATCATCATTTTTGTGTGATTTGTTTTATAAGAAGGGTCTGAGAGCAAAAATGTTCTGGTTGCTCATGGTAACCAATTAAAGCTCAGCTTTCCTTTTTCCACAGTAGTTTATAAAATGAAAGCTGAACTCTGATTGATTTCCATGAGCAACTAGAACAGTTTACTCCCAGACATTTCTGATAAATCTCCCCCAAACTTTCCATTTTGTTCACGGCACGTTATTTTACAAGTTATAAACATTGATTTAGATATTTCCAAGAACTTTTGATAATGTTATTATTTGGTTTGGTTATCCATTTTTCTACTTCTTCCATACCATGGAAGGTTTCTCATTGTTCCATAAATATATTGATAACATCTTGAATAATATAAGAACATTTTGAACTGTTGAATCCCTGATGCCAATGTTTCCGAAATTGAATACGTTTTAATTACAAAAACCTATGTTTTGCTTTCAATGTGCTCGATAACGATAGTGTGCCTTGGGAAAACTGCATTTTAAATGTATTTATGCAAGACATTCGATATGCTTGAATACACCTTTATCTACAGACTCACAAACTGGAGTCTCACTACATAATGCTTGGGATGAGGTTAATAACCTTTTCAAGGAAAAGGTCTTAGCCATAGAAGAGTGGGCCAGAGTGCACTCAAACGCAGAACCAAAACTGAAACTAAGAGTCTACCAATCTCCTAACTCTAGGATCTGCTTCACCACGCCCCCCCCCCCCCCCCCCTATACAGTGATTATGCTGCATCTAGTGAGCCACATTAAAATCTACACCAGCCAAGTTATTATAATTCTGTCAGGCCAAGGTTTGACCTTCAAGAACCCACTACAATTCTTGTCCTGTGCCAAACACTTTTAGAAGGTGCAAATTAATACATGGGCAGTAGCATATATAGAATGGTGTGCAAGGCCTGACCCCAAAGTCAACAAAGGTAAATGCATAATAGATTAGTAGCTTTATTCCGCTAATGCCATTTGTGATTTAGAGATTGTTGATTCTCCCATAAAACAAGAACAGCTGCCTATGTTTTAAAGATTCTCCTGAGTAATTACTTAGCCCATAATCACTAGCACCAATAATTAGAGAAAAACACATAATTTAGTGGAGAATTTTATAGAAAAATATCATAAGCGTATATTTCCAGTAATGTCTCAATCTGTTTTTTAAATGTTATAAACTATTATTTAAACTGCATAACGAGTACAATAACAGTATGGCAGCCATTGGTTAACCCATTACCGCTCAGTAGCATAATAGTACTGCGCGGGCTCCCGCTATTAGGCCTCAGCACTGTACTAGTAGGGCGCTGAGCCGATGCTGGTTTGTCTCTGCACCGGAGCCGAGGCGCCATTGAGAGTCGCGGGGTGTCAGAGGTAATCTACCACTGACATCCCCAAGTAACACCCGCGGTCAGAGTGGGGCCCGATCGTGGGTGTTTAACCCGTTAAATGCCGCGGTCTGTGAGACTGCGGCATCTAAACTCCCTTCTGGGGGTCTTCCCCCAGTATCGCCCCCCCCTCCTACACCGTCTTCGGGGGCGACGATCGTTACTATGGCAGCCCAGGAGTCCAATCCGGACCACAGGGCTGCTTGCAGACAGTGCTTGTAAGATGGCGTCTCTGAATTGATCTTAAAGGCAAAGTGTCAGCCTATGTAAGTGCATTGGCTGATACACAATTACCCTGAAATACATCAGTATTGTTCGAAGGTTGAACTAATAAAAAAGTTTAAAAAAAAATGATATTCAATAAAAAAATGCATAAATTTAATAAAAATGCCTATAAGCCTCATAACATACACTCACCGGCCCCTTTATTAGGTACACCTGTCCAACTGCTCGTTAACACTTAATTTCTAATCAGCCAATCACATGGCGGCAACTCAGTGCCTTTAGGCATGTAGACATGGTTAAGACAATCTCCTGCAGATCAGTATGGGGAAGAAAGGTGATTTGAGTGCCTTTGAACGTGGCATGGTTGTTGGTGCCAGAAGGGCTGGTCTGAGTATTTCATAAACTGCTGATCTACTGGGATTTTCACGCACAACCATCTCTAGGGTTTACAGAGAATGGTCCAAAAAGAAAAACATCCAGTGAGCGGCAGTTCTGTGGGCAGAAATACTTTGTTGATGCCAGAGGTCAGAGGAGAATGGGCAGACTGGTTCGAGCTGATAGAAAGGCAACAGTGACTCAAATCGCCACCCGTTACAACCAAGGTAGGCAGAAGAGCATCTCTGAACGCACAGTACATCGAACTTTGAAGCAGATGGGCTACAGCAGCAGAAGACCACACCGGGTGCCACTCCTTTCAGCTAAGAACAGGAAACTGAGGCTACAATTTGCACAAGCTCATCGAAATTGGACAGTAGAAGATTGGAAAAACGTTGCCTGGTCTGATGAGTCTCGATTTCTGCAGCGACATTCGGATGGTAGGGTCAGAATTTAGCGTCAACAACATGAAAACATGGATCCATCCTGCCTTGTATCAACGGTTCAGGCTGGTGGTGTCATGGTGTGGGGAATATTTTCTTGGCACTCTTTGGGCCCCTTGGTACCAATTGAGCATCGTTGCAACGCCACAGCCTACCTGAGTATTGTTGCTGACCATGTCCATCCCTTTATGACCACAATGTACCCAACATCTGATGGCTACTTTCAGCAGGATTATGCGCCATGTCATAAAGCTGGAATCATCTCAGGCTGGTTTCTTGAACATGACAATGAGTTCACTGTACTCAAATGGCCTCCACAGTCACCAGATCTCAATCCAATAGAGCATCTTTGGGATGTGGTGGAACGGGAGATTCACATCATGGATGTGCAGCCGACAAATCTGCGGCAACTGTGTGACATGTACACAAGATATACACATATATAGTATCACCACATCCTTAACAACCCGTTTAATAAAAGTAAATAATTATTGAACCCGCACGATGAACGCTGTAAAAAAAAAACTATGATTATTACCTATTTAATCCCACAAAAATGCTATAAAAAGTGATCAAAAAAACAAATGTACTCCAGAATGATAGTGTTGAAAGGTACAACATGTCCCACAAAAAACAAGCCATCACCCAGCTCTGTAGCCAAAAAAGTAAAAATGTTATGCCACTCAGAAGATGCTGATGCAAAAATGATAGATTTTTCCCCACAATAGGGTTTTAATTGGCAAATTTAGTAACATGTAAGAAAAAATATTCAAGTATGGTATCCACGTAATCGTATAGACCCATAGAATAAAAATATTATGATTATTAGGCTATATGGTGAACACAAGAAACAAAAATAAAAAAGCCAAGTATTCCTGCCCTCAAAAAAAAGTTGATACATTTTCAACAATAGGGGATACCAAGCCCAAAATGGTTACCCTGGAAAAAGCATCTCAACCTGCAAAAAAAAAAATGCCATTACATGGCCTCAATAACAAAGAAGCTAAAATTTTATAGCCTACAAATGAGCCAATGAGGAAACTAAAATCCTTGAAGCTGCAGGGTATTCCTTCCCTTCTCCACCTCGATGCACGCCTATAAAACAAGTAATGGTCACATGTGGGGGGGGGGGGGGGAGGGGGGTCTCTGTGCTTAGGAGAAATTGCGTAGCGTAACAAATTGTAAGATGGGTTTTCTCTTTTTATCTTTTGGAAATGCTAAATGACTGATAACTGTCAAAATTTTACTTTTCTAAATGTCACCTCCATTGTGACGTAATTACTATGAAGATCTCAAGGGTTATCTTCCTAAAAGTTGTTTTTGACAGTTTGAGGGGTGCAGATTTGAAAATTAGTTGATTATGTAGGGGGTTTTTGATGTTAACCCCTTCACGCTCTACGATGGATATATCCGCCGCAGGGTATATGAAAAGGGCTCACAGCAGCAATCGTTATCACCCGTGGTCGGTGCTTGCCAGCGGCACTTGAAACATGGCGGTGCATGGGGCCACCATGTTTCCTCCTATCATCGCTCCTAAACGACATCAGGGGGTGGCGATCGGTTGCCTTCGTTAGACCTGAGGCTGCATGGTTTATGCAGATTCGTTGCAATGAGCCAGTGGCTAATTGTAATGAATCATATGCAAAACTCCATATACTGCAATACAGAAGTATTGCAGAATATGGTAGGAATGATCTGATTATCTAGGGTTAATGTACCCTAGAGGGTCTAAAAAATTGTGAAAAAAAAAGAAAAAAAAAAGTTTAAAAAATTTATAAAACACTAAAATTTCTCATCAACCCCCTTTACTTAGGAGACCTGTGTTATTAGATTGGAACTCAAGCTCTTTTATATCAATTCTATCAATATCCCCCATATGGGGTAATAGGAAGTGGAAGGTTCCAGACACAAATGCAAAACTGTGGCTGGAACATAATGTAAAATATATTAAACAATTCTTTGACAATGGGGCTTTCAAATCTTTCCAGCGACTACAGCAGGAGTATGGGATTGGCCTTGCGGGATACTATACATATTTACAAATTAAACTTTGGTGGAAAACATTGGATAGGTCAGTGAGTTCCCCATAGGAGTTACACCCACTCCTGGAAGGTTTATGTGGCCTGTTAGGCACTAAATTCAAAAGTTATAAGATATTAAGATGCTGGCCCGCGAATGAGAAAGGCAATAATTCAAAGAGAATAATAAATAAGTGGGTCGGAGAGGTGGGGATTTTAGAGGAAAATGTTTGGGAAAAGGTGTTCTTAGATATGAGTAGGGTCTTCACTATCCCCGCCCATCGCCAGGCTCAATTATTTATCTTGAATCGAATTTACTACACACCAAAAACATTATCAAGATTTGGGGCTAGGATTTTCCAATGCAATAGATGCGGTATCGAGAAGGCAGATGACATCCATTTGTTGTGGTTTTGTCCAAGGATCAGGATTTTCTGGAGGGGGGTACTGGTGGAGATAAAGGAGATCTTCAATGTTACCATCCATGATACATTACAGGCTTGGGTGTCTTGGGTATTCTAGATGAAGTCTGTTGTAAGACAGTTAAAGCATATGTGCTGAAAAAACTACTATTTGCCACAAGATTCTGCCTTGTTCGAAAATGGATGGCTAAAGATACTCCGACAACTGGAATGGGGCAGCGGGTTGTCAATAATATTATCCTAGTTGATGGCTTTGCTAAAACATTGAGAGGGGATTTTGGTATAGAAAAAATATGAATTGATTGGCGGCCATGGATAAATAAAAAGTTTTGTAGAGAGGAAGATAGGATATTAGGTGCACGAGAAGGTTGCTGTTAAGGCTGGGGAATTAGGGGAGAGAGAGTCTTTTCTTTTTTTTATATATTAAACAGTACAAATCACAATCACATTAGGTATCCCAAAATGCCCTATCAAAATATAAAAATGTTTATAACTGGTGGTGACCTCCAAAACAGGAAATGGCACCCAAATGTCCGAAATACGACTTTTACACCTTTGTACACGACATAAAAAAGTGTAATTAAAAGTGATCAAAATGTTGCACAGTCCTCAAAATGGCAGCAATGAAAATGTCGGCTCATTTTGCAAAAAATGACATATCACACAGCTCCGTACACAGAGTATGAAAAAGTTATTAGTGTCAGAAGAGGGCAAAAGTTTTTTTTTCCTTTTTCCTTTTTAATGTTTAAAAATGTATTAAAACGCATTAAAACCTATATAAATTTGGTATCAATGCGATCGTACAGAACGAAAGAATAAAGCAGACATGTTATTTGGAGCGCAGAGTGAAAGTTTTTTTCTCAATTTTTCCTCATTTGGAATTTTTTTCCTGCTTCCCAGTACATGGCATGTTATAATAAACATCATCACGGGGAAATTAAAATTCGTTACGCACAAAGTAAGCCCTCACACAGCTCTGCACACGTAAAATGAAAAAGTTATGGATTTTTGAAGGTGGAGAGCAAGAAATGAGCGTAAAAAAACCCTTCGTCCTTGTAAAATTTCATTGAAACAGTATTTATCCCCAAAACAGTCAATTCTGAAAATACGGAAAAATCGATATTGTAAGCCACGATTTGTAAGCCACGTGACATCAAAATAAATTCTCCAGACATTTCAAAAATTATCAGCTAAAATTTACCACTAAAATGAAGTACAACATGTGAGGAGAAAAACAATCTCATAATCGCTTAGATAGGTAACAGTGTTTAAAAGTTATAACCATATAAAGCAACGCAAGTCAGAATACAAAAAATGGGGCTGAGCCTTAAAGTGTTACCGTCATTCTGAGCAAAAAAAAAAATAAAAAACCATAATTCTGCTCCAGGTGTCCCTGGGAAACATTCCTCAAAATATTTTGAGGAACTATGGTTTCCAGCTCTCAAAATAATTACAATCAGCAAGATGGAGGGACGGGACCTGCCTCATGTGACCTCACCACGAGCACAGGCTGCTGACCAATGAAACCATATCTATCTATCTATCTATCCCATATCTATCTATCTATCATCTATCTATTCAAATATCTATATCTATCTATGTATACCATATCTATCTATCTGTCTGTCTATCTATCTATACAAACAAGGGAGAGTCCTGAGCAGCATGCATGAAGCAGTGAGTGCAGTAGCCGGTGATTCCTTGGCGGAGAATCCCAAATATATCAAAGTGAAGAGACAGCACTCCAAGTAGTGTTGAAAGGTGGTGAACCTTTATTCCATGAACCGCGAAGTTTCGGTGTGAGTTTATACCTTTCTCAAGCATAACATGTGTGTCAGGTATCCAATTATTTAAAGACCAAACCATTCACTGATTGGTCAGTGATAAAGTGAACAAATACATGATAGAACGGGAAAAAAATACATTGCAATACTTCGTAAGTCGTAAGATCATAAAGTGTCTAGGTACATTGTGCAATGAAATTTGCAGTGACAACAATATAAAGTGACATAGTGCTTTCTTTGTAAAACAGAATCCACCCATCGGCTTCAAGACCAATCCACGTCTCCTAATATTCATTCATGAATTTAGTTTGTTTACCCGAGGCCATCTAGGGGCGTACGCTGTCATTACATGTTGAGCCGGGAAACTGCCGTTGCGGGTGGTACCTGTTAGGCCCCTCTGTATGAGGGTCCCTAAAGGTCCTACATCAGTTTTTACAATGCGGTCTCCAATGTTTGAAGCTCTTTTGTAGGAAAAATGGGGGGGGGGGGATTGCAAAATTCAGGGACTCCAGTCCGTTCTCTGGTGAGTATGTTCCAATGATAGAGGATATTCGGTCACTCTTATCAGAAAAAGAAGAAATAAATTGGATTCTGTTCAGGCTCAGTGTTCTTTCTTTTGGTCTAAGTAAGTCCTTTCTATTATAGCTGTCAGCTAATGATATATTTTTATCTAGGATTTTTTTAGGGTAACCTCTCTCTGCAAATTTTTTGAACATTTTAATCTTATTGTGTTTGTACGTCTGTGTATCACTAGAAATTCTCTTGATTCGGAGAAACTGGCTCAATGGCAGTGATTTCATCATATGGCGAGGGTGTGAACTGTCATATCTTAATAAGGTATTTCTGTCAGTGGCCTTAACGTATAAATCTGTATGGAGTGCTGGTTCCTGATAGAATACAGTAACAGCTAAGAACTGAATGGATTCCGCAGAATGTACAACCGTAAACTTGATGTCATCATCAATTGTATTAAGATAAAAGTGGAACTGTGAAAGATCCTCAATAGTGCCGGCCCACAGAAGGAAGATATCATCTATGTATTGCCACCACTCCCTGATAAATCGGGAGTGGTGGGACACATAGAAGATTGTCATCATGGACACCCCTGCTTACATTGCAGAAATACGCAGACAATTGAATGACACTGAGGTCTACAAACTTTTACCGGGGGATCCAAAGTTTAATATAGCACGTAAAATAAAATATATCCTTGATGGCGCAGTAGTTGATGGCATCATCACTGAAAAAATTTGCACATATTTAACCGTGATGCATCCGGTTACATCGTTTATTTACCTTCTCCCCAAGGTTGATAAGAGTTTGCAGAACCCCCCTGGCAGACCCAAAGTGTCGGGCCGTAACTCCATTTTTTATCTTAATACAATTGATGATAACATCAAGTTTATGGTTGTACATTCTGCAGAATCCATTCAGTTCTTAGATGTTACTGTATTCTATCAGGAACCAGCACTCCATACAGATTTATACGTTAAGGCCACTGACAGAAATACCTTATTAAGATATGACAGTCCACACCCTCGCCATATGATGAAATCACTGCCATTGAGCCAGTTTCTCCGAATCAAGAGAATTTCTAGTGATACACAGACGTACAAACACAATAAGATTAAAATGCTCAAAAAATTTGCAGAGAGAGGTTACCCTAAAAAAATCCTAGATAAAAATATATCATTAGCTGACAGCTATGATAGAAAGGACTTACTTAGACCAAAAGAAAGAACAGTGAGCCTGAACAGAATCCCATTTATTTCTTCTTTTTCTGATAAGAGTGACCGAATATCCTCTATCATAAAAAAACATTGGAACATACTCACCAGAGAACTGACTGGAGTCCCTGAATTTTGCAAGCCCCCCCCCCTTTTTCCTACAAAAGAGCTTCAAACATTGGAGACCGCATTGTAAAATCTGATGTAGGACCTTTAGGGACCCTCATACAGAGGGGCCTAACTGCTGATCCTGTATAAATTGCACATCAATGTACAAGGCCGAGACATTCATGCATGAGGGTAAAACATATAAAATTCTCCACTTCCTCACCTGTAATAGGGACTTTGTGATTTATATGTTTTTTTGCCCATGTGGACTCAAGGGGAGACGACCAATGAATTTAAGGTCAGGCTACATTCACACGAACGTATGGGGGACGTATATACGGCCGATATACGTCCCCCATACACTCCTATGGGCGCACGGCACCCTACGGGAGCGGTACGGTGCAGCACACGTGCGGCACCGTACCGTTCCGTACCCGGGAAAAAGATAGGACCTGTCCTATCTTTTCCCGTAATACGGGGCCGTGCGCCATAGGTTGCTATGGAGAGGGGCGGGGGTGAGCTGCGCTCACCTCCTCCTCCTCTCCCGATACACTGCCGTTGCCCGCTACGGTACGGTACGGGCGGGCAACGGCAGTGTGAATATAGCCTTAGAATTACACACCACAAATATACAATATGTAAAAAGAGACGCGACTTACCTGTCAGACGACATTTTGTTGACAAGGGACATAATGAATCCCAGTTACATTTTGTACTTATTGATCACATCCCTCCCCTGAGAAGAAGTGGTGATAGGGCATCACTATTGAGAAAACGGGAGTTATAGTGGATTCACCATCTAAATACATTACACCTACATGGGTTAAATGTAGAATACAATGTCACAAGTATTATCTAATACAGTAACGCTAATTATGTTTACCACTCAGTTCACAATATAGCGTTATTCTTGTGGACCAATTTAATGACTTTATACTTCTGATAAATATTCATTTTCTGTACATGAATTGTATATCCCTGACATCTATGTATAACCACCTGTTTCTTTATTATATGTAGTTATTTCAGGAGAAACCCTGTTATATCCATTTAATTTTGGTTCATTCTATCTTCACACGTCTCCTTGTTATGTAAACAAATTTTTGTAAACATTTTTGTAAACAGTTTGCTAACATTTTTTCATTTTCATCAGTTCCCTTAAAGTCCCCAGTCTTGTATATGGAACTTTGTGAGGTGGGATTATTATCCCTTTCTGGTGATTACGTGTTTCTTGGTGGTAGGTACTATATACCCTGGGAGCTGCATGCCTGTCACTTGACAGACGTTGCACCGAGCGGGTAGCACCAGGCATATTGTGATTCCGGTTCTGCACGGGTTTCACATAGTTGCTCACCGATATAACACACGCCAGCGACAACAGTATTATTATACTTACCTCTTAGCTCCGATCGCTTGTACCGTGGGAACAAGGGCAGCACGACCTTAAGATGGCCACCGCTCCTGAGATACATCTAATACGCCTGCGCAGTCAAGGCCACCTCGCTCCGTGAGGTCACTTCCGGTTATCCGGAATAATGTGGATCAGCTGTTTTACAAAGAAAGCACTATGTCACTTTATATTGTTGTCACTGCAAATTTCATTGCACAATGTACCTAGACACTTTATGATCTTCACAAGAATGATATTACGAAGTATTGCAATGTATTCTTTTCCCTTTCTATCATGTATTTGTTCACTTTATCACTGACCAATCAGTGAATGGTTTGGTCTTTAAATAATTGGATACCTGACACATATGTTATGCTTGAGAAAGGTATAAACTCTCACCGAAACATCACGGTTCATGGAATAAAGGTTCACCCCTTTTCAACGCTACTTGGAGTGCTGCCTCTTCACTTTAATATCTATCTATGTATCTACCTATCCAAGTAAACATTCAGCACAGCACACAAGGGGACAGCTTGAAGACTTGGAGAGTTTCTCTCTCCTGCCATTTCCTGCTGTGGAGTGTGAGGTGATGAGAGAGGGAGGATTGTGGTGCTCTGCATCTCGTGTCTATGTGGATTATTTGCTTATATACAGGTGTAGGGAAAGCTGAGGGGGGAGATAAGTGTAGTTGCTTTGTTACTGCATTAGTTAGTGCTCCTGGCAGCACATGTATGAGTGATGGAGCACTGAGATGTGAGGTAATCAGCAGGGAGCAGTGAGAGGGGGCGTTTCTCATTCTGCCTCCATAGTCAGCTCCTCAGTGAAGACAGAATGTGCCTAGCAACAGCTAGGGGAAGGCTATAGAATACAAAAGGAATGAGCAAGATTCTGGTAACTTCTAATTGCAAAAGGGCTTAAAATTACCTGCCCATAACATTCTACTGCTGCTGATCCACCACCCTTCATGATGAGCATCTGTTGGAAAGCTGATACCCATCATTAACAACTGCATTCTATGCTGACATTAATTACAAGTGGTGACTCTTTCAGTACTCCCACAATGCCCGATATATATATATAAAAAAATATTAATTATCCCATAGGTCAATAGCATAATGAAAAAACATAGCCAACACCCATTCAAGAATTTGAAAAAAGCAATTAAAAGGTTGTACAGTTCCCACAGTGGTATTAATAGAAATGACACCCCACCCAAAAAATAGATTGTTATACAAGTCTGCACACTGAAGTATAAAAAAGTTAATTGTCAGAATATGGTGGCACTATGGAATTTTTTGTCTCTACAAGAATTTTTTAAAGCTATAAACATATAATAAAAAACATTTAATTTGGTATCTTTGTGATTACACGGAAGTACAATTTGTCCTGCAAATAACAACCTCTCATTCAATGAGTAAAGAAAAGGTGTTTACAAAAAGGAAAAAATCTCCTCCAAAGTCATGTGGAAAGGTGCAGAGAAGAGGCATATTTGCCTGAAATGCATCAAATTTAAAGGCTGTAAGGGAAATGTCAAACAGTTCATTTAGCGGAAATGGACAGGATTTTCATCCACTCACATTTCTCCCTTGCTGGTCTGTTTTTGTCTGGATATCATGGATCTGATCCAATCATCTTATGAAATGCGACTCTGACATCTCATAAAAGGTTTGTGTGCCATTTTCCCAGGTGTGAAAGAAACCGTGACGTTTCGGACCCCTGAAGGGCATGCAAGGTCACTTAGTAATCCTTTTATAGACACTCCCAGAATGCACAGGTTCTGAGAGGTGCAGAAAGTGATTTAAAGTTGTCCACACAACTTTCGTATATGGCACAATAAATCTGGGAAAATGTTTTGAAGCTCGGCCCCCTACTGAGCCAGGTAACACTCTGCTAGCTCCATTAATTTGAGGCTGGGAAAAGTGGAGGATTTGAGTAGTATAAGGCCTCCTTCCCCCGGGCCGTTATTTATCACACCCGGGCTTGCTAAAATCCTCATTTCGAGCTAACTGATGCTAATTTTGACTCCTGTATTTTGGTTTCCATAAGGAACATGGTAGGTAGATTTAAAAAAAAAAAAAAAATTGGCTACTGTTTGGCTTCACTGTGACTGCTGGCTACTGGGAACATCACTGTGACTACTGGCTACTGGGGATAGGCACAGTGACTTTTGCTGGGGGCATTAAAATGTCCTGCTGTTTATGCACTTAGTATAAACTACTACTACAAACACATACATGCTTTCCTCCTCCCTGGAGTGCAAATCCTAAAACACAGTCCTAAAAATAAAACATTTATTACATTTCAAACATTTAAGTTTTAATGGTGCACTGCAATCAGACAATGTGGTCCTGAAACCAGAAATGATTCAGCACCCCTAACCTAGATTATTACTAATAGTCAGGGGATATACACTAACAGTGATAACAAATGCAAATCAGTAGTACTATTAGAGGTATCTCACATTTGATAATGTTATATTATAACATATTTTCGTAAGTAAAGTATGTTATAAAGATAAATATCAGTGTATTCAAAAACAATAGGATCATTATTTTATATGACAGACTATTTAACTATAATGCTTTACCTAAAATGAATTTGCCTGAATTTCCCATTGATTGATCCATATTTCTGTACTGTGAAGGCATTTCCAAGGTCGACAAGGTACACACAGAAGTGCTGTCATTTTAATATGTGGGATGTCTCTAAGGTAACCAGTGAACCAGAGGTTTCAAAATACAATCAATATCTTCCGTTCTTCAGCTGCACAGTAAAATAAACACTTTACATTGAGGATTAATCATAGTTTATGAATTTGTCCCCTAAGATCATGTAATATTGAATTATAGCTATAAAAAGGAAAAAATCTAAAATTATGGTTGAAAAATTCCATTCATGCTTTTCTGTGTCTCCTAGTTTAAAGCACTGGAATATGCACTTTAGCATGAAAATGTAGTATCATTTTAGCCATTAATAAAAGTAGGGCTTACTTATTTTTAGTGATAATTTGGCTAAATGAATAATTTTAGAGAAATAGCTTTTCAGCAAAGGCATATTAGTCTTTAGCTGGTATAATTTTGTTCCACTAGAGAAAACAAATGACTATCAATATTCTACCAGATATTCCAGAATATCTTAATAACTACTGTATTTTTTGGACTATAAGACGCACTTTTTAAAAAGTGCCTGCATCTGAGGACTGAGGGTTAGGAGGATCCAGCACTGCCAGACCCTCCTGACCGCTGTAATGGAGATCGGGTGATGCCCTGATATAGAGCTGCACCTGATCTCCCAGAGAGGAGAGCCTCCGCAATTGCTCTCCCCTCTCCCGGGTGTCCTACAGGACCTGTGGTGATATCAAAATCATGTGACTGATCACATGCTTCTTACATCACCACATACTGCCGAGAATGGGGACACGCTGCACTGTGACAGGGCAAGAAGAAGGGGAAGAGGGATATAGGAGAAGGGGGAAGAGGGGAGTTCTGTGTGTATAGCAGAGCTGTGTGTGTGACTGTAAGGATGATGCAGAGCTGTGTGTGTAACTGTATGGATAAAGCAGAGCTGTGTGTGTTGTGCTTAAGTGCAACCAACAGTGATATTTTAATTGGTGTAAAATATATTTTTCCTTTTTTGGATGCCTAAATTAGGGGTGCGTCCTATAGTAAGAAGTACTTGTAATCACATTCTAAAGCCCAGTTTATACCTGCGTCTTGGGTTTCTTGGCAAAAACCAGCCGAATTTCTTCATCCACTAGCATTGTTGGCAGAACAATTCCATGGGCTTTATCACAGACTTTTTTCCTTTTTATAGATCTGTTCTCCAAAATGGCAAATTGTATTCCACAGTCTGGCTTTACTTATGTAATCCATTTAGTCATCCTCTTCATTAAGTATATTTCACTTCTACTTTCTTTATATCTGGAAAGAGAGCAAATCTGGGGACACAAGTCAACACTAGGTGATAAAATCTGACTGTCCTGTAGGAACATCTTAGTGCAGATCGTACAGATCGTACAGATCGTAATATTATCCAAAACCTGACGCACTGTGAAAAAATGGCCATCACATCACTTAGAGCCAATTCAGACTTGGCAATCTGCAAGGCGGATAAGGGTGGGGCTATAGTGCTTTCGGATTGTGACTTTTAACATCTAACTGTATACCATTGAGCTCCACTCCAACGGCACTATATAAAACACAATTGTCCACAGTGCTACAAGATGGGCTATCCTTGGGTATTCTATCACAAAAAGAAGCAGAGTTTCTCTATGTGTCTGATCCGGTGATTCTGATATTCCTGTACCCAAACTGCACAAAAAATAGATTTCCCCTCCGATGCGCCCCATTGTGGCTGGCATCGGGTCCTTGTTTGAACATCTCGGAGCCTGGCTTGACTCACTGCTTCAACCCCTGGTCACGAGATGTTTTGGCTATTTGAAAGATGTACTGTCTATACTTGAACATACTGTATGGCACCCTAATTTTTCATGGCTTACTTGCGACATAGAGGCTTTGTACACTAGTATCCCTCACTCCCGGGTACCTATAGCCTTGACTTACCATCTAGACAAATATTCAGAATACTCTCCTGACCTAAAAAATTACATCCAACAAGTAACACATTTTTTACTCACGTCTAATTATTTTCAGTATGAAGGAGACTTCTTCCTACAGAAGTCAGGCGCGGCGATGGGGGCTAAATTTTCCCCATTGCTAGCCAATCTTTTTGTCGCCTGGTGGGAGGAAGTCTACCTTTTTACTGATTCTAACCCATTCATGACTCAGGTGGCTAGATATGGCCGTTTCATTGATGATGTCATCATAATATGGGATTCTGATGAGTCATCTATTTCAGAGTTTATTTCTTACCTCAACAGTAATCCTATCAATTTATTTTTTACACATTATTGGCATCCCACCAGTGTAACGTTCTTAGATCTAGAACTCAATTCAGACGTGGTGCGTGGCTGCATATACACCTCCACATTTCGGAAAGATACAGCTAGAAATACCATTTTACATGGTTCCTCATGCCACCCTACCCACACTATAAAAGGCATCCCTGTTGGAGAAATGCTCAGATCAAAGTGTAATTGCTCCACTGACACTTCGTTTCAAATTGAAAAATCTCAGATCACTAATAGACTTTCTGCCCGGGGATACCCTTCATGGATTTTACACAGAGCTGATAATATTAGCTCCACAAAATCTAGAAGAGACCTCCTATCCACACGGAAAATTATTAATAGACAAAAAGATTTTCAGACTATACCTACTTTTGTCACTACGTTTAGCATGGAATATAATAAAATACAAAGTTTCATCAAAAAATATTTACCCATGCTATTTTAGGTTGACGACTTACGAAAGATTCTAGCTGAAGGATGTAGTTTTTCTACCAGGAGGGCACAAACCCTGGCATACTTACTGTCCCCTATTGTCATCAATGTTGTTAATGGATGGCTATCTGCTAAAGGTTTTTTTTAAGTGCGGGGCCAATATATGCAGATGTTGTGCCTTCGCACAACCGAGGAAAGAGATAGCAAGCAAAATTGATAATACACTGCACCCAATTACTGAATTTATAAACTGTAATACTCGCAATGTAATTTACTGTATAACCTGTAATGCATGCAATGAGGATTATGTAGTTTGCACTAGTCGCAGTCTCAAAGAGAGAATCCAGGAACATCTTAATGGGGTTAATCCAGATGCCAGAAACCCTTCCAATGCTGCAATTTTTCCATCCAACATCATGGAGACCTTGCTAGTTTTTTCTTCGGCGGCATTGAAAGGGTTAAGCCTAACAAAAGGGGAGGTAATCTAAGAAGGAAGCTGCTAAACCGAGAAGGATACTGGATCTTAATGAGAGATCCATTAAAGGTCTTAATGTTAGAAATGACTTGATTTTAAATTATTGATACGTTTTTATATGAACCTGTTTGTACATACTCACATATTTTCAAATTTTTTTGTTTTTATGCATGTTTATTGTATCTCTTGTGGAACCCTGATTTTGATAGTATTGAGATGCACTAGTTGCCCGGCACCTGTGTAGAAATTTCCACTTCCGGTCTGCCCAGCATATTAGACTGCTCTCAAACATTCAGGGATATCTATGATTAACCCCTTAACGCCGAAGCCACTTTTCACCTTCCTGACACGGCCCATTTTTTCAAATCTGCCCTCTGACACTATAAATGGTTATAACTTTGGAACGCTTTAACATATCCAAGTGATTTTGAAATTGTTTTCTCGTGACACATTGTACTTCATGTTAGTTAAAAAATTTTGGTGGTATGTTTTGCATTTATTTATGAGAAAATCAGATATTTGGTGAAAATTTGGAAAAATTAGCAATTTTCAAATTCTAAATTTTCTACTTTTTCCACACATGAGTCATAACACCAAAAAACATAATAACTAACATTCACCGAATGTCTACTTTATACCTCTGTGGTTTTTTATGCATACTCTTATTTTTGTAGGATGTTATGGGCCTTTGAACGTTAGGTGCGATTTTTCACATTTTCATAAAAAAAGCAAAATCCTGCTATTGAGGGACCTACTCAGGTTTCAAGTCACTTTGAGAGGCCTAAATAAAAGTAAAACCCCATAAATTACCCCATTATAGAAACTACACCCCTCAACGTACGTAAAACAACTTTTATGAAGTTTGTTAACCGTTTAATTGGTTTACAGGGGTTAAAACAAAATCGGATGCAATTTCGAAATTACATTTTCTTTGGCTAAATGAATGTGTTTTTTATAAAATGTACAAATTCTCAGTGGATAAAATACCAAAACGCTCCACAAAATTTGATACCCAATCCCTCCCGCATATAACTATACCCCATATGTGGTGGTAACCTGCTCTATGGGCACACGCCGGGGCATGGAGGGGAGCTGCGCCATTCAGAGCAGATTATGCATTGTCACTTTTTATTGGCTATACAATCTTTATTTTTTTGGCAATTTGGACATATAAGGGCTTATTTTTTGCGACATGAGATGCACTTAACAAATACTTCATTTAAGTGGGTCTGTAGCTTTTCGATGAGATTTTATTAACTCTTTAATGTATGGAGGAAAAGAAAATTGTCAATTTGGGGTTTCTTTTTTTTGTATATTTTGGGGGTTCGTACACCATACACTAAAACTACTATGATATTTTCATTCTATAGATCACTACGATTACAGTGATACCTCATTTATATAGTTTTTCATTTATTTTTACAATTTTGCTGGAGAAAAACTAATATAGAGGAAATCTCATTTGTTTCTGCATCGCCATCTTTTCGGAAACTTAACCGTAATATTTTTTGGCTGACAGAGCTAGTTTAGGGCTTATTTTTTACGTGTTGAGTTGTTCTTTCAATCGGTACCATTTTGGGGCACATAACTTTTTTTGATCACTTTTTAGAACATTTTTGTGAAGGGATTTTATGAAAATGTATATTTTTGGCGAGTTTTTCGGGTTTTGTTTTTACGGCGTTCACCGTACGGGTCCAATAATATTTCTGACTTATTGTACAGATTATTACGGATGCGGCAATACCAAATATGTGGGGGGTTTTGTTGATTTTCAGGTATTTTTACTTTATTAGATGTGTATAGGGAATGTTTGTGTTTAGGGGACTTTAACTCTATTTAATTAATTATTTTTTATTAAAAAATGTGTTTATTCAGTGTTTTTAACTTTTTTTTCTTTATTTTTACAGGTTAGCTTGAACAAGTGATCCACTGATCACTTGTTCAAGCTATTCTTCACCTAAAACAGTGTAATACAGATGTATTACACTGTATTATGTGACACACTGAGCATGCTGCGCATGCTCAGTGTGTCACAGCCGGGTCCTGCCAGAAGGCACGGACCCGGCTCCCGGAAGAAGAATCGCGCAGCCCCGGGCACCGGCAGTCCCGGGGCTGCGATCGGAGCAGCGGGACCCCCCCGGTAGGCGCTGCGGGGGAGTCCGAATCCAGTTAAATGCCTCTAGCACGCCGCGGTCAGCGAGGAGGGTGTCGGCTATAATATATAGCCGACACCCGCAGCTTCTGGCCCCGGCTCCATTCAGGAGCCGGGGCCAGAAGTTTGACGTACTATTACTGCATATTGCGGGAACGCACCTCCCGCCATGCAGTAATAGTACGTCAAATGTCGGGAAGGGGTTAAAGACCTTAGTGTCTGAAACGCGTAAGATTGTTATTCGTTCTTGCACCTTATATTGTCTCATCTTGGATGAATAAAGCTGAATTATTTTTAATGGAGCTGGTGAGTGCCAATCAAACTCCTTTTTTTTGGACTTGCATTTGCTTGTGAAAGTGGAAGACTGGATTGAGCACCTGGTGGTGAGCGAGAATATTTTACAGATAAAAATGCCACTGTATTTGAAAATGCAGAAGGGAAACCATGGAGGGTACAAAACCAGTAAGGGTAATTGTTAACTTCCCCCTAATTGCACACAACAAGGTCCATAAACATACATTATGACTGGGCCACAGTAGATAACACTTTAACATCAAAGGTTGCAATGGAAAAGAATATCAGGTCTGTGACTAAAAATGGTACGGAGATTATCCCAGTTAGCAACACTACAGATCTTTTTAAGGAAGAGGTAAACTGATTCTTCACAGTAGACAGACATTGCCCTTTTGAGATGAGCCTTAAGTCCTAAAGGGACTGGAGTGTCTTTGGCCAGGTAAGAGGAAAAAAGGGCACTTAATCACAGTCACCATGATTGTGATAATCCACAGCCTCCATTTTTAAATTCAAATTATGCTAATCAGTTGGAATAGCTACTGGGTGGTTCCCAGAGCCCCTTCATACTTTAGATTCCCAACTGTTATACTGTCTCCCACTCCCCCTCTGCTCTCTCAACATTTCTCCCTTCCCCTGATAAAATATCACTGCAGCACAGGAACTTTCTGCAAACAGTGGGGCAAGGAAAAACTCTATCTACAATGTAACAGCCTATGAATCTGTAGCACTGAGGGGCTCTGGGATCCTCCTTAGTACCCCTTAAGGCTCATTTGCATAATTTGTATAGTTTATTTTTGAAGGAGGCCAAAGTGCCTAAGTCTTTGAGTAAGTACCCCATGTGTTATCTATGCTTGATTTTGATAGATAGGTCTATATATGACCCAGTCTTATGCAATTTATTGCAAAAGTGAATAACTAACCATCAGTGATCATTTCATTTTGCTACGCTGTAAAACGGATACAAAAAGCATTTGTACCTAACGTTCTTAGTTTGGCAAACAGACTTGAAGTTAATGCCTTTATCTAGTAGTGATATAGGCAGGTAAGGCCACATGAAGTAATAATATAAAAAAGGACAGAAACATTCAACAAGGTCAGAAAAATACAAGAACCTTTATTAATCAATTTACACCACACGAAAAATAAAAACATTTAAAAATGTGAACAGATGTCACCAATGAATCAATCACCAGGACAAAGCTCATCACATGATAATGCTGGCTGTCCTAGTACTCTGGCTCCCACTTCTGGCCCCTGAGGAAGCTGCTGTGAGCATTCCTCCCCAGCCCCCCTTCTATTTGGCCTTCATTATAGGTAATATATGCACTTTATTGTCATATTTATTTGGATTGTCTAAGTGACTTGCAGGGTTATTCAGGCATTATGCCATTGGTGATTCCTTTCTGCAATATTGTTGGCACTTTAATGGTCTACGTTGTATCGGAGGTTGGCCAGAAGGGGTACTCCGTACCAGGACAGCCAGCATTATCATGTGTTGAGCTTTGTCCTGGGGATTGATTCATTGGTGACATTGATTCACATTTCTAAATGTTTTTATTTTTTTTCTGTCTTGTACTGTGAATTGATTAATAAAGGTTCTTGTATTTTTCTGACCTTGTTGCAAGTTTCTGTCCTTTTTTATATTATTACATGGTCATTTTTTGGCATGCTATGGTCACTACATTATATTATTATATTGAGTAGTGCTGGTCCGCTCCTTCAGTTCTGATAGGTAAGGCCACATAAAGACAAATGTGTGCCGGTTACACAGCTGCGCAATTTGTGGGTGCATCACTGCCCCTATAGAAGTGTATGGCATCTGGTCACAGTGTGGTGATCACAAGGTCTCTCACCGCACCATGACTTAGTGGGGTGTCTGTCTTACCTTGCAGTTTTTACGGCCCAGCTGCTCAGGTTTCAATGTAGAGGGGTGGGGTAATGAGTATTCACCCCTCTTCCCTCCTACACCCGGCTGTATACTCAGCCAGGTTATGGCTCAGGTGAGTATATGTTCATGTAAAAGGGGCCTTAGACTGAATACTATTTAAAAAAAAGTGACCATACATCGCATCACACACCGGTAGAGTGTAATTGTTACAATGCATGATAAACAAGGGACACTACCCATGGCCTCCTTCCTTCTAAAATAAAAGTATGCTGATGACCCTGAGGGTCTACCCTAGCCTCTCTGTGATTTATGCTTGATGATTAAAGGAAATTTATCATCAAATCAAGTTATCAAATATCACGGTCACAGTGCCTGGATAGTACCTGTATCTATGAGTTAGTGTCATCATGCTTGATTTGATGATGATTTGATTTGATTTAATCAACCATCAAAATCAAGCATGGATTGATTTTGGACTTCTTCATGATCAGATCCCAAACCTGTACATTTAATCAGTGTGGATGTGAGTGGGGAATACTAGGACTCCAAACCGTGGCCCTTGACTGGAGTCCCAGTATTCCCCCTTGATAGATTTCCCCTGAATATACTTAATATCTTTTTAACCCCCTAACAACATGGGTGGTAGCTGCATTATGCAGGTAACACCTACAGCTAACACCCAAGATCAGTGCAGGTACCAATTGCAAGTGTTAACCCCTTAAGTGCCACCATCAAACGCCATTAAGAAGGTAGCACTTAAGTGAAGGTGCACCATGGGCCATTTTGGATGCGGCCAGCGCCCACATTGATGTCATCAGTGGACATCGGCTAGCTGCTATGACAGCCAAGACCCTAACACAGGGTTCCATGGCTGTCATACCAGAATCTGTAAAGAAGCCTGCTGTCAGCAGATGACAGATACAGTGAATTTAAAGTATCATAAGGAGTATTGAAAAACAGTTAAAAAAAAAACTTCAAATCATCCCTCTCCTCTAGAACTGATATAAATAATCATAAATATGTTAGATATCGCCATGCCCTAAAAGTCCCAATCTATCAATATGTGAAAACAGCTGTGATCCTATAACGGAAAATAGCACCCACGCTACTTTGTCATTTTGAAACACATTAAAAAAATTATAAAAAGTGATCAAAAAGGTAGCCCATAATGGTAGCAATGAATATGTCATCATGTAATCATCATGCCCCACAAAATATGTCTCCTTACACTAGTGCATACGCCAAAGTATGAGAAAGTTATTAGCATCAGAATATCGCAAAATGAAGACATTTAATTTTTTAAAAACAAATAAAATCCATCGCATCCCCGCAACCACACCGACCCGTAGAATGAGGGGAAGTGGCATTTGGAACGCACATTGAAAGTTGTAAAAACAAGTGCACAACAAAATGGTGCAAAAGATTATTTGGGCATGTTTTACTGCATTTGGACTTTTTTCCTGCTTCCCAGTACACAGAATGAAAAATTAAGTACTGTTACTGGGAAGAACAGATGGTTATACAGAAAACAAGCCCTTATAAAGCTCCGTACACAGAAAAAAAAAGTTAGGGATTTATAAAGAGGATCAAAAAATGAAAACTAAAAATTTAGAAGAGCATTGCCGGAAATGGTTTATTACACAGTTCACAATTGTTCCTAATAATTTTACTGTAGATTGCTATGGGTTAAGCCACTGGCACATTTGTGGCAGTTAACCTGGAATCAGGGATGCATGTAACAGCAAACTGAAAAAATGTTATCATTTGATTTAACAAAGAAATATAATATTTATCTTCTTTTAAATAGTTATGTAAAATGTAACACATTTGAGCTATTATTCTATTCCTATTCCCCTAGGAAACAAGCTTTTGTACAAACAAAACTCAATGTTCCATTAAATAATGTACAAATAGGTAAAGTATTTTCAGACATTTATTTTAAGCACAATGATTTTTCACTAACATTCAAATGTACCCATCATGCAAATAAGTAACTTTAAGATGCCAGAAAAAGAAGTTTCCTAGAAGTGATGACAAAACTTCAAAGAAATAATTTATACTTGTATTTTCAGAATGTGTGTGCTCTCATGAATTAAATGTATTGTATTATACCATAGGCCCATTGTAGCACACTTCTTTTCTTAAGCGGTCAGATCCTCGTAACCTCTGCAGTTGAAATCGGCCTTATTCATAAGGGGGCCTGACGACACACCCCCACCATGCCCCTGTCAGCGGGGACCTGTAGGAGAAGCCAGCAGCATCACACATATTGCGTAATCGCTGGCAGCTCTCTGCAATGCAGACACTATAAAAACAATTAAAAATAGTACCAAGTACATATAGTATCCATAGTTGGTACCACCATGTAAGGTTGTCCAACAAACCACCTCCTTCACCAAAAAGTGGTAATACATGAGTCACCCCTACTGGTATATATATAGAACAAGACCAAGTGCAAATATACAAATTTATACCTGGACAAAATCAGTCAATGTACAGGTCAAAAGGTGCATACGTCAACGTCTCGTGCTGTCTGATGTTGGGGTGATTCAATAGTGTGTAAAGAGAGCGGAGGGCCACGCGTTCCGTCCCCTGCTGGGGACTTCCTCAGGGGTAGAAGTATATTTGCACTTGGTCTTGTGCTGGGCTTCTGATTTTTTATATTAGTCTTGTTCTATGTATATACCAGTAGGGGTGACTCATGTATTACCGCTTTTTAGTGAAGGAGGTGGTTTGTTGGACAACCTTACATGGTGGTACCAACTAAGGATACTATATGTACTTGGTACAATTTTTAATTGTTGTTATAGTGTCTACCAACCTTTTGTCCGATGATGTATGTATTTTTTGTATTAAATGAAGAATTACTGTATATTGTCATATGACACATTTCCTTTTTCTTCGGAGTTCGCAAATTATTTCAGTGTATCATACTAAACAAGCAATCTAATGATTTCTTCTTTAAGTCTCATAGAGGGACTAAAGTAAGTCATAAGTAAAAATATTAAACAAAATCTAAAATAAATGAACAAAAATAACTGACCATTTAAAATTTTTCAATTAAAAAAATGTGTAAAAGGCAATACCTACTTGGTAATATAACACACGTAACAAGTCTTTCAATAAATCTAAAGCATTAATTTACTCTCATAATAAAAGTCAGAAAAACAAATTTTTGGTTATCTTGCCAGAAAAAGTTAGCAAAAATAAATGTGTGCCCTAAAATGTACCATTAAAAAGAATAGTTTTGTCCTAAACAAGCTCCATTGATTAAAAAAATAAAGTCTGCTGAGCCCCAAAGCAAAATCTGTTTAGCTCCCCCCTTCTAATATGGGAAGACTAGTACTGTAAACTTTACATTCTAGTTAGAAGGAGACTCCTGTGTGGCTCCCTCAAGTTACGTCCCTGGTTATATCTTTTTAAAGATAGGAAATATGTTTTCCAGGGTCGAAAAGGGAAAACAGTGCTTCTTTTTGCTTCCTTGAAAGGCAGCCCCTTTAACACGAAGCATGACTTAGAAGAAGCATTAATAACATGATCTGTGATTAATCCAAACTAGTATATCTATTCCAGAAGAAACAGATTTACAAATGGAGATGGCAGTGTTTCAACCTGGTTGGGTCAGTACAGCATAGGAAACTGGTTTGGCTGAGTGAAATGCAATTGACTAGGGTCAGGAGGTAAGAGTTCTCCTTATGGAGATTTGCCTATTAACCCCTAGGCGCACCAGGACGTTATAGTACGTCCCCGGGGCTAGATGCTTAGCGCACGGGGACGTTCTATAACGTCCTGCTTCTGGCACCGGCTCACGAACGGAGCCGGTACCAGAAGCAGCGGCTGTCAGCTGTCTAGTACAGCTGACAGCCTGCGCTAACACCCGCGATCGGAGCCGGCTCCGATCGCGGGTGTTAACCCCTTACACGCCGCGGTCAAACATGACCGCGGCGTGTAAGGGTGTTAGCGCTGTGGATCGGATCCCCCGTGCCGCTTACCGGGGGATCCGATCCTCTTCCGGGCAGCTCCGAGGACTGGCATGTGCCCCGGAGCTGCCCGGTCTCCATGGCAGCCAGACCCCTTCCGGGTCTGGCTGTAAACTGTCTGAGCATGCGCAAGCTTGCTCAGACAGTTTACACTGCTCTACAATAAAATAGTATTGTAGAGCAGTGTATTGAACTTAAACCAGTGATCAGAGCATCACTGGTTTAAGTTCAAGTATGTATAAGTAAAAATATGTAAAAACACTTAACACTACACATTATAATAAATAAAAAATTAATACATAAAAATATAAGCCCCTAAAATGTCACTTTCCCATAAAAAAACTTAATAAAGTATAAAAAACATAAAAACACAAAAAAAACCCGCATATTTGGTATTGCCGCGTCCGTAACAATCTGCATAATAAAACAGAATTGTTACTGGACCCGCACGGTAAACGCCGGAGGAAAAAAACGCAAAAAACATTCCGAAAAAAGATAATTTTTAATTAATACCCTATAAAAAATGCTCTAAAAAGTGATTTAAAAAATGTTATGCACTCCAAAATAAGCCCACTAAAAAGAACAACTGTTCTCGCAAAAAATAAGCCCCTAACAAGATTTATCTGCCAAAAAATAAAAAAGTTATGCATATAAAAAGATGGTGATGCTAAAATGAATAAGATTTTCTCCAAATTAGTTTTTATTCAGTACAATTGAATAAAATACACAAAACCCCCACATATTTGGTATCCCTGCGTCCGTAACAATCTGTATAATAAAACAGAATCGTTATTAGATCCGCAAAGTGAACCCCGTAAAAAACAACCTAAAAAAACTCTCTCTGATAAAGATGATTTTTTATTAATGCCCTTTAAAAATGCTCTAAAAAAGTGATTTTAAAAAGTTACGCAATCTAAAATAAGACCACTAAAAAGAGCTATCATTCTTGCAAAAAATAAGCCCTTAAACAGATTTTTGAGGTGAAAAATAAAAAAGTTATGCATATGAAAGACGGTGATGCTAAAATTAACAACAATTTTGCCAAATTACTTTTTATTCAGTAAAAATGGGAAAAAATAAAAAAATATATATAAATGAAGTATTTTCATAAACGTGGCGACCCAAAGAATAAAAATAATATACTATTTTTATGGTATGGTTAACGGCCAAAAAAAAAACACATAAAAATTTTCCTAAAAATTGATGATTTTCATTTCCTCCACCAACAAAGAGTTAATTAAATCTCACCAATTAGCTATAGATGCCCCAAAATTATGTATTAGAAAAGTGCATCTCATGTGGCAAAAGAAATAAGCCCCTATAGGTGCACAATAAAAAAAGAAAAAAATTATAGCCTGTACAATGTGACATAGCAAATCTGATTTGAATGGCGCCTCCTTCCCTTCTATGCCCGGCCGTGCGCCCATACAGCAGGTTACCACCACATGTAGGGTATCGGTGTACTCGGGAGAAATTGCGTATCAAACTTTGTGGAGCCTTTTTTCATTTTATCCATTACAAATGTTTAATTTTCCACCCAAAATGAGTGTATTGTGAAAAAATATTACAATTTCAGACTCCACCTCCATTTTGTTTTAACCCCTATAAAACACGTAAAGGGTTAACAAACTTCTTAAAAGTGGTTTTTCATACGTTGAGGGGTGTAGTTTCCACAATGGGGTAATTTACGAGTCTCGCTATTATTTAGGCCTCTCAGTGTCAATTAGAAACTGTGCAGGTCCATCTAAATACAGGTTTTGGCGATTTTACAAAAAATGTGAAAAATGGCACCCAAATTCTGAGCTTCATAACATTCTAGTAAAATATGTGGAATCTGAAAAAACCATGCCAACATAAAGCAGACATTTGGGAAATGTAAGTTATGAATTTATTTGGGTGCTATGACTTTCTGAATCAAAAGTAGAGAATTTAGAACGTTGAAAATAAAGAATTTTTCAAAAGTTTTGCCAAATTTTGGTTTTTTTCATAACTAAACGCAAAAGATTTCATCCAAATTTTTAAACTAATTTGAAGTACAATGTGTCACGAGAAAACAATCTCAAAATCCCCTGGATATCTCACAGCGTTCCAAAGCTATAACCACTTATAGTGACACAGGCCAGATTTGAAAAATGGGGCCGCGTCCTTTAGGCCAAAAGATGCTGTGTCCCGTAGGGGTTAAGGTAGCCTAGTAGGCTCGTGGAGACTTATAGCCATTAATGGCTTTAAGTCTTGTCGGAAGGTAAACCTTCGTCCCAGTCCTTTAATTGCAACTACTGTACTTAGCCTGTCCCTGCAGCTGAAAAACAATCCCATAGCATGATGCTGCCACTACCACGTTTCACTGTTGGGATTGTATTTGGTAGGTGATGAGAACGGCCTGGTTTTCTCCACACATACCGCTTACAATAAACACCAATTAGTTCAATATTCGTCTCAGACCAGAGAATCTTATTTCTCATAGTATGGGAGCCCTACATGTGTTTGCAAACTGTATGCAGGCTTTCATATGTCTTGCACGAAGGAGAAGCTTACTTCTGGTGTAGATCCGACTGGTGGAGGGCTGCAGTGATAATGGACTTTGTGGAACTTTATCTCTACTGCATCTCTGGAGCTCAGCCACAATGATCTTGGGGTTCTTCTTTACCTCTCTCACCAAGGCTCTTCTCCCAGGATTGCTAAGTTTGGCTGGATGGCCAGGTTGAGGAAAAGTTGTGGATATTCCAAAATACTGGAGGCTCATAGGAACCTTGACTGCTGCAGAAATTCTTTTGTAACCTTGGCTAGATCTGTGCCTTGCCACAATGCTGTCTCTTTAGACCTAATGATTCTCACATGCTCTGACATGCACTGTGAGTAGTTAGGTCTTATATAGACAGGTTTCGTCCTTTCATAATAAAGTCTAATCAATTTAATTAAACAAAGCTGGACTCCAATAAAAGTTAAATGTGAGTGTCACAGTGTCACAAAAATACCTACATTTGTTTTTTTTCTGTCAAGATGGGGTGCAGAGTGTACATTAATGAGCAGGAAAAAAAAATTACTTTTTTGATCTTACCAACTGGCTGCAATGAAACAAAGAGCGAAAAATTTACAGTCGTCTTATTACTTACTGTAACAACTGTACTCAACCGAGTTGGCTGTATGAGCGCCATAGTAAAATAGGCGACAACTTACAACATTAAAAGTGGTGGTAGCACAACCAGATTCTGCAATGGCCCTTATGTCTGTGTACTTTTATCATTTACCAATATTATTTCAGCGCTTCTTGCGCATCTGTTTACATTCCCCTCACCCGCCATATCCTAAACTTATAAGAACGCTACTACACTTGATCTTATACAAAAGGTTCTTAGAAGTGCTGTTTGGGGAGTAGCCTAGAGACAGGGGCTTGGATTGGCGAAAGCTCGCCTGGCAGCGGAGCGCCAGCTTCATCTCAAGATCCAACTAACATAGTTTTAACTGCAGCACCTTTAATCTACTACTAGCTCACTGCCTCCATACATCGTCCCCTTATCAAACGAGCTGTGTCAGGCAGAATTTTCAGGTGTTTCACCAGATACATAGTGGAACGCGGCCCATCTGTCGCCGCCATGCTGGAGACCTGAAGTTGCAATCATAGCAGCGCAATATGGATGCCCCATACTGTCGCTCTTAATCATGGAACCATTTCCGTAAAAACAATTAAAAATAGAACCGCTATGCTATTCCATTATTCCTAGGTGAAATATTCAAACAACCCGGCCTGCTTTGAAAATTATAATTTTTTCAAAGTAAACGCTTCTGGCCCCCAGGCCCATTATTGGTGGGGAGGAGCCGAGAGACAGGGGCTTGGACAGGCGAAAGCTCGCCTGGTGGTGGACCGCCAGCTTCATCCCAAGATTAGGCAGCCTCAGAGGCATCCATGCATGCTGCCCCTGCTGTTTCCTGTCCATTTTGCCTCCACGATCCTCCACAGCGTCCACCAATGTCTCATTTCAACTCTCTATACCCCAGACGCTGGAGCACGAGAGCATATGCAGCACATCATCCCCTTATCAAACGAGCTGTGTCAGGCAGAATTTTCAGGTGTTTCACCAGATACATAGTGGAACTCGGCCCATCTGTCGCCGCCATGCTGGAGACCTGAAGTTGCAATCATAGCAGCGCAATATGAATGCCCCATACTGTCGCTCTTAATCATGGAAGTTGTCTCCCTGGCTGCCTCCACATGTCGTCCCCTTATCAAAAGAGCTGTGTCAGGCTCATTTTTCGGGTGTTTCACCAGATACGTTATGGAACTTGGTCACTATGTCGCCACCATGCTGTGTTATCGACTAAATATACCTGCAACCTTTTGTTCACATAGGAAATCATTTCACCTCCTTTGGTGAAACCTGAGTCCATTTAGGGTATGTCGCCATGAGACTCTCTAGCCTGCCACTGCTGCCGCTGCCTCTGCATGCCGTCCCCTATAGTGTCAGGGTCAATTATTGCATGTTTTAGATGCTATCTAGCCTCATTCGGTCACTCTGTCATGGCCATGCTGTTGCCCATAATTTTGGCATAATGGTGCAATTAAGCAGCCTCAGAGGCATCCATGCATGCTGCCACGGCTGTTTCCTGTCCATTTCCGTGGTGTTTCCATCCTTTTCTGAGGTTCCCAGATGTTTGGCCAAGCTTCCCTGTGCAGAGCCTTGGTCCCCTTGAAAAATGCTCGAGTCTCCCATTGACTTCAATGGGGCTCGTTATTCGAGACGAGCACTCGAGCATCGGGAAAAGTTCATCTCGAATAAGGAGTACCCGAGCATTTTAGTGCTCGCTCATCTTTACTCCTGATGTATCCACAGGTCCCGTAGTGCCAGATTTTCATCATATGCCGGCGCATAAAGCTCCCCCATATGATGAGTCACTTCTATTGTCTCCAAATGATTCCCACTTTCTTCAAATGACCAGTACACTATGAACTTTAAGCAAGCCTGCTGTGCTTTAGAATTAGTCAGAATTATGGAAAATGTCTTTTCTTTATTACGAACCTACGGGCATCAGTTCTTTTAGTCACAGATATATTTAGTTTGTTTTATTTATATGAAATGCAAAACCTTGACAAAATTAGTTGTGTGTGTGCCAAAATGTCAATTATATTGATGTATTAGTGCTTTGTTTGCATACCACCTAGTTTATTTTCCATAATCTTACTTCATTCTTCCATCAATTATAATTACTTAGTCTAAATGTAAGGTTATTACTTGCAACAAATATTGACATTGTGATTATAAAAAGACCTAGAAAGTATTCATGCACAACAAATCAATATTTATGTAATTAGGTCAATGCATACATTATTTAAAAACCATGTCAACCACCCCAGACATGCAAGAGATAAAAATTAATAATACAAGTTTAATGCATTGATTTCTGAACATTTATTGCTCCATTAACATTCTCTCTAATCAAAGACAAAAAGGAATATAGGTATCCTTCATATGATAACGACTAGTGTTGAGTGGATCCAAACCTTGATATTCGGGTCTGTACCATCATTCGGCACTCACAACCTCAAAGCTGAATGATGACTTCAGATTTGTTGTTGGGGAAAATGTGACAAGCTGGTTGACTTCTGAGGAGACAATTAGCTAGTTAATCAGCCAGTCTGCAGCCCCTTAGTTACCATAGCCATGCCCTCATTTATCATGGCTGTAATTGGCTAAGTGGGACATGTGACAGGCAGGATCACATGTCCAGTCACCATTACAGACAGGAGATACAGCTATGATAAGGCTGCTGATCTTAATAGGGTCAGTCAGACAGATAGGGACTTCGCCAAAATGAAATATTGCCCTTTTCAGGACAGGTGAAAATCTGAAAAATGCCCTTTTTAGGGCACTCTAATTAGTACTCAATGGGTGATCTTAAAGGTAAAACAGAAAAATAAAGCTTCCAATGAAGTCAGCAAAAATGGACTCCCCCAACACCTCAGGAGGAAAAACCAAAAAATCATGTATTTTATGCTATGCATTAGGGTACATTCACAAGCGGTATGCCTGCTGTGCACTGGAGAGGAGGTGACTCCACCTCCCTCCATAGAGAATAGCGCCGCACACACGCCGAAAGATAGAGCATGCTCTATCTTTTTGCGGTGTGCGGCCCGTATCTGCGCTGCGTCGCTATTGCCGTCTATGGGGACGTACATGCGGCCGCATGTACGTCCCCGCAGGCGGCCGTGTGAATGAGCCCTTAAATTGGAGTATTATAAAGAGCCAAAGACAAAGGCTAATAAAACAGCCATGATACTGTATACAGGTAATACCAGCCCACACATTTAGGGTACAACTGTTTTTAATCCATTACTTGGTGAAGGATCCATAGGTCAAAGACTCAAATGTCATTAATTCAAAAAATAGAAGAATAAAGTAACTGGATTAAAACTTAAATTGCATCTATTGGGGAACCCAAGTAACATTAAAGCTTTTACTCTGGATCAAAATCCATACAGCAATACCAAATTTGTGGATTTTAAATTACTATTTGCACAATATAACACTTTCGGGAAATAAAAACTTTTTGCCTTGTCACATTTGAAGCACCTTAACTTCCGTAGGGCAGTGCAGCTGTGCTGCTGATAGGCGCATTATTAGGCCATAACCCAAACATATATACATCAAAGTCAATCCCGCCCCTTTATATGAAACATTGTCTAGGCTACCTGTACTGTGATGTTTTGGTAAGGGTAGCATACAGCCACATTCATTTCAATGAGCAATACGTTCATCCATATAAATGGGCGTATTAACCACTGACCTACAGTAGACGGGAAAAAGATAGAGTAAGCTCTATCTTTCCCTTTACGTATGGCCACCCATCCCCTTCTCCCAGTTGGAACACCAGAATACACTGTGTGCATGAAGCCAAAGGCTCAAAATCCTTATGTAGGAGTGATAAACAAGTAATGTAAGTAATGTAATGCAGATGCAAAATCATCTTGAACTATTTGTTCCAGTGTTCTTGTTCTGTATGTATTTTCTGTCAATATGATAGACAGCTGTCTCTGCGTAGGTGACTCAGGTCAACAACTTGCTTGTTTCTCTACCATTTACCCAATATGGTCTATCATAAGTTAATTTGTTTTAATAGATGGGCTATTTTCCCTGGGACCCATTAATTACACTAATGTATTATTTCATGCATCTAGACATCTACTCAGAAAATCAACATATGGTACTTTCAGCGAGTTTGACCTTGAATGTCTTCAAAGGTAAGTAAAGCAGTTTGTATTTTTTAATATAGGCAAATTGTTCTCCAAATATTCCGAAAATTGTCCCTACAAAAGCAATACCGCTACTAATACAGATGTCTTATATAGAGCAGATGATTAGATGAGCATGCAGTTTGTTGTTTATTAATTGGACTTTGCACTCATTTGGTAAAACTTGATCTAAGGCCCCTAGTGTTGCAGTTTACGTCAGGGTGCAATGCGTGAAAAACTGACGTTTTTGGCTGTTTTTGGTCCTTTTTTCCTAGGAGTCATTAGCGTTTTTCACACGTGTGTTGTTCGTGTTTTTATTGCGTTTTTGGTGCGTTTTTCTCGCATGTTTTTTAAATCACATCCTTCTTAAATTGGTACTTCATGACTTTGTTTCACATAGCAACCCATCCGTTTAAAACGCATTGCACTCGCATTGCACTTGCAATGCTCGCGAGTGCAATGCGTTTTTGATGCGTCTCCATAGACTTGAATGGGGCGTGAAAAACGTGAGTGAAACGCAAAAGTAGAGCATGCTGTTTTTGACGCGCGTCAAATCAAATGCATGCACGCGCGTGAAAAAATGCAAATAAGGACAAGCCCATTGGAAACAATGGGACAGAGTGCAATGCAAGTTCTGCGCGTCAAAAGCACGCGCAGAACTCACGCGTGAAAAACGCTAGTGTGGAAGGGGCCTAAGTGTATGAATTAAGGGGGTTATTTAATTTGCGTTACCATATTTCAAAATCCTTCAAGTGAAAAGTGGATACAAGTCAAAACTATATAATAACTAGAATCTATATCAAAAAGACTACCCCTCATTAATGTATCTTTTTTTAACAAAAAATAAAATGCTATCACGATAAAACATTAGCCATAAAACAAAACTCTGCCTGCTCACTATAGCAAAAGGAGTACATTTTCTATTTATAAAATATAATCACAAATACATATAATCCACAATCACTATATACCGTATATTCCGGCGTATAAGACGACCTGGTGTATAAGACGACCCCCCTACTTTCCTGTTAAAATATAGAGTTTAAGATATATTCGCCGTATAAGACTACCCCTTTTCCAACGCATACAAAACACCGGTAAAAATTTAAAAAAAACAGATTTGAATTTAACATGGTCCTTTTTTTAATTTAAATTCTTATGACATGCAGGTATATAGCAGGAAAACTGTTGCTCATAAACATAAGGCATACAACAACAACATTACCATCATCCATTTTACTGTAAATGTTACCATACTGTACTATAATACTGCCCCTTATGTACAGGAATATAACTACTATGCCATATACCACCGCCAGCCCCCCAGTATATATTTAGCCCTCCCCTGTATATAGCCAAACAACCACCCCAGTATACAGTCAGCCCCCCCTATATATTGCCAGCCAGTCCCCCCAGTATACAGCCAGCTCCCCCTGTATTTTGCCAGCCAGTCCCCCCCAGTATACAGCCAGCTCCCCCTGTATTTTACCAGCCAGTCCCCCCAGTATACAGCCAGCCCCCTGTATATAGCCAAACTGCCCCCCCCTAGTATACTGACTAATAACAACTGACATAACCACTGACTAATCTATGGGGGTGCAGACTCATAGGCCCTTTCAATATTAAAGTATTCTGCTTTATTGTACATAATCGTCCATTGTACTGTACCTTGCTTTATTGATGGCCGCATGGCAAGATTTTCTCTAGAGCTTCTCACCTTTCCCGCGATCCACCGAAGCTCCGCTGCTACACTCCGGCCGGCGGTGACAGCTCATTGAGCGCTGGTGGCTCACAGAATATGACGTCAGCCGCGTGCCGACGTCATATTCTCTGCGACGCCGGCACCCACGGAGCTGTCACCGGCAGCCGGAGTGTAGCAGCGGAGCTTTGGTGGATCGCGGGAAAGGTGAGAAACATTACCGGCGTATAAGATGACCCCAGACCAGACAGAAGATTTTTCAGTCTTCAAAAGTCGTCTTATACGCCGGAATATATGGTAATTATTGCAGCAGCACATATACTACATAAATATCAATAAGTTAATGGATAGATATTTAACATTGTAACTTTACAAAGCATTGCTTTGACCACAACCGGAATATGCAGTTCAGTTCATAAAAAGAATGCCCTGAGCTTTAGAGACTACAAGGGAGAGCCACAAAAATGATAAAGGGGAATGAAGAATCTCAGTTATGAGTAAAGATTAAGATAACTAAATGTACGTAGTCTTGAGAAAAAATGACAAAGAGGACATGATTAATTTACATAAATATGTAAACGTACATTACTTTAGTCATTGCTCTAACTACTGCATTTTATGCGGTTTAATTAAATCCAATAGAAATGGGGCTTATTTAGAGAAAGTATTTAATCAGGTCTCCATTGAAAACAGAGGAGTTGTTGTCCTGTGGGGACTCGGAGCTCATAGATAACAATTATTTGTGGAGTTCTGCACCTGATGCATCATTTGGTCAATGAACTGCGGCCACCTCCAGCGTGTCTTGTTTCACACAACTTTTCTGTTCATTTGATTACAACCTGTGAAAGCCTGTATTGGAGGGAAAGAAGGGTGGTAATATGAAGACTTGCTTATTGTAGTAACACAAACGTTATGTTAACACCCTGTTAACAGGTTTAGATTGCAATGGCATTGCATTAACATTGTGTCAATGGAATGCAATTAAGCAAATATTCTCCAAACAGCCTTTGCATTGCATTTAAATACACAATGTAAACGCCACATGTGAACACACCCTCAACAAGATAAACGTCATGCATACAGGTGTCCTTAACTTCCTTTTTTTATGCAATACCTAAAAAATGTTTGTTTTTTTTCATGACACATGGGGATAGTTCAAAATGAAACAAAATATTAAAGGAACATTTTTTTCATTTAATATGAAATTAAACTATGGACTATGCAACGAAGAAAGGAGAAGGCAGACTGTCTTTCGTCAGTGGGCAGTCATAATCAAATTAAATACCTTACTATTCTCAGACTCCTATAGACTTAATTATCCAACTTTAGATTTTAGTTAAAAAGAAAATTGCACATAAAATAAATTTTATACATGAACCAAAATTTCCTACTTTTAAAGCAATAAAAAAAATTGTATAATCTACACGTATAACCAAATCATAGCAGATGAATAAAAACACATATAGCTTGGTTACAATCATGCACCCCTTGGCACTTATCAAGTGCAGGCCCTAAAATCCTAGCACATCCTCTGCTCTCTCTAGTTTTTGACACGTTTGCATCATAATCAGTTTTGATATGATTTTAGTTGCAGTAGCTTTCAGTGGCGATTAACCCTTTTAGGAGGCAGCTAGTTTGCATGTTAAGGCTCACACCCATTTGTTGTAATTTGTCATGTGTTGCTTTATATGATAAACACTTTAAACCTATTAAAGTAATTTTGAAATTACTTTTTCGTGACACATTAGGGCAGATTTATCAAGGTGTCTGAAAGTCAAAATATTCCTAGTTGCCCATGGCAACCAATCACAGCTCCCCTTTAAAATATTCATGAGCAATAGTAAAATAAAGCAGAGCTGTAATTGGTTGCCATGGGCAACTAGGAATATTCTAACTGTCAGACAGCCTGATAAATCTCCCTTATTGTGCTTCATGTTAGTGGTAAATTTTATATGATATATCTGGCATTTATTTATAAAAAAAAAAATCTAAATTATCACCTTTTCAGACAGATAGTAAGTAACTAATTTTGGTATTAAAACTAAACTTTCCCATATGTCTGCTCCATCTTTTAATCATATTCAAAATGCATTTATATTTTATTATAAAGTAACATGGCTTACAAATCAAACAGCAATTTTGTAGACAGAGATACTTTGACCAGAGTGTGAGACGTCAGCATTGGTACCATTAGGTAGTCAGACCATGCCCCATTACAGTGGACACTGAGGAGCAATAAGACTACCCAACTCGACCTGGCACCTAAATCAAAACATCCTCGGACACCCTACCACCCTGCCAGTCTCTGCGCTGGAAGAATTTTCATTTTAATGATAATGAAGAATGGAGTGCCCACAAAGCTGCCATTTGAGGTCACCTATGTCAAGCAAGCTGCTCATGCAAAACTTATTCACTTGTTCAAGGAAACCCAAATACTTAGCTGTTGGCTAATTTGCGTAGGCTTAATAAACAAAATTTTGACCCAATAGGAACACTAAAATCTCCAAAACACTCAAAAACTGAATGCCCATAAGTATGATTTTGCCCACTGCAAAATTCAGATGTTGCAATACTGGAATGGAGAACCATGCTAGAGCCCTTCTTAATAAATGCTTAAAACACAGAGCCTACAAATCTCACATTCCATACATGTGTGACCCCGAGGGATGCAGAATATTAGATCCTCAAGGTATAGCAGATCTCTTCGGATCTTACTACTCTTCTCTCTATAAACTGAACGATAACTGTAAAACCCCACACCCAGAGCAAGAGATTCACTCATTCCTAGCCTAATTACTCCTTCCCCAGTTATCTTCTGACCAAGTTTACCCATTTACTTTGCATTAAATGTTAAAGGTAATTTCTTATCTCATCTGAAGTCTAACAAATCCCCTGGCCCTCACTGAATGTCTAATGAGTACTACAAGACCCATAGATACATTTTAGCAACCTTTTTAGTACAAGTCTTTAATGACTTTATGCAAGTAGATATTCCTCATAAGGAGATTTTGCAGGCACTTATTGTAACCCTCCCAAAGCCGGTTAAATTTCCACAAATCCCATCCAACCTATGACCTTTATGCCTCCTCTATTGCGACCTGCTGAGCTATTGCCAAACAGATTAGATGACATTCTCCGATCTTTAGTCACAGCATACCAGGTTGGCTTTATTAAGAGTAGACAAAGGATGGATGGCACCCGCCAGTCTATAGATCTTGTGGCAACTGTGTGGCATCTTGTGGCAACACTGAATTCGGAGACGGCGCTCGACAGAGTTTACCGAGGCTACCTGAAATGCACCCTGTAGGCCTTTGCACTGCAGGTTTCATTTCTTAAGGCCGCAATGGCATTAGAAAACCTCACCATCTGCTTGGGTCCTCACTTCAAGCACCTTTTCAATCAATATAACTAATGGAACAAGGCAGGGATGTCCCCTGTTCCCAATAATATTTGCCTTAGGCATGGAGCCATTAGTTCAAGCTATCCATCTATAGCCGGATCTTAGATCAATCAGGGACAGGGAGCATTGCATTGGCCTATTTGCGGATGACTTGGTATTATGCCTGACTGACCCAGAGGCAGTGGCGTCTTCGAAAGCTCCAAAAAATGTTAACTTCCTTTGTATGGAGGTGTCAGGAAGTGAGGGTTTCCCTAGCTACCTTAACCCTACCGGTAGCAGAAGGGGGTCTGAGGGTGGCATTACAGAGCGGCAACAGCTGACCAAGTCACATCACTGTGTCAGGGGGAGATATCCAAGTTATGGGTGCAAAATTAGCCTGCTACATATCCTAATATGTCTAATATGAGAAAAAAAAAAAAAATAGTCACGTCCAGGCATAGGTAACGGATTGGTATATGTTGTACAAAAGTGAACAGAATTTCACCCAAAATTAAGCATTGGGTGGGCACCACAATTGAAATGGGAAGGCAAAGAGATAACTTTGTTATACATGCATCATAATAACGGTTATAGGCACACAAAGAAAAGAACTTATGCTTAACCCCTTTGTGTAAGCGTTTTTTTCATTAATTTTTTCACTCTCCACCTTCAAAAATCTATAACTTTTCCATTTTTCTGTATACAGAGCTGTATGAGGGCTTATTTATTTTTAGCGTAACAAATTTTACTTCTCAGTGAGGTTATGTATTATTCCATGCCATGTACTGGGAAGCTGGAAAAAAATTCCAAATGTGGTCAAATTGTCCAAAAAACGCATTTGTTTTTTGGACAATTTGACCACATTTGGAATTTTTTGTGGGTCAAGTTTTTGTGACTTTCACTGTGCGCTCCAAATGATACATCTACTTTATTCTTTGGTGATTTACAATCACGTCGATACCAAATTTAAATAGATTTTATTGTGTTTTAATACATTTTCAAAAATTAAAACAATGTATACAAAAAAAATTGTTTCACCATCTTCTGATGCTGATAACTTTTTCATATTTCGGCATACAGAGCTTTGTAAGACATCATTATTTGTAAGATGAGCTGAACTTTTCAATGCTACCAACTAGAGGAATGTACAACAGTTATTATTACATTTTTTGTGTGATGTAAACTGGTGTAAAACATGTCTGTGAATTTTACTGTATATTTGGATTCATATCAGTTCTAGGGAAAGGGGCGATTAGAATTGTAATGGCAATGTCATTTAGAGCGGCAATCCCAATAAATGTGGTGCCCATGCGCCGCCTTTTTTAAATGCCACCAGTGGCGACCAAGGGGTTGATACACATAATTGGTGCTAGTACCAACCACGTGTATTAACGATGGGTATTTGCTGCAATACACAGCAAACCCCACCTATATTATGAAGGCTCATCCCGTGAGCCCTCTTCATACATCTTTAGCATCTCTGTGCCATACATGTGTGGCGCAGAGCGTGAAGAGGTCAAAGTTTCTCACACCAGCAGTGAATATTAGAGCCCATGCTTTTCTGGGCTGTCACAGATGTATGATTACCGTGATATAATTTATGTCATGTGTATACCTTTTGTTCAGTATTTTTGATTGACCTGCTGTGCATTTGTCACATTGACGGGGAAGTATCCTGGGGAGGTTGCCACAGAGGCATCCTATGTATCTTTATTTGCAAAACCTGTAAATGCTTAGAATAGTTTAGAGAAAAAAAAACCCTTACATCACACATCAGCTGCTGGTGTATAGAAATGGCTCACAGGTTGACATCTTGCATGTCTTGATATCCAGGTGTTTTGATTCATGAAGGTCCATTTTAGTCAGTATTTTTACTTAACCCCTCAACGCTCTGCGCCGTAGCTCTACGGCACAGAGGTATTAGGAGTGTATGAAGAGGGCTCACGGGCTGAGTCCTCTTCATACAAAGGTGGGGGTTTTTGCATTTTGCAGAAAACCCCCACCGCTAATAACTGCTGTCGGTGCTTGCACCGATTGCGGCTATTAACCCTGTCATTGCCGCCGGCAAAGTCGCAGCCGGCGCTTAAAAGACAGCGGCGCGCGGGCGCCGCCATCTTTTTTACGATCGCCGCACCCCTGAACGTCATCGGGGGGTGGCGATCGGTTGCCATGGTAGCCTCGGATCTTCTTTTGACACGAGGCTACATGGCTTCTGGAGATTCATTACAATGAGCCAGTGGCTCATTGTAATGAATGACCTGCAAAAATGCCATATATTGCAATACAGAAGTATTGCAGTATATGATAGGAGCGATCTGACCATCTAGGGTTAATGTACCCTAGATGGTCTAAGAAATAGTGGGAAAAAAAAGTTTAAAAAATAAAAAAAAAATTAATAAAATATTAAAAATTCAAATCACCCCCCCTTTCCCTAGAACTGATATAAAACATAATAAACAGTAAATATCACAAACATATTAGGTATCGCCGCGTCCCAAAATGCCCGATCAAAATATAAAAACGGTTACGGCCGGCGGTGACCTCCGAGGCGGGAAATGGCGCCCAAATGTCCGAAATGCGACTTTTACACCTTTTTACATCACATAAAAAATTAAATAAAAAATGATAAAAATGTCGCACAGACCTCAAAATGGTAGCAATGAAAACATCGCCTCATTTCGTACCCCAAAGTATGAAAAAGTTGTAAGCAAAAAAAAATAAAGAAAAGAAACCAGTCCTTTCTCAAAAAATGCAGCTCACCCTTTCGTAGTATTATTCCATGGCATCTGTGCTGTGACAATAGCCCGATATGGGTTGGAGTGCTGTTCGCGGTATCTGCTGGGTTTGCAGAGGCTTGAGAGATCCAAAAAATAAATAGGTGATCGCGGCACATCCATAAAATTTCCTTCTTTATTGGTAACTCGTTAAAAGCATGGGAAATGGTAGGGGTATCACCTACGCGTTTCAGGCACTCACGTGCCCTTAGTCATGGCATATACTCCTACATACAAATACAACTTTTAAAATAAGTAACTACCAATCCCAAACCTTAGGAGGCGTGTTCCCCCGTGCCGTGGTGACGTCACGTAGAAAACAGAAATCCGGTACACCATGGCAACGGGGCACGCATCCCTCAGGTGAGCCTAATTAGGACTTCAAGTTACACAAACAACATTGTATGCATCGATTAGAAAGACATATGTTTAAGGTAACATCAATAATAAAGCACACATCAGATATGTCAGCAAATAGCACGGTTACATATATAAAATAAAATAATAGTATGTGCAGAGGGACTGAATCTTAGTGTTGCGGGTGTTATTATTGATAAAATAAATAACATTATGGGAAAGTAACATTTGTTACGCACAAAATAAGCCCTCACACAGGTCTGTACACGTAAAAATGAAAAAGTTATGGATTTTTGAAGTTGGTGAGCGAGAAATGAGCGGAAAAACCCTGCGTCCTTAAGGGGTTAAGAGTTTAGTTCACCTATAGAGTAACAATTCCTTTAGTAAAGAAGTCTTGTCTAATCTATAGACTAGCCTCCCTGAAGAGCTGGTTACAGTAGGGGCAGTAGAGAGCTGCGAAAATTGTCTAGTCACCTTTTAACATAAATATAACAATGATGGTTATGTTACGATATAGAAATGTCTTACCTTAAATCCCTTAGAGTAAAGTTGGAAATAAAAAGTCACTGCTCAACACTAGCATCTATACATTTTAAAAGTTTGTCAGATTAATACAAACTCACTCATACTTACAATAAAGCCTTTTTTGCAATTGTCTAAACTAGGTTTAGATTATTTAGTAACAAATAAGATAACTTTCTGATTTATAGCTACTTTCATTTGTTTTGTGAAATAGGTATTATTTAAATGAAAGTTAACCTACAAAACCAGGGGCTGAAACCCTTGAAAGTACACAGATTTTGCAGCATTATTGAGTAAACCTCAAAATTTGTCTTTTTCATAATACTTAAAAGGAAACTACCATGTGGAATCTACTATTAGAAATAGATATGATGGTGGATTCCTTGTGCCTGCCTCTGCCCTAAACTGTAATTAGGTCAAATCCTTGACCTAACCTAACTTGTTAAAAAACTTTATTTTAGTAATACGTAATTAACTGCAGAGGCTACTGGGGTGTGTACTACCTTAGCTCCCAGTGCCTGGCCAGGCTAGTGCATGCCCCAGTAGCCTCTGCAGTTAATTTACATATTACGAAAATCTATTTTTAAACAAACAAGGTTAGGTTCCAGGATTATTAAATTACAGATTAGGGCAGAGGCAGGCAGGAGGAATCTACCAACAGATCTAAAAGTTTTAGTTTTTGGATAAATATAAATTAAAGAAAAATATTGCAAATACTTGAACTTTTTTTTTCTATTAACAGTAACAACACTATTTTCTGCAATCTGTTTAGGCCAGTGATTTAAAAGCAAAAAACACAATCTCCAGCTGTGAGATGTTCCATCAGATGTTGCATCATGCTGGCCTTCAAAAAAATATCACAATTTTATTTTCCTTTTTTACTCATTACTGCAAAATATTAGAGTACATGGACTTTAATATCATCATACAGTTTACTTTTTTTAGTATTTGTAAAATACATTAGGCATAATTTCCTGTCGGCATATTATAAACATTTATCTTTTCACTAAAATATATCAAATTAATTTATAATAAAAAAAAGCTGCAAAAACAGAGTGTTTGAATCTAGGATCCAGACCAAGATTGACAGTTGATACAATGATACATGGAAGATAAATATTTCTCAATTTTAATTGCAATAGGAAATACAGAATCATGACTTATTTTTAATTAATACTTAGCACTCTTTTAATGCATAGTTTTCTGTGGTTGTTCTGCAATGATTTACTCTTTATATTATGGCTTTGTTGTATGAGGATACAGTCACAAGAATTAGCCATTTTATGTAACAAAAGCTTACACCATTTTTCATCACAATTTGTTCCATATGCAATCAGAGTGTTATTTGTTTTTGTGACATCTATGTGCAGTCCGTATTTAACAGCTATGCAGAAGTGCATTATTGAGGCAAGAACACAAATGAGAAACAAGTAGTTCTATGATAAAAACATACTGGGGCTTCTTCCAGGCTGTCCTTAATAGGTGTGGCTTCTTGTGGTATATTTGAAGTAAATTTTAAATCTGTACATGTCTCCTAATGCTTGCGTTATCATATAACATTCACAAGTGGTACCTAAAAGCATTACAACCGTCAACTATATTTTTTAATTGCTTCTCTTCATCTCATTGCCCTTTCATGTTCTAATTATTAAACAAAAACCCAAATTAGACCTAAAAATGCAATTTATTGATGAGTGAGTTTGAGTTTTTTTTATGTACCACTGACAAGCGATTAGCAGGTTGGTCGTAAATTCCATCCAAAAATTTGGTTGTTGGCTGAAAAATGTTGGTAATAATAGGGCAATTGCCCTGACAAAAATAGGCAAAGAAAAAGTACTGAAAATGGTCTAACATTAACCCCTTCCCGACATTTGACGTACTATTACTGCATGGCGGGAGGTGCGTTCCCGCAATATGCAGTAATAGTACGTCAAACTTCTGGCCCCGGCTCCTGAATGGAGCTGGGGCCAGAAGCTGCGGGTGTCGGCTATATATTATAGCCGACACCCTCCTCTAACACCCGCGATCGGAAATTTCTCCGGTCGCGGGTGTTAACCCCTAACACGCCGCGGTCGCGCTGACCGCGGCGTGCTAAGGGCATTTAACTGGATTCGGACCCCCCCCGCGGCGCTTACCGGGGGGGTCCCGCTGCTCCGATTGCAGCCCCGGGACTGCCGGTGCCCGGGGCTGCGCGATTCTTCTTCCGGGAGCCGGGTCCGTGCCTTCTGGCAGGACCCGGCTGTGACACACTGAGCATGCGCAGCATCTGTATTACACTGTATTAGGTGAAGAATAGCTTGAACAAGTGATCAGTGGATCACTTGTTCAAGCTAACCTGTAAAAATAAAGAAAAAAAAAAGTTAAAAACACTGAATAAACACAATTTTTAATAAAAATAATTAATTAAATAGAGTTAAAGTCCCCTAAACACAAACATTCCCTATACACATCTAATAAAGTAAAAATACCTGAAAATCAACAAAACCCCCCACATATTTGGTATCGCCGCGTCCGTAATAATCTGTACAATAAGTCAGAAACATTATTGGACCCGTACGGTGAACGCCGTAAAAACAAAACCCGAAAAACTCGCCAAAAATATACATTTTCATAAAATCCCTTCACAAAAATGTTCTAAAAAGTGATCAAAAAAAGTTATGTGCCCCAAAATGGTACCAATTGAAAGAACAACTCAACACGTAAAAAATAAGCCCTAAACTAGCTCTGTCAACCAAAAAATATTAAGGTTAAGTTTCCGAAAAGATGGCGATGCAGAAACAAATGAGATTTCCTCTATATTAGTTTTTCTCCAGCAAAATTGTAAAAATAAATGAAAAACTATATAAATGAGGTATCACCGTAATCGTATTGATCTATAGAATGAAAATATCATAGTATTTTTAGTGTATGGTGTACGACCACCAAAATATACAAAAAAAAGAAACCCCAAATTGACAATTTTCTTTTCCTCCATACATTAAAGAGTTAATAAAATCTCATCGAAAAGCTACAGACCCACTTAAATGAAGTATTTGTAAAGTGCATCTCATGTCGCAAAAAATAAGCCCTTATATGTCCAAATTGCCAAAAAAATAAAGATTGTATAGCCAATAAAAAGTGACAATGCATAATCTGCTCTGAATGGCGCAGCTCCCCCCTCGATGCCCTGGCGTGTGCCCATACAGCAGGTTACCACCACATATGGGGTATAGTTATATGCGGGAGGGATTGGGTATCAAATTTTGTGGAGCGTTTTGGTATTTTATCCACTGAGAATTTGTACATTTTATGAAAAACACACTCATTTAGCCAAAGAAAATGTAATTTCGAAATTGCATCCGATTTTGTTTTAACCCCTGTAAACCAATTAAACGGTTAACAAACTTCATAAAAGTTGTTTTACGTACGTTGAGGGGTGTAGTTTCTATAATGGGGTAATTTATGGGGTTTTACTTTTATTTAGGCCTCTCAAAGTGACTTGAAACCTGAGCAGGTCCCTCAATAGCAGGATTTTGCTTTTTTTATGAAAATGTGAAAAATTGCACCTAACGTTCAAAGGCCCATAACATCTTACAAAAATAAGAGTATGCATAAAAAAACCACAGAGGTATAAAGTAGACATTTGGTGTTATGACTCATGTGTGGAAAAAGTAGAAAATTTTGAATTTCGAAAATTGCTAATTTTTCCAAATTTTCACCAAATATCTGATTTTCTCATAAATAAATGCAAAACATACCACCAAAATTTTTTAACTAACATGAAGTACAATGTGTCACGAGAAAACAATTTCAAAATCACTTGGATATGTTAAAGCGTTCCAAAGTTATAACCATTTATAGTGTCAGAGGGCAGATTTGAAAAAATGGGCCGTGTCAGGAAGGTGAAAAGTGGCTTCGGCGTTAAGGGGTTAAAATAAAATAAAAAAATCAACAAAGAAATAATACAAATAATTGGTTAAAAAATAATGCTGTTAAGGTCACTGCACTAGAAGACATGGTTATTGATGAGTGGACCTGAACAGCACTGTTTATAAGAGAGATGATGCAGCTAGAATGACAGCAAGGGGCAGCTAGAAATTTAAAATATTGACCTTGTCATGGCAGTGTCAAGTACTGCTAGTGTATTCTCAGAATAGAGAGGTCAGACAAAAGTTGAGGACTTGATCAATTACATGGCAAAGAGTGCCTCAACTTCTTTCAGACTGCCTTCAACCCACTCCACCTCTTTTGTTAAATGCTTTCCACCGCACCCTTTTTCAAAACATCAAAGACCTCACAGCCACAGGTCATGGAGCAATCCCCAATGCTGTATGATAATTCTCCTAGTTAAGATTCCACATTGTGCTACTAGTTACTTAAGCAAGAAATTTGAGCACCCCATGTATGACCAGACCCCAGCAAACAAAACATTTGCTGCAGTGGATGACACCCCCAAAAAACATAGAAACACCCAAAGCTCCCTCTGGTTATCTATGCCTCTTCTACCGCCTCCAGAATGACAAGGCCACCTTGAGGATGTGACACCACCATCACCGCCACCAAAATCTTCACCACACATGTTCACACCATCCCAGGGAAGTGATCACCTTTAAAGGACTCAAACAATGGAGAAAAAGCATAAGTTTAACCCATTCATGAGCCCTGCCTGATTGGGACAGTTGTAAAATTGCTGGCCTTTGAGATGTTACTGTGGCTGTCCCATAATATATCATTCCAAACTGCCTCTACTTTCTGCCTTGCCACCCTCAATAACAGTTTGTTGAGAAAATAAGGTATGCACTATACAAGCAATTAGACTACTGTAACTCCCTACTAATTAGTCTTCCACTCACTAAACTTTCTCCTCTACAATCAATTCTTAATGCAGCAGGCAGGCTTGTCTTTCAGACCAAACACTACACAGAAGCCTCCAGTTTGTGCCAGTCACTGCACTGGCTGCCCGTGTCCTTCTGAATTCAGTTTAAAATAATAACTCTCATCCACAAAGCTCTGCATTAAGCTGCACCTCCCTACCTCTCTTCTCTCATCTCAGTCTATCGCCCAACCCGTGTTTTTAGATCTGCCACTGATATTATATTAGTCTCTACCTTAATTCGAACCTCTCATGCACGTCTCCAGGACTTCTCCCGGGTTGCACTCATTCTCTGGAATGCCCGTCCCCGGACTCTGAGACTAATACCCACCCTCCAAAGTGTTAAACGTGCTCTTAAAACCCATCTTTTTAGGCAAGCCTATCACACTCACTAATTGCATGAAAGTCTTTTTACTAATTACTAATCTTTACTAATCCTTCATGTGTTCTCCTCCTGTCTGTTGTCCAGCAAACACCAGATATATACCAAGCTACAGGCATATCCCTGCAGGCTCTCTTATCTTGGAATTTGTATATAAGATGGTGGCTGATGACTTGTTCAAGTAGCAGAATTTTTATTTATTGATTATCTTACACTGTTCAATTATAAATAATGGCTGGACCATTATCAAAACTCTTTACCTTTTATGTCACCCCCTTCATCCTCATAGAATGTAAGCTCTAGCGAGCAGGGCCCTCACTCCTATTGTTCCATATGACTCTTTGTACTCTGTAACGTATTATTATGTTTGTATACGTCCCCTATGATTTGTAAAGCGCAACAGAATATGATGGGCTATATAAATAAAGATTATTATTATTATCCGCAAGGTGCATATGAAGACTGATATGTGCGCATAGACAGAGGAAATTACATTTCTTCAACTGCACACTGCGTTAATGTAGTAGCGACTAAGCCTTATGCAACAATCATTGTGGAAAACAAACTGTTTTTGTAAAAACAAACTTATTTGAAAAACTGAAACTATTATCAAAAATAATGCAGCTGAACTTTTGTCTTTCCACTTGCTATCTGGAAAAGGAGACAACTGAAAGCAAACAATAGCTGAGTTCCAGAATGCCCAGGGGAGTCAAAGTACTGACCATCACTGATTCACCTGTAACAATCGGGACATGTTGTGTCTGCGAGCCCCGGGGAGCACAGGTGAGCCTGCGAACCGCAATAAGGGTCGCGGGAACACCCGTGACAGTACCCCACTCCTTAGGCCTCCCCCTCCTCTTGGGCTGTAGAAATCTCTGTAGGAGATCATGGTCCAGGATGTTGTCTTCAGGCTCCCAAGATCTCTCCTCCGGCCCGAACCCCTTCCAGTCAACTGTAGAACCGCTTACCCTTTACCGTCTTCATGTCGAGGATCTCCTTCACCTCATAAATATCTGAGGAGTCAGCCACCTGAGCAGGAGGAGGTACTTGCCTGGAGAAGCAGTTAAAAATAACAGGCTTGAGTAGGGAGACATGGAAGGAGTTCGGGATGCGCATGGTGAAAGCAAGGCACAGCTTGTAGGACACCGGATTTATGCGAGATCGAACCTCGAAAGGACCCAAGAATTGTGGACAAAGCTTGTATCCAGGAATCTTCAACCGGATGTATCTAGCGGACAACCAGACCTTGTCACAGGGAGAAAAAACAGGAGAAGGCCTGCGTTTTTTATCAGCTTGGAGCTTGGTACGGGCAGAAGCCTGCAGCATTGAAAGGAGAGTCTGCTCCCAGATGGTCTTCAGATCTCGTACCAACTCATCAACAGCAGGAACATCCGTGGACACAGGCAGAGGAAGAGGAGGATGTGAATGCTGTCCATAAACGATGAAGAAGGGAATAGAACCAGGAGTTTCAGAGTCCAGGAAATTGTAGGAAAACTCTGCCCATGGCAACAAGGCGGACTAGTCATCTTGGCGGGCCGAGACGAAATGCCGAAGGTAGCAGCCTAGAGTTTGATTGACTCTCTGTACCTCTCCATTCGACTGCGGATGATACTCAGAAGAGAAGTCCAATTTCACCTGGAGCTGATTACACAAGGATCGACAGAAGTGGGAGACAAACTGTACCCCATAGTCCAAAACAATGTGCAATGGGAGTCCATGCAGCCGAAAGATGTGGGTGAAGAACAGGCTGGCAAGACGCGGAGCAGACCTGGCAACAAAACAAAATGGGATATTTCTGAGAACCGGTCGGTTACCACCCAGATGACAGTATTACCAGAGGACGATGGAAGGTCCATGACAAAGTCCATGGCCACATAAGTCCACGGGCGGCTGGGTATCGGCAACAGAGACCGGCAGGTTTGAGGCGGGATGACTTATTACAGGCACAGGAGATGCAGGAAACCACAAAATCCTGCACATCTTTGATCAGGTCTGGCCACCAATAGTAACGGAAAATAAGGGCTATGGAACGCTGCACCCCAGGGTGTCCAGCCACACAAGAGCAATGTCCCCAAGTCAGAATCCTTTTCCCGAAGGGCAGGTCTGACGTACGTCTTGCCTGGTGGAAGCTGCCGCAGGTCCACTGGAGCTGCAAGAACAAAACGTTCCAGAGGAACAATATGACTAGGTGCAGGGTCTTCTCCAACCACATCTGAATCACGGGAAAGAGCAGCAGCCTTAACGTTCTTCTCTGCAGGACAGAAATGGATTAGGAAATCGGGAGAAGAAAAAAGACCAACGATCTTGACGAGTATTAAGTCGCTGAGCGGTTTGGAGATACAGGAGATTCTTGTGGTCAGAATAAATATGGACGATAGCTATGGACAATAAATATGGAAGATAGCGCCATTCCTCTTAAGCCAGCTTCATGGCCAGAAGTTCTCGATCACCGATGGAATAATTCTTCTTGGCAGGTGTGAAAGTCTTTAAGAAGAAACCGCAGGTGAGGGTACGACCTTTGGGCCACTTCTGAGTAAGGACGGCCCCAGCACCAACGGATGAGGCATCAACCTCTAACTGGAAAGGCTTCTCCGTGTCAGGCCTTGTAAGTACTTGCGCTGAAGCAAAAGCAGACTTCAATCTAGTGGAGGCATCTTCAGCAGCCGGAGGCCATAGTCTCGGGTTGGCATTCTTCTTTGTCAATGCCACGATGGGAGCCACAAGGGAAGAGAAGTGGGGAATGAATTGTCGATAGTAGTTGGCAAAGCCCAGAAATCTCTGTATGGCACGTAACCCCACTGAGCAGGCCACTGAAGTACGGCTGGCAACTTGGAAGGATCCATCTGAAGTCCCTTATCAGAAAAAACGTATCCCAGAAATGGAAGTCTATTCTGGTGAAACAGGCATTTCTCGAGTTTAGCATATAAAACTATTAGTCCTTAAGTGCCTGAGGACCTGTCGGACGTGGGTCTGGTGAGACTGTAGGTCTGGAGAAAACCCCAAAATGTCATCCAGGTAGACTATGACACACGAGTAGAGCAAGTCTCTGAAGATGTCGTTAACAAATTCTTGGAAAACTGCTGGAGCATTGCAGCCCAGGGCATTACCAAATACTCAAAATGTCCATCACGGGTATTGAAAGCTGTCTTCCACTCGTTCCCTTCCCGAAGACGGATGAGGTTGTATGCCCCTCGCAGATCCAGCTTGGTGAAAACCTTGGCACCCCATAGGCGGTCAAAGAGCTTGGCGATGAGAGGCAAAGGGTAACGGTTTTTCACCGTGACTTTATTGAGACCACGGTAGTCTATGCAAGGACGGAGGGAACCATCCTTCATGGATACAAAGAAGAATCCAGTACCGGTGGGAGAAGAAGACTTCCGGATGAATCCCTTCTGCAAATTTTCCTTTATGTAGGCAGACATAGCCTCGGTCTCAGGCACCGATAAGGGGTATACTCATCCTCATGGAGGAGACGTACCCGGCAGTAGGTCAATGAGACAGTCATAGGGACGGTTCTGCTTTTCAGAAAAAACGTCGGCATAGTCTCTGTAGCACGCTGGAAGACTCTTCAGAGGCTGGTCGACCACGGTAGTTGGCAAGACTGGCACTGGGTGAGGAACTTCAAAGCAACGAGACTGACAGTCCGGACCCCAATGGAGAACCTAGGCTCAGGGCTGGCGGCCGAGATGCAACATCAGAGTCCGATCCGAGGTCAGCAACAGGAGGTCCAAGCAGATGGGAACACTGGTACTCAGAACAGCAGGAGGGAGGGGCTCAGGTAACACAGGAACACTGAGGGACTCAGGAACGCAGGAGACACTGGAAAGCAGGTAAATCACAGAAGCTTTCTCTCAGGATGTGAGGCACAAAGATCCGGCAAGGCATTAAGGAAGGTGCTGGATTTTTAAAGGGGAAGTGATCAACCAGCGCACCAATTAGCGGTGCACTGGCCCTTTAAATTTCCTGCAGGTGCCATGTGTGTGCCCTAGGAGGCGAGGACGCAGGCGGACGGAACTCGACTGAGTCAGGAACAGGAAGAATGATCTGCGCTGGCGCCGCGCCTGCGAGCCCCGGGGAGCACGGGTGAGCCCGCAATCCGCGATATGGGTAGCGGGACCACCCGTGAAAGTTGGTTTTTCATACATTGAGGGGTGTAGTTTCTATAACAATAATTTACAGCGTTTTACTATTATTTAGGCCACTTAAAGTCACTTAAAACTGAGCCCTCAAGATACAGGTTTTGGCGATTTTCATAAAAATTGCACCCAAAATTCTAAGCCCCATGACATTCTAGAAAAATGAATGGATGCATAAAAACCATACCAACATAAAGCAGAAATTTGGGAAATGATAGTTATTAAGTTATTTGGGTGGTATGACTATTTGCCCGAAAAGCAAATAATTCTGAACTTTTAACTTGAAGAATTGAAGTACAATGTTGATGAGAAAACAATCCCAAAATCCTCTGGATATGTTAAAGCTTTACAAAGTTATAACTATAGTTCATAGGGACCGATTTAAAAAAAAAAATGGCTTAGTGCTCAAGTCCTTAAGTGGCTTAAGAATATTTAAGTAAAAAGATGGAATACTGCTACGGTCACTGCTCTATTGTATGGTATAGGTTTAGAAATGCAGGTACTGTCACTCCCCTATTTTATGAGGATATAAATGAAAGTAGTGATGCCATTACAGAAGCTTATCAGTATGCACATGAAGTTCTGTCCTGACTATAGGAGGATATAGATGTAACTACATCTTTAGAAAAAACAGATCCAGCAAATACGGACATTTACACAGATGCAGTTAATAGTTTTCTGCAAATAGTACTAAGACTGATACTTTAAGGTATCACTGTATGATGCAAATAGTACTAACACTGGTCATTTAAGATATTGCCGTAGGATGCTTGAAATACAAAGTTCAGTATTAAAACTTGTCCTTTGAGTTATTGCTGTAGGATGCAGAAACTGCAAATGGTATGAACACTGATCTTTTAATATAGTTCTGTATGATGTCATGAATTTTGTCATTTAATCTCTTGTAAATGTGCATGTTTTCTTGGAAAAAAAACATGCATTTATAAAAAAAAAAAAATTACAATTTCTAACTTGCACCTCAAATTTTTAAACCATCTGATAAACAACTTTGAGGAAGTTTGTTAACCCTATAAGTTTAACATATGTGCAGATGCGTTGAGAAAGCTTACGCTCTGGTATACCCAGCATGGCCCAGAGGGTCATGGCCTTGGTGATGTAAAATAAGTGACATCCCCTAGGCCTGCTGAGGCACTGAGCCTTGTATTGGATCCTTTGCCCCACTGACACTTCCATGCTTGAGAGAAGCACACGTGTTTACTGCATCACTGAAACATGTAGGTTTCCAGGGTCTCCTGGGACACAACAAATAGTAAGGGGACATTCAGACAACAAGTTTTGGTATAACTATTTATGTATCTCATAGTAACTCTTTCACAACCGGCCGTACATTGGCTGGTGTTACAGTGATTAAATGGACCAAGGCAGATGCACCTAAAAGTATTCTGAACCACCATCTTTAAATCCCAAGTGGCTCCCTCTGTGACATCAGTGGAAGGCTCCCATAGCTGTTTTAGGTAAACGCTAAAGATACTCTGACCGGCAATTGTCATATCAGAGCTGGGTTCTAAGACCTGCACCAAACAATCACCACTCAATAGTTAGGCTGTGGAAGTAAGAATCTTCGGGATACACCAGTATATCCGGGTCAGATAGCAGACAGTCCAATACATGCAGTAATGAGAAGATAGAAAATCTAGAGCACTCATCAATGGATGTATAAATGCTTTTGTTTAGGCCAAACAGGAATACAGAGGTGCCAGACATGCCAGCAATGGGCCGTTTCCACGCTAACAGCACTTTCACTGTCTTGGGCATTCTGCATTACAGTCAGCCAAGGGCAGACTGTAATACAGAAACAGAATATTCACTTTACATTGAAATACAGTTGTATTGCAATTCATTATGTAATAAAATATTAATGATCAGACCCCCTTTAGGGTTCGGATACCCTAGTGGACCTAAAATAATTAAAAAAATGTTTTAAAAAATATGAAAACAAAACCCAAAAATTGTAATCACTCTTTCCTGGCTAGAATGCATATATAAATAAAGAAATAGTATCAAAAATATTTTAAACTGTTCGATGAATCAGCATTTTGTCATACATAAAAATTAGAATGAAAAGTAATTTCCTCTCATCCTGCAAACAACCTCCCCAACTCCATTCATTAAAGTATGAAATAGTTGTTAGTGTCAGAATATGGTGACACAATTTTTTAAATATTTTAATGCAAGGTTTTTTATTTTTTTTAAAAGTATAAGACATGTACAAACTATAAAATTTTGCTATCTTCGCAATCGCACAGATCCAAAGAATAAAGTGTAGGCATCATCTGGACCGCATTCGAATACGGCACAACTACCATAAAGTAAATGTAGAATTCAAATAAAACAAAATCTAAATTTTTTTTGCTGTTGCCAGGTGAGCATTACTTCTATAATATGAGAATGTGGTTAATTGATAAGTTTAATATGGTTTTATTATTCATGGTGGCATGTGTTCAAATTATTCCTGGAGTGTTCTTTTAAGTCTCCTTTCAGACATGCAAGAAACGACTTAGCTTGCATGTTTCTTTAGTGTGAATTGTTGCTTTGTGATTTTTCCCATCTCATTATTTTCTAAACATGTTTAGAAACTAATTTGAGAGATTTAAAATGAAAACAAATCTTTAGGATCATCACTAAATATTTCTGAAGTAATGTTTCATTATGAATTGCAATTAATGCATGTAAATTGTTATAATTATCAGTGAGTCTCTAAGAGTCAAAGAAATGTGTCTTGTTTTCAGTTGAGAGCAGAAGATGATGATGAATTTCTTCTTAGAAAAGTAATAATCTTGCCATCTGTTCACTCTTTTATGCACACAAACAAAATAATGCATCACTGCAACATTAACCGCAGACTTCAACTGAAACAATGTTTGTACCAGTGTTCAAATAAACTAAATTTGCATTGTCAAGAGTAGTAATGTTTCATTTTCATGTAAACTGAATATTGTTTTTACATACAATGCCTCATTAACGTTGCATCCAATGTTATTTTGGGTGTATAATAAAACATTCTTCTTTAAATGTTTTTATTATTTAAAAAAAAAAAAAAGACTCTCCTTATCGATTATGATATGCAACTAGACATTTTGCATATTGTGTTAATGCCTCTTAAAGGAGTTTTCTCAGGAATCAAAATTAGGTCCTATATGCCGCACTCGGCAATCCCCATCAGCTCCATTGAGATGTATGAAGCAGAACGGTCATGCACAGCCATCTGCTCCATTACTCTCCAAGAGCGACGAGGGGTCCGGCAGGGAGAACTGGGACCCCATCGGACCCTCATATTGGTCATCTGTGGGGGTCTCATCATTGAGACCCCCAACGATCTATAAGTTAGGTCCTACCCTTTGGATCGCTTGCGGCCATACATACATCCCCCATAGACAGAAATGGGGGAGCAATACGAAGCCAAGCACGTGTGGCACTGTACCGCTTCCTACATGGAAAAAAGATAGGATATGCCCTATCTTTCCCCATTCATACGGCCTGTACGCCGTGCATTTCAATGGAGAGGGGAGCGATCACCTCCATCGCGCCAGAGGTATGCCCGCTCAGCTACAGCCCTGCGGGCATACATTCAAGTAAATTCAGCCTTTGTTTCCCAGAAATAAATTAAGCCATTTAGCACAGCACATGTAGAAAGACAATGTACTAGCAGTTATGGTTGTGTTACAAGTGTGAGAAATGTTTCATGGCACGTAAAACAATTCCAGCAAAATCTGCCATTCAAAACCAAATAGCACTTCCTTCCTTTTTGTGACCTGTCTTATGTTCAAACTGTAGTTTACATCCACAAATTGGGTATTTACACAAACAGGAAAAAAATGTGTAAATATTTTTGTGTATATTCTATCCTAAACTATCCCAAACTTTGTAACTTATACTACAATGTAAAACAGCACTCTCGTAATAATAAATACACAAATTTTGTAGAAAGAACTGGGGTGGCCAGTACACAAAAAATAGTCGATATACCATAAAGAACAGTTCTACTCCTAAACAAATTTGTATCCTGACATTTATGGAGAATTAGCGAGGAGAATGAGCACATGTGATGCAGACAGACCATTCAATATGCAAAACAGTTACCATACACCTAGAACCCATCGATGTTGTTGTCTTTATTAACCCCTACGCACACCAGAACACTATAGTACGTCCCTGCGGGTATATACTTCCCGCACCAGGACGTTCTGTAACATCCAGCTTCTGGCACCTCATGAACGGAGCGGGCACCAGAAGCTACGGCTGTCAGCTGTCTATTACAGATGACACCACGTTGTAACACCCGCAATCGGATGTTAACGAGTGTTAACCCCTTACGCGCCACGTTCAAGCATGACCGCCACGGGTAAGGGTGCTCCCCCTTTGGATCAGATCCCCTGTGACGCTTACCGAGGGGATCCGATCCTCTTCTGGGCAGCTCCGACGTCTGCCAAGTGCCTCGGGGATGCCCGATGTCCTGAGCAATCAGATCCCTTCTGGGTTTGACTGTAAACCGTCTGCATTTTCAGACAGTTTACACTGCTCTACAATGAATAAGTATTGTAGAGCAGTGTATTGGACTTGAACCAGCGATCAGACCATCGCTGGTTCAAGTTCAAGTTTGTATAAGTAATAAAAGTTAAAAACACTAAAGTTTAAACATAAAAATAAATAAAAATACATAAAAATATAAGCCCCTAAAATGCCACTTTCCCATAAAAACAGTTAATAAAGTATAAAAACCACAAATACACAAAAAACCCCACATATTTGGTAAAAAATGCTCTAAAAAGTGATTTAAAAAATGTTACGCCCTCTAAAATAAGACCACTAAAAAGAACAACCCTTCTCGCAAAAAATAACCAGATTGTTCAGCCGAAAAATAAAAAAAAAAGTTCTGCATATGAAAAGATGTTGATGCTAAAATGAACAAGATTTTCTCCAAATTAGTTTTTATTCAGTAAAATTTAATAAAATACATAAAACTGTGACAATATGCATAATAAAACAGAATCATTATTGGACCCGCTAAGTGAACCCTGTAAAAAACAACCTAAAAAAAAACTCTGAAAAAGGGTAACTTTTAATAAATACGTTACGCAATCTAAAATAAGACCACTTAAAAGAACAACGCTTCTTGCAAAAAATAAGCCCTTAACCAGATTTGCCATCTGAAAATTAAAATAGTTATGCATATGAAAAGACGGCGATGCTAAAATTAACATTTTCTCCAAATTACTTTTTATTCAGTAAAATTTTGAAAAAAAAAAAATATATAATAATAATAATAATAATAATAATAATAATAATAATAATAATAATATTATATATATAAAAATGAGGTATTTTCTTAAACGTGGCGAACCATAGAATACAAATAATATACTATTTTTATGGTATGGTAAACGACCAAAAAAAAAATTGATTTTTATTTCCTCCATCAAGAAAGTTAAAAAAAACTTACCAATTAGCTATAGATGCCCCAAAATTATTTAACAGAAAAGTTCATCTCATGTGCCAAAAAAAAGCCCCTATAGGTCCACTTAAAAAAAAAATTATAGCCTGTACAATTAGACAATGCAAATCTGCTCTGGATGGCGCCTCTTTCCATTTTATGCCAGACCGTGTGCCCATACAGCAGGATACCACCACATATGGGATATCGGTACACTCAGGAGAAATTGGGTATCAAACTTTGTGTTGCCTTTTTTCATTTAATCCATTTCAAATGTTTAATTTTCCAACTAAAATGAATGTATTGTCAAAAAAATATTACAATTTGTAGACTGCACCACCATTTTGTTTTAACCCCTAAAAAAACCATAAAGGGTTAAACAAACTTCTTAAAAGAGCTTTTTCATACGTTGAGGGGTGTAGTCTCCATAATGGGGTAATTTACAAGTCTATCTATTATTTAGATTCACATTCAATTAAAAGTTGAGCAGGTCCATCTAAATACGGGTTTTGCAGATTTTCCAAAAAATATGAAAAATGGCACCCAAATTCTGGGCCTTATAACATTCTAGTAAAATATGTGGAATCTTAAAAAACCTTGCCAACATAAAAGAAAATGTGGAAAATGTAATTTATGAATTTATTTGGGTGCTTTGTGTCAGGTTCGCTAGGGAGATTGCTGGGACTTCTGGTTCTTCTGGTGGTACCAGCAGCGTTCTCCGAACCCCGGCGCGTATCCGCGCAAACTCCACCTCTCGTCCTGGGCAGCGGCTGCTAAGATCTCGCGCTGTCTAGGAGTGGCTGGGACTTTGAACCTCTGCTTGGTGCCTGGTTGTTTCTGCACCATGAGGGGTTAATTCCCAGATGCTGTCCAGCACCTATCAGGTTCTGGAGGTGGAGTTCTTGCTGCATAAATTGCAGCTTCACTAGTCACCTGTGCCAGTGTTTGAAAATCCCTTTCTCCACTCGCTGCTCTAGGTTGTATTGCTCAGTATCTTTATCTGTATTGTTGTTACCTCGGCTAGTTTTTGACTTTGACTCTTTGCTTACTGATTTTGCTATTGACGTACCCTCTCGTTGTGATTCCGGCTTGTTTACCATTCTTTTGTGTTTTATGTTGTCAGTCTGTTTTTTCCTTCCCACACTTATTCCAGCGTATCTCGAAGTCTTCAAGTAGTCGCCCCACGGTTTAGCGTGGGGGGGCTATAGGAAGGGACAGAGGTTGGGGCAAGCTCAGGGCTCACTATCCCCTGTCTTTTGTGTACCAATCTTAACACTTTGACTATCTGCACCAAAGTGAGAGTTTAGATCTTTGAAAATAAAGAATTTTTCAAAATTTAGGTTTTTATCATAACTAAACACAAAAGATTTCAACCATATTTTAAAACTAATTTGAAGTACAATGTGTCACAAGAAAACAAATCTCAAAATTCCCTGGATATCTTATAGCGTTCCTAAGCTATAAGCACTTATAGTGACATAGGGCAGATTTGATAAATGGGCCAGCGTCCTAAAGGCCAAAGAGTCCCGTAGGGGTTAACAATATTTCTACCCTGGAAAGGAGCTCTGCTTGTTTACTCACCTTTTAACATGTAAGTAATATGGTTTTACTACAATAAAATTGTAGAGGTTTTATAAAGAGTATTATTATTTCTCAAATATACTGTTTCCTGTTGCTACTGTTCCCATGGTAGATCTGTCTACCAGATTGAAGAGGGAACCCTCTCTACTCTCCCATTTTGTCATACAGCTGTAACAAATAGTATTAACCGTCTTCTCTCTCCCTGGCTGTATTATGGTTTGGGCATTTTTTTCAAACATCAAGCTGAAAGCGAAGGTACTAATCATCTCTACATAAATACACACAGGGAGAATAGATTTAAAGGAAACCTACCAGTTAGAATGGTAGGTGTAAGCTGGAAGTACCGAGCACCAGCTCACCCTGATACTTACCTTCGTTAGTGTTATTAACCGCTGTATTGCGGTTTTAAAACTTTTTAAACTTTATAGCAGAAGAGGCTTCGGTCTCCGGCATTTCCTATGTAGGCGCACGCACGATCGTGCGCACACAGCGCCGAAGCAGCTTCTGCTATAAAGTTTTAAAAAAGTGTTAAAGCCGCGATACAGCGGTTAATAACACTAACGAAAGTAAGTACCGGCACCAGCTCACCCTGAGCTGGTGCTCGGTACCTACTGCTTATCCCTATCATTCTAACTGGTAGCTTTCCTTTAATAGACAGACAAAATACCCACAGAAATACAGATCTCTATGGGAGGGAGCTCTGTAGTCCGATATATTACAAACTAAGCAGAATTTCTTAAAGAAGTATATGAGAAAAATGTTCACAGTCCTGCCCCCCACAGTATTAAATATTATCTTAATATTACACTAATGATATAAGAAAACACAAGAGATATGTTTGCTAAACTTGCTATACTGTGTATAACCTGTGGTTTACCATGCAAATATAAATTCAACCGGTGAATTGTTAATGTCTCATAACAGAGTTATGTAAGCCATCTTTGTGCAGTTACACTTTCTCTATAAGTGTACATCTGTAAGTCCTTTATTTTTTTTGTCATCTTACTGCTATAATCCATTTGTGGCAATATGTCCCAAACATGTCTCTAATTGCTTCTGAGAACCTTTGCATTTGGGGCAAAATGCATTGGCCTTGCTTCTTAACCAGTGCTTCAGGACAACTATTATCTTTGGTAACAAAAATACTTAATACTAGTAATTTTTGGAACATAAAGTGATATGTATACCCACCATTCTCATTGGGACTGTTTAGTTAATGTGATTTAAAAAAAAAAAAACATATTACTAATGAACTAATATACTTAAATTTTATTATACGTCATGTTTGCTGTTGAAGGGGTGTCAAACCATAGGTCCACGTAGACCTCTCTTTTATGCCGAGTAAAAGCTAATTTGCATGGATTTTTCTTTGTTTCTGTGCATTTACAATGCAAGACAGTATAACTTTTCATAAAAATTTTTATGTAGATAGTACTTCCTGATTTTTTTTTTAAAACCAAAAGAAGTTTATGCATTATATACATTATCATATTTTAAATTATTAAAATGAACAGTCTGGTATTTTTAAAAATGCATAAAAATGAAAGTAAAGATATTATTATTGAATCTTATAGAATTTTATAGGTCATTCAAATTAATGAGCAAACATATAGTTAAGAAGTCAAAACAAAAAAATATTTTCTATATGTCATAAAATGCCCTGGGAATACTCTGCTAATTAAAAAGCTAGAGGTAATATGTGTTTTCTTAATGAGTGAACTAATTAATTATCCCCTTGGGAGTCATTTTTGGACATTAAAGTTTTGCTTTAAAATCCATAGATAATTCATAGGCCTTTTGACTAATTAACAATTACATTTTCATCCCCCCACCCAACAAAATATTAACATGAAATTCTCTGTGCATACATAACAGTTCACAGAAAAAGTCTCTTGAGTAAAAAGTGATAGACATTGATATTCAGCTTTTTGTATTGTTAATAACCAAATCTCAAAAGTCATTACATTTTAATATATTTTCATTAACAGCACCACTAACATTTATCCCCAAAGTAATCCAATGAGCTAAAAAGTTAATAACCCTTATACAGTAATGATAAAAATAAGAATACACCCTCTTTATATTATAATACAGTATGTAAGACCATATAATTTAATCTAAAATAATCAGGTTCTTACAAACTTTTAATCCCTTTGGGCCTCCAATATACCTTTTTACTGACCTATTTAAAATGCTGTGCATTTAACTCTTTAGATGCTGCATTAAATAAAGACGGTCATGTATGTGGTTTGTGAGGGAGGAGACACCTTATGTGAACCATAAGTACTCCAACTGATATGATTTTGTGAATGAATATCATCTATAGTAGACGGGAGCCCAATGAATCACCCAAGGTTTGCCATCAGCATGGGTGTATTATGCTGTGCCAGACATGTCAATAAAAGTTAATTTTTTAAGTTATAAAAACAGCGCTATTAAAAACTGCAGCTTGTTACACAAAACATGGCAAGATACAGTGATATTGGAGGAGGTAATAACAAAAGTATAAAAAGAAGTGGCCTGGGGGTTAACAATTAGGTAAATACAACCTCAGTTATACAGCACGTGACAAATTACATTACACATTGTTATTATTATCCGAAATACAAGCAGTGTGTTATCAACTAAGTACAACCTCACAGCTTTAAGTTTCAGTCAGATTAACTTATCTTCAGCATTTTGCTGGTTTTGATAACACAATGCAAAGGAGACAATACATTAGCAATGATCTGACAGAAGCGGGTGTTACTGTCCCTCCATCTGGGAGAGAGCATAAGGCAATTTCCAAACAATTTGAAGTCCATTATTTAAAGTTTAGAATGAGAAAAATTATTCCAAGTGAGGCACATTGAAGACATCTGAACAAGTTTACCCCGAGCATACTGTGTATTGCTCAAAGAAATTACAAATAAACCCAAGCTCTATATATCAAATTTTACAGCGCTTTCTTAGTAGGTCAAATGTTTTGAGTTTATAAGAGTAAAATTAGCAGTAGACTGAATAAGTGTGTAACGCTGGTGAACCGTCACATGCTTGCCTTCAGCCGCCATGTCCAGCGCGGGCATGTCCCAGGCTATCAGCATGCACCCCCCCCCCCAATCATATAATCCAGCATGCCTTACTCTTGCAAGGTTGTTAGTTAGGTCTAAACTTGCTTTATGGTTTGTATCTATGGTTGTGTCTTCCCGTGCGAGACCCCGGCTCGTCCTCCGTTTCTGCAACATGTTCCCTGGCAGCTGACCCAGGCTTGTATTCTGAACCTGCGCTCCCTCTGCTTGTCTACATTTCTGCTTGTATGCTGCCTGGCCTGCCTCGACTCCGGACTGACTCTGACCTCCCACTCTGCCTGATCCTATGGTACCACGTACCGATGTCTCTGAAACATTACTAAAATCAACTCCAACCCCTTGTGCCTCAACATAATTTTGGTGCATGTTGCCACAGAGGTGTCTAGATCAGAGGGGGAAGGAATAAAAAATTGACTATTGACAGGTGTAAACTCAAATTTACTATTTTAGTTTACACGTGTTGGATAAAGCTAGTCAGGAGGGGGCTTTTTTGTATAAGGTATCTACTAAGCTAAAACACATTTACCATTTATGAATAATATCCTTCTGGTTTTATTTTAAGAAAAGTTCAATTAAAAAATAAACATTTTTAATAGAAAAATTTAGGAAAAAAAGCATTAAAAGAAACCCATAAACACATAAAGGCATATATACCAATCTGATTTTATTAGAATTATGTCGGACCAAAAGAATGTCTCACTTATCAAGGGTTTAAGGCAGTTTTTAGACATTGTTACCTCTAGTATGACAAAAAGCATGTGACCTTTGAAAAGGTGGCAAGGCCTTGTAAGAAAAGTTAGAGTGTCAAAGTCTACAAAAAAAACAAACAAACAAACCCTTGAATCTTGGCTTTATAGCGTTAACTAAGCCAACTAATAGAAGGTGTAAAGTACAACTAGTCAGTCTTATACTATAACAGACAGGCCGGGGACAGAACCCGGAATACCCGGGCAAGTGTCAGGGCTTCTGCTGCTGGGAGGGCCCACTCGAAGCGGGGAGTTAAATGTAATCATTCTGCAGAGAGCAGTGCCTGTGCTGCAGTGTTGGACCATTCCACCTGCTGGTACTACCTTGCTTTAGCCGTTTCCTTCTTTCATAATGGAAGACCCACCAACCAGCCCGGGTCGTCTATGAAACTGCCAGAAAGTGGCCTGTACTATGCTCTTCCTGGCAGCATAAGAACCCCCCCACAAGTCACTTGTTACATGCCCTGTGTCTTTAATATGACACCACCTGCCTGTTGGGAGGTGAGGAAGCAGCAGTGCAGTACCTCAGGTGCTGGAACATCCCTGTGCCCCATGCACTAGTAGCTGTATATCTGCTCTTCTATTCTCCTGGGATGACAGAGGTCCAACCACAGCTTATCAACAGGAGAGGGAAGTATGTGACTGTACTTGTATGTATGTTTACATGTGTGTGATGTGAGCAAATATACATAAGTATATGTGTTATTGAGTATTATGTATGTGAGTATATATTATATACATGTGTAATAGGTATATGCTTTATGTATGCGAGTACATATTATATACATGTGTAATAGGTATATGCTGTATGTAATGTATTTATGTGAGTACATATTATATGCATGGGTAATAGGTATGTGCTGTATGCAGGGCACATCATGTTTCTGTATTTTATAGTGGAAAAAACAACTCAGACTGCTGGCATGACAGAAGCTGACAAACAGCTGCAGGTGTAAGCTTTTTTTTTGTAGGAGACCTCAACCTCAGTTATGCTACTATTCATGGATCTAAAGCAGCCTCAGAAAGCAGGACATGGCTCTTCTGCCTGCACAGTACGGGCAGTTCCCGGGTTACATACAGGATAGGTTCTGTAGGTTTGTTCTTAAGTTGAGTTTGTATGCAAGTCGGAACTGTATACCTTATCATTGTAACCCCAGACAAAAATTTTTGGGGGTTTTATTTGGGTTTTAACCGGTCAAGGACTAAGCCATTATACACCTTAATGACCAGGAAAAATTTCACAATTTTGCTATATGCTGTTTAAGGTGAAAATTTCTCAGCAGTTAATTGCCATATGTCTCTTATATTCATGTCATTTTTAGTTAACAAATAGGGCTGCATTTTGTGATTGGCTGTTCATTTCAATTATTTTTAGTTTTTTTTCTAAAGTATGAAAAATGGACAAAAAATTTTAAAAAATGGCAAATTTATCATTTTATGTACGCAGTATTCACACATAGTATGGGATTCTAGCTAAATTAACCTAATTTTATATTCTGCTATTTCTCCCGTGCATGAGGATACCCAATGTGTGTGTGTTAATTGCAGTATGGGCACGTGCCATGGCCTGGCACAAAAGGAGACAGTTTGGACTTTTTTGTTCTATAAATCCCTCAGATAATTTTCGAGGCGTATACAGCGTTTTGGACATCCTTGACCGCAGGGGTATTGCAATCTCCCCATAAATCATGTCACCTCCTAAAGTAGACCCCTCAAGCTATTTATTAAGTGGTTTAACATTTTCATAGGCGCTCTGGGTTTTTTCAGACTTTTTCTTGAAAAAGACAGAAAAATGAAATTTTCATGTTTTTTTAGCAAATGGGTCAATTTAAGCGCCCATTTTTCACACACAGTTCAGGAAGTGGGTAATAGTGACCTCATTTCACATTCTGCTATTTCTCCCGTGCATGAGGATACCCAATATGTGTGTGTGAGTTGCTAAATGGGCACGTGCCACGGCCTGGCACAAAAGGAGACAGTTTGGACTTTTTTGTTCCATAAATCCCTCAGATAATTTTCGAGGCGTATACAGCGTTTTGGACATCCTTGACCGCAGGGGTATTGCAATCTCCCCATAAATCATGTCACCTCCTAAAGTAGACCCCTCAAGCTATTTATTAAGTGGTTTAACATTTTCATAGGCGCTCTGGGTTTTTTCAGACTTTTTCCTGAAAAAGACAGAAAAATGAAATTTTCATGTTTTTTTAGCAAATGGGTCAATTTAAGCGCCCGTTTTTCAAACACGGTTCAGGAAGTGGGTAATAGTGACCTCATTTCACATTCTGCTATTTCTCCCGTGCATGAGGATACCCAATATGTGTGTGTGAGTTGCTAAATGGGCACGTGCCACTGCCTGGCACAAAAGGAGGCAATTTTGTATTTTGTGGGCCAATAAAACTCTTTGCTAATAACTACTCATAAAAAGCAGATCTACAAAGTATTCATCTAGGGGTATAAGGAAATTTTTAGAGAAAAAAAAAGAAAAAAAATATAATGTGCATGCAGATAAAGGTATCTGCATCATTCAGTTAATGGGAGACAAACTTTTCACCCCCCCCCCCCCCCTCCCAATACTGTTTCCCTTTTGCAAAATAAAGAAAAATTCTGGGGAAAAAAAAAAATCACTTTTGGCTATATTTCGAAATTAATTACTAACAATTTAGAACGGTGTGGTACTTCTTAAAGCAGGGATGAATGCACAGGCCGGGCTGTGAGGGACATGAGGCACAGAAGTAACGGGAATCTCTGCGCTGTCCATTTTTACTGCAGACACGACACCTTTTCTGGGGGTAGTTACGGGTTTCCGTTGCTGGAATGGGACTGATAAAATGCCTTTCTGTAAGTCTTTTGACATTTTCACACTCAAGGCTTTGTCTGGTGTCCTGAGGTTCAAATATGAGGCCTTCAATGATTTTCTCCTGAAAATCAAGGTATGTGTCCCTGCCCCCCTTCTTTTTATAAAGAACAAAGGCATTGTGTATTCCAATTTGAATTAGGTAAATTGCAACTTTTTTGTACCAGGTTTTTGTTTTTCTTTTGACTAAATAGGGTTGTAACACCTGGTCGCTTAAATCCACCCCCCCCATGTACTTATTGTACTCAGCCACACTAACTGGCTTTTGTCTGTCTGCTGGTGCCCCTCTTTCCCGCACTGATACGCATTCCGCAGAATGGATGGTGCTCAATAAATATACATCTTTGCGGTCTCGGTATTTGACCGCTAACAATTCGTCACAAGCGTACGCACAGGACTCCCCCTTTTTCAAGGCTTTCCCCACTAACTGCTGCGAAAAACCTTTTCTGTTTTTGCGCATCGTTCCACACGCCCCAGTGTTTGCAGCATGCAAATGTCTGAATAGGGCCACACTTGTATAAAAATTATCACAGTACAAGTGGTACCCTTTATGTAGCAGAGGCTGCATTATCTCCCACACGATCTTGCTGCTAGTGGAGAGATCAGGAGAGCACCCAGGAGCAGTAATAGTCCGGTCACGTCCTTCATAAATCCGAAAGGCTGTGGTATATCCGGACTCGCTTTCACAAAGCTTATATAACTTTATTCCATAACGTGCCCGTTTGGAAGGGAGATATTGGCGGAAGCTGAGTCTGCCATGAAAACTCAGGAGGGACTCATCCACAACCACATTCTGCTCTGGCAAATATTTTTCAATGAAACTCTTATTTAGCATATTTATAAGGGGCCTTAGTTTGTACAAGCGGTCACGGTTTGGATCACTGCTTGGAGGAGCTTGTGAATTGTCACTGAAGTGCAGGAACCGCATTATGTGTTCATAACGTGACCTGGACATGACTGCGGAATATACAGGTGTCACTTGGATGGGATTTGTAGACCAGTATGATCTAATTTTGGGCTTTTTTACAATACCCATATTTAGGGTTAGTCCCAAAAATTGTTTTATTTCATGAATATTAGTTGGTGTCCATTCTCTTGCATGGACAGATAATGGGTTCTGTCTTATGTACTGGGTGGCATATAAATTGGTTTGGTGGACAATATGATCTAGCAGAGTGTCGCTTAGAAATAAAAGAAAAAAGTCCATTTCTGCAAAACTGGAATCGTCCACTGTTATGCCAGGGGTGACAGTGAACGCATTAACTCTGGGTGTAAAAGATGGAGCTGGTTCCCATGGGAGAGTGCGTGCCTCAATTATAGGGGCTACAACGCTGCTAGGTCCTGCAACCTCCTGATCTGCTGCGTCAACATCACCAGAGACACCCCCTGTGGATGATTCTGAAGTGACGCTGGCATTGTCACTGCCTTCAATGTAGTCCATATCTGATGCGGTCTCAAATTCAGAATCGGACTGAAGCAAGGCGTAGGCCTCCTCAGCAGTATATTGCTTTCTCGCCATAATAACACTAACTAAATAACGCTAACTAAATAACACTAACTAACACTAATTTTTTTTATGCTTTTTTGTTTTATATATATTTTTTGTATTTTTCTAGTTTTTTTAAATTTTTTTAATACTTTTTATAGTTTTTTTTATATAACCTTACAAACGTTAGCAGTAACGAAACTAGCAAACTTTACGTACGCTTTGTAAGTGAAAGCACTAAGCGTACCAACAAAAAAAATAAATTGTAAAAAAATGAAGGGTTAATCACCCACAGTAATAGGCAACGGTAAAAATTACCGCACCAATGCGCCCGTAGGTCCTACCTGCCTATAAGTAATCTATTACACAGGTATATTACACAGGTATATGGGGAAAAAACTTTTTTTTCTTGGTAGAGAACTGTGTAAAGAAAGGGTTAAATAACCGGTATATAAAGGGTTAATCAGTACAGGGAAGTAATGTGCTGCTTGAAACTGTAGAATACAATGAATCGATCTGACAATGAATCTTTCTTCTTCTCTTCTCCTCACAAAGAAACAAAGTGTGAGGAGAAGAAAAGAAGCAGAAGATTCAGTGTCAGATAACAATAATAAACTTTGATGTGACAGCTGTGATTTGTTCTCACAGCGATCACGTGTGCAGGGAGGACAGGATTGGTCCCCCAAACTTTGCCTAGTGACCAAGGCTGCTGGTAACAGCCTTGGCACTAGAAAAAAAAGTTATACACTGCGCCTGTGCAGTGATTAAAGTGCCGCCGTGAATCGGCTATGCGCCGGACTTTAAGGACCGCGGCCGCCCGCCGTGAATACACGGCGGGCGGTCGCGAACCGGTTAAAAATGTTGGATTGTCATCAGAACCAGGATTAACCATAAAGCTGCATTGCACCTGTGATAACTGTTACAGCTGTTTATTGTAGCCTAAGGCTAAAGTACAGTAAATTACCAAATATCCAGAGGTCCGTTTGTCACTAGGGGTCGTCTGTAAGTCGAGCTGAATATTTCACAGAGAACTGCCTGAGCCTAGTGCTAGAGATGGGCGAATGTTAAAACTCGTTTTGTCCCGATTCGCCGAATTTTTCGAAAAAATTTGTTTTGACCCGAATCGAATCAAAACGAATCACGTTAAAAAAACGGCATTTCCTGGCTGCAGAGAGCCTGTAGGGTGTTGTAGAACGTTGTGCCATGCTTAAATAAGCATAGGGAGCGTGGTTTGGTCTTCAAACAATGCTGTGTTTTAATATGACACGCACATGACAGCCGCGGCTCTCAGGTGGCAGCAGCAGGAGTAGGCTGCAGAGTGGCACAATGACAAATTATGGAGGTGGTGGAAACATGGTAGGCCACAAAGTGGCACAATGATAAGAGTGTGGAGGTGGCAGCAGCAGAAGCAGCAGCAGGAGCCCACATGTGGCAGCAACATGGTGGCAGCAACAGGGATAGCCACAGAGTGGCACAATTATATAGTGTGGAGGTGGCATCAGCAACAGGAGGCCACAAAGTGGCACAATGATAAGAGTGTGGAGGTGGCGACAGAAAAAGCAGCAGCAGCAGTCAGCAACATGATGGCAGCAACAGGAAAAGCCACAGAGTGGCACAATGATATAGTGTGAAAGTGGCATCAGAAGCAGCAGGAGCCCGCAGAGTGGCACAATGATATAGTATGAAGGTGGCATCAGTAGCAGCAGCAGGGGTAGCACAATGATATAGTGTGAAGATGGCATCAGAAGCAGCAGAAGCCCACAGAGTAGCACAATGATATAGAGTGAAGGTGGCATCAGAAGCAGCAGGAGCCTGCAGAGTGGCACAATGATATAGTGTGAAGGCGGCATCAGAAGCAGCAGGAGCCCGCAGAGCGGCACAATGATATAGTGTGAAGGCAGCATCAGAAGCAGCAGGAGCCCACAGAGTGGCACAATGATATAGTGTGAAGGCGGCATCAGAAGCAGCAGGAGCCCGCAGAGTGGCACAATGATATAGTGTGAAGGCAGCATCACAATCAGAAGGATCTCACAGAGTGGCACAATGATATAGTGTGAAGACGTCATCAGAAGCAGCAGCAGCAGGATCTCGCAGAGTGGCACAATGATATAGTGTGAAGGTGGCATCAGAAGCAGCAGGAGCCTGCAGAGTGGCACCATGATATAGCGTGGAGGTGGCGGACAATTCCCTGGTAAAGATGGTAGGAGGCAGATGGTGCAACTAGCAGCAGATGTGTGGCATTAGGCGGGTGGCAGCATCAGAATAGTAGCTGAGGCAGGTAGTTAGAACCCAGACTCATTTCTCAACGTTTGGAGGAGGCGTCATGGCTGATCTAATCTGATGCATTAGGCATTGGTGAGTTGAAATCCTGGCCGATCCAAGCCTGATTCATCTTGACAAAAGGTCAGTCTCTCCACATTACGGGTGGACAAGCGGGTTCTCCTGGGGGTAACGATGGCCCCCGCCGCACTGAACACCCGCTCTGATGCCACACTACTGGCCGGGCAGGACAGCTTCTCTACTGCAAACACCGCAAGTTGCGGCCACGCATCAAGTTTTGCTGCCCAGTAGTCCATGGGATCCTCTACCTCAGGTGGTAGAGTGCTGTCCAAGTAGGCCACCACCTGCTGGTGCAGGGCCTGCTTCATGTCCTGCTGCTGCTGGTGGCGGCTACCCTCCTCACTAAGCGGGTGAAGGAAATTGCTCATTAAGGAATCCAGACCTAAGCGACTGTTGATGGAACTGCTACTGCTCCTACCCCCCCAGCAGCCGTTGTAGTAGTACGTGAGCAATGACTGCCAGGAATCCCCCGGTCAGACCTGACAGAGGATGGACAATGGCGCACATAGGCAGCGGCCAACTGTGTGCTCAGTATTTCTCTATAGTATGCCAGTTGTTCCTTCTTCTCAGCAGCAGGAAAAAAGTCACCCATTTTGGACCGGTAGCGAGGGTCCAAGAGGGTGGAGAGCCAAAAGTCATCCCTATGCCAGATGTTGACTATTCGGCTGTCACTAGTTAGGCAAAGCAGCATGCTGCGGGCCATCTGCGCAAGTGACTCTGAGGGACTCCCGGCCTCCATATCCACAGTACACTGCCACGGTGCTTCTGGGTCATCTGCCTCGTCTTCTACCTCCTCCGTATGCTCCTGCTCCTCCTCTTCTGTCACGTGAGTAGAAAAACCACAAATTGCACCAGACTCTGCTTGTGCTCCAATGTCCTCCTCCTACCTCCTCCTCCTCCAGTTCAGCCCCCACCGGACTCATGTGGCCGTGAGATGTAGTCTCCACTTCTCCAGTGCCCTGACCAGACAGATTTTGCAGCACGAGTTCCAGGCCATGAAGCACTGGAATGACGTTATTCATCCCGCAGTCCTGGCGACTGACAAATAACGTGGCCTCTTCAAAAGGCCTGAGCAAACGACAGGTGTCACGCATGAGCCACCAATGGCTGACATCAAAGTTACTCAGGGGAGTACTTTGGTCCGCTTGCATCATCAAAAAATCATTAATGGCTTTTCTCTGTTCATACAGGCGGTCTTACATATGGAGGCTGGAATTCCAACGGGTGGAAACATCGGATATTAGACTATGTTGGGGTCGGCCATTCTGGCGCTGCAACTCGAGGAGGGTGTGCTTGGCTTTGTAAGAATGGCTGAAGTGCGTGCACAGTGTCCTGGCCATTTTTACAATGTCTTGCAGATGGGTGTAAGACTTCAGGAACTTGTTGACTACCAGATTGAAAACGTGCGCCATGCAGGGCGCATGGACCATCCCTCCTCGGTGCAGTGCGGACACCATGTTCCTCCCAATGTCTGTCACCATGGTTCCGATTTTTAGTTGTCGCGGAGAAAGCCACACATTGATTTCTTCTTGCATGACGCGGAGCAGTTCCTCCCCTGTGTGAGGAACCATGGCAAACCAGCTGTAGAACTGCGTGACACCGCTGTGCCCTGCACATGTGGTATGATGGAGCAACACTTGTGGAGGCTGAGGTGGTGGTGGAGAAGGAGGAGGCGGACACTGGCGAAGGAGCAGCAGTTTGACAACGTGGAGGAGAAAGCGCCATCTCTTGTGGAAGTTGTTGGTGTGGCTGGGCGGGAAGCACATTCACCCAGTGGGCCGTAAAGGCCCTGACCATAATTACAGCTCCACACGTCCGCCCACCTTGGAAGAAACTGATAAGCTCAAGGACTGGCCCACCTTCTGTTGTACATATTGCTGAAGGGCTGGCACAGCCTTTTTGGAAAAAAAATTGCGGCCTGGAACTCTCCACCTCGGTTCGGCACAAGCCATTATTTCTCTGAAGGGTGCAGAGTCCACGACTTGGAAAGGGAGAGACTGCAGTACAACTTCGACAAGAGCACGGTCAGCTTCTGCACCTTAGGATGGCTGCACGCAGAGTTGTCTTATTGTAATCGCCTTGCTCAACGACTGCTGGCGCCATGCTTAGCGTGGAGCCTCTAGACCGGGAGATGATGTCAAAGACAAACAGCTCCCTTCGGCAGAGGTGCTGGAGCCTTGACTTGAAACCGCATGTGTGCCACTAGGTGCTGCTGCTGTTGCTGCGCCTGCAGGATGGACCGCATCTGACACCTGTTTCTCCCAGGCCATTGGATGGTGACCCTGCATGTGTTGGCGCAGGGCCACGCTTCACTTTCTGCCCGCAGATATGACATATACCCACGCTCGGCTCCTCTGATGTCTTTACAAAAAACTGCCACACCGCTGGGGTGGTAATTTTACCGCCAACACTCTGCACTGAGCGACTACTACCGCCGCTGCTTATTTGGGCCTGCGAATCAGGATTTGTACCCCGCTGACATTTGGCTCCTGTCCTTGCACTGCTGCCACCCTGCTGACTCACAGCCACAGTAGCGACTTGCTGCCTGCTCCGCAAGCTGACACTCTCTTCGCCCGACGATGATGAATCTCCTGTTACACAGCCTGCCTACTGCAGGAAGCAGCAGAAGTCTGCCCTACCTCTTCACTGCAAAGCAGCTGCTGACTGTCCTCAAACACTTCGTCCTCTTGAATACTGGCGCTGAGCCCAGACCACCAAGTAGCTCTCTGGCTGTGGGAAAGGAACAGGACAGAGCCTGATTGAGGACAGGTGAGGGCCGCTGACCTGCTCCTGGGCCATGCCAACGAACTGTTGTATCAGAGGAACCCACGGACTCTTGGCTGGGGTTGTCAGAAGTTATATTTGAGGAATTGGATGACCTAGTCAATCATTCAACCACCTTTGGGTTGTTGATCAACACACTGCCACTAGATGACAACGGCAGTTCTGGCCTCACCCCTGTTGCGACATCCCCTTACTGTGCTGCCACCTCTGCTTGCTCCACCTGCCACCTTTCTGTCTGACATAGTGGTTTATAAACTACGTGGATTTGACACGTAAATATGGCTGTAAACTAGAGCCCCCAAAAGGTATGGCAATGTACGTTATACAGATAACCCACAACTGACAGCTCACTACTGCAGATGCATGAATGTCAAACAGATTTCTTCCTATTCGATTTTGTCACTAAATAGAACTGCTATTTGGGGTATACAGATCCCCCTTAACCCCTTCCCGACATTTGACGGAATAATACTGCATGGCGGGACCTGCTCGGTGAACGCCGTAAAAACAAAACACGAAAAACTCGCCAAAAATGTCAATTTTTTACAAAATCTCTTCACAAACATGTTCTAAAAAGTGATAAAAAAAAAGTTATGTACGACAAAATGGTATCAATGAAAAAACTCAACACGCAAAAAATAAGCCCTAAAGAGCTCTGTCAACCGAAAAATATTAGCTTTATATCTCCGTAAATATGGCGATGCAAAAACAAATGAGATTTCCTCTATATTAGTTTTTTTTCCAGTAAAATTGTAAAAATAAAATGAAAAACTATATAAATGAGGAATCACCGTAATTCTAGTGATCTGTAGAATAAAGATATTATATTATTTTTTAGTGTACGGTGTAAAACCCCCAAAAAATACAAAAAGAAAGGAAACCAAAATTGACAAATTTCTTTACACCCATACATTCAAGAGTTAATAAAATCTCATCAACCCACTAAAATGAAGTATTTGTAATGTGCATCTCATGTCGCAAAAAATAAGCCCTTATATGTCCGAATTGCCAAAAAAATTAAAGATTGCATAGCCAATTAAAAGTGACAATGCATAATCTGCTCTGAATGGCGAAGCTTCCCTTCGATGCCCTGGCGTGTGCCCATACAGCAGGTTGGGTATCAAATTTTGTGGAGCGTTTTGGTATTTTATCCAGTGAGAATTTGTAAATTTTTTGAAAAACACATTAATTTAGCCCAAAAAAATTTACTTTCAAAATTGTATCCGATTTTGTTTTAACCCCTGTAAAGGGTTAACAAACTTCATAAAAGTTTTTTTACATATGTTGAGGGGTGTAATTTCTATAATGGGGTAATTTATGGGGTTTTACTTTTATTTAGGTCTTTCAAGTGACTTGAAACCTGAGCAGGTCACTCAATAGCAGGATTTTGGGTTTTTTATGAAAATGTGAAAAATTGCACCCAACGTTCAAAGGCCCATAACATCCTACAAAAATAAGAGTATGCATAAAAAAAACCATGTCCACATAAAGTAGACATTTGGTGAATGTTAGTTATTAAGTTTTTTTGCTGTTATGACTATGTGTGGAAAAAGTAGAACATTTTGAAGTTCGAAAATCGAGAAATTTTCCAAATTTTCACCAAATATCTGATTTTCTCATAAATAAATGCAAAACATACCACCAAAATTTTTCAACTAACATGAAGTACAATGTGTCACGAGAAAACAATTTTAAAATCACTTGGATATGTTAAAGCGTTTCAAAGTTATAACCATTTATAGTGACACAGGGCAGATGTGAAAAAAATTGGCCGTGTCAGGAAGGTGAAAAGTGGCTTCAGCGTTAAGGGGTTAACGAACAACCAGGGATTAGTCCACCAATTGCTACTGCAGATGCATGAAAGTCAAACAGATTTCTTCTTATTCGATTTTGTCACTAAATAGAACTGCTATTTGGGCTATATAGAACCCCCTAAGAGAACAGCGAGGGATTGCAGCAAGAATCGCACAGTACAATAGCAGCAGTTGGGCGCTACAACATGAAATGTGAAGTGCTGAGATAGAAAATGGCTGGGGCTGTGTGACATCACATAAGCCTGCCGGTCACTGATTGGCTTACAGGTCTGCAGATGTCATCGGGGGTGTTCCTTTCGCCTTCCCAGAGTTCTCTGCCCCATGTAACAAGTTGTTCTTGCGCCCATTTAGCAGAAACATGAGGGGAAAAAAAACCAACTGCGTTCCCGCGAATCAGCATAAACTTTGGCTTTGTGACGAATCAAATTTTTCCTGAAATTCTAACCGAAGTTAAAATCATTAGAATCGATTCGCCCATCTCTACCTAGTGCCCCTGAGGAAAAACTCAGAGCATGTCCTATTCTTGTCTTATGGTTTATGTGGCTGTGAAACAATACTGATGCAACAAAGATGCATCCATATTTGCAGCTCAGTTGCTTATTAACACAATCATTTACCGGCCTGTGTTTTTAGGGAGCCAAAATGAGATGGCATACACATGGCACATTTTTGTAGGCCTACAGTTTAGTAACTACAGTATAAAAATACTGAAGACAGAGTAGCTGGTTGCCAGAGGACAAAAACCTCTGTGTGTAGGTAGCCGAACACTGTCTAGTCCAATCCGTCTGAGAATATCCTTCTTGAAGCCTCGTAATGTACTTGTGATCAATTGTTAGGTGGTGCTTGACAGTTTCCTCACTCTTGTAGTCTGCTTCCTTGCTATTGGGCTATCTTGCTATTCTGTCTATTCAACCTCTGCTAAGTTAATTTGACTTTCCTATAGCCGATTATGACTTGTATTCAGTTATTGCTTTGACACCTTTCTGAATCCTGGTGTGAAAACTGGTCTGTCGTTGACCTCCTGTTACCCGTTTGCTTCACCATCCAGCAGCTGCCAAATGTTAGCAGGATACAGATGGTGGTTCTCCCTTATTGGAGATGTTAATCTGCTATAGGCAGGGCCATAGTTCACAGGGACAACGCAGAGTTAGTTTTCACCACTTATCTAGTCTGACAGCTTGCACCAAGTCTGGTTGTGCTGTTTGCTGGTTAGGTTATGACAGGTTCTTGACAGCAGTTGTGTATTTTGCCATTAGGATTATATGCATATAAGTTTAGTCCTGAAATGTCACCCAGCCAAATTTCCTTAAATATATATTATTAAATAATATCTATAGATATAAAGATAGGGAGAGAGGGCAACACTGTTTACATTACAATAATTAAAATACTTTATATTGACTGTCTTAATGGAGATAAGTCAAAAAGGTGCCAAGAGCGTTAAGCCCTACATCTTCTCTTACAAGGGAAGAGCTTTGCAGTTGTGGTTTGTGGACATTATGTCCATCTTTTTCAATATTACTTGGAAACAAGAAGTAATGAGGCTCCATAACACTTCAATAGTATACAGCTAATATTGAATTACATATTACTTTTTATATTTCTATATAACACAGCTTAAATCTTAGCTTGGAATCTGTACATAAGCAGCATTTACCTCAGCATAACTTCACCGTATCACATTTGCCAAGAACCAAAACTTTCTATTAATTTACTCGTTTACTGTTTGCAATTCCAGTGTAGTCATTTATAGATACCCAAATATATATTAGTGTGTCTGGAACTGCTGTAAAAATGCATCACAACCTGCAATGCACAAATGCTACAATGTCTTACCTTAAGCTGTAGCACCATACAGTGGTCATTTCGAAGACTTGCATGCTACAATCAAACTCCTATTCTTACATGATTTATATTTTCTTGTTTTGTTCTTATTCTGTGTTGTTTTTAACAAGATGATATAAAACTCATATAAGTATTAACACTTGACATAAAAAAATGATAAAAGGATCAATTAAAAGGCAGACAATATTTATAGTATAGTATGATAACTTGAGGACAAGAAATCTCCACTACAAGTGAAATTCTTGCAGGTTTGAATGCTGTAAAGCCTAGGAATTCACAATTCACAAGCAATGGTTACAAGGAAGCAGGAAGTAAAAGTTACTTTGTAAAATGCGTCATATAGAACTATGAGCATCTAATTAAAGATTCAAAACCGCAAGATGGGTGCCATATTGAAGAGCAAATGCAGTAGCCACAATTATTTTGTCTATAACTAGTGTTGAGTAGACTGCTGGACTGGACCCCAAACTTAATCAGAAGTTTGAGTCAACCTAACTCCAGCTCAATCTCCTCTCTGCTGGTATTGTTTCTGGCACAAACAGCATTTAAAGAACATCTACCACCAGGATAAAGGATTGTAAACCAAGCACACTGACATACGGGTGTGCGCCCCGTCTGGCAGGTCTACTATCCTTTATGTTTCCTATTCCCTTGTTTTAAGAAAACACCTATGACACCAGGAGCCCCTTAGGCTCATTTGCATAATTTTAAAAGCCTTTTTTTTTAGAAAGCTAGGGCATAAGAAGCTAAAAGAAGAGTTGATCCTGCCAGAGGGGGCACACACCTGTATATCGGTGTTCTTGGTTTACAATCCTTGATCCTGGTGGTAGATGTCCTTTAAGTCAATGAAGCAAATGCGCCGGCACTAACATGCCAGTGGTGCAGGTGCTGCCATTATGTGCTGCCCAATGACGCCATAGGGAGGGACAACCCACCCATAAATGGTAGCACACGTGTGGCCAAAGCAATTTAAGTGCAGTCACCGAAATTAAGTTCCAATCGTTGGTGTTATTCACTGGGGCTCTTCCCCAAAAAGATTTTTCAAATTCGGGTTCCACTGGAATCGACCAAACCCAAATTTTCATGGGTCCGCTTGTTATTCAAAGCCTCCTTCCTTGTAAAATCACCTTTCATAATTATGCTAATAAACCTGAACGGCTCTGGGGTCGTTTCTAGAGCACCTCAGTGATGTAGCTTCACAGGCTGTTACAGGTCTCCCCTCCCCCTGGCATGTACGAGTGTAATTACATCTCTCATGCTGTACTCTGGTGACTGACAGATAATATGGCATACTCATAAAGATCCAGCAAACGGCAGGTGTCGTGCATCTGCTGCCATTTGTTAACTATTGGCTGACCAGAATTTGGTCATGGGCTTCCACTGCTCATATAACTAGTCCAACATGAGTAGCCTCTACAATAAATATTAGACAAGATGGAAATTAGGTTAGAAATTGGTGTAGGCTGAGAAAACGGTGGAAAAAAGGAAGCAGTGGAGTACATGTAAACTAGAAATATAGAAAGAGAATGCAGAGGCGGCATTGCAGTTACCTGGTTTGGTTGCCTCCTTCTCAACCACATTTATCCAGTGGGTAATAAAAGGTCATCATTACAATTCCAGACATCAGCGTGAAATGTGACGTCCATCAGGCTCAATGACTGGACCACCTTCTGCTGTACATGCTTATATAGGGCTAGCACATCCTTGGAAGAGAAATAATGAATTAACACCTTGGCTGGGCACAAGCTGTCAGTCATCTTAAATGAGCGCCATATGAAAAGAAATTGCAGGATCAGCAATTTGACAAAGTGCACATTCAGCTGCAGACCTGTTGGTTGGGTGTATGTATACTGTGGTTTCCTTGCAATCACCTCATCAAGTGTTGTAGCAACTGGCAGAAGGAGGTGGAGAAGGAACAGTGTATGAAGAAACAGCAGTGCCTTACCTGCTGCTGAGAGTTACTGCACTATAAACCACTATTCTGGCAGAAGGAGAGTTCTTATTTCCTGACGCTAGTCTAAAAGCTCTCACTCAGCTTAAACCGTTTCAAATACTCTACTAACATGATGCAGAGACTTTAAAACAGTTGGCTTACAAGGTAGCCAAAAGAGGCAATTTTTTTTCCTTGTCCTATTCTGAAAAACCGTATTTGCATATTATCCAGAATCCCCCAGTGGAGCATCAATGACTAAGTCTCCACGCACCTGCAAGGAGCGCTCTTAATTTCTGAACCTTGTCAAAAGCTTTTCATTCAACTTAACCAGTTACCTATGCTCAAAACAGCACTGTTTATTCTAAAAGGAACATATTCCACCGTTTAGACATGTTTTGGCTTCGATTCCAAATCATATCAGTAGGATTCTTGGAAGTCATGCTGAATGTTACAAGGTAGCCAAAATAGGCAATGTTCTCTTTATCCCCCAGTGGAGCATGAATAAAGGCTGTAAGTCTCCACGTGCCTGCAAGGCAGCTATAATTAGCTCTCCATAAGTAGAGCTCTTACTTTCTGACCCTGGTCATGCCCTTTGTACATTTTTGTTAGTTGTGCCTGTTCGCAAAATCATAATTTCAGAAATTTCTCTTCGCCCTTAGATATTGGTCAAATGTTATCTCATGTCTTAAAAGAGTAGGTGTAACAACACATTCCTATTGGTAAAGCCATTGGTTGCTGTGGGCTTCCTAAAAATTATGAATAGCAGTGTGATCGTAACGTGCATGGAGGTGGATGCCAGACTGGTGCAGCCACGCAACAAGTATTATGTACAGTACAGACCAAAAGTTTGGACATACAGAAAACTTTTTGAATGAGAATGTATTTTCATGACTATAAAAATTGTAGATTCACACAGAAAGCATCAAAATTATGAATTAACACATGTGGAATTATATACTTTGCCCACTCTTGCCATTCTTTTTATGAGCTTCCAAAGGTAGTCACCTGAAATGGTCTTCCAACAATCTTAACCCCTTAAGGACGCAGGGTTTTTCGGCTCATTTCTCGCTCTCCAACTTCAAAAATCCATAACTTTTTCATTTTTACGTGTACAGACCTGTGTGAGGGCTTATTTTGTGCGTAACAAATTTTACTTTCCCGTAATGTTATTTATTTTAACATGCCATCTACTGCGAAGCTGAAAAAAAATTCCAAATGTGGAAAAAGTGAAAAAAAACTGCATGTGCGTCACGTTCTTGTGGGCTCAGTTTTTAAGACTTTCACTCTTCGCTCCAAATAACACGCCTACTTTATTCTTTGGTTCGGTGCGATCGCAGTGATACCTAATTTATATAGGTTTTATTGTGTTTTAATACATTTTCAAAAATTAAACGAATGTGTACAAAAAAGAAAAAAAATATTTTGCCATCTGACGCTAATAACTTTTTCATACTTTGGCGCACTTTGGAGATGTGTGAGGGGTCATTTTTTGCGAAATGAGACAACGTTTTCAATGCTACCATTTTGAGGTCTGTGCGACATTTTGATCATTTTTTATGTTATGTAAAGAGGTGTAAAATTCGCATTTCGGACATTTGGGCGCCATTTCTCGCCTCGGAGGTCACCGCCGCCCGTAACCGGTTTTATATTTTGATAGATCGGGCATTTTGGGACGCGGCGATACCTAATATGTTTGTGATTTTTACTGTTTATTATGTTTTATATCAGTTCTAGGGAAAGGGGGGTGATTTAAACTTTTAATATTTTATTAATTTTTTTTATTTTTTAAACTTTTTTATTTTTCTTCTTTTTTTTTTCCACTATTTTTTAGACCATCTAGGGTACATTAACCCTAGATGGTCAGATCGCTCCTACCATATACTGCAATATTACAGTATTGCAATATATGGCATTTTTGCAGGTCATACATTACAATGAGCCACTGGCTCATTGTAACGAACCTGCATAAGCCATGTAGTCTCGTGTCAAAAGAAGACCCGAGGCTACCATGGTAACCGATCGCCGCCCCCCGATGACGTTCGGGGGCGCGGTGATCGTAATAAAGATGTCTTTTAAACGCCGCCGGCGACTTTGCAGGCGGCGTTGAGAGGGTTGATAGCCGCGATCGGTGCAAGCACCGACCGCAGTTATTAGCAATGGGGGTTTTGTGCAAAATGCAAAAACTCCCACCTTTGTATGAAGAGGACTCAGCCCGTGAGCCCTCTTCACACATCCCTTATACCTCTGCGCCGTAAAGCTACGGCGCAAAGCGTTAAGGGGTTAAAGGAGTTCCCAGAGATGTTTAGTACTTGTTGGCCCTTTTGCCTTAACTCTTTGGTCCAGCCCTGGCGTCAGGGTTCAGGTCTGGTGACTGTGGAGGTCAGGTCAGGTTTGGTGTTCAAGGATATCAATATTGGAGATGGATATCCAGGCTCACGAAGAGATGATAGACCTTTGGGAACATAATGTACAGTCTACAAATATTGGGGCAGATTTACTTACCCGGTCCGTTCGCGAACCAGCAGCGCGTTCTCTGCGCTGGATTCGGGTCCAGCCGGGATTCATCAAGGTAGTTCCTCCGCCGTCCACCAGGTGTCGCTGCTGCGCTGAAAAGCATTTGAATGCGCTGGAGTTCACCGGCTCGTGCTGAGTAAAGGTAAGCGCGTCCCAAGCGACACATTTCTTTTTTTTAAATGCGGCGGTTTTTCCAAATCCGTCGGGTTTTCGCTCGGCCAAGCCCCACGATTTCCGTCGCGTGCATGCCGGCGCCGATGCGCCACAATCCGATCCCGTGCGGCAAAATCCCGGGGCAATACAGGGGAAATCGGCGCAAATCGGAAATATTCGGGTAACACGTCGGGAAAACGCGAATCGGGCCCTTAGTAAATGACCCCCATTAACTTTGTTTGGGATGAATTAAAGTAGAAAAGGGAAAGGGTACCTTCGTCGAAGAATAGGGAAAATTTAGACAGGGCCAATAAAGAATATAATACTTACATGGGAAAAAAAAAAACCAACTAGGCATAAAGTGTTTATTTCAGGGCAGAAATATTTCTGTGACTCTGGGAAGCTGATGGATATAGTATGGAACCAACAATAGAAATGTAACAATTGTTAATAAATTATTAAAATTAATTTGTACTTTTTAACATTTTGTATGCATTATATATTTATTCAAAAAAAGTTGTGTTTTTTTAGCCATTACAATGCTAGGAGTTGGGTAAAGGATAGCCTTTTTTTGGAAGTGTAGGGTCAGAACCACCTAGGATAAATTACATGCATCTCAGTTTCAATTCTATTTTCTGAGTGTACCGACTTATTGGTACCGACAGTATTTGGTAAAAATGGCTTCGGGTGTAAAACGGGTGTTTCAGATTTTGTTTGTATGTTTTTATTACTTTAGAAATTTTCTTTTTTAGATCAAATGAATTCATGTGTTTTAAGTATTGTTTTTTTTTTTTTTTTTTTTTTTTTTTTTTAAACAGCCTGTCCTAAGTATATTAGCCCCACCAACAGTAAACAAAGTGTCAGGATCAGTGGTAGTGGATCCACTATACCACCGCGGACGATGACATAAGCCGACACTTGCAAGCGGAGTCTAAGTGGTACTCGGTTTTCACCAGAGCCTGCCGCAAAGCAGAACCTCCTTTACCATGAAGACATCAATAAATTAGGAGATTGCCAAAGGAAGTGGTTCAAAATGACAGGTTTCAGGAGAAAGACATGGAAGGAGTTCAGGATGCACATAGTGGGAGGAAGGCTGAGTTTATACGCTTCACCCCCTCGAAAGGCTCCAGAAAATGTGGTCCAAGTTTGTAGCTAGGGATTTTCAGCTGGATGTATCTTGATGATAGCCACACCTTGTCACCCGGAGAGAAGACTGGAGGAGTCCTGCGTTTCTTATCAGCCTGGGTCTTGGTGCGGAGGAGAGACTGACGACTCTTTTCCCAGATGTATTTGGGGTCCTGCACCAACTCTTCTACCGCAAGAACATCCGAGGTAATGGACAGAGGAAGAGCTGGGCATGGAATTCGTCTGTAAACAAAGAAAGGAGCTGCACCAGCAGACTCAGAGTCGAGGTAGTTATAGGAGAACTCTGCCCACGGTAACAGAGTGGACATCCGTACTGGCGGACAGAGACAAAATGACGAAGGTAACAGCCCAGAGTTTTTGTTAACTCCCTTTCTCCATTTGACTGCTGATGGTATGCAGAAGAGAAGTCCAAATTCACTTGTAGCTGATTACATAGAGATTGCCAAAAGCGAGAGACAAACTGGACCCCTCGGTCCATGTAGCCGAAAGATGTGGGTAGAGCAGATGTCAGACCTGGCAGCAGGACAAAATGAGACATCTTGGGAGAACCGGTTGGTTACCACAAAGATGATGCTAGGCCCGGAGGAAGATAGAAGATATTTGATAAAGTCCATGGCCATGTGAGTCCACAGGCATCTGGGGACTAGCAGTTTGAGGAGAGATGGCTTAAGCACAGGAGGTGTAGGAACCCACAAAATCCCATACATCTGGACCAGATCTGGCCACCAATAGAAATGGGAAATGAGGGCTATGTGGACTTGATGAGACTCTAGGTCAGAAGAGAACACCAAGATGTTGTCTAAGTAGATTACAACACAGGTGTATAGCAAGTCTCTGAAGATATCATTAACAAATTCCTGAAATTCTGAAGGCGCATTGCACAGTCCAAAGAGCATGACCCGATATTCAAAGTGCCTGTCTTGGGTGTTAGAGGCGGTCTTCCACTCGTCGCCCTCACAGATGCGGATAAGATTATATGCCCCTCGAAGGTAAAATTTAGAGAAGACCTTGGCACAATGGAGGCGGTCAAGAGTTTCATGACCTAAAATCAATGCATGGGCAGAGAGATATGCCTTTCTTGGCCACAAAGAAACTAGCACCGGCAGGAGAAGAGAATTTGCGGATGAACCCCTTCTGCAGGTTCTCCTTGACATAGCCGCAGTTTCGGGCACAGACAGCAGGTAAACTGGACCTCGTGGAAGTGATGTGCCCGGCAGCAGCTCTATAGGACAATCGTATGGCTGATGCAGTGGCTTGCTTTTCAGAGAAACCGTCAGCATAGTCCAAATATGCAGCGGGAAGAACCTCCAGAGACTTGAGAGAAGAGAGCCATAGGACGAGACTGCCATTCAGGACCCCAGCAAAGAACCTCTACAGTCTGCCAGTCGAGGACAGGTGCATGTTGTTGTAACTACGGAAGTCCCAACAGAACGGATGATGTGGAACGGGGAAGTACATAGAAAGACAGTCTCTACTTATGCAAGGCGCCAACTTGCAGACGTAGTGGTTTGGTGCGATACTGGACTGGATCACAGAGTATGTGCCCACTGATGGACGAGATAAGCAGCGGATTCTCTAGAAGAGCTACAGGGAAACTATGCCGGGAGACCAGAGCAGCATTCATGAAATTCCAGGAAGGCCGACACATGAACCAGACCACTGGTTCCAAAACTGAGCAGAATAGGAATATGCAGGCATGGAGATGCTTTATTCTCACCTAGGGAAGTGCATCTCCCTGGATGAGGGGCAGGGCAAGTCTGCAGAAAGTGTTCTGGACTGGCGCCTAGCGGCAAAGATTATCCAGACGTAGTTTTGTCCTCACTTGAGGAGTCAGCCATGCTCTATCCACCTGCACGAGTTCCTCGGAAGCAGAAGTGGAGGAAGATAGAGGTAGATTTTGAAAAGCATTGGGTCCCAATTGGAGCGTGATCAAGACGTTGCTCCTCGAGGCGCTCAGAGAACCAGATGTCTGAGTAGCCAAGAAGAAAAGTTCACTTAGGAAAGGCAGCTGGAAAGTCCTTTTTTAAAAGGTAGCAAGTAAGGCTGCTCCATTCCAGTCCAGCTCAGAGGCTAAGGTACGGAACTGAACCGTGTAGTCATACCCGGCGTAAATTCAACAGGGCAGTCTCAGCAGATGACGCCTGGGATGGTTCCTTTAACATGGATCGGAATACTGTGGTGAAGTCAGCCGTGATCAAGTCTCTCTTGTCCCAGAGGGGCATAGCCCACGCCAGTGCATTCCCAGAAGGCCGATTACAAAAGCCACCTTCAACCTCTCCATGATTAACTGCATGGGCATAAGCTCAATGTGCAGAGAACACTGTGTGATGAACCCCCTGCACAACTTGGATTCACCATCGCATTTGGATGGCATGGATAGACGCTGGGTTCGGCAGAAGCCAATACGGCCGCAGTAGCAGAGGTTACCACAGGAACTGGATGCTGCTGCCACTGGGACGACAATAGCTGCTGTAGCATAGCGGAGACTTGTCAGAGTTGTGCGGCAACTTGCTGGGTCTACAGAGCCACAACGGTGAAACAAGTCAGCCAGAACAGGTAGCGGAAGCTCGGCAGGATCCATGGTTGCATCTTACTGTCAGCATCAGTAGTAGTGGATCCTTTATGCCACTATGGACCATGACATAAGCCAACACCTCGGACCGGAGTCCAAGTGGTACCCGGTTTACACCAGAGCCCGTCGCAAAGCAGGTTGGACTTGAACGAAATCTATGAGCGCCACCGCGCACACCCTAGAAGGTGGCGGAGTGCACCCTGGGAAGCCAGGGACGGAGCAGGAACGCGGAGAGGCAACTGAACCCGGGGGGAGCGGGCAACATGGAGACGGGCACGGGTGCACCTGTGACCCAAGACATGGGTCGCAGGAGCACTGTGACACGAAGAAAGCTAAAAGCTATGGTCACAGATGAAATCACTGTGGAATATCCAAGGTGATCCTGAGGGATTCAGGCTGTGGAGGTAACTAGTTGAAAATGGTAATCAAAGTAGGATGCAGGTTATTTACCTGGAATCCAATTGTGGCTAACCAACAGTGCTTCTGCTACACATGTTCCAAGCCAAAAAAACAGTATACTGTTTCATTAATGTTTTTGGAATTGGTCATAAATTGCATAAAGCAAAATAAATATTAATGATTGCAGTGGATATTTTTTTTAATAAAAGCAAAAGGGTGATGTGCAATACAGAGGCCAATGATTATGGCATCCCACAGTGGCTGCAGTAGAGGACGGTCTGAGATAAAAGACGGTGTATACATATATATACATACACACACAAATATTCAGAAAAAGTTTCTAGTAGCACTCTAGTATATAGGTGCACGTCCCAGAACCCGGACCAAGATTCATCCACAGAATAACTTGAAAAAACCTGCACTGAACTTAATTTAAGACTTAATAACCACAGACAATTAACAAGGGACAAAAGAATGGATTTGCCGGTCTCGGTGCTTTGATATTTAAAGAGTTCCAACTGAGTACGCATAAATCGACCATGTTCCACCCTGTAGACAAGGGGGAGATAGATCTCACAATCTACTGAGGAATTAGAATGGATATATAGATTGGACACACTGAAGCCGAAGGGACTGAATATTAAATTCAGAACCTGTGATATTGCCTAGGAATGGGTATCTTCTCTTGATGGATGGGCCCTATATACTCTGTCAGAATCAGAATAACATTTGTGTATTATATTTTTTTTAAGAGAATAATTGTTGGATTAATTCAAGCCCACCAATTCTTGTTTTTCTTTTCTTATAGATTTTATCATACTTCACATTTGAGCACCATGCAATCACATTACGTTGAAGACACATCCGTCGCCATTTCACCACAATAGGATCAAGTTTTAATAATTGTTTACATCGGGAGTACATTACTAAGGTCATCAGTTGGACTGTGATTAGCAAGACTTATTTGTGCAAATAGGCTCCGTTATAAGACTGTCTCATGGATATTTCCCTGACCCTAATTTTGCACCCGATGGATTATTGTCCTAAATAGGTTGCCATGGGTTAAATTGACGCCATATATATGTTTTGGTTTTTGTTGGGGCGTGTAGTCTGACGGTACCTATGGAACCTAACACTAGCACTATGTACAGTGTTAGAGATATATTCTCATTACCTATAGTATCAGCAGTCTTCCCTTATCCAAGATGGCGACATCTACGATATATATGCGTGCATACACGCCTGTGGCCGTCATCACATGATCTCCCTTTACCCACAAAGGGACCGGGGCACATTATGATCCTGTGGTGAGCGATCGAGATATATACACACACACACACACACACTTTATGAGACGATCAGGAATTGATCATAATATATTTGTAAGGCAGTGGCTGGAAAGGTCATCAATGGCATCTATATTCCAGCTAGGTTTTTCTCCTATGCTTGGTAAAGGGATGGCCATTGATAATTAATCCAGGTTCTGGGGCTGTGTTAATGGAGCTCGTTAGCCCGCACCTGGGTCAGGGCTTTAGAAACCAGAGATGCATCATGAGAGCTGTCTCTCTGACCAGAGCTAGAGGTGCTGCTGTGTGTGAAACAAGCCTGGAGGTAAAGACTGCCAATGCGTTTGTTTTGTATCCTTAGCTAGAGAGGGAAAAAGCTATTGTAATAGCTAGCGCCTAGACGGGCAGGTCTTTTTGTTTTGTATTTTATTTCAGTCAGTTATGAGCTTGTACAAGTTGGACTTTTGAACACAACTGACAATAAAGACTGGAAGTCAAACCAGTGTTTGGAACTAACAGTTGGACTCAGCGTCCCTGTGAACTGCCTTGGCTCTCACCAGTGAGCTGAACCCCTACAATATATATAACCCCAGAGAAACAGATCAGGTGCTTCCAGAACAACAAGCCTTAGGAATCTAATGACCTGAAGGTTTTTCTGTTCTTTGTCCTTATTCCTAAATGAATCCTTTTTTCTGTTCAATGTGGCCTTGAATTCTATTCAAAAATAATTGGGGACGAAAATTAGAGAGGGGAAAGAAACTTATAGGAAAAACTAGAGGTTAAACTAGCAACCAATAATGTAAAGGGAGTGTGGACAGGACTTAAACAGGGTTAGGCAAAAAACAGAACAGTGCTCAGACATAAACAAGCAGACAATTGGTGACATGAACCTCTTTTTCAAATCTTTAAAGGAGCGGACGTCAAGCAAACCCAAGGGAGAGGTACCAATAGTGAACAAGGTGGATGTACTGAATGTGCTGAGGGCCCTCAAAAGTAAAAAAAAAAAGCTAGTGGACCGGATGAGATAAGTTCGTGCCTAATCAAAACTTGTGTGGAGAAACGGTGTAATGTGCTGGCAGAACTCTTCAATGTCAGCTTAAGGCAGGCTCAGGTAACAGTTGCCAGGAAAACCCTGTGCATTATAACACTGAATAACATCAAGAAACCGACTACAGGCCAATAGTTTTAACATCCCATATAATGAAGTCATTTGAAAGAGTCTTGATTAAACACCTAAAAGTTCGAGTGAAAGGATAGCTGGACACGCTCCATCCAGTTTGCTTACAATTACAGGATAAGCATGGATGATGCAGTGTTGTTTCTGCTTCACAGGACCTTGAGCGCAGGACCCCCTCAGTTAGAATGATGTACTCAGATTTTTCCAGTGCCATCAATACAATTGCACCAGATGGCCTGAAAGAAAAAATGAGAGCCCTGCAAATGGACACCACTCTAAACAACTGAACCTATGACTACCTAAGAGATTGACCAGTCTCCTGTGACCTACAAACATTCTTCGATGATTCAGTAATTGTTAGTCGGATCAATGAGGGCAATGACAAGGAGTACAGAAACACCATCTGTGACTTCGTAAAGTGGAGCGAAAGCAACAACCTGGTTATCAATGTTGATAGACCAAAATCAACGGGCGAGAAATAGATCAGGTCGACACCTACAAGTACCTGGGGGTGCACATCCAGGACAGACTGGAATGGAAAACCAATATTGATTGCATATGTGGCAAAGCGATGACCAGGTTGCACTTGTTTTTTTTTTTTTAAATGAAACCATGATGGCAAGCATACTTTATTACATGGTTGTCTGTTGGGGAGGCGGCCTAAACGGTTAAGAACCGGCTCAAAAAAGTCATCATTAGAGCCCAGAGCACTATTGGGGAAGTACTGCATCCATGGGAATAAGTCTGGAAGAAATTGGACACCATCGCGGGGAACGGCACTCACCCACCTTATGACATACTGCCACAGCAACAGAGTGCCTTACAAATGAACCAGATGGCCAGTGCTACCGACAGATGGGTTGCAGTACCACCAGGTTCAACAATTCCTTCATCCCAAAAGCGATAGAACTGTATAACCATTCAGTGACCAAAGAAAAGAACTGAAAGCCCAATTGGCCCCGCTCCCGCCAAAGTTTTATTCCATTCTATTTCCTTTACTACTTTGTCAAGTACCAATAGATGGCAGCAGACACCTTAATATATCAGTAAAATGAATAAAAGCAGAATGTGAATCATAGTTTTCATTCATTATTCTAGTTCCGAATACTGACAGTCCAGGCTTAAGGATGCCCAACTTACAGATGACCCCTAGGTAAGGTGTCCGTAGTTTAGATGAATTTGTATGCAAGTCTTGGGAACAGCGATTAACAAAAAAGCTTAAGAACAGACCTAAAGAACCTTATTTGTACATAATTAAGAATATACAGTCAGTCCCCGCATTAACTAAAACCATATTAATCTGCATAGAATGTTTTTACAAGATGGCAATGAAGAAGATAGCAATTCTCTCATAACTTTTGGAGACTAACTTTTTCTTTAGCAGATATCAAAATTAAGGACAGATTGGTCCATACAGATTTTTCAGCAACACCTGAGCCATTAACAGTGACCCGTGGCTGTCAGCACAAAGATGGTGCACAGTGACAGCCACAAGCCCCTGCACCCTGAGGGCCCAGTCTCAGTTGCATCTTTTGCGACTGCGATCGCAATGTCACTGGCCATTAGCCATACATTTTACAGAGATTAGAATTTTTTTTTTTTCTTCTGTGCCAGGCACAAAGTTCCATGGTCTTGCTGCCTACTTATGGAGGAATATAGAGCAGCACTTGGAAACCACACAAAGGGGAGGGAAACCTATGGGGGAGATTTACGAGAAGCATCAGAACAAATTTTCTCATGGTAACCAGTAAGAGCTCAGCTTTTATATTCACCTAGCATTTTATAAAATGAAAGCTGAGCTCTGATTGGTTACAATGAGAAACTAGAACTTTTTTTTTCCTAGACACATCTGATAAATCTCCCTCAAATGTGCTCTGACCCAAGGCATACAACACCTGTGTTTAGTAACAAACATAATTTAACTAATCTCTGCTTGCCCACGGACTTTAGCTGCTGGGTCTGATCAGACCCAGTACAGATCATCAGTCATCAGCAGTCATCTGTAATAGATGCTCCAGTTAAAGGGGTAAACTTGTAGAAAAAAAAATACTGAAAAATGTCCCCCAGGGGTCTTTATGACCTCATGTGGGACATATAAAATAAAAATGCATATACAAAAATATTCATGTAAAAATCCCCTGCTACACTACAAAAAACATCGCCATAGTCTCCCCATTTGCCAGACTGTACATATTATTTATCAAAAGGACCAAAACAAAATAGAGTTCATTAATATTGTTCATTTTGAGATCAATTGAAAATTACAAACAACATTTTTCCCCCTTTTAACCCAACTTAATAATAAAAATCAAAAAAGATATCTTTAAACTTATTACATTTTATCTAGCCTTCTGTGTCCTAGAAAAAAAAACTGTGCAAAAAAGGTAGCACACAAAAAAAAAAAAAAAAAGTTATGGCCCATAAACCACCGCACGAAAATTTGCTAAAAATGCCCCAGTCACTAGAGCCTTTTCCAGAGGCGCCACTAAGGGGTTATAGAGCAAATGTGATTGTGGGGTTCCAGTGCAGGCATATAGCAGTTGTAGCAGTTGGTCAAATGGAGACCTCAAAGTCTGTCTTTTACGTACATTGCAGGCAAAGACCAAGAATGATTTACAGTTCTCACTCCAACCCCAACCATTAAAAAAAAAAAAAATTAAAATAAAAATCATTGGTTATTGCCATGTCCATAATACAGGCGGTCCCCTACTTAAGGACACCCGACTTACAGACAACCCATAGTTACAGACGGACCCCTCTGCCCACTGTGACCTCTGGTGAAGCTCTCTGGATGCTTCACTATAGTCCCAGACTGCAATGATCAGCTGTAAGGTGTCTGTAATGAAGCTTTATTGATAATTCTTGGTCCAATTACACCAAAAATTTTGAAACTCCAATTGTCACTGGGGCAAAAGAAAAAATTTTTTCTAGAACTTCCATTATAAAATATACAGTTTCGACTTACATACAAATTCAACTTAAGAACAAACCTCCAGACACTATCTTGTATGTAACCCGGGGACTGCCTGTAATATGCAATCACACTTATTTAGATCTACTGTTCTAATCTCTTTCTGGTGGTTTATTGTCACTTATTGTTTTACACTTTTTTTTTAGTGTTACTTAGTGGAGGATATGCATCATATTCCAGTAAGGGCCAAACTATGTTCATGTGTATTTTGGGAGATTTTGGGCGGTCTTGCTTTAATGCGCAAAAAGATAGATAAGATGCAGACAGTATAACATGTCCTAACACAAGACTTTCTCTTATTTTAATTAATTTTACCATGCATGTAAGATTGTCTTGATTACATTACTAATTAAATTTTGATAATTTATTATAGTTTCTAATTTGAATGTTAGATAGGTAAATATATCAAAGTGCTTGGCCACTTTTCAATATATCTACATCTTTAAGAAAGGTCTCTGCAGGGAGCACAGAAAGTATTCACACTGCTTTAAAATGTAAAACTCTTTGTTTCATCGAAGCCATTTAGTAAGATCAAATGCTCTTTAATGTACACTCTGCACCCCATCTTGAGGGGAAAACAAATACAAATGTAGAGATTTTTGTCGATTTATTATGTACACAGCTTATACATCATGCCGCACCTTCCCTGGTGAGCTCTGCCATGTGCCTAGCCTGTAGAATATTGCCACATATAGGGTATTGCTGTACCAGGGAGAACCTGCATCATGATTTTTGGGGTGTTTGTCCCCTGTGGCATGAGCTAGGCACAAGATGACACAATGGAAAATTTGTACTATGCACTATCCATTATGCATGATCCTGTGGGGTTAAAATGCTCACTACACTCCTATATTACTACACCCGGGATAACCTGCATGATGATTTTTGGTGCGTTTGTCTCCAGTGGCATGAATTGGGTAAAATACTTTTGACACTACAATGACAAATTTTGAGAAATTGAGCCAGGATCTTATGGGTTAAAATGCTTATACAACCCTAAATATATTCTTGGAGGGTTGCCCTTTCCGAAAATGGGGGGCATCCTAAGACCAGTCTAGTGAAAAGGGTGCTCTAAAAGCTAGATTTTGCTTGTCCCTTCTCAGGCCTCCCGTGTCCCCAGCCTGTAGACCATTGCCACACATGGGTATTGCCATACCCATAATAAACCACAGAATGATTTGGGGGGTGTTTATCCACATTTCTTCCTACTCTGGCACATTTGAGAATGCAATTTTTACACTGCCCCATTCACTTTGTATTACATTTGGCCCAGCATCTCAGGGGTTAAAATGTTCACACAACCCTAGATAAATGCATTGCGGAGTACCCTTTCCTAAAATGGGGTCACTACTCAGAGGTACTCCAACAGCAAAATTTTTCTCCTTCCCTTCTCAGCCCTGCTGTGCGCCCAGCCTGTCAATTATTGGCACATGTGTGGTATTGCCGTACTCGGGACAACCCACAGAATGATTTTTGGGGTGTTTATCTAAAGTGGCATGGGTGGGATACAATATATTAGGCAGTAAAATTACATTTTTGAGATAACACAATTTTTACTCTGCACCATTAACTTTGCATTCGATTTTGACTAGCACATTGGGGGTTAAAATGCTCACCATAACCCCAGAAAAATTCTTTGAGGAGTCAAGTTTCCTAAATGGTGACATCTTTGTAGATTTTCTATTGTACTGTTACTTCAGGGGCTCTTCAAGTACACTGTGGCACCACAAAACATTTGCAGCCAAATAGGCCGCCCAAAACCCAATAGCACAAACTCTGTTCTGGACATTGCTGTGTGACGGAACAGCAGTTGCCGTACACAGAAGAAGCAGGGCAAACATTTTGTGATGTATATTTACCTCAAATTCCTTCTGAATGTTTCAGTTTTAGGGCTAAATGAGAATCTTATTCAAAAATTGAAATTTCTAAATTTTCAATCCATTTTTGTTCACTTCCAGAGAAAGAATTAAAGGGTTAACAGACTTCTCAAATGCTGATTTGAATAGTTTGAGATTTTAGGTTCATAAAATGTTGTTACTTGTGGGGGTTTATAGTACATAAGCCTTTATAGTGCACTTCCAAATTGAATTGGTCACCAAAAATGTAGCATTTTTCAAATCTCTTGAAAATCTGACAAGTTGCTACTAAAACTTGAAACGTGGCAAAAGGTTTCTACAAAAAAAATAAAAAATTGTGGTATGACTGTCTAAAAGGTGGAACATTTTCCTAAATTTTTGAATTTTTACCTACCTCCCCTATTACCACAGGAAGATACACTGGTCAAATTTTAAAAAAAAAAATAACGTACAAACAGGCTGCGTCATTAAGGAGTTAAACAAGAAAAACTGAAATAATCACATGGTCATAGAGTTTAGGTCAGAGCTCTGGCTGGGCCAGTCAAGAATGGTCACAGAGTTGTTCTGAGGCCACTGCCTTCTTATTTTAGCTATCTGGTTAGGGTCATTGTCTTGTTAGAAAGTGAACTTTCAGCCCAGTCAGGGGTCCAGAGAACTCTGGAAGAGGGTTTCATCCAGTATATCTCTGTACATAGCTGCATTCATCTTTCCTACAATTGCAATCAGTTGTCCTGTCCCTGTAGCTGAAAAACACCCCCAAAGCATGATGCTACCACCACGTTTCAATGTCGAGATTGTATTTGACAGATGATGAGCAGTGGCTGGTTTTCTCCACACATACCACTTAGAATGAACACTAAAAAGTTAAATCTTTGTCTCATCAGAACAAAGAATCTTATTTCTTAGTTTGTGAGTCCTTTCATTTGTTTCTTTGCAAACTGTATGCAAGTTTTTATAGGTCTTGCACTGATGAGAGGCATCTGATGGCACGGTCTTACAGCCCCGACTGGTCGAGGACTGCAGTGATTAACCCCTTAACGCTCTGCGCCGTAGCTCTACGGCGCAGAGGTATAAGGGATGTATGAAGAGGGCTCACGGGCTGAGTCCTCTTCATACAAAGGTGGGGGTTTTTGCATATTGCATAAAACCCCCACCGCTAAGCACCGCAAGCACCGACCGCGGCTATTAACCCCTCCGTTGCCGCCGGCAAAGTCGCCGGCAGCCATCTTTGTTTTGATCGCCGCGCCCCCGAACGTCATCGGAGGGCGGAGATCGGTTGCCATGGTAGCCTCCGTTCTTCGTTTGACCCGAGGATACATGGCTTCTGCATATGCATTACAATGAGCCAGTGGCTCATTGTAATGTATAGTGTACAAAAATGCCATATATTGCAATACTGTAGTATTGCAGTATATGGTAGGAGCGATCTGACTATCTAGGGTTAATGTACCCTAGATGGTCTAAAAAAATAGTGAAAAAAAAAAAAAGTTTAAAAAATAAAAAAAATTAATAAAATATTAAAAGTTTAAATCACCCCCCTTTCCCTAGAACGGATATAAAACATAATAAACAGTAAAAATCACAAACATATTAGGTATCGCCGCGTCCCAAAATGCCCGATCTATCAAAATATAAAAACGGTTACGGGCGGCGGTGACCTCCGAGGCGGGAAATGGCGCCCAAATGTCCGAAATGCGACTTTTACACTTTTTTACATAACATAAAAAATGAAATAAAAAAAATGATCAAAATGTCGCACAGACCTCAAAATGGTAGCATTGAAAACGTCGCCTCATTTCGCAAAAAATGACCCCTCACACATTTCCGTGCGCCAAAGTATGAAAAAGTTATTAGCGTCAGAAGATGGCAAAAAATTTTTTTTTTTGTACACATTCGTTTAATTTTTGAAAATGTATTAAAACACAATAAAACCTATATAAATTTGGTATCACCGCGATCGCACCGAACCAAAGAATAAAGTAGGTGTGTTATTTGGAGCGAAGAGTGAAAGTCGTAAAAACTGAGCCCACAAGAATGTGACGCACATGCAGTTTTTTTTCACTTTTTCCACATTTGAAATTTTTTTTCAGCTTCGCAGTAGACGGCATGTTAAAATAAATAACATTACGGGAAAGTAAAATTTGTTACGCACAAAATAAGCCCTCACACAGGTCTGTACACGGAAAAATGAAAACGTTATGGATTTTTTAAGTTGGAGAGCGAGAAATGAGCCGAAAAACCCTGCGTCCTTAAGGGGTTAATTTGTGGAACTTTCTCCCATCTCCCTACTGCATATCTGGAGCTCAGCCACAGTGATCTTGGGTTTCTTTACTTCTCTCTCCAAGGCTCTTCACCCACAATCGCTTAGTTTGGCTGGATAGCCAGGTTAAGGAAAAGTTGTGGTCGTTCCAAATTCATTTCATTTAAGGATTATGGAGACCCCTGTGCTCTTATGAAGATTGAGTGCTGCAGAAGTTAATGGCCAGATCTGTACCTTGCCACAATTCTATCCCTGAGCTCTCTTGGCAGACCTCATGATCATCAGATTATTTGCCATGTACTGTGATCTTTGAGGTCTTAGGCTACATTCACACACATGTATGGGGGACGTATATTGGCCGACGTATATACGGCCGATATACGTCCCCCATACACTTCTATGGGCTCACGGCCCTGTACGGGAGTGGTACGGTGCAGCACACGTGGGGCATCGTACCGCTCCGTAGCCCGGGAAAAGATAGGACATGTCCTATCTTTTCCCGTGATACGGCGCCGTGCGCTGTATCTTCCTATGGAGAGGGGCGGGGGTGAGCAGCGCTCATCCCCTGCTCCTCTCCGCAGCGATGTATGACCGGCAGGCATACATCGTGTGAATGTAGCCTTAGCCAGCTTTATATGAACGTATGATTTCTGCAGTTCTGTATTTCCATGCTGTATGAATCCGTATATACGGAACAGTTCTCATTCATATCTGCACATGTCACTGTATCCGTACCAAATCCATATAACAAACAGTGGGCTAGCTGGCCGACAGAATGCACCTCCCACTGGTTCTGATATACCTGGATACTGCCGCATACGGTGCACAACAAGTACTTTAAACTTTCTCATAGACTCCTATATGGCATACGGAACAGAAATACTGGACAAAATAGGACATGCTCTATATCTTTTTAGGTTTAACTCACAATATAGTGGACAATACAGCGATGTAAATGGATGGCCTTAATGCCAATTGAAATAAATGTGGCTGCATGCTACCTGTATGAAAACGGTGCGGTAGGGCTAGCATATGTTTGTGTGAAAGATGCTTTATATAAGCAGTTGTGTGCCTTTCCTAAAGAAGTGAGTACAACCATCTCAAGGATGATCAGAAAGAAATGGAGAGCATGTGAGTTAAATATAAGTATCACAGCAAAGGGTCTGAATACTGATGACCAAGTGATATTTTTGTTTAATAAAGTTGCAAAAATATCTACATTTCAGTTGTTTTCTGTGAAGATTGTTTGTACACTAACAATTAGTGTGTACACTAATGAGCAAAACAAACTTTTTTGATCTTACCAATTGGCTGCAATGAAATAGAGTAAAAACTGTAAAGAGGGTCTGAATACTTTCTGTACCTAATATATAGATTATATATTTGCATATATATTTATAAATATCTAAATAAATGCCCCCATTAAACATGTAGCACAAAAACCTCCATGATAACATAATTGCGCCTCCCCTAATTACTGCTCCCATAACCAATTGCAAGTGCACCTTGCAATTGTGTAACCGTCATTCTGAACAACAACAAAAAAAAAAACTAAAATACATAATTCTTTATCATTACTCCAAAGTATTTTGCCTCTTGGACCTCATTTAGTATCTTTTTTGGCCCATAGCAACCATGGTTTCCAGCTCTCAAAAAAACTACAATCAGCAAGATGGAGGGGCGGAGCCTGCCTCCTGTCACCTCATCACAAGCGCCTGCTGCTGACCAATGACACCAGAGCTATCTATCCATCCATCCATCTATCCCCCTCTCCTATCCATCCATCTCCCATCCATTCATCCATCTCCCATCCATCATCTATCCATCCATCTCGCATCCATCATCTATGCATCCATCATCTATGCATCCATCATCTATGCATCCATCATCTATGCATCATCTATGCATCCATCCATCTATCCATCCATCCATCCATCTCCCATCCATCCATCCATCTCCCATCCATCATCTATCCATCCATCATCTATCCATCCATCATCTATCCATCCATCTCCCATCCATCATCTGCCTGTCTGCGGCACATGAGGGCGCAGCACATGAGGGCACAGCACAAAGACTTGGAGATTATCTCCTGCCACTTCCTTGTGTGAGGTGATGGGGGGGAGGCAGTTTCTGTCAGTGTGGATTATTTTTTATACACAGGTGTAGGGAAAGCTGAGGAGAGAGAAGATGAAGGTGCTTGGTTACTACATTTAGTGGTGGCTTCTCCCTGCACATGACAGTGCTGGAGTAGTGACACATGAGTGCTGCAGCACGGAATCATCTGTGTGCAGTGAGAGGGAGGGGGCTGTCTCTCCTGCCCGTAGTCTTCTTTATGAAGAAGGAATGTCCATAGTAACAGCTATCTGAGTAGTCACTCCCATCTAGGGGAAGTCTGCAGAATACAAGAGGAAGGAGCAAGATTCGGGTAACTAATCCAATTGCAAAAGGGCTTAAAGGAAACCTACCATTTAGAATGGTAGGGGTAAGCTGTAAGTACCGAGCACCAGCTCTGGGTGAGCTGGTGACGGTACTTACTTTTGTTAGTGTTATAAACCGCTGTATCGCGGTTTTAACACTTTTTAAACTTTAGAGCAGAAGGGGGTTCGGCGCTGCGCGCGCAACATCTCCGCTACTTCCTATGTAGGCGCGCGCACGCGCCGAAGCCTCTTCTGCTCTAAAGTTTAAAAAACACTAACGAAAGAAAGTACCGGCACCAGGTCACCCTGAGCTGGTGCTCGGTACTTACAGCTTACCCCTACCATTCTAAATGGTAGGTTTCCTTTAAAATTACCTGCCCTACAACATATCAAAAGTTTTTTTGAAATGACGGTTACACTTTAAAGATGCAAATTAAATTGATTCATTTCAGGGACATGCAATCTGCCACAAAAAGGAAACTCTCAAAGTTCAGACTCACATCCTTGTTTATCATTTATGTAATTCTATGGCCCCGTAGATTGTATTGTGTTAACAACAATAAAACGAAAGAAAAGAATTAGTTAACATAGGAGGATAATAATTCAGTCAAAAAAGTTGACCGATCCATTTCCAGATATATAATTATGTGTCTTTTCAATTAAATAAAAATAACCCCACACTAACTAGTTGAGCAGTCCCCTAAATGGTTGATGTGCAGTCAACTTGGTGAAAAAGGTAAAAAATAGCAATAGTTTTTTGCACAGTTTTCCCATTTTTTATTAGGAATTTTATTAAAATAATACACAGCATACTACTATTACAAATGGGTCATTCTTAATACACCCTTATTATTGGATGATTCAAATGGCATACGGTAGATATCTAGAGTGTCTAAAAATCGGAAGTACCCAAAATTTACATGGTCTGTACTATAAACAACTCTGGTGTTTAGAAGGCTATATACATTAAAAGGCACTAGACTATACAATAAAGTCACCACTTCAATGTTGTGCATGTACAGGTCATTTGTAATCAACAATACCAATATATTGAAAACTATATAAATTTCTAATATAACAATGCCAGGAATAATATATATTAAATATATAAATAATCTGCCATGAGACTGGGCCCTGGGTCATGTAAATCTGTTTGTTAGTCTTCCTATTGATTTCGGCTACATGCAAGTGTTCGTTCAAAAAAAATGTGTTTTCTCAAATGCACAGGGATTCCTCAAACATACTTGATCGCCATGTAAAACATCTCAAATTTATTGTTATATGCACTGTAAGTTGGTACCTTCGTTTCTCATAAGTTCCAGGTCAAGAGAAAATGCTAAAGATCTTCAGACAGTTCATCTGGGCTGGAGCTTTTGGACGCTGACGGGGTGCAGTATAGTGATCCGCCCATGTATTGCAGACTACAGACTGCTCATGAACCCGTCTTCACATAGACGTACTGGAGAAGAGGAGGGATAAGAGCTGCCCACCTGTCCCCTGTCTATAGAACAGACGCTGGAAAAGCATTCATAGATCCTGGAAACAATAGTATTATGTGTGGTTAAAACATAACCTTTGTTAGAATAATATTATTATAAGATTCATAACTATGATTTCCCTCCACCATAATTAAAACATTGTAATATTTATTATGGCCTGTCACTTGTCCCCAATATCTTCATATATTGCCACATATTGTTGGGAGCTAGTACCACTGTAATGCACGGATAAAGTGGGACGCCTTACTGCGGAGTCCTAGATTAATTTGAAAACACAGGAGTGTTTAAACTAGAGACCTGGGGGGAGGGCAAGTACACTTGTGCAGGGCAAAGAGTGTAGATAGAGAGCTGGGAAGAGTCATAGTCCATGGGGGAGGAAGGGGGGCTGGAATGAGATTGGGGAATAAGGACAAAAGGAATACGGACAGGGAAAACCATATAAAGTGTATGCACACAAATGCCAGAAGCCTCACAAACAAAAATGGAGGAACTGGAACTCTTGATGTTGGAGCGGAAATATGATATAGTGGGTATCAGCGAGACATGGCTGGACAGTAGCTATGACTGGGCTGTTACTATAGATGGTTATAGTCTTTTTAGAAAGGATCGTATAAATAAAAAAGGGGGAGGGGTTTGTTTATATGTGAATTCTTGCCTCAAGCCCGTCTTGCGAGATGACATCAGTAACGCAAATGTGGAGACCCTATGGGTTGAGATAAGAGGAGGGAAAAAGAATAATAAAATATTACTAGGGGTTTGTTATAAGGCTCCAAATATAATGGAGGCAGCAGAGGAAATGCTGATAAGTGAAATGGATGCGGCTTCAAAGCAAGGTGAAGTACTACTTATCATGGGGGACTTCAATTACCCAGATATTGACTGGGGAGCAGAAACCTGCAGTTCCTTCAAAGGTAGCAGGTTCTTGTCAACAACAAAAGACAATTACCTGTCGCAACTAGTCCTGGAGCCAACAAGAGGGGGAGGGGGGGGGCACTGCTGGACCTTATCCTTACCAACAGACCTGATAGGGTATCAAAACTACAGGTTGGGGGGAACCTGGGGAATAGTGATCATAATATCATTGATTTTGTATTACGCTTTACTAAGAGCGTTAGTGAAGGGGCAACCAACACTCTAAACTTCAGGAGGGCAAATTTTCAGCAACTAAGGGAAGACCTTAAAGGCATAGACTGGGATAATGTTCTCAAAGACAAAAGCCCCCCCCCAAAAAATGGGACTTTTTCTCATATATTCTGAAAAAGTCCTGTGAGAAACACATACTTTATGGGAAAAAGCATAAAAGGAACAAGAAAAAAGCCTATGTGGCTAACTAGTCTTGTAAGGAAAGCAATAAGCGAGAAAGATAAAGCGTTTAAAGTGCTAAAACGTGAAGGTAGCGATGAGGCATTACAGGATTATAGAGAGAAAAATAAATCCTGTAAAAAGATGATAAAGGCCGCAAAAACAGAGACTGAGAAATATTGCTAGGAAGAGCAAAAATAATCCCAAATTATTTTTCAAGTGTATAAATGATAAGAAACTAAAAACAGAGAGTGTGGGTCCCCTTAGAAATAACATGGGGGTCATGGTGGAAGGAGATGAGGAAAGGGCCAATCTACTAAATGTCGCCTTCTCAACTGTATTTACCCAGGAAATTCCCCTGGTGGAAGACACAATGAGGAATAATGTAAATTCTTTTTGTAATGTCAACAGTTTAACCCAGGAAGAGGTACGGCGCCGTCTCGCAACCACTAAGATAGATAAATCACCGGGGCCAGATAGCATACACCCCCGGGTTCTGCATGAATTATGTACGGTGATAGACAGACCGGTAGTTTTAATATTTGAAGATTCACTGAGGACTGGTTATGTTCCACAGGACTGGCGCATAGCAAATACTGGCGCATATACAAAAAAGGATCAAATAGCGATCCTGGAAACTACAGACCCGTGAGTCTAACTGCTGTGGTGGGGAAAATATTTGAGGGGTTTGTTAGAGATGCTATTCTGGAGTATCTCACTGTGCACAACCTTATAACCCAGCGTTAGCATGGGTTTATGAGAGATCTGTCCTGTCAGACTGGTTTCTACGAGGAGGTAAGTTCAAGACTGGATCTGGGAGACGCTGTGGATGTTGTATATCTGGACTTTTCAAAAGCATTTGACACGATGCCACATAAAAGGTTGGTATATAAAATGAGACTGCTGGGAATAGGGGATAATCTGTGTATTTGGGTAAGTAATTGGCTTAGTGATAGAAAACAGAGGGTGGTCATTAATGGCACATTCTCATATTGGGTTGATGTTACCAGTGGAGTGCCACAGGGGTCAGTATTGGGGCCACTTTTTAATATTTTTATTAATGACCTTGTAGTGGGTTTACACAGTCAAGTTTCAATATTTGCAGATGATACCAAGCTGTGTAAAGTAATAAATACTGAGGTCGATAGTTTAGCATTACAGAGGGATTTGTGGAAGCTTGAGGAGTGGGCAGAGAAATGGTTGATGAGGTTTAATGTAGATAAATGTAAAGTTATGCACTTCGGCCATGGAAACAAAAAGTATAATTATGTTCTAAACGGTCAATTACTTAGTAAAACTGGAGCTGAAAAGGACTTGGTGGTATTGGTGGATGGTAAACTTAATTTTAGCGACCAGAGCGAGGCGGCTGCTGCTAAAGCAAATACCTTAATGGACAGTACAAGGATCTCTCCAAAGATCTTTTTATACCTAGGCCTGTGACCAGGACAAGGGGGCATCCTCTACACCTAGAGGAGGCGATTTTACCATCAACATAGACAAAGGTTCTTTACTGTAAGAGCAGTGAGACTGTGGAACTCTCTGCCGCAGGAGGTTGTTATGGCGAACTCTATGTACATGTTCAAGAGAGGCCTGGATGCCTTTCTGGAGAGAAAAAATATCACGGGTTATGGTGATAAAACATTTATTTAATTCTTATTTAATACTATGATGTCTCAAAGTTTAAACCAACATTTCCCAAGCATAAATTTATTATTTTTGAAAATTTTAACACCGTAGTTATTTGGCTCCAGTCTCACCCACGCCATCTCTCCCTCATACACTGTCCACAGCTAGCACTCTCTCTTTCTAAGCTAGATTCATCAAGGATCTCATATCGCCCCTGAGGGATGCCGCACTAATAAAATATCAACCCCCCAATGAGGTAGCGGTGCCGGTAGACCGCTCAGTTCAACGAGCCTCCCCCAATACCTCTCTCTGCCGTGACACAGATGTACATCCTATCGCCGGCCCAGAGGGGAGTACTCCTCTGATGATGATGATGTGGAGGCAGTGCTGGAGATATGGGAAACCCAGTATCAGACACCATGAACCCATACGGTGGATGGGGGGGGTGGGCACAACTATAACTACATCGGAAGGGGAAGTATAAAAGGGCCCTTCACCCATAGGCCCCTGCGGATCGCTGTATTAGGCTGCATTCACACACGTATGGGGGGGGGGGACGTATATACAGCTGATATACGCCCCCCATATACTTCTATGGGTTCACGGCCTGTACCGTACCGCTCCGTAGAAAGATGTCCCATCTTTCTACATGATGCGCCACACTGCGCTGTATTGTCCTATGGAGAAGGGCAGGGGTGAGCTGCGCTTACCCAAGCAAACCCACACATATTGCTACATTCTTATTGTGACAAAATTTGTACTTCTGATGACTGACAATATATGGAATGCGCATTTGGAACAGTGAAACTATAAATACCCTGGAAGAAGATGGCACTAAAAATGAGCCAAAGTACTGCAGCGCAGTACAATAGGAATGCCATGTGGTCCTCAAAGCAGTCTGGTGTATTTATGAAGGGGTGGTCCGAGGCACTGCTTCTCCCCTGGACCGCGCCTCTCAGTCCATAGACATTCACCACCTCACGAATACGCCAGACCACTATGAGAATGGCCCGGCGTTCCTATTGTACTGCGCGGCAGTGTATGCTAGCTTTATCAGAGGGTTCCGATAAAGCTAACACGGGGTAGGGCTAGGAGCAGCTTACTTTAGTAAGCAGCTCCTAGTGCCGTTTTTGTGTGTGACAGGTCCTCTTTAAATGAACGCTGTATCAGGTTTTAAATGGTAGCTATTAAGAGCATGAAGACATAAGGCAGGGGTAGGGAACCTATGGCTCGGGAGCCAGATATGGCTCTTTTGTTGGCTGCATCTGGCTCTCAGACAGATCTTTAATAAATAGTGATGGCTGCTGTGTGTCTCCACTGATCACTGGACACAGCAGCAATGTTACCGCTGCCTACGTCCCTTGTACGACCCAGGCACCATGGGAGCGATGAGGAGCTGGCTGCAGGGAGCGCTGGTAAGTGAATATTCTTTTTTTTTTTGCTGTAACTAAATATCTACTGGGATGCATGTGGTGGGTGTCAGGATTTGGAGTAGTGAGCCCCCTGGACCACCGCGGACAATGATGTAAGCAGCCACCTGGGACCGGAATCTAAGTGGCACCCGGTGTTCACCAGAGCCCCCCGCAAAGCAGGATGGTCTTGCTGCAGCGTGGTACCATCAGGTTGTTCCACAGGCATGACTTGTCCACGGTGGCAGCCAAGGTCGAGGTACAGGATCACTAGGCAGTCTCATGGTCAAGAACAGGCAAAACGGTCAAGGCAGGCGGCAATGACGCAAGGTCGGGGATGGAGCAAGAGATCAGGGCTGGCAGCGAAGGAGCAAAATCAGGAACAGGTTCAGGGTCAAAACGGGAGGTCAACACTTGGGAAGGAAACAATGTGGAAAGCTCCCTCATAGGCATGAAGCACTAAGTTCCTGCGGGGAATGCTTGGAGCTGCCGGTCTTTATAGAAACCAGTTGGGAAGTGGAAGAGGGAAGCGCCAATCAGCAGCGCACTGGCCCTTCTAATCTGAGTGCCAGCGCATGTGCTGGCCGGCCGGGATGGGACAGGAGCCGGAAAGTGGTAAGTTGAGTGAGCTCAGAAAGGGGAGCCACCACAGAGAGGTGCACGGGTGTGCCTGCCATCCGAGACGTAGATCGCAGGGGCACCCGTGACACTGGACTACCTATCTACTTGGGGGCATGTGCATATTGTACGGCTCTTACGGAATAACATTTAAAAATATGTGTCGTTCATGGCTCTCTTAGCCAAAAAGGTTCCTGACCCCTGACATAAGGAGATGCCCAGGGCATCAGAATGGTATTTTGTTTTTATATACCCAAGTAGAAGCCAAGTGGGGAATTTTCAGCACAAAAAGAGTTCTTTTTTTATTTTCAATCTTTTAAATTCTTTATTTAAATATTTTCAATATATACACATATGCTACATTAAAAAAAAAAAAAAACATAATCCATATGCATCTACAATTCCCCCTCTTCCCACCCTCACCATGCTCCTCTCCGCAGCACCGATGTATCCGTACTACGGTACGGTGGGCATACATCATGTGCATGTAGCCTTCGTGTCAGCATTTATCAGAGGATGCTAAATGACGTCCAACATTGGGATACAAACCTCAACTTGTATTATTCCCTAATTGGATACACAAAACACAAAGTTTGAATAGTCCAGAAACAAACAAAACATCTACATAGTACGGATTAAAAATTGACTGCGCCTTTAACACAGCGATCAGGCAGGGGCTCATGGGCCCTCAAATAATTACCCTTTCTGATGATATATCTGTTTCTCTCCTCCATCTTCAGTGTGTATAAGGAAAGGTGAGTATAAGCAGAGTTTGTATGCCAGCGCATAAAAAAAAAAAATAAAATGCTGTAAGCCGAGTTTTTCAGCACAACCCAAAAACCCAGAGGCTGGCTGGTTATATAAAACTGGAGAGGCTGTGACCAATGCATTCCCCCACCCTATACTTCTACTAGAGTCAACAGGTTTTCCTAGTTTTTGGTGGTAAAATTAGGTGTGTCGGCTTCTACGGTATATAAATTTGGTATCCTAGAATTTGTACCAAATCAAAGAATAAATGCCATTTGGAGTGCACAGTGGAAAAAAAAAAATACAGAATTTTACTGCAAAATACTGGGAAAAACTTATTAACTTGAATATAAGCTTAGGTTGTGAAAAGCATTGGTAAAAGCCTCCAGTCAGTACACTGCCTCCCACTATATAGCTAGCCAGCACATATAAAAAACAAAAAACAAAAACCCAGTACTCGCCTTTCGAATACCCCCCCCCCCCCAATCTTAATAGCGATTCCTATGAAAGGGCAACAACAAGTCCATGTGCACTGGCCACACACCAAGATGTCAGCCACACAGACATTTTCGGACGTGGCGATAGCGAATGCGTTTATGATTTTTACTGTTTATATCAGTACTAGGGAAGGTTTTTTAGTTTTTATTAAAATAATATTTTTTATTTTTACTATTTTTCCGAATCCCTAGGGTACTTTAACCCTAGGCCGTCTGATCAATCCCATCATATACTACCATACTACAGATTGACAGTATATGGGGATTTACCTCATTCATTACAATGTGCTGATAGCACATTGTAATGAAGGGGTTAAACCTTCGGAACACCAACGACTGTAATGGCGACAGATCGCTGCTCCCCGATGACGTCACGGGGTGCGTCGATCCACAATGTATCCACGTACGCCACAAAGTGAGACGTGAACCCGATCTAAACAGAAGTCCAAAAAAAAACCTTAGCAAAATAGGTTAAATGTATGTACTGCGTCAATCTTATCACCTTTTTTCAGGTTCAGCTGCAGATGCAGTGTGTTCATAGACAAAGAACATCCAAAATGAATAATATAAAAATCAAAGTATTTTATTAAATATAACAAAATACAAGTGCTTAATGAAGGTCTGACCAAAATAGGGGAAAGAAGTTAAAAGCACAAGTCAAAAAGGTAAATAGACAACTAAAAATGAACCTCAAAGCACTAGTGCTTTGTAGGTTAGGACTGTTGCAATGAATTTTATAGTTAATGTAGCAGAAGTGTTTTGGCATTACCCTGGCAGGACTTCTACCACACCTTCCGCCTCCTTCCAATAACATCACTGCTATTGGGCATGCTAGTCATGCCCTTACAAAGAAATGCCAGCTGTTGCTTTGCGCAGCTGCAATACACAGCAGACAGATAAGTATCAATTGATAAAGACCTAAAAGAAAACATATAAATCCAGAATAAAAAAAAAAAAAGAAAAAAGAAAACCACACAAAGTGAGCCGCAATAAATTAGTCACATGATTGAAAAGTTCAAATCTGGCGAGGACGGTTAAATGGGGACAGGGGTCACATCAACTGCTTACCCAAGCAAACCCACACATATTGCTACATTCTTATTGTGACAAAATTTGTACTTCTGATGACTGACAATATATGGAATGCGCATTTGGAACAGTGAAACTATAAATACCCTGGAAGAAGATGGCACTAAAAATGAGCCAAAGTACTGCAGCGCAGTACAATAGGAATGCCATGTGGTCCTCAAAGCAGTCTGGTGTATTTATGAAGGGGTGGTCCGAGGCACTGCTTCTCCCCTGGACCGCGCCTCTCAGTCCATAGACATTCACCACCTCACGAATACGCCAGACCACTATGAGAATGGCCCGGCGTTCCTATTGTACTGCGCGGCAGTGTATGCTAGCTTTATCAGAGGGTTCCGATAAAGCCAACACGGGGTAGGGCTAGGAGCAGCTTACTTTAGTAAGCAGCTCCTAGTGCCGTTTTTGTGTGTGACAGGTCCTCTTTAAATGAACGCTGTATCAGGTTTTTAATGGTAGCTATTAAGAGCATGAAGACATAAGGAGATGCCCAGGGCATCAGAATGGTATTTTGTTTTTATATACCCAAGTAGAAGCCAAGTGGGGAATTTTCAGCACAAAAAGAGTTCTTTTTTTATTTTCAATCTTTTAAATTCTTTATTTAAATATTTTCAATATATACACATATGCTACATTAAAAAAAAAAAAAAAAAAAAAAACACATAATCCATATGCATCTACAATTCCCCCTCTTCCCACCCTCACCATTTTACCCAGACGAGGACAAAGCAAAAGAACAAAAAGAGAAAATGCAATCATTTTCTTAATAACATTATGACCATTTCCTCTATTTCCAACTACATGAACAACACCGTCTAGTTCCCAGATCTACCCAAGGAAAAAAAAAAAAAAAAACCCCACAACACAACACATAAGGATCCCCTTCCCCATCTCATATACATTAAAGATGTTAATCTTCTCGCAACCTCCTATATTCCATTGTGAATTTATATTTCGCCCAGTGCCCCCAAGTCTTCTGAAATAATTCTTGTTTCCCTTTCATATATGCTGTCAATTCTTCCATTTTCCTGAGCTCTTCAACTCTCTGGACCCATTCCTTATGTGGGAGTATTCATGTTTTTCCAATTGGAAGTTATACCAGCCCTGACTGCATTAACTAGGGGACCTACAATTAAATATCTCTCTCTCTCTCTGGTGCCAGTTTAGACAACATAAAAATTGTTCTGATGAACTCAGCTTATACGATAAATAAGGCATCATCGTAATCGTAGTAAACAAGATAAATGCTGAGTGGGAAAAAAATAAAAATTTATGAATGTTTGTGTCCTCCTTGAAATCGTTAAATAGCCTGTACAATGTAACAATACAAATCTGCTCCGAATGGCACTATTCTATGCCCGGCCGTGTGCCCATACACTAAGGAATCCACTCAAGAGAAATTAAGCATCAAACTTTAGAGAGAATTTCATAGTTTAATTCATGGTAAGTGTGTAATTTTTGGCCTAAATGAATGCATTTATCAAAAAAAAAAAAAAATTGTTTCCAAATCACACTCATTTTACTTAAAGGATTAATAGACTTAATAAAAGTTGTTTTACATAAGTTGGTGTGTAGTTTCTGTATTGGGGTAATTTATGGGGTTTTACTATGATTTGGGCCTTTCAAGGTCATTTGAAAGCAGACTTGTACCTAAAAACTTGAGCTGTAGCTATTTTCCTGAAGAAAAAAAAAAACCTAAAGTTGTAAGCCTCATAACATCCTAGAAAAATGGAAATTGATCGTAACATCATAAAGCATTTTTCAAAAATGTTGGTTATTAAGATTTTTTTTTTCCTAAGTAGTTTGAAATGTTCTGCTTTTCAGGCAGATAGTTAAACTTTCAAATTTTTACATTTTTATGAACTTTTGCCAAATTTTTTTTTTTTTTCAGAACTAAACGCAACACTTAGCACTTAAATTTTGTAACTAACATGAAGTACAATGTGTCTTAGGAATACACATAGTGTGTTCCAATGGTAAAGCACTCAAGGTGTGCACCACCTTACAGAATCTATAGAAGAAAAGAAAAGGGGAGGGGAATTTTAGGAGAAAGTTGAGTGTACTAAAAAAAAAAAAAATTACTTTTATTAATTTATTTAAATTTTGAGTCTGTTCTCACTCTATTAAATATAATAGTGCCAAGGTTACAAGCATGGCATAAATCTTATTGCCGAGCTTTGCCCTAGCCACATGAATTATAGATTAGCTCCTAGGGATGCAGGCACAGGTGGGGGTCCCCTTATAGTTTATTCCATCCCTCCTGTAGTGTAATCGAATCCCACTGAAACTCTCACGGGAATCCGGGACGGTGTAGTATAGATATCTCTAGAATGAGATCATTGAAAGCATCCGCTGTCATCCAGCGCGGCACCACTACGTGCATGCACCGGCTGCTGTATGCAAGGGGATCGCGGTGGGTTAATGCGCCACGTCTCCTCCATCTGTCAAAGCGCGGATTGTTTAGTCTCTGGATGCGTGCATCCATGCAACAGACTACAGGCTTAGTTATCCTGATATGATCTTATGCCACAGTCCCACTTCATGCGAGTACCGCTGGTACAACTGTCCCTGTGACTATCTTTCCCTAGGCTGTGGCTGCAGGCATAAAAAGTGTCCCGACGCATGTTTCGACGGGTCTCCCCGGATTCTTCTTGGGGCCCCTAGAAGAAGCTGGGGAGACAATTTCAGTTCCAATATTTTTAGAGGACAATTATCTTCATAAAGGTTTTTAAAGTTCTAATAGGAACTCCCCTATAAATCACCCCATTTTTAAAACTATTCAGAAGAGCCTTTGGCAAGATTGTAAACCCTTCGAGCATCTCACAAGAATTGAAATAAAATGGAGCGCATTTGAAATTCTTAAATTTTGACAAAATTATTAGTCTTACAATTTACACATTCATCCAGGAAAAATGAGCAAATACAGATTTTGTTGTGCGGTTTGTTAAGAGTATGGCAATACCCCACATGTCAATGTTCACTACTTTAGTGGCGCACAGCATTGAAGGATGCAAAAAAAACACAGATGTATGCTATATGACCAAAAATATACAATTTTATTAATTATTCAAAACACAACAAGAACAGACAATTAAAAATATCTAAAAGGGTGTACAAAGCACACAAAGCATATCAAGCAGAGCAACCCAGCATATGATAGTGTTGGTTGCTCTGCACACCACCAGCGCCCCCCTACCTGCAGAGGAACCCCTTCTGCATAAATGTGAAATAATATATTGGGGTAGATAGGTAAAAAAAACCAATGCTTGTCCCTAAGCAAGAATGTATTTTGACTGAATAGTCAGATGTTGGAGATATGGGGAACAAAACCCCATGTAACTATAGAGTGGAGTGGGAACAAACCCAGGAACCAAACATGGTTTACCTATAGTGATGACAAAGTCCTGTAGTAAGGTGCGGTAGGGGGGGGGGAAAGGAGGCTGGGGAAGAGACCCCATGCGTATCGCTAGTCGCCTAGCTTCCTCAGGGGTACTGGACTTTGTGTGATGCCCGTTTTTTGGGGAAACGGATCTGCGATGTCAGCGAGTTTGAATCATGTGACTTCCGGTGGAAGTGGCATGTGCCGCGAGTGGAGGATTCCTCAATCGTACCTATCATGTTACTACAGGACTTGGTTTACCTGTAGTGATGACAATGTTTGGTTCCTGGGTTTGTTCCCACTCCACAGTTACATGGGGTTTTGTTCCCCATATCTCCAACATCTGACTATTCAGTCAAAATACATTCTTGCTTAGGCACAAGCATTGTTTTTTTTTTTTTACCTATCTACCCCAATATATTGTTTGTTTCACATTTATGCAGAAGGGGTTCCTCTGCAGGTAGGGGGCGTTGGTGGTGTGCAGAGCAACCAACACTATCACCCAGAGAATTTATCTACGTCGATATTGATCTTTTTGCCATCACTGATGTTTTATAGAGAGTATTTATACTGGCTTGTGTAAGCAAAACGCATTCCAAAAAAAAAAAAAAAAAAAAAAAAAAAAAAAAAAAAAACCACACAACAACTTGCTTGGGCCCCTACATTTTTGTTTGTTACCCAGTTTCTCCCAAGCCGCTTAAGCAGCCGGGATGACGACTATCACAAACCCGGTTGACACATACAGCCGGCCTCCTGTACGGATGTTAGATTCTAGGCTGAAAATGAGCATCGGTGATAAGGGTTTAAAAGTTGTAAGTTGTCCCCTTTGAGCAAGTTACACAAACAATATAAATTATTAGCTGTAATAAAAAGATATTCAATTTTGCAATATACTTTCTGTATAAAATCTTCACGGTTTTCTAGATCTCTGGTAATCGCACATTGTAATGAATCGGTTGAAACAAGACAAGCTCGGGTCTTCAGAAGACCTGAGGCTGTCATGGAAACTAATCGCCACTCCTTGAAGGCATTGTGGCAAAGCGACAATCTTCACCAAGAAGCCGCTGGCAAATGGGTTAACACCCACGATCAGTGCTAAGTGTTTGCTGCAATATGAAACAAAGACTTACCGGCTATGGAGAGGTCTCAGTCTGCGAGCCCTCTCCATGCTCCTGCAGCCGACCCGTGATGTGCTATTACGTCATGGGTCATTAAAATACTGTCACTATGAAGTGCAATTTGTTACTCAGAAAACAAGCCCTCATACAGCCCTTTACATAGAAAAATAAAGTTAGGATGTTAAAAGGTAGGGAGTGAAAAATTAAACTGCAAAAGTGAAAGGGCCTCGGCGTCAAGGGTTTAAAATGTTTCCCCCCCCCCCCTAAAACATAATAAAACTTGTAGATGTTTGCAGTCTCTTTAATAGTACGAAAGTATGGAATAATTTCATAGTCTTTATTAAAGTTGTGTAAAAGTTAAGTAAAAAAAAACCCTCAAGCTGTTTTACTGCAGGAAAGGGTTAATAGATTTGAAGTCTGTGTCCTGAAGATCATTTTAGGCTGTGTCCTTAAAAAGGACATTATCACCAGATCAAAGATTGTAAACCAAACAACATTGACATACTGATGTATGCCCCCTGTGGCAGTACCTGCTGTTCTTTTAGCTTCTTATGCCCTTGTTTAAGAAAAAAAAAGGACTTTAAAAATTATGCAAATGAGCCTGAGGGGCTCCAAGCCCCAACTCCTAAGGAACCCCTCAGGCTCATTTGCATAAGCCTTTTTTGTAAAATCCAGGGGAAAGGGTAAAAGAGCAGACCAGTATGTCAGTCTCGATGTACAATCTGGTGATAGAAGTCCTTTAAAGTGTTAAAACAAAACTCATCAGAAAGTGGCCTAATAAACCAGCGTTGTGGCACCATCCAAATAAATAATTTTTGGAGATATATGTAAAATGGTTGAATAAAGTCATGGAGGTGGAGTATTTAGTCCTGAAGTCAGCTGAAAATGTGCAGTTTATTCATACCACATAGCCGAATGGCCAGAGGAAAAGACCATAAAAATCAGTGGATACACATACCAAAAATATTTTAAGGTAAAAATTTCATAGCCACAGCAAGAGTTTGTGTAGCACACAAAAAATTCAATACACCCCAAAATCTAACATTTTTGGAAGAAAACCTTGCCATTGCATTGTTCTTGATAATCCGATGCCAGCCATTACATGCAACTTTGTATAAAACCCTTAAAGGGATTTTCCCATGAAAGAAAATTCACAAATATCAATCCCCTAGTGATGTTAACACAATCATTTTTAACCCTTCACTTCAACATACTCCAATCACTCCACACACATTATGATCCTTCAAGTTCTGTGAGCTGACAGTTGATTATAAATGTTTATCTACACTTTCATCTGGCTTCTGAACATTGTACTAGTATCTGACAGATGATACAGATCAGAGATTATGATATCCATGAGATGCCCATTACACACAATGACTCTCAGCTCACCTACATATCTGCTATTCCGCAACACTAAATCTGCTGTGCCTCCCTAGATAAAGAACTTGTCTGTAGCCTTTAAGTTCTCCTCACACAAAAGGAACTAAGTGTCTATCAGTGTGCATCAACGAGCAATCTCTGTCGTTGACCGTGAGAGAGTGACTCAGCTCCACAGCAGTCACACAAACCCAAGACGGGGTCCCTAACCACAAGTCAGAAGCTACAGGTTCATGTCTAGGGGCAACTGAATTTGTTAAAACTAGGACTGAGACAGGTTGGAATTATATCTATGAGATGTTGTATTTTTGTTAAAAAAGTTAGAGAATGTGTTATTTTGTCATCCTGAGTACATTTAAGAAACTTGTTTTGGTGGGAATACCACCAAGTTTTGCAAAACATTACCACCTAAAATCATCTGTGCCTTTACACCACGTTAGTATGTGAACTAGTCAAGCTCAATGTTTTTACATATACAAGAGTTGAAGCTCTAAAATGTGTATAACCTTGCAATTCATTATAATACAAAATGTGTACAAATAAAAATGCACATAAAGAAACCTGCATGACCAACTATTTTCATCCTACCATATATAGAAATACAACCCACTATCTCTACAAATCTGCAAACTCTCAAGATTACAAGAGTTTCAATTTAGCTACCATTTACTAATCCAGACTCCTTATGCAAACAAAACTCTCAAAAATTATAATCTACATGTCTTTTGTTCAAAGTAGTGTTATATCAGAATGGCGCTTCTATTTTTTGCAGACAATTGCACTATTACATAGGCATGCATCAAACAACCCTAATCAATAACTTTCTTATACAAAGGTCAGGGAAGAAACTATTCTACATCTGGAAAGCTTACCATTCACACCTTCCTTCCTGACATTTGATGTAATAGTACTGCATAGAAGGAGTTACATTCTTGCAGCTACTATTACATCAAGCTATACACATCTAATTTAAAAAACCCTACCTATTTGGCATCACCTCGTCCATTACAATAAAACTCCGAAACATTACTGGACCTGCTTGGTGAACACCATAAAAACCCGAAAAAATTCGAAATGGTAAATTTTACATAAAAACCCCTTTACAAAAATGTGATCAAAAAAGTCATGTGCGCCAAAATGTTACCTCTGAAAAGGACAACACAAAAAATAAGCCCTAAACCAGCTCTTGTTATTAAAGTTATGTCTCTAAAAAGAAAGCAATATGAAAGTTAGATTTTCTTTATTAGTTTCCCCGTAAAATAGATTTTTAAAACTATACAAATGAAGCATCATGGTAATCAGTGATCTGTAATATAGATAAATATAAAGTATGGACAAATATAAAAGTACCAACATTGACGATTTTCTTTTCCTTCACGCATTAAAGAGTTAATAAAAGCTCTTCATTAAGCTGCTGACCCACTAAAATGTTACCACCACATATCGGGTATTGTTATACTTGGGAGAGCTTGAATATCAAACTTCATGGAGCATTTCTTTTATCCACTGAATGTGCATTAATGTACACATTCTCATTTAGGCAAAAAAAATCAAATTGCATGCAATTTTGAATGAACCCCTGTAAAACAATTAAAGGGTTAACAAATTTCATAAAGTTGGTTTTTGTATATTGTATAGTGTAGTTTCAATAATGGGGTACCTTAGGGGTTTTACTTTTATTTAGGCCTCTCAAAAGGTACTTGAAACCTGAGCAGGTCCTCAAAAGCATGGTTCTGAGTTTATGGGGAGAAAAAAAAAAAAAAACCCTAATATTCAAAGCCCCAAAACATTATAATGAGATTATGCATAAGAAAACCCATGTCCACATAAAGACATTCAGTGAATGTTAGTTATTAAGTTTTTTTCTGTTTGGACTGTGGAAAAGTAGAACATTTTGAAATTTTAACATTTTTACAAATTATCACAAAATATTGCATTTTCCCATAAATAAATAACATACCAAAGTTTTTCAAGAAGTACAAAGTGTCACAAAAAAAACCCTCCAATGTGAAAGTTAACTACTTATAGGGACACAGGTCAGATTTTAAAAGATGGCTAGGGAAACCATTTTGCTGCTTAGATATACTTGAAAAGGGGGTTGCTTTACAAGGTGACGTACAAGCAGCCTGTAGACAGAGTTAAAATGTTTTTGCAACTCTTCAGCACAAGGTAAGGCCCCTTCCACACTAGCGAGTGATGCGATGAACTCACATCACACGCTGCCGGGAACGCACGGCCCGAACGCTGCACCGCGGGAGTGAACTGACATGCTGAGTTCACTCCCGCGGTGCAGCGTTCGGGCCGTGCGTTCCCGGCAGCTTGCGGTGCGAGTTCATCGCATCACACTCGCTAGTGTGGAAGCCGCCTAAGGAGCTGATCTGTCTGGGTGAGAGGCTGTGGAAACAGGTCAGAATATTTTCTATAAAGAGAATAGTTTCTTCACTGACCTCCATCCAGAGTTTCCTACACTATCTATAATCCTAAATCATGTCACTAGGATTCTAGCAAGTTATGTGTGCCGATAGGGGGGTTGCCTTGTACGTGGATTTGAGGCAAATATTTCCTTATCCCATCCTGGAACATGTACTTATTTTCCTAAACCAAACAAATGATATAAGGCAGCTATGAGATGGATGCAATATGTGAGTCAATGTATTATCACCACAATGACCAAGCCTCCCACAGTTCATGAAAACTGGAGATAGAGCGCCCTCACTCTAGTTTTGATGAACTGTAAAAACTTTAGATGTAATATTTGTATTAAAAAAAAATAATCTACCACAAGATGTCATGATCGTTACCTTAGGAGGTAGAGGAAACAGGTTCTCTTATGTTTGGCTAGGTTCGCTAATCCAAGAAATCCACTTTACAAAAAAATTCTAACAAGCTGGAGGTGCTCAGGCCTATGTCAGCCGAGCGCCTCCTAACTCCAGCCGCTAATAAATTATGCACGCCCCAGTGATACAAATTCACTCCGTCACATAACTTGGCTGTCTGCAAATCCCAAGTATGCGCGCCAACATCTCACTTGAGCAACCAGCTGGAGACCAGTGTGGCTGCACAAGACAAGTATTACTGCACATGTAAGAGACTCAGGAGGGACACAGAACTTGCAGGAGGAGTGTACATATTTGAGGTGCTCAGCTGACATAGGCCTGATCACCTGCATCTATTTAGGGACAGTTATGTGCAGCTATCAGAGGAAAGGGTTTTTTTTTTTTTTTTTTTGGGGGGGGGGGGGACTTGAAATGGATGTAACTTCTGAACACCAACACTTAAAATGACAGGAACTGTTTGAGAACCCCCTTTAATATACACAAAAATAGTGTTCTAAGTAGCATTTAGTCTATGGAAGTTAGGAATGGGTTAAACATGACAAACAAAAGTCGCATCATGTAATGAAAGCCATTTCATTCTCCTTTTAAGGAGAATATCTAAAGGGGTGTTGCCACCCAAGCATCAAATTTTATTTGTCTGCCATATACGTTTCTTTAAATGACATCTACCACCAGGATCAAGGATTGTAAACTAAGCACACTGACATACTGGTGTCTGCATCTAACTTTAAAGGAAAATTTAAAAAATCTAAAATATGCAAATGGACATCTATAATCTGCAAAGAGTTTGTATGTTCTCTGTGGGTTTCCTCTCACAATCCAAAACATACTGGTAGGCTGTCCATATGGGGCTCACAATTTGTCATGCTTTGTGCAGAGCTGCGTAATCTGTAGGCGCTAAGAATTATTATTATTAATATTATTAACCAAAAAAGCCTAGATGTGAAAATGAACCCGAGGGGCTCTATAGATAAATACAGGACACAAGAATCTAAAAGAACAGCAAATCTTGTCAGTTGGCCATGCACCAGTATGCTTGGTTTACAATCTTTGATACTGATGGTAGATTCCCTTTAACTGCATGTTAAAAATCCTATATGAAGATAACAGCCATGTTTTCCCTCACAAATTGTTCTCCGAAACGATCATTGTCACACGCCGGCAGTAGTAACCACACACACTATCGATGCACTTTAACACTTAGATTCAGCGTTCACAACCACAAAACAGCTGTGGTACATGCAGCAACTCCCAGATATTTCATATGCAGAAACTGTTTCTTTGGAAAATCACCCCAGTAACGATGGTCGTATCCAAGGACAGCTATTTGTAAGGGAATATGTTTACAATTCTTAAAAGTTGTCTTTATACAGATAAGTCATTAAAACAAAATGCATATATTATGACAAGTGCGAATGTCCAGATTCCCCAATTAAATCTCTTGAACACTCTTCTAGTTATGCAGTGAAAAACAAAATAGCATTGGGCAAACTTTAGTGTAACATAGAAGAAAAGCACAATGAGACAATGAAGTACATTAAGAACAATCATACATAACTATAAGCAAACAAAATTATATAGTTTTGACAAAACAGAATATCAGTCTGTTGCTGAAGATTTCAAGCACTTCAACCTACACCAGAAAACACATTGGGGAAAGTGTATGACAGAATAGGTGAACATACCATTGAAGACAACCTCTGAGGTCTTATTCTGCACCAGATAAATCATGCAGGATGATTTATCTGGAGTAGTTTACATCCGTGGAGTCTGCTTTAGACCAGCTATTAAAATTAAACTTTTCATGAGACCACACTCCTTTGAAACAAAGCAGAAGACTGCTCAAAGAAGGTCTAAAACCCCTAATAAATGAGCGCACAGCATTTCAGGTGCAAACTGAAAAATTGATGAATCTATCCCATTTAACATTCTTGTACAATAACTGATGAGCATAAGAGGTCTTCTAAAGCAAACCCCAGTGGCCGGTGTAGCCACATGACTGCATACATGAGGTGCTATTCAACCAGAGGAAACCATTAGCACTGAAAGCTGCAGAATCTGCAAAAGCAATGGTGCCACAGGTGTCTACAACATCTCAATAAATTGTTTAATGGATGCGTATCAAGTATGTAAATAAAAACAACAAACATTTCGGTAAGCATTCCAATGTTAAAGGCCAATACAGTTTTATTTCACATACTTAGGCATTGTCAATAAGCTATAAACATCTTTATAGAACAAAAACAAGTGACAGCTGTATTACATTCACAACATAAAAGATAAATCCCAACTATTCTCAACAGGCCGGGACAAGTGCAATACCACATAAATAACCACAGCATTGCAATCAATCCCAACCTGCACAGAAAGGGGCATATCTTTCTTTAGTGTCTGGCAGTATGTGGTGACATAATCAGTTTTGCATGGATTTGCACAGCAGGCCTTGAAGCAGCTGGAAGCAAACCTGCAAAACTACTCATGAAACACCCGTGGATATAGAAGGGTCGAAGTAAAAAAAAAAAAATATTTATATATATTAGTTTAGGTGAAGATTTGCAGCCAGAAGTACTGCAAGTGCTCATGATGCAGTAGATCACTACACACTACCTGCACTATAAGCACTTTAGCACTGCTGAAGCCAACATCCAGCGACTAATTTAACGAAGGTCAGGTTATGGCATAGTTGACAGCAGAGGCCGCTATCAGTTTTGCATAGATTTGCACAACTCAATTTTTCTTGTAGTGCAACTATGCAAAACTCACAGAAGACCGCATAAAGCATCAAGTATGGGCATAAGGCGTTTGTCAATGGGAACCGTTTAATAACAGCACTTCTTATGCCAGAAGGAGCATTTAGGGCAGTAGATGCTAATCTACTTCACTATCTGCACTAGATGCACCTTAGAACAAAAAGTACAGCAAATACATGATAAAAGACTGCATTGTTAGCTACAGCCAACATAATGCTACAAGTGCCTTCACTGCAGTAGGTTGGCTTAATAACTACCTGCACTGTAAGCACTTTGGCACTACCATTGACACCCAGCGATACCAAAGCTTCTGCGCTTCAGCCATCTGAAAGATAAAAAGTATTGTTACTACAGTCTGACAGCAATGGTCGCCACATCACAGTAATCCAACATTAAGTAGAAACTTAAAGTGGAATTAAATTATAATAAAGGGGTCAGGGTTAATATCCAGCAAAGCAGAAGTAAGAACCTAATGAGGGAAGATGTGGATGGGCTACACTGAGGGGCCCCAGCACTGGAGGCCATGCACCATGTGACACTGCTCCTTTGTGGTGAGCCATGCACACGTCGTGCTGAGGTGCCGGCACACTATCACTGCCTGTCACACAATACAATGGATCCCGGCAGGCGGGCAACGTGCTGGCCCTCTACACCCCGGATGCTGGGTCAGGGGGTCTCCTGTCAGGCTATGAGGGAGGACATTGCGGGGAGCTGCGCCTCTGCGGCCCTCGTGGAAACAGCACGTGTTGCTGCTGTTGCGCCCACATCCGCTAGGGGCGCTGCACATACACAGCCTTGCCCTATGCGTATCCAGCTAGAGAACCTCACACGAACCCTGGGAAACGAGGGAGGCACGGGGCTGCGCAGTAATGCGCCAGTGATTTATGCACAATACACAGCAGCGGCCCGCGCTCCCGCCCTCCCACTACACTCGTGAGGTGAACGCGAGGCCCCGGCACTATCCTGCGCAGCACTAATGTGCACGGACGGAGCGGCATCCCCCCTCCCCCACACTTCGCTCTCCCGCCTAACATGGCGCCCTAGAGCCCCTCAGCTGTTACTGCCGCTTTCCCAATTAACAATGAGCGGGCGGCGCGGCCTGGACGCCGCTCACACTGCGCGGGATGTAAACAAACGCGAAGGTCACGACGAGCCGGGACTCCCGCACCTCACACAATGACCCCGCGTGAGGATACGTGGGGGGTGCGCGAGTTCCGGGACCCGCTGCGCTCACACAAAGGGCTTTGTCCCTGGGGGATTGGGGAGGCCGCCGGACAATACCCGGGGGAATTGGCACAATGGGGCCACGTCCGGAGACAATAGAGCTCTGCCAGGGGGGAACCTATGTGCCCACAGGCCGGCGGCGCCACACGGCCTACACCGCGGCTCCGTGTAGCGCTTTGTTCAGCTGTAAACTTTCCCTCCCGGGAGCTGGGCCTGAGCATGCGGCGCACACCCCGAGCGGCAGGAGGAGGGAGAGCACTGCAGCACGCGTTTCAAATCTCCCTCATTCTTCCGCACTATGGGAGAGCCGCGGCTGCCATGCGCTCTGCCTCTACTATGATAAACACAGGAGTGAAGCCTCCATCTTCACACGCTTCCCACCACCTCTGCCTGGCAGCGCGAAAGCCCAACAAGAAAACAAGCCAGTCTCAGCCAGCACAGCCGACTCACCTCGGGAGGGAGCGCGACTCCCCATTATCTAGAGCATCGCCAAAGTGGCGCGAATGATGTCTGAATCCGACCATGTGGGTGAATGAAGGGCGGCTCCCGCATGAACGTAAATATCTACAAGCCCAGCTCCCTCATTAGCATAAAAAAAAATGGACTTCCGACCCGCAGCTCAGCCAATGAGCGGGCCGCCAGCGCTCAGCGCACAGGGGAAGTGCTGCGCCCCTTTACTACACACAGATGCGCGCAGTACTACGAGTCCACACAGGACGCACAGCAGCAGTAATCACACAACACAACGTGCTCCCATGCCTCGTGTGCGCAGCTGCACTACTAGCAGCACCACCACGGCGGCGGCGGCAGGTGCACGGACAGCCCGCCCGCCCGCACCTTGTTTATAAAGGACACGGGGATAATAGGAAAACATCATGTGCTTTCCTCTCGCGCGTCACGTGCTCCTGTGAAGACCAAGGACGCGCTTCCAGGGACCGCCGTGATTCATGTAAACACATCCTGGCGTAGTAAATAACACAGGGCTGCCTCCTCCTCATGGCACCAGGCCCAAGTAGTACTACAACAGAGAGTATCACACCGTACACACAAGCTACTATCTGTGGTTTCACCTTCTGTTATTACATTGGGACTAAGCAGTGAGACAGCGCAGTAAGGTTTAGTAAGGAAATCTAATCTTCTCTTTCCTCTAGTTATGTAAATATACACACACTATAAGACATACAGCCCTAAGAACTATTAGAGACAAAGAAAAGACCTAGTCGGGGGTCGCCACAATTGATAATCCAGAGCATGATGGAATTTATTGGGTTTAGTTAAATCTAAAATTGACAGATTTATCTAAAATCGACAGATTAATACGTGAAACATGTGCCCCCTAATAATGAATACAGTGAGAAAATATTGCATGTAAATTGCAGTCTCGAATAGGTTGTTACGTAACAATTATTTTGTATTAGTTATGATATTTCCATATGACTGTTTGTCCTGTGTAATGTAATATATTTGTATCTGTCCCCTATGGTTTGTAAACCGCTATGGAATTTGATGGCTCTATATAAATGAAGATTATTGTTATAGTGTTGTAGTTGGGGGAATTAATTATTAGACCATTAGATGTCTACATGTTCAGACCAAGAAAAATGTAATCTAATTTTTTTTTTTACTTGTTTGAAGCAACAATTTCCAATATTTTATTTTATTAGTCTGCTGTTCTTAAACTGAGTTCCAGAGTGCAGCATTTTAAGAATAGGTTGTCTTGGTCTGTTTACAAAGATGGCTTCACATGCACCATTATTTGGGAAACATTGCTTCAGGCTTCTAGAACCAGCTATTAGATTAAGTCTCCTCCACTCATTTTTGGATCCACAAAATGGTGTCTCGATATTGTCCATATTTTACTGGTAATTTTTGTTTTTAATATACCAAGTGTCAGCTGTCACATAAGTCATTGTATGCCATCAGTTTCTTTCATGTATTCGTCAAAACCACAAGAGCTGGTGAGATGACTGTATTTATTCCGTTTTTTTTTACATAAATGTTTACATTTCTAAATTATGAAAAGCAAAACTGTCACCAAGAAAGTGGGTTAGGGAAAAGACTGGCCTACATTTTGGTGGGAAATGATTCTGGAGCTATTGAAGTTTATTTATGTCATTCTGTTTCTGTTGTTAGTCTTTGTCATGGGGGCGGTTCGGTCAATGAAAGCTATCTTCGTTTCCCCCCCTATGGACCATTACAGGATAAGAACAATAGGATAGCCTCTTACAATTTAATTATCTGTACAATTAAATATAATGGCCGTTCAAGTATCAGAATACATCTGCATTCTCTCACACTCCAAAGATGTACTCATACGTTAGTTTGGAATTTAGATTTTGGCCACCCAATTTAGACAGGTACAAAAGTGAGCGATGACAATCTGCACAGTTCTGTAGTTATATTATATAAGTAAAATATGTGAGTCATATACGTATATCTGGTCATTTCCAGGTAGCAGACAAAAAGAAAATTTTCTTTTTCGTTTTTACATTTTAGCATTTTAATCATAAAATGAGACCTGTTAACATAACCTCATAATCATACTTTTTTATTCAATGAACATCCTTTGCTTTTCAATTAACAAGGAAAGCACAAATTAAACATTATAAATAATTTGATACAGTTTTGATCAACAGAAGGGCATTTGGAATTTGCACGTTTGCAGACACCTTTGGGGCTCCCTCCGGTAGATGGGTGACTGTCTAAGTGGATCAGTATTCAAGTTTTTTGTAGGGATTGATAGAACCACCTGTATTCAAAATAACTTTCAAGAACAACGTTATCAAATTTCATAAATCAATAAAATATATTTCTTTGTCCTCATAACCTGCCTTTTTATGTAAGCAGTTTGTTTAAATCAGTTTTCTTTCCTGTTCTTCATTGACAGCCGAGATACAAAGGAATCTAGTAATGTGTCTAATGAGTGGATAGTCTAATTTCCTCATAGAAATGAATCATCAAGGGAAATCTTTATAGCATCTCAGTGCTTATCTGTTTGAAGTGGATAAACTTCAAAAGGCTTTCAGATATACTGCTCACTAAAGGAGAAAGAACAGAATAAAGACAGAAAAGCTGAAAAGACACAGAAGAAGTTAATGAATTATGTTTCATAGTTCCCAATTATAACTGGCTTTATTTATTGCTGCACTTAAAAAAAAAGCTTCAAAGGTTTAGTTATGCTTTAATTTCACATTTTAGCCTTTTTAATCACACCTGCTTTTGGTACTTTCATACATTTGTTCACATGTAAATATTTAAAGCAATACAAAACCGTTTAGTATATTATACATGGCAGAAATGGCATTACATGGAATATTGATGCCAAGTTGTTATTTTACCTGGTTCCAGATTGCCCACTGTAGATTTACTGCAGGCAGCCCAGGTCCTTAAAGCCTTAGTGGGCAGGGGAAACAAAGCTATAGGGGAAGACAGAGCTGGTTCTTCAGTTTCCGTATCTATTATATTTTTAAAACACACAGAGACACTGCTCATAGCCTGTCAATATTTACTTCCTGCTATCTCCCGCAGAAGAAGCAGAGTATCCACAGTAAAATTTTGGTCAGTATGAGCATCTCCCAATTGTGGATAGGGACAGCTAGACAGTCATAACAATTCCCTGTGTGCCACTCACGGATACCAACACCATCTCAGAGCTGTACTTACAAAGAGCCAAGTCCACAGACTTAGCCTTCATCTACATGAGACCACAAACAAACTGCACTACCAGCAGTGCTGGATGAGATGGCACCTTGGTGGCTGCAAGGAAACGGGGAGCAGTGTAGTACACATAGTGGAGGTGAAATACCTTTCTCTATATTTACAAACTTAGCAGGCAAAATATTAATAGACCATGAGTAGTGTGTCTGGCTGTGACAAGACATAGACAAGAAATAGAGAACCAGCTCTGCCTACCCCTATAGTTTTTCTCCCCTTTCCATAATTTTTTAAAGGGGAACTTTAATTTCATTAAAGTATATATATTATAATTATATAAGGGACCCCCCTCACCGCAATCATTTCTTCCTGTGAAATAGAACTGGAATCTACAGTCGGGAACACTTTTTAATATGCATGTAATACTTTTTTAACTGATGCAAATATATTTTTCATTTAAAAAATATTCTCTTTTAATATATACATAAAGGTAAAATTTTAATAACACTTTCTTCCTGCCTTATCATATTCCTATATACTTATTCTTTTATGTTTTGTGGCGTACACCTGTGATTGTTTGGCATAAGACCAACATCCATTGTAGAAAACAGAGATTAGAGGCGGGGACAGGTCCACTGTCTCTGTCCATCCCAGCGATCATGTGATTGAACATGAGATCCCTGGGTTGTCAGTACTGAAAGGCTGCTGGTATGGTAGTCTTGACAAAGCACAAACAGTGGCATATTGTGACCCTTTTCCCCTGTAACTGGGGTTGCACATTGAGAAAGTAAAGGGGAAAAGGGAAATTTAAAAAAAAATTAAATCGCCAAAGGTCTATTGTGATATTTAAGGAGCATAAAGTAAAAATACAAAATTAAAAAAAATAATAATAAATTAAAAAATGCATTAAAATATATTCCCCAAAAATGTTTGTCCCTCCAGTCACTAATGTCACCCTATACAACAACCAGCTACCCTAAAACAGGCATGCAATACATCAAATTTGTGGCATGTGGTGGCAGTTTTAGGGTAACAGTTTGTTACAGTCAGTAAAAAAAGAAATAACTAAAATCTAAAAATATCTTTTTACTACTTTATTAGCTTTTAAGCCTACAATTTTGTTTACAAATAAAAATTCTGATAAATGATAATAAAATAAGAACTCGTTAGAGTCATTATAAAAACACTTGCAAAGAAAAAAAATATGGAAAATTGTGTCTGGTCCTAAAGTGGGAATTTACCATGGTCCTAAAGCAGTTAACAGTTAAGTATAGAAACATTGTTAAATCAATCAGATGAATAACACTATAAATTATGTGAATTCCTACTAGTCAATAGCTAAGTTCACTGTGTTTGACCTGCAAAATTTTATATGTATTTAACACATAATGATACTGTTTCTGCAATAAATGCCTACCAATTGAGGAGCTTAGGTCAGGTTATGCTTCACACCATATTTTTTATTATCTTTTATATCAATATACCGAAAAATAATTTCACCTTCTTGAATGTGTAAAATTAGAAGCAAAGCTTGGTTGTGTTGGGTTTGGCATATACTTATACTTGAGAGATTACATTGATTTATTACATTGAGAGAAACTCAATTTCTTTATTTCTGAAAATGTTTACGGATGTTCTAGGTATAGAAAGGTTATTTCTACATTTCACTTTCTTTACATATGTCTATCTATGTAGCTGTGCAGACATTCTTCTAGAGAATGGAACAGGTTTAACAAGCTGTCTAAAAGTCAGAATAGTCTTAGTTGCCCATTCACCAATCACAGCTCGCCTTTGAAATATTCATGAGCACTGGTGAAATGAAAGCTGAGCTGTAATTGTTTGTCATGTGCTTTTAGGGACTTTTAGAAAGCTTGATAAATTTGCGCCAATATGTCTATAATTGTAGGCTGAATCTTGTTTACACCACGTCCTATATTCTATAGAATAGTTACCCAATGAATGCTTAAGAAATGTATAAAAGGCTGTGAGTCACAAACATTTTAGTACAACACTTCTACTACCATATCCTCCACTTTAACTACTAACATTTGAAACTAACATATGTGTCACATTTATATGTTCTGTTCTTAAAAAAATACAGAAGCCTTGAAGGATATATTTTATATTGACATTAAATTTCTAAGTGCGGCATATAAAACAACAAATACACAGATCTCAGGATCAATCCAATGCCAGTGCAAACGTGAAAGTTTCTTTCAATTCAAAAGAATTTCTTTCAAAACAATTTCCTATTTCACTCAAAGAGTTCCAAAAAGAAATTTAAGTAAAATATTCTTAACAAAAAAAAAAAAATTAAGTGACACTTGATGGCTCATGGGTTATTATTTTCAATATGCCCGAACACATACAGTTAATTATACAATTCAAATTTATATTTCAATTCATGTGTATTTTGTTTCCTTTTTATAGTTGAGGACGCACAGTATTTTATATGTAAATGCTTAACATGTTTAATATAAGCTATATATATATGGCTAAGGATCTTATATACTAAATTCAAAGCTGATGTCTGTTCCTTCTATTTTTTTATGTAGAGTAAAGCAACATGACTGTAAAGGAAATGGTGAATCATAACTTGAATATGCAACTGATGCCATGATCTATTTATTTCATTAAAAAATAATTAAAGAAAAATTGCATAAGTGTTCAGGTAAGGCACACATTTGTTGGATAACACAATTAAGTGCCTTTGAGTGAAACATTGTATAACAATTTTAGGTATTTTCCTAGAATAAAATCTTTATTAAGGAAAAACGTGTCAGTTATTTTCCTTGCTTCTACTTTAATTAAATATCAGATTCATCTCACTATCACATAATAATTTAGACTCTGTACCTCTACTAGGGGCAGGGATACTCAGTCCCAAAACTTCCTGTATGATGTAATTTCACGTAAAATGCCAACTAACTCATCCCTCCTCCCATGGGGAAACATCTGATCTGATGATAATTAGAGATTCTTAAGCACTTAAAACAAAATGATCATAGCTTAATCTGCCCTATTACTAACATGTCATTTCAGCCTATTTGTTTTTCTTTAGTGTTAAGTAATTGCGATGTAGATACAAATAGATTTAATTAGATTTTCTCAGAAGTTTTGAGTTAAGGAATGAAAGGAGAAGGACGTGCGACAGACATCAGAGAAATGATAACAACCCATTATTTTATTTTAAGCTAAAAACGACATTGATTTTAGTTACTACTAACTTAAAAACTGATAGTGTTTGTCATTAATAAGTTACCAAAAAACTTACATGTTTAAACAATAGACAACAATTAGCATATAAACTTGGACTACTATACTATGCATCATCTGATAAGCTTTTATTTGGATGCCTGCACATTTGGGTGTATGGTGACCAGCTTCTAATATGCACATCATTCAACAGATGCCATCAGATGCCATCATAATCCATAATCATTTGAGAAACAGTTTCATCACTTTTGAAATAACAAAAATAATAATAATAATAATACTTTATTTGCCCCCTGAGGGACATTTAGGTGTCTACTGATGATACATGCCTACACTAATAAAACAAAGATATGTAAAATACATAAAATACATAAAACATTAAAAAACACAATACATAGGACATAATACAATTAATGTAGACAATACTAGGATTGCTCTATTTGGATAATTCAATCTTGCTTGTAGCTGACAGTAGAAAAGTCCTCCTAAAACGCTCTAGTTTTACACTTTACTTGCGTATATATCTGTTACTAAACTAACTTTGATATCCCTCCACAGTACTATACATTGGATGATTGTAAGTAGCCACAATGTTCTGAAAGCGAGAAACTACTGCTCTGTCTACAACACTTTCTCAAGCCTAAGACCAACGATTGAACATGCTCTTTGTATAAACTTTTGTCCATTTGTAATCTGTCTGAAGCTTTAATTCCAGTGCCCCATGATTCAACGTAAAAGAATGAAACAACAACTGTCTTGTAAAAACACTGTAGCAACCTTAAAAATAGATTCGCCTCACCTTTTTTTGTTTGTTTATCAACATGGTAATGTAAGTGCAGTCTTTGTAATCTACATAAACTCCTAAATATTTGTACTCCCACACCTGCTCAATGGCCTGTCCATTAAGTGATAATGGATCCCTACATTTCCTCGCAGTTTTCAATGACAAGCTCTTTTGTTTTTACTACATTAACTTTCAATCCATTTGTATTACTCTACTCCGCCTTACAGTCAACAGTCGACAATAACAGAGTCATTATTGTCTCTTATATATCCGACAACAACAGTGTCCTAGGAAAATTTCTGAATAAAGCAAGAATCAGTGTCCTGTCTTACATCAGCTGTACAGACGCAAAAATAAAAACAGAGCCAGGACAGTGTCCTGAGGAGCGTCAACATTACACAGGACATCATCTGACACAACACTGCCCATTTTAACCCTCAGGGGCCTCGCTGTTAGATAATGCAAGATACATTTTATCATGGAAGCTTCCATATTCATAAAGGAAAGTTTCATTCCTAAGGAGTTGGGATCAATCGTATTAAAGAAACTGCTTAGATCAAAAAAGGTCATTAGTACCCTAGAGTTGGGTCCTTGTTAATGATGGGGTGAAATGAATTAAGCTTACCTGGTCTGCTCTTTTTAACAACTGGCACAATACAAGTGGATTTCCATAATGATGGCACTTTAGCAAGCTTGCCTTAAACAAACAACACAATACTGGTCTTAGCTGAGCAGCACAGGCACGCAACACCATTCCCAACATACTATCAGGAGATGTTTTGACCATAACAAGCTTGAGGCATGAATAAACTTCAACAGGCTGAATGGCCAATGGGCCCGTGTGGTGCTCATTTGGTATTGTTACTAAAGGGGCAGCTTCTCTTTTGGTTTGACAAGTCAAAATCCTTAGTGATGGCACAATCTTTTTCAAGATCACCCTTCATTCCACTAGTTCTAGCTTTTAATCCTTTTATTTTCTGCATATCTAACCAAACTTATTTAAACTTATTTTCACCCGCTTATAGGATTCCTTACACTTGCTAATCTTACTTTTAGATACTTTTGAACGGTTTTCAATTTCTCAGTGTCTTTATTTTGAAAAGCTAACCCTTTCTTATGAAGGAGTTCCTTCAACTCCCAAGTGACCTATGGCTTATTATTTGGAAAACCCAGATTTTTTTTAGTTGGCACCTTGCTGTTCATGTAAAGGTTGATGTAGTCCGTGACCACGTCAACTCCCACCTCCAAGTTTCCATCCAAATCTGTACAGAATAAATTCCAGTGCATTCAAAGCAGCACACTAATTCATCCTCAATTCCTTTAGACCAACAATATACCTCCTTAATTTCAACTGGGGCTCGAGAGATCACAGGGCAATATTTAGGGGGCAACAAAACTAGCCTGTGGTCTGACTTTCCAAGATGAGGGAAAGACACACACCTGTAGGCATTTCTGACATTCACATATGTCAAGTCAAGAGTATGTTTAGCTCTCATTGTACATATAACATATTGTTCAAATTTAGGGAATAAATTACAACTCCTAACGTGATTATAGTTTCCTGTAATGATCATCAAAGCATTGACATATCTTGTCTGCTAGTCGGACACTTTGGTCTGAAGAATATCAGCTGGGGGGATAAAGACTAATACAAGAATAATCACTGGGAATTCCCAAGGAATGTAATATGGCTGAATCATACTTGCCAGAATTTTGATGCTCTTGCAACAATGCCTGTCACTGTCACCTTATCGTTTGCATAGCTTCCTCTATTTACATAAACTAATAAACCACCTAATTTATTTTTATCATTTGGGATCCCTAACCCCTTTCACAGTAAAAAGCCACAATACCAAATGCTGAATCATTAATATCACTATGCAACCATGATTCATTGAAATATAATCGACTACAATGCTTGATCTTACTCTTAGTAGTCACTAGTCCCTGTATTTCATCTACTTTATTAATGAGAGATTGCACATTCAATGTCTGGATTAGGGGTAAGAATGGATTCATCTACAGCACCCAACCCTCTTTGGGATTTTCTTCCTATTCCCAAAAGACACGGCCTAGATATCTCAATGCAAGGTTTAAATTCACAGCCATAACGATATAACCCATTAAATTATTCAAAAAATGGTTCTTCCTCAGTCCTACAGTCCCATCCTCATCATAATAGCTTTCAACAGCAGAATTGCTAGCTGTTTGAGCAGTACATGTTGATGACAGTCGGGAGATAGCAGACTAAAATCCACATAGCCTCCGTTTTGCCTTGTCATACCAGGAGTGTGAGCATTAACAGGATCATTAATGGGGATCAGAATATCCGGTTGAATATGTACGAATATGAGCAAGGCTGACAGAAGTAGTACAACATGTGTGGTAATTAGGCAGCATAGGACAGATCGAATAGGCTTTGTATCCTACCACTACGCATAAGCCCTCTTATCTGGATGTTTCTCCCTACAAGCCTCTACCCATCTCAACTTAATATTTGCCAAATTATATGCTGTGCTTAGTTCAGCAAAAACTACTCTCTAATATTATTGCTGATGTCCTTCCTATTTTGCAATGTGGAAAAATTTGCCAAAATGCTCCAAAGCAGAAAACTAGTACAACATCACCTCTTATAGAGGTGTTCACACTCGCTGCTTATCAATTAATTAAGAGGATTTGATTAGCGGCACCTAGATGCAACCTACCAGTTGTAGCAGTATGCAGTAAATGCAAAGCCAGCAGTGCCGGCTCTATAGACCCGGAGGTCACATGGGTCTGCAAAGATAAAGCAGACCTAGTACAGCTCTGCCCCAGACATCTCCTCCCCCCAGGGCATTGTTGTTGTAGTAAATGAGGCTCTTATAGATGCCCTAGTTAGTTTTTCTTGTAAGAGAAAAAAAATGTGGATTGTCCCCCAGGGGTCTTTTATGAGTAAAGTAAAGTGAAAACAAACACAAATAATAAATATTTAGAAACATCCCCCTCTACACTATAGAAACATTGCAATAGTCACCACTTTTGCCTGACCCATACAAAATAGGGAATTAATTTCTTTGTCCCTCATTGAGTATATGTCACACACGAGTTATCAGTATTTTGTATTAGTATTTATAAGCCAATACCAGGAATGGGTTTCAATTGTTGGTTTTCTTCAAGGGAGCCTTTCGGTGGTTTAGATATGCAGCAGTTCTATGAAAATAACTAAATCCCATATCTACCCATGTTCTGCCACCCCCATCATTTGTGAGTTTACATAATCAATTAGTAATACAACAGCATTAGGCTACATGCACAAGATGTATGCCTGCCGTACCGTAGTACGGCGGGCATACATCGGTGCTGCGGAGAGGAGCAGGGGATGAGCGCAGCCATAGAAGTGTATGGGGGACGTGTATCGGCCGTACATAAGTCGGCCGTATATACGTCCCCCATACATGTGTGTGAATGCAGCCTTTCATTGTAAACAATAACATTCAAAATGCCTAAGGGTCCGTTCAGTAAAATGACGTAGAAAGGGAAAAAAGGGGAAGGAAAAGAGAATAAAAATTCAGCAAGTAGCACAAACTACAGCATCATATCCTCCAAAAAACAACTGTTATTTTCTGAATTAATATTATTTACATGTTGAGTAGACAGCTTTATTTTGAGTTTGTGCTTGAAAAAGGGCTATACTGTTTTCTTACTCTGGAATAATGGTTGTTTAATTTTAATATATGATTTTTACTTCACAGATTTGTGATTTTTACTGAAAATTTTTACTAAGGATACGTTGGCATGGTGAAGTTAAATTGCATTTATAGTTATCGATTTAATACAACAAAACTGTGAAAAAATTTTGATTTTAGGGAAGTAACTGGCATATTTTATTTAACTACTTAAGGACGGAGCCATTTTGTAGCTTAAGGCTCAGCCCGATTTTTTGGATTCTGACTTGCGTCGCTTTATATGGTTATAACTTTTGAACACTGTTACTTATCAAAACGATTCTGAGATTTTTTTTTTTAAAAGTCTATTTAACAAACCATTAGAAAAAATGTGGCATTAAAAACACACTCAAACATGCCCCAAGTGTGCATGTTACAGAGGGCATCCGCTGGCACACAAACCCCTACCAACTTAGAACACCATATGTGGTAGCGTATCTGTTGGTGTGATGTATGAATCGTGATGTTGTCAGTCAAAAGGACACCCGGGGGGGATTAGGAAGATGAAATCCCTCCGGCCAGAAAGTTGTTGTGGGGTCCTTCAGTAACTTCACTCGTTGGTTAGGGGGCAAATACGATCAGTGAGTCACGTCAAGGAATGATGTGGGAGGCCCACTCTCGGGTCTAGAGTGTTGGAATCCCTATTGTACCCTATCAAGGTCTCTATTGTACCCTATTGAGCCTCAACTCAGGGCCGCAGCCCTAAACGACTGCCACCCCAACTGGAACCTGTCCCTGCTATAGGCCTGCTGACCCAATACTGAGCAGGGCAGAGGTACTAGGGAACAGTCGATCCACTCACAGTATTGTCATCTGTGTGTTGACAAACAGTTATTGTAGAAATTAGGTGGTCAGTTCCCCACATAGAAGAGATAGGTGCCAAAAAGTACATGAAAAGGTGAAATAAATATTGATGTGCAATCAGAATATAAAAGCACGTTTGGTCATGGTCTAAGTCAAGGTCACTCATAGTCCCTACATGACATGTTTCGTCCACATGATGTGGGTTTATCAGGGGAAAATGAGACAGAGAAGTTCCTGCATAGGAGATTAGGTTAATGAATTTCGGTATATGCAGAAATGTACACCTGGAGACAGTCTACTTCAATATTGAAAGGATTCAATATGAATAATGTAAGAGACTTGATCCCAGGTGAGGCGCGCAGACTTCTTTGTAGGTACAGGCGATAGTGCGTGCTCTTTAGTACCGGGATGTTGTGATCTCGTTGGAGCTGGAGCTGGAGCAGCTCGATGTCTGAAAGTCAGTGGAGCAATTCACACCTGCTGAGTAGGCTGTCTCCAGGTGTACATTTCTGCATATACCGAAATTCATTAACCTAATCTCCTATGCAGGAACTTCTCGGTCTCAATTTCCCCGGATGAACCCACATCATGGGGGCGAAACATGTCATGTAGGGACTATGAGTGACCTTGACCAAACGTGCTTTTATATCCTGATTGCACATCAATATTCATTTCACCTTTTCATGTACTTTTTGGCACCTATCTCTTCTATGTGGGGAACTGACTACCGATCGTGGGGGAAAGACCCCCGGAAGGCATGTTAGATGCCGCGGTCGTGCTGACCACTGCATTTAACAGGTTAAGCACCCGCGATCAGAGCCCTACTGGGCTGCTGGCTATATGTTATAGCTGGCACACCGTGTTTCCCGATGCCGATTCGGCTCAGATCTTGAGCTGAACCGGCATCAGCACAGCGTCCGATATATTGGACGCTGAGCGTTAACAGGTTAATAACACCATTCCATAATATAACATAAAATTTTAGTTAACACTGGAAATCAGATGCCCAGATGTTTTCATTTCTGATACAAAATTTTGGATCAACACAAAAAGTCCTATTTGTATGTGCATGGGTATTAATTTTGGCGTGGTTTAAATTTCTCCCTACTGTTCCAGAGCCATTCATTTTGGATCTCTCCTGTCAGATGGTTGTCTACATTAACCCTAACACCACATCTTTTTAACCTTTTTGCATTTTAGGTACTAAAACTATTCTAGAACTATACTGTGGTTGTGGGGTTGTGGGGGTGGTTCTGGCCTGGAGCAAATGTTCTGTCCATTTCAATTCTAACATGTCAATTAATGTTGTTATAACTTTGGAACCCTTTAATATACAGTGGGTATGGAACGTATTTAGACCCCTTTAAATGTTTCATTGCAGCCAATTGGTATGTGTTAAAAAAAGTTCTTTTTTTGCTTATTTATGTACACTCTGCACCCCATCTTGATGGAAAAAAACTGAAATGTATATGCTGATTTATTAAACAAGAAAAACTGAAATATCACATGGTCACAAGTATTCAAACCCTTTGCTTTGACACTAATATTTAATATACATGCTGTCCATTCTGATTCTCATTGAGATGTTTCTACTCCTTCTTTGGAGTCCAGCCGTGTTTAATTAAACTGATTGGACTTGATTAGGAAAGGCACACGTTTCCATAAAAGACCTCACAGTGGATTTCAGAATTCATGAGAATCATGAGGTCTACGTAACTGCCCAAGGAGCTCAGAGACAAAATTGTGGCAAGGCACAGATCTGGCCAAGGTTACCGTATTTTCTGGGCCATTAGGCGCACCGGAATATAAGGCGCATTAGTCCGATGCGCCTTATATATGTAATAATTCCATATATAAGGCGCATCGGACTATAAGGCGCAGGGTCGGGGGCGTGGCGGAGGTCCGTGGGTGGAGCGGAGACCCGACGGGACGCGACGCGGAGAAGAGACGCGGCGACGTGGGGAAGGTGAGTGGGGAAGGTGAGGGGAAGGTGGAGGAGGGCAGCGGACCATACTTACATAGGTCCCCGCTACCGGAGACAGCAGATCTCCAGCGGGAACTGCAGACCACGTCAATGGGACGTGAGGATAGCCCTTTTAAGCCGCATAAGTAAATTTGAATAAATATCAAATTAAAGTTATCAAAAAAGTGCAGGGACGTGAGGATTAGCCCTTAAAAGGGCTATCCTCACGTCCCATTGATCCACCTACCACCCAATCTACCTTTATAGCTAGATTTGTGGTGGTAGGTGCCCTTTAAATGGAAGAAGTTTAGGACGACCACAACTCTTCCTCGACCTGTATGTCCAGCCAAACTAAGCAATTCTGGGAGAAAAGCCTTGATGAGTGAGGCAAAGAAGTTAAATCCTTTAACTCCCTTTGCAGTTGGGTCCTCTGAAACTTTGACTAGTATTGTATTCGGGGATCTCTATATTTTCCCAAGTTTTCTATGTTACCTATAGTAGGCTCCAGAGATTGTATATTTCATCCAGAAAAAGCTTGATTACCTATAAGAAGGCAAGGAAGGTTGAGTATCCTTAGCAAGTAGTATCTTGCTAATGGTTTTGATAATCCCTCTATGGGTATGGATTTTATTGGAATAATTGTTGCTGGTAAGGCCTATCATTACCTTGCTATCCAGTATTCCAGTATGCATTTTCTTGGTAGGCCTCAGGCAAATAAGATGTTGCAACTGAAATTATTTTAATGCTACCTGTACATGTAGCAGAATGACTTACGAATTTACTCTGGTGGAAATCAGCCAGTTTCTGATGCACTTTTCTACAATGCTTTGCACTGGCAGGGGTAGATCTAGAGCAATAACATTATAAATCAGTGATGTCTGCTGCAAATCCTTTTCATAACCATTTAATTTTTTCTTAGTTGCTTAGTGTATGGTGACTGCATTTCAGGTATAGCATAGCACCTCCCAGGAATGTTTATTTGTTACATGTTCAACAAAAGAAATCCATGTCTTAAGAAGAATGACAGGGTGCATGTTACAATTCTCTGCTCATCACCATAGGTGGTGTTTTGAAGGAGACACCCATTCAGCTACAATTTCACAGGGCTTTTGTTTGCTTGCAACTATGAGAAGAGCACAAACAGACTTGGCGCAGTTCTAAAAATTGAACTGGTAATTTATCGGGCTAAATTTTTTTCCTGATATTTACTTTATGGTCAGTACATACAATGCAAATCTGTAGATTACTAAAAATAAGCCAAACAATGCTTTTTAATGCTTTAGACTGATATTTTAAATGAAATATGTTCCACTTTAAAATCCACAATGAAACAATCCATGAAACTAAAGAAACAATTCTTTACTGAACATCTAGACGAACTGCCTTATCCTTCTCCAGCCAGAGATATAGCGTGGCAATAGTTGGAAATCAGGTAAATTGTCCCTCAATACCTGGTCTTCACTGTAAGAAAATGTAAATTGTTTTTTTGTATGTAGACTCACTTATATTGTGTTCAGGGGAGTTGGTTGTTTTTATACAGGGTTCTACTGTCTTTCTTTTATTACTTATTCTTCATATGCCCGTTTGTGTTTCAGATGTAGGTGTTTATCTGAACATGAGCTAAGCACGTATTCTTTACCCAGGAATAAGAGCAGACCTTTTTAATTTTTATCAAAGTCTTCTATTTAAGATAACTATGATTAATCCTCTGGTACTCCAATGAAACCAATTAATACTAACAAGCCGAGGTGAGTGATCTGAGGTAAATATACTTTTTATTTTACAGATTAAACTTAAAGTTGTATTTACAAAAAAACAGATCTTGAATTATGCAAGAAAATGTAATTATTGTTTTTTTTACAGTTTTTTTTATGAGGCTTCTACCATGCAGAAGGTGTTGGAGAGATGTATACATGGCCCTTCTAAGGGTAGATGGACAGGACAGTGAAAATTTTAAAATGTAATTGTTCACAGCTGTTATTTTAATAGACCATGTGACCAATCTGTTAAAGAGAAGAGCATGTCTGAACTGTTTGGATGGCAAACTAATGCTAATTAGGAAATGTCAGAGATTTGGCATGTTTAAGTAAATGTAACCTAAACAATGGGTTATTTCAGAATATCCTTTTTTTCTGTAACCCCTCTTTCTTCTACTCATTGGCTTGATGGGTGAAGCACAAAAATTAGGACTCATAGGCACCACATCTAAGGTCAGAGAAGTTTTATTGACTGAGCAGATTACACGTTTCGAGGGAGGACTTCATCAGATCATACATATTGGGGGGGCTATTAAAGGGCATAGGGGTATATTTGAAAAGCTGATGGGAAGTAAAAGAAATGAGGGTAGAAGGGGGGTAATGGTGCAAGATTCATATGAATAGAGTTAAATATTAAATAAATTAATATATCAATACAGTAGTTACAGTGATTAACTATTAAATATTAAAATATCGATACATCAATACAGTAGTTACAGTGATTCATAGGGTTATGTAGTAATTAATGAAATATATACATATATACACACATATGTGTATACACATACATACACATATATTCATACAGAACATAAACAGTATTCAAATGGAGATGAATAAATGTATATAAAAATATAAATATAGACAATATTCTAGTCATGAAAAATATAGAAAAAGCAGAGAGTGTAATTCAGCATTGTCAGAAATATATAGTATCAAGGGTCTGTCAAAGTTGCCTTAGAAAAGGGGAATACATCATTTGGGATACATTTTAGCAGAAATGTATTTACATTGTATGTACCTTTTATTTATTTTCATATGTCATGAAAACAGAGTGGATGTGGAGATTATGGGAATAGGAAGGAGACAGAGGAAGTATATTATTAGGGGATAAGACTGAGGGAATTTCTATTAAATAAGTGTAAGGGTCAAAAGTTACTTATCAGAAGCAGAAGCAAGTGGGAGTAGGAAATTGGCGTAGCGGAGGAGGAATTTGGTGGGTTTATATACCGCTACTGGAGGGGAATTATATGTGAGAGAGAAGGTGGAGACATCTGCTGGTAAAATCGTGTAACAGCAAATAGAAGCAGGATAAAGAGGGCTAAGCTAGAAGGGAGAGTGAAAATCTGTATAGGAGCCTGGACAACTGTGTATAAAGAGGAAAAATTATGTACATTAAGAACATAAATTTTAAGGAGCTAGATTGTATAATAGAATTAAAATAAAAAAAAATAACAGCTAAAAAATATATTTATACATAACATATAAAACATGCTTCTGTATATATTAGGGCTAAAATGCAGAGTCAGAAAATATACTATATATACTTGAGTATAAGCCGACGCAAATATAAGCCAAAGCCCCTAATTTTACCACAAAAACTAGGAAAATCTATTGACTTGAGTATAAGCTTAGTCAGTCCCCTTCCCCTCTAGTATATAGCCATCCAGCCCCTGCCCTCAGTATACAGTCAGCAAGCCCAAGCCCCCAGTATATAGCCCCCTGCCCCATTATATAGCCAGCCCCAGCCCTAGTATATAGCCAGTCCCTAGTATATAGCCCTCTCAAGCATATAGCTAGCCTGCCCCAGTATATATCCAGCCAGCAAGTCTCTAGTATAAAGCCAGCCCCGGACCCAGTAAATAGCCAGCCACGGAACCGTTAAATAGCCAGTCAGCCCAAGCACTAATATATAGCCAGCCCCCAGTATAAAGCCAGCCTTCCCCAGTATAATGACAGCCCCGGCCCCAGTAAATAGCCAGCCTCTGCCCTAGTATATTGCCAGTCCTTTCCTCAATATATAGCCAGCCCTTTCCCCCCCCCCTATATAGCCAGACAGCCCATGCCCCAACTTATATCCAGCCCCCAGTATATTGCCAGCACATGCCCCCAGTGTGTAGCCAGCCCCCAGTATGTAGCCAACCCTCAACTTCACCAAGTATATAGCCAGCAAGTCCCCAGCATATAGCCATCCCCCAGCATATAACTAGCCCGCCCCAGTATAGGTCCAACCAGCAAGCCCCCGGTATACAGCCAGCTCCTGCCCCAGTATATAAAAAAGTAATTCAATGCTCACCTTTCCGACACCCAACACAGGTCTTTTGATTCCAGTCCCTCGGCAGCAGCAGGTCCATAGATAGCCAGCCCCTGCCCCCCAGTATATAGCTATTCAGTCACTTGTCCCAATATACAGCTTTTTTGTCCCCTGCCTCCAGTATATAGCTGGCCAACCACCTGAACCAATATATGGCCATTCAGCCCCCTTTCTCCCAGTATATAGCTAGCCAGCCCCCTGTCTTCCATATATAGCTAGTCAGCCCCAAGCTCCAGTATACAGCTGTCAAGAGATTACAAAAGAAAAGTCCATGCGGCAAGTGTAATTTTGAAGGAAATCCTTACACCTGTGAGCATTTGGTGATCTTCCCCATCCTCTTGAAAGTGCAAAAGGATACACCCTCTGGTTGCAGGTTTTTGCAGACAATGAAAAGATTCAAACGATCCAGAACTTTTTATATGGAAAATTCTTGCTTCTTTATTAAATCATCATCTAAAATCGATCAGCACATAGTGGTATCCACAAACAGCTACGCATTTCGAGTAAATGATGAATAGTTTTTTTTACTGGAAACGCGTAGCTGTTTGTGGATACCAATATGTTCTGATCGATTTTATTTGATGATTTAATAAAGAAGCAAGAATTTTTCATATAAAAAGTGCTGGATCGTTTGAATCTTTTTCATTATATAGCTATCAATCCACCTCCCCCCAATATATAGGAAATCAGCCCTCTGCCCAAAGTATATAGCTATTCAGCCCCCTACCCCCAGTATACAGATAGCCAGCGCCATGCCCCCAGTATATAGCTTGTCAACCCCCCAGCATAAAGCCAGCCAGCCTCCAGTATATAGGTAACCCATGCCCCAGTATATAGCCAGCCCCTTCCTCAGTATATAGCCAGCCGATACCCCAATATATGTACTTTATCCCAATATATAGCCAGCCAGTCCATGCCCCAATATATATCCAGCCCCTAGAATGTAGCCAGCTCTTGCCCCATTAAGAAGCCAGCCAGCCTGCAGTAAGAAACCAGTCAGCCTGCAGTAAGAAACCAGCCAGCCCCCAGTATATAGCCAGCCAGCCCATGCCCACAGTATGTAGCCAGCTATCAGTGTATAGCCAGACATCTCATGCCCCCAGTATATAGCAAGCCACCATTATATAGACGACCAGTTCATGTCCTTGTATATAAAAAAGTAACTCAATATTTACACCCCTTGCAGGTCCTCCTGATTCCAATTCCAAGGTCCATAGATAGTCAGTCCTCTTTCCCCCTGGATATAGCTATTTAGCCCTCTGCCCCCAGAATACATCAATTCAGCCTTCTGTCCCCAGTATTCATCCCCTGGCCCCCAGTATATAGTTAACCAGCCCTTTACCCTCCCCCCCCAGTAAATATAGAGCCAGCTCCCTGCTTCCCAGTATATAGCGAGCCAGCCCCCTGCCCCCCAGTATATAACGAGCCAGCTCTCTGCCCCCATATATAGCCAGCCCTTGCACCAATATATAGGCAGCCCCTGCACCAGTATATGGATCAAATAAATGGTGATAGGATCAGGTGTATTTCCAGCTTTATTCCTGGTTCTTGTGAAAAATCAAAAGGTTGCTTAAAAACCTGTCAACACTTTTCTGGCATCTATGTGCCCTTAATCATGACTACAGTGCTGTTGAAGAGGCTGAATCCAGAAACACAATCTTTCATGTAATGAATGTGTGAAACTCAGTCTTGCACTATTGTTGTTAAAGTATTGCATGGAGAGTGGTACAGCAGACTCATCCTCGCTCTAGATCTAGATCTCTAGAGCTCTAGATCATCAATTAATCTACCGTATCACTCCACGTTGTCCAAGAAGGGATTCCTAACAGAGAAAATGTACTCATCCTCCCATCAAGATATTTTAAGATTGTTCATAAAAAAATTGTGAATGAGTTGTGTTTTACATATCAATAATGCACTGACATCGTAATAAATTCTTTCATGTCATTGTTAAAGTCGCTGTATTGATCTAGATGAAACCTGAGTGCCGTTAGGGCTATGTTATGGGGGATTGATGTGTACAGTACAACCACTTCGCAACTTAACCAATGGTTACCCGCTGACCAAACCCTTTCTTTCATGGCTCTCAGGAGTCCTTCAAATGTCCTGGTACTCTTTGTACTAAACTTTGTAGATGATAGTCCAGCCATGCACACAAATTCTCATTTAGGGACCCTATTCCGCTGATGATCGGTCGATGGAAGGAGGAAACGTGCCTTTGTGGGTCTTGGGGACAGCATAAAAAATGTGGATCACTGGGTTTGCAATCTCCATTCTCTCCACAAGATCCACAGTTGCAGCTCCCAAAGCAACTCCTTCTTTTAGTAGTGTTGAAATTTTCAGCTTCAATGCATTGGTTGGATCCCCATCTACTCTTCTGTAGGTGTTGTGGTCTGATAACAAATAATTTATTTGTTGATGGTATAAGATTTTCCTTATGACTACTACCGACCCACCTGATATTGTCTAACATTTTTATTACTGTGTCATCCCATTGTTTTATTTCATTTAATGCTTGTCTACAGTGATGGGACAAATTATGTTCGGAACTATAACTTTGTGATTTGATCCCCCTTAAATCTCAATCTTGGAACTGAGTCATTGGGGGATATTTATCATATTCCAATGCTCGTATCTGTGGTAGTGCATTCTAAACCCCTCTTGCTTTTTAATGATTGTTAAACATTTAGGGATACCTGTTCAGAGAAACTTAACCCTGAAAAAACATTCTTCTGTTTCATCAGACAAAAAGTGCCTTTTCTTTTTTTTTCTTTTTTTTTTTTTCTCTTCCTTCCCTTTTCCTTTTTTTGAAAAAATTTTTTTTATTGCATTTTACAGAGTGTACAAATAACATAGTTGAAAGTAATACATTATTCATATTTTTTAACAATCACATTAAATCCAATTGTCGTATTGTTTTCATCCCTAATCCCCTCCCCCCCGTTATACATTATTATTTATCAAGAAAAAAAAGAAAATCACAGCACCTTCCCCCTAAGACCCTACTGGAGCTGGAGAGAAAAAAAAAAAAAAAAAAAGGAGACATCCAGAAAATTTATTGGCTTTTTTCAGACTCCCATTGAACCCACAGTAAAAAGTGCCTTTTTACTGTCAAATCCTTCACAAATATGTTTAATTCACGCATAGTTTTATATATGACAAAATCACGAGTGGGCTCCCGGTTCTGATTCCAGGGATGCCCTCCGACCTTGGCTCATCAGGAAGGTGAGTATCAGTTTTTTTTTACTCAAATATAAGCTAGTACAGATTTTTCAGCACATTTTTTGTGCTGAAGAACTTGGCTTATATTTGAGTATATATAGTCAATTTTTATTTTCTTGTATGTTAACTTATATGCTTTATTTTGAAGCTCTTTGGTTGCTTTACTTTAGTCCCAGACAGCAATGATTAACTGTAAATTGTCTGTAAAAAAGCTTTATTGATAATCCTTGGTCCAAATGCAGAAAAAAATTTTGACACTACAATTGTCACTGGGGCAAAAAATTTTTTTGTCTGAATCTACAATTATAAAATATACAGTTTTGACTTACATACAAATTCAACTTAAGAACAAATCTTTGGAATCTATTTTGTATGTAACCTGGGGACTGCCTGTACTAAATTGTATGCCTAGTTGTGATTTTAAAGGGGTATTCCCACACACTAAAGTTAGGCCCTATCCCGTGGATAGCACCTAACTTTAGTGTGTGGGAAAACCCCTTTAACTGTATTCTGTTTGATTTATCTATGTTTTATTTATGTTTATTAGATTTGTATATATACAGGGGCGTAACTACAGAGGTAGCAGCCATAGCAGCCACTATGGGGCCAGCAGTGTCAGGGGGCCCCGTCATCCGACCCGACACAATAAAGAATGGAGGATGCAAACCATTATATCTATATTGTACTGCACATGTCCAGCATAATATGTATATAACATATACTGTGATGTATATATGCAGTATCTGTGATGTGTATATGGTGTCTTTATACGCTGTATGTGAGTATGTTGCATATGGCACTGTATGCATGTGTATATGCACATGAGTGTATTTATATATGTGAGTATACTAATATGTATATTTTTTAAGTGGGAAGGGGGCCCCATGCAGTAGCCTGCTAGGGGGCCTGCCCTGTCTCTCCTAGTTACCCCATTGTATATATATACATATAATATATATATATTACCGAGTGCCCACTGTATAGTATGCAACAAAATTCTGACCTATGGCATTGAGGTTAAGGAAGAGCAATGTAATATCTGATCTTAGTAAAGGTAAGAGGTGTGACTGTAATATTTATATTTATATTATATTATATTTATATGTTTAGCAGCCTGCAGGTTTACACCTCTGCTATAACAACTTTGTAAAACCTCGAAATGTGCAGCTATTATAGTGTAAAATTGCAATCACTGACTATTATTCTTGTGTTTTGCGTTCTTTGGTAAAAATGTTAATACAAATTTATATTAAAAAAATGTTCTAATGCAGGTCTTGTTGGACTTAATGGCACAATGAGAACGAGTTGCAGAGGGTTGGGTGCAGTAAGTTGAGCTAAATGTAAGTACTTGTAAGAAGAGAAAAGGAACGTAATGTTTATGAGTGATGAGTCAGACAAGATAGAAGTGAAGGAAACTAATTTGTAAGGAGTAGTAAGAGACAAACATCCTTATAGAAATAAGTTAGAGAGAGTTTCCTCTAGTGAGGAGTTAAAGCCAAACCTGCTGACATGATTCGTAAAACCACAGAGAGATACAAATCTGTATGCCAGTGAGGCCATTTACCTATTTTCTGATTCTTTACCAATTTATTGTAAGAAATATTTATTATTACTGTATTATTATTGGTTCTTGACTTACCGTATATACTCGAGTATAAGCCGAGTTTTTCAGCACAAAAAATGTGCTGAAAACTCAAACACAGCTTATACTCGAGTCAAAAAAATAAATACTTAAAACTCACCTTTCCGGCGGGCACTGATCCCCCGTCCCGTCGGGCAAGCGCTCCCCCGTCCCAGGCACCGCTCCCTCGTCCCGTTGGGCACCACTCCCCCATCCCCCGTTGTAGAGATATTTGATTAAAAAAACAAATAAATCTAAACTCACGTTTCCGGCGGGCACCGATCCCCCGTCCCGTCGGGCAAGCGCTCCACCGTCCCGGGCACAGCTCCCTCGTCCTGATCACCGGTCCCTCGTCCCGGGCACTGCTCCCCCATCCCCCATGGTAGAGATAGTTGATTAAAAAAATAAATAAATCTAAACTCACCTTTCCGGAGGCCCCCTCAGGTCTTCTGCGCGATCCGCCCGGCAGCAGCGGCGGCGGCAGCTCAGTGTGACGTCACATGGTACTGTGTGTGCCGGCAGCCGGCACACACGCTTGATGTCTGTTGACATCAGAGCTGTGCGTCGCACAGAGCTGCCGCCGCTGCTGCTGCCGGGCGGATCGCGCAGAAGACCTGAGGGGGCAGCCGGAAAGGTGAGTTTAGATTTATTTATTTTTTTAATCAACTATCTCTACAATGGGGGATGGGGGAGCGGCTATTTACTGGGGCAGGGGCTGCTGGCTATCTACTGGGTCAGGGGCCGCTGGCAGGCTGTATACTGGGGAAGGGGGCTGGCAGGCTGTATACTGGGGAATGGGGCTGGCAGGCTGTATACTGGAGCTGGCAGGCTGTATACTGGAGGCAGGGGGCTGGCAGGCTGTATACTGGGGGCAGGGGTCTGGCAAGCTGTATACTTTGGGCAGGGGGCTGGCAGGCTGTATACTTGGGGCAGGGGGCTGGCAGGCTGTATACTGGGGCAGGGGACTGGCAGGCTGTATACTGGGGCTGGCAGGGTGTATACTGGGGCAAGGGGCTGGCAGGCTATATACTGGGGCAGGGGGCTGGCAGGCTGTATACTGGGGCACGGGGCTGGCAGGCTGTATACTGGGGCAAGGGGCTGGCAGGCTGTATACTGGGGCAAGGGGTTGGCAGGCTATATACTGGGGCAAGGGGCTGGCAGGCTAAATACTGGGGAGGCTGTGACCAATGCATTTTCCACCTTCGGCTTATACTCGAGTCAATGGGTTTTCCCAGTTTTTTTGTGGTAAAATTAGGGGCCTCGGCTTATACTCGGGTCGGCTTATACTCGAGTATATACAGTAAGTTGTTGGAACCATATACTGTAAACAAGCCAGCTAAATAGAAACAAATAATTATGATATCTTGTGACTTATTTTTTTTGTAAAATGAGGCTTACATAAATTTTGTCAAGTGTTGATATTTATGGTGACCACCTACCTGAATACACATACCCTTTTTCACTATACCAGATCTGAAATATTGAGTTTCACACAACATTGAAATGGCCACATCAGACAGCCTAGACATCTCATATGTAACCCCAGTCTTAATGTTGGATACTTTTGAATGTTGATATACACACCTCAGTTATACTTAATATTAGAGTACCATTTCTGGGGAGAGATGCAGTACGCTGCATCCGCTGCCCATAGCCGTCAATTGCCTCTGCTTAGCGCATACGTTGCTCTGGTGGAGGCTGCAGGATGGAAGGATGTAGCTTGCCTGTGTTTTTTGGTAGACAGGATGTATAGTGACCAGACGGAGGCAGAAACTTTGCCTCTGTCTGCCACCATTTATCAATGTATACAGCTTTATTCATTTTAAAGTAATTAACAATTTTCTTGACCTTAGCAAAATTTTTAGTATACCTATAACTTTAGTACTTGCACACTACAGCAAATATAGTGCAGCATGCTATTTATGCTCATCTCTTTCTGTTTCTGAATTTTTTCAACTTTTTATAAATTGTCATTATCATTGTCATGATCAAGATATATGCTAATCTTATGCAGCCTTCATGCTTCAGTAACAAGTAATAAAAGGCAAAATTCTGGCACTGTGACTGAAACTTCATTATTTTATTCATTCATATTAAAACAATCTGAGTGCCTTCATCTTACAGTAGATGACGCATTTCGGGCATCATGCTATAATTAAGGGTGTCGGATTTGTGTCTTACCCTAAACGCGCAAGAAACTGTATAGCCAAGGCATGCTGATGGCTTTAATATAAATTAATAAAATAATGAAGTCTTAGTCACTGTGCCAGGATTTGCCTTTTGTTCTTGAAGTCTTTTGCTGTAGTACAAACATCTACCCTCCCGTAGCATAGTATATCTCTTAATAGAATAAAACTGTTTTATATTTTTGTAGTCAGAAGGAGAGGTGTAAACATTTCCTTCTTTTTTTTCACCTTTGCTTAGTTTCAGATCCTTTGTGTTTTATTGTCATTTATATCTTTGAAATCATTTGTTTTTTTCCCCTGTCTTTTATTTGGAATCTGCATATGTAAGGGGCTTTGTGGTTCTTTTCTTTATTTTTAACCACAGTGCCCTCTTCATAGACAGGTTTGAAAAGCAGTTGTTTATTTGCATACTTGCCTGGTGAAGTGGCACTTTTGCTACAAAAGTTTGCAAATATGATATATTTCTAGAAAGACAAAAAATGTATAAAGACATAAAAAAGTAAAACAACTTTTATAAAGTTTGTTAACCCTTTAATTGTTTTACAGGGGTTAAAACAAAATCGGGTGCAATTTAGAAATTTTTATTATTTTGGCTAAATTAATGTATTTGTCAAAATATTTACACATTCTCAGTGGATAAAATAACAAAACACTCCACAAAGTTTGATATCCATCTCTCCCGAGTATAACAATACCCCATATGTGGTGGTAACTTGCTGTATGGGCACATGCCATAACATAGAAGCATTTCAGAGAGATTTGCATTGTCACTTTTTAAGGGCGATACAGTATTTATTTTTTTTACATTTTGGACACATAAGGACTTCTTTTCTGCAAGATACATGCACTTTAAAATACATAATTGTAGTGGGTCTTTAGCTTATTGATGAGATTTTATTAACTATTGAATTTATGGAGGAAAAGAAAATCATCAATTCTGGTTTCTTTTGTTTTGCATTTTCTTAAGGGTCATTTACCATACCATAAAAATAATATGTTATCTTTAATGTATAGACCACTATGATTACGGTAATACCTTATATATATATATTGTATATATTTACATTACTTTCATATTTTTTGATTGACAGAGCTGGTTTAGAGCTTTTTTTTTACGTTTAGAGTTGTTTTTTCAGTGGTACCATTTTAGCACATTTTAGCACATTTATCATTCTTTTGATAATTTTTTGTAACATTTTTGTGAAGGGATTTTATAAAAAATGTACATTTAAATGTAAATGTTTTGCAAGGTTTTCGTATAATGTTTACCAAGCAGGTCCAATAATGTTTCCGATTTACTGTACAGATTGTTACAGATGCAGCGATACCAAATATGTGGGTTTTTTGTGTGATTTTGTACTTGTGTATAGGGAATGTTGGTGTTTAGGGGACTTTACCATAATCATTGAAAAGACTTTATTTTTCTCTGATCGCTTGTTCAAGTTCTTATTTTTCTAACAAAGTGCAATACAGATGTGATGTTATGTATTTCCATTGGAGCAGCGGACCCCCTGTTATCCGCAAATCACTTAAGATGCCTCTTACACCCTGCGGTCATGCATGACCGTGGCATGTGAGGGGATAACACCCATGATCGGAGGAATTAGTGGCGGCTGTAACATACAGCTGACACCTGCAGCTTTTGGCACCCACTCCGTTCTGGAGCTGTTGCCAGAAGCTGGATGTAGCAGTACGTCATGATGCGGGAAGTCGATACTAAGTTTTAATGTCAGTAAGGGGTTAAGCATGCTATGTAACCACTGAATTCAGTTAGATCCCAGACTAGCCCCTGAAATGTGACTGATGCTTGGCCCTACAATTAAGTGGACAAAGTGGCTCCTTTACTTCTTATCAAATGTAGAGGCTGAGTGTTGAAATACACAGCATTAAAACTTACTGTCACTTTTTTCTATGTTTCCACATAATTTTTTTTAAAGATGTGTTTCCCTTCATAATGTTCATAATACTAGCTTCTAGATTTATTGATACATGAGTAACTAGCCAAGTCTATTTATCTTGAGTCTAGTAACTCAAGATATTAAAAAGTCCTCAGTGAATGTTTTGCATCACATTATATAACTTTGTTTGATCCATAAGGTATATTAGTAACCCATTTTACAAATTACTACATAAAATAGGAGGATACAATCTTATGTCTTCATTGTTCACAAAAGAGTGTAGATGTTTGGTTGACCTGGGAAACTATGATGGTTGAGTTTGAGAACTATGAAGTATTATGTTATAAAAATAAGAAGTTGAGTTGTAAAATGACAATTTGGGTTTTTTGAGATGTTGTTTTGTGTGTTACTAGGCAGAAAGTGGGGGAAAATAATTATTGGTATTTGTACAATGTATTTATTTATTGAATAGAGAAGAATTTTATAAAGAACAATTAAAAATTACATAATATGTTAAAAGCACTGCCTTTATCTTTAGTTAAATAACGTGGGGGTCGGACCCTGACCACAGAGTGAGACAGCAGTGCTGGTGTGAGCTCCGCAGTAGAGTAGAGGAGGTCTTCAATTTCACAATTTTGTCATTTTCCCCCGGTATGGGTTAATCAAATAGACACCCTAAGGATGAGGAAAAACCAAGGGGATCAGGACAAATTCCCCTCCAGCCAAAATATGCAAGATGTGCGTCTCAGGAGCTAGACACAGTAAAAAAACTCTAGTGTTAACAGGTACGTGGGGACAGTTTGGTGGGAAGTGGCGGTGATACTAGGGTACCATTATCTAGATCATTTTAAAAAAACACTATTTCAGACAATGACGCCGGTACTAAAACATCTGGCCAAAATTAAAGCAGATGTATACGGCAACTAGGCTGCAGAGTAGACAGCTCTGCAATAGAAATAGGCTATAAGGCTCAGCTGTGGGTGTGGGTGAGCTGGAGGACCAGGAAAATCGCAGACAAAGAAAGAATAAAAGGGCTGCATGAAAATATGCCGGCTGCCGCCATGGAAATCTTCACTGGCCTGCTGGGCACTGAAGGAGCTGGTCAGATAGAAATTTAGCTCATACACAGGGCTGTTTCCAAACAAAAAATTATCCATCATGATATGTTATCTGTGGCCTATTTAGTTATGCTGACACTGCTGCTATCTTAAAGTTTGCAAGAGAAAGGGGTAAAGTGGTATATAAAGATGAAAAGCTGGGACTCCACCAAGAAATGTCTGTTGAGAATATCAATATGAAATACTCCTTTGTTTATAACCCCTTTCTTTCAGTTCGTTCATAAGTTTGACACCAGTAACACTGAGGATCACATTATGAATCTGAGCACCCATTATGTACATACGCTATACAATCATTAACAGATATTGCCAACTTTTAAGGTCACTTCTTTCAATATGAGAGATTTGAATACATCACAGAAGAGTAGTGTACTAATTTTATTACGGAAAACACACACAGATATCTGCTTGTAGGAAATACATTTTAAAGTGGGTAGGATTACTTCTCTTTCCAAGATTCACTATAACCAATGGTTTCAGAGCTGTAATCAACAGGAAAGTTGCCTATGAATATGTTTCCTCATATCCAGACCTAGAAGGCCGGTAATACTTCATAATTAGAAATGTGGGTAATATGGTCACATCCCCTCCAGTGCAGTCTGATACAGCAAGGCTCTGTCCTCTTGATGTATGCGGTGGTTGGCTGCACAGCATTTATTTGTGCAGAAATATTCTGCAACTTGTGAACTTTCACTATTGAAGGAACACTATGCGGCCCACTTCATGACCGACACACTCCCCCTGCACGCCACAGAAATGACGGCACACTGTCCAGTCCTTTCCAAATTGGAAATGGGACAAGGTAGAGGTGCCTCCTTTCCCTGTCCATGTTTGTTTTGGTGAAGGAAACTCTTTTTCAAACCTTATGGGAACATCTGGATACCCATTGTATCACTATAGGTCGCTCTCACCACCTAAATGCACCCTTTGCAATTGATTCGCTAATCTCCCACAGGAAGCTTTTCCCAACATGATGTCCCATACATTTGATCAGTTATCTAATGCTCAAATCAACTTCAGCAAATCTGAAGCATTAGATATTTCAGCGCCTCAGAGTTTAAATGATAAGCTTAAAGTGTCCTTTCCTTTTTCCTGGCAACATTTAAAAATAAAATACTTAGGTATGTATTTAAGAAAATATGTCTATGTTATAGTATATTGCGTTAAAGTATAAACTGATAACGCGATCTGTAGAAAATCAAAACGGTTCCCTTTTGTCTTTTGGCTTATATAATGCCTCTCTTGTTGTAACTTTCGCAGATGTTCCTGATATTCTTACCTATGAGTTTTTTTTTATACTGTGCAGTCAATCTTTTGGAGATTTTTATGGCAAGGGTCTAGAATTAACTATGCCAGATTAACTCAACCGGAAAAATTTAAGGGTTGGTTTGCCCAAGCAATTGACTTTAAGAGGTGGACCCACCTCTATATTAAAAATTCCACATTGGCAACAGGTAGATTGGAAGATGTATCTATAGTCAGAGGTGACTCCCTACTGTTTGTGGTGAGCTATAGAATGGCGCTTTTTAACCTGCTCCAATAGATAGTGTCAGGTTATTTTTTTTTAGTAACTAGGTTCTCCATCCACCCCTGTCTTCTACTATCTACTACCCTAATGCTAATGGCTTGTCTTGGGGTTTGTCTTGTCCCATAATGGGCTTCTGACAAACCTTCTCTCTAAGGCTAAAGTGTCTGTAATGAGAAACTCAAAAAAAGACACCAGCAAAGCTTCTTTCCTGCTACGTCAACCCAGATAGAACTGGCTATTACCAGATCTATATATACTGCGTAAGCTAGAGCTACTTCTGTGAGGCAACTGGGGGCAAAATATTCTTCCACAAAGTCTATTCCCTCATGGCTAGATTAAGGTAATGTGCCAGCATGGAGTGTCCCTGGCCAGTACAAGCTAGCAGGAAAATGCCTCCTGCCGGCCGGGACAGGGTACAAAATCCCTGACTGTCCAGCTAAAAATATGAGAGGCAGGCAGTAATCGTATTGGCAAACATGTATGCAACATCATGGATGGTTTCAACAAACAGATTTAGTTGCATGATTTTGAATTAGTTCATAACTGTGATTCTAGTGGTCTAATTTTTTTAGGTATTCATATGGTGAAGAAGAACTTGAGAGGAGAAGATTATGTGTTCCATATCTCTAGAGCAGAATAAAAAAACTTTTTAAAATTTCTTTCACAGGGGCCCTGACACCATCCCCGCATAGCATTGTGTATACATATTACCTATGTAGTAAGCATTCAGTTATCCATCCGCTTTTTAATACTGAGCATGCTCTGATTTTGCATTTCAGAGCTTCAATGCGACCTCTAGTGGACAAAACACAAATCATAAATAACACCATTTTATAAACAACACCCCTCAATGTATGTAAAACAACTTTTATGCAGTATGTTAATCCTTTAATTGTTTTACAGGTGTTGAAACTAAATCTACAAAGTTTGATACCCAATTTCTCCCAAACATTCCAGTATCCCATATGTGGTGGTAACCTTCTGTATGGACACATGCCATGGCATGCTGCGCCATTCAGAGCAGATTTGCAATGTCACTTATTAAAGGCTATATTTTTGGGCAATCTGGCCATATAAGGTATTTTCTGTGATATTAGATATTAGATGATATTTAGTAGGTCTTTAGCTTATTGATGAAATGTATAGCGGAATAGAAAAGTTTTAATTCTGGTTTTGGATTTCTTGCATTATTTTGGGGATGGGGGCATTCACTGTAGTATAAAAATAATATGTTATCTTTATTCTATGGATTACTACATTTATACAGTTTTTTATACATTTTTACAATTTTACTGAAGAAAAATGAATTAGAGAAAATCTCATTTGTTTTAGTATAGCCATCTTTATTATTTTTTAGCCATCTTTATATAGCCATAACTTTAGTATTTTTTTGTTGACAGAACTGATTTATGGCTTATTTTTTATCTGCTGAGTTGTTCTTTTCAGTGGTACAATTTTAGCACACACAACTTTTTTTGATTGCTTTTTGAAAAATGTTTATGAAAATTTACATTTTTGGCAAGTTTTTCTTAATTTTACGGTGTAACCGAGAGAGCCCAAAAATGTTTCCAATTGTACAGATTGTTACGGACGCGGCAATACGGATCGGCCTGGAGGCAGGCCCGGCTGGCTGAAGACATTGCATAGCCCCAGGGCTGCTATTGGAGGATCGAACTCCCCAGAAAGCAGCGTGGGGGGCTTGTCCAATCCTTATCAAAAGCCCCTTGCATGCAGCTGTCCTGCTTGACCCTGTTGTGTAAGGGGATAATACCCACAATCAAAGGAGTCTCCGATCATAGTTGTTACATAGGTGTGACACTTTCAGCTTCTGGCACTGGTTCCATGCTGTACAGGTGCCTGAAGTTGGATGTAATAGTACAGCCGTCTGCAAGTCACTGCCTCCAGTGCCATACCTCCATTGTCGGAAATGGGTTAAATTCAAATGGACTAAAACATCTTTATTGAAGATTTGACATGCATCTATAGTAGGACTCAAATTAAGTAGATCATAAAAGATTGTTTTCGAGGTTATATAATGAGGAGTTTTTAAATATGGGTAGAAATGATGAAATAGATAGGGAAGATAATAAAATGATGTGAACCCCTTTTTTATTTCTAAATGTTTTAAAGACACCCTAAAGGTTAGGAATATTATAAATAAAGTTTGCTCACTTCTACCAAAAGAGAAACAAAATTAGTTTGTAAAAGTCCGACAAGAGCTGGCTACAGATAGCTATATATATAAACATAAGAACAAACTGTTGGTTAAAATGATTCTTTGGAACTGCATGGTTAGAAATTGAATTAAACAATATGTATTATGTAATGAATGGGAGAGCTCTGCAGATACAAGTGCTTCACAATAAATTAGAATATCAGCAAAAAGCTATGTTTTTCTTAGTAATCTTTCCAATGATTGTCACCTACTGAACTAAAATAATCATTTGCAGTTGTTTTAGCTATTAAAATTTTCTGAGATAATTGGGGAGATGTATCAGAAGTGTCTGCACTAAAACTGTTGGAGTTGCTCATGGAAACCAATCTGAACTCAGCTTTAATTTTATAAACAGCTGTTGGAGAAATTAAAGCTGCGCTCTGACCTCGTGTATTTTGACATTTTGGAAATAGAGATTCTGGTGTTTCAAATCTCAATTCAACCATGAAGTGGAATGCAGTGCCGGCGCCAGCACCCTGCAAAACCGGGTAAGTGTCGAGGCTCGCAGCTGCTGGGTGGTCCTATTCATGGCCACATCTCTGTTGCCAGCAGCCTGGCAGTACCAGGTGCTTGCGCTGTAAAGCGACGCTCTGTGTGCAGCAAGATGCTGGCCTGCGTCTCTGCACTGTGCAGCTGCCGGAGAAGGAAAATGGCAAAGGGGAAGCGTATAATGAATGATGGTCACGAGGGGGCTGCATATAATGAATGGGGGTCAGAAGGAGGCTGCATATAATCAATGGGGTGTGGAGGGGGCTGTATATAATGAATGTGGGTGAGGAGGGGGCTGCATATAATGTATGGGGAATGATGAGGGGCTGCATATAAAAGACTGGGGTTGAGGAGGGGACTGCATATAATGAATGGGGGTGAGGAGGGGCTGGAGGTGGGTGCAATGATAAATGGGATAAGAGAGGGGTGCAATGAGAGGGAGGCAAGATGTGAGGGGGCCCACAATAAAAAGGGTAAGATGAGAGGTGTACAATAGTAGGGGGTGTTGAAAGGGGCCATACTATGAAGGGAAGGTGAGAGGGGACAACATTAAGAAGGGGAAATGTGGGGAGAACCACTGAGAGGAAGAGATAAGAGGGAGATGAAGAGGCACAATGTGAGGGGGATGAGAGAGGCCACAATATGAGGGGAGTTAAGGGTCACAATATGAGGTTGGGATGAGAGGGGCCACAATGAGTATAGAGATGAGAAGGGCCACAATATGCTGTTGCTTTTAATAAGAGGCCCTACCTAATGCTGGACCTTAAAGCTTGCATTTTGAAATGTATTTAAAATATATCTGGAATGTCTCCTCCTGAATGCAGATGTGTTTAGAGTTAAACTATAGTAGTCAGTAAGTAGCGAAATGTGTTTTCACATGTTAAAAAAAAAAAAACACTTGTTGCTTTAGGCTGTTCAAACTTTCACTGTTTCATAAAAATGCCAAATTTTGTTACTTTTTCTTTCTTTCAGCCAGCAAAGTTTGTTGCAGCAGAATTTTTCAGTGTTGCACGTGGTATATCATCACAATCCAGATGTGGAAACATATAGAAAGTTGCAATTTTGCCACAAATTGCAGTACAATGTCACAATTCTGACATAAAAAATCTCCATTCCAGGTATAGGAAAAAGTTTAGAAGAATCTGCAAAAAAACCAACTCAGATGCCAGATATATCACCCTGTAAGATAAATCGAACAAGTCCAAAACCCAGAAAAAAGAGATAGGCGCAGATGTCCATATTAAAGATAAGTTACCCCATAATGTGATAAATATCTATATGTTGTGAAAAAACACTAATGGAGTGGATTTCTTCTTTATTAATATCTACATATGGTATAATGTAGAATACATGTAGTTCATGTAGAGTACATGTACCTGTGTGAAGAAAATTTCCCAAAAATTTAGCCATGTTGTCCCGTAGAAGCAAAATTGCTGTCCTTGGATACAACCACTGCTGCTGGAGTGACTGCACAAAAAAAACAAATTGTTACTGCATCTAAAATTGCCAGAGAGTTATTGTATGTTTTATAATCATCCTGTGGAATCCAGGCACCTTAATTGCACGGAGGTGGTCATCTAAGATTAAACAAATTCTAATCAATAGAGTGGCAATGTTATGGCCAGTTCCCATCTGCAACATTTGTGTTGCAGTTTCTGTTTTTTTTTAAAAAATGCATTGTGTGGCTCCTGTCCTCTGTGTTGAAAGGCTTGGACTGAGGGTGGTGCCATCTCATCCAGGGCACTTTTAAGAAAATTATTATAATGGTTAGTAGCCAAGTTAGGACAGCTTTCTCAGGTAAGTTTTGGAAAACTCCAGCCTGCCTTTTTTATGTTTCTGTGTAAGAAGTGGGGTCTTCCTGGGTATCCTACCTTACAGTCCATTTCATTCAGATGCCAGATAGTACGAGTTAACACTTTTGTACCCTCGGACTGCAGGACAGCTTGAACTTGTTTGCATGTTAGTCAAGGTTATTTATCCACCATCTGCACAATCTTGCGTGGAAATCTCTCATCAATTTTTCTTTTCCGTCCACATCTAGGGAGGTTTACTACAGTGCCATAGGCTTTAAACTTCTTGATGACACTGCACGGTAGACACGGGAACATTCAGGTCTTTGGAGATGGACTTGTAACATTGAGGTTGCTCATGCTTCCTCACAATTTTGATTCTCAAGTCCTCAGACAGTTCTTTTGTCTTCTTTCTTTTCTCCATGCTCAATGTGGTACACACAAGGACACAGGACAGAGGTTGAATCAACTTGAATCCATTTCAACTGGCTGCAAGTGTGATTTAGTTATTGCCACCACCTGTTAGGTGCCACAGGTAAGTTACAGATGCTGTTAATTACATAAATTAAAGAAGCATCACATGATTTTTCAAACACTGCAAATACTTTCTTCCACTCCCTTTTTTATGTTTGGTGTGGAATTATATTGGCTTTTTGACAATTCTTTTTGTGGTTTTCCATTTAAGACGAATCAAATGAAGGTAATAGTACTAAAGAATTTCTGATTGCAATAGTAGGTGTTCCCTGTCAGGTTTAATAAGTGGGATTTCTTGCCTTATAAGTGGGGTTGGGACCATCAGTTTTGTTGTGCAGAAGTAAGGTGGATTCACAGCTGATAGTCCTACTGAATAGATGGCTTGAGAAAAGCAGCTAAGTAACGAAAAACGTGTGACCATCAGTACTTTAACAAATGATGGTCAGTCAATCCGAAAAATTGTGAAAACTTTAAAAATGCAGTTGCAAAAACCATCAAGCGCTACAAAGAAACTTGCTCACATGAGGACCACCCCGGGAAAGGAAGACTCACCTCTGCTGCAGGGGATAAATTAATCCGAGTCACCAGCCTCAGAAATCACAAGTTAATGCCACACAGAGTTCTAGCAGCACACACATCTCTACAACAACTGTTAGGAGGAGACTGTGTGCAGCAGGTCTTCATGGTAAAATAGTTGCTAGAAAACCACTGCAAGGGACAGGCAACAAGCACAAGAGAATTTTTTGAGCTAAAGAACACAAGGAACGGACATTAGACCAGTGGAAATCTGAGTCCAAATTTGAGATCTTTGGTTCCAACCACTGTGTCTTTGAGCGACTCAGAAACGACTCTACATGCCTGGTTCTCACCGAGAAGGAGGTGTGAATGTGTGAGGGTGCTTTGCTGGTGACACATTCAAAATTGAAGGTATACTGAACCAGCATGGTTACCACAGCATCTAGCAGCGGCATGCTTTTCCATCCAGTTTGCGTTTAGTTGGACCATCATTTATTTTTCAACAGGACAATGACCCAAAACTTACCTCCAGGCTGTACAATATGTAAGCAAACAAAGTAAGGCGGCACTCACCGAATCTGTGGAACAACTTTCTTTATTCAGCAGACGTGATAGTACAGGGGGGACGCTGGAGCCATGCGGCGACGGGCCGTTTCGCGCTTACTAGCGCATCTTCAAGCCGTTTACGTCATCCACCTGCGACGCGCCGAATATATGCAGCGAAGCAGGTGGGTGTCGTCAAGGAGACAATGTAAACATAATCAGATGAGAGACAAATGCATAAACAACAAATATTAAAAAGCGTCAAAGTTTAAAAACAAGATACAGGATGAATATAAAAATACGACTGTAAATGAAGGAACGCTAGTACATGAGCTGTTATAAGGGTAGCGCAGAAGAGCTCGTACGAGTACGGAATGTAGCATTGGATAGGACGGGTATGGGCACATGCGTTATAGAAAAACGCTGAAATCATTTCTATCATTAAGGCCCAAAGAACCCATGGCATTATACCTAATAATGCATCTACTTTCGTGCTGCATAAGGATTCTATTTCTGTTGCCTCCTAGCGGATCCGTCCCCACTACTTCAATACCTGAGAATTTTAGAATGTTAGGGTTGCCGTCGTGATGAGTTCTAACATGCTCAATCAAACGTGGGCAACCATTACCATTTTTTATGGACCTTTTATGTTCCTGAAATCGTACATTTAATCTACGTATGGTTTTACCTATATAAAAGTAGTTGCATGGACAATAGACAATGTATACTACATATGTAGATTTGCATGAAATAAAGGACGTTACCTTCTGTATATGTCCCCCAAATTTTATCCATTTTAATTGGCCATTAAAACTGCAGCTACTGCAACCTCCACATCTAAAGTTACCTATGGCTGTGTAAGGGCTATTTGACCAAGAAGGAGAGTGATGGGTTGCTACGCCAGATGACCTGACCTCCACAGTCATCAGACCTGAACCCAATCGAGATGGTTTGGAGTTAGATGGGCCGCATAGTGAAAGCAAAAGGGCCAACAAGTGCTAGGCATCTCTGGGAACTCCTTCAAGACTGTTCACCATTTTATGTGACTACCTTTTGGAGCTCATGAAGAGAATGGCAAGAGTATGGAAAGCAGCAATCAAAGCAAAAGGTAGCTACTTTGAAGAACATAGAATATAAGACATATATTTTCAGTTGTTTCACACTTTTTTATCATCATTACTGTATGAACGTACATATCAAATGAGTTGATTATAGCTAATAAATGAGTAGTATTTTACATGTTTTCTGGTGTCAGACCTATTACATTCTTGTTTATTAAAGAATATTTGTAAGTACCAGCTACATTTGTCTGTTGCACAGTAAACATTGTTCATTTACAGATGTATTTATGTATGTGTACCATCCTTTTTTTTTAGAATATTTTTGTACCCACAGAAATAAATTGGAAAAACACACTACAGGTTGATCCAACTTTGATGTTCTGACACACTCCAACCACATAAGGTCTAGCATTGTTCTGCATTAGAAGGAACTAAGGGCCAACTGCACCAGCATATAGTCTCACAGGGAATCTGGGGATCTCATCACATACCTAATGGCAGTCAGGCTGGCTCTGTTCAGTCCTCCAAAGAAATGCCACACACCATTACTGACCCACTGCCAAAGCGGTTATGCTAAAGAATGTTGCAGGCAGGAGATCGTTCTCCATGGCATCTCCAGACTCTGTAACATCTGTCACATGGGCTTAGTGTCAGCTACTAGTGATTTTTGTCCACTGACACAAGCGACCAGGGTACTGGACAAGAAAGGGTCAATACCAGAAAAAGGGTCTTCAAACAAGGAGAACACTCCCCGATCAATCGGAAATACAAAAGGAGTTACAAACGCCATTAAAGGCACAAGAAATAAGGGAATCCACTGAGGTTGAGCATCAATTGCAGGTAATTAATCTCTCTGTCCATATATTGTCTGAAACTGAGAAATCAGGTGTAAAGGGGTCTGACCTTTACACCTGCAAACAGACTTGACAAATTTGAAATGGCAAAGGATTTATACCTGTTTTTTAGAAAACTAACTTTTAAATAGTCTTTTACCAGCCCTCAATAGTGGATACATTCCCTGAAAATGATCACAGAATCTTTAGAGATCTATTAGATTTACTACAAGAAAATGAAGACAGCAAGGGTAGGATGACCAGATTTCCTATCCGTGCACCCTGCCAGTGTACTCCTTCATTCAGTTTATGCCCAGCCATCAGTATTTTTTTTCAGAATGCCTTCAAGGATATCCAAGCATTACCAATTGATAAATGCTGATACAATAATAATAAATAAACAAGAACAACACGCAATACGATCATTACAGGAAAATCAGGCCTTTCTTATAAAATAAAAACCTTCCTGAAGGAGACCACACACATAGCACCACCATTAAGCTTGAAAAGAAAAAATCCTATAAGAGAGGCAGAAGAGGTGGCAGAAGAAAATCTAGATTCACCATTTTCACAGGAAGACTCCCTAATAGAGACTCCGAAAAACAAAAGGACCCGTCAACCCAAGTAGTAGGGGATTATGAAAAAATCAATGATAGAATCAAAGGTGAAAAAGACAGAAGTAAGAATGATAACAATATAGTTAAAATATTTAACCTCTCCTCCTTCGAATTATCGGATTATGAAACTAAAATTCTCCAGAAAGGGCTCTCTTATTGCCCTACGTCCAAGTCTGACGAATTTGATTTATTCGTCGACCTGAATAAATTTGTACGTAAATTAACCCTTAAGAGGCATTTTAACATAATTGAGAATAATAAAACTGGTACAACACATAATAATCTAGAGACGACTGCAATAGAACCCAGCCCAGATATACTCCCTAAACATACGAACCTAAAACCGAAATCAATTTTCTACCCGACACACCATAAGGGGAACTTCGTGGAGACCTTTTACACCTTAGTATCCACCGAGTTTCAAAATCTCCATTCGCAAAGTAGGGGTAACAGTGGGACGCAAAAAAACAACTTGTCATATAAAGAGAGAATAGCCCTAAAGAACTTAGCGACCAGGGATGAATTGGTTATCAAATCGGCCGACAAAGGTGGAGGTATAGTCGTTATGAATAGAACAGACTATGTTACCGAAGCCTTGCGACTAGTGTCAGATACGGATTTTTACCAGAAACTAGATAGTAACCCTACTCAGAAATTTAAGCAGGAATTATATACGCTATTAGACGAGGGTCTATCCCTAAATATTCTAAACAAGAAAGAATATCAATATTTAAAAATCGAGGAACCAGCAATGGCACTCTTTTATCATTTGCCGAAAGTTCATAAGAACCAAAAGAATCCCCCGGGTAGACCTATAATTTCAGGGATAAATTCCCTAACTTCAAATCTGTCCCACTATGTGGACTTGTATCTTCAGAAGTATGTTAGGGAGCTAGACTCGTTCCTGCTAGATACATCAGACCTTATCAAACACGTTATTCGACAGGAATGGAAAAGCTCTTACTGTTTTATTACCTTAGATATCGCATCACTCTATACAAATATTCCACACGACCTAGGAGTACACGCTATATCACATTTTTTGAGCAATGATTCCTCTATCCCTACAGAACAGACCAACTTCCTCTTGAGAGCAATAAATTTTATATTGAAGCACAATTATTTTTCTTTTCTGAACAAGATATTCGTGCAGAGGAGAGGGACAGCAATGGGAAGTAAATTTGCACCTAGTTTTGCAAATTTATATGTGGGACTATTTGAAGAGCAGGTAATTTATCAACATCAAGCATTCTCCCACTGTCGCCTCTACAAAAGGTTTATAGACGACATATTTATAATTTGGGATGGGAAAGAAAACGAAGCCGAGCTATTCATAAAAACAATTAATGACAATATGTGGGGACTTGAATTCACGTGCAATATTGTACAGAATGATGCTGAGTTTCTGGATGTAGTGGTATCACATACACCAAAAGGTACTATTAAAACAAAGTCATATTTTAAGAAGGTGGATAGCAATAGCTATTTGGATTTTAGTAGTAGCCATTTTAAAAAATGGCTTACTAATGTGCCTTATGGTCAATTTAAAAGATTAAGGAGAAACTGTACTGATAATGCTGACTATGCTCAATAAAGCAATGTTCTTACAGGGCGCTTCAGAGCTAAAGGATATCCACCAAATCTTATACAAACGGCACAGAAAAGAGCAGCGGCACTGAGTCAGGAAGATTGCCTAAAACCTAGAGAAAAGAATACCACCACAGATGGGAATGACGTAAATTTTATTACTACTTTCTCGAGTGACAGTCAAAAAATACGCAGTATACTCAAAAAACATTGGGAAGTGCTGACACACGATCCATACTTGAAAGACAGTATACCTAAAAATCCCAGGTTAACTTTTAGAAGATCTCGCACTTTAAAAAATATAATTGCACCAAGTCGCCTGAGAGCAGAAAAAAGTAGAAACACCCAAGTATCATTCCTTCCTAAAACTATAGGCAGCTTCAGATGTAGCCATGCGAGATGTAAATGCTGTGATACAATCAGCCACCGAAGTACCACGTTTGTGTCAAATGTGACTGGAGAGACATTCCCAATTAAATCCTTTCTCAATTGTAGCTCGAGGTATGTGGTTTACCTAATAGAATGTACATGTAAACTCCAATACATCGGTCGTACAATACAACCTCTGAGGGAGAGATTTAATAATCACAGACACAATATCGAGAATGGATATGCCCTACATAGTGTATCCCGACACGCAGCCTCCCATCACAATTGCAACCTGAGGGAATTTAATCTGACACCTATAGAACACATCGATTCCACTACCCCACAGAGATTTGAATACCTGAAGAAAAGGGAGATGTTTTGGATATTTAAGATGCAATGTTTGGTCCCGAATGGCCTTAATGAAAGCCTTGAGAGTGTATTTTGAACAAAATTCCTCATTTTATATATAAAAATTTCCCCTCCCCCCCGTTCTTTTATTCTAGAGTTTTCTCTACCAATATACAGAACTTATAATTTTAGCACCGAAGATTATGAGGTTTTTTAAATGATTTTTCCCAGACAATAATTTATTTAACTAATTTATTAATTTATTTATTTAATTATTCATCAACTAATTTTTGTATATGTTTAAGCCTTCATTTAACAATTTCATGCATGTGGTATTTTATTAATGTAGCCGTTTGTATAGTTGCAAACTGGTCATATTTTACATTCAATTCATATTGGTCATGTAATTGTGGTCCTGTGATTCGTTCTAAATAAACTGTTAGTATACGGAGTTGTGCATATCCGTGCACAAATCCATATACACCTACTATTTATGCCAGGTAAGCCCGTGATAGGTGAAAAACATCACCGATACAATAGAGGGCTATCCCTACTAGCTGTTAACAAACGCTCCAGAAGCTCAAACGAGAGATTATAATATAGAACGCATCACCATAACAACGGTGAGCGAATGACATCACCTCTCTGCGGCGCCACAACATTCCGGGGAAGAGGTATGGAGAGGACGCGTCACCGTGACAACGGTGACGTCACTTCCGGTAAGCCGATTTTCTGGCGCATGCGCAGTGGAGTAATCAATCCACTTGGCGTTTTACCCTGGAAGCGTGCAGATGTAACTCCCCGGTTTTTTGGCGCCATGTCATCCACCAACCCGGGAATGTAAGTAATAGACTATATTTGTATTTAAAGTCCATGTCTGAACAGAATTATGTATATACTTGTCCGTTTTTTGAGAAAGGGTCTGTGACCCGAAACGCGTTGAAAGGGACCGTTAATTTGTACCACCATTTTACTCGTCATTTGATCGGTAAGATCCGAAATAAATTTAACCTTTTTAATCGACTGGATGGTGGTTTTTATCACTTAAAAGGCTTAAGTGGTTCTATCCTAGCGCCCCACGCAAACTCTTGAATTTTTCCTATATTACATTTGTTGTTACCGAAACCTTTAGTTTCGGGTCCTTAGAGTTGTGGGAGCTGCTGGTTTTCCACAGAGAGAGCCAAATCCGGATCGGCAACATCAAAGTACTTCCCCCAGGAGTGGGAATCTATGCATAACACCAAGCTCTATACAAGGTGAGCACCCTCTATATCATCTACAGGATTTGAATACCCGACGTTATTACCCGAGGCGCCGTCCTCTGTTGTGTCCCCATTTTTTGTTTCTGTAGTTTCTTATAAAAGAGGCAGACAAAGGGGGTAACATCGTCCTTTGGCCTGTGGATATGTACCTGGCAGAGGCAAAACGACAACTAGGTAATGAAAGTTACTATTCTATTTTACCTACAGATCCGACTGACATTTTTAAAATAAAACTGGATCGATTGATCGAACAAGCATTCATGAAAAACATAATCACCAAACAGGAAGTGAAATATTTAACGGTGGATCATCCAGTAATACCAATGTTTTATCTTGTCCCAAAGGTACACAAATCCCTTGTTACTCCACCTGGAAGACCTATAGTGGCGGGAATTGGTAGTGTGAGCGAAAAAAGTATTTTGTATTGAAACTGGATTCCTATCTGCATGACTCTATGCACCTCATTGAGCGTCTAAACACCGTACAGATACCACCAGGTACGTTGATTGTTACAATGGATGTGGAATGTTGGATGAGCGATGTTGGTGTGGGGGCATTAGCCTACTTTCTTGACAAGCAGATAAACTCAGGCAGGGGACATGATTCCTTCCTGAACTTTGTACTTAAACATAACTACTTCACCTTTGATAGGGCATTTTATCGGCAGGTATCGGAGCGATGACAGAGAGTTCAGGAAGAAGGCTCTGGAACTTACAGCAAGGCTGTGAGCAAGGGGTTATCCTTAAAAGATAATCTCTAGGGCACACATGAGAGTGAAGAGCTCGAACAGAGAGGATATTTTGAAACCCAAATACAAATCATCAGACAAAAAAGTCAGATTTGTTACAACATGCAACAACCAGTGGCAAGATCTGTATGAAGTACTGGGAAGAAATTGTAACATTTTATTGAGCGAATCCAAACTGGAGACCTATATTGATACTCGCCTAACAATTACATCAAGAAGGGCACGTAATCTGAAGGACATTTTGGTCAAGAGCCACTTTAGACATCCTACAACAACAACAGGAGGAAGCCCTTTAGCTCATATGCGTGTGTCAATTGTGACATCTGCCAATATTTGACCTCAACTGATTATTTTGAAGATCCTGTTGATGGTAAGAAATACTCACTTAAGCATTACATAAATTGTCGCACAAAGGACGTAGTATATGCGATCATATGCTCTTGTCCCAAAGTTTATATAGGACAGACCTCACAAGAATTACGCAAAAGAATTCAAAAACTTCTATCAACGATTTCCACAGCAAGACGGGGTTTTAACAGGGACAAAAGCCTTACCTCCATAGCTTCACACTTTCACTGGCATCAAGGAGGTAAGTGCAGAGGAATTCGGATTGTGGAACTGGAGAAAATCTTTTTAAACATTAGGGGGGGAAGCACAACCTCCCAATTGTTACAAAAGGAAACTAAGTGGATCTTCCATGACACCGAGAGGACTCAATGAAGAGGCTTTCTCTTCAAATGCACCTGCATGATAGTATGGATACATACACTCACCGGCCACTTTATAAGGTACACCTGTCCAACTGCTCGTTAACACTTAATTTCTAATCAGCCAATCACATGGCGGTGCATTTAGGCATGTAGACATGGTCAAGACAATCTCCTGCAGTTCAAACCGAGCATCAGTATGGGGAAGAAAGGTGATTTGAGTGCCTTTGAACGTGGCATGGTTGTTGGTGCCAGAAGGGCTGGTCTGAGTATTTCAGAAACTGCTGATCTACTCGGATTTTCACGCACAAACATCTCTAGGGTTTACAGAGAATGGTCCGAAAAATAAAAAACATCCAGTGAGCGGCAGTTCTGTGGGCGGAAATGCCTTGTTGATGCCAGAGGTCAGAGGAGAATGGGCAGACTGGTTCGAGCTGATAGAAAGGCAACAGTGACTCAAATCACCACCCGTTACAACCAAGGTAGGCAGAAGAGCATCTCTGAACGCACAGTACGTAGAACTTTGAGGCAGATGGGCTACAGCAGCAGAAGACCACACCGGGTGCCACTCCTTTCAGCTAAGAACAGGAAACTGAGGCTACAATTTGCACAAGCTCATCGAAATTGGACAGTAGAAGATTGGAAAAACGTTGCCTGGTCTGATGAGTCTCGATTTCTGCTGCGACATTCGGATGGTAGGGTCAGAATTTGGCGTCAACAACATGAAAGCATGGATCCATCCTGCCTTGTATCAACGGTTCAGGCTGGTGGTGGTGGTGTCATGATGTGGGGAATATTTTCTTGGCACTCTTTGGGCCCCTTGGTACCAATTGAGCATCGTTGCAACGCCACAGCCTACCTGAGTATTATTGCTGACCATGTTCATCCTTCTATGACCACAATGTTCCCAACATCTGATGGCTACTTTCAGCAGGATAATGCGCCATGTCATAAAGCTGGAATCATCTCAGACTGGTTTCTTGAACATGACAATGAGGTCACTGTACTCAAATGGCCTCCACAGTCACCAGATCTCAATCCAATAGAGCATCTTTGGGATGTGGTGGAACGGGAGATTCACATCATGGATGTGCAGCCAACAAATCTGTGGCAACTGTGTGATGCCATCATGTCAATATGGACCAAAATCTCTGAGGAACGCTTCCAGCACCTTGTTGAATCTATGCCACGAAGAATTGAGGCAGTTCTGAAGGCAAAAGGGGGTCCAACCCGTTACTAGCATGGTGTACCTAATAAAGTGGCTGGTGAGTGTATATATATATATATATATATATGAGTGTATAACACTAATAGAATACACTATTAAAAGTTGGTCACAATGTTTGTTTCTTGTTTTGTAGTCATTTATTTATCTTTTCTTGCCTCCTGTATGTATTTATTTTGGTTTTATCTTCTAGGCATCTTAACACTTCTAGGGATTTTGCACACTGGCACTTTACACAAAGACTGAAATCCACAATCAACAAGTATATCAAAGAAGATTTATAATAACTCATGCACTTCATTATAAGTTAGTACAAGTCACTTTGGATGCACCTCTGTATGCTATCATATATGAATAATAAATGCATTTTTTGAACTGTATTAACATTTTCGTAAAATCTACATTATGTAACATTTATTTATAAGTCCTTCTCCTGTATGCCAAGACAGCTGATCTTCACATTGATCAAAGAACAATTCTATCCCCTTAGATATCCTTGTATCCTGCATACCATTATTTTGATATGTATCAGCACCATCTTTTCTTGTTATGCAGCGATCACAGCACAACTCTCGCGATGTCCGCGCAGCTTCCCCAAAATGGACAAGGAGTTTAGGGGTGGGCGCGCATCAGCGGGTTCCGGGTGCGATCGCGGGAGGTTCGTGGCTGATGCAACAACAAACACAGATGCAGGTATGCACACTATTCGCCATTGGCTAACCAGCTAACAGCGTTTGTATATACACTCACCGGCCACTTTATTAGGTACACCATGCTAGTAACGGGTTGGACCCACTTTTGCCTTCAGAACTGCCTCAGTTCTTCGTGGCATAGATTCAACAAGGTGCTGGAAGCATTCCTTAGAGATTTTGGTCCATATTGACATGATGGCATCACACAGGTGCCGCAGATTTGTTGGCTGCACATCCATGATGCCAATCTCCCATTCCACCACATCCCAAAGATGCTCTATTGGATTGAGATCTGGTGACTGTGGAGGCCATTTGAGTACAGTGAACTCATTGTCATGTTCAAGAAACCAGCCTGAGATGATTCCAGCTTTATGACATGGCGCATTATCCTGCTGAAAGTAGCCATCAGATGTTGGGTACACTGTGGTCATAAAGGGATAGACATGGTCAGCAACAATACTCAGGTAGGCTGTGGCGTTGCAACGATGCTCAATTGGTACCAAGGGGCCCAAAGATTGCCAAGAAAATATTCCCCACACCATGACACCACCACCACCAGCCTGAACCGTTGATACAAGGCAGGATGGATCCATGCTTTCATGTTGTTGACGCCAAATTCTGACCCTACCATCCGAATGTCGCAGCAGAAATCGAGACTCATCAGACCAGGCAACGTTTTTCCAATCTTCTACTGTCCAATTTCGATGAGCTTGTGCAAATTGTAGCCTCAGTTTCCTGTTCTTAGCTGAAAGGAGTGGCACCCGGTGTGGTCTTCTGCTGCTGTAGCCCATCTGCCTCAAAGTTCGACGTACTGTGCATTCAGAGATGCTCTTCTGCCTACCTTGGTTGTAACGGGTGGCGATTTGAGTCACTGTTGCCTTTCTATGAGCTTGAACCAATCTGCCCATTCTCCTCTGACCTCTGGCATCAACAAGGCATTTCCGTCCACAGAACTGCTGCTCACTGGATGTTTTTTCTTTTTCGGACCATTCTCTGTAAACCCTAGAGATGGTTGTGCGCGAAAATCCCAGTAGATCAGCAGTTTCTGAAATACTCAGACCAGCCCTTCTGGCACCAACAACCATGCCATGTTCAAAGGCACTCTAATCACCTTTCTTCCCCATACTGATGCTCGGTTTGAACTGCAGGAGATTGTCTTGACCATGTCTACATGCCCAAATGCACTGAGTTGCCACCATATGATTGGCTGATTAGAAATTAAGTGTTAACGAGCAGTTGGACAGGTGTACCTAATAAAGTGGCCGGTGAGTGTATATTTCTAGTCTACTCATACCAAGTTACCCCTGAGAAAGCCACGGAGGTGGCAATATGCGTGGGGCATTAGCCCACACTACTGGGCAGTTTGATTTCACAGTTTTTATTTACTGGGAGTTATATTGTGTTGTTTAAGTGTTCCCCTTACTTTACAACATAAGTGTGAAAGGAAGTTGTACTTTCTAATACCATATTAATGTTACAGCGACATTAAGTATTTTTAGAGTTCTAAGACTTCTGTCCCACACCTGACACAACCTTAACCCTTTAACCAAGATCATATTTTCACACCCTTTCTTTTGCTGTACCCCTAGTTGGAATTTTTATAATATGGAAGAAGGCAATAAAAATGTGATGTATTCTATTGGACTTTATATATAAAGACATTTTTTTCTCTGTGCAAACATTGCTTATAATGTGTGTGAAGATTTTTGTTTGCAAGATGCAAAGCATGTACATTGAGCATAAGCCGTGAATACAGTAATATAAGATAAGATAAGATAAGATAATCCTTTATTAGTCCCACAGTGGGGAAATTCACAGCATTACTGCAGCAGAGAGGGTACAGAGAGTGAAGTACAAACTATGACAGCAATAATATTAGGGATAAATGAACAAAAAGAAAAAGGGGGATAAAAAGACAAAAAATAGTTAATATAGTGTTAAGTGTTAATTATCAAAATGTAACTACTTGTTTATTGTTTATGCAACAGTATTGTTCAAGGTGATGCTTATTGCAACACCATTTGGAAGTTATTTTAATTAGCAACATAATTGTACACAGCACTAAATAATGAAGTTTTATTTCTCTCAGGTTCTAATGAAATATCAATCTATGTTTAAAATGTAATTAAGATTGATGACAGTAGAGGGCAGTATTGCTTAAGATTTGTTGGGCTGCTGAAACACATGTATTTTTTTTATTATTATTTCCGATGTTCATGGCATATTTATATCATTATGTCTGGAAAATAAAGCATCTATTTTCAAGGCCTAAACCATTAGACAAAGTTGAAAAGATAATATTAACAAGAAACTGTGCATTTTCAATAATGTGCAGACAAAGGAAAGTTTGCATAGAGAGAACACTATGGCAGCAGTGGGACAATTAATAGCCTTTTTCATTTGCTGAGCATATAGTCTGTATTAGTATCACTAAACTAGAAATAAGTTGAGGTAGTTATTATAGCTGTTTATTCAAAATAAAATATTCCATAGAATACATTCTGCTACTGCCTTTTATTTTCCACACCATTACTCTGGCCATACCTTATACCAGTGATGGCTAACCTATGGCACTGTTGCCAGAGGTGGCACTCAGAGCCCTTTCTGTGGGCACTCAGGCCATCACCAGAGATGACTCCAGGTATCTTCCTGCAGTCCCAGACAGCCCAGGACTTGCTGTGCACAGAGCTATTTTAAAGTGACAGCGCTACCTGGGACTATTTTCTGCTTTATTGGTGTCCTCAGGTGCTGGTATCAATGAAAGCTGTGACAGAGAAGGGAGTATAAATCACAAATTAAATTTCTGTGTTGGCACTTTGCGATAAATAAGCGGGTCTTTGTTGTAGTTTGGGCACTCGGCCTCTAAAAGGTTTGCCATCACTGCCTTATACAGTTGACTGGACTAGTCAAGGTCACGTGTAGCAAGCACTATATTAGCTAAGCACAGTGTCCATATGTGGACACACATTCTCCACAAAGACTGGATGTTAGGACTTTTGAGAGAAAGTGGGCAGGCATTGCAATAATGAAGTGCTCCTGCATTAGAACATATTCACATTGCGCAAAAAGAAAAACAAGTTGACACAAAAGACGACCATAAATGCAAAATAAATACAAAATTCTTTATTGGGTATGCACCACACACACACTATAAAACCACTTAAAAAGATACAATGATCACATTGCATCATGCAAGGGCAACAAAAAAGTACAAAGCAGTGCCCATAGAGAACGTCCCTATAACTTACCAATATGAGTGAAAGAACAATTTCATATCTGTATATAAGGCACTAACCACAGACCAGATGATTTAATCAAAATCCACCCAAAAATGCTGTAAACACACAATGCCAATGTCAAGTAGAGAAAAAGGGGAACAAATAGACAGTATCTCACAAGTGGAGGAAGCCAGGGTAAGGGGAGTCGGACCCCACATGTTTCGGCACCAGATGTGACTTCCTTAGGGGTAAGTCTTACTCAATAAAGAATTTTGTATCTTTGGTCATCTATTGCATCAACCTGATTTTCTTTTTGTGCAAAAAGACTGGATGTTAGCTGCATATTGCAAACATCCAGCACTAACATCTGCAATACAAATCAGTAAAATATTCTGCTGGGCGCCCAGCAGAAGAAAGAAGACGGGCGCGGAAGCCTGAAGACAAGCAACGCGGACATCGGGGGAGCAGCGCTGCAAATCTGGGCCACCACTGGGGGCAGGCTGTATACTACTGGGGGCAGGCTGTATATTACTGGGGGCAAACTGTATACTACTGGGGGCAGGCTGTATACTACTGGGGGCAAGCTGTATACTACTGGGGGCAAGCTGTATACTACTGGAGGCAGGCTGTATACTACTGGGGGCAGGCTGTATACTACTAAGGGCAGGCTGTATACTACTGGGGGCAAGCTGTATACTACTGGGGGCAGGCTGGGCTGGCTGTATACTATAGGGGGCTGGTTGGCTATATACTGGGGGGGGTCTGTGACCAATGCATTTCCCACCCTCGGCTTATACTCGAGTCAATAGTTTTTCCCAGTTTTTGGTGGTAAAATTAGGTGTCTCGGCTTATACTCGGGACGGCTTATACTCGGGTTGGCTTATACTCGAGTATATACTGTAGTTTAACAATATGGATGATATCTTTTGTGTTAAGTTATGAAAAAAAACTAAATTTGGCCAAAACTTTGTAAAATTCTTTATTTTCAAAGTTCTAAATTCTCTACTTTTGATGCAGATAGTCTTAGCACCCAAATAAGTTCAAAATTTACATTTCCCAAATGTCTGCTTTATGTTGGCATGGTTTTTTAAGCCTCCACATATTTTACTAGAATGTTACGAAGCTCAGAATTTGGGTGCCATTTTTAAATTTTTTGGGAAAATCACCAAAACCCTTATTTAGATGGACCTGCTCAACTTTTAACTGAATGAGGCCTAAATAATAGCTAGACTCGTAAATGTCCCCATTATGGAAACTACACCCCTCAACGTATGAAAAAGCACTTTTAAGGAGTTTGTAAACCCCTTAAGTGTTTTATAGGGGTTAAAACAATACATTCATTTTGGGTGGAAAATCAAACATTTGTAATGGATTAAATGAAAAAAAGCTCCACAAAGTTTGATACCTTCCGAGTACACTGATACCCTGTATGTGTTGGTATCCTGCTGTATGGGCGCACGGCTGGGCATAGAATGGTGGGTGGCGCCATCCAGAGCAGATTTGCATTGTCACATTGTACAGGCTATACATTTTTTTCTCTTGTTAACCCCTTAAAGCTCTGCGCTGTAGCTCTACGGCACAGAGGTACAGGGAATATATAAAGAGGGCTCACGCGCTTAGTCCTCTTCATACAAGGGTGGCGGTTGTTGCATATTACAGCAAACCCCCACCGCTAATAACTGCAGATGCATGCGCAGACAGTTTACAGTCAGACCCGGAAGGGGTCTGACTGCCGGGAAGATTGGGTAGTCCCGGGGCACTCAGCAGACCTTGGGGACTGGATCCCCATTAAGTGGCACGGGGGATCTGATCCATAGCTGAAAGACCCTTACATGTGTGTGTAAGGCGTGTAAGGAGTTAACACTTGCGATCGGAGTCAGCTCCAATCGCGGGTGTTAGTACATGCTGTCAACTGTGATATACAGATGACAGCCGATGCTTCTGGTGCCGACTCCGTTCGTGAGCTGGTGCCAGAAGCAGGACGTTACAGCACGTCCTTGTGCGGGAAGTATCTACCCGCAGGGACGTACTATAACGTCCAGGAGCGCCTATGGCAGTGTTAGCGAACCTATGGCACGGGTGCCAGAGGTGGCACTCAGAGCCCTTTCTGTGGGCACCCAGGCCTTCACCCCAGCACAAAATTTGCTAGACATGACTCAAGGTTTCCTCCTGCCCTCCAAAACTATTTTAAATTACCACCTTCTTGGCTGCCAGGACTACACAAGAAGCGAGAAGGTATGAATAGAGATGTTTTATGGTTGGAGCTCCTGTTCTGGGTCCCCTGATTATTCCTCTTCAGGGGACCCTGGAAGGAAGCTACAATTCAAATTTTTTTCTATTGTATTGGTGTCCTCAGAACGCCAATACGATTAAGACTTATGATACAGTTGGGATCAATGGGTTACTGCTTAAAATGTCATCTTGGCACTTTACGACATAAATTAGGTTTTGGTTGTAGTTTTGGCACTCTGTGTCTAAAGGTTCGCCATCACTGGCATAGGGGTTTAAAACCTCCATATTCTTTATTGGAAATCCATTAAAAATTCATAAAATAATGTAATGAATTACTTAATATCATCTATAACTTAAGGTATATACACTGTTCATGAAAAAATAAAAATACATATCCTTATTCTCACATATTAAATTTCAATGTTATACATAAGCAACAATAGATAAAATGCATAACAGTACTGAATATCAAACGATTATAAAAAATCAGTCCTATATAAGTAGGCAGCAATACAAAGCTGCAAAAAAATAAACGTAATGTTTATACTCAATTAGGACATTAAAAGGTATCACGGTTTGATCTCAAGCAGGGCAAAAAGGTAAGGTGGCACTCAAAGGGGCCCACGTGCTTAACCTATACCTCAAAAATATGTTTGAAATGTAAAAAAGATAAAAAAGGTCTCATTTCTTGTTCCGTATAAGCATATCAAAGTTCATATATTCGATTAAATTGTATGACCAGTCACATGCTCGTATGGTTCAGTTGTTTCCACAATTGGATTTTTTAAGCTGCAGTTCACACAGGATGATTTTACACTGGGTGTGGGCTTCAAATTAGGTGGCCAGTCATTTGTTTGAATAAGTAGCTGGATGGGATAAATATCTCTTTCATCAGATATACTGTCCTAATTGGGTATAAACATTACGTTTATTTTTTTGCAGCTTTATATTGCTGCCTACTTATATAGGACTGATTTTTTAAAATCGTTTGATATTCAGTACTGTTATGTATTTTATCTATTGTTGCTTATGTATAACATTGAAATGTAATATGTGAGAATAAGGATATGTATTTTTATTTTTTTTTGATGTATTGAGACCACAACTCGATTAAAACTTCTATATTAACTGTCTTACGAAATCAGTGTGAATTGGTGCTTGGTGTATTTTCTCTTCTCTTTTTAGTTTTTGTTTGATACAGAGAGACACCTGTATCACACCGACAGCACTTCCACTGCTTAGTTATCCTATTCTCTAACAATCAATATCTGGGTAGTGCAAAGGTTTTATCTATTTTTATATACACTGTTCATGTATGGGCAGCTAGTGATCTTCACTTAAGCTACAGGAACATGACTTATTATACTAACCAGTATATGTAAGGCCCTATGTACACGACTGTATAAAAACGGCCATATATACGGCCGTATATATATGGCCGGAATACAGTCCCATGCATTCCAATGGGAATGTACATGGCCTGATTGTCCACAGTACCGTAAGTGAGCCGTATAAAAATATAGAGCATGTCCTATTTTCCCCCGTATTTTCATTCTGTACAGCCCATAAAAGACAATGGGAACATATAAAATACGGGCTAAATATGTGCTGCATATGGCTGTGCACCATATGCTGCCATATATACGTGCAGTATCCAGAACCAGTGGGAGGTGCATTCTGTCAGCCAGCCAATAGTCAGCTCACTGTATATTATATGGGTACGGTACGGATACGGTGCAAAACGTTGCAATACTGTTGCAATACATCCCATATTTATGGCCAAAATACAGCTGTGTATACAGAACAGAAAAGTCCATGAGGCCTTAATGTGATTTAAAAGTGTTTTGAAACTGTGTTCAAAGTTTACACACATAAATAGTAAACTTGAAAATCTTTGGATTACACTTTTACTATTATAAATTTGGTGCCACACAGAGAAGGGATAAAATCACGCCCACCATGGGGCCAGCTACCGGTCGGCATTCAATATTGAAAAGAATATTGGAGATCTAAACAGATAGACCAATAAAAGCTACAGCACGGTAAGAGCCCTAATCTTACAAACTGCTCTGACTCTTCTAACTGTGATTTCTATTTCTTTGGATAAGTCTGTTGAATGCAAAGGGTTTTAGTTTTTAATATTGGAGTCAATCTATTTGTTATCGGAACAAGGTTATGTGGTAAAGCAGTGGGAATTATATAGATCTGCTGTCTTGGTGGGCATACAGGAAATTGTGTCTGGATTCTAGAAAAGACTTTTAACAGAAAGTCACTGAGATGTTAGTAAGGAAGCCTATAGGGTTCAGATTTCAACGGGAATCTCATAGTTTATTATTTATAAAACATGTGTCCTACTGGAAGAAAAAAGGTTCTTAACATAACTGGTATTAAGCAAGTCATGGTCTAATAGAGCTAATAGATTCCTTAATGTTCCCTTTTGTCATGGTTAATACTGTTGGCAGTAAACAATGGCCTGATATGCCAGCTGTAGACAGTTAAACAAAGAGAGGGCAACTTTAAGAAAGTTTTCAAAGTTTATGAAAGGCTTTTGGTGTGCCCCCAGGTAGACAGTAAGACAAAGGAAAATGGGAAGTTGTATTGAAGAAAACAGAGGTTGGGTGAAGTATTATGACTTGCCAAGTCAGGTATGAGTCATGAGGTTTGGTTTCTGAGAAATCACTTGTGGAGACTTTATAGAGACTTGAAAAGATGGTAAGTGCTATTGTAGATGTTTTTCTGATGTAGATGAAGTGTAGGATCTGGTGTTGCTCAACCTATAACTGTCCAGACAGGTGAATCTGTTCAGAACGAGCCAGGTGCCTCCTCCAATGAAAAGACAAGGGACATTCTGGTCCACTACCTTCAAACTGTTAATGAAGCTCATGAATACCCTAATTGTGCTGATCATGGGCTAAGCGTATTGCAGCAAACACCCACCAGTAACACCCACGAGTGGTGCTGGCACCAATTGCAGATGTTTACAATGCAAATCTGCCTGAGGCATTTAAATCCCAGCATGTGGGCACAGTCATCTTGAATTCGATCACCGCCCCCAGATTACCTTACAGAGGGCGGCAATCAAATCCAAAATGGCGGATCACGAAGACCCGAGGCTGTCTGGTTTTAACCCATTCATTACAATGTGCGATTTGCACATTGTAATAAATTATATGGTAAATCCCTGTATACTGTCATATTGTAGTATGGCAGAATATGGTAGGATCAGTCAGACAACCGAATGTAAAATTACCCAAGTGGGACTGAAAAATAGTAAAAATAAATAAATAAAAAAGTTTTAAAAAAATATTAAAAAAGATCAAATCACCCCCCTTTTCCTAGAACTCATATTAATAAACTGTAAAAATAATAAGCATGTTAGGTATCCCCAAGTACCAAAATCTCTGATCTATCAAAATATAATAGTGGTTATTCCCGGTGTTTAACTCCGTGACGGAAAATAGCGCCCAAAGTCAAAAATGCCACTTTTTTTGCAATTTTGAAAGATATAAAAAATTCAGTAAAAAGTGATCAAAGGGCCTTTTCCTCCTTAATAAGGTAGCATTGAAGACGTCTTCGAAAGTCACAAAAATTGATACTATACAAAGCTCTGTACAGTGAAGTATGAAAAAGTTATTAGTACCATAAGTCAGAATGAAGATTTTTTTTTGTACAGGACGTTTTCATTTCTGTAACTGTATGCAAACATTATAAAACGTATACAGATTTAGTTTCCCTGTGATCATACCAACCCATACAATAAAGTAGACATGTCATTTGGTGTGCACAAGAAATCCAAGTCCACACTGAAATTGTGCAAATGCGTTTTCACTGCATTTTGAATTTTTTTCCAGCTTCCCAGTACATGGCATGAAATATTAAATACTGTAACTATGAAGTGCAATTTGTTATGCAGAAAACAAGCCATCACACAGCTCTTTGCATGGAAAATTTAAAAAGTGGAGTAAAAAATGGAAACGCAAAAAACGAAAAAGGGCCTCAGCTTTAAGAGGTTAAGAATAAGACAGACAATGGACATTCTGTTCCACAGTCCTTTAAACTGTTAAATCAGCTCATGAGCACCCTAATTGTGCCCAATTCCTTGGGACAAACTCCACATACTGCTAATTTCCCTGTAATTGATTTTGCAAGTGCTGTTTGTGTCCTCCATCTTAATTGCTGGTACCTGTTTTTATTAACACATCAAGGCAGTATTTTTCTTGCTGGTATGCACCTACAGTGTCACAAGTGCTGTTGGAAGGGACGCCACACTTCCCCAACATGTATACCAACTATCTGATTTTGTGTTGACCCACCAAAAAACTATGTGTTTAAGCTTCAATGTCACTACTACAGTTTTTTCATGAGCATAACTGCAAAGTCTCTAAGATAGAATTGTAAGTTATGTTGTGCCACAGTCACCTTCCTATTTTAGCCAGTGATATCCATTAAAAATGGCTTTCCCTGCACTGATGGAGGAGCTCCTCCTGCCACAAAATGTGGGCATAATCGCAATGAAAAGCCACCAGAAAGGATGACTTTCAGGAGGCTTGGGGAAACCACATAGAAGGCCAGGCTGCTACGGTTGCTGCACCAAAACCTAGAACAGCCACCACAGGAGCAGCAATTGTGGAGGTCGATTCTGCCCCACCTGCCCCTACAGACTTATTGGGGCAGATGTATCAAGTGTCTGAAAGTCAGAATATTTCTAGATGCCCGTGGCAACCAATCACAGCTCCCCTTTAAAATATTCATGAGCACTGGTAAAATGAAAGCTGAGCTGTGATTTGTTGCCATGGGCAACTAGAAATATTCTGACTTTCAGAAACTTGATAAATCTGCCCCATTGTAGCAAATGAAGTGCACATAAGCCACCGTAACCTACAGTTTACAAGGTGATGGTAAATGCCTGTGGAGGTTTAAAAGTGAATAGAAGTTTTATTTGAAAAATCAATAGTGCTTGAACTTTTCATATCAACAATATAAAATAGTTAAATTTTATGTTCTTGAATGTTTCTAACATTAATTGTCTAACAATAATTGTTATAATCACTCAGAAATCAACAGGTCGTCGCAATTATTGCTACATGTAAAAGTGTTTGAAATGCTATTAGCAGAACTAACAGTCTGCTTTCTCAACATTTCATCAAGGTCACTAAAATATGTTTTTTGTTATATTCTGGATATGCATTTATTGGAATTTATGCTCCTATATGTTATTTCAATTTATGAATTTGTATTATTTTGTCAAACTTAACAAACAATTCTATTTCCACATTCCACCTATTTCCTTATCATTTACCTGGGAATTCACATTGATATCCTTTGAACCACGGTACGTAAAAAAGCAATGTCTTGTGTTGTGTAAAATATTGCAGCTCAGCCTACACACAGTACTTAGCTGCAGTCACTTTCTTAGTCCTACACAGATAGGAGAATGTCATTAGCCTTTTCCTTGAAAGACAAGCCATAAATGCACTGGAGCAGATAGTTTATGACGGAATTTTGTGGGAAAAATTATGCAAATTATCTGAACTTTTGGTACAGTTTTCTTATATGAATTAACCTAACCAGATCATGGATACAATGCTGGTTCAGCTCTTCACCAGAGCTGAACTATCATTGGGAAATATGGGGTGAAATTTACAGCTGACATCTCCGTGAAAAAACACATAGTCGGAGCTAGCACCAATCACGGGTTTTAAGCCTTTAACTGCCACAGTCAATGAGACCACAGCATTTAAATGTCTGCAGGGAAATGCCCTGCTCGATCAGTGTCCTCCAAAGTGTTTTTGTGGCACAACCCAGGTCTCTGATGTAAGACCTCATGACTGTCCATGGTAAATACCTGTACAGGGAATGCGTCATGCATAGGCTGGGCTCACAATTCTAATACAGTTCTAATGCATTTTCAGAAGAAGGCAAGTTAATGAAGGTAGTGTTTTTAACTCCTTAACAATGTGCCACCTTTTCCTCTTTGGAAACCCCTTTTCAGTCCCTACCTTTCAAATGCCATAATATTTTATTTTATCTATATGAGGACTTGTTATCTGCATGAGAAATTGTACTTCTGAGAGCCATTATTTAATAATCCATACAATGTACTGTGAACTGTGAAATACAAAATACAGTACAATTGATAAAAAAGCAGCTGCACCATTTTCTTAGAGACTTTTTATTTACAGCTTTCACTGTGCATTTCAAGTGACACCTCTCCTTTATTTTTGAATATCATCCAGTAGATACCAATTTTATATAGGTTTTATTATATTTTAGAACTTCACAAAAAGAACCTCAATACAAAAAATAATTGCTCTGTGTTTCCATATTCAGCGGCCAATACATTTGTCATACATGTCTGGTATGCCGAGGTGTGTAATGTGTCGTTTTTTTCAGACATACTGACATTCCAATTGCCACCACTTTATTACATTTGATCACTTTTTATTTATATTTTTATGTTTTATTTCTGTTACAGATGCAAGTTTAGATGTAGGGATACCTAGCATGTTTTTGTTTGTTTCTTTAATTCTAATCTTGTTCTAAGGAAAAGCAGGTGATTTTAACTTTTTATTTAATTAGGGGTCTGATCGCTTATCTAGTACTAGTACACTGCGTTACTACTGTTGCAGTAAATGGAAATTTACTGGATCTGTAAAAGACCCTGCTGTCATCAGGGTCTCATACAGATTCTTCTATGACAGCCACAAAACCCTCAGTAAGGGTGGCATCACGATCAAGTACTGAATGTGGTGTAATCAGGAGGTGTTTTCTCTAGAATAACAAGCACCTGCTGTGTATGGAGAGGGCTCAGCTTGTTATTGGTATATCCATGTATACGCACATATAAAGAAACAAAAACAACATTTTCTCCTGTCTCTGCAGCCTTGGTCCTCTAAATGTCAATATCATTAGTAGAGGCTGTAAGATCCCTACATATCACTTATACTTTACTAATTCTGGAGGCACTCATAAACATTTCTGTTAATCTACTATTTGTTAACAGAATGGTATACAGTACCTGTAGAATATGAGTGTCTGCTGTATATAGACATATTCTACGCTCTGCTTGCACAGCTGTTAAGATATTATGGCTTCTCAGGATTCTTTTATTGTCAGAGAACAAACCATCAGTGAATCCAATCCAGTGTTTTGTAACAAAACAGAATGTTTAACATTTCATTTGACATTTGAAAATAGATGAAAATACATCTGGGTTTCTCGTAAGCCAAGTTTAATTGAAGCCAACCTAACTTGCCCCATATGCCTTATACAGTAAAGAAATATAGTAAAGCACAACATAAATAAAACAGATATATTCAGTGTATAAATAAATATAGAAATAAATGACTAGCAATAACTTTGCAAGAAATAAAATCCTGCAAATAACCTATTTGTATTTAAATACATTAGGATCAGTAAATACATCATTCATTCCTTGATGTTATATACTGTTAGTATTACAGTTTGTTTCTCCTGTCTAGTGTTTGCAGGTTCTTTTATACAAATTAAACAGCTACATATTACTTCTTGGGGTGTCAAGTGATATTTGGCACAAATACAGTGTATGGCGAGGCTATTGTAGCATAGGTTATTGGAAATGACATTGCTGTTGATAGTTTTGTGTCATGTCCTGCAAGTTGGAAAGTGGGGCTTTGAATGAATTGAGAAAAATTGTCACTACAAATGACATCCCAAAAAGTTGCAATGGTTTCCAAAAGTGTACATAATATTTAATTTGGGTTTTTTGAGTTAGTATAATGTCATAGAACTGTCCCTATATCATAGGTTAGTGTAACTGATCATAGTGGACATGATTAATATTGCTGATTGTTCCAAACTAAATTTGTATGCAAAGTTACTGCAAATGAATAAAATGTTGTAAAAAGTCACTGAAGACATATGCACTTTAGATCAAGGTACTGTACACTCATATGTTCCAACACTAACATTTTCAATTTACTTATACATCAGTTTTTTCCAGAATCAACAACAAGTCATTTTTATAGCTGCAGGAACGACTGTAACTTGTCAATGATAACTAACAGGTTTCCAATAGTTATTTATTTTTTTTGTTCATTTGTAGATTCCCTTTTTCCCTTTGAAGGAAATAAATCTGGTTGTATACTTATTGTGCAGTATATATGTATATAAACATTTGTTTTAATTCTATTTTTTTCATAATTGAACATATTTAATAATAAAATTAAATAATATATTTTAGAATTACTATTGCTAACAAGTATTCTTTTCATTTGTTCTTAGTTGCATCACCTTAATTATTTGACTGTATGTAGTCAGTGTGTTTTTAGATTAATTAGCATTATAATTACATCAAATATGTTTAAAACTGTTACAAATATGTTTTTGTGTCACTATGGTCAGAGCCATCGTTTCTGTTTACATAAACAGAGCTATATGAGGGTTTGTTTTATTTTGAGGTGAGTAAGATTTGTGCTATTTTGGAATACATGAGGGTGTTATTTATATTTTTTTCATTTTAGAAGAAAAAAGAGGCTTCTCCCCATTGACAGATATATTATAAAGAACTTTTTTTTTCATACAGATCCTTTTTTCCCCTTCTCTTAACTGCTGCATCACCATATTTGTGCCTAGAAATCCAAGACAAGGAAGCAGCACTCCATTAAAAAAACAGTTTTTTTATTTCACCAGTGGGCATATGCAACGTTTCAGCTGTCTCAATTCAGCCATTTTCAAGCATGCTGCTCTACCTATCTTTTTTTTATCTTCATATTTGTGCCTGGTATTATTAGTCAGGGCCACATCTGCCATGAGACGAGATGAGAATCTCGCCTCAGGCAGCAGATGCGAGAGAGTTGGGGAAAGCGGCTTGTTCCCATGTTTGTGAGTGATTCCACTCACCTAATGCTAAAGCTGCTGGAGGAAGATTCGTGAGAAGAAGAGATTGGTTAGCGCCCATGGCCCGTCACAGCATTACTACAGGTCAGTATTCATTTTTTTGTTTTAAAAGTACACTCTTGTTTACTGTATATTGGGGGCAGGATACTGGTTGAGGGGCTTTATTAATAATTTTTGCATCTGTAAGTAGGGGCCGATTTGTAATATGAGAGGGGACTATATATATAATAGACCCGAGGAGGGGGCATCTGTGTATATTGGGGGGCTGTGTATACCGAGGGAGGCTGTGTATACTGGGGAGGCTCTGTATACTGGGGAGGCTCTGTATACTTGGGGGCTTTGTATACTTGGGGAGGCTGTGTATACTGGGGGAGGCTGTGTATACTGTAGGGTAGGCTGTGTATACTGTAGGGTAGGCTGTGTATACTGGAGGGAGACTGTTTATACTGGAGGAGGCTGTGTATACAGGGGAGGCTGTGTATACTGGAGGCTGTGTACACAGGGGAGGCTGTGTACACAGGGGAGGCTGTGTATGCTGGAGGGAGGCTGTGTATGCTGGAGGGAGGCTGTGTATGCTGGAGAGAGGCTGTGCATACTGGAAGGAGGCTGTGTATACTGGGGAGGCTGTGTATGCTGGACGGAGGCTGTGTATGCTGGAGGGAGGCTGTGCATACTGGAAGGAGGCTGTGTATACTGGGGAGGCTGTGTATACAGGGGAAGGTTGTGTATACTGGAGGGAGGATATGAGTACACACGGCGGAGGCTGTTTACATAGGCGGGGGAGGCTGTTTACACAGGTAGGGGAGGCTGTGTATACTGTAGGGTAGGCTGTGTATACTGGAGGGAGGCTGTGTATACTGGAGGGAGGCTGTTTATACTGGAGGAGGCTGTGTATACAGGGGAGGCTGTGTATACTGGAGGCTGTGTACACAGGGAGGCTGTGTACACAGGGGAGGCTGTGTATGCTGGAGGGAGGCTGTGTATGCTGGAGAGAGGCTGTGCATACTGGAAGGAGGCTGTGCATGCTGGACGGAGGCTGTGTACGCTGGAGGGAGGCTGTGTATGCTGGAGGGAGGCTGTGCATACTGGAAGGAGGCTGTGTATACTGGGGAGGCTGTGTATGCAGGGGAAGGTTGTGTATACTGGAGGGAGGATATGAGTACACACGGCGGAGGCTGTTTACATAGGCGGGGGAGGCTGTTTACACAGGTAGGGGAGGTTGTGTATTCAGGGGGGAGACTGTGTACTATTGGGGGTAGGCTAAGGGTGCTGTACTATAATTTATTTGTGTGACTATATAAAGGATGTTTTATGTGGGGAATAGTATGTTCAGTCATCTTATGAGGATAATATATATTAGAAAACACTCCATTATACTGTAACTGTAGTATTTTTAGGAGTGTGCATGGAGCTGAAGATGTTTGAATTCAGCAAAGAAAAACCATGGCCGGAAGAAATGAAGAAGTCCTCTTCCTGATGGAGCAGAACATCACCTGTAAGGTACTAGATACTAGATGTCACTAAGGCTGTGTCACTTACTGACTACTAGTGTGTGAGGTAGTATCATCAGGCGCGGTGTGGGTGGTGGGGGAAGCATTTTGAAGTTTTGCCTCAAGCAGCACAGCAGAAAGGATAAAATCTGCTCTGTTATTAGTTAACATCTTCATTCATTAGTTTTCATATTTTAGACCTTTTGAATCTTTTTGGGTTCTTGCCTATCCATATACTGTATTTAATATCACCCTTCTGGCAGATAGTACAGCTTTGTTATCTGTATATTGAAAAACAAAGATCTATGGGTCTTTTGTTGTTCTCTTACCTTTGTATCTCATTGAATAGATAAGTCCTTCCACAAAAGTTACCATTTTGGGTGTTTAGCAGTCAGACTGTAACCTCTTCACATTTATGATATCTGTTTCTTACTACAGTAAATAGATAACATACCACCATGAAAAACCAAATGTGCAATATATTTTTTGTATGATTTTTAGTTGGGCTCATCTCTTTATTTTGTCTTTTACTTACTGAATAAAATATAATTCCTTTTTTGCAGTAGGATGCACACAAACTGAAGGTTTGCCTTTGCTTCTATTATTTTTTTTAAAACATTCACTGTGCAAGTAAAAGAGTGTGATGCTATTGAAAATTGTAGTAGTTTTAGCAATATTAAATGTGTCAGATATTTTAATTCTAACAGTATAATGCACTACAATACATGTGTATTGCAGTATATTATAGGGGAGATTTATCACCAAATTGTCTGATCTCTTATATTACTTTTGGAGACTTTTTTCTGTCTAAGTTAAAGGGGTTTGCTCATGAAAGAAAGTTCTCAAACTTTAATACCCTGGTCATTTTTTTATACAATAAAGATGATTTTTAACCTTTTACACTGCAATTGTAACTCAGCTTTATTGCTCTTTTAGTGTGGGTGGGGACTCTCTAAGCTGACACTTCATGATTTCTCTGTGCTGTGAGATGCTGTGAGCTGACAATGGGCTTAGATTATCAGGATACAGGTTTATCTACACTTTAGCTTCTGAAGATGAGACAGATCAGAGATGATAGATGATGAGATCCATGAGGTGAATATAAAACATAATGACACTCTTAGCTCTGCTAACTCACCTATAACACACAGAGCCTCCCAAAGACCTTATCTGCCTGTATTTTGTAGAGTAAGTCTCTGTACGCTGCTTGGTAGCAGGAACTGGCTGTGTCTGAGCAAGTTTTGTAATGCAGGAGAGGCAGAGCATCGTGCAGGTAAGAGAAGCTATTCATGTGAAGAATCCAACTGTAGTCAGAAGATTTATGGTCAATGGACAACCAAAATTGTAAACACCAGGACTGACAGGTTGAAATTATATCTGTGAAATGCTGTATTTTTGTTTTATAAAAGTGAATTAGAGAATGTGTTATTTTGTTATCCTGAGTATATTTGACACTTTTGCGATTGAGGATGAACTATATTGTCCTTGTGTTGCGAAGGGTGTATGGAGAGAGCTCACAAGCTGAGCTCTCTCCATACACAGCGGGTGACGGCTGTATAACACAGCTGACCCCCACCTGTTACTGCCGCGGTAGGTGTTGGCACCGATCGTGGTAGTTAATCTGTTAAACTTACCTTTACATGGGAGCCACCATCTTGAATGGTTGGCATGGCAACCTACAGTCCCATTGAGACTCACAGGCTTGCCATGTGCAATGATCTCTAATAGCCAGCAGATGGCAGGCTATTAGAAATCATTGTAATATTGGTATATACTGCAATACAGTAGTATTGCAGTATATAGTATTAGCAATCAGACCCTGCAGGGTTAAATTACCCTGGAGTATCTGAAATAATGGTAACAATTTTTTTTTTAAATAAACTTTAAATCAACCCCTCTCCCTAGAACACATATAAAAGCAAATAAACAGTAAGAATCAGAAACATGTTTGGTATCATCGTGTCCCAAAATGTCTGATCTATCAAAATATAATAACGATTTTTCCTGGCATTTAACCCCGGAATGGAAAATGGCGCCCATAGTCGAAACTTACACTTTTTTGCCATTTTGAAAAATATAAAAAATTCTATAATAAGTGATTAAAAGGACATACAGTCCTCAAATTGATAGCATTTAAAATATCATCAAAATTCACAAAATTGACACCACCCACAGCTCTGTGCACTGAAGTACAGAAGGTTTTAATTTTTGTATGTATGTATGAAAACATTATAAAAACCTGTACAAATTTGGTATCCCCATGATCGTACTGAACCAAAGAATAAAGTAGACATGTCATTTGGGGCGCTCAGTGAAAGCAGTAAAATCAAAGCCCACAAGAATATCGTGCAAATGCGTTTTTTCATCATTTCACTGCATTCAGAATTTTTTCCCCGCTTCCCAGTACATGGCATGGAATATTCAATACCATCACTACGAAGTGTTATGCAGAAAACAAGCTCAAACACAGCTCTTTACATGGAAAAATAAAAAAGTTACAGAATTTTGAAGGTGGGGGGTGAAAAATGAAAATGCAAAAACGAAAAAGGGCCACGTCCTAAAGGTGTTAAGAATATTGTCCTAGTGGGAATAGGCCTTTAACACTTTTTTGCTGTAACTGAGACAAGGGTGCTTATAGGCCTGACAGTCAAACTGACATTTTGGGTGATGCAGTCCCTATTGCTCATGGCATCTAAGCAGTTGAACAACTGCAATGGGAATTGTTGTAGTACTGTCTGTTAAAGGAAACCTACCATCAGATTTATACCTATTAAGTTAGATATGATGGTAGGTTGCTAGTAACATGTTAAGCACAAATCTATTTTTACCTAAAATAATTCCTAAATTAAACTACAATTTATCCAGCTAATATGCTAATTATCGGCAGAGGCAACTGGGATGTTGATTACCCTTTGCTCCCAAGGCTAATCCATGCCCAAGTAGCCTCTGCAAATAATTAGAATATTAGTAAGATAAAGTGTACTTTACTTTAGGAACTAGTGTATTTTAGGATTAGGTAAAAATTGATAAGGGCTCAGCATGTTACAAGCCACCTAACATCAGATCTACATTAATATGTGTCAGTACCTGTCCAACCACAACCAGGCTTGGCGCTAGCTGTCAGACTAGGTAGGTGGTGGCGAACTCACCTTGCGACGTCCCTGCGGGCTAAGGCCCTGCCTAAAGCAGGTAAACCACCCTGGAAAGGGCGAACCCACTATCAGGAACCTAACTGACGGTCCCTGAGTGACCCTACAAGATGACAGGAAAACCTACTTCATCCGGCCGCTGCTGGATGGTGGAGCGGACAGGTAACTGAAATACAGATATAGGTCAGTGTTCACACTGGTAACAGAAACCGACATTAGACAGAGAGGAAGGTGGGGTAACACTAGGAGATAAACGATACTGAGGGACAACAACAGATACAGACAAGCGGAGTCAAACAAACAGGGTCAAAACCAAGATGGCAGCAAAGGTACAGATACGTATAGCAAATAGAATGGTCAGTAGGCAAAGCAGAAATCAATACACAGAATAGCAAGAAACGCAATGGCAAGAGCACTAGTTACACAGATAGACTGCAATAACCAGCACAAAATGAAGGACTGGACAGAATATAAGGAAGTAATGGGCACTACCTCCAGCACTGACTGGTTCAGCCATCCATCACTCAAACCGTAGCTGCAGGCAAAACGAGTACAAGACACTCCCAGTTTTCCCAGGATCAGAAATGGAGCTGTCCATTACAGGCAGCACTGGGTGTGGTTTTCCAACAAGAAGCCTGAAACCTGATCCCATCAGAACAATTTATGAGTTCTGACAATATGTATATTTCTGATGGTAGGTTTCCTTTAAGTTGGCTATCCTATGACAATAACATGTAGCAGTTTCTTAGCTTGTACATTATTCTACATTAAGTGGTGAAAACAATGGAGTTGTTGACATATATTTATGATAGTTATACAGAGATCAAGATTGTAAACATATAAGATAGGTAACAAATACTTTTAATGTTTGTGATGTAGAAAAAAATACACTTTGCAGAACGTTAGCAATCAAATCTGTAGGATTTACTAGTTTCATGGAGGTATAAAAGTAAAGCTTAGTAATTAGTTCCTATTTACAAAGAGATTTTGGTTTTACTTAAAAAAGGAAAACATCATTTATATTGCAGAATGAAAATGACTTATAGAAAAACAACATGTTTTTTGCACAAAAGAGCATCTAGAGTTTGTGGTGTGTAAAATAGCATTCATGCAGAATAAATTCCAGGAATTGGAAATTATAGTTGCAGATCCATTTAACTGAAGCAATATCATTTCATATTTCTAATTTCTGTTTCAACACATAAAGAACACACTGGATGCAGTTTTATTTCTGTTTAGTATTTTTCTTTTAAATTGAAATGCTTATGCTTCTATAATAAATTCATTTTATTATCATTTGGTTTGTAGTCTATGTAGCTTCTTAAATTTTGCATTGATGTTTTATGGAAACCTGGCAGCAAAGATAATGGTTTTAAATAATATTTGTATCATTTTCAATGTATGTAAATGATGGAAGCTATACTAGCTACTGCATTTTGGGTCTGAAAGACAAAAGCTCATGAAAAATATGTCCTTATTTTGAAAATATATAATTTTTATAATGTCCCATTAAAATATATGTAGAACATTCATTGAAAAAAAGAAAATCATTTTGGGCAGTTAATCTAAAACAATAAATACAGGGAAGACTACAGAGTTGTTCTGTGTTTTTGTTTTATTACAAAAGTTACTGTGTTAAAAGTGTAGAGAGACTTGTTCTTCTCCATTAGTTGCAGATGAACCAAGCTTAACATTGAGAGATTAAAGGGGTATTCTCATTTCAGTAAATTAATATTATTTATTGATGAAAAACTATATATTTTTCCAATGTACTTTCTGTATTAATTCCTCATGGTTTTCTAGATGCTGGTTTTCTGCTTGCTGTCATTCTATAGGAAGCTTCTGTGTTTACTTCCAGTGGACAGAAATTTGACCATGATCACACAGGTGCACGGCTCATTAGAAATCGAGGGTCAGGCCGTCGGACAATCCAACTGATTCAGACTGAGCGCAGGATTTAACATTCAAAATGTGTCACAAGAACAAGCACGGGAAGAAGGTGAACTTCGGTGGACTTGATCAGGGAAGCGACAAATTCAGGATATCGGGTGCACGATCTTAGTGAATCGCAGCACAGTGCATTACGGTCGGACAATGCACTTCGGGGACTGCGCCAGGGACAGGTAAGTAAATGTGCCCTATGATCTATATCCGAATTCCTGTTAGCTGCCAGACGAAATAATCTTCCCTGACACCTTGTAAGGGTCACTCAGGGACCGTTAGGTTCCTGATAGCAGGTTCGTTCCTGTCAGGGCGGCTTATCTGCTTGGGTGAGTTTGCCAACATTTACCCAGTCTCACAGCTAGCACCAAGCATGGTTGTGGTTGCGCTGTGATAGACAGGTTCTTTACAAGTCTTCATAATTGTGAATTAAATATAAGTGATGCAAAGAAGGATATGATAATCCATTCATACCAGGCATAGGACCAGGCCAATGTGGGAGGCCCGAGGACCATCTACAGTAGAGGATAAAATAATGTTTAAAAACAGCATCTACTAATGTTTAACCCCTTCGTGACCAAGGGTCATTGATGCCTAATTGTCCAGGTCAATTTTTGCAGTGCCGTTATGCGCTTCTTTTAATGGCGATATATTTGGAAAAGCTTTACATATCAAATTTTTACCCTTTGCCCAAGTTTAGTCAAATGTAGAGGATGCATGTAGAGGATGCATGTACTTCTCCAATTCCGCAAACTGTAAGCTAAGTTTCCTGCAGCTCCTTATGCTTTCTGATTTCAGTTGACAAGCTGGGTGGGGGGGTATTTCAAACACCTATGTCTCCTGAACCCTGGCACCTAGAAACAAATTGTCAATGTCAGTTACAGGAGAATCGCCCCTTTAATATTCTTTATGGATTATGTACGGATGCCTCATAGAAACAGAAATATCCCCTCACAAAGTTAGAAATCTCAAACATAAAAACAAATTTTACTGCAACTTTAACCCCTTATCACCAACACTAGTTTTCAGCTCAATGACCAGACTCGATTTTTTAAATCTGACATGTCTCACGATAGTTGGTTATGACTTTGGAACGCATTAACATATCAAGGTGATTTTGAGACAGTTTTCTCGTAACACATTGTACTTCATGTTAGTTGTACAATTTAAGTGATAAGTTTGTGAAATGTTCTGTTTTCCAGACACGAAGTAAAACTACCCAAAAAACTTGATAATTAACATTTACAGAATATCTGCTTTATGTTGGGATGATATTTTATGCTTCCGGTCATTTTTCTAAGATGTTATGAGGCGCAAAACTTTAGGTGCCATTTTTTTTCATTTTCATGAAAACTGCCAAAACTCACATTTTGAGGGACATCTCAGCTTCCAAATGACTTTGAAAGGCCTAAATAATAGTAAAACCCCATAAATTACCCCACTATAGAAACTTCACCCCTCAACGTATGTAAAACAACTTCTATTAAGTCTATTAACCCTTTAAGTGTTTCACATGGGTTAAAATAATATGGACCTGCGATTTAGAAACTTTATAATTTTTTTGGAAAATACATTCATTTAGGCCAAAACTGACCGTTTCATAATAAATTAAATGATGAAACGCACTGCAATGTTTGATGCCCAATTCCTCCCAAGTGTACTCATACCCCATATGTGGTGGTAAATTGCTGTATGGGCGCACGTTCGAGTATAGAATGAAAGGAGGCGCCATTCACAGCAGATTTGTATTGTCACATTGTACAACCTATAAATTTTTATTTTTTTTGGTAATGCGAACATATGAGGGCTTATTATGTACGGGATGAGATACAGTGTATAGATAATTTATTTTGGGAGTCTAAAGCTTATTCATGAGATTTTATTAACTATTTCAAGGGGGACACAAACAAAATCATCATTTTGATTTTTAGCATTTTTTCCCCCCGCTCACCGTAATGTAAAAATAATATTTTATCTTTATTCTCTGGTTCACTACGATTGCGGTGATGCCTCATTTATATAGATTTTCTTATCTTTGCTCAATTTTCCTGAGTAAAACCAATATTGGAGAAAATCGCATTGTTTTTACTATTGACAACTCTTCAGGGCCATAACTTCTGAATTTTTCTGTTGTCAGATCTGCCTGAGGGCTTATTTTTTGCAAAAAGAGTTGTTCTTTTCAGTTGTATCATATTACAGGAAGTTTTTTGAGGTTTTTTTTATGACGTTCACCGAGCGGGTTCAATATTGATTTAGGTTTATTGTACAGATTGATATGGATGCGGTGATACCAAATATGTACGTGATTTTGTGTTTTATATACTTTATTTGCATTTTATGTGTAACTGGGGAATTTATGGGACTTTTATTTTATTTATTTAATTATATTATAAAATGACTTAATCTTTTTTTTTTTTTTTTTAACTTTCTTACATTTTCTACTTTTTGGCTTGAACAAGCGTTGTTCAAGCCTTTACACTGCAATAGTGTAAGTAACCGATCCACGGTAGGGCACTAACACACCGCGGTCATGCTTGACCGCGGCTTGTAAGGGGTTAAACACCCGGGATTGGAGTTTTTCCGATCCCAGGTGTTAGTGCCAGGTCTGGGCTGTAAAATCACAGCCCGACACCGGCAGTATACTGACCCGATGTCCCGAAATCGCGGCGGTGCGTCAGAAGAAATACCCTTAATGACCGCCGTAAAAAATCTGTAAACTAAGGTCCATGACCCACTATTTTTGAGACATAAATTGGTTTTTCAAACACTTTATTATCCAAGGTACTGAATGGAATTCGGCTTTCTATAAGAGAGGACATCTTGACAAAATATGAAACTGTTTTCTGTAAAGATCTAGTTTTACAGACATGTGTATTTTTATTTCTGCAGGTTTATTTGTTATATATTTGACCTGAAAGGTGGTAATTAGAATACTTTCCAATTGCATCAACAACTCTGAACGCTCTGTTTACAACTTCTTTACTATGTAATTCAATGCAAATAGAATAGAGCCATGCAGAGACTTACATTAAAGATTACTGCGTGGGCAGTTCCTTCAGTATTTGCTTCATCTGTAGGTTTTGGTTTGTAAATAAAAAGTATGAATATAAAAAGACAAGACTATACCCTTACTGTCATTATGGAAATCTGAAAATAGAAATATGTATATAAATATATATATATATATATATATATATATATATATGTGGTTTTAATAATGGCATGAATGAAACACTTGCAGGAAAAAGTACCGTGTATATGCGAGTATAAGCCGATTCAAGTATAACCCCGAGGTACCTTAATTTTAACACAAAAAAACAGGAAAAAACGATTGACTTGAGTATAAACCAGGGTTGGAAATGCATTGGTCGCAGCCTGCCTCCAGTGTACAGCCAGCCAGTGCATGCCCCCCAGTATACAGCCTGCAGCCCCTGCCTTCCCCAATATATATAATGCAGCCCCTGCCCCCCCAGTATATAACCTGCAGCCCCTGCCCCCAGTATACAGCCTGCAGCCCCTGCCCCCTAGTATACAGCCAGCAGCCCCCTGTCCCTAGTATACAGCCAGCAGCCCCCTGTCTCTACAAGATAAAAAAAAGTGTACTCACCTCCCGACGCCCCCCCCCCCCCCCCCCGTGAGGTCCTCTTCTGTCTAACAATGTTCCGGCTCTGGCTCCCACTGTGCGGTCGCTCGTGCTGTGACATCAGTGGCTCACTGACGTTCTAGTGTGTGCGCTGCCTACAGCACACACTGTGATGTAAATGAGCTGGAACATTGTTGGACAGAAGAGGACTTGCAGGGGGGGCGTCTGAAAGTGAGTACACTTTTTTTTATAGACTCGAGTATAAGCTGAGATTTTTTTGTGCTGAAAAACTCAGCTTATACCGTAAGTGGAAATGCCTTGATTTCTGGATTTCTAAGTAATAAAATGTGAAGGAAGGAGACATCACACAACCAAAGATGTCTATTTAGGAAAAGGTTCTAGAATTACATCTTACAAAATTTAACTGTAAATCAGAAATGCACAATTGTACTCCATCCTCAAACCTTATCTAATTATTATAAGGTATGGTAAAGTAAGCATCATTTTTTTGGAAATGCTTTGATGCCTCAGGACCTAGACATTGGGTGATGTGTATCTTATTTTTTTTTTTCTTTGGCATATGATTGAGACATTTGGAAGATCTTTTTTCTGCACCTAATGTGTGATCATGTCTTTTTTCTTGTGATACATGTTCAGTTTTTCCTATCCTGGCAGGCCCAACTTTTGGCTTCCTTTTGAGACTTTTTGTTTCAAGTGTCTCAACTCCACACATGGTTTAAACACATGCGTCAACAGCTGAGAAGAGGAGATTTGCCTAAATACATTACTATCAACATTGTGTTTACAAAATACATGTGTTAACAAGATCTTAACATACAAGCTAATATCTCGTTAAAAAAATGTTTGTTAACATGATAACATTTGTGTTAACATTGTGTTAATGCATGCTTTTGTAAACACCATGCACACAGTAATATAATTAGGCAAATCTGCTCTTCTCAACTGTTTGAAAGCGCATGCGTTAATGGCAAGTGTGACTTTACCCTTAGAAGTGAATAAAAAAAAAACAGCCCAAACTTTCAATGCCCAACAGGTTAAAGTGCATAGTTTTAAACATTTAAAGCCTGTGAAATAACATGTAAATTGACATTAAAACAGGGTCCATGAAAAAAAAATCCTTTCTCTGCACCTTGTTGACCAGGTGAAGATTTGCACCTAAAAAGTTGCAAAAATAAGCAAGAAAAGTTGTACATAAGTGTAAAGTTGCATGGAACATCTGTAAAATAAAGACTTATAAGGCACACTGCACAAGGTACAGACCAAGGTGTACTTGAAAAACAACAACAAAAGTCGCAGTTAAAAGTCGCACAAATTTAAGAAAAAAACTAGCAGAAATAAAGACATGTGTTCCCCATTGAGGGGAAGTTAAAAAAACCTTTATTTTAGTAATATGTAAATTAACTGCAGAGGCTACTGGGGCATGTGCAAGTCAGGATAGTACATGCCCCAGCAACCTCTGTAGTTAAAGGGAACCTGTCAGCAGAAATCGACCTATTAAACCATTTCCAGTATGTTGTAAAGCAGATGAAAACCTTCCAGATCATAGAAGGTAGCACATAGGACTGGAAAGATAAGGTTTGATAAGTGCCACTATACCGATTTCATCACCTTCCAGATGTTTCTTTCATGAATTAGTGTGGTGGCATCAGCCAGAAAATCAATCAATTCGATGTGAGATGCAAACTGGTTGTATAAAGTCAAGGAAGCGGAGATTTTAACACTGAAATCAAGCTCTCTCTGTTTCAGAAAGCCCTCTTCAATGTAATTGATGATCCTACATCCAGAGGCATCACTAACTAGATGTTCTGAAGTCTGCTGCATGCTGTCAATCACAGAGGAGGAGGCGTTCAGAGCTCCCCACCATGACTTCACTGTTATATTCTCTGCCTTCTCTCACGTTCTTCATGTCCAGCACTTCCTTAACCTCATTGACATCTGGGGAGTCAGCCTCAGGAGCGAGAGGAGGAGATTGCTGAGAGAAACGGTTCAAGATGACAGGTTTCAGGAGGGAGACATGGAAGTAGTTCTGGATGTGTAGCGATAGAGGGAGGCGGAGCTTGTAGGCCACAGGGTTGATGCGCTTGATGACTTCAAGGGGACCGTGGAAGCAGGAACCAAGCTTGTAGCTTGGAATCGTTGTACATATCTGGATGATAACCACACCTTGTTCCCCCGGAGAGAAGACAGGAGGGCACAGCCTGAGTCTAGGTGCAGTCTGTGGTACTGAGAAGAGACTGGCGCGTCTGGTCCCAAATTGATTTAAGGCCCTGCACCAGATCCTCTACCAAAAGGACATCGGAAGGAGTAGACAGCGGAAGAGGAGGGCAAGGGATTCATCCGTAGACCACAAAGAACGGAGCTGCGCCAGCAGACCCAGAGTCAATGGAGTTATAGGAAAACTCAACCCGTGGTAGGGGACTAGCCCAGTTATCTTGACGGGCAGAGACAGAGGGTGGTATGCAGATGAAAAGTCCAGATTAACTTGCGGAGCATTAAAACCCTGGGTGCCCAGCCAGTCGCGAAGAATGTCCCCAAGTCAAAGTCCTTTTCCAGAGTGCAGGTCTGACATACGTCTTGCCAGGAGATAACTGCCAAAGATCCACCAGAGCTGCTACAACAAGTTGTTCAGGAGAGATGGTATGCCGAAGAACAGGCTCCTCTCCAACGACATCCAAAGCACGGGACAGTGCATCAGCTTTGATATTCTTGTCAAAGCTGTGCTGAGCTGTCTGGAGGTACAGAAGGTTCTTGTGATAGGTATACACACACACGGGATGGAGAGCCCCCTCCAGTAGATAGCGCCACTCCTCCAGAGCAAGTTTGATGGCAAGCAGTTCTCGGTCACCAATAGAATAATTTCTCCTTGTGGGAGAAAAAGTCTTTAAAAAGAAGCCACATGTGAGAGTTTGAAGAAAAGAAAAACAGGTGCTCCCTGGTGCAAATAAATGTGGGTTTCTTGAATTGTAGGAAGATTCTGCTCACCTTTGTTGGTTGTGCTTCCAGGCACAACGCTGTCAATTCGCATATCGGGTGCTGCCTTGTTCTTGCCGGTGGAAGGTCTCCCCGGTGTAAAATTGCCAGAGAAATCCGGGGTTAATACCTTTGATGAACTTAAAAGGTACATGTAGAATAAATAATTAAAATCTGGACAACATGTTACGCGCCTTGTCAGGTCAATTGAGAAGCCTTTCTCTGAATACCCCATATTTCTCTGACATGTGAGAGTTCAGTCCTTAGGCCCTTTGTGGGTGAGCACAGCTCCAGCTCCTATGGACGATGCATCCACCTCGAGATGAAAGGGCTTCTCTGTGTCAGGCCTCGTAAGAACAGGAGCCGAAGCAAAAGTGAACTTCCACCTGGAAAAAACCTCTTCAGCCACAGGAGGCCACAATGGGAAACACCGGAGTGGAAAAATGTGGAATAAACTGCCGATAATAGTTTGCAAAACCCAGGAATGTCTGTATGGCTTGTCAACCTTCTGGGCGTGGGCACTGTAGAACTGCAGACAGCTTATCAGGATCCATCTGGAGACCTCTGTCGGAGATTATGTAGCCAAAAAAAGGAAGACCTCATTGGTGAAACTGACATTTCTCCAGCTTGGTGTAAAGACATTGGCCTGGAGGCGGACAAGAACTTGCCGTACGTGTTAATGATGGGTCTAGAGGTCAGGAGAGAAGACCATGATGTTGTTGAGGTAAACCACGACACATGAGTACAGCAGATCCCTGAAAATGTAATTCACAAATTCCTGGAAGACATCAGGAGCATTATAAAGTCCAAAAGGCACCACTAGGTACTCAAAGTGCCCGTCTTGGGTGTTAAATGCTGTTTTCCACTCATTACCCTTGTGGATCTGGATGAGATTGTAGGCACCCCGAAGATCCAGCTTGGGGAACATCCTGGAACCACTCAGCCGAAAGAGTAAATGACTAGAGTTTGCTTGAGAGGAACCACTGGAATTTGATGCTGTCAGACCATAGTGGCATCCTCAAAGTTCCCCGCAGAACCAGAGTCCAAGAACGCAGAGACTTGCACAGGAGCACTGGTACCAACACTGAGGAGCACAGGAACTGTCAGGCATGGAGAATCTGTATTCATATCTGGGGACATTGGGGATGGACAGGACAAGCCCCAATGAAGTGCTTGGGACTGGCACAATACAAGCAGAGGTTTTCCTGACAACATCTGGAGCGTTCGTTGGCGGTGAGTTGGGCTCTGTCTGTCTGAATTAAGAGAAACTCTAGCTGAGATCTTGTCAACAGTAAAGGACACTAAAGCATCGGTAGATGAATCTAAGACAGCTATCGATAAAATAAACACACAGATCCCTACAGCTAGAAGTTATAAGAGTGAGAGAGGAGGTTAATAAAGTTCAGGAAAAAACAAAAGAATTCGAAAAAAGCTGTAATAAGATGGAGATGAGCCTGAAAGAAATGAAACTGGAAATTGACCGTAATAGGAAGGAAAATGGTAGACTGCAGGATAAGCTGACCGATATGGAAGACAGGGCAAGAAGGGCAAACATAAGAATTGTGGGCCTTCCTGAGAACGAAACTGAAAGGGATATGTCGGAACAGATAGAGAAATGGCTTGCGGACACATTTGGTACAGATGGATTCTCAAATATGTTTGGGGTTGAGAGAGCACACAGAGTCCCGTTTAAACCCCCCCCCCCCCAGGCGCTACCCCCCGGACGGTGCTAGTTAAACTGATCAGTTCACGGGATAGGGACTTTATATTGAGACAAAGCAGGGACAAAGCAGCCACCTTATTAAAACAAGTGAGAATCTCAATATACCCAGACTTCTCGAGGGCTACTCAAATGAAACGCGCTAGCTTTAAAGAAGTCAAAAAAAGGCTAATGGAAGCCAATGTCCAGTATTCTCTGATGTTCCCGACCAAATTACGTATTATTTACAATGACAAGTCCTGGTTCTTTGAATCCCCTAAAGATGTGGCAAGCTGGCTGGACCAGCAGGGACTGTAACATCATTTGTTTGACCTGTTGCGGGGGCTCTTGGGTGGAGTGAGGGGAGGATGGGCGAGTGTGGGTTTGTGGAGGCCTGCGGATGAAGAGGCAGAAGTTGGCCAAATGGGGGGTAGAGAGTCCGTTGGTAGGGGGGGGGGAATTCCTTAAGTCTTTTTTTTTTTTTTTTCCCCATCTTCTTTTCTCTCTCCTTCTCCTCCTCCTTATTTCCACCCCCTCTATGTCTTCCACTCCTCTTTATACTATGCTTTAGATGGCAAGTGAGGTACGCATACTAACATGGAACATTAGAGGCTCCAGTGATAGACTTAAACGCCTCCAGACGTTCGATGTTATTAGTAGACACTTGCCCGCAATTGTCTGTCTCATCGAGACACATCTCACTCCAGAAAACACCCATCGTTTCAAAAAAAGATGGATAGGAAACGAATTTCATGCTTATGGCAACATGTTTTCCAAAGGGGTATCAGTTCTTGTCCACAGAGACATAGATCTCACTGTTAATAGAGCAATGCTGGATAAAGAGGGGAGATTCATTTTCTTACACGGTCGTTTGAATGGAACAAGCGTTATATTAGCTTTCGTGTATCTCCCCCCTCCAGCATCACTTGAGGTCTTACGTACACTGTTGAATTTTACTGAAGAATTTGGTAACTGCCCCCTAATGATCACGGGAGACTTCAATATGGTAATGGAGGAGGGTATAGATAGACTAAGACAGGGACAAGACTCAAACTCTGGCAAAGAAAAAAGGGGTAGGTTAGCATATTTGTGCGATGACCTTGGTTGGACAGATGTCTGGCGGAAATTATATGGAAATCGCAGAGCATATTCGTGCATGAGTAAAACCTACCAATCCCTTTCTCGAATTGACCTGTGCCTGGCCAACACCCCATTCCTTGAGTTAATAAGGAAAATGAAATACGAGAGCATAACGATCTCGGATCATGCCCCACAACTGGTGATATTAAAATCGCCAACGAGAAATATGAGAAGATTTAAATTGAACCCCTATTGGATCACAATTTTGCACCCTAAAGTAGAGATTGAAAAGGAAATTGATTGGTACTGGGACATTAACGCACCCTCCGCGAGCCTGAGTGCTCTTTGAAGTTACATATCAAGGAATTCTACAAACATAATATCAAACTAGCTAAGGTACAGTTTACCCAGAAAGAGAATCAACTTCACAGGGATCATACTGCTGCAGAGCGGGACTTCATGGATTGTCCATCAGAGGTAAATAAAAGTAGGGTTTTAGAAACCAAGGACAACTTGTAGACCTTTATGACAGAAAAAGCCCAACATAAGTCGTTCTTTCGAGCGCAAAACCAATTTGTTGAGGGTGGCAAACCTGGAAAGTACCTGGCTAGTAGGATACAGAACTTCGCCGGGAAATCCGCCATTACAGCAATTAAGGGTAACGACGGCAGTATTATAAGGGACCCTGATAAGATCCTGGACAGGCTGAGATGCTTTTATTTAGAACTATATCAATCTGAACAGGAACCCAATAAAGCATTAGTGGAAGGATATCTTAAAGATGTCCAATTCCCCTCAGTATCAACACAACAAAGAGAAGAACTGGGGATCCCTATTACCCAACAGGAGCTAGAGAAAGCCCTAGAGTCATTTGAAAAGGACACCACGCCGGGTCCGGATGGACTACCATTCAGTTTTTATAAAAAATATAGCAAGTTGCTTCTCCCAAAATTAACTAGGGTTTTTGAAGAGCTCCTGCGAAGTAATGGAGTGTCAAACTCAATGGATGAGGCCAGTATAGTATTAATACCTAAAAAGGATAAGGATCCTCTGGATGCAGCCTCATACCGTCCGATCTCCCTACTTAACACGGACTTAAAAATTTTAGCAAAGCTTCTGGCCCTTAGACTGCAAAAAGTGATCTCTAAAATAGTCCATAATGATCAAAATGGTTTTATACCAGACAAAATCGGGCTAACCAAGATGATTTTGCTCCCCCAGATTTTATATGTTCTCTCTGCATCTCCTATTTGGTTTGACGCCTCCTTTTTTAAAATGCTAGAGTCAATAGTGAACAAATTAATCTGGGGGAGGAAAAGAGTTAGAATGAAGATGGGATACTTATATAGACCAGTTGGAGAAGGAGGATTAGGACTTCCTTTCTTTTATGGGTATTTTCTGGCGGCGCAGACGGGCAGACTAGTGGGATGGAAAGAGAACCCCTTACTCACAAAAATGATCCAACTATCAGATGGGAAGGTGGATAATATCCTAGAATTACTAGAAAGTTCCCTTCTAAAAAAAAGAACCCTATAATAATTGGACAGTAGTGAAGACATTAGTGAAGGCTTGGAAGGGCTTTAAGGAAATACTTGGCCTCCAGGGATACATAAAGGAAACCCCATTGTGGCCCAATTCGTTTTTCAGAGAACCAATGATACTCCCAGATAACATCTTTTGGTGGAGATCAGGGATTAGATACCTCTCTCAAATAATGATGGACGGCCAAATGAAGTCCTTCCCTGCACTATGTTCGAGATATGGTTTAAAAGAAGGGGACTGCCTGCGTTACAACCAATTATCACATATAATAAAAAGTTCACCACAAAATAGTAAACTCTCTTTAGTAACACACAAATGTTTAGAGCTTATTCGTAACACAAACAACCGTAATAATATTATCTCTAAAATATATCAATATCTAAGAAATGATTATTCAGCACATATGAAACACAATTCACGTAATAAATGGGAAAAAGTAATAGGGAAGATGAATGAAAATGAATGGAGATAAACACATAGGAACACTAAGAGAGGCTCCAGTAACTGGAACCATAAGCTTATACAATTCTTTTTTTTGCATCAACTATATTACACACCACTGGACTTACACAAAATGGGGATTAGGGAGAACTTGAACTGTTGGAAATGTCAAGCCGCAGAGGCAGACTTCACTCATCTGGCCTGGTTATGTCCAGGCATCAGAACTTACTGGGAAGAGATCTTCAAGAAGATCTCGACAATCCTTAAGATATCCCTGGAACCAGCCCTTACCACTGCCATCTTCGGTCTCCTGGATCAGGGGTTAGTAAAAAGACAATATGGAAATCTGATCATTAAACTAATGAATATTGCACTAATTTGTATTGCCCGAAAATGGGGCTCTCATGAAAATCCCAAAATGGAAAACTGGTACCATCTCTCCTGTCAAATTAAAAAATATGAAGATATCCGCGTTAAGAACTTGCCGCGAGGGTCCAGAAGAAATAAACATTGGGATAAGTGGTGCTGAGAAATTAACCTCTAGGGGGCGGGGATGGGGGGGGGGAGGGGGAGGTGGGGGAGTTGATGGAGGGACGGAAGGATGGAGGCTTTCCTTTTTTTTTTTTTTTTTTTTCTCTTTCTTTTTCTTTTCCTTTTTACTTGTTTTCTCCTCTTCTTTTTTTTCTCTCTTTTTGTGTTTGATAGGGTACCCAGCGGACTCTCTGGGGGTGGGTGAGGGAGGGACATTTGGTTTAAGGTACACTCCTCACAGGACCAAAAATGATTAATATTTAAGATAGCTTAACGAGTAAACTTTATATGCTATTGTATTGGTGATACTCTGAAACGGTATATCTACTGTAATCGGAAATTGTCGATTGGTCTGTGGTTTGGTATAATTGTTTTATTATGTAAAAATTCAATAAAGATTCTTAAAAAAAAAAAAAAAAAGAGTTGGGCTCTGTCGACTTGCATAGGTTCCACTGTAGACTGGAGGATGGAAAACCGGAGCCAAGCAAGGCAGATGTGGAAGCCAGACTTGCGATTGCTCTTCAGCACGCTCCGTGAACCGCACATCTATCCAGATGGCCAGGGTGATGGGACCACTCAGAGTAGCAGCAGGTCACGAGTGGCCAATGGGTCTTTCACCTGAGAGGACAGTCCTTTTTTGACAAGGCCGTGTCGTTCCAGGAGAGCTCGGTAGCCAGTGTGCGGAACTTGACGGCATACATGCCTATGGATGAGTCTCCTTGGCGCAGGTTCAGTAGCGCCATTTCAGCTGAGGAGGCTCATGTGGTTTCCTAAAATACAGAGCAGAATTCAGCCAGGAAAGCAGTATGGGTGGCCGTGACAGGATTGCCTCTGTCCCATAGAGGGGTAGCCCTGACCAGTTCTGCTGCCGGTAGACTAGCCGGAGGGACTGAAGAAATTTCAGGAACTGCTGCAGGAACTGTTGTAGTCATTAGAGTCAGGTGTTGAGAGGCAAACAACTGTTGCAGCACGGTGGTAACTTGACCAAGCAGTTCTTCATGTGAAGCAATCTATTGGGACTGCTGGGCAACAATGCTGGAAAGATCAGACAGTACCGGACGTGACACCTTGGCAGGGTCCATGGCCAGATCTTACTGTCAGAGTTCGGGGTCAGTGGACCCTCTGGACCATTGCGGGAGATGGTACTAGCCAACACCTGGAACCAGAATCTAAGTGGCACCTGGTCTTCACCTGAGCCCACAGCAAAGCGAGATGGTCTTGCTGCGGCTGGGTACCACCAGGTTGTTCCACAGGTGTGACTAGCCCGTGGTGGTGGCCAAGGATACAGTACCGTATCGTAGTCCAGGCTCAGGGTCCGAAGCAGGCTGGTAGTCTGGCAATGTTTTCCTTACCCCATCCTGGAAAATGTATTTGCATAATACTCAAAATCAGTGGAGCATCCATGGCTATAAGTCTCCACACACCTGCAAGGTGGCCTTAATTGGGAAGTCTCCATAACAGGAAATCTTACTTCCCAACCCAAATGAAATATGATGTAAGGAGTCTCCCCCTGCTTGTCAAACAGCATGCTGTCATCATATTTAACTATGATGCAAAGACCCCTGTCTACTGTGCAGACAGTACAGTGGCTGGAAAGAGAGTGCCAGAGACAGACAGTCACTGGAATGAGAGTGTCAGAGACAAGACAGTCGCTGGAATGAGAGTGTCAGAGACAGATATACACTGGAATGAGAATGTCAGACAGACACTCTCTGTGACTCAGGGAACGTCATAGACTAGGTTTTGAGCTGAAATTTTAACCCTGCGCATTCCAATATACACTTGTGACACAAATAAAGCATCTCACATCTGCCTTACCTTTGATGGCAACAGGACGCAGAGACTGAGATTTTATACCATACGTTGTCTTGGTTTGATCTCTCCTGAGCTCAACTCTGTGAATGTTATCAGTCATTAGAGAACCTGAGGTTGTGTGAACAAGGGCAGAACTTGACAGCTGGTGCCGAACCCGGGAACTACACTCGAGGAGCCGAGAGGGCCCCCGGACCGGCAATCAAGGGGTGCTTTCTGGCCATTCTCTGGACCGACCTGAGCCTGATCAACTCCACTGAACACGGTAAGTTCATTGATTTTTTGAATCTTTGTCTTACCTGTGTCGTTGGTCCGGGGTTTGAGTTAGTTGCGCTTCCAAGCCGACCCGAGGGCCGCGCCTAAGTGACAGGTCTCGAACTCTGCTGTGTAGCTCCAAGAATTTATATATTGTTATAGTGTCATTGCCAACCCAGGTTACTCTAAGCCTTCTCCCGACCAGTCGTGGTTATGGTTATTGCTGCAGCGGTGAAGATAGAGATTGAGTATTGAGTTGTGTGCGGGTCTCATATAGTAGACACTGACGGTTGAATTTTGATTTTGGGCGGATGGCTAGGTAGGGAGGGATAGTTAGGAGTCCCAAGCCTTGAAGCTTGAGTAGGGGCTTGGCACTGCCCCAAGCCTTGAAGCTTGAGTAGGGGTTTGGGGCCAGTACTGGTACTTTGTACTGGTACCCATGTGGTGTTGCCCATAGACCTGGTTCCTTTTTGGTAGGGATGTTAGAGAGGGATAGAGAGTCGACGCAGCACGCTGAGAAGCACAAGGCCCTCATAAGTCGTGGTAAGACGTCATGAGGTTGTGATTACACAACCGGAGGAACCAGGGGTGATTTGACAGCGGGAGAACGTGAAACTGTATTAATTCCGGAAACTGAAACTGATTTTACATTGAGCAGCTGCTATCGAATTCTTTGTAAAGAGGACAGAAAGGGTTAAAGCTTGTCTGGGTTAAAGTCTTTGTTTAAAAAGTCCTCCTGGAGGCAGAGATAAGGGAGCTAATTATAGGAGATCTATTGCAAGAGAATCTTACTGACCATGGCCATGTCTGTGTGATTCTTTACGTACACATTATTTAATATATATATTTATATATATATATGTTAATATCCAATTTGGAGCAGAGATCAATACATTCATATTGGCACACAGGTTTTAGTGTGCAATCCAAAATAGTTACAGCAATAATTTGCTGCCAGAGCAGAGTCCAGGGTTGTGCAGCCGCAAGAATGGACTAAGTCTGACTGAATAACGCAGGAGGTGGGGACTGCAGCCCCATAAAAAGGTAAGAAAATACATGTTATCTTGCCTATAGAACCTCCTGTGTCTCCGGTCAGGAAAGCTATATGGTCGGCTTCTCACCTGTACAGTTTTGACCAAAGTAAAGCTCTGGTTATTGAAACTGGTCATATATAAGTATTGATCTTCTGTGGGTTGCTAATAGTTGGGAGTTGTGTAGTGAAGTCATCAGCCATCATCTGTCTCATTAGTTATTACACCATCATACAGGCTGATGTATAAGATATTTCCCCAGCAAGAAGCAGAAGTCAAATATTCCTGCTGGAATAATAAATTAGCAAAAAGGAAGTAGCAAAGAGATAGTAGGTTGTAAGTTATGAGATCTGTGTGGAGGATCCCTTATAGTGCCCGCTTAGCTTGATAGAAAGAGACGGGTGATAAGAGACAGTTCAAAGTTGTTGTTGTGGAAAGAAGTTTGAAGAAAAAGAGATTTTATGTGTTTTTCCTACCTGAAACAAAGAATAAAGATGGCAGAGCAGCACCCTGCGAGACTCCACCCCCTTTATCCCATATCATAACAAGGGTGGATTAATGGAGTCAGGAGAGACTTGTTATAATTATTGTTTAAGGTAAAAGCCATTCCCCACAGTGTTTTAATGGCGGCCATCTTAAAACAGCATACCTGTGGCCGAGCCCGGCAGCCATTTTACAGTCACGTGGAGGGTGTGGTTTCTCAAGGTTTTGAGGTTAGTTACCTGTGGCTTTGCTCTGTTGGCAGCCATAGAAGCTGGTTGGGGATAATAAATTTTGAGAACAGCATGTTGTTGAAATTCAAGAGTAGGAAATGTCAGTGATATTGGGGAACTGAACGCTGTTCAGGTGTTATAGAGAGAATTCTGGAACTGAATAGTGATGTTTGTTTGTTGATTAAAGAAACCCCCTGTGGTTGGAAAGATTATTCATACAAGGCAGTGGGCAGTAGAAGAATTGATTTTAAAATAACATTTGTAAAAAGGTATTCCCTTGTATTACTTTCTATTACCCCTGAGACTTGTAGACCGACAGGGGGAGACAGGGGGAGATGAGGCTGCAGTGATAAGACAAGGTTGGCAGCATTCCAGCCCATAGCAAAGTGTTATATTATCTTGTCAGATAGAAGGTCAAAGGGGGAGACTTTGAGATTCTCCTCCCCACCCCCTAAGCAGCAGTGAAGAGAAAGATTAGAGAAAAACTCAAAAAAGCTAATTACATTTCATCAAGTTATTGGTAACCAGTGACATTAGAAACTATTTTTGAGAAGTTCATTTGGTTAGGGAAGTAATCTGTGTGGTAAGTATTGCCACCAGGTGTCCAGCTTTCTATAGCAGTTATACTCTCAAAGAGTAGAACAGTAGTCTAGTTGTTCTGTTTTTATATGTTTATGACCTAGCCATCTGACCTGATTTAAAACCTGATCTAAACTTATATTGTCCCCTTTGTGTTTTTTAGCCCAGAGAGCTGATTCAAGATCAAGGTTCTTATGTTGTGTATAACCACTGTTTTTCCCTAGGTTTATTCTAGAGACAGTTTAGAGCTCAGGAATATCAGTAGAACTCCATATAGATAATTCTAAAAAGACCAGTGATCCAAGGTCACCAACATTGAGAGGTACTGGCTCTAAGCCAATGACTGTAAAGGAAAATGATAAAGGCTCATGGCTCATCATTTAGTGAGATGAGACCCTCTAGTGTTTGAGCAGATAGTGGCAGCTTATTCATTGTTATAATTATCTCTCAGATTTTTAGCAAATTGCAGTTTATGTATCACATAATTTTTAGCTGTGTGCTCATAAGTGCAGCCCAAACACTTAACCAGCCTGGTACTAATGTTTACAATATGTTTTCTTTTTATTTCTGAGCAGGTTTTGTCCTTTTAGTTGACATACTGCCTTTGGAGCAAGGGGGGAGAAGATCCAAGTATTTAGTTAAATTTAATTAACTTTCTTCCTCTCACGGAAGACCATGATTATGTGGCCCATACGGCGCAGGAGACGGTGGGATTTTCTCACGTCAAAGATTCAGTACCCTAACCTTATACTCTTTGTGGATGGTTCCAGGTATTAATATGAAGGTAAATGTTATTAACATGTTATATGCTGTCATCGCACAACCCAACAAGCAACCAGGTATAAGAAACAGAAGCACTTCCATTACATATTACATTAGTGGAACAGAACTGAAAGTATTGATAGCAGTATGTCCCTTAGCTTAGGGTAAGACAGATAGCATGTACACAGATTCAAGGTACGCTTGGAACAGCTTATGTTAACAGCCCTATGTGGAAAGCCAGAACGTTCATCACACCAGCAGCAAGCGCCTAGTGAAACATGCAGACCTAAGATACTTGGAGAGGCTACTCGAGCTTACAGTAGTAGCTATTGTTAAAAGTAAGGCACACGCCAAGGTGAACAGAAACACAAGGGAGTGACCAAGCAGATAGAGCAGCCAAAGAAGCTGCCAGGACGTCTGTACCCTTAGTCGCCACCATGACTGTGTTGCCAGCTGAGGAAACCTCTACCTTGGTAAGTCCTAACTTGCTACAGAGACAAGCGGCAAAAGAAGGACAGAAGATGAAGCAAGACGAAGGTGCCAGTCTGATCTGTGGACAATGGACTCTTTACAACCTACTGTGACCCAGGTGGCTTATGGTTATATCCACCAGTCTGTGAAGGTTTCCCCACGGCACAACCAAGATTTTTTGTATCTTTCCCAGAGAGAGGTGTATTGACTATATTCAGTTCAAAAATGGTCTACAGGTATGAGTGACCAGAAGTGCTCAAAAGATACCCACTTCTCAAGAGAAGTTAAGATTTAGGGATAGATTGGGTAGTTCACATCCCACCCCATCCACAAAGTAGCAGGAAGGTTGAGAGGTTGAATGGGACTCTGAAACTAAAGATCCAAAAGGCAATGGTGGAGACGGGGAAACCATGGACCGAGGGTCTACCATTAGTCCTTTCAGTAAGATATAGGCCAGTAAAAAGACAGGATTGAGTCCCTACAAGATTTCATTTGGTTTGGTTCCTAGATTAGGATATTATTTTCCACAGTTGCTCCAAATGCAGTATGTGAGACTTACAGACTGTATGATAACCTTACACATGCACTGTACTAAAGTATATTTTTGAGTTTTCTCTTTCATGAGCTTCAACCTGGAGATCGGTTGGTAATAAAGAGCCATGTAAGGAGGAGAAATGATGATGATGATGATGATGCCTTCCAGGTTTTGTGGACAAGCACTTCAAGCACTTCAAGACAGCTAGAAGAAAGACCTAATTAGATTCACTCAAGTCAAGTTTTTTTCCTTTATGCCTTATTAAAGTTTTGATGGGGATTAATAAACTTCTTTGGGAAACAAATTAACTGTAGCATTTACCACCCATGGGACTCTTATATTTGGTCGGCTAGGTGATTGGTAGTCAGCCCTAAACGACTAAGGATTGTTTCTCTTACAGGTGTCCTTATTAGTCATTCTATTATTCCTTTTTCCATTACATTTTGCAGAGGTTAATGTCTAAGGCCAGTGAAGCCATAAGGCCTGATGGAAAAGAACAACCAAGAGGAGAGACCATAAATACACTGAAATCCATAGGGCTCTTCCTCTGATAACGAGTGCAATAGGTTTCACCTGTGGGAACATTGGAGTTTTAGTCTCCCCACTTAAAAACCCAAGTGGTTTATAAGGATATTGAGAAAGGGAAAGAATAGGAGGAGTCTATTCAGCAGATAAGTCCAAGTACAAAGAGGGGTAGAGCACAAGGCTCTGTCCGTCTCAAACTGGTGAAGAAATCCTATCCCCTTCCCCACTGCTGACTAACTCCTAAGGGATTAACTGAGGTGCGAGGGAAATATAAAATAAAATCATTTTAGGGGGGACTGTGAAGTATTGTTTTATGTTTAATGAAAATGTTTTTATTTTTCATATACTTGCTGAGTGTTGAAATTAAGAAGATGTTTGACTATGGCTGAAGCTGATCAAAGTCCAATGCTGTCCACCAAAGGACTGAAAGACCCCCCACAGCTGCTGTTTGCATCTCTCTTAGTCAATGTTTACATCTATCAAGAGGGATTTACGACTGTGTATCCACTTCAGAGAAGTGTCTCCGATGCCCATGTAATAATTTACCAACCAATGGACTATGGACATTACTTCTTTATCCCTAAGTAATTTAGCCTTTGTCCTGTCCCACTGCAGGTTTCTGTATAATACTGTGTGACACAAATAAAGCATCTCACATCTGCCTTACCTTTGATGGCAACAGTACGCAGAGACTGAGATTTTATACCATACGTTGTCTTGGTTCGATCTCTCCTGAGCTCAACTCTGTGAATGTTATCAGTCATTAGAGAACCTGAGGTTGTGTGAACAAGGGCAGAACTTGACACACTTATTACCCACATTTATAGGAACCATTGTCTGCTGCTGTGGCAGCTGAGGTGTGATTGGTTGCTATTCTGTTACAGGTCATACCATGAGCTCTGAGCTTTGATAGGTTACTATAGGCAATGAGTATGTGTGAGTGTGTGAGTTACGATTGATAGGGATACAGAGATAGGGTGGGGGGGTTATGAGAAATGTCTGAGGTGAAACTGTTCCAGTTGCCCATGGAAACCAATCAGAGATCAGCTGTAATTTTATAAATGGCTGTGGGAAAATTAAACTTGTCCTCTGATTGGTTGCATGGGCAACTACAGCAGTTCTGCTCTCAGACACTTCTGATAAAAACTGTCAGAAAGAAAGAGATACACAGAGTGATTAAGAGAGAGACATACAGAGAGATTAAAAGAGAGAAAAACAGAGTCAGAGAGAGAGAGACACACACACACACAGACAATCGGAGAGTGAGACACACATAGAGACAGTCTGAGAAAGAAAGACACACAGCGAGTGTCAGAAAGAGACAGAGAGAGAGAGAGTCGGAGAGAGAGGGAAACACACAGAGACAGTCGGAGAGTGAGACACACACAGAGACAGTGAGAAAGAAACACACACAGAGACTGTCAGAAAGAGATACGCACAGACAGTCAAAGAGAGAGACACACACAGAAACAGTCTGAGAGACACACACACACACAGAGTCGGAAAGAGAGGGACACACAGACAGTTTGAAAGAAAGAAATGAGGGGAGCTAGAGCTAGGATATATTATATTATATATAAACAAAATTATAAATTTTTTCATCTGAGAGACAGTAATGTCAGCTTATACATGAATATACAATGTTTCTCTGATAGACATCTCTACCATGAATTAATATAATGTATCCACTGTTAATTGCCATAATGGATGATGTACCTGGATTCTACAGGGTGTAATATAGTGCTGACTAACGCTATAAATTGGCAAAGCACAGTGAAATCCAGGGTCAATCTCGGGCTTTCCCTTCTGAGTGCTGAGATCCTTACCCAACTAGTGGTATATGAACAATGTTTTAAGTTTGTCTCTGTCCAGTTTGTGGCATAAATATAGTTTGCCCTTAAAGTTTTCTATAAGTAAATTGGCTACATAGAAAGAAGATATCCATACCAGTGCAGATGCAATTTATTTACTTGCTTCATAGGCTGATGTATTAGTGGGGATGTGCAAGCCTACCATAATCCTGAATTGTAATTCTGAATGTATGAAGTATTGTGATGCAATGTTTTTGTGATGATGTTTTTTCCCTGAAAAGTAGCAATTTGTTTAGTGAGTTGCTCATTTTTGAACTGTATTTAAGGACCAAGCACCTCCAGGTTGTGCACCCAACACATTTTTACTTGTGCACCTGAATATTTTTCTATAAAACTGCATATGGATATATCTGTATCCATAGTGTCTGATGAAGGTCTGTGGAAAGAAGTGTCACTTAACTGTGGATTGCTACTTCTAAAAAGCCTTGTACATTCAGTTTTTCAACAGAAATGCCTAGTTACTGTTTTTAATAGTATGGATATCTGGCTGTCCATCACCTGAAGGTTATCCCTTTCCTATGTGATATAGAACAACTATTCAAGCTACAATTCAATGACTCATCAACAGAAAGATACCTGACCTCATAAAAGACTCAATTCTGATATGCCCATATCATTTTTAGACTATCTACAAATGACCAACCCGAGTTAAGAGGGGTGCAGCATCAGAAGACAAGGAGTGGACACCAAAAATTCAGGAAAGTCTAAGGGAGTTTTGTTTCAAATTCCCACAGTTCCAGCTGTGCAAGTTAACATTTATGCTAAATTTTAAGAGGGTCATAAGAATATTCCACCTAAATAAACACATCAGACCTATGCTCAGAAGTAGGCTGACACCAATAGCCTAAAATGTAAAAAAACATTTTTGAAAGTAGAACACTGGCACAAGTAAAGAATTGATTGTAATAATAATTTTTAACGCATAAAACCCTGACATTGAAATGGATAAAACAATACACAAATAAATAGATAACTAACAATCATTATATATTTCCACCATTGTATCTTTACTATACTAACGTATGAGTGACTCACATGTAAATCTCTCCCACTAATGTATATTTATACTCCTAAATTGTAACTGAATAGGTTATCCAATAGGTGTGAGTATATCAAATATGATATATGTAAAATATAAAATATGCCCAAATTTAAATAAACAAGGATTCCTTGTTATATCTTTCCCTGCAATGATATAAAAAATATCACATGAATGAATCATATATACATTTATATTCCTATAATATTTCTGATAAAAGAAAATATATCACATCTATGAATCATATATTCATTTGCACTTGTACTCCTATGATATTGCTGATGAATGAAAATGTCCAATCAGAAGAGATATAGGTTTCCATTGCTTTTTTGTATAAGCTCCAGTATTGTAAAGAGATACAGAAACATCTAGTTTAGGTTGGAATGAACCGTTAAGCGAACTCAGTCCGTTTTTAGATGATACTTATGTTTATAAAGGAAAAGCATATAAACAGTCCTTATATTTTTGGAGGAACTGCATGTTCCAACTCAAGGTTAGTTCATCAAGGTGCTGGGTAAAGGAAAGGATGAATTAGAGATGTACACCTGTGTCCCGGAGTCTCATTAGTGTAGAACCCGATCCTTTAACCCCTTAACGCTCTGCGCCGTAGCTCTACGCCGCAGAGGTATAAGGGATGTATGAAGAGGGCTCACGGGCTGAGTCCTCTTCATACAGAGGTGGGGGTTTTTGCATTTTGCACAAAACCCCCACCGCTAATAACCGCGGTCGGTGCTTGCACCGATCGCGGCTATTAACCCTCAAAACGCCGCCCGCAAAGTCGCGGGCGGCGTTTAAAAGACGGCGGCGCGCGGGCGCCGCCATCTTTTTTTCGATCGCCACGCCCCCGAACGTCATCGGGGGGCGGCGATCGGTTACCATGGTAGCCTCGGGTCTTCTCTTGACAGGAGGCTACATGGTTTATGCAGGTTCGTTACAATGAGCCAGTGGCTCATTGTAATGTAAGACCTGCAAAAACGCCATATATTGCAATACTGTAGTATTGCAGTATATGGTAGGAGCGATCTGATCATCTAGGGTTAATGTACCCTAGATGGTCTAAAAAATAGTGAAAAAAAAAAGAAAAAAAAAAGTTTAAAAAATAAAAAAAATTAATAAAATATTAAAAGTTCAAATCACCCCCATTTCCCTAGAACGGATATAAAACATAACAAACAGTAAAAATCACAGACATATTAGGTATCGCCGCGTCCCAAAATGCCCGATCTATCAAAATATAAAAACGGTTACGGCCGGCGGTGACCTCCGAGGCGGGAAATGGCGCCCAAATGTCCGAAATGCGACTTTTACACCTTTTTACATAACATAAAAAATGAAATAAAAAATGATCAAAATGTCGCACAGACCTCAAAATGGTAGCAATGAAAACGTCGCCTCATTTCGCAAAAAATGACCCCTCACACATTTCCGTGCGCCAAAGTATGAAAAAGTTATTAGCGTCAGAAGATGGCAAAAAATTTTTTTTCTTTTTTGTACACATTCGTTTAATTTTTGAAAATGTATTAAAACACAATAAAACCTATATAAATTTGGTATCACCGCGATCGCACCGAACCAAAGAATAAAGTAGGCATGTTATTTGGAGCGAAGAGTGAAAGTCGTAAAAACTGAGCCCACAAGAACGTGACGCACGTGCGGTTTTTTTTCAATTTTTCCACATTTGGAATTTTTTTTCAGCTTCGCAGTACACGGCATGTTAAAATAAATAACATTACGGGAAAGTAAAATTTGTTACGCACAAAATAAGCTCTCACACAGGTCTGTACACGTAAAAATGAAAAAGTTATGGATTTTTGAAGTTGGAGAGCGAGAAATTAGCCGAAAAACCCTCCGTCCTTAAGGGGTTAACAAGACATCGCGCTTGCGTGTATCAGCAGGTTCGCGCATGCAGGATGGATGTTTATGGCGAACCACAAGGATAAGAAGACATCTGGTTCCTGTATACAGGTGGTAAGTTCAACCTTTCTTTTTGTGCAGGTGTCAAGTTCTGCCAAGTGTATGGTATAATATCTCAATCTCTGTCGACACCTGATGCTATGCAAGGCTAGGCAGATGTGAGAAACTTTATTCACATCACAAAGAATTTTACAGAAACCTTCAGTGGGCTGGACCTGGGCTTGGCTAGCCAGAGATAAGAAGTAATGTCCATAGTTCATTGGTTAGTAAATCATAGGCATTGCAGAAACAAAAGCTCTGTTCTTCATAGCGTGGGTGGGTATCGTAGATCAGACAAAGCCCACATTCTTTCACTGCACAGGAGTCTGCCATCATCTTAGTTTTCAGTATTTAGCAAGTATATAAAATAAAAAACATTTTCATTAAACATATAACAATACTTCACACAGGTTCCTGACAATATGATTATATGTTGGACCAGCCGATCCTAGTTGTAGCAAAATTGATGCTTTAAGAAGTTCAAGGCTAGACACAATTCATATAATAAAATGCATTAAGTATGGCTATAGCCCTGGGTTCAGGTATTTTAACCTATTAGAAAGTACAATATATTCCTGGAGAGCTGAAATAAGTTCTTACAGACAAATACAATACTTGAATTGCTTTTTCAAGGATTTTTATGTTAGAAATTATGACATCATCCTACATTCATTTATCTTACTGTGCTTCCCTTAAGCCGTGAAGGAGATATTTGCTACCTTTAATGTACATACCATGTTTTTAATTCAAGGTCTTTGTACTTCTGATTCAAATACATCTTAAAGATAACATCTAGTCAATGTATAAATTATACTTTAGAATTGGAGACCTTGAGTAAAACGTATTATTACGGACAGGTTTTTCTAAAGTGTTTTAGGCTTTTGTGACTTTTTCCTTGTTTTGTATTAAGCTATTATGCATTTGTGCCACTTGTTTTGTGCCATGGGTGTCTTTCTTTATAGAGGGCGTGGGTTAGCGTGTGCATTAGCTTGTGCCTTAGTTATTATTTGAGACTTGAAAAGTTGGAAAAAGTCACAAAAGTAGAAATATCAACAGAGTGGCTTAGTAGAGAAGTAAATCATAAGTATATCTGTGATATTGAAACATGGACCAATCAGTCTCATGAAATTAACAAAGTAAAAATTGTTATGATATGTAAAGCTTTTCAAAGATACCACAAAAGCGCATAACAGAATTGCGAAAATTGACATGGACATTCAGGCATCAATGGCCATCTGTCCTGAAGGAGTTAATATGGCTCTGGCATGTAAAGTAAATATAAAGATAAAGGAGTACTGACATTTTCACAAAAAAAATAAACAAACAAAAAAAAGCATGCTGCAAATGCAACTTTTTTTGAAAACCTCAACTGAACTAGCACTCTAAGGTAACCTGCACACAAATGCGTACTTTCTCCAGGTCACAAACAATGAACCTATGGTCTGTTCTTTACCTTTCTTGTGTCATATGAGGTTCATGTGATTCATGTGTTCATGTGAGGTCCATTCATGCACCAGTGACTGGGGAAGAAGACTCTGTGCATTGAAAATACGAAATGATATGGATCGTTGGTTTAGTATTTATCCTTTGCCACTTTGTGAAAGGACTAAAACAATAAATATCTCAAACCCATGTCAAATTAAAGTTTCAACTTTAACTTTTAATAGACTACCTTATATAAGCGGCTATAAGTATAAGTCAATCCGAGTATAAGCCCGGCCCCTTATTTTACCACAAAATACTGGAAAAATGTATAATATTGGAAAATACTTGTGTATATATAAGAGTGGGAAATGCATTGGTTACAGCCTCATCAAGTAAGGAAATGCCCAGCAGTCTTCCCTTATTAACATAATGCCCAGCAGCTTCCCCACACTAATTAAATTCCACATGCATCCCTCCCACACTAATGAAATGCCCTATGCAACCCCCCCCAGCAATGAAATGCCCCATGCAGCAGCCCGCTAGTAATGAAATGCCCTATGCAACCCCCAAGTAATTATATGCTCCATGCAACCTTCTACAGTATTGATATGCCCCATACAGCAGCCCCCACAGAAATGAAATGCCCCATGCAACCTCCCCCAGTAATTATATTCTCCATGAAACCTCCTACAGTAATAATAGGCCCCATTCAGGTCTCCTCCAGTAATTATATGCCCCATGCAGCCTCCCCCAATAATAATATGCACCATGCAGCCTCCCCCAGAACTGATATATCCCCATGCAGCCCTCTCCCAGTAATGATATGCCCCAGGTAGCCCTCCTCTAGTAATGACACGCCCCATGCAGCCTCCCCCAGTAATGACATGTCCCAAACTTACCTCCAGCACTCACCCATGGCATCCTTTTATACCCGTGACTCCTGGTGTCATTCTGGCAGTGTGGGCAGAGGCTTGTCTTTATGCTCTCTCCACACACATGTTACAATGCCACACAGTGTCATCAAGTATGTTTGTGCAGAGCGCATAGTTGAGCTTCTGCCCACACTTCCAGAGAGGAGCCACAAGAGGAGATACGCGAGTAGAAGAGGACATCGAGGACATCGAAGAGGACATCGCTAGAGGTGCTAGAGGTAAGTATTACCTTTATTTTATATACAGCAAAGACTAAAAGTTTGGACACACCTTCTCATTTAAAGAGTTTTTTTTATTTTCATGACTATAAAAATTGTAGATTCACACTGAAGGCATCAAAACCATGAATTAACACATGTGGAATTACATACTTACCAAAAAAGTTTGAAACAACTAAAAATATGTCTTATATTGTAGGTTCTTCAAAGTAGCCACCTTTTGCTTTGATTACTGATTTGAAGGAGTTCCCAGAGACGTTTAGCACTTGTTGGCCCTTTTGCCTTCACTTTGCGGTCCAGCTCACCCCAAACGATTTTGATTGGGTTCAGGTCTGGTGACTGTGGAGGCCAGGTCATCTGTTGTAGCACCCCTACCACTCTCCTTCTTGATCATCTAGCCCTTACACAGCCTGGTGGTGTGTTTGGGGTCATTGTCCTGTTGGAAAATAAATGATAGGCCAACTAACCCCAAACCGGATGGGATAGCAGCTGCTGCAAGATGCTTTGGTAACCATGCTGGTTAAGTATACCTTCAATTTTGAATAAATCCCCAACAGTGTCACCCGCAAAGCACCCCCACACATTCACACCTCCTCCTCCATGCTTCACGGTTGGAACACGACATCTAGAGTCCATTTGTTTACCTTTTCGGCGTTGTACAAAGACACAGTGGTTGGAACCAAAGATCTCAAATTTGGGCTCATCAGACCAAAGCACAGATTTCCACTGGTCTAATGTCCATTCCTTGTGTTTTTTAGCCCAAACAAGTCTTGTTGCCTGTCCATAGCAGTGGTTTCCTAGCAGCTATTTTACCGTGAAGGCTGCTGCAGTCTCCTTTTACCAGTTGTTGTGTCTGCTGCAAGAACTCTGTGCGGCAGTGACCTGCTCATGAATTTGAGCTGCAGTTAACCAGTGATTTCTGAGGCCGGTGACTTTTTTGAGACACTTTTTGGCGCATAGCAATTTTTGGGCCTTTTTAGAGACATTTTGAAATGTCCCCCGGACATTTGTTTTTTTTGTCAGTAAGACACATTTATCTTTTATAGCAGATATATATACAAAGAAATGGGTCCAGACCATACAATAAATGGCATAAATCGCTACACACATGAACAACATCATATGAAAATTTACACAAAACCATGTGTTAAGTAGCAAAAGAGTAATCTTTATTAGTAACCAGTACATGTAAAACAACTAACCGGACAAAAAATATAAAAACAATGAAAAAAGGGAAAACAGTCAAACAAGAAAACACAGGTACCCGATGATGCCGATATCCTCCTGTAGAGCCCTGTTGCGAACAATGTCCTGTGACCCAAGATCAAATACAAATAATCAGACATACAAATATATAGTAGGTACAGTGGGCTGAGGGTAGGGCAAAATACATAGTACAAAGAAAATGGTAGTAGATAAGGCACTAGAAGAAACAAGTGCAGATACCAGAGAAGCTAAAAGCTCCTATAAGCCCCCACAGCGCACAGGCATGAAGACTATAATCAGACCAAATCCATGAGCAAGGTCATAAAAATAATGTATCCTACTCTGTGTGTAAAATTACCAAATAACCAGAACCAAGGCTCACTGCGCCCCCAAAATAATTCATAAAAAGAAAGTATATCACCATACACTGTATGTAAACAACCCTACATTTATAGGGGTATATTAGGGAGTCTATAAAAAGTTCTGCCATCAAAATCAAAATCTAAACCTAGGAAAATTACTCATAGATCCAGGCGTGACTGTGATAATATTCTTATACACTCACCGGTCACTTTATTAGGTACACCTGTCCAACTGCTCGTTAACACTTAATTTCTAATCAGCCAATCACATGGCGGCAACTCAGTGCATTTAGACATGTAGACATGGTCAAGACAATCTTCTGCAGTTCAAAACGAGCATCAGTATGGGGAAGAAAGGTGATTTGAGTGCCTTTGAACGTGGCATGGTTGTTGGTGCAAGAAGGGCTGGTCTGAGTATTTCAGAAACTGCTGATCTACTGGGATTTTCACACACAACCATCTCTTTGAGGCAGATGGGCTACAGCAGCAGAAGACCACACCGGGTGCCACCTCTTTCAGCTAAGAACAGAAAACTGAGGCTACAATTTGCACAAGCTCATCGAAATTGGACAGTAGAAGATTGGAAAAACGTTGCCTGGTCTGATGAGTCTCGATTTCTACTGCGACATTCTGATGGTAGGGTCAGAATTTGGCATCAACAACATGAAAGCATGGATCCATCATGCCTTGTATCAACGGTTCAGGCCGGTGGTGGTGGTGTCATGGTGCGGGGAATATTTTCTTGGCACTCTTTGGGCCCCTTGGTACCAATTGAGCATCGTTGCAACGCCACAGCCTACCTGAGTATTGTTGCTGACCATGTCCATCCCTTTATGACCACAATGTACCCAACATCTGATGGCTACTTTCAGCAGGATAATGCGCCATGTCATAAAGCTGGAATCATCTCAGACTGGTTTCTTGAACATGACAATGAGTTCACTGTACACAAATGGCCTCCACAGTCACCAGATCTCAATCCAATAGAGCATCTTTGGGATGTGGTGGAACGGGAGATTCGCATCATGGATGTGCAGCCGACAAATCTGCGGCAACTGTGTGATGCCATCATGTCAATATGGACCAAAAAGTCTGAGGAATGCTTCCAGCACCTTGTTGAATCTATGCCACAAAGAATTGAGGCAGTTCTGAAGGCAAAAGGGGGTCCAACCCGTTACTAGCATGGTGTACCTAATAAAGTGGCCGGTGAGTCTATTTGTTATTAGCTCTTTTGTGATTTACAGATACTGTCTCACATGCCCCCCCCCCCCTGTTTCCTCTGCACTTGTGTAATTTCTGCTGTTATCTCATAGCTGAGGGAGCAGGGGGAGGGTGAGACAGTGTAGCAGTGAGTCAGTAAAGCCAGATCATAGCGCGGTAGGGTACACCCTCAGGCTCATTTGCATAATTCTAAAAGTTGATTTCAGGAGGAAGGTGGCAATGGATAACACATATAAAGAGATTACCATAGTCATGGTGCCCAGATCTATGAGTGCCTGTAGTTTATCATTCTCCATTTTAATAATACATTTCCTTTAAGTTGATATTTTATAAATTAGAAGAACTGGCAAGCCAACTAATAGGTTGTATAAATGTACACTAGAATGGATTTATCATCCAGCATCAGTCATTGTGATAAATCCAATTAGTTTACAATAAAAATACATTAAAAATGAGACTTAAGAGTATTCGTATTGTAAATTGAGATGCATAAATATGTAGCATGTGGTTGAAATGTGGTTGAAATGTTATGCAAGAATAAAGTACATTGACCTGTCATGTGACCTCATTTCTATACTGTTTAACCCCTTAACGCCAAAGCCACTTTTCACCTTCATGACACGGCCCATTTTTTCAAATCTGCCCTGTGTCACTATAAATGGTTATAACTTTGAAACGCTTTAACATAGCCAAGTGATTTTAAAATTGTTTTCTCGTGACACATTGTACTTCATGTTAGTTGAAAAATGTTGGTGGTATGTTTTGCATTTATTTTTGAGAAAATCAGATATTTGGTGAAAATTTGGAGAAATTCTCGATTTTCGAACATCAAAATGTTCTACTTTTTCCACACATAGTCATAACAGCAAAAAACTTTAATAACTAACATCAACCGAATGTCTACTTTATGTGGACATGGTTTTTTATGCATACTCTTATTTTTGTAGGATGTTATGGGCCTTTGAATGTTAGGTGCGATTTTTCACATTTTCATAAAAACCCCAAAAGCCTGCTATTGAGGGACCTGCTCAGGTTTCAAATCACTTTGAGAGGCCTAAATAAAAGTAAAACCCCATAAATTACCCCATTATAGAAACTACACGCCTTAACGTATGTAAAACAACTTTTATGAAGTTTGTTAACCCTTTAATTGTTTTACAGGGGTTAAAACAAAATCAGATACAATTTTGAAAGTACATTTTTTTTGGCTAAATTAATGTGTTTTTCAAATAATGTACAAATTCTCAGTAGATAAAATACCAAAACGCTCCACAAAATTTGATACCCAATCCCTCCCGCATATAACAATACCCCATATGTGGTGGTAACCTGCTGTATGGGCACACGCCAGGGCATCGAAGGGAAGCTGCACCATTCAGCACAGATTATGCATTGTCACTTTTTATTGGCTATACAATCTTTATTTTTTTGGCAATTTGGACATATAAGGGCTTATTTTTTGCGACATGAGATGCACTTTACAAATACTTCATATTAGTGGGTCATTAGCTTATTGATGAGATTTTATTAACTCTTGAATGTATGGGTGAAAAGAAAATTGTCAATTTTGGTTTACTTTCTTTTCATATTTTTTGGGGGTCGTACACCGTACACTAAAAATAATATATAATCTTTATTCTATAGGTAACTATGATTATGGTGATACCTCATTTATATAGTTTTTCATTTATTTTTACAATTTTACTGGAAAAAAACAAATATAGAGGAAATCTCATTTGTTTTTGCATCGCCATCTTTTCGAAGACGTAACTTTAATATTTTTTTTGTTGACAGAGCTAGTTTAGGGCTTATTTTTGACGTGTTGAGTTGTCCTTTCAATTGGTACCATTTTAGCGCACATAACTTTTTTTGATCCCATTTTACAACATTTTTGTGAAGAGATTTTATGAAAAATATACATTTTTGGCGAGTTTTTCGGGTTTCGTTTTTACGGCGTTCACCGAGCGGGTCCAATAATGTTTCTGATTTATTGTACGGATTGTTACGGACGTGGCGATACTGCACAGGAAGTCCCGGGGCTGCGATCGGACCCACGGATCCCCCCAATAAAGCGCCGCGGGGGGGGTCCGATTCTTGTGAATTGCCCCTAACACGCCGCGGTCAGCGCGACCACGGCGTGTTAAGGGTTAACACCCGCGATCAGAGAAATCTCCAATTGCGTGTGTTAGTGGTGGGTGTCAGCTATAATATATAGCCGAGGGCCAGAAGCTTGACGTAATAATACTGCATTTTGCGGGAACGCACCTCCCGCCATGCAGTACTATTATGTCAAATGTCGGGAAGGGGTTAATAGTCAATATGATGGGTTCAAATATTAACAATGTTCCAGTATTAATATTATAGAATTACAAAATATTTTAGAATAATTTTTTCTAACAAGCTATTAAAAGATAAATCTTAAAAACGAAAATGAATAATTATGGTCATGAAGGAAATATTTCATTTTGTGATGTAGTATGAATGATTTGTGGGGTATAAAAGAGGCCGCTATGACATATAAGCCAAATATTGAAAATATATTAATATCAACATTGTACAAAATGCCAAGACAAAACACACTGTATGATTTAATAAAATATTTTGAAAACATTGCTAAAAAAAGTTATACTGCTCTTGTACTGAATGTTTCCAGTCCAAGGACTAAAATACATAATGGTGAGATTGGAAAATAACCTGTGTTCAACTTTGTGAACATGCTGTAAATGCCTCAAAAGTCCACAAGAGAAATGAATAGAAGAAAAGTACATGATCTGCTCGCAGTAAACAAAATGTATAGAAAAGAAATAGTGACTAACAGCACTGGCAGGAAAAAGTGATCATAGATAATATACTACACATTTACTGAAAAGAAAGGAAATAAACCAACATTATGTAGAACTTTCCTTCTAAACTACCATTTGATGGGTTGTATCTCATACATGCTTTTTAGATGTACATTAAAATTGTAATGATAGTTTGCCAGGCCAAGGCCACATGAATGCAGGGCAGAAAATATATAATCTATACTGAAGATTTAAAGATGTGTCCCTCTGTGCATTGTATGTGTGTTACAAATACACTATAATGATTCTTATTTCTTAGAGAGAATTTACAAGATGGCTTTTATTCCAGATCTTGCATTAGTTGCTGGGGATAATATAATTATCATTTAACCATAAGAATTTAAGAGATAGTTTTACTGTGCTGTAGTATTTAACCCAGAAAATGTAGCACTTCTGTTTATTAAAGCAGATGATTATTATATTTATACAATGCATGCCATAAAACATGCAAAGTCATATATCTGTGAATAAACATTACATTTTGATGTCAGAATCCGGTATTTATACATGGATCAGTGGTACAACACATTCAATGTGTACACTTAAAAAAGCGGCTGCAGGGTGTATTATACAATACTTCATCCCTCACATACCCTTCCACTACAGGCAGTCCCCAGGTTACATACAAGATAGGGTCCGGAGGTTTGTTCTTAAGTTGAATTTGTATGCAAGTTGAAACTGTATATTTTAGAATTGAAGTTCTAGACAAGTTTTTGTTTTTGCCCCAGTGACAATTGGAGTTTCAAAATTTTTTGCTGTAATGGGACCAAAGATTATCAATAAATCTTCTTTACAGACACCTTACAGCTGATCATTGCAGTCTGGGACAATAGTAAAGCATCCAGAGAGCTTCACCAGAGGTCACAGCCGGCAGAGGGGTCCGTCTGTAACTATGAGTCGTCTCTAAGTCGGTTGTCCTTAAGTAGGGGACCGCCTGTACTATAGAACATCATCATTTTCCAAATCATCATCATTTTACACTTGCTTGATGAAAGTAGCTAATTGTAAGTTTATTTTTTTTACATAAATTATTGAAAAATAAAATAATAATAAAGTGTAAATTATTGAATAATAAAATATCCATATTGTGGACAATCAGGGGTATAACGATTGAGAGGGGGGCTGGCTGCGGTAGCTGTTTGGAATCATAGAATCTGCCCCATGGGCTTTACTGATAAATAGTTGCAGCACATTGGCCCGATGCTATGATTTGGAATTGTGACAATATATAGAAGAACACAAAGAGTAGGTGAGTTTGGTAAGTATTTTGGGTCCTGTTACTGTTGGGAGTTGGGGGGCAGCAACCTATTACTAATGGCTTCTGTGTGCAGAATATTACTAATGACTACTGTGGGGAGGTAATATTACTAATAACTACTGTGGCAGGGAATATTACTAATGACAACAGTGGGGGTTATTACTCATGGTTACTTTGCAGGGGATATTACTAATGGCCAAAGAAAGGGCAATGTGAATAATGGCTTTTGTGGGGATAGAAGAATATGAATAATCTACTGTAGAGGCACTGTGACTTGGTTACTGTGGGGGACATTGTGAGTTGGCTACTATGGGGGCACTATGACTTTGTTACCATTAGAAGCACTGGAACTTGACCACTGGGGGGGGGGCACTGTGGCTTGGCTAATATGGAGGGCACTATGACTTGGGAGTCCCTGTAACTTGGCTACTGTTGGTGCAACTGTGACTCTATTGACTACTGTGGGGCTCGTGTGATTATATTGGCCACTGTTGCAACTGTGGTGGCAATGTGATTACATTGGTTACTTTGAGGCACATGTTACTATATTGATTATTGTTAGGAAACTGTAATGTTATTGGCTGCGGTGAAACCAATTTTACTATATAGGCTTCTCTGGGGGCAGCATCCCTATATTGGCTTCTGTGAGCAGAACGATATAGAGCTGGAAGAAGATGACATGGTGGCCAGGGTGAAGAAAAAAAGGAGAAATTCTTTAACTAAAGGCTTCATGTGTCCCCAGATCTAATGTGTTATTGTTCCATTGTTGCTATTACCCAATAGCTCACAATTTTACAGCATCTCCTCTGCACTGTGACTCTCCTATGAGGTCACCCTACATGGAGATAGTCTTATACTGCACCAGATTTATCATTCAGCATCAATGTGCTAAATTTGCTGCAAAATAACTCCTGTATTTATGAAGTAATCTTGGTTCTAGTTATGTATCTATGTAGTAATCTTGGTTCTGTTGTGGTTTATATGTAGTAATATTGGTTCTGTTAGCGTCTCTTTATAACAATCTTGGTTTTTTTAATGTATCTATGTAGTAATCTTGGTTCCGTTGCTGTATCTAAGTAGTAATGTTGTTTGTGGTACTGTATCTACACTGGATCAAAATTAAAGAACACACATTATTTAGTGCTATGTGAATATATTCTAACAAGAGCAAAAAAAAAGATAGCAGTATTTTTAAAGGAACCTGTCATCAGAAAATGAACTAATAAACCTATACATGAATATTCTCAAGCATCATAACACCACTTAGTTAATGTTTCTTTCATGTCCCAGGGTAATGGCATCGAGAAAATCAACTTTAAAGAGAACTGTAAACTGGCTGTGTAAAGTCAAGGAGGTGGAGAGTTTAACACTGAAGACAAAGTGGAGAGTGAAGATCTGGTTAGCGATGTCTCTTGATGCAGGACCATCAATTACAGTAAAGGGGGGTTTGGAGGAAGAGAGAGCTTGACTTCAGTGTTAGAATCTCCACCTCCTTACTTCATACAATCAATTAACATCTCACTTCAAAGAAGATTTTCTTGATGATGCCACCCCACCAGGCCATGAAAGAAACATCATCTAGAAGGTGTTCAACTGCGTGACAGCATACTGGTAGTGGTTTGTTTGGTCCATTTCTGCTGACAAGTTCCATTTAAGTTTATTACATATATATTTCATATATTCTCTAAAGCACAAACTACAATTGTAAAAGAATACTACTGAACACAATTAGAGACCACTTTAAGATACCTGCAAGTTATTAGTGTTAATCTAGTTAAAATTGCCTTAATTATCTGATGGATCCTATTTTACTGGCAGTCTAGCTTTCCAGTTTTCAAAATTGGTGTACTGTTCCAAAATGACTGAAACCCTCAGATTGTCCAGGTTGTCCAGATGAAGGCCAAAATAGAAATCCTATCAGCCCTAGCAATAGAAGTTGGTTGTACAAAGTCTGTCATTTCTAGCATATTGAATCTTTACAATATTACAAACTCATTTAAGTCCCTCAATATGGCTGGTCACCCTTAAAAGACAAATGTAGGAGAAAACAGGACAATGCATTTGTAATCATTACAACACTGCCACTGGAATTGCTTAGGGTCAGGAAGTAAGAGTTCTCCTTACGGAGACTGCCAATTAAGGCCACCATGTAGGTGTGTGGAGTCTTGGATGCTCCACTAGGGGATTGTGGGAAAATATGCAAAGTTTTCCAGGATGGAATAAGGAAAACCACACCTATTTTAGCTACCTTGTAAGGCAGCTCCCTTGACATCAAGCATGACCTACAAGAGGCCTTATGACATGATGCGGGATTAAAACCAAACCAGTATATCTATTCCAGAAGGAACAGACTCCCAACTGTAGACAGCACTGTTTCGACCTGATTGGGTCACCTCAGTACAGCATCATTTTACTGGAATTGCTTGGCAGCTCAGCATTGAACAGGATAAATATCTGTTTCTTCATACAGTGTCTCAAGGTTTAAGAGCATTTGGACTAAAAGCCCACTCTGCAGTGACCAAGCCTCTCATTAGCAAAATAATCTTTGCTGCGGAGCATATCGCGTGGACAGAAAATAATTGGTCCACAGTTAATTTTAACGTAATATCAAGTTTAATTATTTGGATCTGATGGAAAGCATTATATTTGTCAACAAACTGTGAAACACTGAAAACAAAGTTTATAAAGAAGTCAGTGAAGGTTGGTGGAAGAAGTGTCATGGTTTGGGAAATGTTTTCTGCATCAGGAATTGGACCACTCATATAGCTACATGGCAGACTGAATGCAGGTGTATATCTGATTACTTTCTATGGGCTCATGAACACAGCCCTAAGTTTCATTATCCTCTGCACATGCTGACTGCCCAGGCGACAAAAGATAAAGCGTGTCCTCACTTGGCGATGACAGACAGGCCGCAACCTCTCTTCTGGCTTCTGTAAAGTATTGCACTGCAAAAAAACTGAAATATGGGAGTAGTGTTCAATGTTTTTGTGGTTGTATTGGGGAGGGATCTATTAAGAATTTTGCTCCCAGTGGACTATAGATAAGCCACTGTGTACAATAGAATCATTATGCATCTTGCTCGGACTATCATAGATTTCTATAATCAACTTCTGTGTAACCACAAGGTACTATAATGATGGGATGCTGCAGGGATGAATTAAGAGGGCTCACAAACTGAGCTCTCTCCATAAATGGTGGGTGTCGGCATCTATAACCGATCGTGGCAGCTATCCTATTAAGTGGCATGGTTACACTGCAGCACCTAACAGCGGTGCCTCTGGGTGCCACCATCTTTGATGGCCCATCGGCAATGGCAGACTGAAATTACAGTGCAGTAAAATTACAATATACTACTAAAGATTTGATTGTGTGAGGGATCAGATGCTTAGGCTTAAAGGACCCATGCAGCCTGAATGAACAGTACCCAGGTTTGACAGCTCGTTTGTATTTTATATTTGGTCCACAAATATGTAACTGAAGATATTCCTGTAATTTCAATTTATAATGTTTTTTGGTGTTTTTTTTTACCATATTAGTTTTCTTGTTTTATCAGCAAATCAGGTAATCAATATCAGATTAGGGAAGGGTGGGGTCTGACACTAGGTACCTGCACTGATTTCAGCTACCTCCAATGATAGGAGCAAAATTAGAAGAAACACTACGTAGTACAATGACCAAAGAACTGTTCTTCTGCTGGAGCCTCATTCTGTTGTTTCCATTGTTAGGGATGGTGTCAAATGAATTGTGCAGTCTAGAGTGTCAGTTCCCAATCTGATAGTGATGTCTTAAGCAATAAATAGGTTAATGATATCAAGAAAATGGAAAGCCCCTTTCATACAGCATGCATTATATATTATCCAAGAAGAATGACCGTAGAATGACAGTAGAAAAGTAGCTATGTATATACACTCACCGGCCACTTTATTAGGTACACCATGCTAGTAACGGGTTGGACCCCCTTTTGCCTTCAGAACTGCCTCAATTCTTCTCTAGTGGAGAAATACATTTCCCTTTTGTACATGATAAAAGTATAACTGATGCATTGACCTGTGTGCCAGACCACTGGACGAAACACTCTGTCCTCAGTAATCTCTGCTTGCTTCTGTCAGGTGCTGCAGAGACTAATAAAATCCAGGGGGAAATCGCAAGTTAAACACCTCAATGTCCAGATGCTGGCAGCCGACAAATTAATACAGTGCCCTCCGGTAAGAGAGAAGGAGCTGTAACTAATAAATATATTTGTAGTGCACAATATGTACTGCAGTTTAAGATCCTGTATGTGAAATCATTCAATTGTATCTTAATATTCATTATACTGTGTCTAGTGTCTTCTGCAAAGCTGTAAAGTATCATAAAAAGAGATAAAAATTGAAAAGTCCATTTGCAGATGGAAGATAAAGTATATTCATGCACATCAGAGATCTTGCCACTATTCTATTCATATGGTGTTGCTATGATGACCTACACTCACCGGCCACTTTATTAGGTACACCATGCTAGTAACGGGTTGGACCCCCTTTTGCCTTCAGAACTGCCTCAATTCTTCGTGGCATAGATTCAACAAGGTGCTGGAAGGATTCCTCAGAGATTTTGGTCCATATTGACATGATGGCATCACACAGTTGCCGCAGATTTGTCGGCTGCACATCCATGATGCGAATCTCCCGTTCCACCACATCCCAAAGATGCTCTATTGGTAACTGTGGTAACTATTGGTATCTGATCTGGTAACTGTGGAGGCCATTTGAGTACAGTGAACTCATTGTCATGTTCAAGAAACCAGTCTGAGATGATTCCAGCTTTATGACATGGCGCATTATCCTGCTGAAAGTAGCCATCAGATGTTGGGTACATTGTGGTCATAAAGGGATGGACATGGTCAGCAACAATACTCAGGTAGGCTGTGGCGTTGCAGCGATGCTCAATTGGTACCAAGGGGCCCAAAGAGTGGCAAGAAAATATTCCCCACACCATGACACCACCACCACCAGCCTGAACCGTTGATACAAGGCAGGATGGATCCATGCTTTCATGTTGTTGACGCCAAATTCTGACCTTACCATCCAAATGTCGCAGCAGAAATCGAAACTCATCAGACCAGGCAACGTTTTTCCAATCTTCTACTGTCCAATTTCAATGAGCTTGTGCAAACTGTAGGCTCAGTTTCCTGTTCTTAGCTGAAAGGAGTGGCACCCGGTGTGGTCTTCTGCTGCTGTAGCCCATCTGCCTCAAAGTTCGACGCACTGTGCGTTCAGAGATGCTCTTCTTCCTACCTTGGTTGTAACGGGTGGTGATTTGAGTCACTGTTGCCTTTCTACCAGCTCGAACCAGTCTGCCCATTCTCCTCTGACCTCTGGCATCAACAAGGCATTTCCGCCCACAGAACTGCCGCTCACTGGATGTTTTTTCTTTTTCGGACCATTCTCTGTAAACCCTAGAGATGGTTGTGCATGAAAATCCCAGTAGATCAGCAGTTTCTGAAATACTCAGACCAGCCCTTCTGGCACCAACAACCATGCCATGTTCAAAGACACTCAAATCACCTTTCTTCCCCAAACTGATGCTCAGTTTGAACTGCAGGAGATTGTCTTGACCATGTCTACATGCCTAAATGCACTCAGTTGCCGCCATGTGATTGGTTGATTAGAAATTAAGTGTTAACGAGCAGTTTGACAGGTGTACCTAATAAATGGGTTACATTTTCATTCTTCTGAACTGAAATAACAGACTTTCAGCTAAACTGAGCTGCATCACTCAACAGAAAATATAGTAGAATATAGAAGTCAAAGCTCAAAAAACTGTCCTTCATATAAAGGTATAATTTGAAGAAAACTTTCCATTTGAAAACTTGTGTGCTCAATCTCTGAGTTGAGCTGCCATGTAATGTAATACAATGAGATCAAATCAGAAATGCTGAGAATAAGAGATCATTTTACAGGAATAGGTTCACTTTACAATACTCACTTCTTTGTATTTTTGATAATACTGCTGTTATAGACACAAAATCCTGGGGGATAAACAGAATATCTCACTGTCAGAATAAAAATATTTAGTGCACAGATTACTTGATTAACACAACTGGTTTGTTGAATTGACCAAAAGTTTGCCTGTTCTTATTTGATTTAATTTTGATTTGAATACCTTTGTATTGAGTGATACTAAATCTTATTGGTTTAACCCCCTCCCGCCACAGCCCTTTTTCATTTTTGTGTTTTCATTTTTCACTCCCCACATTCAAAAATCTATAACTTTTTAATTTTTCCATGTACAGAGCTGTGTTATGGCTTATTTTCTGCGTAACAAATTACACTGCAAAATGGTGGTATTTAATATTCCATGCCGTGTACTGGGAAGCAGGAAAAAAAATTCCAAATGCAGTGAAATTTGTAAAAAAACGCATTTGTGCCGTATTCTTGTGGGCTTAGATTTTATGGATTTCACTGTGCTTCCCGAATTACATGTCTACTTTATTCTTTGGGGCGGTATGATTACGAGGATACCAAATTTGTATAGGTTTTATAAAGTTTTCATACATTTAAAAAAATTAAAACCTGTACAAAATTTTTTTTTTGGACATTGCCATCATCTAGCGCATTTACAATGTTCTCATTTTTAGGACTGTGCAATCTTTAGATCACTTTTTATATAATTTTTTTTTTAAATGGTAAAAAAGTGCCATTTTCGACTTTGACCATGATTTTCCGTTATAGGGTTAAACGCAGTGAAAAACCGTTAACATATTTTGATAGATCGGGCATTTTCAGATGCGGCGATACCTAATGTGTTTATGCTTTTTACTGTTTATTTATATTTATATCAGTTCTAGGGAAAGGGGAATGAATTGAGTTTTTAGGTTTTTTTTATTATAATTTTTTTAAACTTTTCCTTTTTATTTTTGCTATTTTTTCAGAATCCCTAGGTTAACACTAGGTTTTCTGTTTGATCCTATCATATACTGCCATACTATAGTATGGCAGTATATGTGGATTTTACTCCCCATTCATTACAATGTGCTGATAGCACATTGGTTAACCCGAAGTAGCCTCAGGTCTTCGGAAGATAATGGATCACCTGTCCCTGATGACGTCACGGGGAGCATTGATCCTCGGAAAGGATCGCTGGCGGCGATCAGCTGGCACCAATCGCGGGTGTTACCGGTAAGCCTTTGCTGTCCACCTGTGAGCCCTCTCCATGCACCCGGCATGTGACGTAATACTATGTCACATGTCGGTAAGGGGTTAAAACACTCCAAAAATGTATACACATTATATTAATTGCTGTTCCTGCTAAAATACACGGTTTCAGCCAACCTATAGAAGGTCTAATTTAAATGACGGTCACAAACTTTTTAACAAATTTTGCAAAAGTAAAGCAAAGTAACATATATCCAACTAAAGTGCTTCTTTAACCACTTATCACGCTCCTCTAATGTTCAATTCCAAATAAAATGAGTTGCATCCCTGCTGAACTCTGTCTTGAAAAAAATAATTTACTGATTGGTACCAAGAGGGATCGAACTGTCAGTAGTGATTAAAATGTAACTTTTATGCGCAGCCGCATTAAAACTAATAAAATAGGGGCAATACCCAATGTGTGTAGTGTCATTTCCCCACTATATACAGAAAGATAAAAAATATCCCAGAATCAGTATATTGCAGATATATCACCTCCGATCACTGAAAGAAGATTGCTAATAACGTGTCCTGAGAGAGGATAGCTAAGGAGCGGCACACACTCTAAATTACACTAGGATAGCTGCAGATAAAAAATTAGAAGCTAGCTAGACTCTGTGTAATAAACCAGTATTTCCCACTCTCATGCCAATCCCTAAAGATGATAACCTCGGAGTGTGTTCTGCTCCTTAGCTGTCTACTCTTAGTACACTTTATTAGCAATTTTTTTCCAGTGATTGGAGGTGATATATCTGCAATATACTAATCCTAGAATATTTTTTATATTTCTGTATATAGTGGGGAAATGACACTACACACATTAGGTATTACCCCTATTTTATTAGTTTTAATGCAGCTGTGAATAAAAGTTACATTTTAATCACTTTCTCACAGTTCGATCCCTCTTGGTACAAATCATTGATTTTTTTTTAATTTTTGATGAGAGGTCTTATCTTGAATTTATCTAATCACTCTGGTGTCAGATGACATAAAAGTTGTATGGAGGAAGAACGGAAGAAGTAAGCAAGAAATGAGTTACCCTTGTTAGGTCTCTACTTCTATAGCACTTAATTGAATATGATATGAATATGAGGTTCTCATATTTAAAATGACACTAAAAGTGTTTTATTTTGTGCTACAGATCCCAAGTGTCTGAAATGATACTCCACCTCCAGTCACTTAGTGGGACTTTTTTCAGCTCATTTTACCTTGGAGGCAATCTTTATCCTTCCCATTTCAGCTGCATCCTCTTCATTCTCTCCCCACCTTTTAAAACTTAACTTTGATAGAACTCATAATCTTTCTATCTATTGCATCCCTCTTACCAGACATAACCATCACATTTCATGGCTACACTCTCTGGGTCCCAAAAGTCTGCTGGAATAATTTTTGACTCTGTCTTATCCTTTAGTCAACACATCCAGGCTCTCATTACAACCTGCCACCTGCACTTCAAGAACATATCTTTCGTCTGATCCTTACTCAACGCGGAGTCTACAAAATTGCCAGTCCATGCCCTCATCTTCTTCAGACTGTATTACTGCAACATTCAACATACAAGTATTACAGAGCTTACTCTCTAACACCCCTCCAATCCATCCTTATTTCTGCTGCCCATCAATCTATCTCTCTCCACTCTTCTGCCTATGCTCTCAATCTGTCACTCTATCTACTGGTCACTCATCGAATTTAGTTTGAAAAATATATCATGACTTACAAAGCTGTTCACAAACTGTCCCCTTATCTCTGAACTAATCAGCCAATACCGGCGCACGCATAAACTGTGGTGGCTAACTAACCTTGCAATGTTCCTATGGACTAGAGCCCTGCCTCCAGCAGCTAAAGTGCCCTGAAAAGGGCAGAAATATGGAACTAGCTATCAGACCCTGAGAGACCATGCAAGGTTTGAAAGAAAACTTACTTTATCTGGCAGCTGTTGGATGATGGAGTGGACAGTTTACAGAAGTCAGAGACAGACCAGTGTTCTCACCAAAAAGTAGAAAAGCATAAAGGCAGGAAAAGTAGGGTCATACCAGGAGACAAGACACAGACAAGAGACAAGACACACAAGGGCTACACAAACAGAAAACACAGACTAGTGAAGTCAGGCAAAACGGGGTCACATCCAAGATCGCGGTGCATAGAATCAAAATCAATTTAATTGTCAAATAAACATAGCAGAGGTCAGATAACAGAATAGGAATATTTATCAAAAACAAGGTTACAGACTACAAGAGTCAGGAAACTGGAAGGCTTCTAAAGGTAAAATGGATGCTGCCTCCATCTCTCAAACCACAGCAAAACACAAAGTGAACAAAAATGACACACCACTCCCTGGGTGTGGTTACAAGCACAGATGTCTGAAACCTGATCCCCTTTGGAACACTGCAAGAGCAATTCAACCAGTCCTGGCTCTTTGTTTGTTTTGTCCTGTTTTTTTTGTTTATACTTTGGCAAAAGAAGGGAACATTAAGCAGTTGTCACCTACTGTCTAGCTAGGATCAGCTAGTAGGAAGGGAAATCTGGATGAGTACAGCTTTGGGGCTTACTGTCTATAACAGCAGCATTGCATTGGGAGATCATTCTTTTTTGTCAAAAAGAGGTTTTGATATAACATATTTACTTAGGTTATATTTCACTATTATTCTTTTAATTAAAGCTAAATAAATCTATAGTTAAAGTGTAACCGTCATTTCAAAAACCTTTTGATATTTTGTAGGGCAGGTTATTTTAAGCCCTTTTGCAATTCTATTAGCTACCCAAATCTTGCTCCTTCCTCTTGTATTCTGCAGATTTCCCCTAGATGTCAGTAAACTCTCACATGGCTGTTGCTGGGGACCTTCCATCTTCAGAAAGGAGCAGAGACTACGGAGGGAGAGACACGCCCCCATTTCTCTCCCTGCTCTCAGATGATCACTTCATGTCTCACTGCTTCAGCAATCATGTGCAGGGAGAAGCCCTCACTAATGTACTGACCAAACACCTACACTTGTCTCTCCCTCAGCTTTCCCTACACTTGTGTATAAACAAATAAGACACAAACACAGACACAAACTGCAGCTCCCCTCCCCCCATGTCCTGTGCTGAAGTATTACATAGACAGATAGATAAATACATAGATATGAGATAGATAGATAGATAGATAGATAGATATGAGTAATACATAGATAGGAGATAGATAGATAGATAGATAGATAGATAGATAGATAGCACAGGTTCCTTGTGCTTTGTGGGTGCAGGGCCATAGATGCTTTGGCAAGGGTCTCAATGATAAGTCCAGGTAAAAGGCAGCACTCCGTAGTGTGTGAAAAATGGGTGTATCTTTATTCCATAACTGCAACGTTTCGGTGTGATTGCACACCTTTTTCAAGCATTCAACCGAAACGTTGCAGTTATGGAATAAAGATACACCCGTTTTTCACATACTACGGAGTGCTGCCTTTTATCTGGACTTAGATAGATAGATAGATATGAGATAGATAGATAGATAGATAGATCAATAGGATATACATAGATGGATATGGTGTCATTGGTCAGCAGCAGGCGCTTGTGATGAGGTGACAGGAGGCAGGTCTCGCCCTTCCATCTTATTGATTGTAGTTATTTTGAGAGCTGGAAACCATGGTTGCTATGGGACAAAAAAGGTACTAAATGAGGGCAAAATACTTTGAGGAATGATTCCCAGGGATACCTGGAGCAGAATTATGTATTTTATTTATTTATTTTTTTTGCTCAGAATCACAGTTACACTTTAAGGGTTTGACTGCAAGCAAGTAACCATGTTTTCTATTGACTGTTTTGCATATTTATGATGATATAATAGCATGTTGCAATTGCTAAGTGCTTAGATAAAGATCTTATCTGTGGTAATTGATACATTAAACTTTTTAGTCATTTTCATGGCACACATTACAACATCAATCCAATTCTGAAATAAAGTGTAGTATAGCTTTATGTGTGGCCTACACAACAGTTTTTCAAGTAAAAGCATGATCAATGGCACTAGAGAAGATAATTCTTATTCTACCTGCTTCAGGGTGACTTTGAATCATACAGTATTTGGATAACAGTAATCAGTTATCAAATATACTAAACTGATTAGGAATTAAGTTCTATCTTAATCTCAAATATTACTATGCATGAATCAATTAGCATATTTAGAAGTCTAATTGAAATAGATTTAAATCACACTTTAACAACTTCATCACATAATGGGAAGTTCAATTAATATAAGGGGAAAAAAACATGTAAATTAAGTCAGTGGAACTTAAAATAAAACACCAAGTTGGAATATAAGAATCTTTCAGTAACTGTCCAGCAACAGCGCAACCACCACCAGGCTTGGCGGTAGCTGTCAGACTAGGTAGGTGGTGGCGAACTCACTCTGAGATGTTCCTGTGGGCTAAGGCCATGCCTAAAGCAGATAAACCGCCCTGGAAAGGGCAAACCCACTATCAGGAACCTGACGGTCCCTGAGTGACCCTACAAGATGACAGGAAAACCTACTTTGTCTGGCAGCTGCTGGATGGTGGAGCGGACAGGTAACCTGAATACAGATATAGGTCAGTGTTCACACTGCTAACAGAAACCGACACAAGACTGAGATAGGAAGGTTGGGTCACACTAGGAGATAAACGATACTGAGGGACAAACAACAGGTACAGACAGATAAGCGGAGTCAAACAAACCGGGTCAAAACCAAGATGGCAGCAAAGGTACAGATTCGTAAAGCAAGTAGAATGGTCAGTAGGCAAAGCAGAAATCAATACACAGAATAGCAAGAAACGCAATGGCAAGAGCACTAGATACACAGACTGCAATAACCAGCACTAAATGAAGGGCAGAATATAAGGCAGTAATGGACACTACCTCCCGCACTAACTGGCTCAGTCGTCAATCACTCAAACCGCAGCTGCAGGCAAAACGAGTACAGAGACACACCCAGCTTTCCCAGGACCAGAAATGGAGCTGTCAATCATAGGCAGCTCTGGGTGTGGCTTTCCAGCAAGAAGCCTGCAACCTGATCCAATCAGAACAATCAGTGCAAGATTTAAGCACACATACAGTACACACGCCTATATAATGAAAGACTCATATGATATGCAATTTTAAAAATAATTTGGAACTAAATATTTTGTTAAACTATGTTCAGTTGATCTAAGATGTACATGTGGATCGGTATTTATAGAAATGTTTACACAGCAAATTGTTAACGTCAGATTAATTAGAACAGATGTTGACATTTCTGTAGTTGTGACTATAGAGTGGGAAAAGACATAGCATAAAAGCATTGCATCTACACCAATCAGCCGGGCATAAAGACACAGCAAAATTGATCAGCTTCTTAACTTAAGATAAACGCATAGCACAGAGCCAACTTTCTCTGGCTCCATGCCATGTGTTGATGACTAATAGGTACAGCTCTGCGAATAAGCCATCAATTTTAATTCTTGGACAACCACTTTAAATGCTACAGAATACTCTAAATTATGCATAAAGCATAAAATTCCTGCCCAAAGTAAGCCATGTCTGTCATAAAATTACTTGTTATACAATCTGTTGTAGCCTCATTAATAGACTATTAAGGGCTCTTTCACATTGGTATTGATGTTCAGCTTCAGTTGCTCATCCGTTCCGTTTTGTCTCCATGATGCATCAGTTTTGTCTCCCTGATACATCCGTTTTGTCTCCGTGTCTGCAAAAAAAAGGTTTAACATTGAAAATATTACACCTGGTTTTTCAGCCTCATCAGTGACTTCTATTGCCTTCCGTGATCCGTATCAGTGAAAAAAATAGGATATGTTTCATAATTTTTTCCATGGCTAACGGATCAGTAAAAATACAAGACCGTGTGAAAGAGGCCTAAGACAATACTTATATAACTTTTTAACTGTTCATTTATTTATTTAAATTTCTTATTGAACCTAGTCTTATTTCAGTGACTGCTGCTTCATTATGCACTGTGATACAGGGAAGTTTATGAACTGCCAGACCCATCTAAATTACTACAAAGGGAAAAATGAACAGTGAATAAACAAGTGACGTGTTCAACTGGAACTTCTCCAACAGAACTACATATACATTAGATTTCTAAGTTCCTGCTGCTCTTAAACATGACACAATCAGATGAAAGTTTCTGTGCCTCAAGTTGTATATTCATCATGATTAAGAGATATCTCCAAATACAAGATGTGTGCAATATTGTATATTTTTGAACTCCAAATAATTGCCATTTAGTAAGTTAATCAGTAGTTTAAGAGCCTTAACATCCTTGCATTTCTATTAGCAAATGAACTAGAATAGGTATTTAAGATGCAAACCAAGTTGCCACAGGGAATGAATTTACAATTTGATTTAGAACCTTTTTATTTCAGCTATTCAAATAAACAAAATTGAATTGGTAATTAGATATTTGTTTCATTATTTTTGTCAATCAATGCTGTTCTTCTAAAGTCCATGGAAGTAACGTTTTTTTCGTGCTGTCACAATATGAGAACATAAACTTCTTGTTATACTTTTCATGCATGGCTACACTGATGCCTAGATAAGCTCACTGCATCAATTATAATATTGTTATTCTGCAGACTGAAAGCTGCATCAGTGCAATTCATTTAGAATCTCCACAGTGGCTCACAACATCTATATTTATTTTACAAACACAAATTGATATTTCAATATAATAAACCTAATAGAAATGAAATAAGCGAATGTTTTCTATTACATACTGTAGGTTATAGAATTTTTATTTTTGCATAGCAGATGTGGTATTTGCAAAACACACCTCTCTCGGACTCTGCATGTAAAATGTGGTTCACGGCCCGACTGTGCACCAGAACGCCCCTTTATGTGTGGAAATTTGTGTTGTGTGAAGGATAGTACAGCCATGACACAAATGAGTTGTGTGTGACACATATGTGGCACTGATACATGTGCAAGCAGTTTGCACATAAAAGAATGTGCAAAGCCTGATAGAAAACTGCTGCAAGGGCTTTAGTAAATGTGCCCCGCAGAGTATTTGTCTCTTTCAACCCCTACGCCTACATGGACATTATAGTATGTCCTTAAGGGAAGATACTACCCTCATCGGGATATGCTATTACTTCCAGCTTCCTGTGTGCCCTACAGGCTTGTGCATGAGCTGCAAAATTGTTGTGTAATTGCGTGATGTACACAAATTTTGTCATGTACTTTTTCCAAAAGCTCCACTTTTTCACCAATTGTTTAAAATAAAAAAAAAAATACCTACAAAAAGAATAAAACATGTCAAATCTCTATATATACAGTTATCTCTGCACTAACCTTACCCCGCAGACTCTAAGTAATAGTGGGACAGTGGAGGTGCTAACAGGTAATATACAGGTGCTTAACCTGTACCAATATACAAAAAGGGATTGAAATGAAAACACCTAGCACCAACTCACACTGTACACCAGATATACAATAAAAAATGTTTATTGGATCTAAAAGTGGAACATATGTGTAGTATACAATTCTATGTTCAAAATGTGAGAACGTATAGGACCTGTAACATAAAAAGAAATATATACCTAAATTTTTAATTAGTATGGATTGTAAAATCATAAAATAATATATGTTCGTGTCAAAGTCCAGAGCCTGAATTCTTTGTACTTCATATGCTTCTTGTAAACAAATGAAAAATAAAAACATTAAAAAATTGTTGTAATATTGAGCTTTCTATTTGTCAGGGAGGTGTGATGTTATTCCAAATCAGACTGTAAATCAGAATCTGGCCAATCAGGATATAAATGTTGAAGGGGTTAAAATTCTATAAAAAAATAGAGTGAGTTCTAATTCAACACAAGATCAGAACATCCCACGCAGTGCCACAAAAACAGGAGATAATCAAACTTAAAGTGTTTTCACAAACTTTCACCCCTTCAAGTTTCCACTATACCCCATACACATTTTAGAATGTTTTGACGATAAAGGAACACCCAATGGTTCATTTAGGATTTATGGATTGAAATAATGAGGCATCAACATATATATCCAACTTTGTGCCGACAAGCAACACAATCAGTACATGGCCGTAGGGTATTCCGAGCTTTAGCCAGCCAACAAAAACCACTCAGCCGATTGTTAGATAATCCATAGACAACTCAGCTTTAGTAGTCTCCATAATGAATGGGTTAACATGTTATATGGGTGAAAGACTTTTTCCTTAGCAACATAGTGCTTTGTGTAAGAGACCTCCAGGCATGAGGTAGCCCATTGATAAGTTGTGTCTGTTGTATGTTAGAAGGTTAAAAACTGTCAGTCGTATTTGACAAAGGGAATTCATAAAACAGTAAAATTCAGTCATGTCCAAAAGTCTGAGTCTCAGTGGTGTTAGAAGTGAGAATCAAAGTGACAAGCGCCTCCCTAATTGGGTGGCATATGAGAAAGTCATGATTTTTACTGTATACTGTGTGAGTGTGAGCATGAACTGTGAAACAAATCTCAGATGAGATAAATGTAACAAACAAATGTTTCCTTTTGGCATTCATCTGGTCAGGATGTACTATCAAAACACTTAGAAGAAATAGTTTTATCTCTTTTTCTTCCACTTTCTATACCCCATACATTACTTTGTGAATGTAAATGTTTCAGAGTAGAAAAAGTGAGGCATTTCTTAATACTTTAGAAGAAAACTTTACTTGATACACTTTAAAAAAAAGTATTACAGAGTTTGTACTTTACACTTTTAATGTAAAATAGCATTTTCATTATAAAAATGGGAACATTTAGAAACAGAAAAGTGACATTAAATGAATGTTATTCACACAAAAGAAGCTAATTTACAGTTATCTGACAAATTGTTTAAAATTTATAGCAAACCTGCAACCCCCAAAATAGTAATATAAGAAGTAAATTATTGCACAGAAAGTTACAAGACATTAAGATCAGAAAGAAGCACAATTCTGATTTGTAGTTAAAGTAATTATAAAAATAAAAGGTATAACAATGACTTGTGAACTGTTTGTGGTTTATTTCTAGCTTTAATGCTTGAGTCAATAAAAGGACTTCAGCAAAAACGTATTCACTAGTTTATGCAGTATGTAACTTTTTTAAAATATCCACATTGAAAAACTTTTTTTTAGCTTTTACAACTTTTTTTTTTATAATTTGCTTTATTAATGGCAAGAATACAAGCAGCAAACATGAGGGCAGTCCTCAATATAACAATCAGTAATTAAAAATGTACAGAATAAAAACAATAATATATAATACCGTATATACTTGTGTAAAAGCCGAGTTTTTCAGCACATTTTTTGTCCCCTCGGCTTATACACGAGTCAATATCCAGCTATAAATAGTAAAAAATACTTAAAAAATAATAAACTTATATACTCACCTCCGGTGGCCCCGATGTGCAGCGCTGCTCCCCCAATCTCTGCGCCACTTGTCTTCAGGCTTCTGTGCCCGTCTTCTTTCTTCTGCTGGGCGCCACAATGTCTTTCCCCCGGGCTACGCCTAGTATGATGTCAGCAGCGGCGCGACATACTAGGCGCCGGCCGGTAGAGAGCAATGGCGGCGCCCAGCAGAAGAAAGAAGACGGGCGCAGAAGCCTGAAGACAAGCAGCGCGGACATCGGGGGAGTAGCGCTGCACATCTGGGCCACCGGAGGGTGAGTATATCAGTTTATTTTTTTTTAATGCTGGGGGCAAGCTGTATAACACTGGGGTCAGGCTGTATACCACTGTGGGCTGGCTGTATACCACTGGGGGCAGGGTCTATACCACTGGGGGCAGGGTCTATACCACTGGGGGCAGGGTCTATACCACTGGTGCAGGCTGTATACCACTGGGGGCAAACTGTATACTACTGGGGGAAAACTGAATACTACTGGGGGAAAACTGTATACTACTGGGGGCAGGCTGTATACTACTGGGGGTAGGCTGTATACTACTGGGGGCAGGCTGTATACTACTGGGGGCAGGCTGTATACTACTGGGGGCAAGCTGTATACTACTGGGGGCAGGCTGTATACTACTGGGGGCAAGCTGTATACTACTGGGGGAAAGCTGTATACTACTGGGGACAAGCTGTATACTACTGGGGACAAGCTGTATACTACTGGGGGGCAGGCTGTATACTAATGGGGACAGGCTGTATACTACTGGGGGCAGGCTGTATACTACTAAGGGTAGGCTGTATACTACTGAGGGCAGGCTGGGCTGGCTGTATACTATAGGGGGCTGGTGACCAATGCATTTCCCACCCTCGGCTTATACTCGAGTCAATAGTTTTTCTGTTAAAATTGGGGGTCTAGGCTTATATTCGGGTCGGCTTATACTCGAGTATATACTGTAATTCCTTTATTATATAGCAGCCCTACACAGCCAAATCGGTCCCTGTCCCCACTGGGGCTCATAAAACACCATACGGTATCAGTAATGTCATCACAATGTACAAGCATAATACATGTGAGAGTAAAGTACTTATCTTCAAGCACTACCTGACTAATACCTACCGGACTACAATTACATTTATGTAATAAAGAGAAAAAAGCAAAAGAAAAGTCCAGAGACCCCTCAGGGTCTTTAATAGGGCCATCCACAGGAGTAGATACAGAAAATATGCAGAGAGAAGGAAGGGAAAGGTGTGAGAAGGAATGGATAGGTATGGGGGAAGGGGGCGTCCAATACGACATGGGAACCTGGGACAGGACTCCGGGGGCCCCAACTGATTGTTGAAAGAGGATCCACGGTTGCCAAGTTTTATAAAATTCGGCATATAGGCCATGAATTGAGGAGGAGAGGTCTTCCATGTGCAGAATATCATTTACGTTGGTAGAACTTTTACAATTTAACAGCACAAACTGGGTATCACACTTTTTGCATTTGGTCTTTTGCTCCATTTTGGAAAATACGTTCATTTATCTAAAAAAATTGCAATTTATAATTGTGCCTATTTTTGAACCTCTGTGAGTGAAACACTAAACGCCTAAACGCCTTTTACATACTAAAATTGGTCAATTTAGTTGTTTTTTCCTATTATTTAGGCTCTATACTCTATACTCTAAGAGTATTTAGAAAGGTGAGCTGGTCTCTCAAATAATTTTGATGATTTTCTTGAAAATTTGAAAAATCACTGTTAAAGTTATAAATCCTAAAATCCTACAAAAATCAGACAATGGTTAATAAGCATGCCAACTTAAAGCAGACATTTGGTACATGTTAGTTATTACGTTGTTTTAATGGAATGGCTGTCAGAAAAGTAGAGCATTAGGATTTTTTCTAAAGTTTTGCACAATTTACTTTTTTGCATAAATAAGCACAAGAAATATCACCCAAATTTTGTGCACACGGTACAATGTGTCACAAGAAAATATGTCAAAATCACCTGAATATGTATTCCAAAGCTACTGTATAAACCACTTATACTGACACATGTTTGATTGAAAAAATAAGGCTGTTTCAAATGGGTGAAAAGTGGTTTTGGCGGCAAGGGATTAATGGAGTTCACTACAGTTTCTGCTTTGCTGTCTCAGGGCTTGGATCTCATACAATTATTGTGGGACCAATTAATTCAAATCAATTGTATAAAAACATTTTAGAGAATTATGTTAAGTGCATTTTATTTATTATAATTGTTGATTAGATTAGGGGTCATTTTTTTCTGTGCTACACTGCGGATTTGTCACTCCCAAATAAAGAGCCTGTTTTTAAAAATTTAAATCCCACCTCTGGACATTGTTTTACATTGCATATGGTGAAATACATTCATATTAACGGGCAGTAATTTGGGAATTGAGAGAAGAGGATTTGATTAACCCCTTACCAACGTATGACGTATTAGTACGTCATATGTCAGCTGCAAGTATATGGAGAGAGCTTACAGTCTGAGCCCTCTCCATACAAGTTGGTAGTTTGCTGCAAATTTGATTGGGTGCAGTTATCGGTGTTGACCCTTTGTTTGATGCTATGGCAATCAATGATGACTTGGTATAATGACAGCTTTTATAAGATCTAAAGATCTGTTACAATGTACTAGTAGCACATTGTAATAGATCATGTGTATAATCCACATACACTGCCATACTGTAGTATGACAGTATATGGTAAGATAACTTAGGGTTAAAATACACAAATACATAAGTAAAGTTAAATAAATAAAATTTAAAAACCTAAAAATTCTAATTACCCCCCCCCCTTTCCCTGGATGATATTGAAAAAAAAAATAAACGATAAACCATTTACCTCACAGAACTAAATTCTATTGGTGATACAAATGAGGTTTTATTCTGTGTTTGGCCTTGATAGCAATATGACATCACTGGAATGAGAAATTCTGTTGATGGTGAGTGATGGTCATCCTAGAAACCTCTTTCTGATTTGAAAAAAATACCAATTTGTGCTCATAAAGTATTCTAATGGCAATATTACAGTCCATATTTTGGATGTAATATAATCCCTAGTAGTTCTATTAAGCCCTGATAGTGCAATAGGGATATATTATATTCAATATATTAACAGGTAAACACAGATATTAGACCTATCTGCTGAGGTCTAAGAAAATTGTCAATATATTAATAGCATTAGAATATTTGTAAAACTATTGTAAACGTTCATTAACACTTTAACGACCCATGACGTAATAGCACATCACGGGACGGCTGCGGGTGCATGGAGAGGGCTCAGCACTGGGCACCACCATCTTGCCAAGGATTGTCGTTCCCCATAACATCATCTGGAAGCGGGGTCCATTTCCATGACAGCCTCGGGTCTTCCGAAGACCCGAGGCTGTCTGGTTTCAACCCTTTCATTACAATGTGCAATCAGCATGTTGTAATGAATGAGAAGTAAAATATCCATATACTGCCATACTATAGTATGGCAGTATATGACACGATTGATCAAACAACCTAGGGTTAAAGTAGCCTAGGGAGTCTGAAAAAAAAGTAAAAATTTTGCCATTTTGAAAAACATAAAAAATTCGATAAAAAGTGATCCTAAAATTATAGTCCTAAAATTGGTAGCATTGAAAACGTCATCAAAAGTTGCTAAACATGACACCACGCACAGCTCCTACACCAAAGCATAAAAAGTTATTAGTGCCAGAAGATAGAAAAACTAAAAAAAAAATTTATACAGGAAGTTTTAATTTTTTAAATGTATGAAAACATTTTAAAACCTATACAAATTTGTTATCCCGTGATCACAGCGACCCAATTAATAAAGTGAGCATGCAATTTGGAGTGCACAGTGAAAGCCGTAAAATCCAAGCTCATAAGAAAATGTCGCAAACGCATTTTTTCACCAATTTCACTGCGTTTGGAATTTTTTTTCCCACTTTCCAGTACACGGCATGGAATATTAGACACCATCATTATGAAGTGCAATTTGTTACGCAGAAATCAAGCCATCACATAGCTCTTTACCTGTAAAATTGAAAAAAGTTGCAGATTTTTGATTGTGGGGAGTGAAAAATGGCAATGAAAAAAAAGGGCCAGGTATTTAAAGGGTTAAGTAACATTTCAATTAGGTAAAGAGCAGAGAAAAAAGAAGAGCAGAGAAAATACATATACTTGTATCACATATGGAAAAATTGCAGTACCATACCAATTTAATTTTTCATGAGAACTGTATCCTCTACTCCATTTTACCAGTAGTAATCAAATATCATCCATGGGATTATTGGATATGTAATGCAATTATAGTCTGTAAGCAATAGAATAACATTGATTCTAGTGATCTCTGCTTTAGATTGGATTGAGAGTTACTGACTTTGCATCATAAGGGCCGAGGTTTTTAGAACAAGTTTAGATTCTCATTTCAGTATTAATAGCATGCTCCTTTTTCACAATTGATTTCCCCTGGTGATACTGATTCAGTATAATTACTTGCAGAAAACCATGTGTTTATGTCAAATATGTATTATAATTTTCCTTGAAAGAAGTTGGATTGAGTGCCTAGATTACAAATTAATTGGGTGATTTGCATGTTTATAGCATAAACTACTGCAACTCTAAAATAAATAAGAAATTGTCATTCTAACATTGTTTATAAGGCAAGACAATATTTATTGCCTGTAACCTTAAAGTAACAGTATATAGACAGACAATAACTCCTTCCGATATCACAACCTCACTGTGCATCGCTGTGTGGTTAGTGATGTATGGAAAAGGCTCTCCATATATGATGGGTGACTGCTGCTTCACATTGCCATTTTTTTCAGTGACTTCTCACTAAAGACATTTTGGCTTATGGACGCATACAGATTGATTTTCTCTTCCTGGCCTCAGTGATTATTCACTGATGCCTTACTGACCCATTCTTTTCAATGGTCTTTTTAACACTTTAGCTTTTTTACGCTAATCCAGTGAACACAAATATGTAAGGTTCTAATTTTTTCTTCCACTGACCACTAATCAATGGAAAAAAAATGAAGTGTGAAAAGGCACAAAAGAATGGCTCAGTAAGGCATCAATGACAAATCACTGAAACCAGGAAGAGAAGACCAATCAGTTTGTGTCCATAAGCCAAACTGGCTTCAGTGACAAATCACTGATGTGAAAAAAGTGGTCATAGCAGTGCTGTGTGTGCATGGATGTAGCAGTGCTGTGTGTGCATGGATGCAGCAGGCTGTGTGTGTTGTGCTTGTGTGTGATAAAAAGGGATTTTTTTATTGTGGCAAATATATTTTTCCTTTTTTGGATAACTAAATCTGGTGTGCATCTCATGGTCTGCAAAATATAGTAATTAACTAAAAAAAAAATCAAATATGTGTGTCCCTAAAACAGCAGCAATGATCACCATGCAGAAAATCATAGTATCATAGTATATAAGGCTGGAAAAAGACGCAAGTCCAACCTTTAAGAATTAAATAAATGTTTTATCCCCACAAGCCGTGATATTTTTTCTCTCCAGAAAGGCATCCAGGCCTCTCTTGAACATGTACATAGAGTCCGCCATAACAACCTCCTGCGGCAGAGTTCCATAGTCTCACTGCTCTTGCAGCAAACAACCTTTGTCCATGTTGATGGTAAAATTGCCTCTCCTCTAAGCGCAGAGGATGCCCCCTTGTCCTGGTCACAGGCTTACGTATAAAAAGATATTTGGAGAGATCCTTGTACTGTCCGGTCAGGTATTTGTACATTGTAATGAGGTCTCCCCTCAGTCATCTTTTTTCTAAACTGAATAAATCCCAAATTTTGTAATCTGTCATTGTATTCTAATCCCCCATTCCCCTAATAATCTTGGTTACTCTCCTCTGCACCTGTTCCAGCTCTACTATATCCTTTTTATACACTGGTGCCCAAAACTGTACACAATATTCCATGTGTGGTCTGACCAGGGATTTGTATAAGGGCAAATCTATGTCTTTATCATGAGAATCTATTCCTCTCTTGATACATCCCATAATTTTATTTGCTTTAACAGCAGCCGCATGACACTGGCCACTAAAATTAAGTTTACCATCCACCAATACCCCCAAGTCCTTTTCAGCTCCAGTTTTACCAAGTAATTCACTGTTTAGAACATGATTATACTTTTTGTTTCCATGACCCAAGTGCATAACTTTACATTTATCTACATTAAACCTCATCAACCATTTCCCTGCCCACTCCTCAAGCTTCCACAAATCCCTCTGTAATGCTAAACTATTGGCCTCAGTATTTATTACTTTACACAGCTTAGTATCATCTGCAAATATTGAAACTTAACTGTGTAGACCCACTGCAAGGTCATTAATAAAAATATTAAAAAGAAGTGGCCCCAATACTGACCCCTGTGGCACTCCACTGGTAACGCCAATCCAATCTGAGAAGCCAATTACTTTCCCAAATACACAGATTATCCCCTATTCCCAGCAGTATCATTTTATATACCAACCTTTTATGTGGCACGGTGTCAAATGCCTTTAAAAAGTCCAGATATACAACATCCACAGCGTCCCCCAGGTCCAGTCTTGAACTTACCTCCTCGTAGAAACCAATCAGATTAGTCTGACAGGACCGATCTCTCATAAACCCATGCTGACACTGAGTTATAAGGTTATGCACAGTGAGATACTCTCTAACAAACCCTTCAAATATTTTCCCCACCACAGAAGTTAGACTCACAGGTCTGTAGTTTCCAGGATCGCTTTTTGATCCTTTTTTGTATATTGGTACAACATTTGCTATGCGCCAGTCCTGTGGAACATAGCCAGTCCTCAGTGAATCCTCAAATATTAAAAATAACGGTCTGTCTATCACGGTACATAGTTCATGCAGCACCCGAGGCTGTATGCCATCTGGCCCCGGTGATTTATCTATGTTAGTGGTTGCGAGGCGGTGCCGTACCTCTTCCTGGGTTAAACTGTTGACATTCCAAAGAGATTTTACATTATTCCTCATTGTGTCTTCCACCAGGGGATTTTCCTGGGTAAAGACAGTTGAGAAGGCGACATTTAGTAGATTGGCCCTTTCCTCATCTCCTTCCACCCATATTATTCCTTTCACATCTTTATAAACCAAAGTAATTGCCATCACAAGATGGCATATAGCAAAAGATTTTTTTTTTAAAAAGCTGTATAAATTTGGTGTTTCTTTAACCCCTTCCCGACATTTGACGTAATAATACTGCTTGGCGGGAGGTGCGTTCCCGCATTTTGCAGTATTATTACGCCATGCTTCTGGCACCGGCTCCTCAACGGAGCGGGGACCAGAAGCATGGGGTGCCAGCTGTATGTCACAGCCTGCACTCGTCTCTAGTTCCCGTGATCGGAGTTTCCTCCAATCGTGGGCATTAACCCCTTAATGCTTACCGGGGGGGTCCAATCCTCCGCTGTCATCCCCGGGGTCTGCCAGTGCCCCGGGGATACACGGCTACTTCCTGAAGCCGGGTCCTGCCTTCTGGCAGCATGCTCAGTGTGTCACATAATACAGTGTAATGCATCTATATTAGGTGAAGAGGAGCTTGAACAAGCGATCAGAGGATAGCTTGTTCAAGCCAACCTGTTATAGTAAAAAAAAAATTAAAAACACTTAACATAAACATCTATTAATAAAAATAATTTTTATACATATTAAATAAAGTAAAAAGAAAAACACAAAATCACCAGAAAAAACCTACATATTTGGTATCGGCACGTCCGTAACAATCGGTACAATAACACAGTATCATTATTGGACCCGTTTGGTGAGCGCCGTAAAAACAAAACCTGAAAAACTTAACAAAAATGTACATATTTCATTAAATCTCTTTGCAAAGATGTTCTAAAAAGTGATCAAAAAAGTTATGTACGCCAAAATGGTATCACTGAAAAGGACAACTCAATATGTAAAAACTAAGCCCTAAACCAGCTCTGTCAATCAAAAAATATTAGCGTTATATCTAAGTAAAGATGGCGATACGAAAATAAATTTGATTTTTTCTGTATTCGTTTTTCTTCAGTAAAATTGTAAAAATATATATAAAAATGATATAAATGAGGTAACACCATAACCATAGTGATCCATAGTATAAAGCTAATTTGTTATTTTTATGGTATGGGGAATGGCCCCAAAAAAATACAAGAAGAAAGGAAACCAAAATGTACAATTTTTTTCCTACATACATTTAAGAGTTAATAAAATCTCATCAATAAGCAAATGGCCCACTTAAATGAAGTATTTGTAAAGTGTATCTAATGTCGCAAAAAATAAGCCCTTATTTGCCCAAAATTCCCAAAAAATAAAGATTGTATAGCCAATAAAAAGGGACAATGCATAATCTGCTTTGAATGGCGCAGCTTCCCTTCAATGCCCTGGTGTGTGCCCATACAGCAGTTTACCACCGTATATGGCATATTGTTACACTCAGGAGAAATTGGGTATCAAGATTTGTCAACCGTTTTGATATTTTATCCACCGAGAATTTGTAAATTTTTTGAAAAACACATTCATTTAGCCAAAAAAATTTAAATTTCAAAATTGCATCTGATTTTCTTATATCCCCTGTAAAATAATTAAAGGGTTAACAAACTTCATTAAAGTTCTTTTACATACATTAAGGGATTTAGTTTTTATAATGGGGTAATTTAAGGGATTTTACTTTTATTTAGGCCTCTTCAAGTGATTTGAAATCTAAGCAGGTCCTGCAAAAGCATGATTTTGTGTCTTTTCTGAAAATGTGAGAAATTGTACCTAAAGTTCAAAGCCCCATAACATCTTACAAAAATTAGAGTATGCATAAAAAACCATGGATACATAAAGCAGACATTCGGTTAATGTTAGTTATCAAGTTTTTTTGATGTTATGACTACGTATGGAAAAAGTAGAACATTTTCAATTTTAAAAATCGAGACTTTTTCCAAATTTTGACCAAATATATGTTTTTTTCATAAATAAACACATACCACCAAAATTTTTCAACTATCATGAAGTACAAAGTGTCACGAAAAAACAATTTCAAAATCACTTGGATATGTTAAAGCGTTCCGAAGTTATAACCACTTATATTGACACAGGGCAGATTTGAAAAATGTGCCGTGTCAGGAAGGTGAAAAGTGGCTTCGGAGTTAAGGGCTATTTGGAGGATGTGGAGTGGATGTGGAGTGAAAAACGGAAACCCAAAATGAATAAAGGCTGTGGAGTTAAAGGGTAAATATGATAAAGCATTAGACCAAACACTACTTTAATACTGGCAAATAATTTTTTGGTTTGTTTACTGTATTTCTTGGTCCCCTAAGATACTTAAATCTTAGGGGGCGTTATCACTTAAACATTATACGGCTATGCTACTGTATTGCAGTATATTGTAAAATGGAAAAATTTATAAAAGAGCCTTTACAGATCCAGCTATTACAGCCATGGAACCCTCGATAAAGCTCTTGACTGTCATAGCAACTAGCAGGGGCCCCTGATTATGCCACAAAGGTAGCGGGATGGATCCAAGATGGCAGCTCCCATGCGTAAGGGGTTAACACCTGCAATTGGCTCTGGCAGCTGGGAGTGCTAGCTGTATCACTCCCCACATTCAAAAATCCATAACTTTTTTATTTTTCCATGTAGAGAGCTGCTTGTTTTTTGCGTAACAAATTGCACTTCATAATGCATTTTATTATTTAATAGTCCATGTAGTGTACTGGGAAGCGGGGAAAAAATGCAGTGAAATTGGTGAAAACTTTATTCTTTGGGTTGTTACAATCACCAATACTAAATTTATATAGGTTTTATAATGTTTTCATACATTTACAAAAATTAGAACCTCCTGCACAAAAATAATTTTTCCATCTTCTGCCGCTTATAACTTTTCATACTTCAGTGTACGGAGCTGTGTGGTATTATTTTTTGGGACTTTTGATGACATTTTCAATGCTGCCATTTTAAAGACTGTACGGCCTTTTGATCTCTTTTTATAAATTTTTTTTATATTTTCAAAATGGCAAAAAAGTGAAATTTTTAGACTTTAGGCACTATTTTGCATTTTAGGGTTAATGCCCAGAAATAACCGTTATTATATTTTAATAGATTGGACATTTTGGGATTAAAAGCTTAAAAGATCGACGCATTTCGACGCTTGTGCGTCTTAGTTATGATCAGATGACTGTCGATCTTTTAAGCTGTAACTGCATGTTGTTCCAGAGATGTGAATAAAGAGTAAGAAATTTATTTAAACAAACCTGGTGGCTTCATGTGAATTCCGAGATTCCTTGTACCTTTTGCATATTATAAACTATTTAACTTTTTCTTTTTTAAGTATTATTTTAGTTCTCCTAGGGTACTTTGACTCTAAGGGGTGTAATCTCTCATAAAATAAACTTACAACATCTTTATTGCATTATATGGTGAATACTACAAACTGCAATATAGAATGACAGCTAAAGCAGTGTTAGGTGCTGCTGCCGGGTTTGAGTGGAGCCCCTAACTTGTTGACAGCCGAGATAGATGCAAGTACTGACCGCGGCATTTACTGCAGGTGGCAGCTGTGCTATACAGCTGACACCCGCCATGTATGGCAATGACTCAGTCCGTTAGTCCTCTTATACAGTCCTTACTGTACAACTTATATAGTTGTATAGCAGTAAGGAAGTAGTTAAAGAATTCTTATTTGCACAGCAAATCAGAAATTTGACTAAATTAAACAGTGATCATGACTCACAGCTCAAATTTTTTATATTACTAACTGTACAATGTTATTCAGAAATATACTTTTCATTCAAATTCATAGCTGAATATTTTGACAATATAATACAATGCATTATGATAAGGCAATGCTTACGATATATCTTTGCACATTTATTCTTCAACATTTTAATACTTAGAAGAAGAAACATACGTAGAAACATTTTACTTGTACAAATTCTAAAGTAAATTTTACCTTTACAAATTCAAAGTAAAATGCAAAAAATCTTTCATAAATAAGCCACTTAGCCACAAGACATTTGTAAAAATATAGAAAATACAAGTTATCCAACCAACACATTTAACCAAGACATATAAATCTGGTATACACTCTGGTTACTATAAATGGAGGGGGTTTAAGTAAGAAGGGAATTATCAGAGTCTTTTAGTAGAACTTTATCCAAACTGTTGACGAAACGATAGTCAACCTAACATACCTGAGATTAAAGAACCACCAATTATGGCATGCAGAAAACCTATGTGCTGTAGGGACAAAAAAAGTAAAAGCTGATGTATGTAGTAGTAAAACAGTTTTAAGATTTATATCTAAAATCCCCTCCTTTTAAATCCCCCCTATATCAATATGAGCTGCCATGTACATCATCATCCAGTTTTTTCCATCTCTCCCCTCCAATATACAGTCCTATGTAAATAGACCCCTGCCTCCCCAGCCTTCGAACATGTAGTCCCATGTAAATGCATGCCTCCTGTACCCCAAGCCTTCTAACATGCAGTCCCATATCAACAAATCCATCATGTCTAGAGATGAGCGAGCACTAAAATGCTTGGGTGCTCGTTATTCGAGACAAACTTTTCCCGATGCTCGAGTGCTCGTCTCGAATAACGAGCCCCATTGAAGTCAATGGGAGACTCGAGCATTTTTCAAGGGGACCAAGGCTCTGCACAGGGAAGCTTGGCCAAACACCTGGGAACCTCAGAAAAGGATGGAAACACCATGGAAATGGACAGGAAACAGCAGGGGCAGCATGCATGGATGCCTCTGAGGCTGCTTAAACCTACCATTATGCCAAAATTATGGGCAACAGCATGGCCATGACAGAGTGACCGAATGAGGCTAGATAGCATCTAAAACATGCAATAATTGACCCGGACACTATAGGGGACGGCATAAAGAGGCAGCGGCAGCAGCGACAGGCTAGAGAGCCTAGAGAGCGGCATGGCAACATACCCTAAATGGACTCAGGCTTCAAACCAATGGGTGGCAGAGAGGAACCAAAGGAGGTGAGCAAGAAGCGCTGAAATGATTTCCTATGTGAACAAAAGGTTGATGGTTGACCAAGTTCCATAACGTATCTGGTGAAACACCCGAAAAATTAGCCTGACACAGCTCTTTTGATAAGGGGATGACATGTGGAGGCAGCCATGGAGACGACTTCCATGATTAAGAGCGACAGTATGGGGCATTCATATTGCGCTGCTATGATTGCAACTTCAGGTCTCCAGCATGGCAGCGACAGATGGGCCGAGTTCCACTATGTATCTGGTGAAACAACTGAAAATTCTGCCTGACACAGCTCGTTTGGTAAGGGGATGATGTGCTGCATATAGAGATGAGCGAACACACTCGTCCGAGCTTGATGCTCCTTCGAGCATTAGCGTACTCGAAACTGCTCGTTGCTCGGACGAGTATTTCGTCAGCTCGAGAAAATGGTATCTCCCGCCGTTGTGATTTTTGGCGGCCAGAAACAGAGCCAATCACAAGCCAGGAGACCCTGCACTCCACCCAGCATGACGTGGTACCCTTACACGTTGATAGCAGAGGTTGGCTGGCCTGATCAGGTGACCCTGGAATAGACTAGCTCCTGCCCGCGCTGCTCGGATCATTCTCTGTCTGGATGCCGTTAGGGAGAGAGCTTCTGCTGGTCAGGGAAAGCGGTAGGGTGTTCTATTAGAATGGTGTTAGGCAGGAGTGATTGTACAAGAACCCAACAGCCCTCCTTAGGGCTACAATAACGTTATATATTTTTATTTGCTTGTGGCTGGGCTTGCTGACAGTAGTAGTGCAGCTAGTACCATATTGTGAGGAATTTGCAGGGAGACTTGCGACTGTTGTGTTTAGCTCTTAGTGACACACATATCCACCTCAAACACCGAAGTGGGACAATTTATTAGGGGTTTGATTTGAATTAGGCACAACCTGCTGAATTATCTTTTTTTACGTTTATTTTTATTTATAACTCAAAGTAATCTGGCAAAGCAGTGTGCTTTCAGTGTAGGCTATAAAATAGCCATAGAAGAACCCCAACGGCTTACTTAGGCCTACAATAGCGTTATATTTAACTTTTTTTTGTTTGCTGGTGGCTGGGCTTGCTGCCACTAGTAGTGCAGCTAGTACCATATTGTGAGGAATTTGCAGGGAGACTTGCGACCGTTGTGTTTAGCTCTTAGTGACACAAATATCCACCTCAAACACCGAAGTGGGACAATTTATTAGGGGTTTGATTTGATTAGGCACAGTCTGCTGATTTATTTTTTTTTACGTTTATTTACTTTTATAACTCTAAGTCATCAGGCACAGCACAAAATCCAGTTGTGTGCTGTCAGTGTAGGTTAGAAACTAGCCATAGCAATAGGATAGCATCGTTTTGTTTAAAAAAAAAAAAACACAAAAAAACAAAAAAAATTTACAGTTTACACTTTAATTTTGAAAATGTTTAACCCGAGGACTAGGGGTAGAGGACGAGGGCATGGACGTGGGCGTCCAATTACTGCAGGGGTCAGAGGCCGTGGTCCTGGGCGGGGTGAGACACCACCTGCTGATGAGGGAGCAGGGGAACGCCGCAGAGCTACACTCCCTAGGTTCATCATGTCTCAAGTTACTGGGACTCGTGGTAGAGCACTGTTGAGGCCAGAACAGTGTGAAGAGGTGATGTCGTGGATTGCGGACAATGCTTCTAGCCATTTGTCCACCAGTCAGTCTTCCACGCAGTCTTCCCATGTCACCGAAATCAGCACTCCTTCAGCTCTTCCACCTCAGCCTCCTTCCCCCCAGTCTGCCCCCTCCCGGGAAAATTTGGCATTTGAACCAGCATACTCTGAGGAACTGTTTTCTGGACCCTTCCCAGAGTCACAAACCACTTGTCCGGTTGCTGCTATTTTCCGATGCCCAGGTTTTCCACCGGTCGCAGTCTGTGGGTGATGATGACATTATTGACGCAGTGGAAGAAGTGTGTAAAGAGGTGTCGGACGATGAGGAGACACGGTTGTCAGACAGTGGTGAAGTTATCAGACAGGGCAGGAAGTCCGAGGGGGGAGCAGACTGAGGGATCGGAGGATGATGAGGTGGACAGACCCAAGCTGCGTTGATAGGCCGGGTGAACACAGTGCTTCTGAGACGGAGGCGAGTCCTATACCAGAACAGGTTGGAAGAGGCAGTGGTGGAGCCAGATGGAGAGGCAGGGCCAGAGCTGGTGCATCAGCGCCAAATGTTTCACGTAGTCAAGCTTCCGAGGCGAGGGCTAGATTTTCAGAAGTCTGGAGGTTCTTTAAAGAAACACCGGATGCCTGACGGACTGTGGTGCGCAACCTGTGCCAAACCAGGATCAGCAGGGGTTCCACCACTACTAGCTTAACTACCACCAGTATGCGCAGGCATATGAATGCTAAACACCCCACTCAATGGCACCAAGCCCGCTCACCTCCAGCCGGGCACACCACTGCTCCTTCCCCTGTGTCATCTGCTAGTCAGCCCCCTGCCCAGGACCCCAGCCCAAACACCTCCCATGCGAAAACCCCATCTTCACCTCCACGATCCTCCACAGCATCCACCAGCGTTCAGCTCTCTATACCCCAGACGCTGGAGCGCAAAAGGAAGTATAGTGCAACCCACCCACACACCCAAGCCCTCAACGTCCACATCTGCAAACTGCTTAGCCTGGAGATGCTGCCCTATAGGCTGGTAGAGACCGAGGCCTTTTGAAACCTCATGGCGCGGCCGCCCCTCGGTATTCGGTCCCCAGCCGTCACTACTTTTCTTGATGTGCCGTCCCAGCCCTGCACCAGCATGTGTCAGACAACATCATCCGTGCCCTGACCAACGCCGTTTCTGACAAGGTCCACCTGACCATGGACACGTGGACGAGTGCTGCCGGGCAGGGCCACTATATATCGCTGGCGGCACATTGGGTTAACTTGGTGGAGGCTGGGACCGAGTCTGACCCTGGGGCTGGTCATATACTGCCGACGCCGAGGATTGCGGGGCCTACCTCAGTCCAGGTCTCTCAGGCCTACTATGCCTCCTCCTCCTCCCACCCCTCCTCCACCTCCTCCTCCGAATTACCATCCGTGGGCATGGTGCCATCAGTCGGTAGCTCTAGGCACAGCAGCAGTGCCGTCGCTAAGCGACAGCAGGCGGTGCTCAAACTTCTGAGCCTAGGCGATAAAAGGCACACTGCCCAAGAGCTATTACAGGGCATCATGGCGCAGACTGATCTGTGGCTGGCACCGCTGAACCTGAAGCCAGGCATGGTTGTGTGTGACAACAGCTGTTACCTGGTGGCGGCTCTGCAACTCGGCAGACTAACACATGTGCCATGCCTTGTCCATGTGTTAAATCTCATAGTTCAGCGTTTCCTCAAGACATACCCCAATCTGTCTGATTTGCTCACGAAGTTGTGCCGCATCTGTGCGCATTTCAGGAAGTCCAGCACAGATGCTGCCACTCTCAGGGCAGCGCAGCACCGCGTCCATGTTATCCAGAGTTTACCAGCAGCGCAGAGCGATTGTAGACTGCCAGATGTCAACTTCCACCAGAACTGGTAGTCAGGTCAGTCAGCTTCCTCAAGTCTACAATGAGGAGTGGACGTGGATGTCTGATATCTGTCAGGTGCTGAGTAACTTTGAGGAGTCAACACAGATGGTTAGTGGCGATGCCGCCATCATCAGCCTCACCATCCCGCTGCTTGGCCTGTTGAAAAACTCTCTGGTCAGCATGAAGTCGGAAGCTTTGCGCTCGTCACAAGATACGGGGGAAGAAGATTCCCTTGTTGATAGCCAAAGCATCCTCAGGTCTGTTTCTCAGCGCATATCGGAGGATGTGGAGGAGCATGAGGAGGAAGAGGAGGAGAATGTTGGCGAGACAGAAGAGGGGACCATTGTTCAGTCCTTCACTGTTCAGCGTGTATGGGCAGAAGAAGAGGAGTTGGAGGAGGAGGAAATGGAGAGTCAGGCCAGTGAGGGGAGTGAATTCTTGCGCGTTGGTACTCTGGCGCATATGGCAGATTTCATGCTAGGCTGCCTATCCCGTGACCCTCGCGTTCAAAGAATTTATTCCAGCACCGATTAATGGGTATTCACTCTCCTGGACCCACGGTACAAGCAAAATCTTTCCACTCTCATCCCTGGAGAGGAAAGGAGTGTGAGAAAGCATGAATACCAGCTGGCCCTGGTGCACAAGCGGAAACAGTATTTCCCATCTGACAGTGCTAGCGGCAGAGGGCGTTATTCTGCGGGACAAGTAGCGAGGGAGAGTAGGTGAGCAGGCAGCTTTTCCAGCACTGGCAGGGGTACGCTTTACAAGGCCTTTGCCAGTTTTATGTCACCCCAGCAAGACAATGTCACCTGTCCCCAGTCTCGGCAGAGTAGGGCTGATCTTTACAGAAAGATGGTGAGGGAGTACGTAGCTGACCCTACCATCGTCCTAAATGATCACACAGCTCTTTACAACTACTGGGTTTCAAAGCTGGACATGTGGCACGAACTGGCGCTGTACGCCTTGGAGGTTCTTGCCTGCCCTGCCCTAGCGTGTTGTCCGAGCGGGTTTTCAGTGCAGCTGGTGGCATCATCACCGATAAGCGTACATGCCTGTCGACTGACAGCGCTGACGGGTTGACGCTTATCAAGATGAATAAAGCCTGGATTTCTCAGGATTTCCATTCTCCACCAGGTGAAGGAAGCTCAACCTGAATAATTTATGCACTCCTCCTCCTCAATTTCCTCCTTCTCCTCCTCTTTGTACACTAAAGCAGAGGAAACTGGCTATTTTTTGCCAGGGCCAACTGGCTCTAACTATAGTACTCTATGTATTTAATTTTTCTGGAGGGCCACCTACCCGGTCCCCTGTTTTAAACAATTTTTGGGAGTGCCACATACAGGCACTCAATCTATTTAATTTTTCTGGAGGACCAGCTACCTGCTCCTCTGGTTTGAAAACTTTTTTGAACTGCCACATACAGGCACTATCCAAATTAAATTGTCTCCATAGCTGCCTCCACACGTTGTCTCCATTGCTACCTCTACACGTCATCGCCATAGCTGCCACCAAAATTCATCCATATAGCTGCCTCCATACATCGTCCCCTTAGCAAATGAGCTGTGTCAGGCAGAATTTTGGGTTGTTTTCCTCACAATATGGTACTAGCTGCACTACTAGTGCCAGCAAGCCCAGCCACAAGCAAATAAAAAAAAAAAATATATAACATTATTGTAGCCCTAAGAAGGGATGTTGGGTTCTTGTAGAATCACTCCTGCCTAACACTATTCTAATAGAACACCCTAACGCTTTCCCTGACCAGCAGCAGATCTCTCCCTAAAGGCATCCAGACAGAGAATGATCTGAGCAGCACAGGCAGGGGGTAGTCTATTCCAGGGTCACCTGATCAGGCCAGCCAACCTCTGCTATCGACGTGTAAGGGTACCACGTAATGCTGGGTGGAGTGCAGAGTCTCCTGGCTTGTGATTGGCTCTGTTTCTGGCCGCCAAAAATCACAAGGGCGGGAGACGCCATTTTCTCGAGCTGGCGAAATACTCGTCCGAGCAACGAGCAGTTTCGAGTACGCTAATGCTCGAACGAGCATCAAGCTCGGACGAGTGTGTTCGCTCATCTCTAATCATGTCCCTTCAACTTTCTAAATGCAATGCTATGTAACTACATCCCTCAAGCCCTTAACATACAGCGCCATGGTAAAAAAAAAAACCCTCTTGTCACTCCAGCCCCAATAAATCACATCACTATTGTCTTCTCCCCATGCATGTTTGCATATCCAGTCCAGTCCTGCCTCACCTACCTTCACTTTTCTTCCCCCACCCCTCTGTGACATCAAACCCATTGCAAGTAAACAACTGCAGCCAAACATAGTGATAATCTCATAACTTGTCCAGATTGGTGCACTGAAGGGAACGGAATTTTAAATAACAACCAATTACATCTTAGCTTATATTTAATGACCCATTGAATTGAATTATGGTTACCCATGTGTGTTATTATGTACAGTATCTTAATATAGGATTGGTTCATGCTATTCTGGTTGTCTTTGTGAACTAGCAACCCATTGTTTTGTTTTGACAATATACCCATGTAAAGGGTTCAACAAGCTACACCCTGGAAGCTCAGGAGGGATGTTAGTGTTTACCTCCATATCTAACTTAACCCTTTCAAGACCTCGCCCTTTTTTGTTTTTTTCATTTTCATTTTTCACTCCCCACAATTAAAAATCTATAACTTTTTTATTTTTACACGTACAGGTCTGTGATGGCTTGTTTTCTGCATAAAAAATGCGCTTCATAGAGATGGTATTTATTATTCCATGCCATGTACTGAAAAGCGGTGAAAAAATTAAAAATGCTGTGAAAATGGTGCAGTTTTCTTGTGGGCTTGGATTTTGCATCTTTCACTGTGCACCCAAATGACAGGTCTAATTTATTCTTTGGGTCTGTGAGATCACGGGGATGACAAATTTGTATAGGTTTTATAATGTTTTCATACATTTACAAAAATAAAAAACTAAATTTTTTAATTTTGCCATCTTTTGGTGGTGTACTTTTTTCATCTTCTGATGAAGTTTTCAATTCTACCAAATTTAGGACTGTATGACCTTTTGATCACTTTTTATTGATTTTTTTTATATTTTTCAAAATGGCAAAAAAGTGCCATTTTCAACTTTGGGCGCTATTTTCCGGTACAGGCTTAAATGCAGTGAAAAAACATTTTATTTTGGTAGAACGGGCATTTTCGGATGCAGAGATGCCTAATATGTTAGTGATTTTCACTGTTTATTTATATTTATATCTGTTCAAGGAAAGTGGGGTGATTAGAATTTTTAGGTTTTTTAATTATCATTTTTTTAACTTTTTGACATTTTTACTTTTACTATTTTTTAGACTCCCTAGGGTACTTTAACCCTAGGTTGTCTGATTGATCATACCATACTGCTGTATGGCAGTATATGGGGATGTTCCTCCTCATTCATTACAATATGCTGAAATCACGGGGATGACAAATTTGTCATCGGCTATGGAGCTCGTGAGCCCTCTACCTTCACCCACGGTCGACCCGTGATGTGCTATTATGTTACGGGTTGTGAAAGGGTTAAAATTTAAAAAGTGGAGCTAGTGGTTATCTATATATGCTATGTACAATCAGCTTGTTATATCCTTGATTAAAAGGGATGCTGGAGTATGGGAGACTAAATCACAGCTTACAAAATAAGTAATTTTTGTGTAATTGTTTTTATTCATGGACTTTAACTCTTTGATTTACAGTATCCTTGGCAAACATGATATCACACAGGAAGGGTGCATAATTACTGCTTATGTTCTGCATATGTACAATGATCATGTGGTTTCCTGTCTTAAGAAAGGCCCTGCATACAGCCATTGATTATATAAATTGGACTACAGGGGTTAGTTCTAATAGGTTGCCTGAATTTGCAACTGAAACCAAAAAGTAAATCTAAAAGAAAAAAAATGAAAAATGTTAGATAAATGACCCTTTTGCACCCTAAAATAGTGCCCCTGAAACATTTAACTGAACAGCCAAAAAACAAGCCCCATCCAAATATGATGGAAAAAAAACTGAAAAAGTTCTGGCTTTTGAAAAGTGAAAAAATGACAAGAAGTGCTTGGACAACTTGGCTCCAACTGGCTGGATGCCATGGAGTTAAAGAGGACCTGTCACCTCCTAGTTCTACAACAGATGCCGCAGTGTTACACTGCTAGCATTATCGGAAACCTCCAATAACAATAGCCAACACTGCTGCACTGTATAATAGAAAATGCTGGACCGCGCTGTAAGCGGTTGGACGTATGCATGAGGGGGTGGTCCAAAGTGCAACTTCACTCCTTTGTGAATGTTTTTGCACAAAACTACATCAGCTAAACACTGCCTATGCCTCTTGATCTGCTGCACGAGCATCACCGTATTTACAGCAGCCTATTTTGTATATTTTCTCTGCCAAAATCCATAAAATTGATGCCAATACATGCTTTTCAACTGGAATCAGCGATGAACAATTTTTATTTAGTGCTGACCTAGGTTGCATATTTAAATATCAAAAACAGTTCTGGAATGTAGCAGGTGGTCTCATACTAATAAACCCAATGAAACAAAAGTGTGACATTTGGCCCCAACAGTATTGTTTTATCACATTGTATTAGTCCATATATTATGTGTCCAAATTATTATATTTACATGATCTATTACATATAAAATATATTAAATCAAAGATGACTACTTTAGAATGCAGATATAATGTTAATAGAAGAAGAAACTTGAAATGTTTGGGAACCAAAGCCAAGGATCCAATTAGTTCCTATTCAGTACATCTTCAATGCACTTTTACCACATCATCCGTTTTTGCTTCTTAACCATCTCTGTGATATAAAACCTAATACAGAAGGATTATGGTATTTCTGAATTATTTGAATAATGCATTACAATATAGTATTTCCAATGTCTCCTCTTAGATGAGGTTGCTTCATTTACATAAACTGAATATAATGTGAGGAGAAAATACAAAACAACAAGAATACTGTTGGTTTGTATTTTATATTCAGAGTAGAGCGAGTAGTGCAAGCTTTTACTGATCTTTTATTTATTACCTTATTAAAAGTAGATGAGAGTGTTTCAAGTTTGTTGTCATAGATCCAACATGGAAATGTTATAAAACTGTTGCTTGTGCACAAGGATATATTATAATGCTATTTCATATTGCTCCATAAAGGTCTTACAAAGAAGTGCATGGATCATCTATTCCTTTGTATACCGTGGAAGCCTCCAATTTTATACGTAGGCAGATTCTTTACAATTCACACAAAACATGGTAACCTTTTGCACACTAAAAACATGTCTTTCATTAGTGTTCCTATTTAGCTAAACTTATACAGCTATAAATCCTTAGTGACTGGCCTATTTAGGGCCTTAGTGGGTACATAATTATTTGCAATTTTTATTGCAAGAATGAGACATTTTTAATCTTTCCACCAATGTAGCTATATAAGGACTTCTTCTTTTGTGTGAAGATTTTACATGATTTAACCCCTCCCCACACCTTGACATAACTACGTCATAAGGTACAGGTAGTTACTGCACCATGACGTACAGTTACTTCATAGTGATTGCATGGGCTCAGAAGTTGCAGGATCACTGCTTGAGCTCAGCTGTGTGTGAAAGCATTTAATCCTATAGACGCCACAATTATGGTATACGTGGCATCTATGGGGCAGTACCGAGTACTTACCTTGTCAATCGGTACCCGTCTTACCTGTTCCCATGGGAGCCCTGGGGTTCAGTGTGCAGAATGTATAGGCTTAATATTTAATATGTTGCAATACATTAGTATTGCAGTATATTACACTGAACAAGTGATCAAATAATCACTTGTTCATGTCCTACATTGAGAAAAAATAAAACAGAAAAAATAGTTTTTAAAAAAAGTGTAAATAGAATAAAAGTCCCCTAAAGCCCACATTTTATGTAAAAATCACATACACCAGAAAAAAGTGCAAATTACCACAAAAACACTACACATTGGGTATCACTACGTTTGCAACAACCTGTACAATAGATAAAATTGTAACTGAACCTGCTTGGCGGACGCTGTAAAAAAAGGAAAAATATGCAAAAATGATATTTTCACATCCAATCTCATAAAAACAGGATAAAAAGTATTGAAAATGCAACATATACCCCAACATGATACCAATAAAAAGTACAACTTGCACTCCAAAAAACAAGCCCTAAACAGCTCTGTAAAAAAAATAAAAAATGCCTCTTAGACATGTTAAAGCAAGTGAATTTCTCTCTAAATGTATTTTCAAAAAATTCCACCATAAACAATATAACAAACTATTTTTATGGTATGGTGAATGGCCAACAAAAAAAGCTTAAGCCCCTAAAACAGAATTAATGATTTTTTCAACACCCCCCCCCACCAAGAAAGTTTTAATATAATCTCATATTGAAAAAATAAGCCCCCACTTGTCCAAATTACAAAAAAAAAAAAAAAGTATATCTTGCAATTGCTTGTCAAATCTGTTCTGAATAGTGCTCATTCAATTCTATGTCTGGCCCTGTGCCCATATAGCAGTAATATCCAAGTTCCTCCATCCCCCTGATGACATGTCGGCTCATTGCTCACCCTTTTTCTCCAGCATCTCAGTGAAAGGACAGGATGAGAGAGGAAGTGGGAGTGCAAAAAGGAGGGAAGAGCCAGAAGGGAGGAGGAGAGCAGTGAATATATTATAGAGCAGATGGAAGTTGTGATTTGAAATTTACTCCCCTGGGACTTAGCTCAAGCATCTGGCAGGGAGCCAGGTAAAGTTTGTCCTGGTGTCCTTAGTCATACCCATATGGCATCGTGCTATGGAGTTCCTTATAAGCATTAAGGGAGAGACGCCACCGGAAGTCTAATGGGAGGTAAGGAGGGGGTGTGTCAGGTAGAGGGATCACATGACCGCTAGAGGGGAATGTGTTTATGGTAAGCCGTAGAATGAATGCACAATGCCTGACAGGGGGCCGAAAAGGGGGTGTGTCAGATGAAAAATCACATGATGGCAAAAAGTTGAAATGTATGTATAGAACCACTAATGAGCATGTGAGTAAGTGGGCATGGGATATTAATGTACTAGAAGATGTGCATGAGATCGTTTCTAAAGTTCATGCCGTTTGGTGAGCGTGTATCCAATGCCAAGATCCAGTATGCTTCACGCATGTGTAGTTTCTTTTTGCGATTGCCTCCACGTTTGATAGGTGGAATATGTTCAATCGCCACTACTGACATGAATTTAGTAGAACCATGATGAGTATCTTTGAGATGTTTGGATAACCCTGATGAGTTCCTAAGACTAGTTAAATTGTTTGGGTTTGCTGCTGTAATATGTTCCGCTATGCGGATTTTTAGTTTTCTCGTGGTACATCCCACATATTGTAGTTTGCACTGCGTGCACATGACAAGATAAATTACAAAAGTGGTTTCACAGTTTAGATGTTTTTGTATGGGGAAAGTGTGCCCGGTGGCATATGAAGAGAAAGTGGATGTTTTTTGTATAAGATTACATAGATTACATCTTTTGTTGCCACAACAGACACATCCCCTATAACTAAGCCATGAGCTATTGTGTGATTTGATGTTGAATTGATTGGGGGAAAGTATGCCCCCTAATGTTGGGGCACGAGTAGATACACATCTGATGCCCTTGTCTAAGATGTTTGCCAGTAAAGTATCTTGGTACAGTACGGGTAAGTACTTTTTTACTACCTTGGTAATTTCAGAATATTGTGGACTGTACTGTGTTGAGAAAACAGGGATATTGTCAGATTTATGATTTGTGCCTTTATTTTTATCTTTAAGATAATGAGAACGATCTTTGCTGTCTACTATGTTGCATGCTCTATGGCATAATTTGGGACCGTAGCCCCTTTTTCTAAGGCGTTTCGTAATGGTCTGGCATTCGGCGGTGTAAGAGTCAGAGGTGGAAGAAGCTCTTTTAGCCCTGATATACTCTCCTATTGGTAAGTTTTTTATAGTGTGGACTGGATGGCAGCTGTCAGCTTTAAGTATGGTATTACCCGATGTGGGTTTGCGATAAAGTCCACTTAGGATTCTAGATAGAGAATGATCCCCTGTGAGAAGAATGTCTAAAAAAGATATTTGTGTTTTTTGATGTTCAAAAGTGAATTTTAAATTATAGACATTGTTGTTGAGGTACTGTACAAATTCGACGACTGCCCCCCATCACCGGACCAGATGAGGAGGCAGTCGTCGATGTATCTTCCGTACCATGTTATGCATGAGGTAAAGGGATTATTTTCTGAGAAGAGGTAGTCCTCCTCCCACATTGCCATGTATAAGTTGGCAAGAGTGGGTGAGAAACAAGCGCCCATAGGACAGCCCATTTTTTGTAGAAAAAAGTGGTTATTAAAAATAAAGAAGTTGTTACTCAGTAGAAAACGTAGCACATCAATAATGAAACATTGTAATGTAACAGAGAAAGTGCTGAATTTGTGTAAGTGTGACGCGAAGGCCCTGCAAGCCCCATCATGAGGGATGGAGGTATACAGGGCCGCCACATCACAAGTAAGCCAGCTGTTATGTTCAGACCAGGGAACATCATGTAATGCATTCAGAACTGTTTTGCTGTCCCGAATGTAACCCGGCAATCTTGTAACAAATGGTTGTAATAGACGATCAAGCCATGATCCCATTTTCTCAGATAGAGATCCAATTCCAGAGACGATGGGTCTGAATTTCGGTGGGAAAGTTCCTTTATGTGTCTTCGGTAGAAGATAGAAATTGGGACAGACTGGATTGTCAGGTATGAGGCAATTGGCAGTTGTTTGATCAAAAATGCCTAAAGTGACTCCTTCGTCCACTAAGTTCCTGAGTTTACTGATGATGTGGTTGGTTGGATCCCCTTGAAGTTTTTTGTATGTTAATTGATCATCCAGCATCTTCATTGCTTCAGTGAGATAAAGATCTTTGTCCAAAATTACTACTGATCCCCCCTTATCAGAGGGTCGAATTTCAACAAATGGATTGCGTTTGAGGGTTGTTATAGCTTGTTGTTCTGATGGGGTAAGGTTGGACGGACACTGGGAAGTATGATGATATTTTTCAGATAAGATCTTTAGATCTTTTTCTATTGTTTGTTGATATGTGTCCATCTCTGGTGTTCTTGACTCCATCGGATAAAAATGAGGATTTCTTTTATGAATATATGCAGTGGTATTATGTATTTCTGAGATGGATTCAGAATCTCCATAAGATGAGCTTTGTAAGTTGATCAATTGGCATATGTTCTGTTGTAATTTGAAGTCCATTTTTAGATCAAAAATGTTGTTGCCCAGTTCGTTGTAGAAGATATCTTGATGTTCATTATCAGGAGCATTGTGATCTGATGATTCCTCATTTTTTAAGAAGTGTCTCTTGACTGTTAGTAATCTTACGAATTTGTTGACGTCGCAGAGGGTCTTAAATAGGTCAAAATTTTTTGTGGGTGCATAACCCAGTCCTTTGGCTAGGACGTTAATTTGGTGTTTGGTTAGGATGCAAGCTGAGAGATTGATGACATCACAGTATGTATTCTCAGGAACTTCAATTATTTTTTGTTCGTTTGTCTCGTCGTGTATGGTATTTCGCTTCCGATGTTTCTTCCCCGCCCTCCTTGTTTTTTTGTGGTATTTTTTAGGATAGGCGGGGGTTGTTCGTTTTTTGAAGTGGAAGGAGTAGAGGATGTGGTGTCTTCTGGAGCTGTGTTAGTAGAATCCATGTTGTTATCTGATTCATATTCCGATGATGAAAAGGTTACATGGCTGGTAGTGCTGTATCTACGTCTGCGATTACCAGATGTCGGTCTGTATTTTCTTCTATTCTCTCTAGTGTGACTGTATACAGTGTTGGTGGAATAGTCATGAACATCAAGGCTGAACTTCGATTTTTTTGTATTCATAATTTCTGTTTCCAATTTGTCCAAGTTGTCCTGTATTTTTGTAAAGATTTCTTGGAACTTTTCTGCAGGTACTGTTTCCATTAATGTAGTTTTAGTTTTTTCAATGTTGTCCTGTGCTTCCTTTAAGAGGGTTTTTTCTTGATTGATGACGAGTGCCATTAGCTTAAGTGAGCATTGAGACAATATGTCGTTCCAGGCATTCATAAAGCTCGATCCGTAATCCGCTGTAGGAAATTTTTTAATACGAAGTCCTCTTGGGATCATAGATTTGTCAAGGTAGTTCTGCAAGGTGGTAGAGTCCCACCATAATTTTAATCGGTTTGTTAGAGCTTTCTCCATATTTTTAGTTAGATCCCGGACATTGTTCACAGTGTGTTGTTCATTTTCTTCTAGACAAAAGATTTGTGAGACTTTGTGCATTCTAATAGGGTTATTTGAAAAATCATCCACCTCTTCTGTATGCAATTGACTTGTCGGTGGGTTTTCCATTATGCAAGAGAAATATCTATAATTTTTGTATAAAAAATGAAAAAACTATGAAGTTGAGGTGTGATCGGAACGTAATATCGGACATAGTCGGTCACATCATTTTAGTGGCGTTAAGCCAAAAAACAGCATTTAGAGGAGTGAAAGACAAACTTTTGCTATGATGTGGTGCGACAGATGTATGTTTAAAGCAATTTATGTGCTTGGGAAGGGGAGCAAAAAACACACGGGTCCAGAGTATAATGAATAGAAAAAATAAAGAGGTTTTGAGTGTGTGCTCACCCTTCAGTAGAAACGTTCCGATCGATGGCCGTGCTGGATGCGATGAGCTCCTGGTCTGGATCCAAGGTGACACGTAGCAATGGCGAAGAGAGGATAAAAGGAAATCCGCACAGGCAACTTGGTAGGAGTTTAAAAAGGTTTCTTGAGGCTTTATTAATTACATATTAAAAATGTGACATCACGATAGAAAAAAGGCAAGTAATAGGTGACGCGTTTCGGACAAAAGGTGTCCTTAGTCATACCCATATGGCATCGTGCTATGGAGTTCCTTATAAGCATTAAGGGAGAGACGCCACCGGAAGTCTAATGGGAGGTAAGAAGGGGGTGTGTCAGGTAGAGGGATCACATGACCGCTAGAGGGGAATGTGTTTATGGTAAGCCGTAGAATGAATGCACAAAGCCTGACAGGGGGCGGAAAAGGGGGTGTGTCAGATGAAAAATCACATGATGGCAAAAAGTTGAAATGTATGTATAGAACCACTAATGAGCATGTGAGTAAGTGGGCATGGGATATTAATGTACTAGAAGATGTGCATGAGATCGTTTCTAAAGTTCATGCCGTTTGGTGAGCGTGTATCCAATGCCAAGATCCAGTATGCTTCACGCATGTGTAGTTTCTTTTTGCGATTGCCTCCACGTTTGATAGGTGGAATATGTTCAATCGCCACTACTGACATGAATTTAGTAGAACCATGATGAGTATCTATGAGATGTTTGGATAACCCTGATGAGTTCCTAAGACTAGTTAAATTGTTTGGGTTTGCTGCTGTAATATGTTCCGCTATGCGGATTTTTAGTTTTCTCGTGGTACATCCCACATATTGTAGTTTGCACTGCGTGCACATGACAAGATAAATTACAAAAGTGGTTTCACAGTTTAGATGTCTTTGTATGGGGAAAGTGTGCCCGGTGGCATATGAAGAGAAAGTGGATGTTTTTTGTATAAGATTACATAGATTACATCTTTTGTTGCCACAACAGACACATCCCCTATAACTAAGCCATGAGCTATTGTGTGATTTGATGTTGAATTGATTGGGGAAAATATGCCCCCTAATGTTGGGGCACGAGTAGATACACATCTGATGCCCTTGTCTAAGATGTTTGCCAGTAAAGTATCTTGGTACAGTACGGGTAAGTACTTTTTTACTACCTTGGTAATTTCAGAATATTGTGGACTGTACTGTGTTGAGAAAACAGGGATATTGTCAGATTTATGATTTGTGCCTTTATTTTTATCTTTAAGATAATGAGAACGATCTTTGCTGTCTACTATGTTGCATGCTCTATGGCATAATTTGGGACCGTAGCCCCTTTTTCTAAGGCGTTTCGTAATGGTCTGGCATTCGGCGGTGTAAGAGTCAGAGGTGGAAGAAGCTCTTTTAGCCCTGATATACTCTCCTATTGGTAAGTTTTTTATAGTGTGGACTGGATGGCAGCTGTCAGCTTTAAGTATGGTATTACCCGATGTGGGTTTGCGATAAAGTCCACTTAGGATTCTAGATAGAGAATGATCCCCTGTGAGAAGAATGTCTAAAAAAGATATTTGTGTTTTTTGATGTTCAAAAGTGAATTTTAAATTATAGACATTGTTGTTGAGGTACTGTACAAATTCGACGACTGCCCCCCATCACCGGACCAGATGAGGAGGCAGTCGTCGATGTATCTTCCGTACCATGTTATGCATGAGGTAAAGGGATTATTTTCTGAGAAGAGGTAGTCCTCCTCCCACATTGCCATGTATAAGTTGGCAAGAGTGGGTGAGAAACAAGCGCCCATAGGACAGCCCATTTTTTGTAGAAAAAAGTGGTTATTAAAAATAAAGAAGTTGTTACTCAGTAGAAAACGTAGCACATCAATAATGAAACATTGTAATGTAACAGAGAAAGTGCTGAATTTGTGTAAGTGTGACGCGAAGGCCCTGCAAGCCCCATCATGAGGGATGGAGGTATACAGGGCCGCCACATCACAAATAAGCCAGCTGTTATGTTCAGACCAGGGAACATCATGTAATGCATTCAGAACTGTTTTGCTGTCCCGAATGTAACCCGGCAATCTTGTAACAAATGGTTGTAATAGACGATCAAGCCATGATCCCATTTTCTCAGATAGAGATCCAATTCCAGAGACGATGGGTCTGAATTTCGGTGGGAAAGTTCCTTTATGTGTCTTCGGTAGAAGATAGAAATTGGGACAGACTGGATTGTCAGGTATGAGGCAATTGGCAGTTGTTTGATCAAAAATGCCTAAAGTGACTCCTTCGTCCACTAAGTTCCTGAGTTTACTGATGATGTGGTTGGTTGGATCCCCTTGAAGTTTTTTGTATGTTAATTGATCATCCAGCATCTTCATTGCTTCAGTGAGATAAAGATCTTTGTCCAAAATTACTACTGATCCCCCCTTATCAGAGGGTCGAATTTCAACAAATGGATTGCGTTTGAGGGTTGTTATAGCTTGTTGTTCTGATGGGGTAAGGTTGGACGGACACTGGGAAGTATGATGATATTTTTCAGATAAGATCTTTAGATCTTTTTCTATTGTTTGTTGATATGTGTCCATCTCTGGTGTTCTTGACTCCATCGGATAAAAATGAGGATTTCTTTTATGAATATATGCAGTGGTATTATGTATTTCTGAGATGGATTCAGAATCTCCATAAGATGAGCTTTGTAAGTTGATCAATTGGCATATGTTCTGTTGTAATTTGAAGTCCATTTTTAGATCAAAAATGTTGTTGCCCAGTTCGTTGTAGAAGATATCTTGATGTTCATTATCAGGAGCATTGTGATCTGATGATTCCTCATTTTTTAAGAAGTGTCTCTTGACTGTTAGTAATCTTACGAATTTGTTGACGTCGCAGAGGGTCTTAAATAGGTCAAAATTTTTTGTGGGTGCATAACCCAGTCCTTTGGCTAGGACGTTAATTTGGTGTTTGGTTAGGATGCAAGCTGAGAGATTGATGACATCACAGTATGTATTCTCAGGAACTTCAATTATTTTTTGTTCGTTTGTCTCGTCGTGTATGGTATTTCGCTTCCGATGTTTCTTCCCCGCCCTCCTTGTTTTTTTGTGGTATTTTTTAGGATAGGCGGGGGTTGTTCGTTTTTTGAAGTGGAAGGAGTAGAGGATGTGGTGTCTTCTGGAGCTGTGTTAGTAGAATCCATGTTGTTATCTGATTCATATTCCGATGATGAAAAGGTTACATGGCTGGTAGTGCTGTATCTACGTCTGCGATTACCAGATGTCGGTCTGTATTTTCTTCTATTCTCTCTAGTGTGACTGTATACAGTGTTGGTGGAATAGTCATGAACATCAAGGCTGAACTTCGATTTTTTTGTATTCATAATTTCTGTTTCCAATTTGTCCAAGTTGTCCTGTATTTTTGTAAAGATTTCTTGGAACTTTTCTGCAGGTACTGTTTCCATTAATGTAGTTTTAGTTTTTTCAATGTTGTCCTGTGCTTCCTTTAAGAGGGTTTTTTCTTGATTGATGACGAGTGCCATTAGCTTAAGTGAGCATTGAGACAATATGTCGTTCCAGGCATTCATAAAGCTCGATCCGTAATCCGCTGTAGGAAATTTTTTAATACGAAGTCCTCTTGGGATCATAGATTTGTCAAGGTAGTTCTGCAAGGTGGTAGAGTCCCACCATAATTTTAATCGGTTTGTTAGAGCTTTCTCCATATTTTTAGTTAGATCCCGGACATTGTTCACAGTGTGTTGTTCATTTTCTTCTAGACAAAAGATTTGTGAGACTTTGTGCATTCTAATAGGGTTATTTGAAAAATCATCCACCTCTTCTGTATCCAATTGACTTGTCGGTGGGTTTTCCATTATGCAAGAGAAATATCTATAATTTTTGTATAAAAAATGAAAAAACTATGAAGTTGAGGTGTGATCGGAACGTAATATCGGACATAGTCGGTCACATCATTTTAGTGGCGTTAAGCCAAAAAACAGCATTTAGAGGAGTGAAAGACAAACTTTTGCTATGATGTGGTGCGACAGATGTATGTTTAAAGCAATTTATGTGCTTGGGAAGGGGAGCAAAAAACACACGGGTCCAGAGTATAATGAATAGAAAAAATAAAGAGGTTTTGAGTGTGTGCTCACCCTTCAGTAGAAACGTTCCGATCGATGGCCGTGCTGGATGCGATGAGCTCCTGGTCTGGATCCAAGGTGACACGTAGCAATGGCGAAGAGAGGATAAAAGGAAATCCGCACAGGCAACTTGGTAGGAGTTTAAAAAGGTTTCTTGAGGCTTTATTAATTACATATTAAAAATGTGACATCACGATAGAAAAAAGGCAAGTAATAGGTGACGCGTTTCGGACAAAAGGTGTCCTTAGTCATACCCATATGGCATCGTGCTATGGAGTTCCTTATAAGCATTAAGGGAGAGACGCCACCGGAAGTCTAATGGGAGGTAAGAAGGGGGTGTGTCAGGTAGAGGGATCACATGACCGCTAGAGGGGAATGTGTTTATGGTAAGCCGTAGAATGAATGCACAAAGCCTGACAGGGGGCGGAAAAGGGGGTGTGTCAGATGAAAAATCACATGATGGCAAAAAGTTGAAATGTATGTATAGAACCACTAATGAGCATGTGAGTAAGTGGGCATGGGATATTAATGTACTAGAAGATGTGCATGAGATCGTTTCTAAAGTTCATGCCGTTTGGTGAGCGTGTATCCAATGCCAAGATCCAGTATGCTTCACGCATGTGTAGTTTCTTTTTGCGATTGCCTCCACGTTTGATAGGTGGAATATGTTCAATCGCCACTACTGACATGAATTTAGTAGAACCATGATGAGTATCTATGAGATGTTTGGATAACCCTGATGAGTTCCTAAGACTAGTTAAATTGTTTGGGTTTGCTGCTGTAATATGTTCCGCTATGCGGATTTTTAGTTTTCTCGTGGTACATCCCACATATTGTAGTTTGCACTGCGTGCACATGACAAGATAAATTACAAAAGTGGTTTCACAGTTTAGATGTCTTTGTATGGGGAAAGTGTGCCCGGTGGCATATGAAGAGAAAGTGGATGTTTTTTGTATAAGATTACATAGATTACATCTTTTGTTGCCACAACAGACACATCCCCTATAACTAAGCCATGAGCTATTGTGTGATTTGATGTTGAATTGATTGGGGAAAATATGCCCCCTAATGTTGGGGCACGAGTAGATACACATCTGATGCCCTTGTCTAAGATGTTTGCCAGTAAAGTATCTTGGTACAGTACGGGTAAGTACTTTTTTACTACCTTGGTAATTTCAGAATATTGTGGACTGTACTGTGTTGAGAAAACAGGGATATTGTCAGATTTATGATTTGTGCCTTTATTTTTATCTTTAAGATAATGAGAACGATCTTTGCTGTCTACTATGTTGCATGCTCTATGGCATAATTTGGGACCGTAGCCCCTTTTTCTAAGGCGTTTCGTAATGGTCTGGCATTCGGCGGTGTAAGAGTCAGAGGTGGAAGAAGCTCTTTTAGCCCTGATATACTCTCCTATTGGTAAGTTTTTTATAGTGTGGACTGGATGGCAGCTGTCAGCTTTAAGTATGGTATTACCCGATGTGGGTTTGCGATAAAGTCCACTTAGGATTCTAGATAGAGAATGATCCCCTGTGAGAAGAATGTCTAAAAAAGATATTTGTGTTTTTTGATGTTCAAAAGTGAATTTTAAATTATAGACATTGTTGTTGAGGTACTGTACAAATTCGACGACTGCCCCCCATCACCGGACCAGATGAGGAGGCAGTCGTCGATGTATCTTCCGTACCATGTTATGCATGAGGTAAAGGGATTATTTTCTGAGAAGAGGTAGTCCTCCTCCCACATTGCCATGTATAAGTTGGCAAGAGTGGGTGAGAAACAAGCGCCCATAGGACAGCCCATTTTTTGTAGAAAAAAGTGGTTATTAAAAATAAAGAAGTTGTTACTCAGTAGAAAACGTAGCACATCAATAATGAAACATTGTAATGTAACAGAGAAAGTGCTGAATTTGTGTAAGTGTGACGCGAAGGCCCTGCAAGCCCCATCATGAGGGATGGAGGTATACAGGGCCGCCACATCACAAGTAAGCCAGCTGTTATGTTCAGACCAGGGAACATCATGTAATGCATTCAGAACTGTTTTGCTGTCCCGAATGTAACCCGGCAATCTTGTAACAAATGGTTGTAATAGACGATCAAGCCATGATCCCATTTTCTCAGATAGAGATCCAATTCCAGAGACGATGGGTCTGAATTTCGGTGGGAAAGTTCCTTTATGTGTCTTCGGTAGAAGATAGAAATTGGGACAGACTGGATTGTCAGGTATGAGGCAATTGGCAGTTGTTTGATCAAAAATGCCTAAAGTGACTCCTTCGTCCACTAAGTTCCTGAGTTTACTGATGATGTGGTTGGTTGGATCCCCTTGAAGTTTTTTGTATGTTAATTGATCATCCAGCATCTTCATTGCTTCAGTGAGATAAAGATCTTTGTCCAAAATTACTACTGATCCCCCCTTATCAGAGGGTCGAATTTCAACAAATGGATTGCGTTTGAGGGTTGTTATAGCTTGTTGTTCTGATGGGGTAAGGTTGGACGGACACTGGGAAGTATGATGATATTTTTCAGATAAGATCTTTAGATCTTTTTCTATTGTTTGTTGATATGTGTCCATCTCTGGTGTTCTTGACTCCATCGGATAAAAATGAGGATTTCTTTTATGAATATATGCAGTGGTATTATGTATTTCTGAGATGGATTCAGAATCTCCATAAGATGAGCTTTGTAAGTTGATCAATTGGCATATGTTCTGTTGTAATTTGAAGTCCATTTTTAGATCAAAAATGTTGTTGCCCAGTTCGTTGTAGAAGATATCTTGATGTTCATTATCAGGAGCATTGTGATCTGATGATTCCTCATTTTTTAAGAAGTGTCTCTTGACTGTTAGTAATCTTACGAATTTGTTGACGTCGCAGAGGGTCTTAAATAGGTCAAAATTTTTTGTGGGTGCATAACCCAGTCCTTTGGCTAGGACGTTAATTTGGTGTTTGGTTAGGATGCAAGCTGAGAGATTGATGACATCACAGTATGTATTCTCAGGAACTTCAATTATTTTTTGTTCGTTTGTCTCGTCGTGTATGGTATTTCGCTTCCGATGTTTCTTCCCCGCCCTCCTTGTTTTTTTGTGGTATTTTTTAGGATAGGCGGGGGTTGTTCGTTTTTTGAAGTGGAAGGAGTAGAGGATGTGGTGTCTTCTGGAGCTGTGTTAGTAGAATCCATGTTGTTATCTGATTCATATTCCGATGATGAAAAGGTTACATGGCTGGTAGTGCTGTATCTACGTCTGCGATTACCAGATGTCGGTCTGTATTTTCTTCTATTCTCTCTAGTGTGACTGTATACAGTGTTGGTGGAATAGTCATGAACATCAAGGCTGAACTTCGATTTTTTTGTATTCATAATTTCTGTTTCCAATTTGTCCAAGTTGTCCTGTATTTTTGTAAAGATTTCTTGGAACTTTTCTGCAGGTACTGTTTCCATTAATGTAGTTTTAGTTTTTTCAATGTTGTCCTGTGCTTCCTTTAAGAGGGTTTTTTCTTGATTGATGACGAGTGCCATTAGCTTAAGTGAGCATTGAGACAATATGTCGTTCCAGGCATTCATAAAGCTCGATCCGTAATCCGCTGTAGGAAATTTTTTAATACGAAGTCCTCTTGGGATCATAGATTTGTCAAGGTAGTTCTGCAAGGTGGTAGAGTCCCACCATAATTTTAATCGGTTTGTTAGAGCTTTCTCCATATTTTTAGTTAGATCCCGGACATTGTTCACAGTGTGTTGTTCATTTTCTTCTAGACAAAAGATTTGTGAGACTTTGTGCATTCTAATAGGGTTATTTGAAAAATCATCCACCTCTTCTGTATGCAATTGACTTGTCGGTGGGTTTTCCATTATGCAAGAGAAATATCTATAATTTTTGTATAAAAAATGAAAAAACTATGAAGTTGAGGTGTGATCGGAACGTAATATCGGACATAGTCAGTCACATCATTTTAGTGGCGTTAAGCCAAAAAACAGCATTTAGAGGAGTGAAAGACAAACTTTTGCTATGATGTGGTGCGACAGATGTATGTTTAAAGCAATTTATGTGCTTGGGAAGGGGAGCAAAAAACACACGGGTCCAGAGTATAATGAATAGAAAAAATAAAGAGGTTTTGAGTGTGTGCTCACCCTTCAGTAGAAACGTTCCGATCGATGGCCGTGCTGGATGCGATGAGCTCCTGGTCTGGATCCAAGGTGACACGTAGCAATGGCGAAGAGAGGATAAAAGGAAATCCGCACAGGCAACTTGGTAGGAGTTTAAAAAGGTTTCTTGAGGCTTTATTAATTACATATTAAAAATGTGACATCACGATAGAAAAAAGGCAAGTAATAGGTGACGCGTTTCGGACAAAAGGTGTCCTTAGTCATACCCATATGGCATCGTGCTATGGAGTTCCTTATAAGCATTAAGGGAGAGACGCCACCGGAAGTCTAATGGGAGGTAAGAAGGGGGTGTGTCAGGTAGAGGGATCACATGACCGCTAGAGGGGAATGTGTTTATGGTAAGCCGTAGAATGAATGCACAAAGCCTGACAGGGGGCGGAAAAGGGGGTGTGTCAGATGAAAAATCACATGATGGCAAAAAGTTGAAATGTATGTATAGAACCACTAATGAGCATGTGAGTAAGTGGGCATGGGATATTAATGTACTAGAAGATGTGCATGAGATCGTTTCTAAAGTTCATGCCGTTTGGTGAGCGTGTATCCAATGCCAAGATCCAGTATGCTTCACGCATGTGTAGTTTCTTTTTGCGATTGCCTCCACGTTTGATAGGTGGAATATGTTCAATCGCCACTACTGACATGAATTTAGTAGAACCATGATGAGTATCTATGAGATGTTTGGATAACCCTGATGAGTTCCTAAGACTAGTTAAATTGTTTGGGTTTGCTGCTGTAATATGTTCCGCTATGCGGATTTTTAGTTTTCTCGTGGTACATCCCACATATTGTAGTTTGCACTGCGTGCACATGACAAGATAAATTACAAAAGTGGTTTCACAGTTTAGATGTCTTTGTATGGGGAAAGTGTGCCCGGTGGCATATGAAGAGAAAGTGGATGTTTTTTGTATAAGATTACATAGATTACATCTTTTGTTGCCACAACAGACACATCCCCTATAACTAAGCCATGAGCTATTGTGTGATTTGATGTTGAATTGATTGGGGAAAATATGCCCCCTAATGTTGGGGCACGAGTAGATACACATCTGATGCCCTTGTCTAAGATGTTTGCCAGTAAAGTATCTTGGTACAGTACGGGTAAGTACTTTTTTACTACCTTGGTAATTTCAGAATATTGTGGACTGTACTGTGTTGAGAAAACAGGGATATTGTCAGATTTATGATTTGTGCCTTTATTTTTATCTTTAAGATAATGAGAACGATCTTTGCTGTCTACTATGTTGCATGCTCTATGGCATAATTTGGGACCGTAGCCCCTTTTTCTAAGGCGTTTCGTAATGGTCTGGCATTCGGCGGTGTAAGAGTCAGAGGTGGAAGAAGCTCTTTTAGCCCTGATATACTCTCCTATTGGTAAGTTTTTTATAGTGTGGACTGGATGGCAGCTGTCAGCTTTAAGTATGGTATTACCCGATGTGGGTTTGCGATAAAGTCCACTTAGGATTCTAGATAGAGAATGATCCCCTGTGAGAAGAATGTCTAAAAAAGATATTTGTGTTTTTTGATGTTCAAAAGTGAATTTTAAATTATAGACATTGTTGTTGAGGTACTGTACAAATTCGACGACTGCCCCCCATCACCGGACCAGATGAGGAGGCAGTCGTCGATGTATCTTCCGTACCATGTTATGCATGAGGTAAAGGGATTATTTTCTGAGAAGAGGTAGTCCTCCTCCCACATTGCCATGTATAAGTTGGCAAGAGTGGGTGAGAAACAAGCGCCCATAGGACAGCCCATTTTTTGTAGAAAAAAGTGGTTATTAAAAATAAAGAAGTTGTTACTCAGTAGAAAACGTAGCACATCAATAATGAAACATTGTAATGTAACAGAGAAAGTGCTGAATTTGTGTAAGTGTGACAGCAAAGATCGTTCTCATTATCTTAAAGATAAAAATAAAGGCACAAATCATAAATCTGACAATATCCCTGTTTTCTCAACACAGTACAGTCCACAATATTCTGAAATTACCAAGGTAGTAAAAAAGTACTTACCCGTACTGTACCAAGATACTTTACTGGCAAACATCTTAGACAAGGGCATCAGATGTGTATCTACTCGTGCCCCAACATTAGGGGGCATACTTTCCCCCAATCAATTCAACATCAAATCACACAATAGCTCATGGCTTAGTTATAGGGGATGTGTCTGTTGTGGCAACAAAAGATGTAATCTATGTAATCTTATACAAAAAACATCCACTTTCTCTTCATATGCCACCGGGCACACTTTCCCCATACAAAGACATCTAAACTGTGAAACCACTTTTGTAATTTATCTTGTCATGTGCACGCAGTGCAAACTACAATATGTGGGATGTACCACGAGAAAACTAAAAATCCGCATAGCGGAACATATTACAGCAGCAAACCCAAACAATTTAACTAGTCTTAGGAACTCATCAGGGTTATCCAAACATCTCAAAGATACTCATCATGGTTCTACTAAATTCATGTCAGTAGTGGCGATTGAACATATTCCACCTATCAAACGTGGAGGCAATCGCAAAAAGAAACTACACATGCGTGAAGCATACTGGATCTTGGCATTGGATACACGCTCACCAAACGGCATGAACTTTAGAAACGATCTCATGCACATCTTCTAGTACATTAATATCCCATGCCCACTTACTCACATGCTCATTAGTAGTTCTATACATACATTTCAACTTTTTGCCATCATGTGATTTTTCATCTGACACACCCCCTTTTCCGCCCCCTGTCAGGCTTTGTGCATTCATTCTACGGCTTACCATAAACACATTCCCCTCTAGCGGTCATGTGATCCCTCTACCTGACACACCCCCTTCTTACCTCCCATTAGACTTCCGGTGGCGTCTCTCCCTTAATGCTTATAAGGAACTCCATAGCACGATGCCATATGGGTATGACTAAGGACACCTTTTGTCCGAAACGCGTCACCTATTACTTGCCTTTTTTCTATCGTGATGTCACATTTTTAATATGTAATTAATAAAGCCTCAAGAAACCTTTTTAAACTCCTACCAAGTTGCCTGTGCGGATTTCCTTTTATCCTCTCTTCGCCATTGTTACGTGTCACCTTGGATCCAGACCAGGAGCTCATCGCATCCAGCACGGCCATCGATCGGAACGTTTCTACTGAAGGGTGAGCACACACTCAAAACCTCTTTATTTTTTCTATTCATTATACTCTGGACCCGTGTGTTTTTTGCTCCCCTTCCCAAGCACATAAATTGCTTTAAACATACATCTGTCGCACCACATCATAGCAAAAGTTTGTCTTTCACTCCTCTAAATGCTGTTTTTTGGCTTAACGCCACTAAAATGATGTGACTGACTATGTCCGATATTACGTTCCGATCACACCTCAACTTCATAGTTTTTTCATTTTTTATACAAAAATTATAGATATTTCTCTTGCATAATGGAAAACCCACCGACAAGTCAATTACATACAGAAGAGGTGGATGATTTTTCAAATAACCCTATTAGAATGCACAAAGTCTCACAAATCTTTTGTCTAGAAGAAAATGAACAACACACTGTGAACAATGTCCGGGATCTAACTAAAAATATGGAGAAAGCTCTAACAAACCGATTAAAATTATGGTGGGACTCTACCACCTTGCAGAACTACCTTGACAAATCTATGATCCCAAGAGGACTTCGTATTAAAAAATTTCCTACAGCGGATTACGGATCGAGCTTTATGAATGCCTGGAACGACATATTGTCTCAATGCTCACTTAAGCTAATGGCACTCGTCATCAATCAAGAAAAAACCCTCTTAAAGGAAGCACAGGACAACATTGAAAAAACTAAAACTACATTAATGGAAACAGTACCTGCAGAAAAGTTCCAAGAAATCTTTACAAAAATACAGGACAACTTGGACAAATTGGAAACAGAAATTATGAATACAAAAAAATCGAAGTTCAGCCTTGATGTTCATGACTATTCCACCAACACTGTATACAGTCACACTAGAGAGAATAGAAGAAAATACAGACCGACATCTGGTAATCGCAGACGTAGATACAGCACTACCAGCCATGTAACCTTTTCATCATCGGAATATGAATCAGATAACAACATGGATTCTACTAACACAGCTCCAGAAGACACCACATCCTCTACTCCTTCCACTTCAAAAAACGAACAACCTCCGCCTATCCTAAAAAATACCACAAAAAAACAAGGAGGGCGGGGAAGAAACATCGGAAGCGAAATACCATACACGACGAGACAAACGAACAAAAAATAATTGAAGTTCCTGAGAATACATACTGTGATGTCATCAATCTCTCAGCTTGCATCCTAACCAAACACCAAATTAACGTCCTAGCCAAAGGACTGGGTTATGCACCCACAAAAAATTTTGACCTATTTAAGACCCTCTGCGACGTCAACAAATTCGTAAGATTACTAACAGTCAAGAGACACTTCTTAAAAAATGAGGAATCATCAGATCACAATACTCCTGATAATGAACATCAAGATATCTTCTACAACGAACTGGGCAACAACATTTTTGATCTAAAAATGGACTTCAAATTACAACAGAACATATGCCAATTGATCAACTTACAAAGCTCATCTTATGGAGATTCTGAATCCATCTCAGAAATACATAATACCACTGCATATATTCATAAAAGAAATCCTCATTTTTATCCGATGGAGTCAAGAACACCAGAGATGGACACATATCAACAAACAATAGAAAAAGATCTAAAGATCTTATCTGAAAAATATCATCATACTTCCCAGTGTCCGTCCAACCTTACCCCATCAGAACAACAAGCTATAACAACCCTCAAACGCAATCCATTTGTTGAAATTCGACCCTCTGATAAGGGGGGATCAGTAGTAATTTTGGACAAAGATCTTTATCTCACTGAAGCAATGAAGATGCTGGATGATCAATTAACATACAAAAAACTTCAAGGGGATCCAACCAACCACATCATCAGTAAACTCAGGAACTTAGTGGACGAAGGAGTCACTTTAGGCATTTTTGATCAAACAACTGCCAATTGCCTCATACCTGACAATCCAGTCTGTCCCAATTTCTATCTTCTACCGAAGACACATAAAGGAACTTTCCCACCGAAATTCAGACCCATCGTCTCTGGAATTGGATCTCTATCTGAGAAAATGGGATCATGGCTTGATCGTCTATTACAACCATTTGTTACAAGATTGCCGGGTTACATTCGGGACAGCAAAACAGTTCTGAATGCATTACATGATGTTCCCTGGTCTGAACATAACAGCTGGCTTACTTGTGATGTGGCGGCCCTGTATACCTCCATCCCTCATGATGGGGCTTGCAGGGCCTTCGCGTCACACTTACACAAATTCAGCACTTTCTCTGTTACATTACAATGTTTCATTATTGATGTGCTACGTTTTCTACTGAGTAACAACTTCTTTATTTTTAATAACCACTTTTTTCTACAAAAAATGGGCTGTCCTATGGGCGCTTGTTTCTCACCCACTCTTGCCAACTTATACATGGCAATGTGGGAGGAGGACTACCTCTTCTCAGAAAATAATCCCTTTACCTCATGCATAACATGGTACGGAAGATACATCGACGACTGCCTCCTCATCTGGTCCGGTGATGGGGGGCAGTCGTCGAATTTGTACAGTACCTCAACAACAATGTCTATAATTTAAAATTCACTTTTGAACATCAAAAAACACAAATATCTTTTTTAGACATTCTTCTCACAGGGGATCATTCTCTATCTAGAATCCTAAGTGGACTTTATCGCAAACCCACATCGGGTAATACCATACTTAAAGCTGACAGCTGCCATCCAGTCCACACTATAAAAAACTTACCAATAGGAGAGTATATCAGGGCTAAAAGAGCTTCTTCCACCTCTGACTCTTACACCGCCGAATGCCAGACCATTACGAAACGCCTTAGAAAAAGGGGCTACGGTCCCAAATTATGCCATAGAGCATGCAACATAGTAGACAGCAAAGATCGTTCTCATTATCTTAAAGATAAAAATAAAGGCACAAATCATAAATCTGACAATATCCCTGTTTTCTCAACACAGTACAGTCCACAATATTCTGAAATTACCAAGGTAGTAAAAAAGTACTTACCCGTACTGTACCAAGATACTTTACTGGCAAACATCTTAGACAAGGGCATCAGATGTGTATCTACTCGTGCCCCAACATTAGGGGGCATACTTTCCCCCAATCAATTCAACATCAAATCACACAATAGCTCATGGCTTAGTTATAGGGGATGTGTCTGTTGTGGCAACAAAAGATGTAATCTATGTAATCTTATACAAAAAACATCCACTTTCTCTTCATATGCCACTGGGCACACTTTCCCCATACAAAAACATCTAAACTGTGAAACCACTTTTGTAATTTATCTTGTCATGTGCACGCAGTGCAAACTACAATATGTGGGATGTACCACGAGAAAACTAAAAATCCGCATAGCGGAACATATTACAGCAGCAAACCCAAACAATTTAACTAGTCTTAGGAACTCATCAGGGTTATCCAAACATCTCAAAGATACTCATCATGGTTCTACTAAATTCATGTCAGTAGTGGCGATTGAACATATTCCACCTATCAAACGTGGAGGCAATCGCAAAAAGAAACTACACATGCGTGAAGCATACTGGATCTTGGCATTGGATACACGCTCACCAAACGGCATGAACTTTAGAAACGATCTCATGCACATCTTCTAGTACATTAATATCCCATGCCCACTTACTCACATGCTCATTAGTGGTTCTATACATACATTTCAACTTTTTGCCATCATGTGATTTTTCATCTGACACACCCCCTTTTCCGCCCCCTGTCAGGCTTTGTGCATTCATTCTACGGCTTACCATAAACACATTCCCCTCTAGCGGTCATGTGATCCCTCTACCTGATACACCCCCTTCTTACCTCCCATTAGACTTCCGGTGGCGTCTCTCCCTTAATGCTTATAAGGAACTCCATAGCACGATGCCATATGGGTATGACTAAGGACACCTTTTGTCCGAAACGCGTCACCTATTACTTGCCTTTTTTCTATCGTGATGTCACATTTTTAATATGTAATTAATAAAGCCTCAAGAAACCTTTTTAAACTCCTACCAAGTTGCCTGTGCGGATTTCCTTTTATCCTCTCTTCGCCATTGCTACGTGTCACCTTGGATCCAGACCAGGAGCTCATCGCATCCAGCACGGCCATCGATCGGAACGTTTCTACTGAAGGGTGAGCACACACTCAAAACCTCTTTAAAGTTTCACATACTTTGCTTCAAACATCATATAACACAGAAATTTTTTAAAACAACGTTGGCATATACAGTTTTTTGTCCTACGCAACCTGTCCCCTGAGAAAAATAGCACTCTGGTGACAGGTTCCCTTTAAAGACTGGTTTTCTCTATTGAATCCAATGTGGAACTTTACTGATTAGTCATGTAGGTAACATTTTTTACAAAAGCAAAGAAATTAACTATACTCTGTCCTTTAAACTGTTTATATGCATGTTCATTACCCTGTTTTATCATAAACCAAACAGTGTGGGGTGTGTTGTAATACAATTGTTTACATTATTTTGTGTGAGGAAATTGTATATTTTTGTGCTTTGTACTTACCTGTGGCTGTATGTGGATCTTTGTTATTGGCTCTGATCCACTCGGTTTTGTAAATATGTGTATTCTTACACTTTTTAAGTTGTTTTAAAAACATGAATGTGGGACACTTTTTGTATATTGTAATAAAGCTTTTTTGATTATTTTGCCTATACACACTTCTTGTTGGTTTAAAGCATTACCCTGTTTTAGTAAATAGCATCAAGGATGTACTGTTTTTTTTTATTTTAAATCAGGTCATTTTTATTAGTTACGCCAACACATTTCCCGTTTACAACAATGAGAACAAAACTTGACAACACCTTCCCATTCTCTACCCAACCCTCCACTATATCCCTCCCATTTCTCGGTACAACAATACAGAAGACTTCTTCACAATATTCTAAAGAAATGATAAGTCTTTCCTAAGAATTGGATATTTACAAACATATACCATGAAATCCCTTCTTATCCTTGTTTTCTTCCCACAGACATACAGCACTCACACACAGGAACATTTACTGATCCCTTTAGTCGTATTTTATACAATGCAATATGATCATCCCAAGAGGACAGATGGAGATATTATAAACCTAGAGGGGAGACCTGGTGTAGCAATCCAGGGACCCCATACAGCCTCAAACTTTTTAAGGATGTACTGTTAGATATGGACTTTTTGAGAGTTTGATATGGAGTTGTATTATCTCACAGTTATGGAAAATACTCTTTTATGGGACTGTCAAATGTACATTACAATTGTAATGTCAGTGCCATACACCAGATGGCAGTCTTAGAATATACATATTACACTTTAATAACAACAGTTGTTCACAACTGTGTGTAGCAGCTTACATTATTATTACTAGAACAATTCACATAAAGACCATTTTACCATGTAATCCAAGAGAATACTATAACAAAATTGTGTTATTTGCTATGCCTGTTACTTTGTAGATAGTATGCAAACCAAAACATCAAAGTAACACTTAAATCTGAAATCTAAAGCTCTAAAAATGTTGTTCTTTTATGTTCACATCACATGAAAAACAATCCTCTTTTTAATACTTCCTTTCAAACCATGATTCATGAAGAACTGCCTGAAAATAATAGGAGCTGGAGGTTTTGCCCATTGTTTTGTCAACATTCTAACTCCAGGAAATAGAATTATATTATTATCTTTTCCAGTTTTACATAAGAATTATACAATTTCATTCTTCACATTAACCAAATAAAGTCAAAAATGTATTTTATACTGTTAAAAGTGAATATACAACTGAACAACACAAAGAGGATGATGGTAATAATAATTATTTAGTACATTGCCTAAAGCTTATTCACTTGCTGTTCCTTTCATTCTGAGAATCAGTCAATACAAACATTGCAATTCATATTCTATCTTACCTTCCCAGTATTCCCTTTCTTTTGTTTCTTTGGTGGCATGTAATAGATTGGCATGCTAAAAATGGGTTATCCATTTGGGTCAAAACAAATGAAAAGCTTTTAACCCTAAAACAATAAATCATACGGATCTGAAGTCCTTCAGTTGTTCTCTTATTCAAGTTGTTAAATATTCTGTTCAGTTCTTATTTATGCATTTCTAGGAAACAAAGACAATCGATAGTTGCCAGTAGAGCTCTTAGAATGGTTGCAATCCACCTTCTAAAGGGCTCCTGAAAAATGCCTTATACATTGTCATATAATCTCCCCAATTTCTGAACATTTCCCAACATTTTAAATAACCTTTACTGCAACAGCTAATTTACCTAATTCAATAAAAACATTATTGATAAAATAAATGACTCTAGTTCAACTATTTCAAGTCCAAGAGTCATTGATACTTGTTATATTTCTAAAAGGTCTAAAGCAAAATCCAAATCACAAACTAGAACAGATTAAAACCAAACAGATAGACATAATCTGTACACAAAGGAAGAAGAGCCACTAAACAGTCTAGGGTCAAACACAATAATGGAAACAAAAGTTATATCAAATAGTAGTTGGATAAAGTCACTTAGACAAAAGTTAACGAATGCTCTTAGATAAGGCAGCTAGGAGCCAGGTAAAAGCTCAATAACTGGTACTGTACCAAGAATAGTACAAACATAAATAGAACTCTTTTTGTCTGAACATGCACGTTCAACACATCTATTAGGCCTAACCCCCTCCTACTTGTTTTCCTGATTTCATCACAGCAACTTGTTACAGAATTAGTACACTTGTACTGTACTGACTAAGCAACACTACCAGTTTATAAGTTTTTAACTAAGGAAGTGCAGCACAGTCTTTTCCACTTCCTGGATCCAAGCTGTGCTTACAAATCGAACATCATTTTTTGGTATTTTCAAGGAGATTTCGGAATTGACTTTTTCTGGGATCATTATTGTTTTTAATGAAATTTGAAATATATAATATTAGAAACCCCTATATATCAAAGCATTTTCAAATCTGCACCTCTCAAACTTTCAGAAACATCTTTGAGAAAGATTATTAACACCTTGAGATCTTCACAGTAAATAAAAATGGAGTTGAAATTTAGAATGGTCCGAATAGTTGATTTAGCACTAAAATTTACATGTTCACAAAAGATAAAAAGAGAAATCCCATCTTAAAAATTGTTATGCAATTTCTCCTGAGTATGGACACACCCCACATGTGGACGTTACTTGTTGCAGAAGTGAACATCAAGGCGCAGAAGCGAAGCATTATCCAGTTTTGACTTATACAATTTAACACCACGGGTGTTACACAGAGATGTCAGTGATAGATTACCGCTGTAGCATCTAGCAATGTATTTAAGATTCTGTGTTGAGAAATATTCATTATGCATTTAATAATGTGTTTAGTTTGGGATTAACCAGCACACTGTTTTGGGAGGTACTCACACCATTTGTCCAGCAATGTCCAACCTTTTCTCCGTTTTAAGCTCATGCACATGAGCATATGAAAATATAGCATAAGGAAAAGGATACTGTGTGGCACTACCCTAATTGTTAAATAGATACAGTAACTGTTGCTGTCCTTTCCTGTATGTTGCAAGGCTAAAAAATGTTGAAAGTATGATGGTGCTCTGGTTCTATACGTAGTACAGCAAATAGTCTTCAATTAAGCAAGAGAAAAGTTGAACAGCTCTCACCAGTTTCTTTCTTCTTATTCCGTTTATTTGTTAAATACTCACAAAAATCTTACAAAAACAAGTCCATGTGGGGGAGGGAGGTACCTAGAGACTCATACAAACACAAGGAATGCGACAGCTGTTTCATGCTCGTGACGCTTCATCTGTCTTGCTTGTATACAATTAAGCCAGTCGCATTCTTGGGTTTGTATGAGTCTCTACGTACCTCCCTCCCCCAAATGGACTTGTTTTTGTAAGATTTTTGTGAGTATATAACAAATTAATGGAATAAGAAAGAAACTGGTGAATGCCGCTCAACTTTTCTCTTGTTCAACTGAAGACATATGAGATATATATGGCCCCATTAATTAAATGGGCAATATGGGCATCCATTTCAATGGCCGTATTGTGCACCAGACGTATATATCCAGGCATATTTACCCCATACAAGTCTATCAAAACATAAAATGCATGTGCTGCATATGGCAGTGCACCGTGCAGAATCCTATGAGACCAGAACCAGTGGGAGGTGCATTCTGTCCGCCAGCCAATATTCAGCCATCCATCATTTGCAAGCCCGCTGTATTTTATATGGTGCCATACGTGCACATAGGGGTGTAAAACGTCTATGTTTATAACAAAAATATAGCTGTGTATACAAAATAGGAAAAAACATACAGTCGTGTACATGAGGTCTCTGTTCTGATAAGTTTTCACACTTTTTGTATTTGTAATCGCTTCATGATGTAATTTTCTCTGATTGCTCTCCCAAATATTTTTAATGCTGTAGCTGTTTGATGTGCTTCATACAGTACCATGAATAAGAACCAGCCAGTTCAAAACATGACCATGACATTTGTACAGCTTTTTAAACTATTGAAAATAAAGCCTTTATGTTTTTAATAGAAGTGCCGCAACATTTATATTAAACTTCTCTTAGTTTGTCTTCCACAAACACTGCTTCAATAAAGTGATCTTTGGTGGGCTCACTACGTTTTTAAGTCAATGTCGAGTCTGTATTGCTGATCATGTCTGTAACAGAAAGAGACAGAAACCTCATGGCAAAGTCATTAATATTCCCTTCCCAAATTTTGAGCCAATAAAGGCCTGATTAACAAGGGGTAGGTGGTATTTTGGCTGGTCTAATGCTACTAGATGCCATTGAAGCCCCTGCACACAGCAATATTCTGTCAAAAGAGTCAACCTTCAGGGCTTTGGTCAGCAGTTTTGACTGCTTTATCCTTGCACATCAGTTTTTTATACTTGTATCTGGCTATATGATCTCCTAATGACCCCTATTTACAAGCCAATTGGACAAGTGCTTTGGGTAATGATACCAGCTTGTCAAGCAATCATTGCCTTGAGTTATCATTATAAATGGCAAATATGCAGCTGAATTAGCTGGGGGGACAAAGTCAAGAATTATATTTCGGCTCCATCTGTCTATATACTAATATATTTACAATTTCTAAAACCTTTGCATCCTGATTGATTAGTTTAATGTTAAAGGATAAAAGTGTCTGCAGTCTATAGAGTTAATTACTATACACACAGGAAAAAATGCAATCATTAGAGTTTAGTATCAAATACAGATTCTGATTGGTGTATCACTGGAAAAATATTGCAAGGCGGATGTGATAGTGTGAGGATATGGCAGCGAGTTGTTATTTATGTACCTTTGGGGCATCTATATCTATTAACCCCTTCCCGACATTTGACGTAATATTACTGCATCGCGGGAGGTGCGTTCCCGCAAAATGCAGTACTATTACGTCATGCTTCTGGCACCGGCTCCTGAACGGAGCCGGCGCCAGAAGCTGCAGGTGTCAGCTATATATTATAGCCGACACCTGCCTCTAACACCCGCGATCGGAGATTTCTCCGATCACGGGTGTTAACCCCTGACACGCCGCGGTCGCGCTGACCGCGGTGTGCAAGGGGCATTTCAGAAGAATCGGACCCCCCTGCGGCGCTTACCGGGGGGGGGTCCGCTGCTCCGATCGCAGCCCCGGTGCCCGGGGCTGCGCGATCCTCCTGTCGGGAGCCGGGTCCTGCCTTCTGACAGGACCCGGCTGTAACACACTGAGCATGCGCAGCATGCTCAGTGTGTTACATTACACAGTGTAATACATCTGTATTACACTGTGTAATGTGAAGAAGAGCTTGAACAAGTGATCAGTGGATCACTTGTTCAAGCTAACCTGTAAAAGTTAATAAAAATGTTAAAAACACTACATAAAAACACTACATAATAAAAATAATTAATTAAATAAAGTTAGAGTCCCCTAAACACAAATATTCCCTATACACATGCAATAAAGTGAAAAAAACACAAAATCGCCAAAAAACCCCACATATTTGGTATCGTCGCGTCCGTAACAATCCGTACAATAACTCAGAAACATTATTGGACCTGCTCGGTGAATGCCGTAAAAACAAAACCCGAAAAACACGCCGAAAAATGTACATTTTTCATAAAATCTCTACACAAAAATGTTCTAAAAAGTGATCAAAAAAAGTTATGTGCGCAAAAATGGTACCACTGAAAAGAACAACTCAACACGTAAAAAATAAGCCCTAAACTAGCTCTGTCAACCAAAAAATATTAAAGTTATGTCTCCGAAAAGATGGCGATGCAAAAACAAATGAGATTTCCTCTATATTAGTTTTTATCCAGTAAAATTGTAAAAATAAATGAAAAACTATATAAATGAGGTATCACCGTAATCGTAGTGACCTATAGAATGAAGATAATATAATATTTTTAGTGTACGGTGTACGACCCCCAAAAAATATGAAAAGAAAGTAAACCAAAATTGACAATTTTCTTTTCACCCATACATTCAAGAGTTAATAAAATCTCATCAATAAGCTAATGACCCACTAAAATGAAGTATTTGTAAAGTGCATCTCATGTCGCAGAAAATAAGCCCTTATATGTCCAAATTGCCAAAAAAATAAAGATTGTATAGCCAATAAAAATTGACAATGCATAATCTGCTCTGAATGGTGCAGCTCCCTTCGATGCCCTGGCGTGTGCCCATACAGCAGGTTACCACCACATATGGGGTATTATTATATACGGAAGAGATTGGGTATCAAATTTTGTGGAGCGTTTTGGTATTTTATCCACTGAGAATTTGTACATTTTTTGAAAAACATATTAATTTAGCCAAAAAAATTTTACTTTCAAAATTGCATCCGATTTTGTTTTAACCCCTGTAAAACAATTAAAGGGTTAACAAACTTCATAAAAGTTGTTTTACATACGTTGAGGGGTGTAGTTTCTATAATGGGGTAATTTATGGGGTTTACTTTTATTTAGGTCTCTCAAAGTGATTTGAAACCTGAGCAGGTCCCTCAATAGCGGTATTTTGCGGTTTTTATGAAAATGTGAAAAATCGCACCTAATGTTCAAAGCCCCATAACATCCTACAAAAATAAGAGTATGCATAAAAAACCATGTCCACATAAATTAGACATTTAGTGAATGTTAGTTATTACGTTTTTTTGCGGTTATGACTATGTATGGAAAAAGTAGAACATTTTGAAGTTCAAAAATCACAAATTTTTCCAAATTTTCACCAAATATCTGATTTTCTCATAAATAAATGCAAAACATACCACCAAAATTTTTCAAATAACCTGAAGTACGATGTGTCACGAGAAAACAATTTTAAAATCACTTGGATATGTTAAAGCGTTCCGAAGTTATAACCACTTATAGTGACACAGGGCAGATTTGAAAAAATGGGCCGTGTCAGGAAGGTGAAAAGTGGCTTCAGCGTTAAGGGGTTAATGCACTTGTTGAACAGGAAATTTAAGGACATCTATCACCAGATTTACTAGCACCGGTATTCTTATTCTTTGTCCAAGGATATACACTTTATAAAAATATGTTAATCAGGCGAAGGTGCTCCGGCCTGTCAGCCGAGCCAGAGCGCAACGGACTCATTACAATATTTTTTATACAGTGGATTTCTTGGACAAACGGACCTTACAAAGGAGAAGAAAACTGGTGCATAGTACCCCCTAAGGTAACAAGCATGACAGTGGGGACAGTCTACCACCAGTAAATCTGGTGGTAGATGTCCTTTCATTTCTTGTTCAGCACAACAGTGGGGACAGTCTACCACCAGTTTGGCATCTGTTGTTTTTTTTTGCAGTTATTTTTCAACCAAAAGTCACAAATTTTTGAGAAATACCTTTAAATCTTTTTTTTACTATACCAGCAAAGGGAGTGGATTTTTTTACTTTTTGTCAACATCTGGATTTCATAGATAAATCAGGTGCAACAATGGAACATTTGTTCATGGCTGGTGAAAATGTTGCAATGTTTTTGTGCAAATCTAATGATGCACCCAAAAAATGTTGCAAATATAACTGCGTGTTAATATTACCCTTTAAATCTGTACCTTCCTATAAAATATGATTTTCAATAATGACAAATAGTAACACTCAGTGAATCAATTTATTATTACTTTTCTTTTAGTGAATACAAATGATTAGAATAGCATGTTGAAGTTGAAGTTTTTATACTGATCATGTAATGTCAATAAAACTTGAAATTTTACATTGACAGGTGGATTGGGTAATACCCCAAAAAATCTTTTTGTACCACATATACAGTTTTGTCACTCTGGCTTTGTAGGTATCATCAACCCAAGCATAAAAAGTCTGAAATTGATTGCAGATACTACAAGTATGGAATTTGAGCTTTCACGTCCTATAAAATACTGATCATAAGCAATAAGAAAGACTCTTGTCAAGCAATTCTTGAAGGGTAACAAGAAAAGAAACAGAGAGCTTTTCTAACAAGTGTCATATTGTAGAGTAGAATGTGATATATTTGGAATCTGAGTGATAAGAAATTATGCAATTACAGTAAATCTTGCACAAAGCCTATTGTATCAAAGACAGAAAATGTTGGCCTTCACATATATACAATGTGTTGCTCTATTTTTCTGAAAGTTTTATTGTGTATTATTTAGAAAGAAGAATTGTGCTTTTGTTCACAAGTTGGTGCTGATATTGACAACCTGCATGTTAGATCAGACAACTTGAAGAGAAGATATCTAGAAAGAAAATATTAAATATCTTCCACATAAAAAGTACTTCATATCATTTATCATTGCTTTTCCTGTTACATACTCTACCCATGCTTAAAATATAATTTCTATGAAAGTGTTGAGATGATAAATTTTAATATTTATACCTACAAATGCCTTATACTTGAGTCAATCAAAAATGATCTCTGTACTCTGACACAGCCCCCCCCCTCCGCCCCGCAAGTCCTTTTTTTTCTTTTGGTGCTCCAGCTCCATCTCCAGCTCTCTTAATAAACCCAAGAATGTAGGGAAAAAGAGCCAGAGCACTGGAATAAAGAAGAGGACCTTCAGGGGTGCACCAGAAATGTGAGTACAGAGATAATTTTTTTTATAGGCTGGGCATACATGGGGCAGGGGCTGTTGGCTCTATACTTGAGGGCATGGGCTGGCTGTATACGGGGCGCATGGGCTGGCTGGTTATATACTGGAGGATATGGACTGGCTGGTTATATACTGGGGGCATGGGCTGACTGGCTATATACTGAGGGCATCTGCTAGCAAGTTCTATACTGGGGGGCATGGGCTGACTGGGAAACAGGCTGAATAGCTATATACTGGCTGGAGGCTGTGACCAATTCATTTCCCACCATTGGCTTATACTTGAGTCAATAGGCTTTCTCAGTTTTTGTGGTAAAGTTGAGTACCTCAGCTTATACTTGGGTTGGCTATTACTTGAGTATGTACAGTAATTTCAGTAACATACTGTACATTTATTAGAACTTCACCTTGGACAAGTGATTTAGCTTAGTAAGTAATATTGTAAAATCCTTTCATTCTTATTTTCCAGAAAAATGCACATCGTGCAAGAGCAACAATAAAATAAAACTTGGCGAAACTTGTAGAATAATAATATAACAAAATAATTGATCCTACTAAGTAACAAATTGAACATGCATGCTAGCATCTTTATACAACTGCTTAGTAAAAGGGAAACTGCGGGTGCTAATAAGTAGGTTTTTGGTAATAATGAAAGCTGTGTTATTATGCAACAAAGAATTTTAACATATTACATGTACATAAAATTTGTACATATAGCTTTTCAGTTTTATGGCTAATTTTTCTAAAGCTGAATTAATGCTTGTATTGAAATTTGAAAATCATTATTACTCTTTTGAATAGAGTTATGTTTCAATTACTGATATTGTACTCATCAGGGTTTGCACTGAATCACAGTTCTGATGAGAAATTCAGTTATGTCAGATCCCTGATTTTCTCTGTACATTCTTCCACGCATAAAGAATATGAAGCACTCGTATCAATTATATAATTAACTAATTTTTTGCCTTGCATGCTTCTTTCACATCTTGATACCCCCAATGTTGCCATGGATATAGTAACCCCTTAAAGGAGTATTCTCGTCTGGGCATTCACATTCAGTTTCATTAATCTGCCATATATATACATTTCTTCAATTAGATATTAATACATTTTTTTTTACCTGTGTAAAGATAATTTCTCATAAATGTAGTGATATGCTCCCTTAAAAACAAGACTGTGTCCTTGGATATGACCACCTCTGCTGGAGTGATTGCACAAAGAAACAAAAGGTTTTTGTATATCAAATGTCTGGGAGTTACTGTATGTCCCACAGCCATCCTGTGGTAATGAACACTGAATCCAGGTGGACAGGCAGGACTCTATAGCGCATGTCTGGCCACTGCTGCCACAATGAAGGGTGGTTGTAACCAAGGAAGCTATCTTGTTTCTAAGGGACACATTTATGAGAAATTATCTTCACACAGGAACATTTTTTTTTAATAACATCCAATTTAAGAAATGTTTACATATGGAAAATGAATTTAATTAAATGTGGATGCCCAGATGGGAACACCCCTTTAACACCGCAGCCCTTCTACATGTTTGCATTTATTTTTATTTTTAAAATAATACCTTCAAAGCGCCTGAGCTTAATTTGTTCATTTACAGAGATAGATGCAGACCTCTTTTCCGTGGACAAATTGTACATATTGGTACCACCATTTATGTATATATATACATATATATATATATATATATATATATATTTGCAATATATTGGCAAGAAAAATTCTAAATGTAATAAAAATTCCCTTACATGTCCCAGAGTAAATGCAACACGTTCAGATGTTTGGGCTGGGAAACAATTAGAAACACAATGACATGTGCATCAACTACAACAGGAGAACAATATCAACTTAAACATCATCTCACCTGTCAAACAATGTCATTTATTTCATAGACAGGATTTATGAACTTCAAAATTTTAAGCGAACAACTCAAACTTTACATTGCAGGTTGAATCAACACTGCCATAATAGTAATTACTTATTATGAATATGAAACATGGCATATCAGAACATCTAGCCCTTTGAAAAAAATAGGCTATATTGATTCACAAATAACAAATGCATCAGATACTCTTTATGTGAATGTAACTGTAATTGCATTGGACCATGAGGTTTGATTCTAGCCATGTACTACTTATAACCCTCACCTTGTATCTCCATTTACCCTCCCATATACAAGTGCTTCTCGATAAATTAGAATACAAGCAAAATGTTTTTTTTTCAGTAATTCACTTCAAAAGGAGAATCTCAAATATTATATGGGGTCATTACAAACAGAGTGTTTATTTATGTTAATGTTGATGATTATGGCTTACAGCCAGGGATAGCCAAATTTAATTTGTCTCAAAAATTAAAACTATGTATTGGTACTTTTGGCAGTGTGAACAAGTATCAAGTCCTGCTAGAAAAAGGAAATTCCTTCACCAAAATTCTTGTTAGCAGAGTGAAGCATGAAGTGCTCTAAAATTTCCTGTGCTGAGTTTTGTCTTGAAAGTTAATCTTTATTGAAAAGTGCTTCTTCCAATACATCATAAAATGCATGATACCGCTTGTATCACATAACATCGATCCAAGGAAAACACGAAACTCTGCAACAATGCTGGTTAACAATATTTGTCTTCCATCGAAGAGCTCTTTATTTCAGGTTAAATCCAATAAAAAGGGGCAAGCATAATCCCCGCAAATGCAAGCAAGGTCACAAAAGCCTACTCGTTTCTGGTGAACAATGCACCCTTAGTCATGGCTAAACTTCCATTGAGTGTACCGGAATAAGAGCCGCTCCTCCGCCCCACCCCCGTCACATGACTAGGGTGTTGCAGGGGAATGGACCAGATCCCGGCACATAATACAAACATATTACAGGTACAACATGTACCACAGTTAAAAAATATAATGGAAATATTGAAATAAAAACTAAAGAAAAATCCTGTGCACAACTTTTTTCAACTTTTTTGTTACATGTATGTCCGATAGTGATAGTCACTTCGTCACTATGTTTCAGTACAACAAATGTTCCAGTCCGGGGTTTGGTATTCCGGTTGGCCTGTGCGCGCAGTACATTCAAAAAGGACAAATTCTATCCTTCTGACAAATTAAAACATAAGATACTGCATAGTATGTCTTCTCCTGCAGCAATATACGCCTAACCTTTCTCATAAAGAGCATATACACCTAATCATAACCGGAACCCAAGTTACACTTATGGTCAATTCTAATCAGGTATAGGTGATTAAAACAAGAGCTAGTCTGGGCAAGAGAACTAACAATGTTTCCAATATAAGCTAATAATCAAACATAATTTCGTGTTTATGATTTAGACCTTTCGGAAACCTTGTGTCAAGACGAAAGATCCAATAAACCTCACGATCCCGTAAGACTCTGGATTTGTCTCCTCCCCTCACCAGGGGCTTTATCTGTTCAATTATCAACCCATATAAAGATGCTATCTTTCCTTGGTGTGCCTCAATGAAGTGTCGCGCTACCCCAGACAAACTCTTCGTTCTCTCTCCTTGTTCCATGGTGTTTAATTTATACCAATTGTTTATATCCCTCTGTTTAAATCTACAGATGGTACATCCTACATACATCTTGTGACATAATGTACAGCCCACTAGGAATACCACATAATAGCTGTTGCAATTTACATAGCTGTTGATAGTAAATCTATGATCCCCGTCAGAATTAAAAAAGTACTTGGGTACATTCTGCATTAAAAAAAGCCCCTTTGTGTCAACCAAGTACGGCTACTTCTCTTCCTTGATCTGAATAGACTAAAGGAAACATGATTGCTTATAGTTTTTGTCTTCCTAGCAACTACTTGGCAACCTTTGTTTAGAATTTTGGATAAAGTCCTGTCTTCGAACAAAATTGGTATATGTTTGTGTATTATCTGTAGACTCAGAACAGGAACATCATTTAACACATCCCTATTTGGGGGTTTCTCCTTTCTCCTAAACATATCCTCTCGCCCCTTATTAGCCACAATCCCTTCCGCTCTCCTCAGCATCCATCGTGGATATTTTCTATCTGCCAACCTACATTGTATTTGGTGGATTTCATGATTATAACTCGTTTGTTCGGTACAATTTCTTCTTGCCCTAGTCATCTCCCCGACTGGTATAGCCTTGATCGTATGCTTGGGGTGTGAGCTATTAACGTGCAGGATGGTATTTCCCGCAGTTTTTTTCCGATGAGTGGAAGAAATGATTTTATTATTATCGGAGATACTCAAGGACAAATCCAGGAAGACCATGTGGTGTGGATCCACACTGGATGTGAACTTGAGATTCAGGGCATTATTGTTAATGTATTCCAAAAACGCCGGCACGGCAGACACACCGTAGCTCCATATAATCAGGAGATCATCCATGTATCTGCCGTACCAGCGCATGGAAGTGACAAAAGGGTTAGTGGGGACATAAATGAACTGTTCTTCCTAGAATGCCATGACCAATTTGGCCAATGAGGGCGAAAACTGTGACCAATGTATTTCCCACCCTCGGCTTATATTCGAATCAGTAGGATTTCCCAGGTTTATGTGGTAAAATTAGGGGTCTCGGCTTATACTTGGGTCGGCTTATACTCAGGTATATACGGTAATTTACTTTTTGAATTGAATTACTAAAAAAATAACTTTTTGCTAATATTCTAATTTATTAAGAAGTACTTGTAGATTATGAGCCCTCACAGGCACGGTCCTCCTTCCACTCGTCACTGTAGTTTTGTATTTTGTCAAAACTAAATATTAATTAGTAAATATTTTATTAAATAATATTTTTATAAAATAATATTAAACAAAATATATGCAAATCCCTTACTGAATATACAGCTTCATGGAATTCATTGTGCAAATAATATTAGTAGGAATTTGATCAAATAACACAAATGAAGGACATTGTATGAAAACTGGGGTCCGGTCTAGTTAACTGGAAGTTTTCCTCAACCATTGAGGGAGGACTGGTAGAAGAGAGACAAAAAAATAGACTCTAGTGTATTCTTACAGTAAATGCTGAATAGTGAGCGGAGTTGACTCTCATCTTATTTTGTTAGTTTGTAGGCATATCAAGTAGTGGAGAGGTCCTTTAGAGGTCCTTAATGAAGTGGCAACTGTTGCTTTAAAAGTTGATTGTTTATTGATAGATTCATAATGCGTTTCAGCTACGGACAGGAGCCTTCATTAGGTGTAGTTACGATTCATATGTTTTTCATGCACAAAACAGTATATGTACATTGTACCTGCTGATGTCACTGGTGACATGCAACTGAAATGACATCAGAGAAAGGGAAAAACATTTTTTTTGGTTTATAAAAACCGGACACGGGTGAGATATAATAAAATGTGAACCAAAATATACAAGTTTGTATTAAAATGTTAAAATGTAAAACTATTACTGTCTGTTAAGGTATTAAATCAGATATATACTGACATTTTATTCTTATGTGTGTGGTTGCTAAGTTACTACTTCATGTGCCATAGTGTGAGTTTGTTTTACTGGGGTTGGCTTGGCAACCTCAATGTTGGTGACTTGTGTTTTTACTTGGTGTTTTTACTGCATATTGGGTGAATGGTGAGTATTTCGCAAAATTATCCAATTGATTTAACTTATGTGGTTTTAATGGTGTTAAAATAGTTAGCTTATTCACTATTTATTAGCACAGATTAATATATAACATTCTTGTATATCTAATATATGTAGATTAGTTTCATCTAAGAAAATTGCATATATAATTTCATGCTAATAAATAGTGAATAAGCCAACTATCTCTCTGTGATGTCATTTCCACTGGATGTCACAAGTGACCTCAGCGGGTACTATGTATATACACTCACCGGCCACTTTATTAGGTACACCTGTCCAACTGCTCGTTAACACTTAATTTCTAATCAGCCAATCACATGGCGGCAACTCAGTGCATTTAGGCATGTAGACATGGTCAAGACAATCTCCTGCAGTTCAAACCGAGCATCAGTATGGGGAAGAAAGGTGATTTGAGTGCCTTTGAACGTGGCATGGTTGTTGGTGCCAGAAGGGCTGGTCTGAGTATTTCAGAAACTGCTGATCTACTGGGATTTTCATGCACAACCATCTCTAGGGTTTACAGAGAATGGTCCGAAAAAGAAAAAACATCCAGTGAGCGGCATTTCTGTGGGCGGAAATGCCTTGTTGATGCCAGAGGTCAGAGGAGAATGGGCAGACTGGTTCGAGCTGATATAAAGGCAACAGTGACTCAAATCGCCACCCGTTACAACCAAGGTAGGCAGAACAGCATCTCTGAATGCATAGTACGTCGAACTTTGAGGCAGATGGGCTACAGCAGCAGAAGACCACACCGGGTGCCACTCCTTTCAGCTAAGAACAGGAAACTGAGGCTACAATTTGCACAAGCTCATCAAAATTGGCCAGTAGAAGATTGGAAAAACGTTGCCTGGTCTAATGAGTCTCGATTTCCGCTGCGACATTCGGATGGTAGGGTCAGAATTTGGCGTCAACAACATGAAAGCATGGATCCATCATGCCTTGTATCAACGGTTCAGGCTGGTGGGGGTGGTGTCATGGTGTGGGGAATATTTTCTTGGCACTGTTTGGGCCCCTTGGTACCAATTGAGCATCGTTGCAAAGCCACAGCCTACCTGAGTATTGTTGCTGACCATGTCCATCCCTTTATGACCACAATGTACCCAACATCTGATGGCTACTTTCAGCAGGATAATGCGCCATGTCATAAAGCTGGAATCATCTCAGACTGGTTTCTTGACGATGACAATGAGTTCACTGTACTCAAATGGCCTCCACAGACACCAGATCTCAATCCAATAGAGCATCTTTGGGATGTGGTGGAACGGGAGATTCGCATCATGGATGTGCAGCCGACAAATCTGCGGCAACTGTGTGATGCCATCATGTCAATATGGACCAAAATCTCTGAGGAATGCTTCCAGCACCTTGTTGAATCTATGCCACGAAGAATTGAGGCAGTTCTGAAGGCAAAAGGGGGTCCAACCCGTTACTAGCATGGTGTACCTAATAAAGTGGCCGGTGAGTGTATATTGTCTGTACATGTAAAAAAGTTTGTATCACAACTACACCTGATTAAGGCTCCTATCCGGGGCCAAAACGCTTTTGAATCTATCAATAAACAATCCACTTTTAAAGAAACAAAGCACCGCCTGCTATATGTCCAATAGGCACCAAATATGGCTCAAAAATCTGAATACAAATGGATAATCAAAATATAGAAACCAAGATCAAATAACCAGAAATATAGCAGAACAAGAAAAAATAATATGGAGCTAACCAGGAAATATAACCAGCAGCAAACTAGGTGTGAACAAAATCTATATATGTGGCCAGAGAGCCTCAGCCCCATCTGATTGGCGCAGAGGCCTGTCCATCACAGCAGATTAACTGTTGCTGGACCATGGCTGAGCTGCAGAGGAACTGGATGTGGTGCAATTAGTCTCAATACAGCAATATAAAGCGCAATTCAAACTATGAAAAGTCAGCTGAAAATAAAATGCATCCTAAGCAGCAAACTGCAGACAGAGAAAGATACAGGCACAGATGTTAGTGGGTTGCAATAGTATTTATATTTCTAATTTTTCATGCTACAGCCACAGCCTGAAATATATTTTATTGATATTTTATATGCCAGAACAAGAAGTTTCAAGAATTTGTACTTTTGCTAATTTTTGCTAAAATGCTGTAAAATGCTGTAACAAGCTTCCTATGTGCTATTTTGAATAGTTTGAGGGGTAAAGTTAATAGAATGGGGTAATATGTGGGGGGTTTCTATTAAAAGGACTTTCAAAACCCCTATAGAAATAAAATGATCCCTAAAATAATTGATAAAAGTATTTGATTGATAATTGATAAAATGCTGTTCAATTAGTGATCTTTTCAGCATGGTAATAAAACAAAAGGACACTACTAAATTTTCCCACTAACTTGATGTACAACATATCACGAAAAATACAATATCAAAGTCACCTGGGTAAATTAAAGCCTTTTAAAGTTATAACTAAATAAAGTGACACAGGCACATTTTAAAAAATAGGCCTTGGTCATCAAGGTGCAAATGAGCTTATTCACTAAGGGGTTAATAATTAAACTATGAAATATCTTTTCATTTTTAAAAAATATCAAAAAAACTTACAATACAACAATATTAAAATGATTGGTGAATGCCATAGCTGAAAATAATTGCTGTTAACCTCAGAAAATTATATTTTTCTGTGAAGCTCTCATCATGAGTTGGGTTGTTCCTACAATAGACTATCCTAGTTAGGGCTTTCACATTATAGCCAGATGAGGGATTTGGTCAATAGCTCCAGTTTAAAACTTTTGATTGACAAAAACTATCCATTTACATAGGGAGATCTATGACCAGAAACAGGACCTCTGTATGATCAGAATAGGTTGTTCTGCTAAACTAGACAGCCAACCTTTGGTAATTAGGGTATTCTTGTGACAATAAACAGACCTCTTGCTTACTCACAATAGGATATGTCTATTCATATGACTCATTTGAAGACAAATTAGAGGCCGACTTACACTATATAATGGTTACAATATATAAATGAACAGGTTTGACCGAGTGACAATCACAATGTCTTCAGTAGATTTTCCACGCAATTCTTTGAAGGCATCATCACAGAATACATCTGTTGACATATTGAACACCTATGGGCCAATTCCCAAATACTGTAAATGAGTCCATATAGTGGTTAACCCACATTACTTAATGTCAGTGACCTGATTATCAGTTCTTACTTGCAGTGTTATCACATATTACACTATGGATTTTACCTATATCTGCAGGTAGATTTTTAAATCACTTCATGTTTTTGTGTATGGTAGAATTTTTATTGTATTCATAAACGTTATGCCCTTCTCGTGTTCTTCGATCTGCCAGTGATATTAGATTAATCTGTACCTTAATTTTAACCTGTCATGCTTGTCTCCAGGACTTCTCCTGAGTTGCTCCAATCCTCTGGAATGCCCTCCCCCAGGCTCTCAGACTAATACCCAACCTCCAAAGCTTCAAACATGCTCTTAAAACCCATCTCTTTAGGCAGGCCTATCACACCTGCTAACAGAATTTGCATGTTTCAAGCAGCAGAATTTTTAGTTATTAAATTATTTATTAAATTATTTTATATCCACCCTTATAAAGAATGGCTGGACCATTATACAACCTCTTGTGTCAACCCCCTTACCCTCATAGTCTAAAAGCTCTTCTGAGCAGGGAACAAAATATACCATTGAAGATGACATCCAAAAATGTATGTTTATGTCCCTTAGTATCGGATTGGTCAAATTAGAAAAATTACTGCCTGTAAATAGGAACATTTAAAATCAAACAACTTTATTGAATAAATTGTTAAAATCTAGGCCAATAATAAATAGCCAAAGTGAAAAAATAACCCTGCACTGGATATGTGCAATAACAGGCTTGGGTCTTTCTCCCTTGATTATTGGCCTAGATTTTAACAATATATTCAATAAAGTTGTTTGATTTTAAATGTTCCTATTTACAGGCAGTAATTTTTCTCCTGTGAGCAGGGCCCTAACTCCTGTTGTTCCATATGACTGTGTTCTTTGTAATGTAATATTATACTTGTATATATCCCCTATGATTAGTAAAGCACTACAGATGGCGCTGTAATCTAATAAAGATTATTATTACGATTTTATCTATGAAAAATAGGTTTCAGGATATCCTAGGATATTGTTTTTAAACCTTGGACCCATTCACAAATAATGTCCATGCTGCTCAGACTGTACACAAAAGTGGTATTCAAGTATACTAACTAGAGATGAGCGAATATACCCGTCCGAGCTTGATGCTCGTTCGAGCATTAGCGTACTCGAAACTGCTCGTTGCTCGGACGAGTATTTCGCCAGCTCGAGAAAATGGCATCTCCCGCCGTTTTGCTTTTTGGCGGCCAGAAACAGAGCCAATCACAAGCCAGGAGACTCTGCACTCCACCCAGCATGACGTGGTACCCTTACACGTCGATAGCAGTGGTTGGCTGGCCAGATCAGGTGACCCTGGAATAGACTAGCCCCTGCCCGCGCTGCTCGCGTCATTCTCTGTCTGGATGCCGCTAGGGAGAGAGCTGCTGCTGGTCAGGGAAAGCGTTAGGGTGTTCTATTAGAATAGTGTTAGGCAGGAGTGATTCTACAAGAACCCAACAGTCCTTCTTAGGGCTAAAATAACGTTTTATTTTCCTTTTTTTTGGTTTGCTTGTGGCTGGGGTTGCTGCTATTAGTAGTGCAGCTAGTACCATATTGTGAGTAATTTGCAGGGAGACTTGTGTTTAGCTCTTAGTGACACACATATCCACCTCAAACACCGAAGTGGGACAATTTATTAGGGGTTTGATTTGAATTAGGCCGAGTCTGCTGATTTTTTTTTTTTTACGTTTATTTCTTTTTAGAACTCACAGTAATCTGCCAAAGCAGTGTGCTTTGAGTGTGGGCAAGAAAATAGCCATAGGAGAACCCCAACAGCTTATTTAGGCTTACAACAGCGTTATATTTTCCTTTTTTTTTGCTTAGCTTGTGGCTGGGCTTGCTGGCCTTAGTAGTGCAGCTAGTACCATATTGTGAGGAATTTGCAGGGAGACTTGTGTTTAGCTCTTAGTGACACACATATCCACCTCAAACACCGAAGTGGGACAATTTATTAGGGGTTTGATTTGAATTACGCCGAGTCTGCTGATTTATTTTTTTTTACGTTTATTTCTTTTTAGAACTCACAGTAATCTGCCAAAGCAGTGTGCTTTGAGTGTGGGCTAGAAAATAGCCATAGGAGAACCCCAACGGCTTATTTAGGCCTACAATAGCGTTATATTTTCCTTTTTTTTTTGGTTTGCTTGTGGCTGGGCTTGCTGGCATTAGTAGTGCAGCTAGTACCATATTGTGAGGAATTTGCAGGGAGACTTGTGTTTAGCTCTTAGTGACACACATATCCACCTCAAACACCGAAGTGGGACAATTTATTAGTGGTTTGATTTGAATTAGGCACAGTCTGCTGATTTATTTATTTTTTATGTTTATTTCTCTTATAACTCAAAGTCATCTGGCACCGCACAAAGTCCAGTTGTGTGCTGTTAGTGTAGGTTAGAAACTAGCCATAGCAATAAGATAGCATCGTTTTGTTAAAAAAAAAACACAAAAAACATAAAATTTGAAGTTTACACTTTAATTTTGAAAATTTTTAACCCGAGGGCTAGGGGTAGAGGACGAGGGCATGGACGTGGGCGTCCAACTACTGCAGGGGTCAGAGGCCATGGTCCTGGGCGGGTTGAGACACCACCTGCTGATGAGGGAGCAGGGGAACGCCGCAGAGCTACACTCCCTAGGTTCATCATGTCTCAAGTTACTGGGACTCGTGGTAGAGCACTGTTGAGGCCAGAACAGTGCGAAGAGGTGATGTCGTGGATTGCGGACAATGCTTCTAGCCATTTGTCCACCAGTCAGTCTTCCACGCAGTCCACCCATGTCACCAAAATCAGCACTCCTCCAGCTCCTCCACCTCAGCCTCCTTCCCCCCAGTCTGCCCCCTCCCAGCAAAATTTGGCATTTGAACCGGCATACTCTGAGGAACTGTTTTCTGGACCCTTCCCACAGTCACAAACCACTTGTCCGGTTGCTGCTGAGCAATTTTCCGATGCCCAGGTTTTCCACCGGTCGCAGTATGTGGGTGATGATGACATTATTGACGTAGTGGAAGAAGTGTGTAAACAGGTGTGGGACGATGAGGAGACATGGTTGTCAGACAGTGGTGAAGTTGTTGTCAGGGCAGGAAGTCCGAGGGGGGAGCATACTGAGGGATCGGAGGATGATGAGGTGACAGACCCAAGCTGGGTTGATAGGCCGGGTGAACACAGTGCTTCTGAGACGGAGGCGAGTCCTATAGCAGAACAGGTTGGAAGAGGCAGTGGAGGGGCCAGACGGAGAGGCAGGGCCAGAGCTGGTGCATCAGCACCAAATGTTGCCCGTAGTCAAGCTCCCGTGGCGAGGGCTAGATTTTCAGAAGTCTGGAGGTTCTTTAAAGAAACACCGGATGACCGACGGACTGTGGTGTGCAAACTTTGCCAAACCAGGATCAGCAGGGGTTCCACCACTACTAGCTTAACTACCACCAGTATGCGCAGGCATATGAATGCTAAACACCCCACTCAATGGCACCAAGCCCGTTCACCTCCAGCCGGGCGCACCACTGCTCCTTCCCCTGTGTCATCTGCTAGTCAGCCCCCTGCCCAGGACCACGGCCCAAACACCTCCCGTGCGAAAACCCCATCTTCGCCTCCACGATCCTCCACAACATCCACCAGCGTTCAGCTCTCCATACCCCAGACGCTGGAGCGCAAATGGAAGTATAGCGCAACCCACCCACACGCCCAAGCCCTCAACGTCCACATCTCCAAGTTGCTTAGCCTGGAGATGCTGCCCTATAGGCTGGTAGAGACCGAGGCCTTTCGAAACCTCATGGCGGCCGCCGCCCCTCGGTATTCGGTCCCCAGTCGCCACTACTTTTCCCAATGTGCTGTCCCAGCCCTGCACAAGCAAGTGTCAGAGAACATCATCCGTGCCCTGACCAACGCCGTTTCTGACAAGGTCCACCTGACCACGGACACGTGGACGAGTGCTGCCGGGCAGGGCCACTATATGTCGCTGACGGCACATTGGGTTAACTTGGTTGAGGCTGGGACCGAGTCTGACCCTGGGGCTGCTCATATATACTGCCGACGCCGAGGATTGCGGGGCCTACCTCGGTCCAGGTCTCAAAGGCCTACTATGCCTCCTCCTCCTCCCACCCCTCCTCCACCTCCTCCTCCGAATGACCATCCGTGGGCATGGCGCCATCAGTTGGAAGGTCTAGGCACAGCAGCAGTGCCGTCGCTAAGCGACAGCAGGCGGTGCTCAAACTGCTGAGCCTAGGCGATAAAAGGCACAACGCCCAAGAGCTATTACAGGGCATCACGGCGCAGACCGATCTGTGGCTTGCACCGCTGAACCTGAAGCCAGGCATGGTTGTGTGTGACAACGGCCGTAACCTGGTGGCGGCTCTGCAACTCGGCAGACTGACACATGTGCCATGCCTGGCCCATGTGTTAAATCTCATAGTTCAGCGTTTCCTCAAGACATACCCCAATCTGTCTGATTTGCTCACGAAGGTGCGCCGCATCTGTGCGCATTTCAGGAAGTCCAGCACAGATGCTGCCACTCTCAGGGCAGGGCAGCGCCACCTCCATCTGCCCGCTCACCGACTGTTATGCGACGTGCCCACAAGTTGGAATTCAACATTAACCATGTTATCCAGAGTTTACCAGCAGCGCAGAGCGATTGTAGACTGCCAGATGTCAACTTCCACCAGAACTGGTAGTCAGGTCAGTCAGCTTCCTCAAGTCTACAATGAGGAGTGGACGTGGATGTCTGATATTTGTCAGGTGCTGAGTAACTTTGAGGAGTCAACACAGATGGTCAGTGGCGATGCCGCCATCATCAGCCTCACCATCCCGCTGCTTGGCCTGTTGAAAAACTCTCTGGTCAGCATGAAGTCGAAAGCTTTGCGCTCGTCACAAGAGATGGGGGAAGAAGATTCCCTTGTTGATAGCCAAAGCACCCTTAGGTCTGTTTCTCAGCGCATATCGGAGGAGATGGAGGAGGATGAGGAGGAAGAGGAGGAGAATGTTGGCGAGACAGAAGAGGGGACCATTGTTCAGTCCTTCACTGTTCAGCGTGTATGGGCAGAAGAAGATGAGTTGGAGGAGTTGGAGGAGGAGGAAATGGGCAGTCAGGCCAGTGAGGGGAGTGAATTCTTGCGCGTTGGGACTCTGGCGCATATATCAGATTTCATGCTAGGCTGCCTATCCCGTGACCCTCGCTTTCAAAGAATTTATTCCAGCACCAATTACTGGGTATTCACTCTCCTGGACCCACGGTACAATCAAAATCTTTCCACTCTCATCCCTGGAGAGGAAAGGAGTGTGAGAATGCATGAATACCAGCAGTCCCTGGAGCACAAGCTCAAACAGTATTTCCCTTCTGACAGCGCTAGCGGCAGAGGGCGTACTTCTGCGGGACAAGTAGCGAGGGAGAGTAGGCGAGCAGGCAGCTTGTCCAGCACTGGCAGGGGTACGCTTTACAATGCCTTTGCCAGTTTTATGTCACCCCAGCAAGACACTGTCACCTGTCCCCAGTCTCGGCAGAGTAGGGCTGATCTCTACAGAAAGATGGTGAGGGAGTACGTAGCTGACCATACCATCGTCCTAAATGATCACACAGCTCCCTACAACTACTGGGTTTCAAAGCTGGACATGTGGCACGAACTGGCGCTGTACACCTTGGAGGTTCTTTCCTGCCCTGCCGCTAGCGTGTTGTCCAAGCGGGTTTTCAGTGCAGCTGGTGGCATCATCACCGATAAGCGTACACGCCTGTCGACTGACAGCGCTGACAGGCTGACGCTTATCAAAATGAATAAAGCCTGGATTTCTCCGGATTTTCATTCTCCACCAGGTGAAAGAAGCTCAACCTGAATAATGTATGCACTCCTTCTCTTCATTGTCCTCCTTCTCCTCCTCTTTGTACACTAAAGCAGAGGAAACTGGCTATTTTTTGCTAGGGCCAACTGGCTTTAGCTATAGTACTCTATGTATTTAATTTTTCTGGAGGACCACCTACCTGCTCCTCTGGTTTGAAAACTTTTTTGGACTGCCACATGCAGGCACTCAATTTATTTAATTTTTCTGGAGGACCACCTACCTGCTCCTCTGGTTTGAAAACTTTTTTGGACTGCCACATACAGGCACTATCCAAATTAAATTGTCTCCATAGCAGCCTCCACATGTCGTCTTTTTAGCTGGCTCCACACGTTGTCTCCATTGCTACCTCCACACGTCATCGCCATAGCTGCCTCCAAAAGTTGTCCATATAGCTGCCTCCTAGAGATGAGCGAACATACTCGTCCGAGCTTGATGCTCGATCGAGCATTAGCGTACTTGTAACTGCTCGTTGCTCGGACGAGTATTTCGCCCGCTCGAGAAAATGGCAGCTCCCGCCGTTTTGCTTTTTGGCGGCCAGAAACAGAGCCAATCACAAGCCAGGAGACTCTGCACTCCACCCAGCATGACGTGGTACCCTTACACGTAGATAGCAGTGGTTGGCTGGCCAGATCAGGTGACCCTGGGATAGACTAGCCGCTGCCCGCGCTGCTCGCGTCATTCTCTGTCTGGATGCCGCTAGGGAGAGAGCTGCTGCTGGTCAGGGAAAGCGTTAGGGTGTTCTATTAGAATAGTGTTAGGCAGGAGTGATTCTACAAGAACCCAACAGTCCTTCTTAGGGCTAAAATAACGTTTTATTTTCCTTTTTTTTATTTGCTTGTGGCTGGGCTTGCTGGCACTAGTAGTGCAGCTAGTACCATATTGTGAGGAATTAGCAGGGGGACTTGCTACCGTTGTGTTTAGCTCTTAGTGACACACATATCCACCTCAAACACCAAAGTGGGAAAATTTATTAGGGGTTTGATTTCAATTAGGCACAGTCTGCCAGTTTCTTTTTATTTTACGTTTATTTTTTTAATAACTCAGTGTCATCTCATCTTGCATAGTAGTGTGCTTTCATACTTGGCTAGAAAATAGCCATAGGAGAATCCAAACGGCTTACTTACGCCTACAGTAGCGTTATATATATTTGATTTCTGGTTGATCTGCTGGTGGCTGTAGTTGCTGCAGTGCATCTACTAGCAAATTGTGAGCAATTTGGAGTGAGACTTGCGACCGCTGTGTTTTGCGCTTAGTGACGCACATATCCATCGCAAAGACCGAAGTGGGAAAATTTATTAGGGCCCGGGGTTGTATTTCAATTAGGCACAGTCTGCCATTTCCTTTTTTATTTTACGTTTATTTTTTTTATAACTCAGCGTCATCTCATCTGGCATAGTAGTGTGCTTTAATACTTGGCTAGAAAATAGCCATAGGAGAATCCAAACGGCTTACTTACGCCTACAGTAGCGTTATATATATTTGATTTCTGGTTGATCTGCTGGTGGCTGTAGTTGCTGCAGTGCATCTACTAGCAAATTGGGAGCAATTTGTAGTGAGACTTGCGACCACTGTGTTTTGCACTTAGTGACGCACATATCCATCGCAAAGACCGAAGTGGGAAAATTTATTAGGGCCCGGGGTTGTATTTCAATTAGGCACAGTCTGCCATTTCCTTTTTTATTTTACGTTTATTTTTTTCATAACTCAGCGTCATCTCATCTGGCATAGTAGTGTGCTTTAATACTTGGCTAGAAAATAGCCATAGGAGAATCCAAACGGCTTACTTACGCCTACAGTAGCGTTATATATATTTGATTTCTGGTTGATCTGCTGGTGGCTGTAGTTGCTGCAGTGCATCTACTAGCAAATTGGGAGCAATTTGTAGTGAGACTTGCGACCACTGTGTTTTGCGCTTAGTGACGCACATATCCATCGCAAAGACCGAAGTGGGAAAATTTATTAGGGCCCGGGGTTGTATTTCAATTAGGCACAGTCTGCCATTTCCTTTTTTATTTTACGTTTATTTTTTTCATAACTCAGCGTCATCTCATCTGGCATAGTAGTGTGCTTTCATACTTGGCTAGAAAATAGCCATAGGAGAATCCAAACGGCTTACTTACGCCTACAGTAGCGTTATATATATTTGATTTCTGGTTGATCTGCTGGTGGCTGTAGTTGCTGCAGTGCATCTACTAGCAAATTGGGAGCAATTTGTAGTGAGACTTGCGACCACTGTGTTTTGCGCTTAGTGACGCACATATCCATCGCAAAGACCGAAGTGGGAAAATTTATTAGCGCCCGGGGTTGTATTTCAATTAGGCACAGTCTGCCATTTCCTTTTTTATTTTACGTTTATTTTTTTCATAACTCAGCGTCATCTCATCTGGCATAGTAGTGTGCTTTAATACTTGGCTAGAAAATAGCCATAGGAGAATCCAAACGGCTTACTTACGCCTACAGTAGCGTTATATATATTTGATTTCTGGTTGATCTGCTGGTGGCTGTAGTTGCTGCAGTGCATCTACTAGCAAATTGTGAGCAATTTGGAGTGAGACTTGCGACCACTGTGTTTTGCGCTTAGTGACGCACATATCCATCGCAAAGACCGAAGTGGGAAAATTTATTAGGGCCCGGGGTTGTATTTCAATTAGGCACAGTCTGCCATTTCCTTTTTTATTTTACGTTTATTTTTTTAATAACTCAGTGTCATCTCATCTGGCATAGCAGTGTGCTTTCATACTTGGCTAGAAAATAGCCATAGCAATAGGATAGCATTGTTTGGTTTTAAAAACTAAAAAACACACAAAAAAAAAAACACAAAAAAAGTTAAAAAAAAAATTAAAGTTATAACTCTCATTTTCAAAATGTTTAACCCGAGGGCTAGGGGTAGAGGACGAGGGCTGGGACGTGGGCGTCCAACTACTGCAGGGGTCAGAGGCCGTGGTCCTGGGCGGGGTGAGACACCACCTGCTGATGAGGGAGCAGGGGAACGCCGCAGAGCTACACTCCCTAGGTTCATGTCTGAAGTTACTGGGACTCGTGGTAGAGCACTGTTGAGGCCAGAACAGTGCGAACAGGTGATGTCGTGGATTGCCGACAATGCTTCGAGCAATTTGTCCACCAGTCAGTCTTCCACGCAGTCCACCCATGTCACCGAAATCGGCACTCCTCCAGCTCCTGCACCTCAGCCTCCTCCCCCCCAGTCTGCCCCCTCCCAGCAAAATTTGCCATTTGAACCGGCATACTCTGAGGAACTTTTTTCTGGACCCTTCCCACAGTCACAAACCACTTGTCCGGTTGCTGATGAGCAATTTTCCGATGCCCAGGTTTTCCACCAGTCGCAGTCTGTGGGTGATGATGACCTTGTTGACGTACTGGAAGAAGTGTGTAAAGAGGTGTCCGACGATGAGGAGACACGGTTGTCAGACAGTGGGGAAGTTGTTGTCAGGGCAGGAAGTCCGAGGGGGGAGCAGACTGAGGGATCGGAGGATGATGAGGTGACAGACCCAAGCTGGGTTGAGAGGCCGGGTGAACACAGTGCTTCTGAGACGGAGGAGAGTCCTCGACCAGAAAAGGTTGGAAGAGGCAGTGGTGGGGCCAGACGGAGAGGCAGGGCCAGAGCTGGTGCATCAGCGCCAAATGTGTCAACTAGTGAAGCTCCCGTGGCGAGGGCTCCTGCGGCGAGGGCTAGATTTTCAGAAGTCTGGAGGTTCTTTAAGGAAACACCGGATGACCGACGGACTGTGGTGTGCCACATTTGCCAAACCAGGATCAGCAGGGGTTCCACCACTAATAGCTTAACTACCACCAGTATGCGCAGGCATATGAATGCTAAACACCCCACTCAGTGGCAACAAGCGCGTTCACCTCCTGCCGTGCACACCACTGCTCCTTCCCCTGTGTCAGCTGATAGTCAGCCCCCTGCCCAGGACCCTGCCACAAAAACCCCATCGTCGCCTCCACGATCCTCCACAGCATCCACCAGCGTTCAGCTCTCCATACCCCAGACGCTGGAGCGGAAACGCAAATATAGTGCAACCCACCCGCACGCCCAAGCCCTTAATGTGCACATCTCCAGATTGCTAAGCCTGGAGATGCTGCCCTATAGGCTAGTAGAGACCGAGGCCTTTCGCAGCCTCATGGCGGTGGCCGCCCCTCGGTATTCGGTCCCCAGCCACCACTACTTTTCCCGATGTGCCGTCCCAGCCCTGCACCAGCACGTGTCAGACAACATAATCCGTGCCCTGACCAACGCCGTTTCTGACAAGGTCCACCTGACCACGGACACGTGGACGAGTGCTGCCGGGCAGGGACACTATATATCGCTGACGGCACATTGGGTTAACTTGGTGGAGGCTGGGACCGAGTCTGACCCTGCGGCTGGTCATATACTGCCGACGCCGAGGATTGCGGGGCCTACCTCGGTCCAGGTGTTTCAGGCCTACTATGCCTCCTCCTCCTCCCACCCCTCCTCCACCTCCGAACGACCATCCGTGGGCATGGCCCCATCAGTCGGTAGCTCTAGGCACAGCAGCAGTGCCGTCGCTAAGCGACAGCAGGCGGTGCTCAAATTGCTGAGCCTAGGCGATAAAAGGCACACCGCCCAAGAACTATTACAGGGCATCACGGCGCAGACTGATCTGTGGCTGGCACCGCTGAACCTGAAGCCAGGCATGGTTGTGTGTGACAACGGCCGTAACCTGGTGGCGGCTCTGCAACTCGGCAGACTGACACATGTGCCATGCCTGGCCCATGTGTTAAATCTGATAGTTCAGCGTTTCCTCAAGACATACCCCAATCTGTCTGATTTGCTCACGAAGGTGCGCCGCATCTGTGCGCATTTCAGGAAGTCCAGCACAGATGCTGCCACTCTCAGGGCAGCGCAGCGCCGCCTCCAACTGCCCGCTCACCGACTGTTGTGCGACGTGCCCACGAGGTGGAATTCAACACTGACCATGTTATCCAGAGTTTACCAGCAGCGCCGAGCGATTGTAGACTGCCAGATGTCAACTTCCACCAGAACTGGTAGTCAGGTCAGTCAGCTTCCTCAAGTCTACAATGAGGAGTGGACGTGGATGTCTGATATCTGTCAGGTGCTGAGTAACTTTGAGGAGTCAACACAGATGGTCAGTGGCGATGCCGCCATCATCAGCCTCACCATCCCGCTGCTTGGCCTGTTGAAAAACTCTCTGGTCAGCATGAAGTCGGAAGCTTTGCGCTCCTCACAAGAGACGGGGGAAGAAGATTCCCTTGTTGATAGCCAAAGCACCCTTAGGTCTGTTTCTCAGCGCATATCGGAGGAGGTGGAGGTGGAGGAGGATGAGGAGGAAGAGGAGGAGAATGTTGGCGAGACACAAGAGGGGACCATTGTTGAGTCCTTCACTGTTGAGCGTGTATGGGCAGAAGAAGAGGAGTTGGAGGAGTTGGAGGAGGAGGAAATGGACAGTCAGGCCAGTGAGGGGAGTGAATTCTTACGCGTTGGTACTCTGGCGCATATGGCAGATTTCATGCTAGGCTGCCTATCCCGTGACCCTCGCGTTCAAAGAATTTATTCCAGCACCGATTACTGGGTGTTCACTCTCCTGGACCCACGGTACAAGCAAAATCTTTCCACTCTCATCCCTGGAGAGGAAAGGAGTGTGAGAATGCATGAATACCAGCAGGCCCTGGTGCACAAGCTGAAACAGTATTTCCCTTCTGACAGCGCTAGCGGCAGAGTGCGTAGTTCTGCGGGACAAGTAGCGAGGGAGAGTAGGCGAGCAGGCAGCTTGTCCAGCACTGGCAAGGGTACGCTTTACAAGGCTTTTGCCAGCTTTATGTCACCCCAGCAAGACACTGTCACCTGTCCCCAGTCTCGGCAGAGTAGGGCTGATCTTTACAGAAAGATGGTGAGGGAGTACGTAGCTGACCATACCATCGTCCTAAATGATCACACAGCTCCCTACAACTACTGGGTTTCAAAGTTGGACATGTGGCACGAACTGGCGCTGTACGCCTTGGAGGTTCTTGCCTGCCCTGCCGCTAGTGTCTTGTCCGAGCGGGTTTTCAGTGCAGCTGGTGGCATCATCACCGATAAGCGCACACGCCTGTCGACTGACAGCGCTGACAGGCTGACGCTTATCAAGATGAATAAAGCCTGGATTTCTCCTAATTTCCAATCTCCACCAGGTGAAGGAAGCTCAACCTGAATAATTTATCCACTCCTCCTCCTCCTCATTTTCCTCCTTCTCCTCCTCTTTGTACAGTAAAGCAGAGGAAACTGGCTATTTTTTGACAGGGCCCACTGGCTCTAGCTATAGTACTTTATGCATTTAATTTTTCTGGAGGGCCACCGACCCGGTCCTCTGTTTTAAACAATTTTTGGGAGTGCCACATACAGGCACTCAATCTATTCAATTTTTCTGGAGGGCCACCTACCTGCTCCTCTGGTTTGAAAACTTTTTTGGACTGCCACATACAGGCACTCAATCTATTCCATTTTTCTGGAGGGCCACCTACCTGCTCCTCTGGTTTGAAAACTTTTTTGGACTGCCACATACAGGCACTCAATGTATTCCATTTTTCTGGAGGGCCACCTACCTGCTCCTCTGGTTTGAAAACTTTTTTGGACTGCCACATACAGGCACTCAATGTATTCCATTTTTCTGGAGGGCCACCTACCTGCTCCTCTGGTTTGAAAACTTTTTTGGACTGCCACATACAGGCACTCAATCTATTCCATTTTTATGGAGGGCCACCTACCTGCTCCTCTGGTTTGAAAACTTTTTTGGGAGTGCCACATACAGGCACTCAATCTATTCAATTTTTCTGGAGGGCCACCTACCTGCTCCTCTGGTTTGAAAACTTTTTTGGACTGCCACATACAGGCACTCAATCTATTCCATTTTTCTGGAGGGCCACCTACCTGCTCCTCTGGTTTGAAAACTTTTTTGGACTGCCACATACAGGCACTATCCAAATTGAATTGTCTCCATAGCAGCCTCCACACGTTGTCTCCATTGCTACCTCCAAAAGTCGTCCATATAGCTGCCTCCATACATCGTCCCTTTATCAAACGAGGTGTGTCAGGCCGAAATTTGGGTTGTTTTCATGGATTCCACATCAAAGTTGTTAACTTTGTCGCCACCCTGCTGTGTTATCCACAAAATACACTGGCAAACTTTTAACATTTACGGATATTATTTCAGCGCTTCTTGCGCATCTGTTTACATTCCCCTCACCCGCCATATCCTAAACTTTTAAGAACGCTACTACACTTGATCTTATACAAAAGGTTCTTAGAAGTGCTGTTTGGGGAGTAGCCTAGAGACAGGGGCTTGGATTGGCGAAAGCTCGCCTGGCAGCGGAGCGCCAGCTCCATGCCAAGAACCAACTAACATAGTTTTAACTGCAGCACCTTTAATCTACTACTAGTTCACTGCCTCCATACATGGCCGCCTTATCAAACTTGCTGTGTCAGGCAGAATTTTGGGTTGTTTTCATGGCTTCCACAACAAACTTGTTAACTTTGTCGCCACCCTGCTGTGTAATCCTCAAAATATACTGGCAAACTTTTACCATTTACGGATATTATTTCAGCGCTTCTTGCGCAGATGTTTACATTCCCCTCACCCGCCATATCCCAAACTTATAAGAACGCTACTACACTTGATCTTATACAAAAGGTTCTTAGAAGTGCTGTTTGGGGAGTAGCCTAGAGACAGGGGCTTGGATTGGCGAAAGCTCGCCTGGCAGCGGAGCGCCAGCTCCATGCCAAGATCCAACTAACATAGTTTTAACTGCAGCACCTTTAATCTACTACTAGTTCACTGCCTCCATACATGGTCCCCTTATCAAACGAGCTGTGTCTGGCAGAATTTTGGGTTGTTTTCATGGCTTCCACATCAAACTTGTTAACTTTGTCGCCACCCTGCTGTGTAATCCACAAAATATACTGGCAAACTTTTATCATGTACCGATATTATTTGAGCGCTTCTTGCTCACCTCCTTTGGTTCCTCTCTGCCACCCATTGGTTTGAAGCCTGAGTCCATTTAGGGTATGTCGCCATGCCACTCTCTAGCCTGCCGCTGCTGCCGCTGCCTCTGCATGCCGTCCCCTATAGTGTCAGGGTCAATTATTGGATGTTTTAGATGCTATCTAGCTTCATTCTGTCACTCTGTCATGGCCATGCTGTTGCCCATAATTTTGGCATAATGGTGCATTTAAGCAGCCTCAGAGGCATCCATGCATGCTGCCCCTGCTGTTTCCTGTCCATTTCCGTAGTGTTTCCATGCTTTTCTGAGGTTCCCAGGTGTTTGGCCAAGCTTCCCTGTGCAGAGCCTTGGTCCCCTTGAAAAATGCTCGAGTCTCCCATTGACTTCAATGGGGCTCGTTACTCGAAACGAGCACTCGAGCATCGGGAAAAGTTCGTCTCGAATAACGAGTACCCGAGCATTTTAGTGCTCGCTCATCTCTACTGCCTCCATATATGGTCTTCTTATCAAACGAACTGTGTCAGGCAGAATTTTGGGGTGTTTTCATGGATTCCACATCAAACTTGTTAACTTTGTCGCCACCCTGCTGTGTAATCCACAAAATATACTGGCAAACTTTTATCATTTACCGATATTATTTCAGCGCTTCTTGCGCATCTGTTTACATTCCCCTCACCCGCCATATCCCAAACTTATAAGAACGCTACTACACTTGATCTTATACAAAAGGTTCTTAGAAGTGCTGTTTGGGGAGTAGCCTAGAGACAGGGGCTTGGATTGGCGAAAGCTCGCCTGGCAGCGGAGCGCCAGCTCCATCTCAAGATCCAACTAACCTAGTTTTAACTGCAGTACCTTTAATCTACTACTAGTTCACTACCTCCATACATGGTCCCCTTATTAAACTAGCTGTGTCAGGCAGAATTTTGGGTTGTTTTCATGGATTCCACATCAAACTTGTTAACTTTGTCGCCACCCTGCTGTGTAATCCACAAAATATACTGGCAAACTTTTATCATTTACCGATATTATTTCAGCGCTTCTTGCGCATCTGTTTACATTTCCCTCACCCACCATAACCCAAACTTATAAGAACGCTACTACACTTGATCTTATACAAAAGGTTCTTAGAAGTGCTGTTTGGGGAGTAGCCGAGAGACAGGGGCTTGGATAGGCGAAAGCTCGTCTGGCAGCGGAGCGCCAGCTCCATCCCAAGATCCAACTAAGATAGTTTTAACTGCAGCACCTTTAATCTACTACTAGTTCACTGCCTCCATACATCGTCCCCTTATCAAACGAGTTGTGTCAGGCAGAATTTTCAGGTGTTTCACCAGATACATAGTGGATCGCGGCCCATCTGTCACCGCCATGCTGGAGACCTGAAGTTGCAATCATAGCAGCGCAATATGGATGCCCCATACTGTCGCTCTTAATCATGGAACCATTTCCGTAAAAACAATTAAAAATAGAACCACTATGCTATTCCATTATTCCTAGGTGAAATATTCAAACGACCCAGCCTGCTTTGAAAATTATAATTTTTTCAAAGTAACGCTTCTGGCCCCCAGGCCCATTTTGGGTGGGGAGGAGCTGAGAGACAGGGGCTTGGACAGGCGAAATCTCGCCTTGCAGTGGACCGCCAGCTCCATCCCAAGATTAGGCAGCCTCAGAGGCATCCATGCATGCTGCCCCTGCTGTTTCCTGTCCATTTTGCCTCCACGATCCTCCACAGCGTCCACCAATGTCTCATTTCAACTCTCTATACCCCAGACACTGGAGCACGAGAGGATATGCAGCACATCATCCCCTTATCAAACGAGCTGTGTCAGGCAGAATTTTCAGTTGTTTCACCAGATACATAGTGGAACTCGGCCCATCTGTCGCCGCCATGCTGGAGACCTGAAGTTGCAATCATAGCAGCGCAATATGAATGCCCCATACTGTCGCTCTTAATCATGGAAGTCGTCTCTATGGCTGCCTCCACATGTCGTCCCCTTATCAAAAGAACTGTGTCAGGCTCATTTTTTGGGTGTTTCACCAGATACGTTATGGAACTTGGTCACTATGTCGCCACCATGCTGTGTTATCGACTAAATATACCGTCAACCTTTTGTTCACATAGGAAATCATTTCAGCGCTTCTTGCTCACCTCCTTTGGTTCCTCTCTGCCACCCATTGGTTTGAAGCCTGAGTCCATTTAGGGTATGTCGCCATGACACTCTCTAGCCTGCCGCTGCTGCCGCTGCCTCTGCATGCCGTCCCCTATAGTGTCAGGGTCAATTATTGCATGTTTTAGATGCTATCTAGCCTCATTCGGTCACTATGTTATGGCTATGCTGTTGCCCATAATTTTGGCATAATGGTACGATTAAGCAGCCTCAGAGGCATCCATGCATGCTGCCCCTGCTGTTTCCTGTCCATTTCCGTGGTGTTTCCATCCTTTTCTGAGGTTCCCAGGTGTTTGGCCAAGCTTCCCTGTGCAGAGCCTTGGTCCCCTTGAAAAATGCTCGAGTCTCCCATTGACTTCAATGGGGCTCGTTCTTCGAGACGAGCACTCGAGCATCGGGAAAAGTTTGTCTCGAATAACGAGTACCCGAGCATTTTAGTGCTCGCTCATCTCTAATACTAACTTTTTGAAAAAATAAGAACTCAGATACATTAATGGAAAAATTAAAAACTGAAAACTTTTAAAACAACAGTTTTATTTTTTAAATCTTGCAGTTTCCTGGAGACATAACTGGCTGCATCCTGAAAGGAAACTTATCATCGGGAAGGTCATGTTTATAAAACGACAGGTTCCAACAGCCTCTGGCTTGTTGATTATCTATCTATCCATCCATCCATCTATCCATACATTGTTTTTTAATAATTGATACTCCCAGTTACAATTATGTGGTGAAAAAGTAGATAGAAAATATGATGTGACTAAATTAAATGCAGATCTTTTCATTGTTGTTTTATGTATGACACTTCAAAGTATGTTTCAAACATCCTCGGTTAACGTCACCAACTAGCGCAAAAGAAATATTCTGATAGTTTTTCATTATTATTACAGAAACCAAGGGATTTTCTAGTAATATGGCTATTATATCCCTATTCTCCCAAAAATGTAAAAGTTAAAACAACTATTGTAAAAATATATATACACATATATATTACCTTTGATTCAGCTTGGGCCTCTGACAAATAATATTGCTTGATGGTGAAGTCACTAGCTAAGGTTTTCTACTACTGGCGATCGGAAGAGGGAGGGTACGTGCGGCATGACGTGAGTTGCCGCGTCCGAGGCTCCTCCCCGTCCCACAAGTCTGCCCGACGCTCCAGTCCTAGCCTCTGCCCGTCAGGTGCGCCCCGCAAGCTGAGTCGGCCCCGGGATGGACGCCGCGGTGCCTTAGCGAACCGGAGCACCAAGCATCAAGCTGAGCCTTGGAGCTCCCGTGACTCCGGCGCTGCTCATCGGACCGGGAGCGCGCTACACCACTTGCAGGACGCCGCTGGCATTTCGGTGTACGGGCCTGTTGGAGTCGCCAGTCCGGCGACAACACTCCTGCATCTTGACTGGTCTGGGTACCAGGCAGCACGGCTCAGAGACATCCGGAGGCCCTAGATCCAATACACCTGGTAACTGGCCTGGACTGCTGCAGACCCACAGGTGAGGTGTCCTGTGATATCTCCCCCGACACCCGACCTGCGACAGTCAGGAGGCACCCTGAGGAACAACCCGCACCCCTTGGTGGAGCAACGCACGAGGATCCTGGACACCCGGCTTACACGAGCCACGCAAGGGTGAGACAACCCCATCATGATTTCTAGTCTCGTATACCTTTAATTTACAGGCTAACCTTACCGGATAGGTTATGTTTGCGATGAGTGGAGACCAGTTATTATTTATCACTAACAACTAATTGGATGCCTGGATAGAACTGTGTCATATAACTAACCCTGTCCCCAGCACTGACAATTAACAACTGGGTGTAACTAATCTGCAGCTGTACACACCACTGGCCAGAGAATATACTAACAAAATTGCATGTCATCATATGTGTACCGCTATCAAAGTGATTATATGGACTATTGTCAACTGTTTTAATCCCTGACTTTCAACAGCTAAATTAAACAAAGTTGACGCATTGAGATATCGAGATATTGGGGACAAGGCTCAGGGTTATAGCATATGAGACGTGTTACTAATCACATACTGATCAAGGAAGCCTAACGTCTGCCGGACAAATTCTTGTTTGTTCTGAGCTCTGTTACGATCAGACACAGCCATCGTCAATTTGACTACATTTGTACACAGGCCCAGCACTATAATATAGGCTAACCTTGCCGGACTGGCTATGCTTGCGACGGTCGGAGATCAGTAACTACCTACCACTAACTATTAATTGGATGGCCGGTTGGAACTGTGTCATATAACCAACCTTGCTTTTAGCACTCACAACTAACAACTGGGTATAACTAACCCGCATCTGCTCATACCAATGGACAGAGAATATACTAACAACAGGATATGTCATCATATGCCTAATTAAATGTGTATCTGTAACACCAACACCAACAAGTACCACACAGACTATCGCCAACTGTTCTAACCCCTGTTTTTCAACAACTAAACTGAACAAAGCTGATGGACTGAGACACCGGGGACTAGATCCGGTGTTACAGTATATGTGACGTGTTATTAATTGTGTTATTAATTGTGATTAATGAAGTCTAACGTTTGTTGGTCTAATTTTTCTTTATTAGACATGATCATCACTAGCCCGACCATATTGTACATAGGTTCAATTTTACAAAATATGTGATGTACAGCTAACTGCATGGTGTCGAACGAAGCGTAATATTAATTTGTTCTTGCTCTAGATCCGGACACCATTGTGGGCATCTAGTTGACTTTCCTGTATATATATATACTTGTATTTGATTGCGAAACCAACGTGTTAAATGTCCTTATCATGCATGGAAAATATTGGGCTAACAACAATATAACTTAGTCCATATACGGTAGGCGTACTGGCTTTCTGACTGACCATAAAAGTCTGAAAGCCTATGCGATTACTTGAAACATCTAGGGAAGGTGTACAGAATATAGGACTATGCCACCAAAAAGTGGTTCCAGAAAATCTGCGGGGTCTAGCTCCCCCAAAGACAAAAATCCCTCCAAAATTGATAAATTTCTAAAAAAACACCCCTAATAAAAATCCAAAAGCACCCAAGGAGGCAGGAACCAAGCAACCACACGCAGAGACAGATAGCAAAGATGGGGAACCCCTGGCCAATCCAGGGAAGCCTCCAATTTGGGAGGAAATACTACTGGCAGTAAATAAAATTAAATGACATCCTAGCAATTAGAGAGGATCTCACAAAGATCAGAGATAGAATTTCTTTGCAAGAAACCAAAATGAGCAAGGTGGGAAAAAAAACTGCATAATAAAACGGTTTTAGACCAGGTTAAAGCTGAAAACAAGGAACTACAGAATAGGTTGGTGGACATGGAGGACCGATCTAGAAGATCAAATTTAAAAATAATAGGCTTCCTAGAGGGGGTGGAGGGGAAGAACACGGAGCAGTTTATAGAAAAATGGCTAGTGGACACTGTTGGCACACAAAGTCTATCTTCCATGTTCTGCGTGGAGCGCGCTCACCGGGTTCCTAGGAAAAGACCAATAACCAATAAGATCAATAAAAGACCAATAACAGGTGCCCACCCTCGATCAATAATACAAAATTTCAGTCTACCCAGACTACTCGAAACAGACAATGCTGAAAAGAAGGGGATTCTCCGAAATAAAAAAATGATTAATTCAAGCAGGTTTATCTTATTCCCTTCTTTTTCCAACCCGCCTAAGGATAATACACGAAGAAAAATCTTGGTTCTTCGATAATGTAGAGGAGGGAATGAAATAGGTAGAGTCTAAAGGTTTATAATTGATATAGGGGTGGACGTGGGTGGAGTAGTGGGATGGAGGGGGGGGGGGGGACAGAGGGACTACCCAAGGTATGAGTACCACTATAGCATCTTGGTACACTAAGGAGGGAGTAGGGGGGAGGGTTAGCCGACGGGGAAAGAGAGGGAAATGGGCTATGTAAAAAAGCGTATAGTGTTTGATATTGTACAATCATATTTACCAGCTATAGTTTGCCTGGTTGAGACTCACTTGAGCAAAGAAACAGTTAAACTGATGCAAAGAAAATGGGCTGGGGCAGCATATCATTCAGTTTTCTCATCCTACTCTAGGGGAGTAAGTGTGTATATTCATAAAAAAAATCGACTTTGAAATATATTCCTCAGAGTTGGATGTAGAGGGCAGATATGTTTTTCTACACGGTAGATTCTATGGTGTAATATGCACCCTTATTTTTGTGTACATCCCTCCCCCTCTTTTTCTTTAAACATATTGGTGAAGGCAATGCTTTTCTTGGCTTCTAAGAGAACATGCCCCGTTTATGTGTGCGGTGACTATAATTGCACTATGGACTCGGAGTTAGATCGCGTAAACTTGAATAAGATACCAGGCTTAAAACAAAATAATGGGTCCCCACTAGCCAAGTTCTGCCAAGAGGCAGGATGGATAGACATCTGGCGACATTTACATGGGGACAAATGAGGATACTCTTGCTTCTCGAGATCACATACGGTAATGTCGAGAATTGACTTAGCATTCACCTCGCGGGATTCAGTCATACACGTTAAGCAAATGAAATATCAAGTAGCCAGCCACTCAGATCACTCCATGATGATTGTAGAATTAGAGCTTCAGAGCAAGTCGGATAGCTGGAGAAGGCCCTTTAGACTAAACCTTTAGAGACATATGACCGGAGTCAGCAATATAAATCAATTTTTCTTTATATCCAAATGTGAAAAGACATAAAACACCAGTACATCACCATATCTTTGGCAAACAGTGTCAATTGTCCATAAAATTGTAGCACGCTAGGAGATCATGGCTTTTCACTGAGCAACCGACGCCCGTTGCTCAGTGAAAAGCCATGATCTCCTAGCGTGCTACAATTTTATGGACAATTGACACTGTTTGCCGAAGATATGGTGATGTACTGGTGTTTTATGTCTTTTCACATTTGGATATAAAGAAAAATTGATTTATATTGCTGACTCCAGTCATATGTCTCTAAACGCTTGGTTAATGGGTTATGAGAGCCCTTAATTGTAGACCGGTGTACACACTAGGAGTCACACGCTACAGAGCTTTTTTGTTTTTGGTTGATGCCTTTAGACTAAACCCCCACTGGATGTCCATTATTACTACAAGGGACGAAAATTTTAGCAACGAGCTACTAGAATTTTGGCAACTCAACGTCGATACAGCAAACATTGGCACCGTGTGGGATGCCCTGAAGGGATGTATAAGGGGTTGGTGGCATCGGGAAATAAATAAAAATAAAGCCTCTTTTAAAAAAAAGGAGCTGGGATTAAAAAGAAACATCCAACGTTTAGAAGTCCTACATCGTGAGCAACCCACACCACATAATAGCCAACAACTACATACACAGAAACAGGAATATGCCGAATTCTTAACACATCAAGCATAACAAGCAATATTTTTTAGGGGCAAGAAACAATTTTGTATGTCGGGTAAGCCAGGTAAATTTCTTTCGGAGGTCATCTCGGAACAGGGCAAGGGCAACAAGATTCAACAGATTGAGAACACACTGGGCGACATAGTAGCGGACGAGGAACAGATTAGACATACATTCGAGAGATACTACACAGACCTGTATAGATCTCAAAATGATGTTGGAGAGGCGGACGTCAATAGATATCTTGATGGAATCAAACTCCCCAAATTGACGGAGGAACAGATACAGCTATTAGAGTCCCCATTGACGGTTGAAGAATTAAAACTGGCAGTGCGTTCCATTCAGGGAAACACCAGCCCAGGATTTGATGGACTCCCCTTTGAAATATACAGAAGATATGGTGACGTCCTCCTCCCCATGTTAATGGGAGTTTTGAACAAAGCAAGGGATGAGAACTCTCTCACGAGTTCAATGAGGGAAGCAATAATTATTTTGATACCGAAGAAAAACAAAAACCCGTTATACTGTGACTCTTACAGACCCATATCATTGCTAAACACAGACATTAAAATTCTGGCGAAAACCTTAGCACTCAGATTACAGAGAGTGATAGGCGATTTAATACATCGAGATCAAAGTGGGTTCATGCCGGGGAGGTCGGCAGCCAACAACTTTGATAGGCTGTTTATAAATATTCAACGACGTGAGCTGGGGGGCGACCACTCCATCCTGTCATTAGATGCCTCAAAGGCCTTTGATAGGGTGGAGTGGTCATTCCTATGGGGCGTAATGGAAAAATTTGGTCTCGGTGAAGTTTTTGTGTCATGGACAAAACTATTATACAGGAATCCACCGCCAGAATTGATATCAATGGCAGATGGTCGGAGCAGATCAGGTTAGAGAGGGGCACAAGACGAGGGTGCCATCTCTCCCCTATGCTGTTCAATGTATTTTTGGAGCCACTCGAATCAGTCATCAGGGAAGACAAGAACATACAAGGTTTTGGTAGTGGGGACACCACTGACAAAATTATATTATACGCAGATGACATCCTACTGTGTTTGAAGAGTCTTGAAGTCTCTGTCCCTGAGGTGATACGAGTGGTGCAGGAATTTGGAGGGAAATCCGGGCTGGCTATTAATTGGGATAAGACCACGCTTCTTCCCCTGGGCAACATCTCCTCAATAAGACATGGACCCATAAACATCATCCCACCCGAACAAGAAATGGAATACCTAGGGCTCAAGGTTTCATCCAAGATTACGCTAGGCTTAATGTTGTTCCAGTTATTAATAAACTAAGGGGCAAAGTGTCGATATGGACTAAACTGCCACTGTCTAGAGCAGACAGGGTGGGTCTTCTCAAAATGATCATGTTACCACAGCTGTTGTATGTGTTGTCGGCCTCCCCGGTATGGATTCATGATAAGTTTTTCCATTTAATTGAAAGATTGATAAACAAGCTAATATGGGGACCAGGGCCGGACCCCAGGGGGCCCCCACCAGATCGCGCCCCCCGGGCCCTTCCTCTTCAGCCGCCACCTGCCTGAGCCGTCCGCCCAACCCCAGGACAAGTTACTGTCTCCCCGCCTGCCCTTCAGCTGCATGGCCGAGGCGACCGCCACCTGGCACAGGTACCTGCCTCCCTGCCCGCCCATCCTGCTGCATGGCCCGGCCTCCCTACCTGCTCCAACCCCGTTTGCGCTCCCTCCTCCCCCGCCCGAACAAGCAGCCGTCCTCCGCTGCTCCCCCCCACGCCCGAACAAGAAGCTGCGCTCCGCTCCATCCCCCTCGCCGCCCGAAGAAGCAGCCGTCCTCCGCTACCCCCCGCCCGCGACGAACAAGCAGCAGTCCTCCGCTCCACCCCCCTCGCCGCCCGAACAAGCAGCCGTCCTCCGCTCCCCTTCACGCCCGAAGAAGCAGCCGTCCTCCGCTCCCCCCACCCGCCAGCACAAGCAGCCGTCCTCCGCTCCCCCCCACCCGAAGAAGCAGCCGTCCTCCGCTCACCCCCCACCCAAAGAAGCAGCTGTCCTCCGCTCTTCCCCCTGCCTGAAGAAGCATCTGTCCTCCGCGATTCTCCCCCCCGCGCTCGCGAAGAGGCAGCCGTCCTCCGCCCAACCCCCTCCCGCCCATACAACCCCCCATCCTGTCGGAACAAGCAGACCCCCCCAACACCAGCCTGAAGCCACAGCCGGTCACCATAAAAGGGTAAGTATATACATTACATACAGTATGTATTTATCTGTGTATATATATGATGTATATTCTGTGTATATATGTATATACAGTGAATATATGTATATACAGTATATATACTATGTGTATATACTGTGTATATGTGTATATTGTGTATATACTGTATATATGTGTAACTGTGTATATGTGTATATACTGTGTATATACTGTATATTTGTGTAACTGTGTATATAATGTGTATATACTGTGTATATGTGTATATATGCATCTACTGTGTATATACTGTGTATATGTGTATACATGCATCTACTGTGTATATACTGTGTATATGTGTATACATGCATCTACTGTGTATATAATGTGTATATACTGTGTATATGTGTATGTATGCATCTACTGTGTATATAATGTGTATATACTGTGTATATGTGTATGTATGCATCTACTGTGTATATGTGTATATACTGTATTTATATGTATATACTGTGTATAGTTGCATATACTGTATTTATACACGCATATATTTGTATAAGCATATATATGTGCACATTTAAATATATGATTATGTTTATATGCTGTGTATGTGGTATGTATGTATATGCTCTGTGTACTGAATGAGTGTGTGTGTATTTCCCGTATGTGTGTGAAAATGCTGTATATACTGAATGTGTGTGTATTTGCTGTATGTGTGTATATTCTGTGTGTATATGGTGTTTTTATACTGCATGTATGTATATATGGTCAGTGTATATGTGTGTGATGTATATATACCGTATGTGTGTATATACTTTATGGGTTTGTGTATACTCTGTGTATTAGTGTATAAATGTATATGGATACATAAATGTGTGTGTATACTTGTGTATATATATGGGTGCAAGCATACCAGTGTAGAACTTTATGTGTGTATATATCAGTGTATAAATGTGTGTAATTGTATAAACTGCAGGACTGGGTGTCTGGTGCGGGCTGAGGTGTATGTTAAATGGGACTGCATATCTGGTAGGAGTGAAGGTTTATATAAAGATGTGTTACTGGGGTCGAGGCGGCTGTGTGTAGCTGTGTTACTGGGGATGAGGCAGCTGTGTGTAGCTGTGTTACTGGCGGTGAGGCGGCTGTGTTACTGAGGATGAGGTGGCGGTATGTAGCTCTGTTACTGGGGCCAAGGCGGTTGTATGTAGTGGTGTTACTGGGGGCGAGGCGGCTGTATGTAGCGGTGTTACTGGGGGTGAGGCGGCTGTATGTAGCGATGTTACTGGGGGTGAGGCGGCTGTATGTAGCTGTGTTACTGGGGACGAGGCGGCTGTATGTGGCTGTGTTACTGGGGACGAGGCGGCTGTATGTAGTGGTGTTACTGGGGGCAAGGCGGCTGTACGTAGTGGTGTTACTGGGGGCAAGGCGGCTGTATGTAGCGGTGTTACTGGGGATGAGGCAGCTGTATGTAGCTGTGTTACTGGGGGCGAGGCGACTGTATGTAGATGTGTTACTGGGGTGAGGCGGCTGCATGTAGCTGTGTTACTAGGGATGAGGCGGCTGTATGTAGCGGTGTTACTGCGGGGATAGTGGATAGTGAGCAGGAGGACAAGTATGCACGCTGCACTCAGTGGGGGCCCCCACCACCCTTAATCCGGCCCTGATGGGGACATAAGCATATAAGAATAAAGTTAGACTATATATACAAAAAATATAACGAAGGGGGCCTTTCCATCCCCAATTTTAGACTCTAATCTAAAATTTGCTTCTTGTCTAGATGGAAGGATACCAACGTGATGAATGAAATAATAGGCAAAGTTAGGGGACTAGGACAATGGATGGAAGTATTAGAGTCAGGTCAGTTGGGCACCAGCGAACTTCGAAAAAAACCCCTTTTTAACATGCTTAACGAAACATGGAGAACACTAAGGAAAGTAGGGCAAATAATAGGAGCGATAGAATCTACTCCCTTATGGCACAATTTAAATATTAGAGAGTTTTGGAAAGCACGTGACACAGGGAATTTTTGGTGTGTCTTGGGGATTAATAAAGTGGCACATATATTTATAAATGGTAAGCCTATACCATTTGTAGACTTACAAAGGGACTATGGGATTGATAATAAATATTACTTACATTATATACAAATGATGGATGCATATAGGGGATCCAGGAGTAAAGCTTATTTCACAATTGAGGAGGACACTTTGATAGACAAGATATGGGTTAATTGGACGGGTAAATACACTATATCCAAATTATATAATATATTAAGCAGTGAAAACACACGGACCATGAAATTTAAAGCACAAAGGCACTGGGAACTAGAAGTGGGTGATATGACCAATGAGCAATCGCACTGGGTTTTTCACAATATCAAACACGCCTCTATAAATATGAATCACAGAATAATGTATTTTAATTATCTCCATAGTCTATATTACACACCTCGGAAAATAGCTAAAATGGGGAAAAAAGACACAGCCCACTGTTGGCGATGCGGTGCCTCTGATGCAGGGTTCCACCATATGGTATGGAGCTGCCCGCATATTCGCCCTTTTTGGGCGGAGGTACATCAAAAAATAGAGTACCGAGTGGACACTTCAATAGAAGCCTCTGCAGAGATATTACTGCTTAATGCGCTCAGTTGCAAACTACGTCCAGATCTGAGGAAATTTCAAATAGAGGCGATATGCAGAGATAATAGGAAAGATTGTCCTGGAAAAATACGACTCCACCAACCATACACCAATGGGAGGCCTTATGCCGTAAAGTGGAACAATACGAGAAAATACATCACGCTCGTAGGGAGACAAGTTCAGCGGGGGATAAGTTTTGGATATTTCAAATAAAACCAACATAGAAGTTTTTTTTTTTTCTTTTTCTTTCTCTCTTTTCTCTCCTCTCCCTCAGCACAAATTGGGAGGAGTGGGAGGGAGGTGGGGGTTGGGGAATGAAGGAACACGGGAAATAGGGGAAAAAAGGAAAATAATGGATATGTACTACAAGTACAGCCCTGACTGTAACCAAAAATGTAATATCAATTATGAAATTAGTCACTGTACATGTAGAACAAATTGTATTGTATATTTTTTATTATGAATATCAATAAAAGAAAAAGTTCATATAAAAAAATAAAATAAAAAAAAAAGGTTTTCTACTACTCATTCTTAGAGAGATCTATGACCAGAAATGGGACCCCTGTATTATAGGAATAGGTTGTGCTGCTATACTAGTGCCAGACAGCTGACCTTTGGTAATTAGGGTATACCTGTTACAATAAACAGACCCCTTGCTTACTCATAATAGGATATGTCTATCCATATGACTCTTTTGAAGACAAATAAGAGGCTATATAATGGTTACAATATATAATTAGACAGGTTTACCCGAGTGACAATCACACTGTCTTCAGTAGGTTTTCCACACAATTCTTTGGAGCCATCATCACAGATCTATCCATCCATCTATCCATACATTGTTTTTTGATAAGTGATACTCCCAGTTACAATTATGTGGTGAAAAAGTAGATAGAAAATATGTTGTGACTAAATTAAATGCAGATTTTTTCATTGTTGTTTTATGTATGACACTTCAAAGTATGTTTCAAACATCCTTGGTTAACGTCACCGACTAGTGCAAAAGAAAAATCATCTGATAGTTTTTCATTATTATTAAAGAACCCAAGGGATTTTCTAGTAATATGACTTGAATTACCCTATTCTCCCAAAGATGTAAAAGTAAAAACAACTATTGCAAATATATATATATATATTAGCTTTGATTCAGCTTGGGCCTCTTGCTTGATGGTGAAGTCACTAGCTAAGGTTTTCTTGGAGGAAAATTCCAACATTTTAATTTAAATGATGTCTGAGCGTTCTTATAGCAAAGGCATTGTCATGCATAATGCATTTCCGTTGGTGGTTTATTAATACAGAAAGCTAAACTCCTGTTATTAAAATTTATATGAGTTATTATGGCATGATATATGACTCTTACATTTATATGCAGTAAATGTATTTTGCAGTGTTTTGTAGAGGACAAATGACTGGTATATGGGCTTCACCAAGCTGCTTTCAAAGTCTATTTTTCTCCCCCACCCCTTTATCATTCCCTATGCCATTGTTAATTGGATAGACGTATAGCATTGGCCAAGGGCATTGTCTTTCTTTGCAATTGTTGCTTCTTAAAATCAAGGCTACACAATGCGATCTGTATGCATTCTGCATTCACCTTGCTTAGGATTCTGCCAGAACATTTTATCAGAAAATTTCACTGAACAGAATGGAACAGTTCCCAAGCACAGGCAGAGAATACACTATGTGTAAAATGTGTAGCAATGATGAGGGCCAGCACTAATGTCAAGGACCAAATCTAGAGAGGATTTTGTAGCTGCAATAAATCACTTAATCTGACCACTATGTTGTGGTTATTTTCATTTTCCTATTCCTTTTAAGTGGTTTACCTAGTTCTGAATGCATTTAATGTATTTTAAACTTTAACCTACAGAGCGATTTGCTTCCAGCTCACACAAACACCCTGTCTCCCTGCGATTAAACAGACCAGCAACAGGAACAACAAAAAAAATCACTACTGCCATAAATACTTGCTATGGAATTTCAGCGCAGCAATTAAACGCCGTACCTGTCAGTCAGCGAAGACATTATCTTTCCATATTTGTTTTATTGCCGGTTCTCAATGGAATTTATTTTTTGAGGAAACAGATTAAATTTTTTTATATTGCCCACGCATAATCACACCTGGGGCTTACCATATAGTCTCATCAACAGTTTGCTGAGGATTCGAAAAAAGGCTAGAAAATAGCAAAAAAAAAAAAAAAAAAAACCTGAATAAGCATTGTTATGGAAATGAGTCCTCATTTGGAACCAGATCATTTTTCCTTAGAATAATATATTGTTTTCTAAGCTCAGTGCAGCATCAACTGATGGGAATGTTAATTTGATTTTGGTGGTGAATCTCTATTGTATTGTGAATAGTGGAGGCACAGAAAATAATAATCTATACATGTAATGCCAATGGGAACTTGCTCATATAGCAGATAAGTATGTGCTCTGTGATATGTAATAAATGCACAGAGGAGTGTTTACTATTTTTTAATAAATAATTGAAACTATAATGACATTGCCAAGCTTACAAATGCACATTACTTCTCAAGAAGCAAAATTAAAGTCCGCATCTCAGCCCATTGAAACTGGGGTATTGCCAAAACATATCACAATGCCTGAGTGCTATCTTAATATACTCTGACATTATTACAGCCATAAAAATTTATTTACATTTATTGGGAAATGGGAAGTTAAATTCCAGAACAGTCTTGTAGAAATGAGTAAATAGTAAGTTCAGTTTAAAGCACAGAGCATGAGAATCGTTCATATGCCCATGAAATATCCTGATAATTCTTCTTGTACAGATTAAATTGCTTTAATCAGATAGAGCACTGAATCTTGTTGCTTGATTTGTAGTATAAGTAAAGGTGACCTTGATATAGAGGCCTTCAGTTCCCGAATCTGATATGGCTTTGAGGATTTAATTAAAATGCCCATAGACATTGTGATTATTCGAGGCTTCTTGGTACCTTACAGGAAGAAATGGCATATCACCAGCTTCTTTTAAAGAGCAGTTCAACGTTACACTCAGTTCAGTTTACTATATTCATTGATCAAAGTATTTTAGCCAGTTATGCACATTTTGCCGCTAACTGCTTTTATTAAATTTGCATTTTGTGATATATTAAGGACTAAGATTTCCTCCAGTGACATTCCATTTGGTGTAAATTACTTGAGTCTACAGGCACAAAGATTTTTCTTCCATGTCTTATCACTTTTTCTAGATTCTTCTGTGTGCAGATGTTGTTTTTTTCTTACTTATTATTACTTTCTTTGACCTTGGATTCTTTTATACATGGGTGGTTGTCTGCCCTGCACAATAGACGAGATTCCTTTTATTGTACAAAGTAGACAATGGCAATCTACACAATGCAAGGGTCTTCTCCTTAGTTCAACAGTAGTGGATTGCCAAAGTACTACACATATTTCTTTTCTGTTATGATAAGCAGATACAGTGTACTTATAAGCCTATTTTGTCCACCCAAGAGGGGGGGGGGAACGGGCCCAGGATACAGTTCTGATATAGTAAAACATAGAAAATGAGTTCTGACCGGAGCTCCCGATTCCCTTGCTTCCGTGTGTCTTTCTCTTCCTAATATGTCAAAATAGAGCAGTTCACACTCCTCCAACACAAATTCCTGAATCCTCCGATAAGAATATACCGCTATTCAGACCAAAACTCCTGCTTTTTTCTTGTGACCTCCTCCGTATGCAACATATGTTGCGGTAGATCGCTGGAAGAAATTCACCCGCAGATAGCGTAGTACAGTTTACACTCTGTTTTTATTCTAAATAAATCCTTACTCACAAAAGAGCGATAAAAATGCGCATATAAAACTCCAATATGGGACGCCAGCTGCACGTTCGGGCAAGAGAAGCAAGGGAATCGGGAGCTCCGGTCAGAACTCATTTTCTATGTTTTACAATTTGGGTTTACTGGATCAACCCTTGACTGTTTGTAGCTCCATGAGAGAGGTGTGCAGCACATAGCTGTTATTGCTGTATTTTTTTGCTGATATAGTAAAGTAGTACTTTATTGAATTCAACATACAAAAAAACATAAAAGATTTTTTAATTGGTTAAAAATGTACAGCCACAGATGGTGGTACGCAGACAAGGGAGTAACACCACTTAGACACAAAGGGAAAAGCCATGCATTGTATATTATCTACAACTCGGGTAAATTTAAGAGATGTGCCGATATAGACATATTATAGTGTTGATGCATATATAAAGTCATATTGCACTTGCCCCAAGAGTTTTAAAGTAAAAGGGTTTTCTTACCCATAGTTAGATTGCAGGTTCCCAGGTCCAGGGTGTAACCGGCTTCACCTCTATCTAGTGGTCAACTATAGGTATTGAGATGCAGTGTACTCCAAAATGTGCAATATTTTAAAAACTTTCTTAATGATTTCAGCTCAAAATTATTACATAACTTAACCGAGGCTATAACAGGGCAACCACTTTAACTAGCTATTAATCTGTGCTTTTGGCTTTGTGGTCACAATGTGACAGGATTCTACATAGAATTAATTGATGTCACAGATTACAGTCTGTTTTGTCATTGTTTAAGCATAAAGTGATTTTATTTGGCTAGTATAACATGGTAAATTTTATTCCATATTATGGAATGATTAAAAAGAACCTCTAATCAGGAAGGTAATTTTTATATAATGGCAGGTTCCAACATCCAAATACATGTTGATTAAAAAATGCCTTTCCCATGCATCTGAATAATTCCACAGATTTTTAATGTTTTCTTTATCTGAATCCCTGCCAGCAGTCTGTGGTGAGTTCAGGATGCGTGGTGGTGGGTTCAAATGACATGCGTCATCTTCAACTGAAAGCCTCCTCCCCTCCTCCTCACTCAACTCCTTCCCCCTCCCTCCGTATCTCCCCTGCTCCTTCCCGGAAATTATCGTTTGAACTTCCCCTCCCAGGACTCATCACATGCTGCTGGCAGGGAGCCAGATAATGTTTAAGATACAATCACACATCAGTGGATAATTCAGATACAGGGCAAAGGCATTTTTAAAATCACAATGTAGAGGCTTTTGGAACTGGCTTTCATGGTAGAATGATCTCTTTGATGATAAGTTACCTTTCAGAAAAAACTGTTGAAGGATTCTCCATAATTGATAATTTCAGGGCCAGATATATAAAACCATATCTTAGCTATAATTGTTATAGTGAATATATTCAATGCTTTAATGAAAGTTAGTGATTTAAAAAACTACTGGTTAGACTGTTCCACCAGAAGATCCAACAGTAGCGTCTAAAGGACCCCATATACACAAAGACCCCAAAGAAAATCTTATTTTCGCATAATTTTGTCTATTTCTTTTAAGTTTATTCAAAAATTACCTATTATACTTTGTTAATTATATGTGTGTCAATTGTCAGCAACCACATGCAACATTGAAAAGTGTCAGTTTGGTACCCCAGGACAAAACTTTTGGTTAACAATATCATAGTTGTCTAAACTTTCTAAATGCTGTAAAGATCATTGATGACACTCAGCTAGCATCCTCAGGGGTTTATTTTTGAAACTGTTGAGAAGAACCACATATAAATGGGTCATACCAACAAAGATCTTTGGCCAAATGATGACTGGGCATAGTGATTAAGTCAGATATAGCAGATGAACTGAAACAAGATCTTTGAGTCCAGTGGCAGCACAAAATCTACCTGCACAGCATATACATGTTCACATTGGACATTTATTCCAAATAATAAGCTTTACTTATTACTAATACTATAGACTATTTTTATACACATGTTGCCATGACATGACAGTAATGGTGTGCCATGATATCTATGCTATGGCCTTTGTGTTACAATCAAACATGGCAGGCAGTATTTATTGGATCATGCATCTGTAAGGTTTTACTATCAGACAATAAGTATGATGCAAGAGCCTGTAGAATGTACAATAACAGAGGAGAGGGATATTAACGATACCCAGTAGATATGAAGAGTAGTGTATCCAATAAATCATCTACAGTAGAAGTGATAAAGGAGTAAAGCAAACCATGGAGTAACAGTATATATACAACCCTTCTTTCCACTCTGCTCTGAATTATCACATTATGCTGCCTTGTTTTGGTGAATTATAATATGATGAAAGTGATAACCAAATATTGATAATGCTGTTTACAATTTTGTCTTTTATTGGTATGGAGTACACTGTACACATTAAAATGTATCCGATTTGAACATGTAATGTTTTAAATGTATAAATGTATTGTTTAGCTGAGAACAGAACAAGAAAAAAAACCCTGATTTTAGCTCAATTCCTGGCGTGGCAAGATGGCGGCACCAAGACGATCCGTTTTCATGCTGTTTTCATACTGCCATACTGCAATATAGCAGTATATGGGGATTTTACTCCTCGTTCATTACAATGTGCTGATAGCTTTGTGAGACCCAAAGCTGTCTCGTTTTAACCCCTTCATTACAATGTGCTATCAGCACATTGTAATGAATGAGGAGGAAAATCCCCATATACTGCTATATTGCAGTATGGCAATATATGGTAGGATCGATCAGACAACCTAAGGTTAAAGTACCCTAGGGAGTCTAAAAAATAGTAAAAGTAAAAATAAAAAAAGTAAAAAAAAAATATAATAAAAAAAAACTAAAAATTCAAATCACCCCCCTTTCCTTAGAATTGATATAAATATTAATAAACAGTAAAAATCATAAACACATTAGGTATTGCCACGTCCAAAAATGCCTGATCTATCAAAATATAAAAACGGTTTTTCACTGTGTTTAACCCCGTAACAGAAAATAGCGTCCAAATTCGAAAATGGCAATTTTTTTCCATTTTGAAAAATATTTAAAAAAATTAATAAAAAGTGATCAAAAGGTCCTAAAAATTATAGCAATGAAAACACCATCAAAAGATGCAAAAAATGTCTCTACCCACAGCTTCGTAAAACAAAGTATAAAAAAGTTATTAGCGCCAGAAGATGGCAAAATCCCCCAAAAAATTTTTGTACAGGAGGTTTTAAATTTTTTTTAAATGTATGAAACCATTATAAAACCTATACAAATTTGGTATCCACATAATCGTAGCGAACCAAAGAATAAAGTAGACATGTCATTTGGTGCACACAGTGAAAGCTGTAGAAACCAAGCCCACAAGAAAATGTCGCAAATGTGTTTTTTCACCTTTTTCACTGCATTTGGAATTTTTTTCCCAGCTTTCCAGTAAACGGCAGGGAATATTCAATCCTGTCACTATGAAGTGTAATTTGTTACGCAGAAAATAAGCAATCAAAAAGCTTTTATGTGGAAAAATAAAAAAATTATAGATTTTTGAAGGTGGTGAGTGAAAAATGGAAGTGAAAAAACTAAAAAAGGCCACATCGTTAAGGGGTTAACAAGACTTATGGTCGGAGTCTATGTAATGGTAATTGAGTTGGTCAATTACAGTTACAATGTAAAAACTTGGACGGGATTGCAGTCTAGCATCCATGGCTGTATACATGAATTGACAAATCAGAGCTGTGGCTCCGGCTGGTGTGGGTGGGGAGGGTTCTATGAGGGGTGGGGGAGAGGACGGCGTATAGAGAAGGTGTTTAATAATTAGCAATGCTCATCTAGTTGTCTGAGGTTATTCTTCCAACAAGAGGATACCTCCTTCTTGGAGAGGTCTCGTGGGGCCTTGATTATCGTTTTCTGTGGCTTAGAAAAGGTGTAGGTGGGTGGTAGAGGGAGGTGATAGAGGCCAGCCTCTATATACTACCAGAGACCAACAGCGCACCGCCAGCATTTATATGCTCACATAGACCGACGGTGCACCATTAACCCCTTCCCGCCACAGCCCTTTTTGCGTTTTCATTTTTCACTCCCCACAAAAATATGTAACTTTTTTATTTTTTCATGTACAGAGCTGTGTGACGGCTTATTTTCTGCGTAACAAATTACACTTCAAAATGGTGGTATTTAATATTCCATGTCGTGTACTGGGAAGCGGGAAAAAAATTCTAAATGCAGTGAAATTGGTAAAAAAAACCACATTTGTGCAGTTTTCTTATGTGCTTGGATTTTACGGATTTCAAATGACATGTCTACTTTATTCTTTGGGTTGGTACCATTACGGGGATAACACATTTATATAGGTTTTATAATGTTTTCATACATTTAAAAAAAAATTAAAACCTCCTGTACAAAAATTTTGTTGCCATCTTCTGGCGCTAATAACTTTTTCATACTTTGGTGTATGGAGCTGTGGGTGGTGTCGTTTTTCTTTGCGGATTTTGGTGACCTTTACCATGTTATCATTTTTAGGACTGTGCGACCTTTTGATCACTTTTTATAGATTTTTTAACTTTTTTTTAAAATGGAAAAAAGTGCCATTTTCGACTTTGGGCGCAATTTTATGTTACGGGGTTAAACACAGTGAAAAACCGTTATCATATTTTGATAGATCGGGCATTTTAAAAAAACTTTTTTTTTCATTTTTATTTTTACTATTTTTCAGACTCCCTAGGGTACTTTAACCCTAGGTGTCTGTACGATCCTATCACATACTGCCATACTACAGTATGGCAGTATGTGTGTATTTTACTAGTCATACATTACAATGTGCTGATAGTACATTGTAATGAATGGGTTAACCCGAAGTAGCTTCGGGTCTTCGTGAGACCCGAAGCTACAATGGCGACGGATCGCCGCTCCCTGATGACGTCACGGGGAGCGGCTATCCTCAGGAAGATGGCGGCACCCATGCACTGCCATCTTTTTGAAGCCGCTGGCAGCTTTGCCATACCCAATTGCCATTTTTATATGTCTAAATACATAATACATACAGAAGTACATTGCACATACCCATGATCTCTTTTCTACCCACGTCTGGTGTAAAAGGACCCCGACACGCGTTTTGACGCAGGCCTTCGTCTGGGGGAGAGGAAGGCTTGCGCCGAAACGTGCGTCAGGGACCTTTTACACCAGACGTGGGTAGAAAAAAGATCATGGGTATGTGCAATGTACTTCTGTATTATGTATTTAGACATATAAAAATGCGATTGGGTACGTGCAATATGCTCCTGTACACTAGTATGTAACATGATTAGACCTGTTTTCAGGTAACAGTGTAATATTGGAGGACGGCATCTGGGAACTATATAATCCGTGCGGGTAAATTGGCTTCTGTGTTCTCTAGATAGGTTCTGTATGTACTTATAGCCATACCGTAATGTTAGATTTGGAGCGCACCATATAGGTAGAGTATACATATAGCCAAGTTGGATTTACCCTATAGAGATCGTTTGTAATATCAGACCAACATTAACTCCATCTCGTCAATATTATTCATGCCTTCTACCACATGTGTGAAGGTACACTATTAGTGTTGATAATCTGGGAAATATGCAAATATGTTTTCTCGCTGACTTCTGAACATATCCTAAAATGGACACTTTAATGGTGAATACAGCCCTTTCACAGTGGTAGATTTTCTTTAAGCCCTACAACAATGTGGGAGACGGTACAATACCTATATCAGCATACTAAATTCCAAAAGGTCATCACTTTACCATTAGCATGGTGCACAGGGAGGGATATGGTCAAAATAATATCCTTGTTTTAAATGATGAGTTAAGTATCTTGTTTGTAAGCCCCAAATAAGACATCATTCAGATGTCAAAATGTATTGACTTGATCTCTCAGTTAAATCCATTAGGAAAACTGTTTGTTTAATGATTAACCTTTTGCACCAAGGCTGTGCACTGTGGACACACAACCTTTCCAGATTTTTCCACAGTTGATTAATCTGACCCATAGTGTGACTCTAAACGTGTGCCGCAGCAGCCACAGAACCAGTGTGCATAAAGAAATCACACATTTATGGGAGTTATGTCTCAATTTACAAAGTTAATTTTGGGTCTTGTATTGCTGGCAATTTTGTTCTTAGCAGCTTGTCCTTGTTGGTGTTTCTGCAGGACAGGAGGATGAAATGCACAAACATAGGGTAAAAGGCAGGATCAATGACCGCGCTTCTCAGTGTAGAAAAGGTTTTTATTTGATTGCATGCGAGGACGACGCGTTTCGGGAGCGTACCGTTCCCTTCCTCAGGTCCGTACAATTTTTATACAATGTTCTAAAAAATATATATATATATGTATATCAGATGTGTATAAAAACATGGACAAATGTACATAAAATACATAAAATATAGATAAAATAAATTCATACATGGAGGTGGTTAGTATAGAAGACATAGATAAAATTCATAGGGGAAATCAAGTCCGAATCTAAGATTCTAACTGTTTCACTCAACTTTCAATGTACAGAAGTGTAGATATATATGTGCAAGACAAATAAATAAATAAATAAACAAGGTTCAATGGTTGAAAAAATGAGTAGTACTCCAAAGTAGCGAGATAAGGTTACATTATAAATACATTAGATAAATAGATAAATAAATAAAATACATTATCATATGTAGTAGAAATGAGAAGGACAGGAAAAGAACATGAAAAAAGCGTAGACTAATCGATGTGGCCTTAATCTAGCCTGTCCTGGTGGTAAAGGATGCGGAATCTATCCTAGGATGGTGTTGATTCTAAAGTTTGGGGGAGATAAAATGTAATACTATAGTACATTTTGTGGTGATTGATATATGGGAGGATAAGAAAAAGTAGCTTACCCTGGCAGTATTAGCATGACTTGATGTTGTTGTATTAATACTGTAGATAAGATGATCTTGATCCGTCCCTAGATGGTGTAAGATATTAGAGGGTGGCTCTGATTGGCGTGTGATATAATGTAAGGGGGACTTACTTTGCCGGGGTCTGGTTAGTCAAGGAGCGCTGTGCGTGGTGTCTCCTGTAGTTAGGTAGGGAGCGCTGTGCGGTGCGTTCCCTGTTTGACATTTCTTATATGCGCGCGTGCGCGCGTGTGCATATGAGGAAAGGGGAGGGAAGAAAACCTGCGCCTGCGCAGTCTGGAGGATCGCTGTCGGACGCGATGGAGAGTGTTAGGTTGCCTGGGAAACACTGTAGAAGAGCGATTAGGTTACGGTCAATGACAGAGTGGCGTTTTGTGATAGGTAAGGTATGATTAAGGGACTGAATAGTAAATGGTATATTTAAATGATGGAAAATAGTAATGGGAACAAATGGGGAAACAATGGGGGACAATGTGGAAGTACTGTGGAAGGGCAGTTAGATCTCGGTATGTGGCAGGGTGGACGTCTATGATAGGTAAATTATGGTTGGTAGTGAACAATGAGAGGAGAGGTAAAATGGTACCTTTCCATACTAGGAGAACGGGGTACTTGTAATTATGTAATTTCTAGTGTCTCATTGAGACATAATGAGACACTAGAAATTACATAATTACAAGTACCCCCTTCTCCTAGTATGGAAAAGTACCATTTTACCTCTCCTCTCATTGTTCACTACCAACCATAATTTACCTATCATAGACGTCCACCCTGCCACATACCGAGATCTAACCGCCCTTCCACAGTACTTCCACATTGTCCCCCATTGTTTCCCCATTTGTTCCCATTACTATTTTCCATCATTTAAATATACCATTTACTATTCAGTCCCTTAATCATACCTTACCTATCACAAAACGCCACTCTGTCATTGACCGTAACCTAATCGCTCTTCTACAGTGTTTCCCAGGCAACCTAACACTCTCCATCGCGTCCGACAGCGATCCTCCAGACTGCGCAGGCGCAGGTTTTCTTCCCTCCCCTTTCCTCATATGCACACGCGCGCACGCGCGCATATAAGAAATGTCAAACAGGGAACGCACCGCACAGCGCTCCCTACCTAACTACAGGAGACACCACGCACAGCGCTCCTTGACTAACCAGACCCCGGCAAAGTAAGTCCCCCTTACATTATATCACACGCCAATCAGAGCCACCCTCTAATATCTTACACCATCTAGGGACGGATCAAGATCATCTTATCTACAGTATTAATACAACAACATCAAGTCATGCTAATACTGCCAGGGTAAGCTACTTTTTCTTATCCTCCCATATATCAATCACCACAAAATGTACTATAGTATTACATTTAATCTCCCCCAAACTTTAGAATCAACACCATCCTAGGATAGATTCCGCATCCTTTACCACCAGGACAGGCTAGATTAAGGCCACATCGGTTAGTCTAAGCTTTTTTCATGTTCTTTTCCTGTCCTTCTCATTTCTTCTACATATGATAATGTGTTTTATTTATTTATCTATTTATCTAATGTATTTATAATGTAACCTTATCTCGCTACTTTGGAGTACTACTCATTTTTTCAACCATTGAACCTTGTTTATTTATTTATTTATTTGTCTTGCACATATATATCTACACTTCTGTACATTGAAAGTTGAGTGAAACAGTTAGAATCTTAGATTCGGACTTGATTTCCCCTATGAATTTTCATCTATGTCTTCTATACTAACCACCTCCATGTATGAATTTATTTTATCTATATTTTATGTATTTTATGTACATTTGTCCATGTTTTTATACACATCTGATATACATATATATATATATATATTTTTTAGAACATTGTATAAAAATTGTACGGACCTGAGGAAGGGAACGGTACGCTCCCGAAACGCGTCGTCCTCGCATGCAATCAAATAAAAACCTTTTCTACACTGAGAAGCGCGGTCATTGATCCTGCCTTTTACCCTATGTTTGTGCATTTCCCAATCCCGACCCAACCAGATCAGGAAACAGGACTATGCAGCTAAACCTCAGTCGACTCACCAATTGTTGCTCCCACCACGTTCTATACCGAATTTCCTTTCTATACCGAATTTCCTTTGTTACTCTGATGCGCTGTGTTCTTCCTTTTTACTATCTATCCAATAACTAAGGAGGATGAAATGTTAACCACAACATTGCGGTAATATTTAGTAACATTGGTTGTGGGTAGCTTTCAAAATGCTAACATTTGAACTCCATCCATGGCTCTGCTATATTTTAATAGTTTTACTTTTACAAAATATGCACCCTCCTAGCCTTTTGCACCCCCATCCCTACAAAAAAACATCTTTTAACATGAAAATATTTTGTGTAGTAAAAACAAGCATATGTATGATTTTGTTGTACTTTAACCCCTTCACGCTCCGCGGCGGATATATCCGCCACGGAGCGCAGTGACTTAGCGCTCAGTGGCGGATATATCCGCCACGGCGCCTATGCCGGCTCGGCTCTGGATCAGAGCCGAACCGGCATCGGGAAACACGGGGTGCCGGCTGTAACTAATAGCCGGCACCCCAGTGTAACACCCGCGATCGGAGTTGTCTCCGATCGCGGGTGCTTAACCCTTTAGATGCCGCGGTCAGCGCGACCGCGGCATCTAACAAGCATCTGGGGTGTCTTTCCCCCACGATCGGCCCCCCCGAACCGTTTTCGGGGGGCGCCGATCGTTGCTATAGTAACTCTGGGGTCCGATCTGGACCCCAGAGTTACTAGCAAGAATTGCCAGTAAGATGGCGTCTGTGACGTCATCTTACTGGCAAAGTGCCAGCCTATGCAAGTGCATAGGCTGACACTGATAATACTCTGCAATACATGAGTATTGCAGAATATTATCATGAACAAGCAATCAGAGGATTTCTTGTTCATGTACCATGGTATAAAAGTAAAAAAGTAAAAAAAAAAGTTATTCAATAAAAAAATTAAGTCATAAATCACTAAAAATGCCCAAAACCCCCAAAACATATAAAGAGACATATAACTCAAAAAAAAAGTCTAAATCATAACACAAACCCCACATATATAGTATCACCGCGTCCGTAACAACCCGTAGAATAAAAGTAAATCATTATTGAACCCCCACGATAAACGCCGTAAACAAAAACTGTTATAAACCCTCCAAAAATTATGATTTTTACCTTTTCAATCCCACAAAAAATGCTATAAAATGCGACCAAAAAACCATATGTACTTAGACATGATACTGGTGCAAAGTACAACATGTCCCGCAAAAAACAAGCCATCAACCAGCTCCGTAGCCAAAAACGTAACAAAGTTATGCCACTTGGAAGATGGCAATACAAAAATTATAGATTTTTCCCCACATTAGGGTTTTGTTTGACAAATTTAGTAAAACGTAAGAAAATATATTCATGTCTGGTATCCCCGTAATCGTATCAACCCATAGAATAAAGATAACAGGATTATTAGTCTATACGGTGAACACCAAAAAAAAAAAAGTCAAAAATCCAGTACAGAATTGATGCTTTTCTACTCCTGCTCTCAAAAAAAGTTCCTAAATTTTCAACAATAGGTGATACCAACCCCAAAATGGTAACAATGGAAAAAGCATCTCATCCCGCAAAAAAAATGCCGTCACATGGCCCCAATAACGAAAAAGCGAAAATTTTATAGCCTTCAAAAGGGGCCAATGAGGAAACTAAAATCCTGGCAGCTGCAGGGCTCTCCTTCCCTTCTGCGTCTCGCTGTGCGCCCATAAAACAAGTAACGGCCACATGTGGGGGGTCGCTGTACTCAGGAGAAATTGCAGAACAAATTGTATGGTGGGTTTTCTCTTTTTATATTTTGGAAATGTGTAAATTTTAGTGCTAAATGAACGTATAAGGGAACAGTATGACCATTCTAAATTTCACCTCCATTTTGATTCAATTACTATGAAGATCTCAAGGGGTTAACAATCTTCGTAAAAGCGGTTTCTGATAGCTTGAGGGGTGCAGATTTGAAAATGGGTAGATTATATAGGGGGTTTTGATGCTAAATATGTAAAATTTCATTCAAAACTGTATTTATCCCCAAAATAGTCAATTCTGAAAATCCGGAAAAGCGATATTCTTTTTGTAAGCCGCGTGACATCAAAATAAATTATCCAGACATATCAGAAATTATGAAAATGTAAAGTAGACAAATGGGAAATGTTATTCAGCAACTTATTTAGGTGGTAAATCTATCTGCCTGGAAACGCAATGATTTAGAATTTCGAAAATGGCAAATTTTTCAAAAAATTTATCATATTTTCTTTTTTTTGTAAATAAACGCAAAACTTATCTGCCAAAATTTACCACTAAAATGAAGTACAACATGTGGGGAAAAAACAATCTCAGAATCGTTTTGATAAGTAACAGCGTTCAAAAGTTATAACCATATAAAGCGAAGCAAGTCAGAATCCAAAAAATCGGGCTGAGCCTTAAGCTGTAAAATGGCTGCGTCCTTAAGGGGTTAAACAATGTGGGGACCATAATTATAGAAAATGAAAAAAAAAAAACATAATCCTTTTTATATTCCATCTACTTTCTGAAAATAAAGAATAAAAGTTAATCAGCAAGTGTTATGATTAGTGCTAAAATCAAAACGGTTAAAATTTTTATAGGTATGGTGGATTAAATCTAACTAGGGTCAAAGATTATTTTGTAGGCCATGGTTGAGTTAAGTTTAGTTATGATTTAATTATGTAAGGGAAATTTATAGTTTACACTGATATATGATTAAAGTTGCCATTACAATGACAGTAGATTATCAGAAATTATTTACTAACCGGTTTCTTAGCAAAAAGTGAATTTTCACCATTATCATTATGTATTACTTTATGAGGATACTTTAACAGGTGAAATAGATATTTCTTGAATCTGTGTTTACAGTCATTCGACTGCCACATTGCTGTTTGATAATGTTGGTTCTCAAGCGCAGATCGAAAAATATCCCGAGGCCTAGAATTAAATGTAAACTTTTCAAAAGAAAGTGGATTGCATCAACATATCAGAGACAAAAACTCCAGACGGCCTCAGTAATGTATTAAATATGTAATGGTTATAGGATTTGTCTGATTTTCAGACGTTTTTACATGTTTGGTTATCTTTCTCTAAAGCCCACTCTACTTCCAGAAACCATATGCACACAGCTCACTCAATTTTAGATTGTTTTATTGCTGTAAAATCTAGGACAGATACTACTTGTGTTTTTGAAACATAACTATTAAACCATTTGTCACGTCTGTGCCTGCCGTCTCCTCTATCCGTGCTGGTAGGATTAGGAGACACTGAGTTTTTCGTCTTCCTGCAGTCTGAACTAGGTTCTATGGCTGTCTGTATAAGAAAGATCCTCCAGCTCACCTGGATCTTGCGGTAACTTTATCCGCTTGCACGGATCCACCCCGCTGCAGGGCAATAAAGTCTACGATAAGGAAAAAATTCCAGCTAGTTGCAGAATAAGACCGCCTTTATTATATTTTCAGGGCATCCATCAGGTAAAATACAGGTGGCATGATAAAATCATCGTCAACGCGTTTATAGCACCGACAAGTGCTCTTAATCATGACTCATGATTAAAAGCACTTGTCTGTGCTAGAAGCGCATTGACTATGTGCACAACCCCCTCTCTGTACTTCGCTGCTTGCTCCCACCCATCTATTGTGATGTTGTATTGTCTGCGCAAGTGACAGACCAGGCAGTGAAGTACAGAACAGGGGATACTTTGATGTTTTCTATACTACTCTAGATGTTTCTGAAGATAATAATGACATTTTCATCCCCTAGAGTAAAGGACAAGCCAGTAAGTTTGACATCTACCAACAGTAAACCTGATGGTAGGTGTCCTTTAAGTTACACCTTTACTCGGTCATAATTTCGATAAGAATCAGCTCCTGGAGCATATAGCATGATGATACACCAGGTGAGAGGCAGCTGTGGATAAAAGCCTTCTCCTGTCTATATCTTGAGATGTTGTGAACATGTGATGTTATTTCATCATCTGTATCACAGATTCTAGACTTTAGCTGAAGAAGATGCCAGTAGCCACAGTTGGTAGGTTAGCATTGTATTTTTTTCTTTTCTACCTCTTCATTTATCTTCTGCTTCCAAATGAGAACAATTAAATATTAAGAACATCTGAAACTGACACCCCCTACCAGAGTGGCGCATAAATGAATATACAACGCAGGCCAAAACACACAAAGGAAGTGGGAGGATTAAAACAGATACAATGGGGGACATTTTCACTGGTGTCTGCACTGGCTTTGTTACCGACTTAATCTCGGAAACGAGATACACATTTAATATTGTGAAGTGGTGCAGATACATTTCTGGGCCATTTTCTGTCCCTGGGACCAAAATCTGTCCTGAGCACCAGAAATGTGTCCAACAGTCGGAGAACAGGCTGAGCACTGCCCTGGAGTGGAGCAATGGCCGCTGCGGCAATGCATTAGTGGATGAGCTTGTCCCACAGTTCATCCAGTTGGAATTGGACGCCAGAAGGACAGGCAGCAGACATCCTAATGTGAGTGCAATAGCACTGTTTTGTGTCCCTGCTAGACCAAATTTCTTTTGGTCTACTTTCCGTCAGTTTTCAGTGCCCAAAAATGGCTGTGACACATATTTATTGTTTCTGAGTTTCCACTCTGCCAAAGTCCCGCACTTTTTCAGAGAAGATTCAGAGCTGGCGGAAAAAGTCATTTTACAGCCACCAGCCCCCAGTAGTATACAGCTAGCCAGCCCCTAGCAGCATACAGCCAGCCAGCCCCCAGTAGTATACAGCCAGCCTGCCCCCATGTAGTATACAGCCAGCCTGTCCCCATGTAGTATACAGCCTGCCAGCCCCCATGTAGTATACAGCCTTCCAGCCCCCATGTAGTATACAGCAGTCCCTAGTATTATATAGACAGCCCCTATGTAGTATACAGCCAGCCTGCCCCCATGTAGTATACAGCCTGCCAGCCCCCATGTAGTATACAGCAGTCCCTAGTATTATACAGCCAGCCCCCATGTAGTATACAGCAGCCCCTATTAGTATACAACCTGCCCCCATGTAGTATACAGCAGCCCCTAGTAGTATACGGTCTGCTCCCATGTAGTATACAGCAGCCCCTAGTAGTATACTGTCTTCCCCCATGTAGTATACAGCAGCCCCTAGTAGTATACAGCCTGCTCCCATGTAATATACAGCAGCCCCTAGTAGTATACAGCCTGCCCCATGTAGTATACAGCAGCCTCTAGTAGTATACAGCCTGCCCCCAGTAGTATACTGCCTTCCCCCATGTAGTATACAGCCTGCCCCCACAGCCCTTAAAAAATAAACTTACATACTCACCCTCCGATGTCAGCGCGGCTCCCCGATATCAGCGCAGCTCACCGATGTCCCCGATGTCAGCGCAGCTCACCGATGTCCCCGATGTCAGCGCGTCCCGTCTTCTTTCTTCTCCGCGGCTCCTCTTGTTTCTTCTTTCTTCCGGCAAGGACGTGGCCATGTTTTCTTCTAGCATACGTGGCAGCTGCTGACGTCATGACAGAAGCAAGAAGAAAGAAGAGGAGCCGCGGAGAAGAAAGAAGACGGGACACGCTGACACCAGGGACATCGGGGACATCGGGGAGCAGCGCCGACATCAGAGGGTGAGAATATAAGTTTGCTTTTTTTTAAGTGGGAAATGTTTTTTAATGGACTCGTTTATAAGCCGAGGGGATGTTTTTTAGCACATTTTTTGTGCTGAAAAACTTGGCTTATACGCGAGTATATACGGTAATAAATTTTCAACAATAGGGGATACCAGCCCCCAAATGGTGACACTGGAAAAAAGCATCTCAGGGGGTTTTTAATGGTAAATATTTAAAATTTTATTAAAAACATTAATTATCCCCAAGATAGTCGATTCGGAAAATATGGAAAACCAATATTTGATTTGAAAGCTGTGTGACATTTCAAAAATTATGAAGATGTAAAGCAGACATATGGGAAATGTTATTCAGCAATTTATTTAGGTGGTGTAACGGGATTAGCTCTGGGATCGCCGTCTCCTGGGATAGACGAGCACTTTTTGGCACAACGCAGTCACAGTCCACTCCAGACAAGTTGGGTGCAACTGGCCGCAACCAGTTTAATGAACTTCTTTCAAGCAGGAAAAATGGCAAAACAAAAACAATACAGAAATAAAATTCTAGGCCACCTGGCCACTAACTATACAATACAGTAGTTTCCTCACTACCAAGAAACTGTACCTACTGTACATATTCCCAACCACAGAATACAGAAAATGGCAACTCACATATAAAGTTTTTCCAATGAGCAGAGAGAGACTCCTCTTGTGCAGCTTCTGAATTTTTAAAGCAACATCTCAGAGCTACTGGTGATTAGCCCCAATCACCTCAAACACCTGGAGTGGCTGAGCAGAGTAGGGACCAAGCCCTACACTGCAGCAGCCAGGTGTAGGACAGAAACCTAGGGGAAACATACACACCATTTAACACTTTTCCCCAGGTCCTGTCACAGTGGTAAAACTATCTGTATGAGAATGCGGTGATTTAAAATTGTAAACATTTTTCAAAAAATTCTGGACTTTTAAATTTTTTTATAAATAAACGCAAAACTTATCTGCCAAAATATACCACTAAAATTAAGTAAAACATGTGGGGAAAAAAAACATTCTAATAATTGCTTTTATAAGTAACAGTGTTCAAAAGTTATAACTATATAAAGTGACACATAACATTAAGCTATGAACTGGCTACATCCATTTTAAGGGGTTAAAATAGCCTCCACATTCCCATGACTATTTCCTCTGGCAGATAGTTACATTCTATTCTGGTCTGAAAATGCTGTTTTTCACGGGTAAAGTCCTAGGTATAAATAGTAGTTATTGTTGAGTGATTTCAAGCCACCAAGTTCAGGTTTGTATGAAACTTTCCGATTCTGAGTTTGGCTCAACAACCCTTTGTTAATTCCCCTGATAGGTGCTAGCGCCCATCAGGGTCATTAACTCATTAAATTATCAATTAGGCATTTAAATTGCATGTTAGTGGCACAGGGCGCCACAATTTTGTGGAGGATTGTCGATCCCCAATCCTCAAAATGCCTGCCCAATAATATAAATGCTTTTTGTGACCTTGCCAGTACATTTAAACAGTTAACAGTGTTAACAGTGGGGTTTGGGCTCGGTACTTGACAAATTTTTTAAATTTGACCTGAGTTTTGCTGAACCCCATTTTTAACAGGTCCACTCATCACTAGTAGGGTTGGAAGAGAAAAAAAAAGACAGTATGACAGCACGCTCTTCATGTTCTGTAAATTTTACAACACAAGGCCTAAATCCTGTTATAGACAGAACTACAATAAACTCTCTAAACTATATAACCTTTATTTGATACTATTTTTGTGTTGTAGGCCATACATTCCATTCAATAATTTGAATCCCCCCTTTTGAATCTGTTCAGCTCTTCTATACCTATCTTGCCCAAAACTGTATGGAGTGGGCAGTCACAATACATTTAAGTGTCCATAAGGCTTTCTAGTCTAGCTTTAGACCAAATATTTTTGCACATTTTTTATAGTAAACATACCATGGTACTTCGTGTGCATTCTGACTGGTGATTTCACCAGGGTAACTTTTTCTTAACAATCATCAAGCCCCGCCACTTCCCTTATTCCACATTATGTATGATGAAAAAAAATAGGAAATGCAACTAATGTACTAGAGGAAGAGGAATATAACAGAGAAAAGCAGTGCATGAATTTCACTTTTGATAAATATATATTGAACATCCGAGAAATTAACTTGAAACCACAAACCCTTTAAATACTGCATTTGACTTTCTAGCAATTTAAATATTAGTCTCTCTGGGAAATTTAATATTTAATTCAACTCTTTAAAACGGATAACATCATAGACTTTATATTCATTAATCCCAAAGAAAAGTTAGTTTAATGATATCACCTATACCCTTTGGCAATCTGGTTTTGTCCTAAATTTGTTCTGCAATACATGCATAATATTACTTTAAAGTATTTGCAGTTTTACAGTTTCACCTAGGAAAATTTTAACATGAGAAAAGTTGTTCATAAAGTTGTTCTTATTATTAGGCCTAATCGATATATACGTTTCTTCTTAAATTAAAATAAATACAAATAAATAACTGACAGGAGGTAGAATGGATGTAGAATCTGACCACTCCCTGTCACAGATATTTGATTACACAAAGGAAAGAAACCTGAAAATTTTAAAATAGCTTTTAAAATCCATACAATCCCAATAAGGCTACCTGTGGTGTATGTTCACCTCTACCACAGTGATGACAATAGAAAAAAATGTCCCTGCTCTATAATCTGCAGCTCAGTCAAGTTATACATAGGCCAATTGAAACCACAGCCATATGTATGAACCCATTAAAATGCATTGTGTTGTATGTTAGCCATTCATGTGCATGTAGTCTAAAAATGGGAACAAGCTCACAGGAAAAAGGTGCTGCTGGGTGGTATTATTGATGTATAGTTGGTCGGGTACTGCATTGTAACAAGCTCTTTCTGGCACCATAAAAAATCTTGTAACAATGCTCCGCACACTTATTTTTACATGCACATTTTAACTACATGTTTTGTGAGTATATTTTATATTAAAATCTAAATTATTAAGAACATACTATCCCGTGTGTATATTTCTTCCAGCAAACTACTATGGCGAATAGTAGTAACGAGGGAAGATAGAAAAGCAAGGGTGCTGGTCTGAATGGTGAACAGCCCCCTTGGTGCTAGTGGGTACAGGAGTAATGGTAAGGGGGTAAGGGGTTAATGCCTTTTCACCTTGTCTAACACTAAGCCTGCTCCTAAGTAATGTGTACCATCTATTACACAGCACCATGACTAAAACTACAGTTAAAAAACAGAAAGTACTAATGGTATCTCTTTTGATATTTAATTATGTAATCAGCCCTGCCCCTTCGGCATGCTTCAATTTCCAGGAGTCTCTGTCCTCCTAATAAATCCTAGCAGGCAGCTGCATGGGCGACTGTGCTTAGCAGCAACTCTATGACAGGCCCTCCCTGGTGTAAAGTTGAGCCTTATCCTGTACCCGTTCAGGATTGAACTGGAGCAGGATACACCCAGTGTGCGGGCACAGGAGTAGAACTCCCTGCACTGGCCTCACCCCTGTTCACACCACTGCCAGTATCTGACGCTGGATGATTAATCTGGTGCAGTATAAGACTGGCGAGTTGCACTGTGCATCTCTTATTAGTTGGTCTGGTTTGCTGTGCAAAAACAATACATTTTGGACGTTTCTAAACTTTGGACATACACATGGACTTTTCATACCTTTCTTATGAGGCATGAGAAATGAGGCAATACTCTGTACAAGAATTTCAGAGCAGAAAGCTTGATACACTGCCAGAGTTAACAAAGGATTCCACTGAATAGTTATTTATTCTATTGGGAATTTAATTATTCAATAAGGCAAGCAAGGTTTCTGTATAAATGTGGCAGCTTAATAAATTTAGACTAGGGTATTTAAGAATGAATTCTAAATCCAGAAAACTTTTTTCACTGATTTAGGATATCATGCTACTGTTCATTTTCAGACCAATGTTGCTATTTTAATTTTTTTTATATGTATATGAGTTCTTTATTATTGGAAAACACTTCCCCATTTCTTTCCTTGAATAGCAAGGAAGTTATTTTATATATTTTAAACATTGTAAGCAAAAATACTAAATAAAACTTTGTGTTCAAATTGTTGGTGTTGTTTCTTTTATAAATTTCTTTCACTGAAAGAAAACTTTTAAGGGAAATAAAAATGCTCAGTATGATGTACAAATGGGAAATGTCAATAGTAAACAAAATTATCATGACAAAATTCTTTGACATGTGTTCCCAACTGTTAGGCATAAACACAGAAGCTGTTGGAAGACTACATTTTAAAAACAAACAGGGAGGATAAAAGGAGGAAATAATAAGCGAGATATAAACGGAAATGGAAAGAAGGAGTAGTCACTAACTGTTGGTGAGAACTACCAATACAATAAAGAAGAAAAGTAACTTGTGACAGGTTGTTGCCAATTTACTGCAATCATTTGCATTACAATATAATTTATTTGTTTATTATTATTTATTTTTTATTTATTATCATGGCTTTGTTTATTAATAGAGATGAGTGAGCATACTCGTCCCAGCTTGATGCTCGTTCGAGTATTAGCGTACTCGAAACCGCTGGTTGCTCGGACGAATATTTCGCCTGCTCGAGATCGAGCTTTTACTTAAGAAAACACAGTGAAGAACACAGGATCATTTAAGTCAAGAACACAGTGAAGAACACATTGTAGATGATTCCGTACATCTGCTAACTTATCAGAAGACACTAGTGCAGAACGGTGTTCTTCACAATGGTATGTGAAGAACAATGTGAGAAGAATCTTTACTAGAGATGAGCGAGCACTAAAATGCTCGGGTACTCGTTATTCGAGACGAACTTTTCCCGATGCTCGAGTGCTCGTTTCGAGTAACGAGCCCCATTGAAGTCAATGGGAGACTCGAGCATTTTTCAAGGGGACCAAGGCTCTGCACAGGGAAGCTTGGCCAAACACCTGGGAACCTCAGAAAAGGATGGAAACACCACGGAAATGGACAGGAAACAGCAGGGGCAGCATGCATGGATGCCTCTGAGGCTGCTTAATCGCACCATTATGCCAAAATTATGGGCAACAGCATGGCCATGACAGAGTGACCGAATGAGGCTAGATAGCATCTAAAACATCCAATAATTGACCCTGACACTATAGGGGACGGCATGCAGAGGCAGCGGCAGCAGCGGCAGGCTAGAGAGTGGCATGGCAACATACCCTAAATGGACTCAGGCTTCAAACCAATGGGTGGTAGAGAGGAACCAAAGGAGGTGAGCAAGAAGCGCTCAAATAATATCGGTACATGATAAAAGTTTGCCAGTATATTTTGTGGATTACACAGCAGGGTGGCGACAAAGTTAACATGGAAGCCATGAAAACAATCCAAAATTCTGCCTGACAGCTCGTTTGATAAGGGGACCATGTATGGAGGCAGTGAACTAGTAGTAGATTAAAGGTGCTGCAGTTAAAACTATGTTAGTTGGATCTTGGCATGGAGCTGGCGCTCCGCTGCCAGGCGAGCTTTTGCCAATCCAAGCCCCTGTCTCTAGGCTACTCCCCAAACAGCACTTCTAAGAACCTTTTGTATAAGATCAAGTGTAGTAGCGTTCTTATAAGTTTGGGATATGGCGGGTGAGGGGAATGTAAACATCTGCGCAAGAAGCGCTGAAATAATATCCGTAAATGAAAAAAGTTTTCCAGTATATTTTGTGGCTTACACAGCACGGTGGCGACAAAGTTAACAAGTTTGATGCGGAATGCCCTGTAATAGCTCTTGAGCGGTGTGCCTTTTATCACCTAGGCTCAGCAGTTTGAGCACCGCCTGCTGTCGCTTAGCGACGGCACTGCTGCTGTGCCTAGAGCTACCGACTGATGGCGCCATGCCCACGGATGGTAATTCGGAGGAGGAGGAAGAGGTGGAGGAGGGGTGGGAGGAGGAGGAGGCATAGTAGGCCTGAGACACCTGGACCGAGGTAGGCCCCGCAATCCTCTGCGTCGGCAGTATATGACCAGCCCCAGGGTCAGACTCGGTCCCAGCCTGCACCAAGTTAAGTGTAGTAGCGTTCTTATAAGTTTGGAATATGGCGGGTGAGGGGAATGTAAACAGATGCGCAAGAAGCGCTGAAATAATATCCGTAAATGGTAAAAGTTTGCCAGTATATTTTGAGGATTACACTGCAGGGTGGCGACAAAGTTAACAAGTTTGTTGTGGAAGCCATGAAAACAACCCAAAATTCTGCCTGACACAGCTTGTTTGATAAGGCGGCCATGTATGGAGGCAGTGAACTAGTAGTAGATTAAAGGTGCTGCAGTTAAAACTATGTTAGTTGGTTCTTGGCATGGAGCTGGCGCTCCGCTGCCAGGCGAGCTTTCGCCAATCCAAGCCCCTGTCTCTAGGCTACTCCCCAAACAGCACTTCTAAGAACCTTTTGTATAAGATCAAGTGTAGTAGCGTTCTTATAAGTTTAGGATATGGCGGGTGAGGGGAATGTAAACAGATGCGCAAGAAGCGCTGAAATAATATCCGTAAATGGTAAAAGTTTGCCAGTGTATTTTGTGGATAACACAGCAGGGTGGCGACAAAGTTAACAACTTTGATGTGGAATCCATGAAAACAACCCAAATTTCGGCCTGACACACCTCGTTTGATAAAGGGACGATGTATGGAGGCAGCTATATGGACGACTTTTGGAGGTAGCAATGGAAACAACGTGTGGAGGCTGCTATGGAGACAATTCAATTTGGATAGTGCCTGTATGTGGCAGTCCAAAAAAGTTTTCAAACCAGAGGAGCAGGTAGGTGGCCCTCCAGAAAAATGGAATAGATTGAGTGCCTGTATGTGGCAGTCCAAAAAAGTTTTCAAACCAGAGGAGCAGGTAGGTGGCCCTCCATAAAAATGGAATAGATTGAGTGCCTGTATGTGGCAGTCCAAAAAAGTTTTCAAACCAGAGGAGCAGGTAGGTGGCCCTCCATAAAAATGGAATAGATTGAGTGCCTGTATGTGGCAGTCCAAAAAAGTTTTCAAACCAGAGGAGCAGGTAGGTGGCCCTCCATAAAAATGGAATAGATTGAGTGCCTGTATGTGGCAGTCCAAAAAAGTTTTCAAACCAGAGGAGCAGGTAGGTGGCCCTCCAGAAAAATGGAATAGATTGAGTGCCTGTATGTGGCAGTCCAAAAAACTTTTCAAACCAGAGGAGCAGGTAGGTGGCCCTCCATAAAAATGGAATAGATTGAGTGCCTGTATGTGGCAGTCCAAAAAAGTTTTCAAACCAGAGGAGCAGGTAGGTGGCCCTCCATAAAAATGGAATAGATTGAGTGCCTGTATGTGGCAGTCCAAAAAAGTTTTCAAACCAGAGGAGCAGGTAGGTGGCCCTCCATAAAAATGGAATAGATTGAGTGCCTGTATGTGGCAGTCCAAAAAAGTTTTCAAACCAGAGGAGCAGGTAGGTGGCCCTCCATAAAAATGGAATAGATTGAGTGCCTGTATGTGGCACTCCCAAAAATTGTTTAAAACAGAGGACCGGGTCGGTGGCCCTCCATAAAAATTAAATGCATAAAGTACTATAGCTAGAGCCAGTGGGCCCTGTCAAAAAATAGCCAGTTTCCTCTGCTTTACTGTACAAAGAGGAGGAGAAGGAGGAAAATGAGGAGGAGGAGGAGTGGATAAATTATTCAGGTTGAGCTTCCTTCACCTGGTGGAGATTGGAAATTAGGAGAAATCCAGGCTTTATTCATCTTGATAAGCGTCAGCCTGTCAGCGCTGTCAGTCGACAGGCGTGTACGCTTATCGGTGATGATGCCACCAGCTGCACTGAAAACCCGCTCGGACAAGACGCTAGTGGCAGGGCAGGCAAGAACCTCCAAGGCGTACAGCGCCAGTTCGTTCCACATGTCCAGCTTTGAAACCCAGTAGTTGTAGGGAGCTGTGTGATCATTTAGGACGATGGTATGGTCAGCTACGTACTCCCTCACCATTAAAGATCAGCCCTACTCTGCCGAGACTGGGGACAGGTGACAGTGTCTTGCTGGGGTGACATAAAGCTGGCAAAAGCCTTGTAAAGCGTACCCTTGCCAGTGCTGGACAAGCTGCCTGCTCGCCTACTCTCCCTCGCTACTTGTCCCGCAGAACTACGCACTCTGCCGCTAGCGCTGTCAGAAGGGAAATACTGTTTCAGCTTGTGCACCAGGGCCTGCTGGTATTCATGCATTCTCACACTCCTTTCCTCTCCAGGGATGAGAGTGGAAAGATTTTGCTTGTACCGTGGGTCCAGAAGAGTGAACACCCAGTAGTCGGTGCTGGAATAAATTCTTTGAACGCGAGGGTCACGGGATAGGCAGCCTAGCATGAAATCTGCCATATGCGCCAGAGTACCAACGCGTAAGAATTCACTCCCCTCACTGGCCTGACTGTCCATTTCCTCCTCCTCCAACTCCTCCAACTCCTCTTCTTCTGCCCATACACGCTCAACAGTGAAGGACTCAACAATGGTCCCCTCTTGTTTCTCGCCAACATTCTCCTCCTCTTCCTCCTCATCCTCCTCCACCTCCTCCGATATGCGCTGAGAAACAGACCTAAGGGTGCTTTGGCTATCAACAAGGGAATCTTCTTCCCCCGTCTCTTGTGAGGAGCGCAAAGCTTCCGACTTCATGCTGACCAGAGAGTTTTTCAACAGGCCAAGCAGCGGGATGGTGAGGCTGATGATGGCGGCATCGCCACTGACCATCTGTGTTGACTCCTCAAAGTTACTCAGCACCTGACAGATATCAGACATCCACGTCCACTCCTCATTGCAGACTTGAGGAAGCTGACTGACCTGACTACCAGTTCTGGTGGAAGTTGACATCTGGCAGTCTACAATCGCTCGGCGCTGCTGGTAAACTCTGGATAACATGGTCAGTGTTGAATTCCACCTCGTGGGCACGTCGCACAACAGTCGGTGAGCGGGCAGTTGGAGGCGGCGCTGCGCTGCCCTGAGAGTGGCAGCATCTGTGCTGGACTTCCTGAAATGCGCACAGATGCGGCGCACCTTCGTGAGCAAATCAGACAGATTGGGGTATGTCTTGAGGAAACGCTGAACTATCAGATTTAACACATGGGCCAGGCACGGCACATGTGTCAGTCTGCCGAGTTGCAGAGCCGCCACCAGGTTACGGCCGTTGTCACACACAACCATGCCTGGCTTCAGGTTCAGCGGTGCCAGCCACAGATCAGTCTGCGCCGTGATGCCCTGTAATAGTTCTTGGGCGGTGTGCCTTTTATCGCCTAGGCTCAGCAGTTTCAGCACCGCCTGCTGTCGCTTAGCGACGGCACTGCTGCTGTGCCTAGAGCTACCGACTGATGGCGCCATGCCCACGGATGGTCGTTCGGAGGAGGAGGTGGAGGAGGGGTGGGAGGAGGAGGAGGCATAGTAGGCCTGAAACACCTGGACCGAGGTAGGCCCCGCAATCCTCGGCGTCGGCAGTATATGACCAGCCGCAGGGTCAGACTCGGTCCCAGCCTCCACCAAGTTAACCCAATGTGCCGTCAGCGATATATAGTGGCCCTGCCCGGCAGCACTCGTCCACGTGTCCGTGGTCAGGTGGACCTTGTCAGAAACGGCGTTGGTCAGGGCACGGATTATGTTGTCTGACACGTGCTGGTGCAGGGCTGGGACGGCACATCGGGAAAAGTAGTGGCGGCTGGGGACCGAATACCGAGGGGCGGCCGCCGCCATGAGGCTGCGAAAGGCCTCGGTCTCTACTAGCCTATAGGGCAGCATCTCCAGGCTTAGCAATCTGGAGATGTGTACATTAAGGGCTTGGGCGTGCGGGTGGGTTGCACTATATTTGCGTTTCCGCTCCTGCGTCTGGGGTATGGAGAGCTGAACGCTGGTGGATGCTGGGGAGGATCGTGGAGGCGACGATGGGGTTTTTGTGGCAGGGTCCTGGGCAGGGGGCTGACTATCAGCTGACACAGGGGAAGGAGCAGTGGTGTGCACGGCCGGAGGTGAACGCGCTTGTTGCCACTGAGTGGGGTGTTTAGCATTCATATGCCTGCGCATACTGGTGGTAGTTAAGCTATTAGTGGTGGAACCCCTGCTGATCCTGGTTTGGCAAATGTGGCACACCACAGTCCGTCGGTCATCCGGTGTTTCCTTAAAGAACCTCCAGACTTCTGAAAATCTAGCCCTCGCCGCAGGAGCCCTCGCCACGGGAGCTTCACTAGTTGACACATTTGGCGCTGATGCACCAGCTCTGGCCCTGCCTCTCCGTCTGGCCCCACCACTGCCTCTTCCAACCTGTTCTGGTCGAGGACTCTCCTCCGTCTCAGAAGCACTGTGTTCACTCGGCCTCTCAACCCAGCTTGGGTCTGTCACCTCATCATCCTCCGATCCCTCAGTCTGCTCCCCCCTCGGACTTCCTGCCCTGACAACAACTTCCCCACTGTCTGACAACCGTGTCTCCTCATCATCGGACACCTCTTTACACACTTCTTCCACTACGTCAACAAGGTCATCATCACCCACAGACTGCGACTGGTGGAAAACCTGGGCATCGGAAAATTTCTCATCAGCAACCGGACAAGTGGTTTGTGACTGTGGGAAGGGTCCAGAAAACAGTTCCTCAGAGTATGCCGGTTCAAATGGCAAATTTTGCTGGGAGGGGGCAGACTGGGGGGGAGGAGGCTGAGGTGCAGGAGCTGGAGGAGTGCCGATTTCGGTGACATGGGTGGACTGCGTGGAAGACTGACTGGTGGACAAATTGCTCGAAGCATTGTCGGCAATCCACGACATCACCTGTTCGCACTGTTCTGGCCTCAACAGTGCTCTACCACGAGTCCCAGTAACTTCAGACATGAACCTAGGGAGTGTAGCTCTGCGGCGTTCCCCTGCTCCCTCATCAGCAGGTGGTGCCTCACCCCGCCCAGGACCACGGCCTCTGACCCCTGCAGTAGTTGGACGCCAACGTCCCCGCCCTCGTCCTCTACCCCTAGCCCTCGGGTTAAACATTTTGAAAATGAGAGTTATAACTTTAATTTTTTTTTTACCTTTTTTTTGTGTTTTTTTTTTTTTTGTGTGTTTTTTAGTTTTTAAAACCAAACGATGCTATACTATTGCTATGGCTATTTTCTAGCCAAGTATGAAAGCACACTGCTATGCCAGATGAGATGACGCTGAGTTATGAAAAAAATAAACGTAAAATAAAAAAGGAAATGGCAGACTGTGCCTAATTGAAATCCAACCCCGGGCCCTAATAAATTTTCCCACTTCGGTCTTTGCGATGGATATGTGCGTCACTAAGCGCAAAACACAGTGGTCGCAAGTCTCACTCCAAATTGCTCACAATTTGCTAGTAGATGCACTGCAACAACTACAGCCACCAGCAGATCAACCAGAAATCAAATATATATAACGCTACTGTAGGCGTAAGTAAGCCGTTTGGATTCTCCTATGGCTATTTTCTAGCCAAGTATTAAAGCACACTGCTATGTCAGATGAGATGACGCTGAGTTATGAAAAAAATAAACGTAAAATAAAAAAGGAAATGGCAGACTGTGCCTAATTGAAATCCAACCCCGGGCCCTAATAAATTTTCCCACTTCGGTCTTTGCGATGGATATGTGCGTCACTAAGCGCAAAACACAGTGGTCGCAAGTCTCACTCCAAATTGCTCACAATTTGCTAGTAGATGCACTGCAACAACTACAGCCACCAGCAGATCAACCAGAAATCAAATATATATAACGCTACTGTAGGCGTAAGTAAGCCGTTTGGATTCTCCTATGGCTATTTTCTAGCCAAGTATTAAAGCACACTACTATGCCAGATGAGATGACGCTGAGTTATGAAAAAAATAAACGTAAAATAAAAAAGAAAATGGCAGACTGTGCCTAATTGAAATCCAACCCCGGGCCCTAATAAATTTTCCCACTTCGGTCTTTGCGATGGATATGTGTGTCACTAAGCGCAAAACACAGTGGTCGCAAGTCTCACTCCAAATTGCTCACAATTTGCTAGTAGATGCACTGCAACAACTACAGCCACCAGCAGATCAACCAGAAATCAAATATATATAACGCTACTGTAGGCGTAAGTAAGCCGTTTGGATTCTCCTATGGCTATTTTCTAGCCAAGTATTAAAGCACACTACTATGCCAGATGAGATGACGCTGAGTTATGAAAAAAATAAACGTAAAATAAAAAAGGAAATGGCAGACTGTGCCTAATTGAAATCCAACCCCGGGCCCTAATAAATTTTCCCACTTCGGTCTTTGCGATGGATATGTGCGTCACTAAGCGCAAAACACAGTGGTCGCAAGTCTCACTCCAAATTGCTCACAATTTGCTAGTAGATGCACTGCAACAACTACAGCCACCAGCAGATCAACCAGAAATCAAATATATATAACGCTACTGTAGGCGTAAGTAAGCCGTTTGGATTCTCCTATGGCTATTTTCTAGCCAAGTATTAAAGCACACTGCTATGCCAGATGAGATGACGCTGAGTTATGAAAAAAATAAACGTAAAATAAAAAAGGAAATGGCAGACTGTGCCTAATTGAAATCCAACCCCGGGCCCTAATAAATTTTCCCACTTCGGTCTTTGCGATGGATATGTGCATCACTAAGCGCAAAACACAGTGGTCGCAAGTCTCACTCCAAATTGCTCACAATTTGCTAGTAGATGCACTGCAACAACTACAGCCACCAGCAGATCAACCAGAAATCAAATATATATAACGCTACTGTAGGCGTAAGTAAGCCGTTTGGATTCTCCTATGGCTATTTTCTAGCCAAGTATTAAAGCACACTACTATGCCAGATGAGATGACGCTGAGTTATGAAAAAAATAAACGTAAAATAAAAAAGGAAATGGCAGACTGTGCCTAATTGAAATCCAACCCCGGGCCCTAATAAATTTTCCCACTTCGGTCTTTGCGATGGATATGTGCGTCACTAAGCGCAAAACACAGTGGTCGCAAGTCTCACTCCAAATTGCTCACAATTTGCTAGTAGATGCACTGCAACAACTACAGCCACCAGCAGATCAACCAGAAATCAAATATATATAACGCTACTGTAGGCGTAAGTAAGCCGTTTGGATTCTCCTATGGCTATTTTCTAGCCAAGTATTAAAGCACACTGCTATGCCAGATGAGATGACGCTGAGTTATGAAAAAAATAAACGTAAAATAAAAAAGGAAATGGCAGACTGTGCCTAATTGAAATCCAACCCCGGGCCCTAATAAATTTTCCCACTTCGGTCTTTGCGATGGATATGTGCGTCACTAAGCGCAAAACACAGTGGTCGCAAGTCTCACTCCAAATTGCTCACAATTTGCTAGTAGATGCACTGCAACAACTACAGCCACCAGCAGATCAACCAGAAATCAAATATATATAACGCTACTGTAGGCGTAAGTAAGCCGTTTGGATTCTCCTATGGCTTTTTTCTAGCCAAGTATTAAAGCACACTACTATGCCAGATGAGATGACGCTGAGTTATGAAAAAAATAAACGTAAAATAAAAAAGGAAATGGCAGACTGTGCCTAATTGAAATCCAACCTCGGGCCCTAATAAATTTTCCCACTTCGGTCTTTGCGATGGATATGTGCGTCACTAAGCGCAAAACACAGTGGTCGCAAGTCTCACTCCAAATTGCTCACAATTTGCTAGTAGATGCACTGCAACAACTACAGCCACCAGCAGATCAACCAGAAATCAAATATATATAACGCTACTGTAGGCGTAAGTAAGCCGTTTGGATTCTCCTATGGCTATTTTCTAGCCAAGTATTAAAGCACACTGCTATGCCAGATGAGATGACGCTGAGTTATGAAAAAAATAAACGTAAAATAAAAAAGGAAATGGCAGACTGTGCCTAATTGAAATCCAACCCCGGGCCCTAATAAATTTTCCCACTTCGGTCTTTGCGATGGATATGTGCGTCACTAAGCGCAAAACACAGTGGTCGCAAGTCTCACTCCAAATTGCTCACAATTTGCTAGTAGATGCACTGCAACAACTACAGCCACCAGCAGATCAACCAGAAATCAAATATATATAACGCTACTGTAGGCGTAAGTAAGCCGTTTGGATTCTCCTATGGCTATTTTCTAGCCAAGTATTAAAGCACACTACTATGCCAGATGAGATGACGCTGAGTTATGAAAAAAATAAACGTAAAATAAAAAAGGAAATGGCAGACTGTGCCTAATTGAAATCCAATCCCGGGCCCTAATAAATTTTCCCACTTCGGTCTTTGCGATGGATATGTGCGTCACTAAGCGCAAAACACAGTGGTCGCAAGTCTCACTCCAAATTGCTCACAATTTGCTAGTAGATGCACTGCAACAACTACAGCCACCAGCAGATCAACCAGAAATCAAATATATATAACGCTACTGTAGGCGTAAGTAAGCCGTTTGGATTCTCCTATGGCTATTTTCTAGCCAAGTATTAAAGCACACTGCTATGCCAGATGAGATGACGCTGAGTTATGAAAAAAATAAACGTAAAATAAAAAAGGAAATGGCAGACTGTGCCTAATTGAAATCCAATCCCGGGCCCTAATAAATTTTCCCACTTCGGTCTTTGCGATGGATATGTGCGTCACTAAGCGCAAAACACAGTGGTCGCAAGTCTCACTCCAAATTGCTCACAATTTGCTAGTAGATGCACTGCAACAACTACAGCCACCAGCAGATCAACCAGAAATCAAATATATATAACGCTACTGTAGGCGTAAGTAAGCCGTTTGGATTCTCCTATGGCTATTTTCTAGCCAAGTATTAAAGCACACTACTATGCCAGATGAGATGACGCTGAGTTATGAAAAAAATAAACGTAAAATAAAAAAGGAAATGGCAGACTGTGCCTAATTGAAATCCAATCCCGGGCCCTAATAAATTTTCCCACTTCGGTCTTTGCGATGGATATGTGCGTCACTAAGCGCAAAACACAGTGGTCGCAAGTCTCACTCCAAATTGCTCACAATTTGCTAGTAGATGCACTGCAACAACTACAGCCACCAGCAGATCAACCAGAAATCAAATATATATAACACTACTGTAGGCGTAAGTAAGCCGTTTGGATTCTCCTATGGCTATTTTCTAGCCAAGTATTAAAGCACACTACTATGCCAGATGAGATGACGCTGAGTTATGAAAAAAATAAACGTAAAATAAAAAAGGAAATGGCAGACTGTGCCTAATTGAAATCCAACCCCGGGCCCTAATAAATTTTCCCACTTCGGTCTTTGCGATGGATATGTGCGTCACTAAGCGCAAAACACAGTGGTCGCAAGTCTCACTCCAAATTGCTCACAATTTGCTAGTAGATGCACTGCAACAACTACAGCCACCAGCAGATCAACCAGAAATCAAATATATATAACGCTACTGTAGGCGTAAGTAAGCCGTTTGGATTCTCCTATGGCTATTTTCTAGCCAAGTATTAAAGCACACTGCTATGCCAGATGAGATGACGCTGAGTTATGAAAAAAATAAACGTAAAATAAAAAAGGAAATGGCAGACTGTGCCTAATTGAAATCCAACCCCGGGCCCTAATAAATTTTCCCACTTCGGTCTTTGCGATGGATATGTGCGTCACTAAGCGCAAAACACAGTGGTCGCAAGTCTCACTCCAAATTGCTCACAATTTGCTAGTAGATGCACTGCAACAACTACAGCCACCAGCAGATCAACCAGAAATCAAATATATATAACGCTACTGTAGGCGTAAGTAAGCCGTTTGGATTCTCCTATGGCTATTTTCTAGCCAAGTATTAAAGCACACTACTATGCCAGATGAGATGACGCTGAGTTATGAAAAAAATAAACGTAAAATAAAAAAGGAAATGGCAGACTGTGCCTAATTGAAATCCAACCCCGGGCCCTAATAAATTTTCCCACTTCGGTCTTTGCGATGGATATGTGCGTCACTAAGCGCAAAACACAGTGGTCGCAAGTCTCACTCCAAATTGCTCACAATTTGCTAGTAGATGCACTGCAACAACTACAGCCACCAGCAGATCAACCAGAAATCAAATATATATAACGCTACTGTAGGCGTAAGTAAGCCGTTTGGATTCTCCTATGGCTATTTTCTAGCCAAGTATTAAAGCACACTGCTATGCCAGATGAGATGACGCTGAGTTATGAAAAAAATAAACGTAAAATAAAAAAGGAAATGGCAGACTGTGCCTAATTGAAATCCAACCCCGGGCCCTAATAAATTTTCCCACTTCGGTCTTTGCGATGGATATGTGCGTCACTAAGCGCAAAACACAGTGGTCGCAAGTCTCACTCCAAATTGCTCACAATTTGCTAGTAGATGCACTGCAACAACTACAGCCACCAGCAGATCAACCAGAAATCAAATATATATAACGCTACTGTAGGCGTAAGTAAGCCGTTTGGATTCTCCTATGGCTATTTTCTAGCCAAGTATTAAAGCACACTACTATGCCAGATGAGATGACGCTGAGTTATGAAAAAAATAAACGTAAAATAAAAAAGGAAATGGCACACTGTGCCTAATTGAAATCCAACCTCGGGCCCTAATAAATTTTCCCACTTCGGTCTTTGCGATGGATATGTGCGTCACTAAGCGCAAAACACAGTGGTCGCAAGTCTCACTCCAAATTGCTCACAATTTGCTAGTAGATGCACTGCAACAACTACAGCCACCAGCAGATCAACCAGAAATCAAATATATATATAACGCTACTGTAGGCGTAAGTAAGACGTTTGGATTCTCCTATGGCTATTTTCTAGCCAAGTATTAAAGCACACTGCTATGCCAGATGAGATGACACTGAGTTATGAAAAAAATAAACGTAAAATAAAAAAGGAAATGGCAGACTGTGCCTAATTGAAATCCAACCCCGGGCCCTAATAAATTTTCCCACTTCGGTCTTTGCGATGGATATGTGCGTCACTAAGCGCAAAACACAGTGGTCGCAAGTCTCACTCCAAATTGCTCACAATTTGCTAGTAGATGCACTGCAACAACTACAGCCACCAGCAGATCAACCAGAAATCAAATATATATAACGCTACTGTAGGCGTAAGTAAGCCGTTTGGATTCTCCTATGGCTATTTTCTAGCCAAGTATTAAAGCACACTACTATGCCAGATGAGATGACGCTGAGTTATGAAAAAAATAAACGTAAAATAAAAAAGGAAATGGCAGACTGTGCCTAATTGAAATCCAACCCCGGGCCCTAATAAATTTTCCCACTTCGGTCTTTGCGATGGATATGTGCGTCACTAAGCGCAAAACACAGTGGTCGCAAGTCTCACTCCAAATTGCTCACAATTTGCTAGTAGATGCACTGCAACAACTACAGCCACCAGCAGATCAACCAGAAATCAAATATATATAACGCTACTGTAGGCGTAAGTAAGCCGTTTGGATTCTCCTATGGCTATTTTCTAGCCAAGTATTAAAGCACACTACTATGCCAGATGAGATGACGCTGAGTTATGAAAAAAATAAACGTAAAATAAAAAAGGAAATGGCAGACTGTGCCTAATTGAAATACAACCCCGGGCCCTAATAAATTTTCCCACTTCGGTCTTTGCGATGGATATGTGCGTCACTAAGCGCAAAACACAGTGGTCGCAAGTCTCACTCCAAATTGCTCACAATTTGCTAGTAGATGCACTGCAACAACTACAGCCACCAGCAGATCAAACAGAAATCAAATATATATAACGCTACTGTAGGCGTAAGTAAGCCGTTTGGATTCTCCTATGGCTATTTTCTAGCCAAGTATTAAAGCACACTACTATGCCAGATGAGATGACGCTGAGTTATGAAAAAAATAAACGTAAAATAAAAAAGGAAATGGCAGACTGTGCCTAATTGAAATACAACCCCGGGCCCTAATAAATTTTCCCACTTCGGTCTTTGCGATGGATATGTGCGTCACTAAGCGCAAAACACAGTGGTCGCAAGTCTCACTCCAAATTGCTCACAATTTGCTAGTAGATGCACTGCAACAACTACAGCCACCAGCAGATCAACCAGAAATCAAATATATATAACGCTACTGTAGGCGTAAGTAAGCCGTTTGGATTCTCCTATGGCTATTTTCTAGCCAAGTATTAAAGCACACTACTATGCCAGATGAGATGACGCTGAGTTATGAAAAAAATAAACGTAAAATAAAAAAGGAAATGGCAGACTGTGCCTAATTGAAATCCAACCCCGGGCCCTAATAAATTTTCCCACTTCGGTCTTTGCGATGGATATGTGCGTCACTAAGCGCAAAACACAGTGGTCGCAAGTCTCACTCCAAATTGCTCACAATTTGCTAGTAGATGCACTGCAACAACTACAGCCACCAGCAGATCAACCAGAAATCAAATATATATAACGCTACTGTAGGCGTAAGTAAGCCGTTTGGATTCTCCTATGGCTATTTTCTAGCCAAGTATTAAAGCACACTGCTATGCCAGATGAGATGACGCTGAGTTATGAAAAAAATAAACGTAAAATAAAAAAGGAAATGGCAGACTGTGCCTAATTGAAATCCAACCCCGGGCCCTAATAAATTTTCCCACTTCGGTCTTTGCGATGGATATGTGCGTCACTAAGCGCAAAACACAGTGGTCGCAAGTCTCACTCCAAATTGCTCACAATTTGCTAGTAGATGCACTGCAACAACTACAGCCACCAGCAGATCAACCAGAAATCAAATATATATAACGCTACTGTAGGCGTAAGTAAGCCGTTTGGATTCTCCTATGGCTATTTTCTAGCCAAGTATTAAAGCACACTACTATGCCAGATGAGATGACGCTGAGTTATGAAAAAAATAAACGTAAAATAAAAAAGGAAATGGCACACTGTGCCTAATTGAAATCCAACCTCGGGCCCTAATAAATTTTCCCACTTCGGTCTTTGCGATGGATATGTGCGTCACTAAGCGCAAAACACAGTGGTCGCAAGTCTCACTCCAAATTGCTCACAATTTGCTAGTAGATGCACTGCAACAACTACAGCCACCAGCAGATCAACCAGAAATCAAATATATATATAACGCTACTGTAGGCGTAAGTAAGACGTTTGGATTCTCCTATGGCTATTTTCTAGCCAAGTATTAAAGCACACTGCTATGCCAGATGAGATGACACTGAGTTATGAAAAAAATAAACGTAAAATAAAAAAGGAAATGGCAGACTGTGCCTAATTGAAATCCAACCCCGGGCCCTAATAAATTTTCCCACTTCGGTCTTTGCGATGGATATGTGCGTCACTAAGCGCAAAACACAGTGGTCGCAAGTCTCACTCCAAATTGCTCACAATTTGCTAGTAGATGCACTGCAACAACTACAGCCACCAGCAGATCAACCAGAAATCAAATATATATAACGCTACTGTAGGCGTAAGTAAGCCGTTTGGATTCTCCTATGGCTATTTTCTAGCCAAGTATTAAAGAACACTACTATGCCAGATGAGATGACGCTGAGTTATGAAAAAAATAAACGTAAAATAAAAAAGGAAATGGCAGACTGTGCCTAATTGAAATCCAACCCCGGGCCCTAATAAATTTTCCCACTTCGGTCTTTGCGATGGATATGTGCGTCACTAAGCGCAAAACACAGTGGTCGCAAGTCTCACTCCAAATTGCTCACAATTTGCTAGTAGATGCACTGCAACAACTACAGCCACCAGCAGATCAACCAGAAATCAAATATATATAACGCTACTGTAGGCGTAAGTAAGCCGTTTGGATTCTCCTATGGCTATTTTCTAGCCAAGTATTAAAGCACACTACTATGCCAGATGAGATGACGCTGAGTTATGAAAAAAATAAACGTAAAATAAAAAAGGAAATGGCAGACTGTGCCTAATTGAAATACAACCCCGGGCCCTAATAAATTTTCCCACTTCGGTCTTTGCGATGGATATGTGCGTCACTAAGCGCAAAACACAGTGGTCGCAAGTCTCACTCCAAATTGCTCACAATTTGCTAGTAGATGCACTGCAACAACTACAGCCACCAGCAGATCAAACAGAAATCAAATATATATAACGCTACTGTAGGCGTAAGTAAGCCGTTTGGATTCTCCTATGGCTATTTTCTAGCCAAGTATTAAAGCACACTACTATGCCAGATGAGATGACGCTGAGTTATGAAAAAAATAAACGTAAAATAAAAAAGGAAATGGCAGACTGTGCCTAATTGAAATACAACCCCGGGCCCTAATAAATTTTCCCACTTCGGTCTTTGCGATGGATATGTGCGTCACTAAGCGCAAAACACAGTGGTCGCAAGTCTCACTCCAAATTGCTCACAATTTGCTAGTAGATGCACTGCAACAACTACAGCCACCAGCAGATCAACCAGAAATCAAATATATATAACGCTACTGTAGGCGTAAGTAAGCCGTTTGGATTCTCCTATGGCTATTTTCTAGCCAAGTATTAAAGCACACTACTATGCCAGATGAGATGACGCTGAGTTATGAAAAAAATAAACGTAAAATAAAAAAGGAAATGGCAGACTGTGCCTAATTGAAATACAACCCCGGGCCCTAATAAATTTTCCCACTTCGGTCTTTGCGATGGATATGTGCGTCACTAAGCGCAAAACACAGTGGTCGCAAGTCTCACTCCAAATTGCTCACAATTTGCTAGTAGATGCACTGCAACAACTACAGCCACCAGCAGATCAACCAGAAATCAAATATATATAACGCTACTGTAGGCGTAAGTAAGCCGTTTGGATTCTCCTATGGCTATTTTCTAGCCAAGTATTAAAGCACACTACTATGCAAGATGAGATGACACTGAGTTATTAAAAAAATAAACGTAAAATAAAAAGAAACTGGCAGACTGTGCCTAATTGAAATCAAACCCCTAATAAATTTTCCCACTTTGGTGTTTGAGGCGGATATGTGTGTCACTAAGAGCTAAACACAACGGTAGCAAGTCCCCCTGCTAATTCCTCACAATATGGTACTAGCTGCACTACTAGTGCCAGCAAGCCCAGCCACAAGCAAATAAAAAAAAAAAGGATAACGTTATTGTAGCCCTAAGAAGGGCTGTTGTAGAATCACTCCTGTCTAACAGTAAGCTAATAGAACACCCTAACGCTTTCCCTGACCAGCAGCAGCTCTCTCCCTAGCGGCATCCAGACAGAGAATGATCCGAGCAGCGCGGGCAGCGGCTAGTCTATCCCAGGGTCACCTGATCTGGCCAGCCAACCACTGCTATCGACGTGTAAGGGTACCACGTCATGCTGGGTGGAGTGCAGAGTCTCCTGGCTTGTGATTGGCTCTGTTTCTGGCCGCCAAAAAGCAAAACGGCGGGAGCTGCCATTTTCTCGAGCGGGCGAAATACTCGTCCGAGCAACGAGCAGTTACGAGTACGCTAATGCTCGATCGAGCATCAAGCTCGGACGAGTATGTTCGCTCATCTCTAATCTTTACATATATTGTTCTTCACATACTATTGTGAAAAACACCATTCTGCACTCGTGTCTTCTGATAAGTTAGCTGATGTACGGAAATATCTGCAATGTGTTCTTCAGTGAGGGTCATTCTTCTTTTTGAAGTTCCACGAATATTCCATTGAATAAAAAAAGAAGAAACAGGACTGACTTCCTTATTTCTCAATAAAATGACACATTTTATTGCAGAGCCTTGGTCCCCTTGAAAAATGCTCAAGACTCCCATTGACTTCAATGGGGTTCGTTATTTGAAACGAGCACTCGAACATCGGGAAAAGTTCGACTTGAGTAACGAGCACTCGAGCATTTTAGTGCTTGCTCATCTCTATTTATTAAGTATTTATTAAACTACAATGTAAATGAATAGATCTCTAAATCTACATTTTTTATATTTCCGAATTACCATTTTGAAGTAATCACATTTTTTGTTAAGCAGCAAATTGACTTGATATAGGAAAATACAGTTTTATCTCAATATAATATTTTGTAAGATAACATATCTGTACAACCCTTTATACTGATATAATTAAAAATCCATTAGTGCACGTAATTAGTTAAAAATATGTAGGTTATATTATCTCAATATTTACATTAAAATTTAGATTCAATCTTTGAAGTCTTCTGAATCTCAGTGGTGTATTACCATTAATGCATCTGGATTGCTTTATATATGTATGTATTTGTGACCCTCAAATGCAAAATTCTAAAAAGATGGCCCATCGGCTGTTATGAACCTTTATTGCCCTCTTACATTTACAGTTGAACTTAATGTCACCTTCTCTAAACTTTTGAAGCCCAACTGTTAAATGTTTTTTTACTTTTATGCAACTTGCTGCTTTTAAAACTAGAAGCTTAACAGTAAAATTCACAACAGATTCCCAACCGGTTAGACTTCCCACTTCCGCCATGTGCTGAAACTTTCTGCTGCAGTGTGATTATATCAGGTGGAGGGAGGGTGGAAGTGCTGTGGGAGCCTGGGGGACAGGGAGCGAGAGACAGTGCAACAGCCTGTAAAGCTGCAGCATGGAGCGGCTTTGATAACACCCTCATGAGCCCTTCAGACCCATTAGCATAATTTGTAAAGTTTTAGTAGGAAGGAAGTCATGGATAACAAATATAAAAAGATTACCACAGTCATGGTGCATGTATCTATGAATATGTCTCCCTGGTTTATCATGCTTAATTTTAATGGTAGATTCTCTTTAATTCCTTAATGTCGTAGCCCGTTTATAGCTTAAGGCTCAACCCAATTTTTTTTGTATTCTGACATGCGTAATGTTTGACATGTGTCAATATGCTTTATATGGTTATAACTTTTGAATACTTTATTACTTTGAGTTTTTTTTTGTCACATGTTTTACTTTATTTAAGTGGTAAATTTTGGTTGATAAGTTTTAATTAATAAATAATAATAATTCCTTTATTTATATAGCGCGCACAGATTGCACAGCGCTACAGAGTTTTCCAAATCGGTCCCTGTCCCAAATATGGCTCACAATTTAATAAACCTAGAAATGTTTTGGAGTGTGGGAGTGGGCCCTGGGATGTTTATTTCTAAAAAAAAATTATAAATGTTTTTATAAAATTTGACATTTTCAAAATTATAAATTAACTTGTTTTCAGGCAGATAGTTTTACCACCTAAATTAGTTGCTGAATAAAATTTGCCATATATCTGTTTCCGGTTTCATAATTTTTGAAATGCCTGGATAATTTATTTTGATGTCATGCAGCTTACAAACCAAACATCCGTATTTTCAAGGAGATTTCAGAATTTACTTTTTTGGGGATTATTATTGTTAATTATTATTGTTAATTATTATTTAATTAAATTTGAAATATATAATATTATAAACCTTCTATATATCATCCTATTTTCAAATCTGCACCCTTCAAACTATCAGAAACAGCTTTAATTCAGATTGTAACCTCTTGAGATCTTCATAGTAATTAAATCAAAATGCAGGTGAAATTTAGAATGGTCTGAATTTGTCAGTAATGCATTCATCTAAATTCTCTAAAATTTAGATGTTCACAAAAACCATCTTAAAATTTGTTATGTTGTAGGGGAGTACAGCGAAGCACAGAAGGGAAGGAAGGCCATGCATTAGCAATAGAATTTAGTGGTTCATGGTGCACTTTTTTGAGCCAAAAATATTTGTTTTTCTGTAAATGTTGCCATGTGAGGGCTTATTATTTAAGGGATGAGATGCATTTTTCATTGGTACTATTTTGGGGTTGCTATGCCCTATTGCTGAAAATGTGATTTTTGGCTTCTTTCTTTTTTGGTGTTCACCAAAAGTAAGAATATATACCCAAAGTAATATGTTAAATTTACAATTAAAAAAGTACAATTACTGCAATTCTTTCTTACGTTTGACAAATTTTGTACAAAAAAGCCTCATGTGGGGAAAAAAAATCAATAATTTATGCATCACCATTTTACAAGTGGCATAACTCTTTTAACCTGTTCCCGCTCCGTGTTTCACATATCAAATGCAGTCATCTCCTGGTTCTGTGACATCACCCTATCTTGTGACAGGGAGACTAATGGATGGGGAGGGTGGGGATTGCAAGGTGATAGTAGTGCTCGCGTGTGTGGAGAAAGTACTGTATGCATTCGTAAATATCAAGTAAACATAGAAAATATATCGAAGTTAAAAGAAAACAAATGGCAAAAGTTGAAAACAAAAATTTTGTTATGACTTTTGTTTAAAAAATAGATCATGTGAAACTTTTGAAAAATTTTCAAATGTTTTTCACATTTTTCCTAGATTGTTGAATTTTTACCCCAAAAATCCCCGGCCATTCTCAAAATCTGTTAGATAAGTGAAAGTGTTGAAAAGTTATTATGAAAGTGATACGGGATAAGCCTTAACGTACTAACTGACTGTGTCCTTAAGGGGTTAATATTTGGTCTACATCGCTGGTATAACAGTACCATTTTTGTATTGACATGGTTTTTCATCACTTTTTACTGCATTTTATGTGAGACAAAATAGGTAAAAATTTAAGTTTTTGGTGGGTTTCAAGTTTTTTTTACAGTGTTCATCGTGCGGGTATAATAATCACTTTGATTTATTGTATGGGGTATTATGGACATGTCAATACTACATATGTGGGGTTTGTGTGGTGATTTTTACTTTTTTATTGTGTATAGATAAATGTAATGTGTGACGGGGCTTTGGGGGCTTTTTGATGAATTTATTTTTATTTAAAATTTGTTTTTTTGAGTTTTTTTTTTACTTTTTTGCTTGTCCCACTTTAGGACACATACAAGCAATTGTTTTATTGCTTGTTCATTGTTATATCCTGCAATACTGGTGTACTGCCGGGTATAAGCACTGTCAGCCTATGCTGATGTACAGACACACTGCTTGCAAGGTCCCGTATGTAACAATACCTTACAGGAATTTACTATGCTATTGGGGGCGCTGATCTAGCAGGAGGAATCTCCCTGCAGCCATTTAACTGACTGTGACATTTAAAGAGTTAACACGCACAATCAGAGCATGCTCCACCTGTGGGTGTTACACAGGGATGTCAGTAGTACAATACCGCTGACACTTTGCGATTCCCGATGCTGGGTCAGCTCTGGTGCCGGCAAGGAGTGTTTATCGCTTTAGCCCGCAGTTGCCTACTGAGCTTAGTGTATCACAAATTATCATTAGCAGGTCGAGATGCAGAGATACAGATACTGAAAGAGTCACAGAAAGGCATAGTAGTACATACTCTTTGACCACATCCCTTCGTGATGACCTCCTTATTGTGAACAATTGCTTGGACAATTGGATGATAAATGCCACACAACTCTAGGGACATTTAAGGGAGCTGGAGTGTCATGTCAGATCATTCAAAAGGTAGTGTGGTTTCAGGTATTCAAAGGACCATTAGGCCTTAGTACTGTTCATAGATAAACATGGTTCATGTTGAGTAGAAATGATGGCCAGCAACAATGTTGGAGACTTCAAGGAGATCACTATGCAGCAGTCTCTGCATAGGATGGACCACTTTGGGAATGGTCTGCAATCCTGATGATGTCATTAGGGAGCGACGATTCTCTTGAAAATTGCAAGTCCACTTAACACTAGTATCAAGCCCTTGGTACTTGAATAACATAATCAACTGATTCATTGTGGTTCTGCATTAACAGGCCTAATTTCGTCTTCATGGATGACAATGTGGCAGCTCATTGAAGTGGCATCATTAGGAAAATTGCTACTGCAGACTGCAGTAACTCAAAGGGCGTGTCCATCAATCTCTCCTGATCGAATGAAAACGGATGCAATTAGCATTGGATTAGAGTTGGCTTGTGAATAGCATGAAATGTAGTTGTAATTGATGCTCAAGCCCACATTACAAGTTGAGATTTTGACATTTTTTGGGGGGTAAACTCACCAGGAAATAACCCTTGGATGTTTCTTCTTAAATAAACCAACCACCCAAAAAACATAATAAAAGCCTATTTATACCCTTTTCACCTTGTTCCCAGCACTGCTTATCTCTATTATTGAAACACTAAGATCACTTAGAAAAGAAAGTTGTAATTAGCAGCATGGGGGCAAAATGTCCGGCACTCGGGGTTCCTAATTATGCACCCACCTGCACGCGAAAAGCATGCATAGTTAGTACCCCGGAGTCCCAAACATCTTGTGCTGCTAATTATAACTTTCTTATAGCACCACGATCAATAAGAAGAGTAGTGGGGGTGAGTATTAATATATTTTTTATGTGGTTGGTGTTCTTTAAATTCTCTACATTTAAGGTATGCAGTAATAAATTCCGCAACAAATATTCCTAACTTGTTGTACATATACACAAAGTATTTTAGATAAATACCTTCAAATCGGTGCTCATGTGAACAAACATTTTTGTATAATAACTTCAAGGTTATAAGGAAAACGAAGAGCTGCTTATCAGATCACACCTAATGTGAAAAGCTGGTATTACTATCCCGCAACATGTGTCAGCTAAGTCTGCAGAGAATGTTGTATTTCAGTTCTACTTTACTACTTCGCTTTTTGACAGTGTCTGAACTTTGCCCCTATTGACTCTTTCTGTTATTCTTGACAGTTTCTGCTTTTCTATCTGATGTGTTTGGGTGATTCTTTATGTATGCAAGTATTCCCATCATTCCATACTCTAAAAATCTCATTTATTTTCCATGATAACAAGCACCAGGGACATGGTTATGGGTCACCTAATAATCTGCAAATATATTCTTCGGCTAAACATAGGTTAAAGAGGACCTGTCACCCTAAAAAAATGCTCTACGTGCTGCTTACTACTGCTACTTTTATCGGAACCTTCACTTCACCTTGTACACTGCACTGCCATACCCTCAGACCACTAAGCTTACAGCGGTCTGGCGTATTCAGGAGCGGGCAAGGCTCTCCCCCATCCCCTACCTCTTCCCCGGACTCCCCCTCCCACACCATAGGCCGGCGGTGACTGTCAGGCCTCCTCGGACCACCCGCCTCATGAATACGCTGGACCGCTATAAGCTTGGTTTGACTTTCTGAGGGTATGGCAGTGCAGTGTTTGCTAGCTTTATTGGAAGGTTCCTATAAAGCTAGCAGTTTAACCCTTTTAATAATGGGATAGTGCTAGGAGCTGCAACGCTAAAACTTTTTTTTTAGGGTGACAGGTCCTCTTTAAATGCATTAATATGTAAAAATTATACAAAACTCATAAAGATGGTACAAGGATTTAAAGTAAACGCAGTTGTGCTATCCATAAATTGTACAATCCTGATGAATGCTTATTCTGTAAAGGATCACATTTGTTTGTTATCATCATTCATAGATTACGACTGTTGGAAAAGGTATGTTAGCAAATGTTTGTTCTATAAAGAGCTGAAAATATAGATGGAACTTGTGGCTTTGATCATGCAGTCAAGTAGAAATGAGTTTGCCTAAGGTGAATAAATAATTCAAATCACTCTGCCATTCACACTTAATTGACAGAGTTTTTACATCCTGTATATAATATTTATGTGACGCATGTTTGCCCAGAAACTGGTTTAGAAAAACATTTTTATTATATCTTTTTACTTTGTTAAAGAGTAAACCAAAATGTGCATTTCTTATAATAGATATTTGATTCCCATAGTCCTAGTCTGCAAGGCTTTATTCAGAACCCTTGATTTACCCATCACTATGTGGAAACCTAAACCAAAAGTGAATCCTAATCTCAGAAATTACTAATATTTTAAAGCAGAAAATTTTATTTTTTTGGAAAAATCAAAATTTCTTGGGATTGTCTTTGTTACCTATTCCAAAACTTTTTTTTGTTATACTCCTCAGTTTATGCCAGTGCTAAAGTGGCTGCTTCCCTTGGCTGTTCTGACAAGCCTTGGAGATCCTCTTATAAACAACTGTATGGAGTCATGGGAAGGGACTGCTGATCCCTGATTTTAAAGGAGAAAGGAGGGGGAGGTCATGTGACAGTGCCCTCTCGGTGTGTATTGCAGAGCTGAGTGTATTCAGTGCTGTGGATACAGAGGTCTCCTACACAGAAATTTGAGGTACAAAATCTCCCTATAAGTCCCTCCATTCCAGTACGTGATTCTACAGAACTTTCCCTGTCTCTTTCCTCGCCTCATACTCCCCCTCCCCCCCACACACACACTTTGGATTCGGCACTTTCTGTACACTGCAGAGAAGCTCACACAATAAAGACTATATACGACATGTAACTGTTTGACTTATGATTTCTACTATTTATTACATGTCCCATGCCCCTCCATGTGACAGAAGCTGCCAGCCTGGCCACCAAATACATCCTATATGGTCACTTTGCAGTGCTCATTGTATTTACTTGTACGAATCTCACTGAATTTGCTGCTAAATTACTGAATGAGAGATGACAAGGTAGTATTGGATCTGTGGGCAAAATAAATTCGGCTTCAGGGCAGATACAGGAAGATGTTAGTCTTTGTCCACTTTGTTCTGGTGAGAAAGATTTTTGTCAAACACTTTGAGAACAGAAAAAAGCTTTATCTTTGGAAAGGAAATGGTGAATAACACAACATTGGTATGATTCTGTTTGTTTTTAAAGGGGGAATCACATATCACAATTTGGTAAAGTCATTATAACTTCGCAGTTATGCTTTAATTATACATTCTCTCTGTGCCCTTCCACTCCAGTATTTCCAACTACTGAAGCAAAATACTGACAAGAAAATGAGTGTGTTAAACTGTTCTAAGATGAAAACCTGAAGGTGGCATTCATCAACTTTGGTGCAGCTTAATGGTGCACAACCCATATTGGTCTGAACTAACTCCACACATATAAAGGTGAAATAGTGTGCAGCTCTAAGTGTGTGCCAAAAATTGCAACAATAAAAGTGTCGTAAACTCGGAGCGGAGGAAAAGTGTTGGAAATTCAAAGCTATGCCCAAATTGTGTGCCAAAAAAGGGGTAAGTGACAGGAAAAAAAACACCAAAAAACTGGTGGAAAGTCAATAATGAATGCTGACCGTAGTTTGTTGAGGGCCATACTGAACCTCTTGGTGCTTCTGAATTCAAATAGAAGCACACAAAGTTTTTTTCTCATAGATAGATGTCTGACCTTAGACATTAGAAACAATGATACAGATATTTTCCACCTAGAATCATAGGAGGATATTTATCATACGCCAGCGCTCGTGCACTGGTATATGATAGCCCCACCGCTGCTCTTGTGCAACCTAATACATCAAGAGGATCAACAGGGTTCTGGCAGGGTTCTGTACAGTGTTTAGCTCTATACCAGGCCCTGTCTGGCTTAGAAATAAAAGCAGCTGGCAAATTTTCACATGAGAAAATTCTTCAGCTGCAGCAATTGCAAGTAGGGCCGGCCACGCCCCCCCCCCCCTTCATGCCCTGCAAGAACTAGCAATAAGCTAGCATTTGCGATTATTGCAGTGTTTCTATACCACTGACGTGGCCCAGAGGCCCTGGTAAATATCCACCATTGTATGTGCAACACCCCTGTATAGGCAGAGGAGTAGCTGCGAATAGGCCCCTTTGTCTGTGTGTCCCCAGCAGGTCTATATGTTAGATAGAGGTAATTATGCAGTTGTAGATACTTCCTGGATAGGCAAGGGTTAACCTGATTTTCTAATGTTTATTATCCAATGATGTTCCACCTTTGTAATTGGAGTGTGATTGGAGAGTGAGCACCACCTGACCAGGGAGTAACAAAACCCCTGGAAAGGAAGTGACAAGTCCCTTTTAGGCACTCTTTGCGCTGAGCTCTCACCTCATGAACAGACATCTTCTATAACACTGAGTGACCAGAGATAGTGTGTCACACCTTCCGTGCCGCACACAGAACACCCAGGATTAAAGATGCAGCTTCCATATCTGGACACAGCTACCTCCCAGCCTGCACCTACTACCAGGCTGGTGAATCTACTCCGGAGGATCACTCTCCATGACCAATCCAGTAATCCGGACTTCACCAATAATCCGGCATATGTTCTGAAATCGTTTCGCAGTTGTTCCAATAAAGTACCGCGAGTTACTTTTGTACAACGTTGCCTCTGTCTGGTCCCTGTATACGGCTGTACCGTCAAGGGCTCCCTCAACCAGTACCCAGGGACGTATACTACGGACATTAAGGGGTTGCCCCAGGGAAATTTAGTACATCAGCCTCTCCCTCTCATTTCATTTCTTGCACACACCACCTGCTGGAGACCTGCCAGGCTATAGGACAGCCCGCCGGTCCCCATACCAAGCACCGTGACCACAGCGTGCCTAGGCCGCAACCGCCAGCTACACCGGTATTCTGGGCCCCGGCTGCCTCCAGGCCCCAGGAAAAGGCTAGGCCCTGGTGGGGGATTTTGCATATGTAACACAGAGCATGGCACATTGGCACCATATTCTATAGCAATAAATGTTACAAACCGATAGAGAAACATTGTGCCCTGTTTACTTGATTAACAAATACTATGAACATAAATATAGCAGCTATAAAACATTGAACTAGAACCATGCAGATAGGGTGAATTGGACATTTTTGAGAATAAGATATTTATCGTTATACCTCTTAATGTCATGTGATGTAGCAGTATGGCAAAGTGTTTTTAAGGGCCCTTGCACACAACTCTATTGGAGACCTTGCTGCTCAAATTGCTGCCAGTCACAGTGCCTTTAATCCCTTCATTCTGCAGTCAGCCATGTGATGTGGAATGGGTTGCAGCTTAGTGAAGCTTGCATTCATGTGTATGGAGCCTAAGGCTTATGGAAAGGGGTCACTTTCTGGGGTGGGGTTACCTGCTGTATTATGCTGTAGGTACCTTCCATTAAAAATTGAATATCACGTTCATCACCAGAGGGAGTCCCCACTTTCCCTCCTCTTTACCTGCGCCTAAGCGGTCACAGCACCGCATTTCATCCTCACTTCCTTCATTAATACCTTGCAATCCGTGCCTGATGAAGATCTGAATTTATAAGACCGAAACCTTGCAAAATAATTTTTGTTGCATTGCCATACTCTTATTTCTGGAATAAATACATTTTCTTCAGTTTTTCCTTACCAAGGAGTGCCAAATTCTTGTATTCCACAGTTCAATTTGATCATATTAAATTTGAGCATGTGTGGAATATACTTTTAACTGGAGCTTTAGATAACATTGTTTATTTAATACCCCTTCTTATGCTTAGTAAGATAACATAAAGTTTATTTATGGGGATTTAAGAGAAACTATTTTTAGCTAAAAGAAGGGTGGCCTTTAGTTAACAGGGCCCTATAGGAACCCGTCAATAGCTTTATTTGTGAAAATGTAGTGACAGGTTGCCATTAGAGGGGTTTGCCCATGAATGAATTTTCTCCAATTTGAACCCCATAGTGATGTTTACACAATAAAGATCACTTTAAACCCCCTTACTTTGAATTTTTACTCAGCTTTATTGCTGTTTTAGCTCCTATAACTCAGTGATGGTCAGTGTAAAATGCAAGAGTGTGGGCGCAAACTCTTTTTGATCCCTCTAGTCAGGGCAGCCATCAGGAAATTCGGGGCCCCATACAGCAAAAGTGTCTGGGCCCCAACACACCCCAAAACCGAACAAGCCTCCTGCCCCCCGCAGTGACCTTTCACAAACAGGGTTTGAGGCCTGTTGCTACGACAAGGCACACTCTTCTGGTAGATTGCCAATAGGAGTCATACTATTGAACGTCACGTGCAATTTTTCACATTTTCATAAAAAAAGCTAAATCCTGCTATTGAGGGACCTGCTCAGGTTTCAAGTCACTTTGAGAGGCCTAAATAAAGTAAAACCCCATAAATTACTCCATTATAGAAACTACACCCCTCAACGTACGTAAAACAACTTTTATGAAGTTTGTTAACCCTTTAATTGGTTTACAGGGGTTAAAACAAAATCGGATGCAATTTCGAAATTACATTTTATTTGGCTAAATTAATGTGTTTTTCATAAAATGTACAAATTCTCAGTGGATAAAATTCCAAAACGCTCCTCAAAATTTGATCCCCCATCTCTCCCGCGTATAACAATACCCCATATGTGGTGGTAACCTGCTGTATGGGCACACGCCAGGGCATTGAGGGGGAGCTGCGCCATTCAGAGCAGATTATGCATTGTCACTTTTTATTGGCTATACAATCTTTATTTTTTTGGCAATTTGGACATTTAAGGGCTTATTTTTTGCGACATGAGATGTACTTTACAAATACTTCATTTAAGTGGGTCTATAGCTTTTCGATGAGATTTTATTAACTCTTTAATGTATGGAGGAAAAGAAAATTGTCAATTTGGGGTTTCTTTTTTTTGTATATTTTGGGGGTCGTACACCATACACTAAAAATACTATAATATTTTCATTCTATAGATCACTACGATTACGGTGATACCTCATTTATATAGTTTTTAATTTATTTTTACAATTTTACTGGAGAAAAACTAATACAGAGGAAATCTTATTTGTTTCTGCATCGCCATCTTTTCGGGAACTTAACCTTAATATTTTTTGGTTGACAGAGCTAGTTTAGGGCTTATTTTTTACGTGTTGAGTTGTTCTTTCAATTGGTACCATTTTGGGGCACATAACTTTTTTTGATCACTTTTTAGAACATTTTTGTAAAGGGATTTTATGAAAATTTATATTTTTGGCGAGTTTTTCGGGTTTTGTTTTTACGGCGTTCACCGTACGGGTCCAATAATGTTTCTGACTTATTGTACAGATTGTTACGGACGCGGTGATACCAAATATGTGGGGGGTTTTGGTGATTTTCAGGTATTTTTACTTTATTAGATGTGTATAGGGAATGTTTGTGTTTAGGGGACTTTAACTCTATTTAATTAATTATTTTTATTAAAAATTGTGTTTATTCAGTGTTTTTAACTTTTTTTTCTTTACTTTTACAGGTTAGCTTGAACAAGTGATCCACTGATCACTTGTTCAAGCTATTCTTCACCTAATACAGTGTAATACAGATGTATTACACTGTATTATGTGAAACACTGAGCATGCTGCGCATGCTCAGTGTGTCACAGCCGGGTCCTGCCAGGAGGCACGGACCCGGCACCCGGAAGAAGATCGCGCAGCCCCGGGCACCGGCAGTCCCGGGGCTGCGATCAGAGCAGCGGGACCCCCCCGGTAAGCGCCGCGGGGGGGTCCGAATCCTGTTAAATGCCCCTAGCACGCCGCGGTCAGCGCGACCGCGGCGTGTTAGGGGTTAACACCCGCGATCGGAGAAATCTCCGATCGCGGGTGTTAGAGGAGGGTGTCGGCTATAATATATAGCCGACACCCGCAGCTTCTGGCCCCGGCTCCATTCAGGAGCCGGGGCCAGAAGTTTGACGTACTATTACCGCATATTGCGGGAACGCACCTCCCGCCATGCAGTAATAGTACGTCAAATGTCGGGAAGGGGTTAACCAGCGGCCCCCCGCGCCTCCACCCCACACATATTGTGCAGCACAGACCGCACAGTCTGCGGCCCACCGGCCGCCCCCCCCCCCCTAGTGTCTTAGAGTCCGGGCCCCATAGGGCAGTACCAGTTGTACTGCCCTATCGGCGGCCCTGCCTCTAGTGCTGTGAGATGCTAAGTGCTGAGGATGTGCTTATTGGGGTCAAGGTTTATCTACACATTGTACTAGTACCTGACGCAGAGAAAGAGGCAGATGATTGATGATGAGATCCATGTAATGCATATAAGACACAATGACACTTTAGTTCTGCTACACCTGAACTATAACAAACAATGTCAGCTCTGCTACTTCTGGGCTATTACACAAACCGAGTGCCCCCCTTTCTGGATGAAGATTTTATCTTGCCTGCAGCTTGTAGAGTAAGTCTGTGCACGCTGCTGCTAGCCAGGTGTCTGTGTGTGAGCTTGTTATGTAATGGAGGGGTAGAGATCACACTGCATTCAACAGAGAGGAGAAGATATTCATGTGAAGAATCTGCCATGCCCAACCATAGAAGATAGGAGATTTATGGTGGAATCATGGGGCAACTGAAACTGTATACACAAGGACTGATGGGGCAGAAGGAATTATATCTGTGAAATTCTGTATTTATGTTAATAATATTGAAAGATAGAATGTGTTATTTTTTATCCTGATTATATTTAAGAATCTAGTCTTTGTGGGAATAATCCTTTAAACCATCTCTATAAAACTTTACCTACACCATTCTAACTCTTTTTAGTTTTACTGAAGAACTTGAACAAGTAATTGCTTGCTATTTCATTTCTTTTTATTTTAAGACACATCTTATTACATCCTTCCATCATAAGGTCCCTGTCTATTATGACATCTTCAAGGCACTTGTTTCAATTATGTTTTATTAAAGAAGAATATCAACAGTTGTTAGAGCTGTACACAAACAATTGGTACCATCAATCCCAAACAAAGACTTAAGAATTAATACTACAGCACTTATCATCACAATATATCAGTAGTAATTAGCCGCAAATTAAGAATTCTCTTTGGTCAGACAATATCATGTTTCTGGGAGTCAACCCAGACATGTCCAACATTAGTTGAAGACTGTCAGGACAAGAATATAAAGCCAACAACTACATACGATACAACCGAGAATGGTAAACAAAGGGAAATGAAACAAAATACTCCTCTCTTCTTGATTACTTCTTGATCATAATAATGGTGTTGTGCACAGGGAGCAGTGGAAGCCTCTAACTTTATCCAATGACTGAAATGCCATGCCCTATTAATGAGCTCATCAACTGTTCCTGCCTATCTGACAACTGCCTTAAATGGCAATCTTTCAACTGGGGGACATTCCCTACACTGAGTAAATGAAAGTAGAACTAGGAAAGTATATATAGACAGAATCACAAACCAAAGAATACCCAAGTCCACACCAAATTCTCAACTATTAGTTTACAAAATGAAAAAATCAGTTATTCTAAGGGCTGGTCAGGAAACAAGATGGTAGTCAGAAGAGTAGTCACATCAGGTAGTGTTGACACATACAGGATAACAAAATTTCCTGCCAACTGTGAGAGGTACATTCCTCTACAGATGCCGTTTTGGACCAAGTGGACACCATTTAGTCTCATTGTCAGCCATGTCATGATTCAAACTCCATTTTGTTTGAAATTTTTAGAAATTACTGTGTCCTCGCTCCTCTCTGCAACTTCTCTGCTTGAAGGCCATGTTGTTACTTATACAGAGCTAACACAAGGACAATTAGTATAAACATTCTGTTTATGTGAGAACAAGGCCTCTGGAAGAAACTGCATAGTTCATCGACATTATGGAAGAATGGCTTAAATATTCTGGAATATTCATTATGGCCAATAGAATTGCAGTATTTTATCACCTTTTCACACCCCTATGAAGAATATTTTCTGTGTTTTATATATGTGGCTGCACGTTAATAAAGTTTGGAGTCTGCATTTTCTAAGAGATTGATGTGTGTTAGTGCGTGCTCTCATCCAGTTACCGGGAAGTACTTTTTGGCTAAAAGGGTTCATTCAAAAATGTCACCTTACAACTTCAGGGCTGTTTAAGCCCTAGATAAAGATCTTTTAAACCAACTATGTTAGAGCCTGGGAAGACGGTTAAACAAGCTTTGATTGGAGGCTTCTAAATGCAGGTGGTTATCAGCCTCATATCATACTGGCTGTTGATGATGGTTGATGGTTTCATGTCTTGAGTCTGCTTCAAAAACCTGGTTGATCTGCATCTCAATGCTATTTCAGGAACATTTTGCCCCTAGGCTTAGTTTCTAGTTTTAACACTTCAACCTGCAGGCTCAGTTTATGATATAAGGGGACTTTGGTGTGGACTTAAATATTCTTTAGTTTGTGATTCTGTCTTCATATACTTAGATATACTATCCTAATATTAACTTAGTTTGCTTTCCCTTGTTGTTCTCTTTTCGTTTACTGAGAATGTCACCCAATTGAAGGCTTTCATTTAGGGCAGTTGGGAAGAATTGATGGGCTTAATAATAGGGCAAGGAATTTCAGTCATTGGATAAAGTTAGGGGCTCTCACTGTTGCCTGCTCACAATACTATCAACATGATCAATAAGTGCCTAGAGAGGCATGGCTCGCAGGAGGAGAAGAGGCTGACTACTAATTGCCCCCCACAATTAGTCAATTTTCATCAACCTGTATGCATACTGTATATCATTTATACAATACCTTCTTATTTAAAACGCGACTCACAACATTTCTATAAATCTAGGGAACAGTAATCTTCGAATACTAAAAGCTTTTTTGAATTAGTTACAAAGTTTAACAGATTTTTTCTTTTGCAAAAATATTTTTACTTCAAAGCTTTCATTATCTGCAATTACAATTTACTTTCTGAATATTTCTAACAGTTGAAGAAATATTTCTTCCAAACAGATGGTGATGCTGGGCTACTTCACCAGAGGCTCAGGCCCCAAGTCTCCAACTAGGAGCCCTAGGCCATTTTTTGTAAATTATGTTTTAATTGATTTAGAGAAGCTTCTTTGATATGCTTAAACTGTTGTTGATTTCGTCTCCAGTACAGCTGTACTAAACAGGAATGCTTTACATAAGCAAAGCTTCTGGTCTAAGCTCTGGGGTTTTTTGAAACCTAGCAGTGACCTTGTGGATGAAACTCAAATAAATACAAGTAAATTAAAATACATCTTATATTTCTTTCAATAAAAAATCTAGTTAAATGTATAATTTCTAAACATTAGTAAACTCTATGTGCATTTAAAAGGCAAAAATAAACTTTTATCTCGGTAGACTCTTTACTGCAGCAGTTATTTTATTATTATCGTTTTCATAAATCTCCATGTTTAATCACACATAAAATGAGCACCAACCTTGGCTGGAAACAACATAAGCTGTCATTGTTATTCACAGTCACTGGGGGTCATTTACTAAGGGCCCGAATTGCGTTTTTACGGCGGGTTACCCGAATTTTTCCGTTTTGCGACGATTTTCCCTGAATTGCCCTGGGTTTTTAGCGCACCCGATCGGATTGTGACACATCGGCGCCGACGTGCCCGCAACAGAAATCGGGGGGCGTGGACGAACGAAAACCCGTACGAAACGAAAAAAATGTATCGCTGGACACGCGCTTACCTGCACCCAGCAACGGATCGTGAACTCCGGTGGACCTCGGCGGACTTCAGCGCAGCAGCGACACCTGGTGGACGTCGGAGGAACTGCCTTAGTGAATCGCCGGAAGACCCGAATCCACCGCAGAGAACGCGCCGCTGGATCGCGAATGGACCGGGTAAGTAAATCTGCCCCACAGTATACAAGGTGGGGTTCAAAAAAATCTCATCCTAATACAGCAAAACAATGTAAAAAAGCCTAACAAAATTTTTGCAGCGGATTTTGAATCTGTAGATTGTTTATTATAGCTGTGGATTCTAAGAGTAGAATTGGATCATTGCAATAAAATGCAAATGATAAGCTGCACACTCCCTTGCTATTGAAAGATTAAAGCTGTCTGCTGCATTCGGTCAATGGGGCAGATTTACTTACCTGGTCCATTCGCGATTCAGCTGTGGAGGATTCGGGTCTTCCGGAGATTCACTAATGTAATGCGCCCAATGTCCACCAGGTGTCGCTGCTGTGCTGAATTCCATCGGAGTTCACTGAAGTTCACCAAGCCATCGTAGGTGCAGGTAGGTGCGTGTCAAGCGACACTTATTTTTTAAAATATAGCGTTTTTTCTGAATCCGTCGGGTTTTCTTACGGACACGCTCCCTGATATCCATTGCCTGCATGCCGGCGTCGATGCGCCACAATCTGATCGCGGGCGCCAAAATCCCAGGGCAATCTTAGGGAATATCGGCGCAAATCGTAAAAATAGGGTAACCCGACGGAAAACCGCTATTCGGGCCCTTAGTAAATGACCCCCAATATCTCTTCACTCTGCTGTACTAGCCGGCAGAGCAGTGGCCATGCGCTCTGCAGGCTTGCGCACACTATGGTGTGGCTTGGTGGCTGCTGATTAAGTTAGACACAGTATGCACATAGTATGCACAGTGCGCATGGACGCACCTCTGCCAGCTTGTACAGCACAGAGAAGAAAGAAGTGGATGGCTATATACTAAAGCGGGTTGGCTATATACTACAGGGGGCTGCCTGGCTATATACTACAGGGGGCTGTTTGGCTTTACAATACTAAGGACTATTGGGGGCTGGCTATATCCAAAAAATAGGTTTTCCCTGTTTTTGGTGCTTATACCCAGGTTGACTTATACAGATAAAACATATAAAAATTATTCCCTTGTAGTAAAGTTTTGGAAAACTCTATAGATAATTAAGACAAACGTGTGATGCAAAGTTAAAGAAGGGGAACATGAGTTGTTCATATAAGGGTTGAGCCTTCTTTTAGTACATCCCATAACTAATTAAGGATGCAAGACCTAGACACCAGCCATTACTTAGATCTAGAGAAATTAAGTGCATGGGAAGGCAGAGTAACTTTAGGTTCTCAGGAACCTCATGAGGGGGCAGAGGTATCAACTGTTCATGTGTGAATTTGCAATAAAAAAAATTATTCATGTAATTTATTATTTAAAGTATAAAGGTATCTTTTATTTCCATGACACAAGTATAACCTTACAATTATATATATTAAAGGTTTTTCCTATAAACAACTCTTAAAGAGAACCCGTCAGTGAAAATAACCCCCCTAAACTAAATATATTTTCATAAATTGCTATTAGAGCTCATTGCCTCTACCCCTTCATTGTCCCTCTACATGCCTGTAAACCTAAGAAATGAGGTCCTAAAGTTGTATGCAAATGACCTGTGAAATGTCATTTTTGTGAAAGAGTCATTAGCATATTCAAGTTGTCCAGCTTATTCATGAGTGGGAGGCACAGCCACACCCCCAGGGCTTGACTGACAGCCTGTATAATGATGTGAGCCTGTATAATGATGTGCTTCCTGGTGCTGGTGGCCACACCCCCTGCAGAACATGTCAGGTACTTGTGTAGCTGATGTCTTTGTCTCTGTGTATTAGGAGGATGCAGCATGTCAGCAGATACACTGCAATGCTTTACTGTACATTACACATAGACATGAGCAGGGGGAGGAGAGGGGAGGGGTAACAGGGGTGACATCACTGCCTCTGACCATGTGACCAGCCTCATTTACATAATAAAGAAAAGATGATTTTACAATAATTAATGTATGAAATGACTAGATTAAGGCTGTAATGGGATCCTTGTGAGCTGCTTCAACAGCTATTAGTGACAGGACTAGTGACGTAGACCTGATGACAGGTGTCCTTTAAGTCTCAATGTGAAGGTAATTCCACAATCTGCAGAAAGGAACCAGAAGTTCTCCTTGGCTGCTCATCCTGTACTCCATGGACTGCTAAGGAACATATGACATAGCTCATAGGAGGAGCTGAGACTGGAAGATGGCAATACAGAGCAACCAAGGCTGTTCTGCTAATTGCGGGAAATTAGACCCCCCACAATTAGTGAATTTTCTCCTACAGGATAATTTTGTGTCACGGCTGTACTCACGATCCTTGGTACCGATCATGGGTACACCCGTGCCCTCCTATGTGGCCCGGTTTCCCCGTCCCTCAGCCCGGACTCAACTCTCCTGGCTCCTGATGTTGTCCCGTCAAGGCCGGACGCCAGCTTGCCTGACTAGGCTGCATGCTCTTACTGCTAGGGCTTGTGCGGCAGTTCATTCTTCCGTAAAAGGGACAGCTAATCTGGCTCAGCCCTTATAATCTGGCACCTCCCTTCACTCCCCGCTGGATCTTCTCCTAGGATCTTCTGTGGTTTCCATGCCAGGCTTCCCTAAGCCGAGGAACACAGAGGCATATGGGAACACTTGAGTGTATGGGAACGCTGGATGGCTTTCTCTTCCACAGTTCCTGCGTTCCCATACGCTCAAATGTTCCCATATGCCTCTGTGTTCCTGTCTCTAGCATTCCCATATGCTCCTGTGGTCCTGTCTCCAGCATTCCCAAATGCTCCTGTGTCTCCAGCGTTCCCATACGCTCTCTTGGTGAATCGCAACCGGTTTTCATCCTCGTCGGACAGTCCGGATCGGGGATCGCAACAGGACTGGGTAAGTAAATGTGCCCCATTATGCCAGTTCTTTTTCCCCAAAATCCTCATTCAATAATAATGCTATCTATGCACTATGTTTTTCACCTTCCCAAACATATCATTCACAAATCTGAAGTATAATTCCAAAGAAATTTGAAGGAACATAACCTGCCAGCTAAGCATTTACATCCAAAATGCGAGAAAAATATAGTTTGATTTGATCGCAGTATGATATTTTTCCTATAACGATAGGGGCTCTATGGAAACAAAATCTGTTGGCTTGTTCAAGGATGAAGAAACTATATCAATGTTCTTGAAATATTTAGGCAAAATAAATAGAAGTTATTTTCACATTTGTCCCTTTCTAGGTGTTACTTCAGCACTGCAACTACCTATTGATTTTGCATTTCCGTTTAGAGTGGATTTTTCATTCAAGCTATTAATAGAGATGAGTGAATAGGTTTGTACGGATTCATAATATGTACAGATTGAGTTGTTTTGTTTTATATGAAAGCACTAAAGATAAATTAGAGCGCTTTCCCCTCTGGCACCAAAGCAGTAAAAATATCAAATAAAAATAACCCAAAGCTGTTACTGAAGACATATTACCAAAGTGCATTTCATTTAAAAAGATATTTTTTATACATGTACAAAGAAATCTAAAGCTTACAACCCGATTCCGCTCAGCTCTCCAGAAAATGTATCATTTAAGATACATTTACTTTTTTTCACATCTTTTATTTATAGGCAAAATGCCTTGTAATACTATACATGTTTTTAAAGTAGTAAGGTAGGATCTGAACATTTTATTTCTTACCCAACGTGTCGTTGTTGACCTATGAATATGTTGTAAAATAATCAGAGACACAGTTGAAAGATAAAACCATGTACAGGCTTAGACCTGGTTAACATGACTGAAAGTTATGTATTAACACAATTACTTACCACAGAAAACAGCAAATCCCTGTATTCAGTTACACTTCAAACTGTGTTATCGTTTCTGGTTAATGGTTAAAACTAGTCATGTTAACTAGAGCTGTAGTTGCACCATTTATTTCCAATCCTAAAGTTCAAAACTAGTCTTACCTGCAAACATTATTAAAAAGATATGTGGTATTGGCAGAAAGGATATCTAAGCATCTTCCCCATTATAACCAAAGAGAGAGTAGGGGTGATTATTCCTTTTGTCTTAGTATGAAAATGTCTCAGATTATTGACTGGTTGTGAATTTGCTCATATTTTGTGACTTTTTCCCTGTCTGCTTGGTGGTATTTCTGTCAAGATCCTCTGAGTGGACTTTGGCTGCTGAGTACAGAGCTTGGTATGCGGGGAGTATGATGCAGGGGATGGCCAGTCAGTGGCTGGGGGTGGCTCCAGGCTTTACTTTTGTGAACCTCACCTAATCCAATGCTACTGTGACCTGTGGACCTCCTGCCTGTTACCTGTGCCTGACTCTGTTAAGCTCAGCCTGTTCCAGCAGTGCTGTGACCTGTGCTGTGGTTCTTTTGCCTGTTACCCATGCCTGACTCTGTTAACCTCAGCCTGATCTAGTACTGTTGTGACTTGTGGTTCTTCTGCATGTTACCCATGCCTGACTCTGTTTACCTCAGCCTGATGAGGTACTGCTGTTAACTGTGGTTCTCCTGCCTCTATCCTGACCTTATCTGGAACCTTGTATCTTGACCTGAACCAATAACCTTAGTAACAACAGAAATTTGGTCATAAGGAGTTTTTAGATGTTCACACCTGTCACGCACGGGGGTGTGGGAGAGTCTCTTGAGGCTAAAGTCAGTGGACTTCCTGGACCACTGCGGGGGATGATGATCATAAGATTGTATGTTCAAGTATGTACTAAAATGTTACAAAGTTTGCAAATAAACAAAATCATTAAAAATTTATGAAAGTGTGTCAGGATCGGAGATAGTGGATCCTCTGAACCACCACAGACGATGACACAAGCCAACACCTGTAACTAGAGTCCAAGGGGCACCCGGTCTTTGCCAGAGCCCGCCGCAAAGCGGGATGGTATTGCTGTGGCAGGGAGCCACTTGGTCACTCCAAGGGTGTGACGAGGCCCACGGTGGCAGCCAAGGTATAGACACAGGGTAGGCAGGACCTTGGGATGGCAGGACCTCGGGGTGGCCAATGACATACAGGACTGCCACAGGACTGCCACAGGAACACAGGACCACCACAGGAACACAGGACAGCCACTGGAGTACAGGATCGCCGTAGGAGTACAGGATCGCCAAAGGAACACAGGACCGCCACAGGAACACAGGACCGCCACAAGAACATAGGACGGCCACAAGAACACAGGACCGCCACAAGAACACAGGACCGCCACAGGAGTACAGGACTACTACAGGAACACCACAGGAACACAGGAATGCCACAGGAACACAGGACCAAGGGAATACCACAGGAACAAGGGAAACACGGATGCGTCTGGAAATGCACAGGAAACACAGAGGCGTCTGGAAATACTCAGTAGGCTTTCACTTCAGTGGAAGGACTTGAGGAACTGGCAGGGGATGCTGGGAGTCGCTGGATTATGTAACAGAGCCGGGAATGCCAGCGCCAATTAGGAGGACGCTGGTCCTTTAAGTTCCTGGAGAGTCGGTGCGCGTGCCCTTGCAGTGGGAGTGCGTGGCCTAGCAAGCCCGCAGCTTAGATGAGGCCACGGCAGAGCCATCAGGAGCCAGGAGAGGTAAGTATGGACCCGGGGGAGCGGGGACCATAGATGAGGGCACGGATGCACTGAGGATCGCGGGTGTAACCGTTGCAACACCTTTAAAATGTAAAGAGAGCAGTCAAATATGGAAAATGTGTCTGTTTCAGGAGAAGCAATAGCACAGAGGAAGCATTTTTTAGTGGGTACTGAAGAGCGCATATCAAAAGAGGAGTCTGAAAGAGCTCTAATTTATTAGGGCTCTAATTAAAGTTAAACATTCTGCTAGAATGAAAAATATAAACTACCTGAGGGGGACCTTGACTTAAGAAGTGTTAAAAGCAATTAACATTTCATAACATTTTGGAGCCACCTTAACTATTGGTGACCATTTGGTGTAAAGTTGGTGCTCTAGGCAAGAAAAGAAGATTCCTAAGGACAACGTTTGCTTGCGGATAATGTTATTACTGTTCCTGAGTCAATAGACTTGAGGTCAGTGCCACCTACTTATTAGTTTTTTTTTAAATAATTCATTTTATTACCAAACAATGAACCTGTAAACATTAGGGCTTGATTGAGATTGTAGTAACAGACCTTCAAGCCAGAAATTAATTGGCACTTAAGCTTCTACACTTTATATGCTAAAAGGTACATTTTCAACCACAATTAATATGAAAAAGGAAAATTTCCCTCCTTGTTAGAAAAAATTCTAATTCTTTAAAGGTATTTTTTACATAATGAGCCCATTTGCTTTGAAATGAAGAAACCAAAGTGTAGCAAAATGACAATGTGAATTGTCCCTTATTAACCCTTTCACGACTCGTGACGTAATGGCACGTCACGGGTCGGCCGCGGGTGCATGGAGAGGGCTCACGCGCTGAGCCCTCTCCATAGCCGGTAAGTCTTTGCTGCATATTGCAGCAAAGGCTTACCGGTAACACCCGCGATCGGTGCTAGCACCGATCGCGGGTGTTCTCACCTCGATCGCCGCCGGCAATGCTGCCGGCGGCTTCAAAAGGATGGCGGCGCTTGGGCGCCGCCATCTTTTCGAGGATCGCCGCTCCCCGTGGCGTCATTGGGGAGCAGCGATCCGTTGCCATGGTAACCTCGGGTCTCGCGAAGACCCGAGGCTACTTCAGGTTAACCCATGCATTACAATTTGCTATGAGCACATTGTAATGTATGAGTAGTAAAATCCCCATATACTGCCATATTGTAGTATGGCAGTATGTGATAGGATCGTGAAGACCCCCTAGGGTTAAAGTACCCTAGGGAGTCTGAAAAGTACTAAAAATAAAAATAAAAAAAAAGGTAAAAAAAAATTATAATAAAAAACCCTAAAAACTCAAATCACCCCCCTTTCCCTAGAACTGATATAAATATAAATAAACAGTAAAAATCATAAACACATTAGGCATCGCCGCGTCCGAAAATGCCCGATCTATCAAAATATGATAACGGTTTTTCACTGCGTTTAATCCTGTAATGGAAAATCGCGCCCAAAGTCGAAAATGGCACTTTTTTTGTCATTTAAAAAAATTAAAAAATTCTATAAAAAGTGATCACAAGGTCGAACAGTCCTAAAATTGATAACATTGTAAATGTCATCAAAATCCGCAAAAAACGACACCAACCACAGCTCAGTACACAAAAGTATAAAAAAGTTATTAGCGCCAGAAGATGGCAAAATCCGCAAAAAAATTTTTGTACAGGAGGTTTTAATTTTTTTAAATGTATGAAAACATTATAAAACCTATACAAATTTGGTATCCCCGTAATCGTACCGACCCAAAAAATAAAGTAGACATGTCATTTGGGGCGCACAGTGAAATCCGTAAGATCCAAGCCCACAAGAAGGCGGCACAAATGCGTTTTTTTACCAATTTCACTGCATTTGGAATTTTTTTCCCGCTTCCTAGTACACGGCATGGAATATTCAATACCATCTCTATGAAGTGCAATTTGTTACGCAGAAAATAAGACGTCACACAGCTCTGTACATGGAAAAATAAAAAAGTTATGGATTTTTGATCATGGGGAGTAAAAAATGAAAATGAAAAAACAAAAAAGGGCCAGGTCCTGAAAGGGTTAATATGTATAGCTTACAAACAATTAGATAGACCAGCCTTATAAAATTTGTTAAGATGATACGTTTGGTATCTGTTTACATTCTTTTGCTTGAGAATGGCTGCATAGAGTCAGCCGAAACGTAGCACTTACCACTGGTGGAATAAATATTCACTATTTATCTTGGAGTGCTGCTTCCTTCCTTGGAGTTTGTATATATATATATATATATATATATATATATATATATATATATATATATATATACGGCTAAACTGTAGTATTGTAATATTAACATAGTTATATAATGGAACTATCATACTGTATTCTAGTTTTGTATTATTAGTTTTGCATTGTTTAATATTGTATTTTTGAAGATGTTTTCTGGGTTGGCAACACATATACTATACTATGATAAAACCTTAGCATCTTGATGTTGCCCAATGGACCAGAAAATTTAATAATTCTGCTCAAAAGCATACCATAGAAAATTAGATGACTGGGATTTCTGTACAGAGTTATAGTGTCTACATTATTGCACATTGAATGTATCAAAGAATTTTTTTGTGGTTGTTTTAATCTGTTTATCAGACAGTGCTTGAAGTAGCAATCAATCAGACTTGACATGTCTCTAAATCGAAAAACAATATTGTAAAAACAAGCGTGTGAAGCCTTGGTGCATCAATAAAATAAACATACAGAAAATGAATGGATCAAGTTTACTTTGTACAACACCTTTAAGATGGTCCCTTAAACTTCTAGAGAAATCAATAGCTTAAACATTGGTGTTTAAAATACAGCCATAGTTTATGTAATCAAAAATGCAATAATACTTTTAGAGAACTCCAGCCTTTCAGGACCAGGCCAGTTTTCCATCTACATTTTCATGTAGGCTTTGTGATCCCAGATTTCACTATGCAGGCTATACTGCAAAAATTTGTCAACTCCCTTTACAGTTGGCACAAACACCCAGCAGGTTATCAGGAGGCTGGCTAGAGCCTCAAATCCTCTGGCTGCTGGTGGGTGGAGGAAACATCTCATGCTGGCATATGTAGGGTCAGCTTATGATAAACATGTCCCATAGAGAATAAGAATAGAGTAAATGGAGGAATGGAGTTGCCCATCAGAATAGAAATTTATCGATTTAGCTTTGCACAAAAGATCTATCATTTATAGATGTAAAGGGGCCCATGGAGAAGGATAGATAGGAACAGAGAGCAAGAGTTAGGGGAACAAAGTTGTGTGGGAAGGTGTACTAGAAGAGTCTGGAGATGTGATTTAACCCCTTAAGGACATAGCCAGTTTATATGTTAAGGCTCAGCCCTTTTTTTTTAATATGACCAGTGTCTCTTCCTGTACTAATAGCTTTTGAACACTTTAACACAGCCCTCTCTATTCCTTGAGAATGTTTTTCTCATGAGACATGGTAGTTTATGTTAGTAGTATAACCTTTTGCAATTTGTCTTCTTTTCTCAGATTTTCAAGACATTTGAAAAAAGCTAAATTTAGTTTGGAAGTGCACTATGAAGGATCATGAACTATAAACCTCCACAAGTAACTCCATGTTATGAATTTAGCATCTCAATCTATTCAAATCAATATTTGGTAAGCCTTTTAACCCTTTAATTCTTTCTCAGGAATCAAACAAAAATGGATTGGAAATTTTTATATTTCAATTTTTGTATAAGAATATTGTAATTTAGCCATAAAATGTACACATTCAGAAGGTATTAGAAGTAAATATACAATCGAAAATTTTTGGCCTGTTTCTTCCGAGTACAGCAATGTGAATGTCAACTGTTTTGTAGGTGTACATAGATGTCCAGAACTGAGTTAGTGCTATTGGGTTTTTGGCAAGCTGTTTTGGCCACAAATGTTATGTGGTACCACAGTGTTCTTGAAGAGCCCGTGAAGTAGCAATACAAAAGAAACCCTCGAGAGGTCACATCATTTTATAAACTATATCCCTAATGCAATTTATCTAGGGTTTTGGTGAGCATTTTAAACCCCAATATGTTGCCTAAATGTAATACAAATGAAATGGTGCAGAGTAAAAATTGCACTTTTTTCTCAAATATGACATTTTAGTGCCAAATATATTGTGCACAAGTGACACCATTTTGAAAACTAAAGCCCTCAAATATTTATCAAAGGTTGTGGTAAGCATTTTAACCCCCATTGTGCTGGCCAAAATGTAATACAAAGTAAATGCTGCAGAGTAAAAAGCTCAAGCCACTTTAGAAAAACACCTCAGATATCATTCTGTGTGTTTTCCTGAGCATGGTAATACCTTATATGTGGCAATAATATACAGTTTGGGCACACAGCAGAGTTTAGAAGGGAAAAAGCACAAGTACTGGCACTCCCCTATTCCTGGTCTCCAAAAATCAAATGCTTGACTACCACCTCTTGAAATTCCAGGAGAGTTCCCTTCTGGCCTGCACATCAATGTAACAAAAATACATTATACAATGTCATCTGCATAATGTGCATGGCCAGCTTCTTGTATCACACCCTCGATTTCTGCATGGCAATATATGGCTGAAGCACCTGGTCCAACAAGTCAACTCCTTCAGGTACCTATTATAATCCAATATACAGTCAGGTTTGGGTCTTTCTGTACTGGTACCTTGTTCTGGGACAGCAGTACTGATGTGCCAGTGTATTGTTGTAAATACTTATACTTGTTGTCCTTATACTTAACACACAATACAGAGTCTCTGCACAGTCCCGGCTCTCATGCCTTCTAAGTTTTTCCCTCAGTACAAACTTTGGGTAATCTCTCTGATTCCTTCTTACAGTGCCGCATGCCACAGTTTTTCTGGAAGCAAAGCTCTTGAACAGAGTAGTGCTGGTGTAAAAATGTATATGTAGCGGTAGCGTCCTGGTCCAGTAGAGGGTGCACCAAATCCCACACTGTTTCTCAGTAATTCCCAGAAAGGGGGGGAATTCTGGGGGCAATATTCTAGAGTCCTTCACTTCATATAACCTGAACTTATAGGTTTACCCTGATGCACTCTCACACAGCTTCTATATTGTCACAACACACGTTTCCCTCTTATTTGGCAGGTACTGGCATAAATGAAGTCTCCCTTTGAAATTTACCAGGGACTAATCAATACATAGGTGCTTCTCTGGGGTACAATATGTCTGTGCTCCAGTGATCCCTGATTTTCAGCTTTTTTACCAGTCCCATAAGAAGTACTATGCCCCAGTATTTCTCAATCTCTGCTGCAGTGACAATTTGGGGTTTTGCGTAAAAAGAAGTGGGGGTTTGGCAATATGTTGTGCAGCATAAATATTAGGTCCTCAATCTTTTGGACCTCAAATATTAGGTCCAAAAAACTTTAAAAGTCCACTGGCCTAAGCCCTGCCATGCCTCTGTGTAGTCCAGGGATGGCTGTAAAATCAAGTACCTGGGGGGCATAGTTAGTGGGGGTCACCCATGTGGGTCAGAAGTCCTTCAGGAGAAGTTGTAGACACTTTAGCAGAAGTCCCAATCACTTCTTCAACAAAAGTCCCAGGGACTTCTTCAGCTCTAGTCCAAAGGCACCTTCTCGGAGGTTCATTGGGGTCACTTTGGGATGACAAGGTGGACAAATAAAATGGACACTTGCAGATAAGGTATGGGAGACAATACAACTGTATGCTTCTAATGCTGTATAGGGCCATGATTTTCCTTGACTTGAAAAAGGGAAAATGGACAATGAGGGGTGGGGGGGGTTATAGTGCTCAAACTTGTGCACATTACAAACTCCTCTGCCCCACCACAACCTCCTTCACATCACTACAAACTCCGTTGCACCACTACAAACTCCGTTGCACAATTACAAACTCCTCTGCACCACTACAAACTCCGTTGCACCACTACAAACTCCGTTGCACCACTACAAACTCCGTTGCACCACTACAAACTCCGTTGCACCACTACAAACTCCTCTGCACCACTACAAACTCCTCTGCACCACTACAAACTCCTCTGCACCACTACAAACTCCTCTACACCACTACAAACTCCTCTACACCACTTCTGCTCCACTGTACCAATATTACTCCTCCACATCTCTACTGCTCTTCCGTACCAATACTACTCCTCCTTCACCACACTACTACTACTCCTCCTCCTCCACACTATTACTTCTCCACACTACTACTACTACTTCTCCACACTACTCCTCCTCTCCTACTATCAGATCGCACTTAAAAGTGCAGTTATGGGGTAAGGGAAACAATGTGGGGTATTACAGAAGAAAAAAGCATAATTGAAGGGGGGTAATACTGATTTTTAGGAACAGCAATATGAGACAGATCACAAGCTCCCACACCTCTCCCACACCACCAAAAAGCAAAATGGTGACATTGGAGAGTGTGGAGCTACGTTCATCTTCCCCCAGGGTCATAGATAACTGTCATTGGCCAGTCTGTATAGACTGGCCCATGGCAGTGATTGTCATTGCAGGACCAATAAGATTGGTCCTGCAATGACTTACGGGGGGTATCGCCTAGTGATTTCGGACTACCTGCCAAGCTAAGACAGGGTGACGTCACAAATGCAAGAAGTGCCTGCGTCTGATATAACGGATTCTAATTCTAAAAGTTACAGCGCTTAGCGTTCGATATATCATTGACATGTTAAAATAGCAGCTGTGATCTTCTTATATTTGTCATCCATGGCCTCCTTCCTACGAAAAATTAACTTTTAAAATTATATTAATGAGCCTAAAAGGCTACTGGTGTGGTTCCCAGGGCCCCGACAAGCTGCAAATCTACAGGCTGTTACAGTATGCATACAGAATCAAGTGGTGTATTAAAATTAGGCCGTTAAAATGAAAAAAAAAGCCCCAAAAATGTAATGCTCACTATAAAAAAAAATAATTTCTCATGCTATGTTTGTGGATTTAAGTAATGGGGCCCTAATCTTTTTTCCGAAAATACAAAAAGGTTCAGAAGTTATAGAGAAGCATGTATATTTGAGGTCTAATTTGATGATTTGAATTGAAATAAAAAAATAAACCCCAGGGGTGTTGCCTATCTATGATGCAAGCAACGCTCACTTAAGCATAGTTCTGCTCTCAGTCAGTGCTAATTAGGAGTTCCACCTACCACCCAAGGATATATCAGGACACCCTGCTGCTGGACACACCAATCTAAAATTTCTTCTGACCAGATCTGCTCACCATCCTTAAGCAGCATCTCTCGCCACCACCTTACATCTGGGAGATACAATAATTAGCAGTGACCTCTCTGCGGCCTTCCCACTCCTCATGCACCAAGGAATATAGGTAGCTCCTCCTGAATGTTGAGTACTCTCCCACCCATCGGTCAGTAGAATATGCCGCAGCTGCAGCTTGGTCTTCCTCTGGTGTTACAGCTTCCGGGAACCCCTCATCTCTCTCCAGCTCTCCACTGGCTGGGTCCTTCTTGCAAATTGAAACTGGACTGCACCACAATAGGTTCTCTGGGTGAAACATCTTGTTTGGGTTCTCATGTTCCTTGCAAACAGTAGTCCTACATCCAAACATTTTCTATTTGGTGCACAGTCCTTCTTTCAATCCCTGACTTCTTACACCACAACAGTTAGCTCTACCGCCCTCATTCCCCAGATGGTACTCTTCAGAATCCCCATCACAAGATCTCCATGGCCCCCTCAATCACCTCAGGTGTGCCATCCGCATGTTCTCCCTGTAACTGAAGAGGTCAACCACACTTTAAGTGCTGCAGGCCCTTCTAGCCCTGTTTCCAATCAAGAGTGATATTGACACCATGGCCACTGCCCTAAAAGGCACCAGGCGACACGACCTGCAAAAAGTACAAGCATAGGTCTCGTGCTAACAGTAGAGGTTGAATGAGTCAGAGATTTTCAGGTCTAAGTTCTCCTCTGCTATTGCTTACCTCCAGAATAAAGTGAATTACAGTCTTTGCATCAGCAGCAATTTGCTTCCCTCCTGGATAGTCGTGAGAATAAAAACCAACTTAATAACATTTGTGTTAGAGGTCTGCCCAAAGCATGGCACCCACCAGAACTGGTCGCCCCCTTCAAGGGTATATTTAACTAACTCCCATCAGGCCCCCATCATTGAATTGGATAAGTCTCACAAAAATCTCAATCGTCTCGCCCACACAATGTCATCTGCAGAGTCCATTACTACACACTAAAGGGCCAGATAATGCAAAAAGCCAGAATAAAAGGTGACCTCTGCTTTGATGGCGTACAAATATCTCTCTTACTCAGACCTCTCTCATCGCCCTTTCAGCCAAGGGAAATGCTGCACCCTCTTCTCACTGAACTGCAAAACAGAATCATTGCCTAAATATGGGGCTTCGCTGTCACACTCCATGCACTTTTTGGAAACAATTAAGTCTGCCGGATTCTTCCAGAGGAATTGAATCATTTATTTCAAGCTTTAGATGTGTCCCTGGCTCAACCTGCCTATGAGATCATTCCCCAACCTTTTGTAAACTTTGTCTCTTGCCCCAGAAAAGCATGGTCTATTCAATTGTAGACTGAATTAATCATTGCTCACTATGTCTAGATGACCCTAAACAAATTGGTGTGACTTACATAACATACAATGCCCATGACCAAACTCCCACAAAGTCAACTCCAAAACTTTAAAAGTGCCCAAAATCTATGCAAAACTTATTGCATGCCATCTAATCCTCTCCTGGTTGCCATAGTCCATCCTTATCAAGTAAGCTGCATATTGAAACACCCACTACGATTGGAGCTGTAAAAACCCTTTAAATGCCGCTGGCAGTACAAGAAATTTGAAAAATTATGAAACATGTTAGGTATAGCCATATGTGGGAAATGGGACCCTTCAGACAGACTTGTTGTTTGGCACAAATTCACATCCAGGCAGGTTTATCCAAATAAAAGTCCAAAGATTTATTTAACACAGTCCAACAAGAACTCAAGAAGCTTTTTCAGCATAAAACAAAAATAAAATGTCCTTAGTTTCAGGGTAGCAGTACAAAAGGAATAGTCCAACAATGGCTCACCCAGCTTTTCAGGCTTTTGCTCCCGCTGTGTAGTCCAGGACCTGCAGTTGGTCTTCTCTTTAGAACAACAGCACCCAACAACTCTTGCCTCTGTCCATTTGCCCCTTAACAATCTGAACACCCACACCTGCAGCTAAAGGGTCAGGTATATAACAGGTCATGGAGTATGGAGAGGAGCCATCGAGGCAGGAACCCTGCAACATCTAAACCCTGGATCTAAAGTCCAGTTACAAAACCATGGCCCCTATGACATGGAGACCAGGAGCCTTAAAGGGACATACTGCCCAACTATCACTCTACCAAGTGATGGTTTAGATATGTCAGAAAAAAAATTAAGCTATATCAAAGTATAAAAGTGGTTATTGTCGTTGTTGAACTGCATAACAGAAAATGGTGCCCAAGTGTTGTAAATGCTACTTTTTCTCAATTTTGCAGCATGTAAAAAAAAAAAAGGGTCATTGGTAGCAATGAAAAAATCTGCTGATCTTGCAAAAATGACACATTATTAGTGTCAGAAAATGGTGTTAAAAAGTTTTTTCTTTAAAATGTATTAAAGCACAATAAAACCTGTATAAATTTGATATCCCTGTGATTGTACCAGCCCTAAAGATTAGTCTGCCTGTGAAAGGCAAAAGTCTGAGCCCGCAAGGAAATTGTGCAAATGTGTTTTTCAAATTTTTTTCCACTTTTTTACCTTCTTTTCAGTACACAACATGGAATATTAAATACAGTCACTACAAAGAAAAATTTGTTATGCAGAAAACAAGCCCTCACACAGCTGTTTATATGGAAAAATTAAAAACGTTATATATTTTTTGAAGTTGGGGGATGAAAAATGGAAACACAAAAACATAAGGCCAAGGCGTTAATTTTCTCTTATACACAATGCCACTCGATCTTCTTTTACAATGCTCATACTCTTTGATTGGGCGCACTGAGGCTTCCTAGAGGCACTACTCCAGAATGGCTCTGCCAAAATGCTGTACGATTTTCCACATGCACAAGTATGGATCAATGATTCACAGTCTCCTACATTTACAATTAGTAATTAGATTTGTAGACTGGTTTCAGAATGGTGTGGCCAAATGTGGGTTTGGTTTGAGGAACACCTCTCACCTGCACCTCTCACATCACTCCCCTGGTCTTCAACCTATGCATTATTAAAACATCACACATATAAACTACCTTTAGTTGTTGCCCAGGTCTTTTTAGTGTTCAAATGACACTACTCCACCTCACGACTGTCTGATACTGATGGTCCATTGTTCTCAATCACGGACAACCCAGATTTTTTTTACAGGTTGTACTTAAAGGTTCTTAGCCTCCCTCAGGACATCCACACCCCTCGAACGTAATTTCCTAAGTTATATTATGGTTTCTATGTAACAGGTTATGTTATATTAATGATTTTATGTACTAAATGTCACATTATTACAACTCTAGTGAGTTGTGGAGGACCCAATCTCTTTATAACCTCAGTCCCGTTATATTAACATATGTTTGGATATGGTTTACTATAATAAGACGAGAAACCAATGTGAATGGGAAGCCCCATTTGCTAGTCAAGGGCGCCAAAATTCCTACTTGCGGCCCTGAAAGTGGCATTCAGATAAAAGGGGGGATATTTATCTTTTCTCTTTTTTGTCTTCTAGTTGTCTAGCTCCTTTTTTATGTCTAATTCCTTAGTCAAATTTGTCTTTTTTTTAAAAAGTCACTAATTTTTGAGAAAAAAAAGTCTCACAGTCGGCTGTCCGTTAAATCTCCCCCTTTCTTTATATAAAGCTTTTGGTTATACTGTCTGCATATTGCAGCCGAAAGACAGTTCACCATCAGGTTTTTTTTTGTTTTTGTTTTTTTTGTCCGCTTGTTGAAATTGACAACCCTTTTGATGTGTCTAAATAAAATTTTTAATGCATTTTTACAGCGCTGTCTAAAATTAACTTTAAAAAAAAAAAATTAACCTGAAATTTTTTTTCAAAGTGGTGAACATAGACAGGTCAGTGCTGTATAGCATTTGCACCTTTTTTTGCAACCTTTTAAAAACTCCCAGATGACGAATACATCTAACTTTAGTCTAACAGCTGGATTTGTTAGATAAATACAACAAATCTATTGAAAACAGTGCACCACTAGTGCTCAAAAACTGCGTTTTGTTCTAACATTTAGAAGTAAGACAGTGATAAATCTCATGCTAGGATTTTATAACATAATGTTAGTTTTATTTTGTCTTATTGACAACCTGCAATCACCTGACACTAAATTCTGAGAAACGATAAAAACATAAAAATCCATGAAATGCTACAACCTTTGCTTTATGTGGTGGTTGAATCCAGCTTTTACTTAGAGCTCTTTTGTCAGCAGCTTAATTATTCTAAGGTTAATTATCAGTTAAGTATCTCGGTTAGGTTTTATCATCAATCTGGGATCACACTAGCTACACGTGTGCATTTAGGTTTGCTGCATAGATTGATAGGGAGAGTGGGAGAAGAGCAGTACAGCTGACAAAAACATTTTGTATAAGAAATTAAGCTACTGCCAGGGAATGAACTCATATGTTAAGAATATAATCATAAGAAGACACATGGGAACTTGTAATTACACAGCTTCACAATGAAAGGAGCAGAGTTTCTTCTGTTGGGAAGTAGTGAAAAGAATCATAAAATGTGTGTAATGGAAGAATCTGTCAGACAGTAAAAGTGATGAATATAACCAATTTATTACTGTCTGTCAACCATGGCTCATCAACCTACACGGCCAGCATTTAGACTCTTAAAAGAGATGTAATTCATTTTCTTCCTTCCTGGTTTGTGTTTGTATTGTTATTAATGATGCTCTGCCATATTATTCCAGCCAAGTGTGTGGCATTTATCTGTTGATGATGCATTCACCATTGAACGCCATTAAATATTCTGCTACTTCCACGTTGTTACCTTTCATCATGGCCAGAATAGTAACAGTAACAGTAAAGTATAAAAATATATGTCAAATTAATTTTCATTTTATCTATGGAATACAGATTTAAGATTGAGGGTTTTTTAGGTATTTAGTTCTCCTTTAATTTACTTGACTGAGTGGATATTTTATTTAGTGTAAGATCTCATGTAGTTGATCACATTGTAATTATCTGCAAGCTCTGAATGGTGCAGTGTCTTAAAGGGGATTTTTGGGGTGCAGATATTATGGACGTATCCAAAGGATATGTAGAACATATCAAAATTTATGAGGTCCCACACACAATACCATCACAGATCAGACAACACTATTATTGCATTTGCTTTGTACTTAAAGGAAACCTACCACTTGAAGTGGCAGGTATAAGAAGGAACTACCGAGCACCAGCTCAGGGTGAGCTGGTGCCGGAGCTTATTTTTGTTAGTGTTTTAAACCGCTGTATCACGGTTTAAAACCGTAAGCGCTCGGCGCTTACCATGCGTGCGACTACATAGGAAGTGAAGGAGAGCCGCGCGCATGGTAAGCACCGAGCGCGTACCTCCCTGCGCCGAAGCAGCTTCGGCCATAAAGTTTAAAAAGTGTTTTAAACCGCTATACAGCGATTTAAAACACTAACAAAAATAAGCTCCGGCACCAGCTCACCCTGAGCTGGTGCTCGCTATTTCCTTCTTATACCTGCCACTTCAAGTGGTAGGTTTCCTTTGAGGTATTATACTGGTCTATTTATTTCATGTATAGTTGTTCTAGTTACTAGTATTGGAAAACCAGAAGAAATACACTATCTGATTGAAATTAGTATTCCTAGAGGGATTAAAGCATACAGTATTTATAGTCAGTGAATAATTTCATTATAGTCATTGGTAAGCATAATCTGATTTGTGGGAATAGTTCTATGGATTAACTGTCTGTTGTATAGATTACCTATAATTACTGTTATAGAAGATACCTCATTTAATTGATTATCTTCTGTGTGATTTAGTATTTGTGGAGGTTTTTCTGACTGCATTTAATCTGTTATTACTAGTACTGTATTGTAAGCGTTGTTATCTTCCTCACACAAAGAGTATGTTAATATATTTTATACTGCTAACATGGAATGTTCTTGTGAGCCGCAAGCAGAGGCTATAGTAGGTGCACCCAAAACTTGCAATGTCACCATTGTGTCTCTGCATACCAACAAAGACTGATGGTGACAGGAGGCACCCCGTTGGACCACAGCCACAGAGAAAGGTGTGTATCAAATGCTTCTTTTATTTACAGCACCATGGGATATTGCTTAAAAAATCACCTAGACTGGACAACCCCTTTAAGCAGTGAACATTAATGTTTTATAGGCTCACACCGTGTCTGTTTCTGCCCAAGGTTTTCTTTAGGAGGACTTCCTGCTACATGCAGGTGTGTTCACCCTTAATTGAAATTTAGTTTGTTGTCATGGGCAACTAGAAATATTCTGACTTTCAGACAGCTTGATAAATCTGACCCATAATCTCTGTTCATCACTGGACCTTTTGCTTCACTTGATTACCATCTGCTCTTCTTACAACCTTCTACAGGACTTCTCCAGTGCATCCCTAATACTCTGAAACTCTGTGCCAACATGTGTCAGACTGCCCCCACCTCCCAATCCTTTAAACTTAATCTGAAAACTTATCAGTTTAGAATCACCTACAACACACAGTGGGGCACATTTACTAAGGGTCCACGCACCGCATTTCCGTCAGGTTTCCCAACTATTTCCGGCGCATTTAACAGGGGTTTTTGGTGCACGTGATCGGATTTTGGCACAATCGGGCCGATTTTTATGTGACACAAATCGGGGGCGTGGCCATCGGACAACCCAACTGATTCGGACTGAACGCAGGATTTAAAATTCAAATTGTTTTACAAGACATGCACTCACATGTAGAAGAAGGTGAACTCCGGCGGACCTCAGCATGATGTTGGTGAATCGCGCCGGACTTCATCCTCATCAGACAGTCCAGATCGGATCGTGATAGGACCGGGTAAGCAAATGTGCCCCAATAACTGCACTGCTTTGCTCCCTCACTTTGGGACTCCATCTACCCTCCATATAGATTGTGATCCCTCACGGGCAGAGTCCTCCTTCCACTTGTCTCCTGATCACTGTACTTTTGTGTTTTGCATTTTTTTTTGTCTTAATGTAATGTATTTGATCCCTTACAGATTGTACAGCACCATGGAATTAATGGTGCTCTAGAAATAAATAATATTGTACGACAGCCATGGTGCCTGGATCTATGAGTGAGTGTCCCTGGTTTATCCATGCTTTATTTTGATGGTGGATTTCCTTTAAATATCATACAGTATATAAAGCATTTAAAAAATGGAACACTAAAATCCATGAGATATTGCAATATAAACATAAAATAATTAAGCATGCATTTTGTGCTCAGCCTCAGAGTATTTTAGAGAAACATATTTTTAGAGACCATAGCTTCTGCTTTTGTTGCTGCTGCCCTAGACCATGTCTCCAAAATCAAGACAAGATGTTCAGTATTATAACCCTCGTGCATATCTCTAGCAGTACCTTCTTTGATGATGTTTTCTGACAAAAACAAGTAAATCATTTTTCACAGGAAATGGAATATGTTGTAGCTTGGTACACTTGGTGATCATGAGAACAAAGGCCCCTTGTACCTAGGACTTAATGGAGCGTCAGTGCACTTCATTCAGACAAGAAGCAGTGGACCAGCGGACAGGTGATACATTGTTTTCTTTGGAATATCCTATTCATTTTTAATCCAACTCAACAATTTAATAATAACATAACAAATCTATAGTGTGTGCTATAAAAATATTCTTTAAAGTGTATACATGGTGTTATACATATATATATATATATATATATATATATATATATATATATATATATATAGTAAAAGTAACATTTTCCAAAGGCATTGCCTTGGTTGCCATATTACCTCAATGCTTTTCAATAAAACAATTCTTTCTTATCTAAAGACAGTGCTGATCACTGCTGATAATAATTTATTAAAATGTAAAAATATGAATTTTATTTTATTAAAATGTTCCTTCTTTTATGCATTCAATCTAGCTCTGAGAACATCTATGCTCATAGTTATATATGTCTGGATTGCATTAGTAATTTGGTTCCTGAGACCTTAATATGTGTAGATTTAAGATTAGATTGGAAAGAAAAATGTGACAGACACTTTTAAATTGAACTATGTACAGGAGAAAATATTTAAAATAAATATAAATTCCTAGATCAGATGTGATGCTCTAATACTGAAAGGAGCCAGGAGTGTGAAACACTGAACGTGCTCAAGCATATCTTTACTGAAAAGTTGCAGCATACATAACAATGATAGGTAGAACTACTAATGCTATAAAAGTCCACAATCCTATTATATATAAAGTATTACACAGTGGTGTAAACTAATGGTGTAGCTTTACAGCCTAACAATCTAATAGCGCGTTTGAGTCTGATTTATTGAGGAAATAATTGGCAAGTCACACTGATAGCCTTTGATGGAAAAAAAAGAAATAAATAAATGAAAAAGTAACTCAAGAAGCCTGCCTCCAGTAACATGTTAGACATTGGCCAAAAGCAAGTGTATTACTTGATTATGCTACATACAGTGTGCTGGAGTATATGCTGGCAGGAAATAACCACAATAATCAAAGATGAAAACGTCAGGTAGAATCCTCAAGATACTTTGTGATAGTTGGAAACTTATTTGTTATGGCAAAAAACATTACTTAGATAGCACATCTTGTTTCATTCAGTCTTTGTACATTTGGGAGCATACCCTGTCATCCAGTCAATAGGATTTACAATAAAGTCATAGAATGCTCATCTTTGAGACAGGCTATGTCTAAGACATTTATGGCCTTAAGTCTTTTAGTTGGACATCAATCAGAGGTTAGATATTTTACAGATTTTTATCCTGGAGTCTCTGTAAAGGTATAACATGCATTCAGTGATATAAGAAGTTTTCTACTAAGAAGTTATCCCTGTATTACTTGATATGCAATATTATATAAACATTTAGATTCTTCTAACAAACCAATAAACAAAATAAGTTATATGCTAAGTTGTTGTGTATAACTTGAATGTTTTGTCTCTTTTAGCACTTTATGTTGACATAATTTTACCTGTTACAAGTCTATTTACCCTTACAGGAGTTTTGTTTTGTTAAAGGGGATGGGGACTGTGCATATAGGACCATGTATATATGTTTGTAATGGGGGGACTGTGTGTATTGGACCATGTATATATGTTTGTTACAATGGTAGTTGTATATACAGAACCATGTATATATGTTTGTTACAAGGTGGGGACTGTGTATATAGGACCATGCATATATGTTTGTTACAGGGGTGGGAACTGTGTATGTGTGTGGGGGTGGGAACTGTGGGGATGGTGTGGAGGAGAGGGAGAATGCATGAGGATATACAGGCACACACAGGCTGCAGCTGTGGCTTCTTGCCCTGGGCTCACCACACATCCTGGCAAGGAGCAAGGTTAATGTGAATTAAATATTTTTTTTTCAATTTAAAGAGAGAAAGAGAAAGAGCAACATTCATTCAGAGGGCACACAAAAAGTTCATGTTTTCATTTTACTGGTCTGCTGATCTTCACATTATAGTTGAGTAATGGATTTTACAACCCTTGTAATTATTTTACTGTCAGATCAAAAATCTCTTTGAAATAACAGGATATTTAAGCTTTATTTTATGCTGCACACAAATCGTTTCATTGCCATTACTTTAATATTCCTTTACAATGCTTTGTAAAAGCAACATCTAATGACAACATAAAACAAGGGAGATTGTACAACAGTTTGAAGCTTGATTGTCCATTAAAACCGATAAAACATATGGTACAATACATACCCTTATGATCTGTCTGTAAAGACTGCATTGCTAGGAAAGTTAAAAACATGAAATATATGAGGTAGTTATTACTGTAAAATAGTTTTGGGCTAAATTGAACTGTTTCTGAATATAGCGCACAGTTGTGTAAGCCACAATTTAGTTAAAAAGCATAGATTGTATCATTGCCCTTCCATGCTGATAACAGCAAGAATTTTAATGGCATACTGTACACTGGAGTGCATCCTCGGGCTAAAACTAGTGTGATTATGCAAATTACTTACACTATAGTGACACTGGTTTGTCAAAATGTGATTCTCATTATCAAGCCATATTAAAATGACTACTACATGTTGTCAGAACAAATTATGCACATATACACTATATATTGTCTAAAAATGTTTAAATTAGTATATAATGTAGTATATGAAAGAATTTCACTGGAAAGCTTATCTATACCTCAAATTTTTCATTTTTACATATGAAATCTGTAGTTTATTTTTTTTTATAACAGGAAATGTATTGTCCCAGTAACATTCTCTACAAAAGTCAAAGTCCAGCATTTCTACACGTGTCAAGCCTCAATCATGCTGGCTCTAATGTGGACAAAGCTGAAAAAAACTGTGGTCTTGTGAAATCATAAAATGAAGCCCTTTCTCAGGAACCAAAGAATAAACAAAATACAAAATATAATGGATTTGAGAACACTGAAATAATACAAAACAAGGTTAAAAAATGCTGTTTTTGGTGACTCACTAATGTATTGTGCAGGTTACCGTTTTGAGTGGTCGTTTGCCTTGAATTATATTGATTATGTAGCAGACCAGACCTACAATATGTTAGGAGGGGAATAAAAAAATATTTAACAAGATTTTGCAAAATGTAACAGGTAAGGGCAAGTGAACCTTTATTTTATACAATGCATTAGTATTGTAGAGCAGAGCATTGGGCTGGAACCAGCACTCAGCGCATCGCTGGTTCAAGTTCAAATTTGTATACAGTAAAAAAAAGTTTAAAAAATAAGTTTAAAACATTAAAATAAAAATATAAGCCCCTAAAATGTCACTTTCCCATACAAACACTTAATAAAAGTATAAAAAACACAAATACACAAATCCCTTCCACCGACATATTTGGTATCGCCACATCCATAACAATTTGTGGAATAAAACAGAATCATTATTTGATCTGCCACTGCAGCGATACTCGTCATTGGCTCCGTGTCACCATGAGGTCCATCACAGGCATTGTGACTTCAGCCGCACGCTGACATTCTACTATGTGCGCCTGCATCGGCAAACACTATGATGTCAGTGAGCAGCTGACATAATTTTGCCAAATGTCTGTTTTTTCCATAACTTATCACAAAAGATATCATCCAAATTTGTAAACCAATTTGAAGTACAAGTTGTCTCAAGAAAACAATCTCAAAATCGCCTGGATATCTCATAGCGTTCCAAAGCTATCAGTACTTATAGTGACACAGGGCAGATTTGAAAAATGGGGCTGTGTCCTTGAGGCCAAAATAGTCCTGAAGGGATTAAAGACATTCATTTAGTTTCACTTGTCAAAGAAATATTTAATTGCTAAACCCATACAAAACTTCAGAATATTTATTAACATATCAATTTTTTATTGGATTTTCCATACAAACATGAAAAAATAAAGGCAACAAAAATATGTGCATGGTGTTATTGACACAATTCAACATGTCGGGCAATAATGTCACCATATAAACTAGTGTTGCTTCCCGCTTTTATATGAGATTAACGAAAAGAAAAAAAAGAACAAAAGAAGAATAGGAAAGGATAAACGCAGTCCAGCTTCAAGCAGAGTCCACGTGGAATAAAATCTGTCTTGAAACCACGTGGACTCTGCTTGAAGCTGGACCGCATTTATCCTTTCCCATTTGAATGTACTCGGAGCCGAGGTTGTTGTCCGTGCTCACTGCATCCACGTGAATTCATCAAGTCCTCTATGCCCAGGTGAGCTGACTTCTATTTTTTCTATTTTTTCAACAAAAGAAGAATGACCCATTCCATATGTATTGGTGCGTACCCTATTCAACATTTCAGAGAAACCAGAAATGTAATTAATCTTACCTTTAAATAACAATTGACCAATGCCATGAAGTGATGTTATCACCTGAATTGACATGTGAAAGTTGCCCTTGACCAGGTGGAGAGATTAGCTTAGGGCTGATCGCGATTTTCATAGCCATTAAAATGTTGCAAAATGAATAAAGACCAAACACCACATCTATCAATCTGACCATCAGAAATGCTAGAAAAAAAAAACAGACTGACAAAGCCGGACTTATGATACATGTGTCACAGAGCCCAATTAAAGTCAGAACCAGCAGTAGAGTGAAAAAGAGAAGTAGCATATTTCATTTAGACTTTCTCTATCTTCACATATATAATACACACCTGATTTTGGCTTTCAATGTTGAGTGTAAAAATGTTAATTTTGAAATGCAGCCTAATAACTTAAATCTATATTTTCAATGTATGTGTTTCCTTATGATATATCAAAAGGAAATGTGAATCCCTAACCTGAACAGATGACTGTTAGGATTTTCCAGCTGTTACAGTACTAGATACAAGTCTCCTGCTCAGTTTAAGGTATTTTTCTTGCCTTTTCTAAACATTTGTTGCTAAGTTACGGAGCATTTGATGCTGACATCATTAGACTTCTCATGCTATGGCTCTTTTGAACAAGGAAGACATTTGTAAGCAATGCACACTGATGCATTTCAATGCTGCAAGCTCATCTATGACTACTATTAAAAAAGAGCAGTCACATATCAATACTACATGGTTGTTGTATGAATATACAATATTACGAGACATGGCAATTCCAACAGCCATGATATTCTTTTATAAAATGCATTATTTTCTGCAGTACTTTTAATAATTATATGTTCATTTTCAAATGTCAGCAAGTCTTTTACACAAAATCTCAGCGAAGCATGGTCCACCTGATTAGATGCCCTTATTTCTGCAGGGGCCATTATTCTTATGAAGATTATTTTAATGCACTTAAATGAGCTGAAGTTCATGCACCCATAACCTAATTACTCCATCTAAAATGTATTATGCACTCTAGATAAACTCTGACTTTTTTATTGCTGAGGTGCCTTATTAAGTGAACTGTATTGTTAACGTGCAGTATTGAAAGTTCTCTGTCAGTGCTTCTTATAACTGCCATCAATTGCTTTAGGGATGAGATAGGATATGAATATTTCAATAGGTTTTTTCAATGCTCACTTCAAAAGCTGTTGTAGTCTCAGCCATTTTGATCCACCATTTGCAAACTATTACATTAATTCTTAAACTGATACATAAATGGTATTTCATCTATATTTTATGACATGCAATTTATGAACACGCATTTTAGTAGAAACCCAGATGGGATCATCGGCAGCTTAGAACATACAAGCGATAGATAATTAGGTCGAAGTGGTCCTGAGCATAGGAAAATCAATTCATTTATTTATAGTATCTCGCAAAGAGGATCATGTTTGATTTCAAAGGAAGCAATGTATCTTCCTTTTATCTGATCAACATAACATGGATTGCCAGTGTTTACAATAGTTTCTGTCTAAAATGAATTGACTGAAAGAAATAGCATTCAATGCAATAGATGATGTACAAATAGAGAGAGACATACTGTTTGAGGCCAGGTACTCACAAAAACAGGTTCACGGCCATAGCACCTTCTGCGATCAACCCACCACGATTTATATAAGAAGCAATGTAGATGAGAGTTTTATAAATTTCATCTACATGCTGTTGGAATGGTAAAAAAAATGTTATGTTGTGTTTTGTGACTCATGTTACAGCATGTTACTTATTGTTGTCTATGACTTAAAACCATGGCACAAATAAGCTGTCTCCAATAAGAAGTCAGAGGAAATACATTGAAATACTCAGTATTAAGACTTCCATTTTGAACGCCAGTTTTACTCTGCTGGCAGATTAATTATTAGGCTCAAGCCTCTTATTAGATCTGGACAGTGTATGTAATAAATCTCTTCCAGCTCATACCTGTTCAGACCAGGTATAGTTTAACACCCATAGCACTTCAATTATGACCGTGAGCTATCTGTACATGTTGCAGATATTAAATCCACACAGATTTTGATGCATAAAATAAAGTGAAATACAGTGGATATGATTAGGTAAAAGTAATGTAGTAACGATGAGGTTTTTTTCCATACGGAAATTGTTGCTCAGTGTGTTGCTTCCTTGACGATTTTTGCATGTGTTTTTTTTTGTACATGGAAGACTATAGAAGAATGAAAATCTGTGTCAAATCTGAATTAACATGTGTTTTTTATTCTGAATTTCCTGAGACTAAGGGGCAGGGAAAAAACTGCATGTGGAAAATCTGCATGAAAAATGCAAAAAAATGGTATACTAAATAGACAGATCCACATGTAATCCAGATGTAAAATAGACATAAAAATCATGTGTATTGCAGATTTTCAGTTTTTTTACAATACAATCCACAACTTAGGGGTAACTCTAAGGAGGATATTCCTTTATTGCATTTTGAGATGCAGTGCAATCGGATGTGGGAGGGGCTCTGCCGATTGCATACCAACATGGTGCAACTACAGAAAAATAAAACAAAGTTATGACATTTGAGAGAAGAGAAGTAAAAATGGAAATACAAAAACAGAAAAGGGCTTCTGCAGAAAGGCAGCACTCTTATGCGGCACAAATAATGTTTCATAGGCTCCAGGACTCGGGTCCCTACCGTGTGCTTTGGTTCAGGTCCCCACTCAGGCCTGTCAGCAGCTAATATGACTCATTGATGCAGGATTGGCAGCCAGATTTATTGCCTGGGTCTTATAAAGTTGATGACACAAGTCAAAATAAATATATTATCTCGTATATGCATTTTGGAAACAGTATATGCATCATACATTTCTTTTCTTGCAATGTAGTTGAGATACACTGGATTAGCTATATTCATGACAGATACATATCAGCTGATCATGGTGAGTAGCGATTATGCTCCATTTACATCTTGTGTTGTCTTCTTTGAATGCAATGATAATGGAATAGAAGATGAATGCTCTAACTATTGTGGATGTACTTAGCCACTGTTATTTGACTATATACTCTCCTTCTGACATGAAATGGTTAATGATCTCCTAAAAGTAGGAGATATCTAGAAGCTTGTAATCATAAATAATAGTGCATAGGATAAGAATGATGGATTTACAACGTTTATTGGCCAATTGTCTCTGCAATAACTTTAATTTTTACAGTTGCACCACTGCCATTCAATATATCAATGCCAACATTTCAAGAAGCCATCATTTGGGATAATAGCAAAAACAGGAGATACATTTCCCTCCCTGACTCATGTTCAGGGCTTCTCACCTAGCCAAACTAGTTCCATGCACTGCAGTGACAAGGAAAAATGGAAATGTCATATGGCTTCTTGGAAATCAGGTATTGATGTACAAACAAGTACCTTATGTAAGGCATACCTAGAGTCATATTTCCCTTTTTCCTAATTTGGAAAACTTCCTGTTCCTTACCCAGAATTCTATACACAACATGTATTGACATTCATATCTCATAATAGAGATGCATTATCTTTCTTGATGATAAATAGTGATGAGCATTTTGCAATATAAGCATAGCCTAAAGTTTGATATAATAAGCAGTAAAATAATGGAAATCTTTTACGTTCAGAATTGAAATGAAAGTTTCTTTGCTGTATGCACTGTATGCCTCCTACTAAACTACACTCTCCATCACCATTGTATTTCAATCCAATTATCATATCTCCATTAGATTGAAATGAGTGCTCTATGAAAAGATTATTGGACTTAGAGAGTAAATATCTCATCTGTATGAAGTAGGGACATTCACAAACAAACCTACTTGCACAATGACAATACAGTCATCCCTTAATGCTACTTTACACAAAAACAGTAACTAAAACGCACATCTGGGAGTATAGTCTTTTTATGCATACAAATCAATTAAAGAAAAAATGAAATATATTTGCCATTTAAACAAGAAATATTTCACAATACCTAGAGAAATTGATAAGGAAAACATTTTTAATTTTTAGCAGGATAAAATACCAGGATTTTTTTTTTGTTTCAGTTATGCAAGTTAAAGAAACTATTGTGACAAGTGTGAAACATTGTTTTTAAGTAGGTTTTCCCATTAAAAGCCCAATTCCCCTTTTCACAGAGTTCCTTGTCTCAATTACTCTATCAGTTCCTTAAAATAAGTAATGGTTTTGTATTCCAAGAGTTGGATGAACCCATAAGACCTTTGACTTTTATAGACACATTGGGCAGATGTATCAATGGCTTTTACACAGTTTTTTACAAGACACTTTTACAACTTGACAATAGGGATATAACCTTCTTAAATGTGATGTTGGTAAATGGAAAAGCTCTATGGTGAAAACATTATGCAAATATCCCCAAATCCAAAAACAGCCCATGGTGTACTTATCTTAATAAACCTGTTATAACACACAGGAATATTGTTCTATCTAGAAATCTAAAACTTAAGTAACTAAGAAAGGAAGGTCAATTATTGAATAACCTAATTTACTATATAGTGATCTATAATGTAATTTATATTTGTATTTAAAGGACATCTACCACCAGGATAAAGGATTGTAAACCAAGCACACAGACATACTGGTGTGTGCCCCATCTGGCATTATCTTCTCTTTTCTTTTTAAACTTTTTATGCCATTGTTTTTAAGAAAAAGGGCTTTGGAATTTATATGCAAATGACCCCTATGGAGCCTAGAGCCCTCAGACTCATTCGCATAAAGAAGGGCAGAAGGAGATAAAGAGGAGCAGATCCTGACAGAGGGGTCACACACCATTATGTCAATGTGCTTGGTTTACAACCATTCATCCTGGTGGTAGATTTTCTTTCATTTTGATTTTATTAATCTATCATAGTTAATAAAAGGAATGTTGTGTAATTAAGTTGACCAAATTGAAAAAATGTTGATACCCCATTTTTGTAGGTGACACCAACTATTATTATTTTTCTGTTCTTCTCTCTATATCCTGATTTAATTTAAGGAGATTAAGATTATACTGTAGAAAACGGGAGGGCAAGCTAATTTTAGGCGTTGCCGGTATGTATGCTTGTCAAGGAGATATTAATTGTGAATGTATAAGATTGGTTTAACTATAGGGTAATTACAAACTTTGTTTAAATATTTGGCATCTATTGAAGCGTCCAGGCAGCTTTTATGACATCTTGGAGCTTTAACAGCCTGATAACCTCTGACCTGAAGACTGGTCTGTTCAGACCCCAAAGGACATTTGGTCTCCCTACCCCCCCTCTTCTGCATCAGGATTTGGAAACAAAAGACTGTTTAAATATTCCTGGACTCTCCCCCCTCATTAAAACTTTGCCCAATCGTGAATGACCCTCTGGACTAATTAATGAATGGGAGGTTCTGAAATCTGAACCAAACTGAGAAGTTATAAAACAATATGAAATCCAAGAATTGGTGTTCACATTTTGGGGGCTGCTTGACAAGCTGAGTGTGTTCCTTATTTCTCCCACCTCCAGGGATCAGGATTTACTTTAAGTTTGTAAGTTTCTGTTATTTTTCTCCCTTTTTATTTTATAACTGTTTTGCCGTGTTGTGTGTCATTTTATAATTCTTTTGTTTTTAATATCTTTTTATGCACTGATCAACCTTTTGTAATTAAAGCTTTTCACTTTAATTTTGGTCCCTGTATGCTCTGCGAACTCATAGCCTTGTGAAGTGTGGTTAACTGTGGTTGACTGCTGGAGTGCTGAGTGTGCATGTCTAGTGGTGTGACAAAGTGACTGCTTGAGAGCAAGAATTGATGTAGAGTGGGATACTTATTGGTCCCAGTATAAATGCAATAAGTGGTGGCAGCAGGTCTGGTTCTGGTGCTGGAGCTGTATGAGGTGTGATTTAGGCTCAATTTGTGTCCTGAGTGAAAGGTGAGTGCAAGTTTGAGTAGGCTAAATTAACCCGTACAGTTGCACCCCAAGTCACGTGACGAGGCGGCGGCGTCCTCGCCGTGACAAATTGGTTGGCAGCGGTGGGATAAATTCATTTTTGTCAGAGCATTAAGTGTTGGGATTAAGTAACTAACCCCTGCACTTAAGGACTAGTGGAATCCTTGCGAGGAGTACCCTAGTTTTACACGGACCAAATCAGTGCTGTTCTAAGACACACGTGCAAACAGTTTCCCTTCCCCCGTTTTTCTTTTCTATCTTTTATTTGGCAAAGGTTGCACTCAGTGATGGCAACCATCTACAAGAGACAGAGCAAGGAGGCTCTAGACCACCTCTGTGAGCAGAGAGGCATCGACCCGGCTGACAAGTCCAAAGAGCTGCTGGTTTGTGCTTTGATGGAGCAAGATGCAGAGCAAGGATCTGGCACGGCTCAAGTTAGCCAAGATATGGACATTAATCCTGGAAGAGTTTCCCCTGAGGCTACCCACAGCAGGAGCCCTCAGGTAGGCATGGATTTGTCTCTACAAATGGCCCTACAGCAGCTAGGTGACTGTGATCCTAGCCTGCGCCTGCAGCTTATCCTTCAGTTTAATCAGGCGGCCTCAGAGCGAGAGAAGGAGAGAGCAGCCGCAGAGCGAGAGAAGGAGAGAGCGGCCGCAGAGCGAGAGAAGGAAAGAGCGGCCGCAGAGCGAGAGAAGGAGAGAGCGGCCGCAGAGCGAGAGAAGGAGAGAGCAGCCGCAGAGCGAGAGGAGAGAGCGGCCGCAGAGAGAGAGGAGAGAGCAGCCGCAGAGCGCCAGGCTGATAGAGAATTCAGGCTGGAAATGGCGCGTATTGAAAGGGGTATCAATTCTGTGCAACCCCAATCCCAAGATGTAGACCCCAGAAGACCTTGTCAAGAACGTTTTCCAGTACTGGACAAGGATGGGGACTTGGACATTTTTCTGCGGTCGTTTGAGAAGACCTGCAGACAATACCATCTGCCCTGTGAGCAGTGGGCACAGTATTTAAGCCCAGGGCTAAGAGGCAAAGCCCTGGAAGCATTTGCTGACCTTCCTCTTGAGCCTGATGAGGACTATGACGCTATAAAAGCTGCTTTGATTAAAAAGTACAACTTAACTCCAGAGGTGTACCGCAAGAAATTCCGGAGTGTAAAGCGAGAAACAACTGAGAGCTACGCTGATACAGTAGGCAACTTACGGACTACCTTTCTACAGTGGATCCAAGGACTTTCTGTCAACAGCCGTGAGGACCTGGAGGATCTCATGATAAAAGATCAGTTTCTGCACATTTGTCCTGTGGATGTACGACAGTTTGTTTGTGACAGGGAGCCTAAAACTGTAGATGAAGCTGCGCAGATTGCAGACTCCTATACTGCCAACCGGATGCCTGAAGCCAAGAGGGAAACATCCCCCCAAAGGTCCTCCAGCTGGAAGGAGAAACAAGCCAGGACAACCTCACAGCCTTCTGTCTCCAAAGTGGGTGAGAACCTTACACTGAGGGAGTCTATAAATCAGCGGAATATGCGCAAATGTTTTAATTGTAACAAAGTGGGTCATCTGAGGTCTGCGTGCCCAGAGAGAGGGGCGACTGTCTACTCTACAGTACCAGTAGTCATGCTGCTTTCTGGTGATATGGACAAGTTACAGCACCACATGCAGACTGTGATAGTGGGTGATAGAGTCACCCAGGGATTAAGAGACTCAGGGGCAAGTTATTCTCTTGTTCGCCCTGAGGTTATAAACCCTGAGGACATCATTCCAGAAAAGACTTTGCCTGTGAAGGGGATAACTGGGTGCCATCCAGGAGTGCCCGTTGCCAAGGTTTTTATGGACTGGGGTTCTGGTAGAGGTATCAGACAAGTGGGAGTGTCACAAGAATTGCCTGTGGATGTATTGTTGGGAAATAATTTGGGAAAAATGACAACTGTGTATGTGCCTGATGTACAACAATCATATGAGAAAATGGGCAGAAGCCCAAGGGGACTGGTCTAGGAAGGAGGACAGGATAGCAAGAGCAAGGCTATGCCTGCTCCAGAACCAGAGGTGTCCCAGTATGAGGAAGCTACGGGGGAGGGGGTGGTGAATGGGCCCCCAGAGATAACCCTGCAGTCACCAGATATGGTGAAGGGTGTGAGAGGCTGCCAAGATGGAGTCTCTGAATCTGCACCTCAAAGCTCTAAGGTCCTGAGTGTGGATCTGGTGGAGGCCATTACTCAAGGAGAGGTCCTAGAGCAGACCGGGGGTGTCCAGATGAGTAAGGCTCAGAGCATGAGCCACAAAGATGCCTCTACTCAGACTGGGGAGATGCAGTGTGTCTATGAGCCAAAGACAGCGTGTACACTAGAACCAGTGCTGAGAGAGGAGACTGGAGTCCACAGTAAGGTCGGGTTCCCAGTGATGAGTGTTGCCAGTGCGGTTTTGGGGAGCGATCAGAAAGCAGAGCAGGAGAGCGTTCAGTCAGTGGTCCAACCTAAGCCCTGTAGTATCAATGGTAGAGGGAGGAACCCCAATAGCCGCACAGCTGGAAAACCAAAACATAATGTAATTGGGTACAGTAGTCCTACACTTAACTCCATTGGCATTTCATCCAGCAGGGAGAGGGTTAAACGTTTCACACTTGGGAGAGGGGACACAGAACTTAGTGTTTCTGCAGCACAAAGCCATAAAGTCAGCAGGGGGTCCCAGCACAGCAGTGTACAAGTGACCAGGGGAGATATTACTTGACCTTATACACAGGACAAAGGACCAGATGGTTGATGTGCCCAGGTAATCACATCTTATTGCAATGATTTTTATGGTACTGAACTTCTGCAATGTATTATTGGTAATTGGCTTGGGAAAATTTAAAATGGCGTGGGTCATTTCAAATTTGCCCAATCTTGAAAGGGGGAGGTGTCAAGGAGATAATAATTGTGAATGTATAAGATTGGTTTAACTATAGGGTAATTACAAACTTTGTTTAAATATTTGGCATCTATTGAAGCGTCCAGGCAGCTTTTATGACATCCTGGAGCTTTAACAGCCTGATAACCTCTGACCTGAAGACTGGTCTGTTCAGACCCCAAAGGACATTTGGTCTCCCTACCCCCCCTCTTCTGCATCAGGATTTGGAAACAAAAGACTGTTTAAATATTCCTGGACTCTCCCCCCTCATTAAAACTTTGCCCAATCGTGAATGACCCTCTGGACTAATTAATGAATGGGAGGTTCTGAAATCTGAACCAAACTGAGAAGTTATAAAACAATATGAAATCCAAGAATTGGTGTTCACATTTTGGGGGCTGCTTGACAAGCTGAGTGTGTTCCTTATTTCTCCTACCTCCAGGGATCAGGATTTACTTTAAGTTGTAAGTTTCTGTTATTTTTCTCCCTTTTTATTTTATAACTGTTTTTCCGTGTTGTGTGTCATTTTATTTTGTAATTCTTTTGTTTTTAATATCTTTTTATGCACTGATCAACTTTTTGTAATTAAAGCTTTTCACTTTAATTTTGGTCCCTGTATGCTCTGCGAACTCATAGCCTTGTGAAGTGTGGTTAGCTGTGTACTGCTAGAGTGCCGAGTGTGCAAGTCTAGTGGTGTGACAAAGTGACTGCTTGAGAAGCAAGAGTTGTTGTAGAGTGGGATACTTATTGGTCCCAGTATAAATGCAATAAGTGGTGGCAGCGGTTCTGGTGCTGGATCTGTATGAGGTGTGATTTATGCTCAATTTGTGTCCTGAGTGAAAGGTGAGTGCAAGTTTGAGTAGGCTAAATTAACCCGTACAGTTGCACCCCACGTCACGTGACGAGGCGGCGGCGTCCTCGCCGTGACAATGCTTCGTATTGTTACAGGAATTGGAGTTTGGAAGTGTTTTCAAATTTTAACCTTGAAAGCAGCTTTTACTGTTACAGATTGCAGAAAGGCAGTTACATCATGACAATAGCTAACTTTAAACGACTATATCTCCTGAATCCTGCCATCTAGTACACAATTCTGGTATCAAATTAAATAGGAGAATCTCACTTTAATATGATTATGGATGGTGTATAGTTTTTCAAGGTGAAAGGGTTCAGGAGATATAGGCATTTGAAGTGTGCAGGAGCTGCAGGATAGACTTTTACTTTCACTTTTTATTATTGCAGAAGTACATGCACCCTCTGCATCTGTAGCTGAACCTAAGAAAGGGTAATGGAATAATGCTGTACATTTTTATAACATAGTTTGGTAAAAATAACTACTTGAATTGGAAAAATAAGAAAAAGCTTACTTTTTCACATTTGTAGTCAATCATTGGCAAATTTTAAATATGTAATTATTAAAACTATTCTATCAATATAAATTTCCACATGTCTGGAAAACAAACAGCGTAGAATTTGTTATGATTCGTAACACTTTTCTAGAGTTATCGTCATTTAAGTAAGTGCAGAGACCATCGGTCCTGAAGGGGTTAAAGCAAGTTCAAGAGTGAAGAAAGGCAAACACACAAGGGCGCATATGTTTTCAACGCCATATCCTTGAATTTGGCTGCACGGGACACTTTCTTATATTTTTTGTGAATTGAGTACCGAGGCACCCCTATAAAACTGAATCTGCAGTAAGTGATAGCTGTTTTCAGCTTGTATAGTACACACTGGGAGACATTTATAGTTTTTCATTTATTTATGAATAATCATTATTAAAGAGATGCTGTTGATCTTGTTTTCATGAAAAAATAACTCATTGGGGTAATTTATCTTTAGTCTAGAAATTTGCATCCATCATTTATGGGGTTTGGGGTTTTGGAAGGTATGATTTATCTTAGATGATGAAAAATATGCCATCTCAGTGTTGGGTTTTCGCAACTCTTGAAAAAAAGGCATTTTGTGAGGAGGAGACTTTTAGCACAAAAAATAGGTGGCATTTTTAAACAGCAACATTTACATTTGAAACAGATTAGGCACAACGTTTACAAACTAGTTGTGGTGAACTTTGCTGGGCGGGTGAGTTTTGTGCACATCTACTAAAAAGTTGCAAATAAAAGAGTAAAAATAGAGAAAAAATGAAGATAAATTACCCCAATTGATTAATTGATAAAATATATTGCAAAAATATAAATAGATGTCTTCTCATTAAAGTTTCCATCAAATATCTGTGAATATCTTGTGCTTATCAAACATCGGTCTTCTAAATACCATATACACTTGAGTATAAGCCTAGTTTTTCAGTACCCAAAAATGTGCTGAAAACCAAACTCGGCTTATACTCAAGTAAAAAAATATAGGTTTTACCAGGTTTTTGTGGTAAAATTATGGGCTTATACTTGGGTCGGCTTATACTCGAGTATATACGGTATATATGAGATCCTAATTTTATGGCAAGTTTTTTCATGTATTAATGTATTCATGTAATAATGACTTCTAAGTGGTTAGATGGCTGCATGGTAGTCTAACAGCTGCTGGGCATGAGAAACACCATATTGGTGGCAATTGCTCTGCCCCATGATGGTTGTAATGACAATCCAGAACCAGAGATACAGTATAATATGGAGGTAGTATATTTACAGTATACTGCAATACAGTAGCTTAACATTGTAATTTATGTGTGATCACACTCCCTAGGGTTAAGAAAAAGTAAAAAAAGGAGAAAATTCGAGAAACCCATTTCTGTAAAATAATAATAACAAAATAGGTTTGCCATCATCCTCAATTACCTAAATTAAGAAAAATATAAAAAAGTTAGAGATGTAAGAATATGACAATATGAATAATTTAACTTCCAAAGCTTTTAATTTAAATAAAATCAAGAATCTCAGTGATTTTTCTGACCCAGAGAATCAAGGAAACACATGTTACTTAGAATACATAGTGATAGCTGTAAAAACAAAACCAGAAACAACAGAACAAAACTAGAGCTCTGTTTTTGGCATTCCCACACATATGAAATGATCTTATCAGATTAATACCCAACAACCAAAGCTTTAAATATGCTCTTAAAGGGAACCTGTCACCAGGAGACCCATTTTTAGCACTCCCCCAGTCCCCACAGAGCATAGTACATACACTGCGAAAGTGTTTTTGTATTAAAAATAGGTTTTACAGAAAAAAATATATGTTATATTGTACCTTTCATTAGCATCTGCTGTGTGACTAGGCAGTTGCCAAATGGGAGGGTCTAGAAAGAAGAAGTTTCCCCCCCACCCTTGTGGAACAGCTACTACATGTGACCTTTTCAAATATATGAAAACACCCATCACTGGGCTTAGCGACGCCCCCTGCTCCTTTACAGCCAATCCCGAGTGTGGGGAGTTATTCATATATTTGAAATGGTCACATGTTTCCCAAGGGTGGGGGGGGGACTGCTCCTTTCCAGCCCCTCCCATTTGGCAACTGCCCAGTCACACAGCAGATGCTAATGAAAGGTACAATATAACATATGTTTTTTTTCTGTAAAACCATTTTTTTATTCAAAAACACTTTGGCAGTGTATGTACTATGCTCTGTGGGGACTAGGAGAGTGCTAAAATTGGGTCTCCTGGTGACAGGTTCCCTTTAACTGAACTCTTCAGGGAGACCTATCACACTTCTTTACTGCATGGACCTTCAGCTACCTGTTCACCAACCAACCCTGTTTACTCTTCCCTTCTGTTATCCTGCAAGTACTAGATACCAATGTAGGGCCTATTCTGTAGTCACTTTCACCTTGCATATAAGATGATGGCCATGGCTGGGTCAAGCAGCAACATTTTTTTTTAATTTTTTAATTCTAAAGCACTGTAACCCCCTGTGAACCCCCATCATCCTCATAGATTGGTAACCTCTTGTGGGCAGGGCCCTCATTCCTATTGCTTAGTAAGACTATGTTAAACTCTGTAATGTCTTATTGTATGTATATGTACCCCAAGATCTATATAGCACTACCAGTGAATAATAATGGTGAGGAGTAAATAATTAAAATGCAAAAAATGGATTGTCCTGAAGGGTCAATGGGGTCTGAAGAGGTGCAACACATTTTTTCTTACTGTACCAAGGTAGTCAAACTTAAAAAAAGACTTTTCAAAACTTTATGAATTTGGATTTATCTATTATGCATTTCAGCAATAAAAATGTTCAGCAAGAGTTGCCTCATTACTTTTATATAAAATCCACTCAGCAGAGAGCATGGGAAGCAGAAGGATCAATACAGGACTTTGCTCTTATGTTTTGTATGAGAATTTATTGCAGTTGACAATGGAGCAAATCCTATGGACCGTTCACAATGAAATGCCATGTGCAGTACATTCTCTAAATTCATTTAAATGCCTATTTGAAAAGCAGAGAATTGTGTATAGAAAATGATTAGTGCATCCATTGAAGTGCATTTCAGGTAGAACACAATTAAGAGTTAGAAGGAAAGAACTTTGCCATTAGTTGTCTGACCTGTAATTTTTTTCTGTTGAAAATTGCTGGCTGGTAACATTATTCTAGAGGAGCTTGCTGTTTGCATTAAAAAGTGATAAGCTAGTAATATTCTAACCTTTGCTGTGATACATAGATAGAATAAAACCATAAAAGACAGAATAAATTAAGGAATCATATGAACACTATTGTATATTTGCACATATTTTATACGTTGTATCAAATATTTTGAATCCAAATTTGAGCTAGCATAATTGTCTATGGAGGGAATAACCCTTATACCCTATGTACTGACACAAAGGTTTAATACTTTACTCAGAAACAAAATATGTAGAACTAAATATTTACTGTCAAAACAATTCTAAATGCTAAAAATGTATGCCATCCGTTTGATTTATGCTCAAAACATATGTATAAGTACAGTACAACTAGTTAGAAACGTTTTAATAGTTCTGTTTTTTGGGGAGCCCATACCTGAACTGCGTCCCTTATTCTCCAAAAAACGTTGTTTTCCAAAATCATCACATTTATATTTGTTGTTATAATTGTAAGTTTTGATTCTATTTCTTGGAATGCAATGTGACCAATATAAACAGCAATGCTGTATTGCAGTGGGGTATATGATTTATTTTACGATGGACTGTAAACTTATAGCACTGTGGAAGAGGGTAACAGTTAAAAATCAGAAGATATGGAGGCTTTTAAATGAAATCTACCATCAAAATCCAGCATGATAAACGAGGGACACTTACTAATAACTCCAGGCACCGTGACTGTGGTAATCTTCTCATTTTTTATCCATGGCCTTCTTCCTTTTAAATCAAGGTGGAAGTACATCATTTTTTTTGCATGTTGATGCCTATCTGTCCAATAGTTCTTCTCAGCTGACTTGACACTAGCTAAGTCTATCCATATGCTGACTTTATTTTCTCTACATTTTTCACTTATCAGGAGTCCTCTCATTATCATCAATTATATGTTACACTGTAATATACACAAAAGTAGAATTTTCGCATGTTATCTACAGTCCTCCTGCACCTTAAAAATTCACAAAACATGTCATGAAATCACTCCAATAGATATTAACAAACTCACTGGGGTTATTTATCGTGCGCTGGCGTACGATAGCTCCGCCACTGGTCTACCGCAGCCTTATACATCAAGAGGCTCTGGTCTCTTGCTGTATCCAGACGGGGTCTGCACGGTGTTTATTTCAATGCCAAGCCCTGTCTGGCATAGAACTAAATGAAGTCAGTGAGGTGGCGAAAAGCGGAAAATAATCGCAAGTGCTAGCAATAAGCTAGTATTTGCCATTATTTCAGGGCTTCTATGCCACAGATCCGTTGATTTTCTATGTTGATCTTTTTCATGGATGTGCAGACTGAGAGAAAAAAAATCGCAGCTTTATCACATGGAAGTCATGGATCCCCAATAAAAATGGACTGCATATTACTAACATCTATCTTTTATGTTTTTTTCTCAAATGTTGCTATTGACAACTGGGAAGGGAGTAGATTTTAAATCCATCATTTTTTTTTGTAAATGTTGAAAAAAAGATGGCCTATGGACGTGCAAAAAATTGTTGCGGGTACAATATGGACTGCACACAAATATCACAGTTTTTGAAGACAGCTCATCTGAATGAGCCCTGAACAGCAGCTCAGGTAATAGGACTGCTCTAGTAATTAAGTTGAAGATATCGGACACTACATAAACAAAAGTTTCAAAAAATAAAAACAGATAATAAAAATAGGAAATATTTCATTATCTGGTTTAGGGTATGCAATAAGAAACATTCATTTATAAAGATCATGAGTAAATCCAGCAACAGAAAAATGTTAGATTTTATTTAACAAGCATAAGAAATGGTGGTCATGCACAGAAAATGGAGCTGCTGTACATCCTTCAGTTGTCACTCTGGGCATTGCTTCCAAGCCAAAGCCAGAGTGCAGTTGGTTTCAACACCAAACAGCCTGCCACCAAACAACTGACAGGTATCAAACTAACACCATTACATTTCTTAAAATAGTAGGGATAACTAAAAAGTGTGTCCACTGCACCAGCGACTATGGATTAACAGTGATCACAAAGCTGCAAAGTGAATGGAGATTGTTTGATCACTACATAGACAACAGAACTATCTGCTTTATGTTGCATTTGATGTCCTGGACCACTAAAAACATCTTACCAGTGGGGGTGCTGATTAGTGATGAGCAGACCTGTTAAAATTCAGATTCAGCCAAGTACAGTTGAATAAGAACTTTAAAAATCTGTTTGGTACCCAAACCCAGACCCAAACCTCCACCAGTAACATTGGCCATCAGTTGGTGTAACACTTTGTGGTTCGGGTCCACTCAGCACCAGTGCTGATTGTACATTGTCAAGACAATTTGCTATTGACTGTAACTGTAATTGTACTGCAATGATAATTAATCCTTTTTTATAATACAAAAAAATCTATTTAATGTTGTTCTGGTACACTTTATACTTTTATGTTTTCTGGCATGCAAGCCTTGAAAATGTTACAATTTCTTGTGCTGGCCATCTTTGCACTTTAGCACGCTACTAACCACAGACCCGTGCAGAAGGTGCTGGTTATAATACATTGGCCCCTATATGTTTAGATCTTTTAATTATCATGTGTGTTTGTTAGGTAAAGAGTGGCATTTAATGGAAAAGTTTTAATGAGGTATTACATGAAAATAAGGATTATGACCGGAATTAATGCATTTTAAAGATTGTAAAAACAGGCATTTCATGTCCCCAAACTGTTGAATATGTTAAATAGCTCAACTTACCATTATCTCCAAATGATTAACATTCAAATCATTGTGTTCCCATAATCCGTCTAGGAAAAGTTTGTTCTCAATTAAAATAAAATCACTGACCAAAGAAACATTAATTTATACAGATCATGAGTAAATCCAACAACAAAATAATCACACCATTCTATTTAAGCAGCGTGAATAACTGTGGCCATGCATACAGAATGGAAATGTTGTGCTTGGCAAAAAAAAAAGAAATAAATGTAAACATTAAAATGATCACCTACTTAATTTTTTTACCAGATTTGTATACATATCTAAATTGAGGACAGAATGTTTCCCATTAACATTTTGGCTAATTGCCATATTTTTAGCTTTCGGTAGCAGCTTCAGCTTATTTTATTATGCAAGCTGTAGTCAAACACACCTGTTGGCTATCCATACATTAAAAGGGCAGCCCACTATACTGGGAGCTAATATTTCGAGGCAAAGAGGGTGGGTTCCGAGTAAAGAAGACTAGAGATGAGCGAGCACTAAAATGCTCGGGTGCTCGTTACTCGAGCCGAACATTTCCCGATGCTCGAGTGCTCGTTTCGAGTAACGAGCCCCATTGAAATCAATGGGAGACTCGAGCATTTTTCAGTAAAATTATAAACTGAACGAGCACAGTGAAAGAACACCGTGCAGAACAGATTGCAGATGTTCGGGAACATCTGCGATCTGTTCCGGAGACACCCGTGCAGAACGGTGTTCTCCGCAATAGTATTTGAAGAACAATATGTGTGAAGAACAACTTGCAGATGTTTGGAAACATCTGCAAGTTGTTCTTCACACATATTGTTCTTCAAATACTATTGCGGAGAACACCGTTCTGCACGCGTGTCTCCGGAACAGATCGCAGATGTTCCCGAACATCTGCAATCTGTTCTGCACTGTGTTCTTTCACTGTTTTCTTCAATTAAACAATTAAATTAAATGTTTTAATTGTATCTTTTTACTGTTCTTCACTTTTTTTTTTTAAATTAAATGCTCGTTATCGAGCAGGGCAAATACTCGTCCGAGCAACGAGCCGGTCCGAGTATGCTAATACTCGACCGAGCATCAAGCTCGGATGAGTATACTCGCTCATCACTAAAGAAGACCCTTTTTTTGCTGATTTACCGGTATTGAACAAGCTTTCTCTGTGTTTTCCATCAATGCCTTCTACAAGCTATAACTTTTTTATTTTTCTCACTATAGCTGTTTCTTATATTTAAGATGAGACATTGTTTTTAATAGCAAAATATGCAATGTCCTACTGAGGAACTTTTATTAACCCTTTCTGTACAATAAAGTTAAAAAAGAACACAAAACTGACACGTTTTTTTTCTAATAAAAATTTTCAGCATTTACTGAAGAAGCTAAATGATATTTAGGAACCTCTGGGTCTGTAATCATACGGCAATACTAAATGTATGAAGTCTTCTTTAATGACCTTGACTGGCATACAAATTCTTATCATCTTTCAACTGCCATGACTTATTGAATTTTTTCTCAATTAGACCGTCTGGAATGGTATATATATATGTACATACAGTAAAGATGCCAAAAAGAAAAAACATGTGACAAGATCCTTCAATCTATCAGAAATTGTGAATTATAAGGCTAGCGTGTTTGAGAAAGAATGAAATAAAATAGCGAAGAACTATAAGTTTCTGCTATTGTAGGAAGTCTAAATGATCTTTAGGTCAGAGAGAGACATATTTGTCCTTGTGCTTGATTACATCTTGGCTACATGTAGGGGCACAGCAAATAAAGAGATGGTAAAGTTGTAGATGCAATCATGGATGAGCGAGACACAACTCTCAGTGCACAGGTAGAAAAGTAGTAGATGGATAGGTAAAGTCAGCCATCTTATACACGTTTGAGACTTGGCTTCTAAGAATAAGGGTGGTTTTTATATTGGCATTGGTGTTGCGCATCTGTTGCGTGTTTTAGTTTTGCTTCTGTTATGTCTGTGTAATGCTTTCCTATTGTCTCTTCATCTGCAATACAAAACTAAAGGTTTAACATTGCCTTGAAAACACAACACCTGGTTTCTCAGCTTCATCAGTGGAAAAAAACGATGTTTCCCAGGACAATGAATCAGCATGGTGTCTCAGTGGTTAGCACTACAGCCTTGCAGCACTGTGGTCCTGGGTTCAAGTCCCATCCAGGTCATCATAAGCAAAGAGTTTGCATGTTCTCTCTGTGTTTGTGTGGGTTTCTCTGGGTCCTCTGGTTTCCTCCCACACTCCAAAAACATACTGGTAGGGAAAGGGACATACATGGGGAAAGGGACAGTGTAGTGCTGCAGAATTTGTAGGACGCTATATAAATAAAACAAAGGGAAAAAAAAAGGTTCCATGAAAAAATAAGCCAATATGAAAGCACCTATTGAAAACAATGGCTTTGTGAGGCATTTGTGGAAAGCACTGAGCTACGGTCGGATATTAAAAAAAACACCAATGTGACCGAGCCCTAAGGCCCCTTCCACACTCGCGTTGCATTTCACGTCAGGGTGCAATGCGTGAAAAACTGACGTTTTTGGCTGCGTTTTTGTTCCATTTTTCCTTGGAGTCATTAGCGTTTTTGCGTTTTTCACGCGCGTGTTGTCCGCGTTTTGTTTGCGTTTTTGTTGCGTTTTTGGTGCGTTTTTCACGCGCGTTTTTAAATCACATGATTCTTTTAATTTGGTACCCAGATGTCCCAGAATTCCACATAAAAAGGGTTTTTTTAAAGAGTCACATGATTGCACATGGTCTCTATTTCTTGGCTTGGCCTCTGTGTTTTTGCTTTGGTTGAACCATGTCTGATTCTGATACTTTGGAAGATGTAATTTTTTGTTGGTATATATCTCAGAAATATGGTGAGCGAAGTGATCTATGGCGTTGCCCCTCCCCCCGGCGTAAGCGTAGGCGATGGGTTCATCCAATTGTATCTCAGCGATTCAGCAAAGGTGTCTTTCATACTTTGTTTTTTGACCTCCGCAACGACCCAGACAAGTTTATTCGCTTTTGTCGCTTATCCATCACCTTGTTTGATCAATTGGTGGCGGGGCTTCGTCCTGCACTCACATTTCAGGATACCAGGCTACGGAAATGTATTTCTGTGGAGGAGCGTCTTCTGGTTACCCTCCGGTATGTTTTTTTTTTTTTAATTTTAAAGGAGTATTTGTAAAATGTGTATTAATTTTTTTATTTTCCTTTTAGTTTTCTAGCTACTGGAAATTCGTTTTCATCCCTCCATTTTACTTTTCTGATGGGGACTTCAACCATTGCAAGCATTGTGATTCACACCTGTGTTGTTATTTGGTCCCATTTAAGACGCACCATGATGCCTCCGCCAAATGCTCAGCAATGGCTGGATATTGCGCATGGCTTTCAGGAAAATGCTAATTTTCCAAATTGTATTGGCGCCCTGGATGGTAAACATATACGTGTACAGAAGCCACCAAACTCGGGTTCAAGATATTTTAATTATAAACGGTATTTCTCTGTGGTTTTGTTAGCACTAGCTGACAGTAACTACCATTTTATAATTGTAGATATTGGGGCCCATGGTTCTGCTGCAGATGCTGGTATATTCCGTGCTTCTCGAATGTCAAAGCGTTTATCAGACCGTCAGCTTGACATTCCTGAACCCCGTGTTTTGGCCCTCTTTACCATTTGTTATAGTGGCAGATGAGGGATTTGCACTCTCATATCATGTTATGCAGCCTTTCCCACGCCGTGGGTTGGATTTAAGGCGCAGAAATTTTAATGTTCGTCTGGGCCGGGCTCGTCGTTTTGTGGAGTGCGCATTTGGTATATTGGCTAGCAGATGGAGGGTTTTTCAATCATCAATGCAGCTATCTCCACAAAATGTAATTTGTGTCATCAAAGCATGTGTAATTTTACATAATTATTGTCGTATGTATGACCAGCCGGAGAACCCACAGCCAGAAATAGATGCTGATGTTGCTACTACTAAACCCACTCATCATGCAAGACCTGCTTTAGCTGGAATGCGTATTCGAAATCAATTTGCAGATTATTTTATGTCTAATGGTGGGGATTTATTTGTGTAAAAGAATATTTATCTGTAATTTTTATTCCATCTGTTTTTGTTACTTTTCGTTTATACTACGTATGTATCTGAATAAAATTGTTATATCTTTCAAGACACTACCCAAATCTATATATTTATCGATTAATGAAATAAATGCTTAAGACCAAAATACTATATACATTTTTTTTTATAATTTTAAACAAAAAAAAAAAAGGCACACTTTTGGCCAAAATATAATAAAGACAAGAAAATAGGCCGAATAGCCACAAAAAACACAAAGTAGAAATATTAAACAAATTTACAAATGCATAAAATGATGTGCGGGTGAATCGGGCCTCTCACCTCTTGGCGCTTGAAAACAAGGTGCTGGGGAAGGTGGGGGAACTAACCCAGAGGATGCCCGGCCCTGAAAACTGTGGCTGCCACTCGCTGGTGTGGTTGAGGCATATTAGGAGCACCAGCACCAAAATAAATGTGGCTTTGCGAATGCCCAAAATCTTGCCCAGGGTACGTCCCTGAATACAAACTCTGGTGGGCCTGAGGTGGAGGAGGTGGTGGTGGTGGCAGCGGCTGGGGTCGGGGGACAATATGTCCATACAACCGCCACTGCTCCAGGGCCTCAAAGACCGGAGTGGGGTTGTTGGGTGGACAGCAGGCCTCAAGAATGATCGAAAATGCCCCCTGACACCGGAGGAGGTGTTCCTGCGGCACACGGCGCATATGGTCGGCAAGACTGCGCAGGTAGGTCACAATTGTGTACTCCTGTGCCCTGCGGCCCAAATAATTCAGGACAGTTTCATCCAGCACTCTGCCAGGGACAGCCCTTCTTGCACGCCGTCCTCTGGGGACAGGAGATGTACTCCGTTCTTCCCCTGGTTCAGCCGCCTGCAGGTGTTCGGGTACTGCCGAGGATGGGCCTGCAGTGTCGTCCTCTGCAGCAGATGGCGGTTCCCTGTCCACAGTCGCCACATCAGCTGACGGCGCAACAGGGGGCTGAATGGCTGCATCCTCTGCCTCCGTGTCTAAATTATCTTCAGTACTAATTTTTGGATTAAAGCAAATGTAAAAGTATTATTTTTGACATGAAGATAAATCACTAAATCCAACAATAAACAAAACGAACATATACTTGACACTGACAAAAAAAACATATACAGCCAAAACAATAAATTATGCTGTGTTTGCACAAATTTATGGTGTCCTCCATAGACAAAAACAAACATGTGCAATTGCTCACAACTATATATAGTGCAAAAACAATTATAAGGCAATATGTATAGACAGACAAGATCCCTTTAAAAAGAAAACAAAGGCTTAACTTACGGGCCCATGGAAAATATGTCTGATAAAAAGCGCATCTGCTCGCGATAACAATATGGGCACTTTCGTGAGCGACCAGAGCCACTGTGGCCTTCTTGGGCACGCATATCCTTTTTACGTTGGTCGCGGCAGCTCCGCCACCTCTGCTGCACGTCCTTGCCTAGTAAAAACAGAGGCAAAGTCATTATCACAAAAAAATTACACAATGCTAAAATACACACTTTGAAATAGAACCTTTGGAATAACCAAAAACTTACATGCAAGTTCGCGCTCATCTGGGGACATTTTAGACCACTTTTGGCCCAAGAGGTCCTTGCTGATTTCCAGCCATAACGTCTCCTTTTTGAAGCGGTCATGATAATCGTTCCTACGATTATCCCACAGAGTGGGATGGGCATGAACCAAGGAGATCAGTTTCTCAACATCCAGAGTTCTTGGCATCTTGAGAAGTAGAGGCAAAGCAGCACACTACTCTATAATGAGAAATGTCCCAGGCCTACTTATGCACACTACTTCCTGTCTACTTACTGACTTTTTTTTACATCACCTAGCAACCCATCCATTTAAAACGCATTGCACTCGCATTGCACTTGCAATGTTCGCGAGTGCAATGCGTTTTTGATGCGTCCCCATAGACTTGAATGGGGCGGGAAAAACGCGCGTGAAACGCAAAAGTAGAGCATGCTGCGATTTTGACGCGCATGAAATGAAACGCATGCACGCGCGTGAAAAAAAACGCAAATAAGGAAAAGCCCACTGGAAACAATAGGACAGAGTGCAATGCAAGTTCTGCGCGTCAAAAGCACGCGCAGAACTCGCGCGTGAAAAACGCTAGTGTGGAAGGGGCCTTATTCTGGTGGTTTATTTAACAACCCATTAAAAAAATGCAAAAGTAAGAAAGGGTGAAAACATGTAGAACACTGTAAAAAAACACAACTTATGTTGTAAACAGACAAAAAATATGAAGCTGCTAAACAATCTTGTAAATAATGTACTGCGCCATCTCAAACCAAGTCAATAGATTTGCAACAGATTTAATTATTGCATTTATGTCAACTTCCACAACTAATAAAATTCCGCTTTTGGTAATCAATATCTTAATTAAAACACAGAAAGCATGTCAAGTCACCAACATTACATGGCAAGGTCTATATAAAACTGTACATTTAACTAAGCAGCAGAATGCTATACAACTATTAAGGCTATCAGCTGTAACACCTTATGGGATACTTATTTTATGCACTGCAAATTTGATGTTGTTTAGGTAGATGTGGAAGTAATGCTTCATGTCTACACTTATGAGATGATGTTAAGAACACACATCCCATCTGCTTACATAGGGTATCATGTGTGCATACAGATATGCTAAACATATTGCTTATATGCAATTTAAAGGAAAGCTTCCCTTTCATGCTACAAGCAAAATTTTTGTGTTGGAAAAAGTCAGCTAGATACTAGTCACATAAAGACGAAACAAATTTGTAATTGACTACTGAGTAGGGATTTGTGGGCTTATTCCGCTTTAATGGGATAATGTGCAGGCTGCACTTCTAAATTTCACTATGGTTACATTATTATAGGTATTTGCTATGTATCTATGTTCACTAATGTAAGGTAAGATAAATGTATTCTGAGGCAATAACATAAATATGGATGGTAGATGGGAATTTATATTTAGAAAAAAACATGAAAAACTATTAAACCCCATAATGACCTGGCCCTTTTTTGTTTTCTCATTTCCATTTTTCACCCCCCACCTTCAAAAATCTATAATATTTTTTTTTATTTTTTCACTTAAAGAGCTCTATGATCGCTTGTTTTCTGTGTAACAAATTTTACTTCTTAGTAATGGAGTTGAATATTCCATGCCGTGTACTGGGAAGCGAGAAAAAAAATTCCAAATGCTGTGAAAATGGTGACAGAATGAATTTGCACAGTTTTCTTGTGGGCTTGAATTTTATGGCTTCACTGTACACCCCTAATGACATGTCTACTTTATTCTTTGGGTCAATACGATTACGGGGATACCAAATTTGTATAGATTTTATGATGTTTTCATACATTTACAAAAATTAAAACCTCCTGTAAAAAATCTTTTTGAAGATTTTGCCGTATTCTGGCACTAATAACTTTATCACACTTTGGTGTATGTATCTGTGGCATTTTGTGCGACTTTTGATGTTGTTTTCAATGCTAAGATTTTTAGGGCTGTATGACTAGAGATGAGCGAGCACTAAAATGCTCGGGTACTCGTTATTTGAGACGAACTTTTCCCGATGCTCGAGTGCTCGTCTCGAATAACGAGCCCCATTGAAGTCAATGGGAGACTGCAGCATTTTTCAAGGGGACCAAGGCTCTGCACAGGGAAGCTTGGCCAAACACCTGGGAACCTCAGAAAAGGATGGAAACACCACGGAAATGGACAAGAAACAGCAGGGGCAGCATGCATGGAGGCCTCTGAGGCTGCTTAATTGCACCATTATGCAAAAATTATGGGCAACAGCATGGCCATGACAGAGTGACCGAATGAGGCTAGAAAGCATCTAAAACATGCAATAATTGACCCTGACACTATAGGGGACGGCATGCAGAGGCAGCGGCAGCAGTGGCAGGCTAGAGAGTCTCATGGCGACATACCCTAAATGGACTCAGGTTTCACCAAAGGAGGTGAGCAAGAAGCGCTGAAATGATTTCCTATGTGAACAAAAGGTTGACGGTATATTTAGTCGATAACACAGCATGGTGGCGACATAGTGACCAAGTTCCATAACGTATCTGGTGAAACACCCGAAAAATGAGCCTGACACAGCTCTTTTGATAAGGGGACGACATGTGGAGGCAGCCATGGAGACGACTTTCATGATTAAGAGCGACAGTATGGGGCATTCATATTGCGCTGCTATGATTGCAACTTCAGGTCTCCAACATGGCGGCGACAGATGGGCCGAGTTCCACTATGTATCTGGTGAAACACCTGAAAATTCTGCCTGACACAGCTCGTTTGATAAGGGGATGATGTGCTGCATATCCTCTCGTGCTCCAGCGTCTGGGGTATAGAGAGTTGAAATGAGACAGTGGTGGACGCTGTGGAGGATCGTGGAGGCAAAATGGACAGGAAACAGCAGGGGCAGCATGCATGGATGCCTCTGAGGCTGCCTAATCTTGGGATGGAGCTGGGAGTCCACTGCCAGGCGAGATTTCGCCTGTCCAAGCCCCTGTCTCTCGGCTCCTCCCCACCCAAAATGGGCCTGGGGGCCAGAAGCGTTTACTTTGAAAAAATTAGAATTTTCAAAGCAGGCCGGGTCGTTTGAATATTTCACCTAGGAATAGGAATAGCATAGTGGTTCTATTTTTAATTGTTTTTACGGAAATGGTTCCATGATTAAGAGCGACAGTATGGGGCATCCATATTGCGCTGCTATGATTGCAACTTCAGGTCTCCAGCATGGCGGCGACAGATGGGCCGAGTTCCACTATGTATCTGGTGAAACACCTTAAAATTCTGCCTGACACAGCTTGTTTGATAAGGGGACCATGTATGGAGGCAGTGAACTAGAAGTAGATTAAAGGTGCTGCAGTTAAAACTATGTTAGTTGGATCTTGAGATGGAGCTGGCGCTCCGCTGCCAGGCGAGCTTTCGCCAATCAAAGCCCCTGTCTCTAGGCTACTCCCCAAACAGCACTTCTTAGAACCTTTTGTATAAGATCAAGTGTAGTAGCGTTCTTATAAGTTTGGGATATGGCGGGTGAGGGGAATGTAAACAGATGCGCAAGAAGCGCTGAAATAATATCGGTAAATGATAAAAGTTTGCCAGTATATTTTGTGGATTACAGCAGGGTGGCGACAAAGTTAACAAGTTTGATGTGGAAGCCATGAAAACAACCCAAAATTCTGCCTGACACAGCTCGTTTGATAAGGGGACCATGTATGGAGGCAGTGAACTAGTAGTAGATTAAAGGTGCTGCAGTTAAAACTATGTTAGTTGGATCTTGAGATGGAGCTGGCGCTCCGCTGCCAGGCGAGCTTTCGCCAATCCAAGCCCCTGTCTCTAGGCTACTCCCCAAACAGCACTTCTAAGAACCTTTTGTATAAGATCAAGTGTAGTAGCGTTCTTATAAGTTTGGGATATGGCGGGTGAGGGGAATGTAAACAGATGCGCAAGAAGCGCTGAAATAATATCGGTAAATGATAAAAGTTTGCCAGTATATTTTGTGGATTACACAGCAGGGTGGCAACAAAGTTAACAAGTTTGATGTGAAAGCCATGAAAACAACCCAAAATTCTGCCTGACACAGTTCGTTTGATAAGGAGACCATGTATGGAGGCAGCTATATGGACGACTTTTGGAGGCAGCTATGGCGATGACGTGTGGAGGTAGCAATGGAGACAACGTGTGGAGCCAGCTAAAAAGACGACATGTGGAGGCTGCTATGGAGACAATTTAATTTGGATAGTGCCTGTATGTGGCAGTCCAAAAAAGTTTTCAAACCAGAGGAGCGGGTAGGTGGTCCTCCAGAAAAATTAAATACATTGAGTGCCTGTATGTGGCAGTCCAAAATAGTTTTCAAACCAGAGGAGCAGGTAGGTGGTCCTCCAGAAAAATTAAATAGATTGAGTTCCTGTATGTGGCACTCCCAAAAATTGCTTAAAACAGAGGACTGGGTAGGTGGCCCTCCAGAAAAATTAAATACATAGAGTACTATAGCTAGAGCCAGTTGGCCCTGGCAAAAAATAGCCAGTTTCCTATGCTTTAGTGTACAAAGAGGAGGAGAAGGAGGACAATGAGGAGGAGGAGTGCATACATAATTCAGGTTAAGCTTCTTTCACCTGGTGGAGAATGAAAATCCGGAGAAATCCAGGCTTTATTCATCTTGATAAGCGTCAGCCTGTCAGCGCTGTCAGTCGACAGGCGTGTACGCTTATCGGTGATGATGCCACCAGCTGCACTGAAAACCAGCTCGGTCAACACGCTAGCGGCAGGTCAGGCAAGAACCTCCAAGGCGTACAGCGCCAGTTCGTGCCACATGTCCAGCTTTGAAACCCAGTAGTTGTAGGGAGCTGTGTGATCATTTAGGATGATGGTATGGTCAGCTACGTACTCCGTCACCATCTTTCTGTAAAGATCAGCCCTACTCTGCCGAGACTGGGGACAGGTGACAGTGTCTTGCTGGGGTGACATAAAACTGGCAAAGGCCTTGTAAAGGGTACCCCTGCCAGTGCTGGAAAAGCTGCCTGCTCGCCTACTCTCCCTCGCTACTTGTCCCGCAGAAGTACGCCCTCTGCCGCTAGCGCTGTCAGAAGGGAAATACTGTTTCAGCTTGTGCACCAGGGCCTGCTGGTATTCATGCATTCTCACACTGCTTTACTCTCCAGGGATGAGAGTGGAAAGATTTTGCTTGTACTGTGGGTCCAGGAGAGTGAATACCCAGTAATCGGTGCTGGAATAAATTCTTTGAACGCGAGGGTCACGGGATAGGCAGCCTAGTATGAAATCTGCCATATGCGCCAGAGTCCCAACGCGCAAGAATTCACTCCCCTCACTGGCCTGACTGCCCATTTCCTCCTCCTCCAACTCCTCCAACTCCTCTTCTTCTCCCCATACACGCTGAACAGTGAAGGACTGAACAATGGTCCCCTCTTCTGTCTCGGCAACATTCTCCTCCTCTTCCTCCTCATCCTCCTCCACCTCCTCCGATATGCGCTGAGAAACAGACCTAAGGGTGCTTTGGCTATCAACAAGGGAATTTTCTTCCCCCGTCTCTTGTGACGAGCGCAAAGCTTCCTACTTCATGCTGACCAGAGAGTTTTTCAACAGGCCAGCGGGATGGTGAGGCTGATGATGGCGGCATCGCCACTGACCATCTGTGTTGACTCATCAAACTTACTCAGCACCTGACAGATATCAGACATCCACGTCCACTCCTCATTGTAGATTTGAGGAAGCTGACTGACCTGACTACCAGTTCTGGTGGAAGTTGACATCTGGCAGTCTACAATCGCTCTGCGCTGCTGGTAAACTATGGATAACATGGTTAATGTTGAATTCCACCTTGTGGGCACGTCGCACAACAGTCGGTGAGCGGGCAGTTGGAGGAGGCGCTGCGCTGCCCTGAGAGTGGCAGCATCTGTGCTGGACTTCCTGAAATGTGCACAGATGCGGCGCACCTTCGTGAGAAAATCAGACAGATTGGGTTATGTCTTGAGGAAACGCTGAACTATAAGATTTAAAACATGGGCCAGGCATGGCACATGTGTCAGTCTACCGAGTTGCAGAGCCGCCACCAGGTTACGGCTGTTGTCACACACAACCATGCCTGGCTTCAGGTTCAGCGGTGCCAGCCACAGATCAGTCTGCGCCGTGATGCCCTGTAATAGCTTTCGGGCGGTGTGCCTTTTATCGCCTAGGCTCAGCAGTTTGAGCACCGCCTGCTGTCGCTTAGCGACGGCACTGCTGCTGTGCCTAGAGCTACCGACTGATGGCGCCATGCCCACCGATGTTAATTTGGAGGAGGAGGAGGTGGAGGAGGGGTGGGAGGAGGAGGATGCATAGTAGGCCTTTGAGACCTGGACCGAGGTAGGCCCCGCAATCCTCGGCGTTGGCAGTATATGAGCAGCCCCAGGGTCAGACTCGGCCCCAGCCTCCACCAAGTTAACCCAATGTGCCGTCAGCGATATATAGTGGCCCTGCCCGGCAGCACTCGTCCACGTGTCCGTGGTCAGGTGCACCTTGACAGAAACGGCGTTGGTCAGGGCACGGATTATGTTCTCTGACACGTGCTTGTGCAGGGCTGGGACGGCACATCAGGAAAAGTAGTGGTGGCTGGGGACCGAATACCGAGGGGCGGCCGCCGCCATGAGGTTTGGAAAGGCCTCGGTCTCTACCAGCCTATAGGGCAGCATCTCCAGGCTAAGCAACTTGGAGATGTGGACATTGAGGGCTTGGGCGTGTGGGTGGGTTGCGCTATACTTCCTTTTGCGCTCCAGCGTCTGGGGTATGGAGAGCTGAACGCTGGTGGATGCTGTGGAGGATCGTGGAGGCGAAGATGGGGTTTTCGCACGGGAGGTGTTTGGGCTATGGTCCTGGGCAGGGGGCTGACTAGCAGATGACACAGGGGAAGGAGCAGTGATGTGCCCGGCCGGAGGTGAACGGGCTTGGTGCCATTGAGTGGGGTGTTTAGCATTCATATGCCTGCGCATACTGGTGGTAGTTAAGCTAGTAGTGGTGGAACCCTTGCTGATCCTGGTTTGGCAAAGGTTGCACACCACAGTCCGTCGGTCATCCAGTGTTTCTTTAAAGAACCTCCAGACTTCTGAAAATCTAGCCCTCGCCACGGGAGCTTCACTACGGGCAACATTTGGCGCTGATGCACCAGCTCTGGCCCTGCCTCTCCGTCTGGCCCCACCACTGCCTCTTCCAACCTGTTCTGCTATAGGACTCGCCTCCGTCTCAGAAGCACTGTGTTCACCCGGCCTATCAACCCAGCTTGGGTCTGTCACCTCATCATCCTCCGATCCCTCAGTCTGCTCCCCCCTCGGACTTCCTGCCCTGACAACAACTTCACCACTGTCTGACAACCGTGTCTCCTCATCGTCCGACACCTCTTTACACACTTCTTCCACTACGTCAATAATGTCATCATCACCCACAGACTGCGACTGGTGGAAAACCTGGGCATCGGAAAATTGCTCAGCAGCAACCGGACAAGTGGTTTGTGACTGTGGGAAGGGTCCAGAAAACAGTTCCTCAGAGTATGCCGGTTCAAATGCCAAATTTTGCTGGGAGGGGGCAGACTGGGGGGAAGGAGGCTAAGGTGGAGGAGCTGGAGGAGTGCTGATTTCGGTCACATGGGTGGACTGCGTGGAAGACTGACTGGTGGACAAATGGCTAGAAGCATTGTCCGCAATCCACGACATCACCTCTTCGCACTGTTCTGGCCTCAACAGTGCTCTACCACGAGTCCCAGTAACTTGAGACATGATGAACCTAGGGAGTGTAGCTCTGCGGCGTTCCCCTGCTCCCTCATCAGCAGGTGGTGTCTCACCCCGCCCAGGACCACGGCCTCTGACCCCTGCAGTAGTTGGATGCCCACGTCCACGCCCTTGTCCTCTACCCCTAGCCCTCGGGTTAAACATTTTCAAAATTAAAGTGTAAACTTCAAATTTTTTTTGTGTGTGTTTTTTTTTTAAACAAAACGATGCTATCCTATTGCTATGGCTAGTTTCTAACCTACACTGACAGCACACAACTGGATTTTGTGCTGTGCCAGTTGACTTTGAGTTATAAGATAAATAAACGTAAAAAATAAATAAATCAGCAGACTGTGCCTAATTCAAATCAAACCCCTAATAAATTGTCCCACTTCGGTGTTTGAGGTGGATATGCGTGTCACTAAGAGCTAAACACAACGGTCGCAAGTCCCCCTGCAAATTCCTCACAATATGGTACTAGCTGCACTACTAATGCCAGCAAGCCCAGCCACAAGCAAACAAAAAAAAGGAAAATATAACGCTATTGTAGGCCTAAATAAGCCGTTGGGGTTCTCCTATGGCTATTTTCTAGCCCACATTCAAAGCACACTGCTTTGGCAGATTACTGTGAGTTCTAAAAAGAAATAAAGGTAAAAAAAAATAAATCAGCAGACTCTGCCTAATTCAAATGAAACCCCTAATAAATTGTCCCACTTCGGTGTTTGAGGTGGATATGTGTGTCACTAAGAGCTAAACACAAGTCTCCCTGCAAATTCCTCACAATATGGTACTAGCTGCACTACTAATGCCAGCAAGCTCAGCCACAAGCAAACAAAAAAAAAGGAAAATATAACGCTATTTTAGGCCTAAATAAGCCATTGGGGTTCTCCTATGGCTATTTTCTAGCCCACACTCAAAGCACACTGCTTTGGCAGATTACTGTGAGTTCTAAAAAGAAATAAAGGTAAAAAAAAATAAATCAGCAGACTCTGCCTAATTCAAATGAAACCCCTAATAAATTGTCCCACTTCGGTGTTTGAGGTGGATATGTGTGTCACTAAGAGCTAAACACAAGTCTCCCTGCAAATTCCTCACAATATGGTACTAGCTGCACTACTAATGCCAGCAAGCCCAGCCACAAGCAAACCAAAAAAAAGGAAAATATAACGCTATTGTAGGCCTAAGTAAGCCGTTGGGGTTCTCCTATGGCTTTTTCTAGCCTACACTGAAAGCACACTGCTTTGCAAGATGAGTTTGAGCTATAAAAAGAAATAAAGGTAAAAAAAAATAAATCAGCAGACTCTGCCTAATTCAAATGAAACCCCTAATAAATTGTCCCACTTCGGTGTTTGAGGTGGATATGTGTGTCACTAAGAGCTAAACACAACGGTCGCAGGTCTCCCAGCAATTTCCTCACAGTATGGTACTAGCTGCACTACTAGTGCCAGCAAGCCCAGCCACAAGCAAACCAAAAAAAAAGGAAAATAAAACGTTATTGTAGCCCTAAGAAGGACTGTTGGGTTCTTGTAGAATCACTCTTGCCTAACACTATTCTAATAGAACACCCTAACGCTTTCCCTGACCAGCAGCAGCTCTCTCCCTAGCGGCATCCAGATAGAGAATGACGCGAGCAGCGCGGGCAGGGGCTAGTCTATTCCAGGGTCACCTGATCTGGCCAGCCAACCACTGCTATCGACGTGTAAGGGTACCACGTCATGCTGGGTGGAGTGCAGAGTCTCCTGGCTTGTGATTGGCTTTGTTTCTGGCAGCCAAAAAGCGAAACGGCGGGAGATGCCATTTTCTCGAGCGGGCGAAGTATTCGAGAACACTAATGCTCGAATGAGCATCAAGCTCGGACGAGTATGTTCGCTTATCTCTATGTATGACCTTTTGATCACTTTTTATAGAATTTTTTATATTTTTCAAAATGTCAAAAAAGTGCCATTTTTGACTTTGGCTGCTATTTTCTGTTACAGGGTTAAACACAGTGAAAAACCATTATTATATTTTTTATAATAACCTTCCAGTTAAATTCCCAGCTCCTTCCTGTGTCCCCTGACAAATCTTTGTGCTTCTATGCCTGAGAGAAAGCTGTGTTCCTTGCCCTATGCAATTAGACTAATTTCCAGTTGTGACCTCGATTCGATTCCATTCCATTCTCCGACTCTGGTCCTGTGTTGCCTTCCCAACCACTCTTTTGGATTAAGACACTGTACTATGCCTTGGCCGCCATTGTGGACAAAATCACACATGTGGAGCAACCTGTTGGTACCACTCTGCAGCAAGTCCAAACCGCTTTGAGGTGGGCTCTGGTGAATACTTGTTACCACTTAGACCCAACTCCCAGGTGTCGGCTTACGTCATTGTCCATGGTGGTCCAGTGGGTCCACTACCCCTGATTTCTGACAGTAAGATCTGGCCATGGATCTGGCCAATGTTCTGCTACCTGAACTGGCTGACCCTACCACCATCGTTGTCCAGCAGTTCCAACAGATTGCCTCGCAAGGCCAGCAACTTGGACAACTCACCGACACCCTGCAGCAATTGTTGGCTACCCAGCACCAGCGTTAAATACCTGCGGTACCTCCTGTTACTTTGGCTGCATTGGCTGCAACTGAACCCAGAGTGTGTCTTTCCATCTGTTGGTGACAATACAGTTTAGTTCCGTACCCTGGCTTCTGATCTAGCCTGGAATGTAGCCGCCCTGGTCTCAACCTTTTAAAAGGGACTGTCAGGAAAGATTAAATATGCACTGTACATGTTGCAGAGGAACCCATACAGGTGAATAGAGCTTGGTTGTCTCCCCATGAGCATTCCAGAAGATGACAGGAGAACCTCTGTCTCTATTGTGCCAGTCCGGAACATTTCCTTCAGACGTGTCCACTCTGTCCTCAGTGTCCGAAAAAATGCATGCAGGAGAAGCGTCCATAGGTGAGAGCAAAGTCTCACCAGCTCTGGGACAGGTAATCAGTTTCAAGTCTCTAACTTCCTGGATTCCGGTTCTGCAGGTAACTTTGTGGATGCTGCCCTGGCCTCTCAGTATCATCTTCCTGTGGTTCCTGACAGATCGCAAATAACCTTCAGAAATCTATAAATTATTTATTTTTCAGTGTACATGGTGCTTTTTTCTTTGTAACAAGTTGTACTTCAAAGTGATAGGACTTAAGTACTCCATGCTGTGTACTGAAAAGTGGTGAAAAAAAAATCCAAAATACAGTAAAATTGAAAACAGTGTACACAGTGTTACACTGCTAGCATTATCGGGCTCAAAACGGATTCATGAAGGGGCGGGACTGGGAGGCGGTGACTGTCGCATCATGTCTGACAGTCACTGCCAGCCTATGGAGTGAGAGGAGCTGTCCAGGGCAGAAGCAGCGTCTCCTACCTATTGTACAGCGCAACAGTGTCTGCTAGCGTTATCAAAGGTTTCTGATAACGCTAGGAGAGTAAGCAGCTCCTAAAGGCATTTTTTATAGGTGACAGGTCCTCTTTAAGGAGTTAATATATAATACATCTACCATTGACATATCACAGTCATAAAATGATCAATGTTAATTCACCTGTTTTATTGTTACGGGTAATTAATGTACATTGTAAGTGCTTTTTCCATGTTCAGCAGGTAACATTTACATGAATGTTTTACCCAATAATTAAGTTATGGTGTGACAACCATCAGAGAAAAGTTGTCTTATAGTATAACATGTCAAGGTCAGCAAGAATTTTAATTACAACATTCACCTTTTTAAAAAGTAATTTTTAAGATAAGATAAGTCGTTGAAAATGAATTGTATTTTTAGTATGACCAGTGAAGCCTACCAAATTTTCCAGGTTTCATATTTAACTTAATTTGTCTGTGTTATCAAGACAACTAAGTAATTATAAATGGTGATTGTCATGCATTAAATTTATCCATGTTTCTCCAAGGTTTTATAATTTCATGACAAATATTCATTATACTTTCAACAAGCATTAGGTTTCTATTTGATCTGACAAAACTACATCATTTATTATACTAATCCAGTAATTTTAATGATGTCTCCTTTGTCCCCCTGTGAGCCATTTATACATTTTTGTATATTGAGTTAAGCAATTTGACAGACTTAAACTTGTCTCTTGGTGAGGTAAATATGACCCCTACTGATTTAGCCAGGAAGTTCTGCATTATAAAATCTACATATGCCACTATATATTATGATATAGTCTGAAATTATCTATGTTCATGGAAGAAAAAGAGGAAAAAGAAAGAGTGTGTTGCCAACTTTAGTTTTGACTAAAGGAGATAACAAAATGTATCACTTCTATTTTTTGTCCATGATTATGAAGGCTGACGTCTTGCCTTAGTGAAATAAAAGCTTTTAGGGATATGCTTTCCTGCAGACATAGGTCCCCATGGTGTTTTCTAGATATTCTTTGCAGATATGAAGGGAAGATAAGCTGCATTTATTCCAACAGTAGATCGGATGATGGTTTTCTATACAGGATCGCAACTGTCTTTTGTTGTCATTTTGTGTAAAATGCAAATGACGTGACTGTTGAATAGAAAACCTATTAGCAAGTGTCAGTCAATTATTAAAACCTAGTGGCCAGACAAGAAATGGCAAGATAATACTTTTTAATTAACGCCTTAAGGACACGGCTTTGAACAGCCCCGAGGACAGAGCACTTTTTTCTAGTTTTTCCATGCTCCAACTTCAACACACATAACTTAAAAAATAAATAATTATCTGACATTTGAACACAGTAAGAGTTGTATTTTCCAATAGGTTAATTTTTAGGGTAAAAAATAGCATAATGATTCGAATTCATTAACTGTTTCCAGTGGAGTAGCATAAAAAAATGGCTATTCCACCATTGTTTTTTGATTAAAATTGTTCGTGCAGTTAAGTTTTACTACTTTAGCATGTGTCGCTATATTCTAAAAGCTGTAACTTTTTTTTATACCATAATGAATATCAATATTTGGGCTTGTTTATTGTGATTTAGATTGGTACTATTTAATTGCTTTTTATTACACTTTTTTTGGTAGGTAGAAGCATTAAATTACCATTTTGAATTTACTGTTTTTTTTTTTAGGGCTTTTGCAGAACGGGTATAATAACCTAATACCTAACACATTTTGGGGGGAATTTATTGTATGCCTGTGCTTGTGTTCTGCCATATGTCCACACCCCCTGTGTCCTGACAGATACATCAAGAGTCAAAGGGCTCTTGGTGTATCCATCAGGCAACGTGGTTGTGGGGCAAAACTACGCCAGGTCTGATCTGGTGTAGTTTTGCGTAAAGACCTTTGCGTAAAGACCTGCCAACAAAAGTAAGCAGGAATGCCCCTGCCCATCCATTAAATGGCGTGGAGTGGTATAGCTGTGCCCCTCTTTGCCACCTTCATGCCCAAAAAGCGTAGAATACCATGAAGTAGCGTAGTTGTGATCACTTTCTCTATGCAGCAGTCTATACAAAAAGATGATTTTAATTTTTACATTTTTTTTATTTTTACTATTTATTTTTAAAAACTTTCATTAATATTTACTTACTGCCCCACTAGGGGAATTACACTTCGGATACCTTGATCCCTTACACAGTACATTGCAGTACCTTCCTATGGCAATGTATTGTATCTGTCTGTGTTTCACTGACAGTTTGCCTATTAGACTCAGCCTTGCACTTGGTCTAATAGACCTCTGGCAGTCACTGATCTCTGATTCAGACCTCCATCTGCCATGGCAAGGAAGGGTAACAGAAGGAACCCTGCTCCCTTTCTTTTTGTCCTTAGCTGCTACAATCATGCTTGATTATGGAGCTTAAGGAGTTAAACTGCACTGCATGACACACTCTCCATGCAAGGCAGATGCAGCAAGGACTAGTCTGTGTATAACAGCCGGTCAGCTGGTCTCCTACTGCTGATCGGGCTGACACTCTCACCGTGCCAGACCGATCATCATGACTAGAATTTTCTTCCTAATGTGGCAATGGCCCCTTATTAGCATGAGCATTCTTGTCCTTCATTGCTAACCAGTTAAATAAAGATAGTGACTTGAAAATAGAAATTATCAAACACCCTTAAAATATAATTAACAGAAAAAAGTACTACTAAGGCATACCCTCTTTTCTGTAATTCCTCTCAACATAAAATGATATGATGAAATGATATAGTAAATATATGTATTGTGTAGTTTGAGGGTTTATCTTGTCTAAAAATGTGCAGTCCTAATAGTTGGGTGCACGTTCAGAGTCCGGTTTCAGCTGCCTTCCCGGATTGGCAGCCAAACAGTCATTCCAGAAAATTGATATCCTTAGTAACAAGTCACATCTATGATTGCTCAGGGGGACAGCAACTATTCATAACTATGATTGGTCAGGTGATATCCCCAGGCCAATTATGGCCATGGTTATTTGCTAGGGGCTGTAAACAACAATTTACTGAATCAGCTGTTCACCTGATTATCCAGCAATATGTCCGTGTCAGGCGACAGAACCAGTACCCAACCATAGGGTCCTCTTATTTCTAATCATATCCTATATTAAAATGTGCATCTAATATCTCAAAATGGATAGATATTTTTTGAAGGTCAATCACTGTAATTCGGCATGCCAGGGTATCCCTAAACTAACCATCCCTGTACTTTACTCCACCACATCCACATTTCAATAAAAGGGGCATAAGGGGTAGAAAATCAGTTCTGACTTCGTACTACTTTGTATGCCAGAATAATGGCTCAACAGGCATAACAGCCCCCAGTTGATATTTTTTAAAAAGCTAATTTACAGCAATTTGAGAAACAGTTGCATTCTTAACTAATAAATAGCCAGCTAAAATTTTACTATTTTGTACTTTGTCTTGTATGCAAGGAGTGAATGACAGTCTGCATGTGACTGTGATTAACCCTTTTCATAACTGGGCATAATGGTGATCCATATATCAAATACCAGGTTTACTGTAGTAAATTGACCTACTTTTACCTAAGACAGATAATTAGTGTTTGAGCAATACAGGTGAGTGGGATAATTGTTTATTAATTTATAAAATATTGGATAATTCTTGTGCTCCAGATGTCTAAAATTAATAATATTTAATTAGTTAATACATATTCATGTAACAGAGTCATGATATGGCCGTCGCTCCCACACATGTGAGGTGTTGTTGTTGTCCTCCCACCACCATGTATATGCTTGTATTTGAGTATGTTTAAATACATTTTAAGGAAGAAGCAACAAAAAAGGGGTGATTGCCATTCACTTTTTTTTACTACTACAAGTCTCATTGGATGTTTATTCATGAAGAGAGCACAACCTCTCAATCCACCAGTCTCCAAGTTTGAGCTAAAGTGTTTTTTGGCCATTGCTGTCCTTGGCTCATACTAATAAAATGTCTGGCAGCCTCCTCTCACTAATGAAATGTCCAGAAGCAAATTCCTAACACTAATAAAATGTCGAGCAGCAGCCTCCCCTCACTAATAAAATGTCCAGAAGAAGTCCCTTACTAATACAATGTCTATCAGCATTGACTAATGAAATGCCTGTCAGTCTCCCCTCACTAATGAAATGTACAGCAGCAGCCTCCAATCACTACTGAAATGTACAGCAGCAGCCTCCACTCACTAACGAAATATACAGTAGTAGTCTCCACTCACTAATGAAATGTCCAGCAACAGCCTCCACTCACTAGCAGCAGCAACTTTCCTATTCTGTAAAATGTCTGTAATTTTTTTCTCACTAATCAAATGTCCAGAAGCAGCTCCTCAATAATTAAATCTCCACACCTGAGCCGCCCTCACTAATTAAATGTCCACAGCAGAGCTTCCCCCATTAATGAAATGTAAACAGCAGAGCCCCCAACAATACAATGTCAACAGCAGAACTTGCCCCTATTAATGCAATGTCCACAGCAGAGCCCCCCTTTGAAGAAATGTCTACAGTATAATTTTTAGTGAGATACTAGTGAGATAATAAAACAGCAGTGGCCTAGCATGAAGGAATGAAGTAATTCCAGAACCCTGGGTGCATAGTACTATGGTCTTTAAATAGTTTTAAATAGTTATACTCAAAAAGCTTAAAATACTGTGACTAGTTATGAGCAGACCAGCAGACCCGCCATCAACGACCACAATTGGGTCTGCTCCTCACTATTTAACAATGACAATGATCAAGGTGTTAACTCTTTAAATGCCACCAGCAAAGCCACTTGTGGCATTTGCATATTTATTAAAAGATTAATATCTAGTGACTAGGCTATAAGGTCAGATAAAATGGAGTTTCAAAAAAAGATGAAACATATATGTGTATTCATAAGGAAAAGAAATGTGAAATGAAGCAAGATTTGACAGATAAATCTATACATGGTGAGATAACCTCTGACACGAGAAGAAGTGGCTTGTCCGTTCTGCAGTCATGCCTGTCCTGGTCTCAGTTGGTCAGATTAATTAGGCTGCACAGAAAAACAAATGGAGTTCATACTTTAGGGATCTTATATTTCATCTTTCCCTAGAGCAAGTTAACAAAATTGAAAGTAAAATGAATAGCAGTGCAGAAATTAATGGATTTGTGTTTAAGTCTAATAAGGGTTTTGATGTAAAATGTTCGGGAAAGCTCTAAGGATAACTGCATTTGTAAAATAGTTCTTCATAAAAAGCTAGCTAGATAGCCAGACACACTTACTGTACATTAAAGTAGAAGACTGACACATAAAATTATTAAAAGGGATATTCCAGCTAAAGAAATAATGATTAACAATTTCCATTAATCATTATACAAATAAAAAAGTCCTTCACACTTGATGCACTGCAACCCAGGTAATGATGCTACCTGATCAATACTGGTAGCTACTTTCTTGTGTTTACATTCCGGAAATATCTAAAACTCAATTGTGCAAACACTTGCTGCAATTATGACCATTCAACTAACAGGCATCTCCTGCTTGCATTGGGCCACCACCAAAAGTAAAGACTGGTGGTGTAGGGGTAGCATTAAAACTAAGTGTGGGGGATTATTGAGAGCCAGTTTTAAAATGTTCCTACAGCCAGCTTGGTCATTTAAATATCTTCTTTTTCAGCTGGATATAGCATGGACAACCCAGACTATTATTAAAGTTTTAAAGCAATCTCTGTATTTCTTAGCATTGTATCTTTTTATTTGACTAGACAACAATCCATTAATTTTCTTTTCTAAATACTTTTTTTTTCTTTTCACAGAATTCTTATCATATTCCTTAGAAATAGAAGTCACATTGAACCCAGCTATATCAGTATCTTCATTGATGACTATTTTTTAGACTCTTTCTAACAGTAGCTATCTTATATCAATGACTCTTTGTTCTTTGTGAACACAAGAGTTTAATAACATTTTAAATAACATTTCAGATACAATCTAGTAGAACATAAGGTATTGTATCTTTTTTCATCGTAATCTTCTATAGTATGTAATCTTATCTTTTTCTATTTTTTTAGGTAACCAGTACTGTATACTATGTTATTGAATGTTCATATTTTAACTCACCATAGGTATATAGGTATATATTTATATATCTGTAATATTATTTATCTGTAATATTAAAAATTACATAATCAAATAATAATTTATTGTGGATGCTTTACATTTGTTCCAGGCAGCAACAATCAGCTATAAGGTGTCTGTGATTAAGTTATATTTATAATCCTTGGTACTATTACAGCAAAAAATTTTGAAAATCCAATTGTCACTGGGCAAAAAAAAAAAATTTGTCTGGAGCTACAATTTATAAAATATACAGTTCTGAGTTACATACAAATCCAACTTAACAACAGGGGACTGCCTGTATTTTGATTTTATGACTTTTATAGAATAGTCCTAAATCCTAAAAGATATCAAAGGGCAAGGACCTTTGGATGCATTATACTTAGGCTCTAAAATTAATACATTATACTTAGGCTATAAGTTATATTCACATATCATTGAGAGCACTGTTTTTCTGTTCTACGAGAGTAGCCTTAACAGCCTTAATAAGAAAAATGATTTTTACCAAAGGTTCCCAAGAGAGTCAATTAAAAGGACTTATAATAAGCTGTTCATTATTTAACCTTTCTGCGTGACTTTTCCATCCAAGTTTTTTCAGTGAATCTCCTTACACAGCCTCTGACATGGATATGAACTCATATGTTGATTTTATTCACTTAACACCCAGGCCCTTTTTCATTTTTGAGTTTTTATTTTTCATTCCCATGTTCAAAATTATATATATATATATATATATATATATATATATATATATATATATATATATATATATATATATAATTTTTCAAAATGCCATTTTAGACTTAAGGCGCTATTTTCTATGGGAAAAAATAACAGGAAAAAACATTATTATATTTTGATAGACCAGACATTTTGAAACGCAGTTATGCCTAACATGTTTTTGATTTTTACTGATTATTTATATAATTTCTAGGAGAAGGGGGGTGAATAGAATTTTTAGGTTTCTTTAAATTACATTTTTTGTAACTTTTTTTAATTACTTTTTTCACAACCCCTGGGGTTCAGTACAGTATTTTTAACATCATCTATTACAATTTTCAAAACGCACATTGTAATACATGTGCTAAAATCAGATAGCCTCTGTTCTTTTTATGACCAGAGGCTGTCAAAGTAACCAATTACTGCCCCCTGATGACTTCACAGGGGTCGACGATAAAATCCAATAAGGATTTCTATCACTATGCCAGAGGCATTTACAGGGTTAATATCTGTGATCGGTGCCAGCACCGACCGCGGGTGTTACCAGTGCGTGCTTTCTGCAATATGCAGCAAACGTCCACTTTGTATGGATAGGGCTCAGTCCGTGAGCCCTCTCGATACACCTGCAGCCAACGTGTGACATACAGATATGTCACACATCCGTATCGGGTGAAATTTTAAATAATCCTCATGCACCTTTAAACAGGCACTCATGCACCTTTACACAGACACTGAGCACTGCATGTGTATGCACCCTTATCTGAAGTGCATCAACTTAAATGTAACTAAAATATATACAACATGGAAAGTTATTATTGTTATGGGATAAAGCTCCCAGAAGACAAAAAAGAGTGTTGATGCTAAGATTTTCTGGTGTTTACACTTTGTAGATATAAACAAATCTATTTGTTGGTTCATAGATTTGGAATTAATTATTTTTCAGGTATTGAATGAATCTAATTTATAATAATTTATGATAAAAATGGTGATTTAGGGGACTAGAGGGGGATGAAAACAATTTTCAGAACAATTGGAACAACATCTGTTTGGATTAAATATATTTGGTACCAAACGGAATCTTTTAAAATATTTGGCTTCTATGAAGCAAATATTTGAGGATTTGCTAATCTCTACAATTGAGTCTATTTTATAATATTGGGGTTTCTCTAATAATCTCAGCTGTTTTAACTCTAGACTTTTCTGCCATAAATTTCTGAAGCCAGAAGTAAACGCATTCTGTCAGCCATATTTGTTTTCATGGAGCTTATATCATATTCATCTGATTAGAAAAAACTATATCTAGTCTGTGAAATTTTTTTCATCTATAAAAGCATAAGATGAAATATGCTTTCAACATGTTTCCAACTACACAAAGTAATATTTCTTCCCAAAAGATTACATTAAGAATACATGTATAGAAAAGCTAGTATATGTAGAACAAAGTTATATTATACTTCATGCTATCTTCCTGCTCATGAAGTAAAAAATACTGATCTGCGCATAATAAATAGTGAAGTCTTTGGATGCATTATTCCCACTTTTTCTCATCTCATTTGGAGGTGAGGAGCTCAATGTGCTTAGAATTACAACTGAAATATAACTAGAGATGTGCTGTACCTGTCAGATTTTTTGTGCGACCAACTGTCTTTGTATTGCACACTCTTAGGTGACTAAGAATTCTTTCATATAAATCTTCATCTGTACCCCTCACCAACCACCCACAAAAATAAAATAAATAAAATGATTTATTTTACTGTTATTGAAATATAAAGATAAAATTCAGACGGTAGAACATCTTGTACCTGTAACCCATAGTAAAGGTCATAACAGAATAGGTTTATTTACCTTTATGCCATTTATTAAATATCTTTAATTAGAGAATATTGCAATTACTATCCAGCTTATATATAGAAATAATTATATAATAGCTCTGCTAACTGCTAATCTCATAATGCCTTGCTAGGGCATAACATAAGATATATAGTGGGTACGGAAAGTGTTCAAACCCCATGAGCGAATTGGTAATCAAAAACATTCTTTTTTTGCTCATTACTGTACACTTTGCACCCCACTTTTGCTAGTTTATTAAACAAGAAAAACTGGAATATCACATAAGTATTCAGACACTTTGCTGTCGCACTCATATTTTACTCAGATGCTGTGCATTTCCTTTTGATCCTCCTTGAGATGGTTCTGCTCCTTTTTTGGAGTTAAGATGTGTTTAATTAAACTGATTGGACTTGATTAGGAAAGGCACACACCTGTCTATATAAGACCTGACGCCTCACAGTGTATGTCAGAGCACATATGAATCATGAGATCTAGAAAACTGCCCAAGGAGCTCAGAGATAGAATTGTGACAAGGCACATATCTGGCCAAGGTTACAAAAGAATTTCCAAAAGAAATTTGGGATGACCATAACTCTTCCTCAACTTGGCCATCCAGCCAAACTAAGAAATCATGGAAGAAGAGCATTGGTGAATGAGATAAAGAAGAACCCCAAGATCACTTTGGCTGAGCTCCAGAGATGCAGTAAGAAGATGTGAGAAAGTTCCACAAGGTAAACTATCACTGCAGCCCTCCACCAGTTGGGTTTTATGGCAGATTTGGCTAACTGAAGCCTCTATTCAGTGTAAAACATATACAGTTTGCAAAAAAACACATGAAGGACTCCCAGACTTTGAGAAATAAGATTCTCTGGTTACAAGAGATAATGATTTTGGTGTTAATTCTAAGCAGTATGTGTTAGAGAAAACCATGTACTGCTCATCACCTGCCAAATACAATCCCAACATTAAAACATGGTGGAGGAAGCATCATGCTGTGAGGGTGATTTTTAGCTGCTGGGACAGGACCACTGATTACAATTGAAGGAAAGATGTATGATGAAAGATTGATGAAGATGAAAGATTTCATGGATGAAAATCTCATCAAGAGGGCTCTGGACCTCAGGCTGGGCCTAAGGTGCACCTTCCAACAAGACACTGACCCTAAGTACTCAGCTAAGACACCTAAGCAGTATCTTCAGGTCAACTCTGTGACAATTCTTGACTTTCTCATCCAGAGCCCTGACCTAAACCCAATTGAGCCTCTCTGGATCTGCAAGGATGAATGGCAGAAGATCCCCAAATCCAGGTGAGAAAAACATGTTGCTTCTACTCAATACTGAGCAAAGGGTCTGAATAATTATGACCATGTGATATTTCAGTTTTTCTTATTTAATAAATTAGCAAAAATATCCACATTTCTGATTTTTCTGTCAAGAAGGGGCGCAGAGTACTCATGAAGCAAAAAAACCCCCCTTTTTTGATGTTTACAACTGGCTGCGATGAAACAAAGAGTGAAAGATTTAAAGCGATCTAATTGCTTTCCGTACCCACGGTATGGTCAGTGTTCTTTTGACCACTATATTTAGTAAAAAGTGGTTTAGTAATGGAATGACACTCATTTTGGATGAGTTTTAAATAAAGTAAGCCCCGACATGTGTTTCGGTCAACAGACCTTTGTCAAGGGGTCTCATAGCCTTGCAAAGTGTGGTTAGCTGTGTGGTTGCTATAATGCCAAGCATGCATGTCTAATGGTGTGAAAAGGTGTCTGCTTGAGGAGGCAAGAGTGGATGTAGAGTGGAATACTTATTGGATGTAGAGTGGAATACTCAGTGGTGTACCTATCGCGGTGACAGGGGGTGCAGTTGAGTCCGGGCCCACCAGAATGCGACAGCCAGCCGACAGCTGACTGTAAGTCCCTTTATGTATTTTCTGTGTGTGTGAGTATGTGTTGTGCATGTGCTGTGTGAGTGCATGTGCTGTGTTGTGTATATGGTGTGTATGTGGTTTGCATGTGCTGTGTTGTGTATATGGTGTGTATGTGTTGTGCATGTGCTGTGTTGTGTATATGGTATGTATGTGTTGTGCATGTGCTGTGCTGTGTATATGGTACGTGTGTGCGCCCTGTGAGTGTATGTGCTTTTTGTGCATGGTGTGTGCAGTTTTGCTGTGAGTGTATATGGTGTATGAGCTGTGTATGTGCTGTGTTGTGTATATGGTATGTGTGTGCGCCCTGTGAATGTATGTGCTGTTTGTGCATGTGTGTGCAGTTGTGCTGTGAGTGTATATGGTGTTTGAGCTGTGTATGTGCTGTGTGAGTGTATATGGTGTATTAGCAGTGTATGTGCTGTGTGAGTGTATGTGCTATGTTATGTATATGGTGTGTGTGTGTGCCCTGTGAGTGTATGTGCTGTGTGAGTGTATGTGCTGTTTGTGCATGTGTGTGCAGTTGCGCTGTGAGTCTATGTGCTGTGTGAGTGTATGTGCTGTGTATATGGTGTGTGTGTGCGCCCTGTGAGTGTATGTGCTGTGCGAGAGTATGGGCTGTTTGTGCATGGTGTGTGAGGTTGCGCTGTGAGTGTATATAGTGTATGAGCTGTGTATGTGCTGTGTTAATGTATGTGCTGTTTGTGCATGATGTGTGCGGTTGCGCTGTGAGTGTATATGGTGTATGATCTGTGTATGTGCTGTGTGAGTGTATGTTCTGTGTGAGTGTATATGCTGTATGTGTATGGTGTGTGCACTGTGAGTGTATGAATATGCCGTGTGAGTGTATGTGCTGTGTGTGTTTATGCTGTATATACTGTACGTATGTGTATTTGTTTTATGTGTATGCAGCATGTCTGTATATACTGCATGTGTATACAAATATGTATGTATTTTTTTTTACATTCACACAGCCATTAGGCGACATATATATACGGCCGCCGGGTACAGTGGCAGGGTACAGTTTGGCACCGTACCGTTTCGTACCTGGGGAAAAGATAAGAAATGTCCTATCTCCCCTCCTCCTGTCCTGTGCGCTGATGTGTGCCCGCTGTGCTACAGTACGGCGGGCACACGTTCATGTGAATTCGCCCTAGGGGGATGGGGGGCCCCATGCAGAAGTTTGTCATGGGTCCCAGCCTCTCCTAGTTACCCACTGGGGATACTTATTGGTCCCAGTGTAAATTCAGTGGTGGCATGCAGATTATTTGCAGTGCAAGTTTGAGTAAGCTAAATTAACCTGTACAGTCGCACCCCAATTCTCGTCACAAGGCAGCTTGTCATTTCCGTGACAAATTGGTAGCAGCAGTGGGTATGAGGCTAATGTAATGTACTGAATGCTGTTATTAAAACAACAAAAATTAGAGATGAGCAGGTTGGTTGAAATTTGAGTTTGACGGGTTCGTCCGAATTTTGCAACAAAATTCAGATTGGGACTCGGACATTGGCCTGAACATTGACCCAAACACGAAACCCATTGAAATCAAGAGGGGCCCGGATTTTAACCCACAAAAATACCTGTAAAATTGAGTTATTAAGGACAAGAGTGCTAGAAATTGAGAAATTGTCCTGCCCGCAATGGGCTACGGAAAGTACTTAAAATAAAATAAACAAAGAAGTAATAAAAAAAATAGAATAAAAAAAATGATGCCATAGTTTACAGAAACGATGGAAAAACCACACCCTTCCTCTCACTGCGGATAAAGGCGTTATGGATGTTCAGTTACAATATTTTTTGGACTATAAGACGCACTTTTTAACAAGAAAAAATCTTGTTAAAAAGTGCCTGCGTCTTATAGACCGAAGGTCAGGAGGATTCAGCACTGCCACACCCTCCTGACCGCTGTAATAGAGATCGGGTGATGCTCTGATATAGAGCTGCACCCGGTCTCCCAGAGAGGAGAGCCTCCACACTGTTCTTTCCCTCTGCTAACAGGACCTGCTCTTTTGTCAGAATCATGTGACTGATCACATGCTTCTTACATCACCACATACTGCTGAGAATGGGGACGTGCTGTGCTGGGACAGGGTAAAAAGAAGAGGGGAAGAGGGAAAGATGCGATGATGGGAAAGGGGTTTCTGTGTGTGTAGAGTAGTTCCAAGTGTGTTCCTTATTTGTATATAGTAGAGCTGTGTGTGTATTCATGTGATCTGTATGTGTAAATGTATGGATGTATCAGACCTGTGTGTTTAAATGCATGGATGTAGCAGAACATGTAACTGTATGGATGAAGCAGAACTGTGTGTGTAACTGTTTGAATTAGGCAGAGCTGTATGTGTAAATGCATGGATGTAGCAGAGCTGTGTATGTAACTGTATGGATGAAGCAGTGCTGTGTGAGTAACTGTATGGATGATGCAGAGCTGTGTGTGTAACTGTATGTATGATGCAGAGCTGTGTGTGTAAATGTATGGGTGAAGCAGACTGTGTGTGCAAATGTATGGATAGAACAGAGCTTTGTGTGCTGTGCTTTAGTGCGACCAACAGGGATCTTTTGATTTATAGTTTTGGTAATGTGGAATTGAAAAATTTCCAGTTGAAGTTCTGAGAATGCGGAAACGGGAATTTTTTAAATTTGAATTTCCAGAAATACGGAGTTGAAAAATTGTAATTTGAAGTTCCATGAATGTGGAAATTACAATTTTATGAATTTGAAGTTCTAAGAATATGTAATTGAATATTCTGGGAATGGGGAATTGAAGAATTTTTGCATCTGAAGTTTGAATAATACAGAATGAAAAAATAGAAATTTGAAGTTCCCGGAATGCAGAAATGCAAAAATGTTGTATTTGAAGTTTCCAGGAATCCGGAGTTGACGTTTATTGATGTGCACATACTGCGTGTGCTTCATTTGAACGTCAATGAACAGGTCCGATTAGATCATGACCTACGCATTTGCCACTTTCAAGTTGCCTCTTTCTCTGGACAAACAAGGAATGGTATCCTGGTCCCTGTAGGCAATGGCTTTTTGACGGGTAGTAGGCCACACTAGGTCGCTTCTGAAGAAGTGGCCTAAAAAACTTTACAAGGTATAGGGATGGCAAGGAGAGTCGACGCAGTTTTAGAAAGGCTACGGACTTAGTCTCCATGTATGCGACCGTCTTGCTCTTTGGCTTGGATGCACACTGACTTTTGCTTAAAGTGAAAGTAGCCTTAATCTGATAAATTGTCAAAAGCAGGATACACAGTGAGATGAAGTGTGGTAGTTACATTACTCCAGGGCCTTTTTGGGCACTGTATGTAATATTTTTTATTTGAGGAGGAATGTTACAATTACTATAATTAAAGGAAACCTACCATTTAGAATGGTAGGGGTAAGCTGTAAGTACCGAGCACCAGCTCAGGGTGAGCTGGTGCCGGTACTTACTTTCGTTAGTGTTATAAACCGCGGTATCGCGGTTTTAACACTTTTTAAACTTTAGAGCAGAAGACACTTCGGCGCTGCGGTCGAGCGTAGCGCCGAAGCCCCTTCTGCTCTAAAGTTTAAAAAGTGTTAAAACCGCGATACCGCGGTTTATAACACTAACGAAAGTAAGTTCCGGCACCAGCTCACCCTGAGCTGGTGCTCGGTACTTACAGCCTACCCCTACCATTCTAAATGGTAGGTTTCCTTTAATTTGGGGGGTATATTATTTAATGGTGTTAGGCACTTTAAAAAAAAAAAAAATTACCTAGAGTAAATTACCCATAAACTGCATTGCATTACTCAATTTTGCTATGCAAAAGATCAGGCTTGTTCTCATTGATATTTTATTTTTCATAACCCAACAGAACTGCTGTCACATAAGGTATTACCATAACAAGAATAGAATAAAGATAAAATAGAATAGAATAAAAGAGTTTTTCCAGAACTGTTATATTGATGACCTATTGTTAGAATTGTTCATCAAAATCAATTTGTACACTTCAACCTCTGATACCTCCACAAGTTAGTTGATCAACTCTTTTCCCATTTTTTTTTTTTTTATTACCAGCCTTCCAATGCCTTAACTCTATTTTTACATTTATCATATGAGAACTTGTTTTTTGGGCAACTATGAAATTCTATGCTTCAATTGCTCATGCAATGTATTGGGAAAGCAGAAAAAAATTATGAATGCAGCATTTTATTAAAGGTTTTATTTTTTCATAATTTCTTATGTTAACAGTATGAAATACTGTTTTAATACCTATAAAACATGTTTAACTTTGAAGAAATGTTTTTGTTATTATATTGCAATATTTTTTTTATCAATATGCCATACAGATGCATACATCAGTTCTTATTGAACATGTTTTGGGTAAGTATAGCTTTAATATTCATTTTGAATCTTTTGCAGCAAGAATTAGAAAAAAATGCATTTTTAGCACTCTTCTGAATTTTCCTCCATTTATGGAATAGCATGAGTAATGTGTTATCTTTATTTTATGGGTCCTGACAATTTCAGAAATACCAAATATGGACATCATTTTTATACTGTACTACAATTACTACATTTGCATGCAAATAAAACCTTTTCGCAGGGTTGGGAGGAAAAAAAACTCATATTTTTTGCTAATAATTATTGTATTTTATGACTATTTTATGTATTCTTGTGTTTCACTTGATACTATATTCTACAGCAGTAACACCTTAAGTGTATACATCTTCTCTTTGCTCTGGCATGGGCAGAGTATATAGTTAGAGATGAGCGAACATACTCGTCCGAGCTTGATGCTCGTTCGAGCATTAGCGTACTCGAAACTGCTAGTTGCTCAGACGAGTATTTCGCCAGCTCGAGAAAATGGCATCTCCCTCCGTTTTGCTTTTTGGCGGCCAGAAACAGAGCCAATCACAAGCCAGGAGACTCTGCACTCCACCCAGCATGACGTGGTACCCTTACATGTCGATAGCAGTGGTTGGCTGGCCAGATCAGGTGACCCTGGAATAGACTAGCCCCTGCCCGCGCTGCTCGGATCATTCTCTGTCTGGATGCCGCTAGGGAGAGAGCTGCTGCTGGTCAGGGAAAGCGTTAGGGTGTTCTATTAGAATAGTGTTAGGCAGGAGTGATTCAACAAGAACCCAACAGCCCTTCTTAGGGCTACAATAACGTTTTATTTAACTTTTTTTTTGTTTGCTTGGGGCTGGGCTTGCTGGCATTAGTAGTGCAGCTAGTACCATATTGTGAGGAATTTGCTGGGAGACCTGCGACCGTTGTGTTTAGCTCTTAGTGACACGCATATCCACCTTAAACACCGAAGTGGGACAATTTATTAGGGGTTTGATTAGAATTAGGCAGAGTCTACTGATTTATTTTTTTTTACCTTTATTTCTTTTTATAGCTCAAAGTCAAATTTCAAAGCAGTGTGCTTTCACTGTAGGCTAGAAAATAGCCATAGGAGAACCCCAACGGCTTACTTAGGCCTACAATAGCGTTATATTTTCCTTTCTTTTGTTTGCTTGTGGCTGGGCTTGCTGGCATTAGTAGTGCAGCTAGTACCATATTGTGAGGAATTTGCTGGGAGACTTGCGACCGTTGTGTTTAGCTCTTAGTGACACACATATCCACCTCAAACACCGAAGTGGGACAATTTATTAGGGGTTTGATTAGAATTAGGCAGAGTCTGCTGATTTTTTTTTTTTACCTTTATTTCTTTTTATAGCTCAAAGTCAAATTTCAAAGCAGTGTGCTTTCACTGTAGGCTAGAAAGTAGCCATAGGAGAACCCCAACGGCTTACTTAGGCCCACAATAGCGTTATATTTTCCTTTCTTTTGTTTGCTTGTGGCTGGGCTTGCTGGCATTAGTAGTGCAGCTAGTACCATATTGTGAGGAATTTGCAGGGAGACTTGCTACCGTTGTGTTTAGCTCTTAGTGACATGCATATCCACCTCAAACACCGAAGTGGGACAATTTAATAGAGGTTTGATTAGAATTAGGCAGAGTCTGCTGATTTATTTTTTTTTTACCTTTATTTCTTTTTATAGCTCAAAGTCATCAGGCACAGCACAAGATCCAGTTGTGTGCTGTCAGTGTAGGTTAGAAACTAGCCATAGCAATAGGCTAGCATCGTTTTGTTTAAAAAACATAAATAAAAACACACACAAAAAAAAATGTATAGTTTACACTTTAATTTGGAAAATGTTTAACCCGAGGGCTAGGGGTAGAGGACGAGGGCGTGGACTTGGGCGTCTAACTATTGCAGGGGTCAGAGGCCGTGGTCCTGGGCGGGGTGAGACACCACCTGCTGATGAGGGAGCAGGGGAACGATGCAGAGCTACACTCCCTAAGTTCATCATGTCTAAAGTTACTGGGACTCGTGGTAGAGCACTGTTGAGGCCAGAACAGTGCGAAGAGGTGATGTTGTGGATTGCAGACAATGCTTCTAGCCATTTGTCCACCAGTCAGTCTTCCACGTTGTCCACCCATGTCACCGAAATCAGCACTCCTCCAGCTCCTCCACCTCAGCCTCCTTCCCCCCAGTCTGCCCCCTCCCAGCAAAATTTGGCATTTGAACCGGCATACTCTGAGGAACTGTTTTCTGGACCCTTCCCACAGTCACAAACCACTTGTCCGGTTGCTGCTGAGCGATTTTCCGATGCCCAGGTCGCAGTCTGTGGGTGATGATGACATTATTGACGTAGTGGAAGAAGTGTGTAAAGAGGTGTCGGACGATGAGGAGACACGGTTGTCAGACAGTGGTGAAGTTGTTGTCAGGGCAGGAAGTCCGAGGGGGGAGCAGACTGAGGGATCGGAGGATGATGAGGTGACAGACCCAAGCTGGGTTGATAGGCCGGGTGAACACAGTGCTTCTGAGACGGAGGCGAGTCCTATAGCAGAACAGGTAGGAAGAGGCAGTGGTGGGGCCAGACGGAGAGGCAGGGCCAGTGCTGGTGCATCAGCGCCAAATGTTGCCCGTAGTCAAGCTCCCGTGGCGAGGGCTAGATTTTCAGAAGTCTGGAGGTTCTTTAAAGAAACACCGGATGACCGACGGACTGTGGTGTGCAACCCTTGCCAAACCAGGATCAGCAGGGGTTCCACCACTACTAGCTTAACTACCACCAGTATGCGCAGGCATATGAATGCTAAACACCCCACTCAATGGCACGAAGCCCGTTCACCTCCGGCCGGGCACACCACTGCTCCTTCCCCTGTGTCATCTGCTAGTCAGCCCCCTGTCCAGGACCACGGCCCAAACACCTCCTGTGCGAAAACCCCATCTTCGCCTCCACGATCCTCCACAGCATCCACCAGCATTCAGCTCTCCATACCCCAGACGCTGGAGCGCAAAAGGAAGTATAGCGCAACCCACACGCCCAAGCCCTCAACGTCCACATCTCCAAGTTGCTTAGCCTGGAGATGCTGCCCTATAGGCTGGTAGAGACCGAGGCCTTTCGAAACCTCATGGCGGCGGCCGCCCCTCGGTATTCGGTCCCCAGCCGCCACTACTTTTCCCGATGTGCCGTCTCAGCCCTGCACAAGCACGTGTCAGAGAACATCATCCGTGCCCTGACCAACGCCGTTTCTGACAAGGTCCACCTGACCACGGACACGTGGACGAGTGCTGCCGGGCAGGGCCACTATATATCGCTGACGGCACATTGGGTTAACTTGGAGGAGGCTGGGACCGAGTCTGACCCTGGGGCTGCTCATATAATGCCGACGCCGAGGATTGCGGGGCCTACCTCGGTCCAGGTCTCAAAGACCTACTATGCCTCCTCCTCCTCCCACCCCTCCTCCACCTCCTCCTCCGAATTACCATCCGTGGGCATGGCGCCATCATTCGGTAGCTCTAGGCACAGCAGCAGTGCCGTCGCTAAGCGACAGCAGGCGGTGCTCAAACTGCTGAGACTAGGCGATAAAAGGCACACCGCCCAAGAGCTATTACAGGGCATCACAGCACAGACTATTCTGTGGCTGGCACCGCTGAACCTGAAGCCAGGCATGGTTGTGTGTGACAACGGCCGTAACCTGGTGGCGGCTCTGCAACTCGGCAGACTGACACATGTGCCATGCCTGGCCCATGTGCTAAATCTCATAGTTCAGAGTTTCCTCAAGACATATCCCAATCTGTCTGATTTGCTCACGAAGGTGCGCCGCATCTGTGCGCATTTCAGGAAGTCCAGCACAGATGCTGCCACTCTCAGGGCAGCGCAGCGCCGCCTCCAACTGCCTGCTCACCGACTGTTGTGCGACGTGCCCACGAGGTGGAATTCAACATTAACCATGTTATCCAGAGTTTACCAGCAGCGCAGAGCGATTGTAGACTGCCAGATGTCAACTTCCACCAGAACTTGTAGTCAGGTCAGTCAGCTTCCTCAAGTCTACAATGAGGAGTGGACGTGGATGTCTGATATCTGTCAGGTGCTGAGTAACTTTGAGGAGTCAACACAGATGGTCAGTGGCGATGCCGCCATCATCAGTCTCACCATCCCGCTGCTTGGCCTGTTGAAAAACTCTCTGGTCAGCATGAAGTCGGAAGCTTTGCGCTCGTCACAAGAGATGGGGGAAGAAGATTCCCTTGTTGATAGCCAAAGCACCCTTAGGTCTGTTTCTCAGCGCATATCGGAGGAGGTGGAGGAGGATGAGGAGGAAGAGGAGGAGAATGTTGGCGAGACAGAAGAGGGGACCATTGTTCAGTCCTTCACTTTTCAGCGTGGGCAGAAGAAGAGGAGTTGGAGGAGTTGGAGGAGGAGGAAATGGGCAGTCAGGCCAGTGAGAGGAGTGAATTCTTGAGCGTTGGGACTCACTCTCCTGGACCCACGGTACAAGCAAAATCTTTCCACTCTCATCCCTGGAGAGGAAAGGAGTGTGAGAATGCATGAATACCAGCAGGCCCTGGTGCACAAGCTGAAACAGTATTTCCCTTCTGACAGCGCTAGCGGCAGAGGGCGTACTTCTGCGGGACAAGTAGCGAGGGAGAGTAGGCGAGCAGGCAGCTTTTCCAGCACTGGGAGGGGTACGCTTTACAAGGTCTTTGCCAGTTTTATGTCACCCCAGCAAGACACTGTCACCTGTCCCCAGTCTCGGCAGAGTAGGGCTGATCTTTACAGAAAGATGGTGAGGGAGCACGTAGCTGACCATACCATCGTCCTAAATGATCACACAGCTCCCTACAACTACTGGGTTTCAAAGCTGGACATGTGGCACGAACTGGCGCTGTACGCCTTGGAGGTTCTTGCCTGCCCTGCCGCTAGCGTGTTGTCCGAGCGGGTTTTCAGTGCAGCTGGTGGCATCATCACCAATAAGCGTACACGCCTGTCGACTGACAGCGCTGACAGGCTGACGCTTATCAAGATGAATAAAGCCTGGATTTCTCCGGATTTTCATTCTTCACCAGGTGAAAGAAGCTCAACCTGAATAATGTATGCACTCCTCCTCCTCATTGTCCTCCTTCTCCCTCTCTTTGTACACTAAAGCATAGGAAACTGGCTATGTTTTGCCAGGGCCAACTGGCTCTAGCTATAGTACTCTATGTATTTAATTTTTCTGGAGGGCCACCTACCCGGTCCTCTGTTTTAAGCAATTTTTGGGAGTGCTACATACAGGCACTCAATCTCTTTAATTTTTCTGGAGGACCACCTACCTGCTCCTCTGGTTTGAAAACTTTTTTGGACTGCCACATACAGGCACTCAATTTATTTAATTTTTCTGGAGGACCACCTACCTGCTCCTCTGGTTTGAAAACTTTTTTGGACTGCCACATACAGGCACTATCCAAATTAAATTGTCTCCATAGCAGCCTCCACATGTCGTCTTTTTAGTTGGCTCCACACGTTGTCTCCATTGCTACCTCCACACGTCATCGCCATAGCTGCCTCCAAAAGTCATCCATATAGCCGCCTCCATACATGGTCTCCTTATCAAACGAACTGTGTCAGGCAGAATTTTGGGTTGTTTTCATGGCTTCCACATCAAACGTGTTAACTTTGTCGCCACCCTGCTGTGTAATCCACAAAATATACTGGCAAACTTTTATCATTTACCGATATTATTTTAGCGCTTCTTGCGCATCTGTTTACATTCCCCTCACCCGCCATATCCCAAACTTATAAGAACGCTACTACACTTGATCTTATACAAAAGGTTCTTAGAAGTGCTGTTTGGGGAGTAGCCTAGAGACAGGGGCTTGGATTGGCGAAAGCTCGCCTGGCAGCGGAGCGCCAGCTCCATCTCAAGATCCAACTAACATAGTTTTAACTGCAGCACCTTTAATCTACTACTAGTTCACTGCCTCCATACATCATCCCCTTATCAAACGAGCTGTCAGGCAGAATTTTCAGGTGTTTCACCAGATACATATTGGAACTCGGCCCATCTGTCGCCACCATGCTGGAGACCTGAAGTTGCAATCATAGCAGCGCAATATGGATGCCCCATACTGTCACTCTTAATCATGGAACCATTTCCTTAAAAACAATTAAAAATAGAACCACTATGCTATTCCATTATTCCTAGGTGAAATATTCAAACGACCCGACCTGCTTTGAAAATTATAATTTTTTCAAAGTAAACGCTTCTGGCCCCCAGGCCCATTTTGGGTGGGGAGGAGCCGAGAGACAGGGGCTTGGACAGGCGAAATCTCGCCTGGCAGTGGACCGCCAGCTCCATCCCAAGATTAGGCAGCCTCAGAGGCATCCATGCATGCTGCCCCTGCTGTTTCCTGTCCATTTTGCCTCCACGATCCTCCACAGCGTCCACCATGTCTCATTTCAACTCTCTAAACCCCAGACGCTGGAGCACGAGAGGATATGCAGCACATCATCCCCTTATCAAACGAGCTGTGTCAGGCAGAATTTTCAGGTGTTTCACCAGATACATAGTGGAACTCGGCCCATCTGTCGCCGCCATGCTGGAGACCTGAAGTTGCAATCATAGCTGTCGCTCTTAATAATGGAAGTCGTCTCCATGGCTGCCTCCACATGTCGTCCCCTTATCAAAAGAGCTGTGTCAGGCTCATTTTTCGGGTGTTTCACCAGATACGTTATGGAACTTGGTCACTATGTCGCCACCATGCTGTGTTATCGACTAAATATACCGTCAACCTTTTGTTCACATAGGAAATCATTTCACCTCCTTTGGTGAAACCTGAGTCCATTAAGGGTATGTCGCCATGACACTCTCTAGCCTGCCACTGCTGCTGCTGCCTCTGCATGCCGTCCCTTATAGTGTCAGGGTCAATTATTGGATGTTTTAGATGCTATCTAGCCTCATTCGGTCACTCTGTCATGGCCATGCTGTTGCCCATAATTTTGGCATAATGGTGCGATTAAGCAGCCTCAGAGGCATCCATGCATGCTGCCCCTGCTGTTTCCTGTCCATTTCCGTGGTGTTTCCATCCTTTTCTGAGGTTCCCAGGTGTTTGGCCAAGCTTCCCTGTGCAGACCCTTGGTCCCCTTGAAAAATGCTCGAGTCTCCCATTGACTTCAATGGGGCTCGTTATTCGAGACGAGCACTCGAGCATCGGGAAAAGTTCGTCTCGAATAACGAGTACCCGAGCATTTTAGTGCTCGCTAATCTCTATATATAGTATATAAGGTGCTGTTGTTACTGCCATAGCTTTGTTTGTGAATGTGTTTGATTCTTTCCTGACAACATGCAATTGATTCCGGAAGGAATCAATCCGACATTCACTAGTGAAGCTGCAGAACAGAAATACAGAGAGCCAGGTGAGTGTTAACTCCAGCTCCCAGAAATATGTTCTTCAACTTCAGAGAAGAGAGCGTGTGGGAGGAGGGGTAATTTATAAAAGACAGGGTTTATAGCCTCTTGGGTGATTTAATGCATCAATTTAAAGCTAGAATTAATGCACCAATTTATATACCAAATATATAGCATTTTGATGTTTTTCTACATTTGCATGCTAAAACAGTTTTTGGGTAGCCAGGTTGACAGGTTGGAAGAATCACAGCAAATTTTTCTGGAAATCTGCCAATCCCATCTTAACAGAATGCTGTCACGTGTCGAAGACCAGGAACCAGAGGCAGAAGAAACAATCTATGCCTCAGTGATCATCACCCTTGCCCTTGCTCATTTTGGGAAACCAAGCTGCTTCCTTAATCATAGAGAGAGCCACAGAGTCTTGCACCCTAACCCAAGGATGCAGATCCCCCAAGGCGCATCATTAAATTTTCAAAGCTCCTCCATTCAGCACATTATTGAGAGACATTATTCTCAGGAAGTAGGTAGAAGAAGCTAATGTATCTCATGGTGATGCATGCATTTCACTTTTCCAAGATGTCTTTTGGGTCACCCTAAACAAAAGACGTTTGCTGAAACCAATTGCCAAAAATCTTTGTTCCTGCAAAATCCAAAAGTGGCTATTTCCCTTTGTAATATCCGTCATGCTTGGAAACTCTTTGTGACTAATACACAGAACTGACTATCTTCTTCTTGGCTGTGATGACATCAAATTGGATCCGAACCACATTCCAGACTGCCTGCAGAGCAGTCATCCACTTTCACCTCTTCCACCAGCAACCTTCTTTAACAATCCTCTATGTTAAGCCAAGAGATGTTGAGCCACCTCTGAGGATTAAAATACCTCCCAAACACAAGGGAAACAAAGGACAACAGTCTTGATGGATTTGATAATCACTACTGTTAATCTGTGAGCTACAGTTCATTCTCTTTGCAGACTACAACTGTAAGTTGATAATTTGATATTTTGATTATTTTCATATCTCCGTTCATGGCACCATGAGGGGACTATACTGAAATGGCCCTCTGGTCACCATTCAATGCATGTCCATCATTGGATCCTCACAAGCTACCCCATATGGTTGTCCAAAGAAAGTAACTCCCTGATCCCACCTTCTCCAACATGCCTTTCTCAAACCCTTACCCCTGTCTAATAGATAGGGGTAAGGGTTTGAGAAAGGTAAAATCTCAACTACTTCATGAAATGTAAATGCTTAAACTCCTCCATGAAAAGATTCAGAATCTTCCATATGCTTTGAAAAGAGGGCACTGACATAGCAATCTTTCAAAAAAACCCATGTCCAATCTCACATAACCCAGATTCTCCTACTTCCTACTTCTCACATTAGTTTTTTTGCCCATTCACCTTCCTCAGAAACCAAGGTTGCTCTCATTGCATTCAGGAAAAATATTTACTATCTTCATTGTGACCCAAACCCCTAATTTCAATGTGCTATTTGTCTGTGAGTCTTGTTTTGTGTCTTCACTTTAGCATAAGTAGGAATTGTCTTCAAGTTGTCCCATAATCACCTAGGATATACATAGGCAAGCAAGCAGCTGACAGTCTTGGGGTCTTAGTTTAGGGCTCACTATCCTGTCTGTCCGGAATCATCATTACAAGAATGTTACATTTACCCCTAACACTGACTATATACCTTGTATCTCTGATTCTTTACAAAAATTAGGTGACTTTAATGAAGGTATATGGATCTTGGGGATGAGCTACATGCCACTTTAGAACTCCTTCTGGAATCCTTCTCCCTAAAATCCCAAAACAGTACTAAAAAAATCACAGAGACTGCATTCTAATCTTTCAGATCTGTCACTACAGGGGACCCTGTACTATAAGAACTATACCCACTTTTCATATCCACATAATTCATAACAAAGCATAGATTTCCTGTTCCTCTTCATAGCAATTAAATCAAAATGGAGGTAAATTTAGAATGGTCAAATTTTGTAGGTCATACGTTCATTTAGCCCCAAAAATGTACACATTTCCAAAAGATAAAAAGAGAAAACCCATTTAAAAAATTTTGTAGGCTATAAAATTTTAGTTTTTTTGTTATTGGGGCCATGTGATGGCATTTTTTTGCAGGCTCAGATGCTTTTTCCAGTGTTCTCATTTTGGGGTTGGTATCCTCTATTGTTGAAAATTTAAGAACTTTTTTTTTGAGGGCAGGAGTAGAAAAACATCAATTCTGTACTGGATTTTTAACTTTTTTTGGGGGGGGTGTTCACCATATAGACTAATAATCATGGTATCTTTATTCTATGGGTCGATGCGATTAAGTGGATACCATACTTGAATATATTTTCTTATGTTTTACTAAATTTGCCAAATAAAATCCTAATGTGAGGAAAAATCTATTATTTGTCCGTTGCCATTTTCCAAGTGGCATAACATTTTTACTTTTTTGGCTAAGAGCTGGTTGATAGCTTCTTGCTGGACATATTGTGCTTTGTATCAGTATCATTCTTGAGTACATATGTTTTTTTATCACTTTTTATTGCATTTTTTTGTGGGATTAAATAGGTCAAAATCATAATTTTTGGCGGGTTTTTACAGGTTTTTTCACGGTGTTCATCATGCGGGTTCAATAATTATTTACTTTTATTGTACGGGTTGTTACAGATGTTCTGATACTATATATGTGGGGTTTGTGTTATGGTTTAGACTTTTGTACATTATATGTCTCTGTATGTTATGGAGCTTAGGGGCATATTTATTGATTTTTTTTTTTGAATAACATTTTTTTTAACTTTTTTACTAGTTCCACCATGGGAAATGAACAGGCAATCATGATAACACACTGCAATACTGATGTATTGCAGGGTATTAGAAGTGTCAGCCTATGCACATGCATAGGCTAACTCCGTGCTTTAAGATGACATCATAGACGCCATCTTAATGTCAGCCCTGGGGTCCTGATCAGCGCCCCCCAAAGACGGCGTGGGGAGCCAATCAGGTTGAAGGACCCCCTGAAGGCAGTTTAAATGCCATGGTTGCACTGACCTTGGCATTTAACAGGTTAAACCCCCACGATTGGAGCCCACTCTGACCGCGGGTGTTACACTGGGATGTAAGCTACTGGCTGCAGCTGATACCCAGTGTATCCTGATGCTGGCCTGGCTCAGATCTCGACTTGGGCTGGCATCAGCTTTGCATCCGATATATTGGACACTGAGCATTAAGTCACTGTGCTCAGCGTCCGATATATCGGATGCAAAGCGCTAAGAGGTTAACCTAAAAGCAGCCAAGATGTACCTCTACAGCAAACATAAGGTCTACACCCATGGTAAACATAGCTGAGATGATGGCTATATTAGTGCAGAAAAAGGAAAGCCTTCATTAAAGATATTAAAGCACTACCTGATTGTGTGGTGACTCACAATTCCAGGATTTTTTCCCTGTTCTCAAATTTATATTCCTCACTCTACAACCTGCAGCAAAATGAGGGTTGGGAAGCCTTGGTGGAAAGAAGGTCTAGAATCTGGTCCTTTTTAGACTCCCTACATATCCCCAAACTATCTAAAATTCAGAATAACTCTTTACTCCAACCCCTTTCCTATAAAGAACTTGACACAGCAATCTCCGAGTTGGTTGCTGTGAAAAGTTCAGGCCCAGATGGCCTCCTTGCCATCTCTTACAAATTGTTCAACTCAAATCCCTAGACTTTTTACTCCCCAAGCTCTCATGACCCATGTAGTTATTCTCCCTAAAGTAGGGAAAGACCCCTCCCTCTATAGTAGCTACCAACAAATGTCACTTTTAAGCATTGATGTGAAGCTGTTTGCCAAATCCCTAACCAGCCATCTCAAAAACTTTCTGCCTACACTGATTAATACTAACCATGTTGGCTTTATCCTTTAAAGAGGGGGGAAGGACAGCACCTTGCAAATTTTGCATCTCATTCAGTATGCTCAGTCTGGGAAAATCTCTCTTGCCATTCTTCTACAGACACAAAAAAAACCTTTGACCAGGTGGAATGGACTATTATGCAAATTGCTCTACAAAATTGGTATCAACCCTGATTACATTTCTAAAGTTATGGTTCTATATTCACCCACCTCAGCTTCTCTGAAGTTAATGATGTGCTATTGCCTTCATTTCACATCCCAAATGGCACAAGGCAGCAATCTCCTATAGATGATCTCCTCATAATAACAACCAACCCAATTAGCTTTCCTGCTCTAGCCGCTATTTTCAATCATTTCAAGTCCCTTTTCTACTTTTAAATAAATACATCTAACCATCTCATGCTCCAAGTCACCTATCTCCAAGGCCTGAACCGATTCCTGCTTCACATGGTCAACTAATTCCATAGCTTATGTAGGGAGTAAACTATACTCAGTGATCTCCTCCATTCAAAATTTGGTGAGCAGTTGGCATATCCATATGTTTTATGGCTTGGTAGATCAAACCTTCTTAAGATGTTTGTGATACCCAAAAATACCTACCTAATGCAAACTTTACCAATTTCTCTACCCAAGCGCTTCTTCACCAATGAAAGTGAGACTTGTTCTCCTCCACAACCTCTGAAAAGGTGCAAACCACAGGATATCTTACAAAATTCTGATAAAACCCAAACAATGTGAAGTGTATGTTTCCCCTGAAAGCTAAACTTATTATAAATCTATCCATTTTAGTAAAATAATAGATTGGTACAAAAAACGTTTATCAAAACTTTATATCCTAATAAAGAAATCCCTCATTAAAAGTTTCTTGACCAAACTTACTCTTCAATTTTGTCAAGAACTAAAGAGATTCAGCACACTAAACATCATCACCAGGGCCTCATTTCAACTCCTGCACACATCTTCCATGTAAAATCCTTTTGGCCCCACCTTCACCTATCACAAAAGTGGATGACCTTTGAGCACAAAATCTCCAGATGATTCATCCAATCTGTCTCTGGCAACATCAATATACCACAAAGCAGTATATATACTCTATGATTAAGCTTTTCTCTCCCTTACTCAACTCAAACAAATTTTTCATCAACGCACTCGTGATCTCTTGATTCATGTCCAAATGAGATCCTACTTCAAAGATCAAATTTGTCAAGGTGTCATTTATAGATATTTAACTTGGCTGGAAAGACAATCTCCACCATCTCACCTGCTACCAATCTAGTCTGCACACTGTACAGAGCACAACTGATCAAATACTTAATTTCTTCATGGCAAAAAGAGCTAAATGTACCTTTCTCAGGAAACACAACAGATCCTTCATCACAGTTAAGGCTCATTTATATGTATAACTCTTTGATTGACATCTTACAAGTTAGTAATTGGGAGGCATAAAACCCCTGTCATCCTCCACCATTAAAATAACTCAATTCCAGATGTATGCTAATCAGTCTTCCACTCACTAAACTCTCTCCTCTCCAATCTATTATTAATGCAGCAGCCAGGCTTGTCTTTCAGACCAAATGCTACATGGATGCCTCCAGTCTCTGCCAGTCACTGAACTGGTTACCCATTTCCTTCCGAATACAGTTTAAAATAATCAACCTCATCCACAGAGCTCTGCGTAATTCTGCACCTCCTTACCTTTTCTCTCTCAGTTTATTGCCCAACCCTGGCACCTCAATCTGACAGTGATCTTAGATTAATCTCTTACTTAATTTGAAACTCATATTCATGTCTCCAGGACTTCTCCCAAGCTGCACCAATTCTATGGAATGCCCTTCCCCAGGCTATCAGACTAATACCCAACCTCCAATATTTCAAGCATGCTCTTAAAACCCATCTCATTAGGCAGATTGCGGCTGATGACTGGTTCAAGCAGTAGCACTTTTATTTATTCAATTATTTTACACTGTTTCCTTATAAAGAATAGCTGAACTATTATACAAGCTCTTACAGCTCTTGTATCACATATGTCACCCTCATAGAATGTAAGCTCTTGCGAGCAGGACTCTCACTCCTAATGTTCCATATATCTGTTTGTACTGTAATGTATTATTTTACTTGTATGCCCTGTGATTTGTAATGTGCTTCAAAATATGATGGTGCTATATACATAAAGATTATTAATTATCATGTTGGAGATGTCAATAATCAAAAGGCATGTAACTTCACATCTGTTGGAACAGTATTAAATTAACCCTAGTTGTGACTCTATAATTCCAATCATCATTGATCTAACACCCAGAATTTTTTTTTGCCTTGGATCCTTGTTTCATCATCCCACACTGTGAGGTCCTGTGGCTACAACTCCTTCTGACTGCAATAGTACTTATACTCTTCCCCCAGATATCCCCCTCCCCCTCCCATTGGGCAAACAAGGTTTCCCATTTCTGCTTACTGGAAGAGATCTGTGCCTTTTAAAACCCTCACCATTTGAAATACCAAAAATCTGGTCCCCCTGGTTGGAAATGGTCAAATCACAAACTCAGCAGCCTCCCTATAGTTTTCACTTTTTACTGATAGTTTGTCCTCTGTCTCCCAATCCCTCTCTGCTACATATCAATAGGATTCTCCTTTTTCATGAACCAACTCCTCCCCACCCCCCCCATCCATAGGCCCTGAGCCTTCATCCACACTATAAGCACACTCATTGTCGGCATACACAATGCTCGTGCTCTATCTGAACTCACTTATTATGTATGCCTTTGTGCCTTTGTTTGTTCTACAGTTTTGTTCTAGGTAACCTTTGTTTCTGTTTGATTGTAATAATTAGGTCCTACAGTCTGGTAATGTAACCGACTGTGTATTCGTACACTATGTGGCTATTGTTAATACTTGTTTTATGCTGTTATAATTAAAAAGAGATTTTAGAATAAAAAGTAAAAGTATAGGTTTCTCCATGACTCTTTCTATTAAGTTATTTGAGTTAATTTATTTTCATTTTGTATCTCAAGGAAAATTCTAGGTTTTTGCAGAATCATAAAAATATAAATATTATAAATACCTCTTTCATTTGTTTTCAGTATAAATTACATGTGTGTTCCTAAATTAACAGAAAAATCCTACCCTGCCAATTCAGAAAGGGTAAGCATCAGGTCTTGGCTGATGATACATTTTCTCATGAGGTGACATTTAAATGGCATCTTTGCTTTTCAATAATTAGTTGTGTCAGTTGGCAAAGGTGTTATAATTATAGGATTCTAAAATATTTTCCATCAATTTATTGTTGTGTATTGTATTTAATTTAATTATAAAGTACCAACAGGGCTAATCAAGATCAGTGCATGATTTCAGCTCTAACCTGCACTAGTATCCCCTGTCCCAGCCTGCTCTGTGCCATGCCACGGCATGCCCTCTTTTCAAAAAAGTGGTCTGAAGGGGCAAAAGGTAATTTCTTGGAATTGCCAGGAATTGCAACTTTTTCATGCCTTGTACACCAGAAAATGAGGCATAAAAGACATAAGTGATAAATACTATACTTCATTAGAACTTATATTAAGGTCTTCTTTTTGCCCTGAAACAACTTAGTTAAAGGAATAATGAAAATGTTATTGCTTTTGAACGGCAGGAAGTAAAAATGGAAAAAGATCTACACAGAAAAAGGATTGAAGGTTATAAAACATAATGGAAAAATTTACATCTTCATAAATTAGGATTCACATACAGTATAGGTAGATAATTTGTGAACCTCAAATAAAGCCAAAGAACCCTTTTCAGATCAGCCTAATAACTATTTTGGCCACAAAGGATAAACTAATATGTAAATCATACATATTGGGGCACATTTATTAAGAACAGTACAAACTGAACTATTTGCAGTGTGCCTTCGTAGTGTGCAGAGGGTGCAAGATTTAGGATTTCTGGTGCACGTTCTGCATAAATTTGGCGCTCCCTGCGCTGCCTCGACAAATACACCACTTTTTTTTGTTTGTCAATATGCCTTTCTCACATTTAAATATTTTATTGTTTAAAAGTAAAGAAATATACAAGAAAAAATTTAACTATTTTCCAGAACTTAAATGGTTTTCCAGATTAATAAAGGGTTGCAAACCTGTTTTTTAATCATGAACTGTTTTTTTATGTTTCATTATGGTTGCTGAGGACAGTCCATAGGGTGAAACTCTATGGACCTAAGGGTCACTAAAGGATGAAGGGGGGGGGGATATTCAGTGTTCTTATCTGTTTCTGTTCAGTTATTACAGGAAGCAGCTGTATCATGTCTGCTTTGTCTCGTTTATACTCTATTATGTTCCCAAACCCAGTTCACCTTCCCCTGCATTTGCTCATTAGAATAATCTAGTGTGCACAGAATATATATGTACGTATATGTAAGTACGTATATGTAAGTGTGTCAAATAATCTATGTGTATAGGTCACTGTAACTGTAATGCATGTTAGTATGGATGTGAGAATGTAAAACTTTCCCTTTCCTGTTTTTTCATGTCCATTTTTCACTCCCCACCTTCAAAAATCTATAACTTTTTTATTTTCACACGTAAAGAGCTGTGTGACGGCTTGTTTTCTGCGTAACAAATTGCACTTCATAGTGATGGTATTAAATATTCCATGCCATGTACTCGGAAGTGGGAAAAAAATTCCAAATGCAGTGAAAATGGTGAAAAAACGCATTTGCCCCATATGCTTGTGGGCTTGGATATTACGTCTTTCACTGAGTGCCCCAAATGACATGTCTACTTTATTCTTTGGGTCGGTACGATTACGGGGATACCAAAATTGTATAGGTTTTATAATGTTTTCATACATTTACAAAAATTAAAACCTCCTGTACAAAAATTGTTTTTTTGATTTTGCCACATAGGGGGCAGTATTATAGTAGTTATATACTTATACACAGGGGGCAGTATTATAGTAGTTATATTCCTGTACATAGGGGACAGTATTATAGTAGTTATATTCCTGTACATAGGGGGCAGTATTATAGTAGTTATATTCCTGTACATAGGGGGCAGTATTATAGTAGTTATATTCTTGTACATAGGGGGCAGTATTATAGTAGTTATATTCTTGTACATAGGGGGCAGTATTATAGTAGTTATATTCTTGTACATAGGGGGCAGTATTATAGTAGTTATATTCTTGTACATAGGAGCAGTATTTGATATTAGTACATACCCCCTTTTTCCTGAGAGCTGCACTGTAAATCCAAACTAACTTCTGGTGCTAATAACTTTTTAATACTTTTGTGTACGGATCTGTGGGTGGTGTCATTTTTTGCAAACTTTGATAATATTTTCAATGATATAATTTTTAGGACTGTATGACCTTTTGATCACTTTTTATAGATTTTTTTATATTTTTCAAAATGGCAAAAAAAGTGCCATTTTCGACTTTGGGCGCTATTTTCCGGTATGGGGTTAATCGTATTGAAAAACCATTATCATATTTTGATAGATCGGGCATTTTCGGATGCGTTGATACCTGATGTGTTTATTTATACTGTTTATTTATATTTACGTCATTTCTAGGGAAAGGGGGGGTGATTTGAAATTTTAGGTTTTTTTATTATAATTTTTTTTTTACTTTTTTTATTTTTACTATTTTTCAGACTCCCTAGGGTACTTTAACCCTAGGTTGTCTGATCTATCACATCATATACTGCCATACTACAGTATGGCAGTATATGGTGATTTTCCTCCTCATTCATTACAATGTGCTATCAGCACATTGTAATGAAGGGGTTAAAACGAAATAGCCTCGGGTCTTCGGAAGACCCGAGGCTACCATGGAGATGGATCGCTACCATGGAGACGGATCGCCGCTATCTTTTTGAGGCTGCCGGCAGCTTTGCCGGCAGCCATCGCTGTGATAACACCCGCGATCGGTGCTAGCACTGATCGCGGGTGTTACCGGTAAGCCTTTGCTGCAATTTGCAGCAATGACTTACCGGCTATGGAGAGGGCTCAGCCCGTGAGCCCTCTCCATACAGCGCGACCCGGCCGCCGCCGTGAATACACGGCGGGGGGTCGCGAACTGGTTAAAATACATTTATCTGTCAGGTTTGAGTCACATCTGCATTGTTAGTGGAATTTTATGACTAAAATATTGCATGAAAACATACAACAGAAATATGTAATGTTTTCACACCAAATAACCAACGATTCACAGAAGTGGGGGGAGCTCATTAAGTATTAAATAGTATTAAACATTCCATTCTGGAAAATGTATTTGCATATTGTCACAGCTGCTCCAGCGACCCATATTGCGGGTCATGGGTACTTAGACTCCGGTCCAATGTGTCGGCTTACGTCATCATCCATGGTGGTCCAGTGGGTCCACTACTCCTGGAGCCTGACATATATTTCTTAAAATCCACCAGTGGAGCGTCAATGGCTGTAAGTCTCCCCAAGCTTCATAAGTAGAGCTTTTTTGTCCCGACCCTAGTCAAAAGCCTCTCACTCAGCTAAATCAGTACCCCACACTGTGCTGAGAAGATGTAAAGACATCAAAATAGCACAGGGAATCTGTTGCTTTTGGCTACTCCTGGCGAAGCCACAGGTAAATTGCACGTGGAGGGTGACCCACCCCAGGTGCCGAATCCTCACTCCACTGTGGTGTTTTACCAGAAAGTGCAAATCCAGTCACAATGATGTAATTTTATTTCATTTGAAACCTAAAATGTCCATTGACTAAGCTTTAGTTTACCATTTGGGATAGTACAATAATCTCATGAATGATATAGTAGGGGAAGTGCAATAGAAAATGAAGAAACAGAAAATAAAGGTTAGGAGGTTAAACATATACCTCTTATACTCGACTTCGGCAACCCATATTTGTTTTTAATATTACTTTGTGTGAAAACCCTCTCTTTTCTCCCTTTTTAATGTTGTTCTAATAAATAAACTTTTTTCACTCACAACTTAGTGTATACGTAGAAATGTTTTTCCAATAATAACAAAAAATCTGTCGGGTCTTAAACTTGGTAACCATTTGTTGGTGCTATTTTTGGGTGCAGTCTTAGGACAATTTCGGAAAATATTTGTGGAAAGAATAGTATTAGGATGATGGAATAGATAAACTGGTTTGCCTTAATTTTACATCATGTATTTAGGCTTCTTGGATGCTTGATGTTAAGGTGTTTGCCTTACAAATTAGCCAAAAGACACAATGTTTTCCTTATCCCATCCTGGAAAACATGTTTGCATACAAACATTGGAAATGCTGTCAAAGACTGCTGTGGAATTTTTCATGGAAACTTTAGTCTCAGCTATGCTTCCCATGGAACACTTGTAGTGCACTTGGAATCTCTACCAATCTCACCAAGGTCACTTTGAAAATTCCATCTTTAAGGGGACTTTATTGGTGGAGAGAAGTTAAATGAAACTTTGCGTAAACCTGCTACCTCAGGCCTAGTGATGCTGGTCAATTTGATACCTTTCTGCCTATTGCCTGTACCCAAACAAATACCTGGAGCTTGGCCTTACTTATTCTCCATTCCAGCTAAATCCCTTATGGAAATCTAATGAACCAAAAGCCTAATTAGAAGTGTAAAACTAACTTCTCAAACTGGTTTGTAAACAGGTTTTCGGAAATAATACACAGGAGACTAAGACTTCTAGGCTGGATGAGCTTATTGTGTTACCCAGGCATCTTCTTGCTGCCCTTTACAGACATCTACTGTCGCAGGGCTCAGAAACCTGCTTTCATTATTGCATGGAAATAAGCCCTTGGATGTACTTTTTGGCCTCAGATTGGTTTCAGGTTCTAAGAAATTCTCATGGCATTTAGCAATGTGTGAGGCTCCAGGAGAACTCATATAATGGCCCGACCAGATGGCATAGGACAATGTTAAAGCTGAAAAGAATGGATCCGATCCCCCCCACAGCAAATGTTGGAGGTGTTAACAGCTAGGTGCCTCACACACACACATATTTTGGTCCTTTTCCATTATAAGATAATATGGTTACCAAACAAAACTTGGACGCCTAGGAAAGGCAGCTTGGTTACTATAGAATTACAGGAAGTCTTTTATACTCTTACACTGGATTAATGCCAAACCAATGACTACATCGCAATGGCTGGAAAAATTTACCAGATCTACAGGCTAGAAGATATAGCGAGCTGGTCCGAAAGGAGGCACAAATTCTTTGTCAAAGCCAGGAAATCCTAGGTACAAAAATTTTTCCCGAAAAATTATTTTTAATGATATCTTATGGATCAGCAAATCTTTATTCCAAGACTAAAACAGGTGGCCAAGTACAATCTTTATACAAATAATGTATCTAGCTGTATTGTATGCCATAAAATGTCAAGAAATTGGCTTGGGTCTTCATAATGACTAAACTCCTGGAAGCTCATTTTTTTTTATACCTGTAATCAATCATCCAGTTACAAAACATTAAAACCTATCTATCCAATTTTCATTATTTACCTCTATTATATAACCTATATAAAATAATTGTGGTCCAGATCAATATACTGCTCCTCAGGCATTATGGTTCTCACGTAATTAAGAAACTTTTTTTACATAACAGAGCTGTAATAATCCTCCTCCCTCTTTAATGAACCCTTAGGGTATTTAGTTTTGTCTTCAAATAGTGTTGGTGAATTATGTTTTGTGTAGGCTTTTTTTTTAAATATTTTTTTAACTTCAACCACAGATGCAATTACAGACCTGCTGAATGAGTGTTTGACGCGTTACCTATGTTATGCTATGTATATGAGACTTCCCTAAATATGCCTCATTTTATAACAGTCATTATTATTATTTATTTGTTTATAGAGAATTGTTAAATCCATGTTCCTGTACATTTCCCATATCCTTAATGTATTGTAGAAAATACCATTTTCAAGTATATTTTGTGGGATTTTAAGCACCTTTTGAAAATAATATATCTTAAATTATTTTTGGCTGTTTTGTAGCGTAGTTGAAATCAGAAAAAAAGTCCACTGTGGAGACCCCTATCTGTTCCTGGTCTTGATGACCTGCAGATAAGCTATGATATGGTTCTGCAAATAGAGTAGTACAAAAGATATGGCTTTTGAAATGCTGATAAGAAAAACAGAAAGACAATAACTGAAGAGGCTGTGGTTCTTAAAATGTTAAAGAACCTTAAACTTAGGAAAATGGAGCTTCAGAGGAACAACACAGAGCAAGATATGACATAATTTTACTTAAAGGAAGTTAGGACAAAACAGGTAAATGATTACCACAATGTGTACATGTGTAATAATCATAATAATAATAATCTTTATATAGCGTCATCAAATACCACATCACTTTTAAAGGGGTACTTCTATTTTAGCAAATTAATGTCATTGTTTGTATAATGAAAACGTACGCAACTTTTCAATATACTTGCTATATCAATTCCTCACAGTTTTCTACATCTCTGCTTGCTGTCCTACAGTAAGCTTCATTGTTTATTTCCGGTGGACAGAAAGCTGACCATGGTCACACATGGTCAGATTTCTATCTACTAGAAGTAAATACTGAGGCTTTCTATAAAAGAACAGCAAGCAGAGATCTAGAAAACAGTTAAGAACTGATACAGAAAGTATATAGGAAAATTGTATAACATTTCAGTATGCAAACATTAATAGGAATACACCTTTAAGTACACCTCATGAATCAGCAGCTTGCAGAATCACCATTAGTAGCACTTTATAATTGTTTTCTGCATGACTTTATGAGTTCATGGTCAACTAAATGATTGCAAGATGACAAGATCCTGGGCTGTGGAACCAACCCATCTCATCTCAAATGCTGTCTTTGGTTTATGTTACTCCTGGTGCTGTGAATTAAGGCATGAAAAAAAATTCACAATCTTTCCATTGAAATTACAGCTTCTTTATGTATTGCCAACCACTTATGATTTTTTTTAGAAAATTTTGCGAAATAGGAAGAGAACACATGTAGCCAGCTGGGGGCATTTTGACTAGTCAAATTAACTACAACCAGCCCTCAACAGTGTGAGTTATGAACTACAATTATTAGGTGTAAACCTCTGAGTAACTCTTGCACATCTGTCTATGCTGCTTATGAAAAAAACACACAAAACACAAATAATAAATTGGCCCCATAGATTCAGAATTCTTCTGGTTTGTTCAGACAAAACTTTCCAAAATTAATCTGTGGTGCCCTGTTCATTTTAAGAAAATAGGGACTTCAATTCTTCAAAATAAAACAGACTGGTCCTGTGCTTGTATAACTGTGCTGTCATGAACTTAAAATTTAGTAGAATTGATTCCAGTCACAATGATCAGGTGTTTATTCATGTAAATAATACCACAAACTTTTTTGTGAAGTTTCGGTCAAATAACGACCTTCTTAAAACACAGTTTGCACAGTTTCCCTGGATGAGGGAAGAGGAGTAGAAGCTGCATATAGCAATGTGTGGTGATTAGTGATGAGCGAGTATACTCGTCCGAGCTTAATGCTCAGTCGAGTATTAGCATACTCGGAGCTGCTCGTTGCTCGGACGAGTATTTGCCCTGCTCGATAACGAGCATTTCATTTAAAAAAAAAAGTGAAGAACAGTAAAAAAATACAATTAAAACATTTAATTTAATCATTTAATTGAAGAAAACAGTGAAAGAACACAGTGCAGAATAGATTGCAGATGTTCGCGAACAGATGTTTCCAAACATCTGCAAGTTGTTCTTCACACATATTGTTCTTCAAATACTATTGCGGAGAACACCGTTCTGCACGCGTGTCTCCGGAACAGATCACAGATGTTCCGGAGACACGCGTGCAGAACAGTGTTCTCCGCAATAATATTTGAAGAATAATATGTGTGAAGAACAACTTGCAGATGTTTCCAAACATCTGCAAGTTGTTTTTCACACATATTGTTCTTCAAATACTATTGCGGAGAACACCGTTCTGCACATGTGTCTCCGGAACAGATCGCAGATGTGAACACCTGCAATCTGTTCTGCAGTGTTCTTTCACTGTGTTCTTTCAGTGAAAACATCTGCACTGAACAGTGCTTGTTCAGTTTGTAATTTTACTGAAAAATGCTCGGGTCTCCCATTGATTTCAATGTGGCTCATTACTCGAAACGAGCACTCGAGCATCCGGAAATGTTCGGCTCGAGTAACGAGCACCCGAGCATTTTAGTGCTCGCTCATCTCTAGTGGTGATGTATGGGGATAAAGTGTCATTAGTGAGGGGGGCGCAGCTGCATTTCTGGTGGCAAACAGTGAATCCTTGCATCATTTTTCTGTACCTTCAAAAATTGGATAACAGTGTTCCAAAGCTTTTATTAATAAAATTATGGTAGTCCAAAGTCACAAAGTAGTGTTTTCTTTTAACTTTCTAGGATAACATTTGGAAGTCATTATTGTGGCGGAACTGATGTTTCTGCCCCCCTGGATACACGTCACATGCCAGATCAGATGAGAAATGAAATCACACATGATCAGGTATAAAAAACTTGTCTGGGGGATGTAACTTCATAGCTGTCATAGTTACAAGTAAGTGCTTATTCCATAATAATAGTGTAAAACCAAAAGTCAATTGACATTTACGATTGAGTCACAGTAAGTATAAATCACTCATGGATAGTCATGCCATAATAAAAACACTATTCACTGATAAATATATCATGGACTTTTCGGGGTGTTTCTCCGATGGCAAAAGAATACAGAATCTAGGACGGCCAAAAAGAAAATGCAATGGAAGCTTCAATTGTACTGGTTCCTATCAGTCATCTGCATACACTCTGAAAAGTGGCACTGTTATGGTGAAAATTAATTAGGCTAAACACCCTTCTTTTTATAAGTACTTGTCCATTATATAATGAATATAACTTCAAAAGATGACAATATGAAATCTAACAATGTACAACAAGTACTAATTAGTATATAATGACCAGGAAAAAGCTATAGTTAGACTACAAGGTGACATCTGCATTAGAAGTGGTATGGAGAGGCCCTTAGGATATCTAGTGTGTAATGTAAACAACCAAAAGGCCTCTCTATTTTTCAAGAATTTTCTAATTTCACCACCACTGCAGGATCTTCTATATTCTGTATCATGAGTTCACATGTCACTTACGTCTCCTTCGTATTGTTAGAGACTGTTTTAAAACTCCTGAAAGGCATCTGCCTTCCAGGTTGTTCTAGGAACCTGGTCTTAAATTTCCCACTAGTCTGGACATCATATTTTAGCTGCCAACTGATGCATTATATAACATAAACCACACTGATTATGTTACAATTAATGAAATCATTCACCCTGTATTGCAATTTCAATGAATTCATTGGTATTTCTGAACATTTTGATATTACTTGTGAACAAACATGTCTTGCATTTAAGCAGAGATTGAGAAAGCTTATTGTGTAAGGTTCTACCTTTTCTTGACAGTACTCTCCAAATTTAGAAATTTTCTCTAGGATAGGATAACGATTCAAAAGTGGTATATGTTTGTGAATTACATTACGAATCTCATTAAATCTAGACCCTGTAAAGTCGGAACTTCTTTATCCTTAATCGGACTCCTTTGTAAACTAAACTCATGTGATGACCCTCTTGGTGGCACCAACTGTTCTCTCTTTATGTTCTTTACCATGTTTTGTGCTCATCCAGCATGGATAGCCTCTAGATAATATTCTTTCAGTGATTCCTTCCAATTCTTTATCAAAATCTACCTCACTAACACAATTCCATTTAGCTCTAGGAGTTCCCCAACTGGTATTGATCTCATAGTTTGGGAATATCATGGAGAATCATGTTATAAGCTGTTGTTTTCCTATGGGTTCACGATGCTACATGTAATCCTAGAATTTCCTTCAAAACCACGTCCAAAGTCTGCACAACATGCCTAAAAGCATGTTGGATTGATTCTCATTAATATATGATGGAGAGAACTTGGAACTCATGCTTATCTCCCGATCCTGTAAAATAAATTGTTGGTCAAACAGAAAATAATTGTGCATAAGCAAAACAAACAAACAAACATCAAGATAAATTCTTTAGTATTATCAACATGGGTGCCAAATATGTCCAAATATAATTTCACTGCACTCACCTTGATTCTGTGGGGATTGATGTGCAGTACAGAAAGTATTACATCACAGCTTAACCAAGTTTGACAATCTTTTCATACTCGGGCCTGCAGGGCTGATAACACATCACTGGAATTAAAAATATATCCTGGAAGCATCAATACCAATGGTTAGATCCACAAACCTGTGTAACCCATGGAAAAAGACCCAGATGTTGCTCTTTTTTTTTCTTTCCAAAGAAAGAAGATTTATTATTCTGCCGCCATATATACAACACTGTCTGCTGATCAGAGCTTCGTGCTCTGTAAATGGTTCTCTGTCAAGCCAATGAATGACACAAACATCTCTCAGGATCAACAACTACTTTGTTTTCTGTCTTTTTGTAGCTTGAAAATGTTGGGATTTACTCTTCATGGACTTAAGTAGTGAGGACAGGGCCGGATCTATCACTTTCTTAGAAGATATTCCGGCTTCTTTCTTGTTGACCTCCAGTTTTTCCTTCTGTTTCTTTACTGTCGCTGATAAATCTTTGGATTCTCGCTCTCTCTGTTTTGCTTTCTCTTCCAATACTCTGGTCATAGCTTTGGTTTTCTTGAAGTTGGGATCTGAAGGATCCATGTTGTATAAATGGGAAGTGAGCAATGACTGGAATCTGGATTCATCAACATTTATCCGGGACTCGTCTTCCTCAAGAATCTCCTTCTTCTTCTTCAGCAATCTTTTCTTCTTACTACGACTTCTACAATCTTATCGTAATTGAAATGTTTCCGGTTGTCCTCAACATCATCCATCATGAGCAATGCCATTTCCGCATTCTGCTTTTCTTTCTCATCTACAGAGGAGTCTTGGTCTTTCTGTTTCTTTCTACTTGTGGATTTCTTTTTGAGGCCTAATTCCTTCATCTCCTCTGAGAAAAATGGATCATCAAAATCAACATCGGACGGGATCTCATCCTCATTGTCAGATTCGGACATTGCAGCCTGCTTCTTCGCCTTCCTCTTCAATTTCCGCTTCTTGTTTCTCTTCTCCAGGTACTTCTCTCATGGAGTTTGTCGATCTTTCCCGGCTAGTTTAGCTTTTTCCTTTAGCCCTGGCACCCACTTTACTTCCATCTCCACGTCCTTGTCCTCCTGCAACTTTTCCTTATCCTGGATACCTTTAAGGAGTTGCCTGTATCTCTCTATTTGCTCCTCATCATCCTTGGAGCTTTTCTTAGACTTTGTATCTCCAGGCTTTGCAGTCTCGACTTCTTGGTCAGCCTCTTCCTCCTCCTCTTCTTCACTAGAGGAGGCCAAATATGCCCGAAAATCCATTTCAAGAAGTTCGTCTATTTTCTTAAGTTTCTTCTTAAAGTTGAGATTCAGTCTGGATCAGTTTCATCCCAAGACACATCCACCTTAGCCGTTACTATAGCTGTGGCTGTGAAATATTTTGGCTGATAAGCAAAGAGGTCCATGTCCACAGCAGAGTCTTTGGGCTCATGGTCAAACTCTATATCATCCGGGAGACACCCCAGATCCACCAAAGAACAGCTCGTTTCGAACTCCAGCCCATTGCATTTCTCGTAGAGTTTATTAGCTGTCTCCGGAGAGTCGCACTCCACTACCGCATAGAAGTACTTCAGACGTTTAAACGGATATTCACGCAGCTTCTCCTTGAAAAATAATTTCTCTTTTGCGATTTCTTTTGGAAGGTTCCTAAGTTCTGTTGGTCCACTATTTTCTTCCTCCTTTAACCTCTTCTTTCCAAACTCAGATAGGTAAATCTTTACCGAAAGCACCATCCCACCTTTAGGTTTAAAGGATCTTACCAAAGCCAACAGGTCCTTAGTTTTTATCCGGTCCCAATCCATGTTGCACACAGCCAATCGTATGGTTATCTCATCTCCGTGAGGAGCATCTTTGTCTATTTCTCTCCAGGAATTCTCTATTTCCATTTGTTTCTGTTTTAAGTCAAACTCATCGTCATCATCATCTTCAGAACTTGTTTCAATGTTTCCTTTACCTCAGGCAAGATCTGGACCCAAGTCACTATCCTCCTCTTCTTCGGAACCAGACTCTTCATCATCATCATCAGACTCTTCTCCATCATCTTCACTTTCTTCTTCACTTTCATCATCTTCCTCTAGTTCCATACCGCTCATCTCTTCATCAGAATCCATCTGGTCATTGCTGTTCTCATCACTCTCATCTTCAAACCCTGATTCTTCTTCCAATTCCTCTTGTTTCAGTGTTTTTGTAGATTTCTTCTCACTTTGTGAGCGCACTTTAGAAGACAGTTTCTTCTTAGTCTTGATTTCTTCCCCCGTAGTTATTTTTTCAGTTTTATGCTTCTCTTTAGCTTTCACTTTCTTACCAAATTTTTCATTCTGGTCTTCCTTGGATGTTTCAGGTTCTTCTTTACTCTTGATGATTTTTGTAGAAACGTCTTTGACTTTTTTTTCTTCTTTCTTTCGGTTTAGTTTTCTTCTTCTGTTTCTTGTCCTCTTCATCAGGTAACATCCTCATTGGTATCGGACAGCTGATAGTAGTGTTTCACGTCTTGCTTATTGGTGTGGTTAATAGGATGCCCCTGCTTGTCCACTGTATAATTAAGAGTGAACTTCTTGTCACTGAACATGGCCTGGAAATGTTTATCAATCTTAAGTTTTTTCACTGTTTCCTCCATCTCCCATAATCGAGGGTCTTTTGTAACCCGAGTAAACCGCTAATCAGCACTAAGTTCTTGTGTGGAATCCATCTTGGTAATATTAATGGGTCAGGCAAGGAGACAGAACCAGACAGAGGTAGGAACAGCGCTACGTGTTACCAGGCTCTCAGCTTCTTCCTACTCCACAGCTATCCTACCCTGATGTTGCTCTGAACCCATGGACTGCGCTCATTGGACAGGACAACAGTCCTGGCATCATACAGAAATATGATGCAGGGCTTCCTGTTCTTATAGTACCGGAGCTGCATTTTGGTTGGCAGACAGGGAGTTCTTGCATAAAATTTCTATATGATGCAAGGGCTACCTGTCATGTGCAGTGTATTCAGCCTGTGGGATCAGACCAAAATATGTGTTGCAGCCAGTCGAACTGCGGTCTTCTGGGGACGTTCAGTCCAGAAAAAACTGCAAGTATGTTTACTTGTATTATTAATCATTCTTATTGTAGATTAATGGACTTTGAATTGTTTGAAGTTTGTAGCCTGTTTATACTGATACTTTCTATTTTTACACATTCCTTAATGTACCAAGCCAGCAAGCTACAAAATCTCTGTGTCTATGTCACCTGACCAGTTTAGCTTAAGGGCATTATCCATGTTACCCATGTAACCTCTATATAGGGATCTTGACTTTCCTGAAACAGGATCATAGGATGCTATGTCTGGTTGTAGCCCTGGTATTAGGGACAGCTTGGCTAAGCAGGTCAAGTGATGCCATGGTATGGCACCAGGGGGTCAGACTAGGAATGATGTCAACAGTCAGAGTTTGGTCCAAAGTACATGCCATAGATCAGGACAGTTGCGGTTTCCATTGAGTTGAGCCGGGTGTAGTCATATGAACTTGCTCAATCTATAGACTCGCTTATAAGAGACACAGACAGAAAAAGAGACCACAATACAAATATTTTCACGGCTAGGAACCTATAAAGCCCTATAATGATCAGGGATGACTGTTGTGCCAATGCTCTAAGATCTAATGAATACCAGGAGGATGAAGGAGGAGAATAAAGTATAGCTACCAGCATCCTTGCTAGTCTAGCTACATCCATCAACCATCATGGTTGTCAGCTGCTAGTATTACAATATAATCTGGATAAATGGTATACATATGAAAAAGCTACTCACCTTTCAATTGGAATAAAGGTGTCTGCATTCATCCCATAGCAGCAGATAATTGGATCATTACTGATTGTCGACATGTTTGTGAAATTACTGCACAGAACACTGATGCGTAGTATTAAGATATGACTGAATATGGATGCATTAGCTGTCATGGTAAGCTCCTAAATAATGACATAAACACAGACATAATTGCAACACTCTATATGAGGAGAGCTAATGATTTGCTATTATACTGTACACCCCCAATTGCAGTAGAGGTATCTTGTCAGTTGGAGACATTGTATCTTCATTAGGACTAAGCGCTAATATTAATTCTAAAGGAAGCAAGAAGGAAGCAAATGTAATCATTTGACAAACGCCACTAAGAAACTGTGTGTCAGGAGTAATTGTGAGAACACTTTGAAACATTTTTCCTTGAAGAAGAAATGGACCTTAGAGAGTTGAATTCACCCAAGCAAACAAGTAATCCTTACACATGAAATATCTGTTTTTAAACTAATGATACAGAAATCTTCCCTATTGATTGGAAAACATATCCACTGAAAGTTTCCTAAGAATAAAAACAATTATCTGAGGATATATGGAGCTCAGTTGTGACCCACAATATATCCATTTTGATCCACAGCAATAATATAAAGCATTAACCACAATACCTGCTTGCTGTTTCTGAGCGTTGTGTAAGTTTCATTTAATAAGAAGAGTGTTTAACAGATGCAATCTTTCTATCTTTGTACTTTCCTTTCTTTCTATTGCTCTATATATGATAATTTAGGTTCACACAGGGTCATGTGGTCAGAGCTATGTCTAACTTTTACAATCCTTGAATTACAGTAGTATACTATTGCACACGTGAACATCAATTGGTGGTAAGGCTCAATGCTCTGAAGGTGGCAGCTCAAATAGTCCCTAAGAGAGATATATTTACACAGTTGTTGAAAAAATATGGCTTCTTTTGAATGCAAATAAATAGAAATATCATTTCATTAAATAAAATATACATAAGAATTAAATATTGGATATTCATAATAATGGAGTTTCATGAGCACTGTGTGAAATTGGTGTGGTATGACTTTATGCATGTGTATGTTTAAAAAGGACTTTCAAAGCTTTCAATGATATCTGGTTTAGCCATCTTGAACAGAATTCCGTAGGACAGGCCATGGCCGTGGCAGTCCAAATTGACCATAAGCTTAGGGATAGGTGCAACTCAAGAGTAGATCTTGATTCTTGATTCCCACCAGGTGCAGAACTCCATCTAGTATCATGTTCATTAGAAGGTTAAGGGATGAACTTGGGTACATGCTCCGCTTCTTCTCAAAATGTATCATTGCCAGAAAACTTCCGAGCCAATAAGGGTCAGTTAGCCATCATAAAAAGGGTGTATTGAGGGGACATTATGCTTTGCGTGCGGCCACTGAGTGGACATTATGCTGTGTGGGAAATACTGAGGGGCATAATACTCTGTTTGGGTCACTAAGGGGGCATTATACTATGCGTACAGTACTTAGGGGGCCTTATACTGTGTATGTGGGCACTGAGGGGGTATGATACTGTTTGGAGGCACTGAGCAAGTTAAGAGGGGCATTATACTATGTAGGGAAACAAGGCTGGTAGTAGACTCTTTGGGAGTTCTAAAGAAGAATTAAACCATGTTGGGTTTAATTAGGTACTCTAATAGTTTCAATATCCAGCTGAGTGAGCTCAAATAAATCACACCAAAACTGGAATATGGTATAAATATCTTTCTCGGCAAGATGTGGTACCAACCAAAAGAGGAAGTATTGGCGACACATAACATTATAATAGTTAGTGAGGAGTGACTACATAGATGATTGGTTGTCTGTTTATCACATGCTTATTGAAAAAACACCCCCATAGTCCATATTTGGCTGTGATAGTTCTGATCATGCTTAGTGGATCTGTAACGTTGGTAGCAGAACTTCTCTTTAATTTCTTTAAGAACTGGCAGTGTACAAGACATCCATGTATTCCAGGAAATGTGCTGCCAGTATAAGGCACATACTGAGGGTTGATCCACAGACAGGTACCATCTTAATTCCAGCATTTAGCAAGCTTAAAAAAATAAAAGCATTTTTATTAATCATACAGTTGTACACCTGCTTTTAACACAAACCACATACTGTATATGCGCACACATTACATTCATACGAGCATTATGCATGTGAATAAACATGTATACACATTAGCATATAGATCTGACACATAAATAGCACATTACACATATACATCAGATGCCATGAGGATGAAAGCACAGCAGAGCACTCCAGAAATTACAGTTTCACAAACGTTTTGATACTTTCCAGGTAAAAAAGTGGTATATCTGTAAATGAAATATATTAGGACGGTAATTTATTACAAAACCATTGATTTCTGTTGATGCTTTTACATTGGCTTGTATTTTCCCTGATTCGTTGTCCGTGAAAAATATTATGAAACACATCCTATTATTTTCACTGATGCGGATCACTGAAGGCAATAGATGATGTCTATGGGTCCGCACAAAAAAAATTAGGAAGCATCCGTTTTTTTCACTGATGAGGCTGCAAAACCAGGTGTGATGTTTTCAAAGCAATGTTAAACCTTCATGTTTTTTTTGCATACACGGAGACAAAACGGAAGAAAAAGCGAGACACATAAGACAAAACGCAATGGATGTGATACTCAAGCTGAGCACCAAAGCCAATGTATAAGCCCTTATTCAAATTAAAGCCCTTATTCAAATTAAGACCCTTTTTGAAATGACTTCTTCTGGTCTTCACAAACAGATGACCTTTATATGATGAGGCACTACAATTTTAGCTTGATATTTGTTCCTCATCGGAAAGCAGGAAGAGGGAAGTTTTGTTTACGTATGTTTGGCACCATAGAAAAATGGAAGCAAGATTACCTCCTTTTTCAAAGGAGTGAAGTTAGAACAACTCTACCTTTCTTGGTCTTGTGGTCACTGAGACCACTGCTTGGCCGTAACTCTTAAGTGACCTCAGACAACTTGTGTTCATCAAGGAGTTTCTACAAAAAGAGTAAAATCGCCAACTATGTAGGTTTTATTTTGAAAACCTCCTTCCCCTCACAGAATTAATTAGGCAAATAAAGCAGCCTTTAACATGACTTGTAGGGCTGTTTCACATTGGAGTTGGTACTCGGCTTCAGCTACGCATCAGTTGCGTTTTGTCTCCATTGTGTCTCCATTTTGCTTCCATTTTGTCTCTGTGATGCATCTGGTTTTTCAGTCTCTTAAGTGAAAAAAAAAAACAGATTTTTTCTACAGTTTTTTTGCAGACCCATAGACTTCTGTTGCCTTCTATGATCCGCGTCATTGAAAAAAATAGGACATGTTTCAAAATTTTTTCCACGGACAATGGGTCAATGACAATACAAGCCAATGTGAGAACATCAATAGAAATCGATGGCTTTGCGAAGCATCCATGGAAATCACTGAACCACGGACATGAAAAACAACACCAAGGCAAAAGAGCCCTTATTCCTGTTTTTTTTTCTGATCCCACTCTGAAGATACAAGTTGCTACATTGACATATTGTTATTATTACAATAACATGGGATATAAGAACATGTGAATAATAATTGCCTTAAAGTGTATTTTAGAATTGCCCCAGCATGTTACCAGCCATATAGATATTATGCTGCCTCTCATGGCATTGTCCTATGGTAAGCTCATTTTGCTGTTAGCTTGAGAATGGTGTTTTCCTTTCAAACCTGTTAATCAGGTTACACTCACCACTTGGAAAAAAAATGGTTACTATTTTAAGACAACCTGTAAGAAATCCTATGAAACAAATCTTATGGCTGCATATGTATGAAGTAGGAATGGAATTGATATATACACAGTACAGCATGTGCATAAATACAAGTCAGGGTTCAAACATTGGGTATAGATGTAGGGTTATTTTCTCGATCACATATGAGATATTGAAGAGACTGCTGTAGCACTTTCTTTTGATTACTGCAATTACCTTCATGGCTTGTGGTCTGTGTAATATAAAGCTGCTGTGTGTTTCAGCACACTGATTGCATCTCCCAATGCTTGTACATGAAATGTATAGACTCTGTTGCAAAGCTTTGTTCTTTTCTGTGTAAAGGCACCATAATTATATATCAAATTTATGGTATTTTTACAAAACATTCTTATCATGTTTTTATATGCATATTATACCCACAATCAATTCACAATTTAGGCCACAAAAATATGGATTCTTTTTGGGTATTATAGTATACATAGTATGCCTTCTGCATGCAGGATGGGCAGAACTGACATTTAAAAAAAAAAACTTAAAAAACCCATCACACTGATACAAGACACATATATTATACAGCAGAGATTTATATTGTAAGATTTATATTGTATTATTATATGATACATTAGAGTATTAGCTGGATAAGAATGGTTCTTAGACTATAAGCAAGGGATGTCTGAATGCTGGAATGCAGCAATCATCATTAATCTTTGTATGAAATTGACATGTCAGGTCTCCACAGTTGAGAGATAAAATGTAATTTATGAATACCTTGAAAGTTGGTCGTCCCATGATTACTCAGAATATGTGAAATTCCAGCATTGTCAACTTTAAGGTTTCTGTTAAGGTGCAGGTTCTCAGAATTGGGGTCAAACTAGTAAGGCTAATTATATCTGTTTCAATGGTCAGTAGAAATAATGGTACTGCAAAAACTGCAATATAAAGAATTGCACTTCAGAAAAAGAAAGTGAACAGCATGATGAAGTATGGGTATGACGATGAGTAATGGTCAGAGGCATGCAGGGTTTGGTACCCAGGAGCAGGAGTGAAGACTTCGTCAGATGTAAGCAGAATTTGCTACACAGGTGGAGGAGATCAGTTACACAGTTATAAAGTTTTATTATGTTAACAGTAAGGCACTGGATATTTAGTTATTGAAGACCAAAAGAAAGTAGAAACAGTGGATTTATATGGGACATAACTAACGGGACATAATCCAGGAAATAAATACTCCATGACTGTCTAGACAAGAGTTTGAGTATTTGGGTAGGTGCAATGAATTACTTGTCTCTTTGCTTCTTAATCAAGAAAATAGTGTTGAGCAGATTAGAACTGCAAAATTTGGTTCTGTGATGAAACTTGTGCCCCAAACTCGGCCTTCAGTCAGAAGTTTAGTGCAGGCACCGATAGTGGGTGTGATCTCTGTAAATGCCACCAGAAAAACCCCTTTGTATCACGCATGTAACACTGTTACTAAAGTTATACAGTTTGTTAAGTATGCCAGGCAGATGGAAAAGTTCCCAGATAATTGATTTCACAGTCTCTTCTGCAGAGTCCATCCTCTTTTGGATATAAAATTCTACTGCAATTTGGTTCCTGTTCTTGAAAATCGTAGCTCAATAATAAAGTACATATAAACAGACCCCAAAAGCTGAGAAGGAATAGGGAAAGGCCAATGAAATTCCAGTAGTGAGGAACAAGCTTTTTTATCTCTGGGACACATGTCAGGTTAGAATCACATTGCTTTTTAGCTCTCCATTGTAAAGAGAAGTCATAATGATTCCTTGGCAAAAAAAAATTGGGGTAAAATTTTTTTTTAATTCATTTTTTTATTAATTTCTTTTTACTTTTATTTTTACATTTTGTTCCTAAAAGCTCAAAATAAACACTTTTTTACACTTTAGTTTTCCACAGTAACTGGGATTGCTGAGTTGTTCCAGTTCCAGTTGAAAAGGGACCTTCAAAAAGTGAAAATTGTCGATTTGTTCTATGTCTAGAAAGTGGTAAATGCCACTTCTCCTCTTTGGGTCCCCTGAAGCTGCCTGCAGCAGGGGACCCAACTTTCAGCTGCCCAAATGCTTTGGTGCCAAATTTAGGGACCAGAACTGCCTCATGTATATATATACGATGGGTAAGCAGGAATCAGTTAAACATTGACGGGCTGAGGGGAGTTGAGTCAAAGCTAGACCTCAACCTGAACTTCTGACTGAAGTTCAAGTCTGGTTTCATGAACCTGAACCCAGTAAGTTTGGGTCCATGCTGAACTTTGCAGGTTCAGGCCCATGAACCCGACTCGTTTCTGCTCAACACTAATTCCTGATTGGCTGGACAAGATTTAGTGTTTTTTTAAAAATTATTGGTATTGGATTATAATAATAAATCTGGAGTAGGTTGCCAAAAAGTTAAAAAATGTAATTGCATTTTTTTATGTTAGCACAGATGGACATGTTTTTGCCCTTATACTGAATCTATCTATCTATCTATCTATCTATCTATCTATCTATCTATCTATCTATCCATACATTAATCAAGTTCACAGCTGCACCACTTTAAGAAGTTTAGTTTGGGTGCTCGCCCTTCTCAGTGGTTTGACTCTCCACCTCTTCATACATAAAAGTAAAAAATAGGCTGCACACCACAATGTAAAAAAGAGTGGGTACATTATTCACCCAAGTGCTACGTTTCCGATCTTCTTCAGAATCCTTTCTCAAGCCTTGAGAAAGGGCTTGCGAAAGGATTCTGAAGAGGATCCGCAGGTCTGACGCGACTCGCCAGATGCAGTGGAGACAAGTGGTATGAAGCAGCACTCCGGTATAAAGTGAAAAAATAAAGTGATTTATTCCACCATCAATGCGAAAAGTCGCATTTTGGAATGCAAGCACTTTCCGCTCCTTAGACCGCAAGCTCTCCCATTTGTGTAGGATGTTACGCCATCTATTCTCCCCAGGTCTTGTTCATACGGTAATGTAACCGATCTCATTGTATTTATATTGAGTAAGTTGGGCTGCAGTTCTCTCCATTTTCCTTACACTCTAATCATTTTTGGTCATGTGTATATTTATTGTTTACCGGTCTGCTTGCCCAGCCTAATACATTACCCTTACCCAGAGTCACCATATCGCTAGTACTTGGGGAGTTTTTTGATTGTATACCCAGATAGGGTTTTTAATTGTTTTTAACTTGTGCCTGTTTCTTTAATAAAGATTTTTTGCTTACATACACATCTGCTTTTTTCTTCTATATTTTGTATAGGATTACACACTATGTTTCCTTTTGTATGCAGCTGTTAGGGAAAATGTGTGCTCTGTGCACTTGATCTCTACACATGACTCACATGCTGTTTGTGTGACACAGAGTTAGAACAAAGTGTAAACTACAAGCACCTAAACAGCCTGCATCACATAGGCATTATTAAGAAGTGGTTCTCTATCCTCTGTAGTCTCTGAGTATTCGAACGACTTGCCTAGAACCTTTGTTTTCATTTAACAATATAAATAACAGTAGAATTAAAGTATACTACTTACAGTGTATTGTCTCATATTTCTCTCTCTGTTTCAGATGCCTCTACAAATAACAAGCAAAGATACAAAGAATGTAAGTACACTCTAACAAATTTTCCCCTACAGAAGAAATCTTGTTGAATAGACACCTGGCAGCATCAAAACCTAGTATTGCACTGCTTAAATCAATGGAAACTTTATATAAATATAATCTAGCAGAAAAATGTAATGTTACTGGCAGCAGCACTGAAGAAACACGTAAAAAGAATTACTCCCCTATAAAATGAATGTGAATCATATTAAGGCACAGAAGAAATGACCTATAACAGACCAATCCACAAAGAAAAAAAGATAGAACACGAGAGGAATAAATTATTCTCTAAATACTATGCCAAATAATCTATAACATAAAACATTTAAAATATTTATATATCTAAAATCCGGATGACAGCTTTTCCAACAGTAGTAAGCCATTCCAAAGGTGACTATTAAAAAGAACTGATTATGATCTCTCTTTAGTCATAGTATATTTTTTATTATGTCTAGTCTATAACAAGTGATATAGACTTGTTTTCCAGCATCTGTCCCTGAACACTTAATCAGTGCTTCTATCCCAAAGCACCTGTATAGCTAAGATTATATTTAGTTGCAAGGAAAAAATCAATCATTTTAAATCTGACACAGTTTGATGTTCATTTCAGAATGTATCCATCATTTTTTCCTTCAGAATAGATCTCTACACTCGGCCACTGGAGTTGGAATTTAGTTTGTGTAATCTTTGAAAAATGTAATTCAGCTTTGTATTGTTACATATTTCCTGCACTTATTTTTAAAACATCTGTATAAATTTCCAAAACATTTTTAATTGAAAATGAATGCTTTTTTTCTGTTATGACGTGTCTTGTTTGATATACAATTACAATTTGGAAATTCTGATACTATAAGCCATCATCATAAAACAATAAAAAGAAAGATACAAAAAAAAGAAAATTAATGCTTTTTAAAGTTTTTGAGTTATACTCTGCTTGTGTTTGAATAAGGAAAAGATTTGATTAGATTAATATTTATATTTATTAGATTTCTAGACAATTTTTCTATCCATAGCAGAAAGTCAATTTAGAAATAATTAAAATTAGATTTAGTGAATTAATAATTGTAAGCCACATTTGGTTGAAGTTGGATACAGGCTAGTTGTAATTTTTTTTTTTGCAAATAGGAAAGAACAAAATGATAATTACAGAGTGTGATAACAATATTAGGTGTATTACCTTTGCTTGAGAATTATGACCATGGCTAGTAGCAATGTATCCATTTCCTGGATTGGCTGTACAGCTGGCAATCCAGCTGTCAGTACCTGTCCAGCAACCACGCAACCACAACCATGCTTGGCGCTAGCCTTCAGACTAGGTAATTGGTGGCGAACTCACCCAGCAATGTTTCTGTGGTTTAAGGTCAAGCCTAAAGCAGATAAACCGCCCTGGTAAGGGCAAACTCACTATCAGGAAACCAACTGACGGTCCGTGAGCGACCCTACAAGATGACAGGGAAAACTTACTTCATCTGGCAGCTGCTGGATCATGGAGCGGACACTGGTACACAGAAACCAAACAAGACTGAGACAGGAATGTGGGGTAACATTAGGAGATAAACAATACTGAGGGACAAACAACAGATACAGACAGACAAGCGGAGTGAAACAAACCGGGTCAAAAGCAAGATTGCGGCAAAGGTACAGAATCGTATAGCAAATAGAATGGTCAGTATGCAAAGCAGAAGTCGTTACACAGAATAGCAAGAAACGCAATGGCAAGAGCACTAGATAAACAGATAGACTGCAATAACCAGCACCAAATGAAGGGACTGGGCAGAATATAAGGCAGTAATAGACACTACCACCAGCACTGACTGACTCAGCCGTCCATCACTCAAACCGCAGCTGCAGATAAAATGAGTACAAAGACACACCCAGCTTACCCAGGATCAGAAATTGAGCTGTCAATCACAAGCAGCACTGGGTGTGGTTTTCCAAAAAGAAGCCTGAAACCTGATCCCATCAGAACAATTTGCGAATTCTGACACCAGCATTATGTCCGGGTCTCGCACCTGAATCTGAATGAGAACGTCAGGTCCACTCATCTCTACTTGTATGTTGACTGCAATTTAAAAAAAAAAATGCAAATGTCTGCACAAAAAAAGTCACAAAGTGGTTCTCCTGTTTTTCTCAATAAGAGCAAGCCGAGACTCTTTTGTAATTTTGTGAGTTTTTTGTGACTTTCAAGCACTTGGTGTGCTTTTTTTTCGTGAATTGTAGAATATTCATCAACCAACATCTACCAACTTGTTCCTGATCTTACCATGGTGGCATTTAGATTCTCTGGCACCTTAGTGGCTCCCTTGTTTCCTATCCTAGTACCAGAGCTGTGTCACAGGTGGCTTGGTCCAGGTGAACAGAGCTCATCCACACCCATCAGGGGCCAGCTAGAGGATGCAAGAAGATAGGAGGCTGCAATGAAATTGAGTGTTCCCCCTGGGGCATTCCCAGTGTATGTATAGTGTAGGATCCCCAGGCAGATAATGAAGCAGGGGCCTGTGATGTTAGTGGCAGAAGCCAGTGATCACACATGAAGACAGGGATGATGAACACAAACTCACAGCTTCTTTATTCAGCAAACCATCCAAACTTAGCAGTGTATAACATGCTGAGGTAAAGAATCAAGGATGGAGTTTAGTAGAAATAGATAAAAATACCTGAATTAACATAGGTGCAGGGATAGTGTCAGTCTTCCCCCTTGTGCCTTAATAAAGAAAAACTGCTTTTGAATATAGAGCTGGATCATGGACTTTTTCTTTAGATATTTTATAATGACACAGTAAAGAAATCTGTGCTCAATTTATATGGGTATTGGAGTAGTGAGCTGGAATCTTCAATTTTACTTGTTATTATTATTAACCCTGTAAGATTAGGCATGACCTCATAGTGTTTCAAGGATAATCATATGAAAGAATAAAAAAAACAGGTCTTCGGTTGGCAGAATTAAGTGGGACAGCACATTTCAGCAACACGTTGTTCCATTCCCCCGATTTAAATATCATACACAGTATATAAAACACAGAATACAGAAATAACATGAGTGAGTAATAATGAGCGAGGATATACCTTTATATCAATGGCAAAACTGCAGAAGGATTCAATAGAATAAAATAATAAAATATTGGGCTAAAAGTGGTGAATTTATGATAATTATTTGTAGAGCTTTTATATAATGTAGGTCATCTAATGAATGAATCAGCTAAATAAGTAAATAAACAAATATAAGTTAGTAAATTAGTTAGTTAATTAATCAATATCACACTTAACCCCTTAACGCCGAAGCCACTTTTCACCCTCCTGACATAGCCCATTTTTTCACATCTTCCCTGTGTCACTTTAAGTGCTTGTAGCTTTGGAACGCTTTAACATATCCAAGTGATTTTGAAATTGTTTTCTCGTGAAAATTTAGGTGGTATGTTTCGCATTTATTTATGAGAAAATGAGATATTTGGTGAAAATTTGGAAAAATTCTCAATTTTTGAAATTCAAAATGTTCTACTTTTTCCACAAATACTCATAACACCAAAAAAACTTAAAGTAGACATTCGGTGAATGTTAAATATTATGTGGACATGGTTTTTTATGCATTCTCTCATGGATGTTATGGAGCTTTTGAATGTTAGGTGCCATTTTTTAACATTTTCATAAAAAAACACAAAATCTTGCTATTGAAGTACATGCTCAGGTTTCAAGTCACTTTGAGAGGCCTAAATAAAAGTAAAACCACATAAATTACACTATTATAGAAACTTGTTAACCCTTTAATTGTTTTACTGGGGTTAAAACAAAATCGAATTCAATTTTCATAAAAAATTTATAAAATGTGTAAATTCTCAGTGGATAAAATACTAAAATGCTTGATACCCAATCTCTCCCGAGCATAAAAATACCCCATATGTGGTGGTAACCTGCTGTGGTGGTAACCAGCTGCGCCATTCACAGCAGTTTATGCATTGTCCCTTTATAAATGCTATACAATCTTTTTTTTTTTTTGGCAATTTGGACATATTTGGACATTTAAGTTTTTGATGAGATTTATTAACTTTTGAATGTATGGAGGAAAAGAAAATGATCAATTTTGGTTTCCTTTTTTTTGTATTTTTTGGGGGTCGTATAGTACTAAAAATACTATATTATTTTTATTCTATATATCACTACGATTATGGTGATATCTCATTTATATAGTTTTTTATATATTTTTACAATTTTACTGGAAAAAAACTAATGTAAAGAAAATCTCATTTGTTTTTGTAACGCCATCTTTTCGGAGATATAACTTTAATATTTTTTGGTTGACAGGGCTGGTTTACAGCTTATTCTTTACATATTGAGTTGTCCTTTTCATTGGTACTATTTTGGCGCACATAACTTGGTTTGATCACTTTTTGGAACATTTTTGTGAATGGATTTTATGAAAAAATTACATTTTTGGTGACTTTTTCGACTTTTGTTTTTATGGCTTTCACCGAGCAGGTCCAATTATGTTTCTGAGTTATTGTACAGATTGTTATGGACACGGCAATACCAAATATGTGGGGTTTTTTTTGCGATTTTTTTTTTTTTTTTACTTTATTAGATGTGTATAGAGAATGTTTTTGTTTAGGGGACCTGTCATCAGGTCTCTGTCACTAGTCCTGTCACTACTACCTGTTGGAGCAGTTCACAAGGATTCCATCCCAGCCTTCATTTAATCAATTCATACATTAATTATTGTAAAATCATATTTTCTTTATTATGTAAATGAGGCTGTCACATGGTCAGAGGCAGTGATGTCACCCCTGTTACCCCTCCCCTCTCCACCCCCTGCTCGTGTCTGCGTGTAATGTATAGTAAAGCATTGCTAGTGTCTGTGCTTTATTTGCTGACATGCTCTCCCTTCTAATACACAAGAGAGAGACACAGACATCAGCTACACATGAATCTGACATGTTCTGCTATAACAGCCTGCAGCTGTTGTATCTCTCCTATACCCACACACAGGCTGCAGGGGGCGTGGACGCCAGCACCAGGAAGCACATGGAGGAGCCATTACACCATTATACCTCACACCATTATACAGACTGTCAGTCATGTGTATAGGAGTATCTCATATTGCCATATGGGGCCAAGAGGCCAATTTTAACCCTTAGGTGCCTGTTTAAAATTTAACTTTTAATTTTATATCTAAAAGTATCAAGAATTGTGACTCAGTACTTTGTTTTAAAATTGTCAGGAGTTCGGGATCAGCCTATTTGTAAATAGCTTTTTCCTCTAAATTTATTCCTATGGGGCTATCTTTTTAGCCCTTTCTTGCTATGGATAGCGTACAAACACATATTCCACACTTTAAGACAGGAGACTAGTAGGGTTGGGGAGTAATGTAGGATTGGGGTAGGGTAGTTCACATCATACATGCATTCATTCCACCTATCTACCTCTTTCTCCCTTTATTTTAGATGTTCCCTGAGGAGTCGGTTGTCCGATCCTCTGTGTCTCCTGATTATCTCCCTATTTGGCTGGTCTCTTGTCCTGGATTAAAACCTACCCTACCCCAATCCTACATTACTCCCCAACCCTACTAGTCTCCTGTCTTAAAGTGTGGAATATGTGTTTGTACGCTATCCATAGCAAGAAAGGGCTAAAAAGATAGCCCCATAGGAATAAATTTAGAGGAAAAAGCTATTTACAAATAGGCTGATCCCGAACTCCTGATAATTTTAAAACAAAGTACTGAGTCACAATTCTTGATACTTTTATATATAAAATTAAAAGTTAAATTTTAAACAGGCACCTAAGGGTTAAAATTGGCCTCTTGGCCCCATATGGCAATATTCTGAAGATATATTAACCCAGCCAACCATAGGTTCCACAGGAATAGGAGTATCTCATACACACAGGCTGCAGGGGGCTCCAGCACCAGGAAGCACATGAAGGAGTGATTACACCATTATACCTCAAACCATTATACAGACTGTCAGTCAAGCACTGTGACTGTGCCTCCTACTCATGAATAAACTGGACAGCTTGAATATGATAATGACTCATTAGACATCTCACAGGTCATTTGCATATAGCTTTAGGACCTAATTGCTTAAGTTTACAGGCATGGGCCAATGAAGGGATAGAGGTAAAGCTTTCTAATGGCAGTTTATGAAAATATATTTAGTTTGGGGGGTTAGTTTGTCTGATGGGTTCTGGTAGACCCAGCTCCAGAAGAGGATCGCGCAGCCCGGGGTGGACCCCCTGGTAAGCTTACTGAGGGGAGGGGTCCGATTCCCATTAAATGCCCTTACACACCACGGTCAAGCAACTAATCTATCTATATTAATGGACATATAAAAGTAAGGCCCCTTGCCCACAAGCAATTTTCTTGGGCAAATCCAATGTGATCCATTAGTGCATTATGTTTTTCTAGTGCGTGTTTCAAGGAAGTAAAGGAGAGCAGGGAGTATCCGCCACAACTGAAAGATAATTTGTGCTACAAAAAAATTCATTGTTTGACTTCTCTTGTGTATTCAGTAGTTCTCTCTTCTGGTTAATTGTCTAAGTCTGTTTTTCGTGGGTTTTGGGGACTTATTCAGTATGGGTTTTCTTAAAGCTTAACCCCAAACCATGGGCTACATATGCTAAAAGGGGTATCAAATTAGTGCATTTCTTCTCCATTATGGCATCGCCATGATGCACTCTAAGAGGAGATTCCCTTTTTCTTTAATGCGTCAAATCATATATTGGCTAACAAATACTAAACACCTACAAACAGAACATTAAGCCAATTCGAAAATTACATATATTTTATTGCATATACAGTAAAGACAAAAAAATCACAGTATATATACAGTTCAACAGGGAGACACATATGGGTCAGTGGGGCCATCACATAGAAATGTTAAAAACATGTGGGACGGGATCAAAAGGTGGGGTACATAGTCATATGGGTCACATACAAATACAATTTCAAATGCATAGTGCAATTCATACCCAATAATTGGTTGTTGTGCAAATACTGCAATAAAGTGCTTGCCATACAGCTTAATGTACACAGGTTCCCTATAGGTATATAAAGTGCTCAATGCATGTGCAAATCCTAAAGTGGAAGCATACCTTTAGCCATCATACACCACCCGTCTACCACAAACAGATTCCCCGACGCGCGTTTCGGCGCTAGCCTTCGTCTGGGGGTATGGTTACTCTAGCTGCACCAGAGTTTTATCTAACTATCAGCCAATAGCAGAGAAGAACGCTCACCTGTAATGTGTTTCAAGTTAACCGGATGGAACTACTGGGCGCACGTATTGCGGTAGGTATCCGCCCCCCGCTCGAGCCCAACCCCCACCACGTGACCGATCATGTGACGGTGACGTCACTGACGGACACGTGATCGGGGAAGAGGTCATCGAATCAGGGGGCGGGCCCCACCGCACTCGCGCGCACTCGGCCGGTACTCTGATTGACAGGTGAGTGATTGAAGGAAAATGATAGAGGTTTCAGAGGGTTCGTGCTGGCATCCATATGAGGCGAATTATATATCAAAAAAGAAGGTGTATTACTGTTGTTAGGTTTCAAACAAAGATGTTATTGCTTACATTATAGTTTCTGCGAACCACGAGGTTCTTTTATCCCATATATATCTTATATTTCACATAAGTAAACGATAACCATAAGGGAAAAGTGAGAAAACGTGCAAAACGGTGAGTGAACAAGTGAAAAAAAGGGGGGGAGAAGGGGGGGGGGAAAGGGGGTGTCCTAGTGCTGGGAAAAGTGCGGAATGCAGTGAAGGATATGATTATACCACATATATTCCTAATCGTGTCTTAATGTAAAGCAATAAAGTTACAAAAATTATATCATCACATAGTGTTAGTATAACAGGAAGGTGTACATTTAAAAAATGCAAAGTGTATGTGATTGTAAATGGATGGAGGATGTGCATAATAAAATTCTGATTTGGTCACAGATCAACATTAGTGTTAGCCTAAAAACATTTGTACAAGGTTATTCATTTATATGTATAGTGTGAATATCATTAGATTATCCCTGTTTAAATAGTGCAAAATAGTACAAAATAGTATTTCTTTCTCTCATGGTACTGAACCAGAATTAGTTCAGTAGGTTGTTACCACATCAAATGCTGGAAACTCTTCAATGAGTGGTGTCACAATTGTTCATACTCGTGATTTATATCGAGTCTCTGTGTGTCGCACAGTAATGGATGACACAAGCACGTCTTAAAACCCTCAAATCGTCATGGTGTCAAGTTTTGCAGAGCCTGCTAGATAGAAAGACAATGATTAAACTGTCAAGACAATAGGTAAAAAATCACAAATAGAAAAGAAAAGGGTGAAAAAGAGGGGTTTTTTTTAAAAAGCCCGGTGCAGCCCGGGTCGGGAGTCAGAGGAATGGGGCATAGCTCAGGGTTTCATTAAGACCTTGTGGGTTCAATGTTTTGAGAGTCCAAATCCATCTCGTCTCACATTGCGCCAGCCTCTGCGCTACAGGGCCTCCTCTGATGTTACCTTCAATGTGATCTATGCCGCAAACGCGAAGATGTTTGGGATTGCAATCATGAGATTCCCTGAAATGTCTTGCCACCGGGAGTCCATCAGTACAGAATTCAGGATTGTTTGCTGCCCTAATATCTCGTACATGCTCACGTACCCGGATTTTAAATTCCCTAGTGGTCATACCAATGTAAATCATGCCACAAGGACATGTGGCATGATACACTACCGCCTTTGTGTTGCAGGAGATTGTGTGGGTAATGGTGTATTCCTTTTGGCCACCCGAGTCCATGAAGGTTCTGGTTTGAATGATGTTGGGGCAAGCTACACAATGGCCGCAGGGTTTACACCCCCATTTTGGGCCTCGGTTGTCCAAAAAAGTTTGAGGTCCTTTCTTCACATGGTGGCTTTTAACTAGCGTGTCCTGTAAATTCTTAGCTCTACGGGCTGCTATCCCTGGGTGTATAGGGATATACTTCTGTATTATCGGATCCGATCTTAATAGGGGCCAAAAGCGTTCTAGAATCTCTCTCATGGGTTGCCATTGTGAGTGGAATTTTGTTATGAACCTCACCTTTTGATCTTCTTTTTGTTGTTTTTTCTCTGGGTATAATAGTTGGATTCTAGGTGTCGATTTAGCCCTATGGTAGGCTTTTCTTAGGCATCTCTGGCTATAACCACGATCTGTGAATCTTTGTCTAAGTTCTCGAGCCCGATGTTCAAACGCTTCATCTGTGGAACAGATTCTTCTCATGCGTAAATATTGTCCTGTTGGAACTGCTGTAATGGTTTGTGGTGGGTGGGAGGAAGATGCATGAAGTAAGGCATTAACAGCCGTTTCTTTTCTGTAAACATCCGATTGAAGGTATCCCGATCCGTCTTTTTCTAGAATGACATCCAGGAAATCTACTTTATTTGGGTCACACTTATATGTGAGTTTGATATTGACATCATTGGAATTTAACCTCTGGACAAATGTAGCCAGCTGCTGGGTCGTTCCCCTCCAGACGATCAGGATGTCGTCGATGTACCGCGCCCAAAATATGACGCGGTCCATCTCGACATCCCGATCGCCCGTAAGGAGGTCCCTCTCCCACAGCCCCAGGAACAAAATACCAAAGGTAAAAAATACGCTAGAGATTTGAGAGATTTTCAACAGAAACAGGTATATCGGTGGCGCAGACCACGTATATCACGCCCGATAAGAAGATCAATGAGTCGAGCATCATCCATCTCATCAAATGCATCACAGAGTGACAGTGGAGATGGCGCTAATTACAGGGGCCACACCCAACAAGAAAGAGTTGGTAAAAGAAAACTCACTCAGAATTTTTCAGAAAACAAGAGGAAACCCGAGACCAGGAGCACAACTATCGGAACACAATTAAAGGTAATTAATCTAACCAGTCACCAGTTAACTATGGATGAAATCCATGTACTAGAGAAAGGATTGACCTTCTCACCATGTGCTCGCTTTGATCCTTTTACAGCGATAAAAGATCTAAATATATTTGCCCGATCCCTCATCCATAAGAAGTGGTTCCATGTTGAGGACCCAAAAGATATCTTCCCAACAATTATGGAACAAGAAGCAGTACGAATTCTTGAGGAACTGGAGGAGGAATCGATGGACGCTCAATCAACACACGGTAAGATTCCAGCTTGTATTCGCCCCAGGTCTCGTAGGTTTCCCCCTTTGTCCGCCTATCCTAATATTGAACTATTCGTGAAACTAGTGTCTCAGGAATTTGAGAAAATTCCGCGAAACATACATCATGACAATCTAACTCCGCGGATGCGGAAAGCGCTAAAACATCTGAGGGAATTGGATGATGTTATTATAAAACAGGCGGACAAGGGGGGCAACATCGTACTATGGCCGAGACATATGTACGAAGCTGAAGCCCAAAGGCAACTAAAAGATAAAACCTGTTATCAGAAATTGACGTATAACCCCACTAACAAATTTGTGGGAGAATTAAACTCCCTTTTACAAGCAGCCATCAAAAATAAAGTGATCTCGAAAGAATGTGCTGATGCACTATTTGTTAAAGTACCGAAAACACCCACTCTGTACCTACTCCCAAAGGTGCATAAGAATTCTAGCTGCCCCCCAGGTCGCCCGATAATTTCGGGCAATGGTGGGTTAACTGAAAATGTCGGGAAATTTATCGACTACCACTTAAAAGAGATAGTGGAATGTTTACCCTCGTATGTGAGGGATACGTCAGACCTTTTACAAAAAATTGAAGGTCTACATATGGAGGAGGACATGATACTTGCCACTCTAGATGTAGAATCGTTGTATACCAGCATTAAACATTGCGACGGCCTAAAGGCGGTGCAATTTTTCTTGAGTACCACATCTTTGGGGGATGGCATGAAAAACTTTGTGATACAGCTGCTGGAATTCGTTCTCTTCCACAACATGTTTGTGTTTGGGGGGTCCTTCTACCTACAGCTCCAGGGAACGGCGATGGGGGCGGCATGTGCCCCCTCATATGCCAATTTGTTCCTGGGGCTGTGGGAGAGGGACCTCCTTACGGGCGATCGGGATGTCGAGATGGACCGCGTCATATTTTGGGCGCGGTACATCGACGACATCCTGATCGTCTGGAGGGGAACGACCCAGCAGCTGGCTACATTTGTCCAGAGGTTAAATTCCAATGATGTCAATATCAAACTCACATATAAGTGTGACCCAAATAAAGTAGATTTCCTGGATGTCATTCTAGAAAAAGACGGATCGGGATACCTTCAATCGGATGTTTACAGAAAAGAAACGGCTGTTAATGCCTTACTTCATGCATCTTCCTCCCACCCACCACAAACCATTACAGCAGTTCCAACAGGACAATATTTACGCATGAGAAGAATCTGTTCCACAGATGAAGCGTTTGAACATCGGGCTCGAGAACTTAGACAAAGATTCACAGATCGTGGTTATAGCCAGAGATGCCTAAGAAAAGCCTACCATAGGGCTAAATCGACACCTAGAATCCAACTATTATACCCAGAGAAAAAACAACAAAAAGAAGATCAAAAGGTGAGGTTCATAACAAAATTCCACTCACAATGGCAACCCATGAGAGAGATTCTAGAACGCTTTTGGCCCCTATTAAGATCGGATCCGATAATACAGAAGTATATCCCTATACACCCAGGGATAGCAGCCCGTAGAGCTAAGAATTTACAGGACACGCTAGTTAAAAGCCACCATGTGAAGAAAGGACCTCAAACTTTTTTGGACAACCGAGGCCCAAAATGGGGGTGTAAACCCTGCGGCCATTGTGTAGCTTGCCCCAACATCATTCAAACCAGAACCTTCATGGACTCGGGTGGCCAAAAGGAATACACCATTACCCACACAATCTCCTGCAACACAAAGGCGGTAGTGTATCATGCCACATGTCCTTGTGGCATGATTTACATTGGTATGACCACTAGGGAATTTAAAATCCGGGTACGTGAGCATGTACGAGATATTAGGGCAGCAAACAATCCTGAATTCTTTACTGATGGACTCCCGGTGGCAAGACATTTCAGGGAATCTCATGATTGCAATCCCAAACATCTTCGCGTTTGCGGCATAGATCACATTGAAGGTAACATCAGAGGAGGCCCTGTAGCGCAGAGGCTGGCGCAATGTGAGACGAGATGGATTTGGACTCTCAAAACATTGAACCCACAAGGTCTTAATGAAACCCTGAGCTATGCCCCATTCCTCTGACTCCCGACCCGGGCTGCACCGGGCTTTTTAAAAAAAACCCCTCTTTTTCACCCTTTTCTTTTCTATTTGTGATTTTTTACCTATTGTCTTGACAGTTTAATCATTGTCTTTCTATCTAGCAGGCTCTGCAAAACTTGACACCATGACGATTTGAGGGTTTTAAGACGTGCTTGTGTCATCCATTACTGTGCGACACACAGAGACTCGATATAAATCACGAGTATGAACAATTGTGACACCACTCATTGAAGAGTTTCCAGCATTTGATGTGGTAACAACCTACTGAACTAATTCTGGTTCAGTACCATGAGAGAAAGAAATACTATTTTGTACTATTTTGCACTATTTAAACAGGGATAATCTAATGATATTCACACTATACATATAAATGAATAACCTTGTACAAATGTTTTTAGGCTAACACCAATGTTGATCTGTGACCAAATCAGAATTTTATTATGCACATCCTCCATCCATTTACAATCACATACACTTTGCATTTTTTAAATGTACACCTTCCTGTTATACTAACACTATGTGATGATATAATTTTTGTAACTTTATTGCTTTACATTAAGACACGATTAGGAATATATGTGGTATAATCATATCCTTCACTGCATTCCGCACTTTTCCCAGCACTAGGACACCCCCTTTCCCCCCCCCCCTTCTCCCCCCCTTTTTTTCACTTGTTCACTCACCGTTTTGCACGTTTTCTCACTTTTCCCTTATGGTTATCGTTTACTTATGTGAAATATAAGATATATATGGGATAAAAGAACCTCGTGGTTCGCAGAAACTATAATGTAAGCAATAACATCTTTGTTTGAAACCTAACAACAGTAATACACCTTCTTTTTTGATATATAATTCGCCTCATATGGATGCCAGCACGAACCCTCTGAAACCTCTATCATTTTCCTTCAATCACTCACCTGTCAATCAGAGTACCGGCCGAGTGCGCGCGAGTGCGGTGGGGCCCGCCCCCTGATTCGATGACCTCTTCCCCGATCACGTGTCCGTCAGTGACGTCACCGTCACATGATCGGTCACGTGGTGGGGGTTGGGCTCGAGCGGGGGGCGGATACCTACCGCAATACGTGCGCCCAGTAGTTCCATCCGGTTAACTTGAAACACATTACAGGTGAGCGTTCTTCTCTGCTATTGGCTGATAGTTAGATAAAACTCTGGTGCAGCTAGAGTAACCATACCCCCAGACGAAGGCTAGCGCCGAAACGCGCGTCGGGGAATCTGTTTGTGGTAGACGGGTGGTGTATGATGGCTAAAGGTATGCTTCCACTTTAGGATTTGCACATGCATTGAGCACTTTATATACCTATAGGGAACCTGTGTACATTAAGCTGTATGGCAAGCACTTTATTGCAGTATTTGCACAACAACCAATTATTGGGTATGAATTGCACTATGCATTTGAAATTGTATTTGTATGTGACCCATATGACTATGTACCCCACCTTTTGATCCCGTCCCACATGTTTTTAACATTTCTATGTGATGGCCCCACTGACCCATATGTGTCTCCCTGTTGAACTATATATATACTGTGATTTTTTTGTCTTTACTGTATATGCAATAAAATATATGTAATTTTCGAATTGGCTTAATGTTCTGTTTGTAGGTGTTTAGTTTTCTTAAAGCTTCCAGATTATAATCATGGTAAAAAATAAAATGCTCGAAGACGCTGTGTAGAAGATGACCAAGCTTAAAGCCTCCCATGCAAATTAACCCACCCCAAATAAATACTTCATTAAAAACTATGATTAAAAAGCATTGCCCTTATCCATAAATAGTTTTCTGCACTGCCTTGCTTCATTGTTCCTGATTGACAGGTCTTGTGATCATGCCATGATACTTTGTGTGATCAGATACATACATGGGGTAGTTGTTACAAATGTAACTGTAACAAATATAACCTTAGATGACATCACTCTTGTCACATGACATGCTGAGAAGAGACATGTGACATATGGAGGAGTAAATGGGAGGGGCCTATTGAGCAGGACTGCCCATTCTGAAGCCAGGTGATATAAGATAAGGTTGATTTATTTGGGGATGTAAGGGTAATAATTTTCAGCCAAAAGAAGGGTGTCAGCTAGTTAATAGGGCTCTATGGGAATCTGTCATTAGCTGTAATTGTGAAAATGTGGTGACAGGTCCCCTTTAATCTTGCTCCTATGTGTGTTTGAATGTTCTCTCAATAATTAACTGCTGCAACCTACATATTGTAGACAAGGTTTAAGTTGAAAAGAAGCTTGAAACTGAGTTAATTTTCTTATAAGAGTTAATCAGTAGATGGGTTGGATAAACTTTTAGTGTGAAGCAATGCCTCAGAAAGAGGGATTGCTGCTAGAATGATTGTTAGTTCAAACAATTTCTATGGATTTGCTTTATATTGGTGGGGTTGAGTATCTATTTATTATTTTGTGAGCTGCTGAAATTGACAGTCAAAGCCACAATGACATTGAGGGTCACTGACTAGTTGCCATGCTCTTATGGATGCCATCTGAGTGGATCTTCTGCATATTAATTGGCACACTCCAAATTATCCTGTTGTGGAATGAAAAAAAATCGCTTGGCTAACACAAATAGAAAACTACAGTTTTCCAAAAAAGCCATCAATAGTGCCTCTCAATCGTCATACGGTGTACATTTCAGACTAACAATCCTAAAACAAGCCTCATAGCTCAAATGATCACTGTGCATACCTTCTGTGAATATCCTTCAACTGGGACCTAGTATTAAACTTTTTTGGTTTCAACTGGAGAATACTGATGTAAAATACAGACCGAATAACAGCCATGTGACACTGGGTTTAAGGATTAAATGAACCTGCTGTTAAGCATACATTCTGCTTCTCTTTCCATTCTTTATCTGATTCTGTCAATTTTTTAGACTTTAAAGTAGTGGCACCTCCAAATCTGGTCTGCCATGTAATTCCAACTCCTTCTTGTCCTGGTAGTTCACCATAAAATAAAATAAATATCCATAGGGAATATCATGCTGACATGCACGAATACATAAGGTACAGCAATGGCCTGTAATTAAACAAAATCCCTTCAGTGTAAATGGCAGGACAGTTTTAGAGCTTTTAAGAAATTTTCAAAGAGAAATAAATTCACAAGCTATATAAGCATATTTTTCCCATGTGAAAGGAAATGATTCCTATTAAACTTGGAAATTAAAACAATTTGCATACAACTAAAAACTCCACAATATGCAGGTATATGTAATAACTGTATTAGAATGTCTTCTGCTAACTCTGTGGAGGCTAATTGGCTATTATTTGCCATCAGACACCAGATTCGATATACCTATAAACCATAATTTCATTAGTTATGTATGTACAAAACAGCAGCGAAAATGTGGAGTTATTAGATGATGTGAATCAATAACTCATCCACGGATTTAACACAAAATCAATGTATGTTTTAAAATAGAGTAATAATGCAGAATGTAGCTATTGTAAGGAGTCAGTATGATATTATGATTCAGCTGAGAAGAATTCATGAGAGAGTATATAATGGAGAAATAAATAGAGCTTCAAGTACTCTACTGAATACAACAAATTACTGGAAAATAATTTAGAGGGCTCTGAATACCTACTAAATATTATTAATATTTGTCATACAACCTGGATTACAATTCCCATCAGATACATTTGTAATTAAAGAACAGAACATTATTGCTGTTTTGTTAGGAAATGTTTCAATGTTACTATAGATATTAAGTTCAAATCTAAAGAAAATTCAATATCTCTGTACGATAAATGTATAAATATACACACACATATATATGGGCAGCACAGTGGCTCAGTGGTTAACCTTCCAGCGCTGGGGTACTCCAGTTTCTTCTCACACTCCAAAACATACTGGTAGGTTCATTACAATGTGTGTGTGTATATATATATATATATATATATATATATATATATATATATATTGCCCAGCATGATTTTGAAAATGTTCAGTACTATAATTTAAACTTTTGGTGCAATTCCTGGTTCTACACCACTGTCAGGTTTGAATGGTTTTGCACCAAAAATAGCACCAAAATGATGAATCACTATCACTATACAAAATGGCAGATAAGATGAATGCGGAAAGCATGAGTGAAATTGTTTTGCCATTAGTTTTACATTGAGGCATAATTTAGGTGCAAAAATTAACCAAAAGAAGGAGCAGTCACAAAAAAAACCAACAAAAAAACACTGCTACATCTGCCCCTATATTTACAGTGGGTATGGAAAGTTTTTAGACCCCTTTAAATTTTTTACTTTCATCCTTTTCACTCCATTATCTACTACATCTTACTCTTCCCCTCTAGATTCTGACTCTAGTTTAGCAGCCAACACTTTAGAATCTCAACCATTTCACGAACGGCCTAAATAAATATATGCCAGCTACTATTGAAGGGCTGTGTGGAGAGATGGAGAGGTTTCATGGACTGAGACCTCCTCATATGCGGTGGAGTCAGCTGTGTAATACAAGCCGGTAACTTCTATGTTCAGTGTTGGTACCGATCGCAGTAGTTAACCTCTCAACTCTGCTCATAAGTGCAACTATATTTAAATGCCGGCTACCCCATGAGATCATCAGATGGTGCTGATCAGTGCAATGACAGCGTTGGAGAATATGGAACAACTGTGATTTTTTGCCAGTTATTTCACATTTTTAATCTTTACCCACCCCCCAAGTACATGGAACAGAATGACACTCACAACTCTTTTTGTCTCTCATTTGGGTGAAGCTTTTGTCTCCTGAAACTTTTTCTCCACCTCCACAATTTTTGGTACACATATAAATCAACAAAAAGCCAGCCTACTAACTACTAGACCCCTTTCTGAATGGGGAGTATTATGTGTGACACTCTTTTTTTTTTCTTCTTGTGCTGTGCCAAATACTTTAAGCCCTTGTGACACAAGGAAAAATCACAGTACGAAACAACACTTCAACAACAATTAAAAGACAAAAGAGAGCACATGCACTATCAAACACAGGAGAAGTCTGGACAGAGGAGCTGGGTAATTTGAGTATGCATGTCTGATGATGCTCAGCAGAAATATGCAGTTCACATATCTAGAGAAAACAACAACTTTCACCGGTTATTGTACAAATACTTTATTAAGAGCTAAAACAAGCATTGAGCTACATTCCGCAGCAATGGGTCAACAGACTTGAGAAACCACTTGTCAGCGTAAAATGGCTCATTGGCGAGTGCCACTACATGAATACAAAACAACACTAAAGTCGAGTGCCAGAAAACAGACCATGCACCATTCAATACATGTGCCCCAATTTGTCCTGCAGATTAAAAATCTTCATATATCTTTGAAAAATAAAAAGATACAGCCTGTGAAGGAGTGAAAAATAGAAACACATCCTCCCCCCCCCCCCCAAAAAAAAAATTGATCTTAGTGGTGTTGCCTCCAACAATTTAGGTTTCAGTGTGTTACCACACCGTGACCAAGCCAAGGCCCATGGAGAAGGGAAAGGCAAACTCATCCCTCCTCCCTCCTGCACTTGGCCAGGACCAGGGCGAGCATGCGGTTATGTGCATGAGACCTAAGGTCCGTTCCACACTCGCAACGCATGCTGCCGGGAATGCACGGCCCGAACGCTGCACCGCGGGAGTGAACTGACATGCAGCACAGATTTTGCCCAATCCTTTCTGTCTATTAACATCAGTATTGCTATCTAAAACAGTGGTGTATAAAAAAATATTTATATATAGTGACTAACCCTGCTCTACAATCATTTTTTTATGAAGCTGGAAAAATGCTTTACTAAAAAAATCCATAAAACACATTGGGGTGGATTTATCTTTTTTTTTTCTTTCAATTTGAGTGTAAAAAGGTTGCAGAAAAATGGACAAAGACAAAACTGCTCAAAAAAGTGCAACATTTACCATATCTGCACCACAACTCGTGGTGCACAGATTTTGGATGGATTTGCTTTATTTATCTAAGGAATCCAGCTGTGTAGACTAAAGTTAGCTGTATTGGCCATATACAATTATTTAAATGTCACATTAAGGCCCCTTTCACACTTGCGTTTTTCACACGCGTTTTCTGCGCGTGCTTTTGACCCGCAGAACTTGCATTGCACTCTGACCCATTGTAACCAATGGGTATTTTCAGACTTGGATTTTTTTTTCACGCACACACGTGCGTTTTTTTAAACGTGAAAAACGCGCAATACAAGTCTATGGAGATGCATCAAAAACACATTGCACTCTGAGACACTTGCAAGTGCAATGCAAGTGCAATGCGTTTTTCACGCATCAATTGCCAAAGAAAAGATAGAGCTGAGTCCTGAGTCCAGAAAATGCGCGTGAAAAACGCATTGAAATTGCATCGAAATTGCATTGAAAACGCGCGTGAAAAACTGAGACACTGAACAAACTCTGACTGAAAACTGATTGCACTCTGATGCAAAATGCGCGTTTTTCACTGACCAAACCCTGATCGCACCCTGATCAAACTCTGACGTGATCTGCAACGCAAGTGTGGAAGGGGACAAAAAGTGTGCAGAGGTTCACCTGGTCTCAGGTGGCGAACCTGGCAGAAAGAAGCAGAATAACCAACTTTGCAATTGTTTTGCAAAAAATTTTTTTTTAAAGTTGCATCCTTTATGCAGCAATCTTAGACTAACAGGCACAAGTACAATTTAACACAAAGAAAACCCAACGTAGACAAATTAGACTAAGAAACAAGACAAAAAAGGAACTAGATTGACGGGAAAACTAGAAAGATAATAAATAAATCTCACACATTTACTTAATCAGAAAAACAAATGAATTGAATAATAAAAATAATTTTCTGCTTTGTCTACACATCATTGTCTATGACATAATATAAATGTGTTACAAAACAACATCTGAAACAGAAATTACATTAAAGGAAACCTACCATTGGAAATCTACCTATTAAGGTAGATCTGATGGTAGGTGACTAGTAGAATGCTAAACCTTAATCTAAAGTTCCAGTCCTAACCGGGATGTGAGCGTCATCCCGGACATTGGAGCCCATTACTCTCACATCCGGGGAAGGATTGGAACTTTATAACAGGTGGCCTCTATACTAATCCCACAGCAAGGATTATTTTGTAAATCATATGCTGAATGCTCATTTTTGGTGTGGTTGGCCACTTCATAATCCTCTAGGCAGTCCTTTTTGATGTATTTATTACTTATCTCCAAACAATGTCCGGGTCTGACTGTTTTGCCTGTGGATCACTACTGCTGTAATGCATCTGTTTGTCACTATATTCAGGTTGTCACTAGCATTAAATTATGCATGTTTTAATGTATGAATTGAGTCAATAAAGATTTGTATATTTTTATTATTAGTCTTCTTTTGAGGGGTACAATCAGGTACACTTACATATACGTACATTTCCCTTCAGTAAGGATATGTTCTTCTTGCAGTTTCTAGTGCTCTTAAAAAAATTGTCTTTTAAAAAAATGCAAAGGGCTCTGCCACTCTTTAATCATTCACACCTCACTATGCATCACTCCCCATCTCCTCCCTCTCCTCTCCAGCCAGCGCTCTGCAGTTGTTTCTACAATGTATACTGAAGGCATTGGTCTGCACAGAGATAAACGTGCATGTGCGGGGATTGCTGAAGGCTGGAAAGGGGAAGGAGGAGGTGGGGAGTAAGCCAAAGGCAGGTGTGAATAATTGAGAGATGTCAATCTCCAGAGAGGCTCTCATGGTTGAAAGTAGAGCTTCTCAACTTCATTTGCATATTTGTAAAACAAGATTTTTTGAGAGCACTAGCAACTGCAAGAAGAACAAATCCTTATTAAAGGGACTCACATCAATGTGTACGTGAGTCCAGTATAATAGAGCTGTTTCTGGTTGTTGAACTCATTTAAGAGATTCCAATCTTTTAATAAATATTGTGACCCTTTGCACCTAGATATAGGGTTTCCGTATATACTCGAGTATAAGCCGACCCAAGTATAAGCCGAGGCACCTACTTTTACCACAAAAACCTGGGAAAACCTATTGACTCAAGTATAAGCCGAGGGTGGGAAATGCATTGGTCACAGCTAGAGATGAGCGAGTATACTCGTCCGAGCTTGATGCTCGTTCGAGTATTAAGGTACTCGAAACGGCTCGTTGCTCGGACGAGTATTTCCCCTGCTCGAGATCGAGCATTTAATTAAAAAAACACAGTGAAGAACAATGAAGAATAGAATAAAAACAGTGAACACAGGATCATTTAAGTGAAAAACACAGTGCAGAACACAGTGCAGAATAGATTACAGATGTTCGGCACATCTGCTTACTTGTCGGGAGATACGCGCGGAACGCTGCGAACAAAATAGTATGTGAAGAACAATATATATGTGTGTAAAGAACACATTGCAGATGTTTACATACATCTGCAATGTCTTCTTCACACATATATATTGTTCTTCACATGCTATTTTGTACGCACCGTTCCGCGCGTATCTCCCGACAAGTAAGCAGATGTGCTGAACATCTGTAATCTATTCTTCATTGTGTTCTTTATTGTGTTTTTCACTTAAATGATCCTGTGTTCACGGTGTTCACTGTTTTTATTCTATTCTTCACTGTTCGGCACATCTGCTAACTTGTCGGAAGATATGCGCGGAACGGTGCGAACAAAATAGTATGTGAAGAACAATATATATGTGTGAAGAACACATTGAAGAACACGGTGAGCAGGACAGAGACACCGGGGAGCAGCACAGAGACACCGGGGAGCAGCACAGAGACACCGGGGAGCGGCACGGAGACATCGGGCAGTGGCACGGAGACATCGGGCAGCGGCACGGAGCGGCACGGAGACATAGGGGCACGGAGACATAGGGGCACGGAGACATAGGGGCACGGAGACATCGGGGCACGGAGACATTGGGGCACGGAGACATTGGGGCACGGAGACATCGGGAAGCGGCACGGAGCGGCACGGAGCGGCACGGAGACATAAGGGCACGGAGACATAGGGGCATGGAGACATCGGGGCACGGAGACATCGGGGCACGGAGACATAGGGGCACGGAGACATAGGGGCACGGAGACATCGGGGCACGGAGACATCGGGCAGCGGCACGGAGCGGCACGGAGACATAGGGGCACGGAGACATAGGGGCACGGAGACATCGGGGCACGGAGACATGGGGGCACGGAGACATCGGGGCACGGAGGCATCGGGGCACGGAGACATCGGGCAGCGGCACGGAGCGGCACGGAGACATAGGGGCACGGAGACATAGGGGCACGGAGACATCGGGGCACGGAGACATCGGGGCACAGAGACAGAGGGGCACGGAGACATCGGGGCACGGAGACATCGGGCAGCGGCACGGAGCGGCACGGAGACATAGGGGCACGGAGACATAGGGGCACGGAGACATCGGGGCACGGAGACATAGGGGCACGGAGACATCGGGGCACGGAGACATCGGGGCACGGAGGCATCGGGGCACGGAGACATCGGGCAGCGGCACGGAGCGGCACGGAGACATAGGGGCACGGAGACATAGGGGCACGGAGACATCGGGGCACGGAGACATCGGGGCACGGAGACATAGGGGCACGGAGACATAGGGGCACGGAGACATCGGGGCACGGAGGCATAGGGGCACGGAGACATAGGGGCACGGAAGCATTGGGGCACGGAGGCATCGGGGCACGGAGACATAGGGGCACGGAGGCATAGGGGCACGGAGACATAGGGGCACGGAGACATAGGGGCACGGAGACATCGGGGCACGGAGACATCGGGCAGCGGCACGGAGCGGCACGGAGACATAGGGGCACGGAGACATAGGGGCACGGAGACATCGGGGCACGGAGACATCGGGGCACGGAGACATAGGGGCACGGAGACATAGGGGCACGGAGACATCGGGGCACGGAGGCATAGGGGCACGGAGACATCGGGGCACGGAAGCATTGGGGCACGGAGGCATCGGGGCACGGAGACATAGGGGCACGGAGGCATAGGGGCACGGAGACACCGGGGCACGGAGGCATTGGGGCACGGAGGCATCGGGGCACGGAGACATAGGGGCACGGAGGCATAGGGGCACGGAGACATAGGGGCACGGAGACATAGGGGCACGGAGACATAGGGGCACGGAGACATCGGGGCACGGAGACATCGGGGCACGGAGACATAGGGGCACGGAGACATAGGGGCACGGAGACATCGGGGCACGGAGGCATAGGGGCACGGAGACATCGGGGCACGGAGACATCAGGGAGACTTCAGTGGAAGAAGAGCAGCGGATCCCGGGACAGCGTATCTCCCGACAAGTAAGCAGATGTGCCGAACATCTGCAATCTATTCTTCACTGTGTTTTTCACTTAAGTGAAATGTGTTCACTGTGTTCACTGTTTTTATTCTATTCTTCACTGTTCTTCACATCTGCTAACTTGTCGGGAGATAATATACACGCGGAACAGTGAAGAATAGATTGCAGATGTTTGCATACATCTGCTAACTTATCAGAAGACATTCTTTTTCAATTAATTAACACATTTTATTCCCGAACCATGGTCCCTTTGAAAAATGCTCGAGTCTCCCATTGACTTCAATGGGGCTCGTTATTCGAGACGAGCATTCGAGCATCAGGAAAAGTTCGTCTCGAATAACGAGCACTCGAGCATTTTAGTGCTCGCTCATCTCTAGTCACAGCCTCCCCAGTATATAGCCTGCCGGACCCTGCGCCATAGTATATAGCCAGCACCTGCCCCCAGTATATAGCCTGCCAGCCCATATCCCCCAGTATATAGACAGCAGCGGGGGAAGCCAGATAGGTGAGTTTTGAGTTTTTTTTACTCGAGAATAAGCCGAGTTTGGGCATTCAGCACATTTTTTGTGCTGAAAAACTAGGCTTATACTCGAGTATGTACAGGTAACATGAATTGTGTGCAGATAGATTTTAAATGGTAAAAGGGCAAGTCATAGCATAAAAGAGTGAATGTTAAAAATAATATTTCAAAATCTATCTGATGATGCTCTTAGCATTATAAATCCATGAAGGCTATTTTTTGCTTCTGCTAGAATGTGCATGATTTTTTTTTTAAATAAAGATAATGAGAGAAAAAGGCTTGTCATATGTTGTCAAAATGGCTTGCATAATTTATTGGAATGTGCTTTGCTGACATAGAAACTAGTTGTCTGAAATAAAAATAGATGCAATAGTGATTATTACTTTAGTTAGAAGTAAGTGTGCAGTATATTGTGATTATTATGATCATTACTATAAATTTCACAATAAGTCATCCCACGTTTTACACTACTAAGGGCTGTGTGCCAGTTTTCTGTCCGACTTTGCACATTCTTTCTAGTACAAACTGCTTGCACAGATATTTAAGAAGTGTACCCCTGCTTTACATGCTTCACATTCAGTGGTGAGTAGCAGATTTAATCTGTTTCATTTCTGTCAGTATGCCTAAGCATGCTTGGAGCATAGTTGATAATTTTACTTAATAAAACAGATTGTATTATGGTATAAATATTTAAAATGAAGACATATCATGCCAAGTGCTCTGTAGGTGAGAGCTAAGAACTATACCAGTCAGACCTGGCGTAACTTTCAATTTAGCTACACAGGTGCTGCTCCGGAACACCTTTTAATAATTCTACCATATGCCAACAGGTGCTCTAATTATTAATACTGGTGCACACACTCCAAGCTTAAAGGGATCCTGTCACCACATTTGCACATATACAGCCAGTGACAGGTTTCTAAAGAGCTCTATTAATTGACTGACACCCTTCTTTTAAATAAAAATTGCTTTGCTTTCATCCACATAAATCACCTTTTATCTTATATTACATGGCATCAGAGGGGAAGGGGGTCCTGCTCGGCCGGCCCCTCCCATCTAATTCATGCCTTATGCATCCTTACTGGTCACAGTTCATGTCACGTCATCATCTTAGGTACTTTAGACTCTTAACCCCTAGGCGCACCACGACGTTATACTACGTCCCCGGGGCTACATGCTTAGCGCACCGGGACGTAGTATAACGTCGTGCTTCTGGCATGCTCAGACAGTTTACACTGCTCTACAATAAAGTAGTATTGTAGAGCAGTGTATTGAACTTATACCAGCGATCAGAGCATCACTGGTTCAAGTTCATGTAAGTATAAGTAAAGAAAAGTGAAAAACACTGAACACTACACATTAGAATAAATAAAAAATAAATACATTAAAATATAAGCCCCTAAAATATCACTTTCCCATAAAAACACTTAATAAAGTATAAAATACACAAAACACAAAAACCCCCTGCATATTTGGTATTGCCGCGTCCGTAACAATCTGTATAATAAAACAGAATCATGACTGGACCCGCATGGTAAACGCCGGAGGAAAAAAAAACGTAAAAACGTTCCAAAAAAAGATCATTTTTAATTAATACCCTAAAAAAATGCTCTAAAAAGTGATTTAAAAAATGTTATGCATTCTAAAATAAGCCCACTCAAAATAACAACTCTTCTCACAAAAATAAGCCCTTAACCAGATTTGTCAGCCGAAAAAAAAGGTATGCATATAAAAAGATGGTGATGCAAAAATGAACAAGATTTTCTCCAAATTGGTTTTTATTCTGTAAAAATGGGAACAAATAAAAAATCTAAATGAGGTCTTTTCGTAATTGTGGCTACCATAAATAATATACTATTTTTATGGTATGGTTAACGACCAAAAAAAAAAACATAAAAACTTTCCTAAAAATTGATGATTTTCATTTCCTCCACCAACAAAGAGTTAATAAAATCTCACCAATTAGCTATAGATGCCCCAAAATTACCTACCAGAAAAGTGCATCTCATGTGGCAAAAGAAATAAGCCCCTATAGGTCCTCATTTAAAAAAGAAAAAAAATGATAGCCTGTACAATGTGACATAGCAAATCTGATCTGGATGGCGCCTCCTTCCCTTCTATGCCCGGCCGTGCGCCCATACAGCAGGATACCACCACATATAGGGTATTGGTGTACTCGGGCGGAATGGGGTATCAAACTTTGTGGAGCCTTTTTTAATTTAATCCATTGAAAATGTTTAATTTTCCACCCAAAATGAGTGTATTGTGAAATAATATTACAATTTGCAGACTGCACCTGACTGCAGACTGCATTTTGTTTTAACCCCTATAAAACACCTAAAGGGTTAACAAACTTCTTAAGAGTGGTTTTTCATACGTTGAGGGGTGTAGTGTCCATAATGGGGTAATTTATGAATCTCACTATTATTTAGGCCTCTCAGTGTCAATTAGAAGTTAAGCAGGGCCATCTAAATACGGGTTTTGGTGATTTTACAAAAAATTTGAAAAATGATACCTGAATTCTGAGCCTTATAACATTATAGTAAAATATGTGGAATCTTAAAAAACCATGCCAACATAAAGCAGACATTTGGGAAATGTAAATTATGAATTTATTTGGGTGCTATGACTATCCGCATCAAAATTAGATGAATGTTGAAAAGAAAGAATTTTTCCAAATTTTTGCCAAATCTAGTTTTTTTTTTCATAACTAAACGCAAAAGATTTAATCCAAATTTTTAAACTAATTTGAAGTACAATGTGTCACGAGAAAACATTCTCAAAATCCCGTGGATTTCATAGCGTTCCAAAGCTATAAGCACTTATAGTGACACAGGGCAGATTTGAAAAATGGGGCCGCGTCCTTAAGGCCAAAAAAAAGCTGAGTCCCATAGGGGTTAATAATAGAAAGCTGTACCTCATGCATGTATCCGACCACATAAAGTCACAGCAGCCTCCATGGACTTCTAGTCCTCTCCATCCTCCATGGAGGCTGCTGTGATTTCATGTAATCACATAAATGGGGTACAGTTGGCTATTCTTAAAAGGATTAAGGACCTGCGATGTCCCTGGTCATATGTCATGTATGTAACACAAGGCAACGTATAAAAAAATTGACACAATATTTCCCATCTGTACATAGAGCTTTATATGTCTGTAGTTGAATATTAGCAAGTGGTCCCTAACAGGGCCAATTCTGGCCTTTTTGCTGCCTGAGGCAAACATTTAAATGCTGCTCCCCCCCCCCCTATTTCTCAACACCCTACTTCTGATCCATTTCTCACTGAAATTGCAGGGAAATCTTTAAAAAGTATCTACAACCTGATCTGAATATGCCCATGACATTAAAAACAATTGATAACATACTCACACAGCGCTACCAGATCACTAGCACTACACATGCTGGTGCTGTTTCACACATTAGTATTCAATAAGTGACACAGACCTATACTGGCAGAAACCCTTAACAGTATAAAAAGCCAAAACCCTCTATAGATAGTATATTCTGCCAGAACCCTTTGCAGATAGTATATCCAGCCAGAACCCACTTAGTAGATAGTATATACAGCCAGCCACAGCACTATATCTATGCACACACACAGATATATATATACACTCACCTGCCTCTTTATTAGGTACACCATGCTAGTAACGGGTTGGACCCCCTTTTGCCTTCAGAACTGCCTCAATTCTTCGTGGCATAGATTCAACAAGGTGCTGGAAGCATTCCTCAGAGATTTTGGTCCATATTGACATGATGGCATCACACAGTTGCCGCAGATTTGTCGGCTGCACATCCATGATGCGAATCTCCCGTTCCACCACATCCCAAAGATGCTTTATTGGATTGAGATCTGGTGACTGTGGAGGCCATTTGAGTACAGTGAACTCATTGTCATGTTCAAGAAACCAGTTTGAGATGATTCCAGCTTAATGACATGGCGCATTATCCTGCTGAAAGTAGCCATCAGATGTTGGGTACATTGTGGTCATAAAGGGATGGACATGGTTAGCAACAATACTCAGGTAGGCTGTGGCGTTGCAATGATGCTCAATTGGTACCAAGGGGCCCAAAGAGTGCCAAGAAAATATTCCCCACACCATGACACCACCACCACCAGCCTGAACCGTTGATACAAGGCAGGATGGATCCATGCTTTCATGTTGTTGACGCCAAATTCTGACCCTACCATCCGAATGTCGCAGCAGAAATCGAGACTCATCAGACCAGGCAACGTTTTTCCAATCTTCTACTGTCCAATTTCGATGAGCTTGTGCAAATTGTAGCCTCAGTTTCCTGTTCTTAGCTGAAAGGAGTGGCACCCGGTGTGGTCTTCTGCTGCTGTAGCCCATCTGCCTCAAAGTTCGACGTACTGTGCGCTCAGAGATGCTCTTCTGCCTACCTTGGTTGTAACGGGTGGCGATTTGAGTCACTGTTGCCTTTCTATCAGCTCAAACCAGTCTGCCCATTCTCCTCTGACCTCTGGCATCAACAAGGCATTTCCGCCCACAGAACTGCCGCTCACTGGATGTTTTTTTCTTTTTCGGACCATTCTCTGTAAACCCTAGAGATGGTTGTGCGTGAAAATCCCAGTAGATCAGCAGTTCCTGAAATACTCAGGCACTCAAATCACCTTTCTTCCCAATACTGATGCTCGGTTTGAACTGCAGGAGATTGTCTTGACCATGTCTACATGCCTAAATGCACTGAGTTGCCACCATGTGATTGGCTGATTAGAAATTAAGTGTTAACGAGCAGTTGGACAGGTGTACATAATAAAGTGGCCGGTGAGTGTATATACACATTATATGCACATATAGACAGTAGATGCACATATACACAGTATATAGACAGTATATTCAAATACACACTTTATATACACAGTAGAATCATATATAGACAGTAGATGCATACATACACAGTATATACACATATACACAGAATATACATATATATACTTTATATACACAGTAGATGCATATATACCCATATACACAGTATATACACATATACACAGTAGATGCATATATACACATATATACACTAGCTGCATATATACATAGTATATACACATATACAGAGTATATACATATACACAGTATATACACATATACACAGTATATACATATATACACAGTATATACATATATACACAGATACACAGTATATACATATATACACAGTATATACATATATACACTTTATATACACAGTAAATGCATATATACACATATACACACTATATACATATATACACAGTATATACATATATACACTTTATTTACACAGTATATACATATATACACAGATACACAGTATATACATATATACACAGTATATACATATATACACAGATATACACAGTATATACATATATATACTTTATATACACAGTAGATGCATATATACCCATATACACAGTATATACACATATACACAGTAGATGCATATATACACATATATACACTAGCTGCATATATACATAGTATATACACATATACATAGTATATACATATACACAGTATATACACATATACACAGTATATACATATATACACTTTATATACACAGTAGATGCATATATACACATATACACAGTATATACATATATACACAGATACACAGTATATACATATATACACAGTATATACATATATACACTTTATATACACAGTAAATGCATATATACACATATACACACTATATACATATATACACAGTATATACAGTATATACATATATACACTTTATTTACACAGTATATACATATATACACAGATACACAGTATATACATATATACACAGTATATACATATATACACAGATATACACAGTATATACATATATACACACAATTAACATCATATATACACAGTGATAAATAAATATGTAATGTATACTTACCCTATTAGAGTGTTCGGTTGTCCTGTGAGGAGAGTGTTCGGGCGGGGGGGTGGGGCGGTGGAGCTGCGGACGGCTGCTTGTTCCAGCGGGCGGGAGGACGACTTCTTGCTCCGGCTGGGGGGGGGGGGTTGGACGGAGGTCAACAGCATGTTCCAGGGGGGGTGCGTAGGATGCGGCGGATGACTGCTTGGTCCCTGGGGGAGGGAGCGTGCGGGGATGGGAGGTATTGTTCTGAATGGGCTGAATGTTCCGGCGGGGGGGGGGCGCGGGGGGGCGGAGGACGGCTGAATGTTCCGTTGAGAGGGGGGTTCGGGAAGCAGAGAACGGCTGAATGTTTCGCCCTGGGGGGGGGGGGGTGGCGCGGAGGACGGCTGAATGTTCCGTCGAGGGGGGGGGGGGGCGCGGGGAGCGGAGGACGGCTGCTTGTTCCATGTGGGAGGGGAGTGCGAGCGGGATGGGCGGGAAGGGGGCGGACGGCTGTAAGAAGTTATATTCAGACAGATTACAGCCATCCAGGGGAAATGAGCCGCAAGTTTGATAAGCATTGTGTGTACTCGGCTCTGTCTCTATGTAGGGTCTGTAATTTATGGTCTTCAGTGAAAGCTACTAACCTCTGCTCAGTGGTGTCACAGGTCTCTGGTGCTCTCCTCCTCCTCCCTGCAGCCTCGTCCTTCATGAGATGGAGTCAGCTCGCAGAGGTACACTGCAGTCAGTACCAGACCCAGTTCTGCGCACCCTGCCCCCACAGATAGTGGTAGCAAGGCGAGGAGACAGTGAGCAGGAGCCCGGACCCTGCACATCACTACAACGCTGGTGAGGCTCATAGAGCTCTGGTGACTCTGGAACTTGGTCTCTGGACATGCCTATCCTGTAACAGCAGGATTGCTCTGTAACTGGGGCACAGTGCTCCTCTTGGGTTGGGAAAAGTCTAGGTGTGAGACTTTTTTCATAGAGTATGCAGAGGAGTTATCACGATCTCTGCTCTAGCATTCTAAGGGTTAACAAAGCGGCAGGGGCTGTGTCTGCCCCACTGAAGGTGCCTACTTTGTTAACCTTTAGAACACCAGGGCACAGCTCACTTGTTGGTGTACTGGCCCTGGTGCTTGTATATTGGGGTGCAGATAGATGGACTGTGCTGAAGTACCTTATCACACTTATAACCTGCTCCTATCTGCAGAGATTGTCTGCAGTCCTCTCTGTGCTGCTCCACTCTGCTCCGTTCTACCTCACTCTGCTCTGCTCCTCTGCTCTGTTCTACCTCACTCCACTCTGCTTCTCTCTGAAGCGCTCCTCTTCACTCCTCTCTGCTCCACTCTGCTCCGTTCTTCCTCTCTCCACTCTGCTCCTCTCTGTAGTGCTCCTCTTCTCCTCTCTGCTCCTATCTGCAGAGCACGTCTGCAGTCCTCTCTGTTCTGTTCCTCTGCTCCGTTCTTCCTCGCTCCTCTTCTCCTCTCTGCTCCGTTCTTCCTCACTTCTCTCTGCTCCGGACCTCTTCCGCCTTCACTTCAACGCTCATTTCTTTACAGCTCCTCTCCGATCCCCTCCAGTACCAACTGCACAGCTCCTCTCTGCTCCCATTTCACACGACTTCCGCAGCTGACAGGAAGTGCGGATGGGCGCGGGTGATCCAGCGTAGGCGCACGCAACAGTGAGTGCAGTGTCGCCATTGGGCTGCTGGCAGCTCCGCTGGGGACTCAGCGGCAACACTTGCAATGGTATGACAAAGCGAACAGTGATTAACCTGTTTGCTGCTGCCACCCCCTCCCCCTAAGACTCAGACATCTGCCGCCTGAGGCGAGATTTTCATCTCGCCTCATGGCAGATGCGGGCCTGGTCCCTAAGTACAAGGAGGCAGAGCAGTCATTTAAAGAGTCACAGATCTGTCAGTCATAATAAGGGGGTGTGGTTCACTGCTGATACCAGACATGAGTCACAAAAACTAATTTGCATATCAGAAAAACATCTGTAATTAAGGTACTGCATAATTTTAGGTGATATGGGGAGGACTTGTAACTAGAGATGAGCGAGTATACTCGTCCGAGTATACTGCTCGGTCGAGTATTAGCATACTCGGACCGGCTCATTACTCGGACGAGTATCTCGCCAGCTCGAGATCGAGCAGTAAATTAATAAAATAAATTGAATAAAAGTATTTTTATTGTAAAACAAAAAAATATTACACATGTTTGCAGATGTTTTACTTGTAAGAACACATTGAAATAACACTATTCTTCACTTTCCAGGTGTTCGCGCGTGTCTCCCGCTAGGTTCGGAGATGTTCGGAACATCTGGAATGTGAAGAATATTGTTCTTTCAATGTGTTCTGCACTTAAATGGTCCTGTGTCTATCGGGAGACACGCGCGCACACCTGCAAAGTGAAGAATAGAATTAAAACATTAAAAACAGTGAACACAGGAGCATTTAAGTGCAGAACACATTGAAAGAACACTATTCTTCACATTCCAGATGTTCGTGCACATCTCCTAACTTAGCGGGAGACACGCGCGAACACCTGCAAAGTGAAGAATAGTGTTATTTCAATGTGTTCTTACAAGTAAAACATCTGCAAACATCTGGAATTTTTTTTTTGCACTGTTCTTTTACTGTTCAGTTTTATTAAAAAAATGCTCGGGTCTCCCATTGACTTCAATGGGGCTCGTTATTCGAGACGAGCACTCGAGCATCTGTAAAAGTTTGTCTCGAATAACGAGCACCCGAGCATTTTAATGCTTGCTCATCTCTACTTGTAACCCTTTATCAGCAGGCATTGTTAGTCAGGGTGGTCAAAATCTGGTGACTAATCTTGTGACACTCTAATTTTTCTTTACTTTTAATTCATTCTGGAGAAATAGTGTGCCTGTCTACATTTATCTGTAGTTTCTTAGAGCCAGTATGAATTATATACATGAGGAGGTTATATATACTAAAAATTATGCAATGGCTTAGAAGAAAGCAACAGGAGGAAATTATTAAGACTGGAGCATTGTGTCCAGTCTTAATAATCTCTGAAGTGTGACATGCCAGATTTACTAAGAGGTTCTGAACTCCTAGTAAACCCAGCACTGAACTTGTGCCCTGGAATGAAATCTATGTCATTATCCCAATGCAGGTTTATAAAAAAAAGCAGTATGTAGAATATAAAACCAGCAACCTGGCCATTTGATAGGATTTGCTTCTTTTCCATGCCTTGTATACAAGGCATGATAAATCTACCCAACAGTCTCATACTCCTTTCAAAGTGTGGGGTAGAAGTCATGATAAATTTACACCAGTTATACATTTTTTCTTTTGTTTCTTTTTATTACAGGGATGAGACTGTCCATGTCCTCTTAAGAGCCATTTCTCCATAGGGGGTAATCAGTTAAAGAGAAGGACTTTAAAAGGGCCAGCACGGATGACCAAGATCTCGGGAGCTGTAGCACACGCATGCTAGCAGTTGGTAGAGCACAGCCGGCTGCTTTGCAGTGTGGCTGCTCAAAATAACTGGGAGCCTCCGGTTAGTAACCTTATAATATAGCATATTTAGTGTTTTCATGTTTTTTATGAATTATTAGCCTTATTTGGCTGTGTGGATAAGGTGAATAAGGCCTTCTTAGTTTAAGTAATTTTGTAGGTGGTGGCAGTGTGTTTTCTAAGTGCTAAGAGTGCGTGGGAGTAGATTTAGTATAAAGATACCATCTTGTTTTGTGTTGTAAATTGCAGGACTCCCTAGTGTAAGTGTACCCCATGGTTGACCTCAAGAGTAGGGGGGTTCATCACACCCACCAATATGTCATATCATTCAATTCATTAATAAAAATGCTATTTTTGTCATTGTAAATTTTAATTTGTATTACCGATACTTCAATACATAAGCTTATTTGCTAAATTTTAAATCAGTAACACCCACCCAATACAACCAGACATAGGTTACTGAATTTTCAAAACCCTTTCAAAACCCTCTTCATTGGCTTTATTGGCTTTAAAAAAAAACTATAGAATTCTGCTATAGACTGTGCTAGGATCCCGGTGCAAGCTATAGGAAATATGCCAGGTTGGCAATTCCCTACTCTAGACCAATCCCCACACTATCATGCCTACTTGGAGTGAGGTTCAGATAGGGTGGGGGAATTCCATCTAGTATCTACAGTATTTCCTATTTATATATTTCTGTCCCTTCAATCTACTATTACTCTTACAGTATAACCCCACTGACTGGTCATCTGTGCATATAGTTTTCACCCTGTGTACAAATTAATCACTTTATATAATCTTATTGTGTTTATACTTTGTTCCTTTTCATAAATTTGTTTAATTATATATAGTCAGAGAGAATGTGAGGCTAAAACAATTATTTGTTTCATGAATCTGTGGAAAGTCCTCTAACCAACATATTTTCATAGTTTTGTATAGAGAAGAACACTGCAGGGGATTGAGATTCATTTCGGCTTTTCATACTGTGCTACATTATTGAGCAATTTATTGCAAATCTTACTAAATAACAATTTCTACACATTCTACTACACAACAGGGAAGACCTTTTTTCTTTAGTATTACTGATTTCAAAACTTTGTACCTTGTCGTGTACTTTCTTATATTCTATGTTTGAAATAACACATCAACATAAAACACAAAGAAAGTATTTAAAAATTGTTGTACATAACGATTCTTATTTTTGTAACTGTTGCATATTATTATTACTATTACTTTTTATTAAAAAGTAGTTACATTAGTTGGAATATATCTTGAAGTCCATTAGGCACAATAAATAACAAAGTTGAAATTAAAATCCCTTAGAAATCACAGAGGCACATATATGATTTTTTCCCCTTCCCCTTTGAGTGACTTTAAAAAATGTGGAAGAGGTCATAATTAGAGATGAGCGAACATGCTCGTCCGAGCTTGATGCTCGGTCGAGCATTAGGGTACTCGAAACTGCTCGTTGCTCGGACGAATACTTCGCCCGCTCGAGAAAATGGCAGCTCCCGCCGTTTTGCTTTTTGGCGGCCAGAAACAGAGCCAATCACAAGCCAGGAGACTCTGCACTCCACCCAGCATGACGTGGTACCCTTACACGTCGATAGCAGTGGTTGGCTGGCCAGATCAGGTGACCCTGGGATAGACTAGCCGCTGCCCGCGCTGCTCGGATCATTCTGTGTCTGGATGCCGCTAGGGAGAGAGCTGCTGCTGGTCAGGGAAAGCGTTAGGGTGTTCTATTAGCTTACTGTTAGGCAGGAGTGATTCTCAAAGAACCCAACAGCCCTTCTTAGGGCTACAATAACGTTCTACTTTTTTTATTTTAATTTGCATCTAGTACCATTTTGTGAGGAATTAGCAGGGGGACTTGCTACCGTTGTGTTTAGCTCTTAGTGGCACACATATCCATAGCAAAGACCGAAGTGGGAAAATTTAGTAGGGGTTGGATTTCAATTAGGCACTAACTCAGTGTCATCTCATCTGGCATAGTAGTGTGCTTTGATACTTGGCTAGAAAATAGCCATAGGAGAATACAAAGAGCTTACTTACGCATACAGTAGCGTTCTATATATTTGATTTCTGGTTGATCTGCTGGTGGCTGTACTTTCTGCAGTGCATGTACTAGCCAATTCTGAGCAATTTGTAGTGAGACTTGCGACCGCTGTGTTCTGCGCTTAGTGACGCACATATCCATAGCAAAGACCGAAGTGGGAAAATTTAGTAGGGGTTGGATTTCAATTAGGCACTAACTCAGTGTCATCTCATCTGGCATAGTAGTGTGCTTTGATACTTGGCTAGAAAATAGCCATAGGAGAATACAAAGAGCTTACTTACGCATACAGTAGCGTTCTATATATTTGATTTCTGGTTGATCTGCTGGTGGCTGTACTTTCTGCAGTGCATGTACTAGCCAATTCTGAGCAATTTGTAGTGAGACTTGCGACCGCTGTGTTCTGCGCTTAGTGACGCACATATCCATAGCAAAGACCGAAGTGGGAAAATTTAGTAGGGGTTGGATTTCAATTAGGCACTAACTCAGTGTCATCTCATCTGGCATAGTAGTGTGCTTTGATACTTGGCTAGAAAATAGCCATAGGAGAATACAAAGAGCTTACTTACGCATACAGTAGCGTTCTATATATTTGATTTCTGGTTGATCTGCTGGTGGCTGTACTTTCTGCAGTGCATGTACTAGCCAATTCTGAGCAATTTGTAGTGAGACTTGCGACCGCTGTGTTCTGCGCTTAGTGACGCACATATCCATAGCAAAGACCGAAGTGGGAAAATTTAGTAGGGGTTGGATTTCAATTAGGCACTAACTCAGTGTCATCTCATCTGGCATAGTAGTGTGCTTTGATACTTGGCTAGAAAATAGCCATAGGAGAATACAAAGAGCTTACTTACGCATACAGTAGCGTTCTATATATTTGATTTCTGGTTGATCTGCTGGTGGCTGTACTTTCTGCAGTGCATGTACTAGCCAATTCTGAGCAATTTGTAGTGAGACTTGCGACCGCTGTGTTCTGCGCTTAGTGACGCACATATCCATAGCAAAGACCGAAGTGGGAAAATTTAGTAGGGGTTGGATTTCAATTAGGCACTAACTCAGTGTCATCTCATCTGGCATAGTAGTGTGCTTTGATACTTGGCTAGAAAATAGCCATAGGAGAATACAAAGAGCTTACTTACGCATACAGTAGCGTTCTATATATTTGATTTCTGGTTGATCTGCTGGTGGCTGTACTTTCTGCAGTGCATGTACTAGCCAATTCTGAGCAATTTGTAGTGAGACTTGCGACCGCTGTGTTCTGCGCTTAGTGACGCACATATCCATAGCAAAGACCGAAGTGGGAAAATTTAGTAGGGGTTGGATTTCAATTAGGCACTAACTCAGTGTCATCTCATCTGGCATAGTAGTGTGCTTTGATACTTGGCTAGAAAATAGCCATAGGAGAATACAAAGAGCTTACTTACGCATACAGTAGCGTTCTATATATTTGATTTCTGGTTGATCTGCTGGTGGCTGTACTTTCTGCAGTGCATGTACTAGCCAATTCTGAGCAATTTGTAGTGAGACTTGCGACCGCTGTGTTCTGCGCTTAGTGACGCACATATCCATAGCAAAGACCGAAGTGGGAAAATTTAGTAGGGGTTGGATTTCAATTAGGCACTAACTCAGTGTCATCTCATCTGGCATAGTAGTGTGCTTTGATACTTGGCTAGAAAATAGCCATAGCAATAGGATAGCATTGTTTGGTTTTAAAAACTCAAAAAAAAACAAAAAACACAAAAAAAAACAAAAAACACAAAAAAAAACAAAAAAAAGTAAAAAAAAAAATAAAGTTATAACTCTCATTTTAAAAATGTTTAACCCGAGGGCTAGGGGTAGAGGACGAGGGCGGGGACGTGGGCGTCCAACTACTGCAGGGGTCAGAGGCCGTGGTCCTGGGCGGGGTGAGACACCACCTGCTGATGAGGGAGCAGGGGAACGCCGCAGAGCTACACTCCCTAGGTTCATGTCTGAAGTTACTGGGACTCGTGGTAGAGCACTGTTGAGGCCAGAACAGTGCGAACAGGTGATGTCGTGGATTGCTGACAATGCTTCGAGCAATTTGTCCACCACCAGTCAGTCTTCCACGCAGTCCACCCATGTCACCGAAATCGCCACTCCTCCAGCTCCTGCACCTCAGCCTCCTCCCCCCCAGTCTGCCCCCTCCCAGGAAAATTTGGCATTTGAACCGGCATACTCTGAGGAACTGTTTTCTGGACCCTTCCCACAGTCACAAACCACTTGTCCGGTTGCTGCTGAGCAATTTTCCGATGCCCAGGTTTTCCAACAGTCACAGTCTGTGGGTGATGATGACCTTCTTGACGTAGTGGAAGTGTGTAAAGAGGTGTCCGACGATGAGGAGACACGGTTGTCAGACAGTGGGGAAGTTGTTGTCAGGGCAGGAAGTCCGAGGGGGGAGCAGACTGAGGGATCGGAGGATGATGAGGTGACAGACCCAAGCTGGGTTGAGAGGCCGGGTGAACACAGTGCTTCTGAGACGGAGGAGAGTCCTCGACCAGAACAGGTTGGAAGAGGCAGTGGTGGGGCCAGACGGAGAGGCAGGGCCAGAGCTGGTGCATCAGCGCCAAATGTGTCAACTAGTGAAGCTCCCGTGGCGAGGGCTCCTGCGGCGAGGGCTAGATCTTCAGAAGTCTGGAGGTTCTTTAAGGAAACACCGGATGACCGACGGACTGTGGTGTGCAACATTTGCCAAACCAGGCTCAGCAGGGGTTCCACCACTACTAGCTTAACTACCACCAGTATGCGCAGGCATATGAATGCTAAACACCCCACTCAGTGGCAACAAGCCCGTTCACCTCCGGCCGTGCACACCACTGCTCCTTCCCCTGTGTCAGCTGCTAGTCAGCCCCCTGCCCAGGACCCTGCCACAAAATCCCCATCGTCGCCTCCACGATCCTCCACAGCATCCACCAGCGTTCAGCTCTGCATACCCCAGACGCTCGAGCGGAAACGCAAATATAGTGCAACCCACCCGCACGCCCAAGCCCTTAACGTGCACATCTCCAGATTGCTTAGCCTGGAGATGCTGCCCTATAGGCTAGTAGAGACCGAGGCCTTTCGCAACCTCATGGCGGCGGCCGCCCCTCGGTATTCGGTCCCCAGCCGCCACTACTTTTCCCGATGTGCCGTCCCAGCCCTGCACCAGCACGTGTCAGACAACATCATCCGTGCCCTGACCAACGCCGTTTCTGACAAGGTCCACCTGACCACGGACACGTGGACGAGTGCTGCCGGGCAGGGCCACTATATATCGCTGACGGCACATTGGGTTAACTTGGTGGAGGCTGGGACCGAGTCTGACACTGGGGCTGCTCATATACTGCCGACGCCGAGGATTGCGGGGCCTACCTCGGTCCAGGTGTTTCAGGCCTACTATGCCTCCTCCTCCTCCCACCCCTCCTCCACCTCCTCCTCCGAACTACCATCCGTGGGCACGGCGCCATCAGTCGGTAGCTCTAGGCACAGCAGCAGTGCCGTCGCTAAGCGACAGCAGGCGGTGCTCAAACTGCTGAGCCTAGGTGACAAAAGGCACACCGCCCAAGAGCTATTACAGGGCATCACGGCGCAGACTGATCTGTGGCTGGCACCGCTGAACCTCAAGCCGGGAATGGTTGTGTGTGACAACGGCCGTAACCTGGTGGCGGCTCTGCAACTCGGCAGACTGACACATGTGCCATGCCTGGCCCATGTGTTAAATCTGATAGTTCAGCGTTTCCTCAAGACATACCCCAATCTGTCTGATTTGCTCACGAAGGTGCGCCGCATCTGTGCGCATTTCAGGAAGTCCAGCCCAGATGCTGCCACTCTCAGGGCAGCGCAGCGCCGCCTCCAACTGCCCGCTCACCGACTGTTGTGCGACGTGCCCACGAGGTGGAATTCAACACTGACCATGTTATCCAGAGTTTACCAGCAGCGCAGAGCGATTGTAGACTGCCAGATGTCAACTTCCACCAGAACTGGTAGTCAGGTCAGTCAGCTTCCTCAAGTCTACAATGAGGAGTGGACGTGGATGTCTGATATCTGTCAGGTGCTGAGTAACTTTGAGGAGTCAACACAGATGGTCAGTGGCGATGCCGCCATCATCAGCCTCACCATCCCGCTGCTTGGCCTGTTGAAAAACTCTCTGGTCAGCATGAAGTCGGAAGCTTTGCGCTCGTCACAAGAGACAGGGGAAGAATATTCCCTTGTTGATAGCCAAAGCACCCTCAGGTCTGTTTCTCAGCGCATATCGGAGGAGGTGGAGGTGGAGGAGGATGAGGAGGAAGAGGAGGAGAATGTTGGTGAGACACAAGAGGGGACCATTGTTGAGTCCTTTACTGTTCAGCGTGTATGGGCAGAAGAAGAGGAGTTGGAGGAGTTGGAGGAGGAGGAAATGGACAGTCAGGCCAGTGAGGGGAGTGAATTCTTACGCGTTGGTACTCTGGCGCATATGGCAGATTTCATGCTAGACTGCCTATCCCGTGACCCTCGCGTTCAAAGAATTTATTCCAGCACCGATTACTGGGTGTTCACTCTCCTGGACCCACGGTACAAGCAAAATCTTTCCACTCTCATCCCTGCAGAGGAAAGGAGTGTGAGAATGCATGAATACCAGCAGGCCCTGGTGCACAAGCTGAAACAGTATTTCCCTTCTGACAGCGCTAGCGGCAGAGTGCGTAGTTCTGCGGGACAAGTAGCGAGGGAGAGTAGGCGAGCAGGCAGCTTGTCCAGCACTGGCAAGGGTACGCTTTACAAGGCTTTTGCCAGCTTTATGTCACCCCAGCAAGACACTGTCACCTGTCCCCAGTCTCGGCAGAGTAGGGCTGATCTTTACAGAAAGATGGTGAGGGAGTACGTAGCTGACCATACCATCGTCCTAAATGATCACACAGCTCCCTACAACTACTGGGTTTCAAAGCTGGACATGTGGCACGAACTGGCGCTGTACGCCTTGGAGGTTCTTGCCTGCCCTGCCGCTAGCGTCTTGTCCGAGCGGGTTTTCAGTGCAGCTGGTGGCATCATCACCGATAAGCGTACACGCCTGTCGACTGACAGCGCTGACAGGCTGACGCTTATTAAAATGAATAAAGGCTGGATTTCTCAGAATTTCCAATCTCCACCAGGTGAAGGAAGCTCAACCTGAATAATTGATCCACTCCTCCTCCTCCTCATTTTCCTCCTTCTCCTCCTCTTTGTACAGTAAAGCAGAGGAAAATGGCTATTTTTTGACAGGGCCCACTGGCTCTTGCTATAGTACTTCATGCATTTAATTTTTCTGGAGGGCCACCTACCCGGTCCTCTGTTTGAAACAATTTTTGTGAGTGCCACATACAGGCACTCAATCTATTCCATTTTACTGCAGGGCCACCTACCTGCTCCTCTGGTTTGAAACATTTTTGGGACTGCCACATACAGGCACTCAATCTATTCCATTTTACTGCAGGGCCACCTACCTGCTCCTCTGGTTTGAAACATTTTTGGGACTGCCACATACAGGCACTCAATCTATTCCATTTTACTGGAGGGCCACCTACCTGCTCCTCTGGTTTGAAAAATGTTTGGGACTGCCACATACAGGCACTATCCAAATTAAATTGTCTCCATAGCAGCCTCCACACGTTGTCTCCATTGCTACCTCCAAAAGTCGTCCATATAGCTGCCTCCATACATCGTCCCTTTATCAAACGAGGTGTGTCAGGCAGAAATTTGGGTTGTTTTCATGGATTCCACATCAAAGTTGTTAACTTTGTCGCCACCCTGCTGTGTTATCCACAAAATATACTGGCAAACTTTTACCATTTAGGGATATTATTTCAGCGCTTCTTGCGCATCTGTTTACATTCCCCTCACCCGGCATATCCTAAACTTATAAGAACGCTACTACACTTGATCTTATACAAAAGGTTCTTAGAAGTGCTGTTTGGGGAGTAGCCTAGAGACAGGGGCTTGAATTGGCGAAAGCTCGCCTGGCAGCGGAGCGCCAGCTCCATGCGCATCATGCGCTTCTTGCGCATCTGTTTACATTCCCCTCACCCGGCATATCCTAAACTTATAAGAACGCTACTACACTTGATCTTATACAAAAGGTTCTTAGAAGTGCTGTTTGGGGAGTAGCCTAGAGACAGGGGCTTGAATTGGCGAAAGCTCGCCTGGCAGCGGAGCGCCAGCTCCATGCGCATCATGCGCTTCTTGCGCATCTGTTTACATTCCCCTCACCCGGCATATCCTAAACTTATAAGAACGCTACTACACTTGATCTTATACAAAAGGTTCTTAGAAGTGCTGTTTGGGGAGTAGCCTAGAGACAGGGGCTTGAATTGGCGAAAGCTCGCCTGGCAGCGGAGCGCCAGCTCCATGCGCATCATGCGCTTCTTGCGCATCTGTTTACATTCCCCTCACCCGCCATATCCCAAACTTATAAGAACGCTACTACACTTAACTTGGTGCAGGCTGGGACCGAGTCTGACCCTGGGGCTGGTCATATACTGCCGACGCAGAGAATTGCGGGGCCTACCTCGGTCCAGGTCTCAAAGGCCTACTATACCTCCTCCCACCCCTCCTTCACCTCCTCCTCCTCCGAATTACCATCCGTGGGCATGGCGCCATCAGTCGGTAGCTCTAGGCACAGCAGCAGTGCCGTCGCTAAGCGACAGCAGGCGGTGCTGAAAATGCTGAGCCTAGGCGATAAAAGGCACACCGCCCAAGAGCTATTACAGGGCATTCCACATCAAAGTTGTTAACTTTGTCGCCACCCTGCTGTGTAATCCACAAAATATACTTGCAAACTTTTACCATTTAGGGATATTATTTCAGCGCTTCTTGCGCATCTGTTTACATTCCCCTCACCCGCCATATCCTAAACTTATAAGAACGCTACTACACTTGATCTTATACAAAAGGTTCTTAGAAGTGCTGTTTGGGGAGTAGCCTAGAGACAGGGGCTTGGATTGGCAAAAGCTCGCCTGGCTGCAGAGCGCCAGCTCCATCCCAAGATCCAACTAACATAGTTGCAGCACCTTTAATCTACTACTAGTTCACTGCCTCCATAATAATAATAATAATAATCTTTATTTATATAGCGTCATCATATTCTGTAGCGCTTTACAAATCATAGGAAACAAATACAAATGTAATGTAACAGAGCACAACATTTGTATGGAACAACAGGAGTGAGGTCCCTGCTCGCCAGAGCTTACGGTTTATGAAGATGATGGGGTAACACGAGGTAAAAGAATATTTAATGGTCAAGCCATTCTTCTTAGGGAATAGAAAAAAATATAATAAATGGAATTGCTGTCGCTTGAACCACTCAGCCGTCATCTTATATACCAGGTCCAGGGTGAATGGGACTGCAGAGAAGTCTGGTGCCTGTTGGTTGCTGGATAACAGATAGGAGGACGACACAGGACGGGTTAGTAGAAGAGTTAAAACTTCATGCAGTTAATGAGTGTTATAGGCTTGCCTAAAGAAATGGGTTTTAAGAGCACGTTTGAAACTTTGGAGGTTAGGTATTAGTCTGATAGTCCAGGGCAGAGCATTCCATAGAATTGGTGCAGCTCTAGAGAAGTCTTGGAGACGCGAGTGGGAGGTCCGCTCTAGGGTAGAGGTTAATCTAAGATCACTGGCGGATCTAAGAGCACGGGTTGGGCGATAGACTGAGATAAGAGAGGAGAGGTAGGGGGGTGCAGCATTATACAGAGCTTTATGGATGAGGGTTATTATTATTTTAAACTGTATTCGAAAGGAGACTGGCAGCCAGTGCAGCGACTGGCATGAACTGTAAGCATACATGGTCCCCTTATCAAACGAGCTGTGTCAGGCAGAATTTTGGGTTGTTTTCATGGCTTCCATGTTAACTTTGTCGCCACCCTGCTGTGTAATCCACAAAATATACTGGCAAACTTTTATCATGTACCGATATTATTTGAGCGCTTCTTGCTCACCTCCTTTGGTTCCTCTCTGACACCCATTGGTTTGAAGCCTGAGTCCAATTAGGGTATGTCGCCATGCCACTCTCTAGCCTGCTGCCGCTGCCTCTGCCTCTGCATGCCGTCCCCTATAGTGTCAGGGTCAATTATTGGATGTTTTACATGCTATCTAGCTTCATTCTGTCACTCTGTCATGGCCATGCTGTTGCCCATAATTTCGGCATAATGGTGCGATTAAGCAGCCTCAGAGGCATCCATGCATGCTGCCCCTGCTGTTTCCTGTCCATTTCCGTGGTGTTTCCATCCTTTTCTGAGGTTCCCAGGTGTTTGGCCAAGCTTCCCTGTGCAGAGCCTTGGTCCCCTTGAAAAATGCTCGAGTCTCCCATTGACTTCAATGGGGTTCGTTATTCGAGACGAGCACTCGAGCATCGGGAAAAGTTCGTCTCGAATAACGAGTACCCGAGCATTTTAGTGTTCGCTCATCTCTAGTCATAATGCATAACAAACTTGACTGTGACAAAATTGAAAGGGAGGGTTTATCAGTAACAAAAAGGTCCAAATTCCCCACTGTGCCCAAAAAGTTACATAAAATGCAAGAAAAAAAGTAAAATACATTAGGCATGTGCCTCACAGTGTTTTGTATGCATTTTTTGATTGACAGACCTGCAATTTTATGTTACGTGCTATAAATTCTTCAGTAAATTATAAATCACATTTTAGTTTGTGTAAATTTATGAGGGTCAGAGGCATTTCTTTGGTAATTTAGTGATGCAGGGAATTTCTGTCTGCTATAATTCCTATTGTATTTTTTTACAGAAGTTAAAAAAATCATAAAATCATTCAATATTTAAATGCAATTATAGAATACAACAAAAACACTTGTAGTCCAAAAGTATTACATTTTAACAAGTGTGTAAATATTCACAAGATATACCAAAGACATATTTATTGAAAGTTTCTTAAATTTAGACAGTCTAATATGTCTGAAGCTAAATCTGGCTTCAATTTAACACTCTCTAGTCCTACTTTTCACTCTATTACACAAAGCGCCATCCTCTCCTGTTGTGTTTTTTGTTCTTTCTACTTTTGGATCATAATTTTTTTTCTGTTCAAAGATTGTTATTTTCTGCAGTCTCGTGATGTGGTGAAGGGGAAGGGGGGGCCTTGCGCGCCCTCATACACCAACCTTTTTCTTGGATTTTGGGAGCAGCAGCTGGCCCTAGCAAATGAGGATGATGGAGGTGTCCTCCTTTGGATGAGGTTCATCGATGATATCATGTCTTGTATGGATTCCTTTTGAGTATGTCTGTGATTTATAGGTGATATGAGGTTTACCTGCAAGAAGTTTCAATTTTTCCAAGGTATTATCTGTCTTCAGGGCCCGCATAAAGCTCTGACTATCAAAATGTAAGTCATGATCTGATGTAAGCGCTGGACTAGAGCTGATGTCTTAATTCTCAGGATGTACTAGATGAGCCCCAGGCAGAAGGTTACAAGATTCAACCTCTTCTCCTGTGGACAGCACAGTTTGAGGGTTAAATTCATTTTGCCTACGAGTCACAGCTGCAACATATGAACATTCCCCAGCATCCCCTTTAGGCAAGTCTAGTATATCAGTCGGTAGGACATCTGTTTGTAGCCCTCCCTTCACATTATTACCTTTCTTAGATTAATCACACTCTACTTGAGGAAAGTAGCTCTCCTCTATCCTACAGTATCCTGCCAAGGTCAGTACCTGATAACACCTTGTATAGTATTGGATACTCCCACTTCCCTCAATCCCCTTCCAGCCACCGAGTCTAGATACACATGTGCTATTGGTACAGCCAGGGCCGGATTAAGGATGGTGGGGGCCCCTGGGCGCAAAATCTGGTGGAGGCCCCCACTGAGTGTAGCGTGCATACACGTCCTCCTGTTCCCTTTCCACTATCCCAGCAGTAACATAGCTACATACAGCCGCCTCACCACCAGTAACACAGCTACATACAACCGCATCATCCCTAGTAACACGGCTACATACAGCTGCCTTGCCCCCAGTAACACCGCTACATACAGCCGCCTCACCCCCAGTAACACAGCTACATACAGCCGCCTCACCCGCAGTAATACATCTACTTACAGCCGGGTCATCCCCAGTAACACAGCTATATACAGCCACCTTATTCCCCGTAACAGTTACATACAGTCACCTCATCCCCAGTAGGTCTTTTGGGATTTACATCCTGGGGTTGGGGTTGCACAGAATTGATAACCCTTTCAATACTCCTCTCTCTCCTTCTCTCGCTCTGGGGGCCTCTCTCTATTGCTCTTGTGTTACAGCCTCTCTTTGCTAAATTGAAGAATAAGCTGCTGGCACAGGCTAGGATCTAATTCACCTAGCTGAGGTTGGGCCATTTGTAAAGACAAATCCATGCTTTCCTGAGGGCTCCAGCTGTGGCTAGACTAAGGGAAACTGTTCCAGGATTAATGTCAATTTCTTGGCTCCCTTGAACCGTGCCAGATTCTTGCTCTGCATCTTGCTCCATCAAAGCACAAACCAGCAGCTCTTTGGAATTGTCATCCAAGTCAATATCTCACTGCTCACAGAGATAGAGCTAGGAGGCTCTAGTTTTCCTTTTGTAGATGGTTGCTATCAATGAGTCCCACCGCTGCCACCAATTTGTCACGAAAACAAAGATGCATCAAACACTCAAGACACAAATTCAGCATAAATCACACCTCATACAGTTCTCACACTCCAATGGGAAGTTCAGGTTTTAGAACCTCCAATTGATTAATAAGTCCACATGGTCTTTCAGGATTGGAGAAAATGTTAATGAGGGGGAGATTCCAGGAATATTTAAACAGTTTCTTTACTTCCTGTTATACAAAGAGGGAAGAGATGACCACATATATTTTGAAGCCTGCATAGACCAGTCTTCAGGTCAAACAACAAACTGGGGGGTGTAGCACAGCCCAAGTTGATGCAAGCCCAATGCACAAAAAGCAATATCAAGCCAAACCAAGAAAAAGAATGCATCAAAAAGGCTCAAAGGATAATGCAAAAACATATAACACATTTTATTAGTACATGACAGACAATTCATAAAAGCATGTAAAACACATAATATACAGACCAAAACATTGTACAGTGACCTGGTATTGGTACACCGTAACTGCCCACTGTCAATCACTAAGTAGTGATATTAAACCTCACGGATGGTTCTCAGCCCGGTCATGACAATAAGTAGAAAAGGTGCCAAGAGTGCTGGGTGCATAAGAAAAAATCACAGATCTATGTGTACACAAGGCTGAAGGTTACCCACTGCTGTAGTAATAGTGGGTCTAGAAGGTACTTATCAAATGGTAAACGTGACAAATGTTAAGAAAAACGAATAAGAAGGAAATGACCAATTACCACAGAAGAACCAGCATACAGTGGAAGGAGGTTAATCAAGACAGAGGCGACGGGCTCCCCACGCGTTTCGTCACCAAAGAGGTGACTTCCTCAGGGGTATAGAGCCCTAAAAAAGCGTGTCTCACCTTATATACAGTCCCCATGTGAATTGCCACCCTGACGGCGTCTTGCCGAGTCAACGGCGCATGACCGGAAGTTGGTAGGCGTATACCGGAAGTAGTTCAAGTACATAGCGCATGCGCATCCCTGGCCGGGGTAAAGATGTTTAGATGTTGCCTTAGCAACGATCAGAAATACAGGACGGTACGAGTATAGAGTATTGTATAATTACGGCGCCATACAAAATAAGATGTTATGGGAAAAAAAACAGATCTCAAACAGGTGGCAAGAAAGCGAGGACTGAAAAAAAGGATCATTTTGACACTATTGGTGCTAAAGTATATAATAGATCAATAATGATAATCATGCCTCAACTATTGTCTGTCATAATGCAATTGTCATGTGATGATATAGACATCAAGAGTACGGGGTATGTCAGTGACAATGTTTGATAAACAAGAGCTATTATAGATTTAGTATCAATTGTGGGTCATAAATCATATAAATCAAAGACTGAGAATCACATTCACCCCAGTGACGTTGTCAGGAATAAAGATATTTTGGCTGTGACATCCCCACAAACAGGGAAATATAAGCAAGATTCCACAGTATGGAGACATAATTTATAAGGCAAGAGGAATCTCAAACACTTAATGTTGTTATACAGGCGGATACTAGGATTAGAGGTCAAAAGGTCGAACAAACCAAACCTAAGTAGGTCATAGCAGTTAATATATAACAGTTCAACAAACCAGGGTCTTGGTTATAGCAGGCAAATACATAGGCAAAATTTGAAACAAAGTCTCACAATCTACAATTCTCAGGCCATTTCATGAGGTGGGTTTGTTCTCTTACTGCAGCAGGCAATGGAGCATCATTTTGTCATTGGTTGACTTGGCAGGAGTCCGTTTCCGGTTTAGCCACCAATGGGACTATATTCTTGGATTCCGAGGGAACAAATACATTTGATGGTGGCCATAACTTTATGGCATTTTTGAATCCAATAGATCAAAGAAAGAAATAGAAGACACAATGGAAGCGCCACATGTGTGAATCTGGTTTAAATAGTTGCGATGAGTTGTATTAGAAATGGAATTATGCTCACCTATTGTGGTTGTACAGCCGGTACAACACGAGAGAAGCGTTTGAGGTTATATCCAGAGTTGTATTAGGCAGCTCACCTGGTTGTCATTTGGACGGGTTGTCTTCATGAAAGGGATGCAGTGGTTGGATAGGATGTTCCAGGGTAATAAAAGCGCCAATAACTCGTAGTGAGGAAGGTTGCTTTAAAATCGTATGGTATTTATTCCAGAAGGCTTTAAAAAGACGCGTTTCGAGCCCGGACCGGGCTCTTCATCAGTTAAAATAAAGCTTGGTATACAGAGAGCTCATGGGTTTAAATAGTAATTTTTGGCGCGAGTTTCCAGCATTAGTGTGACGTCAAGGTAAACAAAAACATATAGTAAAACATATAGTAGAAGTAGGTCCATTCATAAAATTCATAAAGTGACTGTGGCATAGTCTAAATGAATATTATATAAACGGTTAAATAAATAGATAATTGAATGACAGCCGTTTAGAGACAATTAGAAGAAAAATGGTTAATAAATTCATTGAGTATAAAATATAATTATAAATATAAATATTTGGTTATATAAAAACATAAATATAATCTCACATGCTAAGGGTTAATGTTTTTAGAATTGATGAATAGTGTTACCGTTTTGGGGATATGTATCGGATCTGTGGCAGGATGGAAAGAATGTTGCCTGGTATAGCGGAGATCCAGTATATGACGATTTGGAAGCTACGGAAGCCGCTATAGGTCAGAATTCTCAGAGGGCGAAGGTGGGAGCATCGCCATGTTAGGGGAGGGTAAGGACGAAAATGCATCTGGTGGCGAGTAGTAGGTAGTGTTGTTCTAAGTGAGTATGGTTTCTGTAATTTCATTTAAACCGGCCGGTTTGAGTGTATTTAATCGATATATCCAATATATCTCTTTCTTTTTCAGTTGTTCGAATCTATTATTCGCTTCAATATTTATGTGATCAATAGGGGTGATTGTGATGGTGCCCTCGCCCTTGTGTTTAAGGGCACAATGTCTTGATAGGCCGTGTTTAAGGATTTTATGTTTGATATTATAACGGTGTTGATTGATCCTGCAATGTAGGGGTTGGGTTGTTCGCCCTACATACTGCATGCTGCATTGGCATTCAATAAGGTATATGACATACCTGCTGCCGCAGTTTAATTGGTGATTGATTTTGAATGTTTCTTTTGTGCTATAGGATTGAAAAGTATCTCCTGTTTTTATTATGTTACAACATAGGCAGAGTGGTTTATTACATTTGGATATTCCTTTCAGGTTGGTCGCTCTGGTTGCAGAAAGTTTATATTGTTTGGGGATACTTGGAGCTAGGAGATTTTTAATTGTGGGTGCTCTTCTGTAGATACATGAGACATTGCTTGGCACGATTTTCTTTAGTATGGGGTCAGATTTGATGATTTTCCAGTGGTTCTGTAGGATTTTTAAGATGTTTGGGCTGTCTTTGCTAAAGGTAGTGACAAATGCTAAATCGTGATTGGATGCTGTTTTATTTTTATCTTCATCCCTATTTCTAGGTTGTAGGCTCTCAGTTTGGTTATATTGACTAGCTTTTTTTATTGCATCTTTGACAATTTTCTTGGGATAATGTTTTTCCTTAAATCTTTTTTCTAATATCTGACATTGCTGGTTGTATGTATGTGTGCTAGTGCAGTTCCTTCTGAGACGTCTAAACTGGCTATATGGTATATTATTAAGCCATTTTTTGAGGTGGTTACTCCTATAATCTAGATAGCTATTGACGTCTACATTCTTGAAGAATGTTTTGGTGGTGAATTGGTTTTTGGTGTGACCCACCTCTAGGTCGAGGAATTCTATTTTTGTATTACTGAAATTGAGGGTAAAAGTTAGTCCCCAATCGTTTTCGTTGATCTTTGCACAGAATTCAAGGAGGGAGTTTTGATCTCCTTGCCATATCACGAACAGGTCATCGATGTATCTTTTATACAGTTTCAGACGGCCTGCGTGCGCTGTATATGGGGTGATGAAAGAGTCTTCGAATATTTGCATAAACAGATTTGCATAAGAGGGGGCTACTTTTGTCCCCATGGCTGTGCCTTTAGTTTGATGGAAAATTCTCTTGCCATGGGTGAAGAAATTATTTTGAAGTATAAAGGATAATCCATCTAATAAGAATTGTCGTTGGATGTCTAGAATTCCTTGGTCTTCTAGAAGGATGAATTCAATACATATAAGACCAATTTTGTGCTCGATATTGGTGTAAAGTGCTGTAACATCGAGGGTGGCTAGGATATAGTCATCTTCCCACGGTGTTTGATCTAGAATTTGGATTAACTGTGATGAATCTCTAAGGAAGCTTTTCATTTTCATTACGTATTTCTGGAGGAAGATATCAAGGTAATGTGATAAGTTGCTGGTGAGGCAATTAGTGTTGGATATAATTGGGCGACCTGGGGGGTTAGTGAGACTTTTATGAATTTTTGGCAGGTAGTAGAAGTAGGGTCTGCTAGGGTTTTCTATGAGGAGAAATTTTTTCTCCTTTTTGGTTAGTAGGCCTTTCTTGGCATGTTCTTTGATGAATTCCTGATACTTTTTCTCAACTATTGGGAATGGGTCTTCTTTTAGTTCATCATAGTATGATTTATCAGATAGGATACGATCAGCTTCCAGTTCGTAGTCTGAGAAATCTTGTATGACCGTACCACCTCCCTTATCGGCTGGTCTGAATACTATACGCATATTCTCCGATAATTGTTTAAGGGCAAAGGTTTCATTTTTATTTAGGTTGGTGGTCTGGAGTGTTCTGTGTTTATGTGTTTTAGTTTTTGTTTTGTCAAGTTTTTGAAGATCATGAAGAACCAAATCATTAAAAGTTTTTATGAAATGGCTTTGACTCTGAACAGGATAGAAGGTGCTGGGAGGCTGAACTTCTAGATGAATGTATGGATCTGATGTAATATTTTCTATGGCTTTGGTCGTTGGTTTATTTAGTTCAATAGCAAAATGTCTTTTAATTGTAAGTTTTCGGATGAATTTCTGGAGGTCTAGAAATGTGTCAAACCCGTTCATGCGATTAGTGGGGCAGAAGGAGAGTCCTCTCTCGAGGAGGGCAGTTTCATGGGAACTTAACCGGTGGGAGGAAAGATTGAAAATTTTTATAGGTTGTTTTGTTGGTGATTTGGGGTTTCTATTGAGGAGTTTATTCTTTTGCCTCTTTTTGCCTCCCCTTTTTCCCCTTCTTCTAATTTTCTTTTTGTGCTGGTGAAATATGAATTGATGGGTTTCATCGGTGTGAGAGTCTTTAATTTGACAGGTATTGGTGGGGTGTTGACTAAAAAATCCTTTAGCGGGATAGGGGGTGAGTTCGGTTGGATTATGGTATTTGTACATAGGGGCTTTAAGAAAGGTACTGATACCAGTGGGCCGCTGGAGGAGTGGTCTAAGATGACAGATTGATCCACGGGATGAATAGTAATATTGGAGAGGGATTCTATGTCATTTTGAGTACTTTTGGTTCTGGGGGACAAGGAAAGTGTGTAACTGTTATTGAGAGCGGCATCGCATTTTTTTGTAAATTCTGCATTTCTCTCTCTAATGTTTTTAATTCTATCAAGTAGATCTTGATGTTTCTGAGCGTAATCGGCTGTGGAGTTTGGGGATTTTTGTGTGGAGTTACTGGGCGTGTGGTTTGTTGCTTGGAGCGAGGTAGTTTTTGTTTCTAGTGGAATGGTGCAGTTTATGGTTGGTGGAGATGGGTTTATCGTAGGAATATTGGTATTAAGGTGCTTTCCTTTATTGGTGTTACTGATCGTGTGGACGGGGATTGTAGTAGGTTTTTTGTTTGTACAAGTGGGGTTAGTGTTATGGTCGTTCCTATTGCTGTCATTACCAGTTTTATCTATCTTGGGTTTGTGATGTGGTCCGTTCTTCTTTGAGATGAATGATCTACTATAATAACGTGAGGGTTGCTGTCTGGTTATGTCTTTGCGGAGGAGAATGGGTGGGTCTTGGTTTTCATTTTGTATTGGTGGTGATCTATTTCTTCCCCTGTAGTTATTCCCTTTATGATCCGTTCTGTCTCTATTGAGTTTGTTACTCTTTTTGATTATAATATCATTTTCCATCTTCTGAATTCTGTTGGCTATATTCTGACATATATTGGTATAATCTATGTGAGTGTCAAATATGGATAGTTGTTGTTGTAAAAAGGAATTCCTATGTTTTGCTGCTGTGTATAGTAAGTTTCTTTTGTCACAGATAATTTGTATCAAGGTGTTGGAACAGTGGTCTAATGCTTTTTCCCAGTCCTGAGTAAAGACTGGATCATTGGGAAAGGTGCATGGGAGGTTTAGCCTAAGACCCCTAGGTGCAATGTTTTCATTGACATAAATCTCAAGAAACATAATATCAAGTTCGTGTATAAGTTCATCTTTCATTGAATTTTCTAGTTCATTAAACAGGTCATTCATTCTTCTGGTTTCGTCTATTGAAACCGGTGAATGACCATCGGAAATATTACTTGCAGTTTTTGTATCGGATCCATTGGAGTGTTTCGTTCTCCTTTGTACTTCCAGACGTCTGATTTCTCTTCGGTTTATGAGGAAATCCATTTGAGTGACGGAAAATGTAGAAGATTCCTGTCTGTGTTGAGGCTGCTCCGGTGTGTGGCTTCTACAGCTGAGGGTGAATCCTCATCGGCAGTACAATAGATCAAAGAAAGAAATAGAAGACACAATGGAAGCGCCACATGTGTGAATCTGGTTTAAATAGTTGCGATGAGTTGTATTAGAAATGGAATTATGCTCACCTATTGTGGTTGTACAGCCGGTACAACACGAGAGAAGCGTTTGAGGTTATATCCAGAGTTGTATTAGGCAGCTCACCTGGTTGTCATTTGGACGGGTTGTCTTCATGAAAGGGATGCAGTGGTTGGATAGGATGTTCCAGGGTAATAAAAGCGCCAATAACTCGTAGTGAGGAAGGTTGCTTTAAAATCGTATGGTATTTATTCCAGAAGGCTTTAAAAAGACGCGTTTCGAGCCCGGACCGGGCTCTTCATCAGTTAAAATAAAGCTTGGTATACAGAGAGCTCATGGGTTTAAATAGTAATTTTTGGCGCGAGTTTCCAGCATTAGTGTGACGTCAAGGTAAACAAAAACATATAGTAAAACATATAGTAGAAGTAGGTCCATTCATAAAATTCATAAAGTGACTGTGGCATAGTCTAAATGAATATTATATAAACGGTTAAATAATAGATAATTGAATGACAGCCGTTTAGAGACAATTAGAAGAAAAATGGTTAATAAATTCATTGAGTATAAAATATAATTATAAATATAAATATTTGGTTATATAAAAACATAAATATAATCTCACATGCTAAGGGTTAATGTTTTTAGAATTGATGAATAGTGTTACCGTTTTGGGGATATGTATCGGATCTGTGGCAGGATGGAAAGAATGTTGCCTGGTATAGCGGAGATCCAGTATATGACGATTTGGAAGCTACGGAAGCCGCTATAGGTCAGAATTCTCAGAGGGCGAAGGTGGGAGCATCGCCATGTTAGGGGAGGGTAAGGACGAAAATGCATCTGGTGGCGAGTAGTAGGTAGTGTTGTTCTAAGTGAGTATGGTTTCTGTAATTTCATTTAAACCGGCCGGTTTGAGTGTATTTAATCGATATATCCAATATATCTCTTTCTTTTTCAGTTGTTCGAATCTATTATTCGCTTCAATATTTATGTGATCAATAGGGGTGATTGTGATGGTGCCCTCGCCCTTGTGTTTAAGGGCACAATGTCTTGATAGGCCGTGTTTAAGGATTTTATGTTTGATATTATAACGGTGTTGATTGATCCTGCAATGTAGGGGTTGGGTTGTTCGCCCTACATACTGCATGCTGCATTGGCATTCAATAAGGTATATGACATACCTGCTGCCGCAGTTTAATTGGTGATTGATTTTGAATGTTTCTTTTGTGCTATAGGATTGAAAAGTATCTCCTGTTTTTATTATGTTACAACATAGGCAGAGTGGTTTATTACATTTGGATATTCCTTTCAGGTTGGTCGCTCTGGTTGCAGAAAGTTTATATTGTTTGGGGATACTTGGAGCTAGGAGATTTTTAATTGTGGGTGCTCTTCTGTAGATACATGAGACATTGCTTGGCACGATTTTCTTTAGTATGGGGTCAGATTTGATGATTTTCCAGTGGTTCTGTAGGATTTTTAAGATGTTTGGGCTGTCTTTGCTAAAGGTAGTGACAAATGCTAAATCGTGATTGGATGCTGTTTTATTTTTATCTTCATCCCTATTTCTAGGTTGTAGGCTCTCAGTTTGGTTATATTGACTAGCTTTTTTTATTGCATCTTTGACAATTTTCTTGGGATAATGTTTTTCCTTAAATCTTTTTTCTAATATCTGACATTGCTGGTTGTATGTATGTGTGCTAGTGCAGTTCCTTCTGAGACGTCTAAACTGGCTATATGGTATATTATTAAGCCATTTTTTGAGGTGGTTACTCCTATAATCTAGATAGCTATTGACGTCTACATTCTTGAAGAATGTTTTGGTGGTGAATTGGTTTTTGGTGTGACCCACCTCTAGGTCGAGGAATTCTATTTTTGTATTACTGAAATTGAGGGTAAAAGTTAGTCCCCAATCGTTTTCGTTGATCTTTGCACAGAATTCAAGGAGGGAGTTTTGATCTCCTTGCCATATCACGAACAGGTCATCGATGTATCTTTTATACAGTTTCAGACGGCCTGCGTGCGCTGTATATGGGGTGATGAAAGAGTCTTCGAATATTTGCATAAACAGATTTGCATAAGAGGGGGCTACTTTTGTCCCCATGGCTGTGCCTTTAGTTTGATGGAAAATTCTCTTGCCATGGGTGAAGAAATTATTTTGAAGTATAAAGGATAATCCATCTAATAAGAATTGTCGTTGGATGTCTAGAATTCCTTGGTCTTCTAGAAGGATGAATTCAATACATATAAGACCAATTTTGTGCTCGATATTGGTGTAAAGTGCTGTAACATCGAGGGTGGCTAGGATATAGTCATCTTCCCACGGTGTTTGATCTAGAATTTGGATTAACTGTGATGAATCTCTAAGGAAGCTTTTCATTTTCATTACGTATTTCTGGAGGAAGATATCAAGGTAATGTGATAAGTTGCTGGTGAGGCAATTAGTGTTGGATATAATTGGGCGACCTGGGGGGTTAGTGAGACTTTTATGAATTTTTGGCAGGTAGTAGAAGTAGGGTCTGCTAGGGTTTTCTATGAGGAGAAATTTTTTCTCCTTTTTGGTTAGTAGGCCTTTCTTGGCATGTTCTTTGATGAATTCCTGATACTTTTTCTCAACTATTGGGAATGGGTCTTCTTTTAGTTCATCATAGTATGATTTATCAGATAGGATACGATCAGCTTCCAGTTCGTAGTCTGAGAAATCTTGTATGACCGTACCACCTCCCTTATCGGCTGGTCTGAATACTATACGCATATTCTCCGATAATTGTTTAAGGGCAAAGGTTTCATTTTTATTTAGGTTGGTGGTCTGGAGTGTTCTGTGTTTATGTGTTTTAGTTTTTGTTTTGTCAAGTTTTTGAAGATCATGAAGAACCAAATCATTAAAAGTTTTTATGAAATGGCTTTGACTCTGAACAGGATAGAAGGTGCTGGGAGGCTGAACTTCTAGATGAATGTATGGATCTGATGTAATATTTTCTATGGCTTTGGTCGTTGGTTTATTTAGTTCAATAGCAAAATGTCTTTTAATTGTAAGTTTTCGGATGAATTTCTGGAGGTCTAGAAATGTGTCAAACCCGTTCATGCGATTAGTGGGGCAGAAGGAGAGTCCTCTCTCGAGGAGGGCAGTTTCATGGGAACTTAACCGGTGGGAGGAAAGATTGAAAATTTTTATAGGTTGTTTTGTTGGTGATTTGGGGTTTCTATTGAGGAGTTTATTCTTTTGCCTCTTTTTGCCTCCCCTTTTTCCCCTTCTTCTAATTTTCTTTTTGTGCTGGTGAAATATGAATTGATGGGTTTCATCGGTGTGAGAGTCTTTAATTTGACAGGTATTGGTGGGGTGTTGACTAAAAAATCCTTTAGCGGGATAGGGGGTGAGTTCGGTTGGATTATGGTATTTGTACATAGGGGCTTTAAGAAAGGTACTGATACCAGTGGGCCGCTGGAGGAGTGGTCTAAGATGACAGATTGATCCACGGGATGAATAGTAATATTGGAGAGGGATTCTATGTCATTTTGAGTACTTTTGGTTCTGGGGGACAAGGAAAGTGTGTAACTGTTATTGAGAGCGGCATCGCATTTTTTTGTAAATTCTGCATTTCTCTCTCTAATGTTTTTAATTCTATCAAGTAGATCTTGATGTTTCTGAGCGTAATCGGCTGTGGAGTTTGGGGATTTTTGTGTGGAGTTACTGGGCGTGTGGTTTGTTGCTTGGAGCGAGGTAGTTTTTGTTTCTAGTGGAATGGTGCAGTTTATGGTTGGTGGAGATGGGTTTATCGTAGGAATATTGGTATTAAGGTGCTTTCCTTTATTGGTGTTACTGATCGTGTGGACGGGGATTGTAGTAGGTTTTTTGTTTGTACAAGTGGGGTTAGTGTTATGGTCGTTCCTATTGCTGTCATTACCAGTTTTATCTATCTTGGGTTTGTGATGTGGTCCGTTCTTCTTTGAGATGAATGATCTACTATAATAACGTGAGGGTTGCTGTCTGGTTATGTCTTTGCGGAGGAGAATGGGTGGGTCTTGGTTTTCATTTTGTATTGGTGGTGATCTATTTCTTCCCCTGTAGTTATTCCCTTTATGATCCGTTCTGTCTCTATTGAGTTTGTTACTCTTTTTGATTATAATATCATTTTCCATCTTCTGAATTCTGTTGGCTATATTCTGACATATATTGGTATAATCTATGTGAGTGTCAAATATGGATAGTTGTTGTTGTAAAAAGGAATTCCTATGTTTTGCTGCTGTGTATAGTAAGTTTCTTTTGTCACAGATAATTTGTATCAAGGTGTTGGAACAGTGGTCTAATGCTTTTTCCCAGTCCTGAGTAAAGACTGGATCATTGGGAAAGGTGCATGGGAGGTTTAGCCTAAGACCCCTAGGTGCAATGTTTTCATTGACATAAATCTCAAGAAACATAATATCAAGTTCGTGTATAAGTTCATCTTTCATTGAATTTTCTAGTTCATTAAACAGGTCATTCATTCTTCTGGTTTCGTCTATTTTTTAGTCAACACCCCACCAATACCTGTCAAATTAAAGACTCTCACACCGATGAAACCCATCAATTCATATTTCACCAGCACAAAAAGAAAATTAGAAGAAGGGGAAAAAGGGGAGGCAAAAAGAGGCAAAAGAATAAACTCCTCAATAGAAACCCCAAATCACCAACAAAACAACCTATAAAAATTTTCAATCTTTCCTCCCACCGGTTAAGTTCCCATGAAACTGCCCTCCTCGAGAGAGGACTCTCCTTCTGCCCCACTAATCGCATGAACGGGTTTGACACATTTCTAGACCTCCAGAAATTCATCCGAAAACTTACAATTAAAAGACATTTTGCTATTGAACTAAATAAACCAACGACCAAAGCCATAGAAAATATTACATCAGATCCATACATTCATCTAGAAGTTCAGCCTCCCAGCACCTTCTATCCTGTTCAGAGTCAAAGCCATTTCATAAAAACTTTTAATGATTTGGTTCTTCATGATCTTCAAAAACTTGACAAAACAAAAACTAAAACACATAAACACAGAACACTCCAGACCACCAACCTAAATAAAAATGAAACCTTTGCCCTTAAACAATTATCGGAGAATATGCGTATAGTATTCAGACCAGCCGATAAGGGAGGTGGTACGGTCATACAAGATTTCTCAGACTACGAACTGGAAGCTGATCGTATCCTATCTGATAAATCATACTATGATGAACTAAAAGAAGACCCATTCCCAATAGTTGAGAAAAAGTATCAGGAATTCATCAAAGAACATGCCAAGAAAGGCCTACTAACCAAAAAGGAGAAAAAATTTCTCCTCATAGAAAACCCTAGCAGACCCTACTTCTACTACCTGCCAAAAATTCATAAAAGTCTCACTAACCCCCCAGGTCGCCCAATTATATCCAACACTAATTGCCTCACCAGCAACTTATCACATTACCTTGATATCTTCCTCCAGAAATACGTAATGAAAATGAAAAGCTTCCTTAGAGATTCATCACAGTTAATCCAAATTCTAGATCAAACACCGTGGGAAGATGACTATATCCTAGCCACCCTCGATGTTACAGCACTTTACACCAATATCGAGCACAAAATTGGTCTTATATGTATTGAATTCATCCTTCTAGAAGACCAAGGAATTCTAGACATCCAACGACAATTCTTATTAGATGGATTATCCTTTATACTTCAAAATAATTTCTTCACCCATGGCAAGAGAATTTTCCATCAAACTAAAGGCACAGCCATGGGGACAAAAGTAGCCCCCTCTTATGCAAATCTGTTTATGCAAATATTCGAAGACTCTTTCATCACCCCATATACAGCGCACGCAGGCCGTCTGAAACTGTATAAAAGATACATCGATGACCTGTTCGTGATATGGCAAGGAGATCAAAACTCCCTCCTTGAATTCTGTGCAAAGATCAACGAAAACGATTGGGGACTAACTTTTACCCTCAATTTCAGTAATACAAAAATAGAATTCCTCGACCTAGAGGTGGGTCACACCAAAAACCAATTCACCACCAAAACATTCTTCAAGAATGTAGACGTCAATAGCTATCTAGATTATAGGAGTAACCACCTCAAAAAATGGCTTAATAATATACCATATAGCCAGTTTAGACGTCTCAGAAGGAACTGCACTAGCACACATACATACAACCAGCAATGTCAGATATTAGAAAAAAGATTTAAGGAAAAACATTATCCCAAGAAAATTGTCAAAGATGCAATAAAAAAAGCTAGTCAATATAACCAAACTGAGAGCCTACAACCTAGAAATAGGGATGAAGATAAAAATAAAACAGCATCCAATCACGATTTAGCATTTGTCACTACCTTTAGCAAAGACAGCCCAAACATCTTAAAAATCCTACAGAACCACTGGAAAATCATCAAATCTGACCCCATACTAAAGAAAATCGTGCCAAGCAATGTCTCATGTATCTACAGAAGAGCACCCACAATTAAAAATCTCCTAGCTCCAAGTATCCCCAAACAATATAAACTTTCTGCAACCAGAGCGACCAACCTGAAAGGAATATCCAAATGTAATAAACCACTCTGCCTATGTTGTAACATAATAAAAACAGGAGATACTTTTCAATCCTATAGCACAAAAGAAACATTCAAAATCAATCACCAATTAAACTGCGGCAGCAGGTATGTCATATACCTTATTGAATGCCAATGCAGCATGCAGTATGTAGGGCGAACAACCCAACCCCTACATTGCAGGATCAATCAACACCGTTATAATATCAAACATAAAATCCTTAAACACGGCCTATCAAGACATTGTGCCCTTAAACACAAGGGCGAGGGCACCATCACAATCACCCCTATTGATCACATAAATATTGAAGCGAATAATAGATTCGAACAACTGAAAAAGAAAGAGATATATTGGATATATCGATTAAATACACTCAAACCGGCCGGTTTAAATGAAATTACAGAAACCATACTCACTTAGAACAACACTACCTACTACTCGCCACCAGATGCATTTTCGTCCTTACCCTCCCCTAACATGGCGATGCTCCCACCTTCGCCCTCTGAGAATTCTGACCTATAGCGGCTTCCGTAGCTTCCAAATCGTCATATACTGGATCTCCGCTATACCAGGCAACATTCTTTCCATCCTGCCACAGATCCGATACATATCCCCAAAACGGTAACACTATTCATCAATTCTAAAAACATTAACCCTTAGCATGTGAGATTATATTTATGTTTTTATATAACCAAATATTTATATTTATAATTATATTTTATACTCAATGAATTTATTAACCATTTTTCTTCTAATTGTCTCTAAACGGCTGTCATTCAATTATCTATTTATTTAACCGTTTATATAATATTCATTTAGACTATGCCACAGTCACTTTATGAATTTTATGAATGGACCTACTTCTACTATATGTTTTACTATATGTTTTTGTTTACCTTGACGTCACACTAATGCTGGAAACTCGCGCCAAAAATTACTATTTAAACCCATGAGCTCTCTGTATACCAAGCTTTATTTTAACTGATGAAGAGCCCGGTCCGGGCTCGAAACGCGTCTTTTTAAAGCCTTCTGGAATAAATACCATACGATTTTAAAGCAACCTTCCTCACTACGAGTTATTGGCGCTTTTATTACCCTGGAACATCCTATCCAACCACTGCATTTTTGAATCCAAGAAATATGATGAAGAACATCGTCAAAATCAAGAAGTAATAGCAACATCCAAGATGCGGACATCAGGCCTCAAGGTTAGATCTCGCTGGACCCTTGTGGGAGGTAAGAATACAAACTTTAAAAAAAAAATCAAAGAGCAAAACAGCAGGGTTTTATAGGTGTGTGATACTGTAGGTCCCTAATCTAAACACAGTGCTCGAGAAAACTACACACCAGAAAGGTTGATTGTGCACTGCTATGAAGCAAGTTAGTGTGAAAAAATATATATATGTGAATATGCAGTTGAAGAGAAACAAAATGTAAATGATTCATCATGCCTAGTGATAAAGTGGAGTTAAATGATGAACCAACAGTTGAGGGAATAGTGTAATAGGATGTGACTGTGACGTGTGAACCATAAGGGCCCATGCCTATAAGGGGCAATAAGGGCCCAGTCTACAAAAAAAAGGGGGGTGACCAATACGTGATAAGTGAAAAGTGAGAGAAAACAAGGGAAGAAGGAAAGGAGAAAGGGGAAGTGAGGAGGAGAGGGTGGGACAGGAGTGGGGGAGGAAGTGTAGAAAAGGAGAGAGTGAAAGAAGTGTGAAAAAGTGTGTATAATTGTCTGATTGTGAATGATAAGTGAGATTCAATGTGCTTACTGAATTTAAATGTACTTAATTTTAGGGTGAAACTAGAAGTGTAGGTCTCAAGTTCTTATAGGATGACTTTTTGTCCAAGGGTTTCTCAGGGGTTACCAGCTTTTATCTCTGTTTATAGAACCCTGTAAACAGAAGCTCTTCATTATGGCCCTGGGGGGAAAGACAATTTAATCTAAAGATCCACTGGGCTTCACGTTGAAGTAGTTCTAAAGTGGTATTGCCCCCCCTAAAATTAGGGCGGATCTTATCTAAGCCAACCACTTGTAAGCCCCTGCTCTTGCCCCCATGCTGACTCCGAAAGTGGGCAGCACTTGAGAAAAGCGGTTTACCTTGTGAAAAGTAGGAGTGGGCATTGTTGATGCTGGATACGTGCTGCTGGACCCTCTTCCTTAGCTCTTGTGTTGTTTGTCCCACATATACTTTTTGGCAAGGGCAAATCAAGGCATAAATAATGTTTTTAGATCTAAAGTTGATGTAGTTGGAAAGATAAAAGCTCTTTTGGTCCAGTGGGTTAATGAACTCTTTTGTAGGGCGTAATAATGCACATACCGAGCAGTCCCCACAGGAAAATGAGCCCTTGAGTCACAGCCCTCTACCCAGTGGTTTTGATGGACGGACAAAGTGACTTTTTGTCAATTGATCCTTTAGATTACATGCCCGTTTTGCTACCAGTTTTGGTTTGTTGTCAATAAATGGTTTTAACCGAGGTTCCGTATTGAGGATGTGCCAATTTTTATTTAGAATCTTCCAAATATCTTTCCATTGGTTATTATATTTTGTGTAGATCCCCAACTGTGGCGGTTCCCTCGGCTGTTTTGGGATCAAGAGGTTTGGTCTCGGAGTGTCGCGAGCTCTTTGATAGCCTTGTGAAATCACATGTTTCAGATATTGTCTATTCTTGAATCTTTGTGTGAGATCCCGGGTGTTACTTCTAAAGTCGTCCTCCAAGGTACAGTTACGCCTCAATCGAATAAACTGACCCACTGGGATACCAGTTTTCAGATGCCGAGGGTGAAAGCTTTGAAAATGGAGTAGACTGTTGGTGGCAGTATCTTTTCTGTGGAGGTCTGTACATAAAAGGTTGTTCACGATGGAAATCTTGAGGTCAAGGAAGTCCACTGCTGTTTGTGAAAAGGTGGAGGTTAGAATAATATTCAATGAATTCTTATTCAAAACCGCAATGAACTCCTGACACAACTCAATTGGACCCACCCACAGAAACACCACATCATCAATAAAACGGTGCCACCATTTGACATGTTGCACAAAAAGATGCGATGGGTACACGTGTGCGTCCTCCCACCACCCCAAAAATAGGTTGGCGTAGGAGGGCGCACATCGTGCACCCAGCGCTATGTACTTGAACTACTTCCGGTATACGCTGACCAACTTCCGGGCATGTGCCGTTGACCCGGCAAGACGCCGTCAGGGTGGCAATTCACATGGGGACTGTATATAAGGTGAGACACGCTTGTTTAGGGCTCTATACCCCTGAGGAAGTCGCCTCTTTGGCGACGAAACGCGTGGGGAGCCCGTCGCCTCTGTCTTGATTAACCTTTTCCCACTGTATGCTGGTTCTTCTGTGGTAATTGGTCATTCCCTTCTTATTCATTTTTCTTGACATTTGTCACGTTTACCATTTGATAAGTACCTTCTAGACCCGGTATTCCTACAGCAGTGGGTAACCTTCAGCCTTGTGTACACACAGATCTGTGATTTTTTCTTATGCACCCAGCACTCTTGGCACCTTTTTTACTTATTGTCATGACTGGGCTGAGAACCATCCGTGAGGTTTAATATCACTACTTAGTGATTGACAGTGGGCAGTTACGGTGTACCAATACCAGGTCACTGTACAATGTTTTGGTCTGTATATTATGTGTTTTAAATGCTTTTAACCAGTGTTGTGAATTGTCTGTCATGTACTAATAAAATGTGTTATATGTTTTTGCATTACCCTTTGAGCCTTTTAAAAGCATTCTTTTTCTTGGTTTGGCTCAGTCTTCAGGTCAGAGTTTATCAAGCTATGAAGAACTATTGGATCTTGTAAAAGCTGCCTGGACACTTCATGCCTGGACACTTTAAGAGATACTAATTGCTCTATAGTTCAACAAATCTACACATTCAAGATTATTTTTTCCATGACAACCATATTGCGAAATAAGAGCAGAAACAGGTACAATTTTAAACTCTCCTTCACTAACTCATGTGAATATAATGTGTAATAATATCTGTATAATGTCTAGATGCACAAGACTGTATGAGATCCATGCTGTGAACAGGCAGCATACAGCTGCACAAAATACTAGACTTTTTAAGATAACTGCCCACAGCCATTAGCTTATAGGGAATCTGGAATCTGCATTGCAAATATGACTTTCTGATTTCTATAAGAATTTGCAGTACAATATAATTGTGTTGTCACGGGTGGTCCCGTGACCCATATCGCGGGTCACTGGCTAACCCGTGCTCCTCGGGGCTCGCAGGCGCGGTGCCAGCGCGACTCACCTCTCCCCGCTCCGGAATCGCTGCCAGGTTCCGGCCGCGCGCGTCCCCGCCTACTAGGGCGCGCGCGCGGCATCTTCAGGAAGTTTAAAGGACCAGTGCACCGCTAATTGGTGCACTGGCTGATCACTTCCCCTTTAAAAACCCTGCACCTTCCTCACACTCTTGCCGGATCTTTGTGCCTCACAGCCTGAGAGAAAGCTATTCTGCGATTTGCCTGCGATTCCTGCGTTCCTGTGTCTTCTGCGTTCCTGTGTCTCCTATGTACCTGACCTCCTCCGTGTTCCCGTGTACCAGTGTTACTCCGTGCTGCTGTCCTGTGTGCTGTGTTCCAGTACCCTTCTGCTTGGACCTCCTGTTGCTGACTCTGGACCGAATTCTGACGTTGCACCTCTGCCGCCTGCCCTGACCTTGTGCCTGGACTTCGACCACGAGATTGTCAGCCGGCTCTGTACTTCTACCTTGGCCGCCACTGCAGACAAGTCACACCTGAGGAATGACCTAGTGGTACCACGCCGCAGCTTGTCTAACCCACCTTGCGGCGGGCTCTGGTGAAAACCGGGTACCGCTTAGACTCCAGTCCCAGGTAGTGGCCTGTGTCATCGTCTGCAGTGGTCCAGAGGGCTTTGGTTTGGATGCATATAAAAAAACAACACATGACTTCTCTGTACTGCTCACTCCTCAGCTCTCAGCCCTCACCATTGTGTTCATGTACAGCACCTCCCTTCCCTACTACAGTAGTTAGAAACATGTTCACCTTTTAACTATTATAGAAAAATGTAACATATGGAGTCTGCTTAGTGCAATGCCAAATACTATAATATATAGTCTTATTGCTAAGGACCTGCTGAAAAGTAAATAAGCTGATTAGATCAACTCACTTTCACATTAACTGCAGCAAACCATAACAGATATTCAGTGTTTTCATTGAGAAATACACATAGGTGTTGTCTACATTTTGAATTGGTCCAAAAATAAATTTGACAGCCTTAAATTCTATTTTTAAGAATTCTTATCTAGATTCAAAAACTGTATTACGATAAGCAATGAATAGAAATTAATATTGTATTTTCCTTCTCTTCTGGGGCCTCTATCAATTCTCAATCTGTACCACCATTGCTTATAACCTTGATGTAGAAAACAGACACTGAGTAAATAAATAGTCATGTAAAAAGACTTTTATAATTAATGATGGACTTTATTCTTTCCACCATTAATTCCTCTTGTGGTTCTTTGTGCTCCCTGTTATATCAAGTTCCTGAGGATCTTGCTTGTGGCTCTGAATAATGTTATCTTCTTGACTTCTGACTTAGCATGATTAATGACAACTCCTAGTTGTTTCTTGCCTTGACTGCAGGTTATTCTTCATTCAAAGGCAGTTCCACCTTTTCTATTTAGTGGGTAAGCCTTAATAATCTCTTTCCTTTACTACATGTAAGACAGTTGTATCTTTGACTCAAATTAATATTCTTGGATTACAGAAGAAGAAGTCATAAATGTATGCATCATGTGCAGTATGTAAAAATGTAAAATAAGTTTCCAGCAGGCTTAAGTATAAAATATATTTGTAACACAGATTTTGCGTATGGCACCTATGCATACCTGCTTGTATGTGCTTTTTAGGGAATGTATGGAAGACTAATGTATGTTAAAACAATTAGTCCATTCATTTCACAGAACAAAGATTTTTAAAACAGACAGAACTGTAAGTCATAGTCGGCCACATACTGAGGTATGGGGCTTTGTATGCGCTGATCAAATCTGCTAATAGGATATTGGGAAAATGTTTAACAATACTGACTGCACCAGCACCAGAAAATAACTTCATCTAAAACAATCTCACTCACTGATTACTAGTATTTTATTATTATTATTATTATTATTATTATTATTATTATTATTATTAGGTACTAATGTTAAGCGTACCTGAGTTAGAAAACTTAGTTTAAAGTCCTGGGCTGAATTATTAATGCCTGTGATTGGTGCTGGCATTGTGTTAACTGTGGGTGTCAACTCTTAATGCCCCTGGCAAAGTTACCAGCAGCATCTTAACTGCATGTGAGCCATGTGAGCCATGCACTAATCTTTCAGCCGTGCAGGGCTGAGCTTTTTTGAAGAGAATCAAAATGCTATTGCAAAGCTTGTGTGGTGGTTCAAATGCAGCTGGGTGTTGCCGGTTGGGCTCTTGGATTGGTACCCGAACAGGATTTTATAATTCAGGGTTGAGTATGATGTTGATATAGAAATAAAAAACAAATTCATGTTGATGATAGTAGTAAGAACAAAAAAATAGGGTTATATTGGGAACAGATAATTAAACAAAAATAATAATGTTTTTTTTTCACATGTCTTTGTTTTTCGTGTCCGTGGCTCAGTGATTTTCTATGGATGCCTCACAAAGCCATTGATTTCTATGGGCGTTTTCACATTGGTTTATATTTTCACTGATCCGTTTTCTGTGGAAAAAATATGAAATATGTCCTATTTTATCCACTGATGCCTAAATTGGAGGCAATAGAAGTCTACAGGTCCACAAACAAACTGCTGAAATATGCATTTTTTTTCACTGATGAGGCTGAAAAACCAAGTGTGATATTTTCAAAGCAATGTTCAATGTTAAACCTTCATTTTTTTGCAGTTATGGCAACAAAACAGATACATCACACAGACTAAAAGGAAGAAAAACGGAGACACAACAGAGACAAGATGCCATGGATGCGCAACTGAAGCTGAACATCAACGTCAATGTGAAAGAGCCCTACGGGTGTTTTTTTTCATATCATTGATTTTTCACTGAACCCATTTTGGCTGATGGACACATACAGATTGATTTTCTCTTCATGGCTTCAGTGATTTTTCACTAATAACTTGCTGACCCATTCTTTTCAATGGGCTTATTCACACTTTTTTTCCACTGACCACTGAAAAGAAACTAAAGTGTGAAAAAGCTCATTGAAAAGAATGGTACAGTAAGGTATCATTGAAAAATCACTGAAGCCAGAAAGTGTCCATAAGCCAAAATGGGTTCAGTGAGAAATCACTGATGTGAAACTACCATAAATGCTGACCCTAACATCAGACATAAATGATTCTTATTTTCTCAAATCATGCAGTACTGCTAATGGCAATAGTAATGTACAATAGTAATCTTCAAAGAATAACAGGGAGCTAGGATACCAGAAAGAACAAATGATTACTTTATAGAGCTAAAAAAAGGAGGCTCAACAACTTTCTACAACTGGAATCAAACAAACAGCGTATAAGAAACTAGAATAAAGCACTAAAAAAGAATCTGACAAGAGGAAGGATATAGAACTAAATAGAGAATTGGATTAAGTACACATATATCACATATATCACACCCTATCACCTGCACAATCAAGAAAGTTTCTAGAAATAAGCCCAAGATTCCCACTATCGAACATGTGACTGATGGTTCAGGTGTCAGATTGTTTCTTGACAATTTTAACAACATAATAAAATAGAAAGGAAATAACAAAGCTTGTAAGACATATTGCTATTTGAAACAGAAAGTCCATACCTATTAAAAGGCTTTAATATTTATGACAAGTTTATAATTTTGTTAAATATCTATTGGAAATAGAAATGGCCAATAGATTCATTAGTTAATTTTAAGTTAGTGTAAAACACAGTAATTGAAGTCAGCAGTTAATTCATAAAATAAAATCTAGAAATGTCTAGGAACCCACTAGCAAATACATCAAGAAGTGGTGCAAAAAATATATAATGCTCCAAATAATGTGCTACACACATGAAAACATAATCATATTGAAAACACCAGAAAGTACATCCGTATAGTAGCAAAAAACGATAGTCTTTATTGTTGCACAATACACATGAAAAAAAGAACTAATCAGACAAAAACATATATAAAAACATTTAAAATGTAGGGGGATACCACCCCAATTGTACCCCCAACAGAGAAACGAACAACAGGGGGATAGTGGCACCTAATAATGCGAACAACCTTTCACCCCAGAACGACCCTGCTTTAAACGCTATCCAAGGACTACGCAAAATACAGAAATATGGGAACTCATGCAGACAGGACAAGAGTGGTTATTAGAGATGAGCGAACACACTCGTCCGAGCTTGATGCTCGTTCGAGCATTAGCGTACTCGTAACTGCTCGTTGCTCGGACGAATATTTCCCTAGCTCGAGAAAATGGCATCTCCCGCCGTTTTGATTTTTGGCGGCCAGAAACAGAGCCAATCACAAGCCAGGAGACTCTGCACTCCACCCAGCATGACGTGGTACACTTACACGTCGATAGCAGTGGTTGGCTGTGGTGACCCTGGAATAGACTAGCCCCTGCCCGAGCTGCTCGCATCATTCGCTGTCTGGATGCCGTTAGGAAGAGATCTGCTGCTGCTGCAGGGATAGCGTTAGGGTGTTATATTAGCTTACTGTTAGGCAGGAGTGAGTCTACAAGAACCCAATAGCCCTTGTTAGGGCTAGAATATTTTTTTTAAAATTTGATTGTGGCTAGCCTTGCTGGCACTAGTAGTGCAGCTAGTACCATATTGTGACGAATTTGCAGGGAGACTTGCGACCGTTGTGTTTAGCTCTTAGTGACACACATATCCTTCTCAAACACCTAAGTGGGACAATTTATTAGGGGTTTGATTGAATTAGGAACAGATTTTTTTTTTTTTCAAAACTTAAAGTGACAAGCACACCACTAAATCCAGTTGTGTGCTGTCAGTGTAAGTTAGAAACTAGCCATAGCAATCTTCATCATCTTCTGTGGTTGCTGTGTGATTTCTTCTGATTGTTTTGCTAAAAAACCAAAAACACACAAAAAAACACACAAAAAAAAGAGGCCGTGGTCCTAGGCGGGGTGAGACACCACCTGCTGATGAAGGAGCAGGGGAACGCCGCAGAGCTACACTCCCTAGATTCATGTCTCAAGTTACTGGGACTCGTGGTAGAGCACTGTTGAGGCCAGAACAGTGCGAAGAGGTGATGTCGTGGATTGCGGACAATGCTTCTAGCCATTTGTCCACCAGTCAGTCTTCCACGCAGTCCACCCATGTCACCGAAATCAGCACTCCTCCAGCTCCTCCACCTCAGCCTCCTTCCCCCCAGTCTGCCCCCTCCCAGGAAAATTTGGCATTTGAACCGGTATACTCTGAGGAACTGTTTTATGGACCCTTCCCAGAGTCACAAACCACTTGTCCAATTGCTGCTGAGCTCTTTCCCGATGCCCAGGTTTTCCACCGGTCGCAGTCTGTGGGTGATGATGACATTGTTGACGTAGTGGAAGAAGTGTGTAAAGAGGTGTCGGACGATGAGGAGACACGGTTTTCAGACAGTGGTGAAGTTGTTGTCAGGGCAGGAAGTTCGAGGGGGGAGCAGACTGAGGGATCGGAGGATGATGAGGTGACAGACCCAAGCTGGGTTGATAGGCCGGGTGAACACAGTGATTCTGAGACAGAGGCGAGTCCTTGACGAGAACAGGTTGAAAGAGGCAGTGGTGGGGCCAGACGGAGAGGCAGGGTCAGAGCTGGTGCATCAGCACCAAATGTTTCACGTATGTTTTCGGAAGTCAGGACGTTCTTCAAAGAAACACCGTATGACCAACGGACTGTGGTGTGCAACCTGTGCCACACCAGGATCAGCAGGGGTTCCACCACTACCAGCTTAACCACCACCAGTATGCGCAGGCATATGAATGCTAAACACCCCACTCAATGAACCAACTGCTCCTTCCCCTGTGTCATCTGCTGCCTCTGCTAGTCAGCCCCCTGCCCAGGACCCCCTCCCGTGCGAAAACCACACCTTCGCCTCCACAATCCTCCACAGCATCCACCAATGTCTCCATGCGCAGCGTCCAGCTCTCTATACCCCAGACGCTGGAGAGCAAGAGGAAATACAGTGCAACTCACCCACATGCCCAAGCCCTCAATGTCCACATCTCCAAATTACTCAGCCTGGAGATGCTTCCCTTTAGGCTGGTAGAGACCAAGGCCTTTCGCAACCTCATGGCGGCGGCCGCCCATCGGTATTCGGTCCCCAGCCGCCACTACTTCTCCCGATGTGCCGTCCCAGCCCTGCACCAGCACGTGTCAGGCAACATCATCCGTGCCCTGACCAATGACGTTTCTGACAAGGTCCACCTAACCACAGACACGTGGACGTGTGCTGCCAGGCAGAGACACTATATATCGCTGACGGCACATTGGGTTAACTTGGTGGAAGTTGGGACCGAGTCTGGTGGAGGCTGGGACCGAGTCTGACCCTGGGGCTGGTCATATACTGCCAACGCCGAGGATTGCAGGGCCTACCTCTGTCCAGGTCTCTCAGGCATACTATGCCTCCTTCTCCTCCCACCCCTCCTCCACCTCCGAATTACCATCCGTGTGCAGGGCGCCATCAGTTGGTAGCTCTAGGCACAGCAGCAGTGCCATCGCTAAGCGTCAGCAGGCAGTGCTCAAACTGCTGAGCCTAGGCGATAAAAGGCACACCGCCCAAGTGCTATTACAGGGCATCACGGCGCAGACTGATCTGTGGCTGGCACCGCTGAACCTGAAGCCAGGCATGGTTGTGTGTGACAACGGCCGTAACCTGGTGGCGGCTCTGCAACTTGGCAGACTGCCACATGTGCCATGCCTGGCCCATGTGTTAAATCTGATAGTTCAGCGGTTCCTCAAGACATACACCAATCTGTCTGATTTGCTCACAAAGGTGCGCCGCATCTGTGCACATTTCAGGAAGTCCAGCACAGATGCTGCCACTCTCAGGGCAGCACAGCGTCGCCTCCAACTGCCCGCTCACTGACTGTTATGCGACGTGCCCACCAGGTGGAATTCAACATTAACCATGTTATCCAGAGTTTACCAGCAGAGCGATTGTAGACTGCCAGATGTCAACTTCCACCAGAACTGGAATTCAGGTCAGTCAGCTTCCTCAAGTCTACAATGAGGAGTGGACGTGGATGTCTGATATCTGTCAGGTGCTGAGTAACTTTGAGGAGTCAACACAGATGGTCAGTGGCAATGCCGCCATCATTAGCCTTACCATCCCGCTGTTTGGCCTGTTGAAAAACTCTCTAGTCAGCATGAAGTCGGAAGCTTTGCACTAGTCAGAAGAGAAAAAGCACACTCAGGTCTGTTTCTCAGCGCATATCGGAGGAGGTGGAGGATGATGAGGAGGAAGAAGAGGAGAATGTTGGCGAGACAGAAGAGGGGAGCATTGCTCAGTTCTTCACTGTTCAGCATGTATGGGCAGAAGAAGAGGAGTCGGAGGAGTTGGAGGAGGAGGAAATGGACAGTCAGGCTAGTGAGGGGAGTGAATTCTTGCAAATTGGGCGCATATGGCAAATTTCCTACTACGCTGCCTATCCCGTGAACCTCGCGTTCAAAGAATTTTTTCCAGCACCGATTACTGGGTATTCACTCTCCTGGACCCATGGTACAAGCAAAATCTTTACACTCTCATCCCTGGAGAGGATACACTTTACAAGGCCTTTGCCAGTTTTATGTCACCCCAGCAAGACACTGTCACCTGTCCCCAGTCTCGGCAGAGTAGGGCTGATCTTTACAGAAAGATGGTGAGGGAGTACGTAGCTGACCATACCATCATCCTAAATGATCACACAGCTCCCTACAACTACTGGGTTTCAAAGCTGGACATGTGGCATGAACTGGCCCTGTACGCCTTGCAGGTTCTTGCCTGCTGTGCCGCTAGTGTGTTGTCTGAGTGGGTTTTCAGTGCAGCTGGTGGCATCATCACTGATATGCGTACACGCCTGTCGACTGACAGCGCTGACAGGTTGACGCTTATCAAGATGAATAAAGCCTGGATTTCTCAGGATTTCCATTCTCCACCAGGTGAAAGAAGCTCAACCTGAATAATGTATGCACTCCTCCTCCTCATTTTCCTCCTTCTCTTCCTCTTTGTACACTAAAGCAGAGGAAACTGGCTATTTTTTGCCAGGGCCAACTGGCTCTAGCTATAGTACTCTATGCTTTTAATTTTTCTGGAGAGCCACCTACCCAGTCCTCTGTTTTAAACAATTTTTGGGAGTGCCACATACAGGCACTCAATCTATTTAATTTTTCTGGAGGACCACCTTCCTGCTCCTCTGGTTTGAAAACTTTTTTGGACTGCCACATATAGGCACCATCCAAATTGAATTGTCTCCATAGCAGCCTCCACACTTATAAGAACAGTACTACACTTGATCTTATATAAAAGGTTCTTAGAAGTGCTTTTTGTAGCCCCTGCCTGGTTTGAAAATTATAATTTTTTCAAAGTAAACGCTTCTGGCCCCCAGGACCATTTTGTGTGGGGAGGAGCCGAGAGACAGGGGCTTGGACAGGCAAAAGCTCGCCTGGCAGCGGACCACCAGCTCCATCCCAAGATTAGGCAGCCTCAGAGGCATCCAGGCATACTGCCCCTGCTGTTTCCTGTCCATTTCGCCTCCACGATCCTCCACAGCGTCGTCCAATGTCTCCATGCGCAACTTTCAACTCTCTATACCCCAGATGCTGGAGAGCGAGAGGATATACAGCACATCATCCCCTTATCAAATGAGCTGGGTCAGGTAGAATTTTCAGGTGTTCCACCAGATACATAATGGAACTCGGCGCATCTGTCGCCGCCATGCTGGATACCTTAAGTTTCACTCATAGCAGCACAATATGGATACTGTCACTCTTAATCATGGAAGTCGTCTCCATGGCTGCCTCCACATGTCGTCCCCTTATCAAACAAGCTGTCAGGTTCGCTAGGGAGATTGCTGGGACTTCTGGTTCTTCTGGTGGTACCAGCAGTGTTCTCCGAACCCCGGCGCGTATCCGCGCAAACTCCACCTCTCGTCCTGGGCAGCGGCTGCTAAGATCTCGCGCTGTCTAGGAGTTGCTGGGACTTTGAACCTCTGCTTGGTGCCTGGTTGTTTCTGCACCATGAGGGGTTAATTCCCAGATGCTGTCCAGCACCTATCAGGTTCTGGAGGTGGAGTTCTGGCTGCATAAATTGCAGCTTCACTGGTCTCCTGTGCCAGTGTTTGAAAATCCCTTTCTCCACCTGGTTGCTGCTAGTTTGTATTGCTCAGTATCTGTATCTATATTGTTGTTAACTCGGCTAGTTTTGGACTTTGACTCTTGCTTACTGATTCTGCTTTTGACGTTCCCTCTAGTTGTGACTCCGGCTTGTTTACGATTCTTTTATGTTCTATGTTTGTCAGTCTGTTTGTATTTTCCCTTATCTACACTTACTCAGAATATTCCGAGTCTTCAAGTAGTCGCCCCACGGTTTAGCGTGGGGGGGCTATAGGAAGGGACAGAGGTTGGGGCAAGCTCAGGGCACACTATCCCCTGTCTTTTGTGTACCCTATCCTAACAGAAACACTGGCCACACATAGGTCTGCATCCTGTATCCGACCTGCTACATTCTCTCCTCCCATGGAGCCTTTGTCAGCTGTGGTCACTCAGGTCCAGACCCTAACTCAGTTTGTTCAGGATCTAGCCTCCCGTCTCCAAATTCAGGAATCTATGCAGGTTCCGGTGCGGACATCACCGCAGGATCCACTGCCACCCACACCTGAACCTAAGGTTCCTCTCCCTGACATGTTTTTTGGTGACCGTAAGAAATTTTTTTCATTTCGGGAGGGCTGTAAACTTTATTTTTCCTTACGTCCTCGTTCATCGGGCACAGAGATTCAAAGGGTGGGCGTGGTAATTTCCCTGCTGCGTGGGGATCCGCAAAATTGGGCCTTTTCTCTCCCACCTGACTCTCCATCCCGTTTTTCTCTTGACGCTTTTTTTTCTGCTTTAGGCCAGATTTATGACGAACCTGACCGCCGAGCACTTGCAGTTTCCCACCTTAGATCTCTGTGTCAGGGAAAACGGACAGCAGAAGATTATTGTGCCCAGTTCAGACAGTATGTAACTGACTCGCAATGGAATGACTGCGCCCTAAAAGACCAATTTATGTCCGGACTGTCAGACCGAGTACAGGACTTAGTCTTAGCTTATGCTGAGCCTCAGACATTAGATGATGCTATGACTCTGGTCATCCGAGTTGATCGTCGCCTAAGATCCAGGCGATCACCTCGGGTGTCCTCTGACTGTCAGCCAGCGGCCAGTCTGTCTCCAGGTAGTCCAGAATTGGAACCCATGGAGCTGGATAGCATCTCTCCTGCACAGCGGAAGCAACATCGACTGAGACGTCATCTTTGTTTCTACTGTGGAAGTCCTGATCATCTGGTCAACACCTGTTCCAAGAGGCAGCAGCAGGAAAACTTCCGCTCCTAAGCAGTAGTCGGGGGGACTGCTTAGGAGCTCAGGTACTCCCAATTGTGTCTAGAATGTATTTACCTTGTACAGTTAAGTTTCAGTCTGTTTCCTGCACTGGTCGCGCCTTTTTGGATTCAGGTGCTGCGTCTAATTTAATCGATTACAAGTTTGTCTCTCAGTTTTGCATGTCATTGATTCCATTGTCCACTCCTATCCAGATGTCGGGTGCGGATTTGACCCCTCTACAGGCAGGGTTGATCAAATTCCGAACCCCGCAGATAAAGCTTATGGTAGGAGCTATGCATGAAGAATGGTGTTCTTTCCTAGTTATGGAAAACTTGTCTGAAAATGTCATTCTTGGTCTACCCTGGCTCCGGATCCATAATCCGGTAATTGATTGGGAAACTCTGGAGCTGGTTCATTGGGGTCCTCACTGTAAGGATCACCTGTCCAAAGTTTCATTATGTACAGTAGTAGCGGAAGATCAGAGTCTTCCAGGTTTTCTCTCTGATTACTCAGATGTGTTTTCAAAACCCTTGTCCCAAGTCCTTCCTCCTCACAGGGAGTTTGATTGTAAAATTGACCTTCTTCCTGATGCTAGATTGCCAAAGGGTCGTATATATAACCTGTCAGTACCAGAACGGGAGTCACTGAAGAGTTATATTGATGAGAGTTTGGCAATCGGACATATCCGTCCCTCTGAGTCGCCCACTGGGGCCGGGTTCTTTTTTGTTGAGAAAAAAGATGGTGGTCTACGGCCGTGTATTGATTATCGAGAATTAAATAAGATAACGGTAAAAAACTCAGGTCCTCTCCCCTTGATCCCGGATCTCTTAAATCAGGTTTCTGGGGCCCAAGTTTTCTCTAAATTAGATCTCAGAGGGGCTTATAACCTGATTCGGATCCGAGAAGGGGATGAGTGGAAAACCGCATTTAATACACCTTTGGGGCACTTTGAATACCTGGTTATGCCCTTTGGTTTGAGTAATGCCCCAGCGTTTTTTCAAGGGTTTATGAACTCCATCTTTCATGATTACATCGGTGTGTTTATGGTGGTATATCTAGACGATATTTTGATTTTCTCTCCTGATATGGTTTCTCACCAGCAACATCTCCGCCAAGTACTTACCAGGTTGCGCAAAAACCACCTCTTCGCGAAGCTGGAAAAGTGTGTTTTTTGCGTCCAGAAGGTTTCCTTCTTAGGTTATGTTGTGACTCCCTCTGATGTACAGATGGATCCGAGTAAGGTTCAGGCGCTCACGGACTGGGTTCGGCCTACCAATCTTAAGGCCTTACAACGTTTTTTAGGTTTCGCTAACTATTATCGGAACTTTATAAAGAGCTTTTCCGTGATCGCCAAACCCCTCCCGGATCTGACCCGTAAGGGTGCTGATCCGAACAATTGGTCCCCTGCCGCTTACTCAGCGTTTGAAACTCTAAAAGCGGCATTCTCGTCAGCCCCGGTTTTGGTTCAACCTGACCTCTCTCTACCGTTTGTTGTGGAGGTTGATGCCTCCGAGGTAGGAGTAGGTGCAGTGTTGTCTCAGGGGTCTTCCACTCTCACCAGACTTAGGCCCTGTGCATATTTCTCTAGAAAATTTTCTTCTTGTGAGAGGAATTATGATATTGGTAATCGAGAGCTCCTTGCCATTAAGTGGGCATTTGAAGTCTGGCGACACTTTTTGGAGGGAGCTCTTCATCCGATAACTGTGCTCACGGATCACAAGAACTTAGTATACTTGGACACTGCTAAGCGCTTGAACTCACGTCAGGCTAGGTGGGCCTTGTTTTTCTCTCGCTTTAATTTTGTGGTCACCTACCGACCTGGGTCAAAAAATGTGAAGGCTGATGCCTTGTCCCGTAGCTTCGGGACTCCTGAGCTTCCAGAGGCTGCTGACAGTAATATTTTGTCTCCAGGGGTTGTGCTGGCAGCTGTCTCCTCCCACCTCTCCTCTCAAATTTTAGCAGGACAAAGATCTGCACCTAAAGACCTTCCGGAAGGCAAATTATTTGTTCCTCCTTCTTGTCGTTTGAGAGTGTTGGAGGAGACGCATTGCTCGGTATTGGCTGGTCATCCGGGAATGCGGAGTACCTTGGATCTCTTAAAGAGAAGTTACTGGTGGCCTCACATGACTAAGGATGTGCACGCATTTGTCCAAGCCTGTCAGGTCTGTGCGCGAGGAAAGACTCCCAGGAGACGTCCTGAGGGGCCTCTTCTTCCGCTTCCAGTTCCCACCAGGCCATGGTCTAACGTGTCTATGGACTTCGTCACTGATCTGCCAGCATCTCAAGGCTGTTCAGTGGTTTGGGTGGTAGTGGACCGTTTCTCTAAAATGGGACACTTTGTTCCATTAAAAAAGTTGCCTTCAGCTGAAGAATTGGCTGAATTGTTTATACAGAATATTGTACGCCTCCATGGTATACCAGATGATATTGTGTCAGATAGGGGCGTACAATTTGTTTCCAAATTTTGGCGAGCATTTTGTTCTAGACTGGAAGTTAATTTGTCGTTCTCGTCGGCGTTTCACCCTGAGTCTAATGGTCAGTCCGAGAGAATGAATCAGGAGATGATTCAATATCTGCGACTCTTTGTCTCGGACAGTCAGGACCAGTGGGTGAAATTCCTTCCGTTGGCAGAATTTGCTATTAATAACCACTGTAGTTCGTCCACACAGGTATCTCCGTTTTTCTGCAATTATGGTTTTCATCCACGTTTCTCTTTTTCATCTGTGCCTGTCTCTAATATTCCTCGAGCGGAAGCTATTACATCCAAGTTGCGCTCGCTCTGGTCACAAGTTCGGGAGAATATTCAGAGGGCACAAAATTCTATGGTCCAACAAACTGAAAGAAGGCGCACTAAATCTGATACGTTTGTGGTGGGGGATAAAGTGTGGTTATCAACAAAAAACCTTAAATTGAAGGTCCCCTCTTTGAAGTTTGCGCCCAGGTTTGTGGGTCCGTTTGTTGTTACTCATATTGTTAACCCGGTTTCCTTCAAGATTACACTTCCAGCAGGGTGGCGGGTCCATAACACCTTCCATAAGAGTCTTCTGAAGCGCTATGTTGAGCCTGTTTTGCCTCTTTCTGACCCTCCTTCTCCATCTATTGTGGAGGGGAATCTGGAATTTGAGGTGGAAAAGGTGGTGAATTCCAGATGGGTAGGTAACTCCCTGCAGTACCTGGTCCATTGGAAAGGTTTTGGTCCTGAGGATAGGTCTTGGGTTCCGGCTAGAGATGTTCATGCTCCACGGTTACTCAGGTTATTTCATCAGACCTACCCTCAGAAGCCATCTTTAAGATCTAGGGGTCCGAAGGCCCCCCGTCAGGGGGGGGGTACTGTCAGGTTCGCTAGGGAGATTGCTGGGACTTCTGGTTCTTCTGGTGGTACCAGCAGTGTTCTCCGAACCCCGGCGCGTATCCGCGCAAACTCCACCTCTCGTCCTGGGCAGCGGCTGCTAAGATCTCGCGCTGTCTAGGAGTTGCTGGGACTTTGAACCTCTGCTTGGTGCCTGGTTGTTTCTGCACCATGAGGGGTTAATTCCCAGATGCTGTCCAGCACCTATCAGGTTCTGGAGGTGGAGTTCTGGCTGCATAAATTGCAGCTTCACTGGTCTCCTGTGCCAGTGTTTGAAAATCCCTTTCTCCACCTGGTTGCTGCTAGTTTGTATTGCTCAGTATCTGTATCTATATTGTTGTTAACTCGGCTAGTTTTGGACTTTGACTCTTGCTTACTGATTCTGCTTTTGACGTTCCCTCTAGTTGTGACTCCGGCTTGTTTACGATTCTTTTATGTTCTATGTTTGTCAGTCTGTTTGTATTTTCCCTTATCTACACTTACTCAGAATATTCCGAGTCTTCAAGTAGTCGCCCCACGGTTTAGCGTGGGGGGGCTATAGGAAGGGACAGAGGTTGGGGCAAGCTCAGGGCACACTATCCCCTGTCTTTTGTGTACCCTATCCTAACACAAGCTGTGTCAGGCTCATTTTTCGGGTGTTTCACCAGATACGTTATGGAACTTGGTCACTATGTTGCCACCATGCTGTGTTATCGACTAAATATACCTTTTGTTCCATAGCAGCCTCCACACGTCGTCTTTATAGCTGCCTCCACACGTTGTCTCCATTGCTACCTCCACACATCATCTACATAGCTGCCTCTAAAGTCGTCCATATAGCTGCCTCCATACATCATCCCCTTAGCAAACGAGCTGTCAGGCAGAATTTTGGGTTGTTTTCATGGCTTCCACATCAAACTTGTTAACTTTGTCACCACCCTGCTGTGTTATCCACAAAATATACTGGCAAACTTTTATCATTTACTGATTTTATTTCAGCGCTTCTTGCCCATCTGTTTACATTCCCCTCACCCGCCATAACCAAACTTATAAGAACAGTACTACACTTGATCTTATACAAAAGGTTCTTAGAAGTGCTTTTTGTAGCCCCCGCCTGGTTTGAAAATTATAATTTTTTTAAAGTAAACGCTTCTGGCCCCCCGGCCCATTTTGTGTGGGGAGGAGCCGAGAGACAGGGGCTGGGACAGGCGAAAGCTCGCCTGGCAGCGGACCGCCAGCTCCTTCCCAAAATCCAACTAACATAGTTTTAACTGCAGCATCTTTAATCTCCTACTACCTTACTGCCTCCATACATGGTCCCCTTAGCAAACGAGCTGGGTCAGGCAGAATTTTGGGTTGTTTTCATGGCTTCCACATCAAACTTGTTAACTTTGTCGCCTTCATGCTGTGTTATCCACAAAATATACTGGCAAACTTTTATCATTTACCGATATTATTTCAGCGCTTCTTGCCCATCTGTTTACATTCCCCTCACCCGCCATAACCAAACTTATAAGAACAGTACTACACTTGATCTTATATAAAATGTTCTTAGAAGTGCTTTTTGTAGCCCCTGCCTGGTTTGAAAATTATAATTTTTTCAAAGTAAACGCTTCTGGCCCCCAGGCCCATTTTGTGTGGGGGGGAGCCGAGAGACAGGGGCTTGGACAGGCAAAAGCTCGCCTGGCAGCGGACCACCAGCTCCATCCCAAGATTAGGCAGCCTCAGAGGCATCCATGCATACTGCTCCTGCTGTTTCCTGTCCATTTCGCCTCCACGATCCTCCACAGCGTCGTCCAATGTCTCCATGCGCAACTTTCAACTCTCTATACCCCAGATGCTGGAGAGCGAGAGGATATACAGCACATCATCCCCTTATCAAATGAGCTGGGTCAGGTAGAATTTTCAGGTGTTCCACCAGATACATAATGGAACTCGGCGCATCTGTCGCCGCCATGCTGGATACCTTAAGTTTCACTCATAGCAGCACAATATGGATACTGTCACTCTTAATCATGGAAGTCGTCTCCATGGCTGCCTCCACATGTCGTCCCCTTATCAAACAAGCTGTGTCAGGCTCATTTTTCGGGTGTTTCACCAGATACGTTATGGAACTTGGCCACTATGTTGCCACCATGCTGTGTTATCGACTAAATATACCTTTTGTTCACATAGAAAATCATTTCAGCGCTTCTTGCTCACCTCCTTTGGTTCCTCTCTGCAACTCATTGTTTTGAAGCCTGCGTTCATTTGGGGTATGTCGCCATGACACTCTCTAGCCTGCCGCTGCTGCCACTGCCTCTACATGCTGTCTTCTATAGCGTCAGCGTCAATTATTGGATGTTTTAGATGCTATCTAGCCTCATTCAGTCACTCTGTCATCGCCATGCTGTTACCCATAATTTTGGCATAATGGTGCGATTAAGCAGCCTCAGAGGCATCCATGCATGCTGCCCCTGCTGTTTCCTGTCCATTTCCATGGTGTTTCCATCATTTTCTGAGGTTTCAAGGTGTTTGGCCAAGCTTCCCTGTGCAGACTCTTGGTCCCCTTGAAAAATGCTTGAGTCTCCTATTGGCTTTAATGGGGTTCGTTATTCGAGACGAGCACTCGAGCATCGGGAAAAGTTTGTCTCGAATAACGAGCATGCGAACATTTTAGTGCTCGCTCATCTCTAATTTCTATACATGACTTTGAATCATAATGTTTTCTGTACTTTTGAATTGAGGATTGTTGTCTAACTAAATGTACATATAATTAATTTGGGATGAATGCAAATCTTTAGTAAGGCGACCTCTTCCTGTCTCCTGGAATAAGTTGCTACATATGATGTACACTTTACGTACAGTTTTAAATCACTTTTGAAAGGTCAATACAAAATCTTTGAATTCATCAAAAGAGGTTGATACAGAAAATTATTTGATCCTAGTGGTTACTCTCTAGTATCCGAAGCTCTATAATATTGAGCTATGTCCTTATTTCTGTCTCCTCCTTTTACTCAATATGGCCAAAATGAAATTTATACCCTCATACCATTCAATCCATCAATAACAGAGTTACCCTACAGAATGTCTTAGGATAATCTATTACACCTTTTTTCTGCTTTAGAGCACACATCCAACCCCCATCCACCTCCTGCTGCCTGCAGGCCACAAACATTTCTCATACTTTCCTGCCCCTTCACTGGCTATCTATTGAATTTTTGACAGTGACATACAAGCAGTCATCCAAATACTGTCATCCTAATACATCCATGTCTATTGTCAATTGAAACCACCCTCACATAATATATAGAGTCCTTACAAGATCTTTTTTTTTTAACTCTCTTATCTGTCCCTCTTCAAATTATTATCTACAAGATCTCACTTACTTATCTCTCATACTTTGGAACAGACTATCCTCATCGGATGAAAATGCTAGGGATATATTCATAATATATACTATGTGCCAGTAATTATACGCAGATGGAATAACCATTGTTTACTTAGAGTCCATAGCAATTGCTTTTATGCACAATGGGTTAAAAAATGGGTTAATTAGTGAGCTCAATGAATCTGCAAATTAATAATTATAATAGGAAATTCATTTAACCAGTGTTTCAGTGTATCAGTATTTTTTTCTGCTTTAAGTGGATTGGATACATATAGATTCCATAAATAACAGTACAATGTCATCACATTCATTAAGAAAACTCAACTGATTTATAGATGGATATCAGAAACATACAATTGCACTGAAGTTTCTTAGTCTGTAAGTATTTATTTTGTGAAACCAATCAAATCAATTGCTACTGTATATGGATTATCAATTTAAAAAGTTCAATAAGCTTTTTAATATTATTACAGTTTTTTAAAAGATTTAGTATATATTATACCAATCTTTTCTAGCCAAGGTTTCCTTTATTTTGATATTCCATGAAACATATTTAGGTGTTCCTAAAAGAAAGCAGCAGAAATGGATATCATGTATAAAGCGCAACTGTCATTTAAAATATTTTTTTATATAATGGAGGCAGGGGAGGGGAGGGGGTAGGGGGCGAGGTAGTGTTGTAAACACTTTTTTAATACACTTTATTGAGACATTCTGTTTAGTTTGAAAAGAATCAGGCTACAAGTACCCTCATGTAGAGATCAGTATTTCAGCCTTTACAGTGTGTGTCTATGGAAGCTGACTATGAGCTCACATCCAATCTCCATGTGTTTGATTACACAGCTCTGAGCAGTAAGATTTAATCCCTTCACATTTAGCTTGATGGTTGAAAGTAATGTCCATAGCAGACTATGGCCAGAAAGAGAGCAGAAAGGATTAACTCACTGTATAGAGCTGTTTAAACAAACAGTAGAGAAGAGAGAGAACAGAAAAAAGATTTGGTTCAGCTCACCTCCCTGGTTAGTGCAGTCCTGGTAGTAGCCAATGCACGGAGAGCCACGTGGGAACAGCAACAATAAGGGAGAAATCCAAAAAGGAATCCAGCATCCAGGCAAAAAATGAAAGTATAAAATCTGGCACTTTATTGAAAAAGGGTTAAAAACATGATACTCAGAAGTCACTTAATTTGACACGTTTCAGACCGTACATGGTCCTTAGTCATAATCGTAGCTTAGAGGAGAGGGAGACCCTCCTTAGTAAGGTAAATGGATTTTCCTTGACAACAGAGAAGTAACATTGTTACTAAGGGGCACTTTACAGCTTGTTTCGTTACAAAATAAGCAGAATTTCTTCATTAAGTATATAAGAAATATGTTTCCAAAACTCCCACTCCCCCAGACAAGCTAAGAAGATGTCCTCAAATGACAGCTACTCCTTAAAGTAGGACTGTCTAACTATTTTTAGTTTACCTGCAGAAACTGCAAAGTAATTAAATTAGGGGTACCTCAAGAGAAATTAAAACATTCTGGGGTGCTCTATTTATAGTAAGCGTAGACGTTTCTTTTCCATACAATCTAATTTAGAGAATCTAATTAAAATGGTTAAACAGAGTATTTTTCTACTAATGTTACAGATTTAAACTCAGAAATATGTTAAAATATATATTTAGACCTCATACTGTTGTGTACATTTTATACAGCACTTGCTATCCTTGAGAACTGTTCCCATGGGATGCAGGGGATTTCAGTTTGAGATGAATCTCTAGGCACATTTTTTAACTTTGTGCAGAGTGATAACGTAAGTAGTTGGTAGACAAGAAACACTATATTACCATTTTTGTTTAACCTTGAAGTGACTTTTAGAATCTTTAAGATAAATTATTTCAAAGCAATTACTGCTATTTGCCTAAGGTAATCTCAAAAACAGATAAGCTCCTAGCCAGAAATTAGTAACCACAATTAAAGAATTGTATTTAAGATCCACAGCAGTCCTCTTTAAAGACACAATATTCATCAGCAAGTTCATGAATGATTTAAATTAATCTTTAGCCCTGAAATGCTCATTTTCATACAGTAATCCTTGGGGAAAATAAAATAATAAAACTGAGTTTTGTTTCATGATGTACATTAACAGAATTTTTATATACAGGTTAAGCCTTGCTTAATAAAGCAGCCTGACTGCAAATGTGGTGCAGCATTACAAACGAAAGGTGAATGCTGCCACTTATTAGTGTGTATAATGAATAAGATGAGCACAATGTGCTGTTTACTAAACATGGCTGTCAGTCAGGCTGATTTTAAATTCATTCCTAATGTCAGAAAGGACAATTTACTAAATAAGGTTATATTTTCTGTAATTGCATGTTGAGTAAATGTGAAATGTGCTTAATTTCTCAATAAGAATACAATATAACATGCTTTCAAATGTGGAGATTTAAAACAGAAAAGTTACAATTGTTGCATATAACATTTATATTGTTGCAGAAAATCTACTCTTTCCACTTTTCAACAGAAATTTATTTTCAGGAAAATATGATTGATAACACAGTCTGAGATGGGGGGAGGTTATAACTGTAGCCAATCTGCCTCACAACGTCCTCTTTGGAATGGGACTCCAGGAAGCCTAACTCATCTTCAGGTTGCTGATTGTTGCTATGTGTTAGATTTATAGCCTATATTTTTGTGTTTGTTCCATACATCTGTAAGCTTTACACAAAAACATGCACGTGTGACAAAAACAACCATATTCACATGTCTACACTACATATCAGGGAAAGGATATTCAGATAATGGGGGTCATTTACTAAGGGCCCGATTCGCGTTTTCCCGACGTGTTACCCGAATATTTCCGATTTGCGCCGATTGTACCTGAATTGCCCAGGGATTGTGGCGCACGCGATCGGATTGTGGCGCATCGGCGCCGGCATGCGCGCGACGGAAATCGGGGGGCGTGGCCGAACGAAAACCCGACGTATTCGGAAAAACCGCCGCATTTAAAAACCGAAAAAGTGTCGCTTGGGGAGCGATTACCTTCACCTGGTCCGAGGTGGTGCATTCCGGCGCGATGAGATGACTTTCAGCACAGCAGCGCCACCTGGTGGACGGCGGAAGAACTACATTCATAAATCCCGGCCGGACCCGAATCCAGAGCAGAGAACGCGCCGCTGGATCGCGACTGGACCGGGTAAGTAAATGTGCCCCAATGTTTCTGGTAGAGCAGCTAATCACATGACGCTCTCATCTACTTTTTTTGTGCATTCATGAGCAGTCACTGGATTCAACTATAGACTCTTATAACACTAATATCCCTGCAGAACAGGAGCAATAAGCTTTTCTCTCTCTATAGATGTGTCTAGTGACAAGGACATGCTGAAATCCAGCCAGACTAGATGATGTCCTCCATTCAAGCATAGTCTAATACACAGTAACGCCAACATCAACACTGCACATTCAATTGTTAAATGACGGTAGATGCTGGCATATCCCACTCTCTAAACACAGACCGGTGTCTACAGAGAGAGAAGAGCCTGCTGTAGAGATGTACTGCAGAGATGTAAATGTTGGAGTTTACCGTACTCTTAAATGCGTATAGCTTTGGTTGAGAGGACCACATAATGCCCTGTAGATGCAAACAAAGTAAGTGTAAAATGTATATTTATGGCTCTGGGACATTTGAGAAACTCATCTAATATAATGATAGAATAAACTTTGACTAGAAAAGTGGCTAACCGTCATTAGTCCTGATACAAATATGATACATTTTTGTTTTTATACTGTTTTATACCTGTTTGAGGCAAGTATCCATGTTCATATGGCAAAAAGCTCTAGTCTGCTTACATAAATATATTTTTCTATGTTTTTTAATAAATATATGATTGATGTGATAGGTGTTACCATGATTGCATCGGTCCAGTGACAGGCATTCATACTTTTGCGTCTAGGACTGATGCCGTTACTGGCTTGAGAAAGCACTGAATAGCATGAAACGACCTGTAGCCTTGCTATGATCGGTGTCCAACTGTTGTTTCACGTTATGAATTAAACTGATTTTACTTGAGTGGTGAGTGCCTCTTCGGTTGTTGTTTCTACTCATTGCATTTGGATGTTATTAACCTCTGCACTGCACCACCATATTACTAAGTATTTAATCTATGGACAGCTCTCTCAACCTATTGGACAAAACCCTCGTGGCAAGAGTGCTCTGGTAATACCGTGTGCCCCTTGGTATATATAAAAAATTGGATAAAATTCAAATGTATACCATGCACTACTTGCTGTTTTTACTCAACATGTGTTTATTGCATAAAATTGCACATCACTAACAATTGTTTTGTGTATCATAAAATTGAACATAAAATTACATTATTATATGTAATAACATTGGAAAATCACCATAGATCACATTAGGTGAATGGTATAAGATCTTACTTTGTGTTTGTATAGTATTGGGTTCCAATGGCACATTAAACAAAGTGCCTATACCGCTACTAGTGCTGCATATTGCAGCTTGTTAACACTAGATAGTGCAGTACATACCATTTGGTGACACCAAATAAAACCAAATGGGTAAAACAGTGCATGCACAAAATTTGAAAACAAAAACAAAAGTAGTCACTGATACTTGAATCTAGACCAGGATATGGGACATGTTAATACATCCATCCAATCGTTGGTAGACAACTCCGATAGATTGTTTCACCAAGCTTATTGTTTGTCTCTTAGGTCACTTGTAGTTATTCCAGTTGGGTAATATCCTTGTAGGTTATGTATTACCTGCATCGTTTACTTGCTGCCACTCCACTGTGCTATGGCACCACTATGGACCTGGGACGCTGTACTCGTGCTCTCATTCCTAGTTCCGCATTCTGAGGAACTGCACGTGTGTTTGAGTTTGCTGGAGTGTGCAACTGAATTCCTCTAGGTCCTAGTGCTGGCGTAATGGAAGCCAGCTTCTTTTTGCGATAATTGTCTCTTGTTTGATTTACCACATCCACTAGTACTCGGAGATATAACAACGATAAGTATGAGGTGTCTGTATTAGTAGCTAGATGCGTTTTGTGGTGTCTAACTCCTTTTTCAATAGATATTGCTAGCCACCACTGTCACCCTTAGTATATATAATAACCCACATTTTGGAGAAGTAGAGGATAAGTTGCAATATCTTTTCTGTACTTTTGCTATACCTTTTCTTGCAGCTGAGCATGTAATTATAATATACCTTCCATACGTGTCTGTCTGAGTTATTGTCATGAAAGTAGGTAAAGAGAATGGCATGAGTGGTCTAGATGTGGCTATGAATGCAGGAAGAGCGGACCCAATACATTTTTATGCAATGCAACCAAAAGGAGACTTTGCACATCATTAGCACTAAGGCATTAGAGCACTTGTTTTGTTTTTTGTTTTTTTTTAAAAAGGCTTATTCTGAACTAATCATTCCCTAAAGTCCTATAATGACTGTGGTAGAGGCGCACGAAGATTGCAAGTCTTTAAAGAGGCAGCACAATATAGAGCTGATGCAGAATTAATGTCAGTATGGAAGTCTCTACATTTACAGCATTCCCTCAATGTGATGCATTTGGTGCTACAACGGAATGAGTGTGAATATTCCTTGATTACGACCAAGCTATGCACTAATACAAATCTTGAATAGTCGAGGTATATTTAGATTCGTATTAGTGCAATTCGGCTTGACATATTGTTGTGTGTGTATGTATGTATGAGTATACATGGGCCCATGTATGTATGGATGTGTACGTGTAGGGCAGTGTGGGGTTAAAATCTGGTTATGCATGTATTTTAACCTTTTGGATTTTTTATTATTATTACTTTTGAGTTACTTATGGGTATATACACTATTTATACTTTATGTATGTATGGCATAATTATTGCACTACTTAACGATGTTTTAATAATAATTATGTTAATATTATATACTAATCATTGATGTTTAGGAATAAGCTTTTCAGCATTTGTTTTAAATCCGGCACTTGGTACCTTTGGCCATACCTGGGTTATTTATTTATTCATTTATTGACTTACACTCAGCACTTTGGGCACTTTATTTACTCATGCACTAGATAGGTCCTTATACATGCATCATGTGTTATCTTATAGATCAGTGGCCCCACCGGCATTAGACATAAGATTCCCCTTTATCACCCGGTTACAATCCTTCCGGAAATGACGTCATTAGAGATGAGCAACACTAAAATGCTCGGGTGCTCGTTATTCGAGACGAACTTTTCCCGATGCTCAAGTGCTCGTCTCGAATAACAAACCCCATTGAAGTCAATGGGAGACTCGAGCATTTTTCAAGGGGACCAAGGGTCTGCACAGGGAAGCTTGGCCAAACACCTGGGAACCTCAGAAAAGGATGGAAACACCACGGAAATGGACAGGAAACAGCAGGGGCAACATGCATGGATGCCTCTGAGGCTGCTTAATCGCATCATTATGCCAAAATTATGGGCAACAGCATGGCCATGACAGAGTGACCGAATGAGCCTAGATAGCATCTAAAACATCCAATAATTGACCCTGACACTATAGAAGACGGCATGCAGAGGCGGCGGCAGCAGCGGCAGGCTAGAGAGTGTCATGGCGACATACCCCAAATGGACGCAGGCTTCAAACCAATTTTAAAAATTCCTTTTGACGAGGATAACATGTAGCACTGTATGTATCAGTATTTTGCCTAGTTAAGGCGTCAGAGAGGAACCGAAGGAGGTGAGCAAGAAGCGCTAAAATGATTTCCTATGTCAAAAGGTTGACGGTATATTTAGTCAAAAACACAGCATGGTGGCGACATAGTGACCAAGTTCCATAACATATCTGGTGAAACACCTGAAAAATGAGCTTCACACAGCTCTTTTGATGAGGGGACGACATGTGGAGGCAGCCATGGAGATGACTTCCATGATTAAGAGCGACAATATGGGGCATCCATATTGCGCTGCTATGAGTGCAACTTCAGGTCTCCAGCATTGCGGCGACAGATGCGCCGAGTTCCATTATGTATCTGGTGAAACACCCGAAAATTCTGCCTGACACAGCTTGTTTGATAAGGGGATGATGTGCTGTATTTCCTCTCGCGCTCCAGCGTCTGGGGAATAGACAGTTGAAAGTTGCGCATGGAGACATTGGTGGACGCTGTGGAGGATCGTGGAGGCCAAATGGACAGGAAACAGCAGGGGCAGTATGCATGGATGCCTCTGAGGCTGCCTAATCTTGGGATGGAGCTGGCGGTCCGCTGCCAGGCGAGCTTTCGCCTGTCCAAGCCCTTGTCTCTCGGCTCCTCCCCACCCAAAATGGGCCTGGGGGCCAGAAGCGTTTACTTTGAAAAAATTATAATTTTCAAAGCAGGCGGGGTCGTTTCAATATTTCATCTAGGAATAATGGAATAGCATAGCGGTTCTATTTTTAATTGTTTTTTTAAAAATGGTTCCATGATTAAGAGCGTCTGGGGTAAAGACAGTTGAAAGTTGCGCATGGAGACATTGGTGGACGCTGTGGAGGATCGTGGAGGCCAAATGGACAGGAAACAGCAGGGGCTGTTCCTGAGGCTGCCTAATCTTGGGATGGAGCTGGTGGTCCGATGCCAGACGAGCTTTCGCCTGTCCAAGCCCCTGTCTCTGGGCTCCTTCCCTTCCAAAATGGGCCTGTGGAAAAGAAACGTTTACTTTGAAAAAATTATAATTTTTATTTTTTATTTTTTTTAAAACAAAATTTTATTTGATTTTCAATTCAAAACAAGTAATATAAATAACATTCTATCGTTATATAACATTGGAAGTACATTGTGCAGTCAGTCTAAATCTCAATGTATGGCGTCATTTTTGCATTTTTGACATTATCGTCGTACCTTGCAGTAATCAGGATTTAGGAAGGTTTTTTATTCCATTGTTTGTAGTCTTAAATTCCCCAACGTCCCTTTCAGTTCCTCCCTATTGTACCACTCTGTGTATCGGAATGGGGTCATCAGCTCCACAATTTCCGCTCTAGACATATGAGATGAAATAAACTTCCTCCATTTTTTGAAAAAATTTTTTGTCTGTTTTTCTTTGTGTCTTAACGTCTCTAGTCTATCTTGTCTAATTAAGTATCTCATTTGTGTGGTTATTTCTGTCATGGTGGGTATTGAGCTATGTATCCAGTGTTTCATTATGCTACGCTTAGCCACCAGGAGAAAGGCATGCATGTCTGTTTTCATGTTTCCCTGTATTTCCTCATTTTCCTCATCATGGAATATCATTACTAGAGGGTCCAGGGGCAAGGTGACCGACCAGTGTGTTGTTATGTGATCCCTTACCGTTTTCCAGAATGCCTGCGTATGCTCGCATTCCCATATACCATGCCACAGGTCAGTGCTGGGGGTGGAGCATTTGGGGCACTCTGTGATTCTGTCTGGTCTTGTTGGCGTTTTTGGCAGGTCAAAACCGTAGTATGCGTGGTGTAATATTCTAAAATATGTTTCTCTCCATTGTTCACTGACTACGCATTTCCTAACATGTTGCCACCCTCTTAACAGTTTTTCTGCCACCTCCTGGTCGTCAAATCTACGAATCCAGCCCTTTCCTACCTGTGTCAGTGTGGTTTTCAACATTTGTTGTTTTAGGTCTCTGTACAGTGTGGTTATGTTCCGGGTACTCTGTTCTGTGCCCAACATGGAGGTGAAGGACGTTTCTAGGGCCTCTTTTCTGATGTCCACCACCCTTGACTTTATGAAATTGTGGATCTGATGGTAAGTAAAGGTTACACATCCTGTTAATGAGTATTTAGTTTGGAGCTCTTGCTCCGTGAGCCAGCGTGGTTCTGTTTCATGTAACAGATCCCGTATCGTTCTGATCCCCTTCTCCTTCCATGAGCTAAACAGTCTACTTTCAGTGCCTGGTTTAAAATCTCTGTGAGACCATAGAGGCATGTGTTTTGATATTAGGAAAGGGAGACTGTGTAGCTTTCTCACTTCCTTCCACGTTACCAGTGTGTCCCGGAGGAGAATGGATTGTTTCGCTATTGGTGGCCACTTGGAGTAACTAGTGTGCATAAGGGAGAGTAAGTCATATGGTGCTGCCAGTTCTTTTTCTATGTCAGTGTTGGAATAGTTGTTTTTGTTGTAGAGCCAGTCTATGACATGTCTTAGCAGACAGGCTAAGTTGTACCCTCTTATGTTGGGTAAGTTCACCCCTCCTTCCTCTTTATATAGCATTAGTTTTTTTGCTGCAATTCGTGGTCTCTGGCCACGCCAAATAAAGTGCTGGAAGGCTTTCATTATGTTCTCCACGTCTTTGTGTTTTAGGAGCATTGGTATTGTCTGCAGGGGATATAATAGTTTGGGGAATGAGATCATTTTTATTAAGTGACATCTCCCCATCATTGTTAGGGGAAGTTGGTGCCAACGGGATAGTTCCTCTACCATCTTATTTATAAGGGGTTGGTAATTCAGTGTGTAGATGGTATCCGGTGTGCGGCCTATGCGAATTCCTAGGTACGTAAGAGAGGTGGTCACCACTTTAAAGGGCATATTGGGGCAGTTCCCTCTCAGTGAGTCCTGTTTGTTAAGGAGGTCTAGTACCTCACTCTTGTCTACATTGATCCGAAAGCCCGCAAACGTGCCGAAATGAGAAATATGATTCAAAACTGATTGCAGGTGGCGTTTTGGGTCAGAAAGGAAAAGAATTACGTCATCTGCGAATAAAGCAGCTTTCACTTTCTCCTTTCCCACTGTGATGCCCTCAAATAAATCAGTATCCTCTAAGGATCTGGCTAGGGGTTCTATTGCCAAGTCGAATAGTAAAGGCGAGAGTGGGCATCCTTGCCTTGTGCCTTTCTGCAGTGCAAATGGGGAGGACAGAAAGCCTGGTGTGTGCACGCGTGCCACCGGTGAGTCATATAGGGCAGATATCATTGTTCTGAATTTCCCGGAGATGCCAAAGCTATCTAGTGTTAGGGTTAGCCACGGCCATTTCACATTATCGAAAGCTTTTTCAGCATCCAGTGCCAGGAGAATTGGGTGCTCTCCTTCCTGAGGTTTCGTTTTTACCCTGTCTAGTATGGTCAGTACTTTTCTAATGTTTGTGACCGCTGCTCTTCCCTGTATGAAGCCTACTTGGGATTTCCCAACCAGTCCTGGCATATATTGTGCTAGCCTATCCGCCATTATCTTTGATAGTAATTTGATGTCCTGGTCTATCAGGGATATTGGACGATAGGACCCTGGATCCAGTAAGTCTTTCCCTTCTTTAGGGATTAATTTGATATATGCTGTTTTGGAGTGGTGCGGGAGTGTGCCGTGTTGAAGTATTGCGTTAAAGTGTGATGTCAGTACTGGGGTTATCTGTTTTCTTAGTGCCTTGTAGAACTCTGCCGGATACCCGTCAGGGCCTGGTGCTTTGCCATTTTTTAGATTCCCTATAGCTCTCCCTAGTTCGTCTTCTGTAATGTCCTCATTCAGGTAGTTTAACTGTTCGTTGGTCAGTTTTGGTAGTTTCTGTGCTTTTAGAAAATTAGCTGCGTCTCTACTGCCTCGTGTGTCATCTGTATATAGTGTTTCATAGAAATCTCTCAATGCCTTGTTCACCTCTTTTGGCGAGGATACTATCGCTCCTGAGGGTAGGCGTATGGACTGTATATGGGTGGGTTTGTGTCTCCCTTTGGCCAATCTCGCTAGTAACCTACCCGTTTTGTTGCCGTATTTAAATAGCTCTGCCTCAAAAGGTTGCCTATGCATTTCCTCTCTTCTGTCTAACCACAGGTCATAATTAGCCCTTGCTTCATCCCACGCTAGTTTTGTCACCTGTGAGGCGGCATTGAGAAATGTTGTGTATGCTTGTCTTAGCGTCTCGCTAGCTTTTTCATATTGTATCTTTACTCTTTTCTTGAGGTTAATGGTGTATGCCATCAATCTGCCTCTTAAGACAGTCTTCGCCGACGTCCAATAAGCCGCCGGGTCTGACCTAATAGAGGCATGATCAAGGTCATGTTCCAACCACCAACCATTTAGTATGTCTGCGAAGGAGTCATCTTTGGTGAGGAATGTCGGGAAGCGCCAGAGTATGTCAGTGCCTTTTGGGTGCACTTTGTGTACATTCGCCTGGACTGGTGCGTGGTCTGAGATTGCAATGTCTCCTATTTCTGATGTCAGCAGCCGCTGGCACACATTTTCTGACAGTAGGATATAGTCTATGCGCGACCAGCTAGAGTGTGGGTGTGAGTAATGTGTGTATTCCCTTTCATCCGGGTGCTGCAATCTCCAAGCATCTTTCATTCCTGTTTGTGCCAGGAGCTCCGGCAGGTATGTCTCTACATTTATGTCTCGCTGTCTAGTGGTCTGTGAGCTAGGTACCGTCCGTTTCCTGTCCTCCGCACTCGACAATGTAGTATTGAGGTCCCCTCCTAGCACTTTGAATGCTGTTGTGTCCCCCATTAGCTTGGTTATGAGCTTGTTATAGAACTCTTTCTTATTCTCATTCGGCCCGTATACACTGTATATCGACCAACGTTCTCCCTGGTATTCTATGAGGATTCTTACCCATCGCCCCTCCTTGTCACATTCTGCTTTCACTAATACCCCTGTGAAGTTCTTGTGTACCAAAATCAGCGCCCCTGCTTTACCATTGCATGCCGGGGTGCCGTACACCTGGCCTACCCATAGCTTCTGCAGTCGAAAGAAGTCTGATTCATCCAGGTGCGTCTCCTGTAGGAGAGCTATGTCCGGTTTGGAGCGGCCTAGGTGACGTAGAATTTTCGTCCGTTTTTGAGGGGACCGCAGTCCCTTTACGTTCCATGTTACTATTTTCATTTAATTAATTTAATTTTAAATTTTTGTGCCTGTAGAGTATGGTATCAGACTTTTTTCGAGTTGGGTGACCAGGTTTCGTACTCCCTGTATATACATTCCCGCTTCTCAGCGTTTTCTCCCCCCTATCCTGCGACCTGCTCGTTAATCCTGTTACAAGCTGACTGCATAGCAATAGTACTTCCTTTTTAACATATGCACAAACATTTAACTTAACATATAACAATATTAACAAGGGTTCACAGTTAATCCGTGAAAAATTAAAACCTATGGGTGTTTTTGAAGCAATTCCCATTTGGGTTAGGTGACTTCACTTTTTTCAGTGATGCACGAGCTTCCTGCCCTTTACGGCCAGTTATATTGTCACTATGGATCGGGGGGGGGAGGGGGGTATGGGAGGAAAGGGAAGGGGAGGGGGGGTATGGGAGGAAAGGGAAGGGAGAGGGGAGAGGATTAGGATTCAGCTGGGGGAGTCAAAATCAGTTAAGGTGTTGTGGCCGCTCTGTGTCTAAGTAACTCCACATGGTGCCAACACAAAAAAAAACTCCTGTAAGGATGCATGGGAGTTGTTCGCTCTTACCCCCTCCACAGGAGTTGATTCAGTCAGTTATTTCTAAGGTTCCTTGGGTAGTTGGTGCTTCTTCCTGGCGATGAGGCCCGAGAGTCTAGGCTTCTGAAGCGTCGTCGTGGCTCCCTTCTGCGTTGCGGTGAGGCCATCCGTTTTCTCCCACCGCTGGGACTGCTGGCTGGGGACAGAAGGCGGTGTCTGTAGACTGCCTCTTTTGCCGCTTCTGGTGTATTGTAGACCCCCATCGAGCCGTCGTCATAAAACACACGCAGGGTTGCTGGAAAGATGAGTTGAAAGCGTACCTTCTTGTCTACTAATGCCGAGCAGATGGTGCTGAAGGCTCTTCTTTTTTTAGTTACCTCTGCTGAGTAGTCTTCAAATAGGAGTAGTTTCGACCCCTGGAATAGTAAAGGTCTCGATCGCTGACGAAAAGCTCTAATTATGTCCGTTTTGTCGTTATAGTCCAGGTATCGCATTATGACCTGCCGGGGTCGTGTCGATTTGAGGTCTTTATTTGAAAGTTGCGGGTTCAGCTGTTTCGGATCTGCTCCCAGTCGATGGGCTCTTTCCACTCTGCACTTGCCTTTGATCCCTAGCGCTCGTGGTAGATCACTTTCACAGAATATCTGCAGGTCTCCCGGGCGGATGGTTTCCGGAAGACCTACGAGACGCAAATTGTTACGTCTTGAGCGGTTCTCGATGTCATCGAGTTTATCGGTTAGTCTTTTGGAATCTAGGGTGACCAGCTCGAGTTGGCGTCGTGTGTCTTGGTGTGCATCTTCCTCTTTCGCCACCCGGTTTTCCAGCTCTGTGATTCTGGCGTCATGTGTTACTATGTCTTGGCGTATTGAGTTGAGGGTCGCTTGCATAGCCGATTCTAGCACTCGCTGGATATCTGGGGCAAGTTTTGTCACCACCTCTGCTGCCAGTTGCTGATAATCGAGTTGTGACAGCACCGGGTCCCCGATGCGCGCCATTGGCGTCCCGTTCTGCACCGGGGTGCCTATATGTGAGATTTGGCTTTGTGTGCAGTCTGGTATTGGTTCTTCCTCCATGGTCTGTCTTGGAGGTGATGGTGCAGATGATGTATGTGCTGACCCACGGGACTTAGGTTTTTGTCCACTTCGGAGCAGGTATCTCTCCATGCAGCGTGTGTTCTCACCCCCTTTGCGCCAGGCAGAGCTGGGACGGTACCGTCCTGATGGATGTGTAACAGCCCGCCCAGATGCCGTGCAGTCCCTGGGGTTTTATATAAATTGGGGCTTTGCCTTTCTTAGTATGGGTGCCCCCTTTCAAGTGGCGCTCCCAGCCTCGTGTCCTCCAATGTTACAGTTACTCACTGTGTTGGCGGCTGGTGGGTCTCTGCACTGATTCAGGTGGCAGCGGTGCGTCTCCTGCGCTCTGTCCGCGATGTCTGCTGTATGCCTGTGCTGTGTCAGCTATGGCTGCGGTCTCGTTGCCTTTCCCGCGGGTTTCTGCTAGCTCTGTCGCAGCAAAGGTTGTGCTCTCTCTGCGGTCAGTTTGCCGCCCCGCGCGTCCTCTTCTTTAATGGCCGCCGTTCCCGCGCTTCTGCAGTTTCTCGCGGCGGGACTTCTGTCTCCGATTCTTGCCGCGCTACTCCCCCGGTGATGTCGCGGGTGCCTCTCTCCTTCCACGGAGGTGACCTGGGTCACCCTCTCTCCTTTTTTTTCAGGTATCGTGCGGGTTTTCTGTGGCCGGATTGCAGGAGCTCGCTCGGTGTGCGACTTCACATCACTGCGCCGGAACCGGAAGTCCGAAAAAATTATAATTTTTAAAGCCTGGTTATGGCGGGGGTTACAGCAGGGTGGCGACAAAGTTAACAAGTTTGATGTGGAAGCCGTTAAAAGTGGAAGCTGTTAAAACAACCCAAAATTCTGCCTGACACAGCTGGTTTGCTAAGGGGATGATGTATGGAGGCAGTAAGATAGTAGTAGATTAAAGGTGCTTCAGTTAAAACTATGTTAGTTGAATCTTGGGAAGGAACTGGCAGTCCGCTGCCAGGCAATCTTTCGCCTGTCCAAGCCCCTGCTTCTGGGCTCCTCCCCTCCCAAAATGGGCCTGGGGGCCAGAAGCGTTTACTTTATAATTTATAATTTTCAAACCATGTGGGGGCTACAAACAGCCCTTCTAAGAACCTTTTGTATAAGATCAAGTGTAGTACTGTTCTTATAAGTAATTGGCCTGGTTATGGCGGGGGAGGGGAATGTAAACAGATGCGCAAGAAGCGCTGAAATAATATCGGTAAATGATAAAAGTTTGGCAGTATATTTTGTGGATAACACAAGTTTGATGTGGAAGCCATGAAAACAACCCAAAATTCGGCCTGACACAGCTCGTTTGCTAAGGGAGGCAGCTATATGGACGACTTTTGGAGGCAGCTATGGATATGATGTGTGGAGGTAGCAATGGAGACAACGTGTGGAGGCAGCTAAAAAGACGACGTGTGGAGGCTGCTATGGAGACAATTAAATTTGGATGGTGCCTGTATGTGGCAGTCCAAAAAAGTTTTCAAACCAGAGGAGCAGTTAGTTGGTCCTCCAGAAAAATTAAATAGATTGAGTGCCTGTATGTGACAGTCCAAAAAAGTTTTCAAACCACAGGACCGGGTAGGTGGCCCTCCAGAAAAATTAAATACATGGAGTACCTGTATGTGGCACTCCCAAAAATTGTTTAAAACAGAGGACCGGGTAGGTGGCCCTCCAGAAAAATTTAATACATAGAGTACCATAGCTAGAGCCAGTTGGCCCTGGCAAAAAATAGCCAGTTTTCTCTGCTTTAGTGTACAAAGAGGAGGAGAAGGAGGAAAATGAGGAGGAGGAGTGCATATATTATTCAGGTTGAGCTTCTTTCACCTGGTGGAGAATGGAAATCCTGAGAAATCCAGGCTTTAATCATCTTGATAAGAGTCAGCCTGTCAGCGCTGTCAGTCGACAGGCGTGTACGCTTATCGGTGATGATGCACTGAAAACCCGCTCAGACAACACGCTAGCAGCAGGGCAGGCAAGAACTTCCAAAGCGTATAGCGCCAGTTCGTGCCACATGTCCAGCTTTGAAAAACAGTAGTTGTAGGGAGCTGTGTGATCATTTAGGACGATGGTATGGTCAGCTACGTACTCCCTCACCATCTTTCTGTAAAGATCAGCCTTACTCTGCCGAGACTGGGGACAGGTGATAGTGTCTTGCTGGGGTGACATAAAACTGGCAAAGGCCTTGTAAAGCGTACCACTGCCAGTGCTGGACAAGCTGCCTGCTCGCCTACTCTCCCTCGCTACTTGTCCCGCAGAAGTGCGCCCTCTGCCGCTAGTGCTGTCAGAAGGGAAATACTGTTTCAGCATGTGCACGAGGGCCTGCTGGTATTCATGCATTCTCATACTCCTCTCCTCTCCAGGGATGAGAGTGGAAAGATTTTGCTTGTACCGTGGGTCTAGGAGAGTAAATACCCAGTAATCGGTGCTGGAATAAATTCTTTGAACGCAAGGGTCACAGGATAGACAGCCTAGCATGAAATCTGCCGTATGCGCCAGAGTCCCAACTTGCAAGAATTCACTCCCCTCACTGGCCTGACTGTCCATTTCAAACTCCTCCAACTCCTCTTCTTCTGCCCATACACGCTGAACAGTGAAGGACTGAGCAATGCTCCCCTCTTCTGTCTCGCCAACATTCTCCTCCTCTTCCTCCTCATCCTCCTCCACCTCCTCCGATATGCGCTGAGAAACAGACCTGAGTGTGCTTTGGCTATCAACAAGGGAATCTTCTTCCCCCGTCTCTTGTGACGAGCGCAAAGCTTCCGACTTCATGCTGACCAGAGAGTTTTTCAACAGGCCAAGCAACGGGATGGTGAGGCTGATGATGGCGGCATCGCCACTGACCATCTGTGTTGACTCCTCAAAGTTACTCAGCACCTGACAGATATCAGACATCCACTCCTCATTGTAGACTTGAGGAAGCTGACTGACCTGACTACCAGTTCTGGTGGAAGTTGACATCTGGCAGTCTACAATCGCTCTGCGCTGCTGGAAAACTCTGGATAACATGGGTAATGTTGAATTCAAGCTCGTGGGCACGTCGCACAACAGTCGGTGAGTGGGAAGATGGAGGCGGCGCTGCGCTGCCCTGAGAGTGGCAGCATCTGTGCTGGACTTCCTGAAATGCGCACAGATGCGGCGCACCTTGGTGAGCAAATCAGACAGACTGGGGTATGTCTTGAGGAACCGCTGAACTATGAGATTTAAGACATGGCACATGTGTCAGTCTGCCGAGTTGCAGAGCCGCCACCAGGTTACGGCCATTATCACACACAACCATGCCTGGCTTCAGGTTCAGCAGTGCCAGCCACAGATCAGTCTGCGCCGTGATGCCCTGTAAAAGCTCTTGGGCGGTGTGTCTTTTATCGCCTAGGCTCAGCAGTTTGAGCACCGCCTGCTGTCGCTTAGCGACGGCACTGCTGCTGTGCCTAGAGCTACCGACTGATGGCGCCATGCCCACGGATGGTAATTCAGAGGTGGAGGAGGGGTGGAAGGAGGAGGAGGCATAGTAGGCCTGAGAGACCTGGACCGAAGTAGGCCCCCCAATCCTCGGCGTCGGCAGTATATGAAAAGCCCCAGGGTCAGACTCGGTCCCAGCCTCCACCAAGTTAACCCAATGTGCCATCAGCAATATATAGTGGCCCTGCCTGGCAGCACTCGTCCACGTGTCCGTGGTTAGGTGGACCTTGTCAGAAACGGCATTGGTCAGGGCACGGATGATGTTGTCTGACACGTGCTGGTGCAGGGCTGGGACGGCACATCGGGAAAAGTAGTAGCGGCTGTAGTAATACCGAGGGGCGGCCGCCGCCATGAGGTTTCGAAAGGCCTCGGTCTCTACCAGCCTATATGGCAGCATCTCCAGGCTAAGTAATTTGGAGATGTGGACATTGAGGGCTTGGGCCTGTGGGTGGGTTGCACTGTACTTCCTCTTGCGCTCCAGCGTCTGGGGTATGGAGAGCTGAACGCTACGCATGGAGACATTGGTGGATGCTGTGGAGGATCATGGAGGCAGGGGGATGACTAGCAGAGGCAGCAGATGACACAGGGGAAGGAGCAGTGGTGTGCCCGGCCGGAGGTGAACGACCTTGGTTCCATTGAGTGGGGTGTTTAGCATTCATATGCCTGCGCATACTTGTGGTGGTTAAGCTGGTACTGGTGGAACCCCTGCTGATCCTGGTGTGGCACAGGTTGCACACCACAGTCCGTCGGTCATCCGGTGTTTCTTTAAAGAACCTCCAGACTTCCGAAAATCTAGCACTCGCGACGGGAGCTTCCCTACGTGAAACATTTGGCGCTGATGCACCAGCTCTGGCCCTGCCTCTCCATCTGGCCCCACCACTGCCTCTTCCAACCTTTTCTCATCGAGGACTCGCCTCGTCTCAGAAGCACTGTGTTTACCCGGCCTATCAACCCAGCTTGGGTCTGTCACTTCATCATCCTCCGATCCCTCAGTCTGCTCCCCTCAGAGTATGCTGGTTCAAATGCCAAATTTTGCTGGGAGGAGGCAGACTGGGGGGAAGGAGGCTGAGGTGGAGGAGCTGGAGGAGTGCTGATTTCGGTGACATGGGTGGACTGCGTGGAAGACTGACTGGTGGAAAAATGGCTAGAAGCATTGTCCGCAATCCACAACATCACCTGTTCGCACTGTTCTGGCCTCAACAGTGCTCTATCACGAGTCCCAGTCACTTGAGACTTGAACCTAGGGAGTGTAGCTTTGCGGCGTTCCCCTGCTCCCTCATCAGCAGGTGGTATCTCACCCCGCCCAGGACCACGGCCTCTGACCCCTGCAGTAGTTGGACACCCACGCCCTTGTCCTCTACCCCTAGCCCTCGGGTTCAACATATTCAATATTAAAGTGTAAACTGTAAATTTTTTGTGTTTTTTTGTGTTTTTGTTTTTTTTAACAAAACGATGCTATCCTATTGCTATGGCTCATTTCTAACCAACACTCACAGCACACAACAGGATTTTGTGCTGTGCCTGATGACTTTTAGTTTTGAAAAAAAAAGTAAAAGCAGACTGTGCCTAATTCAATCAAACCCCTAATAAATTGTCCCACTTAGGTGTTTGAAATGGATATGTGTGTCACTAAGAGCTAAACAGAACCTTCGCAAGACTCCCTGCAAATTTGTCACAATATGGTACTAGCTGCACTACTAGTGACAGCAAGGCCAGCCACAAGCAAATCAACAAAAAATAAAATATATAACGCTATTGTAGCGCTAAGAAGGCCTGTTGGGTTCTCGTATGGCTAGTTTCTAGCCTACACTGACAGCACACAATGGGATTTTGTGCTTTGCCTGATGACTTTTAGTTTTGAAAAAAAAAAAAATATAGGCAGACTGTGCCTAATTCAATCAAACCCCTAGTAAATTTTCCCACTTAGGTGTTTGAGGTGGATATGGGTGTCACTAAGAGCTAAACATTACGTTCGCAAGTCTCCCTGCAAATTTGTCACAATACTAGCTGCACTACTAGTGCCAGCAAGGCCAGCCACAAGCAAATCAACCAAAAAGTCCAGCATCCAGGCAAAAAATGATGTATCATCAGATAAAATTCACTTTTATTGAAAAACAGTTTAAATCCTTTTTGGATTCACGTAAGTTATTTTGCACAGCATTGCCTCAATCTGTTCCCTGGATACGGCTGTAGCACCAAGAGCACCCCATCCATTACCTAGGAACATCAGCCTCTCCATCCATCTTTCTTGCACATACTACCTGCGGGAGGCCTGCCAGGCTGACAGCCCTCCATTCCCCATACCAAGCACCGTGACACCAGCGTGCCGTAGGCCACAACCGCCAGCCACTCCAGTATTCTGGGCCCCGGCTGCCTCCAGGCCCCCCATATAAAAGGCTGACCCCGGTGGGGGATGTTGCACATCCATATATTGTTATGTAATTTATGAAGACCAGGCTACTCTAAATATTGTATTACTATAGAGTAAATGTTGTATTAATAGAAAATCATGCTTTCCTATAATTTTTTATCCTCATTATAAGCTATGAAAAGGATGAAAAGAGTCGTTAATAGTAAATTCCTGAAAACTAGTTCAAGCAATCGGTATTGAAGGATTCACAGATTCCAATCCATCTATACACATCATCAATAAGGAGATTCCAATAATTTTAGCAATCTTGATCGATAGTTGTAAGCCTTAGAGTTCAGACAAACATTTTATGCTCATTAGAATGAAAAAAGGTAACAAAGCTATCTTGAAAACGTTTGACCTCCAGCAACCTACAGATTGAATAAAAAATTATTAAAATCCAAGACTATCATTATCCTCTCCAGAAGTGGTTAATGCCAACAGAAAGGTGTCTAACAGTCTATGAGGTCACAAAGGAACCGAAGGAAATCTCTTAGCAACTAAAGGCCTTACAAAAATGTATTGTTTTTTATGTTCATGTATTCACCATCAGAAGACACAGACAACAGCGTGAACGGGGTGATTGCAATTAGAACATTCTTGCCAATCTGCATTTAACAAACCAGGACAAACCAAATGCCAGTGTAACATTAGGGCACATTTACCAAGAGTAGGGCATACTGCACTAAAAGGGGTTTTGCCTGTGTATAATGAAGAGCATGCACGATTCATATAGAATGCTCCCTAGTAATCATGAATCTGGCTCTACCGACCAATTTTTTTGTGGTTCACCTTTAACATAGGGCTTGCAACCTACTTATGCCTGACTTTGCATGATAAATCTGCCGCACGGTCTGAATGAGCTCTGCAAGGCCTTCTTATTTATGCTACATGATGCTTAGTGTAGCGTGCACCACAAAGAGTCGCTTGAGCCACAATTGTGCCACGTGAGCCAGATATGTGTCTCAGACACTTCTTAAATACCTTTGCAAGCAGTTTGTACCAATAATAATTTGTAAAGTGTGACAGAAAACTGGCACACATCCCTTAGTAAATGTGGGCCATTATTTTTTAGAATGATGAAACTAAAATAGAATAAATGTAAATTCTGTTTGTAGTTCTGTAGTGCAGAGTATGACTAGACCAGTTCTGTGCTGTTCCAGACAGTGTCATACAGAATCATACTAAAGGCAAACAAAGAGAATATCCAGCAGACTTACACGTTTCCTTAAACAATATAGTTTTTATTTAGTCCACATACGGAACAGCAGTCTAAAAGCAGAATTCAAAACAAAGCTCATTCTATGACGGATTGATGATCAAACAGATTCTACGACCCTTCCCGAGGTGAGATGGTGGTGACTTTTTTCTTTCATACACCCAGAGTTATACTCTGCAACTTCTATTACTCGGTTTAGTTTAATGCGCCAAATTAATTACATTTTTTTGGGTCATTTTTTGGTGCATAGACTTTTTCTGGAAATGCCACACCTCTTTCCTAAGACCACACCCTTTTTTATAAGTCAGAGAAGTGCCCTAAAATAATAAATAAATGTGGTGCAAAGCATTTCAGGCAGGTTTTGGTGAAATAATTCCAATATACTGGTGCAAAACACTTGATTAATCTCCCCCATAGTGACTAGTTCCTTTTCAATATGATAATACAGTAAATTCAACAAAGCTTAGCAAAACTACAGTGTGTTATTGTGTATAGAAAAGTCACAAATAGCAAAGAGCAATATATACTATAACACAGCTATAAATGAGACTCGCAATATGTTTTGTTCAAACATGTGCATTATAGATTAGATCAGAAGTTACAATCACAATACATGAACATACTGTATAATAAGCCATATGGTTCATGGTAACCATGAAAAATGATTGTGCCTTAATGTAGTTAATAACCCATTTAAACAGTATTTAGCATATAATAGGCCAATTAATGCACAGTCTTCAATACTACTTTATTATCTTGCAAATTAGTTATATGACAATATTCAGGCCAGGGGGTCTGTACAGTTTTACAAATTATTTAATGCATTATTAACAGAGCTTAATGTGCTCTTCTTTAAAGAAGTCATATGGTGAATACAATTAATTTAAGTAAGGAAAATCAGAAACAGAATGCAGTGACTTTATGGTTAGTTGACCAAAATGAAGAGATAGAAAGACAGAGACAAGGATTTCTTTTGTATATGTTAATCTATTAATTGATTGCAATCATTACTATTGATTAGTGTGTGTGTGTGTGGGAGTGATTTTATCTTTAATAATTACATCATGTTTGTTACTGTAGAGGTGAAGCACATATTTTGTATCACAGAAACATAGTTGGAGTACATATGATATACTGTAATGTGTCTAACAAAAACTTAAAATTGGATTAATATTGCTTGCTCATCCTTGAAGCATAAAAAGTGCTTAAAGGCAAAATGAGACAGAGAGCTACATCTAAAAATAAAATGCCCAATGGAAGTACAGATTTTCACAATTCAGATTTGTTTTGTCAGGAATACAGGTCTCTGGAGTAAATACAGTATATTACTCATTTGTGTTTTATAGCATTTTATTATCTGCATCTTAGCATAAAGACACATTTTTGCAATATCTAATAGCACTTGATGAAATATACAGCTTTTATAGTGGCTTAACATAGAAAATGTATTTTAGCTTGTCAGAAGAAGAATATTTTTCATTTCCAAATCTTTTTATTCTGGTAACTACCATACTTTATGGCTAGTCACAACTAGAGTATTACTCTGATATATGGATATTATGTATTTTTCTTTGTCTGCTCTTTGTCGACATTTAAGCAGTTACAAGTGCGGGGAAAAGGGGGTCCGAACACAGAATTCAAACTCATACATTCTTGCTGGTATAAAGTTTTGGGCCCAGAAATAAACATTGCAGGTTTGGGTTCGTGCTCAGATGTGACTGTTTCCATCCTCATGTGATATGACCACGCTTGTTTTAAACCTTATTCCTGTGCTTTCACCAGGTTTCTGAGGTGCTACCATGTTTCTGTGTGATAATTATGCCCCTTTGCTGGGAACATACTCATGTGGGGTAAACATACTCCTGTGATGTAACAGAACAAATAGTGGCTTTGGGGAATGCCAGTCCGGTGTATCTCTCTGCAAACCTCTGCAATCTCTTAAAATAGTGCAGGTTTGTAGGAATGGAATCTGACACACTGTTAACAGTGTTTAACTGCAACTTTTCAGTCTCTGTGAATATAGTATAAAACAGGATACCATATTAGTTATGGTATATGCTGTTACTGTTCCTTATCGCAAGGTGTATGGTAGAAAATGCCTGATGTTTCTAGAAGGTTGGCATGGGGTGGAGCAGAAGAGCACTTATTTAGCACTCCCTCTTATGTCTAAAGATTAAGATTGAGAATATCCTCCTGGTGCAGACTAGAGGTGTTTTATAGAAGTTATCCACTTTACCTATTATTGGTAGTAACAGGACAAGGTGAGATTACTGGGGTTTAGACACAGCAGTGTCCAGAAACAGGGAACTAGGTTTGAGGCAAAGACAGATTGCTGTGGGTACTTTTTTCTCCCTCTAGTAGAGGGTGAACCTGACTGGCTCCTCCCTGCCCTGCCCACCCCACATTTTTAGTCCTGCCTGGTCCCACCCAAGGAGCTAGCAGTAAACCGGTGATGTCAGAAGAGTGGATGCTTGGAGAGCTTGGGGTGGGAGTTTTCTCCTAGCTTCATGAGCTTGAGCAGGTAGGACTAAAAGTGTGGGGCATGAATAAATTAAAAGCTGGCACTTAAGTGACATCAGCCTTAGAGCATAATTTACATATTTTTAAAAAACTTTTTTTCTCACAAATTGTGCCATTTCTTTACTTACTGAAAACAGTTCAACTTGGTGCATAAAGAAATGAACATGTAAGTGCTACACATCTACTACCATCAGTAGATGTCCTTTAAAGTACTGTATATTTGAATACACAAGAACTACCAATAATACACTAATAACAGTTTAATGTATCAATCTATCATCTAAATATACCTAATGGTAATAAACTTGAATTGCCATAAGACTAGATAAAAATTATTTGTTTGTAGGTTTTCAAATGTTTGTATTTTTGGTTTTGGATGCTGCTTCAAAATATTTACTGTTTAAATGGAAATATAGGGATTTTCTGAAGTAATCCAGCAAGCCTGTCACGCTTTGAAGGTTGCCGGATCACTCCATTAATCTAAATAAAATGTTCTCCATCTTTGTAAAATAGTATTGATATTTTAGCATGACAAATGGATTAGCCTGATAGCAGTTTCTGCTTGAGCGTGATTTTCCTATTACATGATATGTTTTGCCATTGTATCTCTTGATACATAGGGTTTCAAAATTGGGACCAACTGATTCAATACTTGGAATATAAATTTGTGCAGTTTTTTTTTTTGTTTAGAAAGAGTGGAGGTTTTATGCAGATGAAAATCATGTATAAATAGGCCATTATTTCCAGCTACCTGAAACTCCTTTGCATGTTTTTCAGTAGATGGAATTGAATATAAATAATGTGAATAAAATGTACATTAAATTGGCAACATTTGAAAATTTTGAAATCGTCAAAAAATTTCTGATTTCATAGAAGTTGCAGCACAGAAACCCCTCTAAACACCCTTTACTCACATTTAATCATCACGTGTTATCTTGCATCTTAGAAACACATTCCACATTACATAACTAAAACTGCAATGTTCAGGCATACTGTTTCATATCCTATACCCTGCATGCCATACATGTGTAGAAGTGATAAGTGAAACTAGATTATTTTTCTTTTTTTAATCAAATTCCATATTTTCACGTTTCCATAGAAACACGCCATCTGAATCCGTTCATGATGAGTGCAGTCAGGAGGTCTCCCATTGTTATGGATCATTATTCAGTATAGTCAGCTCTTCAATGAAAGATTCAGCTTTGATTACATACATGTACTACTTCCTTTGTTCTATTCATCTATGGCCTTGACAAGTGCTAAAACTGTGTTTGCACAAACAGCTAGAATACATAGAAATTAACCAATTATGTAAAATCATGAAAATAGGTTTTATAATACTAAATTAAATATCGCTGTAATTAAGTCCCGAAAAGTTGTTCAAACCGTGAATTGTTGAAAAATGATTAAAAGCAGAATTATGTAACATACTATGGATGCCACTGCTTGCTTTACAGAGATATTTAAAACTGTATGCGTTGAATAATGTGTAAAATCAGGCTAGATTCCCAAGCATTTATGTTTAATATTTTTGTACAGCCAGCCAGCAGGCCATCAATCACAACATAATGATAGTGGTCCATGACCACTGGCATCCTGCTTCTCCTGGCGCTCATGGCTGCCAAGTTACTCACTGAGTTCGCAACATAGCTCCCATGTATTGGACCTTTTCTTGTATATCTGACATTAATCTTTTTCCTTATGCTTACCTTGTTGATCTCCCATGTTGACCCCAGCTTCTCTTTGACTTACATAACAGTGCTGCTTGGCCCACAGCCTGCTACTTAAAGGAATCAGGAATCGGCACCTCTTCACCTTGATCCCAGCGATGTCGTGCATAATTAGCAGCCCAAAGTGTCGGACATCTACGTAACTACTTCACGTGGAAACAATTTGTTGGTCTCCTTGCAGTGTAATTGAAATCCCTGTACACAGGTTAAAAGGATTAAACCTCGGAGGACATGCAAACAGCACCCTTAGCAGAGATAGGCATTTACAGTGGGTAGTAAAAGCATTTACAACCATTGAGCATTTCCTTATTTTTGAATGTTACAGCTAGAGATAAGTGAATGATCAAAGATTCAATCCATAGAAGATTAACCAAATGTTTAGGCATAGCAGATTTTTCAAGAAAAACTCCAATCTCATTTTTTTAATGTTTAATAGCTTTTTCATTCTCCCCCGCCTGTCCTCCTGCCTAAGCTCTGGGATGAATGACAGAAGTATTTTACAAGATTTCTTCGAAGCAAAGCAGAAAATATTCAGATTCAATTAGGTGCCTAAAATGGCAGCTTTGCACAGAATCTATAATCACTTGAATAGATTTGCTCAGCCTTAAACTTTAATGTATTTTATTGATATGTTTGCAATAGAGCAATAGAAAGTATCATATATTTGTGACATGTAGAAAAAATGATAATGTTTTTTTTTAAATATAAAAAAATTGAGAGCATATCATGCCCATCTGCAGGTCTGTTGGTGAATATTTGTCAACAGCTATTTTTAAGTCAAGCCATAGATCCTTCAGAGATGAATATGCTTTAGTGTAAACCATTACAATATTGCTTTGCTCCATGGTTGCTGTCCTGTGCCCCAGTCTCAAGTCTTTTGTAGCCTCTAACAGTTTTCCTCCTGTAATGCCCTGTATTTAACTCCACTCATCTCTCCATGAAGTCAGACCAGCTTTCCAGTCCTAAAGGAAACAAAGAATTTTTACAGCATGATGCATTGTAGGAATTCTATTAAAGCCAAAATGTTCCAATGACCAAAGTACGTTCTTCCATATGCTTACTACGTCTCTCCAGCTTGATTTAAAAAGTGCCAAATGATATACATTGAGGAAAGTCAAAACTGTGCATTACCCTGAAGACACCATCACTATTGTGAAGGATAGCGGTGGCAGCATCATGTTGTTTGAATGCTTTGCTTCAATAATGGTTGGGAACCTAGTCAGAACTGATTGGACGATTGAAGGATTAGAGGCAGTGAGAGCTTGACTTCAATACTGTTCTCTCTACCTTTGTAGATTTAGACAATCGATTCCACTGCAAACCCACAGAACTCCCCGGGCTGTAGCTCCCATGATGCACTAATCCCCCAACTACAGGGCAGACCTGGCAGATTGGCATGCCACCCAGAAGAATATCTGGGTGCCACTCCATCCCTGACAGGCCTGGCTGCTGACAGCTTTCACAGGGGGTCTCCAAGTAGCTCAGCCTCCTCAGGCAGACCGCCTGCAAAAATAATACCAATATAGGTATATAGGACAAGAGTTAACCAATAGTCACAGACCAAAACTATGACACCATTTGGAATAAAATAATATTATCAATCTTTATTAACACAAGTTATAGCAATCAAGACAAATAATTAAAAACTACATTAAAAATTCCACAAAGACACAAAAGGACCGCCTGCAAAGTCCTCCCCTACTATGTCCTCAGAAATGAAACTGCTGCTCCAGAATCTACCAACTCAAGAGGACTTTAGGGGCCTCATAGAAGAGGTCAAGGACACATTTCGTACTGAGCTGCATTCAGTGAAAAAAACCTGCGCTCTCTGGTAAGAAGGGTGGAAGGTCTGGAGTCCACTCGTGATGATACAAGACTTTATGTGGCCTGACTACGGGACAGCGCTGCAGCACAGGCCACCACTATGAGGGACATGAGTCGTCTTATAGAAGACCTAGATAACAGGGGGATCCACAACAATTTGAGAGTTTGAGGGGACTAAAAGGTCCTGAAGATTGATGGATTGGAATCCCTTTTCAACCAAATTCTTGATCAACCACCCACTCACAAGATCAAATATGACAGAGCCCACCCAGCCTTAGGTCCTCGTGGCACCGCCACCAAAACCAGAGACATAGTTTGTTGAGTGAATGACTTCAAACTTAAGGAACTAATAATGAGCAAAACCAGAAAGTCGCGAACCATCATTTATGCAGGAGCCACTGTACAGATATTCTCTGACTTCTCCTGGATTACCCTACACAAAAGGCGACAACTTTGACCGCTGCTTTTTCAGCTGAGAGACAAAGGCATTCTGTATCGATGGGGCTTCCTTTTAGCCTTATGAGGATTTGCAGGTCTTTTGTAAGGCGCTGGACCTGAAGGTTCCTGATATTCCTGATTGGGAGATAACTCCCCCCCCCCCCCTGCTAGACCAGCTGAATGGTCCCAAATACAAAAGAAAAGACCCCGGGGAACTGCCCGGCAATCCGCGCCATCCCAAGATGCCTGAGGGACACTTTCCATCTTTTTTTCACCACTATGGACGCCTATCCACACAGGTTGCCCTGCCGACCCGAAACCCTAAACGGACTTCTTGGTGACCGGAGACCTGGGAACACATTCCAGATCTCACCCATCACTTTCTTTTTTCCTTTCTTCTTTTCACCTTTGATTTCGCATCGTATGGGAAGTCCAATTTTCCTGTTAGTCAGGGTACACCCTCTGCTCCCTGGGGTGGGTTGCTCACCTCCCTGCAGGTAGTGGGGCCTTAGTTAACCATCCAACTAAAACCCAGACTTTCCAGACTTTGACAAAACTGGTTGGACACAGTTTGTTACTATTACTTATGGTTCTAATCTTTATGTCTTTGCACGGTTTGTCCTCCCCATCTCCTTTTGTTTTTTCCTAGGTACCACACACTCAATCCAAACTGAAATCTGGCAGTCCTCTCCAGGACATGGGGTAGGCTTAAAAAAGATGCTCCTCGACTCTACACCTTTTATAGAATGGTTAACTTTTTGACCCTTAAAGGGATATTCCAGGAATAAGCATAATTCATATACAAATGGGTACTCAGAATATAAGCTAATATGTAATTAGTTGTTATTTAACCCCTTAAGGATGCAAGAAAATGGGGCATCGGATACTTAATAGGTTTTTTATCTCTGTTTATACAATAGAAGAAAGAACTTCTGACTTGGGTGGTGCCAGTGCGGGTCATGTGCCATGTAATATACTAGACTGGCTAAATGTAGACATTATCCAATCTAAGCTCAATAAAATCAATGTGTACAAAGCTCCTGGACCAGATGGGTTACACCTCAGAGTTCTTAAAGAACTCAGTTCTGTTATTGCTGTACCGCTGTCTAAAATCTTCAGGGATTCCGTGTGGTGCCAAGTGACTGGCGCTAGGCAAATGTGGTACCTATATATAAAAAGGGCTCTAGAACTTCGCCAGGCAATTACAGACCTGTACGCTTAACTTCCATTGTGGGGAAATGATTGGAAAGGTTAGTAAAAGACTACATACTGGAGTATGTGACATCAAATAGAATAATAAGCGGCAGCCAGCATGGGTTTACTAAGAATAGAAGTTGTCAAACTAACCTTATCTACTTCTATGAAGAGGTGAGCAGATGTCTAGATGGAGGAGCAGCTGTGAATTTCCTGTTCTTGGACTTTGCAAAGGCAATGTCCCTCATAGACGCCTGATGGGTAAAATTAGGGCTATTGGTTTGGCAGAAATCATTTGTAATTGGATTGAAAACTGGCTGAAGGATCGTATCCAGAGAGTTGTGGTCAATGATTCCTCCTCGGAATGGTCACCATTTATGAGTGGTGTACCTCAGGGTTCTGTGCTTGGCCCACCCACTGTGTCTATTTTTGCAGATGACACCAAACTGTGTAGTGTAATACAGTCTATGGAGGATGTTCATAGGCTGCAGGGTGACTTGGACAAACTGAATGTTTGGTCATCCACTTGGCAAATGAAGTTTAATGTGGATAAATGTAAGGTTATGCACCTGGGGGTCAATAATCCAAAGGCAAAATATGTCCTTGGGGGAGTAAATCTGGGAAAGTCCGTTGTTGAGAAGGACCTATGGGTAGTAGTAGATCATAAATTGAATAACAGCATGCAATGTCAATCAGCTGCCTCTAAAACCAGTAGAATCTTGTCAAGTATCAAAAGTGGTATGGACTCTCGTGATAGGGATGTAATATTACCACTATACAAGGCACTGGAATATGCTGTCAAGTTCTGGGCACCGGTCCATAAAAAGGATGCCCTGGAGCTGGAGAGGGTTCAACGTAGAGCCACAAAAATGATAAGGGGTATGGAGGGTCTTAGTTATGAAGAAAGATTAAACAACTGGATTTATTTAGTCTGGAAAAGAGAGAGCAACGAGGGGACATGATTCATTTATATAAATATATGAATGGTCGATACAAAAAAATAAAGTGGTAAGTTGTTTCAGATTAAATCAAATCAAAAGACGAGGGGGCACTGTCTCAGTTTGGAGAAATCAAGGTTTAATCACCGGAGGCGACAGGGCTTTTTTACTATGAGAACTGTCAATCTGTGGAATAGCCTGCCTCAGGCTTTGTTCACAGCAGGGACAGCAGAGAGTTTCAAGAAGGGTCTAGATGCCTTTTTACACCTAAATAACATTGATTGTTATGTTATATAGAATTGTTTCCCCTAAATCCCTTCCTCATCCAATCCCTACCCTTCCTTGGTTGAACTTGATGGACAAGTGTCTTTTTTCAACCGTATAAACTATGAAACTAGGATTTGTCAGCTCATTTCTTGCTCTCACCTTCAAAAACCTATAACTTTTTCATTTTTCCATGTACAGAGCTGTGTGAGGGCTTATTTTGTGCGTAACAAATTTTACTTTACTGTGATGTTATATATTATTCCATGCTATGTACTAGGAAGCAGGAAAAAAATTCAAAATGTGGAAAAATTAAAAAAAAACGCATGTGTGTCACGTTCTTGTGGGCTCAGTTTTTACGAGTTTCACTCTGTGCTCCAAATAACACGTCTGCTTTATTCGTTGGTTCGGTACGATCAGGGTGATACCAAATTTATACATTTTTTGTTGCGTTTTAATACATTTTCAAAAATTAAATGAATGTAGACGAAAAAGGGAAAAAAAAATTGCCATCTTCTGACGCTAATACATTTTTCATACTTTGGTGTACAGAGCTTTGTGATATGTCATTTTTTTGCAAAATAAGGCGACGGTTTTCATTGCTACCATTTTGAGTGCTTGCCAAATTTTGATCACTTTACATTACATTTTTTATGTCATGTAAAAAGGTGTAAAAGTTGCATTTTGTACATTTTCCCGTCTCAGAAGTCACCACCGTCAATAACCGTTTTTTTATTTTGATAGATTGGGCATTTTGTGGCGCGGCGATACCTAATGTGTTTGTGATTTTTACTGTTTATTATATTTTATATCAGTTCTAGGGAAAGTTCTAATTTTTTTACATTTTTTAAACTTTTTTTTCTTTTTTTTCACTATTTCTTAGACCATCTAGGGTACATTAACCCTAAATGGTCTTATCATTCCTACCATATACTGCAATGCTACTGTATTGCAGTATATGGCATTTCTGCATTGTATATGTTACAATGAGCCACTGGCTCATGGTAATGAATATGCAGAAACCATTCAGCCTCGGGTCAGACGAAGACCCAAGGCTGTCATGGCAACCAATAGGCGCCCCCGCTGACGTTCGGGGGGGTGACAATCAGAGGAAAAGAGGCGACGACCGGTGGCAAAGAAGAGGTTAACACCCGCGACCGGTGCAAGCACCGACTGAGGGTATTAGCGATGGGTCTTCGCTGCAATATGCAGCAAAGCCCATCTCTGTATATACCCTTCATAGCTCTGCGGCGGATATATCAGTTGCAGAGAGTGAAGGGGTTAAAATTTTGCTCCCCTTAGCAGAAAATGCTGCGGATATAGACTGTAATGGAGAATTAATATGCTTCTAGCTCTTTAATTAGTGCATTAATTTCCTCCAAACGGTTCGTTGCAGAGCAGACACAGGACAGAAGATGGCCGCTGGTCACATGTCCACATTGCATGTCCTGCACCTGCCTGGGCAGGTCATGTGATCACCACTATATTTGGTTGTAGTCGGTTGGTTCAAGTGCATCCAGTATGGCCAGTTTTGTGGTGATGTGCAGGGATGGCAGTTGCACATCATTACTATGGTAACAGAGCAAGAAAGTCTGTTAGATCATCACTGGGAGCAAAGCATAAGAGGTTGGAGGAGTTACTGAGAACTAAAGGATCACGGAACTTAATGGTAACTCCACCTACTTTAGAGAGGCCATTAATTTTGTAAATCAAAAAAATCTAACTATTTAAGCTCTGTTTTGTGACTAATGACATTGATTATTGTTGTATTCATTTATTTATATCATCATGGGTTTTTGTGTCAGACGTTCATATTCCTGGAATACCCCTTTAATGTTAAAGGCCTGAACTTTAACGCCAAGTGCCATATGACCATGAGAGAATTGTGCTCCCAAAAGGCAGATGTGGTCTTCTTACAAGAAACCCACTTTGATGCCTCCGGCTCTTGTGCATTTCCTATCCAACTTCATTCCTTGCCAAAGGTGATGGACGTCAAGGGGGAGTAGCCATCCTCATAGCTAGCTCCTGCCCCATTTATGTCACCAATACTATTACAGACCCAATGGCAGATTTATCATTCTCCAAGGCTCCTTGCGTAGCCTCCCCCTTATCCTGTGCAATATTTACGCCCCTAATACTGGTCAAATTAAGTTTTACAAAAAAGTCTTTCAGCGCCTCTCTAACCTCCCTCCATCGGCCTTACTCATAGGAAGGGACTTTAGCCTACTGTTCTCTGCAATCACTGATCGACTAGCAATAAACACCTCCAGTCTCTTCAGAGCTACCCAGGAATTTAGAAAACTTATCCAGCAGTATAAGCTATATGACCTGTGGAGAATTTGCAACCCACATGACCGCTCCTTCTCATATTACTCCCCACTGCATGGAACCCATACGAAAATTGATCTCTTTATGGGATCCTTACAAACCCTGAGATGGATGGAAAACACAGTCCTGGGACCGATAACATGGTCAGATCATGCCCCCCTCTCCTTGACTCTCTGATTCCCATATGTGCACCAGAGCATATCACTGGAGGCTGAACTAGACAATCCTAAAAAAAAAAAACAGAACAACACAACAACGATTAACAGTACTAACAATAACAGAGGTCACTTAAGACCTAATCATAAAGGTAACTCCACCTATGCCAGAGTGGTCAGAGGTGGCCCTCACAATTATTTAATAAATACCAAAAAATAAATAGATGAAAAAAGGGAAATCCATGCCAATAATAATCTTATAAAATAGAGAAACTTTATTGATAACAAATTAATTCTTTAAAATGTACTAAAAAGTTCCAGGAGAGACAATGCATGAACAACCCAGGTAAGGGTACACAGCTGTATATAGAGTAGTACAAAGGGAGCGCAGCTCCTGATGGCAGTAATGTGTACTGCACCACATAACAAAAACCACACAGAAGTTAAGCAAATGAATACTACAAATAAACATGCAGTTATTTGAAATAAGTATCAGACCCAAACAAGGATAAAAATCTGTGAAAGGGAGATCCCGTGGACCACAGTACCTGGTGTTCAGCCCCCGACGCGTGTTTCAACCTGCTGGTCTTTCTCAAGGGGTTCTCAATCCTAAAAAAAACAGCCCAGAGGGAGACACTGGCAGTTTTTGTAGCAGACATAGACTTAGTTTCCCTTCCCAATTTGTTGGAGGCCCACAAAATGATTGTGAAGAGCCAGTGTGTCACTTTGGCAGCCAATATAAAAGGGGAAAGAGAGAGGCAAGAAGTGGAACTAAAGCCCATCCTAGCTTATTGGAGTGAACACTAGCTAGTGCCCCTACCAAATCCCTCCTTAAACAAGTGGTGGACACCAGGGCTAACCTTAAAGCTTTACATAGCACAGAGTAATTGCTAACATGCTCTCAACATAAAATTTTATGAAAAGGGCAATAAAGCCCATACCTTGCTGGCCCGCCTGTTGCGGGAGGAGACTGGTAGGACTTCAGCACACTCCATCTGCCACCCTGAAGGTTCGATCTCTTATGACCCACAAGAGATCTCTGGTATTTTTCAAACCTACTTCGCCAATCTCTATGACCTTCCCAATGCCCTTCCTACGGACCCCGAGGGCCGCAATTCTCTAATTGATACCTATCTTCAATCCTTTAACCTATCCCGACTCCTCCTGGGGGCACTGAACATTCTTAATGCCCTCATTGAACTGGAGGAACTGACTGATGTTATAAATGCCCTTCCCAATGGCAAATCTCTGGGCTTGACGGACTAACGTACCTATATTATCAATCATTTCAAATGTTCTTAGCCCCCCACTTACTCGCCTTATTCAATGCTTTTTTTTTAACGGTATGCCGATCCCTCGGGAAATGTCCCACTCCCATATCACCGTGATCCCCAAACCTGGTAAGGATCCCCTGGACTGCATGAATAATAGGCTTATAGCCTTACTGAACGTGGATTATAAAATTTTCACAAAAAATCTGGCCAATAGACTAATCCAGTTGATCCCTCAGCTGATCCATAAGGATCATCTGAGTAATGTGCCCCACACAATTACCCCCAGTAATGTGCCCTAAACAGCCCCCTAATAATGCCCCCCACACAGCTACCCCCAGTAACGTCCACCAAACTTCCCCCAGTAATGTTTTCCACACAGGCACTCAGTAATGTTACCCACACAGTCCTCCAGTAATGTCCCTCACACAGCCCCAGTAATGTCCCCCAAACAGCCCCAGTAATGTCCCCCACACAGCCCCAGTAATGTTCCCCTTACGGCCCCCCAGTAATGTCCCCACACGTCCCCCCAGTAATGTCCACCACACAGCCCCCCAGTAAGTAATGTGCCCACACAGCATCCCATTAAGTAATGTGCCCACACAGCCCCCCAGCAATGTGCCCACACAGACCCCCAGTAAGTAATGTGCCCACACAGCCCCCTAGTAAGTAATGTGCCCACACAGCACCCCATTAAGTAATGTGCCCACACAGCCCCCCAGTAAGTAGTGTGCCCACACAGCACCCCAGTAAGTAATCTGCCCACAGAGCACCCCAGTAAGTAATCTGCCCACACAGCTCCTCTGTAATGTGTCCCACACAGCCCCCAGTGATGTGTCTCACACAGACCCCCAGAAAGTATTATGCCCACACAGCAACCCAGTAAGTAATGTGATCACACAGCCCCCCCAGTAAGTAGTGTGCCCACATAGCCCCCCCAGTAAGTAATGTGCCCACACAGCACCCATTAATGTGCCCACACAGCCCTCAGTAATGTCCCCCACACAGCCCCCCAGAAAGTAATCTGCCCACACAGCCCCCCAGTAAGTAATGTTCCCACACAAACCCCCAGTAAGTAATGAGCCAACAGCACCCCAGTAAGTAATGTGCCCACACAGACCCCCAGAAAGTAATGTGCCCACACAGACCCCCAGAAAGTAATGTGCCCACACATTCCCCCAGTAAGTATTATGCCCACACAGCCCCCAAGAAAGTAATGTGCCATAAAGCAATCCAGTAAGTAATGTTCCCACACAAACCCCCAGTAAGTAATGAGCCAACAGCACCCCAGTAAGTAATGTGCCCACACAGACCCCCAGAAAGTAATGTGCCCACACATTCCCCCAGTAAGTAATATGCCCACACAGCCCCCAAGAAAGTAATGTGCCATAAAGCAATCCAGTAAGTAATGTGCCCACACATCCCCCCAGTAATTTCCCCCACACAGCCCCCCAGAAAGTAATGTGCCCACACAGCCACCAGTAAGTAATGTGCCAACACAGCCCCACCAGTAAGTAATATGCCCACACAGCCCCACCAGTAAGTAATGTGCCAACAAAGCCCCCCAGTAAGTAATGTTCCTACACAGCCCCCCAGAAAGTAATGTGCCACACAACACCCTAGTAAGTAATGTGCCTACACAGCTCCCCAGTAATATCCCCCACACAGACCCCCAGGAAAGTAGTGTGCCCACACAGCCCCCTAGTAAGTAATGTTCCTACAAAGCCCCCCCAGGAATATCCCCCACAGCACCCCAATAATGTGCCCACAAAGCTCCCCAGTAAAGTCCCTCACACAGCCTTCAGTAAGTAATGTTCCTACACAGTCCCCAGTAATGTCCCCAAAGCCCCCAGTAAGTAATGTACCCACAAAGCCACCCAATAATGACCCCAACACAGACCCCTATAAATTAATGTGCCCACACAGCCTCCCCAGTAATGTCTCCCACACAGACCCCCAGAAAGTAATGGTCCCACAACCCCCCCCCCCAGAAAATATCATACCTACACAGCCCCCCAGTAAGTAATGAGCCCACACAGAACCCCCAGTAAGTAATGTGCCCACACAGCCCCCAGTAAGTAATTTGCCCACACAGCACCCCAGTAAGTAATGTGCCCACACAGCCCTCCAGTAATGTCCCCCACACAGACCCCCAGAAAGTAATGGTCCCACACAGCCCCCCAGTAATGTGTCCCACATAGCCCCCAGAAAATATCATGCCTACATAGCCCCCCAGTAAGTAATGTGCCCACACAGAACCCCCAGTAAGTAATGTGCCCACATAGCCCCTCAGTAAGTAACATGCCCACACAGCCCCCAGTAAGTAATGTGCCCACACAGCCCGCCAGTAAGTAATGTGCCAACACACCCCCCCAGTAAATAATGTGTCGACACAGACCCCCATGTTCTCCCCCTTCCCTTAGCTGCTATTATGTTTCCTCCTCACCTCACTCATGTGCAGCTCTGTGCATTACTTTCCCCTGCCGGTCATGTGATCATGACATCATCAAAGGTCCTGTAGCCCCCGGGAGTCTTATTCTCCCAGAGGCTAGTACCTGCAGTGGAAAGTAGAGCACTCATCCTCATCACGATCTATGTCCTGAGAGAGGGGAGGATGCCCGCGGGGATCCGGGGCTCTGGCCAAAAGATCCGGGGCTCCGGCCAAAAAGATCCGGGGCACAAGCCTGACCACAACTTATACAACCTCCCCTCCTCCTATCCCATAGATCCCCTGCCGTATACACCTCCTCACCCTTCCCCTTCCATATCTCTTCCCACCCAGGTTACCCCAAAACGGTACAATGAAAGCTAAATGGAATATTTAAGGAAATGTATTGTACACAATGCTATGTAAATCGCCTGTGCACACATTTTTATGTTAGCATGTACCTTATTGTTAAAATTCAATAAAAATCATTTATATAAAAAAATAAAGGCTCAGAGAGATTCACATATTTGAGTCTGCTACATTTTTTAGGGGACCTCTCCCCTAATTTTCAATCATTTAGCACAATATGTTATGGTCAACAATCTACCCACTCTGATAACCTTGTCACCTTCTCAGTGAAGATCACTATGACTGCCATGGCAGCAGTTTAAGTACATTTTTGGTAAAATATCAGCAGGTCATTGGTAAGAAAATGCTTAAATATAAATTGTATCATTTTGTACATTTTCCCGTCTCAGAAGTCACCACCGTCAATAACCGTTTTTTTATTTTGATAGATTGGGCATTTTGTGGCGTGGCGATACCTAATGTGTTTGAGATTTTTACTGTTTATTATATTTTATATCAGTTCTAGGGAAAGTTCTAATTTTTTTACATTTTTTAAACTTTTTTTTCTTTTTTTTCACTATTTCTTAGACCATCTAGGGTACATTAACCCTAAATGGTCTTATCATTCCTACCATATACTGCAATGCTACTGTATTGCAGTATATGGCATTTCTGCATTGTATATGTTACAATGAGCCACTGGCTCATGGTAATGAATATGCAGAAACCATTCAGCCTCGGGTCAGACGAAGACCCAAGGCTGTCATGGCAACCAATAGGCGCCCCCGCTGACGTTCGGGGGGGTGACAATCAGAGGAAAAGAGGCGACGACCGGTGGCAAAGAAGAGGTTAACACCCGCGACCGGTGCAAGCACCGACTGAGGGTATTAGCGATGGGTCTTCGCTGCAATATGCAGCAAAGCCCATCTCTGTATATACCCTTCATAGCTCTGCGGCGGATATATCAGTTGCAGAGAGTGAAGGGGTTAAAATTTTGCTCCCCTTAGCAGAAAATGCTGCGGATATAGACTGTAATGGAGAATTAATATGCTTCTAGCTCTTTAATTAGTGCATTAATTTCCTCCAAACGGTTCGTTGCAGAGCAGACACAGGACAGAAGATGGCCGCTGGTCACATGTCCACATTGCATGTCCTGCACCTGCCTGGGCAGGTCATGTGATCACCACTATATTTGGTTGTAGTCGGTTGGTTCAAGTGCATCCAGTATGGCCAGTTTTGTGGTGATGTGCAGGGATGGCAGTTGCACATCATTACTATGGTAACAGAGCAAGAAAGTCTGTTAGATCATCACTGGGAGCAAAGCATAAGAGGTTGGAGGAGTTACTGAGAACTAAAGGATCACGGAACTTAATGGTAACTCCACCTACTTTAGAGAGGCCATTAATTTTGTAAATCAAAAAAATCTAACTATTTAAGCTCTGTTTTGTGACTAATGACATTGATTATTGTTGTATTCATTTATTTATATCATCATGGGTTTTTGTGTCAGACGTTCATATTCCTGGAATACCCCTTTAATGTTAAAGGCCTGAACTTTAACGCCAAGTGCCATATGACCATGAGAGAATTGTGCTCCCAAAAGGCAGATGTGGTCTTCTTACAAGAAACCCACTTTGATGCCTCCGGCTCTTGTGCATTTCCTATCCAACTTCATTCCTTGCCAAAGGTGATGGACGTCAAGGGGGAGTAGCCATCCTCATAGCTAGCTCCTGCCCCATTTATGTCACCAATACTATTACAGACCCAATGGCAGATTTATCATTCTCCAAGGCTCCTTGCGTAGCCTCCCCCTTATCCTGTGCAATATTTACGCCCCTAATACTGGTCAAATTAAGTTTTACAAAAAAGTCTTTCAGCGCCTCTCTAACCTCCCTCCATCGGCCTTACTCATAGGAAGGGACTTTAGCCTACTGTTCTCTGCAATCACTGATCGACTAGCAATAAACACCTCCAGTCTCTTCAGAGCTACCCAGGAATTTAGAAAACTTATCCAGCAGTATAAGCTATATGACCTGTGGAGAATTTGCAACCCACATGACCGCTCCTTCTCATATTACTCCCCACTGCATGGAACCCATACGAAAATTGATCTCTTTATGGGATCCTTACAAACCCTGAGATGGATGGAAAACACAGTCCTGGGACCGATAACATGGTCAGATCATGCCCCCCTCTCCTTGACTCTCTGATTCCCATATGTGCACCAGAGCATATCACTGGAGGCTGAACTAGACAATCCTAAAAAAAAAAAAACAGAACAACACAACAACGATTAACAGTACTAACAATAACAGAGGTCACTTAAGACCTAATCATAAAGGTAACTCCACCTATGCCAGAGTGGTCAGAGGTGGCCCTCACAATTATTTAATAAATACCAAAAAATAAATAGATGAAAAAAGGGAAATCCATGCCAATAATAATCTTATAAAATAGAGAAACTTTATTGATAACAAATTAATTCTTTAAAATGTACTAAAAAGTTCCAGGAGAGACAATGCATGAACAACCCAGGTAAGGGTACACAGCTGTATATAGAGTAGTACAAAGGGAGCGCAGCTCCTGATGGCAGTAATGTGTACTGCACCACATAACAAAAACCACACAGAAGTTAAGCAAATGAATACTACAAATAAACATGCAGTTATTTGAAATAAGTATCAGACCCAAACAAGGATAAAAATCTGTGAAAGGGAGATCCCGTGGACCACAGTACCTGGTGTTCAGCCCCCGACGCGTGTTTCAACCTGCTGGTCTTTCTCAAGGGGTTCTCAATCCTAAAAAAAACAGCCCAGAGGGAGACACTGGCAGTTTTTGTAGCAGACATAGACTTAGTTTCCCTTCCCAATTTGTTGGAGGCCCACAAAATGATTGTGAAGAGCCAGTGTGTCACTTTGGCAGCCAATATAAAAGGGGAAAGAGAGAGGCAAGAAGTGGAACTAAAGCCCATCCTAGCTTATTGGAGTGAACACTAGCTAGTGCCCCTACCAAATCCCTCCTTAAACAAGTGGTGGACACCAGGGCTAACCTTAAAGCTTTACATAGCACAGAGTAATTGCTAACATGCTCTCAACATAAAATTTTATGAAAAGGGCAATAAAGCCCATACCTTGCTGGCCCGCCTGTTGCGGGAGGAGACTGGTAGGACTTCAGCACACTCCATCTGCCACCCTGAAGGTTCGATCTCTTATGACCCACAAGAGATCTCTGGTATTTTTCAAACCTACTTCGCCAATCTCTATGACCTTCCCAATGCCCTTCCTACGGACCCCGAGGGCCGCAATTCTCTAATTGATACCTATCTTCAATCCTTTAACCTATCCCGACTCCTCCTGGGGGCACTGAACATTCTTAATGCCCTCATTGAACTGGAGGAACTGACTGATGTTATAAATGCCCTTCCCAATGGCAAATCTCTGGGCTTGACGGACTAACGTACCTATATTATCAATCATTTCAAATGTTCTTAGCCCCCCACTTACTCGCCTTATTCAATGCTTTTTTTTTAACGGTATGCCGATCCCTCGGGAAATGTCCCACTCCCATATCACCGTGATCCCCAAACCTGGTAAGGATCCCCTGGACTGCATGAATAATAGGCTTATAGCCTTACTGAACGTGGATTATAAAATTTTCACAAAAAATCTGGCCAATAGACTAATCCAGTTGATCCCTCAGCTGATCCATAAGGATCATCTGAGTAATGTGCCCCACACAATTACCCCCAGTAATGTGCCCTAAACAGCCCCCTAATAATGCCCCCCACACAGCTACCCCCAGTAACGTCCACCAAACTTCCCCCAGTAATGTTTTCCACACAGGCACTCAGTAATGTTACCCACACAGTCCTCCAGTAATGTCCCTCACACAGCCCCAGTAATGTCCCCCAAACAGCCCCAGTAATGTCCCCCACACAGCCCCAGTAATGTTCCCCTTACGGCCCCCCAGTAATGTCCCCACACGTCCCCCCAGTAATGTCCACCACACAGCCCCCCAGTAAGTAATGTGCCCACACAGCATCCCATTAAGTAATGTGCCCACACAGCCCCCCAGCAATGTGCCCACACAGACCCCCAGTAAGTAATGTGCCCACACAGCCCCCTAGTAAGTAATGTGCCCACACAGCACCCCATTAAGTAATGTGCCCACACAGCCCCCCAGTAAGTAATATGCCCACACAGCACCCCAGTAAGTAGTGTGCCCACACAGCACCCCAGTAAGTAATCTGCCCACAGAGCACCCCAGTAAGTAATCTGCCCACACAGCTCCTCTGTAATGTGTCCCACACAGCCCCCAGTGATGTGTCTCACACAGACCCCCAGAAAGTATTATGCCCACACAGCAACCCAGTAAGTAATGTGATCACACAGCCCCCCCAGTAAGTAGTGTGCCCACATAGCCCCCCCAGTAAGTAATGTGCCCACACAGCACCCATTAATGTGCCCACACAGCCCTCAGTAATGTCCCCCACACAGCCCCCCAGAAAGTAATCTGCCCACACAGCCCCCCAGTAAGTAATGTTCCCACACAAACCCCCAGTAAGTAATGAGCCAACAGCACCCCAGTAAGTAATGTGCCCACACAGACCCCCAGAAAGTAATGTGCCCACACAGACCCCCAGAAAGTAATGTGCCCACACATTCCCCCAGTAAGTATTATGCCCACACAGCCCCCAAGAAAGTAATGTGCCATAAAGCAATCCAGTAAGTAATGTTCCCACACAAACCCCCAGTAAGTAATGAGCCAACAGCACCCCAGTAAGTAATGTGCCCACACAGACCCCCAGAAAGTAATGTGCCCACACATTCCCCCAGTAAGTAATATGCCCACACAGCCCCCAAGAAAGTAATGTGCCATAAAGCAATCCAGTAAGTAATGTGCCCACACATCCCCCCAGTAATTTCCCCCACACAGCCCCCCAGAAAGTAATGTGCCCACACAGCCACCAGTAAGTAATGTGCCAACACAGCCCCACCAGTAAGTAATATGCCCACACAGCCCCACCAGTAAGTAATGTGCCAACAAAGCCCCCCAGTAAGTAATGTTCCTACACAGCCCCCCAGAAAGTAATGTGCCACACAACACCCTAGTAAGTAATGTGCCTACACAGCTCCCCAGTAATATCCCCCACACAGACCCCCAGGAAAGTAGTGTGCCCACACAGCCCCCTAGTAAGTAATGTTCCTACAAAGCCCCCCCAGGAATATCCCCCACAGCACCCCAATAATGTGCCCACAAAGCTCCCCAGTAAAGTCCCTCACACAGCCTTCAGTAAGTAATGTTCCTACACAGTCCCCAGTAATGTCCCCAAAGCCCCCAGTAAGTAATGTACCCACAAAGCCACCCAATAATGACCCCAACACAGACCCCTATAAATTAATGTGCCCACACAGCCTCCCCAGTAATGTCCCCCACACAGACCCCCAGAAAGTAATGGTCCCACAACCCCCCCCCCCAGAAAATATCATACCTACACAGCCCCCCAGTAAGTAATGAGCCCACACAGAACCCCCAGTAAGTAATGTGCCCACACAGCCCCCAGTAAGTAATTTGCCCACACAGCACCCCAGTAAGTAATGTGCCCACACAGCCCTCCAGTAATGTCCCCCACACAGACCCCCAGAAAGTAATGGTCCCACACAGCCCCCCAGTAATGTGTCCCACATAGCCCCCAGAAAATATCATGCCTACATAGCCCCCCAGTAAGTAATGTGCCCACACAGAACCCCCAGTAAGTAATGTGCCCACATAGCCCCTCAGTAAGTAACATGCCCACACAGCCCCCAGTAAGTAATGTGCCCACACAGCCCGCCAGTAAGTAATGTGCCAACACACCCCCCCAGTAAATAATGTGTCGACACAGACCCCCATGTTCTCCCCCTTCCCTTAGCTGCTATTATGTTTCCTCCTCACCTCACTCATGTGCAGCTCTGTGCATTACTTTCCCCTGCCGGTCATGTGATCATGACATCATCAAAGGTCCTGTAGCCCCCGGGAGTCTTATTCTCCCAGAGGCTAGTACCTGCAGTGGAAAGTAGAGCACTCATCCTCATCACGATCTATGTCCTGAGAGAGGGGAGGATGCCCGCGGGGATCCGGGGCTCTGGCCAAAAGATCCGGGGCACAAGCCTGACCACAACTTATACAACCTCCCCTCCTCCTATCCCATAGATCCCCTGCCGTATACACCTCCTCACCCTTCCCCTTCCATATCTCTTCCCACCCAGGTTACCCCAAAACGGTACAATGAAAGCTAAATGGAATATTTAAGGAAATGTATTGTACACAATGCTATGTAAATCGCCTGTGCACACATTTTTATGTTAGCATGTACCTTATTGTTAAAATTCAATAAAAATCATTTATATAAAAAAATAAAGGCTCAGAGAGATTCACATATTTGAGTCTGCTACATTTTTTAGGGGACCTCTCCCCTAATTTTCAATCATTTAGCACAATATGTTATGGTCAACAATCTACCCACTCTGATAACCTTGTCACCTTCTCAGTGAAGATCACTATGACTGCCATGGCAGCAGTTTAAGTACATTTTTGGTAAAATATCAGCAGGTCATTGGTAAGAAAATGCTTAAATATAAATTGTATCACTTCCAGGTTGTAATTTTTCAATCTCTCAAATAAAAAATGTACATATTTAATGATTGTTGCCTTAGGCATTTGATCTGTGCATGTTTTTTGTGACAATCCCCACAGGCTATGCTTATTACTGCTTTGAGTACTAATTAAAGAAAAAAATAACACTTTTGGAACTTTTTAGACAAATCAGATTCAGGAACTGTTCACACTTGTTACTAAGCTTTATCCCATCTCTTGAATGTGAATATCAATAACAGAAGTATTTTGAGCTAATTTTCACTAACAGATAAAGCAACCTTTATTCAGCTTCATTACATGTTATGGCTTTATTTTACATTTTGTGTTGCAGTTTGCTGGAATTGGTTTATGTCTTGTCATGGAGGTAAGTAGTTTCAGAGGCGTAAAATTAGGATCATATGTTTTAAAATCTAGCATCCTTGTAGTTTAGTGTAGAAATGTGAGCCTTGTAACCATCCTTGATATGATATCATTAATCTTCCATCTTTTTATGCATATGACTTCCCTTCTCACTTCCTTTATTTACTTTTCACAGGTTAAAATCATACCGCATTGTTATCTTTTTGGATACACTTTTGTAGTTTTATTCCTTGTTTCCACTGTAGTGCAGTCTGTTGTCCTGGTTCTTATCTGCATCCTGTTATAGTACAAATAAATGTGGCACATTTACTTACCCGTCTCTGGCACGATCCCCGATCCGGAATGTCTGACGATAATGCATTCTGGCACGATACACTAAGATCGTGTGCCCGATTTCCTGCATGTGTCGCTTCCCAGCTTAGGTCCTCGGAGTTCACCTTCTTCTTCCCAGTGTATGTAAGTGCATGTCTTGCGACACAATTTTAAAGTTAAATCCAATGCTCAGTCCGAATCTGTCAGATCATCCAACGGCCCGCCCCCCGAGTTCTGTCGAATGAAAGTCATCGCGATTGTGCGAAAATCCGATGGCGTTGTGACACAATCCCCTTTTAAATACCTGTCCCAGCTGTGCAACACCAGAAAAGTCGAAATATCTGACGAAAGTGTGGTCCGCCGACCCTTAGTAAATAAGCCTCAATGTCACAGATTTCAATAGCATTAAAGAAAGGTCAGATTCTTTACTATTTTCTTGAAAATGCACACAGATTTCTATGTTTTAGAAAAGCTGTTTAGAATCCTCACTGGTATTACAGATTAGGCAATGCCATGTGGTGTTTGTGTGCTAATTTCCCCTTTTTATATTAGAGAGGACATGTGAAACACTTTGTCACAGGTGCTCTTGCGACCCATATCACAGGTTTTGGGCTCACCCATCCTCCCCGGTGTCCACTGGCGCTGCTTACCTGTCCCTGCTCCGGATTCCCGTCCTCAGCCCATGCATGCACTTCCCCATCTCCTAGGGCACCATATTTGTCCCTCCCTTTCTAAAAGATGTTGATCGGACACATTCATATGTGGTGAGCCTTCACTGATGTACAGAGCTTCACTGATACCAATCCCTTTTAATGTTTTCAGCCTCCATTAACATATCAAAGAAAGTGAAGACATTTGTGTTGGCCATAAAACATATTATACGAAGCCAATGAGTATAAGGTATCTCGGAGGGGTGGGGGGGTGAGGTTTCTTTCAAGGGGACAGTGGGTGGAGGCTCTCAATTACATAATGAGAATGATAGAGAGGATGGTCTTGGATGATTTCACTTATAATAATAATCCTTATTTATGTAGTGCCATCCAATTCTGCCTCACTTTACAGATTATGGGGAACAAATACAAATAAAATAAGACATTAAAGAGTATTAACATTGCCCTGAGGACCCTGCTCGCAAGAGCTTACAGTGAACATTCTCCCTTGTTTCAAATGATGTAGCTTTAGTTCATGTTCTGTACTGATATTGTTCTGCATATTTTGACAAGCAAAATTTTTTATATATTTTAAATCCATTCATTAAAAATATAGTAACTTCAGATCAACTCAAGGTAGATTGAAAAAATACAGTATATTTCACTGGATGTAAAGACTGATTGCGTAACTAACAAAATTTATGAGTCAAGAACAACTACGAGACAACCCCTGTGGGAGCTGCAAGAACATTGTTTGTCACCCAGATCTCCTAGAAGCAAACATCCACATTTGTAACAAGTTGACAAAAGAGGACAACTCAAGGATTTTTTTGTTTCACATTAGAAGTGTATGATTAAAGACTGAGTGGTGATTTCATTATGTGATTCTTAAGAGTGCAGATAACGTTATTGATAAAGGGATACACGCAATCTTCCATTATGCTTATACACAGTTCAAAGTTGTAAATTTATACCTCTATCAAAATGAATTTCGCCCATTCCATGAATCCTACCTCTTAATAATGAAAACCTTTAATACCTCATGTAGTCAACCAAAACAGAGAGAAAAATCATACAAAAGACATTTTAAGAATTGGCTTTATCCCAAATGGTTTTTCTGGCACAAGTAATTGTTAACAGTCTGAAAACTGCATAGCATTGCATGTTGAAAGAACATTCTATCCTTAGGGTATTTTTAATGGTTTGAACTAACATGAACTTTCTTCTGCCTTTGTATCTACTTAATCATGAATTCAAAATAAAGATGCTACTGATAAAGTTGATAAAATATAGTTGTGAAAGCTAATAGTGAAGTCATTTCTGTTAATAAGCCTTATGTGCATACTTGAGCATGTGTGTTTTATTCTAGTTATTTATATAATAAGTATTGTATTCTTTTGTATTGTGTCACCGTTTTTTTCTTCCTCAAAGTCAGCTGTAGGCATTGCTGTACTTAGTCAGAGAAGGCTTAACATAGTCTACTTAATTAGGTTTGTTAATGTTGAATTAATGACAAATGGAATTGAGAATGATAACATTCGCAGTATTGAGTAGGTTACTGCCATGTAAGATGTAATTCACACATCCAATTATAATGGATGTGTATGAAGAACATAAACTTTATTGGGCCTCTTCATACCTCAGCCTTTTTTAACACACTGGAAGTCAATTTTAAAAAAAACACAAGACATTGACAATTTTGCTCTGTTTAGTGCATGATTTCAGCAAATATTTTTCAAAAAGTCACTTAAATTTTATTGACTCTTGAATATATGGAAGAAAAGAAAATCATCAATTCTGGTTTTGGAATTTTTTGCATTTTTATGGGACCATTCACCACACCATAAAAATAATGTTATCTTTATTCTATGGATCATTATGATTACAGGGATAGCTAATTTATATAGTACAAACAAAGTTTTGTGACGCATGCACAGTCATTTCTTCCTGGCTTGCGTTCAAGATATGCTTACCGGCGTCACGCTAGTGGTTATACACAACACAAAAGGAGAGCAGGCACCACCACAATGTAAGCATCCCAATAATTGATGCAACAATCAGAACAAGAAAAAAGTTGGATGCGTACAGGAAATCACATTACCAAAAAATCCATTTATTGATACAAACAGTAATAATAACAAGACAACAAATATAAAAACACTTAAAACATACACCCAGTGGGTGCATAAAGCTTCCAAGGGTAGTAGTCCCTTACACTCCCCATACACAATCAGTAATTCGCACAGATAGACAATTATTTATAGGTAAATTACCATAGTCGGTCCTAGAAAAATCTCTAGATGGCGGCAATGCAGTAAAGTGCTCTGTGCAAAACAATAAAGTATGGAGTAAAACCTGGTGAACCCTCAACCTGCTCATACAACACCCAATTGTAGAAGAGACATGTGGTGTCTAATACTGGGATGAAAGCCAGGGAGGCAGGTCAGTTGGATGGGGAGTGGAGCAAGCCCCACGCGTATCATCACCGTGTTGGTGACTTCCTCAGGGATAAGTGGTCACTAGATACAGGTGTCTTGTATAAATACCAGAAATTGGTCCCCCGCCCTGGGGAAGAAGGGCTGTGATAGGCCAAACACTTGCCTGCCATGCCAGTAGGTGGAACCTGTATTCGGCGTGTGTGCAGCTGTACTGAGCATGACAGGAAGTAGGTCGTCACATGACCGGAAGTAGGTCATCACATGCCCGGAAGTATGCCATCACATGACCGGAAGTAGGTCATCACATGGCTGATCATGTGGCCGGAAGGGGATGTAAACGAACTCATTGCGATGAATATGCAGTAGTACGGCGTATAGTCAAAGGTCAGTCATCACATGATTAATCATGTGATCAAATATAAACATAAATGTTAAGACTTGTTGCGATGAAATTTATATTTGTTGTCTTGTTATTATTACTGTTTGTATCAATAAATGGATTTTTTGGTAATGCGATTTCCTGTACGCATCCAACTTTTTTCTTGTTTTGATTGGTGGATATACACATATACTAATACTTACTTTTGCGATCTGAGGATCTGGAGCATACAGGGGCATGTCCATCCACCTTATATGGTAATTTTTTAAGGCACTTCGGCACTTTACACTATAGTTATATCTACATATCTAACAAGCAGCACTGTATAATGATCTGTTTAAAACTGATGATAATATATATTTCTTTAATTGTAATCGCATTGCATAATTATGGATATTTCGTATTTTGTATATGCTAATATATTTGAATGATGGAATATATGGCTTGAAAAAGGCTCAATACAAGCCCAAATATCGCTACTGAAATAAAAGAGACCACAATTTTTTATATCTGACATCTGGAATGCTGCTCAACTTTTGTTGTTTTTTTTCCATATATATATATATATTTACAGTTTTACTGAAAAAAAAAACTCATGTAGAGAAAATCTAATTTGTTTTTGTATCTTTACAGAGGCATAACTTTAGTATTTATAGGTTGACAGCTGGTTTTGGTCTTACTTTTTACGTGATGAGTTGTTCTTTTCAGAGGTATTATATTGTCACACATAACTTTTTTTGATCACTTTTTGGAACACTTTTGTGAAAAGTTTTGATTAAAATTACAATTTTTGTGAAGTTTTTTAGGGTATTTTTGGTGGTGTCTTTTGTGGTTTCGTGTTTTTTTTAAACATTATTAGAGGTGTACAGGGAATTGCCTTTACTACATTTTTATTTCTGGAGCCTGGCCTGCAGAAGACATTGCATAGCCATCAGAGGATTAAGCCTACCACAGTAAACAGCATCTGATTTACATTGGAAGACCCTTACTTGCCGCGGTAAATAGCTCAGACTCATGACCAGAGGTATCTCCGATTATGGATGCTACAGGTGAGTGTCAGCTGTAACATGTGCTATGCAATTTCTCCTGAATATGGGGAAACACCACATGTGGATATTACTTGTATGGGTGTACAACTAGGTGGAGAAGGGAAAGAGCACCATGCAACAGTCAGTTTACCCTACAGGATTTAGTTATTTTATGTTCTTTGATAGAGCACTCTTTTGAGCTACAGTGTGTTTGTTTTTCCGTTAAAGTTGTCATGTGAGGTCTTATTTATTCTTACATTATACGCATTTTTCAGTGATACTCTTTGGAGATGGCTATGCTTTATTGATAAAAAATATTATAATTTTTCTTGTGGATGTGAGTAGAAATAAATGATTCCTGTATTTGATTTTTTACTTTTTTTTTGCATTCACCGCATAGTCCAATGAATGTTTTATCTTTATTTTGTGGGTCAGTACAATTATGACTAAGGAATATTTCTATATTTTCTTATGTTTTACTAATCTTGAAAATAAAACCTTTATTTTTTTTTGTATTTGGAGCTGGTTGAGGACTTTGATTTTTTACATACATGAGGGGTGGAATTTATCACCAATGATTTTAGTTTCCTGTACTACTTTTTTTTTCTCAGTTCAAGAGAATAGTCAAAAGTCTCAATAAATATTACAATAAATCAGACAATGTGGTTTTAGCTGTTTTGCATGCCCATTTACCTCTAACTTGTTACCAGCCCAAATTCCTATATATTAAGCTATTAATTCAGTTAAGCCAAGTAAGAATTAACAATTCACATAATTAGTTTCCTACTATTTTCTCTGGTTATGGCATTATGATCAGGGGGCACGGCATAAAAAAAAAGAAAATCTTACCATTGTTTCTAACTAAAACCATTCCTTAGTTACACAATGCTGCTTTTATCAAATTTACACAACAAAAACTTACTGTGCACTGAAAAACAATTACAGCTGAATAATAAAAAACTAATAAAACTGCAATTTCTGCTATATAAGGTATAGAACACTAAAACAAAAGAAACATTTTGAGAAACACAAATTGGCACTTATAAAACAACTTAAGGACATTTAAAACATATGTTGTAATATTTTGAAATGTTAAAGACAGTATCATTATCATTACAAAGTTCAATTACTAAAATGTTTTCTGTGGAATAAGCTGTCTCAAGTGAAGTATTTTCTATCTATTATATCTTTTAATTCTAACTGATCGACTGACATGCTGATAACACCAAATCCTGGAAATTGTCTCCAGTCACTTCCAATTGATATCACAATTACAAAATATTTCATATGTACAGTGGCCAGAATATGCTTATTTCTGGCCACTGTAAATGATTATTGTTAAATAATGTGTATTTCAGTGTGTTCACTGAAGTTTTATTAGACACATAAACTGATAAATTGATAAATAACCTTACATATATAGCTACATCATTTCACATTTAATGGGTTAAAGAAAGATCTGAGTTCATCATGTTAAATTGCTTTATACTTATAAACCCAAGAGAATGACTTGAAACATGTTTCTTAAAAAATGGTTGCATTGCCACATAAAGTACATTAGTATAAAAAATTCTACATTTCTAAAGTTCTAACTCACACAGACAGTATATGAGAAATAGAGATTGAGGCTTACAATTGAATGCTTAATGGTTAGTTGATACTAGAAAAAATAATTCACCTGATGTTTCCACATGATCAACGTGGATATGTTTATGGCATATCATCTATACCATACTCTGAATCTCCCAAAAAAGTACCCTCACAAAGTTCCAAACCATGTGAGTGAAGTCTGCAATTAGCTCCAGATATCACAGGAAATCAGATGGGCCAAGATTACCTCACAAGTTAAAGGGGCTTTTTAACTAACTAAAGTTAGGCCCTATCCACAGGATAGGGCCTAACTTGCTGATCAATGGGGGTCTCAGTGCTGAGACCCCCACAGATCTAGAAAATGAGGGGTCCGCTCAACCCCTCACCGCTCCGCCTGACTAATGGAGCAGATGGCCGCACATGACCGTTCTGCCCGATTATTCACTATATCAGCCATTGATGTGCCTGGTCACCTCACTCTATCTGCCATAGCTTTTTTTTTCTTTTTTTTCTTTTGCTTTATTGTTTCTGCTTCCATTTTTTTAAATTTCTATTTCTTATTCCATTTTTGAAATAAAAATCAATCAAAACATCCTAGAACTACAAAAGATAGTTAATAGAGATGAGCGAGCACTAAAATGCTCGGGTACTCGTTATTCGAGACGAACTTTTCCCGATGCTCGAGTGCTCGTCTCGAATAACGAGCCCCATTGAAGTCAATGGGAGACTCGAGCATTTTTCAAGGGGACCAAGGCTCTGCACAGGGAAGCTTGGCCAAACACCTGGGAACCTCAGAAAAGGATGGAAACACCACGGAAATGGACAGGAAACAGCAGGGGCAGCATGCATGGATGCCTCTGAGGCTGCTTAATCGCACCATTATGCCAAAATTATGGGCAACAGCATGGCCATGACAGAGTGACAGAATGAAGCTAGATAGCATCTAAAACATCCAATAATTGACCCTGACACTATAGGGGACGGCATGCAGAGGCAGCGGCAGCAGCGGCAGGCTAGAGAGTGGCATGGCGACATACCCTAAATGGACTCAGGCTTCAAACCAATGGGTGGCAGAGAGGAACCAAAGGAGGTGAGGAAGAAGCGCTCAAATAATATCGGTACATGATAAAAGTTTGCCAGTATATTTTGTGGATTACACAGCAGGGTGGCGACAAAGTTAACATGGAAGCCATGAAAACAACCCAAAATTCTGCCTGACACAGCTCGTTTGATAAGGGGACCATGTATGCCTACAGTTCATACCAGTCGCTGCACTGGCTGCCAGTCTCCTTTCGAATACAGTTTAAAATAATAACCCTCATCCATAAAGCTCTGTATAATGCTGCACCCCCCTACCTCTCCTCTCTTATCTCAGTCTATCGCCCAACCCGTGCTCTTAGATCCGCCAGTGATCTTAGATTAACCTCTACCCTAGTGCGGACCTCCCACTCGCGTCTCCAAGACTTCTCTAGAGCTGCACCAATTCTATGGAATGCTCTGCCCCGGACTATCAGACTAATACCTAACCTCCAAAGTTTCAAACGTGCTCTTAAAACCCATTTCTTTAGGCAAGCCTATAACACTCATTAACTGCATGAAGTTTTAACTCTTCTACTAACCCGTCCTGTGTCGTCCTCCCATCTGTTATCCAGCAACCAACAGGCACCAGACTTCTCTGCAGTCCCATTCACCCTGGACCTGGTATATAAGATGACGGCTTAGTGGTTCAAGCGACGGCAATTCCATGTATTATATTTTGTTCTATTCCCTAAGAAGAATGGCTTGACCATTAAATATTCTTTTACCTCGTGTTACCCCATCATCTTCATAAACCGTAAGCTCTGGCGAGCAGGGACCTCACTCCTGTTGTTCCATACAAATGTTGTGCTCTGTTACATTACATTTGTATTTGTTTCCTATGATTTGTAAAGCGCTACGGAATATGATGGCGCTATATAAATAAAGATTATTATTATTATTATTATGGAGGCAGTGAACTAGTAGTAGATTAAAGGTGCTGCAGTTAAAACTATGTTAGTTGGATCTTGGGATGGAGCTGGCGCTCCGCTTCCAGGCGAGCTTTCGCCAATCCAAGCCCCTGTTTCTAGGCTACTCCCCAAACAGCACTTCTAAGAACCTTTTGTATAAGATCAAGTGTAGTAGCGTTCTTATAAGTTTGGGATATGGCGGGTGAGGGGAATGTAAACAGATGCGCAAGAAGCGCTGAAATAATATCGGTAAATGATAAAAGTTTGCCAGTATATTTTGTGGATTACACAGCAGGGTGGCGACAAAGTTAACAAGTTTGATGTGGAATGCCCTGTAATATCTCTTGGGCGGTGTGCCTTTTATCGCCTAGGCTCAGCAGTTTGAGCACCGCCTGCTGTCGCTTAGCGACGGCACTGCTGCTGTGCCTAGAGCTACCGACTGATGGCGCCATGGCCACGTATGGTAATTCGGAGGAGGAGGAGGTGGAGGAGGGGTGGGAGGAGGAGGAGGTATACTAGGCCTTTGAGACCTGGACCGAGGTAGGCGCCGCAATCCACTGCGTCGGCAGTGTATGACCAGCCCCAGGGTCAGACTCGGTCCCAGCCTGCACCAAGTTAAGTGTAGTAGCGTTCTTATAAGTTTGGGATATGGCGGGTGAGGGGAATGTAAACAGATGCGCAAGAAGCGCATGATGCGCATGGAGCTGGCGCTCCGCTGCCAGGCGAGCTTTCGCCAATCCAAGCCCCTGTCTCTAGGCTACTCCCCAAACAGCACTTCTAAGAACCTTTTGTATAAGATCAAATGTAGTAGCGTTCTTATAAGTTTAGGATATGGCGGGTGAGGGGAATGTAAACAGATGCGCAAGAAGCGCTGAAATAATATTGGTAAATGATAAAAGTTTGCCAGTATATTTTGTGGATAACACAGCAGGGTGGCGACAAAGTTAACAACTTTGATGTGGAATCCATGAAAACAACCCAAATTTCTGCCTGACACACCTCGTTTGATAAGGGGACGATGTATGGAGGCAGCTATATGGACGACTTTTGGAGGTAGCAATGGAGACAACGTGTGGAGGCTGCTATCGAGACAATTTAATTTGGATAGTGCCTGTATGTGGCAGTCCAAAAAAGTTTTCAAACCAGAGGAGCAGGTAGGTGGCCCTCCAGAAAAATGAAATAGATTGAGTGTCTGTATGTGGCAGTCCAAAAAAGTTTTCAAACCAGAGGAGCAGGTAGGTGGCCCTCCAGAAAAATGAAATAGATTGAGTGCCTGTATGTGGCAGTCCAAAAAAGTTTTCAAACCAGAGGAGCAGGTAGGTGGCCCTCCAGAAAAATGAAATAGATTGAGTGCCTGTATGTGGCAGTCCAAAAAAGTTTTCAAACCAGAGGAGCAGGTAGGTGGCCCTCCAGAAAAATGAAATAGATTGAGTGCCTGTAGGTGGCAGTCCAAAAAAGTTTTCAAACCAGAGGAGCAGGTAGGTGGCCCTCCAGAAAAATTGAATAGATTGAGTGCCTGTATGTGGCACTCCCAAAAATTGTTTAAAACAGAGGACCGGGTAGGTGGCCCTCCAGAAAAATTAAATGCATAAAGTACTTTAGCTAGATCCAGTGGGCCCTGTCAAAAAATAGCCAGTTTCCTCTGCTTTAGTGTACAAAGAGGAGGAGAAGGAGGAAAATGAGGAGGAGGAGGAGTGCATAAATTATTCAGGTTGAGCTTCCTTCACCTGGTGGAGATTGGAAATTATGAGAAATCCAGGCTGTATTCATCTTAATAAGCGTCAGCCTGTCAGCGCTGTCAGTCGACAGGCGTGTACGCTTATCGGTGATGATGCCACCAGCTGCACTGAAAACCCGCTCGGACAACACGCTAGCGGCCGGGCAGGCAAGAACCTCCAAGGCGTACAGCGCCAGTTCGTGCCACATGTCCAGCTTTGAAACCCAGTAGTTGTAGGGAGCTGTGTGATCATTTAGGACGATGGTATGGTCAGCTACGTACTCCCTCACCATCTTTCTTTAAAGATCAGCCCTACTCTGCCGAGACTGGAGACAGTTGACAGTGTCTTGCTGGGGTGACATAAAGCTGGCAAAAGCCTTGTAAAGCGTACCCTTGCCAGTGCTGGACAAGCTGCCTGCTCGCCTACTCTCCCTCGCTACTTGTCCCGCAGAACTACGCACTCTGCCGCTAGCGCTGTCAGAAGGGAAATAGTGTTTCAGCTTGTGCACCAGGGCCTGCTGGTATTCATGCATTCTCACACTCCATTCCTCTCCAGGGATGAGAGTGGAAAGATTTTGCTTGTACCGTGGGTCCAGGAGAGTGAATACCCAGTAATCGGTGCTGGAATAAATTCTTTGAACGCGAGGGTCACGGGATAGGCAGCTTAGCATGAAATCTGCCATATGCGCCAGAGTACCAACGCGTAAGAATTCACTCCCCTCACTGGCCTGACTGTCCATTTCCTCCTCCTCCAACTCCTCCAACTCCTCTTCTTCTGCCCATACACGATGAACAGTGAAGGACTGAACAATGGTCCTTTCTTGTGTCTCGCCAACATTCTCCTCCTCTTCCTCCTCGTCCTCCTCCACCTCCTCTGATATGCGCTGAGAAACAGACCTAAGGGTGCTTTGGCTATCAACAAGGGAATTTTCTTCCCCCGTCTCTTGTGACGAGCGCAAAGCTTCCGACTTCATGCTGATCAGAGAGTTTTTCAACAGGCCAAGCAGCGGGATGGTGAGGCTGATGATGGCGGCATCACCACTGACCATCTGTGTTGACTCCTCAAAGTTACTCAGCACCTGACAGATATCAGACATCCACGTCTACTCCTCATTGTAGACTTGAGGAAGCTGACTGACCTGACTACCAGTTCTGGTGGAAGTTGACATCTGGCAGTCTACAATCGCTCTGCGCTGCTGGTAAACTCTGGATAACATGGTTAATGTTGAATTCCACCTCGTGGGCACGTCGCACAACAGTCGGTGAGCGGGCAGTTGGAGGCAGCGCTGCGCTGCCCTGAGAGTGGCAGCATCTGTGCTGGACTTCCTGAAATGCGCACAGATGCGGCGCACCTTCGTGAGCAAATCAGACAGATTGGGGTATGTCTTGAGGAAACGCTGAACTATCAGATTTAACACATGGGCCAGGCATGGCACATGTGTCAGTCTGCCGAGTTGCAGAGCCGCCACCAGGTTACGGCCGTTGTCACACACAACCATGCCTGGCTTCAGGTTCAGCGGTGCCAGCCACAGATCAGTCTGCGCCGTGATGCCCTGTAATAGTTCTTGGGCGGTGTGTGCCTTTTATCGCCTAGGCTCAGCAGTTTGAGCACCGCCTGCTGTCGCTTAGCAACGGCACTGCTGCTGTGCCTAGAGCTAGCGACTGATGGCGCCATGCCCACGGATGGTAGTTCGGAGGAGGAGGTGGAGGAGGGGTGGGAGGAGGAGGAGGCATAGTAGGCCTGAAAGACCTGGACCGAGGTAGGCCCCGCAATCCTCGGCGTCGGCAGTATATGACCAGCCGCAGGGTCAGACTCGGTCCCAGCCTCCACCAAGTTAACCCAATGTGCCGTCAGCGATATATAGTGGCCCTGCCCGGCAGCACTCGTCCACGTGTCCGTGGTCAGGTGGACCTTGTCAGAAACGGCGTTGGTCAGGGCACGGATGATGTTGTCTGACACGTGCTGGTGCAGGGCTGGGACGGCACATCGGGAAAAGTAGTGGCGGCTGGGGACCGAATACCGAGGGGCGGCCGCCGCCATGAGGTTGCGAAAGGCCTCGGTCTCTACTAGCCTATAGGGCAGCATCTCCAGGCTAAGCAATCTGGAGATGTGGACATTAAGGGCTTGGGCGTGCGGGTGGGTTGCACTATATTTCCGTTTCCGCTCCAGCGTCTGGGGTATGGAGAGCTGAACGCTGGTGGATGCTGTGGAGGATCGTGGAGGCGACGATGGGGTTTTTGTGCCAGGGTCCTGGGCAGGGGGCTGACTATCAGCTGAAACAGGGGAAGGAGCAGTGGTGTGCACGGCCGGAGGTGAACGGGCTTGGTGCCACTGAGTGAGGTGTTTAGCATTCATATGCCTGCGCATACTGGTGGTAGTTAAGCTAGTAGTGGTGGAACCCCTGCTGATCCTGGTTTGGCAAAGGTTGCACACCACAGTCCGTCGGTCATCCGGTGTTTCCTTAAAGGACCTCCAGACTTCTGAAAATCTAGCCCTCGCCGCGGGAGCCCTCGCCACGGGAGCTTCACTACGTGACACATTTGGCGCTGATGCACCTGCTCTGGCCCTGCCTCTCTGTCTGGCCCCACCACTGCCTCTTCCAACCTGTTCTGGTCGAGGACTCTCCTCCGTCTCAGAAGCACTGTGTTCACCCGGCCTCTCAACCCAGCTTGGGTCTGTCACCTCATCATCCTCCGATCCCTCAGTCTGCTCCCCCCTCGGACTTCCTGCCCTGACAACAACTTCACCACTGTCTGACAACCGTGTCTCCTCATCGTCGGACACCTCTTTACACACTTCTTCCACTACGTCAAGAAGGTCATCATCACCCACAGACTGCGACTGGTGGAAAACCTGGGCATCAGAAAATTGCTCAGCAGCAACCGGACAAGTGGTTTGTGACTGTGGGAAGGGTCCAGAAAACAGTTCCTCAGAGTATGCCGGTTCAAATGCCAAATTTTCCTGGGAGGGGGCAGACTGGGGGGGAGGAGGCTGAGGTGCAGGAGCTGGAAGAGTGCCGATTTCGGTGACATGGGTGTACTGCGTGGAAGACTGACTGGTGGACAAATTGCTCGGAGCATTGTCGGCAATCCACGACATCACCTGTTCGCACTGTTCTGGCCTCAACAGTGCTCTACCACGAGTCCCAGTAACTTCAGACATGAACCTAGGGAGTGTAGCTCTGCAGCGTTCCCCTGCTCCCTCATCAGCAGGTGGTGTCTCACCCCGCCCAGGACCACGGCCTCTGACCCCTGCAGTAGTTGGACGCCCACATCCCCGCCCTCGTCCTCTACCCCTAGCCCTCGGGTTAAACATTTTGAAAATGAAAGTTATAACTTTAATTTTTTTTTAACTTTTTTTTTGTGTTTTTTTGTGTTTTTTTTTGTTTGTTTTTTTTAGTTTTTAAAACCAAACGATGCTATCCTATTGCTATGGCTATTTTCTAGCCAAGTATGAAAGCACACTGCTATGCCAGATGAGATGACGCTGAGTTATGAAAAAATAAACGTAAAATAAAAAGTAAATGGCAGACTGTGCCTAATTGAAATCCAACCCCTAATAAATTTTCCCACTTCGGTCTTTGTGATGGATATGTGCGTCACTAAGCGCTAAACACAGCGGTCGCAAGTCTCACTCCAAATTCCTCACAATTGGCTAGTAGATGCACTGCAGCAAGGACAGCCACCAGCAGATCAACCAGAAATAAAATATATATAACGCTATTGTAGGCGTAAGTAAGCCGTTTGGATTCTCCTTTGGCTATTTTCTAGCCAAGTATGAAAGCACACTGATGAGATGACGCTGAGTTATGAAAAAAATAAACGTAAAATAAAAAGAAACTGCCAGACTGTGCCTAATTGAAATCCAACCCCTAATAAATTTTCCCACTTCGGTCTTTGCGATGGATATGTGCGTCACTAAGCACTAAACACAGCGGTCGCAAGTCTCACTACAAATTCCTCACAATTGGCTAGTAGATGCACTGCAGCAAGGACAGCCACCAGCAGATCAACCAGAAATAAAATATATATAACGCTATTGTAGGCGTAAGTAAGCCGTTTGGATTCTCCTTTGGCTATTTTCTAGCCAAGTATGAAAGCACACTGATGAGATGACGCTGAGTTATGAAAAAATAAACGTAAAATAAAAAGAAACTGCCAGACTGTGCCTAATTGAAATCCAACCCCTAATAAATTTTCCCACTTCGGTCTTTGCGATGGATATGTGCGTCACTAAGCGCTAAACACAGCGGTCGCAAGTCTCACTACAAATTCCTCACAATTGGCTAGTAGATGCACTGCAGCAAGGACAGCCACCAGCAGATCAACCAGAAATAAAATATATATAACGCTATTGTAGGCGTAAGTAAGCCGTTTTGATTCTCCTATGGCTATTTTCTAGCCAAGTATGAAAGCACACTGCTATGCCAGATGAGATGACGCTGAGTTATGAAAAAATAAACGTAAAATAAAAAGTAAATGGCAGACTGTGCCTAATTGAAATCAAACCCCTAATAAATTTTCCCACTTTGGTGTTTGAGGTGGATATGTGTGTCACTATGAGCTAAACACAACGGTAGCAAGTCCCCCTGCAAATTCCTCACAATATGGTACTAGCTGCACTACTAGTGCCAGCAAGCACAGCCACAAGCAAACAAAAAAAAAAAAAAGTATAACGTTATTGTAGCCCTAAGAAGGGCTGTTGGGTTCTTGTTGAATCACTCCTGCCTAACACTATTCTAATAGAACACCCTAACGCTTTCCCTGACCAGCAGCAGCTCTCTCCCTAGCGGCATCCAGACACAGAATGATCCGAGCAGCGCGGGCAGCGGCTAGTCTATCCCAGGGTCACCTGATCTGGCCAGCCAACCACTGCTATCGACGTGTAAGGGTACCACGTCATGCTGGGTGGAGTGCAGAGTCTCCTGGCTTGTGATTGGCTCTGTTTCTGGCCGCCAAAAAGCAAAACGGCGGGAGCTGCCATTTTCTCGAGCGGGCGAAGTATTCGTCCGAGCAACGAGCAGTTTCGAGTACGCTAATGCTCGAACGAGCATCAAGCTCGGACGAGTATGTTCGCTCATCTCTAATAGTTAACATACAAATGCTGAGTGTCGCCCAGAACACATGTAAATCTTTTAATCTTCCCAGTAAAGGAGCTCAGCAGTTTGTGTAATTAGTATCATCACAGAAGTCATGGTGCTTGGCAGCATGAGCTATAGTGTCAATACGCCAACTCGAGAGTTAGGATCAGAGCTATCAAAGGACCCTCAAATTCAGCTCCACAGACACTCACATCAAGTCAACAGCACCTAGATGACTCCTATATTTATGCAGTTGCTGTATCAGCATTCAACCACACATACCAAGTTTGCATAAAGTATTCAGGTCTCCCCTAGACTCATGAGTGAGCTTGTGAATTGGGAGACCTGAATTTCTTAGTGACACTTATTGGGCTACTGAAGGAACCTTAAGGGCTTTCAGTTCAGGGGTATAATGAAAACAGATGCATTAGCACTGTTGGGAACAATTTTAGAGACCAAACCAAGAAGGCTCACTGATGGAGAGCACACCCTGGAGAAAAGACCCACAAAGAATGCTGGGACAGGCAGTGGTACAAATCATGTTTTAAATTAGGGTTGTCCCTGGGAAAAAACCTTGGTAGGCATGTAACACAACTGCCCTGCAAGATAATACAAATAAATATAAAGTAGTGCTCTAAAGGGCTTGCCCTAAGGCCTGGATAGAGTGTCTGAGCTAAGTTTGCATCTGGAACTCCCAAAGGAAAGGTGGATGTTAGGTTTTCAAGTTCTGAAAAAAGTTTTTGAAGACGGGCAGCAGCTTGCTGCAGCATATACAGTATTAATTCAACCAGCAACTTAATGTAGGGAGCTATTCGTCCAAAATAATCGGACTTCCTTTTCTGCGAGTTGAACATTTTTTTGTTCCAATGTCTTGGTGCTCAGCACCTGAAGTGCATCCTTCTCATTACATTTCTCAAAGAACACACCGGCGTCCTCTTTGCCCTGGTTAAACGCATCCTCAGCGGTGGGTACACTGGTACCGCATTCCATTTCCGTCATGCTGTATGTGGATGTGGAAAGTTTGTATGCAAAAATCCCACATTAGTTAGGGGTACAAGTCATTAGAAGGATTCTTACTAATACACTGGTGGACTTTATTTGTGAATCATTGGAGTTCATACTAGCACATAATGCATTTGTCTTTAACAATAGGTGGTACGTCCAGAAAAGTGTTACGGCCGTGGGGGCCCCCGTTGCCTGTGCCCTGGCAAATCTTTTTTTGGCCGCTCCTGAGGAACAACATGTGTATTCCACATCAAACCCTTATCTGAGGTATGTACATACATACCTCAGATATATGGATGATGTATTCATTGTGTGGAGAGGCTCTGCGGAGCAATTTGCTGAATTTGTAAATTTTTTGAATAACACTAATGAATACAATATGTTCTTCACAGCTAATTTTGGGGAATTGAAACTGGAATTTTTGGATGTTTTGATCACCATTGAGGATACCTCTTTGAAAACAGAATGCTTCAGGAAACCTACCTCCTCCAATACCTTATTGCATTTTAAAAGTTTTCACCTGGAACATGCAAAATCAGGGGTCCCCTATAGTCAATTCCTCAGACTGCGTAGATTGAACAGTGACGATTCCACCTTTTTAGACCAGGCTACAAAATTAATGAGGAGACTTGAGGAACGTGGGTACCCCAAACATATTGTGGAGAGGGCAGCTCAGAGAGCCTATTCCTTTTCGAGAGAAGCCCTGAGGGGGAAAGTGACAAGTAGAAATATCACCAAAAAACAGGATCACTTTCTTTTTTCCTTCAAGTGTAATACTTTTGAAGCGGAGATCCGCTCAGCCATAAACAGAAACTGGAGTATTCTTAAACAGGATCCACACCTAAAAGAACTAGAGGTTCAAAAACCAATAATAGCCTTTAGAAGATGTAAAACCCTTAGAAGTCTATTGGTTGATAGTCGCTTCAGTACACCTACGGGAACATGGCTAGATACATGTACCCCACAAGGCAATTTTAGATGTGGACATTGTAATTTTTGCAATCAAATGCTAACCAGTAATTTTCTACGAATAGGTGGTGTTACACATGAAGTACATGATTTCATAAACTGTAGATCGTCATTTGTTGTATATGTAATTTTTTGCCCGTGCAAACATTTTTATATTGGTAAAACCTTACGTAACCTGTTTGTGAGATTCCGGGAGCATTGCAACTCTATTGGGACCCTAAAAGGTTCCCCAAGATTGATTCAGCATGTCATTGTATCCCATGGTGGTAATGCACGTTCTTTGAAATTTGCAGGAATTGTACATGTGAGGAATAACCCAAAAGGAGGGGACCGTCAGAGGGAATTGCTAAGAGAAGAAGCAAGATGGACTATGAAGACTGGGGCTATGGGTCCGAGCGGACTTAATGATAAAAATGACTTGAGCGTATATATCTGTGAAAATTATGTCTGATGCATACCTACTCAGGTGGATGTTGGGAATTCACAGAAATTTTTTTTTTTTGTATTGTGCACTAATGAATGTAACTTTTACTGCTTGCGGAGACAATGGGGAGATTACAGTTGTTGGAGAAGGCATGTAAATCTCCCCATCCCCACTAGTTCAAAGTCTTTCATGCTCTTTTCCTAGGGCGGGGGGTTGGAGGGCGAGGGCGTAAACACTGCTGCCTGCTGCATTAACTGTAGTCCCTTCCAGAGAAGAGGCCAGAGATTACTAAGAGGCAATCTCTTTTAAGATAGACATGCAAAACGTCTTTTATAAATTTCCCCCACTACTTTTGGTTCCTGGGTCTTTGCAAAGACCATACATCTCTTATGAGGGAAATCCAGGACCCAATTCTAGTACACATGGCAAACACTAAAATGGAACGGGTTACACTTCTGCCATAGCATAGCTCGCAGTAACTAAAACAACAAATCTATGTTTGTAACACATTGGGGCACATTTAATAAGAACAGTGCAAACTGTTCTATATGCAGTTTGCCTGTGTAGTGTGCAGAGGGTACAGATTTAGGATTTCTGCCACCTGTTCTTCATGAACCTGGTGCCCCGGCACTGCTGCGACAGAGTGAACCAAGTGCAAGAAGTTTGCAACAGAAAGAATGTGCAAAGTCAGACAGAAAACTGGCGCCAGGAGTTTAGTAAATGTGCCCAAATGCATAAGCATGTCATATGTGGATTCAGAAGAAATATGTTGAAGTTGTGAAATTGACATAGGTCAACAATAACTCATTTAGAAAATTTACTTAAATTTTTTTTCTTTAACTCCTTGTAGTTTATCAGCCCACTCTCTGCAATTCCTGGGTTATGAGTAAAAAAGGCCAGTTAAAAAGTGAACCCTATCTATGTACAAAGCAGAGATATGTGAATTAAAGGGGTATTCCCATGAAGACAAGATTCTTACATATACTCAGGATAACAAAATAACACATTCTCTAATTCACTATTAACAAAAATACAGCATTTCACATATATAAGTCCAACCTGTCTGTATCACTCCTCCTGTACACAATTTCAGTTTCCCCTAGACACAACCCTGTAACTTCTCTTAGGGTCGGGCGGCCATCTTGGATGAGATTGTGGAGCTGAGTTTCTGTCCGTCTATGCTGTGTGGCTGTAGCCACGCCCCCTGCACGGAGCTCACAGACTCTCACTGATTCACTGTTAGCACATGGTGAGAAAGAGAGAGAGGCAGCAAACTACAAGCTACAAGGAAATATGTGATCCGGGGCAGAGGGAAGCAGGCACATAGCTGTCAGATGTAGCAGAGCCCAGAGTGTAATCATCTCATGCATCTCTGATCTGTCTCATCTCTCTATGTGTCAGTGTGTTAGTACAATGTCAGTAGCCAGAGGAAAGTGCATATACATCTGTACCCTGAAAATGTAACCACATTTACACCCCACAAAACTAGATGGATCATAATGTGTCTGCTTAGAGAGTCCCTGCCCACACCCTGGGATTTTGCATTGAGCAGCCAGAAGAGTGATAGGAGCTAACAGCAATACAACTGTAAAATTGTAGAGTAAAGGGTTAAAATGATCTTTATTGTGTTAACAATAAATTTTCTTTCGTGGAAAAACCCCTCAAAATTTTTGGAAAGAAATAGACCCTTTAAACTACAGGTTTTGGGGGATATCACACTCTTAAGTTGCATAGCCTAGAGCTCTAACGACCTTCCACAAAGCAACATGATCTCATGATTATCAATGGGCAGTATACAATTTAATGAATATATGTTCTTGGACACTCTTGTTTAGGAGCAATTTATCATTGTACATTGCTGAATGTGCAATATTATTTTATAGAAAGAAAAGAATGAAGCCTGGCAAACAACATAATGCTTATAGTGAATTGGGTAACACACCATCTGCACAGATGGCGCTTGACACCGCTCTACACTTAACATATCCCTAGCTCAGGAAAATTGGTCATAAAAGTAACAGTAACTTTTAAGCTATAATCTTTCAAATTAGAGTGTCAGCAAATAATAAGGATTATAGAAGAAGGAATATAAACCTACACATTTTCCCTGTAATTGCATATATTGTATACAGTATTTTTTTATCATATGTATAGTTACTAATATTTTATTCAATTATTTTTCTTGGTTTCATAAAACAACAATAAAACAAGCAATTGTTACATTTCTTACTGTGAAAGCCAAATAAACATGTTCTTAGTCAACATTTGCTGCATCATTACTGTAAAATGCTTGTTCTAACTGTAAATGTTACACTGGGATCTAATCACAAACTGGTAATCATTTAGACTGAGTGGCACAGTGCAAATTGGTAATGATAGTTCTACACCTGTTCTAAGCGAGGATTAAATAAAGCATATGCCATAACTAGTGATGCAATTGTACTTTTGCTCAGCTTGCTGCCCCATTGCAAATCTTGTTTTGTGGTTCAGATCACTTACAACTTGTGTCGCTGAATGACTCCAATATGTAACTGAGCCTTCACTAATTTAATTCATACCGCTGCATTATAAATGGCATTTTTGCTCCTCCGTTATAATAGAATGCCATGCTGTGATGTTTTGTTGCTAGGTAATGCATTGGTATTTTTTTTCTTTCTGATCATGCCTACCAACACACGAACATTTGTTTTCTCTGCCTGAAAAACACAGATCTCTGGTTGTCCCAACCCATTGGAATGTCTCATGATTGCATTACCTAGCAACTGTTCCACAAAAATGGATGACATATAATTGACATCAGTCATTTTCACATTCAGATAGGGAGGGCAGAGCCAAAAACATGGCATGACTAGAACTGTACTGAGTTTTGCAGCTTGTTCAGTCAGCTCCTACACGGAGGCATGGAAAACACAGATGTGTGTGTGAGCCCATAGAAATACATGGGGATGTGTTCTAGCTAGTAAAACAACGGATAATATACATCCCAACTAGTACAAAAATGTTGACAATGAATTGATGACAGAATGGGGGTCATTTACTAAGGGCCCGATTTGCGTTTTTGCGACAGGTTACCCAAATGTTTCCGTTTTGCGCAGATTTTCCCTGTATTGCCCCGGGATTTCAGCGCACGCGATCGGATTGTGACGCATCGATGCCAGCATGCACGCGACGGAAATCGGGGGGGCGTGGCCGTAAAAAAACCCGACGGATTCGGAAAAACCGCTGCATTTAAAAAAAAAAGTGTCGCTCGACACGCGCTTACCTTCAGCCAGGATGGCTCGGTGAACTCCAGTGTGTTCCGATGCTCTTCAGTGCAGCAGCGATACCTGGTGGACGTTAGAGGAACTGCCTTAGTGAATCCTGGCCGGACCTGAATCCACCGCAGAGAACACGCCGCTGGATCGCGAATGGACCGGGTAAGTAAATCTGCACCAATGTGTTCTTTAGTTTTCTACAGAAACTGTTCTGGCATTCCGTGCACCAATTCCTGTATCATACAGCTATTGACCCATGCAGAAGAAGATCATAATCATATGTCTGGCTTCAGAATAAACTGTTGGATTTTAATTATTATATATGAATGTACCCTAAGGCCTCTTTCACAATAACATAGAGAGAGGAGGGATGAGAAACGATCACCTCTGTCCTCTCCATAGCGAGGCATGGTGCCCAGCCGCACATAAAAGAAAAGATAGAGCATGCTTTATCCTTTTGCCATGGACAGTATGGAACGGTGACACACATGTGTAGTCACTGCACTGTGGCGCCATAGGCTTCTATGAGGACCAAAATTCGACAGCAAATCGGTCCTTCACACGTTATTGTGAAAGAAGCCTAACACATGTAAAATTTTGGGCTGTATCAACTTCAGTATAAATGCCTCGAGACAAGGAATGGATGCTAAGTAGTGTGTGACTTTCACGTTTCTTTATGACTTCCCTGTACTACCGGGACTGGCTACTAATGAAGCAGTGGATTTTCTCCTCCGGGATCTTCTCCATTATATTATCAGTCAACTACTGGACAGTCTTTGTTGCTATGTGGCATTGTAGGATGGAACGAGACATGATGTCACAGATTTCCCAATTTGTTTCAGTTTTAAGTAGTGGCCAGTCCAAATAATCAATGAACTCATCATGCTGGAAATGCTGACACACTATAGCCACAAGAGTCCTTGCATTGTCATGCTTCTTGCTGCTGGGTTAGAACCCTTCTACAGTCCCCTCCATATTTCCAGTTGTAATGGCCTGTCTCTTGGTGTCTGCTCCATGCTATTGACACTGTGCTTACAGACACAGGAAACCTTCTTGCTGTAGTTTGCATTCTGGATGAGTTGCACTATCTGAGAAAATTCTGTGGGTTGTAGACACCACATCATGCTACTTATAGATGTGAAAGCAATACAATATAGTGTGTATGGGAGAAGGCTTCATCCCCAAACTAGGTGTCATAAACCCAAAAGTTATAGAATACCTACATTGTTTAGCAACAACCTTGACATATAAAAGATAAACACCGAAAACAACCTTTAAAAAATGATGACCTCCTTAAAAGCAACACTCTGTAAACTTCCTCAGACCTAGCTAAGAAATACTGCAAAATTGTTGTAATCTGGGGGAGGTGAGAGTGTGAACAAATCTAATCATTGTAAGACATAACAAGGAGCATAGTGTAAGATATCATATGACAAATAGATGAAGGCTTTTCACATTCAGGACCACCACAGCATCATTTCTACTTTATTGGTCACCAGTATGGCATGGTAAAAAAAGGAATCAGGATTCAATATATTTTTGGGAAAACAGGAATGCTGAGCGGGTCTAAAAAATCTAGTTAAATACATTTGATTCTTATAAAACTGCTCTGTTTATCATCCTGTGCAGCACCAGTTAAAGGTTGGACCTAACTAGTTCAGGTGGAAGTGCTATCTGCTGACCCTCCAGCACTGTGAGCCTTGCTATCAAAGTTAGGAAGATGATGAGGACGGAGGAATATAGTTATAGCAATTTAAAACAAGCTTTTAACATCTGTGCCTGTGACATCCTCTGTCGTATCATTTTGTTCCATTCTTTCATTGCTAGTCTGAACACTGCTGTAATCCTATCCTAGCAGCCTTGATTGACGATCAACGACCACTAGTCTTCTGTGAACTCTGCTTGCTGCTTTGATTGTTTGCACCACACCCAAGTCTTTCTGCAGCATTAGCTTTGCTTCTAAGCTAGTTAGCCCATTGTGATCCACAACTCCTCACACTAGTCACCTGCCCCTTCTGCTTTCTGGATCTTTGAGTTTTGTCCTAATCACTATGGAGTCAGGAGATATGAGATCATATAAGAATTCTGGCCACTCCTCTTAGGTTGCTGACTACAGAGTACTCTACTGCTGGTTTTGTAAATTTGCACCATTATCATCTAACTTAACTGTTTTATGTTGACTATGTGTTTTACACTTTTGTTTAAGTAAGGACTGTCAACCAGTTTCTGGCTAACACCAAGGGTGGTTTCCAGTATGTAGGTAGGGTCAGATATATAGGTTCATTATTAGGGCTCACTGTCTTGTCCATGTTCCTGTATCTGGTCTCTCATTACAGAAGATTATTTTAACTAATTATTGCCTTATAATATGCTTTGTTATAATCCAGTTTTCCATAATTTGAGATAATTTTTCTTCAGAAAGTAAAGTTATTTTTAGCCCATTTTTGATAAATTTACAAGTTTATATTTTGTTTTATTTTTCTAACCAATATTATGTTTTTAAAACAGACATCTATACCTCCCCAAAGACAACTGAACCAGTCAATTAGAACTCTGTCTACTACTTTTCTTCTGCCAAAGAATAATTTAATAATTTAAAATCCAGAAAGCATCGTTTAGAAATACGACAATAATAAAACTTGCAAATTGATTACCAGATGACAAATGAATTTGGTCTTGATGGCAGCTTTACAAATTTTCAGAAATTACCTTGGGGAAAATAATACCCCATTTTGTTAAATGAATGTCAAAATTGTTAACCATATAAATAATGTGTTATGTTTATGCATTTTAGAAAGTAATTAGCTAAATTATTTTAATGTTAAAACATAAACAATGTGTGTTTATCTTTAATACCACACAATAACAATATATTTAATTGATTTGTTTTTCTGTACAACAAACATTTAAATTTGAAATATAAATATTTATATAATGTGTATCATTAGATTTGTTTCTTTTTGCTAATGTTTATACTGCAATGTGCCATACGGCTTTAATTGCTTAACATTCTTGTTTGTTTTCTCTCTGATTTACAAATACTTACAGAATATTGAATATTACAAAAACAAAGTAATGCATGCTGTTCATTCAAAAATGTTATTAATAACATGTAGGATGCTACTATTATACCATGATCATATCTTGTTGTAGTTTGATTTTCCAATTACATAGTTTGTACGGTTGAAAAAGACACATGTCCATCAAGTTAAACAAAGGAAGGGAAGGGATTGGATGAGGAAGGGATTTAGGGGGAATAATTCTATATAACATAACCATCAATGTTATTCAGGACAGCTCTGCTGTCCTAACTGTGACCCATACCTGAGGCAGGCTATTCTAAGAAGCCTTGTTGCCTCTGGTGATTAAAACTCTTTTTCTCCAGGCTCACAGTGCCCTCAGTTTATAGGATTTTTTTTCATTCCTGCCTTCCAAAAATGTTTCTTATTACTTTGTTAACACGGTTAAATGGATTGTCGACTTTATCTCATGTTTTTTGTAATGTGTACGTGTTCAGGGCAGGATATATGTTCTGCACTACTTTCTTCCTTTAAATGAGGATCTTTTTAATAGCACCATTGAATTGTACATATTTATAGTTCCAAAATGTTTTTGGTACAATATAACATTGGTTAAAATTATAGCACTATTATGTTTTTATATATCAGTACAGTACAAGTTTGCTCTTAAGTGGAATTTTTATGTAAGTTGGATTTGTATATTTTATCAATGTAACTACAGACAATTTTTTTTTGTACCAGTGACAATTGGATTTTCTAAATTTTTTTGCTGTAATTGGAACAAGGATTATCAATAAAGCTCCTTTACAGACACCTTACAGCTGATCATTGCTGACCCTCTGCTGATCACAGCAGAGGGTCCTTCTATAACTAGGGTCATCAGGTGTCCTTAAGTAGAGGATCACCTTTTTCTTAGGTTTTACAACATTTGTGCAATAATGTTTTGCTCTATGTTGAGAGCCATGTTTTTTAAATATGTAATTCTTTTATGGTAACATTTTGTGGTACATATTTTCCTTTCAAGACAAAATAAATAAAGCCCAGCAAATCTGGCATTGCATTTATTATATAATTTTTTATTATAAAACAAATTAGAAAAAAAACAGATACTAGAAGCCAGAATTTAAATCTCCCCCATTGACTTTTCTATCATTGCCTATATAATGTTTGTGCCAAAATGTCCCTCTATCTACAGTGGGCAGAATAGGTGGCATGAATTTGTTTGTTTTTCTTGTACGTGAACTGTGGCTTAGAGTCATGGCCATAAGTTTTGAGAATGACACAAATATTATAATTTCACGTGATCTGAAACCAGTTAATGGCCGATATTGGTACCACATGTCAAAAACAAGCATTTCAGTGCAAACAAACAGAGTGACATGTTAAAGGTACCAACTCAATATATTGTTTTTGGAAAAATATCAAATATCTTTATTTAAATTCATACTACAGACAAGTTTAAAACATTTAAAAGTACCAACATGTGCAAATTCATGTCCTATGTTATCAGTCAAATATGTGCAAAATGATGCAAGGATTACAATAGCAGCCACGTAGATATGTGCAAAAAATAAGCAGTGGTTGCTGTGAAACCCTCTCCCCTGTTATGCCCACACGATGCAATAAATTTCCTAGTATAATATAAAGCATAAATAAATACAATCAAAGCTCTATATGCTGTGAAATGGCTAAATAAATGAAAAGATATCACCAGGATGACAGGAGGGCGGGCTGGGTCCTTGTTTTTCTTTGTTTTGTGCTCACTTTTTATTTTTAATTTATTCATGTACCAACATAAGGCACTCTAGATATTAGATTTTCAACACTAACTGAGTAAGTTCCATATAATATGTCACTTCACTGAGCAATGATAGCACTCATGTCTCACTAGTTTTAATTTTGTTTTGGTCACTAAGAAGCCACTTACTTACAAATGTCTTATTATATTTTTCAATTTGATTCAACTGGATGAATGTAAAGCCATTCAACATCTACACCCCATGCACAGATGAAAAGATCACGGATATGCACATCCCAAACCAAGTCACCTGACAGGATAAAGATATGTTCACATCTTGGAAGACACCTTTTAGGCACAAGTTCACACAAGAATATCTGAAGACCTTTATCTAGCAAGCAGCCTAATTGGATAAAGATATCTTGGATAATACATATTGAATCACCAAATAGAAGGACTTTTTTTCTCCCCTTTTTCTCTCTTTCTTGTTTTTTTTTTTGTACAAATCTATCCAATGCTCCCTATAGACTCATTTTATATTATATATATATATATATATATATATTTTTTTTTTTGCTAAATAATATGAAACATATATGTGAGCATCATACTATCTGCGCTTCAGCTAAAAGCACAGTATTAGGGCAACAAATGCTTCCTTTTATACCTTCTTGTTGTCTATCCCCTGATAGCATCCAAAGACTACATTTACCAGCATCCTTTGCAGCAAATCTCTTGCACTCACTAGCAGTCATGCCGTGGCTGAGCTGTGGGCGGGCCTGGCTGTGGTGTCAAGTGACCGGCTCAAGCAGGAGGAAGGAGGATTGTTCCGGTCACGTGATCACCCGGCAAGGACTCACTTCACACCAGACACAGCACAGGTGAGCAATCTAGTCAGCCCCATATATAGGAGCTACACACTATGTACACATACACCCCTGAAGTAGCCACAGCCCTCCCCCCCCCCCCTCCTGTCATCCCGGTGATATCTTTTCATTTATTTAGCCATTTCACAGCATATAGAGCTTTGATTGTATTTATTTATGCTTTCTATTATACTAGGAAATTGATTGCATCGTGTGGGCATAACAGGGGAAAGGGTTTTACAGCAACCACTGCTTATTTTTTGTACATATCTACGTGGCTGCTATTATAATCCTTGCATCATTTTGCACATATTTGATTGATTACATAGGACATGAATTTGCACATGTTGGTGCTTTTAAATGTTTTTAAATTGTCTGTAGTATGAATTTAAATAAAGATATTTGATATTTTTCCATAAACTATATATTGAGTTGGTACCTTTAACATGTCACTCTGTTTGTTTGCACTGAAATTTCACGTGATCTGTTGCCCTCCGTGTGTCTATCAGATGTTTTTATCACATACAGAAATACAAGTGCAATCATATTATGAGTAACAAAAGCTTTTATTGACAGTTAGAAGGAGTTCATGCAGCAAGTCAATATTTGCAGTGTTGCTCCTCTGTGTTATTTGACCTCTGCTATGCTTACCGACCATTCTATTGCTTTATGATTCTGAACCTTTGCCGCCGTCTTGGTTTTAAGCCAGTTTTGTCCGACTCTGCTTGTCTATCTGTATCTGCTGTTTTGCATCTCATCTTCCCTTATCTTTGGGACAGGATACGGCCAGAGGCGTACTTCATCTTTCATCTTTAGGCCTCCAGTCTGCTCACCAGCACACCTCATCTTCGGGCCACTGGCAACTAATCTTCAGAAATGTATGTACCTACATTTATATGTACATATGTTTAGATATATATGTTAAGATGTGTATATATATATATATATATATATATATATATATATATACTGTTTATATGTGTATATATATATATATATATATATATATATATATATGCACATACATTTGAAGATACATGTATGTGTATGTATGAATGTGTATAATATATATTCAAAAATCAGCAGCACAGTCCTTTGAAGATAAAGAAATGGGTGCTGTCCTGTACTCTCACTAGCCAGGGCCTTGACAATGGCTGGGACCAGGGGCACACCTGCCATGAGGCGAGTTGAGACTCTCGCCTCAGGCAGCGTACCACCTGCCGGACGAGGGGGCGGCGTTGTGTGCCCGCCCGCTCGTGCTTTTGTCCGCCCACCATGCTGATGCCTATGCCGCCGCCCAGGCTGACACACCCCCCTGCGTGCCGGCTGGCGCATTCTATTTCCGCCGCACACATCTCCCTGCCCAAAGTGCAGCGCCGGGCTCCAGGTTCCCACCCCGCATACCCCCTTGGCTCCTTCTCCTCTCCGCTCAGCTCCCTCTTCGCTCGGCTCCCTCTCCTGTCCGCTCCCGCTCCCTTTCAGCTCCGCTCCCTCACCTCTCCGCTGCGCTCGGGTCCCTCTCCTCTCCGCTTGGCTCCCTCACCGCTCGGCTCCCTCTCTTCTCCGCTCCCTCTGTCGCCCCCTCCGCTGCCCCAGGTGCCCAACTCAAGTTCAGGACAAGGCAGACGCTTCCTGGAAGGTTAAAAGAAAAGAAAGTATGTTTATCTGTGTATATGGACGTGATGTGTGTATGGATGTGTATATGGATGTGATGTGTATATGGATGTGTATATAGATGTGTATATGGACGTGATGTGTGTATGGATGTGTACATGGATGTGATGTGTATATGGATGTGTATATGGATGTGATGTGTATATGGATGTGATGTGTATATGGATGTGTATATGGATGTGTATATGAATGTGTATATGGATGTGATGTGTATATGGATGTGTATATGGATGTGATGTGTATGTGTATATGGATATGGATGTGTATATGGATGTGATGTGTATATGTATATGGATGTGATGTGTGTATGGATGTGTATATGGATGTGATGTGTATATGTATATGGATGTGATTCCATGCACAGGTTCCTGGGGTTTGCTAACTATTATCAGCTGTTTATCCCACATTTCTCCACTCTAGTTTCTCCATCATGGCGCTCACCAAGAAGGGCACCAATCCTCGCCTTTGGCCCTTGGTGGCTGAAGAAGAATTCTCAAGCTTGAAATCCGCTTTTACCTCAGCTCTAGTTCTAACTTGGCTTGACACAGAGAAGCCGTTTCATCTAGAGGATGAAGCATCCTCCATAGGTGCAAGGGCAGTGCTCACCTGAAAAGGGCCTAAGGGCCGAATCTGACTTTTTCCCCCACAGAGAGGAATTACTTCATAGGAGATAGAGAAATTTTGGCCATCATACTTCCTCTGGAAGAATGGCGATATCTACTGGAAGGAGCTCACCATCCGGTATACAGCCTATAAGAACCTCATGTATCTCCAGATAGCCCAGCGTCTTAATTCCAGGCAAGCCCTTTGGTCGTTCTTCTTTTCACGGTTCAACCTGCTGATCTATTTCTGTCCTGCAGAAAAGAATATCAAGGCCCAATGCCCTTTCTCGTGCCTCTCTCGGCATATTATCTCTCCTAAACAACCAGTTTTTTTCTCTCCAATGAATCTTCGGCAGCTTCCCCCAGCAAGAAGTATGTCCAACCTGCACTCTGGAAGAGGATGTTGTCTTTTGGTCATTCTTTACGTCTAGCTAGGCACCCTAGGGTGCACCCTGGTGGTCTGACCTGGTCAAAGATGTTTGGGATTTCGTGGGGTCCTGCACTTCCTGTGTCCGTAATAAGCCTTCTTGCCTCAAACCAGCTGGCCTGTTGCTTCCGTTGCTGATACCCAGTCGCCCATGGTCTTACGTGGCATTGGACTTTGTCACAGATCTTCTATCTTCCTCTAGCAATACCACAATCTGGGTGGTGACTGATTAGTTTTCCAAGATGTTCCATTTTTTTTCCCTTCCAGGTCTTCCATCTGCTCCATGTCTTGCCAGTTTGTTCCTCCAGCACATTTTCCGGCTTCATGGACTACCTCAACACATCGTGTCTGACCAAGGGGTCCAATTTGTATCCAAGTTTTGGTGTTTCTTGTGTAACCAGCTGCAAGTAAATCTAGACTTTATTTCTGCTCATCACCCACAGTCGAATGGTCAAGTAGAAAGGGCAAATCAGACCTTGGGCTGTTATCTCTGTCACTTTGTCTCTGCATATCAAGATGACTGGCACTACATGCTACCATGAGCTAAGTTCTCCTGTAACTCCATGGACACTGGGTCTGCTGGAGCAGCTCCTTTCTTTGTTGTCTATGGATAAATTCCTTGCCCTCCTCTTCCACGGATGTCCTTGCAGTGGAGGAACTGGTACAGGACCTCAAATCTATTTGGGAACCAACTTGTCAGTCTCTCCTCCAGGCCACTGCCCGCACCAAGATTCTGTGGCTTCAAACACCGCCTTCCTCCTACATGCGCATCCCGAACTCCTTCCATGTCTCCCTCCTGAAACCTGTCATCTTGAACCGCTTCTCTCAACAATCTTCTCCTCCTGCTCCGGAGGCTGACTCTATGGACATCTACGAGGTTACTTAGAGGTACTAGACATGAAGACCGTGAGAGGTAAGCGGTTCTTTCTTGTTGACTGGAAGGGGTTCGGGCCTGAGGAGAGATCCTGGGAGCCTGAAAAAAATATTCTGGACTGTAGCCTCCTCCAAAGGTTTCTCCGGACCAAGAAGAGGAGAGGCTCTTCACAGGTGCCCCTGAAATACACATATCAGATAGTAGGCACACCCATGTCCTTCTATGTGGAAGCACCCCGTCCCAGGTGCACTCAACTGGCCAGCACGCTTGTTCCCACTCCCTAGGCCCTTGGCTGCCACAGCAGACAAGTCGCACTTGTGGACCGACCTGGTGGTACCATGCCGCAGCAAGACCATCCTGTTTTGCGGCGGGATATGGTGAAGACCGGGTGCCACGTAGACTCCGCTCCCAGGTGTCGGCTTGTGTCATCATCTGCAGTGGTCCAGGGGGCTTGTATGTGGTTAGCAGTACATAGGGGGTCAGGATTGTGAGGATTGTAAGAGTGCTATGCTACATCATGCCACATGTACTCGAGAGCATCATTCACTTTACATAGCTTAGTATCTTCTGCAAAAATTGGAACTGAACTGTGTAAACCCTCTATGAGATCAGTATTGAAAATATTAAAAAGAAGCTCGCCTAACTGTGCTACTTAATCACATTTTTTTCTTGTTTCTATTATGCTTCTTCCCATATGCATAAGTGGAGTATAATATAGGCAGTTTTGGCTGTAGCCTGTTGCCCAAGCCTTCTATGTGGCCCATGGCCACCCTAACCACCCCCTCAATATGAGACTGAGAAGAACCTTCACCCATGAAATACGTTTACATATGTTCCTGTTCTCAATAGACATGTAGACATAAACCATTTCAGAACGGGCCACCAGAGGTCCTGAAACGTCATGTTAAAAGCAGTCAGAAAGGAACACATCCTACATTCCCCAAGAAGCTTGATTCTTGTACCATATCTAGGAAGTCAATTGCAGACCTGTAGGGGCTACAATATTCATACAGCCCAGGGCCAATTGCAGCCTTAATTTGCCCCTGCCCATATGGTATGTGTTTTTCAGGGAACCTTTTTAGAATGTTTATTTTTTTTAAATATGATGATGAACATGATGTTGCGGTCTATGTGCCTGTGTGCATTTGAAAGCATTAATCTGTGACATGGGTGCCCCTGCAACCCATGTCTCGGGTCACAGGTGCACCCGTGTGCCTCCATGCGCCCGTTGCAGCCTCACTTACATGTCTGCGTTCCAGCAATGTCTCCTCTGGTCTGGCTTCCGTGTCCCTACCGGCTCTGTGAGATTTAAAGGGCCAGCTCTCTGCTAATTGGTGCTGCCAGCCGCCTGACCTGATAAGCCAACCACTTCCTGTGACCCCTAACTGATCTTTGTGCCTCATAGTACCTGTACCTGTTGCAATTCCTGTGTAATGTTCATTGTGACCTTCTTGTTCCTTACCATGATTCTTTGCGGCCTGTCTTGACCTTCTGCTACATCCCTAACCCCCATCCTGTGCCACCTGTCCTGATCTTCTGCCTCTCTGCGGCTCCAATTTTGCCTGCTGATTCTGTACCTGGCCATGGCTACTACTGTGAGCAAAGTTGCACCTGTGGAGCGATCTGGCAGGAACACATCCATCCTGCTTTGCAGCGGGCTCTGGTAAATACCGGGTGCCACTTAGACTCCGCTCCCTGGTGTCAGCTTATGTCATTGCTTGCTGTGATTCAGTGGGTTCATCACCTCTGACCCTGACAATCTGTCTTTTTTTTGGAGTAATGGCTTCTTCGCAGCAGAATTGCCTTTTGCCCATGTCAACACAGTACCAGCTTTAGCCAGCATCTTTACAAGTTCTCTTGCTTTTATTCTTGTATTGATATGCACATCCTAGACCAAAGCACATTCATCGTTGGAACATAGAACCCATCTCCTTTGTACTAGCGTATAACTTTTTTGTGCAGCTGGAGGCAATTTCAGGTTTCTGGAAATTGCACACAAGGATGAACTGACTCCAAGTTCAGTTTGTTTCAGATATACCTTCAAATACATCCACAGGTCTCTAATTAACTCAGATGGTCCCAAAAGATCAGAAGTTTCCAAAGACATGATATAATCATATGGGACGCCACAAATTGTGTAAAGGCATATTAATCCTTACAATTTTCTCTTTCTCATTAAACTGGCATTTGCCAAATTTAAATAATGTTGGTAATCCTAATTGACCTAAAATGGTAATATATATATATATATATATATATATATATATATATATATATATATATATATATATATGCAGTCCCGGGGTTAAATACAAGATAGGTTCCATAGGTTTGTTCTCAGGTATTTGTATGTAAGTCGAAACTGTATATTTTATCTCTTAAGGTTACAAGAAGGTTACAAGAAACATCAAATATCTATTTTAAAAAGTTCAGCTAACTTGTCTAGCAATAACAAAGACTAAGATTGGCAAACCTAACTCTGAAAATAAATACTTTCATTAGAAAATGTTTTCAGGCTAACTTCCTGTAGATTTTTGCTATTTTGAAGATATAGCATGTGAATAAAATATTTCTCTTCATTCAAATTGTCTAGCTGTTGCTTAGAGGACTTTAGTCCCTTCTGACGATCATTAACTGACTATTCAGAGCCTGTGGAATGATATTTTTTAAAAATGCTTCTAATTATCCTTATGTAATCGGCATTTTTGCTCTCATGCTGCTAAGGCAATGTACTTTACAGTACAAGATATTTGAGTTGATTATAATGCCCCAAAAGTGCAAGTTAGTATTGCAGAAGTTTGCATTTGCAAATTACAGAAACGTTTCAATACTTCAGTTTTAGTTTTTGTGTAATATTTTTGTATCTGAAAAGGTATTATCATCCTTTGAATCATGTGGCTAAAATCCATTAGAACATTATTTTCTGGTTGCCAATATATTAGATTAATTATATTACAAGATAGGTAAACCATTTCTTATGTGTTAGAGGGCAGGGTAGGTGATAAATGTGTCCTGTTAGAGGAAGGAAGAAGAAAAGGTGGGGATGTTGTAAAGTATCAGAACACTGATTTAATACTTAAACCAGTTCACTTTATTTATAAAGTCAAGATATAGTCCAATGGTCACTTGTTTCGGGTAAACACCCAAAACACAAGGAATTGTTTCAGCTTTATGTCTTTTTTAAGCTCGGAACACAAAGCACAACATTCTATGTGATGAAATACACTATGCTGCAAACCCATTACAAATAAACAGGGTTATACAAGGGATACTTTCCACTGAGCTGGCCAAAGACTAGAAACCAGAGCAAGATAAGTACTATTTGTTTTGGTGAGGGGGAGGGTTACCCCTGCACCATCTCCACAATTACCCCTGCACCATGTAGCCACAAAAATAGAATGATTGAAAATACCACCAGATATTTTCCTTGAACTATAGTTGTCCTTTCAGAGGGTTCTTATGTGCTTTGTACGTTATTGCACAAAACATTCATTGGTAATTTATTGAACAATCAAAACAGATGGGCAAGATGCTTACTTATGGGCAAAAAATGTTTAATGATAAAGTGAAAACAATCTACATTGATAAAATATAGTCTTCACCTAAAAATGTGATCCCTCGGAAAGAATTTAGAATGTTTATTCATGCTTTATAGTTCTCTGTTTTGTGTCAATCCTTGATGCATTGACCAATTTTACTCTTCTTATACCAATACAAACATAAACATTAGCAAAATGTAAGCAGTTAACCCCACAAGCTGAGGAAATTCTCTGCATAAAATGTAGACAATTAAGGAAAAGGTAAGTTTTACAAGGCTGGCTTGGAAATCGTAATTGTCTAATTAAAATGTTTGCAATGTTCAGAAACATTTGTTATCACTGTTATAATGAAGATAAAGTAACTTGTCAGTGTGTAAATCAGTTATTTTTACATGTCTATGGTACACTGAGAAAAATGGGATGTCTGACAGATGGAGCCAGATGGCGTATTGCAGGGACGCATTAACAAGGGAAATCTAGAAGTCCAATCCTTCCTTTTTATTTAAATGAATGTTTACATTAAAAAGATGCTCCAAAATATTTATATCCATATAATTTGAATAAGAATAACTGTAAATCATAATAAGATCTTGTTAGTTATATAATTCCTAAGGCTACATCCAATGCAGTCTCAGCTTCTAACATTTTTCTTTTTATATTTATTATGGAATTATTATCTAACAGATAATATTGTAATGCTGTGTGCAGTAAGGCAGTAAAATGATAAAGACTGGATCAATTCATTTCTAGTATAGGGTGATTAAGTATTAGAAGTGGTAGAAGCAAGACTAGAGAATCAGTGAAAAAGAATATTCTAAAGATTTGCCCATCTATAGCACTGATAGCATTGATTTGCTTTAGGAAATCAAAGTAATTTACATTCTTGTGTAGAATTCTTAAATAAACTCTATTGACTCACGTACTTATGTGAGCAGGACATGGTAAGAACAGCTACTCAATAATGATTATTTATCTTCCCTGATCTGAGATCTTGACAATGTCACCAACTGTTTTATACTTTCCAAATTTTAACAGCTTCTAACCTTTGAATTTCTTTGATGATCCGAAAAGAAGGATAAGCATGGGTATCAGTACATAAGTGATATACTAGTAAGGATCACTTCACATTTTTAAGGTGATTATCCACCATTGAAAGAAGTATCTGAGTCATAAAATGTTTTTGATATGGTGTAGCATTTGATGAAAGGTGTTTAGGACTTAAGACTCTGAATGTCTTATTGCTCTTAGAAGTTCCAGAATGTATACTAGCAATCACAAATTTCTTCTTCTCCTTCCTAGGGGCTCTTTCAAATTGGTGTTTGTGCTCACCATCAGTTGTGCATGCATTGGGTTTTGCCTCTGTTTTGTCTATGTGTCTGCAAAACAAAATGAAGGTTTAACATTACTTTGAAAATGAAACACACCGGTATTTCAGCCTCATGCGTGAAAAAAAACGGATGTTTCATTTGCTCTGAGTGGTCTCATCTTTCTGACAGAAAAGAACGTCAAGGCTGATGCCCTCTCTTGTGCCTCAGATGTTATTGGGGAAGAACTGGCTGTCCGGCATGTAATTCCTCCAGTGGACCTTCATCAGCTCCTGGCAAGACCTACGCCAGACCTGCTCTTCGGAAAGGATACTGACTAAGGGACATTGCTCACGTGTGGCTGGGCATCCTGGAGTGTAGCACTCTGTCCCCTTCATTTCCCCTTTCTTTTGGTGGCCTGATCTGGTCAAGGATGTACATGCTTTTGTGGGTTCCTGTTCCTGAAATAAGCCATCTAGTCTCAAACCTGCTGGTCTTCTCCAGTCATTATCGATGCCCAGCTTTGGATTTGGCTATGGATTTTATCACGGTCCTTCCGCTTTCCTCTGGCAATACCATCATCTGGGTGGTAACAGATCTCTAACTAATTGCTTCTCTGCCATGTCTGCTGTCTGCTCCACCCTTTGCCAGTCTGTTCTTCCTTCACATCTTCTGGCTTCATGGACTTCCACAGCACATTGTTTCTGACTGGGGGGTTCAGTTTGTTACTAAGTTCTGGCGATCTCTGTGCAGCCAGCTTCAAGTAAAATTGGACTTTTTATCTGCCTACCATCCGCAGTCTAATGGTCACTTGGATGTTCCTTCCGTGGAAGAGTTGGTTCGGTATCTGAAGTCTATCTGGAAGCAGACCCAACTTTCCTTGCAACAGGCTTCTGCTCAAATCAAGACCCAGGCCGACAAGAAATGAAGGCCTCCTCCCATCTTGTCTCCAGGTGACAAAGTCTGGTTATCTTTCAAGTATGTTTGGCTAAGGATCCCTAGCTACAAACTTGGTCCACTTTTCCTAGGTCCTGTCGAGGTGCTGAGGCGCTTCAATCCTGTGGCCTACAAGCTGCACCTTCCTCCCACATGCGCATCCCGAACTCCTTCCATGTGTCTCTCCTCAAGCCAGTCATCCTGAACTGCTTCTCCCAAAAAGTTCCTCCTCCTGCTCACTCCATCGACATTTTCATGGTAAAAGAAGTTCTGGACATGAAGATGGTGAGAGGTAAGAAGTTCTTCTTGGTTGACTGGAAAGGTTTCGGGCCTGGGGAGAGATCTTGGGAACCTGAGGATAATATCTTGAACCGTGGTCTCCTGCAGAGATTAATCCAGACCAAGAAAAGGGGTAGGCTGAAGGGGGAAGATAGTGTCACAGAAGCTCCCGCAGGAGCTCACCCATGCCCCTCTATGCGCTCTAGTGGTTCCGCAGCTTTACTTACCTGTCCCCGTTCCTTCGCCAGTGGTCATATCCCTGTTCGCTAGGGCATGCAAGCGTTGGCTCCCAAAGATTTGAAGTGCCAGTGCACCATGGATTGGTGCTAGCCTTTCCAAGAATCCTTTATAACCCAGCTTCTCCCTGAACTCCCCACCGGATCTTTGTGTTTTGTGCCTTTGAGAAAGCTTTGTTCCTGATGCCGAGTTCTTAATTCCCATTGTACTCGTCATTGCCGTTGCGCCTGTAGAACGACCTGTCGGTACCACACGCAACAACTCTAACCTGCTTTGCAGCGGGCTCTGGTGAAAACCAGGTACCACCTAGACTCCGGTACCAGGGGTCAGTTAACGTCAATATCAGCTGTGGTCCAGTGGGTCCACTATCCCTGGTGCCCGACACTATGCATTGGCAGGGGTGTTGCACTTTTCATTTTAATCCATGACTTTACATGTGACACAAAAGAATAAAAGTAGTTATATTTGTGTCACATGTAAAGTCATGGATTCAATAATAAAAGAAGCTTAGCTGGTTTGAACAAAAAGCTGAATCTTTGTGCATTTTAGTTTGGGGTGTTTATATTCTATATATGTGTATATATGTTGGGTATATATAGTATGTGTAAATGTATCGTATACACATACTATAATATGTATAGACTGTATATGTGTATAAGATGTGTTTATTCTCTGTATATATGAGTTTATAAATGTGTGTGTATGGGTGTATAAATATGTGTGCAAGAGTGTATAATTGTGTGTGTATGAGTGTATATGTCTGAATATAAGTAAGTAAGTATTTGTGTATATATGTTTAAATGTGTGTGATCATATACGCATGTGTGAGGGTACAAACACATATATATTTTTTTAAGGGAGGGCCCATGAAGAAGTCTGGGTAATGTGCTCATGTTTTGCTTCTTTTTTTTAATCTTTTTCATCCAGTTGTTTCGGTGCATCTTAGTTGCATTGACTATCTGAAATCAAACTTTACGGAGAGAAATAGAACAACCAAAAATGTGCAACTTTTTCAATAAAGTAGTATCCTTCCCACCAAATTAGACTGGAAAACAAGCCAAAAACTAGACTGGCAGGAAAGATAGAAAGAGAAAAGATATGCATTAGTTTAAATGGACATGTCCAGTATTGTTGTAAAATATTATAAATTAGTTTTATTAAAAGAATTGTCCTTAACCACTTATGAGACAAGGGTGGACACTGTGCAATTTGGTAACAGTCACTTGTAGGTCTACAGTCTTATCAGCCGTATGGAATGCTATGGGGCCTGTGAGTGGGGAGGGGAGGTTAGTTGACCCACTTAATAATATAGCTTGGGGCATCAGAATTGTAAACTCTACTGTGAATTGCAGATCCAGCAGTCTATTGCTTCCTGCTTTATGGTGACTGTTGGTGGTACAATTGTAAATCCACTTTTTCACAGTTCCCAAATGGGCTTATTTTATAACAACCAACCTGGCTGCATTCTAGCACTGTTTGGGCCCCCACAAGATTGCATGGGTTATGAGTGTTACCCTTACCTACACATATGTATGGTAAAACCTCAAATTTCTTTCCTCAATAGTAATTTTAAGATTTAAATGATAGATAATATGGTATTGCTTTAATGTTTTCTATGGCATCTGCACTCATTTTAATCTTGTGAGTGTAAAGTGAGACAGTTTTGATGATAATGAATGTGTGGCCCATTATATTTCATTTATTTTTTGTTGTATTTCTGTTTCACCTCTGACAGGTTATTATGAGATATTGTTATGTCGTTGTTCCTGAATTCACCTTTTATTACAGATGAATTTTCTGTATCTCATAAATAACACAATACCTAATCTCTTATTAAAATGCCACTTTAAAGCCATTCAGATTAAATCCTGTTTCCTTTAATTAATTTTTAGTGAATGATGGGAAATTGCAAAGTATATGCTGAATAAATGTATATGCTTATTGAAGAAATCTTTAGATCGAGTTTTTGTCATGAATCCTGCTCATCTATTCACAGATTTCACCGGTGGTTGGCCTGTGATGAATTCGTATCTGTTTGCTTTTTTATCAAGTCCACACTGGCCATGCATAAAAAATGTTCTCCCAGGAGAGATCAATATGTCTTCATCATGTTCCTCAGCCCCTGCACTCTGAAGAGCCTTTCAGAAGATAATTGTTTGACTAAGGACTGGCTTTAAAATATTAAGATTCTGCTCACATCATATTTGTGTACTACACCTGGCATATATATATCTTATGTCAGAAAATGCCATATACCTAATACCACTAAAGGTTTCTGCTTAACAAAATTTTCCATTTAGCATACAATTCTCCAGTATACTTTTGGTATACATCAGTTTTCTTTGACGTACTGTACAGTTGCATATATCTTGGCCATAAGTTTGGTGGTAACAGGGCCATCTTCAGCAGTACAGCCACTAGCGTCCCCGTTACAGCAATATTAAAATCAGTTCCATTACTTCTGCCTGGGAATAAGTGAAGTTCCTAAAAAAGGCGGCTGTACTGAAAAAAATTAAGGTGCTGTACATACTGTATATACTCAAGTATAAGCTGACACGAGTATAAGCCAAGACCCCAAATTTAAAAAAAAACAGGGAAAACATATTGACTCGAGTCTCGAGTATAAGCCAGAGTTGGGAAATACATTAGTCACAGCCCCCCCCCCAGTATATATCCTGGCAGCCCCTGTATTATATAGCCAGCCAGCCCCTGTAGTATATAGCTTGGCAGCCCACTGTAGTAAATAGCCTGGCAGCCCCATGTAGTATATAGCCAGCGAGCCCCCTCTAGTATATAGCCAGCCAGCCTCCTGTAGTATATAGCCAGCCAGCCTCCTATAGTATATAGTCTTCCAGACCCCTGTAGTATATAGCCAGCCAGCCCCCTATAGTATATAGCCAGCCGGCCCCTAATCGTATACAGCCTGCCTGTCCCTCCCTCCCAGCATATAGCATGCAAAAAAAACAGTGTACTCACTGTCCAACGCCCCCCAAGGCAGGTCCTCTTCTATCCATCGATGCTCCAGTATCGGCTCCGTGTCCCTGCGCGGTCTGTCGCAGGAACCATGAAGTCAGTCGCTCGCTGACATTCTAGTGTGTTGAAAAGCAAGAAAATTGGAACAGCACTTAGGTAATTCACTGGTGCAAGTCTTCAAATCTACAAAAATATAGTAGCGAAGCAGCACTCCTTGAAAACGTATTTCTTTATTCCACTATAATAAAAAAGCAATGTTTTGCCCTGTTGCAAAAATTATGTATACATTGGGGAAACTGCAGAGCAGGATGAATTCTCACAGACACACCATAAGCAAGGGGATGGATACACCTGTCGGAAAACACTTCTCTGGACCAAACCACAGCAAAGAAGATTTAAAGGTCCCAATACTGAAAGGTGACTTTAAGGATAGCAGAGAAAGGAAAACCTGGGAGTTCAAGCTGATGATGACCTTCCAGTCACTGTATCAAAAAACAACAAGGCAAGCACCGTAACAAAGTGGTGGTCATTAGAGATGAGCGAGTATACTCGTCCGAGCTTGATGCTCGTTCGAGTATTAAGGTACTTAAAAAACGGCTTGTTGCTCGGACGAGTATTTCCCCTGCTCGAGATCGAGCATTTAATTAAAAAAACACAGTGAAGAATAGAATAAAAATAGTGAACACAGTGAACACAGGATCATTTAAGTTAAAAACACAGTGAAGAACACAGTGAAGAATAGATTACAGATGTTCGGCACATCTGCTTACCTGTCGGAAGATATGCGCGGAACGGCAGCAGGGAGACATCAAGCAGCAGGGAGACATCAAGCAGCAGGGAGACATCAAGCAGCAGGGAGACAGACATCGGGCAGCACCACGGGGGACACAGACATCGGGCAGCACCCCGGGGGACACAGACATCGGGCAGCACCCCGGGGGACACAGACATCGGGCAGCAGCCCGGGGGACACAGACATCGGGCAGCACCCCGGGGGACACAGACATCGGGCAGCAGCCCGGGGGACACAGACATCGGGCAGCAGCCCGGGGGACACAGACATCGGGCAGCAGCCCGGGGGACACAGACATCGGGCAGCAGCCCGGGGGACACAGACATCGGGCAGCAGCCCGGGGGACACAGACATCGGGCAGCAGCCCGGGGGACACAGACATCTGGCAGCAGCCCGGGGGACACAGACATCGGGCAGCACGGGGGACACAGACATCGGGCAGCACGGGGGAGACTTCAGTGGAAGAAGAGGAGCGGATCCCGGGACAGCGTATCACCCCGACAAGTAAGCAGATGTGCAGAACATCTGTAATCTATTCTTCACTGCGTTTTTCACTTAAATCATCCTGTGTTCACTGTTTTTATTCTATTCTTCACTGTTCTTCACATCTGTTAACTTGTCGGGAGATAATATACGCACGGAACAGTGAAGAATAGATTGCAGATGTTTGCATACATCTGCTAACTTATCAGAAGACATTCTTTTTCAGTTAATTAACACATTTTATTCCCGAACCATGGTCCCTTTGAAAAATGCTCGGGTCTCCCATTGACTTCAATGGGGCTCGTTATTCGAGACGAGCACTCGAGCATCTGGAAAAGTTCGTCTCGAATAACAAGTACCCGAGCATTTTAGTGCTCGCTCATCTCTAGTGGTCATGCATCAATGAATGTACTATAAACACAATAAAAGAAAGATGATGCAACAAATTACCATAAAATAGAAAATACTTTATTAGCCCCTTCCCGCTCTGCTGTGGATATATCCGCCCAGGTGCTGATGCTGGCTCAGCTCTGGATCAGAGCCGAACCGGTATCGGGATACATGGTGTGCTGGCTGTAGCTAACAGCCAACACCCCAGTGTAACAACCGAGGTCGGAGTGGGCTCTGATCACAGGTGTTTAACATGCCTTCCGGGGGTCTTTCCCTCACGATAACCCCCCCCCCCCCCCGACGCCATCTTTGGGGGAAGCCAATCGCTATGGCAGCCCTGGGGTGATCAGTATTATCTGATCAGAGTATTATCATGAACAAGCAATCAGATGATTGCTTCTTCATGTCCCATGAAGGAAATAGTAAAAAAAAAATAAAAAAAATGTTTTTCAATAAAAAATAAAGCAATAAATCAATAAAAATGCCCATACTCCCCTTAACATATAAAGAGACACATAAAACAAAAAACTGTCTAAATCACAACACAAACCCTTAACAATCCGCAGAGTAAAAGTAAATAATTATTGAACCAGCACAATAATTATTACAGTAAAAAACATTGCATCCCACAAAAAAGAAAATGCCATCCCAAGGCCCCAATGACGAAAATGCAAAAATTTTATAGCCTACAAAAAGAGACAATGAGGAAACTAAAATCCTGGCAGCTGCAGGTCCTTCCTTCTCTTCTGCACCTCGCTGTGCGCCTTTAAAACAAGTAACGTCCACATGTGGGGGGGTCTCTGTACTCGGGAGAAATTGTAGACCAAGTTGTATGGTGGGTTTTCTCTTTTTATCTTTGGGAAATGTGTAAATTATGGGGCTAAAAAAATGTATAACTAACAACATTTTACCATTCTAAATTTAACCTTCATTTTGTTTCAATTACTACAAAGATCTCAAGGGGTTAACAATCTTCCTAAAAGCTGTTTCTGATAGTTTGAGGGGTGCAGATTTGAAAATGGGTAGATTATATAGGGGGTTTTGATGCAAAATATGTAAAATTTCATTCAAAACAGTAGTTATCCAAAAAATTATTGTTGAATTAAAAATTCAACTTTTAAAAACATGCCAAAAATTATGATTTTTTTACCTATTGAATCCCACAAAAAATGCAATAAAATGTGAACAAAAAACATATGTACTCCAGAATGATACTGTTGATGATAAAGCACAACATGTCCCGCAAAAAAAGAAGCCATCAACCAGCTCCATAGCCAAAAAAGTAAAAATGTTATGCTACTTGTTATGCTACATATTAGAGTTTTATTTGGAAAATTTAGTAAAATGTAGGAAAAAATATTCAAGTATGGTATTCCCGTAATCGTATTGACTTATAGAATAATGATAACATGATTATTAGGCTATAAAAAACATCGTTGTTTTTATGAGTAACAGTGTACAAAAGTTATAACTAGAGATGAGCGAACATGCTCGTCCGAGCTTGATGCTCGGTCGAGCATTAGGGTACTCGAAACTGCTCGTTACTCGGACGAATACTTCGCCCGCTCGAGAAAATGGCAGCTCCCGCCGTTTTGCTTTTTGGCGGCCAGAAACAGAGCCAATCACAAGCCAGGAGACTCTGCACTCCACCCAGCATGACGTGGTACCCTTACACGTCGATAGCAGTGGTTGGCTTGCCAGATCAGGTGACCCTGGGATAGACTAGCCGCTGGCCGCGCTGCTCGGATCATTCTGTCTCTGGATGCCGCTAGGGAGAGAGCTGCTGCTGGTCAGGGAAAGCGTTAGGGTGTTCTATTAGCTTACTGTTAGGCAGGAGTGATTCTCAAAGAACCCAACAGCCCTTCTTAGGGCTACAATAACGTTCTACTTTTTTTATTTTAATTTGCATCTTTTACCATTTTGTGAGGAATTAGCAGGGGGACTTGCTACCGTTGTGTTTAGCTCTTAGTGGCACACATATCCATAGCAAAGGCCGAAGTGGCAAAATTCAGTAGGGGTTGGATTTCTATTAGGCAATAACTCAGTGTCATCTCATCTGGCATAGTAGTGTGCTTCCTTTGATACTTGGCTAGAAAATAGCCATAGGAGAATACAAACAGCTTCTTGAAGCCTACAGTAGCGTTCTATATATTTGATTTCTGGTTGATCTGCTGGTGGCTGTAGTTTCTGCAGTGCATGTACTTGCCAATTCTGAGCAATTTGTAGTGAGACTTGCGACCGCTGTGTTCTGCGCTTAGTGGCGCACATATCCATAGCAAAGGCCGAAGTGGCAAAATTCAGTAGGGGTTGGATTTCTATTAGGCAATAACTCAGTGTCATCTCATCTGGCATAGTAGTGTGCTTCCTTTGATACTTGGCTAGAAAATAGCCATAGGAGAATACAAACAGCTTCTTGAAGCCTACAGTAGCGTTCTATATATTTGATTTCTGGTTGATCTGCTGGTGGCTGTAGTTTCTGCAGTGCATGTACTTGCCAATTCTGAGCAATTTGTAGTAAGACTTGCGACCGCTGTGTTCTGCGCTTAGTGGCGCACATATCCATAGCAAAGGCCGAAGTGGCAAAATTCAGTAGGGGTTGGATTTCTATTAGGCAATAACTCAGTGTCATCTCATCTGGCATAGTAGTGTGCTTCCTTTGATACTTGGCTAGAAAATAGCCATAGGAGAATACAAACAGCTTCTTGAAGCCTACAGTAGCGTTCTATATATTTGATTTCTGGTTGATCTGCTGGTGGCTGTAGTTTCTGCAGTGCATGTACTTGCCAATTCTGAGCAATTTGTAGTGAGACTTGCGACCGCTGTGTTCTGCGCTTAGTGGCGCACATATCCATAGCAAAGGCCGAAGTGGCAAAATTCAGTAGGGGTTGGATTTCTATTAGGCAATAACTCAGTGTCATCTCATCTGGCATAGTAGTGTGCTTCCTTTGATACTTGGCTAGAAAATAGCCATAGGAGAATACAAACAGCTTCTTGAAGCCTACAGTAGCGTTCTATATATTTGATTTCTGGTTGATCTGCTGGTGGCTGTAGTTTCTGCAGTGCATGTACTTGCCAATTCTGAGCAATTTGTAGTGAGACTTGCGACCGCTGTGTTCTGCGCTTAGTGGCGCACATATCCATAGCAAAGGCCGAAGTGGCAAAATTCAGTAGGGGTTGGATTTCTATTAGGCAATAACTCAGTGTCATCTCATCTGGCATAGTAGTGTGCTTCCTTTGATACTTGGCTAGAAAATAGCCATAGGAGAATACAAACAGCTTCTTGAAGCCTACAGTAGCGTTCTATATATTTGATTTCTGGTTGATCTGCTGGTGGCTGTAGTTTCTGCAGTGCATGTACTTGCCAATTCTGAGCAATTTGTAGTGAGACTTGCGACCGCTGTGTTCTGCGCTTAGTGGCGCACATATCCATAGCAAAGGCCGAAGTGGCAAAATTCAGTAGGGGTTGGATTTCTATTAGGCAATAACTCAGTGTCATCTCATCTGGCATAGTAGTGTGCTTCCTTTGATACTTGGCTAGAAAATAGCCATAGGAGAATACAAACAGCTTCTTGAAGCCTACAGTAGCGTTCTATATATTTGATTTCTGGTTGATCTGCTGGTGGCTGTAGTTTCTGCAGTGCATGTACTTGCCAATTCTGAGCAATTTGTAGTGAGACTTGCGACCGCTGTGTTCTGCGCTTAGTGGCGCACATATCCATAGCAAAGGCCGAAGTGGCAAAATTCAGTAGGGGTTGGATTTCTATTAGGCAATAACTCAGTGTCATCTCATCTGGCATAGTAGTGTGCTTCCTTTGATACTTGGCTAGAAAATAGCCATAGGAGAATACAAACAGCTTCTTGAAGCCTACAGTAGCGTTCTATATATTTGATTTCTGGTTGATCTGCTGGTGGCTGTAGTTTCTGCAGTGCATGTACTTGCCAATTCTGAGCAATTTGTAGTGAGACTTGCGACCGCTGTGTTCTGCGCTTAGTGGCGCACATATCCATAGCAAAGGCCGAAGTGGCAAAATTCAGTAGGGGTTGGATTTCTATTAGGCAATAACTCAGTGTCATCTCATCTGGCATAGTAGTGTGCTTCCTTTGATACTTGGCTAGAAAATAGCCATAGGAGAATACAAACAGCTTCTTGAAGCCTACAGTAGCGTTCTATATATTTGATTTCTGGTTGATCTGCTGGTGGCTGTAGTTTCTGCAGTGCATGTACTTGCCAATTCTGAGCAATTTGTAGTGAGACTTGCGACCGCTGTGTTCTGCGCTTAGTGGCGCACATATCCATAGCAAAGGCCGAAGTGGCAAAATTCAGTAGGGGTTGGATTTCTATTAGGCAATAACTCAGTGTCATCTCATCTGGCATAGTAGTGTGCTTCCTTTGATACTTGGCTAGAAAATAGCCATAGGAGAATACAAACAGCTTCTTGAAGCCTACAGTAGCGTTCTATATATTTGATTTCTGGTTGATCTGCTGGTGGCTGTAGTTTCTGCAGTGCATGTACATGCCAAATCTGAGCAATTTGTAGTGAGACTTGCGACCGCTGTGTTCTGCGCTTAGTGGCGCACATATCCATAGCAAAGGCCGAAGTGGCAAAATTCAGTAGGGGTTGGATTTCTATTAGGCAATAACTCAGTGTCATCTCATCTGGCATAGTAGTGTGCTTCCTTTGATACTTGGCTAGAAAATAGCCATAGGAGAATACAAACAGCTTCTTGAAGCCTACAGTAGCGTTCTATATATTTGATTTCTGGTTGATCTGCTGGTGGCTGTAGTTTCTGCAGTGCATGTACTTGCCAATTCTGAGCAATTTGTAGTGAGACTTGCGACCGCTGTGTTCTGCGCTTAGTGGCGCACATATCCATAGCAAAGGCCGAAGTGGCAAAATTCAGTAGGGGTTGGATTTCTATTAGGCAATAACTCAGTGTCATCTCATCTGGCATAGTAGTGTGCTTCCTTTGATACTTGGCTAGAAAATAGCCATAGGAGAATACAAACAGCTTCTTGAAGCCTACAGTAGCGTTCTATATATTTGATTTCTGGTTGATCTGCTGGTGGCTGTAGTTTCTGCAGTGCATGTACTTGCCAATTCTGAGCAATTTGTAGTGAGACTTGCGACCGCTGTGTTCTGCGCTTAGTGGCGCACATATCCATAGCAAAGGCCGAAGTGGCAAAATTCAGTAGGGGTTGGATTTCTATTAGGCAATAACTCAGTGTCATCTCATCTGGCATAGTAGTGTGCTTCCTTTGATACTTGGCTAGAAAATAGCCATAGGAGAATACAAACAGCTTCTTGAAGCCTACAGTAGCGTTCTATATATTTGATTTCTGGTTGATCTGCTGGTGGCTGTAGTTTCTGCAGTGCATGTACTTGCCAATTCTGAGCAATTTGTAGTGAGACTTGCGACCGCTGTGTTCTGCGCTTAGTGGCGCACATATCCATAGCAAAGGCCGAAGTGGCAAAATTCAGTAGGGGTTGGATTTCTATTAGGCAATAACTCAGTGTCATCTCATCTGGCATAGTAGTGTGCTTCCTTTGATACTTGGCTAGAAAATAGCCATAGCAATAGGATAGGATTGTTTGGTTTTAAAAACTCAAAAAAAAACAAAAAACACAAAAAAAAAAAAAAAACACAAAAAAACACCAAAAAAACCAAAAAGAAGTAAAAAAAAAAAAAAAGTTATAACTCTCATTTTAAAAATGTTTAACCCGAGGGCTAGGGGTAGAGGACGAGGGCGGGGACGTGGGCGTCCAACTACTGCAGGGGTCAGAGGCCGTGGTCCTGGGCGGGGTGAGACACCACCTGCTGATGAGGGAGCAGGGGAACGCCGCAGAGCTACACTCCCTAGGTTCATGTCTGAAGTTACTGGGACTCGTGGTAGAGCACTGTTGAGGCCAGAACAGTGCGAACAGGTGATGTCGTGGATTGCTGACAATGCTTCGAGCAATTTGTCCACCACCAGTCAGTCTTCCACGCAGTCCACCCATGTCACCGAAATCCCCACTCCTCCAGCTCCTGCACCTCAGCCTCCTCCCCCCCAGTCTGCCCCCTCCCAGGAAAATTTGGCATTTGAACCGGCATACTCTGAGGAACTGTTTTCTGGACCCTTCCCACAGTCACAAACCACTTGTCCGGTTGCTGCTGAGCAATTTTCCGATGCCCAGGTTTTCCACCAGTCACAGTCTGTGGGTGATGATGACCTTCTTGACGTAGTGGAAGTGTGTAAAGAGGTGTCCGACGATGAGGAGACACGGTTGTCAGACAGTGGGGAAGTTGTTGTCAGGGCAGGAAGTCCGAGGGGGGAGCAGACTGAGGGATCGGAGGATGATGAGGTGACAGACCCAAGCTGGGTTGAGAGGCCGGGTGAACACAGTGCTTCTGAGACGGAGGAGAGTCCTCGACCTGAACAGGTTGGAAGAGGCAGTGGTGGGGCCAGACGGAGAGGCAGGGCCAGAGCTGGTGCATCAGCGCCACTGTCAACTAGTGAAGCTCCCGTGGTGAGGGCTCTTGCGGCGAGGGCTAGATCTTCAGAAGTGTGGAGGTTCTTTAAGGAAACACCGGATGACCGACGGACTGTGGTGTGCAACATTTGCCAAACCAGGCTCAGCAGGGGTTCCACCACTACTAGCTTAACTACCACCAGTATGCGCAGGCATATGAATGCTAAGCACCCCACTCAGTGGCAACAAGCCCGTTCACCTCCGGCCGTGCACACCACTGCTCCTTCCCCTGTGTCAGCTGCTAGTCAGCCCCCTGCCCAGGACCCTGGCACAAAAACCCCATCGTCGCCTCCACGATCCTCCACAGCATCCACCAGCGTTCAGCTCTCCATACCCCAGACGCTGGAGCGGAAACGCAAATATAGTGCAACCCACCCGCACGCCCAAGCCCTTAATGTGCACATCTCCAGATTGCTTAGCCTGGAGATGCTGCCCTATAGGCTAGTAGAGACCGAGGCCTTTCGCAACCTCATGGCGGCGGCCGCCCCTCGGTATTCGGTCCCCAGCCGCCACTACTTTTCCCGATGTGCCGTCCCAGCCCTGCACCAGCACGTGTCAGACAACATCATCCGTGCCCTGACCAACGCCGTTTCTGACAAGGTCCACCTGACCACGGACACGTGGACGAGTGCTGCCGGGCAGGGCCACTATATATCGCTGACGGCACATTGGGTTAACTTGGTGGAGGCTGGGACCGAGTCTGACCCTGGGGCTGCTCATATACTGCCGACGCCGAGGATTGCGGGGCCTACCTCGGTCCAGGTGTTTCAGGCCTACTATGCCTCCTCCTCCTCCCACCCCTCCTCCACCTCCTCCTCCGAACTACCATCCGTGGGCACGGCGCCATCAGTCGGTAGCTCTAGGCACAGCAGCAGTGCCGTCGCTAAGCGACAGCAGGCGGTGCTCAAACTGCTGAGCCTAGGCGACAAAAGGCACACCGCCCAAGAGCTATTACAGGGCATCACGGCGCAGACTGATCTGTGGCTGGCACCGCTGAACCTCAAGCCGGGAATGGTTGTGTGTGACAACGGCCGTAACCTGGTGGCGGCTCTGCAACTCGGCAGACTGACACATGTGCCATGCCTGGTCCATGTGTTAAATCTGATAGTGCAGCGTTTCCTCAAGACATACCCCAATCTGTCTGATTTGCTCACGAAGGTGCGCCGCATCTGTGCGCATTTCAGGAAGTCCAGCCCAGATGCTGCCACTCTCAGGGCAGCGCAGCGCCGCCTCCAACTGCCCGCTCACCGACTGTTGTGCGACGTGCCCACGAGGTGGAATTCAACACTGACCATGTTATCCAGAGTTTACCAGCAGCGCAGAGCGATTGTAGACTGCCAGATGTCAACTTCCACCAGAACTGGTAGTCAGGTCAGTCAGCTTCCTCAAGTCTACAATGAGGAGTGGACGTGGATGTCTGATATCTGTCAGGTGCTGAGTAACTTTGAGGAGTCAACACAGATGGTCAGTGGCGATGCCGCCATCATCAGCCTCACCATCCCGCTGCTTGGCCTGTTGAAAAACTCTCTGGTCAGCATGAAGTCGGAAGCTTTGCGCTCGTCACAAGAGACGGGGGAAGAATATTCCCTTGTTGATAGCCAAAGCACCCTGAGGTCTGTTTCTCAGCGCATATCGGAGGAGGTGGAGGTGGAGGAGGATGAGGAGGAAGAGGAGGAGAATGTTGGCGAGACACAAGAGGGGACCATTGTTGAGTCCTTCACTGTTCAGCGTGTATGGGCAGAAGAAGAGGAGTTGGAGGAGTTGGAGGAGGAGGAAATGGACAGTCAGGCCAGTGAGGGGAGTGAATTCTTACGCGTTGGTACTCTGGCGCATATGGCAGATTTCATGCTAGGCTGCCTATCCCGTGACCCTCGCGTTCAAAGAATTTATTCCAGCACCGATTACTGGGTGTTCACTCTCCTGGACCCACGGTACAAGCAAAATCTTCCCACTCTCATCCCTGGAGAGGAAAGGAGTGTGAGAATGCATGAATACCAGCAGGCCCTGGTGCACAAGCTGAAACAGTATTTCCCTTCTGACAGCGCTAGCGGCAGAGTGCGTAGTTCTGCGGGACAAGTAGCGAGGGAGAGTAGGCGAGCAGGCAGCTTGTCCAGCACTGGCAAGGGTACGCTTTACAAGGCTTTTGCCAGCTTTATGTCACCCCAGCAAGACACTGTCACCTGTCCCCAGTCTCGGCAGAGTAGGGCTGATCTTTACAGAAAGATGGTGAGGGAGTACGTAGCTGACCATACCATCGTCCTAAATGATCACACAGCTCCCTACAACTACTGGGTTTCAAAGCTGGACATGTGGCACGAACTGGCGCTGTACGCCTTGGAGGTTCTTGCCTGCCCTGCCGCTAGCGTCTTGTCCGAGCGGGTTTTCAGTGCAGCTGGTGGCATCATCACCGATAAGCGTACACGCCTGTCGACTGACAGCGCTGACAGGCTGACGCTTATTAAAATGAATAAAGGCTGGATTTCTCAGAATTTCCAATCTCCACCAGGTGAAGGAAGCTCAACCTGAATAATTGATCCACTCCTCCTCCTCCTCCTCATTTTCCTCCTTCTCCTCCTCTTTGTACAGTAAAGCAGAGGAAAATGGCTATTTTTTGACAGGGCCCACTGGCTCTTGCTATAGTACTTCATGCATTTAATTTTTCTGGAGGGCCACCTACCCGGTCCTCTGTTTGAAACAATTTTTGTGAGTGCCACATACAGGCACTCAATCTATTCCATTTTTCTGGAGGGCCACCTACCCGGTCCTCTGTTTTAAAAAATTTTTGGGACTGCCACATACAGGCACTCAATCTATTCCATTTTACTGCAGGGCCACCTACCTGCTCCTCTGGTTTGAACAATTTTTGGGACTGCCACATACAGGCACTCAATCTATTCCATTTTACTGGAGGGCCACCTACCTGCTCCTCTGGTTTGAAACATTTTTGGGACTGCCACATACAGGCACTCAATCTATTCCATTTTACTGCAGGGCCACCTACCTGCTCCTCTGGTTTGAACAATTTTTGGGACTGCCACATACAGGCACTCAATCTATTCCATTTTACTGCAGGGCCACCTACCTGCTCCTCTGGTTTGAACAATTTTTGGGACTGCCACATACAGGCACTCAATCTATTCCATTTTACTGGAGGGCCACCTACCTGCTCCTCTGGTTTGAAACATTTTTGGGACTGCCACATACAGGCACTCAATCTATCCCATTTTACTGGAGGGCCACCTACCTGCTCCTCTGGTTTGAAAAATGTTTGGGACTGCCACATACAGGCACTATCCAAATTAAATTGTCTCCATAGCAGCCTCCACACGTTGTCTCCATTGCTACCTCCAAAAGTCGTCCATATAGCTGCCTCCATACATCGTCCCTTTATCAAACGAGGTGTGTCAGGCAGAAATTTGGGTTGTTTTCATGGATTCCACATCAAAGTTGTTAACTTTGTCGCCACCCTGCTGTGTTATCCACAAAATATACTGGCAAACTTTTACCATTTAGGGATATTATTTCAGCGCTTCTTGCGCATCTGTTTACATTCCCCTCACCCGGCATATCCTAAACTTATAAGAACGCTACTACACTTGATCTTATACAAAAGGTTCTTAGAAGTGCTGTTTGGGGAGTAGCCTAGAGACAGGGGCTTGGATTGGCGAAAGCTCGCCTGGCAGCGGAACGCCAGCTCCATGCGCATCATGCGCTTCTTGCGCATCTGTTTACATTCCCCTCACCCGCCATATCCCAAACTTATAAGAACGCTACTACACTTAACTTGGTGCAGGCTGGGACCGAGTCTGACCCTGGGGCTGGTCATATACTGCCGACGCAGAGAATTGCGGGGCCTACCTCGGTCCAGGTCTCAAAGGCCTACTATACCTCCTCCCACCCCTCCTCCACCTCCTCCTCCTCCGAATTACCATCCGTGGGCATGGCGCCATCAGTCGGTAGCTCTAGGCACAGCAGCAGTGCCGTCGCTAAGCGACAGCAGGCGGTGCTGAAACTGCTGAGCCTAGGCGATAAAAGGCACACCGCCCAAGAGCTATTACAGGGCATTCCACATCAAAGTTGTTAACTTTGTCGCCACCCTGCTGTGTAATCCCCAAAATATACTTGCAAACTTTTACCATTTAGGGATATTATTTCAGCGCTTCTTGCGCATCTGTTTACATTCCCCTCACCCGCCATATCCTAAACTTATAAGAACGCTACTACACTTGATCTTATACAAAAGGTTCTTAGAAGTGCTGTTTGGGGAGTAGCCTATAGACAGGGGCTTGGATTGGCGAAAGCTCGCCTGGCAGCGGAGCGCCAGCTCCATGCCAAGATCCAACTAACATAGTTTTAACTGCAGCACCTTTAATCTACTACTAGTTCACTGCCTCCATACATGGTCCCCTTATCAAACGAGCTGTGTCAGGCAGAATTTTGGGTTGTTTTCATGGCTTCCATGTTAACTTTGTCGCCACCCTGCTGTGTAATCCACAAAATATACTGGCAAACTTTTATCATGTACCGATATTATTTGAGCGCTTCTTGCTCACCTCCTTTGGTTCCTCTCTGCCACCCATTGGTTTGAAGCCTGAGTCCATTTAGGGTATGTCGCCATGACACTCTCTAGCCTGCTGCCGCTGCCTCTGCATGCCGTCCCCTATAGTGTCAGGGTCAATTATTGGATGTTTTAGATGCTATCTAGCTTCATTCTGTCACTCTGTCATGGCCATGCTGTTGCCCATAATTTTGGCATAATGGTGCGATTATGCAGCCTCAGAGGCATCCATGCATGCTGCCCCTGCTGTTTCCTGTCCATTTCCGTGGTGTTTCCATCCTTTTCTGAGGTTCCCAGGTGTTTGGCCAAGCTTCCCTGTGCAGAGCCTTGGTCCCCTTGAAAAATGCTCGAGTCTCCCATTGACTTCAATGGGGTTCGTTATTCGAGACGAGCACTCGAGCATCGGGAAAAGTTCGTCTCGAATAACGAGTACCCGAGCATTTTAGTGTTCGCTCATCTCTAGTTATAACCATATAAAGCGACACAAGTCAGAATCCAAAAAATGGGGCTTAGCCTTAAGCTATAAAGTGGCTGCGTCCTTTTGGCGTTAAATATTATATTTATACTCCAGACCCCTGCCATCCTAGGCCACCCCACATCACCCTTCTCTGTGTAAGATAACCTTCAGTTTTATTACCCCAGCTTATCCTAATTGAGTCTCACCATATGTACTAATTATCTTAGAGTAACACCCCTCAAATGTTGTGTTTTTCTCTCAGTGCTTTATTTGTATGCCTGAAGTAATTGTCGGTGTGCCCTGAAAGCTTGAAACAAATATAATTTTTCTGGTTAGCCAATAAAGCTACCGTTCCTTAAGCACTTTTGTAGTTTTTACACAAAAGTATTTACATCAGATTTTTTCAGTAAAAATCATAAAAGATAACTAAGGAGTAAAAAGAGTGAAACATCATTTCAAGAATTAATTTAATGTACCCCAAAATTGAGTCAATAAAAAAATTTACTGGACTGATAGAAATCAAGCCCTAATACTACTATGTATGGTTTTTAAAAATGACGATGAACAGACAAAAAATCTCAACGGCAATAAGAGAATATAGATTTTTTTTTTACTGTATTATTAATCTCACAATAGTCAATACAAGGCCTAAGGCCCCTATTTTCCTTGACAACAAAAAAGAGACTTGCCCTCATAGGAGAGTTGGAAGGGTGTATATGCCACTTTATTAAAATGTGGATTCCAACGGAGATTTAGGGAGTATGTACCAGGTAAGGTTCTGCAAAAATGTTGTCAAAAACATCAGCAAAACTGGAAATGAACAGTAATAATAAACATAAACACACTCTTAGCCTGGGCATAAGAAAAAAGTAATGAATCACTTTGAAGAGAACAGAAAACTTTTTAATGCTCTGCCAGACATTACAGTTGTTCTTAGTTGCTGTTTGTTTGTGGGCCTTTCTGCCAAGTAAAATGTGTGTTCAATTGGGTTAAGATCGGGCGATCATTTGATTTCTATAGGGGTTTTGAAAGTACTGTTAATAGAAACCCCCCACATATTTGCCCCAACCTGCCCATAAAGCAGCCTTTTAGTCGATTGTCCAATATTTTTAGTCCCTTTAAAAACCATGATGGCACATATTAAGAACCTGAAACTCTTAAACCCAGCAAAGCTGAAAGTCTTTATGTCAATGTCAATATATATCTATAACTTGAAAATGTTTCAGTAAACAGGTAAAAAAAACTGTGTGCCGGTATCTAATTATTTATGTATAATATTTTTTATTATGTTTTATAATAATCTGAGGGGATCACAGTATATATTTGATATATGTGAGGTTATATGTGGTGTTATGGGTATATAATATTTAGAAGCACAATTTGGGACATAGTTGTAACTCAGGGAATAATATAGTATTCATTACTGTGATATTTTTAGGGTCATAGGCTGAATATGCATCAATCTGCAGAAATGGGTTATTGCAAGGGAAGTCTACATCACGTTTTGTACCTGCAGGCAGACCAGGCTCGTTCAAAGAGAGGAGACAGAAGCTACAACTGATTTCTATGTCTGTGCGACTTTTGTGTAAATCTAGACCAACTAACTGTTTGCATTAAGGGGATCCTACAGTCTTCCCAAATGTAGCCAGAACCGGCTGCATTTAAAAGGAATTACCTAGGAAACAAAGTTAAATAATTAGCACCATGGAGTTCAGGGACATGATGTCCAGTGCTTTGGACTGCTAATTATGCCCACCCTCACTACCTCCCTCTCACATGCTTTAATGTTGGTGGACAAGTGAATTTGTGCTGTGGGTTACTTCTGCAGTGTGTAGAGTTTCTATAATCCATCTATACACATATGTTCTCAACTTGTTCAGGAACACTTTTTGTAGCCTCTGATGCAGATCTACCAAAGATGCTATGATATTTCATCTAGTAATGTAAATTGACATCAGAATGAAATCCATAATAGATTTATAGGAGGGTTTTGGATAAAACAAAAATGGAGGAACAATTTTTTTTCTTGAGCTCTCATTCCAAACTATGTCTTTAACTGTCTTGTAACTCTGATTCTATAGAAGCACAAGCATTATGCCATTTGAAAGATGAGATTTTTAGCTTTAATATAGTGCCAAAAAGGAGGGTCCCTCCTTAAGCCGTTAAAAGGGGCTTCTCGTTAGGCAAAAATGCGACTCTTAACAGCTCATCTGTATACTGTATAACATTTTGAAGATTTTCTAATAGGTAAATTGGTGAAATTTAAAATAAATGAGGGAATTATTAAGAATATATTATAGACCAGTGATTTTCAACCAGTGTGCCGTGGCACACTAGTGTGCCGCGACACATGATCGGGTGTGCCGCGGGGAAAGTTCCCCAAACTATGGTGCCCCCTGTGTTTTGTTTCCCGGCAATGCGCAGCAATGCGCAGTCACGGCTTCTTACAATATAGGAGACGTGTACAATAACACATGCCCAAGCTTTGAACCTTGCGCGACAAAATGACGTCACCGAGGCCGGCGCATCAACCTGAGTGAAGTTGCCCCCCCCACCTTGTCCAAATCAAACAAAATTGGTGTCAAACATTTGTGCTATGTGTGCAGCAGAAATTTTCGTTTGTGCCGCTATCGTTTTTAAGATATTCATGAAAGTTTCCAGAGGTCATCAGAGGTTAACCAGCCCCCCCCACATTGCCCAAATCTGGTGACGAGCAATTCTGCTACGTTTGTGCTGGTTTGTGCTGCTCAATTTTTTGTTTGTGCTGCTTTTGTTTTGAATAAATGAAAAAAAAATTAAAGGTCAAAAGTTCAACTAGCCCCCCCCCCACATTAACCGAATAAAACAAAACTGGTGTCAAACGTTAGTGCTACGTTTGTGCAGCAAAAATTTTCATTTGTGCCGCTATCATTTTTAAGATATGTTCAGGTGTTTACATAGGTTAAATGTGTTTAGGATGAACTGATAAAAAACAAACCTAGTGACACTTCCCTGATTTGATCACCAGGGGAGCTAGCAAACACATTGGGGCAGATTTATCAAGCTGTCTGAAAGTCAGAATATTTCTAGTTACCCATGGCAACCAATCACAGCCCAGCTTTCATTTTGCCAATGCTCATGAATATTTCAAAGGGGAGCTGTGATTGGTTGCCATGGATAACTAGAAATATTCTGACTTTCAGACAGCTTGATAAATATGCCCCATTGTACTTTGGAAGAAATGAACTCTGATGACCTCTGGAAAAAAGTATGAATATATTAAAAATGATAGCGGCACAAACGAAAATTTTTGCTGCACAAACCAGCACAAAAGTAGCACTAACGTTTGACACCAGTTTTGTTCGATTCGGTTAATGTTGGGGGGCTGCTTGAACTTTTGACCATTCATTTTTTGTTCACATATTCAAAACAAAAGCAGCACAAACAAAAATTTGAGCAGCACAAACGTAGCAGAATTGATTGGCACCAGCTTTGTTTGGTTTGGACAATGTGGGGGGGCTGGTTGACCTCTGATGACCTCTGGAAACTTTCATTAAAATCTTAAAAACGATAGCGGCCCAAATGAAAATTTTTGCTGCACAAACCAGCACAAAGGTAGCAAAAACGTTTGACACCAATTTTGTTTGATTTGAACAAGGTGAGCGGGCCAACTTCACTCATCCTGAGAGCGAAGAGACTCTCGCATTTGCCCACCAATAATGCTGACTATATGAGCTTTTGCCTGAGTATATGAACTGTTGGCAGAATACTCAGCATATGAGCTGGTACTTTTAGTACTCCAGCAGTATCCTGCATATAACAATGAGAAATGTAAAATGAGAAATACTATAGTCATGAGGCTGGAGTACTACAAGTACCAGCTCATATGCTGAGTATATGAGCTGGCACTTGTACTCTGGCCTCATGGCCATAGTACTTCTCATTGTACCCCTTTATTTTGCAGTATATGAGCCACATAATAATCAGCACCATATACTAAAAACAGGGAGAAACTGAGAACTGTTGAGGAAGAGCTTTGTGTGTGTCTTTCCACCATTCCTGCCAGGATATCCCTTTTGTGAAACAGGCCCAGGCTTCACACTGAGTGAGTAAAATAAATTTAGAATCTATATTATTAACTATATGTATAATATGACTGTTTTAGTGTCATTTTGTGCTATTGTGGTTGGTGGTGTGCCCCAGGATTTTCTAAGTATAAAAAGTGTGCCGCGGCTCAAAAAAGGTTGAAAATCACTGTTATAGACTACATGAAAGTACTGGTACTAGTGATGCTGATGACAGGTTCCCATAACATAACGCTTATAGAAAAAATAAGCATTTTCCAGTATTATTTCTCATAGATTCCCATTTAATATAGTAGGTATCCAGACAATTTTATATAAAATGTATGTATTCAAAAAAATAAACATAAACTAGAATAAACTATTACTGTATAAGTTTCAATCTAGGATAGGCAACAAATGAAGAGCTATATTTTCATTTTTATATAATCTTCAAAAGAACTGAGATGTTAACTGAGGAATTTACCTTGGATTCATTCAGCTCATCAGAACAACAGTAAAATGAATTATGAATGCACAGAAGGAAATTCATTTTTACAGGGTGATTTATTTTACCAATGTTTCAGTTACTGAAAAGTCACCTTCATTGGATTGAAACATAGTACTAAACTTTTACATGGATACAACTGTTGCAGCCGCTGCTAACTATTGGTCATGACCAAAGACAATTTCTACCCACTAGTCAGAACAGTAAACAGCTTAAGGCAATGTTATTAGTTAACAAGGAATGCATTTCAGTTTACTGTACTTTTTTCATGGATTATTGAATCCAAACTTCTGCTTTTTTAAGTTTTTTGATGCTAATAAAACATTATATTGTACAACATGCACTTTTTCATAGTGATTTTCTGTGTGACATTAATAAACAATTCTATTTTAGCAAAAGGGGAACATGTGTGTTTAGAGGGAGTCTACCATTTCCCCCATGCATTATAATTTGCTGGCAGAATGCACTGTGATTTAATAGATACCTTTATTAGTTTTGTCCATTATACCATTTCTGGGAACTTCCAGTTTTCTTCTGTATACTAATGAGGAAGTTAGCGCGCTATGGTTGTGGAGCACTGCTATTGCTGCATGGACCACTACCCAGGAAATATGTCTTAAGAGACACTTTAAGAAGAGGGAAGTGATTTGATTTGACCTTGGTTGACCAATTGCCTCATTAGCATACCGATTAAAATGGGAATATCTTAGAAATGTCATAATGGACAAAACCAAGAAAAACTTTATGAATGTTTGAAATCACAGTGCATTTCTCTAAAACATGCTACCAGCGGATTATAATGCCTGGTAGAATGGGTAGAAAGTACAAGTTTGGGGTTTTCTAGATTTGTTTGTAAAACTATAACAATAAAATGTAACAATTAAGTTAGACTGTCACAGAAGGTGTGAGGGCCTTTTTCAATAAAACCAAATGAGACAAAATAGAGTGGGCATTTTACTTTCAACCTGAGCCATTAAAAAGCTCCAGCCTAGCTATGTTAAAAATGGCAGGCTTGGGCATTCATACCCCTGCATTTTTTCCATCCTACTCTGACCCTGCCCTTTGCCTGGCAAAAAGTTATTTTTGGAGAAGGCATAGTAAAAGGCCCCCATTGTATAGAATTTATTTAATCTGAAATGGAGATGGGAATTAGAAAATAAATGCTACTTTCCTTGCTCCAGTTTCCTTGTTTCTATATAAAATCTAAAATTAAAGCCCCTTAAAGGATCCTAAGTCAATGTAATGTCAAGTATATGTTCAGTTGAAATGTGTTAAAAAGCCTGCCAGGTAGAAACCTTTGCCGGTTTTTCACTCCAATTTTACAAACTGGTGTGCTCCCAATTCTGTTGCAAACAATGTACCCAAACTGAATTTTTATAAATCAGTAGTAAAGTATGTGAGGGATAATATTATTTGTGGCTTTTTGTAATCTACAGTTAAAGCATGTTAAAACATTTTCTGATTAGATATATTAAAAAGCTTGAAATATTGGCCTGTATCATTTATTTTTTCTAAGTTTGCAGAAAGCAAGTGACCATTTAAATGGGCTGCCCACTCTACCTCATGTTTTTGTAATGTGTGTGTAAGTGTGGGGGCAGCATAATTAGTTGATTTACCAATATACATCTATTAAAAGTTCTGCACTGCTTTCATTATACTGAAAGTGAAGCCTCTAGTCTTTTATCTCATCAGCCAGATATTTCTGACCATATAATGGCTGCAGATGGAGAGCCATGTGATATCTATCTGTCCATGAACAATTGCCCTGCTGGGACCATTTAATAGTATCATTAATATAAGATCATGGTCCCGGCAGGGTGATTGCTCATGAACATATAAGATGGGGTAAAAGACAGGAGGTTTCACTTTACATTTCAAGAAAGTGGTGCAGAAATTTTAATAGATGTCTACTGCCTCCGCCCCCCCCCCCACCTAACCAAACAATACAAAAATAAAACATGGTCCACCCCTTTAATGGCACACAAAAGATTACACTATTTTGGAGTAAGCTTTTATGGAAAAGAATATCTGAGGCCTATACATATAAATATCTTTCTTTTTTAAAGACCCACACAAAATATTACAAAAAGATAAAAATAAATACGGTAACAGTGCTGTTAAAAATGAAATAAATAGAACAACCTTTTAAAACCTCAAATCATAATAATATGCTTACTCTTTCAGCAACAGTGCAGTAAAACTCTTGGACAATCTTGTGTGTAGTTTTCTTTGTCTCTTACAAAATGTCATGTGTGTACTTCAATTGTCAAGTTTCTAAACTAAGTTGGAAGTTAGCTGTCGGGAAATAGCAGGGTTTATTTCATGTTTGATAAATGTATTCCATGTATTACACAGTATGCTATAGTTCAGGGAGAAAGGAGTTTTTCTGTATTTATTTAAAGGTTAATACCAACTTCTTTTTAAAGTAGTCTCAATGCAGCCATATTTAAAATGTCAAATAATTGTTAAATGACTGTAATGGTGGTGAGCGCCAAGTATGCCAATCAAAGTGAATTTATGTGATGATTCATTCATCACATTCATCACTGACCAGACTTGATGCTATTATCGCTTTCTATAGCAGCCCACACGTGCTGAATTGCACATTTTTAATACCGTTTTATTCCCAGTTGTGTTATATTCACTGCCTTGCACATCTATCATATCCCACATCCATAAAAAATATATCCACAAAAAAACCTTTATTCATTTCAGACCCACAGAGGAATACAATGTACTTTGTTACTTAACAAGCCTTTTCTTACTGCATGCTAATGTGATGTAATATTCACTCATTGCAGCAAGGACTTGCTAATGAAAATGATTTTGTAATTTGTACAAATTTCCCTGGCTGCTTCAGTTCATCAATTTATCAACATTTCCTAATTAACTTTTTTCCCAATTCCTATTTCTTTTCTGAAAGAAGATAAAACACACATTTTACAGTGCTAGATTCTTTTCTGTGCCTCACCAGGTGTGAATGTCCATCGATAGAAGAATTCAATTTGCATTATTATTTCCTCTACAATTGAGTCATTATTATGTAAACTTTCAACCAGTCCAATCTGCTTGGCTACAAACTCTGGCCAAATTGGCATTACTGTAGGTGACAGTTTGTCATTTAAAACAATTTAGTAATATCGAGAAAATTACAATCTGTGATATTCCAAACTGATTTTTAAATTTAAGGAGTAAAAAATAAGGTCTTCATCGTTCCTTCAATGTAAAAAGATAAAATGCACATTATTATAACAGTAGAATTGCCGTGCAAAGTCATATTGATATAATAAGTGATTCATTGTCAGACTTTGAATATTTACATTGCACACTTGTCAGCAAGTTTAGTGGGGACTAAGGGTAGCTGGACTCAGTCAGGATTTTATTCGTATTTGTATACTAAACCAGAAGTGGAGCCTACACATAGAAAAGGTAATGAATGATCTGTATCCGTTTCATACTTTGGATCATTCCTGATTTTGGCTTACAAATACTGATGCTAAATACTTATCAAATCCTGACCCTAAGACTAAAAACTGATGACAAACTAAGACTAAATTTCATTTTTTCACTTAGGAGTTTGCCTAGACTTTTATTACTTGATAGACCATTGTGCAAGTAATTGTGCTGTTGTTCATATATTTTTCCAATTGTACATGGGGGTGATCTCTCTTACCTAATGTTGACTGGTGACCGTGTGTGGATCGGTTGGATTGGTTCCATTCCACCTGTTATGTGTATTTTATACACTTTTTAAATGCTTTTATGAAATGTGATGCATGGCATCATTTATGTGTGTGTCCCAAATTTTGTAATAAAATTTATTTATATATTTCCTAGCCTTTACACACCAACTTGTTCTTTGGTTTTTGATCATGTTGTATATGGTGTACTGGCTACATGATTGACTATATGATACTTCTTATATCAAATTTTCACGTTTTCTGTATACACTAAGACTAAAACTCATTACAACATGACGGTTCAACTATTAGTTGCTTTGAAGCTGCTTTAAAAGTAATAACTGCAATAGTAGCTGTTACTGTTTTCATGTTCACAAAACTGTGGCGTCACATTAATAATTAGAAACTCATCTTTTCGATCAGGTCAGGCTTGTGGATCTGTGAGCTACAGAACCGGAGATATGATTAGTTAAAGAAATAGGCGGATGTTGGATCTTTATCTGCAGCTCTCATTTCCAAAAATCTATTTAACTGCCTGTATCGCCTCCTCATTGATATGGTCTGTGTAAGGAAAAGTTATATAATTTTCCAATATACTTTCTGCATCAACTCCTCACATTTTTCAAGATCTCTGCTTGCTGTCCTTCTATAGAATGGTTATAAGTTTATTTCCAGTGGATAAAAATCTATCCATAGTCATGTGATATCACACTGGCATACTAGCCATTAGTAACGCATGGCTCTGATTACTCTCTGTGACGTTAGTCTTGTGGACCTGACATGTCCATTCTAAGCTTACGCTCGTCAGATCACAGCAGCAATGCAGTTTCAGACCTGGCATAAACCAGCATTGTAGACTGGTTGGGAATCCTGGCCACACTAAAAATGTATATTTCAAAAGTAAAGACTTTATACAATTTTGCAAAATTGGAGTGGCAAATTATTTTGATGATTCATAGTATGTAGCCTGCCCACCCCAGCACATCAAAAAATAATTTCACAACTCACCTTTCAGACGTCTCTGTGCAGGTTCTCTTCTTTCTTCCAGCAGCAGGTCTGCTGCCATCATTGCCTGTGTCAAGACCTGCAGGGGTAATCAGAAAGGTGAATATTGACTTTTTTTATAGACTCAAGTAAAAGCCAAATTTTACAGCACATTTTTTGTGCCGTAAATCTCAGCTTATACGCGAATACAATACATACATATATATACTTTTTTTTCCTACTCTGCACCCTCTACAATTGCTTTTCAGGTGTGAGCAACTTAATTATAACTTGTGTATACATTGTTGTCCTTAACTCCTGAGCACTGTGATATTTTTAGACAAAAAATAGGCCTTTATTTAAGGCAATACTAAAATCCTAAAAACTCACATCATAAAAACTCAAGAGCTTGCACAACATATTGGGCATTGAAATTGCATATTTTAAGAAAACAACAATTTGGACTTTGTACAAGTCATTTTACATTAACCTTTTGAGACCTCCTGTTGCTCACAATTTCCCTTGCTAAATAACATTTGGAGTGTAGTTTCCAAAACAGCGTAACTTGGCATTTGTTATATTCATTTCAGAGTTACCAAATTACTGGGATTTTGCTTTTCCACTGGCTGCACTATTGCCGGTGGAGATTTTAAGTGTTTTTGGTCACTTGAATCTTTTGAGATCTAAATCTGGAATGTTTATTAATTGGGCTGTGTATGCCTAACTTTGCTTGATGTGTGTCACCAAATTAGACCTAAAATACTAGAAATAGCATGAGATTCAGGAGTAAATTTCAGGGCTACAATTTATAAAATTTATAAAATTAGTAAACATGGCATAATAAGTAGAGAGCTGACATTCCTAGTGGCACAGCCTAGGTAAAAACACATTGTGAATAACTTTTTGAAACAAAATTGCTCTCTATAACAATTCAATTACTTTAGGGTCACTATCCTTGTATCTCAGGGGTTACAAATGTGACTTAGCACCTGAAAACTGTGAGAGTAGTATCTGCTCTGCATAAAGCAAAAAAGCCAAATAATGTTCTATCCATGTAGAGCCTTGCTGTATGCCCCTCCAGCAGTTACATACCACGTATTGGGTATATACATATTCAGAAGCTATTAGAGAACAAACTGCAGAGTGCATTTTCCTTTATAACTCCTTAGGAAAAAAAATGGGTGGCTAAAACAATGTTTATTAAAAATTAGTTTTTACATTTTTACATTTCTATTCAATTCCTTGACCTGGAATTAAAAGCTCTCCTTACGAAGATTTTGCCAATAAAGCTAGTCTTGTTGGCGTGTGGAGAATTACAGTCATTGGTGCTCCACTGGGGGATTCTGGATAATATGCAAATACATTTTCCAGGACGGGATAAGGAAAACATTGCCTCTTATCCTTGTAAGACAGCCCTTTTCACATCAAGCATTTTGAGAAGCCTAGTGACATGGCAAAAAGACAAACAAGTATATATTTTCCTTTCCGTATGGTTGGGAATCTGTTCATTATGAAATAGATATACTGCTTTGAGAAACTAATTTGAAATGTTACTTATAACTTTTTACAAATTCCTTGAATGGGTATAGTTTACACAGGGTCATTCTTTTCTTGTTTTTATTGTTTTGGTATCTCAGGGTCTCTGGAAGTGTGAAATATCTTATTTAGCAACAACTGCCCTCCAAAAGTCCAATGGTGCTCTGTTATTTTGAAGCCCAACTCAATTTCAGCGTCAGTTTCTTCCACTAAGGAGTATTTCCAAATTTAAGAAAAATAGTTTAACAAACTGGAGGGTGCATTTTCTATTTTCATTCCTTGCAAAAATACACATTTGTGGGACCAATGTGATGTTTTGTTGCCTAACATTTTACATTTTCAAGGGTCAATTTTTCATAAATTCTATGAAACACCTGTGTGATTAAAATACTTATTGTACCCCATGATAAATTATTTAAGGAATATAATTTTCAAAATACTTTTCAAGAGTTTATTTGTTGGGATTTCTGGTATGTCAGAGGCTCTTTCATGCAGATGACTCGTCTACAATATGCACCAATGGCATCTTGCTAGCCACTCCATCTAAGCTAAGTACAGTACCATCATAATGAGTAGGCACTGTTACCAATAAGTGACTATTTGCCTGATGCATTGCTTTATGAGAAGTGTTGCTAGCCAAGCTAAGTAACTATCCTTTAGGACACTTGGCCACTATACTATATATAGGTGGCCTGCAGTACCTATACAGCTTCTATTGTTCTGCTTTAGCTAGGTGCAAATATATATATATATATATATATATATATATATATTTCTTATGGACACATTAGTGCTGGATACTTTCCTCTGTCTTCCAAGTACAGTACAGATGAAAAGTTTGGACAACTTCTCATTCAATGATTTTTCTTTATTTTTCTAACTATAAGATTCGTAGATTCACATTGAAGGCATCAAAACTATGAATTTAACATGAATTTAATCATACAAAAAAGTATGATTATATTCTATATTCTTCAAAGTAGCCTCCTTTTGCTTTGATTATTGCTTGGTATGCTCTTGGCATTTTCTTAATGTGAATCAAGAGGTAGTCACCTGAAATGGTGCACCAAATGGGCGGGTCTCGTTCTCTGCAACGGGCATAGCTAGGAGGTGAGTATAGTAGTTTATATTTTTCATTCACTCAGGGGCTGTAGAGCATTCCATCAATGGGGGAACTGGCTGCAGGGCCTTTCATAGGTTGGGAGGCTCACTGCAAGGCATTTTATCAACAGGGAGCTGGCTGCATGACATTTCATAGCTGGGGGGCTGGCTGAAGGGTATTTCATAAATGGAGGGGGCTGGCTGCTGGGCATTTCATAAGTGGGGGGCTGGCTGCCATGCATTTCATCAATGAGGGGGCAGGCAGCAGGGCATATCATTACTAGGGGCTCTGCTGAATGGCATTTCATTAGTAGAGGCTCTGATGCAGGATGTTTCAATACTGGGTAAGGCCGCTTGGCATTTCATTAATCAGGGACGCTGTGACCAATGCCTTTCCAACCCTAGGCTACAACAGTCAATAAGTTTTCCCACTTATTTGTGGCAAAATTAGGGGCCTTGGCTTATACTCGGGTCGGTATATGCTCGAGTATATACGGTTAATGCAAAATGTATCATACACAATTTACTTTAACAATATTCCATGAAAAATTAAAGTATTCTAAAGTTATTACTGGATACAATTACATATTGCAGTTTTGCAAACAAGTAAAAATAGGGCTTGTTCCCCAAGGTAGAAAGGAGCCTGTGTCTTAAGGGGTTCAAGGACTTGTAACCAAGCAATTGTTTTGGAATGGTAATGGTTCTTTGACAAAAATTTAATGCCAGATGTAAATAGATACTATGGGGCATATTTATCAGGGCCTGAAATAATCGCATATGCTAGCCTATTGCTTGCACTTGTGATTATTTAGCTCTCTTCACCACCTTCATGCCAGTGGGCGTGAAGGGGCGTGGGGGGTGCGGCCGGGGGCCTAACTGTCCCTGCACCGGCATAGTCACCTGGCATAGAATAAACGTGGCACAGCATCCTGCTTCCGCCTCTTGATTTATCCCGCTGCGACAATGCAGCCACACGAGCGCCAGCGTATGATAAATGTCCCCCTATATGTTTGGATTATTTTAGGAATACATCTCTATGAGAAATATTGCATATTTGTCTGTGATTTATGCTATAAGGAGTAGAAAACTGAGCTGCTTCAGATATAGGAATACTAATACTGATGAAGAGAATTAATATGTCTTCTTTATTTCAATGAAGTGAAAGCATAATAGCCTCATTGACGTAATTTGAACTAATTAGTCCTTACTCATAGCTTACACATATTGAATACAATGCGATCATAAGTGCATGTATCCTGAAAGATTCCACCTATTTACAAGTGCAGCCTAATGAGCTTGTTAACCCGTATGCAATTCTTTCTGTTCATATCAAAATCTATTTACTGTACAAATGAAGACAGCTGAATTGTAATGTAAAGTCATGTAGCACTGCAACCACTAAAGACCACACATAATTTTTTTTGCTATTGATAGATATCAAGGATATGCAAAGGGCTTAAAGTAGATGATTTTAAAGTGTTTTTTCCATAAGTAACTTATTTTTACATAATAGATATTCTATGACCCTTTTTTTAAAATCTGACCAGTGTTTCTTTGAGATTGTTTTCTTGTGACACATTGTAGTTTGTATTACTAGTATAATTTTGCTGATTGGTAGGGTTTTTTGGGGGTAAAAATTAAGCTTTTTATGAAAAATGTGAAAAAAATTACAATTTTCTAACTTTCATGTGCTCTATTTTTTTGACAAAAAGTCATACCACAAATTTTTTCGTAGAAAACATTTGCCATTTGTTTTAGTAGCAAGCTCTCAAATTGTGTGCACCACTACCTCCTCCAAAAATGTGTGCACCACTACCTACTTTACACACGGCATGCACTACTACCACCTCCACACAGGGCGTGCACTACTACATCCTCTGCACACCGTGTACACTACTCCTACTTCTACTATCGCAACACACTTACAAGTGTTGATGGGGGGGGGGTAAAACTGACAATTGGGGGCATAATGCAAGGAAATACGGATGGTGTTGGGAATAAAGCAAGGAAAAATGCACGATAGGGGGGTGTAATAGTGATTGTGCAATAGTACCTACAGGACACATCACCAGTATCTCTCCAACACCACCAAATGCAGAATGGTGGCATTGGAGAGTAGTGGATCTGTCCTGACTTAGGTATGTCATGACATGATCTGTCATGACATGAGATCAGTTATGACACTATCTGTCATGATAGTTATGACACTGTAACTGGCCAGTCTGCATTGACCGGCCAGTTTCAGCGATCAAAATCTTAGGACCAATCAAATTGGTCCTGTGATGTTAGCATGTGGGTGCTGCTTTGCAATTCCCACCTTCTCCTTACACTCGATAAATCCGATGCTGATCACTAGATCACTGCGCTCAGTGTCCAATATATCGCATGTGGAGCACCAAGGAGATGTACATATGGGAAAGACTTCTGGAACATCTGCTTTCCACACATCTGTCTCCAAGACTTTCACTACGCTCTAGAAATTACTATGCCGACACATCAGGCTGTCCCCCAGGCAAAAGTGTAATTTCTTAGCATAAAAAGCATACAACGTAAATTATCCATTCTGCTACTACATACGTATGTTTATCTCAAAACTAGTCAGGGTCTTATATGCTTCATAAAATGGGTAAGGGCTATTTTCAGGGAATGTCTTCAATTTACTAAATTTTACATTTATTCTTGAAGAAAAATAATTACTATCTTTTCAAATATAATCAAGAAGTGATCTACATAAATATCATCATAGCTCTCCAAACTCTGCATTTCATTGTGCATTTATTGTAATTCTATTGGCTGTAATTTACACCTATTTCTCATGTCTAGTACTGACACTATCCTTGACGCTGGAGCCAGTTTTCACCTTCATGGCCAGTGACTGTGTTTTGAATCTTACATGTGTCACTATAAATAATTATAACTTTGAAATGCTTAAACACATTCAGATAATTTCGGGATTATAATATAATATAATATAATAGTTTTGCCATGAAAAAAAGAATTACAAAAATTCTCTATTTTCAAAGTTCAAAATGTTCTGCTTTCCTGGCAGACATTCACCCAAATGACTTAATAGCAAACATTTACTTAATATCATCTTTTTGTTGTCATGGTTTCTAATAAATCCTCTCATTTTTATTGAATGTCATGAGGATTAGAACTTTGGGTGCGAATTTTCACATTTTCAGTAAAGCCAAATCTTACGTTTAGAAGGACCTGCTCAGCTTTAAAGTGACTTTAAGAAGAACTAATAAGAGTAAAACTATTTAAATTACCACATTATTTTGCTAACATTAATTAGCTCGCTAACCCTATAGATATTTGATGGGGTTAAAAATAAAATGAAGGTGCAATTTAAAAATTGTAATTTTTTTGGATACATTCAAAGAAAAGCTCTTCAACGTTTGATACCCAATTCCTTGCGAGTATGCCAATGCCCCATATGTGGTGCTAAACTGCTGTGTGAACACAAGATAGGGCATTTAAGGGAAGGAGTGCCATTCAGAGAAGATTTGCCTTACTTTTTTGTAGAGTCGATATGCAGGGGTTATTTTTTGCAGGATTAGAAATACATATTTTTTACATATGTAACATCCCCCACCGGGGCCTAGCCTTTTCTCGGGGCCTGGAGACAGCCGGGGCCCACAGTACCTGAGTGGCTGGCGGTTGCGGCCTAGGCACGCTAGTGTCACGGTGCTCGGTATGGGGACTGGAGGGCTGTCCTACAGCCTGGCAGGTCTCCAGCAGGGTGGTGTTGGCAAGAAATGATGAGGGAGAGGCTGCTATAGCGGTTCTCCCTGGGGCAACCCTTTGGTGTCTAGAGTATAAGTCTCTGTGTAGTGGACAGGGTGCCTGTGATGATGGCAGCCGAAGTAGCAGGGACCAGACGGAGGCAGAGGTTGAACGAAAACAACTTACGGTTCTTTATTGGAACCGACAGGAACCGCAGCAACGTGCCTTAGCAAAATGGTGGAGTGCTGAGATGCAGTTGGAGGGAGCCACAGGATGTAGATCACCAGCCTGGATGCAGAGGGCAGGCTGGGAGGTAGCTATGTCCTGGAAGGATGCTTCAGTTTTATCCTGGATTGCTTCCGGTATCACCCTTAAAGGTAGGATGATACCCCTTTCCTCACTATACTAGCTATTAGTTCCACTCTTCAGGCAGGGGCTAGGCTCACCTGCTCTGGTCTGGTATGCTGGCTGCGCAGACTCCTCAGAGTCTGTACTGGATTAACTCCAGTCTGCTTCTGCAGACTCCTGGGTCTGACTGAAACTGACTTCTAGAAGTTTCTTGAACAGGGATCTTGTTACTCCCTCTGGTCAGGTGGTGGCTGCTCCTCCAATTACATCTCAGCTCACAGAAACAAAGTGTAACACATGTGATTGGCTGACACATATGACATCACATAAAACAATTAACTTCTGCCTTGCCAGGCAGGATCTACCACTGCAGTGCTTATTTGTGTTATCTAGTGTTATGTAGTGACATGCTGCAAGGCTAATCAGACCCTACACAGGCTGCAAGCTGCATGATGGGACGTATTCGCAACCACTCCTCTGCCTCCCATCGGCGAGGGTGTTGCACATACTTTATTTTGGGTTGTCAATAGTTCCGTTGATGAACTACTCTTTTATGAGCAACTCTTTCTGTCTGTAGGTAAATAAAATAATCAATTCTTGATTTATTTTTGCTTTTCAAAGTGGCTTAAAAACAATATGTTTTCTATATTATCTATATTCATTTTGATGCACATGACTTTTACAGGACTTTTACATGACTACTATTTACACTTTAAAAAAAAATGCTTACTATACGTACCTATTGGTGTCTTCTCCCCGATGCTGGCATGTATCTTCATTAAACCTGGCATGGCGAGCACCTGCAAAAAAAAAGACTTTTTTACATATACAAATTATCCTGGGGGCGCTTTGTACATCACACAGGCACTCCAGGCTAATAATTATGCACATCTCCGGTGCAAAACTCACCCCCCTTGGAGCCTGGTGATTTTGCACAGGAGGCATGCACAATTATGACCCAAGAGGCGCTCTTTGTACATCACACAGAGCGCTGGGCACTCTCAGCTTTTGTTTTTTTTTTATACTTGGTAATGTTGTGTAATCAGGACTGTAGCTTTCTTTTTTATTTAAAAATGTTTTTGTTGTACTTTTAATTGTACAGCTTTTTTCAGAATTGGGTTTGAACAAGCTTGTTCAAGCCTTTTTGCATTGTAATACAAATGTATTGCAGTATGTTATATAACTGACTGAGTATGGTGACTGAGTTATCTCTGATTATGGGTGTTTCAAGAGGGTGTAATATACTACTTGTGAGCTGTTGCCAGAAGCTGGACATAAGAGTACTGTGGTTTGCAGCACTATTATGACCATTCTCGAAGTGGGTAAAGCATAATCGCCATTTCAGATAATTTAATACTATGTTGGGTGGAGTGTTGTGTACATTTTTCTAATTTGTTAGTAAATTTAAAGATGCCTATAGCAATGAAGAGAAACATGTTGTGTGCGGGAAACCAGTGTAGAAATAAAACTTCACATATAATGTTGCACCAATTAAAAAACACAATTCATGTAATTGTTGATTCGGCTGTGCAGTGCCTTTCACAATGCAGGAAAAAAAAAACACATGATAGGCAAATTCTCTTAGCACATACATAAACAGCTCAATAATAATTCTCACTTTGTGCGTCACATTGTGATTGCCATGGATGCTCTGAACTAAAGAGTTAAAATATGTGAGTAAAAACAAATTACCTATTTATTAAGATAGAATTTAGTCTCCCATACTCCTGATTCCCTGTAGATCAAATATATATTGTTCTGACAATATACCTCATTAAAGGGTTAAACTAGCCACACTATTTAGTATAGTAGTAGAGCTAATATTTTTTTTATACATTATTGTATAAAGCTATTATATCTAGAGATTTGCTGAATTTTTCGAAAAAATTTGAAGGACTGAGCTGAGGGCTAACATCAAAGAGTGCACTCTTTTTACACTGACATCAGATGATTCCATAGATTACTACAGAACCTGTTCTCTTAAACGCTGATGCATGTAGAAACCTCCCAAAAGAGTAGAGAGGGTGTCGGCAGTAATTTTGTACTGACATCACTGATCATTTTGCCCTTCTTTTCATCCGTCAGTGTCCGCTTTCAATTGGTCAATAATCCATCATCAGTAATGCTAAAACCAAAAACAAACAGGAGTTGATTCAAAACAGAGGTGGCCAGTAAATTAGATATTTGCATGACCTCTGTGTTCTGTATCCACTCCTGCTTTTGGCTATCAATCCTGGATTTTTTTATTCCTTCTGACAGATGAAATGAAGGGGAAAACAAAACATAGTGGCAATGTCATAGAGCGATGGAGGGTGAAAACACAGGGTGTTCCAGGGAGACAGCAGTAAGTTGGCAGCAGCATGAGTAGGCCGCATAGTGGCACAATGCCAAATTATGGAGGTTGAAGCAACATGGTAGGCCAAAGTGTGGCACAATGATAGAGCGTGCAGGTGGCAGCAGCAGAAGCATCAGCAGGAAGTCAGAGAGTGGCAAAATGACAAATTCTCGAAGTGGCAGCAACATGGTAGGCCTAAGTGTGGTACAATGACAGAGTGTGGAGGTGGCAGCAGCATAAGGTCAGAGAGTGGCACAATGACAGAGTGTGGAGGTGGGCGGCAGCAGCAGCAGGGGGTCAGAGAGTGGCACAATGACAAATTCTGGAGGTGGCAGCAACATGGTAGGCCTAAGTGTGGCACAATGATGACATTTCAATTAGTTTAAAATTTGAAATTAATTTGAAGTTTAAAATGAATTTGAATTTTGAAATGAATTTGAAGTATGAAGTGAATTCGAAGTGTGAAATTTTTAATTTAAATTTGAATTTGAAGATTAGGGACGTCACATGCATCATTCATTATAATTTCCCTGAAAATATTATGTCTTTGCCCAAAAAGAATTGAAATTTGGGGTAAACAGCTCCCCTAAAATAGACACCCTGGGCTTGGAGCAAGAATCACTCCAGCAACCATGTGTATTTTACACCGATTTCTTGCTATTAACTTCAGCAACAATCAAGAGCTGCAATTTGGGGTATACAGATTCCCCAAAATGGACACCCTGGGATTTAAGCAAAAATCACTCCAGAAACTAAGTGGATTTGACACGTATTTCTTGCTCTCAACTTTAGCAACAAAAAATATTGAAATTTGGGGTATATAGATCTCCCAAAACTGACACCCTGGGATAGGAGCAGAAATCACTGCAGAAACTATGTGGATTTTACACAGATTTCTTCCTATTCACTTCAGCAAGAAAACAGAACTGCAATTTGGGGTATACAGATCCCCCAAAACGGGCACCCTGGGTTTGGAGCAGAAATTACTCCAGAAACTATGTGGATTTGACACAGATTTCTTCCTATTCACTTCAGCAACAAAATAGAACTTCTATTTGGGGTATACAGATCCCCAAAAACGGACACCCTTGGAGCAAAACTCGCTACTATAACTATGTGGATTTTACAAAGATTTCTTCCTATTCACTTCAGCAACAAAAAAGAAATGCCATTTGGGGTATACAGATCCCCCAGAACAGACACCCTGTGATAGGAGCAAAGATCATTCACTCCAGAAACTCTGTGGATTTGACACAGATTTCTTCCTATTCACTTCAGCATCAAAATAAAACTGCTAGTTGGGGGATACAGATCCCCCCAAATGGACACCCTTGGAGTAAAAATTGCTACAGCACAGTACAGTACAAGCAGCTGAATGCTATAGTCAGTACATGCAGTGTAAAATGCCGCCTGTTTTTATAGGGCTGTGTAACAGCACTTGAGCCTGACGGTCGCTGATTGGCTTTCAGGTCTGCACATGTGATCAAGGGTGTTACTTTATCCTTCCCAGAGTTCTCTGCCCCATGTGACACGTTGTGCTTGCACCCATTTTGGTAATAAAGGAGAAAAAAAACTTTGTTCCCACGAATCATCAGTTTGTGACTAATCGAATTTTGTGACTAATCGAATTTTCCCTGAAATTCGGACCAAATTCCAATTAGCTAGAATCGATTTTCCCACCTCTAGTTATATCCTTAAAGGAAACCTACCAGCAGAAATCTACCTATTAAGATAGATCTGATGGTAAGCAGCTAATAACATGCTAATCCCTTATCTATTTTTACCTAATCCTAAAATACTACCTAATATAAGATACACTTTATCTAGCTAAAATGCTAATTCTTTTCAGAGGATACTGGGGCGTGCACTTGCTGCTCTGGGCAGTGGAAGCAATACTAATCCACCCCCCAGTAGCCTCTAAAGATAATTAGCATATTAGCTGGATACAATATATCTTAGTTTAGGAAGTATTTTAGGATTCAGTTAATATAGATTAGGGCTTAGCATGTTACTAGCCACCTAACATCAGATCTACCTTAGGTAGATTTCTGATGTTGGGTTTCCTTTAAATTATCTTTTGAATTACAAATAGAGATGAGCGAGCACTAAAATGCTCGGGTGCTCGTTATTCGAGACAAACTTTTCCAGATGCTCGAGTGCTCGTCTCGAATAACGAGCCCCATTGAAGTCAATGGGAAACTCGAGCATTTTTCAAAGGGACCATGGTTCGGGAATAAAATGTGTTAATTAACTGAAAAAGAATGTCTTCTGATAAGTTAGCAGATGTATGCAAACATCTGCAATCTATTCTTCACTGTTCCGCGCGTATATTATCTCCCGACAAGTTAGCAGATGTGAAGAACAGTGAAGAATAGAATAAAAACAGTGAACACAGGATCATTTAAGTGAAAAACACAGTAAAGAACACAGTGAAGAATAGATTGCAAATGTTCGGCACATCTGCTTACTTGTCGGGAGATACGCTGTCCCGGGATCCGCTCCTCTTCTTCCACTGAAGTCTCCCCGATCTCTCTGTCTCTCTGCCCTTCCCGATGTCTCTGTGCCGCTACTCCAATGTCTCCGTGCGTGCCGCTGCTCCAGTGTCTCCGTGCCTGCCGCTGCCCGATGTCTCCGTGCCTGCCGCTGCCCGATGTCTCCGTGCCTGCCGCTGCCCGATGTCTCCGTGCCTGCCGCTGCCCGATGTCTCCGTGCCTGCCGCTGCCCGATGTCTTCGTGCCTGCCGCTGCCCGATGTCTCCGTGCCTGCCGCTGCCCGATGTCTCCGTGCTTGCTGCTGCTTGATGTCTCCGTGCCTGCTGCTGCTTGATGTCTCCGTGCCTGCCGCTGCCCGATGTCTCCGTGCCTGCCGCTGCCCCAGTGTCTCCGTGCCTGCCGCTGCCCGATGTCTCCGTGCCTGCCGCTGCCCGATGTCTCCGTGCCTGCTGCTGCCCGATGTCTCCGTGCCTGCCGCTGCCCGATGTCTCCGTGCCTGCCACTGCCCGAAGTCTCCGTGCCTGCCGCTGCCCAGGTGTCTCTGTGCTGCTCCCCGGTGTCTCTGTGCTGCTCCCCGGTGTCTCTTTGCTGCTCCCCGGTGTCTCTGTGCTGCTCCCCGGTGTCTCTGTCCTGCTCACCGTGTTCTTCAATGTGTTCTTCACATGCTATTTTGTTCGTACCGTTCCACGCGTATCTCCCGACAAGTAAGCAGATGTGCCGAACATCTGTAATCTATTCTTCACTGTGTTTTTCACTGTGTTTTTCACTTAAATGATCCTGTGTTCACTGTTTTTATTCTATTCTTCATTGTTCTTCACTGTGTTTTTTTAATTAAATGCTCGATCTCGAGCAGGGGAAATACTCGTCCGAGCAACGAGCCGTTTCGAGTACCTTAATACTCGAACGAGCATCAAGCTCGGACGAGTATACTCACTCATCTCTAATTACAAACTTTTCTGTTTCTGCATGGTCCTTGGTAAGTAGCCACTCCAAAGACAAAGTTGTATAACAACAAAAACACAGTTTGATGATAATCTCCCCTTAAATATCACACAAGGATTGCGTTCCTAATTGCCACAGACATGTAGATATCCACAACGTAAATGATAAAAGCAAACTTCCTAATCACTATTTTCTGTTTTATAGAAACACAATCCTAGTGAAATTCTTAAGGGAGATTTTTATCTTTAAGTGACACCAGAGCTATGTTTCCAGGTGCCACAAATAAGAAAATTTAGCTGTTTGAAGTATGCCACAGTAACAAGTGCTTATATTTCAACCTACTCTGAAAAGCTTAAAACATCATGCCTTAGCAGGTCTTATTTTCTGTGAAACTCGGGACCATCTTAATATATTCTACCATCACCTACTGTCTCCTTTCAATTTTCAGTTGAACTTTGTAAACCCCAGTGCTTTGGACACTCTCTCTTAATGTACCAACTTAGCTGCTTATATTGTACAATACATACAGTGTATGTAAAATACAGTGTATCTCAAATCTAATGTATGTTAAGCACAAGTAAAATAGTATTGAAATGCTATTTTAATTCAGACCCAAAATGGTATAAAATAAGAATCCTGTATTTCTTCTGAATAAAAGCTGCAAAAGTCACAAGCTCAAAAAATTTAGTCCCCATAAAAGTGAATATGTTAGTAAAATGTTGGTATGTTAATATGCAATATCTACTCTTGGATTACATTGTCCAAAAATGCTCAGTCCAATTTGGCTGACATTATTATAATGCACATTGTTTTTTATCATCTGGCTCCTATGGATGTGCTAAAATGTAGATATTGATCTTTCTCTTTATTTTGGCAACTGATAAAGTGCTCAAAAATGTGTGTGGTGTTTTTATGATTACACTCACTAGTGTCTGCACCTTATAAGTAGTTTGAACAAACAAATTTGAATATCAGGGAAAGAAATAAAGGGAAATAAGTATATGAGAGTGCTAATGTATTATAAGAATTAACTTTTATTATTATTATCGATATAAAACAAAGCCAATGGGGGTTATTTATCATTGGTTTTCCTGGGCTTTATGGCATAAAAAAAGTCTCAAATTAGTTGCATTCAGGTTTCTTGATACTTTTCACTGCTAAAAAGTCTCACAAGACTATTTCCACTTCTTCATTAATCTAAGAACTTCTGCCAGTGAACCATCGTGCAAAGCCAGATTCATGACTTGAGACTTTTGTAAAAAGCCTCGTAGTCATTCCAGTCTGCAGCTGGTCTGTGTGCTGAGACATTACAAGACTTTTTTGGGAATTTTTGAAAAATAAAATCCCAGACAGAAAATAGACCACATAAACATTTATTAAAGGGCTAAAGCCACTTCAACAAATCTGATTGGCATCAGAGCTCCAAAAATAGACATAGAACTTACCCAAGAAGCTGGACTAATGATAAATAACCCTCAATGTATCATACTAAAAGTGTAAAAATCTGTAATGTCTTAAGCACCTATTTGTACCAGACATATACTGAAAAAATTACAAAACAAAGGGACATATTTACTTACCTATCCCGTCACGATCCCCGAGGTGCGTTGTCTGATGAGGATTTGAAACTGGCGCAATTCACTAAGATAGTGCGTCCAATTTCCTGCATGTGTCGCTTCCCCGCTGAGGTCCGCCGGAGTTCACCATCTTCTTCCCGGTGCGACACAATTTTGAATGTTAAATCCCGCGCTTAGTCCGAACCAGTCGTGTTGTCGATTTGTGTCGCATGAAAGTCGGCGCCAAAATCCGATTGAGTGTGCCAAAAACCCCAGTTAAATGCGGCGCAAAACGGAAAAGGTTGGGAAACCCATCAAAAATGCAGTCCGCAGACCCTTAGTAAATGTGCCCAAATGTGTTCACTAAAAGAGTGCTGAATGAACCTCAGCAGACTCCGCAGTCAGGTGACTGCATCATGTGAGCAGCTGTAACCTGAATGCCAGATACAGCGTCCATGTGGCAACAATATGGTAGATCGTGTAGCTGGATACAGCTAAGTGAGGCACCGCCAGGTAAAAGTGATACCTCCTATGTTAGAAGAGGGTTGTAGGGAATTCCTATTAACTATGGTTACTAGTATGAGGGTACAGTTAAAGGGATATTCTCGTCTGGGCATTCACATTCAGTTTCATTAATCTGCCGTATATAAACATTTCTTCAATTAGATGTTATTAAAAAAAATGTTCCTGTGTGAAGATAATTTCTCATAAATGTAGTCATGTTGTCCCTTAGAAACGAGATAGCTTCCTCGGATATGGCCACCTCTGCTGGAGGGATTGCACAAAGACACAAAGGGTGTTTGTATATGAAATGTCCGGGAGTTACTGCATGTCTCACAGCCGTCCTGTGGTAATGATTGCTGAATCCAGGTGGTCAGGCCGGACTCAATAGTGCATGTCTGACCACCGCTGCCAAAATGTGAGGTGGTCGTATTCGAGGAAGCTAGCTCGTTTCTAAGGGAATGCATGGCTGCATTTCTGAGGATTTATCTTCACACAGGACCATTTTTTTTAACTACATCCAATTGCAGAAATGTTTACATGTGGCAAATGCATTAACTTAAATGTAAATGCCGAGATGGGAATACCCCTTTAAGTCTCAAATATGCACTTTACTGCATCTATGCTATCAGTGGATTGCACTATGTAAGTACATTTTGCCCTCACACAAAGAGATTTGGATCAACAATAAGAGTTTGTCCTAGTAGCAATAAGAAGCTAGTGTTGAAGCTAGTGTTGAAGCTAGTGTTGGTGTTTGAAGAACTAAATGAATAGAGGACATCCTTTTTTACAATTTTTGCACTGGCTTGTGGCAATGTGTTTCAGTATATGTGTGTAAATAAAGGTGCTTAAGGCAGCATGGATTTTTACACTCTTAGTATGACACGTGGGCTTTATGGGGCAAATTTACTAAGGGCTTTGTGCCAGTTTTCTGTCAGACTTTGCACATTCTTTTAGGTGTAAACTGCTTGCACAGGTTTTTAAGAAGCTATTGTGGCAGATTTATCAAGCTGTTTGAAAGTCAGAATATTTCTAGTAGCCCATGGCAACCAATCACAGCTCCCCTTTAAAATATTCATGAGCACTGGTAAAATGAAAGCTGAGCTGTGATTGGTTGCCATGGGCAACTATAAATATTCTGACTTTCAGACAGCTTGATAAATCTGCCCCATTGTGTCACATTTGTGTTGCACACAGCCGTTTTGTGTTGTGAGAAAAACACACCCTGTGGCAGATTTAACATGCAAAGTCAGACAGAAATGTATTGCACGCCCTATGTTAGAGGTTCACCCAAAAAAGTGGTGCATTCTGTCGGGCAGTGCAGAGGGCACCAGATTCATGAAGACTGTGCGTGCAAAAATCCAGAATATGGCGCCCTCTGCACTATACACAGGCAAACTGCACATAGAGCAGTTTGCACTGTTTTTACTTAATGTGCCCTTATTTGTTTTATATCACTAGTAATACAAGTTAAGTCTTAGAATACATTAGCACACTCAAATACTTCTTCCCCTTTTTTTCCTTCCCTGATATCCCTATTTACTCTGGCAACTGTGCTCCTTTGTTTGTCATTGAAGGGGTTTGCCGAATACTTGATAGAGCTGTTACAAACCATATACACATGCTGCACATTCTCCTGCTGCTCTAAACTTTATAATACAGCTGGATACTATTAAACAATCATGAAAGCATACAATTGTTCATCTCTTGAAAGAGATAGTAGTGGCTGATTCACAATATAATTCTAAAATTGCCTATTTGACATTTCCTATTTTAAGCTCTATGAATTTCATGAATGTCTGTTAACAGTCAATAAGCTTGGATTGTGTTTTTATATTTTTTTATTACATACCTGTTTAATAAAAGTTAAAAGTTAAAACATAAATGGTATAAATGGTATAAAATGCTTTTATTAAAATATAATTAACAATAAAGCTATTACTAAACCAATTGTTTATTCAAAAACTGTAAATATTTCCTCATAGATTGTGTTTCTGTAAAACACATTACATATGTGCATAAACTACAGTCAAAGTCTACGTCCTACCTGACTTAAGTTTAATGAATATGAATACACTTAATCTATTGTTTAGCAAATTCAACCTGACAAGTAAGTATATGTAATGTTGCTCTGTATTTAAGAATAACAGAAGACATGTAAATGTGCAACGACATATGACAATACCAATTAATGTCCCATTGTTGTAATTTTAATAGTCCAGCACTCTATTTGTATAATTTATCTCCATTCTAAAGTTAGTAAAGTAAGATGAATAGAGATCTAAGTAGACAAGACATTAAGAATTCATGGAGGGATGAGCAGACATTTTACTTTAAGCAATAGTCCAAAAAGTCTACAGCTTAAAAGTTTAAAGACCTCATTCCCTTCAGCTTTTCAAATGCCCTCAGCACCAATTGTAGGAAGAAAGGAGGTGATGGGGTATGTGGGGGGATTACTAAAATACTTCTATTCTACTAGTTACATTACAGTAAGTTAAAGTAACACAACAGTTTTTTTACACATTGTAAAAGTAGATTGTCATCCTTCTGTTGATTGGTTTAGTTGACAGATGATTTTCAGGGATACTATTTTTGCCTAACTTTAACTTTTGTCAAGAACACAGTGCCATGGATAGAGGGATGCCATGGGTTTAACAGAATCTTATATTTGGTTATCTTGCACTATATAATAGGGAAAAAAATACAAGTGTTTGACAGTATATGATATTTGGAGTTTATTGGAAACGGGGGTTTTTCAAAAAATTGAATATAAAATTTTCTATGTTTGCATTAATGTAGTGGGTTTGGGAGAGGATAAAAAGTAAATTAGGGCTTAAAGGATATTTAGGGATATATTGCCACTATGGAGATTTAATAAGTGGGCTCTGGCCATGTCTGGTCACTGTAGGTTTTTTCAGGGAAAAGGGATTTTTTTTATTCACCAGATAGTGGAACAAAGGAATCTAAGGTCTTATGAAGATCTGTCTGCTGGCTTCCACCTCAATGTGGGTGACTGGTTGTTCTATGTTCAGCTCAGGTATGCCTTTGGTGCACAGCAATTAGAGGAGGACTTTAAAGAGCAGGTCCAAGAAGAAGAGAAATATAGTAAAAATCGAATGTAAATCTGATCCTCTACTGCTTATCTATATTATTTAATGACATTTGAATTGTTATATAAGTGTTGTCTCTTTTAAAATTGTGTAATAATGAAATAATGAGATTATAACAGTTTATTTATTTATTATTAAGGAAATTTGCTTATCTTATTACTATCTTATTCTGTTTACAGTTAGAAGGTAACATTCTCTGGACTTGCTCTGGACGTGCTCTTGACCACTCAAGAATGCAGGAATACTGTTTGTGTTGAATCTTTAGCAGAATATCATCTGTACTGCTGTACATTTGATGTACTTAAACATTTAAAAGTTTTTCCTTATAATTAAAATTTTTTGTACATCTGAAACCTATAACTTTTTCATGCCTCAGTGTACAGAGCTATGCAAGATGTCAGTTTTTGAAGTATGAGCTGAAGTTTTCATAGCCGTCATTTTGGGGACTGTAAGACCTGTTTGATCCCTTTTTTTACACATTTTACCATTAGACGCAGCAATACAAAACATGTAATGTTTGTGTGTTTTGTTTAATTCAGCAATGATGTGTGGTAAAGGCTCAACTCGTGATTCTTCTCCATACCATCACAGAATAGCAAGTCATGAAGCATTAAAGGGTTAATGACATTATGCCTTCTACCATATGTAACCCAATAGCTTAATGCTATGTAGAATAACATAGATTTCTGCTTTTAATACAACCAAAGTCTCCAGATTTCCATTGTTGCTATTTTCTTATTAACAACCCACTCATATTAAAGTATGAGATACTTTTGATTGTTGTCTAGCTCTTATAGAGTTTAATCAGTATCATTCACAATTTATTGTATCTATATTAATTACATGTTCCACAGTGTTACATACTAGAAAAGAAAACTAGAAAATTCAAGATAACCATGATTGTTCCGGTAAATATAAATAGTGGTAGGTGGTTTACCTACAATACATTTAATAATTTTAGAAATCTTAGAAATCTCTTATATATTGACTTGATATGTTTAAGCCAAATTATGCTTAGAACACACTGGGGCACATTTACTTGCCCATCCCATTGACGCCACCGATCTGCAATGTCCAACGAGGATTCGATTCTGCTGCAATTCCCTAAGATTGTGCGTCCAATTTCCTGCATGTGTCGCTTCCCCCGCTGAGATCCACCGGAGTCCACCTTCTTCTTCCTGGAGCATGTGAGTGCTGATTTTGTGACACTATTTGGTTTTTAAATTCTGTGGAAGACGGCACTGATGCACCATAATCTGATCATGTGCGCCAAAAACCAGGGGAAACAGAAAAAAATCACGAAACACAACGAAAATGTGGTGTTCGGACCCTTAGTAAATGTGCCCCCCTGTGTCTGTATCAATTGTATCAATGTCTGAAAACACCATTTGTATTGTGTTTGCAAATTTTGAAGCTATGAAGAATGTATTGAAAGTATTCTGAATCTGGTGACTATTCTACAGAAATGAAACTAGGAGAGCACCAGTTATTTTATCCAGGCAAATGTAGTTGTTTTAAAATGTATACCTACCGTATATACTCGTGTATAAGCCAAGTTTTTCAGCACAAAAAATGTGCTGAAAAACCTTGCTTTGGCTTATACACTGATGATTAAAAAAAAAAATTAATACTCACCCTCCGGTGTCCCCGATGTTCGTCGCATCTCCAGGCGGCTCTCAATCCCTGTCGCGGCTCCCCGTGTCTCCTCTTTTGTCTTCTATCTTCTCTAGCCGGCAGAGTCGCGTCCATGCGATCTGCCGGCCGTCGCACACTGTGATGCAGCGCTGTCGCCGCTGATGACGTAATCAGCGGCGACAGTGTCACATCACAGTGTGCGACGGCCAGCGCAATCTCCCGGCCAGAGAAGATAGAAGAGTGAAGAAGCCGCCGGGAGCCGCGTTGGGGATCGGAAGCCGTCGGGAGCCGCAACGAACATCGGGGACACCGGAGGGTGAGTATTAAGTTTATTTTTTTTATCTGTATGCTACACGGGGGCAGGATGTATGCTACACGGGGGCAGGATGTATACTGCAAGGGGGGAGGCTGTATACTGCAAAGGGGCAGGCTGTATACTACACGGGGGCAGGCTGTATACTGCAAGGGGGTAGGCTATATGCTACATGGGGCAGGTTGTATGCTACATGGCTGTATACGACATGGGGGCAGGCTGTATGCTACGTGGGGCTGGCTGGCTGTATACTACACGGGTCGGCTTATACTCGAGTATATACAGTATTTAGGTTGTATACAAGGAGAAATATTTTGTTGCAGTCTTTCTTTTAGATATTTTGATGTTAATGACATTTGTACAAGTTACTGTAATAAAAAATTAGCAATTAAATCTATTTCTACCTGTCATTAAAAATTGTTTATGATATAGGAGGTTATGGCCCACATTTATTAAAGCGTTTGCACCAGTTTTCTGTCTGACTTTGCTTTGAAAAGAAAGTGCAAACTGCTTGCACATGCATTTATAAAGTGTCTGCACCAGTTTTATGTCTCTGCTGCACCTAAAGGAGCTTAGTCAAAGTTTGTGAGATGTTTATTACAATGTCCCACAATTCTGTCTGCTCCACAATTCTGCAGCATGAACAAAATGCACCAAACAATATTGCAAGCTTCCAGAGCAGTGCAGGGCCTACCAGATTACTGAAGTACCAGTTTTTATTCATCTGGCACACTTTGCCCATAGTAGACTTGTATAATGAAACGTCTTACTAAGTCCCAGGAGCAACAGGTTTTTATAAAAATTGCTAAACTAAATGACAAAAAAAATTACAAAGGTGACTGTAATTTGTTTATAAACAAACAAAACACTGCACAACCACTAGAAACATATTATATATGCAAATTCCAAGTCCAGCAAAGAGTAATAATAAGGTATAGCAGAAATGTAAATAATTTTACTATTTTATCGTTTGGCTTGGAATAGTTTGCATCAGAAACTTTACAAAATAGGAAAAACAATAAGACAAAATGAAAGGATCCATCATCTCCATCAGGTCATTTTTGAAACATGTTCCATACAAATGACCAAAGTAATTTCTGCCAGGAATTTTGGAATTTCTGTACTACTGGTTACTTTTATAATGGATAACAATTCAAATTGAGCTTCAAAGGTGATGCTGGATCCTTTATTTCTTTCCATTTTGATGCAATTCCTGGTGGCTAGTGGTTGGGCTTGTGCATCCCATACATAAAATGGACAATAATTAACTGTAACTGGATCCAGGGTGAGTACTTTTTTATATTATTCTTATGAAAGTAGTACTCATGAAGGAAAGACTATAGCAGTAGAAACGCAGCTCCTTCTGCTGCATAAAAGGAATGTCATTTTCAGTTGTTGACAGGTTGCAATAACCTATGCTATGCTTAATATATAAATTCCTTTGTCAGAATTTTGAATCTTTTCTGAAATTATAATAATTTATTTTACATTACCTGTCTCTCTGCTAGCAGCACGTGGTGAGTCTCGTAGGGACTAAAAATTACATTCCTGGTGCGTTTTATCCCCTTAATGACATGTGATGTAATGGTATGTCACACATCGAGTGCGGGTGCATGGAGAGGGCTCAGAGGCTGAGTGCTCTCCATAGCCGGTAAGTCTTTGCTACATCACACAGTTCTGTACATGTAAAAATAAAAAAGTGATAGATTTTTGAAAGTAGGGAGTGAGGAGTGAAAACACAAAAAACGAAAAAGTGTTACGGCGGGAAGGGGTTAAATATATGTTGTACATAATTTAGCACATCAACACTAGATAACCATTTATGGCTTAACTGCATAGACCATGAATATTGACATATATTTTGTGTCTGTTTTTAACGCACCATTACTGCAAAAAATAACTATAGAATTTCAGCATCTACTGAGCAAGTTAATGGAAATTATGTGCCCTTAAAAATACAACTTTCCCTTCAAAATAAGTCCTCAAATTTCTAAAGTGACTGAATAATAGCCCCTGAAATGAGAAACACTGTACATTTACTTTAGTTAAATGGCAATATACTGTACCCTGGGCTCTTAGGGATTCAATAATCCCTGGTTCTTCATCACAGAATGGGAAGATAAGTTCTTTAGCTTAGCTCCATGGTTGTTCAATATTTCCAAAATATTCAGTTGAACAACTCCACAAGGACAAAAGAATTAAATGTAATATTTATCCTATAATTCCATGAAGACTGCACAAAACAGAAATAGTTATTTTTTTAAAACTGGTTTGAAACAAATGCAGCCAAAAGGGTAAAACGATTAAAACTTTATAACTTGCTTAAAGTGATTTTGCTATGTATAATTAATTATTGAAGTCTTAAAGAAAACCGATGAGCACCATTATACAAACCCGTTGGAGAGCATCAAAAAGTAACAATTGACATGTCGATTTCGGCACACCATCACTTATTTGAAGTGCAATAGTCTAAGAGAATTTACATCTTTATCCTTAGAAAGTTTTCCAAATGCACAGTAATAAGGAGAAATCTGTCAATCAACACAAGTTTTTTTGTTTCTGCAAATCAACAAAACTACTTCCTACCATGCTTAGCAAGTTGCATAAAAAAAATATTAGCTTGCATCCAAATTACAAAGGTGTTTTTTCTCCTACACAGTAATTCCATGAATATTACTATTTAGTAAAAAAAAAATATACAGTTTGGTGATGTGAGGTGATTCATTCCTGTGGTTTATCCTGAACACTTAATACAGGGACAAAACATAATCTAAAATGGATTTGATCTAATCTAAATATTTTTTGCCAAATCCTCACATCATGAAATTGTAAACAAACATTTCAATAAAGCAGTGATAACTAATAAAGCACAACATATATTTACTACATGGCTAATCTCAGTGCTGCTATTTCCTAGTGAATTTAATTTTGAATGTAGAGAGTATTCTTGAACATTAAATGTGCTTTATTCAGAAACAGCTTTCCACCTGGTGTGATGCAATCAGCAAAATATAAACACATTATTTGAGTGCAATAGAAACCGAAAAAACATATTGCAACTACATGTAATTTGCAGTTGAAGGGGGTTTTTCTCTCAAAGGAGCTTATTACTTACTGTTATACTCAATAGTGTATTGATTCTTCTACATGGAAAAAAAATATAAAATAGGGCACAGATTAAAAAGGGCTAGTGGGAACTGTGCTATGAACTACGGCATGAATTTCAACTTTTATTACACAGGAAAATTTCAGTCTTTCATTCAAGTCAATTAATTAGGTTTGCAATTATTTGCACACAACAAAATATTTTAAATATAATCCAAGTAAGACCAAAATAAGCTGTAAAATACAAATGGTATTATCAATATTATTTTTTAATAATAATATTATTATTATTAATTAAAAAAACGCAAAGTGTTTTTTTTTTATTTTGCAGGTTTCTTTTCCTTGAATAAGAAATATTGCATTACAAACCATTTGGATTGCCAGTAAATATCACTTGCTAGATATTGATTACAAGCTTGAAATGTAGGTACTTCAATGTCTGCTCCTGTTCATTTCATATCAACATACTTCAAGAATAGTTTAGTGTTCAATAATAAACCAATCTTGTTCAGATGATACCTAATAATTTAAACCATCAATACCTTAGATTTGTATTTGGGTCTGAAACTATGAAGACTGAATAATAATAAAAATAATAATAATACTATATTATAACCTTTAACTCCTTAATGCAGAATGCTATTCAAATACAGGCAGTCCCCAGGTTACGTACAAGATAGGGTCTGTAGGCTTGTTCTTAAGTTAAGTTTGTATGTAAGTCGGAACTATATACTTTATTATTGTAACCCAAATCCAACTTTTTTTGGTCTCTGTGGCAATTGGATTTTAAAAATGTTGGGTTGTCATAATAACCAGGATTAACAATAAATCTTAATTACAGACACTTGTGATAACTGTTATAGCTGATTATTGTAGCCTAGGACTAAAGTACAGCAAATTACCAAAATTCAGAGGTCCGTTTGTAACTAGGGGTCATATGTAAGTCAGGTGTTCTTAAGTAGGGGACAGCCTGTATCTATTGTTAATTTTGCAGACACAAACGTTGTCTTTGGGAGTGCGGCACAATCATATCTCTATATTAATGCTGATCTGGTTATTCTCTATGGAGGACTGGATGGGATTTGTAGTTCAATGGAGATATCACAGATGATATGCTGGTGTGCTATACCTCTTTCATGGGGCTCGTACAACCACTTAAAAATGGTTAAAAATTACAGGAATCAATATTGACACCAATGTATAACTCTGTGTAAATAATCCAATACACAAAATTTAGCAAACAGAATAGGATTTTATGGAACAGACTTGAAAGACATGTGTTTAGCGAAGTGGTCAGAGTTGACATAATATTTATGATTCAGTAGGTGGAATGATAGCTAGGTATAGTTTGGCTTTGCAGGGAGAAAATACACTATTTCTAGGGCAGCAAACACAATCCAATTTAGATTCCTCAGTCTAGCATTTGCCTTCACAGCTTCACTCACTGTGGGAAATTATTTTTTGAGACTTGCTACTCACAGTAGACACCAACATAATTTACCATTGCAGGCTTTCTACCGAAGAGCTCAAGATTTGCAAGACATTTAGAACTCATTCTTCACCATAGTCATGGGGGAGATTTATCACTGCAGTGAAGTTACCAAAAATTCTGTGAGAATTGGACATTCAAATAGCGAATACACCACCTCCACACCACAATATCTGATGTATCTGGCATGACAACGGGGATGTTGTTGCAATCAAGAAGAGAGAGAACATAGATTCCTTCTTCTCATGGACTGGGTAAGACTTGACTGCAATTCCTAGAAGTGGCAGTAACTTGACATAGTGAGATCCACTGGCTAAGCCAGAACTTACATATATTTATTCCTAGCAGGTTGTGTAAGTAGGGAACTTGAGGTTAGGCCCAGTCAATTGCTGAAGAGCAAAACCAACCAAAAAATATGGTGGGCACAACTCTCATATAATAAATATATGAAGAGTTCTGGGCGCTACAAACATCACAAAAGGAATGGTCTCTGGACAAAAGATGCACACCAGAGTCAAATAAAATAAGTACTAGGGTGTGAGAATCCCCAAAAGAACACAAACAGTGGTGTACAAATGTAGACAACTTTATCAATAAATACCATATACACACCATAAATGAGTATACATTTTAAAGATAAAAAAGAGGCAAATGCAAAGGAAAAATTGGAATCAAGAACCAAAACAATAATTCATTTAAAAAGCTGGTCAGCTGGTGATAAAACACAAACCACAAGGGGGTGTTTAACTCTCCACTCCCCCTATGGGACCCTTGGAACTGCAACACATGCACAGACAACCACTGCAGGTTACTTATGTATATGAAGAATGAGCTCAGGTAAATGTGAGACTCCCTGCAGCAAAAGTTGTAATGCCTAAAAGCCAAAAAGTATGAAAGTATTAAAGCGGCAGATGAAAATTAGATACAAGTACCTGAAAAGAGGAGGAGTACAGGAAAGAGAGGGGGAGTGAGGGGATGAGGTACCGAATGTATATACTGTTAGACATGGAAAAGAATATCTCAGCCACCATATCTCAGAACCATTCTCTTCAGTAGCTGACACTGCTCTGTCAACTTAACCAATAAAATTTGTCATGTCACTGTCAGGTCCTATTTAAAGGACATCTACTATCAGGATACAAGATTGTAAATAGAGATGGGCAAATCGATTCTAATGAATCAGAATTTGTTCCGAATTTCAGGAAAACTTCGATTTGTCACGATTCCAAAGTTTACGGTAATTCGTGGGACCAAAGTTTTTACATTTTTCCCCTTTATTAGCTAAATGGGTGTTAGCACAATGTGTTACATGGCAAGAAGAAAGGAACACCCTTGATCACATGTTCAGACTTGAAAGCCAATCAGCGACTGGCAGGCTTATGTAATGTCACAGCCCTATAAAAACAGGCAGCCATTTCCAATCACGTCATTTCTGTAGCTTTCTGTAGCTTCTATCTGCTTGTGCTTAGAAGCTGCGGGAGTGATTTTTTACCCAAAGTCCAGGATGTCAGTTCTTTTTTGTTGATAAAGTAGATATCAAGAAATCCATGTCAAATCCACATAGTTGCTGCAGTGATTTTTTCTCAAAATCCAGGGTGCCAGTTCTTGTGGTTCTGTATACCCCCCATTTAAGTGCTTTTCTGTTGATTAAATAGATTTCAAGAAATCCGTGTCAAATCCACAAAGTTGCTGCAGTGATTTTTTTCTCAAAGTCCAGGGTGTCAGTTCTTGTGGTTCTGTATTCCCCCCATTTAAAATGCTTTTTTGTTGTAAAAGTAGATATCAAGAAATCCATGTCAAATCCACATAGTTGCTGCAGTGATTTTTGCTCCAATTCCAGGGTATCCGTTTTGATGGATCTGTATACCCTAAATTTCAGTTCCGTTTTGTTGCGGAAGTTAATAGCAAGAAATCTGTGTAAAATCCACATAGTTGACTAACCAATATGTCAGACAGAGAAGTGGCAGGTGGAGCACAGTCGCAGCATAGTAAGGGGATGCTGCTGCAGAAGTGACTGTGAGGCCATAACTGCAGGTGTCATCTAGCGGCAGTGTGTTGATAAACAACCCAAAGGTTCTTGATTGGTTGACTAGGTCATCCACTTCCTCTCAAATGACATCTGACAACCCCATCCAAGAGTCTGTGGGTTCGTCAGATACAACCCTTATTTGGCATGGCCCAGAAGCAGGTCAGCGGCTCTCACCTGTCCTCAACCAGCCTCTGTTCATTTCCCCCAGCCAGAGATCTACTATTAGATTAAATTTCATATAAAATAAAGTAAAGTAGCAAGAAAGTAACAGAATGGACAACACCCAGATAGGGATCACAAATGGACAGTTGGAGGTTAACCCTATTGTAAAAAAAAAACTGATGGTATCAAACTCCTGGAGTCATTCTCTCCCATCATTATGGTCCCTAAATCAGCCACATTGTGTAATTTACAAACAAAAAGTGGAATGTGGTGCCGTTTTATCATGGTTATGTGAGGAGAACACCTGAAGGGCCAACTGTAGTTGTTTACTAGGCTGCTGATACTGCCATAGGCCAATATGACACAGAGTCTACCAAAAGTACAAGGAAGCCAAAGGAGAACACTTTGAGAATGGTGAACTGGGTCTGAACACCCATAAAACCATTAATTTTTCAAAAATTATATTTAATTAATTCCATGGGGCAGAGAAATCTTTTTGATCACAGTCCAGGGTGTTAGTTTTTTGGGGTTTTCCCCAAGTCTGGAGTCCTTAATGAGCAGTTTCCTTCAACCCGCTAGTGAGGAGGGTAGCCGACACCAGCAGCAGGACATGGAGCAGACCCTGCACCAGCAGGTATGGCCTACTTTGACAACACTGTACTACCCCAGTTAGAGGATCCCCTACACTACTGGGCAGCCAAACCTGATGTGTGGCCGCAACTTTTAGAGTTTCCACTAGAGAAACTGTCCTGCCCGGCCAGTAGTGTGGCATCAGAGCAGGTGTTCATTGCAGCAGGGCCATCGTTATCCTAAGGAGAACCCGCTTGTCCACCCGCTTGTGTAGAGACTGACCTTTGTCAAGATGAATGACGCCATGTTGCCTCCCCCAAAAGTTTAGAATGAGTCTGCATTGAACTACCTGCCTCAGCCACTATTCTGCCCCCCACCTGATGCAACACATCTTCTGCAGCTGCCGCCACCTCCATACTCTGTCATTGTGCCACAATGTGACCTACCTTGTTGCTGTCACCTCCACACTCTTTCATAGTGCCACTCTGTGGCCTATCCTGTTGCTGCTAGCTAAAGAATTTGTTATTGTGCCAGTCTATGACATCCTGCTGTTACTGCCGCCATCTCCACACTCTGTCATTGTGCCACTCTGTGGCCTACCATGTTGCTGCCAGCTAAAGAATTTGTCATTATGTCACTCACTGACCTCCTGCTGCCTCCACCTCCAAACTCTGTCATTGTGCCACTCTGTGGCCTACCATGTTGCTGCCACCTCCACACACTTTCATTGTGCTACTTTGTGGCCTCCTGTTGCTGCTACGACCGCCACACTCTGTCATTGTGCCAATCTGTGGCCTACCATGTTACTGCCACCTCCATAATTTATCATTGAGCCACTCTGCGGCCTACTCATGCTGCTGCCTACTGACCTCAGTCTCCCTGGAACACCCTGTGATTTCCATAATGCTGTTTTCACCCTCCACCACTCTATGACGTTGACAGTATGTTTGGTTTTCCCCTTCATTTCATCTGTCAGAAGGAATGAAAAGCCCCAGGATTGATAGCCAAAGGCAGGAGTGGATACAGAACACAGCGGACATGCAAACATCCCATTTACTGGTCATCTCTGTTTTTCATCAACTCCTGTTTGTTTTTGGGTTTATGTATACAATGTAATCCAAGCACTCCAGTATGCAGAAAGTGGTTTTATTAAGAATTATGGCCAAAATTTTAATGTGAACGTTTTCGGCTGATACAACAGCCTTTATCAAACCTATACTACTGGGATTTTCATGCACAACCATCTCTAGGGTTTACAGAGAATGGCCCGAAAAAGAAAAAACATCCAGTGAGCGGCAGTTCTGTGGGCAGAAATGCCTTGTTGATGCCAGAGGTCAGAGGAGAATTGGCAGACTGGTTCGAGCTGATAGAAAGGCAAAAGTGATTCAAATCGCCACCCATTACAACCAAGGTAGGCAGAAGAGCATCTCTGAATGCACAGTACGTCAAACTTTGAGGCAGATGCGCTACAGCAGCAGAAGACCACACCGGGTGCCACTCCTTTCAGCTAAGAACAGGAAACTGAGGTTACAATTTGCACAAGCTCATCGAAATTGGACAGTAGAAGATTGGAAAAACGTTGCCTGGTCTGATGAGTCTTGATTTCTGCTGCGACATTCGGATGGTAGGGTCAGAATTTGGCATCAACAACATGAAAGCATGGATCCATCCTGCCTTGTATCAACGGTTCAGGCTGGTGGTGGTGGTGTCATGGTGTGGGGAATATTTTCTTGGCACTCTTTGGGCCCCTTGGTACCAATTGAGCATCGTTGCAACGCCACAGCCTACCTGAGTATTGTTACTGACCATGTCCATCCCTTTATGACCACAATGTATCCAACATCTGATGGCTACTTTCAGCAGGATAATGCGCCATGTCATAATGCTGGAATCATCTCAGACTGATTTCTTGAACATGACAATGAGTTCACTGTACTCAAATGGCCTCCACAGTCACCAGATCTCAATCCAATAGAGCATCTTTGGGATGTGGTGGAACGGGAGATTCGCATCATGGATGTGCAGCCGACAAATCTGCGGCAACTGTGTGATGCCATCATGTCAATATGGACCAAAATCTCTGAGGAATGCTTCCAGCACCTTGTTGAATATATGCCACGAAGAATTGAGGCAGTTCTGAAGGCAAAAGGGGGTCCAACCCGTTACTAGCATGGTGTACCTAATAAAGTGGCCGGTGACTGTATATTCTTTTGAAGATCACAATCTATTTTTTATAATTGGTCAATTCTATTGAATAAAAATATTTTTCTGAAAAGATACTTAACTATTATTTTTAAACTGTAACAAGTTCTTAGGATGTTATTTTCTGTCCAAGGATTTTGTGATGAAATAGTTCCTTACATTTTATTTGTATTGCTTTGGATTGCTAAGAAATATTTTCTAAAAAAAAAAAGAAAAGCTTTTTTTGCAGTAAATACTTCATTTTACATGTGAAAAATAAAGATTTTTCAGAGCCAGCTGCGACTTGAACAATAGGCCATTGGGAGCAGGGGGTTTTATAAGACAATAGCTTTCTTTAAGGACAAATCAGGTGAAATATTTTTTTCTGTACTATACATTGCTGATTGACTGGTCAAAAGAGATCAGAAATTCACAGTCATTTCTATGTGGATCAGTGCTCCTAGCAATTGTTTCCCACTGTTATGACAGATTGTATGTGCCAGAAAAAATAGCAATAATCAAGTGATGTACACAGAGAACAACAATGTAGAAATCTTAAATATCTGAAGGCAATTCAGCTGTGCATTCTTCCAATGAGAAGACATGTATGCATTATTATACGAAGATTTTTTTTAATGTAGTTATCTGACATGAGATATATTACTATAAAATATATCTATATAGAATATAAGTAAATAACAATGATATGTTTATATTCCTACCTAGAACATTATATATGTAAACTAAAGATATACTTTAAACCAGATGCAAAGAAATCGTAACATAGTAATACTTCGTAATTATCATAAGTTTTCTAAAAAACGCAATGATGATGGAGTGGTACCTTAGTGTGGAGATTATGGGGTTCATGCTGTCATAGATTGGAGCCGGGTAATGATTCTGGTTACAAACTTCCTCATGCCATGGCCAGTGATTGGTCAGAAAATAAAAGCAATACTGTGAGGTAATTTCTATCTGTTTTAAATATTATAAACGTAATCATATTTTTATGTATGCATACTTTAAGTTAAACTGCACTTGTTAGGGGATCCCTATCCACTGATGTATGTCAGCAGCCCATTCTTCATAGAGCCCCTAATAAACAAACAGCTCAAAAGTATCTTCAAGACAAAACATATTTCTACATTTAGTTCATCTTGTTTCCTGGTAAGCACACATGGTTGGTGATCATTATATTACCATGTTGAGGGATTTTCTCATTCTGTTCAGTATGAAAGCAAATCTGAGACAGTATCAAAAGATTCATCTAATCAAGTAGACATCAACTTTGCGTGCTATGACTTAAACCCTTAATGATAAGGCCTTAAAAGGCTTTAATGACCGGGGCATTTTCGTTGCTCATGTTAAATTTACAAAAGTGGAAAAAATTATTTTCGTTTATTTTAATCATTTTGATATGTTAATATGCATAGTTTTGGACAAATGGGGCGATCATGGTGATTTTTTAAAAAAAAATTCTTTTGTGGAGGATTTTTAAAAATGTTTATTGGAAAAATGTTATGTATATTAATATAGATGATGTCAATATACATGATTAACAGTATATGAATATTTATCAATATTATGTGTTTGTGGTTGTTTTTACTTTATGTCTGCCCCATGAGGTCATAAAAGATACCTGGGAGACATTTTTTTTTAATTTTACAATTTTTATTTTTTGATAAGAGCTGTACATTGTCTCATCAGACCCAGCAATGATAATGCCAAGAGACCTGCCAATCATGTGACTGCCGTGTTTAAAGAGCCAACGCCACTGCCGACTCTTGCCTTTGCTGGAAGGAAGCCCCTGTCCTTGAGATACAATCTGTATATCTTCTATCTACAAATCTATATACCTTCTTCCTAAGGTCCCTGGCAGCCAGAAAACTGATCCTGTTTCCAGGAATGTGGGGCAGATAGAGAAACTGCAGACTTTAGACCTGCACCAGCTGATGTATTTTGTCATTTGGCAGGCCACTAGGAGTTATTGCCACAATAAAGGGCCAATGCTGCCACATTTTTGAATAGACTAGAATTTCAGTTCTGTGCATAAGGCTAAACTATGGCACCTTTCCCCAAAATTGGAGGTTATGGCATAAAAATTTGTGGTATGCCTACATTCTAGATTGCAGTGCCTGATACTTTTCCCCTACTGAGTGTTCTAGATATTATATTATAATCAAGCAAAGTTACAAGCAAACCTTAGAGTGGAAAAAGCACAACATACATAAAAGGCACATCTAATTCAGATTCAATTAAAACTGTTGCAGTATAAAGAGGAACCAGCGATGTTGTTATGGATCAGTGAAAATCGGGCAATTGCTCAGGGTTTGCTTTCTTTCATCATTATGTTTTCCACAACAACAACTTTCACACATGCACTGTATTAATGATATGAGCCCTTCCAGGACAAGCCTGTTTTTAACCTTTAGAACCAATCTTCTTTTCTCTTTCACAAATTTCATAATTTCCATCCTAAGCCCATAACAGATACATTTTTTTCTGCATGAGGGATTTTCTTTTGGAGGACTCCTTGGGGGGCATTTATTATCGTCTTTCAAATGGAAACTGGAGGGAATTTTTCTTATACCTTATTTCTAACACTCTTAACTTTTTTTTGTGCACAAAATTGAGGTGCTGCTTGTGAATTCATTACTTTCCTGGCCCTTCTAGTTTTCCATCTCCTTTTGAGGCAGTTTTTGGCGCAAAATTAGAGCAGCTAAAAGAGGTTCAAGAAAATTTATTTCACCTTCATGAATACAGAGACATTCTAATCCTTTTTGTTTGTACACCAAATCATTACTCCCTTCTGGCACAAACTTACATCCCACTGAAAATTATAGCATGCTTCCTGCACTCCCTGCACTCAAATTAATAAATGGAATAAAGCCCCCCCCCCATGTTTTTAAATGACAGCATGTTTGGGATACATAAAATGTATTTTATTTTTTCCTAATCACTTCTAAGTTGTTGCTTCAGTTGCGCACCCATTGCGGTTTCTTTCCTTTGTGTCTCCATTTGTTTTGAAAACATGAGACCTGGTTTTTCAGCCTGAATCAGTGGGTAAAGAACAGATGCTTCATTAGTTGTTTTTTTTTTTTTTGCTCAACAATAGACTTTTATTTATTTTTTGTGATCCGCAGAAGTGAAATAGGACATGTTTCATAATTTTTTTCTATGGACAATGGATCAGTGAACATACAATAATGGATGTAAAAAACAAAGCCAATGTGAAAAGGTCTTACTGAACCATTCATTTCAATGGGCTTGGACTTTGTAGTCAGTGAACACAAAAAGATAGGTACTGTATTGACCACTGATCAGTGAAAAATAACTGAAGTGAAAACCTGAAAACAGAAATGAAATGAATCAGTAAGACATCCGCGATAAATCACTGAAGCCAAAAAGAGAAAACCAATCTGTATGCATCCTTAGGCTAAAATGGGTTCAATACAAAATCACTAAAATCACTGTGAAAAAAAATGCCAATGTGACTCTGACATCTGGTGCTCAGAGGCTAACCCAACTGAGGGTGATTTATTAAGATGGTGTGTTGTGCGCCATAATTAGGGCTAATTCATGTGGGTGTGTCCACAAAAATTGGGGACATTTGATATCAATGTTTAATCCATTTTGTATCCGCATCAATTTTTTTTACATCTGTGCTGTCCAGGTTTTTTTTGCAGGTCCATTTTATTCTATGGACGTCCATAGTCTGCAGGAAAGCAAAAATTAGTGCATGCTGCAATTTGTCTCTTACAGTCTGCACATCAGTGAAAAAACAAACATGTGAACAGACGCAATCAATGGGTCAATATGCTATCTTCAAAATACGATAGCATACAGCATACAAACACTTGTCTGAATGATCCCTTAATCATTGTTGAAACTGTGGTCGGCAACAAACCGGAGTTACTAAGAGGTTACAATCTCTTTGTAATTCCAGAGCAGTATGAGCATATATTTGTGCTATAATCCGTATCACTTTCTTGAAACATGTTTTATAGTATATTTATAAATATTTTCAAGTTATAGTGTATAGCCTATTTAGCTGGTGGGGTTTCCCTGCCCTGGCCTAAAGTTTTCATTATCATCGGGGGCAAAAAATCAGTGGCATGCACTACAAATTTTAGCTTTCACTCCTGCTTTCCACAGTTGCATTGTCATCAAGCTCTTTTGGAGAAAGACATGGACATGAAATAAGAACATTTTTTCATCATGAAAATCACATAACAAAATTCATAACCTTTATTCTATTTTTATGATTGTTGATTTATTTATTCTATGTTCTGTCCATGTTTATAGGGTTTGTCATTTTTCCACAGCCTCATGAGCAGAGGTAGCAACTGGAGCAGAGTCACCGAGGTCAGTGCAGAGTTTTCTAGACAAGATTTATGCAGATGGAAAGTGTAAATAAGATTTGACATCATACATTGTTAGACACGGTAGGTAGGATTATACCTGAACTAATAAGATGTATATTAGGTAACCCATAAAGAATTTGCATATATTTGTTTATTATTAAGCCAATTGGCCACAGAGTAAGTTTTAGAATTATTGTATGATTTTTTTTTCTAAATAAAGTGAAAGTGAAAATAATACAATGTGATATTGATCAGTTTTTTTGAAAAGGTATTTCTAGAAGAAATGTATTATTTATAGCCCCCTTATTCATATGTACCTGATTCTGCATTCACATGCTGTGGCAGAGTTTGATTGCAGCATAAAAATTCTTAGCTTGTGCTAACATAAAAATACAGGTTTGTCAATATAGTGATTATTAGATGACTACTGGGGCATGTTCCTTTTAATCAATATTCTTGCATATCAGAAGCTTAGAGAATAAGTATACATTTCAAAATAACAAATAGCAATGGAAAGCAATTATAATGTATATATGGGAGTTTATATATAATTTTTATGTTTTTAATTAACTACAAAGAAAGGAATTTAAATATTTTACAAATTATGAATAATAGAAAAATCCACAATATTGCAATATTGCAATATTCACAAGACTGTAAATTAAGCTCCATATTACATATAAAAATAAGCATTCTTCGATTCTCTAAAGACCTGACTTGCAATCCAATTATTTATCATCTGATGTAAATGATTCCTTTATAACGATGATCACAATCAGGCATTGGGTGATCATTCATTACTGTCCTGACAACAGGAGAAGATGCCTCTTTATATGTAATGATCACCACAATTTGTCTTGTACAACTCAAATATTTATCATGTCAGATTAATTTCGATTCCAGAAAGAATGATCATCATAGATTAAAAATGATTACTGTTGGTCATTACCATAAAGTGATTAAGATCCTGTGTTTAGAATTAATAGTATGTTTCAGATACACTGCTATTGCAAACCCTTAATAATAGGGAGAAACACTTGGAAGTTTAGAAAATACACTTTAACTATCTATAACAGATGCATTTTAGTTTAATTGTAGCTTAAAAAATCAAGTAAATTATGATAAGTCTAGATTCACATCTCGGCATATACGCCCCCAGTCAGTGGCGGAACTAGAGTCCTCTGGGCAATATTCATAATGGGACCACCCACCATTTACAATAGACTTGCATGCATGAAAAGTTACCCTTCGTTATGCTACTGCTATAATCTATAGAATTAACATTGTACTCTGATGAAACTAGTGCAAAACAGACATAAGGAAACCTTTAATCCTTCAATACATGCAAATCTTGTCTGAACACTGGTTGAATAAAAGACACATTGCTTGAGGAGTGCTGTTTCATTGTATTTTATTGATCTAGCATTTACCATAAGATATGATTTCTGTTGTTCTCCTCCAGAGTGGAAGAGAATAACTTAAATGTGGAGATGTCTACTTGGTCTACATTCTCTTTAATCAGTCCTGTCTACTCCCCATCTCCCCATGTTATGTGCATTAGGAGGTCAGTCAGTAACTAGAGTACATGTAGAAGTGGTATAAGGTAACTTACTGTTGGCATCCTGCTCCTTTAGGGAAAAGAATTTCATTGTGATTTCTCCCAGTTGTAACTTATTGCTGCTCTATATCCCACTAGATGTCATGAAATCTGTGCAGCATATCCTCAAAACTGCTCCCCTAAACATACCACAGTCATTTACAGTATAGTGTCACCTGGATAACAATAGTCTGCCCCTAAATAATGCTTACAGCTCAAATCACAACTGCCCCCCACAAATTTCTCTTCTCCCTCCATTTAATTATATTATATATAATATATTATATATATATATATATATATATATATATATGTATGTAAGTCGGAACTGTATATATAAAAAAAAATTTGTCTCAGTGACAATTGGATTTTCACATTTTTTTGCTGTAATGAGACCAATGATTATTAATAAAGCTAAGTGACTGAAGTATGTATACAGTAGTACACAACAAAGATTAGTGTATTAGTATTATTAGTGTGTCCCCACTAATAATACCTATTAGAATGACTTGTGTCATGATCATCACCTACCAAAGAATAAACAGAAAAATGCTGCATTTACTGGAAATTAATAAATAATTCTTCAGCAACAGAAACATATTCTCACTACTAATCCCCCGCCAAGAAATATCAATTTGAGATCTTTCTCCAGCCAGGTCAATGTCTGATCATTTCATTGCAGACTTTAATCTATCTCCACAAACAACTATCAGCAACTGATAAATTCATCTTTTTAAAGGTTCTATGAATACAACCAAAATGAGTCATGCTCCTCCCTTCAGGCTCTCCACCATGTATTATTCAATGAATTAACTTTTACTGGAATGTTCATTTAAGTTTCTCTTGATGCTAACCAAAGACGTTTTACTGATCAAATTAATGTTCTGCTTTCAAACCCTGTGTAAATCTGGTAGTTGTCCTCCAGGTATAACTACATATGTGATCAGATCCCACAATAATAGTCCACATCATAGCGATATGTGACGCAAGGTGTTAATCTAGAATAATGGCGGTTCAATTCTTTGCTCCATGGTTGGTCTGTGAATTCTGGCTAGACATGGTCCATGATTCACAGATTTTCAAATGAGAAGCTATTATCTGTGCTAGAGAAGTAAAATGTCTCTACTAAGTATGTACTAAGGTTTCATTGTTATCATATAAATATGTATATGGAGACATTTATAATATGCCAGCAGTGGATTGAGCAGCTGTCTTCACTGGTGTACAATTCCACGCTGACCATCAATCAGTTTTAGTGCATTCCCTTCACAGTCTAATCGCTCAACTAGGTAAAAAGTAACATTTACCATACCACTGCATCAACTCTTTTCATGTCATTTTCTTATTGTGCTTCTATGATATTAGAACCATAGAAAGCTCTCCAATTAAACATGAATTTTCCAAAATGTATTAGAAATTCCACTATTAATTATTTTAGTGAAAAATAAATTTCAGTCGGGGATTTGAAATGTGTATTTATCAAAAACATCCATGAAACCCTCATTTAAAAACTGTACCCATCAAACTTTTCAAAACTGCTTTTAAGAAAGATTGATAACCCCTTAAGCATTGAATAGGAATTGGAACAAAATGTATCTCGATTTACAATTCTCTAATGTTGTCCAAAATTCAATATATACTAACTGTGGTTAGTGCTGTAAACTCCATTCTCAAAGTTCCAAACATGAACTTTTTCAAGCTGGATACACTTACCACTTGCACAGAAATGGAAGCAGAGGTACTTTAGGATAGATGCACACCACCTGCAGTTGTACATGTTTTCCACCTTATTCCTGGACGATGGATGTAACACTACCATTGTCCAAAATTCTGCTAAGGATTTTGAAAATAACTGATGATTAAAAATATTGTTGAATATTCACAAAATGAGCCATTATTTTCGCACTCTCATAGTATATCATCAAACACAACCATAAAATGCTGTATACACTGCCCGACCCTGGGTTTTGCCTATTCAGGTTTCTTCTGGGGCATAGTGTAATTATCCTACGTAACCTCCTATAAATTCCCGAAAACTCCTTATTTTCATTGATCACACATATACAACATTGAAGCCATTAACAATGTATAAAATAGACATACATATTCTTCCCATTACTTTTCATAATTCTTATTATAAATAAGTTTCTTTTTGAAAAATAACTTTTGAAACTTTCTCAGTTTCCTTGAACCAATTTGTTGCCATATTTTACCAGCATCACCAATAGGATTAGTTAGTAAATACATCTCCTATACCATTCTGTTTAGGACTAGCAGTATTCAACAATTCAATCATCTATATATATATATTTTGTATACAATCATGACTGGTTAATGACAGGTTCATTTGAAAGAAGCTGATTGTGTGCTAAAGTAGGCATCTATATGAGTGGCTGAGAGAAGTTCTGTATGTCAAGTTTCATTCATCAAAAATATGTTCTTTTATCCCGATAATTTACACATTCACAAAGGATAAAAAAGTCAAAACATCTCAAAATGTGTTTTCAGAAATATCCTGCATGTGGATGTTAACTGCTTTTTGGGTACACACGGTACAGAAGGGTACAAGGCCATTGAGCTTGTAAAGAGTAGATCTTGATTAAATCATTTTTGGGTACCATAATACATTTGCAGAACCCCTGAAATAACAGAATAACAAATCCTTCCAACAAATGATATAGTTGGAATTTTAACTGATATAATTATAAGAAATATTTAATAGAACTTGATAACATTTTCGGTTGATTCAGTAATGAAGACACTGACACTAGCACTCCCCAAAGGATCTGGTGAAGGGGGCAGTTCACCTTTGAAACGCATAATCCAAATAAAACTAATGTTATTTAAACAGGTTGCTGGGTGGACCCTTTAAATGGTATCTACCAATCCCTGGTGCCGTTTCTGTCTGTACTCAGTGGTATTTCCATTATAGAATACCCCAGATACCCGAGCACTTAGACAAAATAAACATACACAGAGAACAGAAGTAACATTTATCTGTATGTGCAACATAAAACAAAGGATCCAAATCGGTGGCTTTGATGGCTCAAACGGACACTGATAAAATAGCACACCACTATACATGCTTATTAGAGATGAGCGAACATGCTCGTCCGAGCTTGATGCTCGGTCGAGCATTAGGGTACTCGAAACTGCTCGTTACTCGGACGAATACTTCGCCCGCTCGAGAAAATGGCAGCTCCCGCCGTTTTGCTTTTTGGCGGCCAGAAACAGAGCCAATCACAAGCCAGGAGACTCTGCACTCCACCCAGCATGACGTGGTACCCTTACACGTCGATAGCAGTGGTTGGCTGGCCAGATCAGGTGACCCTGGGATAGACTAGCCGCTGGCCGCGCTGCTCGGATCATTCTGTCTCTGGATGCCGCTAGGGAGAGAGCTGCTGCTGGTCAGGGAAAGCGTTAGGGTGTTCTATTAGCTTACTGTTAGGCAGGAGTGATTCTCAAAGAACCCAACAGCCCTTCTTAGGGCTACAATAACGTTCTACTTTTTTTATTTTAATTTGCATCTTTTACCATTTTGTGAGGAATTAGCAGGGGGACTTGCTACCGTTGTGTTTAGCTCTTAGTGGCACACATATCCATAGCAAAGACCGAAGTGGGAAAATTCAGTAGGGGTTGGATTTCTATTAGGCAATAACTCAGTGTCATCTCATCTGGCATAGTAGTGTGCTTCCTTTGATACTTGGCTAGAAAATAGCCATAGGAGAATACAAACAGCTTCTTGAAGCCTACAGTAGCGTTCTATATATTTGATTTCTGGTTGATCTGCTGGTGGCTGTAGTTTCTGCAGTGCATGTACTTGCCAATTCTGAGCAATTTGTAGTGAGACTTGCGACCGCTGTGTTCTGCGCTTAGTGGCGCACATATCCATAGCAAAGGCCGAAGTGGCAAAATTCAGTAGGGGTTGGATTTCTATTAGGCAATAACTCAGTGTCATCTCATCTGGCATAGTAGTGTGCTTCCTTTGATACTTGGCTAGAAAATAGCCATAGGAGAATACAAACAGCTTCTTGAAGCCTACAGTAGCGTTCTATATATTTGATTTCTGGTTGATCTGCTGGTGGCTGTAGTTTCTGCAGTGCATGTACTTGCCAATTCTGAGCAATTTGTAGTGAGACTTGCGACCGCTGTGTTCTGCGCTTAGTGGCGCACATATCCATAGCAAAGGCCGAAGTGGCAAAATTCAGTAGGGGTTGGATTTCTATTAGGCAATAACTCAGTGTCATCTCATCTGGCATAGTAGTGTGCTTCCTTTGATACTTGGCTAGAAAATAGCCATAGGAGAATACAAACAGCTTCTTGAAGCCTACAGTAGCGTTCTATATATTTGATTTCTGGTTGATCTGCTGGTGGCTGTAGTTTCTGCAGTGCATGTACTTGCCAATTCTGAGCAATTTGTAGTGAGACTTGCGACCGCTGTGTTCTGCGCTTAGTGGCGCACATATCCATAGCAAAGGCCGAAGTGGCAAAATTCAGTAGGGGTTGGATTTCTATTAGGCAATAACTCAGTGTCATCTCATCTGGCATAGTAGTGTGCTTCCTTTGATACTTGGCTAGAAAATAGCCATAGGAGAATACAAACAGCTTCTTGAAGCCTACAGTAGCGTTCTATATATTTGATTTCTGGTTGATCTGCTGGTGGCTGTAGTTTCTGCAGTGCATGTACTTGCCAATTCTGAGCAATTTGTAGTGAGACTTGCGACCGCTGTGTTCTGCGCTTAGTGGCGCACATATCCATAGCAAAGGCCGAAGTGGCAAAATTCAGTAGGGGTTGGATTTCTATTAGGCAATAACTCAGTGTCATCTCATCTGGCATAGTAGTGTGCTTCCTTTGATACTTGGCTAGAAAATAGCCATAGGAGAATACAAACAGCTTCTTGAAGCCTACAGTAGCGTTCTATATATTTGATTTCTGGTTGATCTGCTGGTGGCTGTAGTTTCTGCAGTGCATGTACTTGCCAATTCTGAGCAATTTGTAGTGAGACTTGCGACCGCTGTGTTCTGCGCTTAGTGGCGCACATATCCATAGCAAAGGCCGAAGTGGCAAAATTCAGTAGGGGTTGGATTTCTATTAGGCAATAACTCAGTGTCATCTCATCTGGCATAGTAGTGTGCTTCCTTTGATACTTGGCTAGAAAATAGCCATAGGAGAATACAAACAGCTTCTTGAAGCCTACAGTAGCGTTCTATATATTTGATTTCTGGTTGATCTGCTGGTGGCTGTAGTTTCTGCAGTGCATGTACTTGCCAATTCTGAGCAATTTGTAGTGAGACTTGCGACCGCTGTGTTCTGCGCTTAGTGGCGCACATATCCATAGCAAAGGCCGAAGTGGCAAAATTCAGTAGGGGTTGGATTTCTATTAGGCAATAACTCAGTGTCATCTCATCTGGCATAGTAGTGTGCTTCCTTTGATACTTGGCTAGAAAATAGCCATAGCAATAGGATAGGATTGTTTGGTTTTAAAAACTCAAAAAAAAACAAAAAACACAAAAAAAAAAAAAACACACAAAAAAACACCAAAAAAAACAAAAAGAAGTAAAAAAAAAAAAAAAGTTATAACTCTCATTTTAAAAATGTTTAACCCGAGGGCTAGGGGTAGAGGACGAGGGCGGGGACGTGGGCGTCCAACTACTGCAGGGGTCAGAGGCCGTGGTCCTGGGCGGGGTGAGACACCACCTGCTGATGAGGGAGCAGGGGAACGCCGCAGAGCTACACTCCCTAGGTTCATGTCTGAAGTTACTGGGACTCGTGGTAGAGCACTGTTGAGGCCAGAACAGTGCGAACAGGTGATGTCGTGGATTGCTGACAATGCTTCGAGCAATTTGTCCACCACCAGTCAGTCTTCCACGCAGTCCACCCATGTCACCGAAATCCCCACTCCTCCAGCTCCTGCACCTCAGCCTCCTCCCCCCCAGTCTGCCCCCTCCCAGGAAAATTTGGCATTTGAACCGGCATACTCTGAGGAACTGTTTTCTGGACCCTTCCCACAGTCACAAACCACTTGTCCGGTTGCTGCTGAGCAATTTTCCGATGCCCAGGTTTTCCACCAGTCACAGTCTGTGGGTGATGATGACCTTCTTGACGTAGTGGAAGTGTGTAAAGAGGTGTCCGACGATGAGGAGACACGGTTGTCAGACAGTGGGGAAGTTGTTGTCAGGGCAGGAAGTCCGAGGGGGGAGCAGACTGAGGGATCGGAGGATGATGAGGTGACAGACCCAAGCTGGGTTGAGAGGCCGGGTGAACACAGTGCTTCTGAGACGGAGGAGAGTCCTCGACCTGAACAGGTTGGAAGAGGCAGTGGTGGGGCCAGACGGAGAGGCAGGGCCAGAGCTGGTGCATCAGCGCCACTGTCAACTAGTGAAGCTCCCGTGGTGAGGGCTCTTGCGGCGAGGGCTAGATCTTCAGAAGTGTGGAGGTTCTTTAAGGAAACACCGGATGACCGACGGACTGTGGTGTGCAACATTTGCCAAACCAGGCTCAGCAGGGGTTCCACCACTACTAGCTTAACTACCACCAGTATGCGCAGGCATATGAATGCTAAGCACCCCACTCAGTGGCAACAAGCCCGTTCACCTCCGGCCGTGCACACCACTGCTCCTTCCCCTGTGTCAGCTGCTTGTCAGCCCCCTGCCCAGGACCCTGGCACAAAAACCCCATCGTCGCCTCCACGATCCTCCACAGCATCCACCAGCGTTCAGCTCTCCATACCCCAGACGCTGGAGCGGAAACGCAAATATAGTGCAACCCACCCGCACGCCCAAGCCCTTAATGTGCACATCTCCAGATTGCTTAGCCTGGAGATGCTGCCCTATAGGCTAGTAGAGACCGAGGCCTTTCGCAACCTCATGGCGGCGGCCGCCCCTCGGTATTCGGTCCCCAGCCGCCACTACTTTTCCCGATGTGCCGTCCCAGCCCTGCACCAGCACGTGTCAGACAACATCATCCGTGCCCTGACCAACGCCGTTTCTGACAAGGTCCACCTGACCACGGACACGTGGACGAGTGCTGCCGGGCAGGGCCACTATATATCGCTGACGGCACATTGGGTTAACTTGGTGGAGGCTGGGACCGAGTCTGACCCTGGGGCTGCTCATATACTGCCGACGCCGAGGATTGCGGGGCCTACCTCGGTCCAGGTGTTTCAGGCCTACTATGCCTCCTCCTCCTCCCACCCCTCCTCCACCTCCTCCTCCGAACTACCATCCGTGGGCACGGCGCCATCAGTCGGTAGCTCTAGGCACAGCAGCAGTGCCGTCGCTAAGCGACAGCAGGCGGTGCTCAAACTGCTGAGCCTAGGCGACAAAAGGCACACCGCCCAAGAGCTATTACAGGGCATCACGGCGCAGACTGATCTGTGGCTGGCACCGCTGAACCTCAAGCCGGGAATGGTTGTGTGTGACAACGGCCGTAACCTAGTGGCGGCTCTGCAACTCGGCAGACTGACACATGTGCCATGCCTGGCCCATGTGTTAAATCTGATAGTGCAGCGTTTCCTCAAGACATACCCCAATCTGTCTGATTTGCTCACGAAGGTGCGCCGCATCTGTGCGCATTTCAGGAAGTCCAGCCCAGATGCTGCCACTCTCAGGGCAGCGCAGCGCCGCCTCCAACTGCCCGCTCACCGACTGTTGTGCGACGTGCCCACGAGGTGGAATTCAACACTGACCATGTTATCCAGAGTTTACCAGCAGCGCAGAGCGATTGTAGACTGCCAGATGTCAACTTCCACCAGAACTGGTAGTCAGGTCAGTCAGCTTCCTCAAGTCTACAATGAGGAGTGGACGTGGATGTCTGATATCTGTCAGGTGCTGAGTAACTTTGAGGAGTCAACACAGATGGTCAGTGGCGATGCCGCCATCATCAGCCTCACCATCCCGCTGCTTGGCCTGTTGAAAAACTCTCTGGTCAGCATGAAGTCGGAAGCTTTGCGCTCGTCACAAGAGACGGGGGAAGAATATTCCCTTGTTGATAGCCAAAGCACCCTGAGGTCTGTTTCTCAGCGCATATCGGAGGAGGTGGAGGTGGAGGAGGATGAGGAGGAAGAGGAGGAGAATGTTGGCGAGACACAAGAGGGGACCATTGTTGAGTCCTTCACTGTTCAGCGTGTATGGGCAGAAGAAGAGGAGTTGGAGGAGTTGGAGGAGGAGGAAATGGACAGTCAGGCCAGTGAGGGGAGTGAATTCTTACGCGTTGGTACTCTGGCGCATATGGCAGATTTCATGCTAGGCTGCCTATCCCGTGACCCTCGCGTTCAAAGAATTTATTCCAGCACCGATTACTGGGTGTTCACTCTCCTGGACCCACGGTACAAGCAAAATCTTCCCACTCTCATCCCTGGAGAGGAAAGGAGTGTGAGAATGCATGAATACCAGCAGGCCCTGGTGCACAAGCTGAAACAGTATTTCCCTTCTGACAGCGCTAGCGGCAGAGTGCGTAGTTCTGCGGGACAAGTAGCGAGGGAGAGTAGGCGAGCAGGCAGCTTGTCCAGCACTGGCAAGGGTACGCTTTACAAGGCTTTTGCCAGCTTTATGTCACCCCAGCAAGACACTGTCACCTGTCCCCAGTCTCGGCAGAGTAGGGCTGATCTTTACAGAAAGATGGTGAGGGAGTACGTAGCTGACCATACCATCGTCCTAAATGATCACACAGCTCCCTACAACTACTGGGTTTCAAAGCTGGACATGTGGCACGAACTGGCGCTGTACGCCTTGGAGGTTCTTGCCTGCCCTGCCGCTAGCGTCTTGTCCGAGCGGGTTTTCAGTGCAGCTGGTGGCATCATCACCGATAAGCGTACACGCCTGTCGACTGACAGCGCTGACAGGCTGACGCTTATTAAAATGAATAAAGGCTGGATTTCTCAGAATTTCCAATCTCCACCAGGTGAAGGAAGCTCAACCTGAATAATTGATCCACTCCTCCTCCTCCTCCTCATTTTCCTCCTTCTCCTCCTCTTTGTACAGTAAAGCAGAGGAAACTGGCTATTTTTTGACAGGGCCCACTGGCTCTTGCTATAGTACTTCATGCATTTAATTTTTCTGGAGGGCCACCTACCCGGTCCTCTGTTTGAAACAATTTTTGTGAGTGCCACATACAGGCACTCAATCTATTCCATTTTTCTGGAGGGCCACCTACCCGGTCCTCTGTTTTAAAAAATTTTTGGGACTGCCACATACAGGCACTCAATCTATTCCATTTTACTGCAGGGCCACCTACCTGCTCCTCTGGTTTGAACAATTTTTGGGACTGCCACATACAGGCACTCAATCTATTCCATTTTACTGGAGGGCCACCTACCTGCTCCTCTGGTTTGAAACATTTTTGGGACTGCCACATACAGGCACTCAATCTATTCCATTTTACTGCAGGGCCACCTACCTGCTCCTCTGGTTTGAACAATTTTTGGGACTGCCACATACAGGCACTCAATCTATTCCATTTTACTGCAGGGCCACCTACCTGCTCCTCTGGTTTGAAACATTTTTGGGACTGCCACATACAGGCACTCAATCTATTCCATTTTACTGCAGGGCCACCTACCTGCTCCTCTGGTTTGAACAATTTTTGGGACTGCCACATACAGGCACTCAATCTATTCCATTTTACTGCAGGGCCACCTACCTGCTCCTCTGCTTTGAACAATTTTTGGGACTGCCACATACAGGCACTCAATCTATTCCATTTTACTGCAGGGCCACCTACCTGCTCCTCTGGTTTGAACAATTTTTGGGACTGCCACATACAGGCACTCAATCTATTCCATTTTACTGGAGGGCCACCTACCTGCTCCTCTGGTTTGAAACATTTTTGGGACTGCCACATACAGGCACTCAATCTATCCCATTTTACTGGAGGGCCACCTACCTGCTCCTCTGGTTTGAAACATTTTTGGGACTGCCACATACAGGCACTCAATCTATTCCATTTTACTGCAGGGCCACCTACCTGCTCCTCTGGTTTGAACAATTTTTGGGACTGCCACATACAGGCACTCAATCTATTCCATTTTACTGCAGGGCCACCTACCTGCTCCTCTGGTTTGAACAATTTTTGGGACTGCCACATACAGGCACTCAATCTATTCCATTTTACTGGAGGGCCACCTACCTGCTCCTCTGGTTTGAAACATTTTTGGGACTGCCACATACAGGCACTCAATCTATCCCATTTTACTGGAGGGCCACCTACCTGCTCCTCTGGTTTGAAAAATGTTTGGGACTGCCACATACAGGCACTATCCAAATTAAATTGTCTCCATAGCAGCCTCCACACGTTGTCTCCATTGCTACCTCCAAAAGTCGTCCATATAGCTGCCTCCATACATCGTCCCTTTATCAAACGAGGTGTGTCAGGCAGAAATTTGGGTTGTTTTCATGGATTCCACATCAAAGTTGTTAACTTTGTCGCCACCCTGCTGTGTTATCCACAAAATATACTGGCAAACTTTTACCATTTAGGGATATTATTTCAGCGCTTCTTGCGCATCTGTTTACATTCCCCTCACCCGGCATATCCTAAACTTATAAGAACGCTACTACACTTGATCTTATACAAAAGGTTCTTAGAAGTGCTGTTTGGGGAGTAGCCTAGAGACAGGGGCTTGGATTGGCGAAAGCTCGCCTGGCAGCGGAACGCCAGCTCCATGCGCATCATGCGCTTCTTGCGCATCTGTTTACATTCCCCTCACCCGCCATATCCCAAACTTATGAGAACGCTACTACACTTAACTTGGTGCAGGCTGGGACCGAGTCTGACCCTGGGGCTGGTCATATACTGCCGACGCAGAGAATTGCGGGGCCTACCTCGGTCCAGGTCTCAAAGGCCTACTATACCTCCTCCCACCCCTCCTCCACCTCCTCCTCCTCCGAATTACCATCCGTGGGCATGGCGCCATCAGTCGGTAGCTCTAGGCACAGCAGCAGTGCCGTCGCTAAGCGACAGCAGGCGGTGCTGAAACTGCTGAGCCTAGGCGATAAAAGGCACACCGCCCAAGAGCTATTACAGGGCATTCCACATCAAAGTTGTTAACTTTGTCGCCACCCTGCTGTGTAATCCCCAAAATATACTTGCAAACTTTTACCATTTAGGGATATTATTTCAGCGCTTCTTGCGCATCTGTTTACATTCCCCTCACCCGGCATATCCTAAACTTATAAGAACGCTACTACACTTGATCTTATACAAAAGGTTCTTAGAAGTGCTGTTTGGGGAGTAGCCTAGAGACAGGGGCTTGGATTGGCGAAAGCTCGCCTGGCAGCGGAACGCCAGCTCCATGCGCATCATGCGCTTCTTGCGCATCTGTTTACATTCCCCTCACCCGCCATATCCCAAACTTATAAGAACGCTACTACACTTAACTTGGTGCAGGCTGGGACCGAGTCTGACCCTGGGGCTGGTCATATACTGCCGACGCAGAGAATTGCGGGGCCTACCTCGGTCCAGGTCTCAAAGGCCTACTATACCTCCTCCCACCCCTCCTCCACCTCCTCCTCCTCCGAATTACCATCCGTGGGCATGGCGCCATCAGTCGGTAGCTCTAGGCACAGCAGCAGTGCCGTCGCTAAGCGACAGCAGGCGGTGCTGAAACTGCTGAGCCTAGGCGATAAAAGGCACACCGCCCAAGAGCTATTACAGGGCATTCCACATCAAAGTTGTTAACTTTGTCGCCACCCTGCTGTGTAATCCCCAAAATATACTTGCAAACTTTTACCATTTAGGGATATTATTTCAGCGCTTCTTGCGCATCTGTTTACATTCCCCTCACCCGGCATATCCTAAACTTATAAGAACGCTACTACACTTGATCTTATACAAAAGGTTCTTAGAAGTGCTGTTTGGGGAGTAGCCTATAGACAGGGGCTTGGATTGGCGAAAGCTCGCCTGGCAGCGGAGCGCCAGCTCCATGCCAAGATCCAACTATCATAGTTTTAACTGCAGCACCTTTAATCTACTACTAGTTCACTGCCTCCATACATCGTCCCCTTATCAAACGAGCTGTGTCAGGCAGAATTTTGGGTTGTTTTCATGGCTTCCATGTTAACTTTGTCGCCACCCTGCTGTGTAATCCACAAAATATACTGGCAAACTTTTATCATGTACCGATATTATTTGAGCGCTTCTTGCTCACCTCCTTTGGTTCCTCTCTGCCACCCATTGGTTTGAAGCCTGAGTCCATTTAGGGTATGTCGCCATGACACTCTCTAGCCTGCTGCCGCTGCCTCTGCATGCCGTCCCCTATAGTGTCAGGGTCAATTATTGGATGTTTTAGATGCTATCTAGCTTCATTCTGTCACTCTGTCATGGCCATGCTGTTGCCCATAATTTTGGCATAATGGTGCGATTATGCAGCCTCAGAGGCATCCATGCATGCTGCCCCTGCTGTTTCCTGTCCATTTCCGTGGTGTTTCCATCCTTTTCTGAGGTTCCCAGGTGTTTGGCCAAGCTTCCCTGTGCAGAGCCTTGGTCCCCTTGAAAAATGCTCGAGTCTCCCATTGACTTCAATGGGGTTCGTTATTCGAGACGAGCACTCGAGCATCGGGAAAAGTTCGTCTCGAATAACGAGTACCCGAGCATTTTAGTGTTCGCTCATCTCTAATGCTTATCTAAGTACCTGTGCAAAATATTGCTTGTCATCTGAGCACTTCTTGACCAAAATGAGGAAAGTTCTAATTCAGACCTGAAACGAAAAAGAGCCACAGTATAATACATTCAACTTTATTTAAACCTCTGGAAAATTATGGGATAGGACTCTTAAACCATTAGACATATTATTGTGAAGCATTGAGTATGTCCTTTACTCGGATGCTCTAGAAATGGAAAACATATTGATACAATACTAAGCCTACCTCAAAAATATATATGTTCAATAGTGAGTGGAACCAGGAACAACAATAAACAGTAATTGGAAAACATCAATAGTTCGGATATCATTACCTAGTCTGAATACTTGTCTTTACTTGTGTATTCACTATGAAAAGCAATTTAATGTCCCACTTATTACTGTGCACTATTCAATGAAAAGAACACTTTTATGATCCACGGATTACTGTGCACTATTCACTTACCGAAGAAACTTTACAATCAAAGTATGATTGATGATATATTATGATTTTTCTGGAGCTGAATACCATACTCAACTCAAATTCTCCTGCAGAGGAACTTTGGGCTGCTCAACCATCCCCTCATATGTGATGTACCAACAAGTTGAATTTCACTTTACATATACTGGAAAGGGTGTAACAGCAGCAGGCAAGTGTAGAATTTCTGTTCAATAACATCCGGGTGAGTTGAAGAAGTGATCAGCAGTACTTCACCACCAATGACTGGGCCTCCATGAGGGTCATTTGTTGAGTGCTGCACATATGGCCATAAGGTGTGTCATCCTGAACTTTCAAAAGCTCTTTAGGCAATGACGGAGGATGTAATGGTGGAAGACAAGGAAGAAGAGGAGAAACAGGTGCCAGGCCAGTCCACACACAGCTTGCAGAGTGGTCTTCTACTGCAAGTCAGAGAAATGTTTTTGAGGAGAAGGTTGAAGATGATGAGGTAGATAAGTTGGGTGACACTCAAAGCAGCTCACAGGCATCATTGGAGTATAGCTGGGGAGATGCAAAGAAGGAGACACCTTCCACCAAGGAAAGCTTGTGATTTCCTCTGGGCCGACATAAACCACTATATGCTTCAGTGTTTGTGCACTGGTAACTGAGTAGTCCGGACACATAACAGCGCCAAATACTGGATGGCCACTCTGATGGATCCATGCTACAAGGATCCCATGCAACTTGTTCTTGCCAGTGTCAGAATAAGTTCAGCATTCCTGAAACTTCAAATTCAAATTTTTCAATTCTGCATACCCAGAATCCATTTTAAAATTTTTAAAATCCACATTCCTGGAAATAAAATGTAAAATTTAAAAAATTGAAAATTCTGCATCCCCAGAACTTAAAATTTGAATAACTTTGTTGAAACACCCAGACCGCCTTAACTACAGTGAGAGGAAGGATTTGTGTTTTTTTTTTTTGCCATGTAAATCATTTATATAAATAACTGGGTTTGAACACCCAGAGCGCTTTTAACCACAGTGAAAGAAAGGGTTTGTGGTTTTTTCCAATGCTTTTTTTAATGCAGAAAGAATAATTGGGGTCTGAAAACACAAAGCACCTTTAACCGCAGTAAGAGGAATGGTATGTGGTTTCTCCATTGATTCTTTAATCCTCTATGTAATTAAATGGTTATGAACACCCAGAGCATCTTTGCTGTGGCATCTTTTTCTTAAATTATGAAGTCTGGGTCCTGAACCAATTTTATTTTGAAATCCAGATGAGCCCATCAAACCCGAATTTCGACCTACTCACTCATCTCTACTGATGTTAAACCTACATTCTTTACTTTTTTTTAACAGAGGTAAAGAAAGTTGTTAACAGCAGTTTGAACTCAGCTTAACACCATAGCCTCCCTCTTTTTAGCCATTTTGTCTAGCTGGTCCAGCTGCATGCCAAGTATGTGCATTAATGCAGCCATGGAACCTGGATAACTCAGTAGTGATGACCTTTTACTGTGTGTAGGTGAAACTGGTAGCTGACATTTCCAGCCAATGCTTTACAATAAATATACATATACACATACATATACGCATACATATACACATACATGTACATACACATACATACATATATATAATGTTGATTAGGGTCACGCATGTAGAAGAATTCCATGGCTGGTCCAGAAGCAATTTTAAAAGCATTTAAATTATTTATGTGCTTTTTGTTAACCACAGTTTAGTCTTTTGGGTAAGATATGATAGGAAATGTGCACACAAATAGCCACACATACTTTACAATACCCACACAAATATGCACTAATATTTTATTTATTAACCATAAAATGATTTACTTTCATTATTGCTTTAATCTCCCTCCTTATTCATATAAGCTTAGAATATTTAAGTTATTCAATTACAGACTTAAGATACTTAGTTTAATTCAAATTAAGCTTCCAAAAACCATTAAATCACAAACTCTAAATGCTATCAAATACATGTCACTAAAAGAGATTCAAATTTTAATCTTTAACCATTCTGCAATTGTAATGAATGCAAATCTCTAAAGGAATGAAAGATGATTCTGAATCAGCTACAGCACATTATGTCAGTCTGACCAAAGTTTATCTCTTCAATTTACCCTTCAGGAAGGCTAAATATTTCACAGTTGAAAATGGAATTTTATAACTGGAGGCGACCTGTTATGGGTTGTGTGTTCCCATGGTAAAGCTCATAGAATACATGGAGCTTGTGTGACTTTTCATGTTATTAAATGCATATGTTTCTCTAACTCTTTCACAGGTCATTGCATATATTAAGATTATTTTTCTTATACATTCACTTACGCTTATACATGTTAAATGTATCTATTCTATTATGTATTGTACATTTGGTTTAATTATTAACCCAATTTTTCCAGACAAAGAACAAATATAAATTAATTTCTCTCAGTTCATACACAGATAACCTAAGATGTAATTGTTTTTAAAGCCTTTGACCATCTATTGTTAATGTGTCTGTTCACTTGCTTTTACATGTTTTATGTTTAATTACAATTCTCTCCATTAAGAACATTTAACCCAGCTTCACTGTTAATGTATTTTAGATATACGGTCACAGTACTAAGTACAGTGCAAACAGCGTAGTGTACAAAGTGCACCACATTCATGATTCGTGGCGCCCGTTCTTCATAAATGTGGCGCCCCTGCATGGCTCCTACAGAGTGATTTAACATGGGATGTGCAACACACTTTAGTCAGACTGTGCATGATAAATGTGGCACATGGTCTGACTGAGCACCAGAAGACCCCTTTCAGTGCAGAAATTTGTGTCATGCGTGGACTAGTGCAGCTTTGCCACTAATGAGTCATGTGTGACACATATGTGTCCCGGACACTTCTTAAATACATGTGCAAGCAGTTGCACATAAAAGAACATGCAAAGTCAGTCAGAAAACTGGCACAGGAGCTTTACTAAATATGAGCCATCGACTTTTACAAAGTAATTAAACAAATGCAGTTTTTATTCAAGCTATTGCATCCTCTTTTCTATGAATTGAATGCAGCTGTATGTGTATGCAGCAGAATCTAACGACCCTTAATACATAAGCATAATTGCCTTTTTCCAATTTCTCTGTATTGCCATATTCAAACGCCAGTGTCTTTCTTTAAATTTTGATGTAAATATCTGTGTAAGCTGTAATTTATTTTTGCGGGACAATCTGAAACTTCACTCTATACGGCAGACACCTGCCGCCAACATTTGTGATCAGCGCTACAACTGATTACATATTTTAACTATTTAGGTGGTCAAATGTGATCAGTGCACATGAATGGGACTGTGCAGGTTCCATGACTGTGCATGATTTCCCCCCATGTTGTTATTGGGGGGAGGGCAGTCGGTTGCTTTCGCATGGCTGTCAATCCAGTGCCACTGTAACACTGGAAGGCAATTAGCAATATTAGCAATATTCTGCAATACAATTGTATTCCAGTATATTGTATTAGTGATCACACCCCTAGGGTTCAAGTAGTCTAACAATTTAAAAAATAAAATATTTCAAATTTTAAAAGTTACCTCCATTTTCTGATAATTCACATTGAAACAAAGAAAATTATAATTATGTTAGCTAGCCTCACATAAAAAATATTACAGAATATTATTTGGGTCAGTAGGAAGTACAATTTGTCTTTTTGTAGAAAACAGGCCCTCACACATTACTATGAAAGGAAAAATAAAACATTATGGCTTTTGGAAGGTGGGTAGTAAAAAAGGGAAACTCAAAAAAGATGCTACTTTAAAAAGGTAACATTTAAATGTTTAATGTCATAAAAACATGATATACAACAAGAGAACAGATGGATGCGTATAATGGACATATAATGTAATACAAAGTTTATTGAAAAATGGAAAACACAATATCAAAAGACAAGACAGGAAATGAACATAAAAACACTTGAAGAATACACCAACCAGTGTATATGCCTACCAGGGGCCAAAATAAGAACCTATGCTCCCCAGCTCAATCTGCCAGCAAAATTATACAAATAATGCAATAAGACCTAAAAGTGCTGCAATAAAGACCAAGTGGTTGCAGTGACCAAGAGAATTGTCTAGCGCTAGTGAAAACACATGCGCTATACGGCCAAAATATACAATACCAAGATGGAACTCATGTATCTGTATATGATAGGTAATCAGGCATGGTCAGAGAGCGCGGGAGGTAGTAGGCCCCACACGGATCGTCACCACGGGGACTCCTTTTTTGATCTGTATTTCATGCTAGTAGTGCCTGTCCTTTTGGTTGTTTTTGTAGTAATGTCATAAAAACGTTGCTATTCTGACATTGTGGACGTTTTCTCCATTAAAGTGTTCAATTTATGGGAAAAAAAATTTTTTTACACTTATGCTAAACAGAAAGGTCATTTACCTTTTATTTTTCTTCCGGTTTTTTGTCTTTTTTTGAGACATATTTGGCGCATTGCAATTTTTTCACCTTTTTGGGGACATTTTGAAATGTCTGCCGGAAATTTGTTTATCATCAGTAAGACACATTTATATGCATTTCCAGAAATGCTGTGATTAACACCTACTAAACTTTGTCAAAAACAGGACAACAAGTAAAATTGAGATGCCACCAGGAAACACTTTAGAAAGCAGACAAGGCAGCAAAGGTAGTGCAATTACACATGCAACATTCTGCTGGGAAACATTGGGGCTTATTTACTAAGGGTACGTGGATCGTACTTTCGTTGGACTGTTCATGGTTTTTGGGATTTGCTTCACTGGGACAGGTGTTAAGCAGGGGAATGTGTAGCACACAAACAAATTTTGGTGTGGCTGCGCTGGCTTCAATGCGACAGAAATTTGTGTCGCAAGACAATGCACTTACATGCACCGGGAAGAAGAAGATGAACTCCGGCCAACCTGAGCGGTGAAGTGACACATCCAGGATATCAGGCGTACGATCTTAGTGAATCGTGGCACAGTGCATCATCATCGGAACAATGCACTTTGGATAAACTCCTCGGCCGGGAAAATAAATGTGGCCCATTGAGTCCTTGCATAAATTTAGATTTACTGTGTAATATTCCTGCTAAAACCATTTTTAGTAACTGCTAGGTAATTTGCTGAGCTTATGCCATACAAATACGATGGAACATGCCATGATTAAGGATGAGTGATTTATTTAAAATATGTAGGTAAAGGCTACACTCACCAGTTCATGCTCTTTGTTTATTTTATGAATAAAAATGGCGGCTTATATTTTTATTGTGCTGGATCAGAAGGATATTTTTATGTAGCCAAATGTTTTACAAATGCTTCTGCACATTGTCTTGGGTCTTTTAAATTTAAAATCCCACTGCTTTTTTGTACAAGTCATAAAATTAATCAGTATGACACTAGTCAGGGTCGACAGTTTTCATTGTAAATTTCACCATAATTTGGGTGCTTTTCCTTTAATTTTTCTTGAAGACATTTTCAGCAGGATTGTGCACCTCAGGACATTGCAGAACACGTTAGAGCACATTAACGCAGTTAGAAACTATAGAAATTAAAATGTTTTGGAATGTTAGGTGGAAGATGATTAAACATTTAAGGTTTTAAACCCCAAATTAAATCATCAGTGTGATGCACAGAAGTTCAATCCATGTAAGTCCAACCCTGCGACTTTCAGGACTTTGAGATTATCAACTAACATCTCTGCTAGGACACAAGTGTAAATCTCATTGGGTCCATGACTTGGCAAGTCATTTGATGTCCACAAGCAGTGTTATTTTTCATACAGTGCTACTGATTTATGCAAAGTTGTCATAATGGTTAGGTACACTAACAGAGTAAGCTAAGTCTCATTTTAATCAGTTAAAGGGTTTGGCCACTGTAACATAATAGGCAGCATAAATTGCCGATGTGCCTTTACTGCCTTAATAAAAATCCCTAAATGCTCACCAATTCATTCATCATCCCTGATGCTTCCTTTATTTCTGTGTGCAGACTCTCTGTGCACTATGCATATACATGTAAACAAAGATTCTAGACTGATAAATAGGAAGGACCTTGGACTGATTGAAAAAACACACACTGGAGGCTGCCATGACAGACGTACTGAAGGATTGAGAAGCAGGAAGTTGTGTCGAGATGCAAAACGCAGCATGTGGATAACAAGAAATGGCTCAGGCTCTCAAAGGAGGCAAAGATACAGATACATATACATGCACAGACCTGTCTAATAGAACAGATTTATTAAAAAGTGTCCAAGCCCTTTAAGCATTACATATTTATACAGTTATAGATGTCTATATATAAAGTTGTGGTTAATGTTTTATGTACAAAATCAAAATGATAGCTTAATCATAATTCTAAATTATTCTGCTTATTAAAATCTTAAACACAACATTATAAAAATAATATTGCATGCATTTTCTTCTGAAAATGTATTTGACTATGGTTATTTTATTTACTTCAGCAATTACAGGGAATATACAGTTTGGAAAGTTGAGTAGAGAAATCCTTTTTTTCTCTTTTCAACCCTTTAATGAAGAGGACAAAAATGTACATTCAAAATTGAATGTGTTCTATTTATTTTTGCATTTTATTGCCAAAATTGCAAGTATCTATTGGTGATGATAAAAACAATAAACTGGGACAGCTGTGGATTCACTCTAGTTAGAACAAAGAAGTCAAAATGTTAATTAGAGAATTAATTGAAATGGGTTTCTACCTTCACTAGAATCTTAGCCTCATCATTGCTTATTTCCAGAAAATAGATCAATATTTGAATGAGAATGAGAATACTACATCATTATATTCAGTTAAAAACCCACTACAGTTTAGTTGTATAAATGTTTATATATATATATATATATATATATATATATATATATATATATATATATATGTTTATTTTTTGTATACAACACTGTACATTTTGCTTAAAAGAACAGTGAAAAGTCAACCCAGGAGGAGCAAACTATCATAAAATGTTTATGCATATAAAAGCATATCAATATAGGAGAAGCAGCCAAATCAGCATCAGTTGTTCAAGCACTGTAGTATCCTAGTTTCAATAAAAGAATACATACAGTAGAAATCGTTTATGCTAGAATATAATCATTAAATAATGTGCTGAAAAACCCATTACTGGGCTTATATATTCAAGTCTCAAAAAATCCCCCAGAACTCACCTTTCCAATAGCCCCGCAGGTCCTCTTCTTGCTTATGGTAGCGGCAGGTCCGTGTGCGCTACCCGAGCACACACTGACCTCATAGTGTGTGCATGGCCAGTAAGGGACCTGTCGCTGGTAGCCAGCACACTATGATGTCTGCAAGTGGCTGAGGTCATAGTGTTTGCACCGCCAGCATTCACAGACCTGCAGCTGAACAGGGGACTGGAATCAAGAAAACATGTGGGGGACCTCGGAAAGGTGAGTATTTAGTTACTTTTTATATACTGGGGCAGGAACTGGCTATTTACTGGGGGCTTGCTAGCTGGCTATATAATGGGGGGGCTGGTTGTCTATATATTGGGGGGTGGCTATATACTGGGGTGGTCTGACTGGCTATATAATGCAGGCTAAATACTGGGGTGGTCTGACTGGCTATATATTGCAGGCTAAATACTGGCTGCTGGCTATATAATGGGGCTGGCTATACACTGCAAGCTGGCTATATACTTGGGGATGGTTTGACAGACTATAAACTGAAGCAGGGGCTTGCTATATACTGGGGACTGGCTGTCTTTATACTGGGGGCAAGGTGCTGGCTAGCTATATACTATGGTTTAGGGGGCTGGCTAGCTATATAATGGGAGCATGCAAGTTGTATATACTGTGGCCTGGTTATATACTGGGGACATTGACTGGCTGACAGTATACTGGAGGCTGGCTATATACTGCTGGCTGTATACTGGGAGATAGGGGGTTAGCTAGCTATATACTGGGGGGCACAGGGCTGGCTAGCTATATAATGAGGGCAGGGGACTGACTAGCTATATACTGGGGGTAGGGGGCTGGCTATTTACTGGTGAAAGGGGCTGACTATATACTGGAGGAAGAAGGCTGAATAGCTATATGCTAGGTGGAGGCTGTAACCAATCCATTTCCCACCCTAAGCTTTTACTCAAGTCAATAGGTTTTCCCAGTTTTCTGTTGTAAAATTAGGTACCTTGACTTATACTCAAGTCTGCTTATACTCGAGTATAAACAGTAAGTATAATCCTAATGTTGATTCAAAGCCAGGAAGGATCACAGAAGATACTTAACATAGAATACTCTCTATTGGTATGAAAAAGAATTTACTAAAGAAGGTAATAATGATAACTACCTGCATAGACAGATTGTTGATTTCCATGCAGGGCAACACGGGGCAACTGAACTTGTAAATATAATAGTAATAAATTATGTGTGCAATTTTTAATGCAAGGCATTTTTAATGGTGTCTTTTTTTAGACATGGTGGCATTTTTAGATTTATTGTGTACTTTTATTACCACATGTCCACTGCAATGGTTTGACTAGAGCCTTTCTCAAGCAAGGTATAAAACGCAAGTGTGATATATATAGTGCAAAGATGAGTGACATCATCACAAGAGAAACACAGGAAGTGACATCATCACTACATTAGGACACATCACATTGTGACATTCAAACAATATAAATACATTATATCAAAATATATTTTTTATAGTAAAATATCTACCATATATGCAATATAAAAATTTATGTGAATATGTAAAGAGAATTGTGAAAGTTATAAGATTTCCTTACAATATTTAATTACAAACTCACCATCCAGATAAAGTGCTTCAGTGGGTATGGGAGAGGTCAGGTGACCGCTGATGAAGGAATGGTGCAAATAATACAAATAATACAAATAATAATAGCCTGGACAGTAAGGCTCTGATAAAAGGGCTAACCGCTAAAAGGGGTTGTGCCACAAAAGAAAATTCTCAAATTTCAATCCCCTAGTGATATTAACACAATAAAGATAATTTTAACTCCTTACTTTACAATTTTACTCAGTTTTATTGCTGTTTTAGCTCCTATAACTCCCTAGGCTGCTCAGTGCAAAATTCCAAGCTGTGGGCTGGGAGTCTCTAAACAAACACATTGGGGCTCATTTACTAAGGGTCCGAACGCCACACCTTCGTCGGGTTTCCCAAATATTTCTCTTTTGCCCCATTGGGGCAGATTTACTTACCCGGTCCCATCGCGATCCCGCAGTGCATTGTCCGATGTGGATTCAGGTCTGGCGTGATTCACTAAGCTCGTGTGTCCGAGTTCCTTCCTGTGTCGCTGCTGCGATGAGGTCCGCCAGAGTTCACCTGCTTCTTCCTGGATGTGAGTGCTTGATCTTGCAACACAAAATTAAGGGAAATTCAGGGCAAAAGAGAAATATTCGGGAAACCCGACGAAAGTGAGGAGTTCGGACCCTTAGTAAATGAGCCCCATTATGATCCATCTAGTTCTGTGTGGTGACAATGTGGTTAGATTATCAGGGTACAGGTATATATAGACTTTCATCTGGCTCCTGACATTATACTAACACACTGACACATAGAAAGAGAGATGAGCCAGATGACAGATGCATGAGATCCATGAGATGCCTATTACACACTATCAGCTCTGCTATATCTGTGTTCTCACAGATATGGGCCTGCTTACCCAAACGCCCGATCACTTATCTCCTTGTAGTTTGTTCTCTCTCCTCAGGATTTGCATTTAGGAAGTGATCAGTGAAAAAATAGGTAAAGGATTGGGGCTACTCAATGGATATCATTCCTTCCAATAGGGGTCCAAAACCATGTGCTCACGGATAGAAGTTGAAGTATCAGCAAGAAAGCAAAAACAAATTACAAAGTGTCCAGAGCATCAGTTTAAGGTACACCCAATTATAGTTGCAAATAAAATATACAGAACATGTTTTTCAATAAAATACAGTTTTATTAAAATATTAATGTACTAGAGGTCCAACGTCCCACCCCTACCAATCCCATATGCATATATCAAAATAAGAGGAAGTGATCAGTGAGTGTCTTTGAGCTCCATGTAGGGGGCGTGGCTACAGGCTCAGAGCTGAAAGACACAGAAACTCAGCAAACATGATAAAATCCAAGATGGAGGCCCTACCCTAAAGTCCGAAGTTACAGGGTCATGTCTAGGAGCAACTGAAATTGTGTACTCCAGGACTGATAGAGACAGGTTGGATTCATAACTGTGAAATGCTGTATTTTTATTAAAAACAGTGAATTAGAGAATGTTTTATTTGTTATCCTGAGTACATATAAGAAACTTTGTGGGAATACGCCTTTAAGCTACTAAGTGTGTGCCATCTACTGGTCAACCAAACCTGTGTGTTGTACAGATCTAGACTACACAAACCGCAACAGGGGGAAGATATAAAGGCAAAAGCTCAAGTAGTGATAAATGAGCCATGATATTTCAGAAGTACCAGCATAACATAATGATATCTACAAATACATGATTAAATGGTACCAAGTCTCACATCTACTCCACAGGTAAAAAAAAAAATGTAAAAACAGAAAATGAAAAATAAACAGTAAAATGAAGTCTGAGTGAAACTCTTCAGAATGTGAAGACAGAACGCGATTTGTGAAAAATGAAATATGTCTTATCCTGTGAAACAAAATTCATATGTAGTTCATGGTTTCATGGTCCTGAACACCAATACAAAAGGACAAAGTCCCAGTCCTAAGTTACATCAATTGTTCTAAATTTAATATTCAGACCTTTCAGTCAAGGTGTCAAGCAGGAAAATCCATTTTATTTCCTTCCTACATAATGGAGCACATTTACTTACCTGGTCCTGCAGAATTTAAGAAAGTGCATTATCCGATGATAATGTACGGTGCCGCGATTCACTAAGATCACCTGCATGTGTCATCTTCTTCTTCCTGGTGTATGTAAGTGCATTGTCTTGTGACACAATTTGAAAGTTAAATCCTGCGCTCAGTCCGAATCAGTCGGATCGTCTGATAGCACAGAGATTTCTGTCACATGAAAACCAGCGCAGCTGAGCCACAATCCAACAGTGTGCGACAACAATCCCAGCACAAACTCCTGTTAAATACCTGTCAAAGCTGCGCAAATCCCGAAAACTGTGAAGAGTCCTACGAAAGTGCGATACCAACCCTTAGTAAATAAGTCCCAATGTCCGTGATCTGTCTCCATCTAATCTGTGTGGTAGAACCTGTTTAATGATTCTCACCTTCAAATCAGATTCTTTATGTTTTGCCTCCGTAAAGGGTTTAGAGACTGGTAAATCTAGTATCCTGTCCCTGATTGGCTGTCTTTAGTTATTCAGTCTGATTTTGAGTTCACACACTGGCCCATTATTATTTTTCGTGCGCGGTATTCTAGTGTAGTTTGCACACAAATGCAAATGTGTTTACACATGTATTTACTTTATGAAGCGTTTCCACTAGTATTGTGTCACAGCTACATTGGGGCACAATTACTAAGGGCTTTGCACCTGCTTTCTGACTGACTTTGCACATGCTTTTAGGTATAAACTGCTTCCACAGGTATTTAAGAAGTGTCTGCATCACTATTGTGTCGCAAGCGACCGTTTTGTAGTGCAGCTGTGCTAGCCACCATGAGACACAAATTAGGGGGCGTTCCAGCTCTCAGTCGCACAACCTATGTTAAAGGTGCACCTCAAAAAAGTTGGTGAACTCTGTCGGGCCAGTGCGGGGAAGCGACAGATTCACAATTTCTGGTGCATGTTCTTAATGAATCTGTCGCACCCAGCATTATACACAGGCAGAGCACTTTTACTGCAGTTTCCCACATTCTTAGTAAATGTGCCCCATTGTGTCTGCACAATACTATGCACACAATACTGTGCACCTAAAGGGGCGTTCCAGTGCATATTCGCTGGGTGCTATATTTATGGGTGCAGGGTTTGCCGTATGCCAGCTTTCAATACTCTTACTTACCTGTCCCGTCGCGATCCCCGAGGTGCGTTGTCAGACGAGGATTCGGAGCTGCCGCAAATCACTAAGATCGTGCGTCCAATTTCCTGTATGTCTCGCTTCCCCGTTGAAGTCCCCACCGGAGTTCACCTTCTTATTCCAGGTGCATGTAAGTGCATGGCTTGCGACACAATTTTGAATGTTAAATCCCGCGCGTTGTCCAAATCCGTTGGATTTGAAAGCCGAACAGATGTGCCAATATCTGATCAAGTGCATCAAAAAGCCCTTCTAAATGCGGCGCACATAGGAAATCATTGGATATTCCGACGATAGTGTAGTCCGCGGACCCTTAGTAAATGAGCCCCCAATCTGCAGTTTGCCTCACTAATAGTAAATCTATGCCAATGAAGCCAGCGCAGTTTGCCTCAATAATCCTGCAAAGTGTGCACTGCGGGTGCCCAAAATTCATTAGTTAAGTGCACTAGTTTTTTTATGGTGTATACAGTTCACGGGGCATCCAACACATTTATGGACTTCTGACATAAAATTGGCGTAATTCATTCTTTACTTCATTATTTTTGGTGTTCACCAAATAGCTTAATAAACGTCTTATTTACTATATAAAGCTCGGCGCGAGACGGCATGACGTAGGAGTGTTACGTCGAGGCCGCTCCTCTTCCCCTCCCGGCGGCTCCGCCTTCCCTCGATCTAGTGCCGGACGAGACCCGGCGCCCACCGCGTTATGCTGATCCCCGTCTGTGCTGGCCGTGCCGCGGTCCAAATGCACCGATGATCCGGAGCGCTCACAGTGCCACACAGCGCTAGGCCAGGTGTATCGTGACTTTGGCCTTAGCGGGAACTTTCCTATTGACCAGAAGGAGAGGTGAGCGAGACGTGGAATGCAGCACGACGAGAGAGAGAAGGATCGCTGCTGAGAGGATGACGACATGAAAGGGGTAGGCACGGAGGAAAATCAGTAACACTCGTCTCTGTTGAACGGCAAGAGGAAGCCCGAGGAGTAGAGTGGAACCGGAGCTGTTTAGAGAACTGTTGGTGACCGCATATACGTGAGTTCCCTACCCCCCCTGTGTCAGCTGCTTGGATCCCTCTCATGCTACTTTTTCGGCCTCGCATTGTACTAACTTTGCCGCTATACGCCTATCTAAACCCTTCATCTTGGCATTGCTGTGTCCTAAGTTGGTTGCTTCAGGTCCATCTAACCCTTCTTTGTGGAATACTACGTTCCGTTGTATAAGGGTCATTATATGGCCTCTTAGAAGAATTACGGATGGAGAAGCTTGCTTAAACGGCAGCTCGGAGTGGGAAAGAGGGTTTCCTCCCTTCGGATTTAAATTATACTGCATATCTCTCTAACTAACCTACTAAGAGCTACTAACGATGTACTAACGATGGCTCTACTGTGTTTTATGTTGGCTGCTTCATGTCCTTCTAACTTACTCTCTGCGGAATATCAGGCCCTAGAATCTGAGGGTCGTTATTTGACTGTGTGAACATCTGTGTAACTAGATAGCGGAATTATGGACTGAGAGTCTCGTTTATACGGTAGCAAGGAGTGCCTACACCGACTCTTTAAATAACCCACTAAAAGCTAAAAACTACTAATGAGTAATGAATAATACACACTAACCTGGAAGTTGAGCATTTGAGTTGTTCCGACGCTGGCAACCGGTCCAGCACATTTGCTTGAATTTGCTATAGTTGTTGGAGGCACAATTAGGGGGATTTAACTCTTGGCTTCTTCCGCTAAAGTTGGAAGTGGAAACCTGGAAATGGCATATCAGCTACTGTAGAGGAGCCACAGTATGTCATCGTATATTTGTACATCTGTCATACTTCAGCTGGAGCCCGCTTGTTTTCCACTAACATCCACTGTTCCCTTTTTTTTTTTTGACCTTATGTGCTATACAAATGTGGAATGTTTAACTGTACTTACGTGCATTTATTAACAGGAGATGCTTATTCTGCAGGCTACTGAAGTAGATTGCCGTTTTTGTTTAAATCATTATATTGTTTGGTTACCCTGTTATCACAATAAGTCAACATTAAATAAGCTGTGGTATTTGACTAGATATTGAAGTCAGAAAACGGGCTGATAAGAAGAATAGAAGTAGGGGTAAACTCAGATTTAACTAGCACTAGTGATTGAGACCCTGGAAAGGGAAAGGGGAGGATAATGGGCCCTAAAGTCGCTCAGCGGAAATCAGGGGGGGGGGATTGACAAATTATGGAAAGGTTCCCCAGCAAAAACTAGACAAAACCCCAAAGAAGTAGAAGGAGGAGCAGAAGGGGGCTCTCGGTTTACGGCTTTGCAGGTGGAGGAATTACCAGGGGAACTGAAAGAGACCCTACAAGAGATTCTAGCTACGGTTAAGGAAACTAAGATGGCAGTGGAAGAATCGAAGGGGGCAATAGGAGAACTAAGTCAGCAATTAGGCTCCTTGCAGTCAGAGGTTATGGTTATCAGAGATGAAATGAGTAAGCTAAAGGAAAAATCTAAAGAGATGGAAAAAGACTGTAATAATCTGGCTCATCAGCTGAAAGAAATAAAAAAGGAGATGGAGCTGAGTAGGCAGAAAAACAGGAGTATGCAGGAAAAAATTACAGATTTGGAGGATAGATCCAGAAGAAGTAACATTCGTATAGTCGGTATTCCGGAGGAAGAAAACAATAGAGAGTTGCCCCAGATCATACAAAAAGGGTTAATGGAGACCTTTGGTAGTGAATGTCTCTCATCCGTCTTTGGGGTAGAAAGAGCACACCGTATACCCCTACGTAAACCCTCACCTGGTCTACCCCCTAGAGCTGTGCTGGTGAAATTGATTAATTCACAAGACAGGGACAGAATTTTGTTTGAAAGTCGAAAGAAAGCTGAAACTGTTTTAAATGGAATTAGGGTTTCTATTTATCCCGATTACTCCAGGGAAACTCAGTTACAAAGAGCTAGATTTAAAGGGGTTAAAAAAAAGGTTGGCTGAAGCACAACTGAAATATGCACTGTTATTCCCGTTTAAACTACAGGTCATCTATAAAGATAAAGCACAGTTTTTTTCTACACCAGAGGAAGTGGATAAATGGTTGGACCAGGAGGGCCTGTAATATCAGGCGGGTAGACAACTGGTATTAGGTTTATAGCTTTGGAATGGACGCCGAAAATGAAATAAAAGAGAAATTATGGTACAGATCGAGGGTGGGGGTGGGCATCGGTGCGAGGGGGGGGGATAGCGCTAGGAGGAAAACTTGAGACCCGGAGAAGATGGAGGTTTTACGTAACCGGGTCAGTTGGAGACGGGGGTGGGGGGTCCGCTGGAGGGGTGTGTGTTTTTTTTTTTCTCTTCTTTCCTCTCCCTTTCTTCTCTCTCATGCTAAATGGAGACAGAGGTTAAAATAATATCATGGAATATCAGAGGTTGCAGTGAAAAGCTTAAAAGATGCCAGATTTTTGATATTATTAATAAACATCAGCCAGCAATTATCTCATTGATTGAGACTCATCTGACGGAAGAACATGTGATCAGGCTTAGGAAGAACTGGGTAGGGGAGGAATTCCACTCCTTCGGTAATATCTTCTCAAGAGGGGTTTCAGTTCTCATACATAGGAATATTGATTTCAGGATAGAAAAGAAACGAATAGATAAAGAAGGGAGATTTATTTTTTTACATGGTATCCTAAAAGGAAGAAAAGTCTCTCTGGCCTTTGTATATCTTCCTCCACCAGCATCCCTGGAGATAATTCACTCATTGGTAAAGTTCCTGGAAAATCTAGATGACGCGCCACTTATGGTTATGGGCGATTTTAATTTGGTAATGGACGAACATAAAGATCGTTTCAGATTTTGCCAGGGACTGCAACCAGCATTAAGTAAAAAGGGTAAACTTAGTTACTTATGCGAAAGTTTGGGTTGGGTGGATGTCTGGCGTTCACTCTACGGGAATAAGAGGGCATTCTCATGCATGAGTAAGACATACCAGACTTTGTCTAGAATTGATTTGTGTCTTGTGAATAGAGAATTCTTACGGTTTATTAGGAAAATGGTATATGAGGAAATTGTGGTTTCGAACCACGCTCTAGTCATGATTATATTAAAGAACCCTGAGAGGAGCTTTAGACGTTTTAAACTTAACCCATACTGGATCACGTTACTAGAACCTAAGCTGGATATGATTGGGGAGTCGGAATGGTTTTGGGCTAAGAACGTAGGAACAGCTGACTTATTAACTGTTTGGGATGCCTACAAACTACATTTAAAGGGGATATATTCTAAGCATATGAAACAGGCAAAGATTCAATTTAGATTAGAAGAGCGGAATTTGAAACGGGAAATGAGGGAAGCTGAGCAAGAACTACTGGTATCACCAACGGAGAGTTGTAGGGTGAAAGCTTTGAAAAGTAGGGATGCCCTTAATAATTTTTTAACGCAAAAAGCGCAACACAAGTCCTTTTTTAGGGACCAGAATCAGTTTGTAGAACAGGGGAAATCAGGTAGAACTTTAGCGAGGTTGATCCAGCATAATGGGAAAAATAACACAATATCTGCGCTCAGGGGAGAGGATGGGAAAATAACAAGGGAGCCATCTGAAATAGTAGAAATTTTAAGCAAATTCTATGAAAAATTCCCAAAAGGAAGCGCCGATTGAGAGAACTAAGGAATATATGAGTAAGTTACAGGACCAGAGAATCTCCCAGGTGGATAGGGAAAGCTTGGATGCCCCAATATCAGTGGACGAATTAAAGGAGGCACTTTTTTCGGTTAGCAAAGACTCCTCCCCGGGCCTAGATGGAATCCCATTTGCCCTGTATAAGAAATACCATGGTACTTTGCTTCCGAAATTGGAGAAGGTGTGTGGGGAAATATTTCAAAGAGGGACAGTATCGAGGTCGATGGCAGAAGCAGGTATTATATTGATACCAAAACAAGATAAGGATCCCTTGGATGCAGCCTCCTATCGCCCTATTTCATTGTTGAATACCGATGTGAAACTTCTGGCCAAAGTATTGGCGACAAGACTACAAAAAGTAATGAAGGATATTATACACCAAGATCAGAATGGATTTATTCCTGGAAGGAGCACGGGGGACTGCATCCAGAGGATGTATTCTGTTATCGAAATGGGGGAGGGAGAGCTCCGCTCCATCCTGTCACTGGATGCTGTTAAAGCGTTCGATAGGGTGGAGTGGAGCTTTCTATGGGAGACCCTTGAAGGGTTTGGAATGGGCCCAGCTTTTATTAGATACATAAAATGCTTATATAGCGCGCCGGTAGCTAGAGTAAGAGCAGTGGGGAGAGAATCGGAGGCTTTCCCACTATTTCGGGGAACCAGACAGGGATGCCCCTTATCCCCCCTTCTGTTCGCCATCTATATAGAACCTCTGGCTATTAAAATCAGGAGAGAGGAGGGCGTGCAGGCGGGGGGATGTGGGGACCTACAAGACAAAATATGTTTATACGCGGACGATCTAGTCTTGTACTTGAGCAATTCCCCTACTTCGGTTCCCTAAGCCATCAAGGTGGTAGAAGAATATTGGGGTCTATTGGGACTGGAGATAAACTGGAACAAATCTGTGATTATGCCCCTGGACTTAGAGACTAAAGAATGGGCGAAAGGGGGTTGTGAAATACAATGCAGGGAAAAATTTTGTTATCTTGGGGTTGAAATATCTGGAGTTATATCTGAATTTCATAAGTTGAACCTGCAGCCTCTGATTGGGTCCGTGAGGGCCAAAATCAAATGTTGGAGTAAGCTACCATTTTCACAAGCGGACAGAATAGGGATAACAAAGATGATAGTGCTGCCACAAGTTTTGTATGTATTGTCCTCATCCCCCATTTGGATTGAGGACTCTTATTTTAAGTTAATGGAATCCATTTTGAATGAACTAATATGGGGCAGAAAGAAGGTGAGAATGAAAATGAAATATTTGTATAGCCCAGTGGGAGAAGGGGGGCTGGGGATCCCCTTCTTCAAAGGCTACTTTATCACATACAGATTGCTCGCTTGGCAAAATGGAAAGAGATACACTGGCTAAACATGATGGTATTAAGATCTCAGGGTAAGGTCAAATCCATCTTTGAGTTTCTGGAAAGTTATCTAGGGTCGGAAGACCCCTTTAAGAGATGGGCACTCTGTGGAGCAATAACAAAATCCTGGAAGATTTATAAAGAACTTTTAAACATCACTGGTTTTTTGGAAGAGACCCCTATTTGGTTCAATAGGAAACTAATAGAAGCAGATAAAATTCCGGATAGAACATTCTGGGGAAACTTGGGGATTAGACAGGTAGCACAAATTTGGGAGGATGATAGAGTAAAATCATTTAGTAGATTGCAGGAGATACATGGTCTTAAAAACAAAGACTGGATCCGTTATTTGCAACTCTCACACGCTCTTAAGGAGGATGCACGCAGGTTCGCGGTAAGATTCGAAACACACGCAGGGTTGGAGCTGATTATGAAGGGAGGGATTAATAGGAAACTGATATCGAAAATATATAGACACGTAGTAGTAGGGGTAGCACAGAGGGAAAAATGTAAAGCAAAAAATAAATGGGAAAGATTGATAGGTAATATTGAAGTGGCAGACTGGGGAAAAATTCACAAAAATACAAAAAAAGGGTCAATTAATGCTAACCATAGGATTATTCACTTTAAAATTGTGCATCAGATTTATTATACGCCACTAAGTTTATCTAAAATGGGGGTAAAAGCAAATTCTAGTTGTTGGAAGTGCAAGATGTTGGACGCTGATTTTTTTCACTTGGTTTGGGAATGTCAAATAATAGGGGTGTTTTGGGAAGGTATCTTTGGGTACATTTCTTGCAAGCTGGAAATTAATTTAACTAGGTCTGTTCAAAGTGCTATATTTGGATTAATCGAGAATTTAGACGTAGAAAAGAAATATGGCAGACTGATTCTAAAACTAATGACCCTAGCTTGTGTCTGTATTGCACAAAAATGGGGTTCCGAAAACCCTCCCTCAGTTGAAGCCTGGCAGAGTTATACCCTTCGCATCAAAAATTTTGAGAAGAATATAGCTAGGAAAAATGGAGCTCTGGCAAAATGGGAAAAGATATGGGTTAAATGGGAGTGATTTTTTATCTCTTTCCCCCCTTTCCTTCCCCTTTTTTTTTTTTTTTCTCTCCAGCGGATCTAGGAGGGGAGGGGTGGGAGGGAGGGGAGGCAAGTTATGTAATTACTTGTGTACAAACGTAGATACGTGGATATGTCATGCAATCTTATGTGATACATGTTACATACATACGTTTTGTTGAATTTTTGCATGCATATGAAAAAGATGACGCATAATAACATTTGGAAAGAACGTTTTAGTATTGGAATAGTTACAGTAAAAAACATGGATGTAAATTTTTAAAGATTTTATAAAAGGCAGAAGGTTAACCTCTAAATATTGTAAAATTTTTTCATTAAGCCGTGAATGTAACCTTTTATATTTTGCATATTTTGTACAATAAAGTTTACCTCTTTAAAAAAAAAAATATATATATATATAAAGCTCAGTGTATGTATCTGTGCGCGTGTGGGTATGTATGTATGTCCGCTAATGGAATCTGCACTGTCCTGTTTACAATCATCAAATTTTGCACAGCCACTCTCTGTGACTAAGGGAACTTCATAGACTTGGTTTGGTTTTAAAAAATTTCCAGTTGCCCATGGAAACCAATAAGAGATCAGCTGTAATTTTATAAACAACTGTGGGAAAATGAAACTTGACCTTTGATTGCCATGGACAACTAGAGCAGTTCTGTGAAATATTTCCATTTTTTGCTCCCCGCCTTTAAAAATCTAAAAATTCTTTATTCCTACTGGGAATCTGGAAAAACATTTGAAATGCGGTGAAATTTGTGAAAAATGCAGCATGATACATTATGAATTTGGTCCTATCATGAAAACTTGTCTATGCATAGAATGAATTAGGGGGGTCTATGTCAGGGTCTATGTCAAAGTGACTTTGCATTGTCTTATGTTAATTTGGTGCAACGGAAAGTCAAAATACAGCATTTGTATGACAACTGCCAAAACAATGCCAAACTTGGACAAAAAAACAATGATTCATCACCCACATTGAGTGTTTCGGCATCTACTTCAAATGAGGTTCAATGTGGATAAATGTAAGGTTGCACACCTTGGGGCTAATAATCCACAGCCAACATATGTCCTTGGGGGGTAAATCTGGTGGAGTCCTTGTTGAGAAGGACCTGGGTCTATTAGTAGATCATAGATTAACTATCAGTATGCAATGTCAATCAGCTGCCTTTTAAGCCAGCAAGTCCTTGTCATGTATCAAAAGTGGCATGGACTCTCTGAATATGTAAGTAATATTACCACTGTACAAGGCATTGGTTTGGATACTTCTGAAATATGCTGTTCACTTCTGTGTGCTAGTTCATTAAATTAATTACATTCATTTAGTCTCAAGAAAAGATGACTAAGGGGGGAAATGATTCATTTATTTATAAATAAATAAATCATCCATAGAAAAAATATGGTGGAAAGTTGTTCCAGATTAAATTATATCAAAAGACAAGTGAGCGCTGTCTGTGTCTGGAAAGAAGAAAGCTTTAATTAACTGTAAGAAATGTGAATTAGTGGAGCAGCTGGTCACAGCAGAGACAGCAGAGAGATTCAAAAAGGGCCTAAATATTGTCATGGGTGCCCCCGTGATCCCTGTCTCGGATCGCGGGCGCACCTGCATCCCTCCGTGTGCCCCAGGAGCACAGTGGAACTCGCCTCTCCTGGCTCCAGTGGCAGTCTCTGCTGTTCCCGTGGTTCCGCCTTTGACCCTTGCCGGATGTTCAAGCCATCCCCTGAATATAAAGCTCCCCTGTGTATCCTGCATTCCTGCATTCCTGTGTATCCTGCTGTCCCGTGTGGCAGTCTGTTCTTGTATTCTTGATTTGTGTACCAGTCCATTCCTGTGTTTCTGATCCATGAGCCAGTCGGTTGCTGCGTTCCTGATCCGTGTGCCTGCGATTCCTAATGTGAGTCTTAGTGTGCCTTCCTGTGCTGTTCTCCGGCTGTCTCCCAGGGTATAGTCTCCTGCATTACTATCTTGGCAGCCTCTGCGGGCTAGTCACACTTGTGGAACGACCTGGTGATACCCCGCCGCACCAAGACCATCCCGGCAGGCTCTGGTTAAGACCAGGTGCCACTTAGACTCTGGTCCAAAGTGTCGACTAGAGGGTCCACAAACCTGACAAATATAAATTAAATAACATTGATGGTTATATTGTGTTATAGAATTGTATTCTTTACATCCCTTCCTATCAGCCATTTCCCTTGCCTTCCTTGGTTGAAGATGGATATATGTCTTTTTCAACTGAACTATGCTATATTCAAGCATGCCTCAGCCCCAATCTGATCCCAGGTCTCACTTGTTAACAAATATAATTTTTCAACTTTACCCAAGTATTCCATTAAGGTTTGGTCTGGGGACTGTGGGAGACTGTCCAGCAACTCTTCTTTGTTGTCATTGAAATATTTCTTTGAAATTCACATGTTATGCTTCAGATCATTTTTCTGCTTGAACTATATGTCATCTTTTTCATACCCATAGTAATCAGAGGTAGAAAGTATCTCACCTTAAAGGCTACTCATGTATAGCTCAGCATTGAGGCCAACATCAATCCTGGAAAATTATTCAACACGTTTGTCAATTAAACAACCCTATATAATAAGTTTTTCTCCACTGATCTTGACATTCCGTTCCACTTATCAATCTGTTAGCCTACCTTTCCTATTATACTTCCAGCGCCATTTGCATGCAAAATCATCCCACCACATCAAATCACCCCTTTCCAATCTTCTATTGTCCACTTTTTGTACTTTTTTGCAAACTCAAATTGATGCTTATAAAGACAATGGGGCTAGAGATGAGCGAGCACTAAAATGCTCGAGTGCTCGTTATTCGAGACGAACTTTTCCAGATGCTCGAGTGCTCGTCTCGAATAACGAGCCCCATTGAAGTCAATGGGAGACTCGAGCATTTTTCAAAGGGACCATGGTTCGGGAATAAAATGTGTTAATTAATTGAAAAAGAATGTCTTCTGATAAGTTAGCAGATGCATGCAAACATCTGCAATCTATTCTTCACTGTTCCGCGCGTATATTATCTCCCGACAAGTTAGCAGATGTGAAGAACAGTGAAGAATAGGATCATTTAAGTGAAAAACACAGTGAAGAATAGATTGCAGATGTTCGGCACATCTGCTTACTTGTCGGGAGATACGCTGTCTCCGTGCCCCGCTGTCTCCGTGCCCCGCTGTCTCCGTGCCCCGCTGTCTCCGTGCCCCGCTGTCTCCGTGCCCCGCTGTCTCTGTGCCCCGCTGTCTCCGTGCCCTGCTGTCTCCGTGCCCCGCTGTCTCTGTGCCCCGCTGTCTCCGTGCCCCGCTGTCTCCGTGCCCCGCTGTCTCCGTGCCACGCTGTCTCCCTGCACCGATGTCTCCGTGCCCCGATGTCTCCGTGCCGCTCCGTGCCGCTCCCCGCTGTCTCCGTGCCCCGCTGTCTCCGTGCCCCGCTGTCTCCGTGCCCCGCTGTCTCCGTGCCCCGCTGTCTCCGTGCCCCGCTGTCTCTGTGCCCCGCTGTCTCTGTGCCCCGCTGTCTCCGTGCCCCGCTGTCTCCGTGCCCCGCTGTCTCCGTGCCCTGATGTCTCCATGCCCCACTGTCTCCGTGCCCCGCTGTCTCCGTGCCCTGATGTCTCCGTGCCCTGATGTCTCCGTGCCCCGATGTCTCCGTGCCCTGATGTCTCCGTGCCGCTCTGTGCCGCTCCCCGATGTCTCCGTGCAACGATGTCTCCGTGCCGCTCCGTGCCGCTGCCTGATGTCTCCATGCTGCCGCTGCCCCATGTCTCCGTGCTGCCGCTGTCCCATGTCTTCGTGCTGCCGCTGCCCCATGTCTCCGTGCTGCTCCCCGGTGTCTCTGTGCTGCTCCCCGGTGTCTCTGTGCTGCTCCTCGTTGTCTCTGTCCTGCTCACCGTGTTCTGCAATGTATTCTTCACACATATATATTGTTCTTCACATACTATTTTGTTTGCACCGTTCCGCGCGTATCTCCCGACAAGTAAGCAGATGTGCCGAACATCTGTAATCTATTCTTCACTGTGTTTTTCACTGTGTTTTTCACTTAAATGATCCTGTGTTCACTGTGTTCACTGTTTTTATTCTATTCTTCATTGTTCTTCACTGTGTTTTTTTAATTAAATGCTCGATCTCGAGCAGGGGAAATACTCGTCCGAGCAACGAGCCGTTTCGAGTACCTTAATACTCGAACGAGCATCAAGCTCGGACGAGTATACTCGCTCATCTCTAAATGGGGCACATTTACTTACCTGTCTCATCGCGATCCCCGAGGTGCGTTGTCTGACGAGGATTCGGAGCTGCCGTGATTCACTAAGATTGTGCGTCCAATTTCCTGCATGTGTCGCTTCCCCGCTGAGTTTCCCCTGGAGTTCACCTTCTTCTTCCCGGTTTATGTGATTGCATGGCTTGCAACACAATTTTAAATGTTAAATTCCCTGCTTAGTCTGAATCAGTCGGGTTGCCGACTGCCATGCCCCTGATTTGTGTTGCATGAAAGTTGGCGCGATTTCGCCAAAATCCGATTGCGTGCAAAAAAACCCCCAGTTAAATGCGTTGCAAAACTGAAAAAGTTGGAAAACCCGACGAAAATGCTGTCCACGGACCCTTAGTAAATGTGCCCCAATATTTTAGTCAAAGCTTCAACACCTTTTCTGGGCCCCCTTTCCAAAACTGTGTAAGGTTGCTTCACATGGATGTCTGTGATCTCACTAGACCACAACTGACATTTGAATCTGAATTGTTGACTCAAATTTTTGTTAGAAATAGCCAAGATGATTGTATATAAAATGATTGTAGTTCAGATAGCCAATAAAATGTCCACATTCAGACCTTGGTCTGCCAATAAAGTATACATTCATTAGACTATTTGGGACCTGATGATGTCAACAAAAACAAATGTATGTATTTACATAAAGTGGTCATAAAGGATTGATAATCCTAAAAATCAGTACATACTGTACAACAGTAGGAAAATACAGCATATTTCTAAGACACAAATTAATTAAATTTAGTGCACACATTGAACATACACCAAATACACTTTGCATGTGGCAAAAAAACCAGTACGTACAGTGCCCTACTTCACTGATGGATCATACTGCTAGGGATGGGACTTCTGGCATAATAGTGATATAACTCTGTGTTGCATAATCTGTAGATGCTATATAAAAAAGAATTATTATTAAGAATTATTATATGACACAAGGAGTCCTGCTTTCCAGCTCAACAGCATTTCCAAATTTCCATGATAACAGTTTAAAGTTGCTGTTTCTAAGGGAAGCAGGGAGTCCTTGCACCATATATGACTATGATGCAAGGAATTTCATCTTCAGGACCATCACTCCATGAAGCAGTACACTGCACCATTCATGGTGAAACTGTACTTACTGCCTTGTTTTTTTTTTCTGAAATCTCCTGGCCCATATCAAATAAGCCTATACCACTTGAGATGAGCTTTTTCCCTTCTGTCATAATCTGTCTACTTTCCTACCAGTTATAAACTCTAAAAATGTTTTACAAATATGTGACATTTGGAAAAAGTAAAATGACATCAAAAGGAAGAAAGTTTAGAACTGTTTAAAGATTTGTGACCTTTTGCTTTGGGTTTTACTTCTTTTTTCATTTCTCATCTATGGTAGTTCTTTGCTGTTCTTCAACATTTATCAGATGGCTAGTTTACCTCTCAAATGACATAGCTAAAAGTCTAACAACAAGTGCTGTAGCAAGATCAATCCCTGGCAGCTTTTAGAGGTGACTGAAGAGGTAGAGCAAGCTGAAATGTAACTATATAAACACAAAGCAACAGCAATAGCAATATCATTTAATAAATACTGTCATTAAATAGCCATTGTCAGGAAAATAACCTGTAACTGAGTGAAGTAATCCAGGGCTCACTCAGCTTACACTTTTAGTTACATTTTTATATGCAATAGAGTTTCATTAAAAAAAAAACTGCAGACTTTCCCCGCTCTTCCCAACTATTTTCTTAATTGGCTAGAATGTACTGCTAGATTTCAATCACTGAACTGTCTCCGTTTCCCTGTAGGCTATAATGGTCACTCCTCAACTGGCTTCATGCCGCGGCAGATACATCTGGAGACTTAGACCAGGGAAATTCTATGGCAGGACCTGGCTAGTGTACATTTGTGCAAAAATCTGTGAACGTACAACAGTAAATGTTCATAGGCTAAGACGAGTGTTGACCCACTCTGCGCCAGCCTCCCCATTACATCCCAGCCAAATTTACTTACGCAATAGCTTTGTAAGCAGTTGCAATTATTTCAGGAATTGTACTTAACAAAATACTGAGGAGTGTTTCCCATAGGTTCCATTTCACAGCCGATAGCTGAGTCTAATACAACTCATTCCTGCTGCATCCCTCCCCTAGTCACACCGACAATTCACTCAATGCTCACTCAATGCGCTCCCAAGTCTAGCAGTATTAGCAGATGAAAGCCATAATCTTGTAATATACACTCACTGGCCTCTTTATTAGGTACACCTGTCCAACTGCTCGTTAACACTTAATTTCTAATCAGCCAATCACATGGCGGCAACTCAGTGCATTTAGGCATGTAGACATGGTCAAGACAATCTCCTGCAGTTCAAACCGAGCATCAGTATGGGGAAGAAAGGTGATTTGAGTGCCTTTGAACGTGGCATGGTTGTTGGTGCCAGAAGGGCTGGTCTGAGTATTTCAGAAACTGCTGATCTACTGGGATTTTCACGCACAACCATCTCTAGGGTTTACAGAGAATGGTCCGAAAAAGAAAAAACATCCAGTGAGCGGCAGTTCTGTGGGCGGAAATGCCTTGTTGATGCCAGAGGTCAGAGGAGAATGGGCAGACTGGTTCGAGCTGATAAAAAGGCAACAGTGACTCAAATCGCCACCCGTTACAACCAAGGTAGGCAGAAGAGCATCTCTGAATGCACAGTACGTCGAACTTTGAGGCAGATGGGCTACAGCAGCAGAAGACCACACCGGGTGCCACTCCTTTCAGCTAAGAACAGGAAACTGAGGCTACAATTTGCACAAGCTCATCGAAATTGGACAGTAGAAGATTGGAGAAACGTTGCCTGGTCTGATGAGTCTCGATTTCTGCTGCGACATTCGGATGGTAGGGTCAGAATTTGGCGTCAACAACATGAAAGCATGGATCCATCCTGCCTTGTATCAACGGTTCAGGCTGGTGGTGGTGGTGTCATGGTGTGGGGAATATTTTCTTGGCACTCTTTTGGCCCCTTGGTACTAATTGAGCATCGTTGCAACACCACAGCCTGCCTGAGTATTGTTGCTGACCATGACCATCCCTTTATGACCACAATGTACCCAATATCTGATGGCTACTTTCAGCAGGATAATGTGCCATGTCATGAAGCTGGAATCATCTCAGACTGGTTACTTGAACATGACAATGAGTTCACTGTACTCAAATGGCCTCCACAGTCACCAGATCTCAATCCAATAGAGCATATTTGGGATGTGGTGGAAAGGGAGATTCGCATCATGGATGTGCAGCCGACAAATCTGCGGCAACTTTGTGATGCCATCATGTCAATATGGACCAAAATCTCTGAGGAATGCTTCCAGCACCTTCTTGAATCTATGCCACGAAGAATTGAGGCAGTTCTGAAGGCAAAAGGGGGTCCAACCCGTTACTAGCATGGTGTACCTAATAAAGTGGCCGGTGAGTGTATATCTCTCTCAGTCCATGTATATCAGAGCAGACCAGATACAAATTTACAGCAGATAACATGTGACCAGTGCTAGAAAAAGTCCCCCCAGTCAGACTGTGAAGATATGCAATATGGAAAAGATTATATATGTATGACAAGAAAATCTCTTTGATTAAAAAAATGCTTCTTAAAGGACACCACCAGTATCAAGGAGTGTAAACCTAGCAAACTTACATAGTGGTGTGTACCCCCCTATGGCCGGATCTGCTCTTCTGATCAGGTTGTGTTTGAGGGTAATGGTTCTAGCTGAATGCAGGCTCAGGTACAAGTTCAAGCTTTCAGGTCCAGAAAATCCAAACAGTCATAAGTATTGCAAGTGTTTTCACCACGCCATGACTGGGTGCTATTGACCTATATTGTGGCCATGACCTAGGGAACAGATACCATAAGGCAGCTCTGAGTCTGGCTCACAAACTTAGAAGCCTGCAACCAGAACCCTTTCAGAGAGTTCTTCATTCCTACCTTTTACTGACATCTGCAGAAAGTGAAAAGTTGGGGTATATCTTTAAGTTAATGATGAGTACTTATAACCTTCGTAAAACAAGCACTACAACTCAATGATATCATAAGATTAGTGGGGACTTAAAGTTTAACCCCTCAACTTTTAACTTCTGAAAAAGCATAGTTAATTTTTTAGCCTTATTTACCCAGGATTTAGTACATTATTAAAAAAATCTGATGCTGTGATTTGTACATTTATTAATTTCACTATAACAAACATACATTTTTTATTTTACCAAAGCAAATATAAATTTATTTCTTTTCTTTCATTCCTTTTCTTAATCTTAGTTTTAAATAGAGCTGCCAGTTTTTAAAAGCCTCAAATCACAGCAACATACCTTAACTTAATGGAAACGTCTTCTAAAAATGTAATAGCTTAGAATCAGGTAATAGTATCATCAGATATTTATGATGTCCCTAAGGTCATTGACAGATGACATCTAAGCCTGAAAACCATTTTCAACATGGAATATATTGTTGATAATGGAAAGCTCTTGTATGTCACACAAATTAGTCTTTTCTAGATGATAACATACATTTAATTCTTGGATAGGCTAATAATTTGTTATTTTGCCATTGAAGGATTTAACTGCTGTATGCAATAAACATATTTCGTCATAAAGACAATTTGTAATTGAATCGTTTTCCATTTTTGTGTTTCTGCTTTTCACATCCCACATTCCATAAGTCACTTCTTTTAGTAATATATATATTTTCTATTTTTTTTATCTTGTTATCTGCAGAAAAAAATGGCAGTTATTGGTGAAATTATTGTATATTAAGTGCTCAACCTGTGAGCTTTTTCCAGACAACCTTGACAGGCACCATGATGTACTGTGTGTACAGTCAGATCCCACCTCTATGGCTAAACAGGTAGTCGTCCAAATAGTTGGTTCATTAGAACCGTTTTACCAAATATAAGATTCCTGGATCAAAATGGCAGTTTATGATGTTTAGTAAGTTGCAAAATCTGACCAAAATTTTTACCTTAATTTTGAATTTTAACTTTGACCTTAATATATGTGATGTATGGCACAGACACCCTATATACATCACTGCAATGGCTTCTGGTGTATTTTGTACAAATTGTATACATGTATTTTAATTTAATTTTCTGAAAGCTTGAATGAATATACAGTGGCTACAATGTTTTCATCAAACGTAACACACATGTGTCAGGATCAGTGGATCCTCTGGACCACGCAACACCTGGGACCGGAGTCCAAGTGGCACCTGGTTTTCACCAGAGCCCGCCGCAAAGCGGGTTGGACTTGCTACAGCAGGATACCACCAGGTCGTTCCCAGGTGCGACTAGCCCGTGGTGGCAGCCAAGGTCGAGGTACCTTAGCAAAAGACTCGTAGTCAAGTCCAGGCTCAGGGCAGGCGGCAGAGATGCGAGGACAAGTCCAAATCTGGGGTCAGCAATGGGAGGTCCAGGCAGGTGGGAGTGGGAACACAGGCACACGGAACGCAGCAACACGGAGGAACTCGGGTAACACGGCTAGACAGGACTCAGGAGCGGAGACACACAGGAACGCAGGAATACACAGGAACACAGGAATACACAGGAATACACATTAACGCAGGAATACACAGGAACGCAGGAATACACAGGAACGAAGGAATACACAGGAACGCAGGAATAATCACCAGGAAGCTTTCTCTTAGGCTGTGAGGCACAAAGATCTGGCAGGGGACACAGAAAGAGGCAGGATTCTTAAAGGTGAGGTGTTCAGCCAGGCACTGGCCCTTTAAATTTTCGGTAGGAGCCGTGCACGCCCTAGGAGGCGGGGACGCACACGCACGGCAGTCGGGGGAAGAGCAGGAGCCGGGAGAGGTGAATGAGGAGACCGGCTGCAGCGGAGGCATGCGGAGGAGCCCGGACGCGCCCGCGATCCGAGACAGGGATCGCGGGAGCACCCGTGACAGTACCCCCCCTTCGTCCTCCTTCTCTTCTTGGGCCTGAGAAAACGTTGGAGCAGGCTCTTGTCCAGGATGTTATCCTCTGGCTCCCAAGATCTCTCCTTAGGACCAAATCCTTTCCAGTCTATCAGAAACAACCACCTACCTCTCACTGTCTTAGTATCCAGGATCTCTTTCACCTCAAAGACATCGGGGGAATCAGCTTGTGGTGCCAGAGGAGGAGTAATTTGTCGGTTGAAGCGGTTGAAGATGACTGGCTTAAGGAGAGAAACGTGGAAAGAGTTAGGAATGCGCATGCTGGGAGGCAGACTCAACTTGTAAGCCACTGGGTTGATGCGGCTGAGAATTTCAAATGGACCCAAGAACCGGGGTCCCAATTTATAGCTCGGGATCTTCAGCCAAACATATTTGGCGGACAGCCAGACCCTGTCACCAGGAGCTAAAACAGGAAATGGTCGGCGTATTTTGTCTCCTTGATGCTTAGTCTGGGCTGAAGCTTGGAACAATGAGGTGTGGACTTGTTCCAAGATGGCTTTTAGATCACGTACCAGGTCCTCCACAGCAGGAACATCTGCAGACATGGGTAATGGAAGAGGAGGCCGAGGGTGCAGTCTGTAGTTAATAAAAAAGGGAGCAGAACCGGCAGAAGTGGAGTCCAGGGAATTGTAAGAGAACTCTGCGCATGGTAGAAGAGAGGCCGAGTCGTCCTGACGAGCAGAGCCAAAGTGGCGGAGATAGCAACCTAAAGTGTGATTCACCCTCTCAACTTGGCCGTTAGTCTGTGGGTGATAGGCAGAAGAGAAGTCCAAGTTCACCTGCAACTGGTTGCACAGAGATCTCCAGAATTTGGACACAAACAGAACTCCTCAATCCGAGACGATGTGCCGAGGGAGACCATGAAGCCGGAAAATATGCTGGAAGAAGAGGCTGGCGAGACGTGGAGCAGAAGGCAAACCTGGTAGAGGGACAAAATGAGACATTTTCGAAAAACGGTCAGTCACCACCCAGATAACGGTATTGCCACATGAGACCATGGGCTGGTAGGCACGGGTAACGGCAACAGAAGGCCAGCAGGTTTTAGTTGTGAGGGCTTGTTGCGGGCATAAGAGGCACAGGAACCCACAAAATCCCGAACGTCCTTGACCAATTCAGGCCACCAGTAGAATCTGGAAATTAAGGTCACAGAGCGCTGCACCCCAGGGTGCCCAGTCACATGAGAAAAATGTCCTCAGGTCAGGATCCTAGAAATAAGCAATAAAGTAAATATCATAAAGTATTCTGGACCTGTAGTTCGTATGCCTCAGAATACAGTTGGTATTCGAGAGTGATGGGTTAAAGTGTACCCTTCCTCGAATCCCACAATGACCAGTACTGACCACAAAGTTCAAATTATAAGGAAAAGCAAATGTGGTAAATATTAAGACATAACTTTTAATAATACAAGTAAAAAACATAGAATCCTAAAATCTGAATGATGCCGCACAGCATATACCGATTAATCAGGGCAAGTGTATATATCACTGATAGGACACACGTCTTGTTATCTATACGTGATTGGTGCATGTATATTCCTATACAGATCATTAGCCGATGGCATAATCATGTAACATCTAATAGTCAGTAGCAAAAACTGGCTATAGCACATTGAAGGAAGAAAAGTTTGAAACAATCTCACCCAGTCCAGAAGTGCACTTGGTTCAGGTTCAGATGGTGCGATGGGATGACAGGGAGCTTATAGTCCGGATATAACGGCTTCTCCCTGAACTCTCTCACCTATCACCCAAAAATTGACTCCCGCCCTAACAAGGGCGGTCCCACACTTGCCCTATTGGTAACACTGTCCCTAGATGTCCAAAGGGTCCAGAAAAATAAATCCCATCCCAACGCGTTCCCCCCCACTTCTTTAGGGGTTCATCAGGGGATGCAGGGAGAGTAGGCAGGCAAGGAATGAAGGTTTCCAATGCCTGTGTTACAAAGGGTGCTCCCTCTTGGTCCTAGGGGGAGCTATGGAGGAGTGGCAGTGGCCGTTCCTTCTAGTGACCCGGCCGGATTAGGCGTGCGGGTCTTGATGCTGGCGTGCGTGATACTCTTTAACAGACCAGGATCCTCTTTCACAGACCAGTTCTCACATAAGTCTTGCCGGGAAGCAGCTGCCGGAGGTCCACCGGCGCAGCAAGCACAAGTCTCTCTGGAGGAACAATATGCCTCGGAGCAGAGTCCTCCCCCATAACATCAGACGCACGGGACAAGGCGTCAGCCTTGATGTTTTTTTCTCTGCAGGACGAAAATGGATTCGGAAGTCAAAGCGAGAAAAGAAGAGGGACCACCGGGATTCAAAGGCTGAGCCGTCTGTAGATACTGAAGTTTTTTGTGGTCCGTGAAAATGCTGACTGGAAATCGGGCTCCCTCCAGCAGATGACGCCACTCTTCCAAAGCCAGCTTGATGGCTACAAGCTCCTGATCTCCAATGGAATAATTTCTCTCAGTGGAGGAGAAGGTTTTGGAGAAGAAGCCACAAGTGAGTGTTCAGCCCCTAGGCCCCTTCTGGGTAAGGACCACCCAAGCGCCCACGAAGGAGGCATCAACCTCCACCAGGAATGGCTTTTCAGTATCAGGTGGGGTAAGGAACGCAGCAGACGAAAAAGCAGTTTTTAATTTTGTGAAGGCTTCTTCTGCCGCTGGCGGCCAGACACAGGGATTAGCATCCTTTTTCCTTCGGTGCGACCAGAGATGAGAAATGTGGGATAAATTGTCTATAATAATTAGCAAAGCCCAGAAATCTTTGTATAGCTCGCAGTCCCACTGGGCGTGGCCACTGAAGAACCGCAGATAACTTGGCAGGATCCATCTGCAAACCTTTATCAGAAATTATGTAGCCGAGGAATGGAAGGCTCTTCTGAGGAAACTGGCACTTCTCCAGCTTGGCATAGAGGTTGTTCATCCTGAGGCGGCTGAGAACTTGCCGTACATGAGACTGGTGGGACTCGAGATCAGCAGAATACACAAGGATGTCATCCAGGTAAACCACAACATAACTGTACAATAGGTCCCAGAAAATATTATTCACAAATTCCTAGAAAATGGCTGGCGCATTACAAAGTCCGAAGGGCATAACTAGATATTCAAAATACCCATCACGGGTGTTAAAGGCGCTCTTCCAGCAGGAGCCGGGAGAGGTGAGTGAGGAGACCGGGCTGCAGTGGGGACACACGGAGGAGCACGGTTGCGCCCGCGATCCGAGACAGGGATCGCGGGAGCACCCGTGACAACATGTATGCATTCCTCACCTGAACGGGGTCAGAAGGTAGTGACACAGTTTGCTCAGTGGCATTTCAGAAAGTTTATTCTTTTGAATGTATTCATTTAATATTACAGCACTTGATTTTTGCATAATTCCTTGTTTATTACCATTCTAGAAGCTTTCCTGTTTGTTGTATTTATAAATCTGACTGCTGTTAATTTTTGTCACAAAGAGATTAATGGACTCAACATGAACTACTAATTAGTGTTCTTACCGTCACCTACTGTTAGGTGTTACAAAAAAAAATTACATTGTACTTTAAGGAAGTTTTGGATGCAAGAAATAAAATACAGAGTCATAATAATCAAGTCACACATTTTTAGTAGCGCAAATATCAAATTATATTACAAGTTGCATAAGTTATTGTCAGCTCCAGGGTCATACATCCGCTAAACACATGGCCTTGCAGGTAGTGTAGGAAGTGTCCTGCATCATAAACACCCATTCCATTTTTGAGACAATCCATTCTCATGCTGATTTGCATTTAAATAAAAAAGGATATCACTATGTTCAGACCAAGGATTTGCTGAGGACAGGGACATTTATGATGAGGTGCATTTCACCTAGAATGCCTTATGTTTAGCTTATATTTGACTCAGGAACATACAGGTTCAGTTTATAGGTAAAGCTCTATAACAAAGCAGCACTTTCTACCTTCTGATCACAGGCATCAACTACATTGGGCTAGCTGATTCATTAAAGCCCCCATAAGAACTTTATGTGAGTGCAGCATGATATCAATATAGACATCACGTGGTATTTTGGGGCAGTAGCAGTAGATATACAGTGCTGCTCACCATTATTTGGACATTCTCTTTAGAAATATATTTAGAAATACAATATCTTTAGAAATACAAGAAAATGTACCAAAGTTATATCCTTAGGAATTTTTAATTAGTAGCCCAAAGTAATACAACAATAAAAAATTGTTTTTTACTTATACGGTATGTTGTAATTTCAAAGAATAAACAGTATAACCTGTATGTGCAGCAATAAAGTCCCTTAATTTATCCTAGCCCTCCCTTTGGCATTGATGATGGCCCCCAAACATTTCTTGTAGCATTTTCTTTCAGCTGGTATTTTCTCCAACTCTTCCTTTGCAGTTTGTTCAATCTCTTAAATGTTTGCAGGGTTTTTTTTCCAATGGCAGATTACAGCACACCCCAAAGATATTTAATGGGGATGAGGTCAGGACTCATTGCTAGCCATTTTAAAACAGTCCATTCTTTTCTTTTTCAATCATTCTTTTGTACTTTTGGATGTGTGCTGTGGGTCATTGTCTTGCAGGAGAACCCTTCGACCCAAGTTTTCTTATACTGGGTAGATAATTTTGCTCTAAAATTTCTTGATAATTCTTCGATTTAATGATTTATATGAAGTCCTCCAGTACCAGAGGCAGCAAAGCAAACCACAGCATTAGGTATCCTTCAGAGTGCTTGATTGGTAGCGTGTTCATTTACTTATATGCTTTATTGTGCCGTCTGTAAGCAAACTTTTATTTACTTTGCCAAAAAGCTCTTTTTTTGGTTCACCTGTAGACAGAACACTTTTCCAAAAGTATTGTGGTTTGTCAAGGTACTACTTGCCACAAATCAGTCATTTCTATTTATGTCTTTTCTTCAGCAATGATTTTTTCCTCTGCTTGGTTTATGCTTGGTTTATGTGTATTTTCCAATATTACCACTAGCCTTTGAAGATATGTTTTGTCATTTGTCCTGCTTGAAAAAGACTGTTTGCGTCTTCGGAGAAGGTTTTATACTTGTTGGAAGTCTTGTGTTTGCTATTAATAGCCATTCTGATGTCCCCAGACAGCTCCTCAAACAGCTTCTCACCATTGTGACCAGGCAGTGCATGGAAAAAGCACAGGATAGTGTGATATCGTCTGAACATATAGGGGCAGATTTACTTATCCAGTTCATTCGCGATCCAGCGGCGCGTTCTCTGCGGTGGATTCGGGTCCATCCGGGATTCACTAAGGTAGTTCCTCTGGCGTTGCTACGCTGAAGTTCCCCGAGGCCCACCGGAATGCACTGAAGATCACCGGCCTATTCCTAGTGAAGGTAAATGCAAGTCCCGCAACACTTTTTTTTCCGAATCGTTCAGCCACGTCCCCCGATTTCCGTTGCGTGCATGCCAGCGCCAATGCGTCACAATCCGATCACGTGCGCCAAAATCCCAGGGCAATTCAGGGAAAATCGGCACAAAATGGAAATATTCGGGTAACACATCGGGAAAACGCGAATCGGGCCCTTAGTAAATGACCCCCATAGTTGTAAGTTACGGGTAAAATATGCTCACCTTGTCGGGTTGTGATAGGGGGCATTATGCATGTATTTATTGTGACTCTACATGAACCTTAACTTAAGGACACATGACTTACAGACAAGCCCCAGTTATAGAAAACTTCTCTGCTTACTGTGACATCTGGTGAAGCTCTCTGGATGCTTTACTTTAGTCCTAGGATGTAGTTATCAGCTGTAAGGTGTCTGCAACAAATTTCTATTGATCCTTGTTCCCATGACAGCAAAAGAAAATGTGAACATCCAATTAGCAGTGGGGCAAAAAAAAAACCTTTTGTCTGGAGCTACAATTGTAAAATATAACTGTTCCGACTTACATACAAATTCAGGATACATTCACACAAGATATGTCCATGCATCTGCACAATGGAAAAAACAGCAGAATATGGGACATGCTCAGCGCGCAGTGACCAGGCACAAAAGACGTCAATCAAGACCAATATGCGACTGCAAATGGTGCAGCTCTCAACTTAAGTATAAAGCTAAAGAACATGTATGTATGATCTTGTATGTAACCCAGAGAATACCTGTATATTTTTATGTGTGGAATGTATTGTTTAGCAAACAAATATTTAATATATGTCATAGTTATTAAAATGCATGGATCACTAAGTAACCCTGTGCAAAACTATAAAAAAGCTGTTTCCCATGACATATCCTTTTTAACTTCCCATTCTTGTCTGAACACTATTTTTTCATTTGAAAAGCCTTTTGATTACATTTTTTTTTCAATCAGATATTTGGAAGCTAAGCTGAAGCCTTTATCTGTAATGCAAATCCCACACTGCTGATATATTTGACTTTTAAAAATGCATGTTCTAATGTGATAATATGATTATTAGAAACAAATCAGGCAGGAATTCCATTCGGTAACAATAAATTTCTCAGCAAATGTTTTCTAAAACATAATGAAAATATAGAATATAGAGTGTGCATAATCAGAATACCTGTAATGATCTTGCTACACATTTCTTTAACACCATACCTATCATTTTCTTTCTGAAAGTGGGACAGTTTGCACCCCAGGACACAAATACACATCCTGCAGGTGTCATTGTAATCATAAAATTAGAACTAAAAAGCATTAAAGCATAACTGTAAAGTTATAATCATAAAAAGAATGATGCCTACTAAGTGCTGCTCACTCACAAAGTTATTCCATTTTCTATTCTGAAAGTGTTTGACAAAATAATCTTTTTCGTCAGAGGTGAAGTGGGCAGAAACTTATATGCGTCTGTCTATGCCCTCAAGCTGAGGCCAGTTAGCTTGCCCACAGATCCCATGATGCCTTGTGTTCTCTCTCAAAGTAATTTAGCATTAAATCCAATTAGTTTACCACAAGTAAATCCACTGAACACTGCACAGTGCACATACAGGATGTATATGGTGACTAGCGTTGACACTTCCATCACATGTAGGAGCAGCGAACATGTAATAAGTGGTAGAAATCATAAGTAACACAGCTTCATGAAGTCTGTAGCCTGTGCTTTGTGAGCACTAAGTGTTAATAGCTTATCTGCACAGAGCTGATACTGATGATGACAAGGTGGGGGAGGGGAGCAGCATGAGGTGCAGAGAGAGAGAAAGTTCTGTTAAATCACAGACTGGAATGCAGGGCCTGAAAAGGAAATTATTCTGTTCAGGAGACATCTGTATCCACAGCTCTGAACACATCCAGCTCTGCTACACACACAGAGAGAGCTCTGTCACATGACCTCCTCCCCTGTGAGCAGGAAGCAGCAGCCCCTCCCCTCCCATGAAACTGTCATATAAACAAACTAAAGGCACCAGCTTATTAGCACAGGCAGAGGAAGCAGCTACTGCAGCACTGAGATAATCTGAGGGGTATAGCAAAGAAACTGCTTGATTTAGGTAACAAAAATAATAGACAAAGTTGTTTTACATCCCAAGAGCTATTGATTTGTGGAAAAAAACCTTTACAGTTACTATTTAAGCAATTATGCTTATATCCCAAATTGAGAGTTTTATACGAATGCTTATCTGGTTTGGAATATCCAGATAGGGATTTTCAGATATTTCTATAAAATATTATAAACGATTAAAATGCACATTAATTCATTTTTCAGTCACAAATGGGGTCAATATCTTAGACAAGATGAAACAAGAGTGAATTAAATTATTTATCTACAGCAGCAGGTAAAGATTGAAGGGTATATGCTTGTGACCTAAACCCTGAGTACAAGTATTAAATCATTTAGACTTTGGCTGCTCATTAGGGTGTTTGCTCTTTTTGTCTAAAATAAAACCAAGCAATACAGGCTCTAATAGCCACAGATGAATAATGTACTAACCCTTCAAATTATTTTGTAAATGGACAGTGATGTATTTGTATAATTATCTAGCAGAAGTCAATCATGCAACATGCCTATTTATTACTTAAGGCTATATGAATAATGTGATGAACCATAAAGCATCCTTTGTTTTAAGTGGTTGAAAGCTATTGCTGTTTTGTAGGAGTTACTTTCACTAAAAATCCTTGTAGTACACAGTGGAATGATAATTATTTTTGTCATTTAAAGGTATGATCGTAGGTGTTAAGTGCATTTTGGTGGTTTGATGAAAGTTGAATGAATCCTTCTGGGCTCCTTCTACTCGATTATGTATAAGCGATGGATTGTGTGACATGAGCACAGGAGAGTATTTAAAAGCATTTCTGATTTCAACCTGTTACATGATATATAATGAGTTCTGAATGCAAGGCACTTGTCAAATCTTACCAGAGGTTATATGGCTTAGAATAAATTACTCAAAAGAGGTCACAAAGGAAAACCTGAAGCTTGTTGTCATTGTATTGAGTGATCTAGTTACTTACTTTACTTCTACAGTTAATAATTTATAATTTATTGTGTACTTGCCATATTATTGTTAATAGAGGATGATTGCTTAAAGCTGGCACTGTAGTGCACACATTATTAGTGTTATTATATCATTTTACTAATGGCCTGAACACCTATTCATGCATACTTTAGGTTGTTGGTTTAAAGTGATTACTGACAGTGCCTATTGGATCAGGCATTTTGTGCTTTGGTGTCCATTGACATTATTTTGGAGAGATCTTCATATCAGACCAGAGTATCCACTAGAGTAATTATTCCATTAAACCAGTTTCAGAGTTGAGCTTCATTATTTTAGAACAATGGAACAATTGTTGTTGAATATAGTAACAGCAGTTATTTATTGTTAAATTACCACACACTGGTAGCCTATTCTTGGCCACAAAACATGTATCGGTAATAAACAGACCCAACAAAGGGCAACATAAAGCTCACATATTTGTATTAAAGGGAACCTTTCAGCAGAAATTGACCTAATAAGCCACTACTAGTATGTTGTCAAACCGATTTACACCTTCCACTTAATGTTTCTTCAAAGTCAGATATGAATTAGATGTAAAGTCAAGTCAAGTAAGCGGGGAATTAACACCTCAAACATGTTCTCATCTCCTAAGAATGCCCACTTTGCTGTAATTGTAAGTCCTGCACCATTAACTGTATTTCCTGAGGTGTGGTGAATGATGTCAATCACAGCATAGGGAGACGCATGACTTAAATGGTAAACTCTGCCTCCATGACTTTATACATGACTTTGGTACATTGTCATTTCAAATGAGAAGAACGACTGTGATGTGTGGATCCCTGGAGCCCTTGTCAAGAGTTACAGTCCCAGTGAACAAAGAAGAAACTAGACAAGCACTAGCATGTAAGTTACAGAATCAATCAGTGAATTATTAACATGACAATATCTGATATGTAGGGGCTCTTGACAGGGCCGGCATTAGTGGATGGCAAACTGGGCATTTGCCCAGGGCCCCATGTCCTAAAGGGACCCCCTGCATGTGGATTTTTGTGGGCAGAGGATATATTGCTCCTTTAATATGCCTTGGTTGAAGATGCTTATCATCTTTCCTTTATTTGTCAGATTTCCTTACCATACTACTATGTGTAACTACAAAGTGTTATTATTGTGACTTTGACTGTTCATAAAACAGTTTTAGTTTGGGGTCCCACTTTTAGTTTTGCCCAGGGCTCCACTTTGTCTAAAACTGGCCCTGACTCTTGGATAATATGTGTTAGCAATATACTGTAGATAACATCATGCTAAAGGAAACTGTCTATGTGTGCACCATAAATACCAGAAAACTGTTATGGAAAGAATGTGGTTACATGGATATAAAATTAATATAATATAATGAATGGTATGTTAGTTGTTATCCAATAAGTAGAAGTGCCAAATGTACCATTGATTTAAATGTCTGCAGCATATGAGTTCAAAATAAATTGCACTTTTTAAATACCTTGTTTTTATAAATACAGTATCTATTTAAGTATACTTGAGCTTAAGCCGAGGTACCTAATTTTAGCACAAAAAACTAGGAAAACCTATTGATCTGAGTATAAGGGGGAGGCTGCCGGAAGGAAGAAGAGGACCTGCATGGGGCGTCGAAAAGGTTAGTACAGGGAAGTTTTTACTCAAATATAAGCCGATTATGTTTTTTTTAGTACATTTTTGGTGCTGAATGAATGTGAACACAGATGCAAATTAAACTCAAATGCAATGTTACTGCGAAAGCCATGTAAACATGAAAAGTTATGATAAAGTAATTACATTTATGCAAACATGACATTTACATGGTGTTTGTGTTGACATCAAATTTAGGTTTGCCTTACATTGGTGGGTATATCGTATTTGTGTTGACATGGCACTTGCATGGTGTTTTGCTAGAGGTTGCGTTTACTTGGTGTTTGTGTTGTGTCATTGCATTGACATTTAAGTGGTGCTTGCGTCGATTTAACAGTTATGTTTACATGGAGTTTTCATTTACTTTGTGTTTGTATGGTGTTTAAATCATATTTAAGTCATATTTGCGTTTTAAGTGCCGTTTGCATAGTGTATATGTGTGTTTAATTTGTGCTTATGTGGTGTCTGCGTTTATGTGGCATTTACACTTACGTGGCGTTTGCACCACACTTAGGGTTACTTGCCATTTCATTTGTGCTTATCCTTATGTAATGTTTGCATCGCTTTTACTCTTATGCTTACATGGAGTTTACGTTTGCAGCTTGCTTACTCTTACATGGCATTTGGGTCACGTTTATGCTTATGTGGGGATTGCATCACGTTTGCGCATTTATGCTTTTGTGGCATCCGCATTGTATTTATACGCTTAAGCTTAGACTTACATGACTTTTGTGTTGGCGTCGCGTTTGTATCACGATAACACTTATGGTTTAGTGGCTTTTGCATTGTGTTTACGCTTATGTGGTATTTGGGCTCATGTCACATTTATGCTTACGCAGCATTTGCATTTGTGTCACGTTTGAGTCATGTTTTACGCTTCGCTCAAGGCCACTCCCCTTTGTCATACTAGTTGGAAAAGTGTCTACAAATGGTCTACAACCAGTAAAAATGTGACAATGGACATTGTTTTTTGGTGAAAATTTTTGCAGAATTCTATCAGCAAAAGTTGTTGTTATTGTTTATTGAATTTGGCATTGTTGCTTACTGAATAGGCTGAGGTGCCTTCCTTGAAAAACCTATGGAGAACAATGCTATTTTTGAAATCTCATTTAACCTTAATAATAGACTCATCATAATGGTTGCAGACCTTTAAAACCTATAATCAGTTTGAGTAACTGAGAGCCAAGAATTACTGTTATATAATTTAAAAGTATGTTTTAATATTTTATTACCATTGAATTGTATGTGTTCAAGTGATTTGCCATAGAAACACAAGTCTAGTGAATGTTAAATATTCAATGCTATTCAAGTCAAATATGGACGGATTTATGTTCCTATTAAAGTTCTTGTCAGAACTCTTGGAAGAAGTTTAAAAATATATAAATTAATAAAATGATGACTGATCAATGAATATGATTGACATGGATCAATAAAATACAAGTACTGTATAAGCCAGTTTCCGCATTCATTCTTAAACTAGTGTATTGATGTAGGCAGGGCCGACGCCAGAACCCGGCATAGGGGGGAGGTGAGTCCCAGCAATTTCACTCCTGAGTTGCATATAATAATGATGCAGAGAGCTTTTGTTTTCTGCATAATCAGTGCCTGTATTCCAGCATTGCACTGGGCTCCTTTAGGGGCTCAAAAGCTCCCAGCAACCAGCACTATTCAGGGTCAGACTGCAGGATTAGCAGATGAATGCAGCACTCTGTTTCACTTCACTTCCTGGGAACATCTCTTTAGAGAGGACACATGCACAAGGCAAGATAGAGCACTGAACTTGTCATCTCTGTCCACTGCAGTATGGTGTTTGCTCCTGGAGGACAGCATGGTAGGAGTCAAGCCATGGTCAGGCTTATTTACTAAGGATCTGCGTACACACTTTCGTCTGACTTCTGGAATTTTTCGGATTTTGCATGGCTGTAACAGGTATCGGATTTTGGCGCAGTTGTGCTGGCTTTCATGCAACAGAAATCAGGGGGCGGGCTGTCTTTGCAAGATGAAATTGTGTTGCAAGATCAAGCACTTACATGCACCAGAAAGAAGAAGGTGAATTCTGGCGGACCTAAGCAGGGAAGCGCCACATGCAGGATATCGGGCGCAAGATCTTAGTGAATCGTGGCAGAGTGCATGATCGGACAATGCCCTTTCTGTGAACTCCTTCAGATGGGTAAGCAAATGTGCCCCTGTATGTTTGAGCTCTGGAGGAAGCCATTAGTCACAGTCCATATATTTTAGCTGCTCTTCTTATCATGTGTACTCAGCCGGGTCAGGGCTAGGTAATGCTAAAAACTATTTAGTTAACCCTTCAGTAATCCTTTCAGTTAACCCTTTGCTGTCTTGCCTCTGACAGAGTCAGTTGTGTTTGTCAGGTAACTGCCTTACTCCTTACTTTTGTAGGCCATCCAGCCATGGTAGTCTGAAATGAATTATGCAACTACCCCCTGCTGATATCTACCAATCACTTTCCCCCTCCTAGAGTCTAAATTATTGTCCACTTTTTGCCCCCTGCCATTTTACCTGTGTGCCACCTGTTTCATTACTTTTTCAATGTCTACCTTCCTGTTGACCCCCTGCCCCTTCCCCACATACTACCACCTTGCTTTTCAACTATTTACACGCTGTCATCCTATCAATACTTCCTTTAAAACACTAACCCTGATGGTGCTTCCACACATAACACAGGCAACAAGCAGAGATTTTGGAAACTGTGAGAAATTGATATAGAAAGTGTATTGGGAAATGTTATAACTTTTCATTACACAAACAATATAAATTATTTGCTGCAATGTGGACAACCCCTTTAAAGGTTTAATCAGATTTGCATACCCACAAAAGAGGTGGTCATGTGATGCCATCTGCAGTCATTATTGTATCTGCATCTGTCCATATATAATCTGTTTTTTTTATGTCCACATAAAAAATGTGAGAAACAAAATAGTACATGTAGCTATTTTTTTCTTCTATCCACAAAAAAATGGATGTATAAAAACAAAAGTCTGAATGAGTCCTAATTAAGCGTTCTACTAGTATCAAAGTTTAGTATCAAATTTTACAAATAAGTTCTAGCAGATTTTTCAGTTTCATGTATTATAACACAAACAACTTCTTTCATGAGCATTAGCCTACATTCACACTACAGTATAAAAACGGCCGTATCCGTAACGTTTTTTTACGTGTTACACACGGCCACATTCATTTCTATGGAGTATACGTCCGATCATTTATATTGCACGTATATTGCCCGTACCGTACCGTGCCGTATTCTGCCTGTAAAAAAATATAGAGCATGTCCTATTTTCACCCGTATATCGGTCCCGTACGCTCCATAGAAATGAATGGGAACGCAAAAATACGGGCTAAATACGTGCTGCACTGTATTGCTGCCGTATATACGGGCCGTATCCATGGTGACCTGAACCAGGGGGCAGGGTGACAGAAGAACATTTGCAGGCCTGCAAATCTTGATCTTGATTCTGCAAACTTGATTCTGCAAAAATGTTCTTCCTTTCCATGGAGAAATTGATTTCATTGGTGCAGGCGAATCCGGTGTTATGGGATAAGCGCCATGAGGAGTACTCAAATCGTACTCTTAAACATCGTGCGTGGGAAGAGGTCACGGCTGAACTAATACCGGAGGAATGGAGTGCCGCAAGCACTTCCAAAAAAAAATGGCTCTTGGTGATTGTGATTTGCTTGTGTTATTACCATGTTCCATAATACATGTGTCCCCCTGCAGCATTGTGCTTTATATGCGTCACCCCCTGCAGCACTGTGCATCATACATGTCACCCCCTGCAGCATTGTGCATCATACATGTCACCCCCTGCAGCATTGTGCATCATACATGTCACCCCCTGCAGCATTGTGCTTTATATACGTCACCCCCTGCAGCACTGTGCATCATACATGTCACCCCCTGCAGCATTGTGCATTATACATGTCACCCCCTGCAGCATTGTGCATCATACATGTCACCCCCTGCAGCATTGTGCATTATACATGTCACCCCCTGCAGCATTGTGCATTATACATGTCACCCCCTGCAGCATTGTGCATTATACATGTCACCCCCTGCAGCATTGTGCATTATACATGTCACCCCCTGCAGCATTGTGCATTATGCCTCTGAACCCCTTTTTTTTCCTTTTTTCCATGCAGTTCATAAGATATCCACACGCTGGGTCTCAGCAAGAGACCAGTATAAACGTGAAAAAAACTTAAAACAAAAAAGTGGCAGTGGGAGGCTTCAGAAGAGGCCGTACATGTATACAAAATGCCTCAGCTTTTTGGATAGCTCAATGGATGTGGGAGAGTAAGTATTTATTAATGTTGCCACATGTTAAACGTGTCCGTTTATGTCTAGAGGTGTAATCTCTCCAACATGCAGAATGGTATCCCTCTTCCAGTAACATTCATTCTGCATGTTGGATGGGAATCCTTTGAATATGAACGTCAATTTATAATTTAAAATTGTCTTCCCACAGAACTTCAGAAAACTTCACATCAAGAGTGCAGGTGTCCTCCCAAGAAGAGGAAGAGCACAGTGAATTAGATTCAGAGCCTGCACCACTTGCACCACCTGCAGCACCCGCACCACCTGCTCCACCTGCAACACCTGCTCCACCTTCACCAATACGGAGACGCCGCAGGCCAGAGGAAACCGCAGCTGTAGCCACACGTGTTGCCACTGAGGCACTAGTGGCGGTGTTACACCAACTTAGACAACGCAGGGAGGACACCCCAGAAGATGTGTACATGCGGGCATTAGTGCCTGAATTGCAAAGTCTCCCATTAGAAGAAAGGGGCAGCTGTAAAGCGGCACTTTTTGCCGTTTTGCAGATTTGGAAACATGGCACCACCAGCCAAAAAAATTGGCTTGGTGTGCTTTTAGATCAAAACCGGGAGCAGGCTGTAGGCCAAATACCGCCCAGCCCTACTCCTCCTCCTCCTCCACCTGCACCTGGCAGATTTCATGAGGGACCTAGCCATTCCTTCGTCAGGGAATTTTTTGACCTGTAACATTTTTTTTTTTTGGTTCTATTGTTACATTAAAAAAGTTTTTGTTACCAAAAAAATTAGCTTACTGTGTTCATTGCATTGCATTACATTATATGACAAATACATACATACATTAAAATATAATCCCGCATTTTATACCCCCATAACCAAGATACAAGCGTTAATGTAAAAAAAGTGATTTTATTTTACAACATCAATTGATGAGGTCTTGGTTAACTCCTTTGTCTTCTTTTTATTTTGTTGAGCAGAATCAACAAATTAAAAAGGGTTCAAAGAAGTATTAAGCTCACAACCCGCGTCAAGGGGCCCCATCTCTTGCGAGTCCCTACACTAAACTACCAAAACAATAAATTTTAAAAATAATAAAAAGCTAATCTAATAGTACAGAGCCTTAACGTCTACCTATAGCATCCATCTGCCAGGGAACTGCACCCTCTGAAGAAACGAAGTAGGAGGCAAACTGCTCACGAACAAACAGTCCAGCCGCTCCGGGTCGTCCTTGGAGAGTGTTTTCCAGTGGGATAGACGCTGTTGGATGTTGTCCCTCCAGTTCACCATCTGAAGCACCATCGTGGATCCGAACAAAATTGTGAAGAATAATGCAGGCTTGCACTACCTTCTTAACATTGTCCGGGTCCATCTGAATTGAGCTGTGTAGAACCCGCCACTTGCTGCTTAGAATCCCAAAAGCACACTCCACATACCGCCTCGCTCGGGTGAGCCGATAATTGAAAATGCGCCTTCGTTCATCCAAACCACGCCGAGGAAATGGTCGCAACACATGACGGGAAAGTCCAAAGCCTTCATCAGCGACGATCACAAATGGTGCAGGAGGTCCAGTAGATCCAGGTAGACATCTTGGCTCTGGAAGGGCGAGCTGGTTGGAGCGAACCCGGTCACCCATTCTGGAAGCCCTGAAGACCGCTGCATCCGCAGAACTTCCATAGGCCCCAATGTCCACAATTATAAACTTGTAGTCACTGTCAGCCAAAGCCAACAAGACCACAAAAAAATATTGCTTATAATTGAAGAATTGGGACCCTGAGTGAGCCGGCTTCTTCACACGTATGTGTTTACCATCCAGCGCCCCGATACAATTTGGAAACTGTGCTGATTCCTGGAAACCATCAGATATACGGATCTAGTCTTCAGCAGTCGGCTCAGGCACCGCAGCTCTCAGTTGCTCCCATATCACTTCGCAGGTCGTTCTCACGATCATCGAAATGGTGGAAACGCCCAGCAGGAACTCATAATGCAGCGAAGCAAACGAGTTCCCAGTGGCAAGAAACCTAAAAAAAAAATAAAAATTAATATTTAAACAGGCCAACTTGAAATAATGAAATGTATATACTTGCAAAAACTTACCGCAGTGTAACGATGAGCCGTTCCTCTGGTGTCACAGACCGCCTTATATTGGTATCCTGAAACCGAAGCCCCGATCGCAGGTCCGCCAAAAGACGATCAAAGGAAGTCACAGCCATCCGAACGTAGTTGTGAAACTTGTCCGGATGCTGCCGCAGGTCAGCGTACAAGTTCCTGAAATGACCCCTCCTTGGCCGCTGAGCGACAATGGGATGAACCCAAAACCGCCGAGTCCTCCTCGGCTCCTCTGCCAGCATTGCAGAACACGTTTGGAGAAGCGTCACAAGGGCCCAGTCCAGGAGCAGATCATCAGTACGATTGTATGACATCGCAAGAGCTAAAAACGCCAGAAACCACAGCCAGAAGCAGCAATGGAGTCTAACCTCGCTCTCAGAAAACACAAAATGGAGTCTGGGCCGGTCAGGTGACCAAATTTGGGGTTGGGCAAGCTTTTGTCATCATTTTGTCATCATTTTTTATCATTTTCATAATTTGCCAGCCCACCGTATTTTATACGGACACGGTACGGATACGGGTGACATACGTGCACATACGGATGAAAAACGGCCCGCATTTATACAGAAATACAGCCTGTAGATACAGGACTGGAGAAATACATGTCCGTGTGAATGTAGCCTTACACAGTATTTTAAACTAAATATTTCCCTACATATTATTCTCTAGATCATTAAAAGCCAATTTAATAATCTCCTTAGTAATTTGATCTCGCCTGATCTTGTGTTAGCAGAAAAATTCAATCTAATTCCAAATACTGTAAAATTTTAACAGTATTGTAACAATGTATGATTGAATATGCGGTAAGCATAGCTAACTATGCATTTTCTTAAAACCTTTTAAATGTGTTCTGCATATAATGTCGCCGCAAAATGAATTTGGTGTTTTATTTAGCATCCTGTGAATAGGGTCTAACTTGTTTCCTGGTAAATCCCCTTTAAAGTTTTTCCCTTATATATGAGTATTAGTATACACTCAATCCCCCAAAGTTAGTATTTGAAAACATAATTCTTTAAAGTATTGTAAATTATTTCAAAAGGAAAAACATTCATTTCTCTTGATCATCCTTCAGATATATCTACACCTTAATAGGAGTCTACTTGTTGTTATGTCAGTTTGGACATGATTTGGAAAGACTTACCCTTGTCTGTTTTAGTGATGAGCGAACCTAAACAGTACAATTCAGGTACATTGCAAATTTAGCAGGACCTGGTGATTGATTAAGTGTGATCCTGGATCTGCGTTTGGGGAAAATCAGCAAATCAAGCATCTTACAGCCCCTTAGCACACAGAGGCTTATCCACTGTAGGCACTCATTTGATTGGGCGGGCTGATCATGTGACTGGTGCTGTATAAAAGCAGGATTACATTTACAGACACTATTACACACAAGAGACAGCTAGAGAGAGGATGCCGCTTGTCATAGGATCAGATGGGCAGGGATTTCGGAAAAACCAGCAATTGTCCTTTTAAGGGCACTTTTAAAGGCATACCATATAAAGGAGGCTGCTGTTATTAGGGACAGGTGAAAACCTGATTGCCTTTATTAGGGCACTCTGAAGATCTACATTCGGTTACTATAGCACAGGGAAATTCTTACAAATTTTAGATGATTGTATGTCAAAAGACCAGACAGGAATACTAGCATTTAATGCATCATTCAGCAAGATCTCTGTATAGTTTTCAACTCCAGAAAAATCATTAAATCATTAATCACACCTTGATTGTAAAGGTGCCCGTGTGAGTGAATAGCATGCAGTTGGCATACTGTTCGCAGTAAATAGCGCACAGTAATATGTGGATCATAACATTGTATTTTTTTGTGAAACACGCATAGTAACTCATGGGCCATAAAAGTGTTCTTCTGAGTGAATACCTAGAGTTACCTAAAGTTGCTCCTGTCAGTGAATAGTGCACAGTAATTGATCATAAAGGACCCTTACTCGTGAATTGCGTGCAGTAAAATGTAGATCATTATAGTGTTTTTCTCATTGACTAATGCACAATAATATGTGAATCAGAAAATGGCTGTTCTCATTGAATAGTGCACACTAATACGTGGATGATAAAATTACTTTTCTCAGAGAATAGCATGCAGTAATACATGATGAACAGTTAAAAAGTGGTAGTAGGGGAAACAAATAGTGCTATCATGTATAGATCTCTCCACAAAAGATTAGTAAAGTTAAAAAGGTGTCTGCTCATCTATTTGAGTTGTGCTGATGGCACAACTCATAAAAAACCTGTTGGTTTATAATGGGATGTCCACTGCCAATAGGGATTCCTTGTCCATGTAAGGAAACAGAAAGGAGGATAATTTGCCCATTATTCAGTGCTGGACTCCAAAGTGTAATTAAAATTATTTTTATTTCATTAAAGGACATATGATAAAACAGTGGGCAATACACATTTCACATCCGTACTGGACTCTTCTATAGTTGCAATCTCTGTGGGTTCATGAGTTGTCACTATTTAAAGTCACCTGGGGTACGATGGCGAGCTATTCCATGATGCATCCCATAGGGTTTTAATTCTCATATAATTCATACCTCAAAAAAAAATTATCTATATACATATATCATATTGTTTTAGTTTTTACTTAAACCATTCTTTACAAACTTTTAACAAACTTTGCATTAAATCCTTGCTATGAACTACAAATATGTAGCTGGGTAAAGCCTACAAGTACGGAAGCCAATATGGATCAATTGATATAATGAACTACTAACATGGACGTTGCTTACTTTTTCAGACTACAACTATGGGGGCCGATATAGGACAAAAATATATTTCTGAGGCTGGTGGAACAGATGAGAGATGTTTATCTGAATGTCATCAAATGTCCTGATCTTGGACATTGAAGGAAGTACTAGCCCTTAGCAGATTAAAACAACACAAGATTAATTTAGAACCAAAGACCCTTCAGAAAAAGGGAAGTTATAAATTCTATAGAAAATGGTGCTTATGCTGTGATACCATTAAACATAAAGTTACGTCCTTTAAATCCAACTCGAAAGGGGGGGAAAGTTTGATATAAAATTTCATCTAACCTGCCAGTTAGAATACGTCATATACCTAATTGAATGTAAATGTGGAATGCAGTATGTGTGGAGTACCAGCCAGCAACTAAACTGTAGGTTAAACCAACATCGGTTGAACATAACTCAAAAAATTCCAAAACACAGCCTGGTGAGACACTGCACACAAAACCATCAAGAAAACAATGGACATATTTATCAGGGCCTCTGCGCCATGTCAGCATAGCCTATTGCTAGCACTTGCGATTATTTGCTCCAATCCACATTCACACCAGTGGGGCATGAAGGGCCCCAATCCTCTTGATGTATCGCGCTGCAAAAATGCAGCGGCGGGGCTATCATACTAAATATCCCCCAAAATGTTTAGCATTATTCCAATAGACCATATTCCAGTAACCAATTCCAATAGATTTCAGTCCTTAAAATAGAGGGAGATCTTTTGGATTTTGAAATTAAAGACGTTACAAACCAAAGGTTTAAATTAAATTTCAGAGACTATTCTAATATAATGAATATTTATTTTACAAGCAATATTACATGTACCTTAGAGATGTAACAACCGATAACATTTGGATAAACATCTCTTATCTGTTCCACCAGTCTGTAAGTAAGCAAAGTCCACGTTGGTAGTTCATTGTAGGCTTTTCCTGGCTCAATATTTGTAGTTTATAGCAAGGTTCTAATGAAAAGGTCGTTTTAAGTTTGTATAAAAGCGTATTGCCCACTGTTTTTTTTAATGACCTTTTAAGAAATAAAAAGAATTTTAATCACACTTTGGAGTCCAGCTCTGAATAATGGGGGAATCATCCTTAGGAAGCTTTTTGCTTTCTTACGCAGTAATACTTGGATTATAAAGGTTCTCCATGTGTGGATTATAAAAGTGCTCCTTGTTTGTAAAGTTGCCCCCTTAAATGAACAGCATGCAGTAAAACCTATAGCAAATGTTTGCATGCCATTATCTGTGATGGAATTAATATGGATCGGGTTTGGTTTGTACACAACCAAACAATCGAACTGCATCCACAATGCGTTGTGGCATAAGCGTTACATACAGATTCCTCTTTTGTGTGATGGCTATGAAGGTCCCATGATGGGTTAATATGATGCCGGACAATCATGAATGTCTTGGTTTCAGTATCCAAAGGTTTTAAGATAATGGAAAAGCTCCTCATTCTGATTCTTGTTTGCCAAGGCCGGTGACCACCCTTAAGCTAAAATGATGATTTTAGGGTTATATCTTTTTATTAAATCAATGGTGCAGCTTTGATTTAGCCCTTAAATAGTTGTCATCCTTTATTTAGATCTTATCAAATCTACACTGAATATAATCCATCAAAGAAAACAGGCAAAGAAAACAGGCAACACACCTGTATGGCTGTATGTTTTCTGAAGATCTGTTACAATGTGCCAGTGGCACATTGGAATAGATCATGTGTAAAATCCCCATATACTGCCATAGTGTAGTTTAGCAGTAGATAATAGGATAATCAGACAACCTATGGTTAAAGTACCCTAGCAGGTCAGGAAAATATTTGAAAATAAAACATAAAAATTCAAATTACACCCCTTTTCCCAGTACTATAAACAATAAACAGTATATATCATAAACAAGCTATATCAAAATATACTAACAGTTATTCAGTATAATAACAGTAATGAAAAGGTCATACAATCCCCAAACTGGTAGCAAAGAATGCATCAGCTCATGCCATGCAAAATATGACACCTCACAGAGCTCTGTAAACCGAAGTAGTTAAAATGTTATAAGCGCCAGTAGATGGCAAAAAGAAGACTTATTTTGTACAGAAGGTTTTATATTTTTAAAATGCAATAAAACACAGTAACATCTATAAATGTGGTATCCTTGTGATCAAACCATCTAAAAGAATAAAGGAGATGTGTAATTTGAGGCGCACAGTGAAAGCCATAAAAACCAAACCCGCAAGAAAATGGCACAAATGCATTTTTTCACCAATTTCACTGCATTTAGAATTGTATTTTCCACTTCCCAGTACAAGGCATGGAATATTAAATACCATCACTACAAAGTGCCATTTGTTTTGCAGAAAAAAAGCCCAAAAACAGCTTTTTACATGAAAAAATAAAAAGTTATAAAAAAAGTTATCGCCACTGATGGCAATTCCTGGTAAACGTGGCATGAAGTACCAGGAGGCAGATCCTTATCCGTCCACAAATCTCCTACCAAAGTATGGGTATTCCCTTTTCAATTTCTGGGTGGGAAAATTGGATACTTGACTAGAGCTTGCCCTCTATGCCTAGCAGGTGCTATAATGCCCTAAAGGATTCACCTAGAGTGGGGGAGCCTTACCGTGCAGAGAGACAGAGGTCTGAGACAGAGTTCTCGCAGAATGGGTCTTTAGAATCAGTAAATTTAGCTAATCTACAGATAGGGGAAGGTCCGGAGAGGCAACAAGCAACAAGAGAGGCCAAGTTTATTTTAGATAAATTTCTACGAAAGAATCTGGCCTTCCCCGCTATGCAGGCACACAAGATGGCACTGACTCCTAGCAAGGAGCATGAGGCAGTGGAGGACACTGACGTGGATGGCGTGTCCCTGGTCATGAAGGAGCTGGCAGAGATAAAGCAAGAGGTACGGCACATCGGGAGTTGGAAGTAAATCAGGAGGTGATTGTCAACTTCAATTCTGCCTTAGAGATATAGCTATATAGCTCAACTGAGGGCTATAAGTAACGCATTTGCTTTACTAGAGAACCAAGAAAATAGCAGTAGGTGAAAAAAACATCAGGCTTAAAGGCATACCTGAAGAGATAACACATGAGATGCTCCCTGCTGCAGCTAGAGAGTTGTTTTCAGACCTTATCGGCCCAGAACATGCAAAGCAGTTAGTAATTGAAAGAATCCATATGGCACTAAGACCTGCCAAAACAGGATGAACCACCGAGAGATGTGATCTGCGGTTTGCTATCATATGTGGATACCGCTGTGATCGTTACGGCCACCAGAAATGACTGTTAATCTTAAAGACACGGACATAGCCCTTTACCAAGACCTCTCCTCTACCACTCTGTACAAGAGACGTACACTGAATCAATTGACTGATTACCTGAGACAGAATAAAATGTTTCCATTCCATTCTGGCTCACATTCCAGCGCAGTAGCCGAAGGTGCACAATAAGAATCAGAAAAGATTTCCCCACAGCGTGGGACTTCCTAGTTATTGCACCAATAAAAACTCCTTCATGTTTGGTGGTTCCAGAGCAATTTATGGATCTCGATGTTCTCCCAGTCTTCTGAACAAACTATCTGAAGATCGAGTTAAAGAAGCAAGTGTCAGGGAAATGGACTTTCTTGAAAATGTTCACGTCTTACTCTCCAGGTTTGCACAAGGTGCAGAGGTTTGGAGTAACTTGGGACATTCGTTTAGTTTTAAAGTTAGGCCTTATATATTAACGGCAGATTGTTATGCTGTTCACAGAGCAGGTGGTGTTAATTGGTCCACTACTAGCCTTTGAGGCTATATTTACTGTGATACAGGGTGCACACATTACTAACACGGAATGGCTGCAGTAAGAATAACATCATGTAATGTGAAAGGCTTCCACACACCAGAAGAGCTCTCAGATCTACATACTACTGCACAAATCACAAGCTAATGTTTGTTTTTTACAGAAGACACATTTTAGGGAACATAAAATACCTAATCTAACCTCAGGGGAGTACACACAATGGTTTCACAGCTGCTGGGAGAAAGCGGCAAGAAGAGTCATGGAAGGGAGGGACATCTTTGTTCTTGGTTCTGGGTCTACTAGGGCACATTAAAGTTACATTGGCTAACGTTTACACCCCTAACAAGGGACAGGTTGCCTGGTTAAAAGAGGTTTTGCTTAGACTGTCAGAATTTGAAGAGGAGGTGGTAATAGCAGAAGGAGACAACAACTTAGCCCTGAACCCATTAATTGATTCATCCAAGGGGCAAACTACCCATGCACAGAAAACATTGGCAAGTATGCAGCGCTGTTTGGTAGCCAAGAACCAACAATTTGGTAGATACCTGACAACTCACAGACTTACCGCTATTTATTTAAGGAAACTAGAACCACTTCTACTCCCTCACCTGGTAGAGCGGTGTGAGGATTTAAGAACAGGCAAAACCCTTCCTTGACAAGCGCTGGAAGCTATTATTATGGTCCTCCCTAAGGAATGCAGAGATCTAGAGCTATGTGGTAGCTATCGCCCGATTTCATTAACCATTGCTGATGTTAAAATCTGGGCAAAAGTGCCAGTGCAGCACCTCTCTTGATTTTTGTCTTCACTACTGGATCCCAAACAGGCAGGTTTCATCCAAGGGAGGGAGAGCAATCAGAACTCAACAATGATCTAACATGCCACCCAGTACTCGAAAATGCATAATGTTCCTTTGGTCCTTCCCAGCACATATGCCGAGAAGGCCTTTGATAGAATGAAATGGGAATATATGTATGAAGTGCTAAAGAAATTTAAAATACCAGCCTCCTTAATACAAGCAGCAAAATCTTTATATAGCTGCCCAACAGCTCAGGTAAAAGTTAATGGAATACCTTTTTATATAAAAAAAATGGAACTAGACAAGGATACCTACATTCCCTTCCTTATTCATATTGGTAGTGTAATGTAATGTAGGCCTCCTACAGGCCTTTAGGAAATGCAGAGAGATAAAAGGACTAAAAGTAGGCAGAACGTCCCACTTGAATGCTACATTTGCGGATGACTTTCTATTGATGATAACAAAACCCAAAACCGTCTTTCCCCCAAGTACTGCAACTCTTGAAAAGGTTTGGGGAAGTATCCAAAATTACAGTTTTGAAGAGAGACTTCCCTTTTAAATGGCAGCCCAACAAGGTGAAATATCTGGGGGTGTCGATCACACGGGACCCCAGAGATTTCTTCACAGAGAACTACTAACCTTTGCTGAAGGCAATAGACATTCAGCTGAAAACTATCTCGGCACCTTACATCTCCTGGCTAGGTAGGAAGAATTTGTTAAAATCATATATTAGCCAAAATTACTCTACCTACTGCAAATTATATGTATATATCTTCCACAAAAAATGTTTTCCTCTATTAGGACACCTTTAAGAAAGTTTCTCTGGAAAAATGGCAGCTCAAGGCTAGCTTACAGCACACTTTACCAACATAAGAATATGGGGGGTATCAGATTTCCGGATCCGCTAGCATACTATCAAATGTCCCATCTGAAGAGATGGATTTGCCTAAATAACATAAATCATGAGCAGCCAGGAGATGATATTGAAATGGCCGAGCTCCCAACAGACCAGTTGCCTTGGCTTGGAATGTGACTATCTCTCACTTAGGATGATGGGAAAGTCCTATCACTAAAGGGACCTTGCTAGTTGCTAGACAGTTAAAAGAAAACTTGCGAGAGAGAGCAACTCCATGATCTGCGATGCCCACTAACTTGCTTCCCTTTTGTGCACCCTCCAAACTGTGCAGTTAGAGGAAGTGAGTGTGACTTTCTCATTGCTTCATTAATCCTCTATGTAAGTAACTGGATCTGAGCACCCAGTGCACCTTTAAATCCTGTGATATTAACATCATTTTTTTAACATTTTTTTTACTACTATTTCTTTTTTATGTTAAATAATTAATTTCTACTACTTTAAATTCTTTTCCTTAGGTTTGTGCTGAAGTACGGGCAGGGTTGGTTCTAGGTTTCAGTAGGCCCCTGGGCAACAGAACCTCAGTAGGTCCCTTTTCAGTAAACTCACGTGGCGGCATTAAAAATTCAGAAACTAAAACAGTCTCCTGTACACTAAAATATTCCCTAGGTTATTATACCAAACAGCACCCTCGTGGTTATTTCATATACAGCCCCCTTATGGTTATTTTATATAAAGCCCCCCTCACCCTATGGTTCCTTATGTACAGCCGTATGTGGCCTACCAAGAGCCCTGGGCCCTAGTACTTGCCCAGGAATGCCCAGTGCTTGCACTGGCCCTGAGTATGGGTCCAAAACCAAAATTTGTTGCAGTATTCTGACAAATTTGTTGAGCCCGAATTTTGCAACACCCGCTCATCACTGGTGGTTTGGAACTTTGATACCCAGACAAAACAAAGGCAAGCAAAATTAAAAGTAGAGAGAAAACCTGTCAATAACAAGGGGGTTATTGATGAACCAGGGCCAATCTGGAGGCGAGTCTTGGTGTGGCACTAATTAATCAAACCAGCCAGCAAGCTAAAACAGTTTTCAGGAAAAACACAGACACAGTCAATGCCTTCTCAGCTGTATTCCACCAACAGAGGATGATGGCAACATGATGTTACATTAACGCTTTGTCTGCAATGTTTTTTTTAACTAAAAAATATGCTTTTATTATATAGAAATAAGTTGAACACCACAGTTGGTGCAGTGGGATAAAAGCATTACAAATACTGTTAAAGTGAATAATTTTGTTATGTGACTCATTCCACTTATTGTACTTAGTAAGTGATGGATAAAGAGATTTTGGAATAACAATAGAGATGAGCGAACATGCTCGTCCGAGCTTGATGCTCGGTCGAGCATTAGGGTACTCGAAACTGCTCGTTGCTCGGACGAATACTTCGCCCGCTCGAGAAAATGGCAGCTCCCGCCGTTTTGCTTTTTGGCGGCCAGAAACAGAGCCAATCACAAGCCAGGAGACTCTGCACTCCACCCAGCATGACGTGGTACCCTTACACGTCGATAGCAGTGGTTGGCTGGCCAGATCAGGTGACCCTGGGATAGACTAGCCGCTGCCCGCGCTGCTCGGATCATTCTGTGTCTGGATGCCGCTAGGGAGAGAGCTGCTGCTGGTCAGGGAAAGCGTTAGGGTGTTCTATTAGCTTACTGTTAGGCAGGAGTGATTCTCAAAGAACCCAACAGCCCTTCTTAGGGCTACAATAACGTTCTACTTTTTTTATTTTAATTTGCATCTAGTACCATTTTGTGAGGAATTAGCAGGGGGACTTGCTACCGTTGTGTTTAGCTCTTAGTGGCACACATATCCATAGCAAAGACCGAAGTGGGAAAATTTAGTAGGGGTTGGATTTCAATTAGGCACTAACTCAGTGTCATCTCATCTGACAGTAGTGTGCTTTGATACTTGGCTAGAAAATAGCCATAGGAGAATACAAAGAGCTTACTTACGCATACAGTAGCGTTCTATATATTTGATTTCTGGTTGATCTGCTGGTGGCTGTACTTTCTGCAGTGCATGTACTAGCCAATTCTGAGCAATTTGTAGTGAGACTTGCGACCGCTGTGTTCTGCGCTTAGTGACGCACATATCCATAGCAAAGACCGAAGTGGGAAAATTTAGTAGGGGTTGGATTTCAATTAGGCACTAACTCAGTGTCATCTCATCTGGCATAGTAGTGTGCTTTGATACTTGGCTAGAAAATAGCCATAGGAGAATACAAAGAGCTTACTTACGCATACAGTAGCGTTCTATATATTTGATTTCTGGTTGATCTGCTGGTGGCTGTACTTTCTGCAGTGCATGTACTAGCCAATTCTGAGCAATTTGTAGTGAGACTTGCGACCGCTGTGTTCTGCGCTTAGTGACGCACATATCCATAGCAAAGACCGAAGTGGGAAAATTTAGTAGGGGTTGGATTTCAATTAGGCACTAACTCAGTGTCATCTCATCTGACAGTAGTGTGCTTTGATACTTGGCTAGAAAATAGCCATAGGAGAATACAAAGAGCTTACTTACGCATACAGTAGCGTTCTATATATTTGATTTCTGGTTGATCTGCTGGTGGCTGTACTTTCTGCAGTGCATGTACTAGCCAATTCTGAGCAATTTGTAGTGAGACTTGCGACCGCTGTGTTCTGCGCTTAGTGACGCACATATCCATAGCAAAGACCGAAGTGGGAAAATTTAGTAGGGGTTGGATTTCAATTAGGCACTAACTCAGTGTCATCTCATCTGGCATAGTAGTGTGCTTTGATACTTGGCTAGAAAATAGCCATAGGAGAATACAAAGAGCTTACTTACGCATACAGTAGCGTTCTATATATTTGATTTCTGGTTGATCTGCTGGTGGCTGTACTTTCTGCAGTGCATGTACTAGCCAATTCTGAGCAATTTGTAGTGAGACTTGCGACCGCTGTGTTCTGCGCTTAGTGACGCACATATCCATAGCAAAGACCGAAGTGGGAAAATTTAGTAGGGGTTGGATTTCAATTAGGCACTAACTCAGTGTCATCTCATCTGGCATAGTAGTGTGCTTTGATACTTGGCTAGAAAATAGCCATAGGAGAATACAAAGAGCTTACTTACGCATACAGTAGCGTTCTATATATTTGATTTCTGGTTGATCTGCTGGTGGCTGTACTTTCTGCAGTGCATGTACTAGCCAATTCTGAGCAATTTGTAGTGAGACTTGCGACCGCTGTGTTCTGCGCTTAGTGACGCACATATCCATAGCAAAGACCGAAGTGGGAAAATTTAGTAGGGGTTGGATTTCAATTAGGCACTAACTCAGTGTCATCTCATCTGACAGTAGTGTGCTTTGATACTTGGCTAGAAAATAGCCATAGGAGAATACAAAGAGCTTACTTACGCATACAGTAGCGTTCTATATATTTGATTTCTGGTTGATCTGCTGGTGGCTGTACTTTCTGCAGTGCATGTACTAGCCAATTCTGAGCAATTTGTAGTGAGACTTGTGACCGCTGTGTTCTGCGCTTAGTGACGCACATATCCATAGCAAAGACCGAAGTGGGAAAATTTAGTAGGGGTTGGATTTCAATTAGGCACTAACTCAGTGTCATCTCATCTGACAGTAGTGTGCTTTGATACTTGGCTAGAAAATAGCCATAGGAGAATACAAAGAGCTTACTTACGCATACAGTAGCGTTCTATATATTTGATTTCTGGTTGATCTGCTGGTGGCTGTACTTTCTGCAGTGCATGTACTAGCCAATTCTGAGCAATTTGTAGTGAGACTTGCGACCGCTGTGTTCTGCGCTTAGTGACGCACATATCCATAGCAAAGACCGAAGTGGGAAAATTTAGTAGGGGTTGGATTTCAATTAGGCACTAACTCAGTGTCATCTCATCTGGCATAGTAGTGTGCTTTGATACTTGGCTAGAAAATAGCCATAGCAATAGGATAGCATTGTTTGGTTTTAAAAACTCAAAAAAAAAACAAAAAACACAAAAAAAAAAAAAAAACACAAAAAAAACAAAAAAAAGTAAAAAAAAATAAAGTTATAACTCTCATTTTAAAAATGTTTAACCCGAGGGCTAGGGGTAGAGGACGAGGGCGGGGACGTGGGCGTCCAACTACTGCAGGGGTCAGAGGCCGTGGTCCTGGGCGGGGTGAGACACCACCTGCTGATGAGGGAGCAGGGGAACGCCGCAGAGCTACACTCCCTAGGTTCATGTCTGAAGTTACTGGGACTCGTGGTAGAGCACTGTTGAGGCCAGAACAGTGCGAACAGGTGATGTCGTGGATTGCTGACAATGCTTCGAGCAATTTGTCCACCACCAGTCAGTCTTCCACGCAGTCCACCCATGTCACCGAAATCGCCACTCCTCCAGCTCCTGCACCTCAGCCTCCTCCCCCCCAGTCTGCCCCCTCCCAGGAAAATTTGGCATTTGAACCGGCATACTCTGAGGAACTGTTTTCTGGACCCTTCCCACAGTCACAAACCACTTGTCCGGTTGCTGCTGAGCAATTTTCCGATGCCCAGGTTTTCCAACAGTCACAGTCTGTGGGTGATGATGACCTTCTTGACGTAGTGGAAGTGTGTAAAGAGGTGTCCGACGATGAGGAGACACGGTTGTCAGACAGTGGGGAAGTTGTTGTCAGGGCAGGAAGTCCGAGGGGGGAGCAGACTGAGGGATCGGAGGATGATGAGGTGACAGACCCAAGCTGGGTTGAGAGGCCGGGTGAACACAGTGCTTCTGAGACGGAGGAGAGTCCTCGACCAGAACAGGTTGGAAGAGGCAGTGGTGGGGCCAGACGGAGAGGCAGGGCCAGAGCTGGTGCATCAGCGCCAAATGTGTCAACTAGTGAAGCTCCCGTGGCGAGGGCTCCTGCGGCGAGGGCTAGATCTTCAGAAGTCTGGAGGTTCTTTAAGGAAACACCGGATGACCGACGGACTGTGGTGTGCAACATTTGCCAAACCAGGCTCAGCAGGGGTTCCACCACTACTAGCTTAACTACCACCAGTATGCGCAGGCATATGAATGCTAAACACCCCACTCAGTGGCAACAAGCCCGTTTACCTCCGGCCGTGCACACCACTGCTCCTTCCCCTGTGTCAGCTGCTAGTCAGCCCCCTGCCCAGGACCCTGCCACAAAAACCCCATCGTCGCCTCCACGATCCTCCACAGCATCCACCAGCGTTCAGCTCTCCATACCCCAGACGCTGGAGCGGAAACGCAAATATAGTGCAACCCACCCGCACGCCCAAGCCCTTAATGTGCACATCTCCAGATTGCTTAGCCTGGAGATGCTGCCCTATAGGCTAGTAGAGACCGAGGCCTTTCGCAACCTCATGGCGGCGGCCGCCCCTCGGTATTCGGTCCCCAGCCGCCACTACTTTTCCCGATGTGCCGTCCCAGCCCTGCACCAGCACGTGTCAGACAACATCATCCGTGCCCTGACCAACGCCGTTTCTGACAAGGTCCACCTGACCACGGACACGTGGACGAGTGCTGCCGGGCAGGGCCACTATATATCGCTGACGGCACATTGGGTTAACTTGGTGGAGGCTGGGACCGAGCCTGACACTGGGGCTGCTCATATACTGCCGACGCCGAGGATTGCGGGGCCTACCTCGGTCCAGGTGTTTCAGGCCTACTATGCCTCCTCCTCCTCCCACCCCTCCTCCACCTCCTCCTCCGAACTACCATCCGTGGGCACGGCGCCATCAGTCGGTAGCTCTAGGCACAGCAGCAGTGCCGTCGCTAAGCGACAGCAGGCGGTGCTCAAACTGCTGAGCCTAGGCGACAAAAGGCACACCGCCCAAGAGCTATTACAGGGCATCACGGCGCAGACTGATCTGTGGCTGGCACCGCTGAACCTCAAGCCGGGAATGGTTGTGTGTGACAACGGCCGTAACCTGGTGGCGGCTCTGCAACTCGGCAGACTGACACATGTGCCATGCCTGGCCCATGTGTTAAATCTGATAGTTCAGCGTTTCCTCAAGACATACCCCAATCTGTCTGATTTGCTCACGAAGGTGCGCCGCATCTGTGCGCATTTCAGGAAGTCCAGCCCAGATGCTGCCACTCTCAGGGCAGCGCAGCGCCGCCTCCAACTGCCCGCTCACCGACTGTTGTGCGACGTGCCCACGAGGTGGAATTCAACACTGACCATGTTATCCAGAGTTTACCAGCAGCGCAGAGCGATTGTAGACTGCCAGATGTCAACTTCCACCAGAACTGGTAGTCAGGTCAGTCAGCTTCCTCAAGTCTACAATGAGGAGTGGACGTGGATGTCTGATATCTGTCAGGTGCTGAGTAACTTTGAGGAGTCAACACAGATGGTCAGTGGCGATGCCGCCATCATCAGCCTCACCATCCCGCTGCTTGGCCTGTTGAAAAACTCTCTGGTCAGCATGAAGTCGGAAGCTTTGCGCTCGTCACAAGAGACAGGGGAAGAATATTCCCTTGTTGATAGCCAAAGCACCCTCAGGTCTGTTTCTCAGCGCATATCGGAGGAGGTGGAGGTGGAGGAGGATGAGGAGGAAGAGGAGGAGAATGTTGGTGAGACACAAGAGGGGACCATTGTTGAGTCCTTTACTGTTCAGCGTGTATGGGCAGAAGAAGAGGAGTTTGAGGAGTTGGAGGAGGAGGAAATGGACAGTCAGGCCAGTGAGGGGAGTGAATTCTTACGCGTTGGTACTCTGGCGCATATGGCAGATTTCATGCTAGGCTGCCTATCCCGTGACCCTCGCGTTCAAAGAATTTATTCCAGCACCGATTACTGGGTGTTCACTCTCCTGGACCCACGGTACAAGCAAAATCTTTCCACTCTCATCCCTGCAGAGGAAAGGAGTGTGAGAATGCATGAATACCAGCAGGCCCTGGTGCACAAGCTGAAACAGTATTTCCCTTCTGACAGCGCTAGCGGCAGAGTGCGTAGTTCTGCGGGACAAGTAGCGAGGGAGAGTAGGCGAGCAGGCAGCTTGTCCAGCACTGGCAAGGGTACGCTTTACAAGGCTTTTGCCAGCTTTATGTCACCCCAGCAAGACACTGTCACCTGTCCCCAGTCTCGGCAGAGTAGGGCTGATCTTTACAGAAAGATGGTGAGGGAGTACGTAGCTGACCATACCATCGTCCTAAATGATCACACAGCTCCCTACAACTACTGGGTTTCAAAGCTGGACATGTGGCACGAACTGGCGCTGTACGCCTTGGAGGTTCTTGCCTGCCCTGCCGCTAGCGTCTTGTCCGAGCGGGTTTTCAGTGCAGCTGGTGGCATCATCACCGATAAGCGTACACGCCTGTCGACTGACAGCGCTGACAGGCTGACGCTTATTAAAATGAATAAAGGCTGGATTTCTCAGAATTTCCAATCTCCACCAGGTGAAGGAAGCTCAACCTGAATAATTGATCCACTCCTCCTCCTCCTCATTTTCCTCCTTCTCCTCCTCTTTGTACAGTAAAGCAGAGGAAAATGGCTATTTTTTGACAGGGCCCACTGGCTCTTGCTATAGTACTTCATGCATTTAATTTTTCTGGAGGGCCACCTACCCGGTCCTCTGTTTGAAACAATTTTTGTGAGTGCCACATACAGGCACTCAATCTATTCAATTTTTCTGCAGGGCCACCTACCTGCTCCTCTGGTTTGAAACATTTTTGGGACTGCCACATACAGGCACTCAATCTATTCCATTTTACTGGAGGGCCACCTACCTGCTCCTCTGGTTTGAAAAATTTTTGGGACTGCCACATACAGGCACTCAATCTATTCCATTTTACTGCAGGGCCACCTACCTGCTCCTCTGGTTTGAAACATTTTTGGGACTGTCACATACAGGCACTCAATCTATTCCATTTTACTGGAGGGCCACCTACCTGCTCCTCTGGTTTGAAAAATTTTTGGGACTGCCACATACAGGCACTCAATCTATTCCATTTTACTGCAGGGCCACCTACCTGCTCCTCTGGTTTGAAACATTTTTGGGACTGCCACATACAGGCACTCAATCTATTCCATTTTACTGCAGGGCCACCTACCTGCTCCTCTGGTTTGAAACATTTTTGGGACTGCCACATACAGGCACTCAATCTATTCCATTTTACTGCAGGGCCACCTACCTGCTCCTCTGGTTTGAAACATTTTTGGGACTGCCACATACAGGCACTCAATCTATTCCATTTTACTGGAGGGCCACCTACCTGCTCCTCTGGTTTGAAAAATTTTTGGGACTGCCACATACAGGCACTCAATCTATTCCATTTTACTGCAGGGCCACCTACCTGCTCCTCTGGTTTGAAACATTTTTGGGACTGCCACATACAGGCACTCAATCTATTCCATTTTACTGGAGGGCCACCTACCTGCTCCTCTGGTTTGAAAAATTTTTGGGACTGCCACATACAGGCACTATCCAAATTAAATTGTCTCCATAGCAGCCTCCACACGTTGTCTCCATTGCTACCTCCAAAAGTCGTCCATATAGCTGCCTCCATACATCGTCCCTTTATCAAACGAGGTGTGTCAGGCAGAAATTTGGGTTGTTTTCATGGATTACACATCAAAGTTGTTAACTTTGTCGCCACCCTGCTGTGTTATCCACAAAATATACTGGCAAACTTTTACCATTTAGGGATATTATTTCAGCGCTTCTTGCGCATCTGTTTACATTCCCCTCACCCGCCATATCCTAAACTTATAAGAACGCTACTACACTTGATCTTATACAAAAGGTTCTTAGAAGTGCTGTTTGGGGAGTAGCCTAGAGACAGGGGCTTGAATTGGCGAAAGCTCGCCTGGCAGCGGAGCGCCAGCTCCATGCGCATCATGCGCTTCTTGCGCATCTGTTTACATTCCCCTCACCCGCCATATCCCAAACTTATAAGAACGCTACTACACTTAACTTGGTGCAGGCTGGGACCGAGTCTGACCCTGGGGCTGGTCATATACTGCCGACGCAGAGAATTGCGGGGCCTACCTCGGTCCAGGTCTCAAAGGCCTACTATACCTCCTCCCACCCCTCCTCCACCTCCTCCTCCTCCGAATTACCATCCGTGGGCATGGCGCCATCAGTCGGTAGCTCTAGGCACAGCAGCAGTGCCGTCGCTAAGCGACAGCAGGCGGTGCTGAAACTGCTGAGCCTAGGCGATAAAAGGCACACCGCCCAAGAGCTATTACAGGGCATTCCACATCAAAGTTGTTAACTTTGTCGCCACCCTGCTGTGTAATCCACAAAATATACTGGCAAACTTTTATCATGTACCGATATTATTTGAGCGCTTCTTGCTCACCTCCTTTGGTTCCTCTCTGACACCCATTGGTTTGAAGCCTGAGTCCAATTAGGGTATGTCGCCATGCCACTCTCTAGCCTGCTGCCGCTGCCTCTGCCTCTGCATGCCGTCCCCTATAGTGTCAGGGTCAATTATTGGATGTTTTACATGCTATCTAGCTTCATTCTGTCACTCTGTCATGGCCATGCTGTTGCCCATAATTTCGGCATAATGGTGCGATTAAGCAGCCTCAGAGGCATCCATGCATGCTGCCCCTGCTGTTTCCTGTCCATTTCCGTGGTGTTTCCATCCTTTTCTGAGGTTCCCAGGTGTGCAGAGCCTTGGTCCCCTTGAAAAATGCTCGAGTCTCCCATTGACTTCAATGGGGTTCGTTATTCGAGACGAGCACTCGAGCATCGGGAAAAGTTCGTCTCGAATAACGAGTACCCGAGCATTTTAGTGTTCGCTCATCTCTAAATAACAACTTTTTGATGTAAAAAAAAACAAAAAACAGTGTACTATGTTTTCTTTCAGCCATGTAACCCTTTATCTCAAAATTTAAAAAGAACGGTTTAATTGATTGTACAAGTTTATAAAAGCATAGTATAGAAATGATGCACAGTTAGTAAAGTTTTGTATCCATATGCCTTTTCTTTTGAAGAGCCAATCTAAGCCCTTTGCCTAAAAGCTATCACCAGACACAACTGACTGTGATGAAGAAAAGCCTACGGTAAATCCACAAATGTAGATTTACTGATAGAAAGCAAGAGACATCATTACACAAGATAAAACTCTAACAAGATATGCTACATGTCAGACTTACTGAATGCTGCAGGCATTTTGATCGTAAACAGCCAGTAATATACTAAACCCTACGGTAGAAACAGCAAGTACAAAAGATTGTACAGTATAAGTGTTTACTTCTTAATGCACTTGTATAAAACCAGTAAATTTATAAACATATGCACTTATTAACAAGCAAAACGCAGATAACTACACCTCTGTACAGTAAGTTGTTTAGCCAGACAAAAGCCTATAATTAGGACTACAGTTCACAATTCAGAATTCAAATATAAAAAACTGTACATGTAAGATCAAACTGAACAAAAAAAAAGATTGCACAGAAAATCCATTAATCACATCTAGAGATAAATGTTTTTCCCTTAAGAAATATGCTAAAGGTCATATTCTAAGAAGCAACACACATACTATAAATATATATTAGCCCCTGGCATTGCCCTGGATAGTAAATAACTGCTATTAGAGGATCACAGATGATGTAAGCATCGCAATTCAAAACAGATTACCTCACACACAAGAAAGATAATGGCAGATAGATACTCCAGTCATATTTAGAGCTGATGTCATCTGAGTTGATATAACAATAGATGGATGAATGCTAGACATATAGGGGCAGATTTATCAAGCTGTCTGAAAGTCAGAATATTTCGAGTTGCCCATGGCAACCAATCACAGCTCAGCTTTCATTTTACCAGTGGTCATGAATATTAAAGGGGAGCTGTGATTGGTTGCCATGGGCAACTAGAAATATTCTGATTTTCAGACAGCTTGATAAATCTACCCCATAGTGGCATGAATAAGACTGCAGCTCTGGATGTGACTGTATCACAGATCATGTAAGCAGTGATATTGAAAACACTACCTTAAGCTACCTTAAACTAAGAATGATAATGACAGATTGATACTCCAGTCACAGCCAGAGTTTAGGCATCTGAGATGACGGTAGATAGATGACTTCATGTCTGCATGTGACTGGAGTAATTGAGAACATAATATCTCATATTATCTCACATTTTACCTCATATGACCTCACATCACCTAATATGTTACTTCAAATATAACCTCATGTACTACCTCATATTATCTCACATATGACCTCACATATTGCTTAACTTATTACCTCACATAGCAACTGTTTTATACTCATTCCTATTGTAACAAATCAAAGCTCAGAGCTCATATTAATGACCTGTGGCAGAACAGCATCCAATCATGGCTCAGCTTCCAACTGCCACAGCAGCAGCAGAAGACAATTGCTTCTTTATGTGGTGGTTAATAATTGTATTTTGGGTGTGCAAGGTGAAAATTTTGATTCAAAACTTAGTATATGATGTTCCATGAGTCAAAGGGAATGGCTTTGTAAAATTTGGTGATTGTAAATGCCATGGTGCAAAGTCCTTTAGCAGACATAAGCACACATACACTAATATATACACTCATTAGCCACTTTATTAGGTACACCATGCTAGTAACGGGTTGGACCCCCTTTTGCCTTCAGAACTGCCTCAATTCTTCATGGAATAGATTCAACAAGGTGCTGGAAGTATTCCTCAGAGATTTTGGTCCATATTGACATGATGGCATCACACAGTCGCCGCACTTTTGTCGGATGCACATCCATGATGCGAATCTCCCGTTCCACCACATCTCAAAGATGCTCTATTGGATTGAGATCTGGTGACTGTGGAGGCCATTTGAGTACAGTGAACTCATTGTCATGTTCAAGAAACCAGTCTGAGATGATTCCAGCTTTATGACATGGCGCATTATCCTGCTGAAAGTAGCCATCAGATGTTGGGTACATTGTGGTAATAAAGGGTTGGTCATGGTCAGCAACAATACTCAGGTAGGCTGTGGCGTTGCAACAATGCTCAATTGGTAACAAGGGTCCCAAAGAGTGCCAAGAAAATATTCCCCACACCATGACATCACCACCACCAGCCTGAACCGTTGATACAAGGCAGGATGGATACATGCTTTCATGTTGTTGACGCAAAATTCTGACCATACCATCCGAATGTTGCAGCAGAAATCGAGACTCATCAGACCAGGCAACGTTTTTCCAATCTTCTACTGTCCAATTTCGATGAGCTTGTGCAAATTGTAGCCTCAGTTTCCTGTTCTTAGCTGAAAGGAGTGGCATCCGGCGTGGTCTTCTGCTGCTGTAGCCCATCTGCCTCAAAGTTCGACGTACTGTGTGTTCAGAGATGCTTTTCTGCCTACCTTGGTTGTAACAGGTGGCAATTTGAGTCACTGTTGCCTTTCTATCAGTTCGAACCAGTCTGCCCATTCTCCTCTGACCTCTGACATCAACAAGGCATTTCCGTCCACAGAACTGCCGTTCACTGGATATTTTTTCTTTTTCGGACCATTCTCTGTAAACTCTAAAGATGGTTGTGTGTGAAAATCCCAGTAGATCACCAGTTTCTGAAATACTCAGACCAGCCCTTCTGGCACCAACAACCATGCCACGTTCAAAGGCACTCAAATCACCTTTCTTCCCCATACAGATGCTCGGTTTGAACTGCAGGAGATTGTCTTGACCATGTCTACATGCCTAAATGCACTGAGTTGCCGCCATGTGATTGGCTGATTAGAAATTAAGTGTTAACGAGCAGTTGGACAGGTGTACCTAATAAAGTGGCCGGTGAGTGTATGTATACATGCAAGATGTGACCTTGCGTTTTTAATACTTAGGAATAAAATTCATTTATTTTAAGAAGTTCCATCGAGTGCTGGAATACCTTTCCTTTTCTTCAATGTTTTAATACTACACACTGTGTTAGTGCTAAGAGAGGAGAAATAAGTTTTGTACTCATATATTTGCATATATTACAGCGGGCACCCCCGCAGTAGTAACTTCCTTTAGTTGGTAGCCATGTACTCCTAGGTTTGGTGTTGGTAAAAGTATTAGGAGATAAGATGTCGCTGGACGCTGCTAAAGCCTTTGATTCAGTAGAATGGCCATACCTGCTAGCTACCCTTGAAAGATTTGGCTTTGGGCAAGTATTCATCAGGTGGTTGTCACTGTTGCATGTTCCAGCGCATCTATAGTACTCAACGGGCAGAGGTCCTCTAGTTTCACGCTTGGTAGGGGCAAAAAGTAGGGGTAGGGGCCCCTACTTTTCGCCCTGGCCAATGAGCCGCTTGCTCTTCGCCTCCGTAGTGATACAGTATACAGGGGCATGGTAGTCAAAGACCGGGTGGATCGTCTGGCACTATATGCTGATGACCTTTTACTGTTCCTTTCAAGCCTGGATGTCTCGCTTCCAAGAGCCATTCAGCTGATAGATGATTTTGCCTCCTTCTCTGGGCTCCTTATCAACTGGACAAAGTTGCACTTAATGTATTTGTCACCCAGAAGGGATGACGGTCCCCAATGTGTATCAAATCTGCAAGTCTTCGCCAAATTTAAGTATCTGGGTATAATCTAGACTAAAGAACCAGCTAGAGTATTGGCCGTGAATGTAGATCCTCTCATATCCCTGTTCAGGGATAAATTTAAGGTTTTGTCTGGGCTCCCCCTGTCTGTTCCGGGTAGGATTAACTTGGTCAAAATGGTGGTCCTTCCTAAATGCCTTTACGTACTGCAGCATGTATATGTCCCTATCCCGCACTCCTTCTTTAAAACTCTAGATTCCCTACTGATCAAATTTCTATGGGGCCATTCCAGATCCAGGCTGCAATTGGCAAAATTACAACGCCCTAGGGCAGTGATGGCAAACCTTTTAGAGGCCGAATGCCCAAACTACAACCAAACCTACTTTTTAAAATGCAAAGAGCCAACATGGCAATTTAAGCGGTAACATGTTGCAACCTGTTTTGTCCTGAAGACACCAATACAGTTGAAAGAAAGAGGAGAAATTCAGATAATCATTGTAGCTTCCTTCCAGGCTCCCCTGAACAGAATTGTGGGGCCCAGAGCAGGAGCTCCAATAATAATTCAGCCTTATCTTCATTTCCCTGCTCCTTCTGTAGACCCAGACAGCTAAGGATAAGTAGCTTTAAAATAGCACTGATCATAGCAGATCCTGGGTGGCCAGGGATGGCAGGAGGAGGTCTTGAGTCCTGTCTGGAAACTCTGTGCCGGGGTGACGGCCTGGGTGCCTGCAGAGAGTGCTCAGAGTGCCACCTCTGGCACCCGTGCCATAGGTTCGCCACCACTGCCCTAGGGTACTCACTGGAATGGCACTACCAAACATTTTTGACTACTACCTAGCAAGCCAATTGAAATTTCTGGGCGCCTGGCTGGGCACAGAGAACACTGATCCATCTGAACAGCATTTGGCCTCTTACTTGAACATTCAGTTCTTATGGGATGTGCTCAAGGGTTCTAATTCATATGAAGGAAGACTCCTACCCGCACATCAAACAGCACGTAAAGTGTGGCAAGCAGCCAAAAAGATTGCCCCGGTCGATGGAGTCAAAGCCCAGACCCCATTATGGGGAAATAGCACACTAACACACCTTGCAGAGTTAAGGTTTATGGACAATGACCCTAGAGGATAGATATATAAATGATGTACTGGTCTCCTTTCACTATCTGCAGGAAAGATACAATATTCCCCACAGACAATTCTATAGGTATCTCCAGATCCGCCATGCCCTATCCGCACAGTTCCCAACCTCCGATCTGCATGTCACCAAATACCCATTAATTGGGGTGATACGTTCTCAGGGCCCCGCAGGACTTATTTCTTTGATATACTCACATTTGATCAATGCTAAAGCATCCTCCAATCCCCTGCAAGCTTTAGATAAGTGGAAATCTTCAATGCCCAACCTTGACGAGGAACAAGTGGAAGAGCTGTGTCAGTCACACCTCTTTGCCTCAACTGCTGTAAATAATAGGATGATACAATTGCATGTTATACACCAGAGTTATCTGACTCCTCTGAGACTAGTTAAAATGAAGCAGGTTCCCACCCCTGAGTGTCATAGGATACTGGAAGGAGGTTCTAACTTTGTTGTCGTCAGTATTGGAAAAACCCATTCCTCATATTCTAGAGTTATGTATGTTTGGCATATTAGATGAGGAGGTCTGGACACACTATGAAAGGGTATTCCTGAGAGAAACTTTATTCTTAGCTAGGATATCCATTGTACTGCGGTGGATGGATCCCAGGCCCCCCACGTGCAGCACGTGGAAGGGTTTTGTGAATACAATAATACCTAATATAATAATATGAAAAAGTTGTATATAAACATAGAAAATGTCCTGCGAAATTCCACAAAATATGGGATAGATGCTGCAACTCTTCAATCACAACCCCAGGGCCTGGTGACATGGCAGCCGAAACCGTGAACCGGGTTTAACTGATGTAGGATATACATGCCAGGACACAGACCGAAGATATACTCAGCACAAACTCCCCAAGATGTGACCACATTATATAATCCAATGAGAAACTAGGTCTTCTCAATTGTTTTTCATATTTTCATTGATTGGAATGCACATAGAAACGTTTCAAAGCGGCAAGTTTGTTACAATGTTTTATTGTGATGTTCACTTATTGAAAGGTACAAAACTCAATCAGTAGTATTGTTACATGTAATCGCATGTCATGTTGCAAGCATATCTGTAAACACTTAAAGGGGTATTCTCGTCTGGGCATTCACATTCAGTTTCATTAATCTGCCATATATAAACATTTCTTCAATTAGATGTTATTAAAAAAAATGTTCCTGTGTGAAGATAATTTCTCATAAATGTAGTCATTTTGTTCCTTAGAAACGAGATGGCTTCTGTGGATACGACCACCTCTGCCTGAGAGATTGCACAAATAAACAAAAAGGTTTTGTATATGAAATGTCCAGGAGTTACTGCAAGTCCCACAGCCGTCCTGTGGTAATGATTGCTTAATCCAGGAGGTCAGACAGGACTCTATAGCGCAAGTCTGGCCACCGCTGCCAGAGTGTGACGTGGTCGTATCCGAGGAAGCCATCTCGTTTCTAAGGGACAACATGACTACATTTATGAGAAATTATCTTCACACAGGAACATTTTTTTTAATAACATCTAATTGAAGAAATGTTTATACATGGAAGATTAGTGAAACTGAATGTGAGTGCCCAGACGAGAATACCCCTTTAATCTCTGTAACAAATGTATGACACTTTTCTTGTAAATGATGATTGCTCAACAAAAAGACCAGGAGACAGTCGTCTATGTATCTTCCATACCAGGAAATATCATGAGTGAACGGAAGTTACTGGTGTGGGGGTGCTCGCTATAACATATGCAAATATATGAGTAAAAAAACCTTCTTTATTCTCACTCACACTAACACAGGGTATAGTATTAAAACAAGCATTAACTGTGAGTCATCTTATGTGTTGTACTTGACACAATGTTCCAGATGTTCCCTGCAGTTTGTGGAATGCACAGTATGCGAATTTAAAGACCGAATCAGTAAACATATCATGGGTGCCAATCCCAATACAATTATTAGCACCCAAAATTTATTGGGCATATCCAAAGACTATTAGGATGTTCACACTAGAACAATGAATGGTAGTTGTCAGCCCCAATAGAGGAGGCGACTGGAAAAAGTTACTTTTATCCAGAGAAGCCTTCTGGATTTTAAGTTTGGACACCCATTTCCCAAAGAGCTCAATTATAAACAGGATTTGCTGTACTTTTATGAGACATACACAAGTTACTTTGTTTCATATTCTAATCCTGGCACCTGTTTTCCACACTTTAGAGAGCACAAAACAGACCTCCCAATGGGCACGTTACTCACACGCCGGAAACTCGCCATATTGCATTGAATTTACTACTATTTAAACTTCTGGCGGGTCCTAGCAGGTTAGGTATGATTAGGGACTAAGATGTGATAGTCCAAAACGGGTTACCGCTGCTATTTTTTGTCTCATGTTTTTACATTGCTTTTGTGTCCATGTCTCATCCACCATGTATAATTTTTAAAACATGAAGATTACATTTTTGGCTATGTCTTAACAGCTTTGTGTTACATTTCTGGATGCTGGATTTCCCATCTTGCTATCCGGCTATGGTACAACGTGCTCCCCCTCAAACCCTATAACAATATACACATGTTTTTCTATAAATAATAAGGGTTTTAGATCTAGAAGACTGCTCCTGAAAACTCTATTTGAATTCATCCCTTATGGTTACCATCAAAAATCCTTCCTTCTACCCCATAAATACCATAACAAGTGAGAGGGACATGTTCCAGCAGAATGTTGAAGAGGAACTCAAGTCATTGTATGACAATTCCATTTTGTTACCAGCAGAAAAAAACTTAACCTAATGTGAACAAAGAGCGATTGCCCAACTAAAAACTAATTCTAATATCTGCATACGGTCGTTGGACAAAGGAGGTATGGTTATTATTCTGGAGAAAGGACTTTACCAGCGTGAAGTGGAGAATATGTTGAACGATACAAAGGTCTATCAGAGACTCCACGTGGACAATACTCCACCTATCACAAAAAATCTTAAATTGCTGTTGGATGAGGGAGTTCACTTGGACATTTTAGATAAGAAAACAGCTGATCTCCTGTTACCCACCGATCCCGTTACCCTGTCCTTCCTAAATCCCACAAGTCTGTTTTCCCTCCTCCATTTAGACTCATCTGGGGTCTCTTATTGAAAGATTAGGTGTCTGGTTGGACAAACTACTGCAGCCGTTAGTTTTCCGGTTACCTGGATTTTTACAAGATTCCAAAGCTGTTCTGACTGCCATGTACAATTTAGATTGGAACACCACATCAGGATGGCTTACGTGTGATGTAACCACACTCTGTATTTCTAACCCTCACGGGTTAGCCAATGGTGCATTGGAATATCACCTCCAGAAATACAGCAATTATGTTGGTGCACTGCAGGATTACATCATTATGGTTCTTACTTTTTTTGTTATCAAACTAATTTTTTTTTGTTTAATTTCAAATTTTACATTCAAAAATTGAGGTGTCTGATGGGAACCAGTTTCTGCCCTTCTTTAGCAAACTTGTTTATGGCTTTATGGGGAGAACAATATCTGTACTCAATTCATTCACTCATGATATTTCCTGGTATGGAAGATACATAGATTACTGTCTCCTGGTCTGGAATTCGAACCAGGAGACATTCAGTCTTTTTGTTGATTACATTAATGCTAATCCGTACAATCTCAAATTCATCTATGAGTATCAAAAGAGGGAAATTTGGTTTCAAGATATCTTATTGTTTCACAGCATCATAGTATCATAGTATATAAGGCTGGAAAAAGACGCAAGTCCATCAAGTCCAACCTTTAAGAATTAAATAAATGTTTTATGCCCATAACCCGTGATATTTTTTCTCTCCAGAAAGGCATCCAGGCCTCTCTTGAACATGTAAATAGAGTCCGCCATAACAAACTCCTGCGGCAGAGAGTTCCATAATCTCACTGCTCTTACAGTAAAGAACCTTTGTCTATGGTTATGATAGAATCGCCTCTCCTGTAGGTGTAGAGGATGCCCCCTTGTCCTGGTCACAGGCCTAGGTATAAAAAGATCTTTGGAGAGATCCTTGTACTGTCCATTCAGGTATTTGTACATTGTAATGAGGTCTCCCCTCAGTCGTCTTTTTTCTAAACTGAATAATCCCAAATTTTGTAATCTGTCATTGTATTCTAATCCTCCCATTCCCCTAATAATCCTGCTTGCTCTCCTCTGCACCCGTTCCAGCTCTACTATAACCTTTTTATACACTGGTGCCCAAAACTGTACACAATATTCCAAGTGTGGTCTAACCAGGGATTTGTATAAGGGCAAAACTATGTCTTTATCATGAGAATCTATTCCTCTCTTGATACATCCCATAATTGTATTTGCTTTAGCAGCAGCCGCTTGGCTCTGGTCACTAAAATTAAGTTTACCATCCACCAATACCCCCAAGTCCTTTTCAGCTCCAGTTTTACCAAGTAATTGACCGTTTAGAACATAATTATACTTTTTGTTTCCATGGCCCAAGTGCATAACTTTACATATATCTACTTTAAACCTCATCAACCATTTCTCTGCCCACTCCTCAAGCTTCCACAAATCCCTCTGTAATGCTAAACTATCGACCTCAGTATTTATTACTTTACATAGCTTAGTATCATCTGCAAATATTGAAACTTGACTTTGGAAACCCCCTACAAGGTCATTAATAAAAATATTAAAAAGAAGTGGCCCCAATACTGACCCCTGTGGCACTCCACTGGTAACGTCAACCCAATCTGATAATGTGCCATTAATGACCACCCTCTGTTTTCTATCACTAAGCCAATTACTTACCCAAATACACAGATTTTCTCCTATTCCCAGCAGTCTCATTTTATATACCAACCTTTTATGTGGCACGGTGTCAAATGCCTTGGAAAAGTCCAAATATACAACATCCACAGCGTCCCCCAGATCCAGTCTTGAACTTACCTCCTCGTAGAAACCAATCAGATTAGTCTGACAGAACCGATCTCTCATAAACCCATGCTGACGCTGGGTTGTAAGGTTGTGCACAGTGAGATACTCGAGGACAGCATCTCTAACAAACCCCTCAAATATTTTCCACACCACAAAAGTTAGACTCACGGGTCTGTAGTTTCCAGGATCGCTATTTGATCCTTTTTTGTATATTGGTACCACATTTGCTATGCGCCAGTCCTGTGGAACATAACCAGTCCTCAGTGAATCTTCAAATATTAAAAATAACGGTCTGTCTATCACGGTACATAGTTCATGCAGAACCCGGGGGTTTATGCCATCTGGCCCCGGTGATTTATCTATCTTAGTGGTTGCGAGGCGGCGCCGTACCTCTTCCTGGGTTAAACTGTTGACATTCCAAAAAGAATTTACATTATTCCTCATTGTGTCTTCCAAAAGGGGATTTTCCTGGGTAAAGACAGTTGAGAAGGCGACATTCAGTAGATTGGCCCTTTCCTCATCTCCTTCCACCATGATCCCCATGTTATTTCTAAGGGGACCCACACTCTCTGTTTTTAGTTTCTTATCATTTATATACTTGAAAAATAATTTGGGATTATTTTTGCTCTCCCTGGCAATTTTTCTCTCAGTCTCTATTTTTGCAGCCTGTATCTGCTTTTTACAGGATTTATTTTTCTCTCTATAATCCTGTAATGCCTCATCGCTACCTTCACGTTTATCACCTTAAACGCCTTATCTTTCTCGCTTATTGCTTTCCTTACAAGACTAGTTAGCCACATTGGCTGTTTCTTGTTCCTCTTATGCTTTTTCCCATAAGGTATGTGTTTCTCACAGGACTTTTTCAGAATATATGAGAAAAAGTCCCTTTTTTTTTGGGGGGGGGGGGGGGGGGGCTTTTGTCTTTGAGAACATTATCCCAGTCTATGCCTTTAAGGTCTTCCCTTAGTTGCTGAAAATTTGCCCTCCTGAAGTTTAGAGTGTTGGTTGCCCCTTCCCTAACATTCTTAGTAAAGCGTAATACAAAATCAATGATATTATGATCACCATTCCCCACAGTCCCCCCAACCTGTAGTTTTGATACCCTATCAGGTCTGTTGGTAAGTATAAGGTCCAGCAGTGCCCCCCCCCCCCCTCTTGTTGGCTCCAGGACTATTTGCGACAGGTAATTGTCTTTTGTTGTTGACCAGAACCTACTGCCTTTGAAGGACCTGCAGGTTTCTGCCCCCCAGTCAATATCTGGGTAATTTAAGTCCCCCATGATAAGTGCTTCACCATGCTTTGAAGCCACATCCATTTCACTTATCAGCATTTCCTCTGCTGCCTCCAATATATTTGGAGCCTTATAACAAACCCCTAGTAATATTTTATTATTCTTTTTCCCTCCTCTTATCTCCACCCACAGGGACTCCACATTTGCATTTGCGTTACTGATGTCATCTCGCAAGACAGGCTTGAGGCAAAAATTCACATATAAACAAACCCTTCTCCACCCATAGGAACTCCACATTTGCTGTAACGTCCGTGCCTGAATGTCGCTCTATCCGCAGTTGGCGGAATAGAGGCGTTTATTTGTGTGTGAACTGTGGCTTATTCTTGTGTTTGGATTAACTGAGCCACACCCTGCTCCTTGCATTTCTGTCCTGCGCAGCAAGGGTTACTGGCCTGATGGACAGTTCCTCCAGTGTGCTGCAGGGGGCGTGTCCGGGATCGGCTTTATATACCTGCCCATTCCCATCTTACCTTGCTGGTTATTTTGAGTCTGACCTGTGTATATCTTGCTTGATCTTGACCTGACCTGTGTATATACCGCCTCTACCTGTATCCATCAGTCGTGCTGGTTAATTTGAGTCTTGTCTTACCTGTGTATCTAGTTCAGTTTTACCTGTCTCCGTTTGTCTGCCTGTATCTGTACCTGATCTGTATATTACCCGCTTGACCTTGATCTTGACCTGACCTGTATATAACCCGTTTGATCTTGACCTGACCTGTGTATATCCCGCCTGTATCTGTATCTGACCTGTGATTATCTGCCTGAAGACCTGTATATATCTGTCCCTGTCTCAGTCCTGCGTTTGTATTCTGTGTACCAGTGCGAACACTGGTCTATACCTGTATTTCCGTTACCTGTCTGCTCCACCATCCAGCAGCTGCCAGACGAAGTAAGTGTCCCCTGTCCTGTTGTAGGGTCACTCAGGGACCGTCAGTTAGGTTCCTGATAGTGGGTTTGCCCTTATTAGGGAGGTTTATCTGCTTTAGGCAGGGCCTTAGCCCGCAGGGATGTCGCAGGGTGAGTTCGCCATCACTTACATAGTCTGACAGCTAGCGCCAAGTCTGGTTGTGGTTGCGCGTTTGCTGGACGGGTGCTGACATTTGAATTTGCGTTACTGATGTCATCTCGCAAGACAGGCTTGAGGCAAGAATTCACATATAAACAAACCCCTCCCCCTTTTTTATTTATACGATCCTTTCTAAAAAGACTATAACCATCTATAGTAACCGCCCAGTCATAGCTACTGTCCAGCCATGTCTCGCTGATTCCCACTACATCATATTTCCGTTCCAACATCAAGAGTTCCAGTTCCTCCATTTTGTTTGTGAGGCTTCTGGCATTTGCATACATACACTTTATATGGTTTTCCCTGTCCCTTATTCCCCAATCTCATTCCAGCCCCCCTTCCTCCCCCATGGACTATGACTCTTCCCAGCTCTCTATCTACACTGTCTATTTGCCTGCACAAGTGTAGTTGCCCTCCCCCCAGGTCTCTAGTTGAAACACTCCTCCAACCTTCTAGCCATTTTTTCCCCAAAACAGCTGCACCCTCCCCATTGAGGTGCAGCCCATCCCTACTATAAAGCCTGTAGCCAACAGAAAAGTCAGCCCAGTTCTCCATGAACCCAAAACCCTCCTTCCTACACCAACTTTTGAGCCACTTATTTACCTCCCTGATCTCCCGCTGCCTTTCTGGTGTGGCACGTGGTACAGGTAGTATTTCGGAGAAAACTACCTTTGAGGTCCTTGCCCTGAGCTTATGGCCTAAATCCCTGAAATCATTTTTAAGGACCTTCTACCTACCTCTTACTTTGTCATTAGTGCCAATGTGGACCATGACCACTGGTTCCTCACCAGCCCCTCACAGTAATCGGTCAACCTGATCCGCAACATGCCAAACCCGAGCACCCGGCAAACAACACACTGTTCGGTATGCACTGTCTTTGTGACAGATTGCCCTGTGTGTTCCCCTAATAATCGAATCTCCCACTAGCAGCACCTGTCTGACCTTGCCTGCTCCCATTACCCTTCTTACTGGCGCAGACAGTCCCCTGGTTGCTAGAGGCCATGTCTTGCTGCAGCATTGCTACCCCAGAGCTGATATCCCCCTCATCCGCCAGAGGGCAAACTTATTGGGGTGCACCAGATCAGGACAAGACTCCCTACAACTCTTCCCTCTACCCCACCTTCTACATGTTACCCTACTAGCTGCCCCCACACTCTGTACCTCCATACTTCCCTCCCCACACCCATCTTCCCCAGAGAGTTTGTGCTCCAGGAGCAGCAAACTTCACTCCATATTGTCAATTGCCCGCAGCCTTGAAACTTGCTCATTTAGATCCAGAATCTGGGCTTCCAGGTGAGCAATTTTCACACATCCCACACAGTAGTATTCCCCCTCGAACGGCTGTTCAAGGAAAGCATACATGGCACAGGACGTACACTGTGTAGCAATTCCACTTATGGAGTCCATTGTTCTAATGGGGATTACAAGAGAAATATGCACGGAAAGAAGAATTTACAGTCAAAGTAACACAAAATACAGCAGTTACCTGCTAAAGTCCCTCAAACTTAAGTCCCTTAAATGTAAGTCACACTTAGGACACTGCACACACTTTGGATCAATGCCCACTCGCCACCAAGCTCCCACACTCGCTTTTCTGATGCTTTTATAAAGGTTATGTGCCACAAAACTCTGTTGAGCTCACTGCAACAATATCTGGCTGCAAACCACTGTTTCACTGTTATCACTGACACTGTTACTAACAAAGTAAAAACCTACATTATTACATGCTTCCAGCTGCCATGCTGCACACACCATCAAAAATCTTTGGGGAATTTGTAAGAGCAAAAAGGTCATGTACATGCGGTCCCCTACTTAAGAACACCTGACTTACATACGACCCCTAGTTACAAACGGGCCTCTGGATTTTTGTAATTTACTGTACTTTAGTCCTAGGCTACAATAAACATCTATAACAGTTATCAATTGTGCCTGTAATTAAGATTTATTGTTTATTCTGGCTCTTATGACAATCCAACATTTTTAAAATCCAATTGTCACAGAGACCAAAACAAATTTTGACTGGGGTTACAATAATAAAATATACGGTTCCGACTTACATACAAACTCAACTTAAAAACAAACCTACAGAACCTATCTTGTATGTAACCCGGGGACTGCCTGTGTATCAGACACCAGTTATAAACAAGGTGATGTCATACCATCACTCAGAGACTAAGATTAAGAGGTTGTCCGAAAAATTCATGCAGGAGAGCAATTAATATAGTAAATAGGAAACCTCGTTCAGCTTACCTACAACCTAAAAATAGTGCCACACAAGAGAGACCTTGGTTAACATTTAGCACCCAATATAGTACTCAATTCTATGATATTACTAAAATCAGAAAGAAACATCTACCAATCTTAAACCATGAACCTAGCTTAAAAAGTATATGTAAATATATGAGTAAAAAAACTTCTTTTTCCTCTCTTAGCACAGACTTTATTGTATTAACACATACATCAACTGTAAATCATCTTATGTGGTGTACTTAATCCAATATTCCAGATGTTCCCTGCAGTATGTTTGATGCACCGTACACAAATTGAAAGACCAAATCAGTTAACATATCATGGGTGTCGAACCAAATAGGGCAGTGGTGGTGAACCTATGGCACTGGTGCCAGAGGTGGCACTCAGAGCCCTTTCTGTGGGCACTCAGGCCATCACCACAAGACAGAGTTCACCAAACTGGACCAAATCTTCCTGCGGTCCCAGGCAACTTATGATATGATGCTCTCAGCGCTATTTTAAAGCGACACTTCATTGGCTGTTTGGAACGGCAGGAAAAGTGAGGTGGTGTTGACAGAACTGCGTCATCTTTGGAGGTCATCCTGCTGGACCCACCAATCTTCCTCTACAGAGAGACCCTCTTTCTTTCAACTGTATTGGTGGCCTTAGGGGCTGATACGATTGAAAGATGTGGAAGAACACGTAGTAATAAGTTACTGCTTAAAATGCCACGTTGGCACTTCACAGTAAATAAGTGGATTTTGGTCGTAGTTTGAGCACTCAGTCTCTAAAAGGTTCTCCATCACTGAAATAGGGGCTAAATTATAAACAGGATTTGCGGTACTTTTGTTAGAAATAGACAAGTTACTTTGTTTCATATTCTAATCCTGACACCTGTTGTCTACACATCAGAGAGCACAGAACACACCTTCCAATGGACGTGTTACTTACGGGCCAGAAACCCCACATTGCATTGAATTTACTACTATTTAAACTTCATGCAGGTCCTAGCAGGTTAGTTATGATTAAGGACTAAGATGCGATTGTCCGAAATGCGTTAGCGCTGCTATTTTTTGTCTCGTGATTTATTTTGTTGTTTTTTGTGTCCGTGTCTTATCCACCATGTATCTTTTTTAAAACGTGAAGATAACATTTTTGCCTATGTCTTAACAGCTTTGTATTACATTTCTGGATTTCTGGATTCTGGATTTCCCATCTTTCTATATGGTTTTTTTCCCCCTTTTTCCCCTTATAGTAGTTATACTCATGTATATAGAATCAGTATTAAAGTAGTTATATTCTTGTACATAGGATCAGTATTATAGAAGTTATATTCTGGTACATAGGGAGCAGTATTATAGTAGTTATATTCCTGTGCACGGGATAGTATTAAAGTAGTCATATTCCTGTACATAGGGGTCAGTATTATAGTAGTTATATTCCTGCACATAGGGGGCAGTATTATAGTAGTTATATTCTTGTACATAGGGGGCAGTATTATAGTAGTTATATCCTTGTACATAGGGGCAGTATTATAGTAGTTATATTCTTGTACATAGGGGGTAGTATTATAGTAGTTATAGTCTTGTACATGGGGATTAGTATTATCGTAGTTATATTCTTGTACATGGGGGCAGTATTATAGTAGTTATATTCCTGTACATAGGGGTCAGTATTATAGTAGTTATATTCTTGTACATAGGGGACAATATTATAGTAGTTATATTCCTGTACTCAGGGGAAAGTATTATAGTAGTTATATTATTGTACATAGGGGGCAGTATTATAGTAGTTATATTCTTGTACATAGGGGACAATATTATAGTAGTTATATTCCTGTACACAGGGGGCAGTATTATAGTAGTTATATTCTTGTACATAGAGGCAGTATTATAGTAGTTATATTCTTGTACATAGGGGTAGTATTATAGTACTTATATTCCTGTACATAGGGGGCAGTATTATAGTAGTTATGTTCTTGTACACGGGGGGCAGTATTATAGTAGTTATATTCATGTACATAAGGGGCTGTATTATAGTAGTTATATTCTTGTACATAAGGGGCAGTATTATAGTAGTTATATTCATGTACATACAAGTAATATTATAGTAGTAATATTCTTGTACATAGGATCAGTACTAAAGAAGTTTATATTCTTGTCCATAAGGGGCAGTATAATAGTAGTTATATTCTTGTACATAGAGGACAGTATTATAGTTGTTACACTGTTGCACATAGGAGCAGTATAGTATTATTTTTATTATTGTACAAGAACAATGACTTCCTGATTCACTTGTGTTGACCATGTTCTTCTGGGCTGACCATGCCTTCAACACAGGGCCACTTTTAAAAATTTTTCCAAGTCCACTTTCTCCCACTATATATATATGGTCCCTATATATTGGTGGGGTACACCTTGACAACACCTTTAAGTTAAATTATGAACTCAACTCAACTACATCTTAAACCATGCCTATTTTTTCATAAAGTTTTCATAAATCAACACTATTGTATTGTATTTAAGTAAGGATTAACACTGATAATATTCATTATATAACTAATATATCACATTGTTAATATGTAAGTTTCAGTTCTCCCTAATATGCCGACTTGGATACTAGCTGCTGTTACTCAGCTCCTGATCAATCTTCTCCATTCCTTCTTCATCATAGAACTACTATGTAATCTTACACCTCAGATCCTAGTTCCTATCTAGTCTGTATGCAAAATAGTATTTAGCACAGATTTTAGAATTAAGTACTGGAAATGTAAGGGGAAAAAAACACTTTCCTCTCTTAAAGGGGTTGGCCACTCTTTTACAGAAATCACCCATGTGCCAAGTCGCACAAGGGAAGGAGTGCTCCCTCCTCCTCCCCTTGTCAGTGTGCATGGTCAGTAAGAAGAGAGACACAGAAGGTGAAATCACATGGATGACCTGGATCAGAGACAGAGATGTCACTTTTTTGCCGTACGCTGAGAACCGGTAAAGACTGAAGCTTTTATAGGACAGAAATACAATTCTAACAGACAATATTTAATTAAGAGTGGCCAACCTCTTAAAGGAATAATAAGTGTTTCTTCTACTTGTTTCTAGTATTCATTTGAATTTTGTTGAATGGTTAGTGACTATTAAAAGTAATTGGAGATCAAACACAAAAACTAAAATAAAAAATTCTATACTAAAGTTTCAAGGTAATATGTAAATAGTTTTCAAACGTCATGCAGAAGAGTTATACTGTAAACAATAGTAAAAGATTAAAATTGATTTAGCACCTGTCAAAAACATTTTCTTCTCTTCACTTTTTCTTAGACGATAAATATGAACTAACCCTTTTGAGCATATAGAGCATTTTGAGAATCTGATACAGTTATTATAGGCTTTGGCAGAGAAGCGTATTTATTCTACTCTGTACAGTTCTGTTCATATTCTTTATGATGCAGATAAATGAAATAGCTTGGCTTCGATATATTGTGAGCATGAATATTTCAATTTGAGAACACAAAATTTCAATCAGCTTTAAATGCTGTAGAATGGATTTAGGAAACAAAATAGGATGATGTTCTTTTGCATTTTATAGATTACCCCTTGAATATAATTTGTTGAAACTTGATTTTTCAATTGACCTCATTTAAAGAAAACGGAAACATACAGAAATTAAATCCATTCAGTTGGCAGAACAAATTTTATGTGCATTGTCAAATAATTAATAATGTAATGTTATTTTTCTTTGCCAATGGTGATTATATTTACATTTAAATAACTTAATGTCAAGAATGTAGATACTTATAGCCTTACTACATGATTAATAATGTTCCCAGACCTATAATGTGCACCGCACTATATTTTGTAAATATACTAGGATGTTTTAGTTTTGGGAAAAACCACCCTTCTACAAACTTCTTCATACTGTTCACCTATTTTCTCTAGGTAAAATCCAACAAAAGGTCAAATTACTTTAAGGCTATGGTCAATGCTTTAATGTGCAAATAACTGTAGCACTCCTTAGAGGAAATTTGTCACCAGCTTCACTACTAAAATACCAGCACTCTTGCATTCTCTCTTTTATTCATTAGTTTTTAAAGCCAACTTTGGCTTTCAACACTGGTTGAATCGTTGAATCCTCTTGGGCATGCTTTCAGATTTGAGCATGTCTCAAATGAAATCTGATCCCAGGTCTCTTCTTTACATTCCCAATTTTGGTGCACACTGTTTGACGTGCCTTGGTACAAACACAGTTTTTTTTATCCACTTCTACCCAAAATTGTTCAAATGGGTTGTGGTCTAGAAACAGTGGGGAAAAATTAATCCTTTAATGACTTGCCCATTTTGCACCTTCCTGACATGGTCCTTTTTTTTAAATCTGACATGTGACACTATTAGAGATGGGCGAATCGATTCTAATGAGTGGAAATCATTTAGAATTTCAGGAAAAATTAGCAGCAATCCGAAGTTTACGGTGATTCGTGGGAAAAATTTTTTTTCCCCCTTTATTAGCAACATGGCTGCACGCACAACATGTTACATGGGGCATATAACTCTGGGAAGAAGAAAGGAACACCCTTGATCACATGTACAGACATGTAAGACAATCAACGACCGACAGGCATATGTGATGTCACAGCCGTATAAAAATTGACGGCCATTTGCAATCCCGTCATTTCACACTGCATTTGCTGTCTTTAGCGTCTAGCTGCTTCTACTCAGTACCGGTCCAAAGTGGGTGTCTTTTTTCCAGCTGCCGAGAGGGAGGAACAACTGGTGTACTTTAGAGAAAAACTGTGCAGACAGTTGTCCACTGCCTATGTGTGCCATTACCCATCCTCCGTCAGGTCTGTCCAGGAAATTCCTGGCAGTCATCGCTCCCGCACTACTGCCACAGTTGCTGTGGGGAGATGTGGAGGTGGGAGCAGCTCCTTCAGCAGCAGCTTAAGTCTTGAGTCCTTAATGAGCAGCTTCCTTCACCCGCCTAGTGAGGAGGGTAGCCGCCACCAGCAGCAGCAGGACATGGAGCAGACCCTGCACCAGCAGGTGGTGGCTTACTGTGGTGGCTACTCTACCACCCCAGGAAAAGGATCCCATGGACTACTGGGCATCCAAACTTGATGAGTGACTGCAACTTGCAGAGTTTGCAGTAGAGAAGCTGTCCTGCCCGGCCAGTAGTGTGGCATCAGAGTGGGTGTTCAGTGCGGCGAGGGCCATTATTACCACAATGAGAACCACAATGTCCACCCGTAATATGGAGAGACTGACCTTTGTCATAATAAATCAGGTGTGGATCGGCCAGGATTCCAACACAACAATGCCTTATGCATCAGATTAGATCAGCCATGACGCCTCCCCCAAACATTGAGAAATGAGTCTGGATTCTAACTACCTGCCTCAGCCATTATTCTGCCCCCTGCCTGATGCCACACATCTGCTGCCAGTTGCTCCATCTGCCTCCCACCATCTGTATCAGGGACTGGAATTGTCACACACCTCCACACTCTGTCATTGTGCCACACTGTGGCATACCATGTTGCTACCATTACCAGAACTTGTAATTTTGCCACTCCCTGGCTTCATGCTGCTGCTGCTGCCACCCACCTACACACACTGTGATTGTACCTCTCTCTGACCTCCTGCTGCTGCTGCCACCTCCGCACTTTGTCATTATGCTACTCTGCAGCCTAACATCTTGCTGCCACCTCCATAATTTGTCATTGTGCCACTCTTTAACCTCCTGCTGCTGTAGCTATCTCCGCACTTTGGCATTGTGCCACACTGTGGCCTTCCATGGCCTGAGGCTATTGCTACTGCTGCTGTCCAACTACACACACTGTAATTGTGCCACTCTCTGACCTCCTGCTGCTGCTGCTATCGGAACCTCCGCACTTTGTCATTGTGCCACACTGTGGCCTACTATGTCGCTGCCATTACCAGAATTTGTCATTTTGCCACCCTCTGGCTTCATGCTACTGCTGCCACCCACCTACACAAACTATGATAGTGAAACTCTCTGACCTCCTGCCGACACCTCCGCACTTTGTCATTGTGCCACTCTATGGCCTACCATGTTGCTGCCACCTCCAGAATTTTTCATTTTACCACTCTCTGACCTCATGTTTCTGCCTCCACTTCTACACACTGTGATTGTGCCACTCTCTGACCTTCTGCTGCTTCTGCTGCCACCACCTACACACCATGTTGCGGCCACCTCCAGAATTTTCCCAGGACAATGGACCAAAACAGTATCTCGTGGCTGCCAGCGTCTCCTGGCTTGCTCAGATTCTTCTACCACCAGGTGAGAGTCATCATTTATCTCTATATCCGATGTAACAAAGAACCACTTGAGTCTTTTTTGCGCTTTGTTTCTTCTCTGTTTCATGGTCCACCCCGCCATACCCGAGAGGACACACTCGGACCCAGCATCTTCCCACCCCCAGAATTTGTCATTGTGCCACTCTCTGACCTCCTACTGCTGCTGCCACCTCCACACTCTGTCATTGTGCCACACTGTGGCCTACCATGTTGCTGCCACCTCCAGAATTTGTCATTGTGCCACTCTGTGGCCTCATGCTGCTGGCATTGCTGCCACCCACCTACACACAATGTGATTGTGCCTCTCTCTGACTTTCTGCTGCTTCTGCCGCTGCCTCCAGAATTTGTCATTGTGCCACTGTTTGACCTCCTGCTGCTGTTGCTGCCGCCACCTCCACACTCTGTCATTGTGCCATACTGTGGCCTACCATGTTGCTGCCACCACCAGAATTTGTCATTGTGCCACTCTCTGACCTCCTGTTGCTGTCGCCATCTCCACACTCTGTCATTGTGCCACACTGTGGCCTATCATGTTGCTGCCAACTGACCGCTGTCTCCCTGGAACATCCTGGGATTTCCATAATGCTGTTTTCACCCCCCAACACTCTATGATGTTGCCACTATGTTTGGTTTTCCCCTTCAGGTTTGATAGCCAGAAGCAGGAGTGGATACAGAACACAGAGCATATGGATCAATTCCTGTTTGTTTTTGGCTATAGCAAGACTGATGAATTATTGACCGATTGAAAACGGAAAAGTAGGGTAAAATGATCAGTGACATCAATGCAAAATTACTGCCAACACCCTCTGCACTCTTTTGGGGGGGGGGGGGTTCTACATGTATCAGCGTAATCTATGAAATCATCTGATGTCAGTATAAAAAGAGGGAAATAGGGAGGTTGGCCTTTTAGAAGCCAATTTTGTAAAAAAATCCTTTACATGTGTCAGGATTCATTTGGAGAGCCCCAGTGGTACAAAAAAGAGAAGAACCTGAAAACTGAACCTTTGAGAATTTATCAAGGTTTATTATGTGATTTAGTGTAATTCATGTGGTTAAGATGCTATTGTATGATGCTGGAACAGCCTATGTAACACTGACCCTGCACTATAGCAGCCTATGAGTAGCAACATTTCTTTAAAGGACAATTGTTTCAGATTTTCACATGTCCCTACAGCCTCTTTTCAGTACCTAACTGTCCTGAAAAAAGCAATCATTTGTCTATGGTACATCCCTGCCTGTCTGCCTGACCTTATAAAGAGCAGCAACCTCTCCCTAGCTCTGTCTCCTGTCTATAATGGTGCCTGGACCTGTGACCCTGCCTCTCATACAGCGAAGTGAAGAATAGTGATACATTTCTGAACAGCAAAACCAGACATTTTTAAATACAGTGAAAGAATTCACTCAGTATAATACAGTTTTGAATTTCTATGTGTAGAAAAGTGTAATCATGTAATATAGCATCCTAATTATCTCTGTAGGGAATTTATTAGTGTACAAGTTCCTTATATTTTGGATGATGAAACAGCTTTTTCAAAACATTATTTTTTTCAAGCGGTTGCCCTCGGATGCTTTTCTCAAGTTCATAATATATTCTTTGTACATTAGATTTTTCACATGGCAACAAAACAGCTGTCTGGGAACGTTAATGTTGATAAATGAGATCAGGAATGTATGCTTGTGCTATGGTTGTCAAAAGCTAGGATCCATTTCATATTGATAGAATATAAGACTGATTAACTTACTTTCACTTTGATTGATCAACTCAATGACACTTCACAGGCAATCTATGCTTTGATGCTGGCCAAGTCTTTTTTTGAAGTAAATTACTGTAGAACTTAAACCATAAGACAAAGACGTCCCCATTGTTTCTGTGCAGTATGGATACACATAAAGTTACACCAAAATGACCACATAAAAATGATGATTGTAATCTCTAAATTTGGAGTAAAAGAAGATATGTCAAAGGTGTTTACTAAAATTAATAGAAAGCTAATTTGTATTCAATTAGAAAGCACTGGGAGATCTGTAATTTACAAACCGGTTCCTATCTCGCCGGCCCTATGCCTATTGGGATTTACCCAAGAGGATGACTAGTCCCATTAAGAAACTATTTTTCTGAAGGAAGCACTGTTTTTGGGCCGTAAGGCCATTGCTATATGGTATAGTGCTATAATACAGTCTCTCAGTGGAAGAAATTATTACTGACTTAACCTTACACAAATATAGTTTACAAACATCGAGTGTGGGGCTCCTGTTGCTCTTTCCCAAATACCCTTTTTAATGTTTGCAGTCAGAGAGAGTCTCTTGTCCCTTTTCAATGAGCGCTATACTTGCTGTAGGTGGTATTATAACTTTACATACTACAGTTGTAACTGGGTGCCGGCACCCTTCCTGCACTCCTCTGTGTACTGTCCACAGGAGTGATTGTTGGGGGGGTGGTTACTAGATTGCTGCTTTTGTGCAGAAGTTATCACACATGACGAATAATTGCATAAAGATATATGTTGTTATCTCTGTTGTACCTCAGCTAATGTCCCTAGTTTTGTGATGCTGTGCCATTTCATTTCTGTGCCAATAAAGCAATTTAAAAAAAAAAATCAAAAAACAAAAGACGCTATTATGGAAACCATATTACACAAAATGTTGTTTCAAAAATGTGTATACAGTGTTATAGAATATATTATATTATATATTTAGACTACTATAAAAAAAAGTTTGCCCTTACAATTATGCTCCATTTAGGGATGAAAGAAATTTTCTTCACTTGTCCCCTACATCCTTCAAGGAATTTCACAAGAAATATAAAGATCATTTTGACCTAAATGTACACTCACCGACCACTTTATTAGGTACACCATGCTAGTAACGGGTTGGACCCCCTTTTGCCTTCAGAACTGCCTCAATTCTTCATGGCATAGATTCAACAAGGTGCTGGAAGCATTCCTCAGAGATTTTGGTCCATATTGACATGATGGTATCACACAGTTGCTGCAGATTTGTCGGCTGCTCATCCATGATGCGGATCTCCCATTTCACCACATCTCAAAGATGCTCTATTGGATCGATATCTGGTGACTGTGGAGTACAGTGAACTCATTGTCATGTTCAAGAAAGCAGTCTGAGATGATTCCAGCTTTATTACATGGCGCATTATCCTGCTGAAAGTAGCCATCAGATGTTGGGTACATTGTGGTCATAAAGGGATGGACATGGTCAGCAACAATACTCAGGTAGGCCGTGGCCTTGCAACGATGCTTAATTGGTACCAAGGGGCCCAAAGAGTGCCAAGAAAATATTCCCCACACCATGGCACCACCAGCCTGAACCGTTGATACAAGGCTGGATGGATCCATGCTTTCATGTTGACGCCAAATTCTGACCCTACCATCCGAATGTCGCAGCAAAAATTGAGACTCATCAGAACAGGCAACGTTTTTCCAATCTTCTACTATCCAATTTCGATGAGCTTGTGCAAATTGTAGCCTCGGTTTCCTGTTCTTAGCTGAAAGGAGTGGCACCCGGTGTGGTCTTCTGCTGCTGTAGCCCATCTGCCTCAAAGTTTGACGTACTGTGCGTTTAGAGATGCTCTTCTGCCTATCTTGGTTGTAACGGGTGGTGATTTGAGTCACTGTTGCCTTTCTATCAGCTCGAACCAGTCTGCCCATTCTCCTCTGACCTCTGGCATCAACAAGGCATTTCCGCCCACAGAACACTGGATGTTTTTTTCTTTTTCGGACCATTCTCTGTAAACCCTAGAGATGGTTGTGCGTGAAAATCCCAGTAGATCAGCAGTTTCTGAAATACTCAGACCAGCCCTTCTGGCACCAACAACCATGCCACGTTCAAAGGCATTCAAATGACCTTTCTTCCCCATACTGATGCTCAGTTAGAACTGCAGGAGATTAACTTGACCATGTCTACATGCCTAAATGCACTGAGTTGCCGCCATGTGATTGGCTGATTAGAAATTAAGTGTTAACGAGCAGTTGGACAGGTGTACCTAATAAAGTGGCCGGTGAGTGTATATGTACTGTATATATATGTACATTATATAAAATAGAATATGCTGACTGAGACACTCCAAAAACAGTAATATGGATTATTCCCTGTGAACACTTGTCTTTGTTGACAAAACTTGGGCACATTGGGCATACTGAAATTATGTAATTCTGGAAAATTTTGTTCAGAGGTACAATATTTCTGAAAAAAAAATTGATAACCCTGAATGTTCAAAATGCTTACTAACATCCCTTTATAAATTCCCTGTTGAACATTAATTTCCATTTTGATTAATGTATATTTTTTTGGCTAATGGAGCTATGTTGGCAACGTTTCCTCTTAGTGGGGAATTTTTGGTGGATTTACTTTTGTGGAAAATAAATATTTTATCCTCCTGTTGATTTAGCTAATTTTTCCACTTACAAAGAATGGAGACATCAGTAATTTTTAGCTTAGGTTCAAGTGAACAAGCGAGGCAATGTATGATTTTGAAAAATGAATTAACATTTTTTTCATTAAATAAGTATTTGATACACTAGAAAAACATAACTTAATATTTGGTTTTATAAAAATTTGTTCAGACATCTCCTGTGGGCTTTGGAAAAATTTGCAAACACCAAAAAAGGGATTTTTGGCCATTCTCAAATGCAGATCTTCACCAGATCTTTCTGGTTTCAGTGAGGACACTAATCAACATTGAGTTACAGTTCCTTACAAAGATTTTCCATTGTATTCGGGAAGAGTTGATACTAAAAAACATGCCCTGATAGATTGTAATCCATGGGTAGTGTTTTACTAATGATAATCTTTGAGACTGTGGTCCCAGCCCAAGTCAGGTCATTGACCAGCTCCTCCTGTATAGTTTGGGACTAAAGAAGGACAAAGAAAATCCATCACTGTGTTAAAAAGGTTGTAAGCTTAGTTTTTCAATCACAAGTAAATAGCCTGTATGACTAACGCATTTCGAGCCGTTGAGTGGCCCTGAGTCATAGCCTGGCTCAAAACGCATTAGTCATAAGGGCTATGTGTTAACAATTCACTTATGTTTGAAGAATAAGGCTTGAAAACATTTTAACACAGTGCTGGATTATCTTCTTTGGATTTATGTATGGATATCCTTGACTCCAGCAACTGCTTTACAGCACTGGAGGAGTGGGATAAGCTGTAGCGGTATTTTACTACAGAATTGTTTACAAATAGTTCACGGCTGATTAAAGGCCATTCTCAGAATCATCCATACCCTCAGATCTTGCAAGGAGCCCCAAGACAGTTGTCTTCTGTTTCTTAATTTTTTTTAAAATAATTGCACCAAAAGTTGTTGCCTTCTTACCAAAACACTTTCCTAATGTCCTGTAACTCATTCCAGCGTTGTGCAGATCTACCACTTTGTCTCTGATGTCCTTAGACTTCCATTCGGTCTCGGCCATTGTGGACAGTTTGGAGTGTGATTAAGGTGCTTTTAATACAGGTACAAGTGCAAACAGGTGCAATGAATACATGTAATAAGTGCAGAGTAGGAGGAGCATCTTAAAAAAACAGGTTTAAGAGAACCAAACTTCTTGCTGATTTGGAGGTGATCAAATACTTATTTCATGCAATAAAATTCTAATTATTTAAAAATCATAAAATGTGATTTTCTGATTTTTTTTTTAGAGATTGTCGGCTTGCACATAGAGTGTCAGTGCCAGTTTTGTGCCAGTTTTGTGTCTCAACAAGACAGAAAACATATGCACCAAAAATGGTGTTTTAGTGCTTAGTCAGAGTTTAATCAAATTTAATCCAGCGACTTGACAGAATTGTGCCGCACTCTCTATATTAAAAGTGAACCAAAAAAGAAGGTGCACACTTCTACAGTGTATTCAATTATCTGGCGCACCCTGCACATTCGTGAGGCAAATTGCACTTTGTGACACTTGATAAATCTATCTTTTTTTGAAGTGTACATACACACACACATATATAAATATTATTTGTTTTGTTACATTGGAGACATTTCCAATTTGTTTTACTTACAAGTTCTCCAATTTGGGGAAGGGAGGGAACAACCCCTTTATGTTCTTCACAAGTCTCTTAAAGGGCACCTACCACCACGATTCTACCTATAAAGGTAGATCGGGTGGTAGGTGGATGTAAGGGACGTGAGGATAGATCTTTTTAGAGCTAATCCTCACGTCCCTGCTAACTTTTGGTACACTTTATGGAACTAATATGTAAATTTAGTTATGCGGCTACTGGGGCGTGGAGTAGCCGAGCACGAGGCTACACAGCGTGACTACTCCACGCCCCAGTAGCCACATTACTTCTCCTACCCTCGTCCGTCATGATAGCGTTCTGCGCATGTGCAGAACGCAGGCCAGCGGCTAAGCAGCCCCAGCTCTGAGGCCGGAGCTACTGCGCATGCACAGTAGCCGGCTTGTCGGACGAGGGCATGCAGCTACGAGGAGCTGCACGCAACAGGGTAGGAGGAGTAATGTGGCTACTGGGGCGTGGAGTAGCCGCGCTGTGTAGCCTCGTGCTCGGCTACTCCACGCCCCAGTAGCCGCATAACGAAATTTACATATTAGTTCCATAAAGTGTACCAAAAGTTAGCGGGGATGTGAGGATTAGCTCTAAAAAGAGCTATCCTCACGTCCCTTACATCCACCTACCACCCGATCTACCTTTATAGGTAGAATCGTGGTGGTAGGTTCCCTTTAAATACCATTTTATATAACATTAATCATTTGTCATTCTAGTTAGTTAACAGGCTTATTTAAATTGGATCATTGTGAAAAAAACTTCCTAACTATTAAAGGAAAAAATATTTTACTATCTAGCAGTATGGGACACTTTCTATGTATTAGACAATTAGATGTTGTAAATTCTTTAAAAATGTCCTTGATAGGCTTACAACAGAGATTACTGGATGTAATACTTTTTTTTATATATCATTCCGTATATAATGTACATTATAAGTTCTCTGAAAGCTTGTTACATTGTTGACCTAAATAGTTGAAATAAGTAGGCTGTGGAACAACAAGTAGTATACTGAGCCATTTAATAATACATAAATTCACTGAAGGGTAAAGTGAGAGTTAAAAATTTACTTTTATTCATTTTGATTAAAAAGGTTGAATATTGAATTGATTAAAAATGTTGAACATTACACCCAAAAAAAGTATGTATACATACAAATTCAATATTGCCTGCCTGAGCTTTTAGATTACGTAAGTTCAATACAGCAGTTAGTTGACAAGATATAGATTAATACTTAAAGGAGTATTCTCATCTGGGCATTCACATTCAGTTTCATTAATCTGCCATGTATAAACATTTCTTCAATTAGATGTTATTAAAAATGTTTTATCTGTGTGAAGATATTTCTTATAAATGTAATGATATGGTCCCTAAGAAACAAAACTGTGTCCTTGGATACAACCACCTCTGCTCGAGGGATTGCACAAAGAAACAGAAAGTTGTTGTATATGAAATCTCCAAGAGTTACTGTACATACTACAGCTGTCCTGTGGTAATGAATGCTGAAGCCAGGTGGTCAGGCAGGACTCAAAATCGCATGTCTGGCCATCGCTGCCTAAATGTGAGGTGGTCGTATCCGAGGAAGCCACCTCGTTTCTAAGGGACAACATGACTACATTTATGAGAAATTATCTTCACACAAGAACATTTCTTTTAATAACATCCAATTGAAGAAATGTTCACATATGGCAAATGAATCAAATTAAGTGTGAATGCCCAGATGAGAATACCCCTTTAAGTCTGCACTGGCCCTCACATTATTTCCAGCTGCTTGACTTTATCCTTGCTGCTGACTAGTGGCTTGCCCCAGTGCTTACACTCACAGGGTTCTTACTTCAAACTCATTAATTGATTCACCAACATATAACACAATGCAAGGGGATTGTAATACATATATGACATACTGAGAGTAGCAATCAACATAGATATACTATTAAAAAGGGATGAGCAGATCTACCCGTTTCTTGTCATTTTAAGAAAGCAAAGCATAAAGAGAGAGATTTGCGATTTATGCTTATAGACCATGTCCCACCCCTGAGGAAAGGGGAGTGTGGGATAGAGAGAAAATACAAAATGAAAAAGAGTTACAGTGGATTAAGAGGTTTGGAACGTTGAAACCAGGAGGTATAAATGTGGAGTCCTTTAAGATCTTCCTCTAAAGGGAATCAATGATAACAATGATAATATTTGTCTGTATTGTATGGTCATGTGATATAAGAAATATATACATGAAAAACTTTTTAAGAAATACCTTTTATTTTATGTTTTTCAGAGATCACACAGAGAAAAATCACATTAAAACAGAACGCTTATGGGTAATTCACAAGGAGGATACACAAATATCTCCAATGGCGAGAGGAGATCCTAGAGGATGTATGGTGTTGGAGCAAAGGGTCATAGTTAAAACCGCTGCATGATATCAGGTACACTGCTGTTAAATAGAGGGCACATGTGATTGTATAATGATACAACACTTAGTGCAGAGCTCTATGTTGCAATATACTTATTAGGCTATAGCAATGATGTATGTGGGCAAGTCGCCATTAAGTAAGATGGCAGTATAAGTTAGGATTATGTTACTCCAGATCCATGAAGACTGTTTGTTGCTGGATGTAGTGAATGGAGTGAATGTCATGTGCACCAGAAAGTGGTGTGTGGGCCAGAAAGTGGTGTGTGGGCCAGAAAATGGCGCATATCCATAAGAAGGAAGACGGTAGTTTCATACTATGTGGAGTATATGATAGGTGGACGGTTTCCTGATGTCATAAGGACCATGTGCATGTGCACATTGCATTGTGGAACGCCGAGGGAGATAAAGATACATTGTTACAAAGTGTGAAAGGTAATCAATGGGGATATAACACAGAGATATATTTGTTATGTAAGGGAATGTTGTTCACTGTGGATTACGTATGGTTAATTTCTAGTGTAATTTTATTGTAAATATGCACCTGATATGATCACATGATTATTGATGTTGTCCATGGATTTATCACATTGTTTGGGAAAGGATCCTGAATAGGATCTGAAACGTTGCACTTGGATAAATAAAGCACCCGCTCATTTTTACACAAATTCTTGGAGTGCAATCTCATTTTTGGAATATATTTTCCTGGTGTGTCATGACCACAAAGGAATATGCACCCACAACAATTTTTGCTACTGCTATGGTGCTGCTGTACTTTTAATTTTTTATCTATCTATCTGTCTATCTATCTAAATCTATCTGTATATGTCTATCTTTCTAATAAAACTGCAGCACTTCACATGGGGCAGATTGAATACTTTCATAGCCACGGTATCACTGCTCTCTCCTGTCTGCCATTTCCTGCTGCCAGAAGTAAAGGGGGGGGGGGGGTTGGGCTTTTTTATTTGTTTACATACAAGTATGGGGAAAGCTGAAGGTATACAGAGATATATTTACTACATTAGTTAGGAAGAGGCACAGAGTTTTCAGGGAGAGATTGTTGCTACATTAGTTAGAGCTCCTGGCAGCACATGGCAGCCACGAGGAGAGGCAGCTGAGAGCAGGGAGAGAGGGGGTGTGTCTCACATGTACATTCTCACTCCGGACTGTCCCCACTGCGGACAGGAAGTTCCTAGCAACGGCTATCTTTGGAGTCACTGATAACAGGGGAAATTGTGCTGAATACCAGTGAAAGGAGCAAGATTCGGGTAACTAATCCCTCGTAAAAGGGCTAAAAATTGCCTGCCCTACAACATATCAAATTTTTTTTTTAAATGGCAGTTACTTTTTAAAAGATCATACACAATAGTCCAGAGACACCAATTTCATATTTTTTTCCTGTGAAGACATTCAATGATACATGCTTAATAATACATTCTTCTCAGTGTAAGACTTTCTAGCCTTATTTATATCTATTATGTGTTGTCTTATAGAAAAGATGTTGACTCCTGGTCATATTTTTGCCAGGTGACACACCTTAGAACATGCTCACCTTTCTGTGAAGACATGCCGTCTTTTCATACAAGTTGTAAAAGTTTCTCAGAATTGTCTAAACTCCTGTTACATCTGAGGTGCAATGTATATTACAAAGTGTTTCTGCTCAGATTAGCCCAAAATTCTGGTGGACTTTGCTGAATCAACCTCCCCCCCACAATCTATTCCTTTTAACAAAAAAACATGTGAGGTATGGAACCACAAGATGTATTTTGGAAAAATATTATCTTATACTTCATGTTTCATTAACTTTTTCGAATGGGATTCAGCCATGCCATGTTATGTTGATGGGTGAAATTGGGTTATTAGTTCCTTTGGGATGTACAGATGCAAAGTTTGAATGCTACTAATAGGCTTTACACCATGGGGTGCACCAGATATTATTGCATGATTAGCACTTTAGAAGTCTTATTTGAGTACTTTTAAAATATCAACCTCCCCTTCCCCAGCAGATTGTAGTCATGTGGGGCATGTTATTTGCACCTGTGAAGCCTCCATCATATACCAGTTGAGCAAACAGTATCCTGCGGTGAACCATTTCTAAACCTGGCATCAGGTAAATATGGCCTTCATTCAGTGATATGATTTATAAGGAATTCTCTTTTAGTGAATTATTGCAGTTGTCTAGTAAACATATGTTTTGTTGTATCATTGATTTATGTTTTTTTTTAGCAATATTCATTTTACCTTGTTTGCTATTATTATCTTTTATTACCTTTTAATACTGCATCTTTATGGATTTTGTACCATTTTTTTGTATTTGTACTACTATGAAATTTTATTAAAATTCAATATGTAATAAAAAATATAAGCATTTTAAATACTTGCAAGTAAGCAAGTAAAAGTTTGGTTTTCAGAAAGCACTTCTTGATTATACATAACCACAGTGGCGTAACTATCGCCGTAGCGGTTGCTACGGGGCCTGTGAGGTTCAGGGGCCCGAGGATGCACGCTCCCTGCAGTGCTTTGCCACCCGCTTGGAGTAAGTGGTCCGGGGCTGCAGTGCCGGGTGCCTGCCGGATTGTTCCCCCCAGCCCCTCCCTCTCTGTGCATCTACACATATCTCCTGGCCCATCCACCTCTTTCCAGGATCCAATGCCTGCTCATCTCCTTTACCCACCCCCCCAGCCACCTCTCTGACCCGCCCCCCCAGCCACCTCTCTGACCCGCGTCCCCAGCCACCTCTCTGACCCGTGACCCCAGCCACCTCTCACCCGCCCCCCCAGCCACCTCTCTGACCCGCCCCCCAGCCACCTCTCTGACCCGCCCCCCCAGCTACCTCTCTGACCTGCCCCCCCAGCCATCTCTCTGACCCGCCCGCTCATCTCCCTGACCTGCCCACTCATGACCCTGCAGGGCGGCACAATCGACACTCTGCCCCCCCAGTGTATACTGTATGTGTGTGTATGTTTGTATATATATGTATATATATATATATATATATATATATATATGTGTGTGTGTGTTATATGTATATAATGTGTATACTGTATGAGTTTGTATATAATCTGTGTATAAATTTATATGAGTGCATAAATGTGTGTATAGGTCTATACTGGTATGTATACTGGTGTGAGTATACAAGTGTAGAACTTTATGTGTGTATATATTAAGGTGTGTATATATCAGTGTATAAATGTGTGTAATTCTATAAACATGTCTGTATAGGGGATGAACATATGGGGGGACGTATATCTGGCCGCAAATTTGCTGCCTGATATACTTCCCTATAGGCTTCTATACGCCGGGGCTCGGTACGGTGAGCACAATGAGTACTCACTGTTTCGAGCAAAAGAGATAGAGCGTGCTCTATCTATGGCCGTAAGAACCTTGTACCGTCCATTCAGGTATTTGTACATTGTAATGAGGTCTCTCCTCAGTCTTCTTTTTTCTAAACTGAATAATCCCAAGTTTTGTAATCTGTCATTGTATTCTAGTCCCCCCATTCCCCTAATAATCCTGGTTGCTCTCCTCCGCACCCATTCAAGCTCTACTATGTCCTTTTTATACACTGGTGCCCAAAACTGTACACAATATTCCATGTGTGGTCTGACCAGGGATTTATATAAGGGCAAATGTATGTCTTTATCATGAGAATCTATTCCTCTCTTGATACATCCCATAATTGTATTTACTTTAGCTGCAGCCGCCTGGCTCTGGTCACTAAAATTAAGTTTACCATCCACCAATACCCCCAAGTCCTTTTCAGTTCCAGTTTTACCAAGTAACTGACTGTTTAGAACATAATTATACTTTTTGTTTCCATGGCCCAAGTGCATAACTTTACATTTATCTGCATTAAACCTCATCAACCATTTCTCTGCCCACTCCTCAAGCTTCCACAAATCCCTCTGCAATGCTAAACTATCGACCTCAGTATTTATTACTTTACATAGCTTAGTATCATCTGCAAATATTGAAACTTGACTGTGTAAACCCCCTACAAGGTCATTAATAAAAATATTAAAAAGAAGTGGCCCCAATACATATCCCTATGGCACTCCACTGGTAACATCAACCCAATCTGAGAATGTGCCATTAATGACGACCCTCTGTTTTCTCTCACTAAGCCAATTACTTACCCAAATACACAGATTTTCCCCTATTCCCAGCAGTCTCATTTTATATACCAACCTTTTATGCGGCATGGTGTCAAATGCCTTTGAAAAGTCCAGATATACAACATCCACAGCGTCCCCCAGATCCAGTCTTGAACTTACCTCCTCATAGAAACCAATCAGATTAGTCTGACAGGACCGATCTCTCATAAACTCATGCTAATGCTGGGTTATAAGGTTGTGCACAGTTAGATACTCCAGGATAGCATCTCTTACAAACCCCTCAAAAATTTTCCCCACCACAGTTAGACTTACCGGTCTGTAGTTTTCAGGATCCCTTTTTGTATATTGGTACCACATTTGCTATGCGACAGTCCTGTGGAACATAACCAGTCCTCAGTGAATCTTCAAATATTAAAAATAACAGTCTGTCTATCACGGTACATAGTTCATGCAGAACCCGGGGGTGTATGCCATCTGGTCCCGGTGATTTATCTATCTTAGTGGTTGCGAGGCGGTGCCGTACCTCTACTTGGGTTAAACTGTTGACATTACAAAAAGAATTTACATTATTCCCCCAGGATTTTCCTGGGTAAAGACAGTTGAGAAGGTGCCATTCAGTAGATTGGCCCTTTCCTCATCTCCTTCCACAATGACCCCCATGTTATTTCTAAGGGGACCCACACTCTCTGTTTTCAGTTTCTTATCATTTATATACTTGAAAAATAATTTGCTCTCCCTGGCAATATTTCTCTCTATTTGGCCTTTATCTGCTTTTTACAGGATTTATTTTTCTCTCTATAATCCTGTAATGCCTTGCCTTCACGTTTTAGCACCTTAAACGCCTTTCTTTCTCGCTTATTGCTTTCCTTACAAGACTAGTTAGCCACATTGGCTTTTTCTTGTTCCTCTTATGCTTTTTCTCATAAGGTATGTGTTTCTCACAGGACTTTTTCAGAATATATGAGAAAAAGTCCCATTTTTTTGGGGGGCTTTTGTCTTTGAGAACATTATCCCAATCTATGCCCTTAAGGTCTTCCCTTAGTTGCTGAAAATTTGCCCTCCTGAAGTTTAGAGTGTTGGTTGCCCCTTCCCTAACATTCTTAGTAAAGCGTAATACAAAATCAATGATATTATGATCACTATTCCCCAGGGTCCCCCCAACCTGAAGTTTTGATACCCTATCAGGTCTTTTGGTAAGGATAAGATGCCCCCCCTCTGGCTCCAGGACTAGTTGTAAAAGGTAATTGTCTTTTGTTGTTGACAAGAACCTGCTACCTTTGAAGGACCTGCAGGTTTCTGTCCCCCAGTCAATATCTGGGTAATTGAAGTCCCCCATGAGAAGTACTTCACCATGCTTTGAAGCAGCATCCATTTCACTTATCAGTATTTCCTCTGCTGACTCCATTATAGTTGGAGCCTTATAACAAACCCCTGGTAATATTTTATTATTCTTTTTCCCTCCTCTTATCTCCACCCACAGGGACTCCACATTTGCATTTGCGTTACTGATGTCATCTCGCAAGACAGGCTTGAGGCAAAAATTCACATATAAACAAACCCTTCTCCCTTTTTTATTTATACAATCCAGAAATACCTTATAAATCTTCAGACTGTATACAAATGAGATTTATTGGGTCCATCCAATGGGTGCAAACCAGATTAGAGCAGTCCGGCTTATTCATTAGTAGAAATGAGAGGTTTGGTCGAAATGTGGTGTCAAAGTTTTGTGACAAAATTTGACTTGGCACCTGGACTTCTATATGAACCTTAAGCTGAACACATACCCCATTAAAATCAAAGGAGACCCTTGATTTTAACACACAAAATTGGCTGTAAAATGGGTGTAGTAAGGGCTGGAGGTCTGAAAAATGGTGGGAATAACTGCCCTGATCACAATTAGCTAAGGAAAGTACTTAAAAGAATAACATAAAATCATAACATACAAGAGTAAATCAACATATTAAAGGTGCTCTTGATGTTCCCACCCAGTTATTCTCTCTGTGGTAAAAGAAGCAATGAGGAAAACACAAGCCCTTAATCTCACTGCAGTTAATGGCCCTCTGGGTGTTTGATGTTAAAGTTCTAGGAATGCTGAATTGAAAAATTCCAGAGACACCCATGAGCGGCTCTATGTTTTACCCAACTCCTCCTCCTCATCCTCCTATTTGAAAACTGTTAGCTGGCTGTTGCAAGTTCACAGATCCTTGGCAGTGTGTAACATAAGATTTAACAAGGCTGGTTGATGCTTCTCCATGGCTCTGCTAAAAGTTTTGCTGTCAGTGCTGCACTGATAAGAAAGGCAAGCAACAAAGAGAAAGACAAGAGAGGAGGAAACGGAGTAGGATGCAAATGGAGGAAAGAAGTGATGCCTGACAATCCTGGACTGCGGCAGAATCAAAGGTCAGCAAATTCGAAATGCTTATAATCCTGACCAGTGCATGTTCATTCGAAAGGCAAAACTTTTGCTTTCTCTACATGATTTTGGGATGAAGAGCTGAACAGATGGTGAGGACAAGCTTGGTGATAGTTTTGGTGACACCACATATTCCCTTTGCAGGGAGACAGATGGCCGTGTGACTTGGAATGCTGTGGAACAGGCTAGACCAACTGGAGCAGTAGGGATAGCCTTAGGTGTTCTCAGGAATTTTTGGTTTCAGAAACTGCAGCTCATGTTTACTCTGCAACTTTGCAAACAATGTATGATTAATGATGATTTATGACTTTTTCTGGAGCTAAATAATATACAGGACATTCTGGTCTTTCCAAGTATTGCTGTATAATCATATATAATTAATAAGAATATGCTTTAAATATAGGAGCCCATAACCAGTTTAATCTTTAATCTTCCAAAATGGCAATTATTTCAGATTTTCACCTTTCCCTACTATCTGCAGCCTCCTGTATATACCCACATGCCCTGAAAGAAGTCTCTGCCTATGATAATGACTCTATGATGAACAGCAACTTTTCCTCAGTTGTCTCCTGTGTAATGGTGTCTGGACATGCAGCCTTACTCTTTAACTGCAGAGTCACATGGCCAGCCTAGCCAATCACAGGAATGCCTATGGGCAGTAAACAGCTGCAAGCTGCCTGATTTTCTGCTTAAGTAGTTAATCAAGCAGCTTACCACTTATTCTAAAACATGGACCCAGATTCCAAACAGCAGAACTTATTCGGTTTCTGGGTTTGTAAGTGATGAACCCACTACAGACCTGATTGTAGAGGTTCGTGTTTGATCATCACTATTCATGAGCTGTTGTCCGGATACTCCTTCATCCTCACCTGAAAGCTGCCCCTTCACTCCTCGTTCCCTTCAATTTCTGATCTATCCTCTGTTACAGGCCTTTCCATCTAGTTTTATTCCTGTCCTGTGAACACCTTGCCCTCCGATCTTTGCTTACACAGATGTCCGCAGGTGACTCTGTAGAGTTCCAGCCATGAGGAGCGTAGACAGGACTTCTATCTGCTGTCCAACCAGTGTCTTATAATGCTTGTATGTTTCCCAAAAACATGTTAATTCTGCCAAGATGGTGATTCACATTCATGCATGTGGACCCATATAATACCACCAATAACATAACTGATATATTTGTAATATTCATTCATCAACATCTATAGCACTATATGTTTTGCATTATATTGTACTGCAGTCAAAGGTGTGGGAGGGACCAAATGATTATGGTGGCGGGGTCAAGCAGGAAAAAGTTTGGAAGGATTTTGCCAGCAGTAAGACACGGTTTTAAGCTGGGACATAGATGCAGCACTTTTCAAGAAAGGCACAATGGAGGGTGGATGGGGGCAGCAAGGATTATGGTGCCTGCTCCTTGATCCATTGACGCTTTAAACTGGTTACTCTAATATGAAATGGGGAACATTTTTCATTAAACATGCATCCTGCAACAGATTATAGTCTTTGTAGCTCTGCTCCCTCTCATGTTTATCATAGTGACCTATCCTTCTTGGTAAATCTGGCATATGAGTTGTTAAGCTTTGCAGTCCATTTGCAACTTTTTATTATGAAAGTTGCATTGCAGATTTTTGTGCAACCATTTTTAAACTTTTTCTTATACCAGGGGACACTTGGAGTAGGTTTGTGCCTAAATTTGCTACTGGACATTATAAATTTAACATTGCAAAATTTCAACAATACCCAACACATTAGTAACATTAACCCTAAGTGGAGTACATACATAAACGTTGCAAAAAGTTAACAAAAATCCCAATGCAACAAATTTACAAATAACTAATCCCTAACTCCTTGAATAGATGCTAATAATTTATTACCTTATGGGGGACATTTTATCATATGCTGGCGCTTGTGCCCTGCCGCTGCAAATTCGCAGCAGGATACATCAAGAGGCGGAAGCATCTTGATGTATCGGGGCAGGAGGCTGCACTGTGTTTATTGTACGCCGGGCAGAGCCTTAAAAGTCGGCGGCGGCAGCGAGTGCGCCGGCGTGGGGACAGTAATGCCCCGCGCTGGCCCACTCCTGGTCGGCTGTGCCCTCCGCTCAGCCGGCCGCCCCCCACCCCCTCACACTCCTTCACACCCCTTCACCCCCACTGGCGTGAAGGTGGCGGAGAGGGCTAAATAGTCGCAAGTGCTAGCAATAGTGACGTGGCGCAGAGGCCCTGATAAATATGCCCTTATGTCTCCAATATGTACAGGATCTCAGAAAATAAAAATGAAAATATGTTTTCCAAGTTGTGATAGGAGAACCATTGCCTTTTTGCAACCTTATAAGACAGAGATTCTTTAAAGCATGACTTTGTCAGAAAACAGGCCCCTCATTCCTATTGTTTCATTTGACTCTGTAATGTCTAAATTTATTTGCATATGTTCCTCAAAATCTTTAAAGTGTTATGGAATATGATGGTGCCATATAAATAATGATAATAATAATAATAATAATAATAATAATAATAATAATACTGATTATTATTATATTAAAAATGGTAACATCCATGTTGCGTCGGAGCCCAATAATTGCATCTCACATGAAATTACTTGCTGTAGCTTGTAATATATATATATATATATATATATATATATATATATATATATATATATATATACTGTATGTATATATATATATATATATATACTGTATATATATACATACACTGTATATATATATATGAACCAATTGTTTATTCACGACAATGTACATGTATTTGTAATCAGCACAGAAAGCAGCACAAGCTATCAGAGATCTTACTTGATCATTTCTGCTCCTTATATTCATATCATATTATTCAGTAATTAGTTTTGCTGTCACATTTTTGTCTTTCAAATCCATTTGATCTCATTCTTTATTTTGAAAGATGCTAATAAGGATTTTTTTATGATGAGCTGAAGGGATTTGTTGCAAGATAGGAAGCTGCAGCTTTTGCATTTATAACATCTTAAAGAAACTTGCTGACGACAGAAAACGTACAACATGTTCTTTTACAGAACAATAGCCTCCATGGTGCATTATCTTTTAAATACTTTTATGTACCATGGGATGGATTGCTAAGCTTATTCATTTCTGACAGCTAAAAGACATCACATGTATCTATTTATAACTGCAATATAACATCATCTTTGAATTCAAAAAATGTTATCATCAGGTCATATTAAAAAATCTTTTCCTGAGAAGGTCTTTCAATTTAGTATATACAACAAATTACAATAAATGACACGTATTCTGTATTGTATTGTGTCATTCCGTATTTAACAAATACCTATTAATAAAATGAGGTTTGTTGGTGCTTGATAACCTTTCTTGTTAAGTCTTATATAAGACTGGTGGGCTTAAGATGGGGGGGGGGATTTATCAAAGCCTGCCGCATCATACACTCCCTGTCCTCTTTTTTGTGAGCGTGGCATAGATGGAAAAAGTCATAATTCTGGGGAATATTTATCATACGCGAGCGCTCGTGCCCGCCGCTGCATTTTTACAGCACGCATCAATAGGTTTTAGCCTCTTGATGAATCGGGACAGGCTACTGCAGCGAAAGTCGCCAGCATCAGCGAGTGCGCCGACAAGGGGACAGTAACGCCCCGCGCCGGGCCACCCCTAACTAGCTGTACACTCTGCTTGTCCGCCAGCGCCCCCCCCCATGCCCCTTGGCAGATTGGTGCGAATAATAGCAAGTGCTAGCAATAAGCTGCGTGGTGCAGAGGTTGCAAAATTATTATTATCAACACATTTATTTCCTTGATGTTTATAGATATATTATTTGTTTTGCTGATTAAAGCACCCCATAAAATATATGTGACAAGACAAGCAACCACAAATTTATGCAGATACTCTAGCTGTTCTGTTTTACCTTGACTTGTTTTGAAGTATCTATTTTTCCTTAATGATATAATAACTATATACATGAAAAATATAAATGAGAGAATTATGCAAGTGGTTTTTATAATGTTAAGTGCCCTAACTCAGAAGATTTTAATTATATTTCTCTGTGATTATGGTGGATGTTTTTTCAGTGATACAAGTTTCAGTAATTGGATTATTCTATTAAGTGTTTTTAAACGGTCTACTATCGCTTTGAGATGTAGATTTCACTCTTTCAAGATGCTCATTTAGCATCCTATTTTCATGTTTACCTACGAACAAATGATAAAATCGATATTTTGATACATTAACGGATATCAATATCCTTCCCAAGACAGACCTAATAATAGCCACCTGTTAACCCCTTCCCCATGCATGATGTAATAGTATTGCATTTCAGAAGGTAACTTGCTGTACCACACAGTCCTATTATTTCAAGTTCATGGCACCAGTGCCATAAACTAATGTTTGTTACAGCTTACACACTGCTGTAATACCCATGATCGGAGATAACGCTGATAACTCTTTCCCCTTAACTCCCCAAACAATTGCTTGATTTTCCTAATACAGTTTGCTGTTTTGTTGATTAATTTCCTGCATCAGACATGTACAGTAGTGTAGACTTTAATTTTTCTACTACAATAATATGGTGCTTTTTAGAAAATCATTGATTCTGGCATCTGCATTTTAAAGAGGACCTGTCACCCAATTTATCGGCACTAGGAGCTTCTTACTAAAGTAAGCAGCTCCTAGTGCTTGATCAAACGCCGCAGTGTTAGAGTGATAGCGTTACCAGAAACCTCTGGTAACGCTATCAACACTGTGGGGGGGGGGGTACAGTGTAATTGTCGGACAGCTTGCAAAGCTGTCTGACGTATTCATTAGAGGGCGGGGTTGGGGCGTGGCTAGGGGCGGTGACTGACGACTAGCGCTCGGCAGTCACTGCTGGCCTATAGAGCGAGCGGGGCGGTCTGGGGAAGAGGCACCGCCCCCTCATGAATACATCGGACAGCTTTGCGAGCTGTCCAATGATTACATTGTACTCCGCCGCAGTGTTAGAGGTTTCAGGTAACGCTATCACTCTAACACTGCGGTGTTTGATCAAGCACGATAAATTAGGTGCCGATAAATTGGGTGACAGGTCCTCTTTAACCAATAGCAAATATAACGGTCATATCACCTGTTGGCAGAGATGGACTGAGAGGTTTGTGAGGGTTGAAACCTTAAAGGGGTATTCCCATTTCAGTAAAATAAATATTATTGTTTGTAAAATATAAATTTTAACAATTTTCCAATATACTTTTTGTATTAATTCCTTTGTTTGTTGTAATTCTATATGAAGCTTTGTTCACTTTCTGTGGACATAAATCTGACCATTGTCACACAGGTGCAAGGCTCGTTATATCCTTGGTCATGTCATGTCACACAAGTGCATGGCTAATTATAGTTGTGTGTTATAACAAGCCGTGCACCTGTGGGACCATGGTCAGATTTATGTCCACTGGTAGTAAAAAAATTACGCTTTCTATAGAGGGGCAGTAAGCAAAGATGAAGAATTGATACAGAAAGTATATTGGAAAATTGTTAAACTTTTTACTATACAAACAATAACATTATTTTGCTGAAATGGGAATACGCCTTTAAGTACTTTCCTCAGCCTCCTTTCAATCAGCTCATTAGCCATCTATAACACATACTTGGGTCTCAATTTCCCAGCCAGTAATGTGGTTTATGTTTTAATTTAGCCTGACCTGGATTTTAGTTGCCTACCTTCAGCATGTTTTATGACCACTCCTTTCATCTTTATTATATGCTGCAGTGCTATGTGATTTTGTCTCAGGTGCTTGATTCCACATCCCCTCATATTATATGGAGATTTAGCAAAAAACTTAAATAAGAACAAAAAGGTATTAATTTAAAGATAAATTTTGTCAGATAAAAAATGTCATTATTACCGTACTTTGATTTAAGAAAATAAACATAAAATGTGAAGTTTGTCCCTAGTGATAAGATAAATAATTAATAATAATTAACTGTATAAATGGATGTACAAAGGAAAGTTATTTGAAAAAATGTTTAATATTGGCTAAAATGTCCGCTTATTCACCCATTATACTATTTTGTGGTGGGTTTCCCTTGGTTTTTCCTTGGGTTCCTCTGGTTTCCTCCCACACTCCTAAAAAGGTTGATTAAAATAAGGGCAGGGACTGAATTGGCAAACTCTGTTTAGTGCTGTGAAATATGTGTGTGCTATATAAATAAAGGAATTATTATTATAACCCATTAAAACATAAATAAAGCTTCAAAATATTCACTCGAGTAACATGTTTGTCACATGCTTGGGACATCTCTCCAGGTCCTCTTTTCTTACACTTATCTCCTACTGCCCCTCCCAACAAGCCTCCTGTTGTCTCCTTAGCCTTGGGTAACTAAACACATGCAGATAGTTTAAGCTACTAGAAACTTATCTTTCAGCAATAAAGTACAATGTAAGTACAGGGGAAAAGCAAATTTATGGCTAATGCTAAAAGCTGTAAATAAGGGAGGAAGAAAACAGGACAGTAGTATATACAAAATGTATTATTTTCATTGATCCAGGCATTGTGACTGTGGTAATCTTCTTATATGTGTTACCAGTGCCTCCTTTCTTCTAAAATTTACTATTAAAATTATGCCAAAAAGCCAGAAGGGCTCTATGGGCATTTATCACTATGTGATAAAAAACATCCTCTGCTGTAGTAAGATTACATTAGACACAAGAAGGAGGTAAAGACAGAGGGCTAGGGTGAGACAAAGTAACAGCCTGTGAATCTGCAACATGAATGGGCTTGGTTAACAAGATCTAGTGTCTTCAAGCTCATTAGCATACTTTTGAAATTTGATTTAGAAGGAAGGAGACCATGGATAACAAATTCATGATGCCTGGATCTATGAATGAGTGTCCCTTGTTTATCATATATGATTTTGATTGTAGATTTCCTGAAGTTTAGTTCGATTTTTTGAAGTTTCGATTTAAGAGGTCCAATTAAAACACATAAATGTCATTCATTGTATGATAAATTGTTTTACTGACTTCAAAGAGAAGGGAGTAAACTGTTTATATAATATACATACCATACCATATTAAAATACCAATTTATTTCACAATTGCTGATTGTTCGTATCTGTTCTATGCTGAAGCATGTTTTTCATAATACATTTCTTTTTCAATGCAATGCTTGAACAAACAAAATAAATGAGAAAAATGTAATGCTACTTAATTTTTGCTTTAAAAATTTAAAAGAAAACTTTAGATTTTTGGTATAAAAACAAATGTATCACTAAAATATAGCAGTTACTATTGTCTAAAAAAATGAAATCGACAAACTGCTTGATTGACTGCTGCAAAAAATGGGGACTATCCTGAGGTGCTAACAACCGGGTTTGGTGGAGTGTCAACACCAGAACCGCATACAAATTGCAAAACTACTACATTTGGACAACCACTCATGTGCATAATTTATTTATTTATTGTATGGTTTAATTCCTTTATTTCACTTGCTATTTTTATTTACTTTAACTAATTTAGTTCTGTATAAGTTTATTGGTGTGAAGAGAATCAGTTTTGTTTGCCGCTCTGGTGTTGACACTCCACAATACCGGGTTGTTAGCGTCTCAGGATAGCCCCCATTTTTCTTTATTCTTATACACTTTACTACATCGGTTCCCTTTGTTGGGGTTACCGGATCTGGAGCTCTGGGGACTGCTGGAACAGCCATCCCCCTTGGAAACCACACCCCGGATTGAGTTTGATTCCATAAATTGCCAAGTGGAAATCAGGTGAGCAATTTTAAGTACTCACTTGGATATCAACATCTTGCTGACGTTATCACACAAGCCACCGCCCTCCTTTGTTGTATTTCTATCTGTGTTATCTATGTGTTCATTAGACATGTACACATGAGCCATTTCAATACTTTTGAAGGAGCTCCAAAGGTTCTGAAACTGCATATTAAAAGCAGACAAAGAGGACACATCCTCCATTTTCTACAAACCTTGACTCTAGTAAAATATATAGGAAGGGAATCACAGACTTTTTAAGCTACAATATTCATACAACCCAGGGACCAATGCAGTTTTAATCCACCCCTGATCATAAAATTGTTCTTCTTAGGGAAAAGTATGCAGTGATACATGAATCATAAAATTACTCCTCATAGCTAGCAGTTAGCAGTAATATGTGTATCATAAAACTGCTCTACATAGTGAATAGCATGCAGTATCATGTGGATCATAAAAGTGCTCTTAGTGAATTGCACACTTTAATACGTGGTTCATACAAGTGTTCTTCATAGTGAAAAATGTACAGTAATAGAATAGTCACAAAAGTGTTCAGTGAATGGGTTGCAGTAATACTTGGATCATAAACATGCTATTCTCGGTGATTACCGCACAGTAATTTTTTGAGTGCAGTGGCTTAAAGGCCAAAAGAGCATGGATACACCTAAGACACCTGCAGCTTCTGTTGGCCAAGCCTGTTCCACCTTCTCCCATGTAAAAAGCCCACTTGCCTTCCTGCAAAGGGAAGATGTGACACCATCAACACAACCAGCAACAACACCATGACTAAGTCTATCCACACCTGTCTCAGCTCTCTGTCCCCCCAGAAGGGAAACTTTTTTTTTTTATCCATTGCATGATTATATACCTTGCTATATTATCCTCTATATGCAGTAAGAATATCACTGTACTATAGTAGTTTACTGCATTAATTTAGAGTGCCCTTATAAGGGCAATTATTTCAGGTTTCCATCTGTTCCTAATAACAGAAGACTCCTCTCTAAACAGGTCAATTGAGAGTCACATGTCCAGCCCAGCCACTCACATTCATGCCTACAGAGAACATCCATTTGGTTTCTAAAAGGCTGCTGGCTTCTCAGCAGTCAATGAAGCAGCTTGTTGCTTTTCCCTTAAACACAAGCCTTGATTCCATACAGCAGCTCTTATTCGGAACCTGCCAAATTCACTTTGGACCCCAACTTTGCAGTATGGATCTGCTCATCACTAGATTTTACCCCCCAGCCACTGAATGGGATTATCAAGAATTGAATGCTGATTATCATTATTGCTACTAATATTTTAATTAACAATCATTTTCATAATTTTTTAAAACCCATATTTTTTTCTTTCTGTTTTTTTTGTGCTCTCTATATATGAGGTTGTTACATAACCGTAGTCTTATTCAAAGACATGCAATTCTATTTGAATTTGTTCTGGTCTATGTGTTACTCATGAAGTGAAGTTCCTGTATTATAACACTGCATGCAACATTTTCCTAGACAGAGTATATACAACACACACAGTCATAATAGATTAGCCTTCCTAACTGCATATTTATGAACTTGAGCCTTAAATTGTTTTATGATATTTGAGCTGTTCTCACAGCAGTTACCGCTGGCACTATGTGTAGCTGTCCTGGTGATGCTGTGTGGACACAACAGGAGATTGAGCCAAGCAGAAATGAATGGAAAACAGGAAATCTAAAATTTAAGATGGTGTCTCATGAAAAGCAAACAGGGGGCAGCTCCGCTAGAAGGTAAGCATAATATGCTGAAGATTGCTTTACTATGCTTAAATGGAGAGCTGGGTTGTGACTTTCCATTTTCCAAAGGTCTGTGCGGGATTCTTACATGCAGCAGATATTTGACAATGGAAAAAAGACATTCTATTAACACATGTATTTACTAAAAAAAATTCAGGTGAGACAAATATGTCTCTGTAAATACAATGAATCACAGTAAAATCATTTATAACTTAGGTGTCCTCTTTACTTTTTTTTTACTACCCTTATCTTTATATTAAGCATCTTCACTTATATAAATCTACGACTACAACCAATGAGGTTGCGGCTCATTTACTAAGGGTCTGAATGTCACATTTTCGTTGGGTTTCCTGAATATTTTCGTTTTGTGCTGAATTGCCCCAGGTTTTTGGCGCACGCGATCGGATAGTGGTGCATCGGCGCCAGCTTTCACATGCATCGGAAAGAAAAATTTTAACTCCGGTGGACCTCAGCGCAGCAGCGACACCTGCTGGATATATATTGAGTGAATCCTCGTCAGACAAAGCGCCTCGGGATCGCGACTGGACCGAGTAAGTAAATGTGCCCCGTTGTACCCAAATACATACATAGGTCTACATACACACATACCCCTGACAAAGCAAGGCAAAACACATGTTGGGTGGTGTCCACCCTTGGTCTGTTCATACCTGTGTGTGTGTCCCTTGTCCTCTGTTATTCCTCTGGGTAATGTGTATTACTTGTTTGTAAGCAAATACCTTGACTGGTTATGAGGACTAGACCATCTACACCTCTTTATCGGTTACGGTGGTCTATTTATTATGTATATTTAGTTATTTGACCATTGGTGGACTTTTTCTGTGTATGTTGCTTTTTTTAAATGGATTTGTTTTAATTGAATTAATAAAGTGTTATTTTATGAATACTACATTTTGGTTTCCATTTTTTGTGGTGTACCTAAAGAATGCAATAACTAGAAATAGGCTCACACAGAGCCAAAATGTTGCTGTATTGTGTTATGGAACATAGAGGAGCACCACTTCTTTTAACCTAGCCTTTAAACTTAGCCTTTTTTCTATTTCTTACTATGTAACTATCTATCCATCTAAAACTGCAGCACAGCACATTGGGCAGATTGAAGATTATAGAGAGGACATAGAGCACATTATCGCTGCTCTCTCTCCTCTCTGGTCTGCAATTTCTTGGTGCAAGCATGAGGTGAAGGGGGACAGGAGACTGTGTATGGGATGCAGTTTCTGGTGGATTATTTGTATATATACAGGGAGTCCCTGGGTTACCTACAAGATAGGGTCTGTAGGTTTGTTCTTAAGTTGAATTTGTAAGTCAGAACTGTATATTTTATTATTGTAGCTCCAACCAGATTTTTTTCGGTCTCTGTGACAATTGGATTTAAAAAATGTTGGGTTGTCATAAGGACCAGGGTTAACAATAAATCTTAATTACAGACACCTGTGATAACTGTTATAGCCGTTTATAGTAGCCTGGGACTAAAGTACAGTAAATTCCCAACTTCCAGAGGTCCGTTTTTAACTAGGGGTCGTCTGTAAATAGGGTGTTCTTAAGTAGGGGACCGCCTGTATATATTGGTGTGATCTGAGAGACCTGCAAATGTACCGCAGAATGACACCCAAAGCTGGAGAGAACACGGGAGTGATGAGTACAGAACGGATGATAGGTACTTCTGCTTTGGGCAACATTATGCTCTGAGTCCTGGAACTGTCACATATTACCAGCATTAGGTCACAGAGCAGAGCAGAAGAGGACTCAGAAGTGGTGAGTACTTGTCAATGCTACTGATCTCCTGCACTAATGAGCGCTACCTTCAGTGATTTTTTGTTTACTCTTGCTCAATATGTCAGTGATAGAAGTGCTCTTTAATATATGCTGGACAGCAGGGTACTGGTTGCAACCCAAGGCTTGGTGATGATATAATGTAATAGCCTGGCAGTTTGTTTGGGACTTGGAGTGGAATATGTAAATACTGAAGTGTGTTGGGGGCAGTATGGCTCACAGTTAAATAAAATGAAAACTGACACCTGCAAAAACATTTTGACCCACATTTAGGCTGCATTCACACGAACGTGTGATTTCTCCAGTTCTGTATTTCGGTGCTGTATAGCTCGTATATACGTGACATTTTTAAGAAATATACACACGTATGTCCCCGTATCCATACTGTATCCGTATAACTCTGTATAGCTCCTGGTCTTCCTAGATACAAAACATATATACAGCAGCATATGGTGGCTACAAAGTATGACACCCGTATTTAATACGTCCCTATAGACTTCAATGGGGTATACAGCTGCAAGAACGTGAGAAAATAGGACATGCTCTATCTATGGCTCACATACGTTATGTTGCAGTACCGTCACAAATTTGCCCATTCAATGTATGACCCTTTTGCCCATAGGAATGAATAGTAATGTATTCTGCCCTTATATATGCCTGTATATATGTCCGTTTTCTTATGGTCATGTGAATGCAGCCTTACTAAGGGCCATTTGCCAGTTTACTGTTGGACTTTGCACATTCTTTCAGGTGCAACCTGCTTGCACAGGTATTCATGAAACGCCTGCACCACATTTGTGTTGCAAGCGACCGTTTTGTGGCATGGCTGCACCATTCTTCATGCGACACAAATTTCTTCACTGAAATGGTGTTCCAGTTCTCAGTCAGACTGTACGTCAGATTCATAAAGACAGGAGCCAGAAATCCTGAATATGGTGCCCTCTGCACTCTGCACAGGCAAACCGCACATAGGGCCATTGGCATGTACATTTCCTTTGTACATGACCACCATAATTCTAAAACTATTCTAGCATTATGAAGCTACAATCATAATTTAACAGAGAATAAAGACTATATATAGTCAAGTATACCTTGAAACCAAAATATGTATTAAAAAAAACCAATATCTGTAGATAATTTTTCATAATCAGAGAAAATGATTCTGTCTGTTGACACTGGAATCACATATGTAATTTTCCTCAATAGTGGCCTCATGTTCATTGTGAATCTACAAAAATAAATACTAAAACGGCTTCATGCATAGCATTTTCATTTGGAGTGATTAAGAGGTATTTCTTTTTGTGATTGATGACCCCTTTTTCAGCCATTCTATTGTGTTCTATCTTTATAGGTAATTATTCCATTGTTCTCTCAATAAAACTGAAAAATGACACCAGTAAAACTGTGCAAATAGAAATAAAAAAAACTCCACAAAAATTCCTCTACAAGTCTCTATACATACATTGCATTTAAAATGCAGGTGTTCTTTGTAATCTACCACTAAAATGGTGTTTTATGTAAGGAATCAGCTGTGGCATATACAGAGCAAGGAAATACCTATAATTATTTGACCTTTTTAATTACGATGGTGCTCAGTGCCATCCACTATTCTGCAGTCATTAAAATTAATTGCTTGGGTGTATAATTTCTGACAGTATTAACCCCTGAACGACCTGTCCTTTTTTTTCATTTCTATTTTTTACTCCCCTTCAAATATCTATTACTTTTTAATTTTTTTTAAGAGTTGTGTAACAGCTAAGTTTGTGGTGGTATTTAATATTCCGTGCCGTGTACAGGGAAGCGGGGAAAAAATGCAGTGAAAATGATTAAAAAACACATTTGCAACATTTTTTTGTGGGCTTGGATTTTACAGCTTTCACTGTGCACCCCAAACGACATGTCTACTTTTTTCTTTGGGTCGGTATGATTATGGGGATACCAAATTTGTATAGGTTTTACAATGTTTTCATACATTTACAAAAATTAAACCCTCCTGTACAAATTTTAATTTTTTTTTTAATTTTGCCATCCTCTAGCACCAATAACTTTTTCTCACTTTCCTGTACGGAGCTGTGGGTGGTGTCATTTTTTGCAACTTTTGAGGACGTTTTTTATTGCTATCATTTTTAGGACTGTGCAACCTTTTGATCACTTATTTAGATCTTTTTATATTTTTGGCAAAAAAATGGCAAAAAAGTGCCATTTTTGACTTTGGGTGCTATTTTCCATTGCGGGGTTAAACACAGGGAGAAAAAGTTATAAAATTTTGATAGATCTGGCATTTTCAGACGTGGCGATAACTAACGTGTTTATGATTTTTACTGTTTATTAATATTTATATCAGTTCAAGGGAAGGGGGGGTGATTAGAATTTTTAGGTTTTTTTAATTATAATTTTTTTAAAACTTTTTTTATTTTTACTATTTTTCAGACTCCCTAGGGTACTTTAACCCATATTACAGTATGGCAGTATATGGGAAATTTCCTCCTCACTCATTACAATGTGCTGATAGCCAGGATCAAGGTGAAGAGGAGCAGGGGTTAGTATCAATAGGCTATTTTTATGTTTTCTAGGTGGTTTACTTCCTTTAACTTGAGGCAAAGTGAAAATATAGTCTTAAATGCCGCTAATAACTTTTTCATACTATATGGTGTACAGAGCTAACATGGTGTAAAAGTAGTGTTTCAGATATTTGAGCGCTATTTTCCATTATTATTTTGATAGATCGGGCATTTGAAATGTGGTGGTGATACCAAAGGTGTTTGTGATTTTTACTATTTATTACATTTTATATTAGTTCTAGGGAAAGGGAAGTGATTAGAATTTTTAGGTCTTCTTAATTTTTTTATTTTGCAAACTTTACTTTTTTTTAATATTTTTTAGACCCTCTAGGGTACATTAACCCTAGATGGTCTGATCGTTCCTACCATATACTGCAAAACTACTGTATTGCAGTAATGTATTACACTACTACAGAGCTACTGGCCCATTGTAATGAAACTGCATATGCCATTCAGCCTCAGGTCTGACGAAGCCCCAAGACTGTCATGGCAACTGATCACCATTCCCTGATGCTAGCACCGATTGCGGAGGGTGTTTGCAAACCCCACCTCTGTATTGTGAGGGTTCAGCCCGTGAGCCCTCTTCATAGAGACTCAGCACCTCTGTGCCTCACAGGTACGGTGCAGAACATGAATGGATTAATGGCGGAACTGCTTTACTAAATATTAATTTATAAAGAATATCCAGGCACAAAAAGTTTAAGTTGAAGTAAATGAACAAAGCTTTATTGCGATAATCCAAAGTATAATGTTTCGGCTAAAATAAGCCTTTGTCAAATACCTCTTCCTCCCTAGAAGTAAGTAAGAAAAAAGTCTAGCATTTATGTGTATATTGTGCTGCGTGGTATTGCACGTCTGTGCTTGTGGATGTGGATGTGTTTGTGTGCCTGGATATTCTGTATACATGTAATGGGGTAGGATCCCTTCCAGGAGCACCAACTGGTAATAAGGAGTGCATAACAAGGACATTTGATATATAAATATGAAATTATGGGAGTAAACATAAAGTAATAAGAGGATGATGTTGCTGTACAACATCCCAGTATATAAATGTATAGATGCGTTGAGTAGAACTGAAGACATCTTGTGGTGCATTGTGTAGCAATGCGTCACAGCCAGAGAAGTTATCAAAGCTCTGTAACCATCTGTGAGGAGCCACCAAGATGACGACTGGGATGGATCAGTGGTTGAAGGTCAAAGCTATGACTGAGTTATGCAATAAGTGATGTATATATCACACAGCATTACTTTTAGCTGAGCAGATTATTTTCTAACGTTATTAGATTAATAATACTAACTAATATTCTTTGCTTATTAACTGTTTTAAAATGTAATGCCTTTTTAAGATCACATGCTGAAATACATTTCCTCTAACTCCTCTTTCTGCTATCACAGATCAAACAAATCACAGAATGTGACACCAAAAGGTCTTATACATAGAAAAACACACACACAGTGAATTACAGAAAATGTCCTTGTACATATAAAATGTAATCATTATTGTAACCAGGAAAAACAACCAGTCCAATAATCTGTGAATAAAATGGGGTTACCAAGGTTGTTACACGTCTAATATGTTTAACATGCAATGTTTTTCTAAATGAGACCCTTTTTTGCCATCTTTAATGACTAGTTCAAAAAAAGTGTTGTTTATTGGAAATGTCTAGTTTAACTTTACATGGTCAAGCTTTCAGTCAATTTTAGTTTATCTCTAACATCGTGCATAAAGCCAGAAAAAGCGCAAAAATAATAATTTGATGAACAATGTTGGTGCAACAACCAGATAATCTAGACATAAGTTTTATACTTTGGAAACTTCATATTTATCATTTTATTTCTTATTTTTCATAAAAAAGCTCCTTTATTTTAAGGTCAAAACTATTTTATTGTTAACAATATAGCATCAAAAATAATAGAAACTATAACTACAAATCAATAAGTAAGAAAGCAAATAGTTATACAGCACATGTGCATTTCACATAAAGGATTTACACTAATATAGTAGACTCTGAGGTGTACTGACATGCCAGCAGGCCTCAACGTTTGGAGCCACCATAATGCAAAACATGAGAAAAGAGCTGTATGCAGTAAAACCAAATTTAAAAAAATACATAAAACAGAGAGAAGACTGCTAGGAACTACTAGGAAAAAACATAAACTAATACTATAGGTTACTAAAATAGAGAGAACATAATCCCTTATCAGGGCACAGCCACAGACAACCAACCTCTAAAGTAAGAAGACTCTTCAATGTAGCCCAAGGACGTACCCTCATGTGTGAGAAGTAGGTCCTATCAACCCCATCTTCAACTCCACTGGAAGCTAAGCTCCTCATCCTTCAATACACTTGAGGGTCCCATTTCAGACTTCTATAACATGAATACATGTTACATGCTGTTGTCAGTGAAAAGTGCATACTAATACATAGATCATAAAAGTGCTCATCTCAGTGAATAGCGCACATGAATACAAAGATCATAAAGGTGATGTTGTAAGTGAATTGCACCGAGTAATACATAGATTATTAAAGTGATGTTGGGAGCGAATAGCGTCCAGTAATAAATAGATTATAAAGGTGATGTGGCCAGTTAAAATTGCAGAGTAATATGTAGACCATAAAGGTGCTCTTCACCATAAATAGCACATACTAATATGTAGATCATAAAGGTTCTGTTTTCAGTGAATAGCATCAAGTAATACATAAATCATTAAAGTCCTGCTTGTCAGTAAATAGCGTGCACTAATACATAGATAAAAAAGTGCTCTTCTCAGTGAATAGTGCACACTAATAAAGTTTCCAAGTCATGGACCCAAAATCTCTCTGATTTGTTCCCTTAGCCATTTAGTTATCACCTTTGCTTTATGGCAAGGTGCTCCATCATGCTGGAAAAGGCATTGTTGATAACCAAACTGCTCTTGGAACGTTTGGGAGAAGTTGCTCTTGGAGGACATTCTGGTACCTGTCTTTATTCATGGATATCGCTCACCTTGTCTTCTCCGAACAGGCTTTTTTTCCAGATGTTCCAAACAATCGGAAAGGGGATTCATCAGAGAAAATGACTTTACCCCAGTCCTCATCAGTCCACTCCCTGTACCTTTTGCAGAATATCAGTCTGTCCCTGATGTTTTTTCTGGAGAGAAGTGGCTTCTTTGCTGCCCTCCTTGACACCAGGCCTTGCTCCAAAAGACTCCGCCTCACATTGCATACAGATGCACAGATGCACTCACACCTGCCTGCTGCCATTCCTGAGCAAGCTCTGCACTGCTGGTAGTCCGATCCCGAAGCTGACACAATTTTAAGAGACGGTCCTGACTCTTGCTGGTCCTTCTTGGGCACCCTAGGGCCTTTTTGGCAACAATGGAACTTCTCTCCTTGAATTCCTTGATGATGCGATAGATTGTTGACTGAGGTGCAATCTTTCTAGCTGCCATACTCTTCCCTGTTAGGTCAGTTTTGTGCAGTGCAATGATGACTGCATGTGTTTCTTTAGAGATAACCATGGTTAACAGAAGAGAAACAATGATACCAAGCACCAGCCTCCTTTTAAAGTGTCCAGTGGTGTGATTCTTACTTAATCATGACACATTCTACACCCACACCTGTGTTAATGGAGCAATCACTGAAACGATGTTAGCTGCTCCTTTTAAGGCAGGCCTGCAATGAAGTTGAAATGTGTTTTGGGGGAAAAAGTTCATTTTCTAGACAAATATTGATTTTGCTATTAATTGCTGTTAAGCTGATGACTCTTTTTAACATTCTGGAGTATATGCAAATTGCCATTATAATACCTGATGCAGTAGACTTTGTAAAAATTAACATTTGTATCATTCTCAAAACTTTTGGCCATGACTGTAGATCAAGTGTGCTCTAACACTTAGATAATAAAAGTGCTCTTCTCATTGAATAGCAAGCGCTTATATGTTGTCAATGTTGTCAATGAATAAAGTTGTCAATGTTGTCATTGAATAAAGGAGTTTTTATCAGTGAATAGTATGCACTATGAAAAGTATGAATATGAATAAATAAACTATGAATAGTATGCACTAATGTACATCACAAATGAGCTTTTCTTAGTAAAAATCACACTGCTACGTAGATCATAAAGGTGTTGTTGTCAATGAATATATATATATATATATATATATATATATATATATATAGATCATAAAGGTGCTCCTCTAAGAGAAATGCATGCAGTAATACATGGATAATAAAGGAGCTATTGTCAATGAAAGGCTAGCTATTTGCTGTCACAGTGTAGTTTGGTACTGTAGGTTGGCCCACCTCATCCCAATTCAAAAGGCTACCTGTCTCCCATTGTTTTCCCATTGCTTCTTTTAACAGAGAGAGAATAACTGGCTCTGAACACCTAGAGCACCTTTAACTGCAATAAGAGGAAGTATTTAAAGTGGGTTTCCCACAAACACAAGTTAGGCCCTATCCACAGCACTCAAGGCCCCTTTAAATTCTATGTCAAAACACTCAGAGCCCCTTTAAGGGATGTGGCAAAATTTGTATTAATTATTTTATGAATTTTTGATTTTTTTCTCTTTGCTTATTCCTTTTTTTATGTTAGTATTTTAAGTACTTTTTCTAGCCCATTTTGGGGTGTTAAAATCAGGTCTCCATTGACCTCAATGGGGTTTGTGTTTGGGTCAAAATTAGAAATTTTGTTGGCAATTTCAGACAAACCCATCTAACCCATCTAACCAGGGTTAGATATACTATCTGTTTGTCAGTTGAAACGTAGTTATTTCACTGGGTGCTGCTTCTTTTCTTCTGCTGTTTTCTTGTGGATCCTTGCACCAGGATTTTTAGCTGCTTCCAACCACCATTTATGCTTTTACTATTGGATTGATGCCCTGGGATTGCTGTCTTTCTTCTGTTTTTGTTGTCCAATATATTGACAAGACTGCTTATTGTTAATAGACAAATAATTGACTTTTTAACGAATACATGATTTTTTTTTTCAAAGCATTTACAGTAAAGTTTTCAGGGGATTTTGATAATGGCTTGTTGAAAAAACTGGACCCTTGGACAATTTAAAAACAAATCCTTTTTAAATACAAAGCAGCCTGGTCAGTTCAATCTAAGATTTGATGACTCACTTAGGCGCATGTTTTGGCAGAACATGACTCCTGGAGTAGAAATAGGACGAAAACCACTACCACATTTATCAAGCCCAATTGCTATTTTGAGGCACAATATTAGGAGACAGACCAAAAAAAAAAAATACAAATACATAGACTCACTTTATGAAATCAGATAAGACAAAAATGGAATTGAACACGGCCAAGTCAAAGACAATTTGTAATGATAAATTCCCCCTATATGCTTATGAGTCACAGGCCACCCGCCGCTCCCTCTTGCTTATCATTATGCACACTTCCTATATGCCCTTATTTACACCAACTTTCTCCCATTCCCCTGCCAGAGAGCCGGTGACATCTGTTTATTATAACTTGCAATTTTTGTCCTCTGTGTATTTCCTAATGATTATTACCATGGCCTTTTATTAGAGCTGTCTCATTAACAGTATCCATTGTTGAGGACAAAGTATGTAGCATAACAGTATCCTTTGTCTTAGTGTGAGCTGGTAATAACACTAACCTACCCCTACCTGTACCTGAGTATAAAACAATAATATGGGCTCCAAAAAGTCTGGTTATCAACCAGCAACTGATAATCTGTTGTATAGGGTTATTAATTGTGGACTTTCTACATCAATACAAGTACCAATGATAACTTTTAGATAATAAATATAAACCCTAAGGACAAAGCCTCCAAAATTCCAAAATTTAAGGGCTGGTCCATGTCAAGGGTGTATGAAGATATTTTACAGGCTGAGCTTTGTTATAAAAACGTGTCTATAAATATTCATCATAGAAAGAGAAGGCATGATTAATTCGCTGCTCCTTCTGTAGCCTTGCCATTCCCTTCTAACAGACAAAGAGTGCAGCTCTTTGACTGTGAGATTCACAATCCTTAACCCACATCATCACAATATCTCTTCATTGATAAGCCATCTAGCCATGAGCCCTCTCCATACACCCTCAAAAGCACATAAGATAGATATACATCGTGATGCATTACATGGTTAAGTACAAGCAAGTTTCCTTTTTGTTTTTTTTATAATTGAGAACATATGTGTGATCCACTACCAGTCTTCATGGTTGGTCTCCTATCTACATACTTTTTGTCTAGTGTCCCTTTTTTGACCTAATTCTCTTTTATTGTAAAACATTATCTAGCTTTTACAAAGTACCATTATTCTTTTTTTTATCCTGTAATTTTACTATTGATGTATACAGTGTCTTGAAATTCTGCCTAATTATATCAACAGGGATTACTTTCACATTAACATGTTTTTGAAAATGCTTCATACATATCACTCATTTTGCATGCAATAGCTTTTTGTGTGATCACTTTTCATGTATTTTACCTTTGATGTAGGGAATGCAGCAATATACATCATTTTAAATTCCAAGGTCCTCTGCATCATTATTTGTATAATAGAAAGGCTTGAATCAAGAAAAAAAGTACATATATACGTGATAATATTCTGCATCTAAAAATTCAAGTAAAATTTACACTTTATTTACTTTATAGACATTTTTTTTATTAATACCCCTAAAATGATTTTCTAAAAAGGCATTTTTTTTCTGTATTTCAGGTATAGATGGTTAATTGCTATAAAGATTAGGAAATACTATTAAAAAGCATATTGAAACCGGCCATTTGGTAAGAATATTTGAAAGTTAAGATATTTACTTAACAATTTTAAAGCCTTACAGAGAGTTCTTTTGCTAAGTGTTACATTTATATTATACATTTGCACTGTGGGTGTGTATTTTATAAGCAGAATTGGGCTTTTCGGGTTCTTGAAAAGTGTTGTACACTCCACCTGATGCAGCATGTGTTCTCTCCTATATTCAAACCCACCTGTTAGAAGAGATACTTTTCTAGAATCGGGTCGACCAATTTTATATAACCCTTTCACTGAAGTTGGTCACTGGGCTACTGAGGGTACTCAACAACATGACGTGGTAAAAGACCCACTAGTTAAGTTTTTTTTTTTTTTTTTTTTTTTTTATTGGTTAAGTTTTTGAAGACCTGTGTGTGGTCCACATTGGACAAGCAACCACATAATGTCTGCTAAGCTTGGTGAAAGAAAGCAACAAAAAATGGTAAAGAACAAATTACCAGTGAACATATATTATATAGTATATAAGAAATATATTATTTTGGTATCCAATTCACTCAATGAAAAGTTGGTTTCTAATCACTTTACTTTACTTTGCAAATAGCCTCTTTCCAGCCCTAGGATGAGGGGTAGGTAAGAGAATTTGGTTATGTGGGATGTGTGAGGATTTGGGGTTATGGAGTGCTGTCTTTGTGCGAAGCGGGGGACATGTGGATGTGGACTATATTTAAAAGAAGGGATGCAGACTGTGAGGGAAAGGAGAATGAGGGACCAAAACATAGAGCTTGACAGAGGGAAACCAGAGGAGGTTACCCTGTGGATTCATCGCTACATGTCTAGATGTTATAAAAGTCTATTTTCTATGAGAAATGTAACTGAATTTCATTCTGCTCCTGGTTAAATCTTTTTGAATTCACTACCAATGACATTATCATTACGAAAGTATGTTATGGCACTTTGCTATTTTGTTTTCTAAATAGGGCATCAAGACAAAGACAATGGGAAAAGCAACTCACTGAATATGCCAAGAGTTAATTGCCTTGTTATGTTAATTGTTATGCAGCATGCAGAATGCATGTGTTAGCAAAATTATTAGTACTACAAGTTTACTGTAACTTTCCCTATGAATCATCAATTTTATATCTGAATCATATCTTCTTCATCTCTTCCCAGCTTCGGCAAAACTTAATATTCTCCCTTATCGTTCCTCTTGGATAGACATTTCTAAATTTGTTTGTCAAGTGACCGTTTTTTTTCAAGACAACCCTGTTTTGTATCACAAAGTGTTATAATATATTTGTCTGTTTAATTATATGTTTTGTGAAATTCACCTATCCAATGGCTTTGTTCCCTTGCCCTAATATTTAATATTTACACAAATTTAAGTCCTTAAACAAATTTGGGTCTAAAGAAAAGATAAACTTATCTCTAAATAAATAAATAATAATTTCTAGCTTCTGTAATATATTAACTACATTGTGCATCACATTCATCTATCTACATTTAACTGGTCATGAAATAACAGGCAGTGTTATTGTTAATGAAATATATTGTTATTGAAGTACACTCACCGGCCACTTTATTAGGTACATCTGTCCAACTGCTGGTTAACACTTAATTTCTAATCAGCCAATCACATGTCGGCATTTAGGCATGTAGACATGGTCAAGACAATCTCCTGCAATTCAAACCGAGCATCATTATGGGGAAGAAAGGTGATTTGAGTGCCTTTGAACGTGGTATGGTTGTTGGTGCAAGAAGGGCTGGTCTGAGTATTTCAGAAACTGCTGATCTACTGGGATTTTCACGCACAACCATCTCTAAGGTTTACAGAGAATGGTCCGAAAAAGAAAAAACATCCAGTGAGCGGCAGTTCTGTGGGCGGAAATGCCTTGTTGATGCCAGAGGTCAGAGGAGAATGGGCAGACTGATTCGAGCTGATAGAAAGGCAACAGTGACTCAAATCGCCACCCGTTACAACCAAGGTAGGCAGAAGAGCATCTCTGAACGCACAGTAAGTTGAACTTTGAGGCAGACAGGCTACAGCAGCAGATGACCACACCGGGTGCCAGTCCTTTCAGCTAAGAACAGGAAACTGAGGCTACAATTTGCACAATCTCATCGAAATTGGACAGTAGAAGATTGGAAAAACTCTGATGAGTCTCGATTTCTGATGCGACATTTGGATGTTAGGGTCAGAATTTGACGTCAACAACATGAAAGCATGGATCCATCCTGCCTTGTATCAACGGTTCAGGCAGGTGGTGGTGGTGTCATGGTGTGGGGAATATTTTCCTGGCACTCTTTGGGCCCCTTGGTACCAATTGAGCATCGTTGCAATGCCACAGCCTACCTGAGTAATGTTGATGACCATGTCCATCCCTTTATGACCACAATGTACCCAACATCTGATGGCTACTTTCAGCAGGATAATGCGCCATGTCATAAAGGTGGAATCATCTCAGACTGGTTTCTTGAACATAACAATGAGTTCACTATACTCAAATGGCCTCCACAGTCACCAGATCTCAATCCAATAGAGCATATTTGGGATGTGGTGGAACGGGAGATTCGCATCATGGATGTGCAGCCGACAAATCTGCGGCAACTGTGTGATGCCATTATGTCAATATGGACCAAAATCTCTGAGGAATGCTTCCAGCACCTTGTTGAATCTATGCCATGAAGAATTGAGGCAGTTCTGAAGGCAAAAGGGGGTCCAACCCATTACTAGCATGGTGTACCTAATAAAGTGGCCGGTGAGTGTATATTCTCAACAGATAAACAATATCATGTATTTGGGGATTTGTGATGCTTTGGCTTTTTACCAACAGTTGTATAATTCATTTGCAACTTTCTTTTCTTCAAAAAGATTGTATATATTTCTAGGTTTAGCTAACAACTTTATTCTCTTGTTTCATTTAATCCATAAATAGTACTATCTCTAAAATATGGATTGCCATGATGGCAATCCAAATGTTCTTAAATTTGTTGGCATGGAAAAGGTTAAAGTGGATCCTCTAGGAGGAAATAGAGATCGAACCTTGATGCAGCGGGAAAGCAAATACATTATAAGGTTCAATGCGATGGGTCCTTTAGGTATGAATGATAAGAATGACTTTAGCGTCTTCCTATAAGTTTTTCTGCCGGCTAACGTTACCAATTATCCTCTAGTCATGTCAGAATACAGTATCACTCTTAACCATGGATCGCTATAGAAATACTCTGCGATTTATACTCGTTTATAGTGCTTTCCCTATAAAAAGACTGCATATACAATTGCTGTTTTGTTTTTAATTTTGTAATGTTTATGTACTTACCTGCACGTCACTTTGTTGTTTACTGTTGCCTTGACGCCGACTGTGGCGCATATAATGTGCGCGGTCTCCAGCGGATGGCGTCAACGACTTGAGAAAGCGTGACTTAGCGCAAAACGGCCCGTCGCCTGGCCCCGCTCTTCCCTGTACTGCAACCTGTCTAAATAAAGATAGTTTGTCACATTGGTGAGTACCAACTTGTTTTTTCTTTGGAGTAGAACCATCTCTAAAATATATTTTGGACAGACTTAGGTGCACATTAATTAAAGTATATCAGAGTCTATTATGCTGTAATTCATATGTGGCAACATATACATTTTAATTATTTCCCTTAATTAATCTCAAAAACATTTTTCCTATTAAATCAAGACTGGGAAACATTTTAATAATGGTTCCTTATGTTTTATGTATAGTCTAGCTTACATAATTGATGTTTAGTAAAGGTTGAACTTGAAGGGTTACATTTCAACCACACCTACGTGACTGTATTATTTTTTATTAAAGCACAAGCATTGTCATAACATTCCGTGCAAGCATTGCAACCGTACAAACTTCAAAAAGAAACTTGGGGAATATATATCCTGTTTGTAATATTGATGCAGTAAGGTAACACATTTCTTCATGGTATGAGAAAGTTAGCAGCATACAAATAAACTATTCACAATACTGAAATATTATACAAAGCAATCTCTTTGGTTTTTTATTCATAGTGATAGTAAGTAAACTCTCAGACTAATTATAAAAAGTAACATATGGCAAAATGACTAATGTAAGCAGATGTGGTGGATGACAAGCTAATATATCAAGCTGGCACAATTTAAAGAAGAAATAGATTTTGGCTGAACATCTGTAGTATCTGGGCATATAAAAGAAAATATTGTCTCTGTTATTATTTGTATAATCCACACAAAATGTTTTATATTGTTACTTTTATAGTGAATTTCTTTATAAAATGCAATAATTTGTACAACGGTCTATACGTTAGCAATAATCAAGTAAATATTTGTTGCCTGTTCATATTTTGAAAGTATGCCAAAATATAGGTAATATCACACCTACTAATGACAACAAAACTAACACAATGTGACTAGTGGTGTGGGGCTTCTTTAGATAAATTATAGCTAGATAAAAATTGTAACATATCTTATGTTTAAGAAGTAGTTGTGTGCATGGAGGAACTTTGTTCTTATTTTAGACCTAATGTTCAGGTTTTGACTTTGACTAGATTTTTTCATCTCTATTTTCTTGTAGGTATTATGCCAAAAAACATAGCAAAGTTTTGCCATTGATTTTCTCCCCTTTACTCCTGTACAGAGATCTCAACTTTGCTGCAATGAGGTTACAAGGCTTCTACATCATGGAGAAGTCTAGTTATGTCAGAGAACATTAAGGGTTAGACAGAGCATGGTCAAAGACAAGCAGCAATCAAGAGAATACATGAATGGATGGGAAATGTGAAAAAAACATGCTAATTTAATAGTTCAGGTAACTATGGGCATGGTCAAAACAACTATGTAACATTTTTTAATGTTTTATATTTAACAAGAAGTGACTTGAAAAATGTTTTAATATACATTTATGTTGTTTACTGTACAGGTTAAACAACATAATTTCAGAGTTAGTAATTGTGGTCATGCTAACATCTTCTCTCATTTTACATTAATAAGTGACTCTGGTTTTTTTTGGCCCTTGTAAAAGACTTAAATGTGTGTTCCTTAAATTGGTCATATTATACACCATATACTTGTTTTTTGCATTACATCATGCCTATTGGTAGAAAACCATTAGCAGGACCCATTAGGTACACAAACCTAAAACCCCCATGCTGCTGCAACAACAATATCTTGAGGACTAGCAACCACATTAACCACTTTGAAGCTCCATGACTTACCTGTACATCATAGGGTTGTTAATTATTTATGTAGAGAGCTGAGCTCTTTTGGGTTGAGCCATTTCAAAACTAACACCTGCGGTTGCTACTGGCACCAATCTCAGGTGTTAACCATTAACTAGCATCTTGGCTAAGATCGTTGTTCCCTGTTGCATCATTAGGGACATCTATCCATTACTATGACAGCCTAGAGTCTCTTTGAGTTCCATGTCCTGTCTTTGCCCTTATCTGTCATGACAGGCCAATGCAGATTATATAGAAAACTGCCATCAACTGCAATAATATGTATGGTAAACAGCAAATACATAACTAAGAGTACAAATTTCCCTAGAACCAATATAATGAACAAAAAAAATCATAAAAATGTATCTCTGCATCTTAAAAGTCCTGAACTATCAAAATATGAAAACAATTATTCCCTTCAGTGAATCATGTAATGGAAAATAGGACCCAAATATCCAAATCACTATTTTGCTAAATTTTATAAAAACGATTAAAAGGTCATACAGTACAGAAAATGGTAGCAGTGAAAATATGAGCTCATTTCGCAAAAAAATGTCACCTTACACAGGTGCGTACATGGAAGCATGAAGAAGTTATTGGCATTAGAATATGTCAAAACGGAAATATTTTTGCACAAAAGGTTTAGATTTTTTTTTAAACATAGTAAAAACTATATAAATTTGGTATATGATCATGCCGATCCAAGGAATAAAGGGGATGTGTAATTTGGATTGTGCTGTGAAAGCCTTAAAAGCAGAGCCCACAAGAAAACACCTCAAATGCATTTTTTTCATCAATTTAATGAAATTTGGAATTTTGTTCCAGCTTTCCAGTGCACAGTATGCAACACTAAATACCCTCACCAGAATTGGTATTTCGTTATGTTGAAAACAAGCCCTCATTTTTGTGAAAAATGGAAACACAAGAATAAAAGTGCTGCATTCCGGGTTAACTACTTTGTTTTTTTCTTGTTACCACTAGGTGCTGTATAGGGCCCCAGCCATCTAAGCTGATGGTATACACTCAGCATTTAGGTCTACACCATTACACCATCTATAAAAAATCCACAAACCCAGCTCACCTGGCCCTCTGCTTTACGAAAGGTGCACGGATCTCCTCCCCCAAGCAGGCGCCAAACATGGAGAAAAGCAAACTGAAGTCATATATGACATCTATATGGCATATGTATAGTATGTGCATTATGGGACGTTTAGCTTTTGGAGCTGCAGATGCAGCAGTAGGTCCTGGACCGAATTGCATCTTTGTTACATATGAAGAACCTATTATTAGAAATTAGACATGGTATCTTACATATTTTACAGTGCGGCCCAAAAAAATATAGTACAAATATGATGTTCACCATATGTTAGATAATAAAGTAGAAAAACAAATGACCAAAGTTAAAGTATATTTGCTGCAATACTGGTATTTCCTAAACTTTATAATCCCAGGGGAGATCTCTATACTGTGTATGCTTATTATAGCATTTAAATGACATATCTAGGCTCACATGCATATTTAATGTTTTCAAATACTTAACCTTTATGAGACATTACAAATTTTACTTAAATGATTTTGTAATGTTTCCCTAGATTCAAGTGCATTAAAAATAAGTCTTTTGAACTTTTCAGCTATCACATTTTCTCACTTTTATTCCATTATAAAAGTCCAAGGTTTTGACAAATTAAACTAACTGCGGTGAAAGTTATAATATACAAAATGTAAAGGTTATATACCTGTTAAATTCCCAGTTGTTGCGGGGCTGATGGTCCAATCATTTCGTTTCACCTTTGTTTATTCTTCTGGGGAAAAGATGTGATGTTATTTATGCTGTCTATGTCTGCAACCCTCATTGCTTGATTTTATTTGGATATGGAAAAAGTACAAGTATAAACTAAACTCTACGACATCAGCTACCCCCTCACTGCTATGCATAACCCTATCTAGACACTACAGGTGGTCCCATACTTAAGGACACCTGACTTACAGACGACCCACAGTTAAACACGGACCCCTCTGCCACCTATGACCTCTGGTGAAGCTCTCTGGATGCTTTAGTATAGTCCCAGACTGCAATGATCAGCTGCAAAGTTTCTGCAATGAAGCTTTATTAATAATCCTTGGTTCAATTACAGCAAAAAATTTTGAAACTCCAATTGTCACTGGGGCAAAATAATTTTTTGTCTTGATCTACCATTATAAATTATACAGTTTCAACTTACATACAAATTCAACTTAAGAACAAACCTACGGACCTTATCTTGTATGTAACCCGGGAACTGCCTGTATATATTACAACTTAAACCTTCTACCCTACTAATATGCAATGCCTAGACTACATGAACATCTCTGCTGAAACTAAAAAGGGTACCCCTTTTGGCTAGAGGATTATCTGTTACTCCCTACCTTATAATGACACTTATCCACATTATATAATGGTCTACTCCTCGGCTCCACTCCTAATGAACTACATTTCTTGGGCATGGGCAGATGAACTTGGAATCCTTATGAGTAGAGAAGAAATAGCATATGTGCTATTCCACTCCTATGGTTTCTCTAGATTTCAGAGAAGTCAGGTCGGGAGACCTCCTATAAACTTCTTACCAGCTTTCCTGTTGAGTATTGGCCTGACCACCAATTGCATTATGGTGCTGCTTACAAGAAAAAGGCAACTTATCCCACATCTGGTTGCAAAATCTTATGCGCTTAGTCTTAGGTTGTTGGTGTATAGTGTCAGGTTAAGACTAAGGGTTACTGTACACTTGAAACATATCAGCTAAATGTATGTTTTTGGATAAGGATTTTTTTAATTAATTTTGAATAAAAGCTATGGATTTTTAACCACAGTATCCTCTATGGTTATTCTGTCATATAAAAGACTCTACTGTCCAATTAGCTTTCTCTTCCATTGCATGGTGGGATCCAAGCATACACAAATTAATTTTGCCATATCTAATATGTTTGTGAGGAAGCCTGCATAGACAGGTGGAACGTGTGGGGCTTACTGCCCCCAGTGCCTATCGTTGACTTATCATGATTGAGGTAAAATTCTGGCTATTTTGATATTTACTTATTAAGTATATTTATATCACACTTGTGATTGTATTTTTGAATTTTTTTATATCAAACTTACATCCTTCTATATATCCCTTATAAATATTGCCTGTTCATTACCATATATTGTATACTTTGATGCACTCAAATGTGCTTTTTAAATGTTTTTACCCTTGTATTTTGATGTATTAAATAAAGTGAATATATGAATTTAGAACTTTCCCCTGGACATCCGCTTTCTATTTCCATTTTAAATGAATTTTGCCACTTGAATGGGGTGGGTTATATCAATTCCTTTGTATTATTCTAAAGATCTTAATACTTCTTTATTGGAGGAATACTGACCCCCCCCCCCCCCCCAAATCCCAGAATGGGAGAAATAAGTACACCAGAGTGTGCAGAATGGAGAAGCTAGCATGCTGGAAGAACAAAAATAGATCTCCTGGCTACAATGAGTCAACCAATCTGTGAATGGTGTACAGCCCACACCCAATGCCTCCAGTCCCACTTCTAATCCAACCTATCTTTAAGCAGCTTCTCTCTCTTTTGTATAGAAATCTAACCACTCCACACCTCTGAAAACTTTTGAGCTCTGCCATGTTCCTCCACCCACTTCTCCCCACATCATTTGTGCGATGATGATCTGTATTCCTCAGAAACCATAACTATCCCCCTCTCCTTATTCCACTTTCAAGTTACTTGTCCCCACCATATACACTACCTCTACTATTTAGTGCCCAATTGTAAAACTTTTAAAACGATAGAATTCAAATACTGTGTTCTTTCTTTTGCGTGTGACTATATACTTAAATGTATGACTAAAGATTTGCAGAAAGTGATGTGAATTATTGTAAATTTTGTGACTTCTATATTCTTCTTTTATTTAGGTGATTCTAACAGAAATAAGGCATTAATGTAGTTTCAGTATCTGGAAAGGAAATAATTTAAGTTGCAGTCTGCCGCTTTTCTTCCAATTTTCACTAAACTACTAAGAAATTGTCATTTCTCTTGTTGTGAAGATTCCATGGTACAAATTATATATTTTTCCTGTAAGCTGTTTTGTCCATTGGGTAGACCTAAAATATTCTGATCAACCTTTTAGGACCCTATTTAATTTTAAAGAAAAAACTAAACTGATAGAATTTAGAATCTGCTTACCCTTATAAATCCACATAGAATTTGAAGTAACCGATCATAAAACTTAAATAGATGATTACTTTGTTCTCCATAACTTTTTCTCCAGTTATTTCAGATTACATTTAATAGTTCAAGATGACACCACACAATCTGAAACTTTGCATCAATAAAGCAGAAAACCTCTCTACTGTACATAAAATGGTTTTTGAGCACTGGCAAGAATGGCTTTAAATGGGGGGCCACTCTTTTATGCAAGTTGCCCATGTGCCTTTCCTGTGTTAATAGTAATCCCTGAACTTATTTTAGTGCAGTCTGCAGACAGTCCATGATTCTTTGTTAAGATGTGTGAGCAATGATGAAGAGGAGGTACTACATCAGCAGCAGAATTGTGACTCATTCTATCCCCCCAGGCTGTATGTAGTTCCCACTAATTTTGTTTATTTGCATTCTGAATAATATTTTATTTTTTGCACACAAGGCAGAACTACTGATTGAATTAATCTACATCTTGGCGATCACACGAACACTGCTGTAATTGGCATACTGTATGCACTCCAAAATATGGGACTAAAGATATAATTTCCTCCTCTCCTTTCTACATTTCTGGACATTTTATGTTTAACTATTGTAGGACTAGGCTCTTCTCAGTTTTTATGTTTTAGTTTTTCTCTCTGCTCCTTTCAAAAGCCGATTCTTTTTGATCTTTCCATTTGCAGAGCTGATTACTTTGTTATCTGTAGGAAATTAATAAAATAATACAGCTGTGCCATTCTCTCATGGGCTATATTTTACAGCTATCAATGTCTAGTGCAAATGCCATATCCCAGGATTAAATATAACTGATTAGTCTAATTTGCACCATCAACTTCTTTTAGGTCTTTTTTTCAAAGGAGATAGGTAAAACAAAGGACATCTGCATAAAAGTATTGTGGAGCATCCTTTTGTGAAAGGATCCATTAAAATGCCAAAGATCAGTCTGTTACACACTTCATAAGACTTCAATAGTTAATTACATTACTCTCTCTCTCTCTAAATATATATATATATATATATATATATATATATATATATATATATATACACACTCACCGGCCACTTTATTAGGTACATCTGTCCAACTGCTCGTTAACACTTAATTTCTAATCAGCCAATCACATGGTGGCAACTCAGTGCATTTAGGCATGTAGACATGTTCAAGACAATCTCCTGCAGTTCAAACCGAGCATCAGTATGGGGAAGAAAGGTGATTTGAGTGCCTTTGAACGTGGCATGGTTGTTGGTGCCAGAAAGGCTGGTCTGAGTATTTCAGAAACTGCTGATCTACTGGGATTTTCAAGCACAGCCATCTCTAGGGTTTACAGAGAATGGTCCGAAAAAGAAAAAACATCCAGTGAGCGGCAGTTCTGTGGGCGGAAATACCTTGTTGATGCCAGAGGTCAGAGGAGAATGGGCAGACTGGTTCGAGCTGATAGAAAGGCAACAGTGACTCAAATCGCCACCCGTTACAACCAAGGTAGGCAGAAGAGCATCTCTGAACACACAGTACATCGAACTTTGAGGCAGATGGGCTACAGCAGCAGAAGACCACACCGGGTGCCACTCCTTTCAGCTAAGAACAGGAAACTGAGGCTACAATTTGCACAAGCTCATCGAAATTGGACAGTAGAAGATTGGAAAAACGTTACCTGGTCTGATGAGTCTCAATTTCTGCTGCGACATTCGGATGGTAGGGTCAGAATTTGGCGTCAACAACATGAAAGCATGGATCCATCCTGCCTTGTATCAACGGTTCAGGCTGGTGGTGGTGGTGTCATGGTGTGGGAAATATTTTCTTGGCACTCTTTGGGCCCCTTTGTACCAATTGAGCATCGTTGCAACGCCACAGCCTACCTGAGTATTGTTGCTGACCATGTCCATCCCTTTATGACCACAATGTACCCAACATCTGATGGCTACTTTCAGCAGAATAATGCGCCATGTCATAAAGCTGGAATCATCTCAGACTGGTTTCTTGAACATGACAATGAGTTCACTGTACTCAAATGGCCTCCACAGTCACCAGGTCTCAATCCAATAGAGCATCTTTGGGATGTGGTGGAACGGGAGATTCGCATCATGGATGTGCAGCCGACAAATCTGCGGCAACTGTGTGATACCATCATGTCAATATGGACCAAAATCTCTGAGGAATGCTTCCAGCACCTTGTTGAATCTATGCCACGAAGAATTGAGGCAGTTCTAAAGGCAAAAGTGGGTCCAACCCGTTACTAGCATGGTGTACCTAATAAAGTGGCCGGAGTGTATATATATATATATATATATATATATATATATATATATATATACTTTTATGCTATATATATATATATATATATATATATATATATATATATATATATGCTATATATATTCTATTTTAGTTAATGCAGGCTCTAGTCAATCTTTATATAAGGAAGTTAGGTATTGTAAAAAGATTCTATTCTTTCACTGTTGCCATTGTTCAGATATGAGCCCAGTCGATTTGGAACTTCAGATGATGCAGAGCATGTTGCCAGGAGACTAAGGAGTGCCAGAAGATGTTTCTTCTTTACATGAGGAGGAAAGTATTACCAATTATATATTAGATTAATATGTAATCTGCTAAAGATATTCAATTGGGGCCAAGTTTTTGGTCTTTGGACATTAAAGTGTAATTGTAAAGTTACTGACAAAAATTAAGTTTTAGCAAAGCTGGAGGGAGCCTTACAGACTACAGGTCCTTTGCATCAAACTACCGGTAAGTATTTTCAAACGATAAAGGACGTCTTGTTTATAATTGGCTGGCCTGAAGCATTTTAAAGTACTTCGTTTGATGCAACCAGAAACCATGATAAGGTAAAACCTCTGCTAGCTGCTAAACAACTGCAGATAGCTTATTATAGTGAATTAGAGAATTGCTTATTTTTGCTTAGTGCAGAGTTAGGCAAAAGTTTTTATACTTTACAATTGTACTTGAAAAGCAAAAAGTTGAAAGAATAGGCTTTGTACCATTGCACTGAAGAGGTTGCATAGTTACAGTAAGCCTTATTTATGATGCTCATAATTTTTTTTATTCCTATGCATCAAATGAGTACCATTATTTTCTTCCTTCCACCTTTTTTTAAAAATTTGATCGAAAACTATACATTCTTTGTCACAGGTATGATTCTTCTGCTAACATGAATATAGTCCAGAAACACTTCTCATTAGAAAACATTTTCTTTTTAATTTCAAAAAATTGTATATATCCCTGAACAATATAAAACATGTCTTTTCTTTGAATGCTTAATCAAAAGTAGCATGCCTTATTTATAGTAATAATAAACAAAAATCATTATATAGCACCATCATATTCTGGAGCATTTTACAAATCATGGGGGACATATATAAAGAAAATAAGACTACAGAGTAAAATCGTAGTCATTTGAAACAATTTGAATGAGGGCCCTGCTCACATGAACTTACAGTCTATGAGGATGAAGGGGTGACACAAGAGGTATAAGAGCTTGTACAATTGCCCAGCCATTCTTTATACTGGACCACAACAAAAAGAATGTTATAAATAATGCTAATACTGAAACTGGTCATAAGCCACCATCTTATAGATAGAGTTCAAGGGGAATAAGACTGCAGAGTAGCCTGTAGCTTTGTGTCTAGTGCTTGCAGAATAAGAAACAGGAGGAGTACACAGGGTGAATTAAAAATAATTGTATTCAGTTAGCTCATTTCTCATACTAAAAAAATTAATACACTAAAATAAATCCTGTTTAAAGTCTCTTGGGCACAGATAAAAGGGGAAAGAGCAGTAATGTAATATTTGTATTTATTTAGTTTCTTACGATTTATGTGGAAGTTGTTTGTACATAAAACAGCTTTGCCCCTTTTATTCCTCTCATATTATCCTCACCTTTCCTTTTTCTCTGCTGTGTTTATTATTGTTCACAGTAATACTACCATCATACAATCACCGATCGCCAGAGCTGTACAGTGTCAACATAATAAAGAAATCCAGTTATCAAACAACCTCCACATAGTGGTCAAATAGCACGGTCATGTAGGTGGATAGCAGGGAATCATTAACCTTGGAATAAAGGAGTACAGTACTTGTAGTCTCAGACAGTCAAAGACACAATAAGCAGCTACATCTAACATCTTTACATTTGACATTTTCAGCTGTTCCTCCTTCAGTTCTTTAGTACAATATGTCTAAAAGGATTTCAACTACAAGTCTGCTTCAGTAATATACTTAACTCCTATGTCCTCCAACACTTCTCTTCTTTCATTGTACCACTCACACAATAAGTAAAATGTAATTACAGCTTATACAACCCCATAAAACCTTCTCAGCCCAAAGTAGCCCAGCTATTGGAGTACTGCCTTCCCACACTCCAGTGTAATATCAAGGAGGGTATTTAATGCAGCAGCTGGTGTCATCACACCTAGGCAGACAAAATTGTCATCCACAAGTGTAAAAAATGTGAAATTTTTAAATATAAACCAGGGATGGATATATAAGGATTTTCGCATAACTCCCTCTGATGCTATTAAATAGATCTTATTGTGAAGACAGGGGGAAGCAGCCCAGTGATGCCAGTACTACTGATTCTCTGTTCACTGGCTTCCAAATTGCACTGCTGCTGCCACTGCCAAGTCTTGTTCTGCTGCTTCTACTATGTAGGCAGGAATCTCATGCCTTAACAAAATGGGCCACATGAAGTGTGCAGAGTGCAGCAGATTCATCAAAATTGGTGCTTTGTCTTCATTAATCTGACGCCCACTGCAATGCTCTGGATGTGTGCACCCTTTTTTTTGTGCACTTTGTACATATTGCAGAATTGTGCCGCAAATCAGCAATAAATGTGGTTTAAACTAAGCACTAACAGTGCACTTTAGGTGCACATATTTTCTATCTTCTGTCTTAATCCCTTCCCGATGCGCCATACTAGTATGGCGCGCGACGGGTCCCGGTGTCTTCGTGGGCCAAGCCCTCTTTGAGCCGGTAAGTCTTTGCTGCAAATTGCATATTAGTTTTCACGTCGATCGCCGCCGGCAGCATTGCATGGGCGCCACCATCTTGCCGCGGATCGTCGCTCCCCAATGACACCAGGGGAAGCGGCGATCCATTGCCATGACAGCTTCGGGTCTCACGAAGGCCCAAAGCTGTCTCGTTTTAACCCATTCATTACAATGTGCTATCAGTACATTGTAATGAATGAGGAGTAAAATCCCCATATACTGCCATATTGCAGTATGGCAGTATATGGTAGGATCGATCAAACAACCTAGGGTTAAAGTACCCTAGGGAGTCTGAAAAATAGTAAAAGTAAAAATTATAAAAAGGTTTAAAAATAAAATTATAATAAAAAAACCTACAAATTCAAATCACCCCCCTTTCCCTAGAACTAATAAATATTAATAAACAGTAAAAATCATAAACACATTAGGTATCACCGCATCCGATCTATTAAAATATAATAACGGTTTTTCACTGCGTTTAACCCCGTAATGTAAAATAGCGCCCAAATTCAAAAATGCCATTTTTTTGCCATTTTGAAAATTTTTTAAAAAATTAATAAAAAGTGATCAAAAGGTTGCGCAGTCCTAAACATTATAGCAATGAAAACGCAAAAAATTTGCAAAAAATAACACCACCCACAGCTCCGTACACCAAAGTATGAAAAAGTTATTGGCGCCAGAAGATGGCAAAATCCCCCCAAAAAATTTTATACAGGAAGTTTTAATTTTTTTAACTGTATGAAACCATTATAAAACCTATACAAATTTGGTATCCACGTAATCGTACCGACCCACAGTGAAAGCTGTAAAATCCAAGCCCACAAGAAAACGGTGCAAATGTTTTTTTTCACCATTCTCACTGCATTTGGAATTTTTTTGCTGCTTCCCAGTACACGGCATGGAATATTAAATACCATCACTACGAAGTGCAATTTGTTATGCAGAAAATAAGCCATCACAGAGCTCTTTCTGCCGGAAAAATAAAAAAAACTATAGACTTTTGAAGGTGGTGAGTGAAAAATGGAAGTTAAAAAAGGCCAAGTCGTTAAGGGGTCAATTATGAAACCTTACAGCTGATCATTGCAGCCTGAGAATAAAGAAAAGCAACGAGAGTGCTCCACCAGAGGTCACAGGGGCAGAGAGGTCCGTCTGTAACTAGGGTTTTTTTTAGCACAACTACCTCCAATTTATTGCCGCACTGTAGATGTAAAAGTACTATTGGCATGCTGAGCTTTAAGCTCCTAGCTCTTAAATGTTCTGGCATATTATTCATCAACCACTAGAACCTGGGGCTCACTAGTGTATATAGACAGCTGTTAATGAATCAATGATTTTGATGTTCTATATGCTGATATCTTTTTCAGCTGAAGTCCTCTATTTTCTTCTTTCCTTTTATTCTTTGCAGTGGTAAATGTTGTATCCACATTGACTATACACATGAGATTTGCTTTTGTAATTTGGCCTTGGATATTAAATAAGAGAATTATGTTATAATGTTGGTGTCTCTAAACACTCCATGATTCCATAATCATTCCAAAGGACAATATTTATCAACAGAACACTATAGTAGTTCAATAGTATAATAGCTCAGCAAAGTATTTCTGGAATAATGAACAGAATGAAAATAAATAAATAAATAATGATCAAAGAGGAAAATAAAATACAATAAAATGATAAATAGAAATTTAAATGTATAAATAGAAAAATATATTGTTATATCTTATATGAATAATGACTATATTCTGTTAATGATTTTGTGAAACTAATCTCCTCCGACAATACAGTACCCCAACACTTCCATTTTAGAATTCAATACTATGGTGTTTTCAAAGCTCTAATTCTTATATTGTTCTAGATTCTGCATGTGAGATATTTGTTATATAATTGGGAGTAGGCCAATCTTTCTGTTGCTTTACTGATTTAGTTTCTTGTGCTTTTTCTATTTGCTATTTAAGCAGTTGCTTTACTTTTGGTGATATTTTGGAAGCCTACTGGTTACCATTTTATAATTTAAAAGCATTTTGCATTTTATGTACAGGCAGTCCCCAGGTTACGTACAAGATAGGGACTGTAGGTTTGTTCTTAAGTTGAATTTGTATGTAAGTCGGAACTGTATATTTTATCTTTGTAATCCCAGCCAGAACTTTTTTGGTCTCTTTGACAATTGGATTTTAAAAATGTTGGGTTGTCATAAGAATCAATATTAACACTAAAGCTTCATTACAGACACATTTGATAACTGTTACAGTTGTTTATTGTAGCCTAGGACTAAAGTACAATAAATTACCCATATCCAGAGGTCCGTTTGTAACTAGGGGTCGTATGTAAGTCGAGTGTTCTTAAGTAGGGGACCGTCTGTATATAAGAAACTTTTTTCAAACAAATGCACTCAACACAGTCTCTAACAGATATATCTATGTTCTGTTGAGTGCATCAAGTACAATAAAATATTTTGTTTGCTTTAGAGCAGATGTAAACTAAACCTTATGTGTGAAAAACTTAAGGAAGAATTTTTATTCCTACTTTTAGTCTGTAATGGAAATTTGATGGGATGTTTGATCTGTCACTGCATTCATCTTTGGCAGACCTATGGAGAAGAATAAATGATTCCATTCATATGAGGTACATGAGGTACATAATAACACAGACAGAAGTCATGCTCAGCAGTGGTTGGAACCAAGAAACTGCACCTGAGCTGAAACACAATTCTCAGTATCATAATCCTGGAAAACCCCTTTTAAAAAACTCTAAAATTGACATATGTAATGTATAAAAAAGAGTTTACATTTCTTTTCTGTTACTAAATAGTTAGTAAAAAGTGAGAGGGACTTGCCCAATAGTAATGGTGATTTGGCTATCTCAGAAGTCTAACATGTGCACCACCTTTTAATTCAAACACTCAGGGACACTTGAAAACCACCTTTCTGTTTTTTTTTTTCTGGGGCTCTCAAATGTATTCCCACTAGGATGAAACACTTCACAGGATAGAGAAGAAGTTCAAATTGGAGAGAATACCATTTTAAATACTTAAAATGCATCCAAAACATACACGTGGACTAAATCTTTAGGTATTTTCATAAAATACATTATTTACATTATTTACATTGCCTTGTTGTCATATACCCGTTGGACCAGATCTAATATTTAGTATTTATAAACACATTATGGCACATTTAGAAAGGACCTTGCGCCAGTTTTCTGTCAGACTTTGCACATTATTATGTCCAAACCACGTGGCACAGGCGACCCTTTGGGTTGAGGTTGCACTCTTCTTCATACAGCATAAATTTTATTGAAATGGACATTCCAGTGCTCAGTACTCATTTAATGTGCAAATTCCTACAGAATTGTGTTGCATGCCCCGTGTTAAAGATGCCCCCCAAAAAAGTTGATGCACTCTGTCGGAGCAGTACAGAACGCACCAGATAAATGCAGAACAGGCGCCACAATTAATGAATCTGGCACCCCCTGTACATGGTACAGACAAACAGCACATAGTGCCGTTTGCACTGTTTTTAGTAAATGTGCCCCATAAAATGTGTTTAACAATGCTTTTTTGATGCCATTTGTTGCCATATATTGAAAAGCATATTTTAAATATTTCTTTTAGATGTACAATTTTGAATGCAATATTTTATACAAATAATATATGAGCTGTGGAGATTTTAAAGTTAAAATGATCAAACTAAAACATCTATGCCATATATAATAATAATAGTGGGATTTTATAATTTATATGTGAATTAAATATTAAGATCAAATACAAATTATTCAGGAGCCAATGGATCAAAATGATAGAAATCAATGTTATATTTTTTTTAAAGTTTTCAAACTTCTAACCAATGCAAAATGAGTTGTATCCATCAAAAGAAATATAGTGACCTTCGCGTTTCAGACATTAAGCATTTGCATCCTGTAGACCTTGAGTAAGGACACAAATACTTAATGTGCGAAACCGATAGGTTGCTATTTTTCTTTTTATAAATAGAACCTTGTAATTTGCACTTTATTACTTTTTTGTCTCAAGAAATTTTAAAATGATGAAATAAAGAATCTGAGTTTTTATACTAAGAATGCTGGATCCACCACTCTCTTTTGTATAATACACTGCACTAATCTTGTAGTGCAGTGCATTATAAACTGTCAGCACCACTGACAGACATCTTTTTAGTCCCTGACTCTGGTAGGGTTGATAGGAAACAGATGAGAAAAGACCTGGATAAGAGAAACACGTGCTTCTGCAATGAAACTCCAGGCACTTCTAATGAGTTAGGTCCTGGCTTTTCTCTCCAAAACACCTGCATTCACCATACATATATGTCCCAATACTGTAGTTCCACATTTATTGAATAATGCTATAGCAATATATAATACTACTTCACCATGACCATAGAAACTCCTCTAGGTTTGCCAACTCATTGTCACAGCCGTACCCGCGATCCTCGGTACAGATCGCAGGTACACCCGTGCCCTCCTACAAGGTGCAGTGTCCCCTCGCCCCCCTCTCCAGGCTCCTGGCTCTGCTCGGGTCCCGGAGTGTAGGCCGCATGACTCCTTCCCTCCAGGTCACGATTTCCCGCTGCTAGGGCGCGCGCGTCGACTTCTCAGGACTTAAAGGGCCAGCGTCCTCCTGATTAGAGTTCGCTAATCTTGCAACTCCCTTCCTTCCTGGCCGGATCTTCAGCATTCTAATGAAACTTCCAAAGTTTCCATACCTCGCTTCCCGCGGTTCCTGTTGAAGTGATTACCCATCAGCGTTTCCAGAAGTTCCTTTCTTCTAGCGTTTCCAGATGCCTCCATGTTCATGCAGCGTTTCCAGACGCCTCCGTGTCACCTGTCTCCAGCATTCCCATATGCTTCCTGCTGTACCTTCCAGGGTTCCAGTCCAGCAGTGTCTTCAGTCCGTGCCAGCGTTTGCATTGTTCCTACGTGTTCCTGCTGTCATCCCAGGCTTGGACTGTTTCCTGCATATTCTATAACTTGGCTGCCACCGCGGGCCTCATGCCATCTCCCGTGGTGGTCCAGAGGGTCCACTGGTCCACAGACTCCTCCCTCCGGACTCTTCCCATAGAGACTTTCTTCCCGGGTACTCCCAAGTACCTTCTGTTGTCTTTGTGACCGTTACACTCATCCTTCTTTCTCTAGCATCATGGTTCTACAGGTTTCATGCAGGTATGCATTTATAGACAATTGACTGGATCATAATTTAATGCATTGTCTGATGGAAAGGAATTGTTAAAAAATTTTAAATTGGAAGATATTCTTGCTTCAACACAAATTTTGAGGTGTCTGTACAGATTACAGGCAATTTTAACAATACAGTGTGTGATATGGCATAGGATCTCATGATGTTAACACTAGCAACAAAGGAGGGGCTTGATGTTAACTGCACGCCCCCGGTAACATAGGATATACTAAGAGGTTTCAGGCTCTCAGTATACCCGGCACCCTATTGAATAGCTGGATAATTCTACACCTATTATAGCACATTGTAGAATTATACTAAAACATGTGGCAGGAATGGTACATCACATGCTGACCGCTACATGCACCTCTCCAGTAATGTAAGGGGGAGATTGTTGCAATTTTTGACTTTATCAAGTCATGACAAATACCTCCCAAAATGCTGGTTGTCAGAAGTATTTTCTCAACTGGAAAATGTAAATATCAAAATACTGATATATAAAAAAATTTAATATGAATAATAATTAGGAAAACATATGTAAGAAGTTAAGTTCTTTATTTAGAATAGTTTCCAGTATTTTTTTATGTGCCAGTTAGCTTTTTGGGTCTTAACATTTTTCATGAAAGGCAATTTAATCATTCATCCTATGTTTGATATTCACCAAAGACAAGTATCTTCTTGTCCATGTGCAAGTAACTAAATGTTAGGGGCCAGTGGTATAACTAGGAGAGGCAGGAGACAGAGCTAGGGAGACATGCAGGAACTTCTCAAAAATCAACAATGTGTTCTTCACACATATTGTTCTTCGCATACTATTGTGAAGAACACCGTTCGGCACGCGTGTCTTCGGATACGTTAGCACAGTGATTTTCAACCTTTTTTGAGCCGCGGCACACTTTTTATACTTAGAAAATCCTGGGGCACACCACCAACCAAAATAGCACAAAATGACACTAAAACAGTCATATTATACATAAAGTTAATAATATAGATTCTAAATTTATTTTACTCACTCAGTGTGAAACCTGGGCCTGTTTCGATAAACACAAAAGGGATATCCTGGCAGGAATGGTGGAAAGATGCACTTGAAGCTCTTCCTCAACAGTTCTCAGTTTCTCCCTGGATTTAGTATATGGTGCTGATTATTATGTGGCTCATATACTGCAAAATAAAGGGGTACAATGAGAAGTACTATGGCCATGAGGCCAGAGTACAAGTGCCAGCTCATATACTCAACATATGAGCTGGTACTTGTAGTACTCCAGTCTCATGACTATAGTATTTCTCATTTTACATTTCTCATTGTTATATGCAGTATACTGCTGGAGTACTAAAAGTACCAGCTCATATGCTGAGTATTCTGCCTACAGTTCATATACTCAGGCAAAAGCTCATATAGTCAGCATTATTGGTGGGCATTACCTTGGCGGTGGGCAAATGGATGATGCACCGGCCTCGGTGACGTCATTTTGTTGCGCATGTGTTATTGTACACGTCTCCTACATTGTAAGAAGCTGTGACTGCGCATCGTGAAACAAAACACAGGGGGCACCATAGTTTGGGGAACTTTCCCCGCGGTACACCCGACCATGTGTCGCGGCACACTAGTGTGCCACGGCACACTGGTTGAAAATCACTGCGTTAGCAGATGTACGGAACATCTGCAATGTGTTCTTCATTGTGTTCTTCACTAAAATGATCCTGTGTTCACTGTGTTCACTGTTTTCATTGTATTCTTCACTGTTCTTCACTGTGCTTTATTAAGTAAATGCTCGATCTCGAGCAGGCGAAATACTCGTCCGAGCAACGAGCCGTTTTGAGTACGCTAATACTCGAACAAGCATCAAGCTCAGACGAGTATACTCGCTCATCTCTAATCCAGATATATCATTACGGTGCAATCTCAGTACAATTTGCAGTTCCAGCATTGACCAATAATATCCTTAAGATGCAGTCTTTAGAACAATTTAAAGTTCCAGTGTCATCCAGAAATATCTTAAAGGAGCAGTCTAAGTACAATTTGCAGTTACAATATCATTCAGCAATATTTTTAAGGCGCAGTCTCAATTTTCAGTTCCCGCATCAAACAGTGTGCAGTGAAACTGTACTGTCAGGATTTGCACCTTTCTAGTCTTTTTTGGCATTTCTAGTTGGTTCTCTACCACTGTGCTATGTAGCCTGATTGTTTTATACCTGTCTTTTTGTTGTTGGTGTTACTGCATTAACTGCTGGGGTTTTTAGGTCTCAGCTGTGTTCATTTGTATTATCCTATCACAAGTGGCCAGGCCGATTTTGTCATTCAGTGTTAGGTATTGTTGTATCGGCAACTTATCCGTGGCTCTGTTCTGTTGGAAAATCTATACTTTCTAGAAGCTTGTTTGTTTGACTGTGGTGAGAGATTCTGTGATGTTTGTCTGTTCTCTTGTATTCACTCACCCCTGGTTGTTACCCATTATTCCTGTCCTCCTTCCTGTATTCAGCATCAGTTGTGTGTTTGTGTGCATGCTGGGATTGCTAGTTTGTAAAATTCACCAAGACTGGATAGGTCTTTTTGTTCAGAGAGGGAGAAGTTGTCGGTTCAGGAGCTAACTCAGGTAAGCTGACCATCTCTCTCAGGCAGGGAGTAGCTTAGCCTTAGAGTAAGGAATTAATTTGTATTAGTATTTACTTTACACAGCCAGTTTTAGAAGCATTTGCATCAGTGTACACCACCAGTATTAGTGTCACGTAGTACTTCAGTGTAGAGATGTTGCTATCAATTATTTCACCTATATCCTTAAATGGTACTGCATATGTTTTAAAATATGGAATGCAGAAATTAAGGGACATGGCCACGGTGCTGCTGCTGATGGTGGTGATGATGGGGCTAGTGCTGCTAGACCCTACATGGGTGGAAGGCAGTGATAGCTCGTAAAAAAGGTGGTGGTCAGGAGACCTCAGGCACACAGTAGAAGCAAAAGGGTGTCAAGACACAGTGGTCATCCCACAGCCAAGTTGTTTCCAGCCACTGTCCAGTTTGCCCAGAGACCCAGCAAATAAAGGCTATCACACAGGGTATGTATGGCATGGCATGAGCTACAGTGGATGAGACTTCAAAAAGCTAGCAGACACCTGAGGATCCATCACTTGCTTCAGTAAGCCCAGTCTGTACAATTCTCTTCCAAGTCACCAAGGGCACCTGTCTCCCTGAAAAAGGAGAAATTAATCCCAATACAACCAACAGCAGCACTATCGGCACCATCACAAATGCCTGTCCACACCATCCACCTAGCTTTCAATTTCCCAAATAATGGAGAGAAAGAGCAAGTTAGCCTCAACTCATTCATTAGCTGTGGTCCTGAATAAGAGTATTTCCTATTTGATAGCATACAATTCAAGCTGATCCACAGTAAAAAGGTCCCAGCTGCCACTACTTTCTCTGGCAGTTCATTTCCACCCTGCACCAAAAGGTTGTGGACAAAATAAGATGTGCATTGCGCAATGTCATTAGTCCCAAGGTGCATCTCAAAACTGACACACAGAAGAGTAAGCATGAGTAGGGTTGCTTCTTTTCCTTAACCCCTTAGGGATGCAGCCATTTTATAGCTTAAGGCTCAGCCCCATTTTTTGTATTCTGACTTACGTCGCTTTATATGGTTATAACTTTTGACCACTGATACTTATCAAAGTGATTCTGAGATGATCCCCACATGTTGTACTTTATTTTAGTAGTAAATTTTGGCTGATAAGTTTTGTGTTTATTTACAAAAAAAAGAAAAAAGGATGAATTTTTTGAAAAATTTGCCATAGATAGATTTACCACCCAAATATCTTTGGGATAAATACCGTTTTGATTGGAATTTTAAAACCCCCTATATAATCAACCCATTTTCATATCTGCACCCCTCAAACTACCAGAAACAGATTTTCGGAAGATTTTTAACCCTTTGAGATCTTCATAGTAATCAAATCAAAATGGAGGTGAAATTTAGAATGGTCAAATTTTGTCGGTTATATGTTCATTTAGCTGTAAAATTTACACATATCCAAAATATAAAAAGAGAAAAGCGCACAGTGGGGTGCAAAAGGGAAGGAGCACCCTGCAGCTGCCAGGATTTTAGTGGAATTTTTTTTTGTGGGATGAGATGTTTTTTCCAGTGTTACCATTTTGGGGTTGGTATCCCCTATTGTTGAAAATTTAGGAACTTTTTTTGAGGGCAGGAGTAGAAAAGCATCAATTCTGTACTGGATTTTTCACTGTATAGCCTAATAATTATGTTATCTTTATTCTATGGGTTTATACGATTACGGGGATACCATACATGAATATTTTTTGTTATGTTTTACTAAATTTTTCAAATAAAACCCTAATGTGGGAAAAATGTATAATTTTTGCATTGCTGTCTTCCAAGTGGCATAACATTTTAATTTTTTTGGCAATGGAGCTGGTTGATGGCTTGTTTTCTGCGGGATATGTTGTACTTTGCAACAGCATCATTCTGATGTACATATGTTTTTTGATAACTTTTTATTGCATTATTTGTGGGATTGCAGAGCTAAAAATCATATAATCGTTCAATAATTACCGGTATTACCTTTTATTCTATGGGTTGTTATGGACACGGTTGGATTTTTTTGGGTTATATGTCTCTTTATAGGTTATGGGGCTTATGGGAATTTTATTGATTTATTACTTTTATTTTGTTATTATTATTTTTTATTGAATAATATCCTGCAATACTGATGTGCCTTTAGGATGACATCACTGACGGCATCTTCCAGACAGTGCCAGATGTGTATCGGACGCAGATCTGATGCCGTTTCAGCTCAAGATCTGAGCCAAACCAGCATCAGGACACATGGGGTGCTGGCTATAACTAAAAGCTCTCACCCCGTTGTAACACCAGTGGTCAGAGTGAGCTACGATCACAGGTATTTAACCCATTAAATGCCGTGGTCAGTTTGACCGCAGGATTTAACGGGCCTTTGGGGGGTGCTGTTTTGGGGGTAGCCGATCGTTGCTATGGCAGTTCTGCCTATAGGCACTGCCTGAAGATGGCATCTGTGACACTGCTAATACCCTGAAATACATAAAAATTGCAGAGTATTATCATGAAGAAGCAATCAGAGGATTGCTTGTTCATGTCCCATGGTGGAAGTAGTAAAACAGTAAAAAAAAAAACATTTTTCAAAATTTTTCAATAGAAAATAAATAAATCAATAAAAATGCGCATAAGCCCCATAACATATAAAGAGACATATAACACTAAAAAAAAGTCTAAATCATAACCCCACATATATAGCATCACCGCGTCCGTAACAACCCATAGAATAAAAGTAAATCATTATTGAACCCGCACGATGAACGCCGTTAAAAAAAACTGTTAAAAACCTGCCAAAAATAATGATTTTTACCTATTGTATCCCACAAAAAATGCAATAAAAAGTAATCAAAAAAACATATGTACTCCACAATGATTCTGTTACAAAGTACAACATGTCCCACAAAAATGAAGCCATCAACCAGCTCCATTGCCAAAAAAGCAAAAATGTTATTGGAAGACGGTAATGCAGAAATGAACCACCCAGATTTTGTATATAAATGGACATTTCATATACAAAAACTTTTTGTTTCTTTGTGCAATCACTCCAGCAGAGGTGGCCGTATCCAGGGACACAGCTTTGTTTCTAAGGGACCCATATCACTACATTTATGAGAAATAATCTTTACCCAGGTAAGCTTTTTTTAATGACATCTAATTGAAGAAATGTTTATATATGGCAGATTAATGAATCTGGATGTGAATGCCCAGACGAGAATACCCCTTTAACAAAGCCATGAGGAAATAACAGTAGGCTGTGCTGAAACTCATCTGTCTGGGCAAATGACTACATGCCACTGGAACTGTGGACTAGGAAGCAGCAGTCAGGTTGACACACATCCCTTGCCTTTCTCATTTACTTAACCTGGTGGTGCAAAGGTTTCTAGCCAACTTCACAGACCTGATAGAGTTGCTGCTTAGTGTGTGGTATGTGTTCTCATTTTCAGTTGCAATACAAATAAATATACAGCATATTTGTGAAAAGATTATTGTGATACATTTTCCAAAGGTATATTAAACTAGAGATACAACAAAAGTGTAAAACAAGCAGTGTATCTCTCTTTGTTGTATCTCTAGTTTAATATACCTTTGGAAAATGTATCACAATAATCTTTTCACAAATATGCTGTATATTTATTTGTATTGCACTTACCTGTCTTGACCAATCGGAATGTGATTAGGTCTATTTATATCACATGCTGGCCACTATGTTGTATGCTTGAAAAAGGTGAAATGCTCACCGAAACGTCGCACTTTTGAAATAAAGATCACCCTGCTTTGACTTCACATTGGAGTGCTGCTGCCTTTCCTGAGACTACATTTGGATCCTTTGCCACGGAGTATACAGATCCTGCACCCAAAACCAATACATGTTGTGCTGTCTTGCTTTTCTTTGTTTATCTATCTATCTCCTATCTATCTATCTATCTATCTATCTATCTATCTATCTATCTCATATCTATCTATCTATCTATCTATCTATCTATCTATCTATCTATCTATCATCTATCTATCTATCTATCTATCTATCTATCTATCTATCTATCTATCTATCTAATACGATGAGAAATTAGGCAGCACTCCGGTAGTATCGTGCAAAAAGTGGTTTTCTTTATTCCATGTCTTTAGAAAAATACAGCAAAAGCAACGTTTCGACTCACACGGAGTCTTTTTCACACGGAGCTTGAAAAAGACTCCGTGTGAGTCGAAACGTTGCTTTTGCTGTATTTTTCTAAAGACATGGAATAAAGAAAACCACTTTTTGCACGATACTACCGGGGTGCTGCCTAATTTCTCATCGTATTTCATCAGAGGATCTTTGGCCCGATCCTAGTGTGCTTGCACCCACCACCATTTACCTACTTTGGTGTGCTGTCTTCTTTTTCTTGAAGTATCTATCTATCTATCTATCTATCTATCTATCTATCCACTATCTATCTATCTATCTATCTATCTATCTATCTATCTATCTATCCACTATATATCTATATATCTATGTATCTATCTATCTGTCTATCTAACACTCCAGGACAGCACATGAGGACACAGCATGTAGACTTGGAGATCGTCTCTTGCCACTTTCTTGTGTGAGGTGATGGGGGGAGGAGGGTGCTGCAGTATGTGTCTGTGTGGATTATTTGTGTACACACAAGTGTAGGGAAAGCTGGGGAGAGAGAAGTGTTAGGTGCTTGGTTACTACATTCGTTAGGGCTTTTCCCTGCACATGACTGCTGCAGCACTGAGCCATGAGGTGATCAGCTGATTGCAGGGGTCTCTCATGCCCGTAGTCTTCTTTATGAAGATGGAATGTCCATAGTAACAGCTATATGAGCAGTCACTGCCATCTAGGGGAAGTCTACAGAAAACAAGAGGAAGGAGCAAGATTCGGGTCACTAATCCAATTGCAAAAGGGCTTAAAATTACCTGCCCCTACAACATATCAAAAGTTTTTTGAAATGACGGTTACACTTTAAGCATAGTGCTGATTTTCCCTCTCATTTGTAAATCAAAGTGCTATTTTTACCTAAGGCTTCTATTACAAACATTTCTCCTATTTGAAGTATGGAGTCATCTAATTACATCACATGACAGATGTCAGAATAGGGGCAAGATCATAGTCATATGACGACGGATGTCAAAGAAAGGGTGTTGCTCCAGAAGAGTGAGACATATATCGCTCCTTGTTACTTGCGTCACCCGGATAGGCGGCACCAACGGTCCTTCCAGATACTTCAAATAGTGGGATTGCACCTTGCAACAGCACACATGCCATTGTATTGCAGGACTCTCCATTGCGTCCTCCTGCTACATTAGTTTTAATACTAGTGGGCTAGACAAGCCAAATAGAAAGTAAACTTTGCGGCTTTTGATTTGAGAATCATGATTCAGATCTAGCAGTCCATTTACTCAATTGTCACTGTTACTGACCGTCATATGAAGAAAGCAAAACAAAAAATGGTTTAAATTGTACTAAATAAACATTTTGTTTTATTACTCATGTTCTGCTGAATTGTGTAAAAATATTGGATGACCATTTGGAGTTTTAGAGTGCCCCTTGCTGCTTATTGTTGTATGCCCAGTAGGATTTGCAAAACTTCATATTCAGTATATATCTGATGACACGGCATGCCTCCGTGGACTTCTAAATGGCAAGTTCCCTTTAATCCTCTATCTAAATAAATGGGTCTGAACATCTAGAGCATCTTGAACTGCTGTGACATTAACAGCACTTTGTTTTTGTTTTGTTATTATTATTTGTTTATTACATTTTTATTTTATGCTAATAGGATCACAGTATATAAGGTTGGAAAAAAAGTCCAATCTATAAGATTAAACAAATGTTTTTTTTCCCATAACACGTGATATTTTTGTTCTCAAGAACGGCATCCAGGCCTCTCTTGAACACTTACGTAGTATCATGCACAATAATGATCTCTAGAGTTTCACAGTGTCATTGCTCTTACAGTAAGGAATGAGCATTTTTTAATGAATCTTTACATATTAAAAGTAAGGGTATGTCTATAACAGTGCATGCCATACATGGGTGTATGCCATATGGGCACAGTGATTTGTCTTTTTAAGTGGTTTTGAGGCAGCAACACACCTCTTCCTGGGCTAAGCAGCTGACATTTAATACTGTAGTGGATTTACATTATTCCTCATCACATCTCCCACATCTCCCAATTGCAATATACATGTCATGCAAAAAACAAGCCATCAACCAGCTCTGTAGCCCAAAAAGTAAAAATGTTATGCCACTTGGAAGACAGCAATGCAAAAATGATAGATTTTTCCCCACTTTAAATTTTATTTGGCAAATCTAGTAAAATGTAAGAAAAAATATTCATGTCTGGTTTCCCCGTAATTGTACTCACCTTAGAATACAGATAACATGTTTATTGGGCAATACGGTGAACACGAAAAAAAAAGTAACTAATCCAGTACAGAGTCGATGCTTTTCTACTCCTGCCCTCAAAAAATAGGGGATACCAACCCAAAAATGGTAACAGTGGAAAAAGCATCTCATACTTCAAAAAAAATGTCGTCACATGGCCCCAATAATAAAAAAATAAAAATTTTATAGTCTACAGAAGGGGCCAATGAGGAAACCAAAATCCTGGCAGCTGCAGGACGCTCTTTTCCTTCTGCACCTTGCTGTGTGCCAATAAAGCAAGTAACGGCCACATGTGGGGGGTCTCTGTACTTGGGAGAAATTGCATAACAAATTGTAAGATGAGTTTTCTATTTTTATCTTTTGGAAATGTGTATATTTTAGGGCTAAATGAACGTATAACCTATACAATTTGACCGTTCTAAATTTCACTTCCATTTTAATGTAAATACTATGAAGATCTCAAGGGGTTAACAATCTTCCTAAAAGCTGTTTCTGATAGTTCGTGTGGTGCAGATTTGAAAATTGGTTGGTTATAGGGGGGAGGGTTGATGTTAAATAAGTAAAATTTCATTCAAAACTGTATGTATCCCCAAAATGGTCAATTCTGAAAATACGGAAAACCGATATTCGATTTGTAAGCCGCGTGACATCAAAATAAATTATTCAGACATTTAAAAAATTATGAAAATGTAAAGTAGACATATGGGAAATGTTATTCAGCAACTTATTTAGATGGTAAATCTATCTGGCTGAAAAAGCAGTGATTTAGAATTTCAAAAAATAAACCCAAAACTCATCAGCCAAAATTTACCAATTAAAATGAAGTACAACATGTGAGGAAAAAATAAGCTCAGAATCACTTTGATAAGTAACAATGTTCAAAAGTTATAACCATATAAAGCAACGCAAGTCAGAATCCAAAAAATGGGGCTGAGCCATAAGCTGTAAAGTGGCTGCTTCCTTAAGGAGTTAAGTAGTGGCCGACAGAATTATGTTGCAAGCCCTATGTTAAAGGTGCACCACAAAAAAGTTGGTCTGATTCATGAAGATTGTGCAACACATCATCATGGAACCCTCTACATGCAAACTGCACATAGTGGGGGAGATTTATCAAGTGTCTGAAAGTCAGAATCTTTCCAGTTGCCCATGACAACCAATCACAACTCCCCTTTAAAATATTTATGAGTACTGGTAAAATGAAAGCTGAGCTGTGATTGGTTGCCATGGGCAACTGGAAATATTCTGACTTTCAGACACTTGATAAATCTGCCCCAGTGTCTTGGTTCAAGGTCAATGGACCCTCTGGACCACAGCGGGAGATGGGACTAGCCGACCAACGCAGAAGGGAACAGGAAGGTCATAGGAACAATGCAGGGAAGCTTTCTCTATGGCTAGGTAGGTCAAAGATCCACCAATCTTTATGGAAACTTGGAAGTGGCCAGCGCCAATCAGGAGCATGATTTAAATCTTCGAGTGCCAGCGTGCATGCACCTTAGGGAGCGGGGATGCGTGTGCAGTCTAGCCTGGATGCCAGCAGGATCGTGGAGGTAAGTGAGGGCCAGGGGGTGCCGTGCCACAGAGAGGGGCAGGGTGTGCCTGCAATCTGTGACATGGGTCACGGGGGCACCCGTGACAATCACTATTCCTGATCTATCTATACAAATCCATTTTTCTTCTCTACCAGTTTCAAAAAAACTCGTTTAGATATGAATTATTTGATTGCAGTGATAAGTACATATACTGTATCTATTAAAATGTTACTTACACTTAATTATATATTTATATATAGTTTGACACCTGTGCAGGACAGATTGTGGAGGAGAGGTATACAACTAATAAGAAAAGTTTTGAAAAAAATGTAAAACATAAAGCATAAATAATAATGAATTAACCCCTTCTGTCCCTGCGGGAAGATAATGCTATTACATCCAGCTTCTGGCTCTGGCTCATAAACAAAGCTTGAGTGTTATCCCCTTAATTGCCACGGTCAAGTATGACCACTTCCCGGTCTGACTGTAAACTGTCTGATAATGCCTCTACATGCCAGACAGTTTACACTGCACTATAATACATCAATATTGTAATGCAAATAAATTTAAAACATAAAAATGAAATAAAAAATAAATAAAATGTAAACCCCCATACAAAACTTAATAAAGTATAAAAAACACAAACACTCAAAAACCCCCACATATTTGATATTGTTGCATTCTTAACAATCTCAATAAAAAAACAGTAAACCTGCAAGGTGAACGTCGTAAAAAAAACTCTTATTAAAACCCCTAAAAATGCTCTAAAAACTGATAACAGGTGTTATGGGCTTCAAAATAAGACCACAAACAGAACAACTTTTCTCATTCAAAATAAGCGCTTAACCTGTTCACAAATGCCATACCGCTATATACATCCTATTTGCACAAGACATATCTCCTGAACCCAGGCACATAGAAACATAATTTTAATGTAACTTTAACTTCACTTTAATATGGTGTATGGATTGTGTATGAATGCTGTAGAGTACTGGAGATATCCAAAAAAGTATCTTTGTGTACAGCTTTCTATTGCCGAACTTTAAGAATGGATATCTTCAGTTCTCTTAAGCATCCATGGACGATCCATATATCCATATATTTGAAGTGTGCCCCCCCCCCTCCAGTCTGTCAGCTGAAGGCAGAAAGTAGAAGAAGCTGGATACATTCATTTTCAGTGTGCAGAAGTACATCTACTCTCTGCATTTGTAGTTGGACCTGGAAAAGGGTGATGAAATAATGCTGTACATTTTTATAACATATTTTGGTAAAAAATATGTTATAAAATGGACAGTGTTTATTTAAACACTATTTATTTAAAAACCTTTAATTGGACAAATTACAAAAAAGCTTACTTTTTCAAAACGCTTATTTGTAGTCAATTATTGGCAAATTTTATAAAGAAAAAAATATGTAATTAATAAAACTATCCTATCAAGTTAAAGTCTCACATGCCATGAAAAAACAAAGTAAAAATTGTTATGATTTGTAAAGTTATTCCAGAGAAATCATCGTTTAAAGAAGCACATAGCAGAATGTCAAAAATTGACCTGGACACTCAGGAATCAATGACCATCGGTTATCAATGGGTTAACCAGATGCCGAAAAATAAAAAGTTATGCCTCTGAAACGATGGTGATGCTAAAACTAACAAATTCGTTTTTATTCAGTAAAATTGGGAAAAACCTCAAAAATCCATATAAATGAGGTATTTTCGTAATTGTTAACCCCTTGACGACGCGTGACGTAATAGTACATCACACATCGGCTGCAGGTGAATGGAGAGGTCTCAAAATGAAAATGTAATAAAGTTTTTTCACAGCACTTAACCCTGTAGCGTAAATGGAACTTTTTTGACATTTTGAAAAATATTAAAATTCTATAAAAAAGTGCCCAAAAAGCCATATAGTCCTAAACAAAGAAGCATTGAAAATGTCCTAAAAAATTGCAAAAAATTACACCACCCACAGTTCTTTTCACCGCAGTATAAAAAGTTATTAGCGACAAGATGGCAAAATAAAAAACATTTTTTGTACAGCAGGTTTTAATTTTAGTAAATGTATGAAAACATTATAAAACCTATATAAATTTGGTGTTCCCGTGATCTACCAACCCAAAGAATAAATTAGACATTTCATTTAGGGGTAAAGTGAAAGCCGTAAAATTCAAGCCTACAAGATAACATCGTAAATGCGTTTTTTTCACCAATTTCACTGCATTTGGATTTTTCCCACTTCTCAGTACAAAACATGGAATAGTTAATACCATCACTATGAAAAGCAATTTGTTACGCAGAAAACAAGCAACAACGTAGCTCTTCTTTTTTTTGCAATAAAAGAAGTTTACTAAACATTACTCCGGTGTGTGCCATGCTTCATTCTTCTTTTATATCAGAATGACAATGAACTGAACTGAAGCAAGGGCATTAATAGGATGGCGTAGTAAGAAGCATTTCAGGGTCCTGGTCTGGTCTAGTCAGTCTCCAGACCTAAACCCAACCATAATCTTTGGAAGGACTTAATGTAGAGCATTCAATATTTGAAAACTTTGTAGGCAAAGAGAAAAATTCCCAGTATTTTGCAAGATATTCCACCGCCTTTTTTGTTAAACCCATTGTATATTTATTTCTATATACCATAAAAGTCTAGATTGATGCGTTTAATATATATTTACTTTTGTGGTCTGTTACATTCTTGAGTGCAAACATTTTTTTCATTCCAAACTTTTTTGTACTGAAAATACAAGTTTTAACTGCACAATTATCTGTTTTCTTCCTTCTAACCTTGACAATCATTTTTGTCCAAGTTTTCAATTGTAATTCTGCCTTAAACACTATAAGGAATGATTGGTTCTTTTTTCCAATCCAGTCTAAGGTTCATATTTTTACTTTGATTTTTGTTTTGCTTCTTGATATTCTTTTTTCTTTTCCCTGGCTTCTTATTTATTCTGGTTTCTTTACAGTGACTCTTCAGTCGGCTTGACTTTGGAGTCTTTTATTATTTTAATGCGAACATGTCTTAAGACAATTACATACAGTAGTGTTGCAGTCAAATAAAGTTTACCTGCTGCAAGCGCAGACAATTACAATTTCTGATTCATTATTGTTTTTGCAACAAAGGTCAAAGATCTAGAAACTTCTCCATGGACATTGATTAACATTTCCAGTTTATTGTATCTATTTTCAATGAGGCTGTTCTAAAATACCACTAAATGCTGTTAGCAACTAAAACATATTCATGAAAACAGAGAAAAGAATAAACAAATTGACATCTTTAACTATTTAATGAGCAAGGGTCATTGGTACCTGAACATCCAGGTGAATATTCAGTGTTCTGTTATGCTCATCTTTAAATTATGATATTTTTTGAAAAGCTGTGCCTAATATAAGTATTTCTACTTTGTTCCATGACAAGTGAAACTTTGACTTTAGAGGGAAATTTTATTAATATGAAGATTTTTTGTTTGTAGAATTGACAGGCAAATACACTTCTTCCTCTGTCACTGGCTCAAAACAAGAGAATGGACAGGGTGAAGTAGTGGAGGAAAGGGGATTACTGGAGTTAGCGGATTGGAAAACTTCCGGTCAGATAAAGTTTATTTTATCTTTAAAATAGGCAGCCGGATCTTAAACCCCCAGACCTATGACAGTTGGCTGCACTGTTGGTGTTAGTAAGGAATGAAGAGTGTCAAAGAACCTTTTATGACTTTAAAAGAGAGAGGATATGAGATTGGTGAAATAGACCTGTTTGGTGAAGTAAAGGGCAGAGTTATAGGTTCTTACAATAATTTGAAGTGGAGAAGGTCTGTTGATGTATGCAATTTTCTACACAGATGTTCAGCATTCCGAAGGAAAAAGTTTGGGGTGTATCCCAAGGTTGCCAACATCTGTGTTGAAAGATTTGGACTATGGGTGTTGCCACCTCACCCAGGGCACTTTAAAAAACATGATTATAATGGTAAGTAGCCAGTTTATGACTGGAGAGGGAAGAAATGGGGGGATGTCAGGTGTCAGGTGGTGAACACTAATGACACATGGGTTCAGGTATGTGTAATAAATGGGCATATTCTGCAAAGGAGAACAACTATTAACAGAAAAAAAGAGAGAAGATTGTGGTCTGAAAGTTGAAATGTAGTATATATTATTTTCCTTCCTGTGATTGGAAGAATTCAAGCATTTTGATAGTCCTGAAGAAGTATTTAATGATAAAAGCTAAGAGGCAGAAGGGGAGTTCAGGTAGTTAATAGGGATGTTAACCCATTTTAGTTTTTTGCATTTCCATTCTCCCCACATTCAAAAATCTATAACTTTTTTACTTTTTAATATAAAGAGCTGTGTGATGGCTTGTTTTCTAAGTAACAAATTGCACTTCATAGTGATAGTATTCATAATACTATTCTCTGTACTGGCAAGTGGGAAAAAATTCCAAAGTCAGTAAAATTGGTGAAAAAACGCGTTTGGATCATTTTCTTGTGGGCTTGATTTTTATGGCTTTCACTTGACATGTCTCCTTTATTCTTTAGGTTAATATGATCATTGGGATACAAAATATACATTAAAAAAAACTTTTTCATACTTCGGTGTACAAAGCTCTGGGGTGTAATTTTGCAAGATGACATGATGTTTTCACTGCTACAAATTTTAGGACTGTATGGCCTTTTGATTTACAATCTCACCTTTTATATTACCACTATGTTTATATGTTGCAAAATGGCAAAAAAAAGTGGCATTTTGGACACTATTTTCCATTGTGGGTCAAACACAGGGAATTACTGTTATACTTTTATAGATCAGACATTTTGGGATATCATACCTAACATGTTTAAGATTTTTACTGTTCATTTATTTTTATATCAGTTCATTGTAACAGATAATCAGAATGGATCCTCTACAAAGACCTGAGGCTGTCATGGAGACAGATTGTAGCTCCCTAGGACGTCACGAGGAGCAACGATCTAAGCCACAATGGTGGCACTAGCAACGATTGTGGGTGTTACCAGTTGGTGCCCATAAGCCCTATTCATACACCCGCAGCTGATGTGTGACATATTTATTCATCACATGTCGGTGAGCGGTTAAAGACTCCCATGATAGGAGTTGGAATGAGTGTGTGATAAAATGAGAGGAGGCACCCTCTTCCTCAGTAACCTTAACCATGCAGTCCCCATTAACTATGACATCTAATTGTTAAACAGCCTTGAAAGGATCTCCCCCTTCTCCCACAGACTGTTTAGAGATGATACCTGGCCCTCGTAAGACCAGACTGCTCTTCCTGGCACCTGCTTTGCCCCTGTTACCGTTCACTGTATATAAAAGACAGCTTAGCCTGAGGCCCTTTATTGTTACTATAAAATCCTGCATCCGGCAGTCACTAAGGGATTAAATATACATTAAATTAATTCTTATGGAGTAGTAAGCACCACAAATTGCTTTTCTGTAGATCCTTTTATTTCACAAGGTGGGGGAGCATATCATGAATGATATACAGCAAACATTATAAATAGAGGAATTTGGAGTCAAATCCATGACATGAAAAGAACTCATGCATTCTAGGTAAAAAAGCAGGTATATTTACATTTAATAAGCACTCCATTTTTTAACAAAGGTTTAGGATCTTTAATCTCCCTTTAACATTTTGTTACCATCCAAACATATGGTAGGGATGCACAATGCAATTAGCATGATTGTAGATTTCAAAATTGGTCAGCTTAACCCCTTAATGACCTGGCCATTTTTTGTTTTTTCATTTCTATTTTTCGCTCCCCACCTTCAAAAATCTATATTTTTTTTACTTTTACACGTGAAGAGCTGTGTGGTGGCTTATTTTCTGAGTAACAAATTGCACTTCATAGTGACAGAATGCAATATTTCATGCCGTGTACTGGGAAGTGGGAAAAAAATTCCAAATACAATGAAAATGGTGAAAAAACGCATTTGGGACGTTTTCTTGAGGGCTTGGATTTTAAGTACACAGACCCGTGGCTGTCATGACGATGGATCGCCACTACCCAATGACTTCATAGGGAGCGACGATCCTCGGCAAGATGGCGGCGCCCATGAGGTAGTCAGCACCGGTTGCGAGTGTTACCTGTAAGTCTTTGCTGCAATATGCAGCTAAGACTTACCGTCTATGGAGAGGGCTCAGCCTGCGAGGCACGCCGTACTAAGGCCCAAAGTATTCCACAAATAAATATTAGGGAAAGATAGAAGTTTGCAGAATATTAAATTTTGAAGAAATAAATAGAAATAATAGAATTAAGAAATATATACAGTCATGGCCAAAAGTTTTGAGAATGATACAAATGTTAATTTTTACAAAGTCTACTGCATCGGGGCTGTAATTCAAAATGTGTTTAAACCGCGATATAGCGGTTTAAAACACTAGCTAAGGTAAGCTCCGGCACCAGCTCACCCTGAGCTGGTGCCCGGTGTTTACATCTCATACCTACCTTCAGAAGTGGTAGGTTTCCTTTAAAAGAAGCAGCTAACATTGTTTCAGTGATTGCTCCATTAACACAGCTGTGGGTGTTGATGAGAACAGGAATGGAGATTAATCTGTCATGATTAAGTAAGAATCACACCACTGGACACTTTAAAAGGAGGCTGGTGCTTGGCATCATTGTTTCTCTTCTGTTAACCATGGTTATCTCTAAAGAAACACATGCAATCATCATTGCATTGCACAAAACTGGCCTAACAGGGAAGAGTATCATAGCTGGAAAGGTTGCTCCTCAGTCAACAATCTATCGCATCATCAAGGAATTCAAGGAGAGAGGTTCCATTGTTGCCAAAAAGGCTCAAGGGCACTCAAGAAGGACCAGCAAGCGCCAGGACCGTTTCTTAAAAGTGTTTCAGCATCGGGAACGGGCTACCAGCAGTGCAGAGCTTGCTCAGGGATGGCAGCAGGCAGGTGTGAGTGCATCTGCACGCACTGTGAAGTGGAGACTCTTGGAGCAAGGCCTGGTGTCAAGGAGGGCAGCAAAGAAGCCACTTCTCCCCAGAAAAAATATCAGGGACAGACTGATATTCTGCAAAAGGTACAGGGAGTGGACTGATGAAGGCTGGGGTAAAGTCATTTTCTCTGATGAATCCCCTTTCCGATTGTTTGGAACATCTGAAAAAAAAGCTTGTTTGGAAAAGACAAGGTGAGCGATACCACCAGTCTTGTCTCCTGCCAACTGTAAAGCACTTGCAACTATTCATGTGTGGGGTTGTTTCTCAGACAAGGGAATCGTCTCTCTTACAGTCTTGCCTAAAAACACATCTATGAATAAAGAATGGTACCAGAATGTCCTACAAGAGCAACTTCTCCCAACAGTCCAAGAGCAGTTTGGTTTTCAACAATGTCTTTTCCAGCATGGACTGCTATTAATCAGGATTTGGTCCAGAAGTTGATTGAGAGCTGCAGAGGTCCTGAAGAAGAAGGGTCAACACTGCAAATATTGACTTGCTGCATTAACTCATTCTAAGCAACTAGCAGGCACCAGACTTCTCTGCAGTCCCATTCACCCTGGACCTTGTATATAAGATGATGGCTGATAATTGGTTCAAGTGACAGCAATTCCATTTATTATATTTTGTTCTATTCTAGTCCTTAAGAAGAATGGCTTGACCATTATATATTATTTTACCTCTTGTGTTACCCCACTCCTCCTCATAAACTGTAAGGTCTTGCGAGCAGGGACCTCACTCCTCTTGTTCCATACGAATATTTGTGCTCTGTCATGTTTTATTATATTTGTCCCCTATGATTTGTAAAGCGCTACGGAATATGATAGCGCTATATTAATAAAGATTATTATTATTATAACTGTCAATAAAAGCTTTTGTTATTCATAATATGATTGCACTTGTATTTCTGTATGTGATAAAAACATCTGACAAACACATATAAAAAACCAGAGGGCAACAGATCATGTGAAAATATAATATTTGTGTTATTCTCAAATCTTATGGCCATGACTGTACTAATTTTGACTGAAATATAATTGGTGAACTATAAATTTGAATAATCAACCATTGTTACAAGTAAAATATTTTTCCGTTTTCAGACACTTACTAGAATCAACCACAGTAAATGATCTATGCATGGATGGTGGTAAGAACAAAAAGACCTTTATGATAAATATTTTCATGCTGTATAGAATAGAGTGGGTGAGAAATAGGAATATAATACCTTACACAACTGGAATTAGAGTAAATGGAAGACCATGTGAAGTGCCCCAAGAACTTTTAATAAATCTTTTGAAAAATAGTCAAAGTGGTATAAACAGGAATGTGACAATTGTGAATATAAAGACCTTGGTCTGTCTCATCGCCTTTGGTATTTTTTTCAATTAAAAAGTTCAGGGAATGTGTAAAGATCCATGAGATACAATATTATAATTGAGGTATGATAACTTCAGTTTAATTTTGACATAGATATATCTTGTCATAGATAAATAACTCACTTGGAAACTAAAATTCCATAAAAATTAATGTATTTATAAATATATCCACCTAGCACCTAAAAAAATACGGAAATGCTCTCTTGACCTACAAATTTGCACTCTGATTAATCAGGATTAATTCTCCCTTTAACTTCTTTCTATGCCCTCCAGCATCTTCAACATCTCTCTCATTTCAATTAAGGTTTAGCCTCACACTTCAAAAATAAAACAGACAGCATTAGCAAACATTGCAACCCCACCACTGTGCTTTCCCCAATTCTAACCTATCTTTTCAATCTTTTGTATCATTCCATCTTTCTTTACACATACAACTGCCACACCCTTCATTAAGAAGCCTATCACACTATTTCCTTTTGTCTCAACGCTCCTGGAACAACATGTTGTTCCTCCAACTCACTCTTTGAAAAACTAATGTTCTACTGTCTGCCAAGGCAAAACAACTCTACTCTAATTTCCTTTTTGATCTGTCCTATGACATTGACATTGTTCAATATTTCCTCATGGTGTAGATGCTTTCTATCCAATGCTATCACTAACCTGCCCTTTCCAGGATCTCCTAATACCTCTTCAACTGAACTATCAATGTCTATCACTCTTACACCACCTCTTCCCTTTGCCCCCCCCCTCTCTGTTGTCAAAATGTAGCTTGTCTGGAGAAGTCCTCTGGCAGCGTCTGCCTGGGAAAAGAGTTCTTATCAATGTGGAAGAAAAGTTTGACCTAATGGGAATCATTAGAGATGGGCGAATTGATTCTAACAAATCGGATTTCGTTCTGAATTTCATGAAAACTTTTATTTGGTCCGAACACAAAGTTTACGGTGATTCGTGGGATTGAAGGTTTTTTTCCCTCTTTATTAGCAAATGGCCACAAGCACAACATGTTACATGGGGCAGAGAACTCAGGGAAGAAGAAATGAACACCCTTGATCACATGTGCAGACATGAAAACCAATCAGTGACCGGCAGACTTATGTTATAACACAGCCCTATAAAAGCTGGCAGCCATTCCGTCATTTCACACTGCATGTGCTGTCTGTAGCATCTATCTGCTTGTGCTCAGTAGCTGCTGGAGTGATTTTTTCTCAAAGTTTGGGGTGTCAATTCTTGTGGTTTTGTATACCCCACATTTCAAGTGTTTTTTAGTTGATAAAGTAGATATCAAGAAATCCTTGTCAAGTCCACGTAGTTGCTGTAGTGACTTTTTCTCAAAGTCCCGGGTGTCAGTTTTTGAGCTTCTGTATACACCACATTTCTAGTGTTTTTTTGTTGAAAAAGTAGATATTAAGAAATCCGTTTCAAATCCACATAGATGATTAACCAATATGTCTGACATAAAGGTGGCAGGTAGAGCAGGCACAGGTCGCAGCACAGTAAGGGGACGTCGCAGCAGGGGTGACTCTGTGAGGCCAGAACTGCCGGTGTCATCTAGTGGTAGTGTGTTGATTAACAACCCAAAGGTTCTTGATTGGTTGACAAGGTCATCCACTTCCTCCCAAATTACATCTGACAACCCCAGCCAAGAGTCTGTGGTTTCATCAGATACAACCCTTAGTTGGCATGGCCCAGGAGCAGGTCAGCAGCCCTCACCAGTCCTCAACTAGTCTCCTGTTCATTTCCCTCAGCCAGAGATCTACTAGGTGGTCTGGGCTCAGCGCCACTATACAGCGAGGACAGTTTGCAGCTGCTTGGCAGTGAAGAGGTAGGGCAGACATCCGCTGCTTCGTGCAATAGGCAGGAAAGTAGAGATGTGGAAAGTGGCATGGGAGGTTTTGTTGCAATTGCAAGTTGTCATGCTGTGCAAAATGAGACCATTGAGAAGAATAACAGTGATGGGGAAAAACAAATTGATGATGATGTAGCCGATCGCACTTGGGAGCTGGGTGAAGCCAGGGCTTAATCATCATCATCGGGAGAAGAGAATGTCATCATGTGCCTCAGGCAGCATGTCGCTACTGTGGCCGTGAGTCAGCAGCGTGGCAGCAGTGCGAGGACGTGAGCCAAACGGCCATGGGGTACAACACCTGCTTCACATGTCCAAATAAGCAGTGGCAACGGGGCTCAGCGAGGCAGCAGCATTAGTAGTCACTCAGTGCAGAGTGTTGACATTAAAATCACCACCTCGTCGGTGTGACAGTTTTTTGTAAAGACACCAGAGGAGCCGAGCGTGGGTAAATGTCATATCTGCAGGCAGAAAGTGAAGCGTGGCTATGGAGCTAACGTTGGCACCATGGCCCTGCGCCAACACATGCAGCATCACCATTCAATGGCCTGGGAGAAACGGGTGACAGATGTTGTCCATCATGCAGGCGCAGCAACAGCAGCAGCACCTAGTGGCACACATGCTGTTTCAGCAAGTCAAGCCTCTAGCACCTCTGCCAAAGGGAGCTGTTTGTCTTTGACATCTCCCGGTCCAGATGCTCCTGCTCCTCACTATGCATGGCGCAAGCAGTCGTTCAACGAGGCGATTACAAAGAGAGAACTCTATGCATCCAGCCATTCTAAGGTGCAGAAGCTGACTGTGCTCTTGTCGAAGTTGTTGGTACTGAAGTCTCTCCCTTTCCAAGTCGGGACTCTGCACCCTTCAGAGAACTAATGGCTTGTGCCGAACCGAGGTGGAGAGTTCCAAGCTGCAATTTTTTTTCCAAAAAGGCTGTGCCAGCCCTTCACCAATATGTACAACAGAAGCTGGGCCAGTCCTTGAGCTTATCAGTTTCTTCCAAGGTGCACGGTCGCGTGGACGTGTGGAGCTGTAACTATGGTCAAGGACAGTACATGTCCTTTACAGCCGCTTTGGTGAATGTGCTTCCCGCCCAGCCACACCTACAACTTCCACAAGAGACGGCGCTTTTCCTCCACGTTGTCAAACTGCTGCTCCTGCACCAGTTTCCGCCTCCTCCTTCTCCACCACCACCTCAGCCTCCACAAGTGCTGCTCTATCATACCACATTTTTAGGGCACAGTGGTGTCACGCAGTTCTGAGAGGCATAGTTTCCTTCCCCTTCATTAACTTAATTATCTGTTTTTTTATGATTATAAAAATTATAGATTCACACTGAAAGCATCAAAACTATGAATTAACATTTTTGAAATTATAAATATATACTTAATAATAACTTAAAAATAATATACTTAACAAAAAAGTGTGAAACTACTGAAAATATGTCTTATATTCTAGGTTCTTCAAAGTAGCCACCTTTTGTAGAGATATGTCTGCTGTTAGACCTCTGTACGGCTTTGACCTGGTCTCTAATCTGAGCTGCTGTTAACCTGCAATTTCTGAGGCTGGTGATTCGGATGAACTTATCCTTTGCAGCAGAGGTGACTTGGTCTTCATTTCCCCGGGTGGTCCTCATGTGAGCCAGTTTCTTTGTAACGCTTGATGGTTTTTGCAACTGCAATTGGGAACACTTTCAAAGTTTTCCCAATTTTTCAGACTGATTGACCTTCATTTCTTAAAGTAATGATGGCCACTCATTTTTCTTTACTTAGTTGCTTTTTTCTAGCATTGATAAAAATTCTAACAGTCTATACATTAGGACTCTGTGTATTCACCTGACTTCTGCACAACAAAACTGATGGTCCCAACCCCATTTATAAGACAAGAAATCCCACTAAACCTGACCTATTAAACATCTGTGATGTGAAAATGTTTTCTGCACAAAAAGCATCAGTGTAATGATCATCCTGGGTCATTTCACGAGGGGTATAATAACTTAGCCAATATGGGCAATAATATTGGCCTTGTTTAGGGGATAAATTCAACCACTCTTATATGGGGAGACAAAATCCCCACTGGGTATCCCTAAGGATCCTATCACCATATATATAACAGGGACCCTGAATGGGCATCCCAGTAAGCACACATGTACAAATGTGAATAAAGCATAATAATTATGCACTCCACCCACCAAATATATGACCAAAGTATGATACTTAATTTAATTATTTAGAACCAGTTCGAGTCTCTATAATCAAAAATATTTTTTGTGCAATGCCACAAAAAAGTTGGCCAGGATTAGCAGTAGTGGATATGAAGAAAATATCCTTAAATTGGATTCAAAGTTCGCTCATTCTAAAAAAAAACTAACGAAAAAGTATTTTGAATGGATATTCTAATATGCTGTATCAAAATTTACACATACAATGTTCTGGAGTGAACATACATATGCCAGAAAATGAAAACTACAACCATCACAACCCTATATGCCACTTAGTTTAAAGGGAACCTGTCATTAGCTATTGCCCTAATAAACCACTACCATAATATTGTTAAGGAGTATTACACCATCTTGATTTTGTTTCTTTCATGATCCAGTATGGTAACATCATCCAGCAAATCTACTTTAAAGTGAGCTGTAAATTGGTTGTGTAAAGTCAAGGAGGAGTAGCGTTCAATGCTGAATTCAAGCTGGGGAGCTCTAAACGCCACCTGATCTGGTAAGTGATGTCTCAGGATGCAAATGATAGTGAAGGTGCTTTCTGAGGAAGAGAGAGCATGACTTCAGTGTTATGATGATGAGTCTGGATGATGCCACCACACTGGGTCATGAGATCAATTTCTGTTGACATGTTTCCTTTAAAGTCTATATTCTAACTCCTAGGTTTCAGGGCATCCCAATTAAAGGGGTTATGCCACGAAACAATTGACTACAAAAAGCTGTCAAAGAGGTTAAAATATTTCAAAAATCTATATGTAATGGTAACCTGGAATTAAAGATACCTTTCTATTTGTTATTATGATGCTTGTTCAGCCTCTATTCTGCTCCACACAGATGTGGGAGAAGCAGATGTGGGAGGGGCCTAGCCAGGCACATGCACAGCGCTGACAGCGGCAGTTATTGCACAACTCAGTGCTACAGAGCGCTCAGCCTTCAGAGTCTCCTTCCACCTGATGTACTCAAATAGCCCCTGCATTTACTGATCCAATAGAAGTCCAAAAGAAATTTGTCACACGCCCCATGTTAAAAGTGCACCAAAAAAAGTTGGTGCAGTCTGTCAAAGCAGTGCAGGGGGCACAAAATTCATGAAGAACGTGCGCCAGAAATCCTGAATCTGGTGCCTCCTGCACACTACACAGGACACTGCACACAGTACACATGTACTATGTATTCTCACAGCTTCATGGTCGGTCAGGCTGACATGCATGGCGGAAGTCTAGGTGGGTGCAAGGGAGGCAAACCCCACGTGTATTGTCACTCTGAAGTGACACTTACCCCTGAGGATGTCACTTCGAAGTGAGGATACGCATGGAGTTTACCGTCCCTGCATTTTTCTAGACCTCCGACATATTTACACTTTACTGTCCGCCTGACCGACCATGATGCTGTGAGAATACATTGTTTTGCTCTACTTGATGCATTGATTGTACAAAATTAGGTGCAATAACATGGACCTTTTCAGTTGTTTTTATGACTTTTACTAATAAACTTTTGTATTTTTTTATGTTACTTTGGGGCCGTTAATTGCATCTCTTTCTGTGTATTTTGTAAGGAATTGCAACTAAATCACTAAATAGATAGATATGAGATAATATAATAGATAGGGAGATAGATATATAGGAGATAGATAGATAGATAGATAGATAGATAGGAGATAGATAGATATGAGACAGATAAGATAGATAGATAGATAGATAGATAGATAGATAGAAGAGATGATAGATATATAGATAGATAGATAGATAGATAGATAGATATGAGATAGATAGATGGATATGTGATAGATAGATATGAGATGGATGGATAGATAGATAGATGACAGGTGATAGATAATAGGACTTGGATAGATAAATAGGTGACAGCTTCTCACATTTTAAAAAAAATTTGTGTCACAAAAATAGCACTCACATACACCGAGACGGAGAAGGTGAATTCTGGCGGACTTCAGCGCAGCAGCGACACCTAGTGGACATAGTAAATCTGCCCCATTGTGTTGAAGTGTTGATTAAACCTTGTTATGAATTCTAAAATGGTCTTCCCTACATATAGGAAACCACGTGGACAGCTAGGTAGATAAACAACATATGAGCTGTCACAAGTAAGATAGTGCTTAATCTAAAATATTTAACATTGTTAATGAAAAGTTAGACTATTTAGTCATCTGCTTAAAATTGTAACATGGAAAAGAACCTTTTCTTGGTTGTCCAAAATTACCATACTGCTTACTTGAATGCATGGGACCTATGTCAGATTGATCAACTCGATCTCGAATGCATTGTGATTTGCGATATGAGAAAAGTGGGGGTTTTGGATATCGGGAACCATAGTATTACTGACCGATGGTATGGACCAATTCTTACGTATGATCCTTGCAATGGCATTACTTTGTTCATTATAGGTAGACAAATGTGTACATATAGTATCCTATCATAGGTGTCCTATCTATACTGTTTGCCTTGTCAATGTTATTGGTGATAACTGCTTGTGGATATCCACATTTTTTTCCCATATCATATACATTTTTCCTTGCTTTATTTGGGACACTTGTAGCTCTAAGTAGTTGGCTACATGGTAAGGATTTAATCATACCACGTGACTGGAAGCTTTCTTATCTCAACAGAGTATTCAAGTCTGTAGGTTTCATGTACAAATACAGTATGTCTCCAACACTCCATCTTTTTGTATTACCAGGACATCCAGAAATTGTAGTTAATTTCAGAAAACATGAAAATCCAATAACTCTTCAGTTCAGTACTTATCGGCAAGAGGAAGACATTGGGGCAGATTTACTTACCCGGTCCGTTCGCGATCCAGCGGCGCATTCTCTGCGGTGGATTCGAGTCCGGCCGGGATTCACTAAGGTAGTTCCTCCGCCGTCCACCAGGTGGCGCTGCTGCGCTGAAGTTCCCCGGAGGCACGCTGGAATGCCCTGAAATTCACCGGCCTATACCTGGTGAAGGTAAGTGTAATTTTCGCGACACATTTTTTTTCTTAAATGCGGCGGTTTTTCCGAATCCGTCGGCTTTTTGTTCAGCCACGCCCCCCGATTTCCGTCGCGTGCATGCCAGCGCCGATGCGCCACAATCCGATTGCATGCGCCAAAATCCAGGGGCAATTCAGGTACAATCGGCGCAAATCGGAAATATTCGGGTAACACGTCGGGAAACCGCGAATCGGGCCCTTAGTAAATGACCCCCATTGTCTAGGTACCTCCCCCACCGAGACATAAACGGCATCCTCCTCCAGGATTCTCATGACAATACTGGCATATGTGAATTGTAAATAGAATGTGTGTCTTTTTTACACTTCTTAAGACCTTTTTATCTTTTTTTTTTAGTATATAAAATAAAAAAGTGTTTATCAATTCAGAAGAAACTCAGTTGCACAATTGCACTTTTATTTGTATGGGGAGTATCTGGTGTGACTAGACAGCAGGTGGAACCTGGATGAGAGCAGTATGGTTTCCAAGCAGGAAGATCTTTCTATCTCTCAGGAGTATCTCGTAAGTCAGATGAACATGGATGTGGATGTATTATAGAACTACCATCACTCGTAAATCCTAAATTGGAGCCCCAAAGGTACGGCCTTTCCTCTTTGTTTGAACGCTATCTTTGCAATATTGTAGAAGAGCGTTGAAGCTGAAAGAATATTTATAAAATTTTGAGCTGATTGACATTGCATGCGATTATTAACTCCAAGGCCCTTTTTTGTTTTTGCTTTTTTATTTTTTAATCCCTCTTTCAAAAATCTATAACTTTTTTAGCTTGTTCAGCTTGTTTTTATTACAAATTTCACTTCATAGTGACGGTATTTAAAATTCCATGCCGTGTTTTGGGAAGCGAGAAAAAAATCCAAATACAGTAAAATTGGTGAAAAAACTTTGTGCCATTTTCTTGTGGGCTTGGATTTTACAGCTTTCACAGTGCACCTCAAATGTCATGTCTACTTTATTCTTTGGGTCGGTACAATCACAAGGATTCCAAATTTGCTCCAACCTCTGTCCCTTCCTATAGCCACCCACACGACTACTTGAAGATTCGGAACACACTACATAAGTGCGGGAAGGGAACAACAAGAACAGACTGACAAACATAAAACATAAAGGAGTAGTAAACTAGCTGGAGTCAAAACGAGAGGGTACGTCAAGAGCAAAATCAGTAAGCAAAAGGGTCAAAGTCAAAAACTAGACGAGATCACAACTATTCAGAACACACTGGCAAGACATACGTACGACCTGCGCTACGAAGGAGAGTTCTGTCTTGGGGACATTGCTCTCGTGTGGCTGGGCATCCTGGGGTGCAGCGTTCTATCGCCCTCATTACCCGATTCTACTGGTGGTCAGACCTGGCCAAGGATGTTCAGGTTTTCACTACAGGTGAAATTGGACTTCTCTTCCGCCTATCATCCCCAGTCTTATGGGCAGGTGGAGAGAGTTAACCAGACCTTGGGCTGTTATCTACGGCATTTTGTTTCTGCCTGTCAGGATGATTGGTCCACTCTGTTACCTTGGGCGGAGTTCTCCTACAACTCCTTGGGCTCTGCATCCGTGGGCTCCGCTCCATTTTTTGTTAATTATGGACTCCATCCTCGCCCTCCTCTACCTCTGCCCATGTCATCGGATGTTCCTGCTGTTGAGGAGATGGTACAGGACTTGAAGACCATCTGGGAGCAGACCCGCCTTTCCTTACAACAGGCTTCAATTCGAACAAAGTTCCAAGCCGATAAAAGACGCAGGCCTCCTCTCGTCTTCTCTCCTGGTGACAAGGTCTGGCTGTCTCCCAAATACAAGATGACAGGGTCATGGAGTGAAAATGCAGCAGAAAAGAACAGTCATACCCGGACACAGCACTTTAAACCAAAGGTAAGCCAAATTGGATGCAATGTGGTATATAGGTTTGAGGGTAAGAAAAAGACAAAAATGCAAGTATAAACGTAATGGTATAGCAATGCTCGTGCCTTGTGTCAGCCACAGTAATGGAGCAAACAAGTCCGTTCTTACCCAAAGAATAGTTGGAAGTGCAGAGTGTCCGGGGATGACTGCCGCCCCGACGCGCGTTTCGGCTCCTACTGAGCCTTCGTCTGGGGGTGGCGTCATCCCGGTTACAGAAAATATTTAAAGAGATGATGGACCAATAGAATCCTGGTATCCTGTGTATCGCGAGAGTCGATGTCACGTGATCAATGTCACGTGATCACGGTTGGCTTCGCGCACGCGCAGTTAGATAGGTGTGTATGTAAGACCCACTGCTGAAGCAGCGTGTCATCATAATCGCGCATGCGCGATAGCTTCATCAGTCGGTACCCTGTATAAAGAAGACGCACGTATAGAGGAAAGCCAATACGAAACTGGAGCACAGGTAAGTATGTTTAAAACGTCAAGGCCTATATGGACATTGAAGAGATTTTCTTAAAGTGACTCATGCTCAAAGTATATAATCTAAATCCAATATCTATGTTACCAATGTTATTGTGATTGCCAATTCTTAAGTGAGACATCATTAATAAATAAATTAATAAATAAATATATACAATATCTATGTATTCACTGTTATTGTGATTGCCAATACATGAGTGAGACATCATAATAAAAGATATATGAAAACAAAACTTGTTATGGGGTGGACAAATTTGCTATATAGACAAAAAAAATTTTTTTCCTTATATAAAAACATCTATAATTGAATGAATAGCTGGAGTGGTGAAGTGCTCAGTGCATAAGGGAGGGAAAGTGAGGGAGGTGAGGTGGTGGGGAAGTGGTGAGGGAGGTGCTGGAGTGAAAGTGAAAAATTGGTGACAACAATTAAATTACATTCAAAATATGTAAAAGGGAAAAGGTTGTTTCTGTAATAAAGTCGAAGACAAATTAACTAAATTGAATACACTAATTATCATGAACATGACTTCCTCAGGATAAGCACTTAGGTCACGTTGGTCATGGTAGCAGAATTCAGAGGTCCACAAAGGCGGGTAAACCGGAAAAGTTGTAGCATCTGTGTGTTTCTTGACATATAAAAATCTAAAAACTTATGTAGAAAAAAGAGACAAAAACTTCATTAAACAAATTAAAACAATGCCAAAAAGAAAGAGATTTCTTTAATCTTAAAAGTCCTTCATTATTGGACGCCATACATGCTAAGGGAGCGCTGCGCAAATGTGGGGGGGGGGAGGGGTTATTGTTATGATGAGAAGGAGATGAGAGATGGAATGGTGCCTTATTGAAGGAAGGGGGCAAAGCTGATGGTTTCATTAAGGCCCTTAGGATGGATAGTCCCAAGGGTCCATATCCACCTCGATTCGCATTGGGCCAGTTTGTTTTTGATTGGCCCCCCTCGGATTCCCAATGTGATTTTATCAATCCCTCGGACTTTTAATAGTCCTGGGTTGGAGTCATGTCTTAACTTAAAATGGGCCGCTACTGGTTTTCCTTCAGGATCAAAGTGAGGGTCAGAAGTAGCTTTGATGTCTCTCATATGCTCCCTTATCCGAGTTTTTAATGCCCTCGTTGTGAGTCCTATGTAAATAAGGTTGCATGGACATGTCGCATAGTAAACCACTCCTTTTGTATTACACGTGATTGTATGAGTGATCTTAAACTCCTTGTCACCTGCTGAGTTTGTAAAGGTAGTAGCGCATTCAACATTGGGGCATGCTACGCATTTGCCACAGGGCTTGCACCCCCATGCAGGTGGTTTGACGCCAAAGATTGTCTGCGTTTTCCCTGAGTCATAATGACTCCTTGCCAAGTGGTCTCGTAAATTTTTGGCTCTCCGGGCTGTCACAGCAGGGTATGATGTGACATATTTTGTTAGGGTTGGGTCACATTTTAGAATTGGCCAATATTTTTGCAGTATTTTACGCATCTGTGGCCACTGTGAGTGATAGGTAGTGATGTATCTTACCTGTTCCGATGTTCCTTCCTTGTTTTTCGGTATTAGTAGGTCCTGGCGTGAAGTACCTTTTGCTCTCCAGTATGCTTTTTTAATTGCCCGGTTGCTGTACCCTCGTTGCTGGAAACGTGTCCACAAGTCTTTCGCATGTTTCTCAAAATCTTCATTTGTCGAACAATTTCTTCTAATGCGTAAAAATTGGCCAATCGGGATGGCTGAAATGGTTTGCTTTGGGTGTGCAGAGGTAGCATGGAGGAGTGCATTCACTGAAGTCTCTTTCCTATAGACTTCAGTCTGTAAATATCCTTCGGAGTCCCTTCTTATGATCACGTCTAAAAAAGGAATACTGATTTTGTCAGCACTATAGGTCAATTTAATGTTGAACGGATTTTTGTTTAATCGTTCGAAGAAGGTGTTTAGCTCCATCATGTCACCCCTCCAAATGATCAGGATGTCGTCGATGTACCGGGCCCAAAGTAGGACCCGGTCCATCGCGACATCCCGATCATCACCCAATAGGTCCCTCTCCCACAGCCCCAGGAACAGATTGGCGTATGAGGGCGCACAGGCCGCCCCCATCGCCGTGCCCTGGAGCTGCAGGAAGAAGGACCCACTGAACACGAAAAAATTATGGGTCAGTGCGAATCGAGGTGGATATGGACCCTTGGGACTATCCATCCTAAGGGCCTTAATGAAACCATCAGCTTTGCCCCCTTCCTTCAATAAGGCACCATTCCATCTCTCATCTCCTTCTCATCATAACAATAACCCCTCCCCCCCCCCCACATTTGCGCAGCGCTCCCTTAGCATGTATGGCGTCCAATAATGAAGGACTTTTAAGATTAAAGAAATCTCTTTCTTTTTGGCATTGTTTTAATTTGTTTAATGAAGTTTTTGTCTCTTTTTTCTACATAAGTTTTTAGATTTTTATATGTCAAGAAACACACAGATGCTACAACTTTTCCGGTTTACCCGCCTTTGTGGACCTCTGAATTCTGCTACCATGACCAACGTGACCTAAGTGCTTATCCTGAGGAAGTCATGTTCATGATAATTAGTGTATTCAATTTAGTTAATTTGTCTTCGACTTTATTACAGAAACAACCTTTTCCCTTTTACATATTTTGAATGTAATTTAATTGTTGTCACCAATTTTTCACTTTCACTCCAGCACCTCCCTCACCACTTCCCCACCACCTCACCTCCCTCACTTTCCCTCCCTTATGCACTGAGCACTTCACCACTCCAGCTATTCATTCAATTATAGATGTTTTTATATAAGGAAAAAAAATTTTTTTGTCTATATAGCAAATTTGTCCACCCCATAACAAGTTTTGTTTTCATATATCTTTTATTATGATGTCTCACTCATGTATTGGCAATCACAATAACAGTGAATACATAGATATTGTATATATTTATTTATTAATTTATTTATTAATGATGTCTCACTTAAGAATTGGCAATCACAATAACATTGGTAACATAGATATTGGATTTAGATTATATACTTTGAGCATGAGTCACTTTAAGAAAATCTCTTCAATGTCCATATAGGCCTTGACTTTTTAAACATACTTACCTGTGCTCCAGTTTCGTATTGGCTTTCCTCTATACGTGCGTCTTCTTTATACAGGGTACCGACTGATGAAGCTATCGCGCATGCGCGATTATGATGACACGCTGCTTCAGCAGTGGGTCTTACATACACACCTATCTAACTGCGCGTGCGCGAAGCCAACCGTGATCACGTGACATTGATCACGTGACATCGACTCTCGCGATACACAGGATACCAGGATTCTATTGGTCCATCATCTCTTTAAATATTTTCTGTAACCGGGATGACGCCACCCCCAGACGAAGGCTCAGTAGGAGCCGAAACGCGCGTCGGGGCGGCAGTCATCCCCGGACACTCTGCACTTCCAACTATTCTTTGGGTAAGAACGGACTTGTTTGCTCCATTACTGTGGCTGACACAAGGCACGAGCATTGCTATACCATTACGTTTATACTTGCATTTTTGTCTTTTTCTTACCCTCAAACCTATATACCACATTGCATCCAATTTGGCTTACCTTTGGTTTAAAGTGCTGTGTCCGGGTATGACTGTTCTTTTCTGCTGCATTTTCACTCCATGACCCTGTCATCTTGTAATTTTTTTGTACAACATGTTCTAATCTTGGCTATGTTTTTTAACCATATATTTAATAAAATATGAATTTTTTTATTATGTCAGCAATCTTCTTTGCCTCATATTTTCTCCCCTCATTCTGAGGGGTACCATAGGCTTTCTGTGTATTTTTTCTACATATGGGGCACCTAACATTTGGTGCAAATTTGTGTACAGTCTCTATCACAAGTGTATAGACATTCCTGTACAATTTCTGTTTTCATTTTTTCTTTGTGAATTAACTTTTTTACTGTGGTTTTCACAGAACAAGGAAAACAGTAAATCACCATGAATTTTTTGTCAAGAGAACAGACTTGGCGAACCAAATTGAATCATGTTTTCAAAGACACAGGAACTGGTGTTGATGCGGCAGCACATGCAAACGTGAGCGCTACGCAGGGGGCCTTAAAAAATCTATTACACAGGAGATTGAGAGTCTGGTGGAATGGTGCATTCTTGGAAAAATATGTAGAACTGAAATTAATTCCGAGAGGTTTACGTGTTCAAGTTTTTCCATCCTTTCAAATTGATAATGAGTCATTTATATCGAATTGGGAAGCATCATGTTCAGAATGCTCCAATAAATTTATGCGTTTACTGATTGAAAATAACAAGACTACCTTAGAAAATATCAACAGAGAGATTGAGTCTGTTCGCTCAACTCTAATTTCTCTACAGACTCAAGATGAAGTCAAAATCTTTGAACAATCATTAGAGACTGACTTTGAAAAATGGGAAAAGGAAATCTGTGATAAGAAAACAAAAAAATTTTCACGTGATCAATATGATTATTCCCAAAAAAGAGTTTATCACTGGGGACGGACAGCACGTCACAGAAGACAGGCAAGAACCAATCGTACAACTAGTCGTTCCTCGTCTATGTCATCAATAACCTCGAATCACGATCAGAGTGATACTTTGAAAGGACAAAACAACCAAGGAACTAAACGTAAATACGGTCAACCTCAGAATATCAACAAACGAAGACCTGAAACCCGCAGTGTTGTCAGCGACAACCAACTTAAGGTAATCAACCTCTCGAAACGGGTACTTACCCCAAATGAACTAGTAGTACTTGAAAAAGGACTAACTTTCTCTCCTAGTAATAATTTTGACGTTTTCTCCGCAGTAAAGGACCTCCATCTATTTGGGAGGTCTTTGGTATTTAAAAACATGTTTGATACGAAGGACCCGAGTGATATCTTTGATACGGAAACAGAGGTCGAAGCTGTGAAGATCTTGGAGGAATTACAAAGAGAACACAATGAGGATACGTGTGTCCCACAATGCATAAGAAAAAGGTCAAAAAAATTTCCAAGTCTAAACATGTGTCCTGCGGTGGACCAATTTGTTAAAATAGTGACACACGAATTCACTAAATTAGACCAACAGGTGGGTAAAAACAACTTAACCAATATCCAAAGACAATGTATTAACAGCCTAAAAAAGGATAAATCCATTGTTATCAAGCAATCAGATAAAGGTGGTAATATTGTTGTCTGGCCGCAGGAAATGTATGAGGCCGAGGCCTATAGACAATTGAATAATAACCAGTGTTATAAACGCTTAACATTTAACCCTATGTCAAAATTCAAGAGTGAATTGAACAATATACTTTTACAGGCACAGAAGGATAAGACAATTAACAACGAGGTCTATGACAGCCTGAAGACAGATGACCCAGTAGTCCCAACCCTGTACCTTTTGCCTAAAATTCACAAACATGCAAAGACACCACCAGGAAGACCTATTATATCTGGGAGAGGAAGCCTGACTGAAAAGGTGAGTAGGTTTGTTGACCACTACTTGAAACAAATGGTTGTAAATTTACCATCATACACACGGGATACTATGGATCTCCTACGAAAATTAGATGGGATCCACATCGAGGACGACACTTTGCTGGTTACATGTGACGTAGAGTCGCTGTATACCAGCATCAGACATCCAGATGGCTTGAGAGCAGTTAAATACTTTTTAGCAATGGAGAACCTGACACCACAATTTTCGACATTCTTATTACAGCTACTGGAGTTTTTACTGACCCATAATTTTTTCGTGTTCAGTGGGTCCTTCTTCCTGCAGCTCCAGGGCACGGCGATGGGGGCGGCCTGTGCGCCCTCATACGCCAATCTGTTCCTGGGGCTGTGGGAGAGGGACCTATTGGGTGATGATCGGGATGTCGCGATGGACCGGGTCCTACTTTGGGCCCGGTACATCGACGACATCCTGATCATTTGGAGGGGTGACATGATGGAGCTAAACACCTTCTTCGAACGATTAAACAAAAATCCGTTCAACATTAAATTGACCTATAGTGCTGACAAAATCAGTATTCCTTTTTTAGACGTGATCATAAGAAGGGACTCCGAAGGATATTTACAGACTGAAGTCTATAGGAAAGAGACTTCAGTGAATGCACTCCTCCATGCTACCTCTGCACACCCAAAGCAAACCATTTCAGCCATCCCGATTGGCCAATTTTTACGCATTAGAAGAAATTGTTCGACAAATGAAGATTTTGAGAAACATGCGAAAGACTTGTGGACACGTTTCCAGCAACGAGGGTACAGCAACCGGGCAATTAAAAAAGCATACTGGAGAGCAAAAGGTACTTCACGCCAGGACCTACTAATACCGAAAAACAAGGAAGGAACATCGGAACAGGTAAGATACATCACTACCTATCACTCACAGTGGCCACAGATGCGTAAAATACTGCAAAAATATTGGCCAATTCTAAAATGTGACCCAACCCTAACAAAATATGTCACATCATACCCTGCTGTGACAGCCCGGAGAGCCAAAAATTTACGAGACCACTTGGCAAGGAGTCATTATGACTCAGGGAAAACGCAGACAATCTTTGGCGTCAAACCACCTGCATGGGGGTGCAAGCCCTGTGGCAAATGCGTAGCATGCCCCAATGTTGAATGCGCTACTACCTTTACAAACTCAGCAGGTGACAAGGAGTTTAAGATCACTCATACAATCACGTGTAATACAAAAGGAGTGGTTTACTATGCGACATGTCCATGCAACCTTATTTACATAGGACTCACAACGAGGGCATTAAAAACTCGGATAAGGGAGCATATGAGAGACATCAAAGCTACTTCTGACCCTCACTTTGATCCTGAAGGAAAACCAGTAGCGGCCCATTTTAAGTTAAGACATGACTCCAACCCAGGACTATTAAAAGTCCGAGGGATTGATAAAATCACATTGGGAATCCGAGGGGGGCCAATCAAAAACAAACTGGCCCAATGCGAATCGAGGTGGATATGGACCCTTGGGACTATCCATCCTAAGGGCCTTAATGAAACCATCAGCTTTGCCCCCTTCCTTCAATAAGGCACCATTCCATCTCTCATCTCCTTCTCATCATAACAATAACCCCTCCCCCCCCCCACATTTGCGCAGCGCTCCCTTAGCATGTATGGCGTCCAATAATGAAGGACTTTTAAGATTAAAGAAATCTCTTTCTTTTTGGCATTGTTTTAATTTGTTTAATGAAGTTTTTGTCTCTTTTTTCTACATAAGTTTTTAGATTTTTATATGTCAAGAAACACACAGATGCTACAACTTTTCCGGTTTACCCGCCTTTGTGGACCTCTGAATTCTGCTACCATGACCAACGTGACCTAAGTGCTTATCCTGAGGAAGTCATGTTCATGATAATTAGTGTATTCAATTTAGTTAATTTGTCTTCGACTTTATTACAGAAACAACCTTTTCCCTTTTACATATTTTGAATGTAATTTAATTGTTGTCACCAATTTTTCACTTTCACTCCAGCACCTCCCTCACCACTTCCCCACCACCTCACCTCCCTCACTTTCCCTCCCTTATGCACTGAGCACTTCACCACTCCAGCTATTCATTCAATTATAGATGTTTTTATATAAGGAAAAAAAATTTTTTTGTCTATATAGCAAATTTGTCCACCCCATAACAAGTTTTGTTTTCATATATCTTTTATTATGATGTCTCACTCATGTATTGGCAATCACAATAACAGTGAATACATAGATATTGTATATATTTATTTATTAATTTATTTATTAATGATGTCTCACTTAAGAATTGGCAATCACAATAACATTGGTAACATAGATATTGGATTTAGATTATATACTTTGAGCATGAGTCACTTTAAGAAAATCTCTTCAATGTCCATATAGGCCTTGACTTTTTAAACATACTTACCTGTGCTCCAGTTTCGTATTGGCTTTCCTCTATACGTGCGTCTTCTTTATACAGGGTACCGACTGATGAAGCTATCGCGCATGCGCGATTATGATGACACGCTGCTTCAGCAGTGGGTCTTACATACACACCTATCTAACTGCGCGTGCGCGAAGCCAACCGTGATCACGTGACATTGATCACGTGACATCGACTCTCGCGATACACAGGATACCAGGATTCTATTGGTCCATCATCTCTTTAAATATTTTCTGTAACCGGGATGACGCCACCCCCAGACGAAGGCTCAGTAGGAGCCGAAACGCGCGTCGGGGCGGCAGTCATCCCCGGACACTCTGCACTTCCAACTATTCTTTGGGTAAGAACGGACTTGTTTGCTCCATTACTGTGGCTGACACAAGGCACGAGCATTGCTATACCATTACGTTTATACTTGCATTTTTGTCTTTTTCTTACCCTCAAACCTATATACCACATTGCATCCAATTTGGCTTACCTTTGGTTTAAAGTGCTGTGTCCGGGTATGACTGTTCTTTTCTGCTGCATTTTCACTCCATGACCCTGTCATCTTGTAATTTTTTTGTACAACATGTTCTAATCTTGGCTATGTTTTTTAACCATATATTTAATAAAATATGAATTTTTTTATTATGTCAGCAATCTTCTTTGCCTCATATTTTCTCCCCTCATTCTGAGGGGTACCATAGGCTTTCTGTGTATTTTTTCTACATATGGGGCACCTAACATTTGGTGCAAATTTGTGTACAGTCTCTATCACAAGTGTATAGACATTCCTGTACAATTTCTGTTTTCATTTTTTCTTTGTGTCTCCCAAATACGTCTGGCTTAAGATTGCTGGCTACAAGCTTGGTCTTCGCTTCCTGGGTCCCTTGGAGGTGATGCATCGCATCAATCCAGTCTCCTATAAGCTGCTCCTTCCTCCCACCATGCGCATCCCGAACTCCTTCCATGTCTCCCTGCTCAAGCCTGTCATCTTGAACCGCTTTTCCCGACAGCTGTCTCCTCCTGCTCCTCTGGCCGACTCCTCTGACATCTATGAGGTAAAGGAGATCCTTGAAACTAAAACCGTGAGGGGTAAGCGGTTCTTCTTGGTTGACTGGAAGGGGTTCGGGCCGGAGGAGAGATCCTGGGAGCCCGAGGACAATATCCTGGACCAGGACCTCCTGCATAGATTCCTCCAGCCCAGGAGAAGGGGAAGGCCGAAGGGGGGGTACTGTCACGGGTGGTCCCGTGACCCATGTCGCGGGCTCACTTGTGCCTTCTGTCCCCCGCCAGCGCGCCGCAAGCGCCACTTACGTACCCCGGCTCCTGGCGCGTCTGCTTTGGCTCCGGCTGCTGCTCTGTCCTCCTCGGCTGTGCGCGCGCGTCCCCGACACCTAGGGCGCACACGCGGCAGCTTCTGCAAATTTAAAGGGCCAGCGCGCCGCTAATTGGCGCTGGCCTTTCTCCCCTAATCTATTTAACCCTGCCTCTTCCTGTTACCCTTGCCGGATCTTTGTGCCTTGCACCCTAGAGAGAGCTGTATTTGATACCTTGTGCTGTTATTAAGATTTGTGACCCTGGTTCCGTTTCTTACTTCGCTCCTTTGCCGCCTGCCCTGACCTGTTGCTACGACTCTGACTCCGATCCTGTGCTGCCTGTCCTGACCTCCTGCCTGTCCCCAACTATAAGATTGCCTGCCGTTTCTGTACCTTGACCTTGGCTGCCACTACGGACAAGTCGCGCCTGTGGAACGACCTGGTGGTACCACGCCGCAGCAAGTCCAACCCGCTTTGAGGTGGGCTCTGGTGAAAACCGGGTGCCACTTAGACTCCGGTCCCAGGCAGTGGCTTGTGCCATCGTCCGCAGTGGTCCAGAGGATCCACAACCTCTAAGCCTGACAATTTTCATAAGCCAAATAAATAGTGTTCCTTGTCTTTTGCACCCTGTCCAAAAGAGCAGTTTGTGGCTATCCCACTTACTACACTGTCACATTTCACAGCATAAATGGCTAGTAGCAAAACCAGCAGGGCACAGAAATGTAGTGCCATGCCACTTTTGCAGAGCCTTCGAAGTTCAAATAAGTGGCATAGCAATTTCTTTTATCATTGGTGAAATGAAACATCTTTTTTACTTTAATATACATTCATGTAACTGTTTTACTTATGATTTCTTCCACTTATTATATGTTTATTGCTCCTCTATGTGATGGAAGTCGCCAGGCTGTAATGATAGACAACCTGCATGAGCACTGTGCAATGTTCAGTGGATTTACTTGTGGGAATGTAAATGGATTTAATGCCTAATTACTTTTAGATAAAACACAAGACATTTTGGAATCTGTGGGCACATTGAAATGGACTCAACTTCAGGGCAGGTACAAGAAGATGTCCCCACCCACTTCACCTCTGGGGAGAAAGATTTTTGTGAAACACTTTCGAAACAGAAAATGCCATAACTTTTGAAAGAAAAGGGCAAACAGCACAATATGGGCATAGTTCTGTTTGCTTTTATAGGGGAATCACAAATGAGAATTTGGAAAAATTATTTAAAATTTACAGTTACACTTTTCTAATTTTTTCTCTTTAAGTTTTCTCAACACACATGTTCATTATGTGACAAAAGCTAAATTCTTTTATTACCTTGCTACTGTCTTTTGACTTGCTAATCCCCATGTATTATTTTTAAAAAATTACAGTATATTATTTTCTTCCCAAATCTCCAGACAATTCTCCCCTAAGTGCTTCCATTGTAGACAGCTTTAAGTCAGAAATAATTCAGATGGTTAAATACCACTTCAATCAGGGTAAGAACACACATTCAGTTTTCTTGTTGCCTTTTATAAAGCCAAAAATCAGTTGTGGATCATAAAAGGAAAGAAAGTAGAAATGACAGATGGTATTTATTCTCATTTTGAATCCACTCCTATTTTTGGCATTAAAAACTGCACTAATAAAGGAATGTTTCATTACTCATACTCCTATTTGAGTCTTGTATCTGAATTAACTGATTTGTTCATTATAGAACTATAATATTTTGTATGATAAAATGAAATGTAATTTTTAGAGATGAGTGAGTACACTCGTCCAAGCTTGATGTTCGTTCGAGTAATAGCATACTCGGAACGGCTCGTTGCTCGGACGAGTATTTCCCCTGCTCGAGATCGAGCATTTAATTAAGAAAAGAAAGTGAAGAACAGTGAAGAATACAATGAAAACAGTGAACACAGTGAACACACGATCATTTAAGTTAAGAACACATTGAAAGAACACAGTAAAGAACACATTGCAGATGTTCGCGTACATCTGCTAACTTATCCAAAGACATGCATGGAGAACGGTGTTCTTCACAATAGTATGTGAAGAACAATATGTGTGAAGAACACATTGCAGATGGCTTTGAACAGTCAGTTACACATACCTTCTTTTGTATAACCGTTATATAACATTTTTGTCAAATTGTCAACACTTGTCAAATTGTTGACCATTATAATCATTACCATTATTATATTATGATGCATTAGAATCATCTCTGTGGACCTAGATAAGCAGAAAAGGAATAGTGGGCAAACCGATACATTATCATGTTGCTTTTCCTTCATATTTTTAGCTTTAAATGTTTATATACATACAATATTGGCATAAGTAAAATGTAATACATTAAATTTTCCAAAAGCTTTCTTTTTAGCTACTAATGAACAATATGTGTGAAGAACACATTACAGATGTTTCCATTGCAGATGTTTCCATACATCTGCAATGTGTTCTTCACACATATTGTTCTTCACATACTATTGTGAAGAACACCGTTCTGCACGCATGTCTTTGGATAAGTTAGCAGATGTACGCGAACATCTGCAATGTGTTCTTCACTGTGTTCTTTCAATGTGTTCTTTCAATGAAAACATATGCAAACATCTGCAATGTGTTATTCAGTGTTCTTCTTCCAATGTGTTCTTTCAGTGAAAAATGCTTGAGTCACCCATTAACTTCAATGGGGTTCGTTATTCGATACGGGCACTCGAGCATCGGGAAAAGTTTGTCTCGAATAACGAGCACTTGAGCATTTTAGTGCTCGCTCATCTCTAGTAATCTTCTTAGTTAGTGAAATTTTTCATTGGTAGCTAAAAAGAAAGCTTTTGGAAAATTTAATGTATTAGATTTTACTTATGCCAATATTGTATGTATATAAACATTTAAAGCTAAAAATATGAAGGAAAAGCAGCATGATAATGTATCGGTTTGCCCACTATTCCTTTCCTGCTTATCTAGGTCCACAGAGATGATTCTAATGCATAATAATATAATAATGGTAATGATTATAATGGTCAACAACTTGACAAGTTGAAAATGTTATATAACGCTTATACAAAAGAAGCTTTGTGTAACTGACTGTTCAAAGCCTTTGTTATGTGCTACATGTCTGTTTTGATACTACCAAAGCTTACATACTATAGGTGACACGGGGGGCATCATGGTTTGTATGCCAGTTTTCTGGTCTATAAGCCATTAAAAGTCACAATTTCTGCTGCACAGTGAGTAATTGCAACTTTTTATCTCCCTAAGCCACCTCCACACCAAGTAGATGATAAGAGAACATGAGGTAGTGTGCAGTTGACTGGGTCATGGATTTAATGTCCTTGGCTGGAGTATATGCTATAGTATGCATGTGAAGCTGACCAGGCCAAATCTGGTGTAGAATTCACCCAGGCACATATACATGCTAATATACCAAGAGGCAGGAACCTATAAGGACATTATGCACATTGTGATAAATCCCCTCGTTTATTTACAGTTGTCTGAATTAACCTGAAAATTATTAACCTCCTGTCCCAAATTGATGTAATGGTGTTAGGAAAGGGGTGTATGGAGAGGGCTCACTCAGAAATTACATTGACCACTATTTGCAATTAATAAACTGCCTAACCGAGTGTTGTGTCCTTAAAAAAAGCTTGTTTCAAATTAAATAAGCAAAAGTTACAATTCCCACATTTGAAGTTACCATTCAATACACATTTATACAACCATTTATTGTTCTTCCTAATAAACCTACTTTTAACAAGTTCATCCCTCAATGTCTTGGTGAAATTGGAGGTCTTTCTCTTGTGAATTCCTTCAAACTAGGATCAGACAGTAAAATGTTCCAGTTTTTTAAAATTATGGATCTAACAGCTTGTTCATGTGGACTGAATTTAAAGGAAAGGTAAAATGTTTATCCTGTACATTCTCCTTTATCATTTTCAAGAGATCCAATAGATCCTTACTCGCCATCTCACAGGCTTTTTTTTAGTAGGGGTGAAGGGTATCCTCTATACCTGAACCGCTTCTCCAATTCTCCAGCTTGCTGTCCAAAAGATGCATTGTCTTTGGTAAGAAGTCTTAGATGCAAAATAAACCATAGAACACCCTCCTTCATATGCTGAGGATTAAAACTCTCAAAGTGGAGAAAGGATTATGTTGCTGTCTGTTTCCTAAACCCTCTTGTCATTAACTCTCCATTCTGAGCCTAGAACAGGACAACAAGAAATTGAATTCTTGGAAGTAAAATGCATATTCTTTTGGTTAACAGTGAGGTAAGACACAATTGCTTCAAAATCTGCAACTGATCCAATCCACACAATCAAAATAACAATCTGAATGATCAAAGATATTTATCAAAATGATTGATAACAGTGAATATATAAGTATTCTCAAAAGTAGCTGTCACACACGGGGGTGTGGAAGAGTCTCTAGGGGCAAAAGTCTGTGGACTCCCTGGACCACCGCGGTGGATGATGGTACTAGCCGCATGCCGAGACCAGAATCTAAGTGGCCCCTGGTCGTTGCCAGGGCCCTGGTCTTGCTGCGGCGGGAAGCCACCAGGTCGTTCCATGGGTGTGACTAAGCCCGCGGTGGCAGCCAAGGTAGGGACACAGGGAAGGCAGGACCTCGGGAAGGCAGGACCTCAGGAAGTCAGGACCTACAGGAATAAAAGAGGAACACAGGAAACACGGAGGCATCTGGAAATGCACAGAAAACACTGAGGCATCTGGAAACGCTCAGGTGGCTTTCACTTCAGTAGAATGACTTAAAGATCCGGAAGGGGATGCTGGGAGCCTCAGGATTATGTAGCAGAGCCGTGAATACCAGCGCTTATTAGGAGGACGCTGGCCCTTCAAATGCAGAAGAGTTGGCGCGCGTGTGCCCTAAGAGCGGGAGCGCACGGCCCAGGCAAGACAGTCATGCGGCCTGGCCGAAGACCACAGCCTGGAACCCGGAGAGGTAAGTACAGGCCTGGGGGAGCAGAGGAGCGGCAGCGGGGGTACAGATGAGGGCACAGGTAAATACAAGTAATTGAAGATACATGCAACTAGCGTACCTAACCAGCTGCAAGTACCACTCGCAATTAAACATGAAAAAATTATGTTGAACAATAATAGCCAAAAAGTCACAAATGAACTAGACATAATGGAGTTTCTTACTAGCATTAATCAAAATTTGATATACTACGCGAACAACCGAGTCGATGCGGGTGTACAGATTTTTGACCTCAATAGACACAAGACTGCAATCCTCCATTGGGTGCCTTGTATTATCTAAAAAATAATTAGTCACGTAACATAGGATGTCTTACAATTAAGGGTGTAAAAACCATGTCAAGTTCACAGAACTGCTTACTGATATTGCAACTGACTGGATGACAGAATCAGATTCCAGTGCATCAGACGATCTTGAACAATACAGACAAGATCTTAGCACTAGCACTTCAGCACAAGTGATATAGATGTCAAGTTCGCAGAAATGCTTATTGATATTGCAGATGAAGTGCCAGATTTGTCTTGTTCTTGTTAGAGGGGAAAAAACCTGTTTTGATCCAGTATCATTTTTTATCTCATGTCTCTGACTGGATCAGAACGAGTCTCCCCCTCAGGAAAGGACAAGATAAAAAATGTTCCTATGCGATAAAAATGGTTATGAGACATATTTTTAACTGGAACAATAATTGGAGTAGGAAACAAATGAAAAGCACCATTTAGGAAATTGGAAGGCAACGCAAAGTGTTGGTATACTGGATGACCGAATCACATCTAGAAGATCTTCAACAATTCAGACCAGATCTTAAAACTATCACTTCAGCAGAGATAATGACAACTGATAATGTACCAAAAACTCTCTAGGGGAAAAATTAGGGGAAAGACTAAAAAAATAACAAGGAGACGCAGATGTTATTGATGATTTATTTAAAGCAGTTAAAAAGCTAATGGTTTAAGACACCTCCAAATCACAAAAAGAGGGTTAAATACCCTCCACAATTGGTACTTTAAGTTTATGTGTACAGCCTCACAATTTTGACTTAGAAGCCAAGTTTCCAGAAATTCTTACCTATATTGCAGATGAATTGTCAGATTTTCTCTGTCTCTTTCCTGTTAGAGAGTATGAGGATTTTGTGGGAGGTAACTCTTCTACTTTTGGTTCACCCTTGCCAGCTAGTTGTCCAGTTGAGGTTTTCTATCACTAGGTGTTATTAGACATCAAGAAATTGGTTTACCTTATGGTTCAGTTGAATCTCTCTAAACAAGAGCTCCATACCTGGAAATAGTTGAAGTCTTGGGGGGAAATTATTATCAAACCAGCTGACAAGGGTATATGTAATGGCAATGAACAGAGAGAATTATGTCTCTGAAGCAAGATGCCAATTGGGAGATAAAGGAACATATGTAAGATTAAATGATGATTCCATACTGAGAATAAAAAATAAACTCCAGTTTCTCTTACATAAGTACATGGAAGTTGGTTTCTTGTCAGAAAAATTGGCAAATTAACTTTTTCATCCATCCACAAAAAAAACATGTTGGTATTTTATCCCTAAAAGTCCCTTGTAATGCCCAAGATGCCCTTTTGTTCCAGGGACAATGTTTTGTTCCTATGTCAAGGCCACGTAAATTCAATTTTAAAAGTCATATGGGACACGCAATGTCCGTGCATTGTGTGAATAATGCTAGTAAGAGTCTCTATTATGTCTATTTCAGTTTTAACTCTTTGACTTTTATTCATCATCATTATGCTTTCAAGTGTGGTACTTGCAGCTGGTTGGTATCGCTGTTGGCAAACTTACATGCACGTACCCTCGCCAACTGGCATTTAACTACTTTTGAGAATACTTAGGCATTCACTGCTACCAATCCTTTTGTCAAATATCTTAAATCATTCCATCGCTATGTTTGTAATGTCTTCATTGTGTGGATTGGGATCAGCGTAGATTTTGAAGCATCCGTTTCTTACCTCAATGTTAACCAAATGAATAGGAAAATATGCAAATACATTTTCCAGGATAGTATAAGAAAAACCACGACTTTTGTAGCTAAAGGTTTCTTCTGGAATAGATAAGCTTTTTTTTACATTAACCCCGCATCATGTCATTAGGCTTCCTGAAGGTTATGCTTGATGTGTACAGAGCTGCCCTACAAAGTAGCTAAAAGAGGCTTTGTTTTCCTTATCCCACCGTGGAAAACTTATTTGCATATTTTCCCAGAATGGCTTTGTCAGTGGCTATAAGTCTCCACGTGCCTACAAGGCGGCCTTGATTGGCAGTCTCTGCGAAGAGAACTCTTAGTTCCCTACCCTAGACACATGCCAGTTCCCTATGCTGTATACAACCAGGTAAAAAAAGTGCAATCTACAGTTGAGAATCTTGTCAATGAATTTTTAAAGGAGATCAAAAATTGGAAATGCAAAAACAAAAAAAGGATATTGGTGGGAAGGGGTAAAAAACAGCCATATTTGGAACATAATGAAATAACAATGACATTCTTCAACTAATAAAACATATTCGAACAATAAGAAAATGACATTTGTAATCAGCTTTACCAAACAAGAAAGTCATTACCAACCTATTGCATAGCGATAGAGTCCCTGTAAACACCTAGCTTTCTCAGTGTGATTAATCCTATAAAAAGTGGCACTCATGAAGAACTAGTGTAGATCATAATTTAAATGTATTTCAACATACACAGATATGTCAGATAAAGTGGATTTAAATTCATTTTTCTACAGAACAAAATCCAATATATTGTGATCATCACAGGAGCAAAAATAAACGGACACTGGCCTAGTTGTGAACTTCTCACAGAGTTCTCACAGGTACATTATCAGACATCTTCATCTGTGCTGTCCTCCGATGTTGTCTGGATTGTTGAAGATCTTCTACTTTATATTAAAAATAAAAAAAAATGCCACTAGGCTTTTCAGTCTTGGACCTGGACCTTTCTAAGATGTGTGCAATTTCATTCATAAACAGGTGAGCCTACCGTTACAATGAATTGTGTGCACACATGACACAATAATTAAAGGGGTATTCCCTTGAAGACAAGATTCTGAAACATTTTGATATTCTGAACAAAATAACACATTCTCTAATTAACTGATACTAACAGAAATACAGCATTTCACCGATATAATTACAACCTGTCTTTATCAGTCCTGTTGTTTATAATTTGGTTGTCCCTGGATCTGACCATAAATGTTCCGACTATGGTCGCCAAAATCCTTTAGTTTTTCTTGTATTGCAGAAGAAGGGGGAGGTGTAGGAGGCAGATCAGACTCAAACAGTCTCTTCCTGGTTCTTCAGAAGCTCTGTATCTAAGGTGGGGGGGCATAGCTCTCTAACTCTGTGTGTTATCAATTAGGGAAGGCAAAAGAGGTGAGTGTGTTATTGAGTCTTCTATCCATCTCATGACTCTGATATCTCATCTCTCTTTTCTTATGTGTCAGATACTAGTAGACTGTTTGGGAGCTAAATAAAAATGTAGCTGAATCCTGGACCTTGATAATCTAAGTATATTGTGAGCACACAGCATCTCTGCTAGTTCTACCCACACTCTGGATTCTTATACTGACCTATCTAGGAAGCGATTGGGAAAAAACAGCAATAAAACTGAATAAAATTGGCAAGTAAGAGGTTATAAGTGATCTTTATTGTGCACATGGGACCAGGTGATTAAAATTTGAGAACTTTCATGGGCGAAGTGCTTTAAATTACTTTTTATTGTGCTTTTTAGTGCATCTTTTCTTTTTTAACTATATGTGCTGACTTTCTTTGATAAACTGAATTGGATATGGTCGCTCCTCTTAAAGAACTTGCATATCATTTCCACATCAATTTTAAAGACTAAAATACCCCTTTAAGGATGTTCTGACTATATGTCCTGAACATTGCTAAATTAAATATATTTGATAACATATTTTACTGTAGATCATAAAGGTGATAGAACTGAGTACAAACGTTGCAGGACTTGTTCACTATAAAATATAAAATTCTAAAGTAAGCAAGCTGCAGAACTGTAGCATTTCCAGGATATAGCATATGGTATATTTCTTTGGCGAATGGGCTGTTCTGCAGCAGATGGCTAATGGCTGTTTTGTGAGGCATTTCTCTCCCTAAAGTCATTTTTTAAAAAACAATCTATACATCATTTTGATTGGAAAGGAAGTAGCATTCATTTCTCTTACTAGAAAACTTGATATTTGGTATGAATAAATACAATTTCTATCATAAGTGTCAAGTAATTACTTAGACATTACAAAAGTTATACTATATAACTCAAAAAGATATCTACAGAGAATCACTCAGTGTCTAAAACAAAATGTAGATTCAATATTGTAAATACATTTTCATCATTTGTTGCTGTGAATTCTCTGAAGATAAAGAAAAAACATAAAAATGTTACTATTTATATAAAAAAGTACAATTTTCATTAAAATAAAACATTGTAAATAGTGTATTTATTATATAAAATGTTTAAATTATTTAACAAAATATTTCATTTATATATCTAAATGGAATATTCCTATTTTTAGGAAATAAATGTTATTTTTTTGTATGAGTAAAAGTTATACAATTTTCCAATATACTTTCTGTATCAATTCCTCATGGTTTTGTATATCTCTGCTTGCTGTTATTCTATTGGAAGCTTCAATGTTTACTACTTGTGGACATGCTCATACAGGTTCACAGGTCGTTATAATCCACAGCTCTGTTTACTCTCTATGATACTAATGATCCATGCACCTGCGTGACCATGGTCAGATTTCCATCCACTGGAAGTAAACATAGAAGCTTTCTATACAATGACAGCAAGCAAAGATCTAGAACACTGTGGTGAATTGAGACAGAAATTATATTAGAAAATTGTATAACTTTTTATAAACAATAACAGTAATTTGCTGAAATTGGAACACCCCTTTAAATGTAATGCATAATTGTAAATATGTGTAAATGCAATTTAAATATCAATCAATTCAATAATACAATCAAATAGCTAACACAACACTGAAAAAGTCTCACTAGGGTAGAAAACATATTTTTGTGTACAGAATTAGATATATTTAAGGCGCGGTATATTCCTGTAAATAACAATTATATACTTCATGCTGCATACTTTCCCCCTTAGTGGCCAAGCTCATTTGCGCCTTGATGACTAAGGCCTATTTTTCAAAACTAGCATGTGTCATTTTATCCGGTTATAACTTTAGAAGGCTTTAACTTACCCAAGTGTTTTTTAGTTTGTTTTTCCGTTACATTTTGTACTTCAAAATAGAGGGACAGTTGGGTTGATATATTTAACATTTATTTATGAAAAAAGATGAATTTGGTAAACATTTTGAAAAAAAATTAGCTATTTTCAAAATTCTAAATATTCTGATTGTCAAACTGATAGTAACTAATTTGGGTAGAAATACTAACTAACATTTACCATATCTCAGCATTATGTTGGCGTCATTTTAGGACTGTCCTTTTGTTTTATTATGATGCTACCAGTAGAAAGATCACAAATCGAACAGCATTCTCCCAAATTTTCAAAACATTTTTAGAATCAATTATTTTAGGGACCATTTCATTTCTATAAGGGTTTTGGCTGTTCTGTTTATAGAAACTCCCCACATATCACCCCATTTCTATTAACTTCACTCCCCAATCTATTCAAAACAACATTTTGGGATACCATCACATTGTACTCTAAATTTATATCCTGTTACTTTTTAAAAAGTAAAAGGATATAAAGTAACAAAGTTTTCTGGGCAAAAGAGGCAATTTGGACGTTTGGATGCCATTTTCTGTTACAGGGTTGCTGTCATAGAATCATAGTCCTCGTCCACAGGTCGGTAAATTTTCAAATCGAATGCTCACTATGTGACCACGACGGTAGATTTATATTTCTTAAATGGCTCCTTTTTGGCGTCCGATGTATATTGGGTTTTGTGTACATTCCACCCCCATTTAACTTTCAGGTCTTGAATAAGTTTGTGGAGTTTGTGGGCGACGGAATGGAGCACCCCGTGTTCCTGGTGGGGGATTTCAATAGCGTGTTGTCTAATGAGTTGGATAGAGAATCAGTTCTCCATCAGAATAGAAATAGGGTTCAGTATACACAGCTGGCAGGTTTCTGTGAGGAGATAGGTTTAAAAGACGTCTGGAGGTCTTTATATGGTAATAAAATAGCGTTTTCTTGCTATAGTCAGACCTATAAATCCAGATCACTTATTGATATAGCATTAACAAATGATAAAGGATGTTCATTAATTAAAAATATGAAGTACGGCATTAGAACCATCTCAGACCATTCCCCGATTTTTCTAGAGCTCTTGGTTAGAAACAGCGGAAAGAGACTGACCCAGTGGAAGTTCAACCCCCACTGGTTCAACCTGATAGGGAATTTAGAACACATTAGAAAAGACCTGAAGGACTTTATTCAGACTAACTGGGGCACTGCCCCTGACTGGGTGGTCTGGGATACTATCAAAATGTTCCTTAGGAACTACCTTTCAAGGGAAGTAAAAAAACGACGTGGGCAATTCTATATAAAGGGAAAGAACTTAGAAAGTAGAGTAGTGGAGTTGGAGGAGAAAAGTATTTATGATAAGTCGGAGCAGACGCGGGGGGTTTGGTCAAAGCCCAGCAGGAATACAAGACATATTTGTTGGATAAAGCACAACAGCGCATCTTCTTTCAGGGACAAAAAGATTTTTGCGAGGGACATAAACCTGGGAAAAGATTAGCCGAGAGAATTAAATGTAATACTAAAACACAAATGATTAATGCTATCAAAAAAACATCAGGGGAGGTGACTAATGATGAGGGCGAAATTGTGAGAGAATTTGAGCTCTTCTTCCAGGATCTCTACTCCTCAGACCTACAGAGCACATATAACCAGATCCACGAATACTTTGACAACATTCCATTACCCCATATATCGGAACAGCAAAGAGACATGATGGAGTCCCCTGTGTCAGTTCAGGAACTTGAGGAGACGCTCGGTACATTTACTGGGAACTCATCGCCAGGCCTCGATGGTTTTCCAATGGAGATCTATCGAAAGTTTGGCGACATTCTGTTTCCCCTATTGGTTCACATATGGGAGGCAAGCCAAGGGGAGGGTAATCTTCCCATGTCAATGTACGAGGCATGTATCACCCTGATTTGCAAAAAGAATAAGGACCCGACGGTAAAAGAGTCGTATCGTCCAATTTCACTTCTGAATACAGATGGGAAATTGTTCGCCAAATTGCTTGCGAACCGTCTGAAAAAAGTTGTTAGAGATATAATACATGAAGATCAAACGGGTTTTATCCCGGGGCGCTGTATCAAGACAAACTTACACAGATTGTTCGGTGCCATCCAACTTGGACAGGGGGGGTCCCGCTCCATCCTGTCATTGGTTGCCGCAAAGGCGTTTGACAGGGTGGAGTGGGCCTTCCTTTGGGAAGCAATGTAAAGATTCAACCTGGGAAGGAAATTCATTGAGTGTGTAAAGTTATTTTATGCAAAACCCAGGGCTAAAGTAAAGGTCAATGGGGGCTGTCCCGGGAATTTACTCTAACTAGGGGCACTCGTCAGGGTTGCCCACTTTCACACCTCCTATATGCCCTGTTCATTGAGCATCTAGCGGTTGCCATTAGGAGGGATGAGGGTATTAGGGGGTATGGATGTGGGGGCCCTGGCGACAAAATTCTGCTTTATGCAGACGACATTCTGTTGTGCCTGGGGGACTCCCTGGAGTCTGTGCCAAAAGCAATGAATTCAATAGAACAGTTTTCGAAAGTTTCGGGGTTACAAATAATTTGGAAGAAATCTACCGTATGTAAAATTGACGACTTCCCAGGGTCGATTGCTGAGAAACTTGCCCTAATAGACAATAGTGGTACCTTCGAATACCTGGGCATTAAAGTCAACACAAAGGTCACTGATTTCCCCGAATTGAACATAGCCCCCTTGGTCAAGAGATTAGGAGAGAGAGTCGGTATATGGAGTAAACTACCTCTGAGCAAAGGAGATAGGATTGGACTGGCTAAAATGGTTATCCTCCCACAAGTCCTGTATGTTATTACGAATTGCCCCTGCTGGATTGAGGACAGATGGTTCAGAGCATTGAGAGCTATTCTGAATAAACTTTTATGGGGGAGGTCAAGAGTGCGTATCAAGCAAGAGTTCTTATGGAAAAGTATTACGCGTGGAGGAGTATCTCTCCCATCCTTTTTTCACTATTATATTGCCTCTCAAATCCTGTTTATTGGGGAAAATAGGAACTCGTATATTTTTGAAAGGATATTAGATCAATTTGGGGGAGTACATGAGAATATCTTTTCTGCTCTGGAGTCGGGCGCACTGAATACAAATAGGAAAAAATCATCACAGTTTAGCCCAATAGAAGTAATGCTGCACCGGGTGTGGCAGAAATATAAGGCGTTACTAGGCGTGGGGGGAGCAATAGAATGGACACCGGTATGGGGTAATCGATATCTGGGAGAATTTTTTAAATTTGAAGGGGAGGATTTTTGGCAGAAGAAAGGGCTTAGGTATGTTGCACAGTTATTTCAGGGAGGACAAATGAAAGAGTTTGGTGAATTGAAACACACATTTTCTCTCACTGACTTAGACCTTTTTAGGTATTTACAATTAAAACACGTTGCACATGCAGAAAGTAATAAAAATTTATTCACGATCACGACACATCCCAAAATCTCCAAATTATACGCTATGAACTATGTGAAAAAAAACTTATCGGGGATATATAAGGGAATTATGGACGAAATTAATAACGGGATTACTCACGTAAGTCAAGGGAAATGGGGAAAGTGTATAAATGGATTAAGTAATAAACACTGGGATAAAATATATGAGGAAGTAAAAAGGGTATCAATAAATGATAATTTCAAGTTTATTCAGTTAAATATTCTGTATAGAGTCTACTACTCACCCCATATGTTATTTAAAGCCGGTTTGAAAACAGACTCTAAATGCCATCGATGCAAGCAGGAGTCTGCCGATATTTCACATGTTATGTGGTCTTGTCCACGGACTATAGTTTTTTGGCAGGAAATCTTTGATGAAATCAGGAAAGCTATGGGCCTGGCTTTGCACTGCGAACCTTTACTAGGTATCCTAGGTTACACTACTGAGATAGCAACGTCAAAAAATAGGAAAAGGTTGGTGGCCAAATTACTATTTTTGGGCCGACTGATTCTGATTAAGGACTGGAAAGGGGCAAAAAAACCTGATATTGGGAACTGGCGGAACCTAGTTGAAAAAGTTAAAAGATACGAATCCAGCATAAAAATCGATGGCCCGGAAGCAAAAATATGGAAGGAATGGAACAACGGTGACAATTAGAACTAATGAATTGTGTTATCTCTTTGGGATTTCTTTTTTTTTTTGTTTTTTATTTGTTTTTTTTTTGTTTTTGTATTTGTTTTTGCAGCATCCCCAGTCTGGGGGAGGGGGGCGGGAAGGGAAGGAGGGGGACAGGGGGAAAAAAAGGGTTAAGGGGAAGGGAAAAAAAAAAAAAAGAGGAAAGAAAGAGGGAAGGAAAGGGGAAAAAGAAAAAGGGGAAAGAGAAAAAAAAGGAAAAAAAAAAAGAAAAAATGAAGAATAGATGAGTAGAGTACCTAGATATAAGTATAATCAAATGAATAAGAGGCACTTTTGTACTTTTGTATTTTGTAACCTCCTTCACTGTGCCTGCTTAAGAGGCAATTTTGTACTTTTGTACTTTGTAACCTCCTTCACTGTGCCTGTTTAATGTTATGATCAATAAAATCTCTTAAAAAAAAAAAAATTTAGGGACCATTTCATTTCTATAAGGGTTTTGGCTGTTCTGTTTGTAGAAACTCCCCACATATCACCCAATTTCTATTAACTTCACCCCCCCAATCTATTCAAAACAACATTTTGGGATACCATTACATTGTACTCTAAATTTATATCCTGTTACTTTTTAAAAAGTAAAAGGATATAAAGTAACAAAGTTTTATGGGCAAAAGAGGCAATTTGGACGTTTGGATGCCATTTTCTGTTACGGGGTTGCTGTCATAGAATCATTGGGGGTCATTTATTAAGGGCCTGATTCGCGTTTTCCCGACGTGTTACCCGAATATTTCCGATTTGCGCCGCTTGTACATGAATTGCCCCGGGTTTTTGGCGCACGCGATCGGATTGTGGCGCATCGGGGCCGGCATGCGCGCGACAGAAATCGGGGGGCGTGGCCGAACGAAAACCCGACGTATTCGGAAAAACCGCCGCATTTAAAAACCGAAAATGTGTCGCTTGGGGAGCGCTCACCTTCACCTTCTATGGGATGGTGCATTCCGGGGCGTTAAGATTATTTTCGGCGCTGCAGCGCCACCTGGTGGACGGCGGAGGAACTACCATCTTAAATCCCAGCCGGACCCGAATCCTGTGCAGAGAACGCGCCGCTGGATCGCGAATGGGCCGGGTAAGTAAATGTGCCCCATTATTTTCAATAGATTGTTAATTTTGTTTTGGCCTGCAAGAATACTTAACATGTTTATAATTGTATTCATTTATGTAACATCTCTGCCAGTCTCTTGCACTGTCTGCAGAATATGGTTTAGGATGGATTACATTTATCTTTTTTTGATTTTGCAAAGTGTGTACTGGCTGCATTGAGACTAATTGCACCACATGTAGTTTCTTTTCAGCTCCGCTCTGTTCAAGCAGCAGTTAACCTGCTGTGATGGAAAGGCCTATAGCTGGAGCTGAAGCTCTCTGGCCACCTATATAGATCCAGTATTCTGCTGGTTATATTTCCTGGCTCCATATTATCTTTTCTTGCTTTTCTGCTTTATTCCTGGTTATCCAATCTTGGCCTACAGATTTAGAATATCTCTTTGTGTTCCAACTGTGAGCCATATTTTTTAGCTCTGCTGTGTCCTCTAAACTCTCATTTTTGATATTCATTTCATTTAATTTGTAAGTCCTGTTTCATGTTACCATTTTGTTTTAGAAAAGGGCTGTTTTCCAGTTGTCCTGTATCAGCTAGGACAAAGCGAAGTAGGCAAGTGACAGTTTTGGGGTTGGGGTTAATATAAATTGCTTAGAGTGTGCTGCTAAAAGTAAAGATGCAATAGAAAGGCCCTCATTTAAGCACAATTTCACACAGTCTTTGTAGGTCAGTGAACCACAGAGTACTGTAACCTAGACAGACAATACTGCTAGGGATGGGATGATCTAAGGAATTCCTGCTTCATCCCTAAACAGTAGCACCAATACTATGAACATGACTAAGAAGCATTAACTACTTCTATCACAGGTGGCGATGATGTAAAATGTCCCAATCCAAGCAGAGGTGTCAGTGGTTATGGACCAAAAAGGCAAGATGCAGCTGCCCGAGGATTTTGTGGTCTACATGTCCACCTTGCTTTCCTACTACTGAATTACATATCCAGATTCTATGTGGACTTGCTGTATCTGTCATAGAAATCAAAATTTAAGTATGTCAATGTTTTCTATTTAAGATGTCTAGCTAGAGGTGTGTCTTCAACTGACTTTATTTTTGCACTGAGTTGCCTAAAAATTCTATACATGAATTCCCAGATAATCTTCCCTGTATCACTTAGTGCCCCACAAACAGCAAGAATCATAGAGCTCCAAAGAAAATCTGGCCCTCTTTGCATCTTTCCACTATTCCTTTAAGCCACAGCAGAGCATGTCCAGGGATGCCTGGAGGATGCCTTGACGCAGAATTTTGGTAAACTCTAAGGTTCAGAAACAGTCAGCATGCCAACAGAGAGACTCTGAGTGCTATCAATTGCTCTTTCAATACCCCTTGGTTGAATGACTGAGTGAAAATGCTTATCATCTATCTCTTTTCCATCTATCATCTATCTATCTATCTTCTATAATTTGTCTATTTTCTATCTATATGTCTGTCTATCTAACTATTTACCAATCTAGATTTGTGTATATCTATTTATCTATATATCTTCTATCTCTCTATCTATCTATCCATCTATCTATCTATCTATCTATCTATCTGTCTGTCTATCAATTTATCTATCTATCTGTATATCTATTTGTTGATCTATCTAGAATCTACTTTATATTGAAACATCTATACACCTATTTATTATCTTTGAATCTATTATCTTTAATATTTACCTTCTATCATTAATCTACCTGTCATCTGGCTATGGCCTATAAAATTTTTATACAGACCCATATTACAGATTGCCTTACCATACTACTATGTGTAACTACAAAGTGTTAGTATTGCAGTGCTGAAGAGAGCTTCTTACTGAATGTGACTGATCATAAAATACTTTAATTTTGGGGCCCAACTTTTAGTTTTGCCCAGGAAACCACTAAATCCCCCCCCCCCCTGACCAAGAGAATTGTCATTTATCCTTTAACACCATTCTAGCTTAAGAAGACAAAATAGTTTTACATTTTACTGATGACATAGGAATATGAAAGGATTTTTTATGACATGCGTTTTTTTCAATTGTATCATTTTTATGGTAAGCATAACATAATGTGGTCATTTATCTTATCTCTGTTTTTTTTCTAGTTTTTGCCTGTTTTTTTCCGTCTGCTACTTTGTTAATTTATTAATTTCACTTTTTCCTGGTGTTAAATGTTTTTTTCTTATCAGATCTGTTTTTGTTGCACAAAGTCATTCCTTTCTATTTTCTAAGTTTTCCTTAAAGGGGTATTCTCATCTGGGCATTCACATTCAGTTTGATAAATCTGCCATATATAAACATTTCTTCAATTAGATGTTATTAAAAAAAATGTTCCTGTGTGAAGATAATTTCTCAAAAATGTAGTCATTTTGTCCCTTAGAAACAATATGGCTTCCTCGGATACGGCCACGTCTGCTGGAGGGATTGCACAAAGAAACAAAAGGTTTTTGTATATGAAATGTCCGGGAGTTACTGCATGTCCCACAGCAATGATTGCTCAATCCAGGTGGTCAGGCAGAGCTCAATAGCTCATGTCTGGCCACCGCTGCCAGAGTGTGACGTGGTCGTATCCGAGGAAGCCATCTCGTTTCTAAGGTACAGAATGACTACATTTATGAGAAATTATCTTCACACAGGAACATTTTTTTTAATAACATCCAATTGAAGAAATGTTTATAAATGGAAGATTAGTGAAACTGAATGTTAATGCCCAGACGAGAATACCCCTTTAAGTATGGTTTCTTCTGGAGTTTTTTTGTGCCAAAAAATGTCGCACATTATGATAAATGCCATTTAGTAAATCTGGAATAGAAGATAAATGTGTCTTGCTGACAATAAACAATGGGCCAGATGTATAATTCGCATTTAAATTGCGTAAAGTAAACTGATTAATAAGAGGCAGGAGCTCAACTCATCACAGATGTTTGTAGCATGTGATAATTCAGGCACAACAATGCACCTGTCCATATTCACAGCATTGTATATGCAGGATGGATTGGTGTCAGGTCCGGCCGGAAGCTGAATGCAGCGCTGCTTATGCAGCCATGTTTGTTTACAAGGAGAATAGACCGAAGCAATAGCAGGGCAGGACTCCTGGAGGGCACCGGGAGGAAAGTACATGTCTATTTTTTAAGCACCCTTTAAAATCTCCTCCTGTGATGTAAACTGCCCAATAAATGCTCATCAGCCTAAAACTCAACCCCTAGTAATGGATTCTGTCAATCATGCACATTTATGCAGAGTTAAAAAAAACTGTCATAGTTAAGTATTTTATTGAAACAACCCCCTTAACACTGACAAACGCCTTTTAAACTTGTAAAATACAGAAATTGCAAATAAAAACACATTAGGAAAGGACAAAATTATCCACCATTCTGTTACTATCCACTATTACTGTTCTCTGAAATTGCAAAACAGGCAATAAAATGTTATTGATTGACGTAGATGAAGTGAATGAGTTTTACTAGTTCTTGTTAGCTGGTTTTTGTTGCATAATGTGCCTAGACCAATACAGAAAAAAATCCCTGCACTAAAGGGATTAGTCAAATTACATACATTAGCTGGTCTGATAAAGCCATATTTACATTGATCAGTGCTTCTAGTAGAGTCGAAAAGTAGCATGATCAATGAACCCCTTCAACATTTTAGACTAGTGGAAGTAGAATCATGTTAATCTGCATGTTTGCTTGACTCTCTATCTGTTGATTGGCTGATACACAAATTAGCTTGTCCTTAATGTTATATAAAACAGGTTAAGGATAGTGATGAGCAGACCCTTAAAAAGGTTCAAACATGATGTTAAAAATCCTGCACCACACCCAGACTCCAACCAATAACACCTGCGATCGGTGCTGACACTGTTTAAATGCTGCCGGTAAAGTCGCCATCGGCACTTAAAACACTGTTAGCACATAGATACTGGCATTAAAATGTCAGAGTGCAACACTGCTGACATTTTGTTGAGGGTGAAAGCTCCCAATGACATCATCGGGGGGTGATGATCCTGCTCTAAATGGCGGCACCCAGTACTGTCAACAGGTTGGTTCCAGTGCCCTTCACAGCCATTTAAATGCTGCTTGAATAGTTACAAACTTAACGTCAACAATGGAAAAGTTGGAAAAGCGCAGAGTAAAAGTTGGGCCAAACATGGCTTCGATGTCAAACTTCTAACGAAGTTATGATTCGGGTCTTCTCAACACAAGTTTAGGATTCAAATTTCTAATAAAACTAATTTAGCATTAGATACAGATAGAATAATATAAAAAAATAATATTTGAGATGTAGTATCATTTTACACATTTTCACCCAAGTGATCAAACAGGAACTGATTAACAAGCAACTTTAGGCTTAAGAATAAAAATATGAAAATGTCAAATGATTGCATTGCAAAACTATGAATCTCATGCATTTTTAAACATGTGCAAAATGTAAACACCACCATCCCCCTTTCTGTTTTCTTGCAAAATAAACCAGAAAATTATATATCTGAAGTCCTTTGCTAAGGAATAATTGATCTTCGCTGCATTGCAGGAATGAATTTTGGCAAAGTTTTACCTACATCAGATTACAGTGTTTTATATTTAACTGACATTTCTGAAAGTGAAAATCACCAGAAAACATTTATACAAACAGGAATTACTGGCAGGGAAACATCTAAGATGTTGTTTCACCTTAAAAGATTTTTGAAAAATTGTAAACATTTTGTTTGATACATGAAGTAGTTCTAGAGAAATCCAAAGGCAAAATGCTCACAACTTTATCTAACTTTTAATTTCATTTAATTAAAGATACTTTTCACTGGGGAAATTGTATATGAAATAACATATTATAGTTAAAATAACATATAGCATGTATATTTTTCCTGGAAGCATTTTTTCAATTCTGCTGTATTTACAAAAATCTGATTATCTGAATTTTAATAGTTTGCTATTTTTATATTTTGCATATTAACAGTGTATTTAAATACTAGAAACAACCTCCATACATAATTACATGTGTGTATTGATAATGACTTAGCCTAGAATTGTACCTGGTTAATTGAAATGTAAAACCTAATTTTAATTACTTCCATTAAATTGTTTTGCATTCGTTTGCTACTACCCAGCTAACCAGCAGCAACTATGAATTCATTAAGATATAGTTGTGCTCTACAGATCTGCAGAAGCAGCTTCTCTAGGGAATGCAGTCTCACCCCCAGAGCATTTGAATTCAATTTGATTGATAGCACAATGTGGAATATTGCAAAATGACCTACTTAAACAAGCATTCATAATGACTGTAGAATATGTGATCTTAATGAGCATTGACCCAGCTTTTCACTATTATAACAAAAAAATTCAAAAAGAAACATTATTGATGAAAGCACATGACTTAATACAAAGAAAATGGAGACTTTTTAGATTTTGCTTTACTTGACAACAAAACTTGGATCTAGTGTTCGTATACTTAGAAATATAGGGTTTTTTGATCTTTGCCTTCCTTTGAAGCACCTCTTGCTTTGCCAAGTAATGGAGTGTAAAGAATAACTCTGTAGTTTCATGTTCCATACTGCATAGATGTCAACTTCTCCCAGTGCTTTGATTATAACAAATCCTGGAGTCACATCTTACTCTACACTCTCTTTCCTAACATACCTACACAGAACAACAGAAGTTGAGGGGGTAGACAGAACAAACACATAACAAAGCTATTAACTACACACAGACCTACATTTGTTAATCGATTTTCAGCTATTTTCAGTAATTAATAAGCCCCCAAATACCTCAAAATATTTATTGTCAAGATCAGTAAGTCAACAACAAGGAGGGAAGTGACCTAAAACTTGTACAACAAATTGAACAAATGCTCAAAGGAGGTGTGCAACTGTAACAAATTAGGAGAGCCGTAGAGTTTACTAAATTTGAGAGATATAATTGTGGTCACTCGAGGAAGTGTAACCATCTGGTACTGCCCATTTTTTTCTATTGTGATTGACATGATGGTTTGCTGTGCTTGGCCTGAATGAACACTCCTGGATATTTTATCAGCAACTGCACAATTCTGTTTTTTTATTATGGATTATAACGGGCATTGTTTATTGCACTATAGCACACTGAAACTACTATATCAATGGTGTATCCTACCCTTGGATGCTTTTCTTTATAATATGCATTCCGGCACCTGTAGCGTGTTCCTCGTGGTGGAGCTAGTGCTTCTTTATTTGCTTTTCTTTTATGAAGATTACCTTTATAGGTTCAATAAGAACTTGGGACCAAGGTATGCAAGATTGCTTATAGTGACTAGGAGTTTGAACTACACCTCTCAGTTATGGTATAACCATAATATTAGGGAAAATTATTTCATCAATATAAAGACTTGGAATTTGGATTCCACACAGTATCAGTATCTTACCATAAAAACACCACTATTAATACAGAAGGTAGTTTGGGGGCCAGGACTCACAGAAAAGCTACTTGTGATTTTACAGTAAATCTCTTACCCTAGCAATGATTTATACAGTGTACAATTTTCAGTGGTAAAAATAAAGGGTAATGATGTTCCATTCTAAAAAGGGGTTATAGTACTAGTAAACAGTAAGTATATAAAATATTATTATATATGCTACTTATGAAAAATGCTTCTATACTCAATTCTTAAGTTGGTGTCAAAACAGTGCACCTCTGTATATTTGGCCCTGCGCTATAATCAGGCAACAACTGTGTGGTGGCTTCCTGGGGGGACTGCTCAAATAGGACTATTCAGAGGACAGAGAATTGTATGATATATTTGGAGGAAAGTAGCATCAGACACTTTAAATAGAAAAGTAGTACCACTTCTGAAATATCAACCTGTGCAAGAAATGGTTTATCAATGTCAAGTTGTAACAGGACTGGAGCAAAGGAAAAAGAGTATTTTAGGATTTTGAAAGCCGTAACAGTCTCAGTTGTCCAGTGAAGGAGATCAGGTCAGTTCCTAGTATTCAGCAAGTATAATGGGTAAACAATGTGAAGTACAGAGGGACCCCCGTTTAATCAATTCACTTGTTCCCAAAATAAAAACTGGATAAAACAACAGGGCAGCAACAGGGCAGCATTCACTACTCCGCCAGCATTGAGTTTGGTTATGTTGCCTCTAAACTGAAAACACAATTGATACATAGCTACATAGTTTATACGGTTGACAAAAGACACATGTCCATCAAGTTCAACCAAGGAAGGGAAGGGATCAGATGAATTCAATTCATATTAACAAAACTGGAAGCAGCCACTAAATCACCAAAAGAACTTGCCAGATACAGTTTTCTCTGAAATAGAAAGACTTACTGGTAACAATACGGAAAATACCTGTTTGGCCAAGTGACCTCCCCGATCTTATGAGATTATTACGTGTATACAGCTTATATATTATGCAGTTACATCTTCCACATCTCTTTCTACAGCCCTCCCTTTCCATAAACTTCAATGGTAAAAGAGACTCATAAATAGTCTGATGGAGAAAGAAGGATTTTATATATTCTGTCCATTTAGGACAATTTTTTAGAGTTTAAGTTATACTTTAATAAATCTTTATTAATATATGTCAATATTCCTTTTCAATGAGATTGCATGGCTGCTTTATATAGCCACTGAAGGTCCTTTTTTAACACCTTAGCGCTCTGCGCCGTAGCTGTACTGCGCAGCTTCCGACGATTAGCGCTCAGCGCAGTACAGCTACGGCGCGAGCGCATAGGATTTTAGAATTGTCACCACGTCTCGCGACGTGGTGACATCGGGACGAGAATTGGGTGACAGAGGCAGGAGGAGTTCCTGTCTCCGTCACCCGACCAATCAAATCGGTCCCGCCCGCCGATCGCCGTGATTGGCCAGTCAAACCTGACTGGCCAATTACAGCGATTTTGGGCTGAAAAACGTGGTTTTAGCCCCTTCCTCCAGCGGCACCATTTTGGTTTGGTATCGCTGGAGAGAGGAAAGAGCGTTACTGTGTGCACCAAAATACACTTTTACACTATAAATAGTGTTCTGATCCTTATCTGATCCCTATTGTTCCCTACAAATTCCCATCCTATCTGTTTTTTCCTGTGTCCTGTGTGTTCCCTGTGTGATCGCCTTGTGTGATCCCACGTGTCTTCCGTTTTTCCCTGTCTGTCCCTTCTGAACCCAAACGCACTTTTCAGTGCGCTGTGTTAGCGTTGTTCTGCACTGGACGCACTTTTCAGTGCGCCGTGTGAATAGCGCTGCACAGAATCTTTAGCAGTCTTAGCGGTAGTTAGTTTGTCTTAGGGCAAGCTAGGTGCATTTGTAGCGCCTTTTTGCGCGGTGCACATAGGTTTTTTTTCGGTGCCTGGTAATATTTTTTTCCAGAGCGCCGTAGGTGTACCCGTACGTAGCTACTTTTTGTGTGTGCCATCTGTGCGGCTTGTCCGTGTGGTTTGGTGTGCATTCTCTTTTTTTTTGTGTGCTATCTGTGCGGCTTGTCCGTGTAGTTTAGTGCGCATTATTTTTTTTGTGTGCTATCTGTGCGGCTTGTCTGTGTAGTTTAGTGCGCATTATTTTTTGTGTGCCATCTGTGCGGCTGGTCCGTGTGGTTTGGTGTGCATTCTCTTTTTTTTTTTGTGTGCTATCTGTGCGGCTTGTCCGTGTAGTTTAGTGCACATTATTTTTTTTGTGTGCTATCTGTGCGGCTTGTCCGTGTAGTTTAGTGCGCATTATTTTTTGTGTGCCATCTGTGCGGCTTGTCCGTGTGGTTTGGTGTGCATTCTCTTTTTTTTTTTGTGTGCTATCTGTGCGGCTTGTCCGTGTAGTTTAGTGCACATTATTTTTTGTGTGCCATCTGTGCGGCTTGTCCGTGTGGTTTGGTGTGCATTCTCTTTTTTTTTTTGTGTGCTATCTGTGCGGCTTGTCCGTGTAGTTTAGTGCACATTATTTTTTTTGTGTGCTATCTGTGCGGCTTGTCCGTGTAGTTTAGTGCGCATTATTTTTTGTGTGCCATCTGTGCGGCTTGTCCGTGTGGTTTGGTGTGCATTCTCTTTTTTTTTTTGTGTGCTATCTGTGCGGCTTGTCCGTGTAGTTTAGTGCACATTATTTTTTTTGTGTGCTATCTGTGCGGCTTGTCCGTGTAGTTTAGTGCGCATTATTTTTTGTGTGCCATCTGTGCGGCTTGTCCGTGTGGTTTGGTGTGCATTCTCTTTTTTTTTTTGTGTGCTATCTGTGCGGCTTGTCCGTGTAGTTTAGTGCACATTATTTTTTGTGTGTGCCATCTGTGCGGCTTGTCCGTGTAGTTTGGTGTGCATTATATTTTTTTTTTTTTTGTGTGCCTGCTAGACGGTTTATCCGTGTAGTTTGGTGCACATTATCTAATTTTTCTAGTTCTCTATTTTTTTTGTGTGCAATGTCTCAGAAGACGTACACCGTGTTGGAGGCATATAACATGCTTGCCTCTGACACCGAGTCAGCTAGTGGGGATGATGGTCCCTTTTACTTATCATCATCCTCCTGCTCATCTTCTAGTGACCTGGAAGGACCCCCAAGAAGGCGCCGTAGGGTTCCAGGGACTTCTGCAGGAGAAGTGCCTGGGACTTCTGCAGGAGAAGTGCCTGGGACTTCTGCAGGAGAAGTGCCTGGGACTTCTGCAGGAGAAGTGCCTGGGACTTCTGCAGGAGAAGTTTCTGGGACTTCTGCAGGAGAAGCGTCTGGGGCTTCCACTGACCCCACATGGGTAGCCCCAGATAATTATACCCCTCAGGTCCCTGACTTTACGGGCCATCCTGGAATTAACTTTGACACGACAGGGCTCAGAGCTGTGGACTTTTTTAAGTTTTTTTTTGATGAGGCGCTGCTGAATATTATTATATTTCAGACAAATCTCTACGCTGCACAACATATTGCCCAAAACCCCGCGTCCTTTTATGCACAACCCTACAGGTGGACCCCTGTCACTGCAGCAGAGAAGTATTGGGGCATAAAACTCCTTATGGGGATAGTAAAGAAGCCTTCAATCAGGGACTACTGGAGCACAGACATACTGTACCACACCCCCATGTTCCGCATGGCAATGAGCAGGATGCGCTTTGAAGCCATCCATAAGTTTTTGCACTACACTGACAACACACAGTGCCCACCCAGAGGTGACCCCAGTTATGATCGGTTATTTAAGGTCAGGCCCATATTAGATCATTTTAGTGCCAAGTTTGCCCAGGCATATACTCCCGCCAAACATGTGAGCATAGACGAGTCCCTGGTACAATTCAAAGGGAGACTTCAATTCCGCCAGTACCTGCCCAATAAGAGGGCAAGGTATGGTGTGAAGATGTATAAGCTGTGCGAAAGTTCATCAGGGTACACATACAAGTTCAGGGTATATGAAGGGAAGGACTCCACTATAGTGCCCCCAGAATGCCCCCCCTTCCTGGGTGTTACAGGGAAGATAGTGTGGGATTTAGTGCACCCACTGCTGGACCAGGGCTACCACATCTACCTGGACAATTTCTACACCAGCACCACCCTGTTCAAGTGCCTCACTTCCAGAAATACTGCGGCATGCGGCACTGTACGCAGAAATCAGAGAGGTCTCCCTAAGTCGCTGCTTGGGCAAAAACTTAAAAGGCACGAAAGCAGGGCACTATGCAGCGACTCTGTACTGTGTGTTAAGTACAAGGACAAGAGAGAGGTCCTTGTATTAACCACAATACATGAGCACACCACCACCCCTGTCCCAGTACGAGGTGCCAGTGCTGAAGCCCCCAAGCCAGACTGTATTTTAGATTATAATAAATACATGGGAGGGGTGGACTTGTCTGACCAGGTGCTTCAGCCGTACAATGCCATGCGGAAGTCGAGGGTGTGGTACAAGAACTGGCCGTGCACATCATGCAGATGGCATTGTATAATGCTTATGTGCTGCATCGATATGCCGGCCAGAGGGGAACTTTCCTGGAATTTCAAGAGGTGGTAATAAAGTACTTTCTTTTTGGAGACCAGGAAGGGGAGAGTGCTAGCACATCTGGAAGTGAGGCCACATCACGTATTGTACCAGGGCAGCACTTTCCAGGAGTAGTTCCCCAATCAGCCAGCAAGGGAAGGTCACAAAAGAGGTGCAGGGTGTGCTCCAAAAATGGCATTAGGAAGGACACCATTCATCACTGTGAGACATGCCCAGAAAAACCAGGGTTATGTATGAAAGATTGCTTCCGAATTTATCATACATCCCTGGATTTTTTAGAGTACCCTGTTGTTACCCTGACGCACAGCTTATACATCATGCCGCATGCCGCATCTTCCCTTCTAAGCCCTGCCATGTGCCCAGCCTGTAGATTACTGTCCCGTATGCTTTACCCGGGAAAACATGCATCATGATTTTTAGGGTGTTTGTCTCCCGTGGCAGCAGCTGGGCACAAAATGACATAATGGATATTTTTTACTATGCACTATCCATTATGCACTTTTTCAGGGGTCCACCTGTGGGGTTAAAATGCTAACTATACCCCTAGATTAATTCATGGAGGGGTGTAGTTTCCAAAATAGGGTCAGTTCTTAGGGGTTTCTACTGTACTGGCCCCTATTGCCATCTACAAATCTTTCATGATGCCAAAAAGAAAAAAAAAAGTACAATGTCTGTGCTCCAACAAGTTATTCCTTTTTGAGCCCTGTCGTGTCTCCATCCTACAGATTATTGCCTCCTATGGGGTATTGCCATAACCGGGGTAACCCGCAGAATGATTTTTGGGGTGTTTGTCTAAAGTGGCATGAGTTGGGCAAAATACTTTTGTCACTTCAATGGCATATTTGATAAATTGCAATACAATTGTTTCTCTGCACTACTCACTTTGTATTACATTTGAGCCAGCACCTTAGTGGTTAAAATGCTCATACAAACCTACATACATTCTTTGAGGGGTGCCCTTTCCAAAATGGGTTCACTACTTGGGGGTTTCTATTGTACTGGTACCTCGGGGGTACCCCCCATTACCAATCTAGTGAAAACGAAGCTTGAAAACCTAAATTGTGCTTCTTTATTCCTGACCCCTGCCGTGTGCCCAGCCTGTAAATTATTGGCACATGTGTGGTATTGCTGTACTCGGGACAACCCGCAGAATGATTTTTGGGGTGTTTGTCTAAAGTGGCATGGGTTGGGCACAGTACATGAGGCACTAAAATGACATTTTTGAGATAAAAACACAATTTTTACTCTGCACCATTTACTTTGCACTCAATTTTGGCCAGCGTGTTGGGGGTTAAAATGCTCATACAAGCCTACATACATTCTTTGAGGGGTGCCCTTTCCAAAATAGGTTCACTACTTGGGGGTTTCTATTGTACTGGTACCTCGGGGGTACCCCCCATTACCAATCTAGTGAAAACGAAGCTTGAAAACCTAAATTGTGCTTCTTTATTCCTGACCCCTGCCGTGTGCCCAGCCTGTAAATTATTGGCACATGTGTGGTATTGCTGTACTCGGGACAACCCGCAGAATGATTTTTGGGGTGTTTGTCTAAAGTGGCATGGGTTGGGCACAGTACATGAGGCACTAAAATGACATTTTTGAGATAAAAACACAATTTTTACTCTGCACCATTTACTTTGCACTCAATTTTGGCCAGCGTGTTGGGGGTTAAAATGCTCATACAAGCCTACATACATTCTTTGAGGGGTGCCCTTTCCAAAATAGGTTCACTACTTGGGGGTTTCTATTGTACTGGTACCTCGGGGGTACCCCCCATTACCAATCTAGTGAAAACGAAGCTTGAAAACCTAAATTGTGCTTCTTTATTCCTGACCCCTGCCGTGTGCCCAGCCTGTAAATTATTGGCACATGTGTGGTATTGCTGTACTCGGGACAACCCGCAGAATGATTTTTGGGGTGTTTGTCTAAAGTGGCATGGGTTGGGCACAGTACATGAGGCACTAAAATGACATTTTTGAGATAAAAACACAATTTTTACTCTGCACCATTTACTTTGCACTCAATTTTGGCCAGCGTGTTGGGGGTTAAAATGCTCATACAAGCCTACATACATTCTTTGAGGGGTGCCCTTTCCAAAATAGGTTCACTACTTGGGGGTTTCTGTTGTACTGGTACCTCGGGGGTACCCCCCATTACCAATCTAGTGAAAACGAAGCTTGAAAACCTAAATTGTGCTTCTTTATTCCTGACCCCTGCCGTGTGCCCAGTCTGTAAATTATTGGCACATGTGTGGTATTGCTGTACTCGGGACAACCCACAGAATGATTTTTGGGGTGTTTGTCTAAAGTGGCATGGGTTGGGCACAATATATGACGCACTAAAATGACATTTTTGAGATAAAAACGCAATTTTTACTCTGCACCATTTACTTTGCATTTAATTTTGACCAGCGTGTCGGGGGTTAAAATGCTCACCACAACCACCGATAAATTCTTTGAGGGGTCTAGTTTCCGTAATGGTATCATTTATTGGGGGTTACTATTGCACTGGCACCTCACGGGCCCTGCCAACATGACATGGCACTCCAAATCCAAACATGTGAAAACGGAGCTGGAAAATCTAAATTTCACTCCTTCCGTTTTCATCCCTTCTGTGTGCCCAGTCTGTAAATTATTGGCACATGTGTGGTATTGCTGTACTCAGGACAACCCGCAGAATGATTTTTGGGGTGTTTGTCTAAAGTGGCATGGGTTGGGCACAGTATATGAGGCACTAAAATGACATTTTTGAGATAAAAACGCAATTTTTACTCTGCACCATTTACTTTGCATTTAATTTTGACCAGCGTGTCGGGGGTTAAAATGCTCACCACAACCACCGATAAATTCTTTGAGGGGTCTAGTTTCCGTAATGGTATCATTTATTGGGGGTTTCTATTGCACTGGCACCTCACGGGCCCTGCCAACATGACATGGCACTCCAAATCCAAACATGTGAAAACGGAGCTGGAAAATCAAAATTTCATTCCTTCCGTTCTCATCCCTTTTGTGTGCCCAGTCTGTGAATTATTGGCACATGTGTGGTATTGCTGTACTCCGGACAACCCGCAGAATGATTTTTGCGGTGTTTGTCTAAAGTGGCACGGGTTGGGCACAGTATATGAGGCACTAAAATGACATTTTTGAGATAAAAACGCAATTTTTACTCTGCACCATTTACTTTGCATTTAATTTTGACCAGCGTGTCGGGGGTTAAAATGCTCACCACAACCACTGATAAATTCTTTGAGGGGTCTAGTTTCCGTAATGGTATCATTTATTGGGGTTTCTATTGCACTGGCACCTCACGGGCCCTGCCAACATGACATGGCACTCCAAATCCAAACATGTGAAAACGGAGCTGGAAAATCAAAATTTCACTCCTTCTGTTTTCATCCCTTCTGTGTGCCCAGTCTGTAAATTATTGGCACATGTGTGGTATTGCTGTACTCAGGACAACCCGCAGAATGATTTTTGGGGTGTTTGTCTAAAGTGGCATGGGTTGGGCACAGTATATGAGGCACTAAAATGACATTTTTGAGATAAAAACGCAATTTTTACTCTGCACCATTTACTTTGCATTTAATTTTGACCAGCGTGTCGGGGGTTAAAATGCTCACCACAACCACCGATAAATTCTTTGAGGGGTCTAGTTTCCGTAATGGTATCATTTATTGGGGTTTCTATTGCACTGGCACCTCACGGGCCCTGCCAACATGACATGGCACTCCAAATCCAAACATGTGAAAACGGAGCTGGAAAATCAAAATTTCACTCCTTCCGTTTTCATCCCTTCTGTGTGCCCAGTCTGTAAATTATTGGCACATGTGTGGTATTGCTGTACTCAGGACAACCCGCAGAATGATTTTTGGGGTGTTTGTCTAAAGTGGCATGGGTTGGGCACAGTATATGAGGCACTAAAATGACATTTTTGAGATAAAAACGCAATTTTTACTCTGCACCATTTACTTTGCATTTAATTTTGACCAGCGTGTCGGGGGTTAAAATGCTCACCACAACCACCGATAAATTCTTTGAGGGGTCTAGTTTCCGTAATGGTATCATTTATTGGGGTTTCTATTGCACTGGCACCTCACGGGCCCTGCCAACATGACATGGCACTCCAAATCCAAACATGTGAAAACGGAGCTGGAAAATCTAAATTTCACTCCTTCCGTTTTCATCCCTTCTGTGTGCCCAGTCTGTGAATTATTGGCACATGTGTGGTATTGCTGTACTCGGGACAACCTGCAGAATGATTTTTGGGGTGTTTGTCTAAAGTGGCATGGGTTGGGCACAGTATATGAGGCACTAAAATGACATTTTTGAGATAAAAACGCAATTTTTACTCTGCACCATTTACTTTGCATTTAATTTTGACCAGCGTGTCGGGGGTTAAAATGCTCACCACAACCACCGATATATTCTTTGAGGGGTCTAGTTTCCGTAATGGTATCATTTATTGGGGGTTTCTATTGCACTGGCACCTCACGGGCCCTGCCAACATGACATGGCACTCCAAATCCAAACATGTGAAAACGGAGCTGGAAAATCAAAATTTCACTCCTTCCGTTCTCATCCCTTCTGTGCGCCCAGTCTGTAAATTATTGGCACATGTGTGGTATTGCTGTACTCGGGACAACCCGCAGAATGATTTTTGGGGTGTTTGTCTAAAGTGGCATGGGTTGGGCACAGTATATGAGGCACTAAAATGACATTTTTGAGATAAAAACACAATTTTTACTCTGCACCATTTACTTTGCATTCAATTTTGACCAGCGTGTCGGGGGTTAAAATGCTCACCACAACCACCGATAAATTCTTTGAGGGGTCTAGTTTCCGAAATGGTGACATTTTGGGGGGTTTTCTATTGTACTTTTACTTCAGGGGCTCTTCAATTACACTGTGGCACCACAAAATATTTGCAGCCAAATTGGCCTTCCAAATTCCCGGTATCGCTAACTCTGTTCTGGACATCGATGTGCGGGGAAACAGCAGCTGACATCCACATGTCTGGTATTGCCGTACTCGGAAGAAGCAGGGCAAGAAATTAGGAATATATATTTACCTCAAATTCCTTCTGAATGTATCCGTTTTAGGGCTAAATTGGAAAGATTGAAATCAAAAATTGAAATTTCAAAATTTCCACTCCATTTTCATATGCTTCCGGAAAAATAATTAAAGGGTTAACAGACTTCTTAAATGCTGATTTGAATAGGTTGAGATGTTAGGTTCATAAAATGGTGTTACTTGTGGGGGTATATAGTACATAAGCCTTTATAGAGCACTTCCAAACTGAATTGATCACCAAAAAGTTCGCATTTTTCAAATTTCAAGAAAATCTGAGAAGTTGCTACTAAAACTTCAAACCTTCTCACATCCATAAAAATAATGGAAACGTAAAACAAATTATGGATATAAAAAGAAGACCAATGGCAAAAGGTTTCTATCAAAAAAAATTTGTGGTATCACTTTTTGTCTAAAAATTATAACATTTGAAACTTTGAAAATAGTCATTTTTTTCAAATTTTTCCTAAATTTTTGAATTTTTACCCCCCAAAAAAGGAACGGATCACTGAAATGACACTACTAACATAAACTACAATGTCTCACGAGAAAACAATCTCAAAATCACAGAGATATCTTAAAGCGTTGAAAAGTTATTACCACAGGAAGAGACACTGGTCAAATTTCCAAAAAAAGTTGCGAGCCTTAACCTGCAAACAGGCTGCGTCCTTAAGGGGTTAATGTAACCTTTCAAAGCTCAACACCAACACTGAGCATTAGAAAAGCCTTGATCCTTGGTGTTTTATCACTTAAATTTATTATCTATGAACTATAGTATTTAAGCTAAAGCAAGGATAACAGAGAGCTTGTCAGTTTATAAGGGAACATCCACACATAGGGGGAGATTTTTCATACACTTGTGCCCCTCATGCATATGATACAGGCCATGCCCCCCTGCTCAAGGGACTTAGACCTCTTTGTGTATTCGGCGGGTGACCGCAATGCCTGGCAAAAACATTTGCAGGCATTAAAACCGCACCACTCTACACCCCTCAATGCCCACATGGCGTGGAGGGTATGTAATTGTATAATAATTCTTTCAGTACGCAAGAATTTGCAAATATTTCACTGTTTCTACACCAGAAAATGGTGTAGAAGCAGTGATAAATGCCCCTTATAGTTTCTGCAGAGAATCAACAGCATTTGAACCTAGTTTGCTGGTACACTAATACTCTGTGGATATTTCTAATGCAGAAATCCTTAGAGAAAAACAACAGGGTTTCCGCCATGTTTGAACATGGAAATGCACAGCTGTGCATTTGTTTAGTTTCCCATGTATTGTAATAGAGAAAACTTAAATACACAATTAGTCACTAGTTCACTCACATTATTTCATTCTTTATTTCCTATGATAATTAAAATAAAATAAAAATATTTGGAAAATATCAATTTAGATAATATATTTTGCTAATAACAACAAAAGCCACTAGGGTAACATAGCTTTTAGATTACAAATTGTCTTAAACTAGAAATTCACATTTTCATTTCCAACATTGTGGAATGGCACATATTTTTTCTTATGTAGGTATAATGTTTACATTTATATGGATTACTAAAATTGTTTTTGACCTTTCTGATACAATTTGGCATATGCTGCACTTTACAAAAAAAATTCCTAATGCTTAAGAAAACATTGAATTATTTTTCTCTTTCTTTTATCTAGGCTCTTCATTAAGGACCTAAAGTAGTGAATTAAGAATATCATTCACAGCATTGTCATGAATTCAAAACTTAACATTAGGGGAAATGTGTGATGTAACCAATTCCAGGTAAATTTCTAAAGGTGATAATGATATGAAATGTTGACCGGTTGTCAGTAACATCCCATCAAATCCACATTGGCAAAGAAATTAAGGGAGAAAAAGTATTAACCCCTTCCCATACTTGTACAACGTGGCAGGTAAGTACTTCCCAACCGGACACCATACTATCACATGCGGAGCCAGTATTATACATTGCAGTGTGTCATCAGAGGATCACATGTTCAATCCATACTGTGGAAAAAAAGATTAAATTGAAATAAGTGAATAAAACACGTTTGTTTGTTTTTCATAAAACTAAAGATAAAGTCACTATACCACCACAAAACAACAATAACCATATAAAGTCCAAAACCACCAACAAAAAACACTCACATATTTAGTATTGCCACATATATAAAAATCTGAATATGAAATATTAATGGACTCAACAGGTGAACACTGTAAAAAAAAACTTGCCAAAAATGTTATGTGCCCCAAAATGATTCCACTGAAAGAAGAACTCTTCACTCTGTCAAAAAACATTACTAGCATTGAAAAGTGCCTCTGAAAAGTGACACTAAAATGTATTTATTCAATAAAATTGGGCAAATGAAAAACGTGAGTTTTCACCGTAATTATAGTGACCCATAGAATAAAGATAACTTATAATTTCTTTATCATTTTTAAAAAATCTTAAAAATCCAAAGCAAGAACTGATGATTATCTTTTCCACCACAAGGAAGGAGTTGATAAAATCTCACAAATAAGCTTAACATCTGTAAAGTGCAACTCATGCAGTAAAAAATAAGTGCTCATATATCCAGGTTGCCAAAAAGTAGACTTTACAAATCAAGCCTTCATTTTGGTTTAACTCCTGATAAACACTTAAATGGTTAAAAAAAAAATCACAAAGTTGTATTACATACTTCGAAGGGTGTAGTTTATATAGAGCTGAGCAAGTCCCAGGACAAAGTATAGAATTTGTAAAATAGAGAATTTTTATCATCATTTTCAAAATTCATTTTTTTCCTTAATAAGACATATCACATGTCAGAAAGGTCAAAATGGTAATTTCACTTGCCTACATTTATCAGAACTAGTGCATTCTGTAGTGCAGTTAGTCTGTGGAGTGTGCAGAGTGCGCCAGATCGATCAAAACTGGTGTCTTCAGGAATCTGGCACCCCCTGCACTGCTCTGGAAGTGTGCATCATTATTTTTATGGTGCACTTTGTTCATGCTGCAGAATTGTGGTGCAGACAGAAATGTGCCGCACAATCCAACTGTGCATCAGAACACCCCTTTTGGTACACATTTTTATGTCTTGCAGCGCTGGCACAAAACTGCCACTGACACTTTATAAATGCATGTTCAAGCTGTTTGTACGTTTTTTTTTTCAGTGCACAGCCAGACAAGAAACTAGCGCAAACACTTTAATATATGTGGACCTTTAACCCCTTAATGACACGTGACGGTCATTATTACAGCAAACATCCACAGGTGTTAACCCTTCGATTGCTGCCAGCAAAGCTCATGGGTGCCTCCATGTTGAAATAGATCGTCACCTACGTGTGACGTCATTGGGGAGTGGCGAACTGTTGCTTTGATAGCCTCGGTTCACCAAAACCTGAGACTGTATAGTTTCACACCATGTATTTCAATGTGAGATTTGCTTTTACATTACCCTAGAAATAAGAAGTGAAAATCATAAACATGTTAGGTATTGATGCATCTCAAAATGTCAGATCTATCAAAATATAATTACTGTTATTCCCGCCCAAAAAAAAAAAAAACAAGATCAAAAGTTCATACAGTTCTCAAAATGCTAGCATTCATCAAAAGTCACACAAATGACACCACACACAGCTCTGTACACCGTAGTATGAAAAAGTTTTAGCCCCAGAAGATTGCAAAATGAAGAATTTTCTTTTTTTGTACAGGAGGTTTTAATTTTTGTAAATGTATGAAAACAAAATTTGGTATCCCTGTGAATAAAGTAGACATGTCATTTGGGGCGCACAGTGAAAGCCGTAAAGTCCAAGCCCACAATAAAATGTTGCTACTGCATTTTTTCACCAATTTCACTGCATTTGGATGTTTTTTCATGCTTCCCAGTTGAAATTTGTTACACAGAAAACAACCCCTTATACACACAGCTCTTTACATGGAAAAATTAAAAAAGTTATGGGCTTAGTCGTTAATAGGTTAACTTTCAAAATTATGCCTTTGAAACAGAAATACTATGGAAGGCGGAATCAGATCCTCACCTTGCTCTGGTTTCATAGGCTATAACACTGCACTGGAAAACATCTCTCCCACCCCCTGCTCCCACCTTCCTGCAATTTTCCCCTCCTTCTGCCTGCTGTAATCTCATGAATTTGTAGCACTTCTAGCTTGTTAGCATAATTTTAAATGGAGCAACCTAGTGGTATCCCCCCGAGCAAGTCCAACCTTTTGCGGCGGGCTCTGGTAAAAATCGGGAGCCAGGTGTTGGCTTACGTCATCACCCGCAGTGGTTCAGTGGGTCCACTACCACTAACTGCTGACACCTAGTTTATCATTCGTGAATTTGATGGAGGATTTCCTTTAAAATGTTACATAATTATATTAAGTATGATTTTTAACCATATAAATACTTTGGCCACATGTGAAGGGGAGTATGGAAAGGTCTCATGGACTCAGCCCTCTCCATAGGTGTTGGTGTGGCAGATAACCTATTAGGTGCAGGGGTCAAAACCAACTGTGACACCTTACAGTGCTGAACATGAGCACCCCCATCCTGGATGGCTTATTGGCACCCCCTGGGGACATCATTAGAAAGAACAATCAGTTTCCATGACAGTTTGGAGCCTTTTAAAAGATTCATATATGTTAAATGGCATCCTATATTACCATCTGTTGACTGTAATAAAGAAAATTCCCAATATACTGCAATACAATGAATTAGTATTATAACAAATGTATTTTGTTTAATTAAAGGGATTATCCAGGTGTTAAAAATTACTTATGGCCTGACTGTGGCGGGCTATTTTAAAATAATAAACATGTACTTACCTCCTCCGCCGCCGATGTCCCGTGCTGCGGTCCATTTGATCCGTGCCCCTGTATGTTTACAGAGGCACAGAAGCCGCGCACAGGGAACTTCTGGTCTGCGATGTGGCTGGCTCCTCCCATCCGTCCCTATCTCTCAGCGTTGCAAGCACTGGGAGATGGTGTCAGATGGGAGCTTCCAGCCGGCCGGGAGCCCCCTGTGCACCCTTGTAATCAAACCGGCGCACAGAGGAGTCGGACCACGGCGTAGGACATCAGCAACACCGGACGAGTTAAGTAGATGTTTATTATTTTTAAATAGCCCTCCCCAGCCCGGCCCTAAGTAATTTTTAACACCCGGATAACCCCTTTAAGAAATAAAAAAAAACAAATAAAAATCACCCCCTTCCCTAGAACACATAGAAAAATAAAAAATTTAATTATAATAAATATGTATACAGCAGTCCCCAGGTTACGTACAAGATAGGGTCCGGAGGTTTGTTCTTAAGTTGAATTTGTGTGTAAGTCGAAACTGTATATTTTATAATTGTAGATCCAGACAAAAGAAATTTTGGCCCCAGTGACAATTGGAGTTTCAAAATTTTTTGCTGTAATGGGACCAAGGATTATCAATAAAGCTTCATTACAGACACCTTACACCTGATTATTGCAATCTGGGACTATAGTAAAGCATTCAGAGACTTCAGCAGAGGTCAGAGGGGTCTGTCTGTAACTATGGGTTGTCTGTAAGTCGGGTGTCCTTAAGTAGGGGACCGCCTGTAATCACAAACATGAGTATCCAATCATCTTATGCATCTGACCGATCAATTTATTAACCCCTTACCGACATTTGACGTAACAGTACTGCATCGCGGGAGGTGCGTTGCTGCAATTTGCAGTACCATTACGTCAAACATCTGGCCGATCCTGAACGGAGCCGGCGCCAGAAGCTGCGGGTGTTGGCTATATATTATAGCTATATATTATTGTAAAAAGTGACAATGCATAATCTGCTTTGAATGGCACAGCTTCCCTTCGATGCCCTGGTGTGTGCCCATACAACCGTCACCACCAGATGTGGGGTATTTTTATACGCGGGAGGGATTGGGTATCAAATTTTGTGGAGTGTTTTGGCATCCACTGAGAATTTGTACATTTTTTGAAAAACATATTAATTTATTAAAAAAAAAATGTACTTTCAAATTTGCATCCCATTTTGTTTTAACCCCTGTAAAACAATTAAAGTGTTAGCATACTTCATATAAGTTGTTTTACTTACAGTGAGGAGTATAGTTTCTATAATGAGGTAATTTATGGGGTTTTACTTTTATTTAGGCCTCTCAAAGTGACTTGAAACCTGAGCAAGTCCCTCAATAGCAGGATTTTGCATTTTTTAATGAAAATGTGAAAAATCGCACCTAACGTTCAATGCCCCATAACATCCTACAAAAAAAAGAGTATGCATAAAAAAACCATGTCTACATGTAGTAGACATTCGATCAATGTTAGTTATTACGTTTTTTTGCAGTAATGACTATGTGTGGAAAAAGTAGAACATTTTGAAGTTCGAAAATTAAGAATTTTTCTAAATTTTCACCAAATATCTGATTTTCTCATAAATAAATGCAAAACATACCACCAAAATTTTTCAACTAACATGAAGTACAATGTGTCACGAGAAAACTATTTTAAAATCACTTGGATATGTTAAAGCATTTCAAAGTTATAACCATTTATAGTGACACAGGGCAGATTTGAAAAAATGGGCCGTGTCAGGAAGGTGAAAAGTGGCTTTGGCATTAAGGGATTAAAAAAAATTGCCACTTTTTACAATTTTGCCTCCAATAAGAATTTTAACACCAAGTGATCAAAAGGTTGTACAGTTTTCAAAATTATACCAATGAAAATGTCAACTCATCCTACAAACAATGACACCTTACAAAAACCCATACACTTAGCTATAAGAAAGTTACAGGTGACAGAATATGGTAATACAACTTCCCTGTACATGGGACAGAATATAAAAAAATTACACATATAAAAAGCTTGCGTATAGCGTTGCTAATGAAAAAATCTAAAAGTTAAGGTTTTTGGAAGGAGTGGAGTGAAAAACAGAAACTTAAACTTGGCATTGAAGGGGTTAAATAAGTTTAAATGGAATGTATTATGTTTCTAAAGTTTAATTATATAGATTCAAAATTTGACTAGAGTTAATTATAATCATGCTTTTCTCCTTTAAGGTCGAAGCAAGTGGCAGCATGGGAACACAGCATGGGGTTAAACAAGTTGATAAACATCAGAAATTTTCTTGGTGACCATCAAATCTATCAGTGGGTTGCCAACATCCTGTATCACTTAGTTGAAAACTTTCTGAATTTCCATTCACCTAGGAGCTTCTGATGACATATTGGGGCTTAATCACTAAAGTTCACGCGGGCGCTTTTTTGTTGGGTTTCCGAGGATTGTGCGATCAGATTGTATCGCAATCATGTTCACTTTCACACGTCACAAATCGGGGGGCGGGCCGTCGGACGATCCAATGGGTTTGGACAAAGCGCGGGATTTAACATTTAAAATTGTGTCGCAAGCCAAACACTTACATGCACCAGGAAGTAGAAGGTGAACTCCAGCGGACCTGATCGGGGAAGCGTCACATGCAGAATATCAGGTGCATGCTCATAGTGAATCGCAGCAGACTTCATTCTCTTCAGACATTCCAGATCGGGGATTGTGCAGGGATTGGGTAAGTAAATGTGCCCCATTATCTACACCTTTGATTTGGACCACCACCAGTTCTGGAAAATGCGCCTCGGCCTAAGTCTTTCTTTATGATTGTAGTCTCCTTCAACATGTGTTGGGTTTTGATTACCCTAGTTTGTTCAGATAGCTGAACGTAATTTGTCTACCAGCAGTGGTTGACAGTAAAGCAGGAGTTTTAATACCACTCTCATTGCTTTTTTTTTTCTTTTTTTTTTAGTGGCAAAAGTAATCATATACAAAAAAAATATACCAATATACACAATAAATCATTACCAATCTACAAAAGGAAAAGCACCAATTGCTTCCCATTATGGTGTACTATATATTCTACCTTCTAGGTTCAATTTACCTAGAGAGAAGTAGATGAAGAGGATATAATAAAAAATAAAAAAAAAGAAGAAGAGAAAAAGAAAAAGAAAAGAGAGGAAGAAAAGAAGATAAAATAGAAGTTGACAGATATTCTATTACCACTAAACATCAATAAGTAATTACATAATAATCTTTTCATAACCTGGCCAGGGGTTCCACAGGTCGTCTAAATTCTTTGTATTTATAATATCTTGTTCCCACAGACATGGTACATTCTCCATGTAGAGTTAACCAGAGATATAACCTCATCTATAGTTGGGGTGGCTTCCACCTTCCATTTTCTAATCAATTTAACTCTGGCAGTAGTCAGTATTTTATTGATTACCCAGCTATATTCACATATTTTTTTTGTCGAATTTCTTGTCATAATATTTAGTATTGCCAACTCTGGAGATATTGTAAAGGGCTTTTTAACTAATAGTTCTATAATTTTGGCAACACCCAGCCAATACATGTTCAGCTTGGGACACCGCCAAATTATATGAAGTAGGCTTGCTTTATGTCCACACAGTCTCCAACACTGGTCACAGTAATCACTAAACATATTCACGAGGCGCGCAGGGGGGTTGTAGCATCTTGTATGTAACTTAAATAAAATCTCATTATAATTAATACAGGCAATATTTTTATTGTCCACCCTGGGGGCATTAAGCCACTCTACTAAAGAGAAGGATCTCCCGAGATTTTGTTCCATCTTGATTATATAACCAAGTTTCCCTTTGCCTGGGGAGTCCAGGAGCTCTGAATAAGCTATCGAGATCCCCCCTGTTAACTTAATTTTTTATTTTAGAAATCTGAAAAAGGTAGAACAATTTACCTCTTTATTTTCTGAAATAAAGCTCCTAATAGTCCTTAGAGAGGATTTCAATTTCATATATGTTAGGAATTCTGATGGGGGGATGTGAAACTTCTCTATTATGAATTCGAATGGACTAGAGATGAGCGAACATACTCGTCCGAGCTTGATGCTTTTGCTTTTTGGCGGCCAGAAACAGAGCCAATCACAAGCCAGGAGACTCTGCACTCCACCCAGCATGACGTGGTACCCTTACACGTAGATAGCAGTAATTGGCTGGCCAGATCAGGTGACCCTGGGATAGACTAGCCGCTGCCCGCGCTGCTCGGATCATTCTGTGTCTGGATGCCGCTAGGGAGAGAGCTGCTGCTGGTCAGGGAAAGCGTTAGGGTGTTCTATTAGCTTACTGTTAGGCAGGAGTGATTCTACAAGAACCCAACAGCCCTTCTTAGGGCTACAATAACGTTATACTTTTTTTTTTATTTGCTTGTGGCTGGGCTTGCTGGCACTAGTAGTGCAGCTAGTACCATATTGTGAGGAATTAGCAGGGGGACTTGCTACCGTTGTGTTTAGCTCTTAGTGACACACATATCCACCTCAAACACCAAAGTGGGAAAATTTATTAGGGGTTTGATTTCAATTAGGCACAGTCTGACAGTTTCTTTTTATTTTACGTTTATTTTTTTAATAACTCAGTGTCATCTCATCTTGCATAGTAGTGTGCTTTCATACTTGGCTAGAAAATAGCCATAGGAGAATCCAAACGGCTTACTTACGCCTACAGTAGCGTTATATATATTTGATTTCTGGTTGATCTGCTGGTGGCTGTAGTTGCTGCAGTGCATCTACTAGCAAATTGGGAGCAATTTGGAGTGAGACTTGCGACCGCTGTGTTTTGCGCTTAGTGACGCACATATCCATCGCAAAGACCGAAGTGGGAAAATTTATTAGGGCCCGGGGTTGTATTTCAATTAGGCACAGTCTGCCATTTCCTTTTTTATTTTACGTTTTTTTTTTTCATAACTCAGCGTCATCTCATCTGGCATAGTAGTGTGCTTTAATACTTGGCTAGAAAATAGCCATAGGAGAATCCAAACGGCTTACTTACGCCTACAGTAGCGTTATATATATTTGATTTCTGGTTGATCTGCTGGTGGCTGTAGTTGCTGCAGTGCATCTACTAGCAAATTGGGAGCAATTTGGAGTGAGACTTGCGACCGCTGTGTTTTGCGCTTAGTGACGCACATATCCATCGCAAAGACCGAAGTGGGAAAATTTATTAGGGCCCGGGGTTGGATTTCAATTAGGCACAGTCTGCCATTTCCTTTTTTATTTTACGTTTATTTTTTTCATAACTCAGCGTCATCTCATCTGGCATAGTAGTGTGCTTTAATACTTGGCTAGAAAATAGCCATAGGAGAATCCAAACGGCTTACTTACGCCTACAGTAGCGTTATATATATTTGATTTCTGGTTGATCTGCTGGTGGCTATAGTTGCTGCAGTGCATCTACTAGCAAATTGGGAGCAATTTGGAGTGAGACTTGCGACCGCTGTGTTTTGCGCTTAGTGACGCACATATCCATCGCAAAGACCGAAGTGGGAAAATTTATTAGGGCCCGGGGTTGGATTTCAATTAGGCACAGTCTGCCATTTCCTTTTTTATTTTACGTTTATTTTTTTCATAACTCAGCGTCATCTCATCTGGCATAGTAGTGTGCTTTAATACTTGGCTAGAAAATAGCCATAGGAGAATCCAAACGGCTTACTTACGCCTACAGTAGCGTTATATATATTTGATTTCTGGTTGATCTGCTGGTGGCTGTAGTTGCTGCAGTGCATCTACTAGCAAATTGGGAGCAATTTGGAGTGAGACTTGCGACCGCTGTGTTTTGCGCTTAGTGACGCACATATCCATCGCAAAGACCGAAGTGGGAAAATTTATTAGGGCCCGGGGTTGTATTTCAATTAGGCACAGTCTGCCATTTCCTTTTTTATTTTACGTTTTTTTTTTTCATAACTCAGCGTCATCTCATCTGGCATAGTAGTGTGCTTTAATACTTGGCTAGAAAATAGCCATAGGAGAATCCAAACGGCTTACTTACGCCTACAGTAGCGTTATATATATTTGATTTCTGGTTGATCTGCTGGTGGCTGTAGTTGCTGCAGTGCATCTACTAGCAAATTGGGAGCAATTTGGAGTGAGACTTGCGACCGCTGTGTTTTGCGCTTAGTGACGCACATATCCATCGCAAAGACCGAAGTGGGAAAATTTATTAGGGCCCGGGGTTGGATTTCAATTAGGCACAGTCTGCCATTTCATTTTTTATTTTACGTTTATTTTTTTCATAACTCAGCGTCATCTCATCTGGCATAGTAGTGTGCTTTAATACTTGGCTAGAAAATAGCCATAGGAGAATCCAAACGGCTTACTTACGCCTACAGTAGCGTTATATATATTTGATTTCTGGTTGATCTGCTGGTGGCTGTAGTTGCTGCAGTGCATCTACTAGCAAATTGGGAGCAATTTGGAGTGAGACTTGCGACCGCTGTGTTTTGCGCTTAGTGACGCACATATCCATCGCAAAGACCGAAGTGGGAAAATTTATTAGGGCCCGGGGTTGTATTTCAATTAGGCACAGTCTGCCATTTCCTTTTTTATTTTACGTTTTTTTTTTTCATAACTCAGCGTCATCTCATCTGGCATAGTAGTGTGCTTTAATACTTGGCTAGAAAATAGCCATAGGAGAATCCAAACGGCTTACTTACGCCTACGGTAGCGTTATATATATTTGATTTCTGGTTGATCTGCTGGTGGCTGTAGTTGCTGCAGTGCATCTACTAGCAAATTGGGAGCAATTTGGAGTGAGACTTGCGACCGCTGTGTTTTGCGCTTAGTGACGCACATATCCATCGCAAAGACCGAAGTGGGAAAATTTATTAGGGCCCGGGGTTGGATTTCAATTAGGCACAGTCTGCCATTTCATTTTTTATTTTACGTTTATTTTTTTCATAACTCAGCGTCATCTCATCTGGCATAGTAGTGTGCTTTAATACTTGGCTAGAAAATAGCCATAGGAGAATCCAAACGGCTTACTTACGCCTACAGTAGCGTTATATATATTTGATTTCTGGTTGATCTGCTGGTGGCTGTAGTTGCTGCAGTGCATCTACTAGCAAATTGGGAGCAATTTGGAGTGAGACTTGCGACCGCTGTGTTTTGCGCTTAGTGACGCACATATCCATCGCAAAGACCGAAGTGGGAAAATTTATTAGGGCCCGGGGTTGTATTTCAATTAGGCACAGTCTGCCATTTCCTTTTTTATTTTACGTTTTTTTTTTTCATAACTCAGCGTCATCTCATCTGGCATAGTAGTGTGCTTTAATACTTGGCTAGAAAATAGCCATAGGAGAATCCAAACGGCTTACTTACGCCTACGGTAGCGTTATATATATTTGATTTCTGGTTGATCTGCTGGTGGCTGTAGTTGCTGCAGTGCATCTACTAGCAAATTGGGAGCAATTTGGAGTGAGACTTGCGACCGCTGTGTTTTGCGCTTAGTGACGCACATATCCATCGCAAAGACCGAAGTGGGAAAATTTATTAGGGCCCGGGGTTGGATTTCAATTAGGCACAGTCTGCCATTTCCTTTTTTATTTTACGTTTTTTTTTTTCATAACTCAGCGTCATCTCATCTGGCATAGTAGTGTGCTTTATTACTTGGCTAGAAAATAGCCATAGGAGAATCCAAACGGCTTACTTACGCCTACAGTAGCGTTATATATATTTGATTTCTGGTTGATCTGCTGGTGGCTGTAGTTGCTGCAGTGCATCTACTAGCAAATTGGGAGCAATTTGGAGTGAGACTTGCGACCGTTGTGTTTTGCGCTTAGTGACACGCATATCCATCGCAAAGACCGAAGTGGGAAAATTTATTAGGGCCCGGGTTTGTATTTCAATTAGGCACAGTCTGCCATTTCCTTTTTTATTTTACGTTTTTTTTTTCATAACTCAGCGTCATCTCATCTGGCATAGTAGTGTGCTTTAATACTTGGCTAGAAAATAGCCATAGGAGAATCCAAACGGCTTACTTACGCCTACAGTAGCGTTATATATATTTGATTTCTGGTTGATCTGCTGGTGGCTGTAGTTGCTGCAGTGCATCTACTAGCAAATTGGGAGCAATTTGGAGTGAGACTTGCGACCGCTGTGTTTTGCGCTTAGTGACGCACATATCCATCGCAAAGACCGAAGTGGGAAAATTTATTGGGGCCTGGGGTTGTATTTCAATTAGGCACAGTCTGCCATTTCCTTTTTTATTTTACGTTTTTTTTTTCATAACTCAGCGTCATCTCATCTGGCATAGTAGTGTGCTTTAATACTTGGCTAGAAAATAGCCATAGGAGAATCCAAACGGCTTACTTACGCCTACAGTAGCGTTATATATATTTGATTTCTGGTTGATCTGCTGGTGGCTGTAGTTGCTGCAGTGCATCTACTAGCAAATTGGGAGCAATTTGGAGTGAGACTTGCGACCACTGTGTTTTGCGCTTAGTGACGCACATATCCATCGCAAAGACCGAAGTGGGAAAATTTATTAGGGCCCGGGGTTGGATTTCAATTAGGCACAGTCTGCCATTTCCTTTTTTATTTTACGTTTATTTTTTTAATAACTCAGTGTCATCTCATCTGGCATAGCAGTGTGCTTTCATACTTGGCTAGAAAATAGCCATAGCAATAGGATAGCATCGTTTGGTTTTAAAAACTAAAAAACACACAAAAAAAAAAACACAAAAAAAAGTTAAAAAAAAATTAAAGTTATAACTCTCATTTTCAAAATGTTTATCCCGAGGGCTAGGGGTAGAGGACGAGGGCGGGGACGTGGGCGTCCAACTACTGCAGGGGTCAGAGGCCGTGGTCCTGGGCGGGGTGAGACACCACCTGCTTATGAGGGAGCAGGGGAACGCCGCAGAGCTACACTCCCTAGGTTCATGTCTGAAGTTACTGGGACTCGTGGTAGAGCACTGTTGAGGCCAGATCAGTGCGAACAGGTGATGTCGTGGATTGCCGACAATGCTTCGAGCAATTTGTCCACCAGTCAGTCTTCCACGCAGTCCACCCATGTCACCGAAATCGGCACTCCTCCAGCTCCTGCACCTCAGCCTCCTCCCCCCCAGTCTGCCCCCTCCCAGCAAAATTTGCCATTTGAACCGGCATACTCTGAGGAACTGTTTTCTGGACCCTTCCTACAGTCACAAACCACTTGTCCGGTTGCTGATGAGCAATTTTCCGATGCCCAGGTTTTCCACCAGTCGCAGTCTGTGGGTGATGATGACCTTGTTGACGTACTGGAAGAAGTGTGTAAAGAGGTGTCCGACGATGAGGAGACACGGTTGTCAGACAGTGGGGAAGTTGTTGTCAGGGCAGGAAGTCCGAGGGGGGAGCAGACTGAGGGATCGGAGGATGATGAGGTGACAGACCCAAGCTGGGTTGAGAGGCCGGGTGAACACAGTGCTTCTGAGACGGAGGAGAGTCCTCGACCAGAACAGGTTGGAAGAGGCAGTGGTGGGGCCAGACGGAGAGGCAGGGCCAGACCTGGTGCATCAGCGCCAAATGTGTCAACTAGTGAAGCTCCCGTGGCGAGGGCTCCTGCGGCGAGGGCTAGATTTTCAGAAGTCTGGAGGTTCTTTAAGGAAACACCAGATGACCGACGGACTGTGGTGTGCCACATTTGCCAAACCAGGATCAGCAGGGGTTCCACCACTACTAGCTTAACTACCACCAGTATGCGCAGGCATATGAATGCTAAACACCCCACTCAGTGGCAACAAGCGCGTTAACCTCCGGCCGTGCACACCACTGCTCCTTCCCCTGTGTCAGCTGATAGTCAGCCCCCTGCCCAGGACCCTGCCACAAAAACCCCATAGTCGCCTCCACGATCCTCCACAGCATCCACCAGCGTTCAGCTCTCCATACCCCAGACGCTGGAGCGGAAACGCAAATATAGTGCAACCCACCCGCACGCCCAAGCCCTTAATGTGCACATCTCCAGATTGCTAAGCCTGGAGATGCTGCCCTATAGGCTAGTAGAGACCGAGGCCTTTCGCAGCCTCATGGCGGCGGCCGCCCCTCGGTATTCGGTCCCCAGCCGCCACTACTTTTCCCGATGTGCCGTCCCAGCCCTGCACCAGCACGTGTCAGACAACATAATCCGTGCCCTGACCAACGCCGTTTCTGACAAGGTCCACCTGACCACGGACACGTGGACGAGTGCTGCCGGGCAGGGCCACTATATATCGCTGACGGCACATTGGGTTAACTTGGTGGAGGCTGGGACCGAGTCTGACCCTGCGGCTGGTCATATACTGCCGACGCCGAGGATTGCGGGGCCTACCTCGGTCCAGGTGTTTCAGGCCTACTATGCCTCCTCCTCCTCCCACCCCTCCTCCACCTCCTCCTCCGAACGACCATCCGTGGGCATGGCGCCATCAGTCGGTAGCTCTAGGCACAGCAGCAGTGCCGTCGCTAAGCGACAGCAGGCGGTGCTCAAACTGCTGAGCCTAGGCGATAAAAGGCACACCGCCCAAGAACTATTACAGGGCATCACGGCGCAGACTGATCTGTGGCTGGCACCGCTGAACCTGAAGCCAGGCATTGTTGTGTGTGACAACGGCCGTAACCTGGTGGCGGCTCTGCAACTCGGCAGACTGACACATGTGCCATGCCTGGCCCATGTGTTAAATCTGATAGTTCAGCGTTTCCTCAAGACATACCCCAATCTGTCTGATTTGCTCACGAAGGTGCGCCGCATCTGTGCGCATTTCAGGAAGTCCAGCACAGATGCTGCCACTCTCAGGGCAGCGCAGCGCCGCCTCCAACTGCCCGCTCACCGACTGTTGTGCGACGTGCCCACGAGGTGGAATTCAACACTGACCATGTTATCCAGAGTTTACCAGCAGCGCCGAGCGATTGTACACTGCCAGATGTCAACTTCCACCAGAACTGGTAGTCAGGTCAGTCAGCTTCCTCAAGTCTACAATGAGGAGTGGACGTGGATGTCTGATATCTGTCAGGTGCTGAGTAACTTTGAGGAGTCAACACAGATGGTCAGTGGCGATGCCGCCATCATCAGCCTCACCATCCCGCTGCTTGGCCTGTTGAAAAACTCTCTGGTCAGCATGAAGTCGGAAGCTTTGCGCTCCTCACAAGAGACGGGGGAAGAAGATTCCCTTGTTGATAGCCAAAGCACCCTTAGGTCTGTTTCTCAGCGCATATCGGAGGAGGTGGAGGTGGAGGAGGATGAGGAGGAAGAGGAGGAGAATGTTGGCGAGACACAAGAGGGGACCATTGTTGAGTCCTTCACTGTTGAGCGTGTATGGGCAGAAGAAGAGGAGTTGGAGGAGGAGGAAATGGACAGTCAGGCCAGTGAGGGGAGTGAATTCTTACGCGTTGGTACTCTGGCGCATATGGCAGATTTCATGCTAGGCTGCCTATCCCGTGACCCTCGCGTTCAAAGAATTTATTCCAGCACCGATTACTGGGTGTTCACTCTCCTGGACCCACGGTACAAGCAAAATCTTTCCACTCTCATCCCTGGAGAGGAAAGGAGTGTGAGAATGCATGAATACCAGCAGGCCCTGGTGCACAAGCTGAAACAGTATTTCCCTTCTGACAGCGCTAGCGGCAGAGTGCGTAGTTCTGCGGGACAAGTAGCGAGGGAGAGTAGGCGAGCAGGCAGCTTGTCCAGCACTGGCAAGGGTACGCTTTACAAGGCTTTTGCCAGCTTTATGTCACCCCAGCAAGACACTGTCACTAGAGATGAGCGAACATGCTCGTCCGAGCTTGATGCTCGGTCGAGCATTAGGGTACTCGAAACTGCTCGTTACTCGGACGAATACTTCGCCCGCTCGAGAAAATGGCAGCTCCCGCCGTTTTGCTTTTTGGCGGCCAGAAACAGAGCCAATCACAAGCCAGGAGACTCTGCACTCCACCCAGCATGACGTGGTACCCTTACACGTCGATAGCAGTGGTTGGCTGGCCAGATCAGGTGACCCTGGGATAGACTAGCCGCTGGCCGCGCTGCTCGGATCATTCTGTCTCTGGATGCCGCTAGGGAGAGAGCTGCTGCTGGTCAGGGAAAGCGTTAGGGTGTTCTATTAGCTTACTGTTAGGCAGGAGTGATTCTCAAAGAACCCAACAGCCCTTCTTAGGGCTACAATAACGTTCTACTTTTTTTATTTTAATTTGCATCTTTTACCATTTTGTGAGGAATTAGCAGGGGGACTTGCTACCGTTGTGTTTAGCTCTTAGTGGCACACATATCCATAGCAAAGACCGAAGTGGGAAAATTCAGTAGGGGTTGGATTTCTATTAGGCAATAACTCAGTGTCATCTCATCTGGCATAGTACTGTGCTTCCTTTGATACTTGGCTAGAAAATAGCCATAGGAGAATACAAACAGCTTCTTGAAGCCTACAGTAGCGTTCTATATATTTGATTTCTGGTTGATCTGCTGGTGGCTGTAGTTTCTGCAGTGCATGTACTTGCCAATTCTGAGCAATTTGTAGTGAGACTTGCGACCGCTGTGTTCTGCGCTTAGTGGCGCACATATCCATAGCAAAGGCCGAAGTGGCAAAATTCAGTAGGGGTTGGATTTCTATTAGGCAATAACTCAGTGTCATCTCATCTGGCATAGTACTGTGCTTCCTTTGATACTTGGCTAGAAAATAGCCATAGGAGAATACAAACAGCTTCTTGAAGCCTACAGTAGCGTTCTATATATTTGATTTCTGGTTGATCTGCTGGTGGCTGTAGTTTCTGCAGTGCATGTACTTGCCAATTCTGAGCAATTTGTAGTGAGACTTGCGACCACTGTGTTCTGCGCTTAGTGGCGCACATATCCATAGCAAAGGCCGAAGTGGCAAAATTCAGTAGGGGTTGGATTTCTATTAGGCAATAACTCAGTGTCATCTCATCTGGCATAATACTGTGCTTCCTTTGATACTTGGCTAGAAAATAGCCATAGGAGAATACAAACAGCTTCTTGAAGCCTACAGTAGCGTTCTATATATTTGATTTCTGGTTGATCTGCTGGTGGCTGTAGTTTCTGCAGTGCATGTACTTGCCAATTCTGAGCAATTTGTAGTGAGACTTGCGACCGCTGTGTTCTGCGCTTAGTGGCGCACATATCCATAGCAAAGGCCGAAGTGGCAAAATTCAGTAGGGGTTGGATTTCTATTAGGCAATAACTCAGTGTCATCTCATCTGGCATAGTACTGTGCTTCCTTTGATACTTGGCTAGAAAATAGCCATAGGAGAATACAAACAGCTTCTTGAAGCCTACAGTAGCGTTCTATATATTTGATTTCTGGTTGATCTGCTGGTGGCTGTAGTTTCTGCAGTGCATGTACTTGCCAATTCTGAGCAATTTGTAGTGAGACTTGCGACCGCTGTGTTCTGCGCTTAGTGGCGCACATATCCATAGCAAAGGCCGAAGTGGCAAAATTCAGTAGGGGTTGGATTTCTATTAGGCAATAACTCAGTGTCATCTCATCTGGCATAGTACTGTGCTTCCTTTGATACTTGGCTAGAAAATAGCCATAGGAGAATACAAACAGCTTCTTGAAGCCTACAGTAGCGTTCTATATATTTGATTTCTGGTTGATCTGCTGGTGGCTGTAGTTTCTGCAGTGCATGTACTTGCCAATTCTGAGCAATTTGTAGTGAGACTTGCGACCGCTGTGTTCTGCGCTTAGTGGCGCACATATCCATAGCAAAGGCCGAAGTGGCAAAATTCAGTAGGGGTTGGATTTCTATTAGGCAATAACTCAGTGTCATCTCATCTGGCATAGTAGTGTGCTTCCTTTGATACTTGGCTAGAAAATAGCCATAGGAGAATACAAACAGCTTCTTGAAGCCTACAGTAGCGTTCTATATATTTGATTTCTGGTTGATCTGCTGGTGGCTGTAGTTTCTGCAGTGCATGTACTTGCCAATTCTGAGCAATTTGTAGTGAGACTTGCGACCGCTGTGTTCTGCGCTTAGTGGCGCACATATCCATAGCAAAGGCCGAAGTGGCAAAATTCAGTAGGGGTTGGATTTCTATTAGGCAATAACTCAGTGTCATCTCATCTGGCATAGTAGTGTGCTTCCTTTGATACTTGGCTAGAAAATAGCCATAGGAGAATACAAACAGCTTCTTGAAGCCTACAGTAGCGTTCTATATATTTGATTTCTGGTTGATCTGCTGGTGGCTGTAGTTTCTGCAGTGCATGTACTTGCCAATTCTGAGCAATTTGTAGTGAGACTTGCGACCGCTGTGTTCTGCGCTTAGTGGCGCACATATCCATAGCAAAGGCCGAAGTGGCAAAATTCAGTAGGGGTTGGATTTCTATTAGGCAATAACTCAGTGTCATCTCATCTGGCATAGTAGTGTGCTTTGATACTTGGCTAGAAAATAGCCATAGCAATAGGATAGCATTGTTTGGTTTTAAAAACTCAAAAAAAAACAAAAAAAAGTAAAAAAAAAAATAAAGTTATAACTCTCATTTTAAAAATGTTTAACCCGAGGGCTAGGGGTAGAGGACGAGGGCGGGGACGTGGGCGTCCAACTACTGCAGGGGTCAGAGGCCGTGGTCCTGGGCGGGGTGAGACACCACCTGCTGATGAGGGAGCAGGGGAACGCCGCAGAGCTACACTCCCTAGGTTCATGTCTGAAGTTACTGGGACTCGTGGTAGAGCACTGTTGAGGCCAGAACAGTGCGAACAGGTGATGTCGTGGATTGCTGACAATGCTTCGAGCAATTTGTCCACCACCAGTCAGTCTTCCACGCAGTCCACCCATGTCACCGAAATCGCCACTCCTCCAGCTCCTGCACCTCAGCCTCCTCCCCCCCAGTCTGCCCCCTCCCAGGAAAATTTGGCATTTGAACCGGCATACTCTGAGGAACTGTTTTCTGGACCCTTCCCACAGTCACAAACCACTTGTCCGGTTGCTGCTGAGCAATTTTCCGATGCCCAGGTTTTCCACCAGTCACAGTCTGTGGGTGATGATGACCTTCTTGACGTAGTGGAAGTGTGTAAAGAGGTGTCCGACGATGAGGAGACACGGTTGTCAGACAGTGGGGAAGTTGTTGTCAGGGCAGGAAGTCCGAGGGGGGAGCAGACTGAGGGATCGGAGGATGATGAGGTGACAGACCCAAGCTGGGTTGAGAGGCCGGGTGAACACAGTGCTTCTGAGACGGAGGAGAGTCCTCGACCTGAACAGGTTGGAAGAGGCAGTGGTGGGGCCAGACGGAGAGGCAGGGCCAGAGCTGGTGCATCAGCGCCACTGTCAACTAGTGAAGCTCCCGTGGTGAGGGCTCTTGCGGCGAGGGCTAGATCTTCAGAAGTGTGGAGGTTCTTTAAGGAAACACCGGATGACCGATGGACTGTGGTGTGCAACATTTGCCAAACCAGGCTCAGCAGGGGTTCCACCACTACTAGCTTAACTACCACCAGTATGCGCAGGCATATGAATGCTAAGCACCCCACTCAGTGGCAACAAGCCCGTTCACCTCCGGCCGTGCACACCACTGCTCCTTCCCCTGTGTCAGCTGCTAGTCAGCCCCCTGCCCAGGACCCTGGCACAAAAACCCCATCGTCGCCTCCACGATCCTCCACAGCATCCACCAGCGTTCAGCTCTCCATACCCCAGACGCTGGAGCGGAAACGCAAATATAGTGCAACCCACCCGCACGCCCAAGCCCTTAATGTGCACATCTCCAGATTGCTTAGCCTGGAGATGCTGCCCTATAGGCTAGTAGAGACCGAGGCTTTTCGCAACCTCATGGCGGCGGCCGCCCCTCGGTATTCGGTCCCCAGCCGCCACTACTTTTCCCGATGTGCCGTCCCAGCCCTGCACCAGCACGTGTCAGACAACATCATCCGTGCCCTGACCAACGCCGTTTCTGACAAGGTCCACCTGACCACGGACACGTGGACGAGTGCTGCCGGGCAGGGCCACTATATATCGCTGACGGCACATTGGGTTAACTTGGTGGAGGCTGGGACCGAGTCTGACCCTGGGGCTGCTCATATACTGCCGACGCCGAGGATTGCGGGGCCTACCTCGGTCCAGGTGTTTCAGGCCTACTATGCCTCCTCCTCCTCCCACCCCTCCTCCACCTCCTCCTCCGAACTACCATCCGTGGGCACGGCGCCATCAGTCGGTAGCTCTAGGCACAGCAGCAGTGCCGTCGCTAAGCGACAGCAGGCGGTGCTCAAACTGCTGAGCCTAGGCGACAAAAGGCACACCGCCCAAGAGCTATTACAGGGCATCACGGCGCAGACTGATCTGTGGCTGGCACCGCTGAACCTCAAGCCGGGAATGGTTGTGTGTGACAACGGCCGTAACCTGGTGGCGGCTCTGCAACTCGGCAGACTGACACATGTGCCATGCCTGGCCCATGTGTTAAATCTGATAGTGCAGCATTTCCTCAAGACATACCCCAATCTGTCTGATTTGCTCACGAAGGTGCGCCGCATCTGTGCGCATTTCAGGAAGTCCAGCCCAGATGCTGCCACTCTCAGGGCAGCGCAGCGCCGCCTCCAACTGCCCGCTCACCGACTGTTGTGCGACGTGCCCACGAGGTGGAATTCAACACTGACCATGTTATCCAGAGTTTACCAGCAGCGCAGAGCGATTGTAGACTGCCAGATGTCAACTTCCACCAGAACTGGTAGTCAGGTCAGTCAGCTTCCTCAAGTCTACAATGAGGAGTGGACGTGGATGTCTGATATCTGTCAGGTGCTGAGTAACTTTGAGGAGTCAACACAGATGGTCAGTGGCGATGCCGCCATCATCAGCCTCACCATCCCGCTGCTTGGCCTGTTGAAAAACTCTCTGGTCAGCATGAAGTCGGAAGCTTTGCGCTCGTCACAAGAGACGGGGGAAGAATATTCCCTTGTTGATAGCCAAAGCACCCTGAGGTCTGTTTCTCAGCGCATATCGGAGGAGGTGGAGGTGGAGGAGGATGAGGAGGAAGAGGAGGAGAATGTTGGCGAGACACAAGAGGGGACCATTGTTGAGTCCTTCACTGTTCAGCGTGTATGGGCAGAAGAAGAGGAGTTGGAGGAGTTGGAGGAGGAGGAAATGGACAGTCAGGCCAGTGAGGGGAGTGAATTCTTACGCGTTGGTACTCTGGCGCATATGGCAGATTTCATGCTAGGCTGCCTATCCCGTGACCCTCGCGTTCAAAGAATTTATTCCAGCACCGATTACTGGGTGTTCACTCTCCTGGACCCACGGTACAAGCAAAATCTTCCCACTCTCATCCCTGGAGAGGAAAGGAGTGTGAGAATGCATGAATACCAGCAGGCCCTGGTGCACAAGCTGAAACAGTATTTCCCTTCTGACAGCGCTAGCGGCAGAGTGCGTAGTTCTGCGGGACAAGTAGCGAGGGAGAGTAGGCGAGCAGGCAGCTTGTCCAGCACTGGCAAGGGTACGCTTTACAAGGCTTTTGCCAGCTTTATGTCACCCCAGCAAGACACTGTCACCTGTCCCCAGTCTCGGCAGAGTAGGGCTGATCTTTACAGAAAGATGGTGAGGGAGTACGTAGCTGACCATACCATCGTCCTAAATGATCACACAGCTCCCTACAACTACTGGGTTTCAAAGCTGGACATGTGGCACGAACTGGCGCTCTACGCCTTGGAGGTTCTTGCCTGCCCTGCCGCTAGCGTGTTGTCCGAGCGGGTTTTCAGTGCAGCTGGTGGCATCATCACCGATAAGCGTACACGCCTGTCGACTGACAGCGCTGACAGGCTGACGCTTATTAAAATGAATAAAGGCTGGATTTCTCAGAATTTCCAATCTCCACCAGGTGAAGGAAGCTCAACCTGAATAATTGATCCACTCCTCCTCCTCCTCCTCATTTTCCTCCTTCTCCTCCTCTTTGTACAGTAAAGCAGAGGAAACTGGCTATTTTTTGACAGGGCCCACTGGCTCTTGCTATAGTACTTCATGCATTTAATTTTTCTGGAGGGCCACCTACCCGGTCCTCTGTTTGAAACAATTTTTGTGAGTGCCACATACAGGCACTCAATCTATTCCATTTTACTGCAGGGCCACCTACCTGCTCCTCTGGTTTGAAACATTTTTGGGACTGCCACATACAGGCACTCAATCTATTCCATTTTACTGCAGGGCCACCTACCTGCTCCTCTGGTTTGAACAATTTTTGGGACTGCCACATACAGGCACTCAATCTATTCCATTTTACTGCAGGGCCACCTACCTGCTCCTCTGGTTTGAACAATTTTTGGGACTGCCACATACAGGCACTCAATCTATTCCATTTTACTGGAGGGCCACCTACCTGCTCCTCTGGTTTGAAACATTTTTGGGACTGCCACATACAGGCACTCAATCTATTCCATTTTACTGCAGGGCCACCTACCTGCTCCTCTGGTTTGAACAATTTTTGGGACTGCCACATACAGGCACTCAATCTATTCCATTTTACTGCAGGGCCACCTACCTGCTCCTCTGGTTTGAACAATTTTTGGGACTGCCACATACAGGCACTCAATCTATTCCATTTTACTGGAGGGCCACCTACCTGCTCCTCTGGTTTGAAACATTTTTGGGACTGCCACATACAGGCACTCAATCTATCCCATTTTACTGGAGGGCCACCTACCTGCTCCTCTGGTTTGAAACATTTTTGGGACTGCCACATACAGGCACTCAATCTATTCCATTTTACTGCAGGGCCACCTACCTGCTCCTCTGGTTTGAACAATTTTTGGGACTGCCACATACAGGCACTCAATCTATTCCATTTTACTGCAGGGCCACCTACCTGCTCCTCTGGTTTGAAACATTTTTGGGACTGCCACATACAGGCACTCAATCTATTCCATTTTACTGCAGGGCCACCTACCTGCTCCTCTGGTTTGAACAATTTTTGGGACTGCCACATACAGGCACTCAATCTATTCCATTTTACTGCAGGGCCACCTACCTGCTCCTCTGGTTTGAACAATTTTTGGGACTGCCACATACAGGCACTCAATCTATTCCATTTTACTGGAGGGCCACCTACCTGCTCCTCTGGTTTGAAACATTTTTGGGACTGCCACATACAGGCACTCAATCTATCCCATTTTACTGGAGGGCCACCTACCTGCTCCTCTGGTTTGAAACATTTTTGGGACTGCCACATACAGGCACTCAATCTATTCCATTTTACTGCAGGGCCACCTACCTGCTCCTCTGGTTTGAACAATTTTTGGGACTGCCACATACAGGCACTCAATCTATTCCATTTTACTGCAGGGCCACCTACCTGCTCCTCTGGTTTGAACAATTTTTGGGACTGCCACATACAGGCACTCAATCTATTCCATTTTACTGGAGGGCCACCTACCTGCTCCTCTGGTTTGAAACATTTTTGGGACTGCCACATACAGGCACTCAATCTATCCCATTTTACTGGAGGGCCACCTACCTGCTCCTCTGGTTTGAAAAATGTTTGGGACTGCCACATACAGGCACTATCCAAATTAAATTGTCTCCATAGCAGCCTCCACACGTTGTCTCCATTGCTACCTCCAAAAGTCGTCCATATAGCTGCCTCCATACATCGTCCCTTTATCAAACGAGGTGTGTCAGGCAGAAATTTGGGTTGTTTTCATGGATTCCACATCAAAGTTGTTAACTTTGTCGCCACCCTGCTGTGTTATCCACAAAATATACTGGCAAACTTTTACCATTTAGGGATATTATTTCAGCGCTTCTTGCGCATCTGTTTACATTCCCCTCACCCGGCATATCCTAAACTTATAAGAACGCTACTACACTTGATCTTATACAAAAGGTTCTTAGAAGTGCTGTTTGGGGAGTAGCCTAGAGACAGGGGCTTGGATTGGCGAAAGCTCGCCTGGCAGCGGAACGCCAGCTCCATGCGCATCATGCGCTTCTTGCGCATCTGTTTACATTCCCCTCACCCGCCATATCCCAAACTTATGAGAACGCTACTACACTTAACTTGGTGCAGGCTGGGACCGAGTCTGACCCTGGGGCTGGTCATATACTGCCGACGCAGAGAATTGCGGGGCCTACCTCGGTCCAGGTCTCAAAGGCCTACTATACCTCCTCCCACCCCTCCTCCACCTCCTCCTCCTCCGAATTACCATCCGTGGGCATGGCGCCATCAGTCGGTAGCTCTAGGCACAGCAGCAGTGCCGTCGCTAAGCGACAGCAGGCGGTGCTGAAACTGCTGAGCCTAGGCGATAAAAGGCACACCGCCCAAGAGCTATTACAGGGCATTCCACATCAAAGTTGTTAACTTTGTCGCCACCCTGCTGTGTAATCCCCAAAATATACTTGCAAACTTTTACCATTTAGGGATATTATTTCAGCGCTTCTTGCGCATCTGTTTACATTCCCCTCACCCGCCATATCCTAAACTTATAAGAACGCTACTACACTTGATCTTATACAAAAGGTTCTTAGAAGTGCTGTTTGGGGAGTAGCCTATAGACAGGGGCTTGGATTGGCGAAAGCTCGCCTGGCAGCGGAGCGCCAGCTCCATGCCAAGATCCAACTAACATAGTTTTAACTGCAGCACCTTTAATCTACTACTAGTTCACTGCCTCCATACATCGTCCCCTTATCAAACGAGCTGTGTCAGGCAGAATTTTGGGTTGTTTTCATGGCTTCCATGTTAACTTTGTCGCCACCCTGCTGTGTAATCCACAAAATATACTGGCAAACTTTTATCATGTACCGATATTATTTGAGCGCTTCTTGCTCACCTCCTTTGGTTCCTCTCTGCCACCCATTGGTTTGAAGCCTGAGTCCATTTAGGGTATGTCGCCATGACACTCTCTAGCCTGCTGCCGCTGCCTCTGCATGCCGTCCCCTATAGTGTCAGGGTCAATTATTGGATGTTTTAGATGCTATCTAGCTTCATTCTGTCACTCTGTCATGGCCATGCTGTTGCCCATAATTTTGGCATAATGGTGCGATTATGCAGCCTCAGAGGCATCCATGCATGCTGCCCCTGCTGTTTCCTGTCCATTTCCGTGGTGTTTCCATCCTTTTCTGAGGTTCCCAGGTGTTTGGCCAAGCTTCCCTGTGCAGAGCCTTGGTCCCCTTGAAAAATGCTCGAGTCTCCCATTGACTTCAATGGGGTTCGTTATTCGAGACGAGCACTCGAGCATCGGGAAAAGTTCGTCTCGAATAACGAGTACCCGAGCATTTTAGTGTTCGCTCATCTCTAACTGTCACCTGTCCCCAGTCTCGGCAGAGTAGGGCTGATCTTTACAGAAAGATGGTGAGGGAGTACGTAGCTGACCATACCATCGTCCTAAATGATCACACAGCTCCCTACAACTACTGGGTTTCAAAGCTGGACTTGTGGCACGAACTGGCGCTGTACGCCTTGGAGGTTCTTGCCTGCCCTGCCGCTAGCGTCTTGTCCGAGCGGGTTTTCAGTGCAGCTGGTGGCATCATCACCGATAAGCGTACACGCCTGTCGACTGACAGCGCTGACAGGCTGACGCTTATCAAGATGAATAAAGCCTGGATTTCTCCTAATTTCCAATCTCCACCAGGTGAAGGAAGCTCAACCTGAATAATTTATACACTCCTCCTCCTCCTCATTTTCCTCCTTCTCCTCCTCTTTGTACAGTAAAGCAGAGGAAACTGGCTATTTTTTGACAGGGCCCACTGGCTCTAGCTATAGTACTTTATGCATTTAATTTTTCTGGAGGGCCACCGACCCGGTCCTCTGTTTTAAACAATTTTTGGGAGTGCCACATACAGGCACTCAATCTATTCAATTTTTCTGGAGGGCCACCTACCTGCTCCTCTGGTTTGAAAACTTTTTTGGACTGCCACATACAGGCACTCAATGTATTCCATTTTTCTGGAGGGCCACCTACCTGCTCCTCTGGTTTGAAAACTTTTTTGGACTGCCACATACAGGCACTCAAGGTATTCCATTTTTCTGGAGGGCCACCTACCTGCTCCTCTGGTTTGAAAACTTTTTTGGACTGCCACATACAGGCACTCAATGTATTCCATTTTTCTGGAGGGCCACCTACCTGCTCCTCTGGTTTGAAAACTTTTTTGGACTGCCACATACAGGCACTCAATGTATTCCATTTTTCTGGAGGGCCACCTACCTGCTCCTCTGGTTTGAAAACTTTTTTGGACTGCCACATACAGGCACTCAATCTATTCCATTTTTCTGGAGGGCCACCTACCTGCTCCTCTGGTTTGAAAACTTTTTTGGACTGCCACATACAGGCACTCAATCTATTCCATTTTTCTGGAGGGCCACCTACCTGCTCCTCTGGTTTGAAAACTTTTTTGGACTGCCACATACAGGCACTATCCAAATTGAATTGTCTCCATAGCAGCCTCCACACGTTGTCTCCATTGCTACCTCCAAAAGTCGTCCATATAGCTGCCTCCATACATCGTCCCTTTATCAAACGAGGTGTGTCAGGCCGAAATTTGGGTTGTTTTCATGGATTCCACATCAAAGTTGTTAACTTTGTCGCCACCCGGCTGTGTTATCCACAAAATACACTGGCAAACTTTTAACATTTACGGATATTATTTCAGCGCTTCTTGCGCATCTGTTTACATTCCCCTCACCCGCCATATCCTAAACTTTTAAGAACGCTACTACACTTGATCTTATACAAAAGGTTCTTAGAAGTGCTGTTTGGGGAGTAGCCTAGAGACAGGGGCTTGGATTGGCGAAAGCTCGCCTGGCAGCGGAGCGCCAGCTCCATGCCAAGAACCAACTAACATAGTTTTAACTGCAGCACCTTTAATCTACTACTAGTTCACTGCCTCCATACATGGCCGCCTTATCAAACGTGCTGTGTCAGGCAGAATTTTGGGTTGTTTTCATGGCTTCCACAACAAACTTGTTAACTTTGTCGCCACCCTGCTGTGTAATCCTCAAAATATACTGGCAAACTTTTACCATTTACGGATATTATTTCAGCGCTTCTTGCGCAGATGTTTACATTCCCCTCACCCGCCATATCCCAAACTTATAAGAACGCTACTACACTTGATCTTATACAAAAGGTTCTTAGAAGTGCTGTTTGGGGAGTAGCCTAGAGACAGGGGCTTGGATTGGCGAAAGCTCGCCTGGCAGCGGAGCGCCAGCTCCATGCCAAGATCCAACTAACATAGTTTTAACTGCAGCACCTTTAATCTACTACTAGTTCACTGCCTCCATACATGGTCCCCTTATCAAACGAGCTGTGTCTGGCAAAATTTTGGGTTGTTTTCATGGCTTCCACATCAAACTTGTTAACTTTGTCGCCACCCTGCTGTGTAATCCACAAAATATACTGGCAAACTTTTATCATGTACCGATATTATTTGAGCGCTTCTTGCTCACCTCCTTTGGTTCCTCTCTGCCACCCATTGGTTTGAAGCCTGAGTCCATTTAGGGTATGTCGCCATGCCACTCTCTAGCCTGCTGCTGCTGCCGCTGCCTCTGCATGCCGTCCCCTATAGTGTCAGGGTCAATTATTGGATGTTTTAGATGCTATCTAGCTTCATTCTGTCACTCTGTCATGGCCATGCTGTTGCCCATAATTTTGGCATAATGGTGCATTTAAGCAGCCTCAGAGGCATCCATGCATGCTGCCCCTGCTGTTTCCTGTCCATTTCCGTGGTGTTTCCATGCTTTTCTGAGGTTCCCAGGTGTTTGGCCAAGCTTCCCTGTGCAGAGCCTTGGTCCCCTTGAAAAATGCTCGAGTCTCCCATTGACTTCAATGGGGCTCGTTACTCGAAACGAGCACTCGAGCATCGGGAAAAGTTTGTCTCGAATAACGAGTACCCGAGCATTTTAGTGCTCGCTCATCTCTAGAATGGACTTATACCCTCTTCTGTCCAAATGTCTGCTAATGTGGACATACCTTGTCTTTGCCATTTATTTAAGTTTAAGTTACCGTATATACTCGAGTATAAGCCGACCTGAGTATAAGCCGAGACCCCTAATTTTACCATCAAAAACTGGGAAAACCTATTGACTCGAGTATAAGCCGAGGGTGGGAAATGCATTAGTCAGCATGTATACAGCCTGCCCCCAGTAGTATACAGCCTGCCCCCAGTAGTATACAGCCGCCCCCAGTAGTATACAGCCTGCCCGCAGTAGTATACAGCCTGCCCCCAGTAGTATACAGCTTGCCCCCAGTAGTATACAGCACTGCCCCCAGTAGTATACAGCACTGCTCCCAGTAGCATACAGCACTGCCCCCAGTAGCATACAGCACTTCCCCCAGTAGTATACAGCCTGCCCCCAGTAGTATACAGCACTGCCCCCAGTAGTATACAGCACTGCCCCCAGTAGTATATAACACTGCACCCATTAATATACAGCCAGCCCAGCATTAAAAGAAAATAATAAACTTATATACTCACCCTCCGGTGGCCCCAACCTGTAGTGCTGCTCCCCGGATGTCTGCGCGGGTCCTCTTCTGGCTTCGGCGCCCGTCTTCTGTCTTCACTAACTTCATGCCGGGCTCTGCCATTGTTCTCCCCCGGACGGCGCCCGACACGAAGTTAGTCAAGACAGAAGACGGGCGCCGAAGCCAGAAGAGGACCCGCGCGGACATTGCGGGAGCAGCGCTGCAGGTCGGGGCCACCGGAGGGTGAGTATATAAGTTTATTATTTTTTAAAGATTTTTTATGACTGTATAACTCGTGTATAAGCCGAGGGGACGTTTTTCAGCACATTTTTTGTGCTGAAAAACTCGGCTTATACACGAGTATATACGGTAGTTATGTATTTGCTTAACAAGGTCAGTTTTATATCTGATGGTTCCAAAACTAGTTGTTTTCTGCTTCCATGATATTTTTTACAGAGTTCCTCCCATACATTAATCATTGCTCTGGTGGTATTGAGAAGTTTGATATGTTCTCTTTTATTATTTTTTTTTTCCTTTTATGTCTAAGTTGGTAAATATAAGCAATTCTTTTAGTTGGTCATATCCTGCATAATCCGCCTCTATCTACATCCAATTCTCTGCGGGGCTATCTATCCAGCATTTTTTGCAGGTCCCCAAGATTACTGCTTGATGATATGTTAGTATATTGGGGAGGCCCACCCCGCCCCCACCATCAACCTACATATAGTGTTTGTCTAGAGACTCTTGGAGGATTGTTGTTCCACACAAATTGCAACAAAATATCTTGAATTTTCTTAATCAGACTTTTAGGAAATAGTAGGAATGCAGCGAAAATAATTTTTTAAGTATTTTTGGAAGTAGATTACTTCATAGCATTTATTCTTTCCAACCATGATAATGTATTAGGTAGTTTCTTAACCAGTATTTTTAATGTATCAATTAATTTAGAGCTGTTCATATTGATAATTGATTCCAATGTAGGACCTAGTCTAATTCCCAGATATACCATATCAGTTTGTGCCCACTCAAAAGCAAATTCCGAACTAATCTTAACTATTTAAGCTCACTTGTTTCATTTATTACAAAAATACTACTTTTTGTTTCATTTATTTTATAGTAAGATAAGCAAGAGTATTTTTCAATCGATTCTCTTATGGCTTTTATGGATGTTAGTGGGTCTAAACAAGTAATAATTACATCGTCAGCATATAAACCTATTTTATGCTCTGACTCTTTGCTTTTAATCCCCTTGATATCCGGATCTTGTCTTATAGCCTAGGCAATGGGCTCCATTATTAGATTAAATATTAATGGAGACGCAGGGCAGCCCTGCCTAACCCCATTCCTTATTAGAAACTTTTTAGAGAAATGCCCCATCCCCGAAACATAAGCTTTTGGGTTTGTGTATAGGGACATAATTAATCCCTAAAAAATAGGGGAAAATCCTAAATAAATTAATACAGTCTCCAGGAATTCCCAGTGCACCCTGTCAAATGCTTTCTCAGCATCTATCGACAAGACTGCACATGGGGACCCCTGGAGTCCTGCCAATTGTAGCAGGTAAATTTTTGGGTGGCATCTCTAGTTTGCTTTCTGGGCATAAAACCAACTTGGTCTGAGTTTCTTAAAGTATTTATAACTGACTTCAGTCTGGAGGCTAAAGTAAAGGAAAACATTTTTAGATCACTGTTTAAAAGAGATATTGGCCTGTAGTTCTCAGGCAATAATGGATCTTTGCCATCCTTGTGTATGGTAACTAGTTTCGCCTCCAACATCTCCTTGGGTATTTTCTCTCCCATCCTTAATACATTAAACAGCCTGGTCATATGGGGGGCCAGGGTTTCTTTCAATTTTATATTATATTCATTTGAGAATCCATCAGGCCCTGGAGATTTTCCTTTTTTAGTTTTTTTAATGGCTGATTTAACTTCCCCCAATGTAAATGGTGCGTCTAGAACCATATTTTTGAGTAGAATCCAATTCCGTTAGTCCTAGCAAATCTAAATATTCCCTCATTGCTTCTTTTGCGGGTTTAGCTACCTTCCCTGTTCCTACTAAGTTATATAGGTCTGCATAATAATCACTAAAGCTGTCTAATATTTTTTGTGGCTCGTAAATTTCCTGACCTTTTTTAAATTAAATTTTTCTATTTTCCTATCAACTTGTTTTTTCTTTAGTTTATGGGTTAGTAATGTGATGACCATAATAATGCTGTAAATATATGATTAACCTGGTTACGCTTATAGTGTTCCTGTATAGCCAAATCTACCCTATCTTTATATCTTTTTATAGTCCGGAGATTTAGTCTCCAGTTAACATTCGAGAAAGGAGGCATATATCTAGTTAGGGTCATTGTAATTGGAGCGTGGTCAGAACATGTGAATGGAAGGATTTCTGTATTTAAAACTCTGTTCAGTAATTCTTTTTTAACTGTGAAAAAATCTATCCTAGAATATGTTTGATGTCTATTTAAGAAAAATGTATATTTTCTCTCACTGCGATGTATATATCGCCATATATCATGCAGGTCCTGATTAGCAAGTACATTTTAAAGATCTGCATGATATGCAGCGTCTCTCATTGAACGATCTATTAATGAATCTGTTACCGTATTAAATTCCCCAGCTATTATGAGTTTCCCTCTAAAGACCTCTTTTATTTTATTCACCACCTTTAATAAGAACTTTTTCTGACCGACATTTGGTGCATAGATATTGATCTACCTTCTGGGTCACTTAGTTTTTTAGTCAATCTGTAATTTACTTTCTTATTTATAGCTATTAACACTCCTCCCTTTTTCTTTTTTTTTTCATTCGAGGCATAGAATATTTCAGGAAACTGAGGGTCAGTGAATCTATGATTGTCTCTCCCCAACAAATGTGTTTCCTGCAATAAAACTAAATCACTCTCATTTCTATAAAATTGAAAGAATAGGAAGTAAATAATGGAAACATATAAGCAGACTAGTTGTAAGAACAAATCCATAATGATTAGCCAGGTGCACTTACTAATAGATCCAGGTATCATGATTGTTATAATCTTCTTATATTTGTTATCCCCCTTCCTTCTAAAGTCAAATTTTAAAACTATGCTAATGATCCAGAAGGGCTCTGAGACAGGGAGCATAGCCAGAGCCCTTCTGTACTGTAGCTTGACTGGCTGTTACACTCTGCAGGAGCACCCCCATACACACTGTATGACACTCTGTCAGAGGCCCTGATAATTTTAAAGTTGATTTTAGGAGGAAGGAGGCCATGGACAAAAAATATAAGAAGATTACCACGGTCATATTGCCTAGATCATTGAGTAGGTGTCCCTGGTTTGTCATGATGGATTTTGATGGTAGATTTCCTTTAACAAGTTAAAAGTGACTGATTGTGTATTTATTCATATTATAGAATGTAGAGAGCATTTTCTATAATCAAATAGATAAATCGCCAAAGGGCACATATTCATATGAAATTATTTCAAACATAATAATGTCAACATCACTCGAACAGAAACTTTTCAAAGGTGTTGCCAGGAAAAACTTAAACTTTTTAATTTTGGTAATGGCTTTTTTGGCCTTCTTTCAATGATAACATATGCGTCTTTATTGTCTTCTTTTATATTACTTCAATACTCAATGGTATTCAAAGCAAACATTTTATCTGAACTCTATAACAACTTTACATTATACATGAATTCATTTTATTATCTATGAGAACAATGTACGTTACTAAATAATTGGATTGGGTAAGTATATGCCATTTGGGTTTTTAGAGCTTGCTTTTCAAATTCATATAATATACACTCTGATAAATTGGGGCTCACAATGGACAAATTACAGTCATACAGGAAACAGTGAAATGAATGATTTCCAAATTGTTTTTCTTTTACTTTATGTTCCTTCATTTCTTGGCAATGCACGTAATATAGAACTCAATATTATGTTCCTACATAACACATGCTGAACAGTAAGGCACTGCCTGTACTTTACTCATTCTTAAAACATTAAACATGTCACTTGCAACCCAAAGAAATAGAAAAAGATCTTAGTGAATTAAACAGAAGGTTTTTGAAGAGAAAATATATTCTTAATTTGAGAAAAATGATGGGGTATAATAAATTATTTGGTTACAATAACTTACTAATACCTTCTTTTTCTTGTGTGTTATCAGATGATAACAAAAATCGTACCACTGCATCTCAAGGATATCCTTTTATACCTTGGGAAGAAAATGATACCAAGTGAAAACCATTTCAGTCGTATAAATATTTTATTGGTTTATCACACTTATTATAATGTGGATGTTGACATGGGAAGAAGGACATTTGAACATAATCCCACAATATGACTGCATAATAGATTATAGACCATATTGTCCAAGCATTGCACAATAAAATGAATGATCTTATACAAAGATTTTACCTTCTCATGAAAAGATATCAGACTATATTTAAGGGATTGGAAAAATTTTGCATTGTTAAGAATAATGTGCAAAATATAGAAAAAAGGAAGTTTAACAACACAAGTCTCTTGCCTATTTAAATATTTGTATTGCAGCTTTCATGCTTTGTATAGTATGCTAGAAATGTTTGATCAATGAATAATATGGATAATCATAAGAGCTACTAAATCTCCATTTGGGCCACAATTTATGTGCATATGGATATTTTGAGCTGCCCTTACGACATCTGAAAATGTGCAAGGCAACTTTTTTATCGGTAACTAGAGATGAGGACATTTTTGAGTCAGAGGAAGGGCCTGGTTTTTCTCATTGGATCTTTTATGGCAGTGAGTGGATAGGACAGGTCAGCACTCTAAAGATAAAATAATATTGTTGATTCCACCACTGCATCTCATGATAGAAAAATGATAAAATGCACTAGTGGTGGAGTTCTCATTTGACATTGATGGTTATAGAGAGCTATGTAACTCTCATGTAGATTACAGACGCCAGATGCATCATTCACTGAAAATGTTGGTGTGTTAAGTATTCTCTTGTTTTATTTTATGGATTATATTTAGTTTAGATTTCGATTGAGGATGACCACTTTTCAAGGGCCAAATCTATTTTACAAATGATGAAAAAGTGATAAAAAAAACAGCAGCACAATCAAAAACAAAGAAATAGGGTGCTATACTTAAGTCTTCCAAACAAAGCACCAAATTTAATCCAAAAAAGCTCAATTGTATGGCTGTGCAGTAACCAAATACGATCCATATGATAAACTTACTCCAGAACTTAAGGAATGTCATCAGTCACTGATGAATAAAATTTCAAACCAAAAAATGGCATGCAAACATTTGATCTAGGTATTACTGCACACAGGAGCACCTTTACAATCAAAGGAATTACTGTAATCAAGATATTAGTGAACATTATTCAATGTCAACAAGACTTTGATGATTCATGTACTGCTATTCACTGGCAACAGAACTTCTATTATTTAAGTATTAGAGTGTTCTATTCATAGACAACAGAATTTTATTATCTAGCAATCAGTGCATGCTATTCAGGGACAACATAACTTTGATTATCTAGGTATCAATGTAAGCTATCCACAGACAACAGAACTTTTATTACCTAGATTCATTATAATAAGCACTGTTATTATTCAGCTATTAATGTGTGATAATCACTATAATAAGCACTTTATCCACTATTATCCATATATTAATGCTTATTAATTACTATATTAAAGACTGCTATTATTCACATATTAATGCATTCAATTCACTAAGATGAGCACTTCTATGATCCACATATTAATGCACACTAATCCTCATGATGAGCAGCACTATTTTCTACATTTGTGTGCTATAAAGTATGATGAACACTTTTGTGATTCACATATTATGGCATGTAAATCACTATAATGAGCACTTTAATTATTCACAAATTAATGTGCTTTTCAATATGATGAACACTTCTATGATCCACCTATGAATGCTCTCTAATCACTGACAGAAGCAACTTTACAATCAAAGTATGCTTGGTGATGATTTATGATTTTTCTGGAGCTGACTTTTATACAGAGACAGGTCTTTCAAAATCTGCTGGATGATGCAGGAAATGCTAATATTCCTGCCTGGTCTTTGCAAATATTGCTTTATAATCATCTATAATCAGTAATAATATTCCTGCACTATTGCAGCCTAGAAGTTGCCTAATGCAATTTTTTTGAGTTCCCTAAAAAAGGGAAGCCCCTCTACACCGGAAGCCCCTCTAAACTGAGTGGGAGATGTCACAAAGCATTAAATGGAAACCCATCTGTCCACCACACAATGGGGCAGATTTATCAAGCAGTCTGAAAGTCAGAATATTTCCAGTTGCCCATAGCAACCAATCACAGCTCAGCTTTCATTTCACCAGTGCTCATGAATATTTTAAAGGGGAGCTGTGATTGGTTGCCATGGGCAACTGGAAATATTCTGACTTTCAGACTGCTTGATAAATCTGCCCCAATGTCTTGCAATCAATCCTTTCAAGCTTTGTAAGCAGCCCTTTTTGTTGATTCACCTAAAACAAATTATAAAAGCTCTTTATTCATTATTCATCTCAAATATATGAGCCTGATAAGTGTCAGTAAGACAGTTTAAGTTGCCGTATTTATAGTTGTCAATAAATTCAAGACAAGTGTTCCTATTTGTCTACATGGGCCAATTTATTTGGATCTGGAGTGTTCCAACTCAAATGCTAAGGAGTTGTAACTGTAAATAAGGCAGGCAGCCAAGGTGCTCTTTGATAACTTCTAACCTTAAAACAGGGAACTTAAAAGAAAGTGAAAAATGGGCATCAATTGGCCATTAAGTAACATCAGGTAAAATGTGTTCAACAAACTTTAAAACAGGGAACTTATAAGAAAGAGAAAAATGGCCGTCAATTTAATGACATGAATACAAGTTTCCCAAGTTTTTCTCCCTGCAATCGGCTTTGATCACAGCATATAAGAATTTAACAATAGAGATCAAAGTATTCTGTAATTTCTGCTATTAAATTGAGCAGTGTAGTGTTGAATAGTTACAGGATCTATTCAATCACAGTGATTAACAAAACTCTCATTTTCCAAGAGCCCTCATTCTAGTGTCCTTATGAGACTTCAGATTTTTTTTTTAATTAATTCAATACATGAATATGGAAGCATCATTGCAAATAATCTAAAATATATTTTGACATATTTTTATGTAAGGCTTCTTTGCAAAAGTATCTGCAAAGACCTTCTATATTATTTATCATTGCCATGCTCCAAGAAAAATAATTTTATATTTATTGCGCACATATAGTACTACCATGTACCAAATAAATTATGTCTGTGCCCCACATCAAACTTTTACAATCTAGAAGCTGACAGCTTGTCTAAAACAGGACAGTTGTATCTTATCATACAGGTAATAAATCCCTCTCATTGAGGGAATTTATTAAGACTGACTTTTTAACTAACAGTCTTAAGAGGGGCTCTGGCCTCTTAGTAGGTGTGTGTGCAATCTTTTCTAGGTTGGACCTGATTAGACCAGTTCTGATCTGATGGGTATTTCTGCTGTAGTCTCCACCAGTTTTCCAGCAGAGACTATAGTAAATGCGGTGGGCTGCTCTGCTTCCTGTCCCAAAATGTCATGAAGAGGCGGAGAAGGGGAGATTTGCAAGCCGTTTGCTCCCCCAATGTGTGTTTATGATTCTATATTTATAATTCCCCACCCCATTTATCCCACCACCCACGCCACACTACTACGATAAGCAGCACTAAGGAGTTAAGCAGTGCCATCTATGTTTTTCTCCTCTATGAATAAAATTTATTTTAGATTAATGTATGCAATTTTACCCAGCAAACGGTGTGCCTCCCTGAAAGAGATACATCACTTGCACCATTTTTAAATTGTGCAAAATCTGTCCACATATGCTCTTCACTCCCAAGATCAACATTAAAAATCCAACAGACATGATTGACGTATACCTGTCAAGATTTCCCCCTGTTTACACAGCTTCAGGTTCTCTAATGGTTAACCACTTCACAACTGGCTACAGCTATATACGTCCTATTTGCATATGCCCCATGCAGAAAGGACGTATATAAATGTCTTTACAGTGACCAACTTCAAAGAAATCTCCTGAACCCAGGAACATAAAAACATTTTTACATCATTTTAAACAAAAGAATCTCCCCTTTAATATGATGTATGAACTGTGTATGGATGCTTCACTGAAGCATAGATATCCACCCTAAAAATCATTTTTATGCACAGTTTTGTATTCCTAATTGTGAATTTAAAAATGGATATGCTGGAATAATGCTGCACATATTTATAATTTTGGTAGAGGTTTCTACTTATTTAAAAAACGTTAATTGGAAAAATGACACAAAAGTTTATTTTTTCACATTTGTAGTCAATTATTGGCAAATTTTATAAAGAAAAAAAATCTAATTAAGAAAACTACCTTATTAAGTTAAATTCTCTCATGCCATGAAATAAACAAAGTAAAAACTGTTATGATATGCAAAGCTTTTACAGAGATATCATCATTTTGAAAAGAACATAGCAGAACGTCAAAAATTGACCTGGCCATGAAGGGGTTAATATGACTCAAAGAAATCACACCAAAACAGAAGTATGGTATAATATCTCTCTCTTTTGACACCTGATGCCATGCAAGCCTAGGCAGATGTGAAATGCTTTATTTGCATCACAAAGGATTACCATATTTTTCGGACCTTTTCATATGTAAGGCGCACCAGACTATAAGGCGCACTTTTGATTTCTAAGAAAATCATAGGATTTTTTGTGCGCCTTATAGTCCGGTGCGTCTTACATATGAAAAGGTCGTGTTTAACAAGAGCTCCAGGCCTAGCCAGCAATATCCTGGCAACATCCTTCACACACTGTAGACGGGCACAATACCTCACACCGGCTCCTGAAGTGCCCTGGCACTGCGATACCAACATCGTGCCCCTCCGTGCGTCGGTGCAGGGAAATAGCATGGAGAGACTAAAGCCATGGCCACGACCATGCATGGCCGGCAGTACCAGAGGGGGACTCGGCAGTGACTGCAGGAGGCAAGGAGGTAAGTCGGAGGAGGGCAGCAGAATCTACTTACGTGGGTCACCGCTACCGGAGACTGCCCCTTCACAGCAAATCTCCAGTGGGAACTGAAGACTATGCGGGGCACAAACCACAGGTACCATATTGCGAACCACGTGACCTCCTCATCTGCCGCCTGCACGGACCCCCTTCTAACCCAAGCAGCGACCAAGAAACTGCCTGTACCTTATAATCCAGTGTGCCTTATATATGCACCTGGATGTCTTAGCAGGCCTTTATTTATAAAGTGCCTTATAATTCGGTTTGCTTTATTGTCAGAAAAATATAGGGCCACATGTATCACTCGTTTTTTCTGTTGTTTTTGCGCCTTTTCATTCAGGCGCAGTTTTTGCGCCATTTTTGCGATTAAACGTCAAATTAGCCGCACAGCTAAAATAACCAGCTTTTCCTCATCTATCTTACCAATCCAGATGTTTTGCTGTGCCTAATGATATTCATCACTTGCAACGTCTTCATTTAGGCGCAAAAACACTCCAGCCCGAAGGTGGCGTTATCTGAGAAAAAAGCACTGAGCCCCTTTTGCAGAACAGCTCATTTCTAACAGCAGAGCTCAGCCAGACAGATGCATTAGATACACTGCAGACAGGAGCTGCAGACTCTATTTACAGTTCATCACCTTCTATTTACAAAACATTCTGCAAAACGCTGAGCTCACAGCAAGAGCTCAAAAGTTTGCAGAATGTTGCAGATACTACGTACAAGTGTCCCCCATGTGATTCTGCACAGTATCACCAGTGTTTCTGAGGGGGATACTGTGCAGAATTACAGGGGTGCAGCAGGAGATCAGCACTGGGGTATCCCCTCCAGGAGAAGCCACTGCTGAGGAGGTCACTGGGTGCTGGGTGTCACACACCAGGGTGCTGCTGCGAGTGTTATCTTCATTCTGGGCTGTGGGAGAAGCAGAGAGGAGCTTGTAGCAGGATCACATGTAAGTGTCTGAATCTAACATTGCACCTAAACTGTGCCAAAATTGCGCCTAAACGGTTTTAAAGTAAAGTGATTAATAAGAGGCAGAAAATTAACTTATCACAGATGGTTGTAGCTTGTGATAATTCTGGCAAAACAGTGCGCCAGAATTTAGGCGCAACTACTACACTTAGGCGCACAAAAGTGATAAATGTGGCCCATAGTATACAGAAACTTCTAATGGGGCAGGACCTGGGCTTGGTTAGTTAGGAATGAAGAAGTAATGTCCATAGTTCATTGGTTAGTAGATTATCACATGGACACCACATTAGCAAAAGGCATCACTTTCCCTGGAACAGGTAGTATCTGTAAATCACGTATGTAAAACGCCAGCCCAGGGAGTTTTACATTCTTCTCTGCAGAGGAGAATTTCCTGCCATGGTAGCCTCGGGTCTTCGTTTGACCCAAGGCTCAATGGCTTCTGCAGATTCGTTACAATGAGCCAGTGGCTCATTGTAATGAATGAGCTGCATAAATGCCATATATTGCAATACAGAAGTATTGCAGTATATGGTAGGAACGATCTGACCATCTAGGGTTAATGTACCCTTGATGGTCTTAGAATTAGTGAAAAAAAAAGAAAAAAAAGTTTTAAAAATAAAAAAAATTTTATAAAATATTAAAAATTCAAATCACCCCCCTTTCGCTAGAACTGATATAAAACATAATAAACTGTAAAAATCACAGACACATTAGGTATCGCTGCGTCCCAAAATGCCCGATATATCAAAATATAAAAACGGTTACGGCTGGCGGTGACCTCCGAGACGGGAAATGGCGCCCAAATGTCCGAAATGCGACTTTTACACCTTTTTACATCACATAAAAAATGGAATAAAAAATGATCAAAATGTTGCACAGACCTCAAAATGGTAGCAATGCAAACGACGGCTCATTTCGCAAAAATTGACACCTCACACAGCTCTGTGCACCAAAGTATGAAAAAATTATTAGCTTCAGAAAATGGCAATTTTTTTTTTCTTTTTTGTACACATTCGTTTAATTTTTGAAAATGTATTAAAACACAATAAAACCTATAAAAATTTGGTATCACCGCGATCGCACCGAACCGTAGGCGTGTTATTTGGAGCGAAGAGTGTGAAGTCGTAAAAACTGAGCCCACAAGAACGTTTTTTTTAAATTTTTCCACATTTGTTTTTTTTTTTCAGCTTCGCAGTACACAGCATGTTAAAATAAATAACATTACGGGAAAGTTAAATTTGTTACACACAAAATAAGCCCTCACACAGGTCTGTACACGTAAAAATGAAAAAGTTATGGATTTTTGAAGGTGGAGAGCGAGAAATGAGCGAAAAAACCTTGCGTCCTTAAGGGGTTAATCTGATTGTTTCACTGTGCCGCCCTCACCTTTTCAGGTGTTATGCACAGGTATCTTTTCCAGAGGAATCAAATTAAGATTAGATACATACAAAATAATTTCTTTCCAGTCTTGCTCCTTTCACAATTATGTTGATAGGAAAATGCAAAAAAAAAACAGGGGATAAGCGAAAGATAATGCATTGGATTAAAAAGGCTGGAATTTATTATGAACAATGAAAAGAAAAGCATAAAAAGAAAATGCTGTTTGAGGATAACATTAAACAACACAGCAGTATGCTTTGTGAATGATCTCAATCCCCAAGGCCATCATCTTCTATGGAGGTATACAAAGAAGCAAAGTGTGCAAACTGGTACCCTGCAGATCCAGTTCATTGTAACAAGAGCCTATAATTATAACTAGCTGCTGAGATGGACAAATGTAGACATATCTAATTCAGAAGTATAGAAATAAAGTTTAGAGAAACATGGTATAAGAAACATGATTTCTTTCCAAGTGATTTTATGACTTGAAGGAAAAAGATGGTTCTGGTTTGTTTATTAAAAGAAACATTCAGTAGTGTTAGATTATTCTGCAGTATAACACAAAACTAAATTGCATCATGTATAATTAAATAGCTGATTTTCAAGACTCACCAGGATATATGTTCATTAGTGCTGCCTAAATGTTAGCAGAGTTCCTCAACACTAAAAAGACTTCCAAAATGTTTTACAGTTTGATTCGATTGCTAAAATCCTGAACAGAAGATAAAATCATTTAATTATTGCACAAAATCGTATACTTTATGAATATGATACAATCCAAAATCACAACTGAAATGTATTTTCTAGAACAATTGTCTAGGACTGCACCTCTTGAAATAAATGGGGCCACTGTGTTGTTTAAGAGCCACAGAATACCTTCCCTTAGTTTCATTTTAGACAAAACAGTCCCCCTCTCCCAAGGTAGAATATTTCAGAAAATATCCGCACAAGAACAGGAAGTTACAAGCTAATATCAACTCTTCTACATAAAAAACTACTTTGTGGAAAAGTTAACCTAAACCTAACAAAAAGATCAGGACTTGTACATTATTTTTGGTACAAGCCCTGAAATAATTGCAATTACAGGCGGTCCCCTACTTAAGGACACCCGACTTACAGACAACCCATAGTTACAGACGGACCCCTCTGCCTACTGTGACCTCTAGTGAAGCTCTCTCGATGCTTTATTATAGTCCCAGACTGCACTGATCAGCTGTAAGGTGTCTGTACTGAAGCTTTATTGATAATCCTAGGTTCAATTACATAAAAAATTTTGAACCTCCAATTGTCGCTGGGACAAAAGAAATAAATTTGTCTAGAACTTCAATTATAAAATATACAGTTTCGACTTACATACAAATTCAACTTAAGAACAAACCTCCGGACCCTATCTTGTACGTAACCCGGGGATTGCCTGTACTGCCAGTAATTGTGACTATTTTCCCCATCATGCCACCTTCACACCAATATGGTGATCGTGCCTGCGCCTTCTCTCTAGCTTGTGGATGTTCACCATTGAACTTCGCAAGTTTTTTTTATAAATATGGCGCATAATTGTCTGCAGGGGAGTGTGGGTTTTCTATCGTAGGATTAATTCCCACCTTAATGCATTAACAATGCTTTGCAGAATGAGGGAGATTTATCATTTTTCTTTTTGGTTTTCCTTTTTGTTTTTCCCTTGTGCGACCTGTGCTTGTTATTCTAACATGTTTTGCTGGTGTTGAGGATGCAATTTTATTAAGCTGAGACTAAGCAAACTTTTGCATAATGCTTTGAAACTTTCTAAAAAAAGACAATGGGGGTCATTTACTTAGGGCCCGATTCACGTTTTCCTGCCGTGTTACCCGAATATTTCCGATTAGCGCCAATTTTCCCTGTATTGCCCCATGATTTTGGCGCACATGATCAGATTGGGGCGTATCGGTGCTGGCATGTACGTGACATAAATGGGGGGGCATGGCCAAACAAAAACCCGACGGATTTGGAAAAACCGCTGCATTTTAAAAAAAAAAGTGTTGCGATACTCGCGCTTACCTTCACCAGGTATAGGCCGGTGAACTTCAGGGCATTCCGGCGGGCCTCGTGGAACTTCAGCGCAGCAGCGCCACCTGGTGGACGTCGGAGGAACTACCTTAGTAAATCCTGGCTGGACCCGAATCCACCGCAGAGAACGCGCCGCTGGATCGTGAATGGAACGGGTAAGTAAATCTGCCCCAATAAGTCAATGTTTGGGATGTGTTAATGTGTCACTCATTAGACCAGTGCAGAGAAGAACTAGACCAATCTTGTGCTATACCAAATTTATCAGTGTGTCTGATGTTGGATGATTATTGATCATGGCACGACTACTATGCTTTTAAAAAAATTGGGACAGCTCATATAATGATGTCATGTATTTGGAAGTTTGTGATAAGTTTATTGGCAACATCTGAGTTAATAAGAGACACACCTGTGGATCTATTTTAAACACTTCACGACGTAAATCAGTCATGAAGAGGTTTGTAGAGAGGGCATTGCACAGCTGACATGGTGGTCGGAGCTGGCACTATTTGCGGGAGTTATCCTGTTAGGTGCGGTGCTTGAACCCGATTGCAATATCCAACAGTGCTGCATATGGGTGTCCCCATCTTGGATGGGCAAATTAAATAAAATAAATAAAAAAGTTTTTAAAAAATGTTTAAAATTAAATTCCAAATTCAAATGAAACCTCTCATAGTCAGCTACACTAAAGTATGATGAAAAATTTTATGGCTTGTGGAAGAAGTAGAGTAAAAAAAAGGAAATGCAAAAAATAAGTCTTAAAAGGATTGAGGCACACCTGAAACACACTTCTTCTTTGGTTACATCATGTCTGAAGTCTAAATTAATCAGCAAAAATATCAGGAAGAGAATTGAGGACTTTCACAAGTCTGGTTCATCCTTGAGTGCAGATTATAGAAAACCGAAGGTGCTTTGTTTACTTGTATAAACAATTACACTCAAGTACAAGCAGGTTGGGAATATCCAGTCATCATGCTGCTCAGGAAGGATACAGGATCTGTGTCCTCAAGATACATGTGCTTGGTCCGAAATGTGTATATCAACCTAGGAACAAAAGCAAAAGAATTTGTGAAGATGCTGTCCGAAGCTGGTAAGAATATGTTATTATCCACAGTGAAGTATTGTATCAACATTGGCTGAAAAACCATACTGCCAGGAAAAAGCAAATGAATAGAAACAAAGACCTTTTTGGAGAACTGTGGTCTGATGAAACTAAAATTGAACTGTTTGGCCATAATGACTATTTGTTACACCTGTGTCAGCGTTTTTATCAGCCTGTACTTTCAGTTTGAAAAGATGCTACATTTTGATATGGTTCTCTTCTGTCAGCAGTCTGAACAGTGCTCTAGTGCTACCTGAACAGTCAAGCGCAGCTCCTTGCAAGGTTTGTGCTGGACGGGCGGTGCTTAACTTGCTCTGACTCTACTGTGCTACTGTTCCATCACTTATGTACTTCAAAAAAAGTTTCCAAATTTTGTGTTTACTTCTTGACTATCCCATATGCCTGATTTGCTATCTCGTTGTAATCTGGATTGTTGATCTTTCATTTGTGTCGTTTGATTGTTCAACTTGTTTTGTGCCACATTTTTGTCTAGGGAAGATCCGTCTTCATGGCTATGAACAGTCTTCATCTATATGGCCTGGGATATTCTGAGGCAATCAGGCAGGGCTGTTGGGCCCAATTGTCCCAATGATACCATCGGTATGTTTAGAGAAAAAATGGATAATCTTGCAAGCCTGAGAACACCATCCTAACTGTTAATCACGGGGATGGCAGCATCATGTTGTGGGGTTGTTTTGGAATTTGTGTACTTCACAAATTAGATGGTATCATAAAGTAAGGACATTATATAGCAATACTGAAGCACCATTTCAAGATATCATCCAGAAAGTCAAACTTGCGGCTACTCAATAGGGAGCAACAACGCACATGTGGGAGACTTAACCAGAGTAGGATGATGTCACTAGCTTTTGGGCAGAGGAGTGGGAGGCAGTCTTTGTAAATGGAAAGAACCAAGGCATGCATAATTAGGATAATAGGATATAAAGAAGCACCAGGCAGCCCTTGTTTATGCTAATAAACATATTTTTACACATCGTTTTTCTCCAGCTTTCCAGCAGTTAAAGCCTAATAAAAACTTGTTTTAAACAGGGAGCATATGGTTTAAATCATGACTATCCAAGAGGTAGTTTTCCTTTAAAATATCGCATACAAGTATACAGGTAATGAAGCTAAGCTACAAATAAAACTAATAGTAAGCTCAATACAGTAAGATATAGTATATCCTTAATACATACATTATTGAGAATTAGTATGATATTTCTAATATTACATATTGCTATCTAATATTCTAAAAATATAAATACGAGCAAACAGATGCATTCTGAGAGACAAAACCTTTGGCTATATGTCATTATAATTCAGATTCATCTGGTAACCCGTACCAGGCCCTTACTGGTTGAATGGGTTGCTATATAGATACCTTGGTGATGGGCATGGTCGGGTGGTGCACAACAGAAATGATTGAGTACTGTAATAATAATGATTGCAACTTGGAATTTACCTATGATTTTGTGGGTGGTAAAATTAATTTCCTGGACAGCACACTGTATAATGAGTTCAGAATAATGCTGTAAAGAAAGCGATGTGTAGATAATACAATTTGCTAGCTAAATCATGTCACCCCCAACCCTGTGAATTACAATATTCCATACAGTGAGATTCTTCATACCCACAGGAATTATTCCAATCATCAAATCTAAGATTGAGATTAAGAGAAAGACACTATCCAGATAAACTTTTGAAAACAGCATTCAAAAGAATGGAAGGCATAGATTGGACTGCAAGATAGAAGCAGGCCTGTTGATAAGCAAGTAACAATCAGATAGCTTTCAGAACTGTGTACAGTAGACAATATTATGAAATAGTTAGGATTATCAAAAAATATTTACCAATTTTACAATTGGTACTAGATGTTACATCAAAAGTAAAAATGATCTCTAAGAGGTCTCCGACCTTGGGTTCAATTTTGTCGCCTAAAAGGCTTGCAAATACACTTATTGTGATAAAAAAATCTGTTTCTAATACAATTCAAAAGAATATGCAGTCTCTTCCTACATTAACTGCAATACTTGCAACAGACAAGACCTGATTCATAATTACTAGTCAGCATTATAATGACATATTATCTTATTATAACCTAGTCCAAGGCTATTTCTCTCAGAATGTATTTGTTCATAGTTGTAATTTTACAATATGAGATAGTAATATTAGAAATAAAATATGTATTAAGGATATGCTATGACTTATTGTATTTACCATCATTTGGTGTTAGAACTTACTATTAGTTTTATGTGTAATTTAGCTTCATTACTCGTATCATGTGATGTTTTAAATAATTCATGTATGGAGTGAATCACATGACGTGAGCCGCCTCAGTTGTTTTAAATAACGAGTGATTTAAGGTTTGTATTTAGAATTATGAGTAAAGCTTTTTTGAAGCCGAAACATGTAGCGGTGCCAGGAGTTCTGGTGAACACTACCTATTTGCAATTAAGGATATTCATCATTTTAATCCCGGACATGTGGATTCGGGAATGCTTTCTTATTTGCTGTGTTTTTCTTCGTTGAGCCTCAGGATTTCCTCTGTTCACCAAGAAAGTCCGGTACCCTTGCACTTTGGTGAGCTAACAGTTTTTTTTTCTATACTGCCGAACTGGTTACAAAGTGGTTTAAGGCTAAGATTGGAAAGCTGGAAAGCCAGACGTGAGCAAGATGGCCCACAAACATGGCTCAGCTACACCACGTCAGAAGGAATGGACCCAAATACTTACCAAATATTTTGAGAAGCCAGTAGAAGGATATGCAAAACTTTTGACCCAAGTGATACAGGTTAAGGGCAATGGTACCAAATACTAATGAAATGTATGTAAATTTTTGACTTTTCATAAAGTAATTAACATGTCATCGAAAATTAGTTCTATCCCTCATTATTCTGCCATTTGGCAAATAATGGTAAATGTGGTAAATAATTTTGGTAATCCTAATTGACAAAAAAATGGGAAAGGTTAATTATGATTTCATGTCAAATAGTGAAAAAAACATGCACATGTGTCTTTTTATATAATTGTCACAATAGAGGTCTTAACTCAACTGCAACCCCAGTTACCTACCTAGCAGACCTTGAAAACCTTAACCCCTTAAGGACTAAGCCACTGTAGAGCTTTCATTATATTTATAGTTATATCTGTGAAAATCCTCAGAAATGGGCTTACTCTTTTGCCTCAGTTGCTCCAGAGTTGTATTCTGTCGATTCATTTTTATCAACTATAGAGATATTATATGAGAAACCTGATAAAACTGGGTATGCTGAAGGTTAGTTAATTAAAGAGATGTTCCCATTTCAGCAAATGCATGTTATTGTTTGTATAATGAAAAGTTTTAAAATCTTCCAATGTACTATATATATATATATATATATATATATATATATATATATATATATATTTATATATAGTCAGTCTATGGAAAACTTCTATGTTTATTTCTAGTGGACAGAAATCTGACCATGGTCACACAGGTGCACGGCTCGTTTTACCACATGGCTTTGATTATTCCCTGATAATAATGAGTTATGCACCTGTGTGACCATGGTCAGATTTCTGTCCACTGGAAATAAACCTAGGAGCTTTCTATAGAATGAAAGATCTAAAAAACCATTAGGAATTGATATAGAAAGTATACTGGAAAATTATATAATTTTTCATCATGCAAACAATAGCACTAATTAGCCAAAATGAGAGTACCCCTTTAACTGCTTTACCCCAAAAGAAACACCTGGTGAAAAATTATTATTCTGAATTCAGGAGAGAGTGTATTCCTTCTGTCTGAAATGATTTGGTTCCTACATACTAATTCAGATTAGGATTAAACAGTTATTATATTGTGTTTTAAAATACTACCGTATTTTCCCGACTATAAGGCGCACATAAAAACCTAAGATTTCCTTAGAAATCCAAAGTGCGCCTTATAGTCCGGTGCGCCTTATGTATGGAGGAGGGCAGTGACTGGAGGAGGGCAGCGGACCCTACTTACATAGGTCCCCGCTACCGGAGACAGCAGATCTCCAGCGGGAACTGGAGACCACGCGGCACGAACAACAGGTGCCATAGCGCGAACCAACTTCTGCCGCGTGGTCTGCAGTTCCCGCTGGAGATCTGCTGTCTCTGGTAGCGGGGACCTATGTAAGTAGGGTCCGCTGCCCTCCTCCACCTGAACGGACCCCCTTCCCCATCTCCCTGTGTGACTGCTTTCCTCAACCTTGCCGGGTTGCCGGGTCTGTGGAGAGTCGCTGGTTGTGACCTGCAGTTCCCGCTGGAGATCTGCTGTCTCTGGTAGCGGGGACCTATGTAAGTAGGGTCCGCTGCCCTCCTCCACCTGAACGGACCCCCTTCCCCATCTCCCTGTGTGACTGCTTTCCTCAACCTTGCCGGGTTGCCGGGTCTGTGGAGAGTCGCTGGTTGTGACCTCTCCGCTCGGTTTTCAGACCACGCCCCTGGACCTCCTCCTAACCCTGCGCCTTATAGTCCGGTGCGCCTTATATATGAAATTATTCATGGTACCTGGCCTTTATTGAGAATGCGCCTTATAGTCCGGTGCGCCTTATCACCAGGAAAATATGGTAAAATAAAATTAGGAATAATTGAAGGGGTATGACTATTTGTTATCCACTGTATTTGCTTATAGAATAAAATATATTGGCAAAAGCTAAAATTACAGATATTATTTATATGTTATCATTTGTCTCTGAAAACTTCCTGATAGATGGATAAATAGATAGAAAATGTAAAGCTTTGTAAACTGCATTCATTGTGCTAGTTGATATAAATTCCAATGTTATATTTAATGAAATACCATAATAATTCCATACGAAGACTTGACCTACATAACATATAGAAGAAATGATCAGATTGTTATATTGGACATCTTGCCATTCTTGCTCCTTTTTGTCCAAAGCCAAGCAAGAAATATGCTGGCATAACGTGATCCTAGTAAGAGTACATTAAAAATGCAGGAGAACTAATAATTAATTTATATTGCCAACAGGAAACATATAAAAAATATCAAGCAGAATAAAAAGCTTTTAAAGTGCTACATCCATAATATGGCTGCATTAGCTAAAGTGCTATCTAGCTTAGAAAGTGAAATTGGGCAAATAAATCTTGTGTTTTTCAATTCCTGCACAATCACATCAAAATCTTTTCTGAAATGTGTCAAAAAGTGAGATTCAAACTATAAAACATTCTTACTTTTCCATGTATACACAAAGCTGAAGTGAAATACCAAAACTAGTAGATACAGTACTATTGTAAGATTCAGGGACTGAGATAGCAACTGGGAAATTCAGCATTTTTGAAGGTCTGTAAAATTTACTGCGATCTATTTAGTACAGTTTTTTCTACCTATATTACAATTCTGTGTAAATACAAGAATGTTATATTTCTATTTATGCAATTTCAACATAAGTGATTATATTGGAAATGTGCACTGCAGTTTACTACAGGAATGAATACATATTGATTTAGAAGTTGCTGAAAACTGTTAAAATAGACCTGGTCCCAAGTACAAAAACGCAACATCACCCCATGTGTGGAAAAAATCCCTTTAAATCCGACCACAGTTTGGAATGATATGCTCTGTCATATGTAAAATAGCTCATACTAGCCAAGAGTAACATTTTCTTTTCTTTTTTTTTTTGAGTTTTAAGAATTATTTTATTGGAAATAAAAAAGGAGTCATACATGCAGCAGTACATAAGTAGTTATGCTAGTTAGCAATTACACTGGTTAGTCAGGTTAGAACATTTTTAGAACATATTAGCAGGTAACTAAAACCTTGGACTGAACTTAGGCCGTTCAGTACTCCTGGTGTCCGGTTCCTTAAGTTGTCCGTCAACTTAATTGAAAAAAGAAAAACAAACGTATCTTGTTGCAAAAGAGTCTTTGTGATTTCTTATAGTGGTGGTCTTGCCATATGGTGTTGTGGTAGCGGATGGCTGGGTCACTCAGTATAGTATTGGGATCTGGTCCAAGTCTCCCATTGGGCTTCAAAGTGAAGCGTTTTGTCAAGCACACGTGGTGTTTAATTGTCTTGTTACTTCGTCCACTGGTGGACAGAGGGGATCCTTCCAATGCCTTGTTATAGTGAGCTTGGTAGACATCAGTAGTTGTGCCGGTACTATTGGACTAGACTAGCATCTGCTTATTCACATAAAGGAGCCAGAATTTTTAAATGGATGGATAAAAAACACAAATATTAAATGAATCAAGAGCCAAAAATATCTACCCTTTGATTTGATGCATTGATGCATGAAGCAAACATGTCTTGAGGATGCTGTTTGTACACTGATGCAGGATCATATCTTGGTTAATCCCTGTGCTATAAAATTTAGGACCTTGGGAAAGTTGGATTCACATTATATACATTACACACAAGCTTTCTGAGAAGCTCAGACAGGGCTAATCAACATGAGCTGGATCACTCATACACAGCAGCTGGGGGATCCTGCCGCAATTGATTATTCTGCCTGGCAGGAAAAACAGTGATTATATCATCCTCTGGTGCACTGCATAACTAATGTAAGAGGAAAAGTGCGGAGCCCAGGCACAGAAGTGACAGAGCTTCATTTTCATAATTTTATAATTGTTTTTTTTAGCAGGGATTGAACAGTATATGATTCTGCATCAGCGTAGCAACAGCATTCTCAAGGTATGTTTATGTTTGGTTCATAATGCATGAAATCAAATGGTAGATTTCCTTTAAATGAGTTATGACATTTAGTGCTTTACAATTTATGGTAGGTCCTCATTAAAGGTTACTAAAATAAATATGTATGATTATAGTCTTCTTTCTACAATAGTCTTTGTATTGTATATAATATTCTATTTCTATTCTATTTCATAAAATATTCTACTTCTAAAATATTCCTGATCTAGGTAGGAGCCCCTGAGCCTCATTTGCGTAATTTTAAAAGACAATTTTCTCCAAAACTAGGAAATAAGAAGATAAAGAAAGAACTGATCATATTTCAGGGGACATAACCCAGCATGTAAATGTGCTTGAAATACAATATTGCATCTATGTGGTAGATTTCCTTTAAACCAATAAGTTAGAATGCATTCCGTTAATATATATAATACTATATATTAACAAGAGGTGTCAATTAAAAGCCAAAGATCTCTACACACCAATTTTGATGCACCTAAGATTTTCTTTATTGTTCAAGGCATTCCCCTTAACATGTAGCTGCCATGCAGAAATAATGACACCTTGGTGTTACATGAAATGTGAGTATGCCTATGGCTGTGGCCTAAGGATGTGGAAGATTATTTCTACCAGTCATGTTGCTTCATTCACTAAAGATGAAGGTAACACAGCGATATTTTTAAATCTATAGCCATGTATGTTTATCTACTCTGTTCCATTGTTACGACTCGCAGGACATAAAACAAATTTTACTTTAATTTTACTTTAAATCATCTTTCAGCATCTCCCTTAGCTATTATTTAGTGGCAAAACCACTTTGGATGCATAAAATATAGTGCCTCTAAGTGTACATTTATCACAATTATTCTCTGTAAATAAGTGAAACAAAGACGCCATCCACGCTAAATCACTGTTATCATTTTCATATGACCTTAAGTCTGAAATCAATTATCAGCTATTTGCTCATAGTGACCTTCATACGCACTATATTCCCAGTCATAAACAGAAATTAAAATTATGCAAGCAATGATAAACAACCATATTTTATGTCAGGAAGTGCTATGAATTAATTTAATTAGCGATATTCACATGTTGCATCATGGATAATTTGTGACCTAGTAGAGAATTCTAAAGGTTATATTACAACGTTTTTAATCTATACACTTCATAATGATTCTATTAAAATAGCAAATAAAATATTGTGTGGCTTAGTCTCTAGGGAATACATTCGATATGGACAGTAAAACATAATACTAATAAGATACATAAGAAGCCATATAAGTGTACATTCTCTTTTTGTTTATTTTTCATTTTTACGTTGAATCTTTAATCAAATTCAAAATGTTAAATAGTCTAAATTTTTTGCTGAGACTATCATTTAGTGATGCCAAAATACTAATCTCAGGTAATTACCTTATTTTGCACTGTATCTACTCAGTCCAGTTAATTTTGTTTACCTCTTACAAATATTAAAAGGGAGCTTTATAGACATTTATGACTTGTTTTTAACTTCTGAATTTTCAAAGCAGGGATGCAATTTTTTTATATCCACATATAGCAGTTGAATTTTGGAGATAAGAGATGGATTTACAATAATATGGGAAAATTACACCAGACCAGACAAAATGTTTTTTTGTCTTCATTTGATTCTTATAGGTTAAAAAAAGTGGACATTTGTGCTTTTCAGAGTGATGTGTAACTATCATAGACTTATAAGTTATAATTTACTTCATCAATTCCTTTAGGTGTCAAAAAAATAGTGCTTCACTTGCTCTGGCTCCTTTTGTGACTTGGAAACCTAGAGCTAGAGCCCAGACCCCATTGTGGATTTACAGAATTCTTGGAAAATCACTTTAACTTTAAAAAATGCTTTAAAATTCTATGTACAACATCAACTGAATGCCATTTGGTTGTTAAGGAAAAAAACCTTGCATACTGCTAATATCAGAAGTCTAGAAGATCTGTTTTTCTGTAGATCAAAACCACCATAAAGGTGCTAATGCCCCATATTTTTGACTAGTTCTGATATTTATGCTGAGAGTTCAAAAAAGGAACATTTTAACATAAGCATCTATTTATATGGCAGTAGACAGGTGGACATAGAGGGGGTTATTTATTATATGCCGACTCTTGATATACCCAGCATGGTCCTGCTCAGCATTTCTTTCAAGAAATAAATGTAGACTGCAGATATGAAAATTTACTGGCTGCGGCAATTGCACCGGCCCTCTCCAAGCTAGCAGTAGCCACCGCCCAGCCCCCTTCATGCCCCTAAATGGGTGGAGGTGGTGGACAAAATCGCAAGTGCTAGTTATAAGCTAGCATTTGCGATTATTTCAGGACTGCTACACCACTATTGGCATGGCACAGAAGCCCTAATAAATATCCCCCAGTATCTCTAATCAGTCATTGTCACATAGGCAACAGCCTTTGATGCACCAAGGGAGAATATATCTATTATAATTATTAATTTATTTATGGAGCACAATTTATTTCATGGTGTTATGCATTCAGTAACAGGTTCACAACATTAAAATGTAAACAAATGCAAGTACAAAAACCACATAAATCAGAAACAAGTGAGAAGGTAGATGTAGACATGAGGTGAAGTTGCATAGTGGTTTGGCTACTGTGCATTGTAGGAAGTCCTAAACATATTATTTTTTCCGGTCAGGTAGTTTTGTCAGTTTCCTGGTGTATAAATACAGTGGGGGGCATTTATAAATTTGGGTGCAGGGTGATGCTGGAAGTGTGCTATAATTTTCAGGGGCATGTAAGTTTGTGGTGAAGGGATTTATGATTTGGTGCACAAACAATAAGCTTTAGAACTGTCTCCCCACTCAAGAAGGTGAAACAGAACTCCCCAGACCAGCATTTAGCTGCTCTAATTGTTGGAGTTGGAAAAATAAAAGCACCAAAAAAGTGTCGAATTCACAAGTTGTGAGTGTCTGAAAACCACCAAAATTGTAACACCAGCACTTAATAAATATGGAGCAGAGGTGCAGCAAGAGAAAAATACTATTTTGGGGATTCTGGGAAATCATGCAAATAAGTTTTACTTAGATTTTTCTTATCCCATTCTGGAAAACTTATTTGCAAGATTTCTCAGAATCACCTAGTGGAGCATGCATAGCTATAAGTCTCCACACTCCTTAATTCCCGAGGCTAGTCGCAAGCCTCCCACTCAGCCAAACTATTTCCCTACACAGTACTGAAGAGACTCAACCAGGTTTAAACAGTGCTGTCTACAGTCGGGAATCTGTTCCTTCTGGAATATATATACTGGTTGGGTTTTAATCCTGCATCATGTCTTAAAGCTTCTTGAAGGTCTTACTTGATGTCAAGGGAGCTGCTGTACATCCTGGAAAACTTATTGGCATGTTTACCCAGAATCCCCTAGTGGCGTGTCCATGGATATGAGTCTCCAGTCACCTACAAGGTGAACTTAGTTGGCAGTCTTCATAAGTAGAACTCTTCCCAATACAACAAGCTCCTAAGATACTAAAAAACTGCTGCAAAAAACCTGTTTAATGATTAATACCCCCTATGCTACTTTTAGCATGCAATGTCCTCATATACATGTCCATACAACTTTTTATGCCACTCAAAATTAGCTCAATTTAGCATATTATTTTTTTCAGCTCCATTGAGATGATTGAGATTGTTGTAGAACATTGTATAACTGCAGCAACAAACCTGTGTTTGAGGATGGATGTTTTGTACTTACTGGCATCATAGTTCTCTTATAGCAGGTATCAAGGTAGGTTCTTGGAACATCAAAGCTCAGACACTGATTGCTGCATCCAAGTGCCATTCACTTCATGCCAGTGACTGGGATAATGACAGTCCCTTTAAGTTATTAAAATAATTGGCAACTAATTTGCTTGACCATCACAACATAAAAATGATAAATTGTATTTTTTTTAATTTCATATACTAGACAGTTTAAGTGTTCTGTCCTGGATAAACCCATCCTCCTGAAGTTGAAGAGCAAGGTGTCAGAAAAAATAAAGTTCTTCACCTTGGCAAGTTTTTGGGAGATTTATTGCAGCTGGTGCCCAATTTTGACAACGCGTAGCCCCTCGGACTAAAACATCCAATTGAACATCCAATTTTGTAATCTGGAATTTGCAAAAAGAAAATCTGGCCTTAATGTTTAGAAAAACTCCTGGCAGATGGTGTCCTTCATGTTGGCAGAATACACTAATAACACACAAGCAAGAACCCATTTCCAGGATAATAATTCTGCTTCTTCAAGAAATCATGACATGCCAGCTGTTCATGCTGGCAGGTTGTCCAGAAAGTGTCCCTTCCACATTTTAAGGTCACATATTGTTTACTTTTCTAAGTTGCCACATTTTCATCAATATCTTTACGCCCTAATGTATACATAACAAGTTAACTCACACTATAGATTTAGTTCATTGACTGAGGCAACAGATTGATGTAGACTGAGAAAAAGATTAAATAGTAGGAAGACAGCAGATACCAGCACTAATCCAGTCCTGAGAAAAAGGGATATATTGACTCAGGATTTAGCATGTATTTACATGTGATATTCATTTTGTGTGTACACTCGAAAGCTAAGCATGTCAATGGGGTTACAAATGCCAGGCTTTGGCTGGCAGAAAACACTATTTCTTACAGTATTATTTAGCAAAAAATAAGTATATGGTAAAGATATTCATTTTTCTTTTGATCTGCACAATTCTAGGTACTTACTAGAAGCACTGTGTATTATACGTGTCCTGGGAACATAAGCAACAAAATTGGAAGAAATTGACATCCTTAACCAACTTGTAGCCCAGTTCTTTTTTGGAGCTTAGATATTTATTATATATCATTAGGGTAGGTCCTTAGTATGAGAATATTTGGTGTCCAACACCCAGCACCTATGTAGATCATCTTAAATGGAAGAAGAAGCAGACAGTATAGTGATTCAAATAAGTCACCGCAGACTAGTTCCCATATAAATGAAAGGCAGATAATCTGGCATGATCGATTCTGACCACTATAACTATAACAAACTGCCTGTTCCCTGTTTTTTTCAGCTGATTTGTGTTGCTGTTGAGAGTTGAACTCATTCTAATCTGATATTGAGAACCTACTCTATTGGTAGTTCATCAATATTTATAGCTGGGAAAAATCCTTCAAAACCAAAATACATTTTTATTTTAAACATTGACTACATTGCATTTTGTCAAATTGTAGAGGTGTTTCAATGGTTCAAGTGTAACTCCTGTACGCTGCTGCTTTGGTCCAAAGACAACTGCCATTGGTGCCATGCACATCACTGGTGCTTCCGCGGTGAACCCATGGAGGCTGTCTGGGGCAAGCAGGCCGTCACCGAACTGACAGGAACACCATGCATGCATGGGAATTCCAAACAGGACTGTAGTGTGGTAAGCCGTGCGCAGTGCTCTACCCATCAGGGTGGCCGAGAGGAGGTAGGAAGCTTGACTAGATCTAAGAGCTCTCCCACCTCCTTGACTGGCTCTCTGAAAAGAAAAAAGGGAAATTAGTCAATTTTGTCCCAAACCAGCACTGTACATTTGCCCAACTACAACCATTGAGACACAATTACAGTTTTATATAAGGTACTGTTTGTATTAAGTTGGTTTGTGGTTACAGGTTCCCTTTAAAAACTATTCTTATCATACTGGGAAGCTGTTTTTTGTCCAAAAGTAATTAATATTTATTTGAACAAGCGTATAATTCAGAATGTGTTTGCCTTATTGCATTGTGGTGAGATAGGGATGCGTTCAGTTAATGAATACAAATAACCACCAGTATGCATGCAAACACTGAGAAACGCCAAGGAAAAGTACTTTACAAAGTTACACTTTGAAATCATCCAGAATGAATAACTTATTTAATAATTCCACTCATAGGAAAAAATGTTCAGTTCATCAGAGGTAACAAGTAGAAGCTGTAACAAGAAGTGGATAGTGAAGCCACTGTGCTAACTGGACCTCTCCCATAATGATGCCTTCACCTCTATACAGAGATCTGGTCTTACTATATAGAGACTGCACAGCTGTTTCCGTGTGCATAGCAGCTTGCCAAGCAAGAATAGGAAGGGAACAGGCAAACAAATGATAAGGGTCTGTCCGAAGTCATAGCAGGCAGCATACAAGGAAACAGGAAGTGTGTTGAGGCAGGCAATGAACGCATTTACAGTATAGCTCACTGTTCATTGGGATTTTTGCTGTGAACTGGTCTCTTCAACTCAGTGATCTTACTGTCCTAAAAGCCCAATATGTTGTTATTTGGACCTATATTGCAAAGTTCTGCAGATGTTAGCCACAGGTAAATTTCAAGCATGTGTGCTGGTGCGTACATGCTCCATTGAGTCAAATTCCACAGGCGCAGGGCACTGCCATTTTTGATCACTCCTCGACAATCTACCATAAAATGGTGGAACATGTGGCACAGTGATTTAAATGGTGCCAGTGACTTTGCCAGTAGCTGTTAAGCCCTTCAATCACTGCCAGCACCAGTGTTATTGCTGGGGGTTCAGGTCTGGATTTGAGTTCACTTCCCAGAGCCAAACACATTTTTCATATTGGTGTGCAAGATGAGGTCTGCTCATCACTAGTTATGAACCTCCACATACATAAAAATATACATGTCATGTAATTTTCAAAAATTGATACAATGATACCAAACACACACCCCTATGGGGTGGGGGGGGGGGGCAGGGGGAAACTTTTAAAATTGGAATCCCCATTTTTTTACTGCAGATTTGGATTTCATAGTAAAAATTATTGTCAAAAATCAAAATGTGTGCAAAAACATTGAAAAATACACATAAGAACCAAAATCAAAAAATAGAAGTATGCAATATTTTTCTTAAAGTTATCCAATGATACCAAATTCAATCACTTAATGTTTTTGATACTTGAAATAATTGGAGAAGATCATAAAAATCCCGTCATCAGAGAGGAGGGGAGGAGAAGCCTCTGATATGTGAGGGGCAAAGGATTGTACATTAAACCAGTACCCTGAAGAGAACAGAAAACTACTATGCTGTTATTTCGGGTTACGCTGAATGTAGTTGATAAATAAAAAAAATGATTCCCCACATCTAACTAACAGGGGTGAAAATATAGGGTCAACTTTAATATCATTGTATAAATTTATTAATCGAATTATTTGTCAAATATTTTTTTCTCGATAAGATGTGTATTTTTCGAAATATCCCTACTTTTGAACATTTCTTTTACTCATTTTGATTGTTGCCAGTTGCAGCACCATGAAAATGACTTGAATTGTAGATTGCCTCAATTACTTTTTTCTTGGGAAATCCAAATCTAAAATAAAAAAAATAGGGGTTTCCAGTTAACATATTAAAGTTGCCCCCATCCCATACCCAGGTATGGGATCCAATATGTATTTCACAAGGTATTTATGTTAAACCCTATATCCAGCATTAACATTACCATAAATAGTTAACATATTTTTTTATACAAGTCAAAAAAGAGAGAAAGGCTGTTTATCTGAGCCTTTTTCAATGCTGTTTTATGCACAGAAATGCATTAGGTGGCAAGGTTCCCCTACAGAAATAGACAAATCTATTTTATATTCTTCTACCTGTTTTCATGACCTTAACTTTAGTTTTTTAGGTTTTTACATACAAAAAAAATGTAAAAACAAAATCGCAGTGTATTCATTATACAGTTTGAACATCATAAGCCAGCAATATTTTTTTTTCCTATCAGATAAATAAATCAGAGATTCATAGATGTCCACAAGAGTCTGGAATGCACATTTTATAAGAAATGATTTAAGCTATAATCCTTTTGTAAACGGGAATCAGATTTCATTGAGTTCTTGGAGTTTATTGTATTAACAGGTGCAATATCACATTTGTATAAGCATGTAATACAAATACTAACCGATTAGAAAACTTTACACTGTGGACCAATAAACGAGATAAAACATTCATATCCTATCTCGATGGAGCACTAAATATGTATTCTCTAAAGTTTATAAGAATATTAAAGATGAATAACTCAACTGTTATTATGGATCACATTTGGATTGATCCCTGGATGGAAGTAATTGCACTTCTCAACAAATGAGCTAGTACAATATGTGCTTGCACAGTACACTTACTGAGGGTGTTTTTCAAGTTTTCTAATGCAGTTTCTGAAGTCTCAACCTATTTCAACTGTTTTCTTTGAATTCACTTTTAACTTTACTTTAAGTACTGTGTCAAGAACCTGTCAGAACATGACCAACAAACAATGCAACTGCAACCAGACATGGCGCAAGCTATCAGACTAAGTACCATATATACTCAAGTATAAGCCTAGTTTTTCAGCACAAAAAAAATGTATTGAAAACCCAAACTCGGCTTATACTAGAGTAAAAAAATATAGGTTTTACCAGGTTTTTGTGGTAAAATTAGGGGCCTCGGCTTATACTTGGGTCGGCTTATACTCAAGTATATATACGGTAAGTGGTGGCAAACTAACCATGCAATGGGCCTGTGGACAAGGGCCCTGCCTGCAACAGATAAACTGCCTTGGTCTGGTCAAACCCACTATATCAGGAACTTGCTAATGGACCCTGCAAAATGAAAGAATAAACTTACTCAATCTGACTGGTGGAGCGCATAGTTATTTGGAAGTCAGAGACAGACCAGTGTTCACACCAAGATTCAAAAAGGTGTCAAAGCAATAACTGAATGCAAGTCTGAGTCAGGGAAAGCAGGGTCACACCAATGGGGATGAAAAGAAAAATAGGGGCAACAAAAGCAGAGTACACAGACTAATTAAGTTGGGCAGAACCAGGTTCGAGACAGCATTGCAGCACAGCACCAAGAGGCAAATAGTTAAGTCAACATAGCAGAGGATACATAGAATAGAAAGATATAGTAATAGCAAAGAAGCAGACTACTAAAACTATCCAGCACCTATTAAGAGCCCGTACAGGCATATAATGGTAGAACAGAAGGCCTTCCCCAGCAGCTTCTAGGTTGACCGTCTATCACTCAGGCCACAGCTCAACACAAATTAATGCAGAATGACACACGCACAGCTTTCAAAAATAAAGGATCATGAAAGGCAACTGCCAGTCAAAGGCAGTCCTCGGTGTGGTTACAAGCACAGCAACCCAAAACCTGATCCCTCCAGAACATTCAGCGAGTCCTGATATTCTGCTTCAAAAGACGCCATATAAACACACTGGGGTGGGGGATCAATGCTTGAATTCTGGCATTCAACATATGAAAAAGTCACAATTCCTGGTACACGGCCATGAATTCTTACCCTCCACCCCCTTTTCCACCACTCACACCACATTTTTGAAAAGTGGACATGGCGGGGTGTGGTATGGGGCAAGCTTAAAAATGGTGGTCACTCACTGAAATGGTGCGCATGCAATAAACTTCACCTCTAATTGAAAGTCTCTACTTTGTAATGTAATAGCATTGCCATTATTTATGTATTACAAGACTTTTCTGCCCTCCCAGGTGGTAAAGTTTTTCACTGTGCTGCCTTGGAAACATGGATTGATTTGTTTTTTATTTAAATCAAGCCTGATGCAGTGGGCTTGTACAAGCCATGATTGTGGTCAAGCTGAAGGTCCTCTGTAAAGTACCGTATGTTAGATCCCAATGCAAATAAATCCAAGTGAACTAGCAGCACCACATGACTGGTACAATATATGATAAAAGAAAATTGAGATTTTATTTTTTAAGATGAGATATTCCATGATAAATGAAAATGTGTAAGGTTAATGTTCTACTACTACCTGTACTGAAAGTGCTCAAGCCAGTTTATAGACTGTGATAATCTTAAACTCCGATGTTAAATTGTGTTTGCTGAGACTTTTAGAGACTAGGCCACACTTGCTATAAATTTCAAGCTTAACATTTATGTGACTGGTGATTGCAGACACATAATGATCAGGGTATTGATTACATTGTTTCTCAGTCTCTCTTTTATGTTTTTTGTCTATGATGTAACACTTGTATTTGATAACATTTAGTAAGAAACTGATAAAATCAGTAGCAATTTTAAAAAAAATTATTTAATTTAATTATTTAATTTAAATTATGAGATTCAGACGCATTATTTTTTTTAATTTATATTATTCTTTCACTATATAGTAACAAAAAAAACATTACCAGGCACACAGTATATTATTTGTACATAGGAAAATGTAATTTGGGCATTGTACTTTTTACCAGTACACATTATAAAGCCGCAAACTGCCGGCATAAACAATTTCATGCAATAAACAGTTACTATTTTAAAACTCAGATGAAGAGTTTAAAGGGCCAAATACAAATTGTTTTGAATTAGAAATGTGCAGAATAAAAAAGGGAATTGACTTGATTTAAATAAGATAATGATGGAAAGTTCAACAAAAATGTGCACAGTGATGGTAATAAATATGTAGATTACATAGGTTAGGTTAGAGATAAACAAAATGATTAGAGTGGAATTACAGGCAATATTTCCAAGTCTAAGAGGTTTGTTATGTTTCAAATTTTGATGTGAATTTCATAGGTTGAAATGAAAAAGAAAACAAAGCTAAAAACAAATGATGATTCAGAGCCACTTATAGTTTACTATTGGCCAAAGAACATTCTTAGGCTGCCTGTACATGGATGTGTGAAGCCTGTGGAAATGGATATCCATGTTTATTCCAATCCCACAGACTACACAGAATACACAGGAGAGGTGTCCTTGCTCACTGAATGCAGCACTGGCATTATAAGAACTATTACAATGCTGACTTTACAATTTGGGGGGCAGACAAGGAATCCTTGCATCATATTTCTGTGTGATGCAGGGACGCCTGTGCAATCTGTGCAGTCCAAGGGTATGCTTGCAGCCTTCCTTATTTAGGGTTAGTTAAGGTTGAAGAATACCTATACTATTTTACCCTATGGGATTATATATATTATATATATTTATATGTACCTATAAAAATAATGACAGGATGACGTTAGTTACTTATATCACAAGGTTTCTGAATAGATCACAAAACTTTTTTTACGGTCATCAGCACCTAAAACCATTTTAAAAAGGACAAATATGGTGTGATACAAGTAAAAACATTCCAGCTCAACTTTCCAAAACTGGTATATACCAAGCATAGATCTTCTTTCTATATAGGTTGTGGTTGTGGAAAGAAAATGTGCATGATCCAGCTGTAGATAGGAAAACACTATCTCTCTACCTAATGTATTTAAAGTATTCTACAGTGCACAATTTTAAATCCCAGCCTGTTTCCATGCACACTTAGTCATGACTACCCAACAGTGAATTGACAGACATTTAAATGGTATGAGCTCCAATCCCAATCAACAAGCATAGGTTTCACATTGAATGTCAAAACACACACAACTGCATGACTTACAAAGGTTATCCTACCTTAAGCCCTAAAATCCTGGCAAATAAAAAAAATGTGGTGCTATCACTTGTTCAAAGTATCTGCCTTGCATAGTCATATAGCTTCTGGACTGGAGACATCATGGTCTCTGAATGCTGACTTATAGAAGGATATATGATGGTATCACCCAATTAGAGAATCCACATAATGTGATCTCTGAGCTGCTGTCATCAAAAATACTCCGCTATTCCTAAATGACGTTGAACACTCAATTCTTTACACAGCAAGGAATATCACCTGTTGTCACGGGTGCCCCCGCGATCCATTTCTGGGATCATGGGCACACCTATGCCCCTCTCCGTGGCACTTCCCTCGGGCCCTCAGCAGCAAACTCACCTCTCAACGCTATTGCTACCATCCGGCCTGGTCTGGGTCACTCTAGGATTTAAAAGGCCAGCGCACCTCTGGTTGGCGCTGGCACTCCTGGGTTTCTTTAAATGCCAGCTGTTCCCAGGATTCCTTGCCAGATCTTTGAGCTCATAGCCTAAGAGAAAGCTTTTTTTGTTCCCTGTGTTCCTGTTCCTGCCTGCCTTGATCTCCCGTTGCACTTCTCGGACCTGACCTCTGCATCCCTGCTGCCTGCCCTGACTTTGTGCATGTTCCTGACCTTGAGCCTGGACACTATTTCTGTTCTGCAACCTCGGCTGCCACCGGAGCACTACAACCAGGCTAGTCGCACCTGTGGAACAACCTGGTGGCACCCCACCACAGCAAGACCATCCCGCTTTGCGGCAGGCTCTGGTGAAGACCAGGTGCCACTTAGATTCCAGTCCCAGGTGTCGGCTCGTACCATCTCCCACGGTGGTTCAGGGGGTCCACTGACCCCGAACCCTGACAGTAAGATCCGGCCATGGACCCCACTGAGGTGCTGCTTCTGATACTGGCCGATACTTCCAGGGTTGTCGCCCAGCAGTCCCTGCAGATTGCTTCACAAGCAGAACTACTTGGTCAAGTCACTGTGGCACTGCAACAGCTGATTTCCTCCGTCCACCAGCTTCAGGCTCCAGCAACCATTCCTCCAGCAGTTCCTGCAACCCCTCCCATTACTCCGACCTATTTACCAACAGCAGAACCTAGGGTCGGACTCTCTATGCCTGACAAGTATAATGGTGATCCAAAGTTGTGCAGGGGATTTATTACCCAGTGCTTGCTGAACATAGAACTGATGCCATCCCAGTTTGTCACCGAACACTCCAAGGTGGCATTCATCGTCAGTCTACTTTCCGGGAAGGCCCTGGCCTTAACTACACCTCCTGGCTGAATTCCGCTCCGTGTTTGAGGAAACCGCATGAGCCTCCTCAGCTGAAACGGCGCTGCTGGACCTGCGCCAGGGAGAATTGACCGTAGGCGAGTATGCCGTCAAGTTCTGTACTCTGGCTTCAGAGCTCTGCTGGAACAATGCTGCCCTGGCTACCACTTTCAAAAAGGGACTGTCTTGGCCACTTGTGACCTGCTGTCTACTCTGAGGGGTCTCATCACACTGGCCACCCAGATAGATGTGCAGTTCATGGAGGGTGCTGGGGAATTGCATCAAGTAACTTTGCTTTCTTAGCTACCTTGTTTTTCTCCGATCTCCCAAAGGCTGTTCCAGCCTCCAGGCGCAAAATCTGTCGTGGAACCTATGCAAGTCGACAGAGCCCATCTCTTCATCAAGGAATGTTCCAGACGTTGTCAGGAGAACCACTGCCAGTACTGTGCCTAGGGGTCCTGGGTGGAACATACCTAGGTGTGAATACTGTTTCTCCACGCCTGACAGCTCTTGTACTGAGTGTCAGTACTCACACTCCTGTGCAAGTCTCAGCTTTCTTGGACGCTGGTTCCGTGGAGAACTTTGTGGATGATGCTCTTGTCTCCCAGCATCACATTCCGGTGGTTCACCTCAAGCAACCCCTAGTCATCTCCTCAGTCAGTGGAAAGCTTCTCTCTGATCTGGTCCAGGCCCACACTAAGCCTATCTGTCTCAAAGTTGGAGATCTTCACAAGGAAGAACTGTTATTCTATGTGCTGCAACGCTCTACTTCACCTGTCCTCCTGGGTCTCCCGTGGATGCAACGTCACGCTCCGGTCCTCAACTGGAAGACGGGTTAGATTCTGCATTGGCGTCCAGATTGCCACTCACACTGCATGGTGTCGCCTCCATCTGTCCTGATATCTTCAGATGCTGTTGGAGAAGGGCCACTGGTGCCCCCGCATTCCATGTCTCGGATCGCGGGCACTGTCCCTCTCTGTAGCGCTGCCCCCCGTTTCCTGGACTCCATTTCTGCTGCAGCAAGACCATCCCGCTTTGTGGCGGGCTCTGGTGAAGACCATATGCCACTCTGGTCCCAGGTGTCAGCTAGTACCATCTCCCCCTCATGGTCCAGGGGGGTTCACTCTGACACCTGTTTTTGAGTGATGGCACAATGAAAAACGAAGACATTATTACAGTTAAGTTAAACTTAAATAGAAAGAAGTGACTAAGTTGTTAAATTATTTAACACTTTGTACAAAAGCCTCGGTAATAACTGCTTCAACATGTGCCTTGAATGGAGAAACAAGTCATATGCATTGCTGAGGTGGGATTGGCTCATTTTTCCAAACACTCTTCAAATTCTAAAGGTTTTGAGCTCATGCAATGAACTGTAGATTTTCCATTGGACTCAGGGCAGGTAATTGGCTGCGCCATGTTAGAATATTTTTTTTGTTTCTGAAACCAACTATGAGATTTTTTTGCTGTTTGTTTGTGGTCATTGTCTAGGTGAAATGTCCCTCTTTTTTGCTTCATTCTTGTAAATAACAGCTGTATGTATAAGTTGGTACATTTATCCATAAATCTGTTCAACAGGGAGCACCTGGTCATGGCTGGTTTATGGTGCAATTATGTTATTTCTACTTAGGGATTATGACCCTTACACTGCTCACTGGATCTTTAAGCAGTTTAGATTCTTTTGTAACCAATGCCGTCACTATGCTTGTAGCATAATAGTGGGATTTATCAAAACGTTGTCTGTTTTCTTGTTCTACTTTTTGAGACTTTTTGTTGCAGTTTGTTGCAACTGAGACAAAAATAGTCTCAAATGCATCATTGGTTTTATTTTTCCTATTTCCTAAGTTGAATGAGGTTGGAGTATTTTAGCAGTGCTATGCATCTTTTTAAATTTGCCATTGCGATATTTCTTTGTTTCTATTTTATGGGTGTGGAGGGTTTTTGGCGACGTTTTACATGCATTTATGCATTTTACAAGCAGTTGTACTTCATTTTGCATCTAAAATCTAATTGTCTTTGAAAGATACATTTAGAAACAGTGCAACAGACACACCCATCGGATAAGACCCTGGCATTGTCGCAAAAATGGACCCAAAAAAGTCCCCAAAAACCACCAAAAAGTGCAAAAATAAGAGAAAGAACACATCAGAATAAATATACATGTCCCCCAAAGTAGTGAGAATTCTCTGCATTGGCTCCAGAGGTCTTGGGACCTCCAGTTGATCCAGCTGATATTATTTTTCACTAAGTAGCAATTTCTTTCTACTTACAGTGCCTACAAGTAGTATTCAACCCCCTGCAGATTTAGCAGGTTTGATAAGAAGCAAATAAGCTAGAGCCTTCAAACTTCAAACAAGAGCAGGATTTATTAACAGATGCATAAATCTTACAAACCAAAAAGTTATGTTGCTTAGTTATATTTTAATAAATTTTAAACATAAAAAGTGTGGGTCAATTATTATTCAACCCCTCAAACCACCAGAATTCTGTTTGGTTCCCCTAAAGTATTAAGAAGTAATTTAGGCACAAAGAACAATGAGCTTCACATGTTTGGATTAATTATCTGTTTTTCCAGCCTTTTCTGACTATTTAAGACTCTCCCCAAACTTGTGAACAGCACTCATACATGGTCAACATGGGAAAGACAAAGGAGCATTCCAAGGCCATTAGAGACAAGATTGTGGAGGGTCACAAGGCTGGCAAAGGGTACAAAACCCTTTCCAAGGAGTTGGGCCTACCTGTCTCCACTATTGGGAGCATCATCCGGAAGTGGAAGGCTTATGGAACTACAGTTAGCCTTCCATGGCCTGGACAGCCTTTGAAAGTTTCCTCCCGTGCCGAGGCCAGGCTTGTCCGAAGAGTCAATGCTAAACCAAGGACAACAAGGAAGGAGCTCCGGGAAGATCTCATGGCAGTGGGGACATTGGTTTCAGTCAATACCATAAGTAACGTACTCCACCGCAATGGTCTCCGTTCCAGACGAGCACGTAAGGTACCTTCACTTTCAATGTGTCATGTCAAGGCTCGTTTACAGTTTGCTCATGATCACTTGGAGGACTCTGAGACAGACTGGTTCAAGGTTCTCTGGTCTGATGAGACCAAGATCGAGATCTTTGGTGCCAACCACACACGTGACGTTTGAAGACTGGATGGCACTGCATACGACCCCAAGAATACCATCCCTACAGTCAAGCATGGTGGTGGCAGCATCATGCTGTGGGGCTGCTTCTCAGCCAAGGGGCCTTGCCATCTGGTCCGCATCCATGGGAAGATGGATAGCACGGCCTACTTAGAGATTTTGGCCAAGAACCTCCGCTCCTCCATCAAGGATCTTAAGATGCGTCATCATTTCATCTTCCAACAAGACAACGACCCAAAGCACACAGCCAAGAAAACCAAGGCCTGGTTCAAGAGGGAAAAAATCAAGGTGTTGCAGTGGTCTAGTCAGTCTCCTGACCTTAACCCAATTGAAAACTTGTGGAAGGAGCTCAAGATTAAAGTCCACATGAGACACCCAAAGAACCTAGTTAACTTGGAGAAGATCTGCATGGAGGAGTGGGCCAAGATAACTCCTGAGACCTGTGCCGGCCTGATCAGGTCTTATAAAAGATGATTATTAGCTGTAATTGCAAAAAAGGGTTATTCCACAAAATATTAAACCTAGGGGTTGAATAATAATTGACCCACACTTTTATGTTTAAAATTTATTAAAATTTAACTGAGCAACATAACTTTTTGGTTTGTAATATTTATGCATCTGTTAATAAATCCTGCTCTTGTTTGAAGTTTGAAGGCTTTAACTTATTTGCTTCTTATCAAACCTGCTAAATCTGCAGGGGGTTGAATACTACTTGTAGGCACTGTATTTTAATTTTTTCTATTAATTTAACATGGTCATGACTTTCCGTTGCTTTCTTCGCCTCTCTTTCAGAGTGTACAATCACCAGTGTCTTTTCTCACTATGACCCATTGGACCGCACTAATGTGTCTAAGAGTGTTCATTGTGGGCAGTTGGTAATTGTCATCCTATTTTATTAAAAGATGTAATAGTGTTTGCTACATTTCAAGACCTTTTTATGGGCCATACATAAATACTTTATGACATTGACTCCATAGTTATTGCAAAAATGGCACCAAAAATGCTACAAAATGATATGGGCAATCCTACTGTGTTTGTAAAGTTTGTATTTAAAAAGTGTTTCAATTCATTAAATAACATAATCCTAAAAAGAACACTCAAATACTTACAAATAAATACATAATCAACAGCTAAAGGGCTATTTCAGGAATCAGCATAATTCATATACAAATGGGTCTTTAAAATATAAGCTAAAATGTTATTAGTTGTTATTTAAAATAACAACTGTGCTGACATACACTGTAATGGAGAATTAAAATGCTACTGGCCCAGAACAGAAGATGGCTGCTGATCACATGTCCACATCACATGTCTTGCACATGCCTGGGTAGGTCATGTGATCACCACTGAGTTTGGCTGTAGTTGTTTAGTTGCAGTGCTTCCAGTATGGCCAGTGTTGTGGTGATGTGCTGTCATGGAAGTTGTCACACATCATTACTATGATAACAGGCCAAGAAAGTCTGTTACAGCATCAATGGAAGCAGAGCGTAAGAGGGAGAAGGAGTAACTGAGAACTAAAGGATCATGGGACATGTATTTTCTAGTGGCAGCCATGTTGGTGATAACTCTGCATACTTTAGAGAGGCCATAAAATTTTGTGAATCATAAAATCAAACTATTTAAGCTCAGTTTTGTAACTCATGACATAGAGTTATAACTTTAAGTACTGTATATAAAACAATTGTCAAATTTGTATATAGGGCAATATCTAATGAAAAAGACAGATACAATTGTATTGGGGCATATGTGGCTGCTGGATTTCTAGCAGCTGAAGCCCTGTGTGCAAACAGGGATTTTTCCTATTCACATAGATGACTATCTAGCTTTCCTGCACGCATGAATAATGAATGGGATTGATGCTATCAGGATCATTGCTGTCAGCTTACAGTTTTCTTTGTGCTTATTATTAGTAGCGTATTGAAATCTGATAGCTCTGTTAGGTGAGTGGTGTAGTTATTGATCTACAACAACTTTATCTTTTTCAACTTGTCGAAAAGACAATTGTGGTGTTCTAGAATTCAGCCAATAGGTGTGATCTAGATATTATAAGTAAAACCACTGGGATATTTATCAGGGCTTCTGCGCCACACCAGTGAAATAATGAAATAACCACAAATACTAATGCAGGACCTGGCGTTGAAATAAACGCTGCTCGGGCCTTTGCTGTATGCATCAAGAGGCCGGAGGGTCAGTGGGACTCATACATCGGCACACGAGCACCAGCATATAATAGATAACCCCATTGGGGCACATTTACTTACCTGGTCCATGCGCGATCCCCGATCTGGACTGTCCGATTTTTCCCCAAATTAGGGTTTTATTCGGCAAATTTAGTAAAACATAAGAAAAAATATTCAAGTATGGTATCCCCATATCGACCCATAACATAATAAAGATAAAGAATAAAGATAACATCATTATTAGGCTATGCGGGGAACACCAAAAAAAAGTAAAAAATCAAATACAGAATTGATGCTTTTCTACTCCTGCCCTCAAAAAAGTTCCTTAATTTTCAACAATAGGAGATACCAACCCCAAAATGGTAACACTGGAAAAAGCATCTCATCCCGCAAAAAAAATGCCATCACATGGCCCCAAAAATTTTATAGCCTGTAAAATCGGCCAATGGGAAAACTAAAATCTGTGCAGCTGCAGGGTGCTCCTTCCCTTGTGCGCCTCGCTGTGCGCCAATACTGCACTTGGGAGAAATTGCATAACAAATTGTAAGATGGGTTTTCTCTTTTTATCTTTTGCAAGTGTGTAAATTTTAGGGCTTAATGAATGTATAGAAGACAAAATTTCCCCATTAAAAAGTTCACCTCCATTGTGATGTAATTACTATGATGATCTCAAGGGGTTAACAATCTTCCTAAAACTGATAGGGTTTCTGATAGTTTGAGGGGCGCAGATTTGAAAATGGGTTGATTTAATAGGGGGTTTTGAAATTAAATATGTAAAGTTTCATTCAAAACAGTATTTATCCCCCAAATAGTCAATTCTGAAAATATAGAAAATCGATATTTGATTTGTAAGCCACGTGATATCAAAATAAATTATCCAGACATTTCAAAAATGTTTAAAATGTAAAGTAGAAACATAGGAAATGTTAGCAATTTATTTAGGTGGTAAATCTATCTGCCTGAAAACGCAATGATTTTGAATTACGAAAATGGCAAATATTTTTTTTTTTAAAATAAACACAGCCACAATTTACCACTAAAATGAAGTACATGTGGGGAAAAATCTCAGAACCATTTTGATAAGTAACAGTGTTCAAAAGGTATAACCATATAAAGTGAAGGATTGTAAGCCAAGCACACTTAAATAAGAGCAGATTCTGCCAGAGGGGAAGCACACCAATATATCAGTGTGTTTGTTTTACAATCCATCATGGTGGTAGTTTTTATTTCTACTATTACTTCTTTTTTTCCTTTTTCTTGCAGTAATATCTTTAGGGTGCAGTCACGCGTTGCAGTTAAAACTGCATCACAATCAGCTTTGAGGTGGTTTTAGGTGCAGTTTTGCCACTTTCACACGTGAAAGACATGAACTGAACGGGTGAATTTGATTTTGAAGGAGAAAGCTGTTCCACAAATTTCATTCACCTGTTGATTTGACTTATTTAAAATAAGTAATACCACCTAAACCCCCCCAAAACTAATTGTGATTCAGTTTTAACTGCAACGTGTGACTGCACACTTACTTATTTTATGCACTATATATGAATTACCCCCTATATGTATTATTCTGGTGCACTAGTTTTTGAGCTGAGCACCCATTACATTAAAGTTGTTGAACTAAATTCTTCAGTACAACATGATTTGTTAGGCCATACAAATATTAATCAGCATTTAATGTGTGTGAGTGTGCAAAAGTTTATTGATGTACCCATGCCAGCAGATAAGGTCATCCCTGTGTGCCTTCATACTTAGCCCCGCCGGCTTCTGCAGGGTGGTTTGCAGGAGACCTACAGGGAACAGGTGCACACCATCCTTCCTGCTCATCTAAACTGTCAAACCCAACCACTAGTTGCCACATGCCACATTCGTATCAACATACTGGGGTACATTTACTAAGGGTTTGTGCACCAATTTTCTGTTGGACTTTGCACATTGTTTTAGGTGCAAACTGCTTGCACAGGTATTTAAGAAGTGCCCACCCTACTATTTTGTGGTGCAGCTGCACTATGCAACAAATTAGGGGGCGTTCCAGTGTTCAGTCTGACCAAGCGCCAGATTTATCACGCCAAGTCAGACAGAATTGTGTTGTACACCCTATGTTGAAGGTGCACTAAAAAAAGTGTCGGGGCAGTGCAGAGGGTGGCAGATTCATGAAGGATGTGCTTCAGAAATCCTGAATCTGGCGCCCCCTGCACTATACACAGGCAAACTGCATCTAGAGCAGTTTGCCCTGGTCTTAGTAAATGTGCCCCAATGTGTTGGTACATCACTGACATCACTGGCAAACACTTTTCCTAACACAATGATGTTAAACTGAAACATCTAGTGCTAACAACTTCAACAATTATAGGTATAGGGGGCAATTCATATACTGTGCTTAAAGAAAGATTGACATAGTAAGCAAGTGTCTTTCAATGCACAGAAGAAAGATGTCTTCCTTTCCAGTTTTCATAAGCTGTCACAATAAGTGTTTTTTATTTTGTGTGTTACCTTTATTGAGGGATTTTTAATTAAAAAATAATGAGAGTTATGTTTTATCCTGCCACCTTTCCCGTCCTTTCCTTATCACACTAGCTGGTGTACACTGTGGCAGGATAGGCTAATAAGGTTGTACAGTAACATTTTCTTTAAAGAAATCATTTTCACATGACTTTGGAGGAGATTTTTTATGGTTAAAGGGCGAGATTTCACATAAAAGAAGCAATTCCAGAAAGGACATTTCATACGCTACACATTAACTGTTTAACCGTTTTGCATCGCAGACACATTTTACAAAGTGCTCAATATTAGTTGATTGCAATAAAGTTTTAGTATAATTTGTGGCATGTTCTTTCATATTTTAATTGCAAATTAAAGGGATAAAGAGTCTAGGATCTGTCAATATTTGGACAAAAAAGGATGTGCATCATCAGGCTGGAAAGCAAACAATCTTTGATTCCTGTTTTTAGTAATAAAATAATTATTTTTAAAAAACCCTTACAGGTAGTATGCACTATTGCACTATATCTAAAGGAGTTACATGTCCACAAATATAACTTGGCTGTAATTTTTTTTTTTTTCACTGCTGAATTGTATCTGTGTGGTAACCGTTTTTACAGCTGCACATAGCTTTTTTTTTCTTGAATTTTGGGTCAAACTACGATATGCTCTAATTTTCACATGGTCTGTAATAAAATAATGCTGTGTTAATTGATCTGTTAAAATGATTTGTATTTGATGTAGCAGTGTGCTAAGACAGCACGTAGCTGTGTTACACTGTGTGAACAAAGCCTAAGTATGTATCAAACAGTAAACCAAAGAAAAGAAAAGGTTGCAGAAAAGATATATTTTTATTTGATGGGACTTTGATGTTGCTAATATGAACAACAGTCAAACACATCACTAATGAGTTTATAAATTAACAATATTTTTGCTGCTTCCGTTTCACATTTTGAAGCAGTATAGGAGGGGTGGTTGTTCTTATGTTTATCTTTTGCATTCCATTTATTTTTTCTATGGGCATGTTTAGCGGCCAAGGGAACTGGAAAGTGGGGTTTATTGATAATGTCACTATAATTAACTGTAGGAGGATGGAGTATATAGTTTGCTCCAAAAATGTTTTATTCAGCTGTGACAAAGACAGTGGCACCTCCATGTCCTGTCTATGTCACTGCTTAATTGAGACTTTTGGAATATACATTCCTATGTAAATGCTTAGGTTGTTGCACCAGAGTGTACCCCAAGGAAAAATACCAGGGTGAATGTTTTTGAACTGTGTAAATCTAGCTGTTCCTGCATATTATTGTTTTACCGAATTACCGATCTGATACTATCCTGTCATATGCTGAAAGATGAGTAGTGTTTTATTTGTATCCTAGCTTGAATGCAGCAGTGAATGTGAAAACATGTTGTCACTGCATTAGTGATTAGTGATAGTTGGCCATAGTTAACAACTGCTACTGCATTCACATAGGGGTACGAGGGACCTTATTCATTTTGATCATTACAGTAGTTGCATAGTTGGACCACCACCAAATTACAATTTATCTTCAACAGTGTAAATGGAACCAAAGTTTGATTTGTACATAAAAGAGCATATACCCACTGGTTGTTGGACATTTAAAACTGGTAGCCTGGGAAATTATACATTAAAATCCAAATGATAACATAAAATTACACTGATTTTAATGACCTCTTTTCAGTCAAAACTTCAGGGCCAAATTCAGGAAAATTTTGGATAAAAAATAATTGTATTAAATTGATTCAGCAGACTAAATATGGAACAATAGTAGAAAATTATACATAATAGAACCTCTTAAATATAAAAACACAACATGTGATGGTTTATACATATGTCAAAAGTATATAAACACAGATCTTTCTTCAATTCAGAACTAACAAAAAATATGCTTTTTTGCTACATCCAAAGAAAGGGATGCATTTAATAGGAAATGGTAATAGAAATTCTGCAATTACATTTTCCATTTGAATTGAAAACCACTTCTAGCTTTGACTCAAAATAACTCCAGTAAAATGAAAATTTGGTAAAAGGAAGTCTTGTAAAGTTGGGCTTGAATATGATAATGACTCATTTGACCTCTCTCAGGTGATTTGCATACAGCTTTAAGACCTGATTGTTTAAGTTTACAGACATGTAAAAGGACAATGTGTGGATAGGAGCAATGCTTTCTAATGGCAGTTTATAAAAATATATTTAGTTTGGGGGGGGGATTTGCTTGACAGGTTCTCTTTAAGTATATGAGCTGGGCTTTTTTCGCACTAAACTTGGGCTGAAAAACTCAAGTAAATACATTATATAAAAGTAAAAAAATATAAGGGATAGTAAGCAGAAGAAACAATAAATACAGCATGAATCATTCATTAAAAAAAACACTTAATATATAGAACTCCTTTCCTTACCATGATTGCACATGAAGGTGCAGTTAAGGATGCATGGCGAGAGATCACAGGTAGACCCTCTCCCTACAGGCTGTGTGTTTTATCTATTCAGGAGGCAGGCTGTAAAAGATGAGAAGAATATTTACAATATTTACATTTATGTTTGGACTGCATAGTAAGAGCTATGGAAACAAAACCTGAAAACAAAAAAATATGGGGTAAGTGTCAATTTTACTAAATATTTTCCAGCTTTTCAGTATATGGCACAGAATATAAATGGGTGCCACTGGGAAGTACAATATGTCTCACAGATAACTATGCAAAAATAGAGAGGGAATGATCCTGAAAGGGATAATTGTGTGTTGCATCCTTGATTCTCATATTCTTTTGAAAAACTACCAAATAGTGTAATCGGACAAACATTGCAAGCATCCAAACCACACATTGTGATTTTAAGTCCAAAGATCATCATTTTGTTAGCACTGGTAACATAATAGTATACATAATAAATTTTAATGTAATAAATGACTCTGGATGTAGTGGCCAATAAATAAGCTAAATGAATTATATAGCTCTAAAACTCTAAAAAATAAAGCTGCATTAACACCATATGATAATATTTTTCATCATTAATAGAATTTCATCCTAAAACAAAAGTAGAAAAACAACCCATGCAGAAATAAAAGCAGGGCAGATTTATCCTGCCATTTATGCCAGTTTTCTGGCATAAAAGCCATGGAAAAAACTAAATTCTTTGCACATAGTCAGTAATCATAACTTTGAGGGTTTTCTGCTTCACACAACACTTTGCCAAGTGATTCTTAGCAAATCTGATGAGTCACGTTCCAGTGAGTCCTGGTGTATACAATTTTAGTTGCACCCTGAATACGACCGTAAATCTTCTGACTATGGTTGGATTCTTCTCATGAATGGCTTCTCTTATCTGCACACTGCACTGCCCTCTGCCGACTGCCCCCCCCCCCTCTTCATTACAAGGTCAGCTCAGAGACAGACACTTCCTGCCTGCAAGCAGTGTGTAGAGACATACTCTACTACATACAAGCAGATAAGGTCTTTATAGCAGTGCTGACTGTGTGTTTTATTTATTAGGACAGGGAGCAGAGCTGAGAGTGTCATTCGGGGGTCATCTGCATTTTCTATCTTTTTTGAGACATGGCAATTTTTGCGCCTTTTTGGGGACATTTTGAAATGTTCGCCGGACATTTTTTTTTTTAGTAAGACACATTGTAAATGACATTTATCAAATTGTTTAAAAAAAACTCCAGATTGAACTGGAATGAAAACATGGAAAGAATTGACTTGAGGCATTTGTGCAACATTTTTGGGACATTTGCCTCAAAAAGAGATCTGAAAAAAAACATTTAACACAAGGAAAAAGTGAGATTGATAAATTACTAAAGAAGCAGATGGAAAAAGGACAGGCAAAAACTAGCCAAAACAGACAGAGATAAGATAAATGACCCCCATTGTGTTTTATATCCATCTTATGGGGGACATGTATCATAGTTTTTTTTTTCTTTGGTGAATTTTTGAGACATGTGGCAGGTCTTTTTTGCTCCTTATGTATGATCATGTTTTTATTTTGTGATACATGTTTTTCCTATCCTGGCAGGCGCTAATTTTGGCTTCTTTTTGAGTCTTTTTGTTGCAAATGTCTCAAATCCACATGGACACAAGACATGTGATGGGGTTATATGCAGGGGTGGACATTACTGTTAATTTGGGAGTTGAGGCCGTGTCCTGCATTTTTAAGCACTCTAGTCACACCCCAGGTATATGACAACATATACGGCTGCGGTCACGTTGTGTTTTGATTGCATTTTGAAACCGATTACAACAGCTTAGGTAAGGTAATTTGCCTAATTACATTATGGTTAACATTTGCATTTACAAAACGCATAGTAAACGCAAACACATGCATTAACATTTCGTTAATATTGTGTTTTGTAGACGCAAATGTTAACAGTAATGTAATTAGGCAAATCACCTCTCCTCAGCTGTTGTAATAGGTTTCAAAATGCAAAAAAAGGGCAATTAAAATGCTACATATGACCTCACCCATAGAAGTAACCAATAAATTAAAAAAAAATTGTAAATGCAAAAATTTACAGATTTGCGCCTGAAAAGTAGCAAAAATAAGCAAAAAAGTGATACATAAGTGAAAAGTCGCACAGAACATCTGGAAAACAAAGATACATAAGGCACAGTGCACAAGGTGGAGACCAAGGCATACTTGAAATACGACAACAAAAGTTGCAGTGAAAAGTCTCAAAAAAGTTGCAAAATGACAAATGTCGCAAAAATTAGACAATTTGACTAGCAGAAATAATGATACATGTTCTCCCTCAATGGCCAATATCTACATGGCTGCATGGGAAGAGGATTTTCTGTTTTCAGCCGATAACCCGTTTCTCTCCCATATAAAGTGGTATGGTCGTTATATAGATGACCTGCTCTTGGTATGGGAGGGAGCAGAGGATCAAGCTGAGGACTTTGTCAGATTCATAAATAATAATAATATGAACCTTAAATTTACCTGGTCCTTGAACTCCCATACTATGCATTTTCTGGACATTTCGCTTTGGAGTGGTGATATGGTTAAAATCACTCCATATGTAAAACCCACTTCCACTAACTCCATTCTGGAAGCCACCTCATGTCACCCCCCACTTGTCATCAAAAACATCCCAGTTGGTGAACTGATTAGGTTTAAACGTAATTGTACAAATCCCTCCGATTTCTTGACTATCAGTCAGCGAGTACAAAAAGACTTACAGCAACGAGGTTATCCATCATGGATGCTTCATAGGGCGTCTAACATAGTTGATAACATTCCCAGAACTGATCTGTTACAGACCAGTAAAAAAAGAAAAAATAAGAGTCATAACACCACTAAATCTGATGCCCACATTACCTTCTCCACCTCGTACAGTGACCAATATCCACAAATTGTAAAGATCATTAAAAAATACTTACCCCTATTACAGACAGATGATTCTATCCCCAGTTTTTCCAGCAACAGTATTCGTTTTGTTTCCAAAAAGGCACCTACATTAGGAAGTATTTTGTCACCTAGCCTATTTACTACAAAAAATGACATCAAAAGGAACCACTGGTTTTCCACAAGAGGTTTTTTCAAATGTGGCCATAATAAATGCACTTGTTGCAATCATGCTACTCCAGCACGTTTTTTTCAGTCTATGTGTACACAGCAGAAGTACAATATTCATAGTAACATAAACTGTAATACGAAATATGTTGTATACATTATATACTGTGAAACCTGCAGAGTCCAATACGTAGGTTGTACGAGCGGTGCCCTAAAAACACGCATCAGGAGACATCTCTCTGACGCTAAAAACAAAGCCTGCCTGGGCATAGAAAGGATCTCCAGTTCGCCGCGTGGAGGTGACCGGAAAAAGAAGATGTTCAACAGGGAAACATACTGGATTTTTTGTCTGGAAACTCGGGTTCCCAATGGTTTAAACAAACATTTGGATGTAATCTGTCAGATATAAACTGCAATGAATTTATCATCATGTAATCAACATGTATTTTGCTCTCTTTACAATATGATGCATAACTATGTTCTTATCTTAAAAATTTATGTGATGGTTTGTAAACAAGTGTTGTAAACAAGTTTTGTAAACATGTTTGTTAACATGTTTTAATGTTTCCGGATCACTCCCTCACCTTCAAGCTGATTGGCCCTCGGTGCGGGTGTGACCCTTCTGATGTCCATATATATAGTTAGTCATTCTGACCTTCACTAGCCATGAATAAGGATACAGAGTTTATCCGAAACGCGTAGGCATTCCAGGGACCCTTCCCGCTACCCATGCCAATCCGTTTTATCATGTTGTTTGTATATCTTCAATAAAAGTCTCTTCGATTTTACCTACCTGGATTGAAGTTTACTTTTGAGCCAGAGTTCCTCCTCCCTTTCAATGATACATGTTCTCCTATAACAATCAAAGCACATTGTCAGAACACAGCATCCCATAGCACAGAGGAATCATGAAGTGTCTTCTTGGAAAGTTCCCGACTAAAAACAGCAATAAAGCTGACTAACATTGCAAAGTAAGGAGATAAAATTATTATTAAGTAAACATCAATAGGGGATTAAAATTTTAGATTTTTTTAAATTTTAAAAACCATAAGGAGACTAGAACAATTTTGTCTGTAATGAGCTGAAACTGTTTTAGATTCACATTTTAGAGTGTTAAACTGTATAAAATGATGAATGATAATGCTGCTAATCATGAAGAAAACTCCATCACTTAATAATATTAAAGAGGTTGGCCATTTTACCTCATGGTTTCTGTCATGTGTGTAAGTGGGCAGGATATTCCTGACCATAAAATGTCTCTGATGTGGTTTTAAAGCTACTAGAATGTGCAGATCTATTGTACAATCACATTGTCGCTTCTGACCCTGAGGCTGCTACTGATCCACTATCAATGTACACAGGATGGAACAGGTACTGTAAATAGCCATAAGATGTCTGCAGATGGAGGGTCATGTAATCTTATCTGTCCATCAACAATCACCCTGCCAGGACCTTATGATAGTATTCATGAATATAAGATCAAGGTCCTGGCGATTTTTCAAGGACAGATAAAGATCACATGACCCTCCAACTGCAGCCATTTTATGGTCAGGAATGTCTGGCTGATGACAATCCATTCTCCGTGTAGTGGCTGAGCCCAGAAATTTAGTATGAGATCCCATTCAAGTAAATAGGAACTGATTTGCAATACCTAGATCTGGCTATTTCCCTGTTCCATCCTGTGTACATTCATAGTGGATCAGTAACAGCCCCAGGGTCAGAACCGACAATTTGGTTATACAATAGATCTGAACATTCTAGTAGCTTTAAGACTCAGATATCACTCTTAATTTGATAAACAAATGTCTTATATATTAAAAATTCCTTCTCATACACTATTTCTTTTGGATGTTTTAAACGCTTGTAGTTTTTATGAATTTGCAATTATTTGTTAAAAATTATTTGTAAAATGAGGGTATTTAGTCATTCAAGACCTATATAAAAAACATTCATAGATGCTATATATTTATATAAAAACACACTATAAACCCACAAAAAACATATGTATGTTTACATGTAGAATTTTTCATAATCTGCCAAAGACATACATAGTAATATATGGATGTAACACCTGTGAGAAATGACTCTTTTCCAAACTGAATATAAGCCTTATTTTCAACAATTCTTAAGATCTCAATGGAATGGAATACAATAAGCACCTCAGCATATTTTATCATAGTCATAGCGGGATAGCAATTGATTTTTTAATTAATTTCAGTTAAATCAAAATGTATGAGTCAATAATTAAATCACTGGTTCTCAGACAATGACATCTTTAAAAATCTGCATTGCACTTGGCCATAAATATTGAATCTTCTAACCTCTGTTCAATATCAATGTTTATTGCAGGAAAATTGCTCCTTCAAAAACATAGCTGACTTCACGCAGAGAAATTGAACACATCTTTATTGTTAGATACAGATAATTCCCTATGTTATATTTTATGTGCAATGCTTTTTTTTCTCTTTTACATACGGCTCTGCAGAGATTTATTCTTATCCTTATTTGTTATTGATTCATATGCTACGCTGGTAACTAGTTGTTTATAGATTTGGGCCTTTGAAATATTAGAATATTGCTGAATTTAATCAATATGTTTCAGGCATCTTTAGGATTAGCTTCTGGTTATTTGTCGCAGCCATTTGTTACTTTCTTATTGAATTAATTTAGCCTAACCTCAAATACCAGTTTCTGGTATTTATTTTTAACATAGATGGATTTTTAGAAATATTATCAAGAATTTTTTTATATCAAAAAGCATCAGTAACAGAGACTTCCAATAATATTTATTGCTCAGTTGCACAAAAATGAGGTTCAAGGTTTATCTATAATTTAAAAAAGGGTCATATTCCTAATAATCAGAGAAGAAAAAGATGAGTCAAGTTTATCTTTGCTTATAAAGCCTCTTGCCTCAGGCAACACCACCCACAACAAGAAGGAGAACAGTCAACTGCTACATAGCAGAACCTGACACTTAAAAATAATGGGCTACATTTATATAAAATTAGCTGTATTATGTGTATTTAGGTGCAGAATTGTGGCGTAGACAAATTTACATCTACATCTACACAAAACTTGCACACGTCATACAGAAATGTAGAGCACAATCCAACTGGGCACTGGAACACCCCTTTTAGTGCACATTTTTTCTGTCTTGTGGGACACAGTGCAACTGCAACACAAAACTGGTGCAAACAATTCTTAATACATATGCAAGCAGTTGGTATGTTCTTTCTAGTGCAAAATCAGACAGAAAACTGGTGCAAAAGAAGTTAATAACTGTAGGCCATTGGAGCTTATTTACTAAGGGTCCTCGGATCGCACTGTCATCAGATTTTCCAATGTTTTCAGGATTTGTGCCGCTGTGACAGGTATTTATCTGGGGATTGTGTTGCACGCAATCGGATTGTGGTGCAACAGAGTTGACTATCTTTTTGTGGTGCACCTTTAACATACAGCATGCAACACAATTTGAAAGTTAAATATGACGTTTGGTCCGAATCAGTCGGACCATCCAACATCACACCCCCTAATTTATGTCACATGGTGGCCAGCACAGATGTGCCTCAAATAGGTCACGTGCAACACAATCGCGGTGCACACACTTCTTAAATACCTGTGCAATGAAGAACATGCACAATCCAACTAAAGTGCGGCGCAAAGCCCATAGTAAATGTACCCCAATAATATCTTTTGCATCAGGCTTGTTGTTCTTGTTGAGCTACAGTATTGGAGATACAAACAGTTAAAAAATAGGTTGCAATTGTGTCTATAGCTGCAGTTCTTATGTCCAACTATGTCTTTCAATACCTGTGTCTTTAGTTTTGAAGCTCATAGAACCACATGCCTGATGCAATCCAAAAGATATCTTTAAAGTGACACCAAAAGCATGGTTCTAGGTACTATAGAACAAAAAAGGGACATATAAAGTGACACATTGGCCCTTCAGCCTCCAAAAGTGATAAATCTCATCTCTGCCTGTGTTCGCATGACTTTGGAGGAAATTTTTTTATAGGTAAATGGGAAACATTTCACATAAAAGAGAGAGTTCTAAAAAAAAAGACATTTCATACCTTACCTAAGGGTGTTAGTAATTTATTGGGGTAAAATCTGGTGGCCTGTACTTAAATCGAGCTAATAACATCTTTCTTTTGACCCTAACTGAAAAAAGGGTTAAAATTTGTATGAATTCAGATTTATAGGTATGCAGTCAAATACTGTCTGCTCATTCAATTGGAAGCCATTTATCTGTTGTGTTTGGTTTTAATTTTTCCACATTTCTTTCTACTATTTCTCCAGTACACTGGAGAAATGGTGCCACTTCTTTCATTTTGATGTGTTTTGTGAGCTAGCTTTCTTTGACTTGCTGCTTGCAGTGTGATCTACGTTTCTTATCATTTAGAAAAGTTGAACAAAAAGTTGCAAAAGACCCTGCACAAAACCTGGTTTAAAACAACAAAACACATCCAAAATGATTTAATCAGACTCCTGGCTGAAATCAGTAAAATGTGCATTAACCCAAAACTGCTGAGACAATTTTAAAACATGCAACATTTTGATAAACTGGACAGAGGAAAAGTAACACAGCCAAATGCAAACATGTTAGGAAATAGTCTTGGAAAAGTACATTTACTGATACAAAGGGGGACTTTTAAGTTGAAACCATGATCAGCCAGGAATAGGCAAGAGGAAAGGATTTTTTTTTCTTTCTTTCTGAGTAGTTTTTGCACACAAAACGCACAACTTGTAAATATTACATGACCTATAAACCTGCTTTTTGGCAGGTTCCTTTTTTCTCATTAACCACTACAATATTGTAAATTGTGCTAGAGAAGCTATCTAAAGGGTCATAACCTCTAGACTCCCTTTGGCATATGCTGACATGTCATGTTTCACATTTGTTTTTTTCTTATTACTTATTCTCAGTCCCATAATGCCTATTATTATTGTTATGTTATATTGTTATAGATATAAAATTGATTTGTCATATTCAAAACTTGCACTAATTTTGATTCACTGAACTGAATTTACAAAAATCATTATGTTCTGCTTTGAGTGTTTCTAAGAATAAACATCTCTAAAAATGCAATTTAAAAAAAAACCTTAAGTTCATTCCAATTCTTCTGCTTTTCTATTTTCGGTCAGTACCTCCAGTTCTTTACTGCAGCACGATCCCTTGTGCTTCTATTCATTTTTTATTGTGTGCCCAATGCCTTGTAGTTATAATTGATTGTTTGGTTCTTGGTTTAGAACTTCCCTGTTTCCTTCCTCCTCATTCCTTGAAAAAAAATGTAACCGATAAGAAGAAGAAGGTATTTTAATTTGCAATTCCTTCATGTCAACCACAACAGCATCTATGGAATGCAGTGGGCATTTTAGTGTCAAAAGTATTTTATTGTAAATGTATAAAAAAAAACAGGTGGGCACCACGCACCCAAGTTCCCGAAAAAGTGGATATCTAGAAATAGTGGAAGTGCGTGGGCTAGAGTGTGCAAAAGTAAGCACACATATGTAATGGTTTGGCGTTAAGATAAAAAACTCAATACAAAAACACAATACAAAAGTAGAAACACAATACAAAGACAATAACTGGAGGAGGGTAAAATACCTCCTAAACAGTAGGCAAAAGATCTACAGGAAAATTAAAGATTAAGGGCAAAGGGGTTACAACTCTCCTGGGCCTAAAGGGAAAAAATTATGCTAACAGGGACTGTTGAGGAATCGGAATCAAGGTATCAGCCAAAGTCATCTGATGATTTACCTTAGCAAGAGTAGTGCCTTAATTTTGCCATCATTGTAAGGAAAGTTGAACTACCATATCAATTTCCCAGTGCATAAATGGGGGTTTTGAATCCCTTGGTGGTTTATTAAAACTAGATATTAGTCCAAGGGACATAACATCATTCCTACAGATCAACGTATACACTGTAGAGTCAGGAGTGACAATGAGAGTGAAATGTGATATCTGGAGTAAGGAGAATAATAGAGATGAGCGAACATGCTCGTCCGAGCTTGATGCTCGGTCGAGCATTAGGGTACTCGAAACTGCTCGTTACTCGGACGAATACTTCGCCCGCTCGAGAAAATGGCAGCTCCCGCCGTTTTGCTTTTTGGCGGCCAGAAACAGAGCCAATCACAAGCCAGGAGACTCTGCACTCCACCCAGCATGACGTGGTACCCTTACACGTCGATAGCAGTGGTTGGCTGGCCAGATCAGGTGACCCTGGGATAGACTAGCCGCTGGCCGCGCTGCTCGGATCATTCTGTCTCTGGATGCCGCTAGGGAGAGAGCTGCTGCTGCTCAGGGAAAGCATTAGGGTGTTCTATTAGCTTACTGTTAGGCAGGAGTGATTCTCAAAGAACCCAACAGCCCTTCTTAGGGCTACAATAACGTTATAATTTTTTTATTTTAATTTGCATCTTTTACCATTTTGTGAGGAATTAGCAGGGGGACTTGCTACCGTTGTGTTTAGCTCTTAGTGGCACACATATCCATAGCAAAGACCGAAGTGGGAAAATTCAGTAGGGGTTGGATTTCTATTAGGCAATAACTCAGTGTCATCTCATCTGGCATAGTACTGTGCTTCCTTTGATACTTGGCTAGAAAATAGCCATAGGAGAATACAAACAGCTTCTTGAAGCCTACAGTAGCGTTCTATATATTTGATTTCTGGTTGATCTGCTGGTGGCTGTAGTTTCTGCAGTGCATGTACTTGCCAATTCTGAGCAATTTGTAGTGAGACTTGCGACCGCTGTGTTCTGCGCTTAGTGGCGCACATATCCATAGCAAAGGCTGAAGTGGCAAAATTCAGTAGGGGTTGGATTTCTATTAGGCAATAACTCAGTGTCATCTCATCTGGCATAGTACTGTGCTTCCTTTGATACTTGGCTAGAAAATAGCCATAGGAGAATACAAACAGCTTCTTGAAGCCTACAGTAGCGTTCTATATATTTGATTTCTGGTTGATCTGCTGGTGGCTGTAGTTTCTGCAGTGCATGTACTTGCCAATTCTGAGCAATTTGTAGTGAGACTTGCGACCGCTGTGTTCTGCGCTTAGTGGCGCACATATCCATAGCAAAGGCTGAAGTGGCAAAATTAAGTAGGGGTTGGATTTCTATTAGGCAATAACTCAGTGTCATCTCATCTGGCATAGTACTGTGCTTCCTTTGATACTTGGCTAGAAAATAGCCATAGGAGAATACAAACAGCTTCTTGAAGCCTACAGTAGCGTTCTATATATTTGATTTCTGGTTGATCTGCTGGTGGCTGTAGTTTCTGCAGTGCATGTACTTGCCAATTCTGAGCAATTTGTAGTGAGACTTGCGACCGCTGTGTTCTGCGCTTAGTGGCGCACATATCCATAGCAAAGGCCGAAGTGGCAAAATTCAGTAGGGGTTGGATTTCTATTAGGCAATAACTCAGTGTCATCTCATCTGGCATAGTACTGTGCTTCCTTTGATACTTGGCTAGAAAATAGCCATAGGAGAATACAAACAGCTTCTTGAAGCCTACAGTAGCGTTCTATATATTTGATTTCTGGTTGATCTGCTGGTGGCTGTAGTTTCTGCAGTGCATGTACTTGCCAATTCTGAGCAATTTGTAGTGAGACTTGCGACCGCTGTGTTCTGCGCTTAGTGGCGCACATATCCATAGCAAAGGCTGAAGTGGCAAAGTTAAGTAGGGGTTGGATTTCTATTAGGCAATAACTCAGTGTCATCTCATCTGGCATAGTACTGTGCTTCCTTTGATACTTGGCTAGAAAATAGCCATAGGAGAATACAAACAGCTTCTTGAAGCCTACAGTAGCGTTCTATATATTTGATTTCTGGTTGATCTGCTGGTGGCTGTAGTTTCTGCAGTGCATGTACTTGCCAATTCTGAGCAATTTGTAGTGAGATTTGCGACCGCTGTGTTCTGCGCTTAGTGGCGCACATATCCATAGCAAAGGCCGAAGTGGCAAAATTCAGTAGGGGTTGGATTTCTATTAGGCAATAACTCAGTGTCATCTCATCTGGCATAGTACTGTGCTTCCTTTGATACTTGGCTAGAAAATAGCCATAGGAGAATACAAACAGCTTCTTGAAGCCTACAGTAGCGTTCTATATATTTGATTTCTGGTTGATCTGCTGGTGGCTGTAGTTTCTGCAGTGCATGTACTTGCCAATTCTGAGCAATTTGTAGTGGGACTTGCGACCGCTGTGTTCTGCGCTTAGTGGCGCACATATCCATAGCAAAGGCCGAAGTGGCAAAATTCAGTAGGGGTTGGATTTCTATTAGGCAATAACTCAGTGTCATCTCATCTGGCATAGTACTGTGCTTCCTTTGATACTTGGCTAGAAAATAGCCATAGGAGAATACAAACAGCTTCTTGAAGCCTACAGTAGCGTTCTATATATTTGATTTCTGGTTGATCTGCTGGTGGCTGTAGTTTCTGCAGTGCATGTACTTGCCAATTCTGAGCAATTTGTAGTGGGACTTGCGACCGCTGTGTTCTGCGCTTAGTGGCGCACATATCCATAGCAAAGGCCGAAGTGGCAAAATTCAGTAGGGGTTGGATTTCTATTAGGCAATAACTCAGTGTCATCTCATCCGGCATAGTACTGTGCTTCCTTTGATACTTGGCTAGAAAATAGCCATAGGAGAATACAAACAGCTTCTTGATCTTGAAGCCTACAGTAGCGTTCTATATATTTGATTTCTGGTTGATCTGCTGGTGGCTGTAGTTTCTGCAGTGCATGTACTTGCCAATTCTGAGCAATTTGTAGTGAGACTTGCGACCGCTGTGTTCTGCGCTTAGTGGCGCACATATCCATAGCAAAGGCCGAAGTGGCAAAATTCAGTAGGGGTTGGATTTCTATTAGGCAATAACTCAGTGTCATCTCATCTGGCATAGTACTGTGCTTCCTTTGATACTTGGCTAGAAAATAGCCATAGGAGAATACAAACAGCTTCTTGAAGCCTACAGTAGCGTTCTATATATTTGATTTCTGGTTGATCTGCTGGTGGCTGTAGTTTCTGCAGTGCATGTACTTGCCAATTCTGAGCAATTTGTAGTGGGACTTGCGACCGCTGTGTTCTGCGCTTAGTGGCGCACATATCCATAGCAAAGGCCGAAGTGGCAAAATTCAGTAGGGGTTGGATTTCTATTAGGCAATAACTCAGTGTCATCTCATCTGGCATAGTACTGTGCTTCCTTTGATACTTGGCTAGAAAATAGCCATAGGAGAATACAAACAGCTTCTTGAAGCCTACAGTAGCGTTCTATATATTTGATTTCTGGTTGATCTGCTGGTGGCTGTAGTTTCTGCAGTGCATGTACTTGCCAATTCTGAGCAATTTGTAGTGGGACTTGCGACCGCTGTGTTCTGCGCTTAGTGGCGCACATATCCATAGCAAAGGCCGAAGTGGCAAAATTCAGTAGGGGTTGGATTTCTATTAGGCAATAACTCAGTGTCATCTCATCTGGCATAGTACTGTGCTTCCTTTGATACTTGGCTAGAAAATAGCCATAGCAATAGGATAGCATTGTTTGGTTTTAAAAACTAAAAAAAAAACAAAAAACACAAAAAAAAAACACACAAAAAAAAACAAAAAAAAGTAAAAAAAAAAATAAAGTTATAACTCTCATTTTAAAAATGTTTAACCCGAGGGCTAGGGGTAGAGGACGAGGGCGGGGACGTGGGCGTCCAACTACTGCAGGGGTCAGAGGCCGTGGTCCTGGGCGGGGTGAGACACCACCTGCTGATGAGGGAGCAGGGGAACGCCGCAGAGCTACACTCCCTAGGTTCATGTCTGAAGTTACTGGGACTCGTGGTAGAGCACTGTTGAGGCCAGAACAGTGCGAACAGGTGATGTCGTGGATTGCTGACAATGCTTCGAGCAATTTGTCCACCACCAGTCAGTCTTCCACGCAGTCCACCCATGTCACCGAAATCGCCACTCCTCCAGCTCCTGCACCTCAGCCTCCTCCCCCCCAGTCTGCCCCCTCCCAGGAAAATTTGGCATTTGAACCGGCATACTCTGAGGAACTGTTTTCTGGACCCTTCCCACAGTCACAAACCACTTGTCCGGTTGCTGCTGAGCAATTTTCCGATGCCCAGGTTTTCCACCAGTCACAGTCTGTGGGTGATGATGACCTTCTTGACGTAGTGGAAGTGTGTAAAGAGGTGTCCGACGATGAGGAGACACGGTTGTCAGACAGTGGGGAAGTTGTTGTCAGGGCAGGAAGTCCGAGGGGGGAGCAGACTGAGGGATCGGAGGATGATGAGGTGACAGACCCAAGCTGGGTTGAGAGGCCGGGTGAACACAGTGCTTCTGAGACGGAGGAGAGTCCTCGACCTGAACAGGTTGGAAGAGGCAGTGGTGGGGCCAGACGGAGAGGCAGGGCCAGAGCTGGTGCATCAGCGCCACTGTCAACTAGTGAAGCTCCCGTGGTGAGGGCTCTTGCGGCGAGGGCTAGATCTTCAGAAGTGTGGAGGTTCTTTAAGGAAACACCGGATGACCGACGGACTGTGGTGTGCAACATTTGCCAAACCAGGCTCAGCAGGGGTTCCACCACTACTAGCTTAACTACCACCAGTATGCGCAGGCATATGAATGCTAAGCACCCCACTCAGTGGCAACAAGCCCGTTCACCTCCGGCCGTGCACACCACTGCTCCTTCCCCTGTGTCAGCTGCTAGTCAGCCCCCTGCCCAGGACCCTGCCACAAAAACCCCATCGTCGCCTCCACGATCCTCCACAGCATCCACCAGCGTTCAGCTCTCCATACCCCAGACGCTGGAGCGGAAACGCAAATATAGTGCAACCCACCCGCACGCCCAAGCCCTTAATGTGCACATCTCCAGATTGCTTAGCCTGGAGATGCTGCCCTATAGGCTAGTAGAGACCGAGGCCTTTCGCAACCTCATGGCGGCGGCCGCCCCTCGGTATTCGGTCCCCAGCCGCCACTACTTTTCCCGATGTGCCGTCCCAGCCCTGCACCAGCACGTGTCAGACAACATCATCCGTGCCCTGACCAACGCCGTTTCTGACAAGGTCCACCTGACCACGGACACGTGGACGAGTGCTGCCGGGCAGGGCCACTATATATCGCTGACGGCACATTGGGTTAACTTGGTGGAGGCTGGGACCGAGTCTGACCCTGGGGCTGCTCATATACTGCCGACGCCGAGGATTGCGGGGCCTACCTCGGTCCAGGTGTTTCAGGCCTACTATGCCTCCTCCTCCTCCCACCCCTCCTCCACCTCCTCCTCCGAACTACCATCCGTGGGCACGGCGCCATCAGTCGGTAGCTCTAGGCACAGCAGCAGTGCCGTCGCTAAGCGACAGCAGGCGGTGCTCAAACTGCTGAGCCTAGGCGACAAAAGGCACACCGCCCAAGAGCTATTACAGGGCATCACGGCGCAGACTGATCTGTGGCTGGCACCGCTGAACCTCAAGCCGGGAATGGTTGTGTGTGACAACGGCCGTAACCTGGTGGCGGCTCTGCAACTCGGCAGACTGACACATGTGCCATGCCTGGCCCATGTGTTAAATCTGATAGTGCAGCGTTTCCTCAAGACATACCCCAATCTGTCTGATTTGCTCACGAAGGTGCGCCGCATCTGTGCGCATTTCAGGAAGTCCAGCCCAGATGCTGCCACTCTCAGGGCAGCGCAGCGCCGCCTCCAACTGCCCGCTCACCGACTGTTGTGCGACGTGCCCACGAGGTGGAATTCAACACTGACCATGTTATCCAGAGTTTACCAGCAGCGCAGAGCGATTGTAGACTGCCAGATGTCAACTTCCACCAGAACTGGTAGTCAGGTCAGTCAGCTTCCTCAAGTCTACAATGAGGAGTGGACGTGGATGTCTGATATCTGTCAGGTGCTGAGTAACTTTGAGGAGTCAACACAGATGGTCAGTGGCGATGCCGCCATCATCAGCCTCACCATCCCGCTGCTTGGCCTGTTGAAAAACTCTCTGGTCAGCATGAAGTCGGAAGCTTTGCGCTCGTCACAAGAGACGGGGGAAGAATATTCCCTTGTTGATAGCCAAAGCACCCTGAGGTCTGTTTCTCAGCGCATATCGGAGGAGGTGGAGGTGGAGGAGGATGAGGAGGAAGAGGAGGAGAATGTTGGCGAGACACAAGAGGGGACCATTGTTGAGTCCTTCACTGTTCAGCGTGTATGGGCAGAAGAAGAGGAGTTGGAGGAGTTGGAGGAGGAGGAAATGGACAGTCAGGCCAGTGAGGGGAGTGAATTCTTACGCGTTGGTACTCTGGCGCATATGGCAGATTTCATGCTAGGCTGCCTATCCCGTGACCCTCGCGTTCAAAGAATTTATTCCAGCACCGATTACTGGGTGTTCACTCTCCTGGACCCACGGTACAAGCAAAATCTTCCCACTCTCATCCCTGGAGAGGAAAGGAGTGTGAGAATGCATGAATACCAGCAGGCCCTGGTGCACAAGCTGAAACAGTATTTCCCTTCTGACAGCGCTAGCGGCAGAGTGCGTAGTTCTGCGGGACAAGTAGCGAGGGAGAGTAGGCGAGCAGGCAGCTTGTCCAGCACTGGCAAGGGTACGCTTTACAAGGCTTTTGCCAGCTTTATGTCACCCCAGCAAGACACTGTCACCTGTCCCCAGTCTCGGCAGAGTAGGGCTGATCTTTACAGAAAGATGGTGAGGGAGTACGTAGCTGACCATACCATCGTCCTAAATGATCACACAGCTCCCTACAACTACTGGGTTTCAAAGCTGGACATGTGGCACGAACTGGCGCTCTACGCCTTGGAGGTTCTTGCCTGCCCTGCCGCTAGCGTCTTGTCCGAGCGGGTTTTCAGTGCAGCTGGTGGCATCATCACCGATAAGCGTACACGCCTGTCGACTGACAGCGCTGACAGGCTGACGCTTATCAAGATGAATAAAGCATGGATTTCTCCTAATTTCCAATCTCCAGCAGGTGAAGGAAGCTCAACCTGAATAATTTATCCACTCCTCCTCCTCCTCCTCATTTTCCTCCTTCTCCTGCTCTTTGTACAGTAAAGCAGAGGAAACTGGCTATTTTTTGACAGGGCCCACTGGCTCTACCTATAGTACTTTATGCATTTAATTTTTCTGGAGGGCCACCTACCCGGTCCTCTGTTTGAAACAATTTTTGTGAGTGCCACATACAGGCACTCAATCTATTCCATTTTTCTGGAGGGCCACCTACCCGGTCCTCTGTTTTAAAAAATTTTTGGGACTGCCGCATACAGGCACTCAATCTATTCCATTTTACTGCAGGGCCACCTACCTGCTCCTCTGGTTTGAACAATTTTTGGGACTGCCACATACAGGCACTCAATCTATTCCATTTTACTGGAGGGCCACCTACCTGCTCCTCTGGTTTGAAACATTTTTGGGACTGCCACATACAGGCACTCAATCTATTCCATTTTACTGCAGGGCCACCTACCTGCTCCTCTGGTTTGAACAATTTTTGGGACTGCCACATACAGGCACTCAATCTATTCCATTTTACTGCAGGGCCACCTACCTGCTCCTCTGGTTTGAACAATTTTTGGGACTGCCACATACAGGCACTCAATCTATTCCATTTTACTGGAGGGCCACCTACCTGCTCCTCTGGTTTGAAACATTTTTGGGACTGCCACATACAGGCACTCAATCTATTCCATTTTACTGCAGGGCCACCTACCTGCTCCTCTGGTTTGAACAATTTTTGGGACTGCCACATACAGGCACTCAATCTATTCCATTTTACTGGAGGGCCACCTACCTGCTCCTCTGGTTTGAAACATTTTTGGGACTGCCACATACAGGCACTCAATCTATTCCATTTTACTGCAGGGCCACCTACCTGCTCCTCTGGTTTGAACAATTTTTGGGACTGCCACATACAGGCACTCAATCTATTCCATTTTACTGCAGGGCCACCTACCTGCTCCTCTGGTTTGAACAATTTTTGGGACTGCCACATACAGGCACTCAATCTATTCCATTTTACTGCAGGGCCACCTACCTGCTCCTCTGGTTTGAACAATTTTTGGGACTGCCACATACAGGCACTCAATCTATTCCATTTTACTGCAGGGCCACCTACCTGCTCCTCTGGTTTGAACAATTTTTGGGACTGCCACATACAGGCACTCAATCTATTCCATTTTACTGGAGGGCCACCTACCTGCTCCTCTGGTTTGAAACATTTTTGGGACTGCCACATACAGGCACTCAATCTATTCCATTTTACTGCAGGGCCACCTACCTGCTCCTCTGGTTTGAACAATTTTTGGGACTGCCACATACAGGCACTCAATCTATTCCATTTTACTGGAGGGCCACCTACCTGCTCCTCTGGTTTGAAACATTTTTGGGACTGCCACATACAGGCACTCAATCTATCCCATTTTACTGGAGGGCCACCTACCTGCTCCTCTGGTTTGAAAAATGTTTGGGACTCCCACATACAGGCACTATCCAAATTAAATTGTCTCCATAGCAGCCTCCACACGTTGTCTCCATTGCTACCTCCAAAAGTCGTCCATATAGCTGCCTCCATACATCGTCCCTTTATCAAACGAGGTGTGTCAGGCAGAAATTTGGGTTGTTTTCATGGATTCCACATCAAAGTTGTTAACTTTGTCGCCACCCTGCTGTGTAATCCCCAAAATATACTGGCAAACTTTTACCATTTAGGGATATTATTTCAGCGCTTCTTGCGCATCTGTTTACATTCCCCTCACCCGGCATATCCTAAACTTATAAGAACGCTACTACACTTGATCTTATACAAAAGGTTCTTAGAAGTGCTGTTTGGGGAGTAGCCTAGAGACAGGGGCTTGGATTGGCGAAAGCTCGCCTGGCAGCGGAACGCCAGCTCCATGCGCATCATGCGCTTCTTGCGCATCTGTTTACATTCCCCTCACCCGCCATATCCCAAACTTATAAGAACGCTACTACACTTAACTTGGTGCAGGCTGGGACCGAGTCTGACCCTGGGGCTGGTCATATACTGCCGACGCAGAGAATTGCGGGGCCTACCTCAGTCCAGGTCTCAAAGGCCTACTATACCTCCTCCCACCCCTCCTCCACCTCCTCCTCCTCCGAATTACCATCCGTGGGCATGGCGCCATCAGTCGGTAGCTCTAGGCACAGCAGCAGTGCCGTCGCTAAGCGACAGCAGGCGGTGCTGAAACTGCTGAGCCTAGGCGATAAAAGGCACACCGCCCAAGAGCTATTACAGGGCATTCCACATCAAAGTTGTTAACTTTGTCGCCACCCTGCTGTGTAATCCCCAAAATATACTTGCAAACTTTTACCATTTAGGGATATTATTTCAGCGCTTCTTGCGCATCTGTTTACATTCCCCTCACCCGGCATATCCTAAACTTATAAGAACGCTACTACACTTGATCTTATACAAAAGGTTCTTAGAAGTGCTGTTTGGGGAGTAGCCTAGAGACAGGGGCTTGGATTGGCGAAAGCTCGCCTGGCAGCGGAGCGCCAGCTCCATGCCAAGATCCAACTAACATAGTTTTAACTGCAGCACCTTTAATCTACTACTAGTTCACTGCCTCCATACATCGTCCCCTTATCAAACGAGCTGTGTCAGGCAGAATTTTGGGTTGTTTTCATGGCTTCCATGTTAACTTTGTCGCCACCCTGCTGTGTAATCCACAAAATATACTGGCAAACTTTTATCATGTACCGATATTATTTGAGCGCTTCTTGCTCACCTCCTTTGGTTCCTCTCTGCCACCCATTGGTTTGAAGCCTGAGTCCATTTAGGGTATGTCGCCATGACACTCTCTAGCCTGCTGCCGCTGCCTCTGCATGCCGTCCCCTATAGTGTCAGGGTCAATTATTGGATGTTTTAGATGCTATCTAGCTTCATTCTGTCACTCTGTCATGGCCATGCTGTTGCCCATAATTTTGGCATAATGGTGCGATTATGCAGCCTCAGAGGCATCCATGCATGCTGCCCCTGCTGTTTCCTGTCCATTTCCGTGGTGTTTCCATCCTTTTCTGAGGTTCCCAGGTGTTTGGCCAAGCTTCCCTGTGCAGAGCCTTGGTCCCCTTGAAAAATGCTCGAGTCTCCCATTGACTTCAATGGGGTTCGTTATTCGAGACGAGCACTCGAGCATCGGGAAAAGTTCGTCTCGAATAACGAGTACCCGAGCATTTTAGTGTTCGCTCATCTCTAGAGAATAATTCTCAGGTACGTTAAATTTATCAGTAAATCTGGCATCCATGATCATTTTTCCACCATGTAAAGGGCCTCAGCTGAAATCTATATCCCTCCACCACTGAGGAGCCTTTTCACCAGCATGGATGAAGGCTAAAAAAAGTGTCATGTGAAAGGGAGATGAGAGGTTTGGTGATGGCCATGGTGGTGATGAAAGGTTGCCTGTGAACAGGTTTACTTTGTCACCCACTTGCACTCAGAGATATTAGGGTTAATAGTAAAGTGACTCCGTTGCTGGAGTGAGCAGGAATTGGGGACACCCCTGCCTTTATAGGTGGTGATAGTGAGTTTCAGTGGCAGAGTTTGCAAATTATTGTTGGTGGATAGCTGATAGATGCTGAAACTCTGAAGGGTGGAAAAAAAATTCTAGGATAGGATCCTTCTCTATTTCAAGTAATAAAACCACCAAAAGATTCATGGATATACAGTATTTGGGCCCAGTTGGAGGGAATGTAGCCCACTCTATTTCTTCACTGTTTATAGGGGCATTTAACTCATGACAGACTTGATCTGTGAAACAATGGGGGGCAAGATAGAAATGAGTTGATCATATAGGTTACTATAATAGTCAGCAGAGATTTTGTGAATAGCTGCAGAATTGGAGGTAGTAGCCTTGGTTGGAACCCTTAATGCACAGAATGAACTAATGTATTCTCTTAAGAAGCTTACAGGCAATGGTCTATCTAACTTGTTAACTTGCTTAAAATATGTGATTTGAGCTCACTGCTTAGCACATCCAGTGTGATTATACAGCAGAAAATCTAACTGGGTCTTAAGGCCTCTAATACATGTAGTCACAACAATTGTCAGGGACAGTACAATAGCATTGCAGTATATTGAGGAAAGGCCTCCTGGAGGCTGTTGCAATGATAGCAGGTTATCATAACAACTAGGAATAAGAATACCCCTTCAGGCTCATATTCACCATTTCGTGCCGAACCCAAACCTTAAAAGTTAATTTTGGGTCCATGTTCAGGATTCCAAACACAAACATTTACCTAACCTGTAACATCTGCCAACACCAGAAAAGCATTTAAATGTCATTGTGGAGCGACAATACTAGGGAATATGGTGCCCAATATCTGAATGGTAGCTTTGCCAGTGGTATTTCAACAGTTAATACTCACAATTGGTGGCAGCACTAATCGATGGTATTACCAGAAGGGGTTGAGCCCAAATGCCACAATCGAACCCAGACTTTTTACTGACCCGCCTGTGAACTGTGGCTAAGGTTTCTGCTGTGTTTGGATTGATTGAGCCACACCCTGCTTTCTGAAGTTCAGCTCTGTCCAGCAAAGGGTTACTAGTCTGATGGACAGCTTATCCAGTCTGCTGCTGGCGAGCGCCAGCAACTGCTTTATATACCTGCCCAGTTTCATTACATCCTGCTGGTTATATTACTTTATCTCAGATTTGTGAATTGCCGGTGCTATTGCTGTTCTATTTCTGGTTTATTGATCTTGGCTATTGTACTATTGACTATCTCTATTGGACTCTGTTTCTGTACCATATACACTATATTTATTGTGACCAGGACCACTGACCTCACTTCCTATGTTATTTGTTTGTAAGTCTTGTAAGTCTTTTGGGGGACTCAGTTTAGGGCTCACTGTCCTCTCTGTCCTTCCTGTGCCCTCAGCCGCCCCCTTATACCTGGATTGGTACAAACGCATGGAGCTAAACAATGCAGGCTTGGGACCGTTCCCACATAATAGTGACCAATCATTGGGCATATGATCCAAGAAGGTATTGCTGCACTTAAAAGGTTAACACTTGCTTTCAGTGCTTGCTTGTGGGTGTAATTGGTGGGTGTCTCTACAATACAGCAGTCACCTGCCCCATTTAGAAATGATAAGCCCTCCCCATACAGTGTTAATGTGAAAACTCTGTATAATGAGATAGTTGGTATAGTTCTGGTCGACATCTGTTTGCTTAGAGGTATATATTTGGCACTGTAACTGACTCAATAAAAATATTCCACATTTTACCTTATCTCCTATTCTTGTACCCAAATCCCCTTACCAAGGTAGAGTGGTCTGTTTGTGTCCATTATTTTTCCATGTCCAGTTTCTCAATCCCGAAACATCTACAATATGCTCTGACATGTTTTCCTAGCTATCTGGCCATTAAATATCATTATGATACTTCTAACGTATATTAAAATGCCATGTAGAAGCTGTAGATTACATTTCTATCAAGCTTTCATTATTCTGGCTTATGTCTAAAAGATGAAAATGATTCAGAGACAAACAAATGAATACTTTAGATATATTAGAAGTACAAATTTTGATTTGACAGTAGTATTGTAGTATATGTGAGGTTACATTAATTTCGGTTCATTATTTTCATAGAAGTTAGAAAACATTTTAATAGAACAGTAAAAGCATTGACTAGATCTATGAAAAGCTGAATAGAATGAAAGATGATGTCATGCTGACATACATCTTCAAATTCATCTCTAATAGTGACAAATAACTATGAATCCAAGTGTGAATACCTAGAATTGTTGTTCATCTTTTCTAATAATTAAAGATAATGTAATTCTGTACATTACAAAGTCATGATTTTTTTTTTAATTACATCCTATGAAATTTATAGTAGGCATTTTGGATACAGCAACTACATTTTTATATAATGTTTTTTATTTTATAAACAAAAAAGAACGCATGAAGTACATTATTTAACCCCTTAATGACCTGGCCTTTTTTAGTTTTTTCACTTCCATTTTTCACTCACCACCTTCAAAAATCTATAACTTTTCTATTTTTCCAACTTTTTAATTTTCCTGCAAAACAAATTGCACTTCATAGTGACGGTATTTAATATTCCATGTCGTGTACTGGGAAGTGGGAAAAAAATTCTAAATGCATTGAAAATGGTGAAAAAACGCATTTGCTACGTTTTCTTGTGGGCTTGTACTTTACAGCTTTCACTGTGCACCACAAATGACATGTCTACTTTATTCTTTGGGTCGTCATGATTACAGGGATTACAAATTTCTATAGGTTTTATAATGTTTTCATACATTTACATACTTTGGTGTACCAAGCTGTAGGTGGTATCATTTTTTGCGACTTTTGATGGCGTCTTCAATGCTATCCTTTTTAGGACTGTATGACCTTTTGATCACTTTTTATTGATTCTTTTATATTTTTCAAAATGGCAAAAAAGTACCATTTTCGACTTTGGGCGCTATTTTCTGTTATGGAGTTAAACACAGTGAAAAACCACTATTTTGTTTCGGACGTGGTGATACCTAATGTGCTTATGATTTTAACTGTTAATTAATATTAATATCAGTTCTAGGAAAAGGGGGGTGATTTGAATTTTTAGAGGGCTTTTTATTATCATTTTTTTAACTTTTTTTATTTTTACTTTTACTATTTTTCAGACTGCCTAGGGTACTTTAACGCTAGGTTATCTGATCGATCCTATACTGCCATACTACAGTATGGAGGTATATGGGGATTTTGCTTCTATGGGGATTAGCACATTGTAATGAATGGGTTAAAACGGAAGACACAAGGCTGTCATGGCGACAGATCAAAGACTTAACGGCTATGGAGAGGTCTTGGCCCAAGAGCCCTTTCCATGCAGCGGGACGGGTTTATATTATGTAGTATATAAGGTTGGAAAAAGACACAGGTCTATCAGGTCCAACCTACAAGAATTAATCAAGCATTTTTCCCCATAACCTGGGATATTTTTGCTTCGGCCTATTCCTCCTGCTTCCACAAATCCCTCTGTAATGTTATATTATGAGCCTCAGAACAGCCTCAGTACAGTTACAGAGCTTAGTATCATCCAAGAATATTGGTAATACCTGAACATTTTGTGTGAAACAACATATTTCTATTTGTTTCACAGTAAGTAGTTATTTTTTATGCTAGTAGCATTTAAAGAGTTGACATCCATGATTGGTGCCATAGGACAGACAATTATCCATTTTTTTCTGACAAAAAAAACTAAAGGGTCCTTGAAACCAATCATAGGCTTAAGCTGTGACTTTAGCTACTTAATGCAAGCATGTGCTGTTTTGCCAGCAATGGAAATTAAGTGGGGAGAGGTAAGTCTGCATTTATTTATTTTGTCAATGAAAGCAAGGGTAAACCTAAACCTATCTGGTAATTTTTTTTGTAAAGTTGGTTCTCCATGTAGTATTTTACACCTATGCTCATGTTGGATGAGAAGAGGCATTATTTGTATGTTTCAGGTCCTGCTATGTGGCAGGTGACTATGAGGTCTCCAAGCTGAAATCTGTCAGGGAGCCATGTAAAGTTTAACTCCTTAAGGACCTTTTCCCTCATGTCTTGTCAAAAATACATTCCTTTTTAATTTTTCCGTTTACAGATTTGTGTTTGGGCTTATTTTCTGGGTAACAAATTTTACTTCTTAGTGCTGTTTTTTATTATTCCAAGCCGTGTACTGGGAAGCTGGAAAAAAAATACAAATGTGGTGAAATTGGAAAAAAAATGCATTTGCATGACGTTTCTTGTGGGTTGTGGGTTCTGTTTTTACAATTTTCACTGTGTGCTCCAAATAACACATCTATTCCATTCTTTTGTTAGGTATGTTCACATTGATTCCAAATTTATATAGGATTTATTGTGTTTTTATACATTTTTCAATTTTTTTTTTACCATATTCTGATGCAAATACCATACCATACTTACCATACTTCGGTGTACAGAGTTGTATGAGGAGTCATTTGTTGAGAAATAAGCCGACATTTTCAATGCTATCATTTTGAGGACTTTTTATCACATTATTTATATGATGTGAAATGGTGTAAAAGTAGTGTTTCATACAATTGAGCGCTATTTTCCATTATAGGGTTTACCATTGGCAATAACAGTTTTTATATTTTGATAGATCAGGCATTTTGAGATGTGTTGATGCCTAAGGTGTTTGTGATTTTTACTGTTTATTATGTTTTATATCAGTTATATGGAAAGAGAGTTGAATTGTATTTTTAGGTTTTTTACCTGTTTTCTATTTTAACTTTTTTATTACTATTTTTTTAGAATTAGATGGTGCATATGTCATGCAGCCTCAGATCCAAGACCTGAGCTTGTCATGCCAACCGATTACTGCCCCCCCCCCCCATGACATCAGGGGGAACTATAATCAGAACAAATATGTCTGCGCCATTGTCATTTATGTGCCTGGCTGTTTAAAACATAATAGTACCTTTTATTTCCTTAGCCCAAGTGCATAAATTTACATTTATCTACGTTAAACATTAGCAACCATTTCTCTGCCCATTCCTCAAGCTTCCACAAATCCCTCTGTAATGCTATACTATCGGCCGCAATATTAATAACATTATGTAGCTTAGTATCATCTGCAAATATTGAAATTTGACTGTGTAAACCCCCTACAAAGTCACTAATAAAAATACTGACCCCTGAGGCACTCCACTGGTTACTACAACCCAATCTTAGAATGTGCCATTAATGACAACCCTCTGTTTTCATTCATTGAGCCAATTGCTTACCCAGATACACAGATTTCCCCCTAGTACCAGCAATCTCATGTTATTAACCAACCTTTTATGCAGCACTGTATCAAATGCCTTGGGAATGTCAAGATATACAACATCCACAGCTTCCCCCAGGTCCAGTCTGGAACTTACCTCCTCATAGAAGACAATCAGATTAGTCTGATAGGCTGATCCTTCATAAACCCATGCTTGGTTATAAGGTAATGTACAGTTAGATACTCCAGGATAGCATCTCTAACAAACCCCTTAAATATTTTCCCTACAACAGAAGTAAGACTTACAGGACTGTAGTTTCCAGGATCACTTTTTTATCCTTTTTTGTATTTTGGCACCTCATTTGCAATGTGCCAGTCCTGTGGAACAGAACCTGTCCCTAATGAATTTTCAAATATTAAAAATAATGGTCTGTCTATCATGGTACATAGTTCATGCAGTACCCTGGGGTGTGTGCCATCTGGATCTGTTGATTTGTCTATTTTAGTGGTTGTGAGGCGGCACCATACCTCTTCCTGGGATAAACTGTTGACATTCCAAAGAGAATTTACATTATTCCTCATCATGTCATCCACCATGGTATTTAACTCGATATAGACAGTTGAGAAGGAAACATTTAATAGATTGGCCCTTTCCTCATCTCCCTTCACCATGACCCACAGGTTATTATTCAAAGGGCCCACACTCTCAGTTTTTAGTTTCTTATCATTTATATACTTGAAAAATTATTTGGGATTATTTTTACTCTCCCTGTCAATATTTCTTTCAGTCTCTACCTTTGCTGCCTTTATCTGTTATTTACAGAATTTATTTTTCAATCTTATTATTATTATCAATCTTATTATTTTCAGTCTTATTATTTCGTATTGCTCTCCTTACAGTAAAAGTTTTTCTTGTTTCTCTTATGCTTTTTACCATATGGTATGCTTTTGTTTTTAGGCCAATTTTATGCCTAGAAGGTCCTCCCTTAAAATGAAAACTGCTGGGAGATTCCCTTTAAAAGTCATATGTAACCTCATCCAGATAGAAAAAAAAGTCTTGTGATCAGTGGGCATAACTGTAGATAGGGGATAACTTAAATACCTGGGACTAACCTTTTATGGTCTTAAAAACATAAATATGAGGGGACATTTATCATTGCTTTGATGCCAGAAAACCTGCTTAGAAGCCCTGAAATAATCACCATGGCTTGCGAACCACCTGAAAATGCAGTTATTTTCCCCTTTATGACAGCTTCATGTCAAGGGGTGTGCACATGGCGGAGTGGGCTTGTACAGACATTCCTGCCCTGCACCCGTGCACTATTTTGTTTCTATATTTTTCAGATGTTTGCTGCGCTATACACACTATACAATTACACCAGACAGAACTTCCTATCGTAAAGTATGTATTTATTACAATACTGTAACAACTTAAACAGCTGAAATTGTAACAACTCACATACATTTATGTTATCAGTGCACAGATCATTGTTTGCTATAGAAACTGTTTTACAATCAATTTGTTGCAGGGAATGTTTGGCTAGCAGCACAAAAGTCTATATACATTCTAGCTTTCAGGTCAAGGGTGAGCACAAAATCCCATAAGAAATAAGACCTTTGTAATCCCTGGTTCAATCCCATGTGTTATAAAATGCTAAACTGCCATAAAATACAGCAACCTGAATTCCTATATTGGAACCTATTCATAGTAACTAAACCATACAATATTTAGCCTACATATATATACATACATATATATATATATATATATATATATATATATAGATAAGCAAAAAAACGGCAGCACTCCCAAGCGATAAAGAAAAAGTGAGGTTTTTATTCCATCTCTCGCAACGTTTCAGCTGTGGATCAGCCTTTGTCAAGCTTGACAAAGGCTGATCCACAGCTGAAACGTTGCGAGAGATGGAATAAAAACCTCACTTTTTCTTTATCGCTTGGGAGTGCTGCCGTTTTTTTGCTTATCTACAACCATACTCTTTGGGTAAGAGTTTCTGGATAGCACCCACATCGCTTTTTTCATTATAAGCTGTGCTGCTCCATTATTTTTTGTTATATATATATATATATATATATATATATTTTTTTTTTTTTTTTTTTTTTTTGCAATAGAATGATAATTTGACAATCTCTATAGTGTGCTTTATTACAGTAACTGGGATTATTAACTAGTGCCCTCTTTCCGAAGAAATGTATCCTTCCACGCTGAAAAATGGATTGAAAAACATGATAGAGAACTCACTGCACAACCCTGAAATTACCATAGACCTTAGTGCATAAATGATTGACATAAATTATAATTATATTTATACAGCGTTCTGGATCCCATGGGCGCTGTGACTTCTTTGCACCATTTGAGATAAAGTGAACCCCTAAGGCCCGTTCCACACTTGCGAGTGTGATGCGATGAACTCGCATCACACTCGCAACACAAGCTGCCGGGAACGCACGGCCCGAACGCCGCACCGCGGGAGTGAACTCAGCACGTCAGTTCACTCCCGCGGTGCAGCGTTCAGGGCCGTGCGTTCCCGGCAGCTTGCGTTGCGAGTGTGATGCGAGTTCATTGCATCACACTCGCAAGTGTGGAACGGGCCTTAGTCATATTAATGGGAGTTTCACATTAGCCATCTTCTTTTATTACAAGTACAAAGGACATTTCAGCTACTGAAATTAAAGAGAAACCGTCAGGCAAATTAACCCCCTAAACTAAATATATTTTCATAAACTGCCATTAGAAGCATTGCCCCTATCCCTTCTTTGTCCCTCTACATGCCTGTAAACTTGTATAATGGTGTGAGGTATAATGGTGTAATGGCTCCTCCATGTGTTTCCTGGTGCTGGCGACCACGCCCCCTGCAGCCTGTGTGTGTGTAGGAGAGATACAACAGCTCCAGGCAGCCATGTTATAGCAGAACATATCAGATTCATGTGTAGCTGATGTCTGTGGTATATTAGGAGGATGCAGCATGTCAGCAGATAAAACACACACACACTAGCAATGCTTTACTATACATTACACACAGACATGAGCAGGGGGAGGAGAGTGAAGGGGTAACACGGGGGACATCACTGCCTCTGACCATGTGACCAGCCTCATTTACATAATAAAGAAAAGATGATTTTACAATGATTAATGTATGAATTGACTGGATAAAGCTTGGGATGGAATCCTTGTGAGCTGCTCCAACAGATAGTAGTGACACGACTAGTGACAGAGACCTGATGATAGGTGTCCTTTAAGTATCAATTCAAGGTTACTGCCACCCAGTTGTCATCCTTCGATTTAGTGCAGGTCCAGCAAGAAGGCAGGTGCAGAAGTTGTGATAAGTGCAGCGATTTGACTTGAGAACAAGATGCAATAAAATGCTAATAAATTATTTAAAAATCATACAATGTGATTTTCTGGATTTGAAAGTTGAAGTGTACCTATGATAAAAATTACAGACCGCTCCTTTTGTTGCAGGTAGGAAAACTTGTATAATCGTCAGTTTATCAAATACTTATATACCATACATACTCGTGTATAAGCCGAGTTTTTCAGCACAAAAAATGTGCTGAAAAACCTCACCTCGGCTTATAATACTCACCCTCGGCGGCATCTCCCGATCCTCGGCGGTGGCTTCTCTCTGCTTTCTTCACTACCCGGCAGTCGCGTCCATGCGATCTGCCGGGGGCGCACACTATGATGTGGCGGTGTCGACGACGTCATCGGCAGCGACACTGCTGCATCATAGTGTGCGCCCGCCGGCAGATCGCATGGACGCGGCTACCGGCTAGTGAAGAAAGAAAAGAGAAGCCGCCACCGAGGATAGGAAGCCGCTGCTGAGGATCGGGAGCTGCCGCCACCGACCGGGAACTGCCCCTGAGGACAGTGAGCCGCCGCCGAGGACCGTGAGCCGTGCCGAGTATCAAAGGTGAGTATCGTCGGAGGGTGAGTATTAAGTTTTTTTTTTAATTAGCTTGGCATACTGGGGGCAGGCTGTATACTACTTGGGGCACTCTGTATACCACTTGGGGCACGCTGTATACCACTTGGGGTAGGCTGTATACTACATGGGACAGGCTGTATACTACATGGGGCAGGCTGTATACTACAGGGGGCTGGCTGGCTATATACTACAGGGGGTTGGCTGTATACTACAGGGGGCTGGCTGGCTGTATACTACAGGGGACTGCAGGCTGTATACTACATGGGGGCTTATACTCGAGTCAATAGGTTTTCCCAGTTTTTGGTGGTAAAATTAGGGATCTCGGCTTATACTTGGGTCGGCTTATACTCTAGTATATACGGTATAGGGATATATATATATATATATATATATATATATATATATATAATCTTTACAGTATGGCATTGTATGGTTTTGTTTTCAATATATACACTGTACAGTATATTTGAAATTTTACACATTTTCTTTATAATGGGTTATGTTTGTTTTATTATGGACCTTATATGCATATACATTTTTGTATGATTGATTAACTGGTTAAATGTCTGCACCTGAGAAGCATCAAAACTTTTCACTTGCTTGAGAAAGGCTCACTGTTTTATGAGCTGAAACATGGCTATTTAATATGAATTAAACCACTTCATCTTCAGTAACCCATATTTTATAGTAAATAATTTAGGGTGTTTACTTAAAGAGTAACCGTCATTTTAAAAAACATTTGATATGTTGTAGGACGGGTAATTTTAAGCCCTTTTGCAATTGGATTAGGGACCCGAATCTTGCTCCTTCCTCTTGTATTCTGCAGCCTTATCCCTGCTATCAGTGACTCCTTAGATAGCTGTTGCTAGGCACATTCTGTCTTCACTGAGGAGTTGACTACGGAGGGAGAATGAGACAAGCCCGCTCTTTCTCCTCTCCCAGCTGGTTACCTCAGAGCTCAGTGCTCCAGCACTTAGTCATGTGCAGAGAGAAGCCCTAACTAATTTAGTAACCACACAACTACATACTTATCTCTTCCTCAGCTTTCCCTACACTTGTATATAAACAAATAATTCACACAGATACAAGATGCAGAGCAATCACAATCGCCCTCCCCCTCACACTCCACAGCAGGAATCAATAAATGTGTAGAGTAGGGTCTAAAAGTAATAGCCTATCGGCATCCAATTGAAGTGTTCAAACTATACAGAAAAGCAGGGATGCCCATAATATATCACAAGTTATGAAAATTTTATTGAAGGTAAGTAACAAAGCACATACATTTAAAAACATTTAAAAAGCACTATCAGTGCCAAAGACGTCTAAGACCGGAAGTGGTAATAGCACTTCATATAGAACGATCAATGCAAATTGTGGCGCATGCGCAGGTGGCATGGCGGACACAGAGTGCCTTGTCACGTACTTAAAGTATATCTCATTCACTCCATGTTGTTGCGCATGCGCAAATGTATATCTGCGTAGGTCGCGAGTATCATTATTACTAGAGATGAGCGAACATACTCGTCCGAGCTTGATGCTCGTTCGAGCATTAGCGTACTCGAAACTGCTCGTTGCTCGGACGAATACTTTGCCCGCTCGAGAAAATGGCATCTCCCGCCGTTTTGCTTTTTGGCGGCCAGAAACAGAGCCAATCACAAGCCAGGAGACTCTGCACTCCACCCAGCATGACGTGGTACCCTTACACGTCGATAGCAGTGGTTGGCTGGCCAGATCAGGTGACCCTGGAATAGACTAGCCCCTGCCCGCGCTGCTCGGATCATTCTGTGTCTGGATGCCGCCAGGGAGAGAGCTGCTGCTGGTCAGGGATAGCGTTAGGGTGTTATATTAGCTTACTGTTAGGCAGGAGTGATTCTACAAGAACCCAACAGCCCTTCTTAGGGCTACAATAACGTTATACTTTTTTTTTTTTATTTGCTTGTGGCTGGGCTTGCTGGCACTAGTAGTGCAGCTAGTACCATATTGTGAGGAATTTGCAGGGGGACTTGCTACCGTTGTGTTTAGCTCTTAGTGACACACATATCCACCTCAAACACCAAAGTGGGACAATTTATTAGGGGTTTGATTAGAATTAGGCAGAGTCTGCTGATTTTTTTTTTTTTTTACCTTTATTTCATTTTATAGCTCAAACTCATCTTGCAAAGCAGTGTGCTTTCAGTGTAGGCTACAAAATAGCCATAGGAGAACCCCAACGGCTTGAGACCACCTGCTGATGAGGGAGCAGGGGAACGCCACAGAGCTACACTCCCTAGGTTCATCATGTCTCAAGTTACTGGGACTCGTGGTAGAGCACTGTTGAGACCAGAACAGTGCAAAGAGGTGATGTCGTGGATTGCGGACAATGCTTCTAGCCATTTGTCCACCAGGCAGTCTTCCACGCAGTCCACCCATGTCACCGAAATCAGCACTCCTCCAGCTCCTCCACCTCAGCCTCCTTCCCCCCAGTCTGCCCCCTCCCAGCAAAATTTGGCATTTGAACCGGCATACTCTGAGGAACTGTTTTCTGGACCCTTCCCACAGTCACAAACCACTTGTCCGGTTGCTGCTGAGCAATTTTCCGATGCCCAGGTTTTCCACCAGTCGCAGTCTGTGGGTGATGATGACATTATTGACATAGTGGAATAAGTGTAAAGAGGTGTCGGACGATGAGGAGACACGGTTGTCAGAAAGTGGTGAAGTTGTTGTCAGGGCAGGAAGTCCGAGGGGGGAGCAGACTGAGGGATCGGAGGATGATGAGGTGACAGACCCAAGCTGGGTTGATAGGCCGGGTGAACACAGTGCTTCTGAGACGGAGGCGAGTCCTATAGCAGAACAGGTTGGAAGAGGCAGTGGTGGGGCCAGACGGAGAGGCAGGGCCAGAGCTGGTGCATCAGCGCCAAATGTTGCCCGTAGTCAAGCTCCCGTGGCGAGGGCTAGATTTTCAGAAGTCTGGAAGTTCTTTAAAGAAACACCGGATGACCGACGGACTGTGGTGTGCAACCTTTGCCAAACCAGGATCAGCAGGGGTTCCACCACTACTAGCTTAACTACCACCAGTATGCGCAGGCATATGAATGCTAAACACCCCACTCAATGGCACCAAGCCCGTTCACCTCCGGCCGGGCACACCACTGCTCATTCCCCTGTGTCATCTGCTAGTCAGCCCCCTGCCCAGGACCACGGCCCAAACACCTCTCGTGCGAAAACCCCATCTTCGCCTCCACGATCCTCCACAGCATCCACCAGCATTCAGCTCTCCATACCCCAGACGCTGGAGCGCAAATGGAAGTATAGCGCAACCCACCCACATGCCCAAGCCCTCAACGTCCACATCTCCAAGTTGCTTAGCCTGGAGATGCTGCCCTATAGGCTGGTAGAGACCGAGGCCTTTCGAAACCTCATGGCGGCGGCCGCCCCTCGGTATTCGGTCCACAGCCGCCACTACTTTTCCCGATGTGCCGTCCCAGCCCTGCACCAGCACGTGTCAGACAACATCATCCGTGCCCTGACCAACGCCGTTTCTGACAAGGTCCACCTGACCACGGACACGTGGACAAGTGCTGCCGGGCAGGGCCACTATATATCGCTGACGGCACATTGGGTTAACTTGCTGGAGGCTGGGACCGAGTCTGACCCTGGGGCTGCTCATATACTGCCGACGCCGAGGATTGCAGGGCCTACCTCGGTCCAGGTCTCAAAGGCCTACTATGCCTCCTCCTCCTCCCACCCCTCCTCCACCTCCTCCTCCTCCGAATTACCATCCGTGGGCATGGCGCCATCAGTCGGTAGCTCTAGGCACAGCAGCAGTGCCATCGCTAAGCGACAGCAGGCGGTGCTCAAACTGCTGAGCCTAGGCGATAAAAGGCACACCGCCCAAGAGCTATTACAGGGCATCACGGCGCAGACTGATCTGTGGCTGGCACCGCTGAACCTGAAGCCAGGCATGGTTGTGTGTGACAACGGCCGTAACCTGGTGGCGGCTCTGCAACTCGGCAGACTCATAGTTCAGCGTTTCCTCAAGACATACCCCAACCTGTCTGATTTGCTCACGAAGGTGCGCCGCATCTGTGCGCATTTCAGGAAGTCCAGCACAGATGCTGCCACTCTCAGCGCAGCGCCGCCACCAACTGCCCGCTCACCGACTGTTGTGCGACGTGCCCACGAGGTGGAATTCAACATTAACCATGTTATCCAGAGTTTACCAGCAGCGCAGAGCGATTGTAGACTGCCAGATGTCAACTTCCACCAGAACTGGTAGTCAGGTCAGTCAGCTTCCTCAAGTCTACAATAAGGAGTGGACGTGGATGTCTGATATCTGTCAGGTGCTGAGTAACTTTGAGGAGTCAACACAGATGGTCAGTGGCGATGCCGCCATCATCAGCCTCACCATCCCGCTGCTTGGCCTGTTGAAAAACTCTCTGTTCAGCATAAAGTCGGAAGCTTTGCACTCGTCACAAGAGACGGGGGAAGAAGATTCCCTTGTTGATAGCCAAAGCACCCTTAGGTCTGTTTCTCAGCGCATATCGGAGGAGGTGGAGGAGGATGAGGAGGAAGAGGAGGAGAATGTTGGCGAGACAGAAGAGGGGACCATTGTTCAGTCCTTCACTGTTCAGCGTGTATGGGCAGAAGAAGAGGAGTTGGAGGAGTTGGAGGAGGAGGAAATGGGCAGTCAGGCCAGTGAGGGGAGTGAATTCTTGCGCATTGGTACTTCATGCTAGGCTGCCTATCCCATGACCCTCGCGTTCAAAGAATTTATTCCAGCACCGATTACTGGGTATTCACTCTCCTGGACCCACGGTACAAGCAAAATCTTTCCACTCTCATCCCTGGAGAGGAAAGGAGTGTGAGAATGCATGAATACCAGCAGGCCCTGGTGCACAAGCTGAAACAGTATTTCCCTTCTGACAGCGCTAGCGGCAGAGGGCGTACTTCTGCGGGACAAGTAGCGAGGGAGAGTCAATGGCACCAAGCCCGTTCACCTCCGGCCGGGCACACCACTGCTCCTTCCCCTGAATGAGTGACCTCATTCGGTCACTCTGTCATGGCCATGCTGTTGCCCATAATTTTGGCATAATGGTACGATTAAGCAGCCTCAGAGGCATCAATGCATGCTGCCCCTGCTGTTTCTGTCCATTTCCGTGGTGTTTCCATCCTTTTCTGAGGTTCCCAGGTGTTTGGCCAAGCTTCCCTGTGCAGAGCCTTGGTCCCCTTGAAAAATGCTCGAGTCTCCCATTGACTTCAATGGGGCTCGTTATTCGAGACGAGCACTCGAGCATCGGGAAAAGTTCGTCTCGAATAACGAGTACCCGAGCATTTTAGTGCTCGCTCATCTCTAATTATGACATAAGACAGATATCGGAAGATTTAAAAAACCACCGCAAAGTTAGTTACCAAGATAATATTATTATAAGAGACAATTATAGGTATGAATAGCTAAATCATACTGTGCAAAGAATGTATATTAAAGTAAGGTGCCTAAGTGCATTCTGAATTTATATCATAAACTGTACAAGAAGAATATATTTTTTATATAAAGTGCCTAAGTGCATAATAAATTTATATTATCCAATAATATAGGGTGCATAAGTGGGATAGTGCAATAGAGGATATTAAATTATAATAATGGGATGAACCGTAGCGGTAACAAGGTCCCGTGTCGGATACCAGGGGCAGGCAGAGATACAAATCATAGGTTATATGTAACACTTATATTTAGAGAATAGAAGCAATTGTAAAGACAGTATCGAATAGACGTAGAGGTAGAATTCAATCAATAAACTTATATATTGACAGCAAGAGGGATCGAGAGGAGCCTAACAGTATTCAAGTTAATAAGGTATTAAGGTAAATGGTCAGAAATTATTCCAAGTTAAAAAAGAAGAAACCATATTTATCTTGAACACGGAGATGTACGTCCAATGGAAGCTGAGAGCCTGGTAAGTCAATTTTCTCTTCTTGAATTTATGCCAGAGGAAGTAACTTGAGATTAAATGAGTCAAAAATGTTGCCCAGGATAAAGACGGAGAGAATTAAGTGCAATACCTAATGTGAATGAGAACGAAAAAAGAATGTTAGATTTGCAAAAAAGTTGTGTATAAATATACATACCATGGTGAAAAAAAAAAAAAAAAAAAGGAAACACCAACCAGTGATATGAGACAAAGGTCTAACCGTGTGGCCCGCGAAGGTAAATACACGGGTATCACAAAGTTAAGACCCAGTCAAGGAGGGGTCCACAAATACAAACAGAATTAATTAGGAGGACCGGATTTTGAAAAAAGAGAGAAAAAAAAATAATAATAAGGGAAAGGATTAAACAATTCAGGATCAAAACAAGAAAAGGACCTAGTCCTTATAGAAACCTGTGTAAAGCAAGTCTGCATTTAAACCTAGCGGAGCCAAAGAGTCAAGTTTATAGATCCATTTGGATTCCAGTCTTAGAAGTTCCTTACTACAACTGCCTCCCCTGGGGTTCCAATGTACCCTTTCCACCCCACAAACCTTAAGACTGTGGTTATTTCCCCGATGTACCTGTAGGAAGTGTGTAGCCTCCGTAGATAGGATCTTCCCCTTAGCCAGGCTGTTTGCCGCCATCGTAATCGAAGATAAATGTTGTTGTGTTCTTCTTCTCAGCTCTTGACCCGTCTGTCCCACATAAATCATTGGGCAAGAACATTTCAATACATTTATAACATCCTTAGTTTTGCAGTTTACATAATCATGTAACTTAAATTCAGATTGATTGTTGGGGTGTATATAGGTATTCGTGGCCGGCATGCGGGGACAGATGGAACAGTCACTACAAGGGAAATACCCCTTCAGACGTGGACCTCTACCAAGGGGTGTTGTAGGTCTCAGAAAGTGGCTGGATGTAAGTACATCTTTTAGGTTACGGGCTCGTTTGGCGATAAGTCGGGGTTTATTGGAGATATGTGCATGAAGTCTGGTGTCACTTAGGAGGATGTCCCAGTTGTTATAAAGGATGCGGTAAACATCGGTCCATTGGTTGTGGTGATTAGGCAAGGCTTGGACTCGTTGTCCCGTGTCTTAGACTGCAACAACGTCTGTCGGTCACTATCCCTTGCCCTAATGAAGGCTTTCGAAATTACCTTTTTCGGGTATCCACGTGCTCTGAAGCGTTCAGTGAGGTCCTTTGCGTGTTTACGAAAGTCAGTGATGTCGCTACAGTTCCTCCTGACTCGCAGAAATTGTCCCACTGGGATACTTTGTCTCAGATGTTTCGGGTGGAAGCTGATAAAAGACAATAGATGTTGGTGGCAGTTTGTTTCCTATGGAGAGAGTTAGTCAGGTGAGTTCCTTCTTTATTGATTTTGAGGTACAAAAACTCAATGGATGTATCTGAAATGGAGGCAAATAATAAGATTCATCCCATTATTATCATTTAATATCCTCTATTGCACTATCCCACTTATGCACCCTATATTATTGGATAATATAAATTTATTATGCACTTAGGCACTTTATATAAAAAATATATTCTTCTTGTACAGTTTATGATATAAATTCAATGATTGCAATGATCGTTCTATATTAAGTGCTATTACCACTTCCGGTCTTAGACGTGCACGTGATCAATACACTTCCGGTATGTTGGTACGCACGCTGTACTGTTGAACCGCATGATGCGGCTGGTCCGTGCCGGATGTCCGAGGGCAGGTGGACTATATAATCTTACTACTCATATACTTTGGCACCCCTGAGGAAGCCTGGTTAAGTAGGCGAAACGTGTGGGGACTTCTCTAGCTCCCGGTGCTTCTACATCTATGCTACATAGGTAATTATGGTGTGATGCACCACACAGCTGCTTGACTTACACCACACTTGTGGATTTGACATTTGTTTGATTATATCCTCCTTTGCTGCTGCTGTGTTTTTTCACCTGAGTATAGCTATTACTTATATAATAGCAATAGGCACGGGGTCTACTGGCTTGTTTTTAGCACTGATAGTGATTTTTAAATGTTTTTAAATGTATGTGCTTTGTTACTTACCTTCAATAAAATTTTCATAACTTGTGACATATTATGGGCATCCCTGCTTTTCTGTATAGTTTGAATACTCCACAGCAGGAAGTGGCAGGAGAGAATATCCAAGTCTTCAAGCTGTGCCCTCATGTGCTGTGCTGAAGTTTTACATAGATAGATAGAACAATCGATCCATAGATCAATAGATAGATATGGTATACATAGATATGGAATAGATGGATAGTTAGATACATAAATAGATAGTCTTCAAGCTGTGCCCACATGTGCTATGCTGAAGTTTTAGATAGATAGATAGATAGATAGATAGATAGATAGATAGATAGATAGATAGATAGATAGATATAGAAAGTGAAGAGACAGCACTCTGAAATATCAACACATCTCTGAGTGCTGCCTCTTTTCTTTCTATATTTGGGATTCACTGCTAAGAAATCATTGGCTACTGCACCCTCCTTCAGTTGTGCTGCTTTGGACTTTCCATTTTAGATAGATTGATATTGGATACATAGATATGGAATAGATGGATAGGTAGATACATACATAGATATTTGATAGATAGGTATATGATAGATAGGATATAGATAGATATTAGATAGATAGATAGATAGATAGATAGATAGATAGATAGATAGATAGATAGATAGATATGGTGTCATTGGTCAGCAGCGCATGCTTGTGATCAGGTGACAGGAGGCAGGTCCCACCCCTCCATTTTGTTGATTGTAGTTTTTTTGAGAGCTGGAAACCATGGTTGCTATGGGACAAAAAAGGTACTGTCACGGGTACCTGTTCCTGTCCCCCTGCCCGGACTTACCTTTCTTGGCTCCCGGCTGTGCTTCAGGTCCCGGCGTGTAGGTCGCACATCTCCTGCCTTCCAGGCCGCGCGCTCCCGCTGCTAGGGCGTGCGCGCCAACTTCTCAGGATTTAAAGGGCCAGCGTCCTCCTGATTGGCACTGCCTAATCCGGCTCATCCTTTATAATCCAGCACCTCCCTTTCTTCCTGGCCGGATCTTCAGCATTCTATTGGAACTTCCAAGGTTTCCATACCTCGCTTCCCACAGCGGTTCCTGTGGGAGTGATTGCCCACCAGCCTTCCCAGATGCCTCCGTGTCTCCTGTCTCCAGTGTTCCCATATGCTCCTGGTGTGTCCTGCCTACTAGAGTTTCCAGATGCCTCCGTGTCTCCTGTCTCCAGCTTTCCCATACACTTCCTTCTGTGCCTTCCAGGGCTCCAGTCCAGCGGTGTCTTCAGTCCGTGCCAGCGTTACCTGTGTTCCTCTGTGTTCCTGCTGTCATCCCAGGCTCGGACTGTTTCCTGCATAATCTGTACCTTGGCTGCCACCGCAGGCACCATACCATCCCCCGCGGTGATCCAGAGGGTCCACTGGTCCACAGACTCCTCTTTCCGGACTCTTCCCATAGAGACTTTTAGTTCCTGTTGTCTGTGTGACCATTACAGGTACTAAATGAGGACCAAGAAGCACAATACTTTAAAGAATGATTCCCAGGGACACCTGGAGCAGAATTATGTTTTTTATTTCTTTTTGTTCAGAATGACTGCTACACTTTAAATGGGTTGTCCTACTCTTTTTTTAAGTGTGAACTTTAAAGAATTAGTTTAATAATGAGCCTGACATGAGATCACCTTAACAATTCAAAACAAAGAAGTACAAATGGTGATTTAAAACATAACTTTTATGTGAAGTAATGACGAAACAATCAAATCTAATAACCCACTGGTTATTCAGGCTGTTTGCAGGGGTTCTTGATGTATACCTTTATTTCCTGTTATCCTCCCTGGCTTTCACAGCATGTGAAACCCCTCTATGTCTCACTAGATAAACTTGTATACTGTCTATAAGAATAATTTACTAGTGATCCATTTAGAAGACAAGGACCTGTCTATCTACACATACTTAAAGGAGCAGTACAGGTGATTGATTCTTGATGCGTACATATAAACATAAGACTGGTACCACGTGCACTGAATTTGATTATTTCATCATTACTTCATGTCTTTTTTATACTACTTGATATTTTTAACATGGAAGTAAATGTTATGTTTTAAATCATCACCATTTACATTTCTTTTTTTAAACGTGGTTAAAATATAAAGAATGGAGTTGATCGAGCCTAAACCACAATGTTCTGGTTTGTGTCGAATATTGAGGGTTCAGTATTACGCTGCAAACACCTACCAGTAACATGTGGGATCAGTCCTAGAGATAACCCTGATTCCAGGCCAGTCATTCTGCATGATCTGTAACAGTGCAACGATGTACAGATCTGAAGTCAATTCATCAAATACATTACAATACTGTAGAATTTGGCTTCGTGTCCATGTTCCAGGTTTGGGTTCCCAAACATAGCACTTGTTTGACAGACTTGAACCTGAACTAATGAAGAATGAAAAATAAACCACCTTTTCTACTTTTTTAGCAGTGCTGAGTGCAGCAGTCCCTAACACAAATGGCATATCTTTGCTGACATCAGCTGGGATCAGTAAATGGCACAATATATTTACTTAAGAATATTTGAAAAAGTAGCTGAACAATCCCTGCTGCTGGCTCTATGCTCTTGTGGAGTCCATGGGGCAGATTTACTTACCCGGTCCATTCGTGATCCAGCGGCGCGTTCTGTGTGGAGGATTTGGGTCTTTCGGTGATTCACTAAGGTAGTTCCCCTCATGTCCACCAGGTGTCGCTGCTGCGCTGAAATTCGTTGGAGTGCACTGAAGTTCACCAAGCCAGGCCGGGTTTTTCCAAAACCGTCAGGTTTTCGTACGGCCAAGCCCCCGATTTTCGTTGCCTGCACGCCAGCCAAAATTTGCAGGTAAATACGATTCGAGCCCTTGGTAAATTACCCCCATGTCTTTACAGATCATAGCTCTTTCAAACAGTACTATTTATATTTCTCATTGAATGAATTGATCACATTGAGACACCCTCATTCGCCTTGGGCCCTAGAGGGAGATTTGTCATTGACAGGTTGTCTATGTCTGTACTGTCATTGTTCAGTGACAATAGAAAGCTAAAATATAAGGAACATGTATGATATACATTATGCAGTGGGTTCCATGATGTTTGTGTACAGTCATGGCCAAAGTTTTGAAGAATGATACAAATGTTAATTTGTACAAAGTCTACTGCATCAGGTTTTATCATGGAAATTTGCATATACTCCAGAACGTTATAAAGAGTAATCAGCTTAACAGCAATTAATTGCAAAGTCAATATTTGCCTAGAAAATGAACTTTTTCCCCCAAAACACATTACAACTTCATTGCAGGCCTGCCTTAAAAAGAGCAGGTAACATCATTTCAGTGATTGCTCCATTAACACAGGTGTGGGTGTTAATGACGACAGGACTGGAGATCAATCTGTCATGATTAAGTAAGAATCACACCACTGGACACTTTTAGGAGGCTGGTGCTTGGCATAATTGATTCTCTTCTGTTAACCATAGTTCTCTCTAAAGAAACATGTGCAGTCATCATTGCACTGCATAAAACTGGCCTAACAGGGAAGAGTATCGCAGCTCTAAAGATTGCACCTCAGTCAACAATCTATCACATCTTCAAGGAATTCAAGGAGAGAGGTTCCATTGTTGCCGAAAAGGCTCCAGGGCACCCAAGAAGCACCAGCAAGAGCCAGGTCTGTCTCTTAAAAGTGTTTGCTCAGGAATGCCAGTGTCAGGATCAGTGGATCCTCTGGACCACCGTGGGAGATGGAACTAGCCGACACTTGGGACCGGAATCCAAGTGGCACCTGGTTTTCACCAGAGCCCGCCGCAAAGCGGGTTGGACTTGCTGCGGCAGGAAACCGCCAGGTCGTTTCCAGGCGTGACCAGCCCGCTGTGGCAGCCGAGGTCGAGGTACCTTAGCAGAAGACAGTCTCGTAGTCAAGTCCAGGCTCGGGGTCAGGGCAGGCGGCAGCAAGTCCAAATCCGGGGTCAGCAACGGGAGGTCCAGGCAGGTGGGAACGGGAACACAGGCACACGGAACACAGCAACACAGAGGAACTCGGTTAACATGGGAACACAGGACTCGGGAGCGGAGACACACAGGAACGCAGGAATACACAGGAACGCAGGAATACACAGGAACGCAGATAATCACCAGGAAGCTTTCTCTTAGGCTGTGAGGCACAAAGATCAGGCAGGGAACACAGGAAGAGGCAGGATTCTTAATGGTGAGGTGTTCAGCCAGTGCACCAATTAGCGGTGCGCTGGCCCTTTAAATTTTCAGAAGGAGCCGCGCGCGCGCCCTAGGAGGCGGGGACGAACAACTTCTCCCAACCGTCCAAGAGCAGTTTGGTGATCAACAATACCTTTTCCAGCATGATGAAGCACTTTGCCATAAAGCAAAGGTGATAACTAAATGGCTCAGGGAACAAAACAGAGAGATTTTGGGTCCATGGCCTGAAAACTCCAGAGATCTTAAACCCATTGAGAAATTGTGGTCAATCATCAAGAGACGGGTGTACAAACAAAAACCAACAAATTGTGACAAAATACAAGCATTGATTGTGCAAGAATGGACTGCTATAAGTCAGGATTTGGTCCAGAAGTTGATTGAGAGCTGCCAGGGAGAATTGCAGAGGTCCTGAAGAAGAAGGGTCAACACTGCGAATATTGATTTGCTGCATTAACTCATTCTAACTGTCAATAAAAGCTTTTGTTACTCATAATATGATTGTTCTTGTATTTCTGTATGTGATAAAAACATCTGACAAACACGCAGAGGGCAACAGATCATGTGAAAATATAATATTTGTGTCATTCTCAAAACTTTTGGCCATGACTGTAGTAAACATTACACCTACTATTCTAATAGACAGACCTTTCTTAGTTTTTAGACATTCATTTAGAAGTGTTAGGTGTATAGCCATCCTGTCACTATGAGAGCCACATGTATGTATGAATATTTCAAACTTATTATGTTCTGGAAGGTCATGGAATGTTATTAAAATGGAAAGTGATTTTAGGCACCAAGAATTTTTTTTCTTTTGGAATAAACCATTAGATTATAAAAAAAGAAAATCTGCTCAAATACATATGCAATATTAAACAGAAAGGAAATGGAAGCAGTTGAGATAAGTGTGTCAAGCACTTACAAATCGATAGCAAAATGTGTCACAGAGCTCATGCCAAGGACACCTTGTGCTCGTGTCAGTGAAGAATTAAATGCAGCAGCTTTATCATTTCACACATAAAGCATTGCACTTTCTGCTGCAGTCTCTATCAAACCCTCTGACTAAATAAAGAAAAATATGATAATGCATTGCAATTGTGTGGCAAATGTAAAAGGATGATTTTATAAGCAGTGTATTGTGGGATCTCTATCCCTTATTCAGTTCACTGTCCCTCTATGTACTTGCCAAAACCTTGAAAATGTATTTTTACTATTACAGCAAAATCTATTTTAGTATTGCAAAGTATAAGACTACAAGTTTTGGTAGCATCCTTAATATCACTGAACTGTAATATACAATCTGATAGCACAAATATTTTTTTTAGAACAGAATATTTTTGGACCAACAATCCATGACAAATGTAATTAATGTATGCATTGCTAATACAGGCGGTTCCCTACTTAAGAACACCTGACTTACAGACAACCCCTAGTTACAAACAAACCTCTTGATGTTGATAATTTACTGTACTTTTGCTTTAGGCTACAATAAACAGCTAAAACAGTTATCACAGGTGTCTGTAATGAAGCTTTATTGATAATCCTGCTTCTTATGACAACCCAACTTTTTTAAAATCCAATTGTCACAGAGACCAAAAAAATTTGGCTGGGGCTACAATTATAAAATATACCAGTTCCGCCTTACATACAAATTCAACCTTAGAACAAACCTACAGAACCTATGTTGTACATAACTCAGGGACTGCCTGTATTACATTTGGTTGTCAGCAGGTGCCGAAATGGCCACTAAGAGAAAACATTGCCAGAGTAAGTAAAAGACAATAATATTATACTTGAAGCCACTGGCAGCAGGAACTGGGTACTTCATGTAACTTCCCATTTCCTGCTGGCTTCCATGGGATGGAGGGGGCCATGCAGTCATTAATGTAACCACACCCTCTGCATCATAACTAATCCCATTTCAGTGGTTAGTGGGAGTGTTACAAGAACCTATGTGAACCTCCAACCACTAACATAGGAACGATAATCACAAAGCGGGTGTGCATTCATTTACGACTGCAAGGCCCCCTTCATCCGATAGAAACCAGCTGGACATGGGATGTCACAGAAAGTCCCGAGTCCTGCTACTGCTGGGTCTTGTGACCAACAGTGAATGGTTAACTTTACTGGGGTAAGTGTAATATTGGTGAACCTATTAATTGTCTGTGTTACATGCATAAAAACAGCAGTCATTGGATCACAGACATTTAATTTCTGTGTAGCGCTGCATAATGTGTATGTGCTATATAAATAAAGGAATTATTATTAAATTTAGACATTACAAAAAAAAGACTCTGAATGTTGTCTAGAACATGTGACTAATATGAACTGATATTTTTAGTACACCTGAAATAATAGCCATATTCTGGTTTGTAGTATAGTAAGTGTTATCTCCATTAATACAATTTCCCTTTCTAAATGTTTTCTAAAAGAAATAGGAAACATGACTTATTTGTCCACACCCAAAATTATATTTTCATTTTATTTTATATACATACAAAACTCCAGAGTAACATCTATTCATCAACATCTAACACATATTTTCCAAGAAAAGTATAGGCACAAGCTTTGTGATGTACAGTAAATTTTACTTTAAACTTAAAGGACACCAGTCATCACTATTTCTGTCACCTCTACCTGTTGGAGCAGCTCACAAGGATTCCATCCCAACATTTATCTAGTTCATTCATACATTAATCATTGTAAAATCTTATTTTCTTTATTATGTAAATGAGGCTGTCACATGGTCAGAGGCAGGGATGTCACCCCTGTTCCGTCTGCTCATGTCTGTGTGTAATGTATAGTAAAGCATTGCTAGTGTCTGTGCTTTACCTGCTGCCTGTGAGAGTCAAAGATATCAGCTACACAAGCATGCCAAGCTGTTACTCCTAAACACTTGGCTGCATGGAACTGTTTTATCTCATACACACAAACTGCAGGGAGTGTGTCTGCCAGAACCAGAAAGCACATACAGGAGCCAGCACCAGGATTGTCAAATCATTATACAGGCTATCAGTCATATGCATAGGAGTATCTCATACACACACAGGCTGCAGGGGCACCAGGAGTGTCACATCATTATACAGGCTGTCAGTCATGCGTATAGGAGTATCTCATACACACAGACTGCAGGGGGCGGGACTGCCAGAACCAGAAAGTAAATAGAGGAGACAGCACCAGGAGTGTCACATCATTATACAAGCTGTCAGTCATATGTATAGGTGTGTAGGAGTATGTAATACACACATTTTGCAGGGGTCGTGGCCACCAGAACCAGGAAGGACAAAGAGGAGCCAGGCTCCGCTGTCTTCTTAATGCCAATGGCAGCTTTGCCAGCAGTGATCGAGGGGTTAACACCACCGATTGCTGGTGTTACCAGTGGGTGTTTGCTGCAATATGCAATATTTGTTATTCACTGTCTCCTCCCTTCTAAAATCAACTTTTAAAATTTTGCCAACACGCCTGAAGGGCTCCAAGGGGTGTTACCAGAGCCCCTTTATGCTGCAGATTCACAGGTTGTTACAGTGTACCGGAACACATCTCCCCCTCCCACTTTGTGCTGAAACTTCCCCTGCTGTAATGAGATTGCATCAGGTGGAGACAGTATATCAACCTATGGAGCTTGTGGTTTATTTTTTTAGAAGGAAGGGGGCTGTAATAATAGATCTAAGAACATTACATTACCACAGTCACAGTGCACAGTAAGTGTCCCTGGTTTATCATGCTTGATTCAAATAGTAAATTTCCTTTAAAGGACACCTGTCATCAGGTCTGTGTCACTTGTCCTGTTACCACTACCTGTTGGAGCAGCTCACAAGGATCCCATCCCAGCTTTTATCTAGTTATTCCATACATTAATCATTATAAATTCATCTATTCTTTATTATGTAAATGAGGCTGGTCACATGGTCAGAGGCAGTGATGTCACTCCTGTCCCTCCTCCCCTCTCCTCCCCCTGCTCATGTCTGTGTGTAATGTATAGTAAAGCATTGCTAGTGTGTGTGCTGCATCTGCTGACATGCTGCATCCTCCTAATACACAGAGACACAGACATCAGCTACACAAGTGCCTGACATGTTCTGCTATAACATGGCTGCCTGGAGCTGTTGTATCTTTCACATACACATACACACATGCACGCACAGGCTGCAGGAAGCGTGGCCACCAGCAAGCACATGGGCAGCCATTACATCATTATACAGCCTCATATCATGACACAGGCTGTCAGTCATGCACTGGGGGTGTGGCTGTGCCACCCACTCATGAATAAGCTGGATAGAGGCAATGCTCTCTAATGGCAGTTTATGAAAATATATTTAGATTATTTTGCATGACGGGTTCTCTTTAAGGTAAAACTATTCACTACAAGCTTCTGATATATAAATAAATAGTACATTTGCTAATAAGTTATCAACCAGACTGTAAGCAAACATCTACTTTTCCCTCTGTAGATATTTCTGCGATTAAGAAACACAGTTGTAAGAAGCAGCAAATAGAATGAATATTTTTAAGATGTTTATTTTGTCTATGAATGTAAAAAAATAAATGATGGCAATTTTCACAGTGGCCAAAGGTTGTAAGCATGATAGATCACACTCTGGAGTTATTGACATAGTGACAATTTTACTGTTGTGCCGGAGCCAAGATAAGTCGTTTTCACGCTGACAATTGCAAAGAGAATATTGTAGACAGCTGACACAGGTCATAGAGGGTGAGAGGGCAGATTATTCGAAGTAGGCTGAAGATGTCATGCTTGATATCTAGTACTAGCTACCTGAGCAATATTTTAAACAGTTTTTTTGCGTCTATGCTTTATACGATGTGGAGTTATCATGTGTTTATTTCTCAAAGCCGGACTGCGTCAGAATTGTTTCTGATTGAAAACAAATATGATTTTGGTGTTTTATTTCAAAGTTGACTTACCTTCAGATATACAGTTACATCATTATTTATTGAAAAATGATAAAAGTGGTTTTCTCAGGGTGCATCCACACGTTGCAGTTAAAACGGCATCACAATCAGTTTTATGGAGGCTTAAAGTGCCATTTTTTATTTTGACAAGTGAAAGACATGAACTTAACAGGTTTATTTGTTGAACAGGTTTTCCTGTTTAAAATCAAATTTACCTGTTCAGTTCAGTTTTTCACGTGTTATATTAATAAAATTGCACCTAAAACCCAAAGCTGATAACAATGCAGTTTTAACTGCAACATGTGGATGCACCCTCAGAGGAAATCTATTAAAGTTGTCAGAAATCTTTGCTAAACTCTAAATTGTCCCTTAAGGTGCGACTACAAATTCAGTTCTTTAAACCTGGAATGGAGTACAGGTAAGAGGAGAAGTAGAACCTTTCAATTATTGGTCTCAACCCATTCTCATCTACACCTGCTTTTGGCTTAAAAAGCTGCATCTGAAAAATTGAACGTGTGGATGCACCCTTAGAGTTCAGTTAAGAAGTTCATCAAACCGGTTAATTGGCCAGATTCATGGGGGGCATTTATCTAAATGGTCCTTACCTCCACTAGCTTTGTTACCAATTAGTTGTCAGTAATGAGGTACCTATTTAATATTTCTGTGCATGGGACAATTTTCTGTTCCAAGCACCAGTTTTCTATTCTGCTGGAATTTTTTTGGGTGGAGAAAAGTAGTGAAAAAATGGTCTACTCTCTGCTACTTTTCAGTGACCAAAAAATTGAGAGGACAGATACTAATTGTATTGGAGTTTCCACACCATCAAAACCATGCCTCTTTTAGAGTGGAGTCAGGGGACACAAAAAATCACATTTATTTCTGGGGCCAACCACTAATAAATGGGTTGGAAAGGATAAAAGGTGGTGGGAGTGCCACAAAAATGCAGAAACCCCATAGTAAATGTCACCCATGGAGTATGTTTGTTGGACTGAACTTGTTTGTCGACAACCAGCCTAAGAAGCATTTCTGCACCTGCTCTTCTATTTACGGCAACTTTCACATCATTATTAGCTTTTATTGTTTCATTATTATAGGATAGAAGAAGAAAAAATATTGAATGTATCTGTCAAGTGATGGACAGAAGTTTGAGAGGGCTATTATGGTGATCATCATCATTTTCACACAAAGAAAAACTGAAACAAATGTTGTTCAAATCATCTATATTGAAGATATAAACACTACATTATTCTTATTTTAATATTTGCATTAATAAGTTAAGACATAAGATTCCAAGTAATTCCTGAATCTCATTATTCAACCTCCATAAAGCTATATTTTTGGTCCTTTCAAATATTTGTTTCTTTGAATCATCTGCTAAGAACTGTATTGTAATACCTCAGCGAGGGGTATCAGAACACAATGCTGCTTTAAGTGCATCCTTTTCCTAAAACACTAAAAAGCCTGTAAGTGCTTCTGCTTTATTGGCACAGATACCTCATACCATAGTGTTGACACATTGCAAGAAAAGATAACTTTGAGCTGACTAGCTTTTATTTATGAAAGGAAGTATAAAAAGTTGAGATAATGTACTTGTCATGTATTTCGCTTTAAAGAGAATTGCAATTTCAAAAAGTAATGAGCAATACATTGAATGAGCAATAAAGCTCATTCCTTAAAGAGCAATGAAAAGTAATACTTGTTTATAAGTTACTTTTTGAGAGCTTCTCATAATTTTCTAAATATCTTCTTTAGGTCACTCTTAGGAAATCTTAATATTCATCTTCTAATACAGTTGTACGGTTTACTGTATCTTCAGGGTTTTTTTTGTCTTTTTTATTAAACCAAATCAACGTGTGGATTACAGAGAACATGTAAACATACCCTTAAGATTCATGGTAAAGCTGGACTTTTATGGTGTCAATTAAGCAACATATATTTGGTACACCATTTATTGTAAATAATCAGTGAATTTTTTTTCAGCTGATTATGTTCACTCAGTTTAAGTTAGAGTTCTGTTTCTACTAATTTCCTGGATCTACCATAATGGGCTAAGTTTTAAAATTAAAAAAATGTATGGGATTGATATCTTCAGTATTAGATTGCACTACAAGGACTACAAGTAGAGAAGGTTTTCAGTAAAATATTGTCAAAACAACACATAATGCCAATCGTGCAAAGAAGAAAAGGAAATATACTACGCAGCAAATATGTGTCCATTTGGAATTTGAATATTATTTTCTCTCTAGATGAACCACATCTGATTTTGGTGTTCAGTGGAAACTGTCATCAGTTCTGACCATACAAATCTACAGACAGTGTTGGGTAGCAAGCATGGAAAATGAGTCATAACCTTGTGTGTGTTGTTAGTAGCAACAGGATTGTAAAAACAGGATTATTTATGTTCCAGGCCTGTAGCTGGCATGCAGAGGTTTGTGAGATCTTTTTGCTGAAATTTGCATAGCTCCTCCCTCTGAGTACCTGCTTTGTTATTCAAACAGAAGTCTGTTTTAGCATTGCTTTGATAAGTGAACAGATCTCACACAGAAGTGCTCCAGAGTGCTCCAAGTCCGGGTACAATCCTAGAATATAAATGTATATTTCAAAGCACCATTTCTGCTAATAACATATACAAATGCGTGATTACAAAGCTCTTGAGGGCTGCTACAAAACACTGTCTACAGATTTGCATGGTTGGAACTGCATTTTAAAAATGAATGTGGAATGTGCTAATGTTACTATGACTCTCACAACCGATTCCCCCATTTACCTATCACATGGTCAATCAATCAAGTTCACTTAATAATCCCCAGAAATTAGTAATGAGGGTAAGGTTTTCAAAGATTCGCCTTGATTTATTGTACATAAAAGTGTATATCTTCTTCAGATTAATGTTATTGTATGTATGATGAAAAATATTGCAGAAAGTATATTGGAAAATTCTATCAATTCTGTGTCTCTGCTTGCTGACATTTTTTGGGAAGCTTCATTATTTATTTACATTTGACAGAAATCTGACCATGATCACACAGGTGCTTGGCTCGTTAGTAACAGAGAGTAACCAGAGCTGTTTGTTATAAAGAGCCCTTCACCTATTAGAGAAAGAGAGCAAAAGCTGGTGTGTATAGGTTCCAAAAAATTTTTTAAACAAGTTTATTGAGCACAATACATACACATAGATGACAAGCATCAGATAAAGTAAATCCAATTAAAAGTGTACGAAAGACAAATCAAAAATACAAATGTGGACCCCAACTAATAACCAAGGTTGAAGTACAACCACAAGCAACGTCAAGAAAAAAGACTGTCCCAACTGGTAAGTTACAAAGTGCTGTACGCAATAGAATTCTCCGTCCTGGAAAATTATGCAAAGTGCTAAATGCAAAACAAGTGTAAACACACAGTCATAACATGGGCAACCCCTATCAATATAAAGTCAAATGCAATATAAGTAATACATAGAGAATGAGGCTCCCTAATGGCAGAACCAGGATCACAGACACCAGATACAAAATACCAGAATCATGGGATGGGACAGGAGACAAGTACTGTGGCCTCCAGCCACAGGCCTGAGACAGTTTATTTGAATTTATATTGATAGGGGTTTCCCATGTTATGACTATGTGTTTACCCTTGTTTTGCATTTAGTATTTTGTATAATTTTCCAGGACGGAGAATTCTATTTTATACAGCACATTGTAACTTACCAGTTGGGACAGTCTTTTACTTGACGTTGCTTGTTACACATGTGTATTTTTGATGTATCTTTTGTACACTTTTAATTGGTTTTTACTCCATCTGATGCTTGTCATCTATGCGTATGTATTGTGCTCAATAAACCTGTTTAAATTTTTATTTTTTTTTACATATTTTCTGAACCTATACACACCGGCTTTTGCTCTCTTTCTCTATCATGTATTGTTTATGGTGTGGTGGTACTACATGATATTTATTACCCTAATGGGACATCTAGCAAATCTCCAATTCTTTTCATGTTAAAGAGCCCTGCACCTGTGTGCCCATGGTCAGATTTCTGTCCACTGGAAATAAACAATGACACTTCCATAGCAGGACAGTAAGCAGAGATCTCATACACCATGAGGAAATGATACACAAGGTGATTTTGAAATTGTATAACTTTTCAGTATTCAAACCATATCCATTACTTGCTGAAATATGATTAACACTTTGGGCCCAGAATTTTAAAGTTTTACCACTATTAATATTCAATGAAGTACTATATAGTTTGAGTAATATATTACTAACAATTCAATACTTCAAGCTTTTTACAATTTATGTGATCAGAAAGAATAAACCAGTAAATTTAAATAAAGGTTAAACTCTTTGTTATGGTGAAATCCATCATGCGATTAGAATAGATTACTTTCCTAAAGAATTAAATAAGGTCACGCATGTCAAAGGTGACTTCATAATCGAATAAAAAGTTCAATGAAGTCACAGTTCTTCAAAACTACCGATTAGTTACTGCTAAAACACAACCTCAGCGAAAACTTTGTAGAAATACAGGATTTGTACATAATTTAGAGAGACAAAACAGACAATCTTGAAGATGTAAGACTCCCCAAAACACTACATTTCAAGATAATGGGTCCTTATATGATAAAATTAAAAGCAAACTTCATTATGAAATTTAATATATATGAATATAAATACAATATATAATAAAATATACAATATTACAATTATTAGGGAAAAGAAATATCAGAGATAGAACTGGGGGTTGTGAACCTCCCTGATGTTACTATTAGACAAATTACAATATGCACTTTATGTCATACAAACACATTTTTATTATCACTTTGATTTCTTCTACTACTTTTTGAGGTTTTTTGAGACCAAAAATATCAGCTGAGGTTCTAGTAGAAGAAACCAGACAAAGTGGTGATAAATCCCCCATAATGTTTTGGAGTAATACCAGTTACAACATACTCCAGTACTAAATATCACATTTAAAAGTCATCAAAGAAATATAAAGAGATAGCAAAAGAATATATCATTCAAACTAATATGTAAATAGATAAATTCACATGTGTATGAATATAAAAGCTAAAAATACCTAAATCATACCAAAGTTTTGTGTCTAAAATAGGTTTATATATTTTTTGCTGCTGCTTTGGGTCATAGTATATTAATTAAAGAAAAAATACTCAAAAAGATATTTTATATTTTATAGAAATACTTAAAAAATTAAATATAGAATAAAATTGTTAACCATCTATAGTATATTTTTTGTCCATAAATTGTTTCTGTACTCCTTCCTTTGGATCAGAGTCTGTACCTTTCGAAGAGAAAGATGTAGCATGGTCTGTGAATAAGGACATAGCCTTGTACTTGTTCTATTCTATTTTTAATGGAATTCAACTTCATAAATTTTAGTTTCTGTATATGATTATGTCTAGTGATTTTTTTATGTGTTCTAGAAAAAGGGGAATGATTTCAAATGCCATTTTTTTATTTTTAAAATATTGTTACTTTCTCTTGACTTTATGTCTGAGGCCACCAACATGAATCCTAAAAATCTGATTAATTATACAATTTATTAGGATAATTCTGTTTTTCAGTACATATCAGATATTCTTCTTTCCTTGTGTACTATGTATTGTGTACCGCCACTTAGGTGCCAAAATGCATTAAACCAAAGCATCTACAAGTATATCAAATGTGATGGCATCCTTCTTCTAATGAATATTTCCTGTGATTAGTACACCAGAAAATGAGTTTACACCACCAAAAACCTGCCATAGATCTGACATATGTTTCACTCCAGTTTATTGCATAAACTATGATGCACAGTATTTGTCTGGCTTTCAGGATGCTACAGGCTTTTCAACTTAGACACAGAACCCATCCACCCCAATTTTCTAATGAAGTGGTCAAGGCAGTATAAAAAAAGAAGGCAAAATTCAGAGCAATGCTGCATTTTTTGCACAATGAATGTTATATTGCCAACATTTCAGGAATGCTGTTTTAACATGGTCTGAGCTATGCTCTCTTAACCTATCAGTGAACCTAACTTAATGGAGCATGAAATAGGACGCAATGTTACTTACGTTAAACAGATCCTTTTAATACATGAATGTTGGAACAAGTTTCTATTCCTACATCATGAAATGTTCTATACAACATAACATATACTATATATATATATATACATTATACAACATATGTATTCCCTTTCGCCAATGCTCATTTCTATTTTGTGTTTCAGTGTTTTGCTCACCTCCTTTCAAAAGTCCTAAGTTTTAATTTTACTATAGTCCAGGTCATCTGGAGCATGCCCAGTCATTGTATCTAGATGAGGCCACACACACTACCTAGTCTCATTTCCTAGTCTTAAAATAGCTCACATATTTCCTACATTATATTAGTGCTAGGACTTTCTATCTCAAACCCAGCAGTCACACTGCTATCCTTTGTTATTCTGCTAGGGGCAGATTTGGTAGCTAAAGTTTTTGTGGGCACTGATCCAGGAGCTCATATTGCCTTCTGCCCCCCACAACCTACAACCTTGCATTGAGTAGACAGAGTTGGCTCACTTTCATTTTGTGAATGAAACAGAAGGAAACCACACCTATCAACTCACAGGTGACATGTCTTATGTCTGAACAGATCTTCATAATAACTTCTACTGTATGAAACTTACAGTATCACTGCAGAATCAGCCACCCAAATCTTTTATGCTCCCTGCAACACATCTCCACACTGCTCCTGAAAATACCAGTTACTACAAGTAGTGTCCAATGGCTAACTACAATATCTCATGGATATCTGACAATGTGCTCCTAAATAATATAAAACCTACTCATCACTCTGAAGATACCATAATACCAATCTTATAGACCATTTACAAATGACCATGCTGTATTTACTGCATTTACAGAAGATACACAGAAAGTCCTCAATATATTATAATATACACTATACTTATGTAGAGCACCTCAATGAATATTTATTGTGCACCACAGTACATAAAACATTCTATTCCCATTAGATTGAAATGGATATATACTACCCTCCCCCGCCTAATCAGAATAAACACAGAGCCACCCAATTAAAAAGATAGAGATCTGAATTATATTATGTACAATTGAATTAGAAACATCCAAAGCTATCCCCATTAATTATATTGTATACAACAACCTCTTAACATTATATAAAATGCTCCCAAATTGAATTATGTCAAATATAGGTCTTCCTTATAATAATTATGCCCCCCTCCCATAAGAAATGTTGATGGCAACATTTAATATTTTGAGAATATGAGAAGCTGAAATTAATTTTGAAAACACATTTTCTTATAAGCTTGAATTGTACAGCTTTATTCTTAACGGCATTTTATGGCATCTGTAACCATTTTAAATGCTTTGGTGTACAGAGCTGGGTTAGCTGCATGAGCTAACATTTTCATTGATACAAATTTGGGAACTGTGTTTATTAAAGTACAGTTATATGAAAAAAGTGGTTATATGAAAAAAGTGGTTATATGGACATGAGTGTGGTTTTCTGTTATAGTTTTTACCGTATGGGGTAATAATAATAATAATAGTAATAATAATAATGACACTAATATCTTCAGTTGGGTACCCTGTAAAATATGTAAATAGCAAATAATTTACCATAGATACTCAAGCACAAAAAATGTTCTGAAAATACCAAACTCGGCTTTTACTTGAGTCTATAATAAAAAAACAAAGTCAATACTCACTGTTCCGATGCCCTGTGCAGGTATTCTTCTTGCCTGCTGATGTAATTGCCTGTGCGTTGCCAGTGCTCATGGACCTGCCACTAGAAAAAAGAAGAGAACCTGCTTGGGGGAGTCAGAAAGGTGATAAGTGAGTTTATTTTTTTTAAGTGCCTGTGGGGCGGGCTAGGTGCTGGCTGGCTATACATGGTGGGGCTGGCTATATGCTTGGGGGCTGTCTATATACTAGGGGGTGCTATATACTATGGAGGCTGGTTATGGCTATAAAACAATTGGGGTTGCTATATACTATGGGGACTAGCTGGCTATATACTATAGGCAGGCTATATACTGGGGGCTGGAAGTCTATATACCATGGGTTGGTAGGCTATATACTGGGCATGGGCTGGATATACACTGGGTCTTGAGCTGACTGGCTATAAAGTGGGAGCAGGGGCTGGCTATATACTGGGAGATATGGTTGACTATATACTAGGGGTCATGGGCCGGCTGACTATATACCTGGGGCATGTGCTGGCTGGCTATATACTGGGAGTCAGGGGCTGGCTAGCTATATAATAGAAGGCATGTGCTAGATAGCTATATACTGGGGGCATGGGTGGAAGGGCTAACTATATACTGGGTGGAGGCTGTGACCAATGCTTTTCCCCCTGTAGGCCAAAGTGAAGTCATACTCAAGTCAATAGGTTTTCCCATTTTTTTGTGGTAAAATTGGGTAACACGGCTTATATCCGGACTTGAGTATATACGGTACATACTTCCAAGAAACCTATGTCAATATGCTGGTTACAGCAAACTAAGGAGATATGTTACAGCAGGTAGTTCATGATGTGCTAAAATATACAGTAGGTGAAGGTTAACAAAATATTAAATGGTAAGAGATCAAGAAAATATAAACTATAGGACAGGAAAAAGACAAGAGATAATTCAGTGGCTAAAAATAGGCAAAGTAAAGTAAAGAAGATGCCTGTGACCAGCATTTACCACATCTCTGCTTTGTGTTGACTCATTTCATAAGTGTCCTTTTGTTTTATTGCAATGCTAGAAAGATTACAGATCAAACAACATTTTATGGACATTTTCCATTTCTGTTTTTTTGCTGCTCACCTTCAAAAATGCATAACTTTTCTATTTTCCTGTGTATGTAGCTATAATAGGGCTTGTATGCTGCATAACAAACTGTACTTGATAGTGGCGTTATTCAATATTCAATGTGAAAAATACATATAAAGAAATATCTAGAGTACAAATAATTGCTGTGAAATATACATTAGGTCAAAATAACATGGTTGTCACATTCCCTATTCTTGTAGCTGTTTTGAGAGTTAGGCAAGGGTTAATATCTTAAGTGTTTTTCTTTCTGACATACTAAGTTATCCTATTAGCCTCCAATAAAACATCCCGGGTGGTAGACCTCTTTGCCAGAGATTAACTTCCTATGGCTCATTTCTCTTTTGATGCTGCAATATGAGTTTGTTTTTCACTTTGCTTGTTGACTCCTGAACTGATATCTTGTGTTAAGACCTTTGCTTGTCTGACTGTTCTTTGTGTCCGCTACAATTGTCCGCTCCGCAAGTTGCTGCCATATGAAAACAAGTTCCGTTTTTTACTGACAGATAATTATAATTCAGAGCCTTTTAGCAAGCTCCAGATGGTTTCAGTGGTTTGTCTATTATCAGGGCAGTTTATCCGAACATTAAACCTCATCTGGCAGCGTGTGCCAAGTCTGGTTGTGGGTGCGCTTTTGCAGGACTGGTTATTCTGTCAGCATCATTATAATAGTAATTTAAAAAGCTATCTGCTTGACATAGAAATACAATAATAACTACATTACATTATGTATTGTTGTGTCTTCCAGCTATAATTTTAAAATTTAAATTTTTTATTTATACTGTATATTTGTGGCTCTTTGCAAAACTGTTTTTTTTTAGATAAGAAAAGCATTGTGGCTAACAGTAGCCATGTTTCTTTAAAGGTAACCTTTAAAGAAATGTCACCTAAAATAATCTGCCACTAATTACAGATCATTTGAAGCCATTTTTATGACATGCAAATAAGTGGACAAATAGTCAGCCTGCTTTCTCCAGGCTGCCAGCGAACCACATCTCCTTCTTCTTATTGACAGCTCAGTGTCTCTTCAGATTTCAGCCTGAGCAGACAGACAGTCCTCTTCCTTCCCACTTCCTGTCCTTGCCAGAATGCTGTCCCTCTCACTGCATGGTGTATTTAGCAGTTAGCACTGTGTGGGAAACTTCAGGTCTTTGCCATTTCATTCACCCTGTGTTGGGTATTGCTAAGCTGCGATGGGCGAAGCCAACAAAGACCAAGGTAGACAATGTTTGGGGAAGATTTTACTGGTTGGAGGAGGCAGATTTAAGCTGGAATGTCTGCACTGCACTTTTCAAGAAAGGTGAAGTAGGGGGTTAGTAAGGTTAATTGTGCCTGTTCTTGATGACACTTTCCCTTTTAGTATCACTACTATGGAATAATATCTATTTGATCTTGTATCAAGTCCATGATGAGCAACTGTTAGGGATAATTTACACAACCTGGAGAAGCCACATAAATAATGGGCCAACACATTATACTTTATGGCTATTTAACCTTTTGAGTACTATGCACCACTTTGAACAAAATTCCCTACCAGATTTAATGTCATGGGTTAAAATTAAAATCTACACCATAGCAAAGCCAAGGCAAATGAATTATTAGCGGATCAGAAACTCTTAATAATTGTGGTGTGTCTCGCACCAGTGGAGTTAAATATTTAGACAGGTGCAGAAAGCCTTGAAAAACAAATTTTCGTCCATGTAAAGAAATCATTGCAACTTGGACTGCACGTCACCGACTGGAGGAATATGCAAAATATGTACAGTACATTGTACCTCCATATGTATAAGGTGTAAGGCGCAGCACCTCGGACCACCCCCTCATGTAAGCTCGGTCTGCGTTCTGAGGCTATGGTGCTGCTGTGTCTGCTAGCTTTATTGGAGGGTTCTAATAAAGCTAGCAGATTAACACTGATAAAAATGGGTTAGCACTAGCTTTTTAAAGTAAGCAGCTCCTAACTTTTTAGGGTGACAGGTCTCTTTAAGGTACCCAGACAGTGAAACAAATTTAGTACAAATGACTGGAAAGACACCTCTAAAGAAGTGCAACATAAAGAGCAAGGCATCTGCCTGATACATTTAATTTATCATTACAGGACCAGTGTGCAGTATTATGCCGGTATTAACCTAGGATACAAAAGAGACATATAATAAGGTCATGTGAATTAAATCTTTCAGGACTAATATCTTCAGACGCCTGAATGCTCAAAGGAATAGTTAACCTTTTTGGAATGACACATTCTAGAGGTGAAAATATATGTTCATACATGTACATGTTAAAAGTCATACATGTACATCCACAATCACATAGGTACCGTATGATATTAATTATATTAGGCAAGAACAAAGTCTGATTTGGAGCAATTGCATATGTATATAATTATAGATGTATGGAGATGCTCACGTCTATCTTATAGTTGGGTGAAGGAAAGCCTACATGCTCTGTATTAGCAGGGTGGGTATCTCAGAATCTTATGCAGAACGTGTCTGTTTATGTAAAGGTTAGTTGTAGTCCTCTGGAAGGCATGTTGTAAATGCTAAACTATCATGATTTATGGAACTTGTCATGGATCTGCGTATGCAGGGAGCATAATTCGTCTAATCTGGCTATTTCAGCTTCTTTTTGGGCCAGTGGGTTATTGTTGAGTTTTATTATGATGCGAATATAGTGCAGTTAATAATTTTGAAGCAAGGATTAACTAAGACCATACGGATGGATTTGGAATGGGAGTTGAAAAAATCTTGGATAAAGCTCATTTACTGCGGGGAATTAATGGTGTTATAGGGCAAATAGCATTGCTTCATTTCCATATTTTGGCTCAAGAATGGCTTGATTAAGAAGCATTCCCACAAAGGTGAAGGAATGAACCACAATCTGAATGATATCACCATGCAGCAGGTATTTGGCACTTTATTGTGATGTTTATTCTGTATAATTGTTGTTTTGCATCACTGCCAACCTTGTTTGTATCTTGTTTCTTAGAGACACACATAGTGGCATAGTGGACCTCAGAATATTTGCTGGTCTTTGAAAGATAGGAATAGAGTACCTAATTCCTTATCCTAAGCTCTTAAAGGAATGCTGTGTTGAGTCAGACCACTAGAGAGCTGTTTAGAAACACATTTGCTTATGTAGCTAATTGCAAGGCAGTAAAAATTAAGTATTAATCTAGGACCACAGCTCCTCTAAAGGCTTTGCGAAAAGATCCTCCTAGAGCCATGTGAAGAGCAAGGAAGTAAAAATTAAGTATTAATCTAGGACCACAGCTCCTCCAAAGGCTTTGAGAAAGATCCTCCTAGAGCCATGAAAGGAGATGCAGCCTTGTATTCAGGGAAAAATGTTCTAGTGTTTTTGGTAAATATAAATAATTTTATAAATAACTGGCTCATGAGTAGGCGGCACCTTCCTAACCAGGAAATATAAGGAATTTGTTTATACATAGCAAAAGCTTTCCAAAGATACTGAAAGGAAAACTGAGTGTGCTCAGAGCGTTTATGTTTAGGAGGCTTTTAATTATAGAGGATACTGTAAACCTATTATTGTGATTTTTGTGTTAGTTATTCCAGGTCAGTAAAGCTTGTGATTATAAGAGATACTGATTTTTTTATTGCTCTAGATTAATCAATGAACAATACAATTGTTAAAAATCTGCAGCATGGAGCCACATGATTTAACCTTTTTTTCAGGTTTCAGGCTACAATCACAAAGGATAACATTTGGAGGCCAAATTTCCTATTCTTAACACAGAACCGAAGATGGCGCTGTAATAAATGGCTGGACCGTTCTATGGCTTTTTCCCCTTTTTACCTTCCTCCATCAACCTCCCTATTTTTCTCTATTGCCTGCCAGGCTTATTGGTAACACCATCCCAGTGTCTGACTTGTATTGGTATCCAAGCATCGGCTTCCGGTGGTTTCCTGTTCCCGGCACCAAGACCTGTGGACCAGAGAATGTCACCAGTGACCCAGCGTCAATTTTGAAGTTGCAAGGACCCAACCGTAGCGTTGTCCTGCATGTTTCCTACTCCAGATACCAGGTCACTGTTGAGCACCTTCGAGCACACCGGCCTAAACAGTTCAACTGGAGAATTAACATCCACAGGTACCCCTTCCACTTCTTTGCCACTGATGCAGATGGTAGGGTTCACACCCGAACTCCAGCATAGTTATACTTGATCCAATAGCAAACCCTCATGGTGGAAGTCGTCAGTCTGTCCAGTATCAACCAATGCCAGGCCCAACTCCAGTATCAACAAACAACAGGCCAGACTCCAGTATCAACAAATGCCAGGCCAGGCTTACGACTTAGCAACCAGGCTACATTAGAGCACAGGATTTATGGTGCACTAGAGAGCTGGTACCATGTCTGCACATCACACCTGATCCTGACAGTGAAATGTAAGTCTTTGTACCAGGAAAGCCCCCCCTCCCCCACCCTGCACTAAACCCTCTGGATAGTGTCATATCCACCCCGCAGTGTTTCAGCCCTGGACGTGAGGGTATAGACTGTATCCACCAGCTCAGGGTTGTCAGTCAGGCACCTTAATGTGCCAACACCAAGTCACCTCAGGATCAATAGACAATGTCCCTCCCGAGCAACGTTGGTTTTATTCTTACTCTAGAACACTGTAGTAGCTGTAAGTATCCACTAGTATGTTTTACGATTGTATATGTCTATATTCTATGTTAGTAATTATGAAGTTAACAACCTTAAGCAAGTAAGCAACAAGCAAATGAAACATAGTCTATTGTCTGTGCAATGTGTATATGTAACTGCATGTATCTGTATCCCTATCTGTTTGTAACAATATGCCTGAGCACTGAGTACAAAAGAATTTATAACATCTCAAAACTACTTGGGTTCAGTTAGTATAGTGGAGGATTCAAATTGTAGGTTACTTTAGCTCCAACATGGTGAACTTAACGAGAACCTGTCACCAGGGACATCATTTTCACTAAAGACAGGTTACAGAAGCCCATTAAAGGAAACCTACCACTTGAAGTGGCAGGTTTCAGATGGAAATACCGAGCACCAGCTCAGGGTGAGCTGGTGCCGGAGCTTATTTTTTAGTGTTTTAAACCGCTGTATCGCGGTTTAAAACACTTTTTAAACTTTATAGCCAGCGCAGGGAGGTACGCGCTCGGCGCTTACCATGCGCGCGGCTCTCCTTCACTTCCTATGTAGCCATGCGCATGGTCGTGCACATGGTAAGCGCCAAGCCCTTACCTCCCTGCGCCGGCTATAAAGTTTAAAAAGTGTTTTAAACCGCGATACAGCGGTTTAAAACACTAACAAAAATGAGCTCCGGCACCAGGCTGTGAGTTCTGTGAAGGAGCAAGAGGTAGTAGCTTTACAAAAGTGGGGGTCAAGAGCTGATCAGTCTGCAGCACAGACAAGTCACACGTTTTTTTTTAAATGCATCCAAACTAAAGCCTAAGCCAGTGATGGGCAACCTTATGAGCTTGGTGTCAAAATTCGCCAAAAAACCGAGCATAACTCGGGTGGTGTGTCACCTTGACAAAAAAAAACATAATTTTGTGATATTTATAGTTTAAATAACAAATATGTATAATTATTTAACTTCTAGGGTACTTTAATCCTAGGTTGTGTGATTGATCCTACCATGTACTGCGATACTACAGTATGCCAGTATATGGGGATTTTCCACATCATCTATTTATTACAATGTGCTGGACAATCTCTCAACCTCCCGACTACTGCACCTGGCCGTGTAGGAGCCGAGGATGAAACTTAACTCTCCGGTGGCCGTGTGTCACTGAAAATGGCTATGCGTGTCAGCACTGACACGCGTGTCATAGGTTGGCCATCACTGGCCTAAGCCATGTAAGTTATAGCACACAATTATATTGTAATACTAATGCTTAGAATAGACAGAAAGGCATATTTGCACTGCAGGTGTGATGGGCTTCTGTAACCTGTCTTTAGTGAAATGAGGTCCCTGGTGACAGGGACAGCACTTTCTGTGCTGAAAAACACAACTTATACACGGTAGTTTGAACTGATATGCAGCATCCTTTTATGCAGTAATTTATTTGCAGTAAACCCTAATTATCATAACCAATCCCCAGTAATATGCCATATTTAGACCCACACTAATATACCATCTCCAGGTCACCAGGAATATACCAACTTCAGCCCCCAGTGATATACCATCTCCAGGTCACCAGTAATATACCATCTCCTATACCATCTCCAGCCCTTAGGCTAATTTATTGAGTAGGTCTAAAGTGCAGTAATAATAAAAATATAAAACTCTGCTTACCTTAGTCTTTAGGTCACTTGCGGAGCTTGAGTGGGTTTAATGTTTTCAGATTCTGTTTAGTTGTTTTTCTTAAACACTGTATTTAATTTTGATTGTAAGCATAGCTCCCAACCGTCCCGATTTTGACGGGACTTTCCCGTTTTTCGTACCCCTGCCCCGCGTCACGGGCAGCTATGATATTGTCACGGATTTCCCCCCCAGGTCCCGCTGTGTCCCGGCGCTGTGTCCGCATAGTAAATACTTTGAAAGTCTGAACTCACAGTACAGAATGGCTTCTACAGACATCGGGAGGGAATCCTTTTCAGAGAAGTGTCGGGCTTAGCGCAGAGCAGGGACCACGTCATCAGCTTCAGATCTGTCCATATATGGTCGCTGCATCTCCTAGGGTTCCCCAGAGCAGACATCGGGAGGGAATCCTTTTCAGAGAAGTGTCGGCTTAGCTGAGAGAGCAGGGACCACGTCATCAGCTCAGATCTCTATCTGTCCATATATGGTCTCCAGGGCTTCCCCAGACACAAGCTCTTTATATAATTAAATTAAATAAAGTTTTGGCCAGGCTGAGATTCGAACCTGGGACCCTCTGCACCATAGACAGGAGCCTTAACTAACTGAGCTATAAGCCCAGTGATACAGAGCTGGGGATTTCTGGTAAGTAAGACATGTTATCTGCCATTTACACTGTGACACAGACTAATGCCCTGATATATAGAGAGGGATCTTCTCAGAGATTATTATTGTAATTATTGAGACTATTATTATTATTATAAATTTTATTATTATGGAGATGATTATTAATAATGGTAAAAATAATAATAATCATCTCAATAATAATAATAATAATAATAATAATAATAGTCTCAATAATTACAATAATCTGAGAAGATCCCTCCCTATATACCAAGGCAGTATATAGTTCTTAGTTACCAAAATTCTCCACTTGTTAATCACTGAGGTTATAGCTCAGTGGGTTGAGGCGCTGTGTTATTATTGTACATGGACACTGCAGGTTCTGGGTTCAAATCCCAATAAGGATAATTTTTTTTTTTTTTTTAATTATGATTTTTATTATTTTTAATATGGCTAAAATTTGGGGCGTGGCCAGGGAGTGATTGGGGGTGTGGCTTAGGGGGATCGCCGCGGCACGCTACGCGTGCCGCCATTTTGTCCCTCTTTCCTTTTCCCAAATGTTGGGAGGTATGTGTAAGGGCTTTTAATTTTTAAATGGATTATGTTTATGAGCATAAGACTGTTGGGAGCTTACAGATTATGTCTCCCCAGCATGTCTCTCTTTTACATATGAACAGCCTGAATGACGGAAGTAATAGGATGTATATTTACCAATCAATGGTAAAAAGCATCTATATAGCAATGGTGAAAGTTATCGTGTATCAACACAACAGTACAGGAAATTGTTCTATATACTGTAAATGACTGTTAATTAAGTTTCAATCTCTGAAAAAACCAAAGTGTTAAATTAGTTTTAGAAGGTTATAGCATAAAAATGCATTTTTTACAATAGCCGTAGCATAAAACGTGGGCATGATCATGATTTCCTGTGTGTTTTATATTCATGAAAGTCTTTTCAGCACAATTCACAAATACCTTCAAGACACAATTTATTTTACTTCCATTTGTACTTCCTTTTATCACTTCACTAACATCAAGGTTCAACTGAATAGACAGTTAGAGAATGAGGCAGATCATGAGACTCATGCAGTAAAGTAGATATGTCCATTTTCATTAGTTAATTCGCATTGCTGTCTGCAGGAGGAAATGCCAAATGTGCTTTACTCGTGAAAGGTTCAAGTAGGCCTCGGAGTTTCTGGTACAGAGGTATGAAGCCTGTAAACAAATAAATATAACATCAGGAATAGTAATGTAACCAATGTTTTGCTTTCATCTCAGTCCTCTCTCAGTTTTCTATTTAATGTGTCTGTAAACAAATGAATATAAAAGCAAGAAAGATTACACTACAGACAGACAGAGAGAGTGAGCAAGCAATGTATTCATATTTGTACCATGAACTGATGATATTTACAAATAAATTCTATGACCAATTTTGACCCCTTACTGACGTGTGACATATTAGTACACACATCGGCTGCAGGCTTAGCCTTCTCCATACAAGGTGGGTGTTTGATAAATATTGCAGTAAACACCCACCAGTAACACCTGCGACCGGTGTGAGTGTTGCCATATTTGCTTAGATTGTCGCTCCCCATGATGTCATTGAGGGACCTTCAAAGGTATATGTGTATTGAGAGGATTAAAAGATACTGGTGCTGTTGCATATTAATTACAGTATATGCCTGGTGCTATTGTAGTTTACAGCATAGCCATACTTCCTTTATGTCACAAAATCACACAATATAAATTAAAACAAAAAATAGTGGGGGAGATTTATGATTTTTTTTACTTTCCAATTTTAGTGCAAAAAAAGTTGCACATTTTTGTGCAGTTTGTGTTTTGCATATTTTTATGCAACCTTTGCATATTATCACCACAACTTGTAGTGCACAGCTTTTGGATGGATTTGCTTTGTTTATTTATATATGTAACCAGCTGTTTGGACTAAAGTTAGTTGTATTGGCCATCTGTGACTATTTGCAGATATGTAGAGGAAGAACGTTACAAACCATGCTCTGTGTTGCTGGAGCCAAGCACTCTCTCTTCACCCTCCTATCTTATCAATGGCCCAACTCCATCAGGAGTGAAAAAAGAAGAAAGGGTGTGTGGGCTGTGTTCAAAACACCCCTACACACAGCAAAGTTATGAACCGGAGCTCCCAGTTAGCTCTCTGGGAAAACCTCACTAGCTGGGCCCGGGGTTGGACAGCTTCTGCAGCGCCCAAGCCTGGTTAGGAGTACCCTACTCCTGTGTCAGGAGACCCATGATTTACACCATGAAGAAGTGGAATACATTGAACGGTGACAGCCACAGACAAGGTCACGGTTGCAGGGAGATTGTAATGCCCCTTAACTCCCATCTAAAAGCTTTCAGATTTCCACATCTATTCCCCAGCCAAACAAATGAATAAACTTCAAGACCCAAAAATCGTGATATAGCTAATTTACTGAGCCATCAGCAGCAGGTCATCTCATAGTGGCTTTGCACACTCCGGAGACATGAAATGTGGAAGCGCAGGGCTTGACCCTCTCCTCAACAACATACCTTCAACATTTTCAGGGTTCAGGTATTGCCAAAGTTGACTTGCTGAAAAGTATCCAAAATATAGCTCAGTGTAATGCTGGACTAGATTTCTCTATGCATTGTGCATATTCATCATGTCCTAGGTGAGCCCAGCACCTCAGATAACACTAGTGATGTTGTTGTATGAGGACTCTCAAGACTTAATTCTGAATGTAACTAGTGATAACCTTCTATTATGCTGAACTTCCATATATAGTCCAGCTACTTGCTTATATAAGCCAAGCAACACTTGCTATGAGTGGACCATTTCTATAGCACTTCAGTGAGCTGTGGTGAAATGTAGTCCTGTGCTCATGATAACCACATTTACCAGTGCAAACTATAGAAGATAGCTCTAGAAAGAGTGGGAATACCATTGGGAGATAACCCTTGTTCATGCCCCCCCCCCCAGACTGACCATAGAATGGATATAGTAAGCTAAAAGGGACATTTTATGCCCAACTAAGTCACACCGCCATATTAGCCAAATTCTCCTGTTGAAGCCATGCTAACTGGTCAAAACATTTTGGGGGCTAGAAACATTGTTTTACTCAGCAGTCTATTTCCAATTTGAGTTAGATGATAATGTTGGGACTATCTATCATCCCAACATGGGACAGTGATAACCCTTCTATGCGGATGTGAACTGCAGTTACACCTGCAATTAAGAGATAACTATAAGAAAATTGCTGTTCCATAAAGTGAGCTATAACAACTCACACACTTTCTTGTTGAAGCTACCCCGTCTTTATGTACTTAAAGTGGAATTCCCACAAAGACAAAATAACACATTTTATAATTCAATTATGTTAACAAAATGACAGCCTTTCACCGATATAATTCTTAACTGTCTATATTAGTTGTGCTGGTGTATTTTTTGATTGGCATTGAATATGACCAAACACTCAGTCCTATGGTTGGATAGGTATTCCTGTCTGCTTAGATTCCTCTTACGTGGACGCAGATCTCCTGTATTGCATCTCCTGTACTTTGGGGCTGGGGCTTAAAGGAGCAATCTTACTGAATGTAACTGTTTTTTATCCTATTGTACCTCTAGGGTACACCCCCCAGAAAGAAATGCCAGACTATAAACATATATAAAAATTGAAAACACTTTATTGTTGTCAATACATATTATAAAATCCCTAGAGGTACAATAGTATCTTCGTAGCTACCCGCTGATTAAGGTGCACACAAAGGGGCAAAGTGACGTTGTAATATAAGCACTATGAGCCCATATGACTCCATATTGTTTTCTAACGAATGTGACTGTTCATAAAAGTTTTATTTTTGGGTGTCACGGGTGTCCACGTCTCGTATCGCAGCCACACCCGTGCCCCTCTCCGTGGCGGCGCCCTCCACAGCCCTCACTTACTTCTCTGGGTTCCTGCTTCTGTCCCAGCCGGTCAGCACACACGTTATCTCTCCCAAGCGCCGGCTTTAGAAGATTTGAAGGGCTAGCACACCGCTGGTTGGCGCTGGCTACTATCGGGTTTTCTATTTAAGCCAGTTGCTTCCATCAACCCCTGCTGGATCTTTAACTACATGCCTGAGAGAAAGCTTCCTGTTGTGATTCCTGTTCTTTGTATCCTGACCTCCTGTTGTGACCTCAGACCTGACCCTCACTTAGCACCTCTGCCGCCTGCCCTTTATATCAGCTTGTTCCTGACTCCGAGAACGCTCTCTGTTCCTGTACCTGGACCTTGGCTACCACCATGGGCAAGTCACATGGTGCATGCCTAATACTGGTACCACACTGCACATCCTGGAAAAAATGGACTTTGCACTGCTCAGATGTCACAGACTAACCACAGTGCAGAGCACAGGACTCATGTATTACACCCATTCATCATTTATTACTATGATGCTCTGAGTCCTGTCCTTTGGTCCATGAAAGACAGGCATTGCAAGGTCAGTTTTCACAGACTCACTACAGTGATGTGCCACTGGTCTAAGAGTTCAGTGCTTGAAATAGGACTTTTCTGGCAATGAAACTGATTGTCAGTAAACTGTCAAATTTGTGTTTTGCCTATTAAAATGAACAGATGGTATTTTTGCTGTTTTTAGAATCCATTCCTGATTTCTGATTTAAACACTAAATCATATAAGTATATATATTCTCAAATATAATTTTGCACAATATTAATTTTGTTGTAGCACAACTACAGTAATATCTGAATAGTAAAGGTTGAAACTAGAGTGTACAACTTACAGTAAAAATCAACATCATATGGGATTAAAAAAAGAATAGCACATAACAGCAGCTTTTAGTTGCATAATATACCATATTATTTGGACAGAAGGACACAAACCATAAGACATGCCCATAATGAAGAGGGGAAAAAATATTTTGTATTATACAGTATAACCAATGGGTAATATACTCAGGAACTATAGTCAGGTGATATTATGCATACGGTATAAGGAACCATAGTTCTCCTTCTTCATAAGATGACAGCTGTAAGAAACTCCACAATTTCAGTGACACTTCCCTACTAACATTCCTCCAAAGAGTGACTAGAATATTTTCCACAATGTCTAACATAAAGAGCTTATGGAATACCTGCAGCAGAAGACATCATTTGGCTGGTATCTGTCGGTTGGATTCTGTCATATTTCATGATTATACAAGTACTCCTGTCCATGGCACTGTGTTCTGTCAAGGGAATCTGGTCTTGTGCTTCTCTTTTTGACCTCATCAGACTCAATATTGTAGTCCTTGGTCAGAAGAGGACCGTCTGTATTTACTATAGTCTCCACCAGAAATCTGTTGCAGACTATAACTAAAATCTCCACCAAGTCATACCTAGTCAAAACGGTATGATCTGGCACAGAAGGTTTCCAGATTTACTAGGAGCCCAAAGCCTCTTAGTAGGTACAGAATGTTGTGAGCTGGTGGTGATGGTGGTGGGGGGCTTATGGCATGCAAAATTCCAGTCTACATATATTCCTCCCCATTGTTTACACACTAGATATATATTAAGTATATGCAAGGTAAGAAAATTGATTATGTGCATAATCACTGTATGTATATAATGAGACTAATGTGAATGTAATAATGGGGCAGATTTACTTACCCGGTTCATTCGCGATCCAGCGGCGCCTTCTCTGCGCTGGATTCGGGTCCGGCCGGGATTTATTAAGGTAGTTCCTCCGCCGTCCACCAGGTGGCACTGCTGCGCTGACAAGCATTGGAACGCACTGGAGTTCACCGGCTCGGCCTGAGTGAAGGTAAGTGCATGCTCCGCGACAGATTTTTTGTTTTAAATGCGGCGTTTTTTCCGAATCCGTCGGGTTTTCGTTCGGCCACGCCCCCCAATTTCCGTCGCGTGCATGCCAGCGCCGATGCGCCACAATCCGATCGCGTGCGCCAAAATCCCGGGGCAATTCAGGGGAAATTGGCGCAGAAATATTCGGGTAACACATCGGGAAAACGCGACCCCCAATGTGTTATATAATGAGTGAGAAAGTGGGCACATCTTCTTAAACGTCACAGTGTACCCTGTTCCATATGCAAGTGAAGCAATATTTATTATATTCACATATTCACTTTAACCTGTATAAAAATAAAGCATTATTCATTGCCAAAGACCTTTTTAAAAAAAATTCATTCATTACCCATAGAATATTTATTACATTTTGGCTGGGGTTTAGAGGGTAGAAGTTCATGCAGAACCTACCAGTCCTACGCCAAACACAGGATGAAAAAAAAGCAGGAGAGGCAATAAATATCTTACACAAAGGGAGGATAGTTTGCAACATTTTTATTTCAAAGTGTTCTTGTTATATGCCCACCAATCACTGCAAAGTTCCCAGTTCCTGTGGTTGTAAAACAAAGAAAATCATGAAGCCAACACCATTGAAAGCTGGCTTACTGTAAATTGTTTGTGCTGGTATACAGTATTACATTAAACATGGAGCAGTGCTTCTACGTCTTGGCCCAAAACAAGTTGGTTACTAACAATTAAAGCATGTTCTACAGCCCCTTGTCAGGGCAATTTTTTTTGGAATATTTGTTTTACTTTTACTACCTGCCTTCCACAAGCAAACACTTTTTATGCTGCAAGTCACATAGCTGTAAATATTTATTTGCAAGTTGTATTTTGTAATAGCCGCATTCAATATTCTATACAATTTATTAGAAAGCTAATGAAATAGAAGTTGAGAAAATATGCAAATAATTTTATTTACAATTTTAACTCTCTGGTCATAATGACATTTAAATCGAACTCACTAACACTGCACTTCTACAGTTTATTATGTTAAAAATATATAAAACTTGACTTTTTATACTGTCTACATAAGGACTCTTTTTATAGGACTTACCTTGGATGCACATACACAGAGCAGGTGTAAATCTTTCTTTTCTTGTATCCAGAATTCATTTTGGCTCGTAATAACTTATGCAAAAATAAATTTAAAGTAAGCGGTAAACTAGACCTTACTTATAAATTCTGTAAAGTGAGACACTACAAAGAAAACATACCCTTTAACCCCTTGATGACCAATGCATTGTGTTTTTATGGCGGCCATTAAGGGTCCTTCTTCTGATGCGGCGCCTTTTTACGATGGTGTGTCAGATTGAGGTACATTGGCCGAGACGTGGCACTAACACCCGGGATTGGAAAAACTCAGATCCTGGGTGTTTAACCCCTAACACGGCACGGTGAAGTATGACCGCGGCGTGCAAGTGTGTCCCTGTGGATCGGGGGATCCAATCCATCCTGCTGCAGCCCCGTTGTAAGGCTTGTGCCCTGAGGCTTCCGGCTCCTCTTCACGCCAGGTTCCGCCTCCTGGCAGGACGCGGCTCACTGAGCAGGACGTGACTAACTGAGCATGCGTCAAGCCTAAGTCTGGAGAAATTTTAAAAAAGTAAAAAAAAAACAGTAAAAATCATTTTATAGTAATAATTAAATAACTGAAACAAAATGCAAATAAAGTATATAAAACAAAAAAAACGCATATTTGGTAACATCGTGTCCATATTAATCTGTACAATAAATCTAAATCAATATTTAACCTGTTTGGTGAACGGCGTAAAAAAAAAACCATCCAAGTATAAGCAGAGGCCTCTTTACCACCAATTTTAATTTTTTTTAAATTTAAGTAAAAAAACCAAATAATTTTTTTATTGACTTGTGGTGAGGTTTTTCAGCACATTTTTTATGTTGAAAAACTCGGTTCATACACGAGTATACACAGTACAATTTTTCATCAAATACCCTCACAAAATATGTTCTAAAAATTGATCAAAAAAAGTTATGCACCCTCATATAATACCACTGAAAAGAACAACTCTTTTTACAAAAATGAAGCCAACCAGATCTGTCAACAGAAAAATACAGAAGTTATGTCCCTAAAAAGTTGTTGATAAAGTTAAAATATTATTTTTAACTTATTGGAGTGGGGGAAAAAAAGTGCTAAAAGTTCAAATTAAAAATGTATAATTTTGTTTGTGTCCCCCTTGAAATAGTTAAAAAAATCTCATGAATAAGCTACTGATCCCCAAAATGAATTATCTGTACAGTGTACCTCATCCTGCAAATAATAAGCCTTCATATGTCTACATTACCAAAAAAATATGTCCATGTGCCCATACAGCAGTTTACCACCACCGAAATTGGGCATCAAACTTTGCAGTGCGTTTCATCATTTAATTCATTATGTAAGTGTCAGTTTTGGCCTAAATGAATGTATTTTACAAAAAAAATTCAAAAGTTTCTAAATCGCACTTCCATTTTGCTTGAACCCATGTGAAATACTTAAAGGGTTAATAAACTAAATAGAAGTTGTCTAACATTTTACTATTATCTAGGCCTTTGAAAGTCACTGATATAAGCTGAGTTTTGGCGATTTTCATGAAAATGAGAAAGATCGCACCTAAAGTTCTAAGCCTCATAACATCTAAGCCTCAGAAAAATGAGAGAACGCATAAAATATCATTCCAACATATAGCAGACATTCCGAAAATGTTAGTTATCAAGCTTTTTGGGCAGTGTAACTATCTGCCTGCAAAGCAGAACGTTTCAAACTTTGAAAATGAAGAATTTTTCCAAACTTTTGACAAATTTTTATTTGTTTTAGAACGAAACGCAAAACCTATCACTTAAATTTTACAACTAACATCAAGTACAACATGTCACAAGACAACAGTCTCAAAATCAACTGGATATGTTAAAGCGTTCCGAAGTTATAACCAATTATCGTGACACAGGGCAGATTCTAAAAATCGAGTCTGGTCACTAGGCTAAAAAGAAGCATAGGTCATAAGGGGTTAATGAGTGAGTAGTTATTTATTTGCCATTGTAATCCATTAACTAATAATAAGATTTTACCATTTTTTTCCTGATTATCCTTTCAAGTTACAGTTTGTCAACATAAACCTGCGACATCATGCAAAAAGAAGAAAGCCTTTTTCTTCATAAGCATTTGAATACTGTACATTATTAAAAGCAGAAATCGTTTTTCCATTCAAACATACAGTAAACTGTCATCTATATTAGAAGCACAGGAGAAACATCAAACCCTGTACCCCAGTCTGATAAAAATAATTGCAGTTTATAAGGCTATGTGCTCATTTAGATGTCCGTTTGGTGCCACCAAAAAAACGTGTTCACATGTAGTTTGTGTTTTGTCCGTATCATATCCATGTTATTGATTTTCACCTGTTTTACAACAATTTAGCCACCAAAACATTTACATAATCTGAAAAAAAAAAACAGACTGCACACAAATATCATCAGTGCGGGCAGACCAACTGACTTCTATGGCGGTCTGGCGTCTACATGTAACATGCTTTGTTTGTCACAGTTTACACCAGCTTTACCTAAGCAGCTATTTAAAAAAAAAAAAAAATCACACATTTTTCAATCCTAATCCTAATAAGGTATTGGTTAAGAAAGTGGAGTAACATGGCAAATGTGTAGCTGCTCTATATGTATCACTTACCAATTTGATACATGTCCCACAACAACTAAATACAGGCTCTTGCAAAACTTACTTTAGGTGCAAATGCCGGCTGGTGTAACCTATAGATACTGCAAACTATATATGCTAATCAAATTGCAGTTTGCTAGCTAACATTTAATTTTGAAAAAAAAATTTGGCCACTCAGGCTCGGTTATTACAGTTTAATTCCTTAAACATAAAATAATTACACTTGTTATTGCTTCTTGCAGCTGAGAAATCTGTGTCCATTTGAGTGCAAACGCATTGCATTAGCTGGGCACATTTTGCTGTATTACAGTACCAAAATAATTAATTGCACCACCTGTTCTGAAATTTAAGTAAGATGATTTCCTATGGGAGCCTCGAGCCTGTGACCAAGCCACAGTGTCTAAGTTAAACTAAACACAGCAGAAAGAAAGTAAATGAAAGTTTGACATATATTTCAGTTGTTAAAAGCAATCACCAGCTGCTTAGTAAATGCAATAAAAGCAAACAAACGGGCAAACAAAAAATAAAATACATAGCAGCGTACACAGCTTTTTAAAATATTTTTAGGTTTTATGAACTGATTTTATTTTCTATGCAAAAAGCAACTGTAATTTAACCTCTTAAGGATACAGCCATTTTGAGACTTAAAGGACATCTACCACCAGGATGAAGGGCTGTAAACCAAGCCCACTGACTGGTTTGTGCCTCCTCTGGCAGGATCTGCGCTTCTTTTATCTTCTCATGCCCTATAGGATTTAACAATTATGCAAATTAACGTGAGGGACTCCAGGCTCCATTAATACCTATGAAGCCTAAAGCCCCTAACTTGCATAATTTTAAAAGCTTTAAAAAAAAAAAGGGAATAATACGATAAAAGAAGAGTGGATCCTGCCATAGGGGGCACACAGCAGCATGTCAGTGTGCTTGGTTTACAATCCTACATTCTGGTGGTTGATGTCCTTTAAGGCTCAGTAATCTGAAGTTCATTGCTTTAACTTACCAAAGTGATTTTGAGATTTTTTTCATGACATGTTAGCATTAAATTGTGGCTGATATGTTTTGCATTTATTTATTTAAAAAATTAAAAAAATTGGTGATATTTAAGAAATATTTTGCCATTTTCAGACAGTTTCAAACATGCTCATCAAACTCATCTCTTTAGGCACACTCGCTAACTGCATGAAATGTCAATTCTCTCTTTACTAATCCATCCTGTGTCTTCCTATGCAGTGAGAGTATGGTGACGTCACACGAGAGGTGTGAATTCACACTGGGAGCATGGGAGAGGGAGGTGGGAGGGAGTGAATAAATAGCATCCTGGAGTGCCGGACATCTTGTCCCCACGCTCCGTGCTGCTTATTATAAATTTGTTTTCTAGGTGATCATGGCATGTCAAGACTAGCAACCAAAATCGTTGGAATCAAAATGAAGAGGAGCGGAGGTGAGTACTGTATATAGTTGAGTATATGTAAGCAGACACTAGTATATGCCGATAGCCCTATATTTTAACACAAAAACTGGAAAAACCTATTGACTCGAGTATAAGCCGAGGGTGGGAAATGCATTGGTCACAGCCTCCCCAATATATAGCCTGCCAGCCCCCTGTAGTAAATAGCCTGCCAGCCCTCTGTAGTATATAGCCTGCCAGCCCTCTATAGTATATAGCCTGGCAGCCCCCTGTAGCATATAGCCTGCCTGCCCCTCTAGTATATAGCCTGCCAGCCCCTGCCTGTAATGCTTGTAGGAAAAAAACAAACAGTGCACTCACCTTCCGACGCCGCTCCCGCAGGTCCTCTTCTATACAACAATGCTCCGGCATCAGCTCCGTGTCCCCGCGCTGTCCGTCGCAGGCACCAGCCTCTCGCTGAAATCATGGTGTGTGCCGATGCCAGCGCATATAGTAGAATGTCAGCTAGCGGCATAACACCTTTTTGTCTATGAAGCTGGTTGAGGGCTTGTTTTTAGTGGGACATGTTGTAACATATACTTTCTTGATATCAAATTTTATCAATGGGACGAGATAGGTAAAAATAATAAATTCTGGTGCGTTGTTACACTTTTTCACGGGATTCAATTTTCAGGCTCAAAAATTATTTCATTTTATAGCACGGGCTGTTAAGGACACGTTGATATAAAATATTTGGGGTTTGTATGGTAAATTTAATTTTATGTCAATATATGACAATGAGCTCTGCCTCCCTGATAATGACAATAGGGAAAGAATGCCCAGCCACAATCACAGGCAGGAATAGCATCTACTCTATAATTTGCTGCCAGGTAAGTCAGCTTACACACAGATCTGTAGAAACTATGTTCATGTTGAATCAAAGTGTGCTAGCTGTTGAGTCAATGTCTAGAAGACTGAATGTGACAGTGTGACAATGTAAATGAATAGGATGTTAAGGATGTATGGAGTGGTTTAAAGCCTGACAATACGGGCGCAGTCTGCTTCAATCGTGATCTGCACAAAGTGTCATGCATTAAAGTACTGCAGGCAGAGACCCTGTCGCATCATCAGGGGGCAACAATCTCTATTATCATAATAACCTAAAAAATAAAGGGGATGTGAAATTTGGACCATACAGTGAAAGCCATAAAAACAGGGCCCACAAGAAAATCACACAAACACATTTTTTCTATCAATTTCACCACATTTTTGGTTTTCCAGCTTCAGTACATTGTATGGAATATTGAATAGTGCCCTCATACATCTTTGTAAACAGAACAATTCATTTGCTTTTGGAAGGAGAGGCGCAAAAAGATAAAATTCTAAAACAGAAAAGGGTCCCGATCAAGGGCAAGAGGTTAATTGGTACCACCGCCCTGAGTGCATTTTTTTCTTTAGCTCCCACTGTTTGTGAATAACCACTGCTATTATAACTGGGTATTTTCATTAGGCTCTACTGTCTGGTGGGGGACTGACTTTTATGACCAAGCAGAACAAAAATAGAACATCCCCTTAGGTTTTTTCCAGAGGCCCAATGGTCCCTGAACACAAATATTTGAATAGACTCATTAAAGTTAACAGATTTATTTGCTAAATGTGTCTGTAACACCAATAAACAATATATTAAAAAACAAAACATATTATTTTTTATATTTCCCTATTCTTTCTTTTTTTGTCATAGCATAGAATAAGATTTCATTAGCACTTTTTCTATGGATCTCTTGAATTGCTAAATATAAAATGCCAGTAAAAGGTTTTTGTGCGTAATAAATGCCAACACAAACAAGCTGAAAAACCACAACGTGGCATCCACTAATGTGGCATCTTACCTGCAGACTTTGCGGTTCTGAATTTCATTGCAGTAAATCCGCAGTGTTATACAGTATCAGTATAATATATGGGATTTCTAAAAATCCCATACACAGATCGTGGTGAGCTCCACCCATCTGCCGTGATAAAAAAACATTTTGGCTTGTTTCGGAGGCCTGCAGAATAGCTGCAAAATTTCTGCTGGGGTAACTTCTGCAGCCATTACACTACATGTGCACAATGTAAAGATAAATCTTATGATACCTTCAAACAGCAATATTCTGATATACTCTTTTTATTTCTTATAGAAGCAATACAAAAAAGGTATAACTGGTTATATCATATATTTTCTAGTGAGATGGAAAAAAAATAAAATTTTGCTACTATGTTTATGCAGTGTCCAGTATTAATAATGTGTTCCCTTTATTTTGTAGGTGAATAAATCTTTTACATATTTTATGTTGTACTAAAAACATTGATTTTGGTGTCCTTAGAGCATTAACCTTTTTATTTGTCCTTCAATAGAGTTCTGCAAGGGTTTACCTTTTGCAGGATTTGCAATTTGTATTGGTACTATTTTGAGTCAATATGGTATAAAAAACTGAAGTTATTGTTAGTAATTATACAGGAGGAGATAAGTGTCTGAGAGCAAATTATTCTAGTTGCTCATGGCAACCAAGCATAGCTCAACTTTCATTTTATAAACTGCTGTGGGGTAATAATATCTGAGCTCTGAATGGTTGCAATTGGCAACTAGCACAGTTGTACCCTCAGACACTTCTGATAAATCTCTTTATTTGTTATACTTTCAGCATGCTGAATAAATAATGCATAATATTTTATAGTATAGATCAATACTTAAAGGGGTATTCCCACTTCGGCAAATTAATGTTATTGTTTGTATGATGAAAAATTATATGATTTTCCAATATACTTTCTGTATTAACTCCTCGCTATTTTCTAGATCTCTGCTTGCTGTCCTTCTATAGAAAGCTTCAATGTTTAATTCAAGTGGACATGAATCTGACCATGATCACACAGGTGCACGGCTCGTTATATCACAGAGAGTAATCAGAGCTGTGTGTTATAATGAGCCGTGCACCTGTGTGACCATGGTCACATTTCTGTTAAAGGTGAACCTGAACGGTAAAAAATGATGCACTCTGTTGAAGCAGTGCAGGGGGCACCCGATTCATAAAAAATGTGAGATACAAATCATGAATCTGGTACACACTGTATTCTACACAGGCAAACTGCTCATAGCGCAGTTGGCATTGTTCTTAGTAAATGTGCCCCATTAAAGGGGTATTCCCATGTGAGCATTCACATTTAATTTAATTCTTCAATTAGATGTTATTAAAAAAAATGTTCCTGTGTGATGATAATTTCTCATAAATGTAGTCATGTTGTCCCTTAGAAGCTAGATAGCTTCCTCGGACCACCTCACATTTTGGCAGCAATGGCCAGACATGCACAATTATTTCCTGCCTGACCACATGGCTTCAGCATACAGTAACTCCCGGACATTTCATATACAAAAACTTTTTGTTTCTTTGTGCACCCGATGGATTAAAAAAACCTGCGGAATTTAAAAAACGAAGAATGTCGCAAAATCAAGCACTCACATGCACCGAGAAGAACCAGGTGAACTCCGGCAGACCTAGTCGCAGCAGCGACACCTGGTGGACATCGGGCACACGACCTTAGTGAATCGCCGGAAGACCCGAATCCTCGTCGGAGAACACGCGGCTTGATTGTGACAGGACCAGGTAAGTAAATCTGCCCCATTGCATTGAAAGTGAAAGTAAAGTGTCTATTACTGTAGTGAGCAGTGCCATTATGTTCAGCTTTGTTACTGTTTACTTACCATCCGCTATCTTTTTGTAAAGGAGGTAAAAAAAGCGAAAATCCAGACGGTAATGTGAAATTAGCCTTACATTCAGTCTAACATTGCGGCCTTTAAAAAGAAAAGAAAAAAATCACACATTTTTGTGCAACAAAGTTGCAAAGTTGATTGCCGTTTCTTCCTGCCAAGTTCACAACCTGAGATCAGCAGAGCTTTTGCAGTGTTTTTTGAAACTTTTTCAAGTCACAGATAGCCAATACAACTAAAGATAAATTCACACTACTGTTCAAACCTCCGTTCCTTACCTCTGTTAAAAAAAAGATAAAGAACAGAGGTTTTTTTAACGTATCTGTTAAAAATCCCATTGACATCAATGTAAATTTTATGGCAGTTTGGCAAGTATCTGTTATCCATGCGTTTTTCTGCGTATCCATACGGAGGAAAAGTACTCTGGCCTCCATCATTTTTTCCATTCGCAAAACGCATGGATAATGTATACCTGCCTAAATGTAACATTACCGATTACATAAAATTTGCATTTTAATTGATACATTAAACCTTAGGTTTGGACTGCAGTGTAAAAGTAGCCTAACTTTAGTCTAAACCACTGGATTCGTTAGATAAATAAAGCTAATCCATCCAAAAGTTGTTGTGCAAATATGAAAAAGTTGGAGAAAAATGTTTTTCCTCCTCAAAATGTCCAATATTCCCAGCATTTCAGTCAAAATCCACACTAAAAATAGCCAACAGCAAATTACCATTGAGGGCCCCCATCCTCAATTGAAAAAAATAGATAATTTCTACTTTTTTAAGATATCTACTTCTCTTATTTTAAATGTATTTTTTTATTTTGTACAAAGATAGACTTAACACAAAAACCTACGTCCCTGATGGGATTAAATGTGTAAATTTTTTCTTTCTAACTTCTTCTTTCCTGTTTGTGTTATGAAAAACTCATGCGGAGATACATATGTATTCAATGAAAATGTTGCCCTAGGATACAGGACATCAAGGCAACATATTGAACGATTGTGCTGCAATATGGCATTCAGCTACTATATTACAGTAGGAAAAAAACTTGACTCTGGCTCTACATGCTACTCTACGGGAGTCATTTATCTTTAGTCAGGACATTTGCTCACGTCTTTTCTTGTTTATTCACTTATCTTAGAGGTTTATATCAGGCAGCTGTGTCTATAGGGTTTTTGCTTCTTTCTATGAAAATGTTGCACAAAAGTCTCAAACTCTTCTTCAGCTTCTTGTAAAGCTTTTCCTGCGCATGGCCAGGGCTGAAGTTTTTTTTGCAACTTTTTGTTTTCTGCTAAAATTTCGCCTTTTTCATACGTTCACATCTATATATATCAGGCGCAACACTGAAAAAGTCTTACGCATCTGGTTTTGCGAGTGGAAAAGTCGCAAAAATATAGGCACAAATATATGAAATGTTGCAAAAATAAGAGAAATTAAGGGGAAAATTCAAAGATAAATGACCCCCTATTTTGGCAAGGTTTTATAATCTGACAGAGCATATGTATACATAGCCTTATAGTTCAAAGGGCTTAAAAAACATAGTCAGTCTATGAATCACAGACTAACCACAGACCAACCACAGTGCAGGAGACAGGACTCATCATAGCTATACAAGACACAAGGATTCAATGCTTCCCAGCAAAACAGCAGCACCAACCTGTAATCTTCATTGTTGTTATTGATGTGATACACATAGTCCCAATCCCAGCCGTTGCTCTGTGAAACAGGACATGGCTTAGGACAAAGCCAAGTGTTTACTCCTAAGATGATTTTACATGTCTTTTAGGCAAATAGACTATACATGTGGTGGACACTATGATACTATAGATTTATCATATGTTTCTGAGGTAAAATTGTTCTAGTTGCCCATGGAAACCAATCGGAGCTCAGCTATAATTTTAGAAACAGCTGTGGGAAAATGAAAGCTGACAAAAAGTGCAGGAAATATATCATACACTTCAGTTTGCAAGATACCAAATGCAGCAAAAATACATACACATTTATATTGTCATAGTATAAACTATAATACTGTATATAGTATATACATACTCTTACTATAGAGTGCTCAATTTATCAATCTGTATAAGATGTTGAAGATACTTTAACAATTAATGTGACAAAACATTATTTTTCTTATTTTTCTGGAGTAAGCTAAGCTGACAAATAGGTGCAAAGACTAGACAGTCTAATACTTAAAGTGTAACCGTCATTCTGATAAAAAAAAAATATATTCTGCGCCAGGTGTCCCTGGGAATCATTCCTCAAAGTATTTTGCCTCTCGGCCCTCACTTAGTACATATTTTGGCCCATAGAAACCATGGTTTCCAGCTGTCAAAATAACTACAATCAGCAAGATGGAGGGCGGGACCTGCCTCCTTTATTGAAAATGTTGCGACGTTGCTTAACAATGTCATTATTCACCGTACAGTACAAAGTGTAATCATAAGGTGTACAAAAGCAAAGACAAGTGTGTAAAAAAGGGTTAAAATTACCCAAAAAGCTCTGGAGAGAACTCTCATGGTGGGAGCCTCAGGTCCACAGCTGATGTAATCCAACCTGCACATGTGCATTGATGTCCAGAGGCTGCCGAGAAGCCATCTTGGAGAAGGGCAACCAAGTCATCGATGCAGTGTGCACCAAGGCAAATAATAAACATCAAGTGACCTGTGGCAACAACTGGGACAAATGAGCATATGCATATTGTCCTAGGTAAGGAAGGGGGGGAGTTGTAAACTACTAAAGGATTGATCTATAAGTAAGGGGATCACCCTTGTTACCACAGCAACAAGATACAACAACATAGTAATATACACCTCTATGCGGTGTACACATATTCAAGGTTTATGGTAGTTAGGTGCCCACTATGGTGATACATCACCTAATTAAAGATAGGTAAAGCGTATAAGAATCCATTTGTGATCGATGCTATGTCCGTGTAACAAGTGACTGAGATACGACATGAGTATTTATTATGTAATCTTTATTTCTTCAGATACATTTTTTTATTTCTTCAGATAAATTTGTTGACCATTTATATACGTTCAGACGTATCTTTTTACCCAATCGGATGGATGACATCTCTCTTGGTGGATGATACCTCAATTTTTCATGTGAACCATTACAATTTTTACTTTGTTTTTTCTTTTTTACATCTTGTGTAGGGTCTAAGCTTCAAATTGTGCCACTCAATACCCACATATATGTGGGACAATGTAGGTTGGCGGCTGCAGTTGTTTTAGATCTCCGCGTTGGAGGATGTGAGTGTGATATATGCTCCATCTCCAACGGGGTATCCTCCCACCTCTTTGGGATGTGATTATACTCACTAAATATCCCACTGGTGCGCATTCTTATGCGCTTAACCTATCTTTCATTAGGTGATGTATCACCATGTTGGGCACCTAGCGCTAACTACCATAAATCACCTTGTTGTTGCCGTGGTAACAAGGGCGGACATCTTAATATAGATAAATCCTTTAGTAGTTTACAACTCCCCCCCCCTTTCTTAGGACAATGTGTATATGCTCATTTGTCTCAGTTGTTGTCAAAGGCATTTGATGTTTATTTTTTGCCTTGGTGCACACTGCATTGAGGGCTTGGTTGCCCTTTTCCAAGATGGCTTCTCGGCAGCCTTTGGGCACCAATGCACATGTGCAGGTTGGATCCACAGAAGCTGACATTACATTAGCTGTGAGGCTTCCACCATGAGAGTTCTCTCCAGAGCTTTTTGGGTAAGTATAACCCCTTTTTTATACACTTGTCTTTGCACTTGTACACCTTATGATTACACTTTGTACTGTATAATTATACAGTTTATTTATACAGCGAATAATGTCATTGTTATATACATGTATTTGAAATCGATGCACTTTACCTTTGAATGTTTGTACAATGATGAATTACATAATATTGCACGGGTACTTTAAGACACACCTCTTTATGCTAATCACTTACTATGTTTTGCTATATATATTCAATGTGGGTCACTTGTTAGTTGCTTGATGAAGGTGTTATACAACGAAACGTCGCCACTTGTTCAATAAAGTTCACCTTTAATTTTGAAATTGGAACCACAGAGTGCTGCCCGCTTTTTACTCTATCTATCTATCTATCTATCTATCCCATATCTATCTATCTATCTATCTATCTATTTATCTATCCATCTATCCATACCTGTCTATGCAAAACTTCAGTGCAACACATGAGGGCACAGCTTGAGGACTTGGAGTGTCTCTCCTGCCATTTCCTGCTGTTGAGGTTGAGGGAGTGGGGGACGGGGATTGTGATCGATCTGCATGGATTATTTGTTTATATACAAGTGTAGGAAAATCTGAGGGAGAGTTAAGTGTACTTGTTTGGTTACTACATTAGTCAGGGCTCCTGGCAGCACATGATTGAGTGCTGGAGCACATGCCTAATGGTACCCCATTTTTTCTTCTTTTCATGCTTCCTAACAAACACCACCATTTGCACAATGATTGACAATATTTTACAGAAAGAAGAAAACCTAAAGAAAACCTTGGAACCAGCAGGCGCCGTGCTAACCTGGTGTACTTAGAGGGTAATAAAAATGGAAACTGGAGAGGTATAACTGGAAATAGTATTCAGTCCCCTATATGTTGCAGTTTTTTCTTGCAGGTAGGTTGGGAGATTGTAAACTCTAATACAGAAATTTATAAGATTTTGATAAATCTAACACTCTATGTCATTGGCTGAATACTGTTTGTTCGTGCCTAGGATACATAAATACAAAAAAAATCAAACAAACATCTTTTCAAGCTAACCAAACAATCCTCCAACAAGAAGTACAAATCCGTGGGTTGTTAATTACCTTGCTTTTGTGTACAATTGAATGTATCTCCAAGTACAGAAAACTACTCAAGGCCATAGATGCCCACAAGAACTGTGTATTTTACAAAAAAAGGTTTCTCCATTAGGTTCTTTTTATATTTTATTTTTCAGAAGTGAAAATAGACTGAGAATTGTAATGTAACTCTGTTCTCACCTCTCCTAAATTGAACTTCTATTTGGTAAAGTGGTTGTCACAAGAGACACGGAGAACAGAGTGCTCTGTAGAAAAATGCTTTTGCCATTGTATGGGTCTCTGAAACCACAAAAATTAGAGCTTTGGAAATATCTAGGCCAGTTACAGAAGTAAAAGCAACCTTGTGATTCATAATAAAAAAAATGTTCAATAACATGTAGTTAACCTACCCGGTATCCTCCATTTATATCTTTCCTCTGACTCCTAGTTGCCTTATTCTTTCTGTAAAATGGTATCCTATAAGACTACTTTATGCCTTAGTAGTCTGATACGCTCTGACTTTAGATAGCTAAAATCATGTAGAGCTTCCAAAAGAGCACTTAAAACGGGTGAGAGATTAATAGCCAAAAGTTAAGGTGCTTTATTTCATGTGTCCATGAGTCTGTGGACAGCTGCAGCATCTGTCAGTCTCCACTCCTCTACACTCATGCAGCTCCCTCACCTCTCCCCCCTTCCTGTCATGTGCATTGAGCAGCCAGGGGAGGGAGGGGGATGGTGTGAATTCATGAGGAGAAAAAGGCACACACAGGCTGCAGATGTCCCCTCAGTCTCACCACATGCTGCTGGCAGGGAGCCAGGCAATATGAATTAAACTTATATAAACTACTGAAATGATTCAGGATACTGACGAAAGCATTTTTTTAAAATCAGCATAGCACTGGCTATTGGAACTTGTCACCATCTAAAAATTACATTTCTGGTGACAGGTTTGCTTTAACTTTTGGTTATTCAAATCATCGTACTGATACTACTTTTTTGTTCTTTTTATTTATTAACCAGATCTAGGGCTTAAGCTGGTACCCAGGTAATCCTGTTTACATTCAGTGCCACTTTATCCCTTTGATTACAGAGTTAGTTAAGTAAAATAAAAATAAATGTCCAAAAACATTTGGATGTATGCTTACATTATTCATTTTAAGAAAAACAAACACCAGTACAAAAGGAGGAAACTAGGCATTATAACTGCCTATGTAGCAAATTCTGTTCGATAGTAATGCCTCATGCCCACAAACACATTTTAGGGCTGTGTGCTAGCCAATTATTCAATGGGTGGCACTTTCCATTTCTTTCTACGAGCTCATGACCATGGCCTGTGGATGAGCCGTCTGCACGAGCTACAGAAGTAAGAGCAGGTCCTATTCCTGCCCCTCTTTGCAGTACTATTTTGTTTTGCAGTACTATTAAACAGATGGGTCCCAAACAAGGGATCAGGGCCCCTTATTTGGGGCCAACAAATAGCATACATGCATGAGGCTTAATAATGTGTGTATGTCTAGGTTTGTGTATATATATATATATATATATATATATATATATATATATATATATATATATGTAACAAGTAATAATAAACTAATACAATAGCTAAACAATGTATGCTATTTGTATACCACATCTGCTTCAATAATATTAATAAGTAAGTGAGCTGCAGAGTAAGTGAATACTGGGGGACCACTTCACTAACTTTTTAAGGTACCACATAGATTTGTTTTATATGTGGCATATACTTATGTTATACTTTACAATATACTTTACAATTACAACATACTTGTGTTTCTTTAAATTGTTAGTAAATTTCTACAAAGGACCAGACGATTGGCTTATAAAATATTTGCAACCAAATATTTTCCAAGGGAGGAAACTGGCATTATGATATAAACAATAGTACTTGTAAAGAGATTGTAACCAATTGAGTTTTGAATATGTGCCATCACATAGTATAATAAGTGACAGCCAGCATGGGTTTACTAAGGATAGAGGTTGTCAGACCAACCTGATCTGCTTCTATGAAGGGATGACACCAAGCTGTGTAGTATAATACAGTCTATGGAGGATGTTCATAGGCTCCAGGGTGACATGGACAAACTGAGTGTTTGGTCATCCACTTGGCAAATGGGGTTCAAAATGGATAAATAAACCAGGGTACTAATAATTCACATAATACCGGGCAATGTCAATTAGTTACCTCTAAAGCCAGCAAGATTATGTCATGTATCATAAGTGGTATGGACTTTTGGGAAAGGGATCTAATATTACCACTATACAACTAAGAGCCACAAAAATGATAAGGGGTATGGAGGGTCTCAGTTACATTTATTTAGTCTTAAAAAGAGAAGACTATGAGGGGACATGATTAATTTATATAAATATATACATGTTCCATACAAAAAATATTGTGGACAGTTGACCAGTTTAAATCGAATCAGACAAGCGGGTATTGTCAGTGCATGGGGAATACAAGGTTTAATTACCAGAGGTGACAAGACTTTTTTACTATGAGAACTGTGCATCTGTGGAATAGCTTGCCTCAGGTGCTGGTCATAGCAGGGACAGCAGAGAGCTTCAAGAAAGGTCTAGATGCCTTTCTACATCTTAATAACATTAATGGTTATGTTATATACAATTGTTTCCCTTAATTCCCTTCCGCATAAACGATGAAACACTATCTAAGAAAAAGAGAAAAGAAAAGAGACTTGTGTAATCAGTCGAGGCAGGTAGGGTCCATTAAATTAAAGGGAACCTGTCACAGGAGACCCATTTTTAGCACTCCCCCAGTCCCCACAGAGCATAGTACATACACTGCCAAAGTGTTTTTGTATTAAAAATAGGTTTTACAGAAAAAAAGATATGTTATATTGTACCTTTCATTAGCATCTGCTGTGTGACTAGGCACTCATCCACTGGGAGTGGCTGGAAAGGAGCAGTTTCCCCACCACCCTTGGGGAACAGCTTCTCCATCTGTCGTTTTCAAATATATGAAAACACCCATCACTTGGCTTAGCGACGCCCCCTGCTCCGCTACAGCCAATCCCGAGTGAGGGGAGTTATTCATATATTTGAAAAGGACACATGGAGAAGCTGTTTCCCAAGGGTGGGTGGGGGGGAACTGCTCCTTTCCAGCCACTCCCAGTGGACGAGTGCCTAGTCACACAGCAGATGCTAATGAAAGGTACAATATAACATATCTTTTTTTCTGTAAAACCTATTTTTTTTTTTTTTATACAAAAACACTTTGGCAGAGTATGTACTATGCTCTGTGGGGACTGGGGGAGTGCTAAAAATGGGTCTCCTGTTGACAGGTTCCCTTTAAAGAAAAAGCTTCTAAAATGGTATTGTATGTAAAAGATCCATTCTCTTCTTTTGGCCTACAAAATGTTTGTAGGGCTAAACCTTGGAGACTGCGGAATACACATGTTTTATCATTATAACAAGCAATTATTTAATTACTGTTCTTTATAGTGTGGATATTATACAGACCATTTACATCCCAACTATAGAAATCCTAAGAAAAAATATTAAAATAGAGTCTGGAAGATGGACACACAAAATGACATAAGGGTAAACTAGATTTGACAAAAACCCTGGTAAAGGTTAACTGTATTAACCTATTATTGCCAGTACTTAATAACACAAAAAAATATGAACCTATATTTTTGCTTTAACCCCTTAAGGACGCAGCCATTTTACAGCTTAAGGCTCAGTCCCATTTTTTGGATTCTGACATGCGTCGCTTTATATGGTTATAACTTTTGAACACTGTTACTTATCAAAACGATTCTGAGATTGTTTTTTACCCACATGTTGTACTTCATTTTAGTGGTAAATTTTGGCTGATAAGTTTTGCGTTTATTTACAAAAAAAAAGAAAATATGATAAATTTTCAGAAAAATTTGCCATTTTTAAAATTTGAAATCATTGCGTTTTCAGGCACATAGATTTACCACCTAAATAAATTGCTGAATAACATTTCCCATATGTCTACTTTACATTTTCACCATTTTTGAAATGTCTGGATAATTTATTTTGATGTCACGCGGCTTACAAATCGAATAGCGCTTTTCCGGATTTTCAGAATTGACTATTTTGGGGATAAATACAGTTTTGAATGAAAATTTACATATTTAGCATCAAAACCCCCCATATAACCAACCCAATTTCAAATCTGCACCCCTCAAGCTATCAGAAACAGATTTTACGAAGATTGTTAACCCCTTGAGATCTTCATAGTAATTACATCAAAATGGAGGCGAAATTTAGAATAGTCAGATTTTGCCGGTTATACATTCAGTTAGCCCTAAAATGTACACATTTCCAAAAGATAAAAATACAAAACCCACCATACAATTTGTTCTACAATTTCTCCCGAGTACAGAGACCCCCCACATGTGGTCGTTACTTGTGTTATGATTCGTGCGGGTTCAATAATTATTTATTTTTATTCTACGGGTTGTTACGGACGCAGTGATACTATATATGTGGGGTTTGTGTTATGATTTAGACTTTTATTTTAGTTATATGTCTCTTTATATGTTTTGGGGCTTTTGGGCATTTTTGGTGATTTATTACTTTATTTTTTTATTAAAAAAATAAATGTATTTAAACATCTGCAATTTGTTCTTCACACACATATATATTGTTCTTCACATGCTATTTTGGGCGCACCGTTCCGCGCGTATCTCCCGACAAGTAAGCAGATGTGCCGAACATCTGTAATCTATTCTGCACTGTGTTCTGCACTGTGTTTTTCTCTTAAATGATCCTGTGGTCACTGTTTTCACTGTGTTCACTGGTTTTATTCTATTCTTCACTGTTCTTCACATCTGCTAACTTGTCGGGAGATAATATACACGGGGAACAGTGAAGAATAGATCGCAGATGTTTGCAACTTATCAGAAGACATTATTTTTCAATTAAATAACACATTTTAATCCCAAACCATGGTCCCTTTGAAAAATGCTTGAGTCTCCCATTGACTCGCGCGTGAAAAATGCGCCGAAAACGCAAAAAAAACGCTAACAACACGCCCGTGAAAAACGCAAAAACGCTAATTACTTCAAGGAAAAATGGAACAAAAACGCAGCCAAAAACGTCAGTTTTTCACGCATTGCACCCTGACGTGAAACGCAACGCTAGTGTGGAAGAGGCCTAACAGTCGGCCGTATTTTTGCCTTTGAAGCAATGAACGACTCTTTGAACCATGTTTACAACCACTAGTGAAGCATGGTGGAAGATCACTGTGGGGAGATATATCACATCCTGTCGAGTTGGTGATTGAAGACATTATGAAAGTCGGTCCCTCATTACATATATCTTACATAATAACCTATGGAAACCTCTTCATTCTGTCAGCATTTGATAACGAATGATCTATAGATTGTGACATAAATTTGAAGACATAAAATAGAATCTGCTGTTTGTTGAAAAATGAGTGGCCATCCCGTAGCGTAAATATGAACATTTTTAATATTTAGGATTACTTAGATTGTGAGATGCAAGAAATGCTCTCATCTAAGGGCTCATTCACACAGGCATGTCTATTACGCTTTCACAAAAAAAAAGCATCTGTTTTTTTGTCCATTTGTTATTAGTAACAGACAGCAAAAATTTTATTGCAAAATACCTAGTTCCACATCATTTATTTATTTTCTGACCCTTTGACTTAAAACCGTGGATGCCTATGAACATAAAAACATAAATACAAATAGTCTTTGGTAACCATGGATACCATACTGAAGAAATAAAAGGCGTGTGAACCAGCCCTTTGACTGACATAGAAGGACATCTACGATCAAAATCAAGCATGATAAACCATGGACATTTAGTCCTAGAACCAGGCACTGTGACTATCTCCTTATATTTGTTATCCATGGCCTTCTTCCTTCTAAAATCAACTTTTAAAATTATGCTCATGAGCCAAAAGAGCACTAGGGGCGTTAACACAGTGCCTCAGTGCTGCATATTCACAGGCTGCTACAAACCCCTTCTGCCTGTGTAATCTAGCAGCAGCCGGAAGTGCTCATTGTAACAGTCTGTGAAGCTACAACATTGTGGGGCCTAGAAACACCCGCAGAGCCCTTCTGGCTCATTAGCATCATTCCACTAATATTCTGCAATAGTGCTATAAATGCAAATGACGGTATGATGTGAAGGTGATGTTAACGCAGACGCAAAACAGAATGTTACTGCAAAAGCAATGTAAACGTAAGGGATGCAACAGTATTTACATTAAATTTGTGCAATCATGATGTTTACATTTGCACTTATATGGATTTTACACTTATACTGCATTTGCATTCATGTTTACATGATGTTTGTATTTACATGGCGCATGTGTCATGTTTACACAGTGCATACATTGCGCTCATGTGTACGTGGCGCTTGCACTGCATTTATTGCCATTTGCGTTGCATTAGTATTCATGTTGTACTTGCGTTTATGTATCTTTTGCATTCTTGTGGTATTTGTGTTTATATGGCATTTGCATTGTATTTACGTTCGGTTGGCATTTCTGTTTTCTTGGCATTTGTATCCTGTTTACTTTGCATTTTCGTTTACATTGCATTTGCGTTCACGTGGCACTTGTGATTACATGGCATTTGCATTTACGCACCGTTTGCTTTGCATTTATGTTGCATTTGCATTTATGTGGAACTTGAATTGCATTTGCTTTTAAGTGGTTCTTGTGTTGCATTAACGTAGCATTTGCGTTTACATTCCGTTTGTGTTGTGCTTATGTTTAAGTGGCAATTGCGTGGCATTTACGTTTATGTTAGTTTTCATTTGTGTCACATTTATGTTGCATTTGTGTTTATGTGGCGTTTGTGTTGCATTTGCATTTACTTGGCGTCAGCATGGCAGGTACATTTACATGGCACTTGCATTGCGGGATGTTTACTTCAATATGGTGTTTGCCTTTAGATTTGGGGTTTACATTGCACGTGTGTTTACCGTATGTTTGGATTTCCATTGCGTTTGCATCCCGTTCGAATAGCATTTTGTAACATTGCGTTTTTTTTTTAAAAACGGTGTAAATGCAATGTTATTTAAATATTATTAGAAGAATGTTAACACAATACACTGCATCTAGATGAGCATAGATAGCAGTCATACACTCTCTGTCAGTGATTGGACAATATGAGATATTAGCATAACACACACCTCCAGCTCCAGCTCCTCTTCCAGATTATAATGGTCAGATACTGGGACTGATATCTATGCCACTGTGGGGGCTAGGAAGCAAATTCAAAGTGCACCCAGATCTGTGTAGCAGCCCCTGCACAATGGTATGCAAATCTCTGTGATAAGAAGCACCCTTCAATTCTATTTTGTATGACACATCTAATTTCAAGAAACACATGGATGAAGCATAAGATTAGGGGGTCTACCGTATATTTTGGACTATAAGACGCTTCATACTATAGGACGCACCCAGGCTTCCAAAAAAGGAAAAATATATTTTACATCAATTAAAATATCCCTGTTGGTCGCACTAAAGCACAGCACACACAGACGTACATTTACACAGACAGCTCTGCGTCATCCATAGATACACACTCAGCTCTGCATCATCCATCCACATACACACTCAGCTCTGCATCATCCATCCACATACACACTCGGCTCTGCATCATCCATCCACATACACACTCAGCACCACATCATCCATCCACATCCACAGTCAGCACTACATCATCCATCCACATCCACAAACAGCTCAGCTATACACATTCAGCTCAGCTATACACATACACACAGAACCACACACACACACATACTTCCCCCATTCCCCTTCTTCTTACCCTGTCCCAGGGCAGCATGGCAGTATCAGACCTGTGGTGATGTAAGAAGCATGTGATCAGTCACATGTTTCTGACATCACCGCAGGTCCTGTACCTGTAAGAAGAGCAGTACGGAGGCTTCTCTGGGAGATCGGGTGCAGCGCTATATCAGGGAATCACCTGATCTCCATTACAGCGGTCAGGAGGGTCTGGCAGTGCTGGATCCTCCTGACCTCGGGTCTATAAACGCAGGCACTTTTTAGCAAGATTTTTTCTTGCTAAAAAGTGCGTCTTATACTTCAGAAAATACGGTATTTTGGAGTAATAGTGGCAGAATTTTTGTGCTATTTTCTGTAGCTGACAACCTATCCTTAAATCTGAAATGAGTAGATTATGTTGCCTCTATTAATGGCCATTTTCAGACTCAGTTTTGTTGAAAAGGAACAGGCAAAGACAATTCTGCAAAAAAAAAAAGTGGGACTTAAATGTTTAACCAGAGGTTAAAAAAAAGCAGCTAAGATTCAGAAAAATCAATGGATCTTAGTTGCAATACCACATACTATCCATTGTTAGAAGAAGAGCTGTTTTTGGAATAAAGCTGTCATGTTTTTTAACCTGTAGCTATCCCCTTGAAAATATCTCTACACACAAATTCAATTTGTCTGCTATTTCCAACAAAAACAAAATTTTAATGCCTACGGGATTGTAATTAGATACTATACACTGGCTAGTGTATGTTTTCCTGGCAGTAAAATATGTGATTAGGCCACCATGTCACTAATGGGAAATGCAGAATTAGTCCCACTTTTCTGTTAACAGGTTATGTGAAACAATAGCCAGAGTAAATAGGTGGCAGTTACAAGCTCATCTCTGAATTATGCCAAAAAGACATTTTAAAGATTTCTCCTCATATAGTCCAACATGTCTCTTAAAGGGTTTTTACAGTATTCCTGGAAAAAAAACCTGGGGGGCTGGCACAGGGGTAATGAAAAAAAAAGAAGTTTACTTAACCTACTCCAGTTACTGACTTTAGGATCGTGTCGGTCTTTTGGTTCTCAGCACTTAGTGGATCAGCACTTCCTTACTATATTGTGGAGCCATCAGTGCTGAAAAGCGGACGACCGTCAAGATGCTGGAACAGAGAGAAGAGCAGTGAAAGTACACTTTGCTTTAATATTGGTCACCCCAGGAATCTATGAAAACCCCTTTAAGAGAACTGCTAGCATAGCAAAAAGGAAGCCGCTGTTGTTGAAAGCTGGCCTCTGAACCATGTTTATAACCACTAGTGAAGTATTGTGTTAGATCACTGTAGGGTATTTAATATCCTGTTGAGTTGGTGATTGAAGGTATTATGAAAGCCGGAAAATAAAAACATATTATTTATTTCATAATACCCTCTGGTAAATTCCTTCAACATTTGATGATGAGTGATGTATTGATTGTAATGTGAATATCAAGACAAAATAGGGATCTTTGGTGTTTTCCAAAAAAAATGAATGTCCACCCAGAGCCTAAACATGAACATTTTTAATAGTTAGCACTACTTGGATTGTGATATGCAGGACTTACATATTAGTTGTGCCTGCCCCAAACTGTTGATTTTAACTAAAGTGGCCTAACACCACTCCACCAATACCGGGTGCAAGGAATGAGAAGAATGTTACAACTGACTTATAGCTGCTTCTTTCTTATGTCCTGAGTGGAAATAAGCCAGGATAATATGTGTTTGATAACAGAGTATTCTGCTCTTCTATACAACCTACATGCACAGCCAAGAGTGCATGTATGCTGTGAACCAGCTGAGATCCTGTAGCTGTATGTCATACAGAGTGAGAGACTTATGTTAGAGAAACATATGAAGACCTTATGATAGGAACTCTTAAAACTCTAAGAAATGCATAAGATACTGAAAAATGATTATGAAACGCCAAAGAGCATCTGATTTTCTGTCTCTTTAGCTAGTATAACACAAAGGCACCTGTATGCACTAGATAATAAGGACGGCTGCTCTCTTTTACCAGGTTCTATTTTAGGGAGGGTGTATAATTATTAAGAAACAAAGGGTTAGATACTCTACTTTACATAGTTATATGCAGCACGTTATGATGTTCAATGTTTCCAATTACAATTGAAAATAAAATGATAGAATGTAACAGAATTTAGAATCTAACATTGATAGTTTCTATGATGTTTGGTTGGTAAGATTTACATAATTCTGCATGAAAGCGATTGTCCTGCAATTAACTATTTAATACTTCATTACAAACTTTGATTAAAAAGCATAACCCTTATCTTGAAATGGAAATGGATGCAATGTTAAAAAGTCAGTTTGTAAGCTTATATGTAAATCACGTAATGTGAGTCCAATCACACTAGACTAGTCCTGCATATTAAATTTTACTTGCAATGTCCTGCCTCCTTGCTCCTGGTTGACAGGTCTCACTGCTAGGAAATGCTGCTGTATGGAACATTCAGAGAGAGCTCTATTACATTAATGACCAGTTCATTTCATGTGACCAGGATGATGTAATTTAAGGTCCTTTACTAAGTAAAATTTGGAATGTCTCCCCATGGAAGTATCTGATCACATAAAATTGCACCATGCCTTCATGGAGGCATAGGGAGGAAAAGAAGCCCATGGAGGCATACTGGAATTTCATGTGATCAGATATATACAAAGGGTAGAAAATGCAAATCTTATTGCATAAAGGACCGTAGATGACATCAACCTGGTAACACACATAGAGAACATGGCACACACCAAACTGGTTTTCTTTAATTTTTTTATTTTTAGCTAGCCAGATCAACCTGGTAACACGACATGCTGAGAAGAGGCAGGGACATGGGGAGGAGTAGATGGGAGGGGCTGGCCACGCAGGGCACACCCTCTCTCATGCAACGTAACATAAAGTTGATTTTATGGGGATGTGAGGGAATCTTTTTTTTTAGCTAAATAAAGGTGTCAGTTAATGGGGCTCTTTAGCAACCTGTCACTAGCTGTATTTGTAAAAATGTGGTGATAGGTTCCCTTTAAATACAGAGCACAGAGCCTTAAGAAGCTGACTTTGTGAACTGTTTAGTAGTTAGATGCCATAACTGTAGCCACAGCTCCTATTGAAGTGAATCCGAGCCAAGCCTGCAGTCATGGCTTCCAACCATTAAGCAGTCCACAGAGCCATACTTTGTGTTTATACAGGGCAGAACAAGTGATAGTGTGGGGATCAGGTATCAGCCAACATAAATCTAAAAGTTAATCGCCAGTCTTGGAAAAGGCCATCATCATTAAGTTCTGGACAATTCCATAAATAAATGATTACAAACTGAAAAATTGTTGCAATTAGCTCCAATATATATTTTGATTTACTGTATATAGTAATATTTTTATATTATGCAAAAACTGGAAACTGTAATATGCTTAATCACTTACATATGCCTTAGTAGTGTTGTACAGTTTGAAAAAATTAGGTTTAGGTGCATATGCTGTACCCTAGTACCCTTAGTTCAGTGTTTTTGTCAAAAGAAAATGTAAAAAAAATCCCAAAAAAAGATACTTGAAAAGACTGTTGGTTATGAAACATCCAAATGCTACTTGCTAGAAAAATGTGAACATGTTGCGTAAGAGAGGCATTCTGGCCATTCCTGATCTGGTTTGACACCAGCAAACTCTGCTGATGTAATATTTGTCACCTTTCACAAGTCACCTATTGATGTTGAAAACATGTAATACCCTTTTAAGTCTAGTATAATAGGAATGGTCTTCATAGCATATAGCTTTGCTGTTGCACCATTCTACAAACTTTTAGTAGAATGGTGGCACCCATTTAGAGGTGACTGGCAGTATGGTAAAATTGTATATTGTAGTGTAGCATTTTTATCTTTAAAGGGAACCTGTCACCCGCCCCCACACTTGTAAACCACAAAAAATACCTTTTACTGCCATTTTCCTTGTTGCTTTATAAGATTTCAATGCTGCCGGCAGCCCGAAAAACAAACTTATATTCTTGATCAGCATCCAGTCAGGGGGGTAGGCTATTCATTACGGCAGTTAACCAGGCACTCCCCATCATGGCCACCCCGCCGCCTAACTAAGCCTCCTTATCTCCCTATACACGCATCAGGCCCTGCATTCTGTCTTCTCCTACACTCCCCCAACTGGCCAGTGTCTTATTCAAATCACTTTGCATGTGCAGTTCACGTCGCTGTGTCCCGGCCGGCTAGCTGAAACGTGATGCTGACAGTGCATGCGCACTGTGAATGCGTGGGAATTCGTAGGAGACACTGGGTAGAGTGGAAAAGGAGCAAGGAGGCAAGGCCTGATAGGTATAGAGAGAGATAAGGAGGCGTAGTTAGGCGATGAGGTGTGCTTGCTTGACTGCCATAACAAAACCCCCAACCCCCTGACTGGATGCTGAACGAGAATATAAGTTCATTTTTGGGCTGCAGGCAACATTGGAAACTTATAAAGACATTGCCAGCAACAAAGGAAACGGCTATATTAGGTACTTTTTGTGGTTTACAAGCGTGCTTGTGACAGGTTTCCTTTAAAGTATAGGTCAAAGACCTTAAAGGGGGTGTCCACTTTTAGCAAATTCCAGCAAATTTATATTGTTTAAGTATTGAAACATTATACAATTTTTCAGTATGCTTTCTGTATCAAGTCTTCGTGGTTTTTTTTTAAATTTTTCCTTGCTGTCATTCAACAGGAGGCTTAATTTTTTTAGTTTCTGTGGATAAACACTGGTCCATGGTCATGTGATGTCACACAGGTGCATGGCTCGTAATTAGGGTTTTGTTTTATTACGACCTGTGTAACATCACTTGACTAGTATTTATCCAGTGGGAGTAAGCGATGAATTTTCCTGTTGAAAAACCGCACGCTTGGATCTAGAAAACTCTGAAGAATTGACACAGAAAATATCAGAAAATTGCATAACTTTTAATTACCCAAAAATGTAACATATTTCCTGAAATTTGCTGAAAGTGGACAACCCTTTAAAGTCTTTCACAAAGCTACTTATTCTCTCTGTTGGTTCTGATCCCAGTTTGGGTTACAAATACTCACCACCAAACTATTAAATGTTCTTAAAGGGACTAACCCTTTAAGGTAACTTATTTCACAGTGACTGTCTGTATAACTTAAAACAGGAACCCAACAGAAAAAAGGACAAAAAATAAAAATCTGCCACAGGAAATCTGGTCCAAATTAAAAGGTAAAAATTCTGTGCCATTGAAGTGATGTCATTGTATGAAAATAACGATAATAATTATGTAATTGTACATTGGTATAAAACAAGCCAAACAAGTCCATGGAATAACAAGAGGGCCTTGTGTTAGGATTTATGAAACAGGGCATGCATATCATCTTTACACTTCATAATACACCTGAGGACAATATTTTAATTGCTATATGTTAAACACTTGAACACCCATTCACACATGAATGTTCATGTTATGTTAAAACACATTAGCAATCCATTTAAGTCTCTGATATTCAATTAGTCAATCACATCTGGTGCGAAACCGCTAGAGTCTGCAAAGCTTATGATTTTGGAAACCTTGAACAACTCATAAAAAAAAGGAGATTATCCATGAAATCTGAACAAAAATCTGCAAGATCTGTAAGTTACATGAAGATGCAAGATACTTTACTGACAAAACCACCTTTATCACAATCCACTGCAGAGGCCTGAACGCAGGGCTAATCCTGGTACACACACAATATGATGTGTTGCATAGGAAAAGAAGACTGTGAATGCTCTAGTAAAAATTGGTATAATCAATTTCAATTTTAATAGAATTATTTAATTTCTTAAAATATAATTTTACATTGAATTCCCAAAAGTTTGTCGATTAAATAAAGTACATATCACTGAACAAAATATTTGAATGTAAATAAAATAACATCCTCCATACATTACAAAGCTGCCTTATATTATCCTGTCTCTTCTGCCTCAACAAAATATCATCAGCAAGTGTTTGGTATAGACATATGATTGATGTGAAACCTTTGCTATTCCGGTAAAATACAGACATTTTTTTTTTTCTTATAATGGTTAAACAGATTGACATCATATATTTATTAACATATTACTATGTTGATCTTTATTTACTTATATTTTAGTTCATGTGGCTATGTCCCTATATTGTAAGCAGAAATACCATATAATGTTAAAATCTTTCACTCACCAGAATATGCATTATCTTAATAATCCTCTTCTGACTAAAGTATACACTGTACAAATGTTGATCAAAATCATAGTAACCGTGCATAAAAAAATATATATTTTATTTAAGATTTATTCTGTATAGATTGATTGAATCTGGAATAATACTAGAAGGAATCATGAAAAGTTGAAAAGAAAAAAATATTAGGGGGGAGGAGGGGGGCTCAGTATATCAAATCTATTACATTGAATTGAAATGTCATGTTGATGATGAAAAAAAAAAAATAAATAAATGAACGACTGTAAAGTCTATAACATGAAAGTACATGATAAAATAGGAACACAATGCAGCATGCTTTATAAAAATAAAAAGGCAAGGTATATCATTGCTGTGTTTTCATATCTTCACAGAAATGTATAGAAAATAATATATGTTGCTTTATGGGTACTATATTAAAAGACAAGATAAATATTATCTCTGTGATTGATAAAATCTGCAGTGGGTCAATCCAATATTCAATACAATATAGTTCATAAAAATATTTTTTTTTTTCATTTTGGAGGGCAGTTATTTGAAAAGTTGCATATCCCTGTTTATATAATTAATTGAAAGTGAGGAATACAAAGTACAATATGCCAACAAATAGATCTTCATGGAAGAATCCATAAAAGTGTTTTTTTTTCCGATAAGTAGGTCATTGCATATGAGAAATAAGTCTCAGGATGCAAAATATAAAATTTTCTAGGAAGAGGCTACAAACTATTTTCTTGACACTAGAAACAGCTCTTTACATAAATACTAGAGAAATGAATTTTCCATGGTCAAAGGAAGGAAAATCCTGAATCTATCAGCGCCATTTTAATCTACTATTAGAGGTACGAATGTGTTGAAGGGTGTGAATGGTTGTGTGTGCATGTGTGTGCGTGTGTCTCTGTGTATGTGTGTTTGTGGGAGGATGCCACTACATACCCTGTTGCAAATATTACATGAGAAAATAAACAAAATGAACTTGTATAAAAATAAAATTGCCATAGGGTTAAAAAAAATCAACACAACATTAAAAAAAAAAATGTTACATGGTCTATAAAGGAGAACATATGCATTTTTTTTTCCTCAAATGGGGAATCAAAGATTATAAAAAAAGAACCATCTGACTACTTCATTTATACTGTACTGGCTGCAGAGCTTCGTACATGAATATGATCCCAACAACAAAAGCCTGACAATGGAATAAGAAATATTCAGGCTCTATGATGCATCCTGAATGGCTACTGTTGCTCGTACAATATTATCCCTTGTTGGATACATGTATCACAGAACTACACTTCTTTAAAGAGAAAATAAAAAGAAGTAGAAAAAAAATGCCTCTCTCTCATAGCTCGCACATTCCAATATGTCAAACCTACCAAGTGACATGTCAATCCAAACAGTGCAGCTGATACCTGGCTACAACAGTAGTCAAGACATTACATTTGGTTCACTAATGAAATAAAATGAATTTGACCTAACACCAGATATTTCCCTCTATTCCTGTAAAGTGCCCAATGATCATTTAAGATTCAGCAAGTCTCTCATAGAACAATTGCAACAGCCTCATTGACTGACAAGTCCTCTCTACAGTGCCTTCAGTTTTCTGTCTCATTCCTTATCACCATCTCTGATACTCATTACCACCTCTGATATGACAACTTCCTCATGTAGTGCAACACATTTGAGCAAATCAAAGACAGGAATAGTGAAGAATAAAAAAAAAATAGGATCAGAAGAAGAAGAAGAATAGAGAGATGCTAATGTGCATATAAAAATAGGTGCTACATTAAAATATTTGATATTTCAACAATAAGTTATTTAACTACCCAAGTTATGGATTGATGTCTTTGCACTTTAGAATTTGTTTACACCATCTATGGTGATGCATAAAGATCATAGCTTACATAATTTAGCTTGAAAAGTCCAGAAAGCATACAAATACATCCTGTAAAAATGGACCTTTTATATTAAACTTAGGGGAAGGGGGTGCTAAAACACCATAAAAGTTATTTAGACCCACCCTTGTCTGAAGGGTTATAGCATATGTGTGGTAAATTCATCATAGATACCTCCTAGCACCAGGAGTGATTCCAACTCTTTAATTCTCAGGCTGCAGGAATAGACCACAGAGGAGAGGACCTCTTGCAATCAGCAATTGTTGTGCCCCGTTTATACAATTGATGTTGTCCTACAAAAAAGGAGAAGAAAATTGCACACCCTTTCAGTATAACTGCTGCAGCTGAAAATCTTGTGCCAAGGCACTTCATCCGAAGGTTGAAGCAACAAAATCATCGTGTAGTCCTTTGTCTCAGAGATAAAAGTGTGGTTGTAGGAGTCTAGAACTGGCTGAATGTTGTCTGTTTCTCCAGCACTTCGAGGTAGTCCGGCTCAACATTGAGTTTAGCTTTTAATTCCAGATATTCATTCCTGTTAGGTTCCACATAGACAGTACTGGGTGTGCTGTATAGCACTGCTTCTCTTAACCTGTCCGGGTGCAAGTATTGACGCTTTGCTTCATATTTAGGGGTATAGGTAAAAGCAGGGGGGTTGCTATATTTATACTCGATGTTATTCCCAGATGAAGGTCCCTTATCAGGTTCTAGGATCCCTCTATATACACGATCTGTATCTTGCACAGGAGAAAGCTCCACCCTGGGCTCAATGGTGCTGACACTGTAGCTTGGGCTCCTCAGAGTGCTCTCCCTCTCCTCCTCCAGATGATTTCTGTAGGTGACTTTAAGTTCGTGGAGATCCTTGTAGTCATCCACAGAGTTGCCCTCCCTAGATCTATAGATAGGGTTTTTGCACATGTGACCCAAAGGGTGGGGGATGTACTCATAGACATGGCCGGCTGGGGTCTTGACTTTAGGAAGGGGTCGGTTGCTGTACACACTGTACTGCATGTTGAATGAGCTCACGTCTGAGTTATTGGTGCTGGCTGGCTCGTTCTGATTCTTTTTCCTTCGTTTCATCACAAGGACAAATAGCCCTGCAGCCACAAACACAGACATAATGAAAACCAAGAGCAGGCTCAGTATGAGCACAGACAAGGGCACTGAGCTCGACACGTTGTTGAATTTAATGGGATAGATTAAGGTGGTGGTGCTCTCTGGAGGCTGCTCCTCTGATGGTGTGGATGTGGGGACTACAATGTCTGAATAATCTGGGCAAAGGAGATCAGACTTGATCAGTCTCATTTCCTTCATTGCAAATTTTTTGGGAGTTTTACAGATGACATCATCCACCAGGACCCCAACACTGAGTTGCTCCAGCCAGAGCTTCATACCCACCACATCACATGTGCAATCCCAGGGGTTCTCATGAAGGTCTATCTGCACTAAGGACTTTAGCTGGTCTAGCACTCCACTCACTGTCAAGTGTGAAAAATTATTACTTCTCAGGTTTAGCCTTGAGAGATTCAATCCAGAGAAAATGTTGCTAGGTAAGTACTTCAAGAGATTGTTGTTAAGGAATAGAAGGTGGAGGTTGGGGACAGCGTCAAATGTTCCAGGTTCGATCACCTTAATGGCATTAGATTGTAGGAAAAGATATTGAAGGCTTTGAAGACCATAAAACAAATCTTGTGTCAGCTTTTCAATAGAATTACCATTTAAGTACAGTCTGCGTAAATTAGTCAAATCCCCAAAGGCTTTGTCCTGGATCACTGATATCCGATTGTTCCCAAGATGTAGAAGGTCCAATCCAGTGGAGTCAATAAAATCAGACCTGCGAACCAGAGTGATGGAATTGCCTGTCAGATACATTTTCTTGGGGTTGTAAGGTTTAGGGTGTAGTTCGGAGATACTCTGGATCTTTCTCTCCTGACAGTTTACGTTAAGTCCCAGATTGGAGATCTGTAGATTACATGTACAATTTGTAGGACACTCCAAAGGCACTGGGGATTTGGTCTGGTAGGCAATGTATCCATTTTCTTTGGGAGGGTGGTGGGATGTGGCTCGTACTCTTGACTTGCTGGGTTGCCGTGTGCTTTTGGGTTTTGTTGGGTTTTTGTAAATGGAGATGGTGGCACCAGAATTCACAGAGGCTGGGGTGGTGTGGAAGTACTCATTTGTACTCCGAGGAATTGGTGGTCGCATTTCATAGGAAGGGATCAGTTTTCTGGGGCATAATTCCTGCTTTGATATCTCATCCAAATCTCTGCCATATAGCCTGAAGGGGGTCTCACAGACCACATCACCCACCAGAGCAGAGTAAGAGATGCTATAGAGCCAATCCTTCAGGGCAATTAACTCACAAGAACAATTCCATGGATTCTCCTCTAGTTGCAACTCTACCACTTTATCCATGTGTTCCAGCAGACCCACAAAAGGAAGTACTTTCAGTCTGTTGCCTCTCAGGTCTAGGTGTGTTAAAGGGACAAAGCGAAAGAGATTGGTAGGCAAAGTGGACAAAAGGTTGTCATTCAGGATTAAGACTTGCAAAGTGTGAAGCCTGCTGAAGGCATTGGGTTCAATGGAGATGATATAATTATAATCGACTTGCAGATACTCCAGGCTTTCCAGGCCAAGGAAGGTGTCGTTCTTAAGAAGTTCCAACTTGTTGTTATTCAGGTGCAGCCTCTTCAGACCCTGGAGTCCGTTAAATGACCCGGTTTCAATCTCCTGGATGTCGTTATTACCCAGATGTAATATAGAAGCCCCAGTGTAGTTGACAAATTCATTGAAGTACAGGCGATTTAAGAGATTTCCAAATAAGAAGAGATGATAGATGGAGAAGCGAGGAGGGGTGATCTCAGAAAGGCTAATGATCCCTCTATTCTCACAATTCACCGACAATATGCCATCTCGCTCCTCACAAGGACAATTGTCACACACCTCTCCATAGGATTCTATTGTTTCTGCCCAAGAGAGAACCAGGGATGTTACAGCAAATGCGATCGTCTGTAGGATCCACATCTGCATTTTCTTGTTTAAGTCCTGGTCAAACGTGACTGCAGAGCAGCAATGGTACATTTTACCTCCTGTGGGACAAAATATGAAACATTTTAAGTAGGGCATGGGAGCAAGGAGACATATAGACATACGATCTGGTATAGGCATTGCAAGCTGCTATATCTGATGCACTATTCTAGCATTATGCAGACAGTACATGAGCCGACGGTTTGCACTGGCAAAGGTTTCTAATCATCTAGAAGTATGCAGAAAATGGCTGTCACCTCAGCTCCCGGAGATCTTTTACCACTTTCCCTATCTGTATAGTGTGTTCAGCACCGCACCATTGAACAGCGCACAGTAGCATCTCCATATTAATGTACAGGCTTCCATGTAATCCACTACAACTTGGATATGGTATAGATCTACCGCAATGCGTTACCGTCTTGTAGAAGCAAAGCTTCAGTTTGTCTACAGATGATTTCACCACATCGTCGTCATCATCATCATCATTGATAACACGTATAGAATAATAGAAAGGGAACGTCATGTTCTCTCTGCTGCTTTGACGATGCCAAAAAGGATCCATAAGCAAAATGGCATTTTGTATCAGGAGCTGATGACTATTCTGTGCAAATACACCCCTCTGCCCTGTCTCCTGAATCCTGCAGACATGCTTTCATATGCTAATCCATCAAGGTTGCAGAAGGGTTAATCATTGCACATACATGTGCAGGTCTCCGGGGGACGTGTCATTTACTTTGGGGATGGTGTAAAACTAGCTTAATAAGGACAATCGAATAGATCATTCCTATATTCGCCATTGTCAATACTCTCAGCATTACAGCCAGGGATGGTGGTCCTAGGGGATGAGAGAACATGTCCAATAATAGAAATGGCTCGGACTGGTTCCTATTCATCTGCATCAGGCTGTATCTATGTACTCATCACAACACCCACATCCTAGTGATACCCACAGATCAGGGGGGCAACGCCAAAGCAAACCCACCCTGCCAGGGCTCCTCCACATCTGCCCTGGCCACAGGGATGTGCTGCTAAAAGTTGAATGGAATGGCAATAGCTTACCAGTGATGCCAGGGGTTAACCCTTGCAGCTGCAGTCCAGGGAGCAGGGGCAAGGGGAGACAGCACCCACACCCAGCTCATGCCCAGCATTTACCCTGCTAATAATCGTGCTACTTACTCAGACTTGAGTCTCCAGGGCCCAACCATCGCGGAGAGCCATGAAAAATGCATCTGCCGCTGTGTGAACAGGGTGCAGGCGGCTCTCGTCACACACAGCCCGCACTGCATCCATCCTCCGGCAGTCCCATTGTGATCCCTGTGAAAGCCGAGGGGATTGCAGGGAGGTAGAGACACAACAGATCGGGAGAGATGGAGAGAGGAGAGCGGGAGAAGGAGAGGGGGAAGGGAGGGGAGGAGGAGCCTGGCACTAGGTAGGGTGGATGGGGGAGCACACTCAGCCTTTCTAGTTATCGAGGTGACACGATGCTGTAGCATGCGTTACATGTCAATCCGGAGCGCGGGGCTGTGTGGTGAGCGCTTCCCGCCATGCAAGCACCTGTAATGCTGGATGCTCTTCTCCCCAGCAGCCCGGGCTTAGCGGGCAGCCCGTCTGCTCTCACTCATCCCCAGCAGCTCATACACATGTTTATGGAGGGTGAGAGACTCAGCGCCGACAGATGGCGATACAAGGCGACACCATGGTTGTTTCTTCTTCTTCTTCTTCCCGAGGAATGTAAAGATGAGAGATGAAGCCGTATCTAGCCGTGTACTGTACAGCTTCCATCTTGTGACGTGACACATGTATTGTCTGACCAGTCACACATAATCTGGCTAGTAACACAGCTAATCCACTTTTACTATCTTGTAAAGCGCCTGTGCCAGATGTGGCGCCTAATGTCCCCCTGTCACAGTGATCCAAGCTGTCTCCTGACAGGACAAGGGCTCTGCATCACATTCACTCATTTGTATTTCATATGGAGATTTATTTATTAGTCCAGGTCTGGCTAATTCGATATTTATCATTCCTTGTAGATCTTTGCCATGGATTTTATGTCATTGTGTGTGTTCAGAGTATATGCTCACCTGGTATAACCCAGTAGTAAGCCGGCGTTATTGATCTACTTTACCTATAGGAATGCAGGTTAGCATAGTTACAATACTATTTGTTCAGGTACTCGGCCCACTAGGTGTCTCTGAGAGCACTTCACAAATGGCTCATCATAGATGTGGAAGCCAAGGATGAAAGACAAGAGCAATGACTTGAGACCTGGGTAACTGAATTAACAGCTAGTAGAGCGGAACACATGAAAAAAAAGAAAATGGAAGAGTTTGCATAGTCCTCACTGACTTTCATTGTGCGGCACGGACAAAAGTGTGGTTTTATTTCTCTGGAATTGGAATCCTGAATCCTGTGTACACCTTTGTGCACCTTTGTAATTGCTTAGTCAATATGAAGCTAAACAAATCAAGGCTGCGAACCCTATAGAATGTGCAGCTGCTATGCTGACCTATGTGCTGCCATGGTAACAGACAAAAAAAAAAGAATTGGTTGTCTGATCTGACAGTTGAACTTCCTACAATTTGTCTGATTGGTTCCTCCTACAGGAACCAGATCTGCATTAGGCCTCTAGCCCACAAGCGAGTGCAGTCAGTGAAAATAGCTCCACACCCTGAAGCGATCTCCCAAAACGAACTTCTGATCACTGGAATGAACTGACATGCTGAGCTCATTCCAGTGATCAGAGATTTGGGTCGGGAGATCCCTTCATCACACCGAGCAATATTCACAGACAGCCAAGGGGCTGTAACCCCCCTCCCCCAGCACTTATGGCTCATTAGCATAATTTTAAAAGTTGAGAGCATGGATAACAAATATAAGAAAATGACCACAGTCTCGTGCCTGGATCTATGAGTGCTCTTGGTTTGTCATGGTTAAATTTAATTGTAGATTCCTTTAAGGAGGTTTTTTTTATTTTCTATGGGCCTCAGGGGGTCTAAATTTAACAAACATAACAAAGAGCATGTACTCACAAATTCAGTGAGAAAGTCAGCTCACGCAGGACAATGCTGGTTTCACCTCCGTGCTTTGGATCACCTGGATTTGTCAGGCATGCAAACATTTAGTAAAACAAGAAACATGAGCCGGCTCCAGGAGGTTTGTGTTCTAGTGAAAGAACATGTGCTCATCTCTTCAGTGCTTAAGTCCAGCACAGCGCCAGCCGCCATTGTATGAAGTTATGATGTGGTTGTGATTTGGTCATGGTGCTTCCAAAACTTAATTACAGACAATAAATACAGAACTGCAATAATTCATAACAAACTGAATGGTCCAAGAGAACAGTAGCTTGGTTGTACACTTTGCAAAAGCACCATTAATCCCTTCCTACCGCAGCCATTTTTTCAATTTTGTGTTTTCATTTTTCGGTCCCCACATTAAAAAAATCTATAACTTTTTTATTGTCGGATATTAGTAGAATCAGAACCTAATTTAAAGTGTAGCTTAACCCTGTACCATGCTATTCTTAGCACATTGTCAACACACAGCCTCTTGTGAACAGAGGAATCTCTGTGTAAATGTCTCAGGAAACAGCTAGTGCCCGCCCACTCTTCTGATTCTTACAGTGAGCACCTAATGCAGTGATAGGAGCAAACGCAGCAATAAAACCGAGTAAAATTGCATACATATTTTTATTATGTTAGCAGCACCAGGGGATTAAGATTTGAGAACTTTCTTTCACTGGCAAACCCCTTCAAGGGGGTTAAAAAGAAATACAAGACTTTACATTTTTCTCATTTTAATATATTTTGCATAAATTGTATTTATTTATGTATTTTTTTCACACCATTTATTGACCATAATAAAAAAGAAGTATAACAGAGCATATACACTCACCGGCTACTTTATTAGGTACACCTGTCCAACTGCTCGTTAACACTTAATTTCTAATCAGCCAATCACATGGCGGCAACTCAGTGCATTTAGGCATGTAGACATGGTCAAGACAATCTCCTGCAGTTCAAACCGAGCATCAGTATGGGGAAGAAAGGTGATTTAAATGCCTTTGAACGTGGCATGGTTGATTTCTGCTGCAACATTCGGATGGTAGGGTCAGAATTTGGCGTCAACAACATGAAAGCATGGATCCATCCTGCCTTGTATCAACGGTTCAGGCTGGTGGTGGTGGTGTCATGGTGTGGGGAATATTTTCTTGGCACTCTTTGGGCCCCTTGGTACCAATTGAGCATCTTTGCAATGCCACAGCGTACCTGAGTATTGTTGCTGACCATGTCCATCCCTTTATGACCACAATGTACCCAACATCTGATGGCTACTTTCAGCAGGATAATGCGCCTTGTCATAAAGCTGGAATCATCTCAGACTGGTTTCTTGAACATGACAATGAGTTTACTGTACTCAAATGGCCTCCACAGTTACCAGATCTCAATCCAATAGAGCATCTTTGGGATGTGGTGGAATGGGAGATTCGCATCATGGATGTGCAGCCGACAAATCTGCGGCAACTGTGTGATGCCATCATGTCAATATGGACCAAAATCTCTGAGGAATGCTTCCAGCACCTTGTTGAATCTATGCCACGAAGAATTGAGGCAGTTCTGAAGGCAAAAGGGGGTCCAACCTGTTAATAGCATGGTGTACCTAATATAGTGGCCGGTGAGTGTATGTGTATTGTTATTTCTAATAGTTATCAATCTACGCTTTGTCAACATCACTCCAGATTCATACTCTTTGATAGGTTTCTCTAATTTGTTAAAACCTGATTGGCTGCATGACCCGTGAATCTGATTGTAGGTGTCAAAGCACCTAGAACCTTTTTGGAGACGCTGGTCCTCCAGGACTCCTGTGATGTGCTGTAGTGACTAGTCATCAAGTGGCTAACTGTAGATGTAATTGGGTTTTTGAAAACACTGATAAAAAAAGCAAAACACTCTTTAATGTCAAGTTGTAAACAAGACTCTGCAAAGTAATCTACATTCATTACTTAGCACAAAATAATTGAGTGACTATTTACCCCTTCAAGTTGGGATGTAATAGATGCACCTCAGGCAGCAATTACAGACTTCAGTTCTTGAGTACGTGTGGATAGGTCTCTGTCAGCATTGAAATGGTTGGCAGTGCTGTATTTGTCCATTGCTTTTATCAAAAACGTTCTCATTCTTTAAAGTTCTCTCACTTCGCCACTCTCCCATCTCAGAACAAGTGATGCACTGGGGCAACAACCATATGCACACTGGCTTCTAAATTACCCACAGAAGCCATTCAAAGTTTTCAGAAGAAGTTTTCAGGACACACATCCCAAGGCAGATTTACACTTCCATTACAGAAACATGTACACTATTTTTTTATGTCCTTAAAATTGTCTCTAAAATGCCTGAAACTGCATTATTGACCTTTACTTCTAGTTTTGCACACGCATTTTAAAGAAAATCTACCATCAAAATCAGGCATGATAAACAAGGAACACTTACTCATAGATCCAGGCATGAACTTCTTATATTTGTTACCCATCTCCTTCCTTCCCTTTAAAATCTACTTGGAAAATTATGCTAATGAGTAAGAAGGGCTATAGGGAGATAGAGCGCCTCCGTGCGGTATCTTCACAGACTTTTACACTGTGCAGAAGACTTCTCCACCTCCCACTGTGTGAGATAAAATCAGGCAGAGCAAAGTAGAAGTGTCGAGGGAGCAGGGGGGAGGTTGAGCATGCTCCTGCACAGTGTAATAGCTTGTGAAGCTATTCCCTCTGGGAACCACTGTGGTAGCCTTTCAGGCTCATTAGCATAATTGTAATAGTTGATTTTACAATAAAGGAGGCCACAGATAAATATAAGAAGATTACCACAGAGCCTGGATCTATGAGTAAGTGCCCCTGGTTCATACATGTTTGATTTTGACGGTAGATTTAAAAGTTACATACATTTTAGTGAAAAAGTGGCATACACCAATGTGTGACTATTTTTTGTGGATTTTAGCAACTGGTGCATACGCCACTGGATACCATGAAGGTACATTGAACCCTTCTGACTTATTTGCATAATTATTTTAGAAGGAAGGAGGCCATGGATAACAAATATAAGAAGATTACCACAGTCACAGTGCCTGGATCTATGAATAAGTGCACCCGGTTTCACCATGTTTGATTTTGATAGTATATTTAAAAGTTAAACATTTTAGTGAAAAAAAAATTCCTTTAACCCCTTAATGACCGCCGTATCGGCTTTTTACGGCGGTCATTAAGGGTACTTCTTCTGACGCGTACGCCTTTCTACGGCGGCGCGTCAGAAGATGATTTCGGGACACCGAGTCTCGCTGGTGCCGGTGTCGTGCTGTGATATCACAGCCCACACCCGGCACTAACACCCGGGATCGGAAAAACTCCGATCCCGGGTGTTTAACCCCTTGCACGCCGCGGTCAAGCATGACTGCGGCGTGCAAGTGTGTCCCCCGTGGATCGGACCCCCCCACGGTAAGCTCACTGCCTCAGCCCCTCCTGCCTCAGCCCCTGGTTCCGACGAGTGACCCGGGGCTGTTGGCTCCGCTCTGTGCCGGGTTCCGCCTCCTGGCAGGACCCATGCTGAGCATGCTCAGTTACTTACACTATACACTGCAATACAAGTGTATTGCAGTGTAAAGGCTTTAATAAGCGATCGGATGATCGCTTATTCAAGCCAAGAAGTAGAAAATGTAAAAAAAGTTAAAAAAAAAAATTAAATCTTTTTATAATATAATTAAATAAATAAAATAAAAGTCCCATAATCTCCCCAGTAACACATAAAATGCAAATAAAGTAAATATATATGTGTGAAGAAGACATTGCAGATGTATAGAAACATCTGCAACGTGTTCTTTACACACATATATATTGTTCTTCACATGCTATTTTGTTCGCACCGTTCCGCGCGTATCTCCCGACAAGTAAGCAGATGTGCCGAACATCTGTAATCTATTCTTCACTGTGTTCTTTACTGTGTTTTTCACTTAAATGATCCTGTGTTCACTGTTTTTATTCTATTCTTCACTGTTCTTCACTGTGTTTTTTTAATTAAATGCTCGATCTCGAGCAGGGGAATTATTCATGTCACCTAGCAACGCATCCATTTAAAACGCATTGCACTCACATTGCACTTGCAATTCTTGCGAGTGCAATGCATTTTTGATGCGTCTCCATAGACGTGAATGGGGCGGGAAAAACGCGCGTGAAACGCAAAATTAGAGCATGCTGCGATTTTGACGCGCGTCAAAGCAAACGCAAGCACGCGCGTGAAAAACAACGCAAATGAGGAAAGACCCATTGGAAACAATGGGACCGAGTGCAATGCAAGTTCTGTGCGTCAAAAGCATGCGCAGAACTCGTGGAAGGGGCCTTACAGCCTGAGTGGTTCTGGGAACCCTAGCAGTCTTTCAGACTCATTAGCATAATTAGAAGTTGATTTTGGAAGGAAGGAGGCCATGGATAACAAATATAAGGAGATTACCACAGTCACAGTGCCTGGATGTATGAGTAACTGTCCCTGGTTTATCATTGTTTGATTTTGATGGTAGATTTAAAAGTTACACATTTTAGTGAAAAATGGCATACACCGATGTGTGACATTTTTTGCGGATTCATAGCAACTAGCCACTTGTCAGGCTAAGATGCCGTGAAGGTACATTGCAATAATAACGCTCTGCAGTGCCTGTTACAGTATTTTTCAACTATATATACTTTTCTCTATGAAAATAGAAAAAATAAATAAATAAATGTATTAGAGAATTTATTTAATAGTAGACAATTGAAAAGCAGCACTCCGGAAATTCCACTGAAGAACAAAGACAACCACTGGAATGAGAGTGCCTGAGACAGACAGCCACTGGAATGAGAGTGCCCGAGACAGACAGCCACTGGAATGAGAGTGCCTGAGACAGACAGCCACTGGAATGAGAATGCCTGAGACAACAGCGACTGGAATGAGAGTTGCAAGAATCACAGTACTATTAACTGTTTGGTGCCGTGCACACAGAGAGCTTCCAGGTTTGGTGGTGCACTCACTTAAAATTACTCTGTAAGCCCTGGCGCCTATGGCTATTACACGCCCTTCAAAGATCTGCAGAGTTGCACATCCACAATGTCTCCTAGGTCAGTGGCACGGGCCAGCTCATGCGCAGTATCTCCCGTGCTGCTGGCTTCATAGAATGCACAGGGCATCCCTGAAGTGGACATGGAGGATGTTGCACGCATTCCCAGAAGCCAGGGCTGTGCAAGCTACTGCACATTTACAGGATTGAGGCATATGAGGCAATGGGGACACAAAAGGTGGTGTCTCTATGGAGCTAAAGCGGGAACATAGGAGGCCATAGCTCTAGGGGCTTTCAGAGACTATGTGACGCCCACATTAGCCTCCGCACTTAAAGAGGACCTGTCACCCAATTTAACGGCACTAAAGTAAGCAGCTCCTAGTGCTTGATCAAACGCCGCAGTGTTAGAGTGATAGCGTTGCTGTAAACCTCCGGTAACGCTATCAAACACTGCGTGGGGTACAATGTAATTGTCGGACAGGTTTGCGAGCTGTCCGACAATTACATTGTACCCCGCCGCAGTGTTCATGAGGGCGGGGTTAGGGGCAGTGAGGGGACGGTGACTGCCGCCTAGCGCGGCAGTCACTGCCGGCCTATGGAGCGAGCGGGGCGGTCCAGGGAAGAGGCAGCGCCTCGGACTGCCCCCTCATGTACATTACACTGTACCCGCCGCAGTGTTTGATAGCGTTAGCGGAGGTTTCTGGTAACGCTATCACTCTAACACTGCGGCGTTTGATCAAGCACTAGGAGCTGCTTACTTTAGTAAGCAGCTCCTAGTGCCGATAAATTGGGTGACAGGTCCTCTTTAAATTGCATGAAATAAAACTTCGATTTTACTGACAAAGGAGGCCATACAGTGGATAATAAAATACAATTTCAGAATGACGCTGCCCAGGGAAATCTGCCACTGGATCTACTTTGTAAAGTAAATTTCACATGGTAGATTTTTTTTTAACAGTAAAGATGTGAAATGGTGTAAAACACAATTATTCCACTGAAAAGGTACACATTATCTACATAAAATGCATTCCACTTCAAAATAATCAGTTCTCCTCTCTCTTTATGTATGGAACATACAATGGCCTTATCAACAGATTTCTGTGACTGTTTGTAGAAGGAGGAATAAGAAGCGTTGAATAATTGCAAATGTATATATAACTCTTGACTGGATGTGAGTTCTCTACATAAACCTCCGTCTGTCTTTGTGGAGGGGAAACAAAGAAATGATTGATAAGACAGCACTGCATACAGAAAAGATCATTAGCAGACCCCATACAAATGCTATATTCAAGAGCATGATGGATTTGAAATGAACCTCCCCATAGTTTTAAAAATAAAATAAAGCAGGTGTTCAATATGAGATTTGCATGAACCTGACCCCTATAAATCCAATGATCAGCTTTTGCAGTGGCCTTGGCATCAGAGCTCCATAGAGATTTGAGCAATTCTTATATGGGAAGCTGAGCTGCAGTAAGTCAATATGGCCACTACATGGCCAGTCCAAAAGGAGTCGGATTTCTTGTCTCAATTTATGGAGCACAGCTCCTGGTCAGGTCAGGGCATACAGATATCTTTTCCTAGATACAATCCATATTATATTTTGGGTCTATAATCTATTGTTTTATCCATATATGTTTACATGATGTGCCAGAATTGCATTTTTAACACATTTTTTGCTGTGCGAAAAGTTGTTCCCTTATATTGTGGCCCTCCGTTTCCACTTGTATTACTTATATTACTTGACTACATCATCTCCCCCTTTCATTTTTCATAAAAGCCATGGATGAGGTTTCTTATACGCTTTGCATAATTTTTGCCTTAAAAGTATGTGCAGTAATTCTGCAGCTATTTTGTCCAGTGGGAACTACACATAGAAAAACTTGCAGCATCATATACCACTGCAATCACTCTGGTTCGAAAAACACAGAAGAGGCTTGCTGCTGGTTAGCTGCAGTAGAATTGTCTGTAGCTAACATGCAGTGATTTACACAGAACAGTGGATTGGATGAATAAACATCCTGTCCACCTAGATAGACTTTTTGCAGCAGGTTTAGGATATGCAGCATCTGGATTAATGTTGCAGATCCACAATACAAAGCTGAACAGAAGGGTTTATAGGGGGGTTGAGTCAACAGATGGCAGGTCCCACAGGTGATTTCAACTGTTAGGCTACATTCACACGACCGACTGAAGGACGTATGTACAGCCCCCATAGTCGGCAATGGCCGCACGCAATGGATTGCTATGGAGAGAGTAGGGGTCACCCCTCCATTATGGCTGACATATTCCCACCCGGCTGTAGTCGTGAGGTCATACGTCAGTGTGAATTTAGCCTAAGTCTGCAGGCCAATCTGATCCTGCAAAATATTGCCTAGAAGAATAAAGTGTGAAAAATATGCTCCTGTGAAGGAGGTATATGGTCAGTGGTGGTATGAGGTGAATTTATGTTATACTCTTTGCAACAGTGACCCCTTACTGTGGTAACTTTAGGGGTGCAGTGTGGAGTTATGAAGCGCAGATTTGAAAACATTTGCTAGCTAATTGAACAACAATAACTCATGGCAAGTATAGTTCGCCATGTAGTTAGGACTAGCAATGAGCACACTCAATCCACAATATTCAGTTCCATGACAGAATCATGGCATCCCTGTTAGTTTTAATAGTTTTTTTTAAAGCCCCTCTCAGGATATCTCAAGAGATAAAGTAACAATCTCAAATTGATCACCTATAATTTTATCTTTGGGTATTACCTAGCTATTTCTCAATAAACTGTGTATCACCACCAGTTTTTAAGTATAACAAAATGAATCTTTGTAGAAAAAAGTTTGGGTATTATATTGATTACATTGCAATTTATTTGATGATTAATACATTTTACTTAAATTATTAAGAAGGGACAATTTTTTTCCTGAGACTACCAGTCCCGGCTTACTGTATCAAATCTTACGCCATTTTTTTTTTAATATTCAAGTTTCCGATTTTTTTTTGATTCAATGTGGGGGGAGGTGGTTTATGACAACTAAGCACAAAATGCACTGCCACCATTTCACAATGTTCCCAATATACTTAGAGGCTGCATCACCATGGTGAATCCTACAGAAGGTCTGACTTCACCCCACCCCAGCCAGGTTTAGCCTCATCACAGCCAGGTTCAGCCTCTACCCTCCCTGCTCATTTGACAAGAGGGTGGTTTGTACATCAGAAAACTGATTTTAAAAGCAATGAAAATCACCCTTCCCCCCCCCATCTATATTGATTCTCAACCTCATTTTTGCTTTTCTTTTCTCATTGGTTTATACTGTATGTTGTACGAGCATCTGTTGGTAAAGTCAATGTTGAATAAGAAAGTTAAGAATAAAAGTAAAAGTTAGTAAGGTATTTAATATAACCACATAAACTCTGATGCATTAGTGTAAAATAGAAAAAGAAAGTATTTGATAGTAACCTCATTGTTTGTTTTATGAACAAAATTGAGGTTTTGTCAGGCGAAGATACTGACAGTAACATGTAGATATATGTACTTGCACCATTCATCTCTTCCAAGCAAACTGAATTGTTATGGTTTAATGGCATAAGCATGTTTACTTGTAATTTCACACTATAATCTCAATCCTTGACAGTTAAATGACAGATACATTTTCATTTAGGCAATGCCCATGTAATGCTCATGTAAAAACTAGGACCTACTAACACATAAGGACAGCATTCAGTGTTATGCATTTAAAATATTTCCACCACATCCATGTCTAATAGAGGAATGGAGTACCTTTTCAAAGTAAAAACATCTTTTAAGGTTATCAAATACAGACAAGTGAAAAACTGTAATGGGAAAGTCAGGTAGAAAGCATGCACAATAAATTGAGTGTGAAAATTACATTTGGGATCTCAGACAACAGTTACGCTTTAAATTCTCAAAACAGGTTCCTTTTGAACAAATTGAAATCAGTCTTCCATAATTAAAAAGGGTTTCACCATGAATACCAGAACACTGCACTGGCTCTGGAGGAGGGGTAAAAAGACATAACAAAGTCTACCGCCCTGACCTCACTTGTTTTACATTACTGGTGTGGAAACGACAACCCATCTGGAACCTGGCGCCAGAGCAGTGGAAATACAATTTTTTCTGTTTTTTTTTCATGCAATGGACCTTTATTTCCACTGGATGGACCTACAAGAGCCAAAAGCCTGCAGGAACGTAACTTCTTAAAAAAGGTCAGTAGAGTCTGTACTATTTACTAACACCCGGTGGCTTTTAGTAGATAGTCCTGATATTTTGGTACAACATATCCCTCCATTTTCTCTTTTCTTTCCAGCTACTCCTAACTAACTAGTTCCCTCTGAGGAGTTGGCCCACACCAAACGAAATGCGTCAGGGAAGCATCATGGGAGGAGGGTATAATTGATCGTAGGGGCAGTGTGATAGTGCCCTTGTAAGGGCAGGAGTTCATGATTTTAGGGGGAAACAGTTAGGGGCAGAATAGCCATAGTCCTTAGAGGACCCAATATATATTTTATAATTCTCCTTGCAAAGTACATATCTGTCAGGATTCTGGATAAATGGATCCTCTGGACCACCGCGGGAGGTGGTACTAGCCGACACCTGGGACCGGAGTCTAAGTGGCACCTGGTCTTTACTAGAGACGCCACAAAGCAGGATGGACTTGCTGTGGCAGGGTACCACCAGGTCGTTCCACAGGTGCGACTAGCCCGCGGTGGCAGCCGAGGTCGAGGTAACTCAGCAGAAGACAGTCTCGGGGTCAGGTCCAGGCACAGGGTCAGGGCAGGTGGCAGAGATGCAACGACAAGTGCAATCTGGGGTCAGCTATGGGTGGTCCAGGCAGATGGGAACAGGAACGCAGGACACGGGAACTCCGGACCAGGAACACACAGGAGCAGGAACGCAGGATACATGGGAACATACAGGAATTATTAAGAAGGGACAATTTTTTTCCTGAGACTACCAGTCCCGGCTTACTGTATCAAATCTTACGCCATTTTTTTTTTAATATTCAAGTTTCCGATTTTTTTTTGATTCAATGTGGGGGGAGGTGGTTTATGACAACTAAGCACAAAATGCACTGCCACTATTTCACAATGTTCCCAATATACTTAGAGGCTGCATCACCATGGTGAATCCTACAGAAGGTCTGACTTCACCCCACCCCAGCCAGGTTTAGCCTCATCACAGCCAGGTTCAGCCTCTACCCTCCCTGCTCATTTGACAAGAGGGTGGTTTGTACATCAGAAAACTGATTTTAAAAGCAATGAAAATCACCCTTCCCCCCCCCATCTATATTGATTCTCAACCTCATTTTTGCTTTTCTTTTCTCATTGGTTTATACTGTATGTTGTACGAGCATCTGTTGGTAAAGTCAATGTTGAATAAGAAAGTTAAGAATAAAAGTAAAAGTTAGTAAGGTATTTAATATAACCACATAAACTCTGATGCATTAGTGTAAAATAGAAAAAGAAAGTATTTGATAGTAACCTCATTGTTTGTTTTATGAACAAAATTGAGGTTTTGTCAGGCGAAGATACTGACAGTAACATGTAGATATATGTACTTGCACCATTCATCTCTTCCAAGCAAACTGAATTGTTATGGTTTAATGGCATAAGCATGTTTACTTGTAATTTCACACTATAATCTCAATCCTTGACAGTTAAATGACAGATACATTTTCATTTAGGCAATGCCCATGTAATGCTCATGTAAAAACTAGGACCTACTAACACATAAGGACAGCATTCAGTGTTATGCATTTAAAATATTTCCACCACATCCATGTCTAATAGAGGAATGGAGTACCTTTTCAAAGTAAAAACATCTTTTAAGGTTATCAAATACAGACAAGTGAAAAACTGTAATGGGAAAGTCAGGTAGAAAGCATGCACAATAAATTGAGTGTGAAAATTACATTTGGGATCTCAGACAACAGTTACGCTTTAAATTCTCAAAACAGGTTCCTTTTGAACAAATTGAAATCAGTCTTCCATAATTAAAAAGGGTTTCACCATGAATACCAGAACACTGCACTGGCTCTGGAGGAGGGGTAAAAAGACATAACAAAGTCTACCGCCCTGACCTCACTTGTTTTACATTACTGGTGTGGAAACGACAACCCATCTGGAACCTGGCGCCAGAGCAGTGGAAATACAATTTTTTCTGTTTTTTTTTCATGCAATGGACCTTTATTTCCACTGGATGGACCTACAAGAGCCAAAAGCCTGCAGGAACGTAACTTCTTAAAAAAGGTCAGTAGAGTCTGTACTATTTACTAACACCCGGTGGCTTTTAGTAGATAGTCCTGATATTTTGGTACAACATATCCCTCCATTTTCTCTTTTCTTTCCAGCTACTCCTAACTAACTAGTTCCCTCTGAGGAGTTGGCCCACACCAAACGAAATGCGTCAGGGAAGCATCATGGGAGGAGGGTATAATTGATCGTAGGGGCAGTGTGATAGTGCCCTTGTAAGGGCAGGAGTTCATGATTTTAGGGGGAAACAGTTAGGGGCAGAATAGCCATAGTCCTTAGAGGACCCAATATATATTTTATAATTCTCCTTGCAAAGTACATATCTGTCAGGATTCTGGATAAATGGATCCTCTGGACCACCGCGGGAGGTGGTACTAGCCGACACCTGGGACCGGAGTCTAAGTGGCACCTGGTCTTTACTAGAGACGCCACAAAGCAGGATGGACTTGCTGTGGCAGGGTACCACCAGGTCGTTCCACAGGTGCGACTAGCCCGCGGTGGCAGCCGAGGTCGAGGTAACTCAGCAGAAGACAGTCTCGGGGTCAGGTCCAGGCACAGGGTCAGGGCAGGTGGCAGAGATGCAACGACAAGTGCAATCTGGGGTCAGCTATGGGTGGTCCAGGCAGATGGGAACAGGAACGCAGGACACGGGAACTCCGGACCAGGAACACACAGGAGCAGGAACGCAGGATACATGGGAACATACAGGAATTATTAAGAAGGGACAATTTTTTTCCTGAGACTACCAGTCCCGGCTTACTGTATCAAATCTTACGCCATTTTTTTTTTAATATTCAAGTTTCCGATTTTTTTTTGATTCAATGTGGGGGGAGGTGGTTTATGACAACTAAGCACAAAATGCACTGCCACTATTTCACAATGTTCCCAATATACTTAGAGGCTGCATCACCATGGTGAATCCTACAGAAGGTCTGACTTCACCCCACCCCAGCCAGGTTTAGCCTCATCACAGCCAGGTTCAGCCTCTACCCTCCCTGCTCATTTGACAAGAGGGTGGTTTGTACATCAGAAAACTGATTTTAAAAGCAATGAAAATCACCCTTCCCCCCCCCATCTATATTGATTCTCAACCTCATTTTTGCTTTTCTTTTCTCATTGGTTTATACTGTATGTTGTACGAGCATCTGTTGGTAAAGTCAATGTTGAATAAGAAAGTTAAGAATAAAAGTAAAAGTTAGTAAGGTATTTAATATAACCACATAAACTCTGATGCATTAGTGTAAAATAGAAAAAGAAAGTATTTGATAGTAACCTCATTGTTTGTTTTATGAACAAAATTGAGGTTTTGTCAGGCGAAGATACTGACAGTAACATGTAGATATATGTACTTGCACCATTCATCTCTTCCAAGCAAACTGAATTGTTATGGTTTAATGGCATAAGCATGTTTACTTGTAATTTCACACTATAATCTCAATCCTTGACAGTTAAATGACAGATACATTTTCATTTAGGCAATGCCCATGTAATGCTCATGTAAAAACTAGGACCTACTAACACATAAGGACAGCATTCAGTGTTATGCATTTAAAATATTTCCACCACATCCATGTCTAATAGAGGAATGGAGTACCTTTTCAAAGTAAAAACATCTTTTAAGGTTATCAAATACAGACAAGTGAAAAACTGTAATGGGAAAGTCAGGTAGAAAGCATGCACAATAAATTGAGTGTGAAAATTACATTTGGGATCTCAGACAACAGTTACGCTTTAAATTCTCAAAACAGGTTCCTTTTGAACAAATTGAAATCAGTCTTCCATAATTAAAAAGGGTTTCACCATGAATACCAGAACACTGCACTGGCTCTGGAGGAGGGGTAAAAAGACATAACAAAGTCTACCGCCCTGACCTCACTTGTTTTACATTACTGGTGTGGAAACGACAACCCATCTGGAACCTGGCGCCAGAGCAGTGGAAATACAATTTTTTCTGTTTTTTTTTCATGCAATGGACCTTTATTTCCACTGGATGGACCTACAAGAGCCAAAAGCCTGCAGGAACGTAACTTCTTAAAAAAGGTCAGTAGAGTCTGTACTATTTACTAACACCCGGTGGCTTTTAGTAGATAGTCCTGATATTTTGGTACAACATATCCCTCCATTTTCTCTTTTCTTTCCAGCTACTCCTAACTAACTAGTTCCCTCTGAGGAGTTGGCCCACACCAAACGAAATGCGTCAGGGAAGCATCATGGGAGGAGGGTATAATTGATCGTAGGGGCAGTGTGATAGTGCCCTTGTAAGGGCAGGAGTTCATGATTTTAGGGGGAAACAGTTAGGGGCAGAATAGCCATAGTCCTTAGAGGACCCAATATATATTTTATAATTCTCCTTGCAAAGTACATATCTGTCAGGATTCTGGATAAATGGATCCTCTGGACCACCGCGGGAGGTGGTACTAGCCGACACCTGGGACCGGAGTCTAAGTGGCACCTGGTCTTTACTAGAGACGCCACAAAGCAGGATGGACTTGCTGTGGCAGGGTACCACCAGGTCGTTCCACAGGTGCGACTAGCCCGCGGTGGCAGCCGAGGTCGAGGTAACTCAGCAGAAGACAGTCTCGGGGTCAGGTCCAGGCACAGGGTCAGGGCAGGTGGCAGAGATGCAACGACAAGTGCAATCTGGGGTCAGCTATGGGTGGTCCAGGCAGATGGGAACAGGAACGCAGGACACGGGAACTCCGGACCAGGAACACACAGGAGCAGGAACGCAGGATACATGGGAACATACAGGAATGCAGGTCACGGGAACTCAGGAGCAGGAACCCCCGGGAGCAGGAACGCAGGATACACAGGAACACACAGGAATGCTAGAGGTACAGGAACGCTAGAGACACTTGAACAAAGGAGACACAGGAATGCAGGAATATCGCTGGGGAGCGTTTTATAAGGCTGTGAGGCACACAGATCTGGCAGGGAGTGCAGGAAGAGGCAGGCTTAAATGATATTGCTGAAAATGGCCAGCGCCAATTAATGGAGAGCTGGCCCTTTAAATCTACTGAAGGCGGCGCACGCGCGCCCTAGGAGGCGGGGACATGTGCGCCTCGCTGCCGGAATGGGCGTTGGATCGCGGCAAGGTGGGCCGGGGGCCTGGGGCATGGGAGATAGGTCACAGGAGCACCCGTGTCAGTACCCCCCCCCCTTCGGCCTCCCCCTCTTCTTGGCCTGGAGGAACCTGTGTAGAAATGCATGATCCAGGATGTTCTACTCAGGTTCCCAAGGCCTCTCCTCTGGGACAGACCCCCTCCAGTCGACAAGATAGAATTTTCTCCCTCTGACCATCTTCATAACAAGGACCTCTTTTACCTCTATGACATCAGAAGCATCAGGATCAGGAGGAGGTATTTGCTGGGAGAATCGATTCATGATGAAAGGTTGTAGCAGGGAAACGTCTAAAGAACTCGGGATGCGCATGGTGGGAGGAAGGCTTAGCTTGTAGGGTTGATGCGTTTCAGCACCTCAAATGGACCCAGATAGCAAGGACCCAGCTTGTAGCTGGGGATCTTCTGCCTGACGTATCTTGAAGACAGCCACACTTTATCACCCCGAGAGAAGACTGGAGGAGGCCTGCATCTCTTGTCAGCCTTGTTTTTGGTGCGGGTGGATGCCCGAAGTAGGGAGAGACGAGTCTGCTTTCAGATGGACTCAAGATTTCTGACCAATTCCTGCACAGCAGGAACGTCGGACGTCACAGGCAGAGGAAGAGGTGGACGAGGATGCTGTCCATAGACAATGAAGAAGGGGGTGGACCTAGAAGATTCCAAGGAATTATAGGAGAGTCCAAGGAATTATAGGAGAATTCTGCCCACGGCAACAGAGTGGACCAGTCGTCTTGGGCAGAATCAAAATGTCGTGGTAACAACCGAGAGTCTGGCTTAACCTCTCAACTTGTCTATTAGACTTTGAGGAGAAATCCAACTTTAGTTGAAGTTGACTGCAGAGAGAACGCCAGAATCGTGAAACAAACTGGAGCCCCCGATCACAGACAATGTGCTCAGGAAGTCCATGTAGCCGGATGATGTTGGTGAAGAACAGACTGGCAAGACGAGGATCTGATGGCAGACTGGGCAGAGGCACAAAATGGAACATCTTGGAGAAGCGGTCTGTTACCACCCAGATGACGGTATTCCCAGAAGAAGAAGGAAGATCTGTAATGAAGTCCATGGCCACGTGAGACCACGGGCGGCTGGGTATCGGCAACGGCAGTAGTAGACCAGCTGGTTTTAGGTGAGATGGCTTATTACGGGAAGTGAAGGAACCCACAAAATCCCAAACATCTTTGACCAGGTCAGGTGAGGGCGACAGAGCGCTACACCCCTGGATGCCCACCAGATGCGAACAATGTCCCCAAGACCGTAATCTCTTTCTGTAGTGCTGGTCGGACATACATCTTGCTGGGGGGAAGCTGCGAAAGATCCACTGGAGCAGCAACAACCAGTCGTTCAGGAGCAATAATAAGCCGAGGGGCCGGCTCCTTTCTAATCACATCTGAGGCACAGGAAAGGGCATCAGCCTTGATGTTCTTCCTCGCAGGACGGAAGTGGATCAGTAGGTTGAAAATTGAGAAAAAGACTGACCAACACGCTTGCCTAGGGTGAAGACATTGAGCTGTCTGGAGATACAGGAGATTTTTATGATGTGTATGTACGCACACCGGATGGTGAGCTCCCTCCAGAAGATATCGCCATTCTTCCAAGTCTGATGGCCAGAAGTTCTCTATCTCTTATGGAGTAATTCCTCTCTGTGGGGGTAAGAGTTTTAGAGAAAAAGTCGCAAGTGATAGTTCGGCCTTTGAGCCCTTTCTGGTTGAGCACCCAGCACCTATGGAAGAAGCGTCAACTTCCAATTGAAAGGGCTTTTCAGTACCAGGCCTAGTGAGAACTGGAGCTGAAGAAAAGGGGGTTTTCAACCTTGAGCCAAAGACCATAGCTGGGGATTGGCGCCCTTCTTGTTGAGTGCCACAATGGGGGACACAAGAGTGAAGAAATTTGGGATAAACTGCTAGTAATAGTTTGCAAAGCCCAGGAACCTCTGTATGGCACATAGACCCTCCGGACGCGGCCATTGTAGAACAGCAGACAGTTTGGCTGGATCTATCTGGAGACCCCTGTCAGAAATAATATAGCCGAGGAAAGGAAGACTCCGCTGGGGAAATTGACATTTCTCAAGCTTAGCATAGAGGCTGTTGACCCGGAGGCGTCCAAGAACTTGCCGTACGTGGGACTAGTGGGACTCAAAGTCCGGGGAGAATACCAGAATGTTGTCAAGATAGACTACAACACAAGTATCCCTGAAGATGTCGTTGACAAATTCTTGAAATACGGCTGGGGCGTTACACGGTCCAAACGGCATCACCAAGTACATGAAATGTCCATCACAAGTGTTAAAAGCAGTCTTCCACTCATCACCCTTGCGGATCCGGATAAGGTTGTAGGCTACATGGAGATCCGGCTTTGAGAAAACCTTGGAGCCATGCAGGCGGTTAAAGAGCTCCGTGATCAACGGCAACGGATTGCAGTTCATAACCGTGACCTTGTTAAGACGGCAATAGTCAATGCAAGAACAGTGTGACCCTTCCTTCTTAGTCATGAAAAAGAAGCCTGCACAGCCAGAGAGGAGGACTTACGTATAAACCCTCTCTGCAGGTTCTCTTGGATGTACTCGGACATAGCTGCAGTCTCGGTAACTGAAAGCGGATACACCCGACCTCGGGGAAGGGAGGCACCACAGGACAGTCATAGGGACGGTGTTATGGCAAAGTCTCTGCTTGTTTCCTTGGATAACACATCTGCAAAGTGCTTACACGTTGGTAGGCCCTCCAGAGGCTTGGGAGCTACAGAGGACACAAGGACAGATACTGGCAGAGGCATCACCATGCAACGAGACTGCCACTCCGGACCCCAACGAAGGATCTCCCCTGTCTTCCAATTAAATACTGTTGCGTGAAGCTGCAGCCTAGGAAGGCCCAGCAGGAGTGACAGGAATGTGATGCTGGGAGATCAGTGCAGCATCCACAAAGTTCCCCACAGAACCAGAGTCCAGAAAAGCAGCGACCCGAATATGGGTACAGGTGTCAATGCCGAGAAGCACCGGAATAGTCAGGCATGGAGAAGCTTTGCTTACACCTAGGGACACTTCTCCCAAGAACCCTAGGTGCTGGCGTTTCCCAGACGTTGGGGACCGACAGTACAAGACCCAATGAAGTGCTCAGGACTGGCACAGTAAAGGCAGAGGTTTTCCTGACGTCTTCTGAAATGTTTCTGGAAAGAAAGTCTGGCTCTGTCCACCTCCATAGGCTCCTCTGCAGATGGTACGACCAGAGGATGGAGCGGCCTTTGGAAAGCAGGTGCCAGACGAGGAAGACGAACTGGGCGGACTTGGGGTTGTTCAAGGCATAACTCTACAGCACGCTCCCTAAACCGCACGTCAATCCGACTAGGGTAACTTGACCACTCAGGGTAGACGGCACATCACGAGTGGCCAGAGCGTCCTTAACGTGAGATGAGAGTACCATTTTGAACGCTGTGGAGAGGGCCGCATCGTTCCAGGAGAGTTCCGAAGCCAGGGTACGGAACTGAACAGCATATTCTCCCATGGAAGAGGTCCCCTGGTATAGATTCAACAATGCAGTCTCAGCAGAGGAGGCCCGTGTAGGTTCTTCAAACAAAGACTGGGACTCCGCCAGAAATGCCGTGAGAGTAGCCGTGAGTAGGTCGTCTCTGTCCCTTAAGAGGAGTAGCCCAGGCCAGGGCTTTGCCGGAGAGGAGACTGATGAAGAATGCCACCTTGGATCGCTCCGTGATAAATTGAGAAGGCATGTGTTCTGTGTGCAGGGAGCACTGGGTTATAAAGCCCCTGCAGAACTTAGGATCTCCATAATACTTGCTGGGCATAGAGAATCATAGCCTAGGTTCAGCTGCAGGTAGACAAGCCAGGGTAGCAGGAGTTGCGGGAGCAGCCTCAGAAACCTGTGGCTGATGCTGAGTGGCCAGCAGCTGTTGCAGCATGGCAGTGACGTGTCCAAGCTGTTTGCGCTGTGCGGCAATCTGTCGGGATTGCTGGACCACGATGGTGGCAAGATCGGGCCGACCGGGAAGCAGAACCTTGGCAGGATCCATGGTCGGATTTATAGTCAAGATTCGGGATCAGTGGATCCTCTGGACCACCGCAGGAGGTGATACAAGCCGAAACCTTGGACCGTGTAAGTGGCACCAGGTTGTTCCACAGGTGCGACTACCCAGCAGTGGTATCTTAGCACGAGCCAGTCTTGTGGGTCAATTCCAGGCACAGGGTCAGGACATAGATGCAACGTCAAGTCCAATCTAGGGTCAGCAACAGGTGGTCCAGGCAGGTGGGAACGGGAAAACAGGCACACAGGAACGCAGCACACGGGAACTCAGGAGCAGGAACGCCGGGTACACTGGAAAACACAGGAATGCAGGACACGGGAACTCAGGAGCAGGAACACACAGGAGCAGGAACGCATGATACACAGGAACACACAGGAACACTGGAGACACAGAATCACAGGAGACACATGAACGCAGGAGACACAGGAATGCAGGAATATCGTTGGGGAGCTTTTTCTATATAGCTGAAAATGGGCAGTGCCAATTAATGTCACGCTGCCCCTTTATACTTACTGAAGGCAGCATGCTTGCGCCTTAACAGGCAGTTATGCTCACGCCGCGCTCGCGGAGTCAGCATTGGACCGCAGCGAGATGAGTGACTTGCAGGGGGCTCGGTGCAGCGCAGAGGGGCACGGGTGCGCCTGCGACCCGGTAGATAGGTCGCATGGGCACCTCTGACAATATCACCATATTTCTTCTGAACCGCAGTAGGATCATGGTATTTTTTAATATAGAGAATTCAGGCTTGTGACAACAATGGTTTTAAATGATATAAGTTGTATTGCGGGGAAGTGATTTAGTGATTTTCTCTTTTTAAGCTATATGTATTAAAAGTTATGTTTTAGGTATTAATAAACACTTTAGGAATTACCACTTCTTTCAGCTTGTAATGTACCTCCAACTTTAGAAAAAACAGGCTTACAGATTTATTATTGAGTGTTAAATTTATTATCCTACAGTTGGCTGCATTCACCAAGAATTGTGTAGAACTTATGAATCGGTAGTTAGGGAGTTCCACAAGACAACATGGGAGTTCCAACCCTTAGAAATTAGTTATCAGGATTGAAGTTTAAAACTATTTACTAGTCTAATTAAAGAATGTTGTTAAAGGTATCAAGTCACATCAAAGTCAATGATAGGTCATTACTACCATTCTTTTCAATATTACTCAGAAATTATTCTGTGTGACAAATATGTAACCATAAGGGACATCAAATACTATTTCACAACCCTAAAAGTAAGCAAAGAAATTATATCTTATGTGATTTTTACATTTATCTTTGTATTGGACATTGCAAAAACACTATAATCACACAAAGCGTAATAAATTATTCTGACAAGGTCTAGATTGCAAAATGAATTACTCATATATTTAGGTACAATGTGTGATGGGAATGACAGTTTTATCTATATAATCTCTGTGAATTATTTAATAATTTCTAAATATACGACTGTATCTGGAAACTCATGTCAGGTTTAAAATAAATAACATTGTATCAGAACATATATATGTCTTCTAAAGGCTATAATTTTCAAAACAGAACAGATTTTAGTTTTTTTTCATGGAACATGTGAGTTTTTTTATTTTTCCCATCTGAAATCTTTTATGCCCTAATGTGATTTATGAGAATGGAACAGGTCACCATGGAGTGGGCATAGAAAAGCACAAGACGGCACAAGGTCAAGATGGACGTTCAGGTAGCATTTAACACCGAGTGTGATTTGTTGAAGCTTCAATATGCCTCATAAAACAAAGTTCAGGTCTATCTTCAGCTCTTCTTGCTCAGATGTTTTTTTTTTTTTTAAATGGCTTTTAGAGATGAGAAAGAAAAGTAATAGCCATGATGCTAGCAAAGAATATCAACACAAAGATTGGCAGCCAAAGAGTGTCCCAATACACATTTGCAGCCTGAGATTGCATCCATAAACAGTACTTACCAAACAGTGCTCCTAGCATAATTCTGCTATAAATAAACTTAAGTATCACAGTAAAGAAGGATAGTCATCATACAGACAAAGAGCACTTCAATAAACATTGTCTACCATAATGTGTCCTATGTAAAGCAATTCCCGAGTTCCGTAAATAAAGAAAGTACCTCAGCACTCATTAGTAGGTTGTATTTCCGTGTTATTGAGTTATAATCATTCCATGGTTGCTGAGATAAGGAGAGTTTGGCAGAGGAATTGTATCATAATGAATGGTAGCTACCACAATAATGTCCCCATTATTGAGTCTCGCTGGAAGTTCTCTTATATACAGTGTCAGATCCTCGTAAGGTGCCTTCTTTTTTTCCTTCAAAGATAAAACCCAGCTGGGTCAATATGTCATTAAAAATTAGCAGGTTGGTCGAAATTCAGGTTTGACGGGTTTGTCTGAATTTTGCGATTCAGGACCAGGATTTCAGGCCGAACTCTGACTTGAGCATCAACCCCATTGAAGTTAATGTGACCCAGATATATGGCTGTAAAATGGGGATAGTAAAGGCTACAGGGCTGAAAAATGGTGGGTATAACAGGGCAGTTGCTATACCTACAATAGGCTAGGAAAAACACTTAAAATAATAACATAACATAAAAATCTAAAAGTCATTAAAAAATTAATTAAAAAAATTATGTCACAGGGCTTTGGGTGTTACAACCTATTTAGGCTCCCTACAATAAAAGAAGCAATGGGAAAACCGGAAACCTGTGCCAGCATTATCTTCTGTCCGCAGAATGCGGCTTAGGAGGAGTTTTTACTACCAGTTCCTTTGCAGCTCAGCTCTAGTCCATCAACAATTAATGGTGGACTGACTTCTGTTCTGTTCATCTTGAGTGGAGGCTCTCTCACAACCTATATATTTTCCATTCACAGCTAGTCTGGTCCTTGTTATACTGATAATTTAGTTTTTTATTATTGTTTGCTCACTATCCTTCTGAAATCTCAGGTTTTTTTCGATCTTGGCTTTTGTATTTTTTACTATACCTTTCGAATATGATTTTGTGCTGTATTTGCTATCTTTGTTGTGACCCGGACTCCAAACCTCGCTTATGTATTGTGTTTGTTTGTGGGTCTTGTTTTTGTGTCCGCACTTTAGCATAGGGTGAAAATTGCTACTAGTTCTCCGTATCATCTTTAGATAAGCTGAGGCAAGCCAGCAGGTGACAGTTTTGTGGAGCTCAGTTTAGGGCTCATTGTGCTGTCTTTCCTCCCTGTGTCTTGAGTCATCATTATACCCCTCCTCTTACTCCAGTTAAAGTTGCTCTGGGTGTTTAGACCCAGTTATTCTCTTTGCAGAAAAAGATGCCATGGGGAAAACACAAACCCATCCTCACATTGTGGTTAAAGGTGCTCTGGGTGTACAGATCCAGTTATTTAAATACAGGATTTAGGTATAAATTAAAAAGACACCTTTCCTCTCACTGTGTTTAAAATTGTAGTATAACAGAAAGTCAGAATTTCATGTGCAAAACAGATTGTAAAAAACCCAGTAAAACAGATCCCAGGAATGCATAAATAAATAATTTCAGGTTGAAGTTCCAGGAGATTCATACTGTGGGACAGCCACCACTATCAGATCTTAACCAACCTAAATGGGAGCATTTCAATGACCAGCTGTTCGGAAATGCTTCTATTCAGGACCAGAGCTTGTGCATGCGATGGGTCAAACTTACGCTTTCTCTTCATTATTTAAGGGATGGATAACTGAATGGATGGTGTGGACAGGGTTGATGATGGTGACGGTGGTGCTGCTGGTGCTTGTAATGGTGGTGGTGTCATGTCCTCCCATGTCGGGGTTACAGGTGGCCTTGTTACTTGAGAGGTGGTGGTACAGACTGAGCCAACAGAAGCAGCAGTGTTTCTAGGCTTTTTAGGTGTCTCAGCAACTGCAGGTCATGTTTCCATTGCAGGTGTCTGGTCATACATGAGGTGCTCAGATTGTAAAGGTTTTGGCCATGCTTTATGGACTGGTCGCACAATGTGTTTTCTACATTTTGTGAGAAAAAATGCTATGCTGCAGACACTCTGTGGGATGGCTGTGCCTTGGTCCGCTTCAGCTTGCCTGGAGCTTCCTAACCACCACCTCTTCATCCAAAGTATCTCTGTCTTCTTCCCATGTTGGCCCTAGGACCTCATCATCACCCCTTGCTTCTTCTACCACCAAACCCTCACCACTCCCTTCCTTCTCAGTTTGCACATCACAGAAAGCCACATCCATTGGAAGTTGTGGTTCATCCTCATCCTAGGTCTCTTCTGATGAGCTAGGCTACATTTCTGCACTTTTAACAAAGGATGAGTGTGGCAAACATAATCCCATGGAAGTTGAGGTACTATCTCACATGTAATTGACCACTGCCTCAACTTTGTGTGACTTATTGGAGCCTACCAGTGCACGTTGCACACTCTACTTGCACCAGAGGAACTTGGAACAGGCAGAGAGAGAACATGTCTTCTCCCTGCAGCACCAACTCCATCACGAATACCAGCAGCACCACGGCTTCGTCCTTGTCCCATAATTTCTACTTTCCATATGTACTAAAACTATTTTTAACTAGATAACATCAGAGTAATGATTTAACAAATATAAACAAAATTCTTTCGATCAACAGCTATGAAACCTAATGGGGGTGTTTTCTATGAATTAATGACAAATTAGTGGGTTGAAAACATTTTTTTCTTAAAAATGTATCCAATTCTCAAAATTATTAAAGGGTCTGTCTAATTGTAAGTTAAACTACTTTTATGCAGCTTTTTCTTAAAGCACTTTATAAAAACATACCTAACTTCATTCAATGACAAGCCAATCATTGATATTCATGCATGTAGACATCATCATTGAGGTCAGTGTTTGGCTGCAGCAGAGACCTTCCCTCATACAGCACATGTTACAAAAGCAAAATAGGAGATGTTGCAGATGGAATATACTATAACATAATACTGAATTGAAGCAGAAGAGGATATTAGGAGTGACCTTATAACTCTGTGCTGTGTAATTGCTTAAATATAGACATAAAACTCTTTGGTAACTGCCAGTATTTTTTTTAATATTCTTACAATTTACAGCAGGGAGTAAACTATCCCATATTTCTTTCATATCCATATGCAGAGTCATCCAATAATTAATTTACTTGCTACTTTGCCTAATGCATGGTTTATTTACATTTCTGGCTTTAGTGATTGTTGAAAACCAATCACTGTCCATATACAGTATGTAATCTGTCATATCAGATAACATCCATCAAACAGAGCAAATCAATGCGGAATATATAAAAAGACATCAAGCCATGTTCTGTGTTATGACAAGCCCTAGAGGAAGACAGGAGGCTAAGTATCAGCCATTCAGGAAGCCGTTATGCTTTATTAACTTTTTTTTTTAGAGCACAATTAATTCATACATTTACACAATAGAACTATCTTCTTAATAATTTATGCTTGCACTAGTTCATTCTTATTTATGTACTGCACTTTGTATGGCAGCTCCCTGAATGGAACTGCTTCCATCAAGGATTTACGCTGTGCATACCATCTTTAATCCCAGAGAGAGGATTGTTATTGTCAGTGGTAGAATATGATGCTTTTATAATTTTTTCAAGGTTCTATGTTGTGTAGGTATTTAACCCATTCATCCGTTTTCTCTACATTTTGTAAGGAGAACTTGGAAATTTGCAGAAAGACTGTCTCCCCATAGGTAACATGCAAAGTAAATTTTTGAAAAATCGATAAGGAGATTTCAGGTGAATTAATGACAAAAGAGTGGAAAGAGAGCTCCAATTTCTCTTAAAGGGAACCTGTCATCAAAAATTGACCTTATAAACTACTAGAGACAATTTATGGGAACACAGTCAGTCCAACAGATACTGACCTAGGACTCAAAGGTCGCGACCACCGAAACCAAAAATCTTGTACACATTGCAACATTTGGTGTGGAAATAAATGTAAAACATAACTTTTAATAGATAAGTAATGAAAGAACGCTAAAAACAGCCAAATATAAAATGGCACCAAGAATAAAATAGTACTGGCTGTAGAAAAAAACCTTGCAGTTAGTAAATAAATGGTTAGAACTTACCAGCTTAGATGTTTACTCAAAATGAACAGGTAGCAAGGGTCCTCTCAGAATGGGAGCACAAGGACATATGATCAGAAGGCCTTGTATCCCCTATACTGGAGAGCTGTGCCCTATCACCCCAATAGCTCCTGTCCTGACAAGGACAGTCCCAGTACTCACCCTGCCAGGTGCACTACTGACCCTTTCACTAAAAGAGCAGGGACATTAAGGTCCCTATCTAAATCCAGGTTTAATCCCGAAGTGTTTCTAGAGGCAGGACTCTTGCCTCCAACATCAGGGGATCCTTAGTCCGTGATCTGACTACTAAAACACTAGTCTAACTATCCCAGGGCATAAACACTGTGGTCTATGGTATACTGACTGCCTTGTGATCGGTATACCATACACCATACAGTGCTTGACTACACTGAAATTGTGTACAGTAGGACTGACAGAGACAGGTTAGACTTATATCTGTGAAATGCTTTATTTTTGTTAATAACGGTGAAATAGAGAATGTGGTTTTTTGTTATCCTGAGTTCATTTAAGAAACATGTCTTCGAGTTGTCATGGGACATGCTTTTCAATTTCCACCACTAGCCCATACTGCAGTCTTGTGAGACATTTTTTTTAACTTTTTTTAAGATTCTTAGTTGTATCAGTATTTAGTCCAATGTATCTCATTTAAACGTTGTTCATTTTTTCTTTAGTATGTACGGAGGACTTAGACGTTTCTATTTGTCCTGTCTTCCAATGCTTCAACAATTCATCTCATTTTATAGTAGTCTTAAAGGAACACTCAAATCATTTTCATTGTATTCCTCAAACCTTGCTAAACCTAGAGTCATGCCCTTTCCTTGAGGCCCTGAACAAGGTATAATTCAATGAATCTGCTGTTACTGGAGTGTTCCTTTAACTTAAAGTATCCTACTGCTTTTGTTCTACAGGTCTTATGCAGGGCTATGTGTAGCCATGCTTAAACACTTATAGGAAATCAACCACATGGATTCATTGGTTTTCGTCCAAATGTATTTATAAGTGTATTTATTAGCTGGCATGTTCCACTGAACCAGAACCCATTCTTCATTTCTTTATTTAAAAAAAGGACTTTAAAATATGCAAATGAGCATATAAGTCACAGAAGCCCCTACTGTCTCCATCAACTATCACTGATTTCCTAGCAGTGGCATAAGCGCCGAAGGAAGGTGTGAATAATCAGCAGCCACCAAAGCCAGAAGGAGCATCTGTGACATAAAAGTCACATGAACGCACATATCGCACACCTGCAGCATTTACATCGTTCTGGTCACCTTTCTTCTTCTTTTTCTCTAGATCAGGAGAGCTGTGAGGGGTGCACCCTAGCTTCTCAGCTGTCCCAATCAGCCAGGACCACTTTTTACTTAACATAAATTGCAGTACTTTGCCCTGGCCTCTCAGTACTGTGCCCTGGATCATATTGGAGCAGGACAGCTCTTCACTTACACTTTTGTACTGGGCCCGGCAACTAGCTACATCTAGCCATATATTATGTAAATACATAATATATAAATAAGCAAGTCAATAAAAAAGTCAATAAAAAAGTAGTGACCCATGTGGCTACTGAGATCCAAGGATCCGGCCAATGGGCTGCACCATACAGGACCTTACCTAAACTTTCCATTAGTGTTGTGCCTGATTTTAGCACAAATCTTCCCGGTGAGCCTCACTCCATTCACCTCACCAAAATCTGTGTCATTGTTTTTCGCGAAATACTACTCTATGAGCGCTTTCTGGTTTTTCCTTGTCCGCCTTTCCTATGCTCTAGAGGAAGAGGAGAAGCAAGGTGACTGGAACTATGTGCATGGACAGGAAACTCACTCTCTATGCGCCTGCATGGCTACTGTTTCTGCTGTGCAGTGGTGGATGTATCTAATGACAACAGGTGGCAGTAAGCCCAATTTACAGTAAGTAAATATGTTCAGATACAACGCATTGAAGAAATTTATTTCTGTAGAATATAAATAAAATGGCATATAGTGATACAAAAACACTCCTTTAAAGGGGTATTCCCATGAAGGTTCTTAAATATACTCAGGATAACATAATAACACATTCTCTAATTCACTTATTAAAAAAATACAGCATATTACAGATACCTGTCTCTATCAGTCCTGGTACACAATTTCAGTTGCCCCTGGTTTTCAACCTAGTACCTTCTGACTTTAGGGGCGACATCCATCTTGTCTAACACTGTGGAGCTGAGCTCTTCTCTGTTCTCTGCTCCCTGCAGCAACCCCTCCTCCTGCATTCCAGGATGAGCTCACACACACTGACTTCCTGCTGGCAAACAACAGCAGCGATAGGAGAGCTACAAGCTACAGGCAGATAAGAGAGTAGAGATGTAGCAGTACTGACTGTGCCATTGTGTGTAATGTGCATCTCATCTCTGATCCATCTCATCTCTCTTTCTGTATGTCAGATACTAGTACAATGTTCAGAAGGTAAATGAAAGTGTAGATAAACCCTGTACCCTGAGAATCTAACCACATTTGCAGCCCACAGCATCTCACAGCACTAGAGATATCATAATGTGTCGGCTTACACTCTGGAATTTTACACTTAACATCACTGAGTGATAGGAGCTAACACAACAATAAAACTGAGTAAAATCTTGAAGTAAGGGGTTAAAATGATCTTTATTGTGTAAACATCACTAGGAGTTTGAAATTTGATAATTTTCTTTTGTGGGCAAACCCCTTTAAGCAAATCCTGCTGTGATAGGGAGATGCATACTATACTACTAGACCATACTATATACAAGGGTGATTTATACATAGTTAACAAGAGAGTGTATAGGCCTACAATAGATCTAATTAAGACTATAAATGAATAAAAGCTTGTAGCAAAGAGTACATCTAGAAAAGAAAATATAGGGGCAGATTTACTTACCCGGTCCATTCGCGATCCAGCGGCGCATTCTCTGTGGTGGATTCGGGTCCGGCCGGGATTCACTAAGGTAGTTCCTCCGACGTGCTGAAAAGCATCGTTCCGCACTGGAATTCACCGGGCCGGACCAAGTGAAGGTAAGCGCGTCCCAAGCGACACTTTTTTTTGTTTTTAATGCGCCGGTTTTTCCGAATCCATCGGGTTTTCGCTCGGCCACGCCCCCCGATTTCCGTCGCGTGCATGCCAGCGCCGATGCGCCAAAATCCGATCGCATGCACCAAAATCCCGGGGCAATACAGGGAAAGTCGCAAATCGGAAATATTCGGGTAACACGCCGGGAAAACGCGAATCGGGTCCTTAGTAAATGACCCCCATAATGTCAGGATTGGTGTGATATTTCCGGACACTTTTTAAAAAAAGTTTGCTACAGATTAAAATTTCTTCTTAATAGAAAATACTTGGTACTAAAGGACTTCAAAACTCAAAGCTTTTATTGGTTGCATTTTTATTTTTGAAAATAAAACAATATCCATTATTTAAATGGCAGAACAGTGTGTGCTCATTTTTAGAAGCAGAATAGCCAAATACATCGCTTGCCTCTTCTCAGCAAAATATTCTCATTACTCTGCAAGCTTGGCCTTGAAAAGATACTCACAATTGAAACATACATGAATTGCTTTAGAAGCTGCAGATTGAAATGTGTATTAAGTGCTAGGTCATTTCAATTAATAACATATAAAGCAATATATAAGTGATCTCCAACCACCATTCTAAATACAGTATTAATCCTGGACTGTAAGGAACTTGTTACATATCACATTTTTATGAATCTACAACATTGTATTATGCTTTACACTTAAACTTCCTATAACCCCACTGCTTGTAAAAATACAGACAATTATACATCAGAAAATGAAGAGCCTTGAAAAGTTTATATTTTGATACAGTAGGGACTTTGTGTGATTCTATTCATGCTCCATACACAAGGCAAAACTATTTAAAAGTAGAAGTGGAGTGTTCAGAGGGCAATGGTCAGCCTAAATAATACAACCTTCCTGCAGGAAGTTAAAGATGTTCAGTTCCCAAACAGAATTGACATTGTTACTGCACAGAGAATGTGAACAATAAGCTTTGAGCTGATTAGTACAATGTTTGTAACAATCTGACAAAGTGGAATAAAAAGACTTATTACTGTGAAAATTGCACTTATCTATAATTGTTATTTTCAGTTATTTTCCAGAAATCTGAAGAACATTGCAATTATATTGCATAATGGGGCTTATTTACTAAGGGTCGCACTACTCTCTTTCGTCAGACTTTGCACGTTTTTCAGGGTTTGCACAGCTTGGACAGGTATTTAACCCCTTCACGCTCCGTGGCGGATATATCCGCCACGGAGCACAGTGACTTAGCGCTCAGTGGCGGATATATCCGCCACGGCGCTTATGCCGGCTCGGCTCTGGATCAGAGCCGAACCGGCATTGGGAAACACGGGGTGCCGGCTGTAACTAGTAGCCGGCACCCCAGTGTAACACCCGCGAACGGAGTTGTCTCCGATCGCGGGTGCTTAACCCGTTAAATGCCGCGGTCAGCGCGACCGCGGCATCTAACATGCATCTGGGGGGTCTTTCCCCCACGAGCGGCCCCCCCGAACCGTTTTCGGGGGGCGCCGATCGTTGCTATAGCAACTCTGGGGTCCGATCTGGACCCCAGAGTTACTAGCAAGAATTGCCGGTAAGATGGCGTCTGTGACGTCATCTTACTGGCACAGTGCCAGCCTATGCAAGTGTATAGGCTGACACTGATAATACTCTGCAATACATCAGTATTGCAGAATATTATCATGAAGAAGCAATCAGAAGATTGCTTGTTCATGTCCCATGGTATAAAAGTGAAAAAGTATAAAAAAAAAAAGTTATTCAATAAAAAAATAAAGTCATAAATCACTAAAAATGCCCCAAACCCCCAAAACATATAAAGAGACATATAACTAAAAAAAAAGTCTAAATCATAACACAAACCCCACATATATAGTATCACCGTGTCCGTAACAACCCGTAGAATAAAAGTAAATCATTATTGAACCCCCACGATAAACGCCGTAAAAAAAACCGTTATAAACCCTCCAAAAATTATGATTTTTACCTTTTCAATCCCACAAAAAATGCTATAAAATGCGATCAAAAAACCATATGTACTCAGACATGATACTGGTGCAAAGTACAACATGTCCCGCAAAAAACACGCCATCAACCAGCTCCGTAGCCAAAAAAGTAACAATGTTATGCCACTTGGAAGACGGCAATACATAAATGATAGATTTTTCCCCAAATTAGGGTTTTGTTTGACAAATTTAGTAAAACGTAAGAAAATATATTCGTGTCTGGTATCCCCGTAATCGTATCAACCCATAGAATAAAGATAACATGATTATTAGTCTATACGGTGAACACCAAAAAAAAAAAAAAAAAGTAAAAAATCCAGTACAGAATTGATGCTTTTCTACTCCTGCCCTCAAAAAAAGTTCCTAAATTTTCAACAATAGGCGATAGCAACCCCAAAATGGTAACAATGGAAAAAGCATCTCATCCCGCAAAAAAAATGCCGTCACATGGCCCAAATAACGAAAAAGCGAAAATTTTATAGCCTTCAAAAGAGGCCAATGAGGAAACTAAAATCCTGGCAGCTGCAGGGCGCTCCTTTCCTTCTGCACCTCGCTGTGCGCCCATAAAACAAGTCACAGCCACATGTGGGGGGTCTTTGTACTCAGGAGAAATTGCAGAACAAATTGTATGGTGGGTTTTCTCTTTTTATATTTTGGAAATGTGTAAATTTTAGTGCTAAATGAACGTATAAGGGAACAATATGACCATTCTAAATTTCACCTCCATTTTGATTCAATTACTATGAAGATCTCAAGGGGTTAACAATCTTCGTAAATGCTGTTTCTGATAGCTTGAGGGGTGCAGATTTGAAAATGGGTAGATTATATAGGGGGTTTTGATGCTAAATATGTAAAATTTCATTCAAAACTGTATTTATCCCCAAAATAGTCAATTCTGAAAATCCGGAAAAGCGATATTCTATTTGTAAGCCGCGTGACATCAAAATAAATTATCCAGACATTTCAGAAATTATGAAAATGGAAAGTAGACAAATGGGAAATGTTATTCAGCAACTTGTTTAGGTGGTAAATCTATCTGCCTGAAAACGCAATGATTTTTCAAAAAAATTTATCATACAGGCAGTCCCCGGGCTACATACAAGATAGGGTCTGGAGGTTTGTTCTTAAGTTGAATTTGTATGTAAGTCGAAACTGTATATTTTATAATGGAAGTTCTAGACAATTTTTTTTCTTTTGCCCCAGTGACAATTGGAGTTTCAAAATTTTTGGTGTAATTGGACCAAGAATTATCAATAAAGCTTCATTACAGACACTTTACAGCTGATCATTACAGTCTGGGACTATAGTACAGCATCCAGAGAGCTTCACCAGAGGTCACAGTGGGCAGAGGGGTCCGTCTAACTATGGGTTGTCTGTAAGTCGGGTGTCCTTAAGTAGGGGACTGCCTGTATTTTCTTTTTTTTGTAAATAAACGCAAAACTTATCAGCCAAAATTTACCACTAAAATGAAGTACAACATGTGGGGAAAAAACAGTCTCAGAATCGTTTTGATAAGTAACAGTGTTCAAAAGTTATAACCATATAAAGCGAAGCAAGTCAGAATCCAAAAAACTCGGGCTGAGCCTTAAGCTACAAAATGGCTGCGTCCTTAAGGGGTTAACAGGTGTCTGCGCTGGCATTGTGTTGCACGCGATCGGTTTCTGTGACAGCTGCGCTGGCTTCCATGTGAAACCAATTGGGGGGGTGCCATCAAACGATTCTACTGAGCGCCGGATTTAACTTTAAAATTGTGTCGCAAGACAATGCACTTACATGCACCAAGAAGAAGAAGGCGAACTCTGTCGGATCTGAGCTGGGAAGCAACTCATGCAGGATATCGGGCACACGATCTTTGTGAATCGCGGCAGAGTGCAATATTGTAAGACAATGCACAGTCGGTGAACTCTGCGGACAAGGTAAGTAGATGGGCCCCCTAGTGTCTTGGATTAATGTGAAGACACAGGGCTCTTTAGATGGATGTGTCAGTTGTGTGGCTGTAAAAGAAAACTGTTAAAAATAAAAGATTTGAACGGGTGCAAACACATGTACCTCATGCTGCCCTTGCTTGTGAAATGTAGATTTTTTTGTGCCCAACAGCAATGTGCCTATCATTTTGACTTATGACATGGTACATTGCCCCACAGCATATATAGAATCAGTATACAGTATATATAGAATCATTGATCTCCTTGGTAGAGATGAAAATATTAATCTCACAAGTTTGGTAAAAGTAGCCTAGTGTATCATGTTGAAAATGCAGTTTTAGGCTACTGCCGTTGCCCACTGTACTGTAGCATGGCAGGCACACTGCAGCGCGCAGGGAAAGGAGCAGGAGGTGAGCGCTGCTCACCCCGCCCCTCTCCATAGGAACATATGGCGCACGGCGCCATAACACGGGAAGAGATAGGACATCGTTGCTGTGAGCTCATAGAAGTGTATGGGAGACGTATATCGGCCATATATAGGTTGGCCGTATATACGTCCCCCATACATGTGTGTGAATGTAGCCTTAGGCTTCAGTGAATGCGGCTTTCTTTATACATGACAGTCAATACGACTTCATTTTTTTCAGTCAGATAGTTTGAAATTCCTACAAATGCTCCATGTCTTAATGACACACAGGTCATACAAAAAAGCAATAATTAGTAGCACAACCGTAAGGTTTCAGTATCTAACATGGCGTACATTCATCTGTTTCATAGCATTCGAGGTCCTATACTCAAAATATACAGTACAGCAGGAGTCCTTGGGTTCATGCCATGATTGATGAGCAAAATATAATGACATGGAATACCCACATCTAGCAGTAAACATGAACAATTAACATGAGGCACATATAAGGTGGCCCAATTTTCATACTTCTCAATTGTAGCGCCATCCCAGTAATGAAATGCCCAATGTAGCCTTGCACAGTAAAGAAATGCCCCAAGCAGCAGCTCTCCCATAATGAAATGCCACCTGCAGCAGCTCTCCCATAATGAAATGCCCCATGCAGCCCCCCATGCCTACTTTGTTGTATAAAAATACACTTATATACTTACCTTCACCCTACACACAGAGACAGCTCTGTAACACTTGGGCAACCCGCCCCCACCCCTCATTAGCTCTTAACCCCTTGTAATGAATAATGAACCCCCTAAATACATTAATACAATATCCACCATATTTACTAAATCTGCTCCATACCCTTTTAGTTTATCCCCTACACACATCCATTAAGTTCACAGCCTCTTCTAAATAATACCCCACATCCCAGCCCCACAGCGACTCACAATATCCAACTGCAGGGGACAGGCATTTCATCCTGGATATACAACATATTTTTCCAGGTCATATGACTTGTGACTGTCACGTAACCTAATGACATCATCCCAGATCCTGTTTCTTACATGTCAGGACAGGCAGGAAGGAAGAGTAAAACAGTGCACTGGTACTTCTCTCATGGAGTCAGCGTGAAATGCTTTATCAGCACTTCACCCAATCTCCGTTACAACGGTAAGAAGGATCTTGAAGTGCTGGATCCTCCTGGCTATAAAACACAGTTTATTAGCCGTGTATTAGCCGATTTGGGTTTTTTCAGCACATTTTTTGTGCTGAAAACTTGGTTTATACATGGTGTGGGAGATTTGGCCCAGTAGAGACCGTGGTAGCGGGGTGCTGTGATGCAGTTCAAGACAGTGACACCAAAGTACAGTCCAAAACAGGTCTCGTTTATTGCAGCAGCAAAATAAAACAGCCTTTACATTCAGGCATTAAACAAAATCCTACCCGTCAGGGTGCCAACTATACAGGTGTTCACTAACTCACCACTATACAAAATCACTTGGCTGCTCCAGGCACAGAGGTCAGGGCTGTGTGCTCTCCAGCCTCCTTCCAGAGAGAGACAACACTTCCAGCTCTGCTGAGCGGTTTAAAAAAAAAGACTGATTGGGCTGCTCCCATCACCTGTGTCCAAGGTGCTGGACACCCAACCTCAGCACTAAGGCCTTGCATAATAGCAAAACCTAGGGGAAACATACCGCCCATCCACAGTTAACCCCTTCAGTGTCTCACATACCCTCCCCCTCTGTTTGACCCTGTGGGGGCGAACACTTTTGGCCATCAGACAGTGGGTACGAGACAGGGCATCGGCATTCCCATGCAGCTTTCCTGCTCGGTGTTCTACCGTGAATTTGAAATTCTGCAACATTAGGAACCACCTTGTGACCCTGGCGTTCCTCTCTTTGGCCTGACTCATCCAGGTGAGGGGAGAGTGATCGGTCACTAGTGTAAACTGTCGCCCTATCAAGTAATACCTCAGGGATTCCAGAGCCCATTTGATCGCCAAGCACTCCCTCTCAACTATACTGTAGTTCTTCTCAGGAGGTGTGAGCTTGCGGCTCAGGAATGTCACGGGATGTTCCTCACCCTCCACTACTTGGGACAGGACAGCCCCTAAGCCCACGTCAGTCTGCACAATAAAAGTCTTTTTGAAGTCAGGGGTGATCAGTACCGGTCCCTCGCACAAAACAGTCTAAAGTCGCTGAAACGCCCCCTCAGCCTCTTCACTCCACTTTACCATCACCGCCCTGCTACCCTTGGCCAGGTCAGTCAGGGGTGCCGCTATGGTAGCAAAATCGGGGATAAATCGGCGATAATAGCCCACTATGCCTAGGAAAGCCCTCACTTGCTTCTTGCTCATAGGTCGTGGCCACTGCTGGATCGCCTCCACTTTATTTACTTGGGGTTTGATGACACCTCGCCCAATACGGTACCCCAGGTAACGGGCCTCTTCCAGACCCAGAGCACATTTTTGGGGGTTCGCTGTCAACCCTGCTGCCCTCAGGGAGTCTACCACTGCTTGCACCTTGGCCAGGTGACTCTCCCAATCGTTACTATAAACTATGATGTCATCCAGATAGGCCGAGGCATATCTCCGGTGAGGTTTTAGCACGAGATCCATTAACCTCTGGAATGTGGCGGGAGCCCCATGTAGCCCAAAGGGGAGTACCACGTACTGAAAAAGCCCATCAGGAGTAACAAAAGCGGTCTTCTCTTTGGCCCTGTCAGTAAGGGGTACCTGCCAATACCCTTTCGTCAGGTCAAGGGTGGAGAAGAATCTAGCCTGTCCAAGTCGTTCTATCAACTCGTCAACCCTGGGCATGGGATAAGAATCAAATTTGGACACCTCGTTCAACTTCCTAAAGTCATTGCAGAACCGTAGGGAACCATCAGGTTTGGGAATCAACACAATAGGACTCGACCAGTCACTTTTAGACTCCTCGATAACCCCCAGGTCTAACATCTGCCTGACTTCTTCGGATATGGCAAGCCGGTGCGCTTCAGGGACCCGGTAGGGTTTTTGGTGTACCCGGATGTGGGGTTCGGTTATGATATCATGCTTGATGACTGAAGTACTTCCCGGTAACTTAGAGAACACATCCACATTTCGGAGCACAAACTCCTTCGCTTCCTGAATCTGGGCCCTGGAGAGGGACTCCGAGATCCGTACTTCAGGCACCTTGGCATCGGGTACACCTACCTCCGGTGTCCCCTTCTTGGGGACAGATGCTTTTTCTACTCCCACGGCCATCAGGGACTCCCTTTCCCTCCATGGCTTTAGGAGGTTCACGTGGTATATCTGTTCGGGTTTCCTCCTCCCCGGCTGAGATACCTTGTAGTTAACCTCCCCCACTTTCTCCATGACCTCATATGGTCCTTGCCATTTTGCCAAGAACTTGCTCTCAACGGTGGGCACCAGAACTAGCACTCTGTCGCCTGGGTTAAAGGTCCTGAGTCTGACTGACCTATTGTAGACACTAGACTGGGCCTCTTGTGCCCTTGTCATGTGCTCCTTTACAAGGGGCATTACCGCCGCTATGAGGTACTGCATAAGGGAGACGTGTTCTATCACACTACGGTGGGGGGTCCTCTCCTGTTCCCAGGTCTCCTTGGCTATATCCAAAAGCCCACGTGGGGAACGGCCATATAACAGCTCAAAGGGTGAGAAACCCATGGAGGACTGAGGAACTTCACGTATGGCAAACATCAAATAGGGCAACAAACAATCCCAGTCCTTCCCATCCTTGCTGACCACCCTCTTTAGCATCCCCTTCAAGGTCTTGTTAAACCTCTCGACTAGGCCATCTGTCTGAGGATGATACACAGAGGTGCGGAGCTGTTTAACCTGCAGTAACTTACACATCTCCTTCATTACCCTAGACATGAATGGGGTACCCTGGTCAGTCAAGATTTCCTTGGGGAGGCCTGTGCGTGAGAATACCTGGAACAGCTCCCTAGCAATATTTTTGGAGGAGGTGTTCCTTAATGGAATCGCCTCGGGATACCGCGTAGCGTAGTCCAGGATAACCAGGATGTATTGGTGCCCCCTTGAGGATTTGACTATGGGGCCAACCAGATCCATTGCAATCCGTTCAAATGGCACCTCTATGATTGGTAGCGGGACCAAAGGACTCCTGAAGTGGGACACCGGGGCAGTAAGTTGACACTCAGGGCAGGAGCTACAATACCGGTTTACCTCCTCCCACACCCCGGGCCAGAAAAATCTCTGCAGGATCAGAGATTGGGGTACTACAAGTTGCTCAACCTCCTCACCCCGTATCTGGTCGACCCTGTATAACAGCTCCCCAACAATCACCATTCGGGGGTATATTTTGTCAGCCCCTGGTATTTGGAGTACCCCATTTATCACCTTAACATTCTCCCATGCTTTAAACAAGGTAGGGTCCTGTAGCTGTGCAGCCCCAAAATTCTCACGGGAAAACTCAAGGTCCGGCATGTCGGCCACCTCCTCGTGGCCCTCGACCTCACCAGCTAGGACCTCTAGGGGAGAGAATTCATCACATGGGGTCACCCCTACTGCTGGTGTGGGTACATCGGCCTCAAAGGGTTCAGGGGCCAAGGCCGGACATACCTGACGTCCATTATCTGCAACAGCACCTGAGGTGGGTCTTCGTCTCCAGAGGTCCCAAAACACCGGTAAGTCTCTGCCGATAATAGCCTCATGAAACAGGGTCCCCACCACCCCCACTTCATGGGTAATAGTACCACAAGGTGTATGTAGGTTGATGACAGCAGTGGGATATTCGCGAGTGTCCCCATGTATACACAACACTCCCACTTTACGCCCACTGTACAGTCCAGGATCAACCAAAGTTCCCCGCACCAGGGTAACCAGACTCCCTGAGTCTAGCAAGGCTTCCACCGTGTGACCACCGATTGTGACCATACACACTTGGGGTTCTGCATCCGTGACTGACTCGGCAGCCAGAACCGGCCGGGCAAACAGTGACATTCGCCGGGTCTGGTTGCAGTCCATTGGCTCCACTGACAGGGGACAGTTGGCAGCAATATGGCCCATTTCATGGCATCGCCAGCACTGGATACGTCTATGACCTCTGTCACGAGCCTCACTGGGTTTCTGTGTATCCAAGCCCCCCAGTGTACCCCCTCCCAACCTGACCTGTTTCCCTTTTCCTGCAGTAGCAGTCCTACCAGATGGTTTAATGGCCTTGTCACTGGCACTGCTTCGTGTGGGAGGGATAAGTAGAAGATCCTCCGTAGCCCGATATCTCTCTACTAGGGACACGAGTTCCTCAGCATTTGTGGGACCGGCCTGTCCAACCCACCGCTGGAGCCGAGAGGGCAGAGAACGGGTGAACTTGTCAAGAACCACTCTCTCGACCATCTGTGCTGGGGTGCAGTCATCGGGTTGTAGCCACTTCCGGACAAGATGGATCAGGTCATGCATTTGGGAGCGCGGGGGTAGTTTTTCAGAGTATGCCCACTGGTGGACCCGGCTGGAACGAACTTGAACGGTGACCCCAAGACGAGCCAGAATCTCCGCCTTTAGCTGGGGGTACTCACGGGCCTCCATTTCACTCAGGTCGTAGTAGGCCTTCTGCGATTCGCCTGTCAGGAACGGCGCCAGGACATCTGCCCACTGCTCAGCTGGTAACTCCTCTCGCTCAGCTACTCGCTAGAACACAGTGAGATAAGCCTCCACGTCGTCGGTCGCCGTCATCTTTTGTAAAGCCTTCTGCACTGCAGCCCGTGCGGAATGCTGGACAACCGGGTACCCTTGCAAACCAGTATGGGACCCCTCAGTAGTCGTCGCTTGCGGTGCTGCCATAACGCCAGAAAACTTTTCCATCATCAGCTGGAACATGGCTCGGGACTCTTCCTGCTGTTGCTGGAGCATGGCTCGGGACTCTGCCTGCTGTTGCTGGAGCATGGCTTGCTGCTGTCGGGACCTCTCCTCCTGCTGGTGGAGCATGGCTTGCTGCTGTCGGGACCTCTCCTCCTGCTGCTGGAGCATGGCTTGCTGCAGCTGTCGATTAGCCTGGGACTCTTCCTGCTGCTGCTGCCGATTAGCTCTGGCCTCCTCCTGCTGCTGGCGGGATCTCTCCTCCTGTTGCTGGAGCATGGCTTTAATAAAGTCCTCCATCTTGGCTTTATCCTGCAATTTGCCTGCTGCTTTCACCCAGGCCATGCAATGTTGCAGGATGTAGCGAGCCTTTCAGGTGTGTGTCTTTTTGAACTGCCCGCAATCCGAAGCACCATATGTGGGAGATTTGGCCCAGTAGAGACCGTGGTAGCGGGGTGCTGTGATGCAGTTCAAGACAGTGACACCAAAGTACAGTCCAAAACAGGTCTCGCCTGCGTTTATTGCAGCAGCAAAATAAAACAGCCTTTACATTCAGGCATTAACCCCTTAAGGACGCAGCCATTTTACAGCTTAAGGCTCAGCCCGATTTTTTGGATTCTGACTTGCTTCGCTTTATATGGTTATAACTTTTGAACACTGTTACTTATCAAAACGATTCTGAGATTGTTTTTTCCCCACATGTTGTACTTCATTTTAGTGGTAAATTTTGGCAGATAAGTTTTGCGTTTATTTACAAAAAAAAGAAAATATGATGAATTTTTTGAAAAATTTGCCATTTTCGAAATTCTAAATCATCACGTTTTCAGGCAGATAGATTTACCAGCTAAATAAGTTGCTGAATAACATTTCCCATTTGTCTACTTTACATTTTCATAATTTCTGAAATATCTGGATAATTTATTTTGACGTCACGCGGCTTACAAATAGAATATCGCTTTTCCGGATTTTCAGAATTGACTATTTTGGGGATAAATACAGTTTTGAATGAAATTTTACATATTTAGCATCAAAACCCCCTATATAATCTACCCATTTTCAAATCTGCACCCCTCAAGCTATCAGAAACAGCTTTTACGAAGATTGTTAACCCCTTGAGATCTTCATAGTAATTGAATCAAAATGGAGGTGAAATTTAGAATGGTCATATTGTTCCCTTATACGTTCATTTAGCACCAAAATTTACACATTTCCAAAATATAAAAAGAGAAAACCCACCATACAATTTGTTCTGCAATTTCTCCTGAGTACAAAGACCCCCCACATGTGGCCGTTACTTGTTTTATGGGGGCACAGCGAGGCGCAGAAGGGAAGGAGGGCACTGCAGCTGCCAGGATTTTAGTTTCCTCATTGGCCCCTTTTGAAGGCTATAAAATTTTCGCTTTTTCGTTATTGGGGCCATGTGACGGCATTTTTTTTGCGGGATGAGATGCTTTTTCCATTGTTACCATTTTGGGGTTGGTATCACCTATTGTTGAAAATTTAGGAACTTTTTTTGAGGGCAGGAGTAGAAAAGCATCAATTCTGTACTGGATTTTTGACTTTTTTTTTTTTGGTGTTCACCGTATAGACTAATAGTCATGTTATCTTTATTCTATGGGTTGATACGATTACGGGGATACCAGACATGAATATATTTTCTTACGTTTTACTAAATTTGTCAAACAAAACCCTAATGTGGGGAAAAATCTATAATTTTTGTATTGCCATCTTCCAAGTGGCATAACTTTGTTACGTTTTTGGCTACGGAGCTGGTTGATGGCTTGTTTTTTGCGGGACATGTTGTACTTTGCACCAGTATCATGTCTGAGTACATATGGTTTTTTGGTCGCATTTTATATCATTTTTTGTGGAATTGAAAAGGTAAAAATCATAATTTTTGGAGGGTTTATAACAGTTTTTTTTTACGGCGTTTATCGTGGGGGTTCAATAATGATTTACTTTTATTCTACGGGTTGTTACGGACGCGGTGATACTATATATGTGGGGTTTGTGTTATGATTTAGACTTTATATTTAGTTATATGTCTCTTTATATGTTTTGGGGGTTTGGGGCATTTTTAGTGATTTATGACTTTATTTTTTTATTGAATAACTTTTTTTTTTACTTTTTCACTTTTATACCATGGGATATGAACAAGCAATCTTCTGATTGCTTCTTCATGATAATATTCTGCAATACTCATGTATTGCAGAGTATTATCAGTGTCAGCCTATGCACTTGCATAGGCTGGCACTGTGCCAGTAAGATGACGTCACAGACGCCATCTTACTGGCAATTCTTGCTAGTAACTCTGGGGTCCAGATCGGACCCCAGAGTTACTATAGCAACGATCGGCGCCCCCCGAAAACGGTTCGGGGGGGCCGATCGTGGGGGAAAGACCCCCCAGATACTTGTTAGATGCCGCGGTCGCGCTGACCGCGGCATCTAACGGGTTAAGCACCCGCGATCGGAGACAACTCCGATCGCGGGTGTTACACTGGGGTGCCGGCTATTAGTTACAGCCGGCACCCCGTGTTTCCCGATGCCGGTTCGGCTCTGATCCAGAGCCGAGCCGGCATAGGAGCCGTGGCGGATATATCCGCCACTGAGCGCTAAGTCACTGCGCTCCGTGGCGGATATATCCGCCGCGGAGCGTGAAGGGGTTAAACAAACAAAATCCTACCCGTCAGGGTGCTAACTATACAGGTGTTCACTAACTCACCACTATACAAAATCACTTGGCTGCTCCAGGCACAGAGGTCAGGGCTGTGTGCTCTCCAGCCTCCTTCCAGAGAGAGACAACACTTCCAGCTCTGCTGAGCGGTTTAAAAAAAAGACTGATTGGGCTGCTCCCATCACCTGTGTCCAAGGTGCTGGACACCCAACCTCAGCACTAAGGCCTTGCATAATAGCAAAACCTAGGGGAAACATACCGCCCATCCACAGTTAACCCCTTCAGTGTCTCACAATGGTTATAATCAGTAAATGCACATGGACAGGATTTTCCAATTAAAATGTGCATACAAATCCACATCGTATTCAATAATACAGTGTTATATATAAACTTGTTTGTAGATTTGCTTCTGGATTTTGGAGCTCAGGTCAACCTTCAATTTACTAAAAGGAATGTCTGGATAAGTGCAGATTTAAAAAGCTGCACTGCAGCACTTTGCAAAAAAAGCCACTGCATTTACAGTAAATAAAAATTGAAAATTTTGTTACTTCAATATTAATGTATAACATAACTGATTTCTGCACAGAAATCTGCCCATAAAATCTGTGCTTGATTCAGATTGTGTGCATTTACCTTAAGGGTAAGAATAGATAGCATAGTCGGTATGCCACTAGATTAAGACAATTTACACACTTTGCAGAAAACATTTTACATAACAAAAATTAGTGATGCTGTTAACATGAAACAATGACTAAATAATTATTTTGTTATGATATATGTACACCATGTTAACTGTTGGCAACCGGATCATGTATGACTGGATCATATATTTACCCTATGGGGCACATTTACTTACCCGGTCCAGTCGCGATCCAGCGGCGTGTTCTCTGACACTGATTCGGGTTCTGCCGGGATTCACTAAGGTCCGTGCGCCGATATTCACCAGGTGTCGCTGCTGTGCCGAGGTCCGCCGAAGTTCACCTGCTTTTTTCTGGTGTATGTGAGTGCTTGATCTTGCGACACAAATGGCTTTTTAAATTCTGCGGTTTTTCCGAATCCTTCGGGCTGTCCAGAGGCCACGCCCCCCGATTTCTGTCGCGCGAAAGTCGGCGCGATTGCGCCAAAAATCGATCGCGTGCGCCACAATCCCGTGAAATACAGCGCAAAGCGGAAATATTCGGGAAAAACCCGACGGATTCGCGGCTGCGGACCCTTAGTAAATGTGCCCCTATGTGTCTAATAAGATACATATTTAGCATTCATTTTTTAAGACCATTTCATATGACAAATGCTTTTTCATGTTGAACACTAATTTAAAGCAAACTTGTCACCAGAAATGTCATTTTTAGCTGGTGACAGGTTTCAATAACCTATGCTATATCAGCATTTAGAATCCTTTCAGTAGTTTTAATAATTTACTTTGCATTACCTGGCTCCCTGCCAGCAACTGCTTTAAGTACATGACAGAAGTGGGGAGGGGTGAGGGAGTTGGAAGAGTGTGAAGGAGAAGAGGGGACTGCCATGCCCAAAACATTGCCATACGCATTGTTATGTTGGTGGTTTAACTAATAAATAAATAATCCCTATATAATACATAATCTAATATGTAAAGCTGGGTGTATATGTGTGTATGTTTGTACGTATATATGTCCGCTAAATGACTCAGTACAGTGATGTTTACAATCACCAAATTTTACACATTTGTTGCCTGTGACTCAGGGAATGTCTTAGACCGGGTTTTGAGCCATTGGGGCAGATTTACTTACCCGGTCCTGTCGCGATCCCGCGGTGCGTTGTCTGCTGCGATTCATTAAGCTCGTGCGCCCGAGTTCCTGCATCTGTTGCTTCTGCGCCAAAGTCCGCCAGAGTTCACCTTCTTCTTCCCGGTGCTAGTAAGTTCTTGTCTTGCAACAATTCGGAATTTTAAATCCCTTGCGTAGTCCGAATCCGTCGGGTTGACCAACGCCCCCCCGATTTGTGTCGCGTGAAGCTTGCACCAAAATCCCATGGCAATTCAGCGCAAAACGGAAATTGTCAGGAAACCCAAAGAAAATGTGTCCGACGGACCCTTAGTAAATGCTGCTGCTGTGGCATTTGGTAATTGAGTTGTGATTGGTTGCTGTTCTGCCACAGCTCATTCATATGGGCTCTGAGCTTTGATTGGCCACTACAGGCAATGAGTACAAGACACGGAAAGAGACTGCCGGCGACAGACAGACAGTCATTGAAAGAAACTGCTGGCGACAGACAGTCAGTCACTGAAAGGGGCCGCCAGCGAGAGACAGACAGTCAATGAAAGACATTGCCGGCAACAGACACAGTCCTTGAAAGAGACTGACGGTCACACAGACGGTCAGAGACAGTCTGAGACTGTCTATAGATACATATAAAATATTTTTTGTTCACCAATTCTATTTTGTTGTAGCTAAGAGCAGTTATTTACTATCCCAGGCAATGCTGGGAGCTACAGCTAGTAACTAATATGTTTAAAGAAAAACATGACTCCATTGTTTCACTAAGGCCATCGCCCCAGGTTCCTTTTCAGAAGCTCATTGATATCAGTATGTGGCTGCTGCAGAGACCCACCCTCATACAGCACATGTGATAAAAGCAAAATAGGATAATTGTAATGCATATTCTGTTTCCCATTGACTACTCATAACTATAGTCTATGAACATCTGTTAAAAGCTTATGTCATACAGAAACAATTCTTTGGTAAATAATGGCAATTTTCACAATTTTGTTGCAAATGCAACTTTTGTCTGACTTTGGTTGTAATTTAGTAAGTAATAATAAGGAGCTAATATTAGGAAGTAGTCAACCCAAATAAAAGATTAAAATCATTTGGAGAAAATGGGGGGTTGGGTACAAGACTTGGTTTCCCCTTATTTTAATTCTACAATTTAAGTATTCATAAATGTACTGTACATTTAGATTTACATTCATTGCTCAAAGATTTTGGGTTCCATACAGAAGTAATACATGGGTTTGGTATTACCAATTAAAATTATGCACAATAAAAAACTCAATATCTTAACTATTTCACTAAAAAGCCAAATGTCAAATATACTGTTGCATTCATATCCTACATTAAATGTATTAAAACAATGTTTTATTATGTATCTAGCAGCTTAAAGTAGACAGTCACATTAACAAATGAGTACACATTAAAAGTACCTATGTTCTAATCTATGACTTATACTTGTGGTTGTATTTTAGTTTGATTAAATTAGCTAAATTTTACAGATTTAATCTGCTAAGGAGACTTTTTAACTTCCAGACAACCTTTATACGTATTATGTGTATCAAAAGCAATGCTCTAAACTACTTTTTAAATATTGACAGTATAGCTTTAATGCTAGTGAGAGTTAGGTATAAGCCGAGACCCCTAATTTTACCTCAAGTAACTGGGAAAACTTATTGACTCGAGAATAAGCCTTCCTTAGTAATGTAATGCCCAGTAGCCATCCCCAGTAATGTAATGTACAGCTGCCTCTACAAGTAAAGAAATGCTCAATCCAGCCCTCCCCCAGCAAAGAAATGTCACATGCAGCCCTCCCTAGAAAAGAAATGCCCCATGCAGCCCCCTAGTAATAAAATGCCCTGCAGTAGCCCCTTTATAATAATATGCCTGATGCAGCCCCCTTAATAATGAAATGCCCTAAAGCCCCTGGGTGTATAAAAAAAAATAAACTTACATACTCACCTTCCAATGCTTCCGATGCTCTGCATGGCTCTTCTCTCTCCTCTTCTCTTCGCACGTAACGCATCTTTGCCCACCAGAGCACACTATGACATCAGCAGCGGCGATACCGCTTAAAATCTCGGCTTATACATGGGTATATGCGGTACATATAACACAAAAAAGTGTAAGTCATATAAACCCAACATATAAGGTAGTGCCATGTCAGCCCATACAACAAAACAAAATCATTATTTAACCCACATAATGATTGGTGTAAACCCAACCAAAACTATTAGGTTGTATTCCACAAAATTAGTACAACATAACCAAAAATATAGAAATTTGGTATCGTCATAGACATGCTTATCCATTAGAATAAAAATAACATATTACTTATGGTATATGGAAAGAACCTAAAAAAAGAAGTCAAAGAGATCACATGACCCTCTATCTGCAGCCAGACAGGAATGTCTGGCTAATGGGGTAAAAGACAGAAGGCTTCACTTTACGTGCAGAACTTTTAATAGATGTGTATTGGTAAATTACTTAATGTCCCACCCCCACTCTTACACACACATTACAAGAACATGAGCTAAAGTGGCCAACCCCTTCAAGCTACAAACTGGCTGCATCCGTAAGGGGTTAAAAGCAATAAAACACATAATAACATAGTGGTAGTAGTAGTGGGAGCTTAGGTCTAATACAGGAAAATGGAACAAACAATGTGTGTGCTTAATTACCTGTATCTACAGTGTGCAATTGATGATCATGCTGGTGAGAGACAAGTCTCCAGTGAAACCAAAAGTACAATTATATTTTATACAATAGAAAAAGACTTGGGGGTATGTGTGGACAGCAAATATTATTTTAGTGACTAGAGCCAGGCAGCTGCTAACAAAGCAAAAAAAATTATAGGATGTATCAAGAGAGGAATAGATTTTCATGATAAGGACATAGTTTTGCCCTTAAACAAATCCCTGATCAGACCACACATGGAATATTGTGCACAGATTTGGACACCAGTGTATAAAAAGGATATAGTAGAACTGTAGCACTAAACTTGGGGTTATTCATCTTGGAAGAAAGAGGAATAAGGGGAGACCTCATTACAATGTACAAATACCTGGGATCTCTCTAAAGATCTTTTTATACCTAGACCTGTGACCAGGAGGAGAACCACCTCTCTTCTAGGCCTGTCAGGGATTCTTTATTATAAGGGCAGTAAGAGAGTGAAACTCTCTGCTGCAAGTTGTTGTTTCAAGAGGGGCCTGAAAGCCTTTTTTGATAACAAAAATATCAGAAGTAATGGGATCAAAAATTATGTAAATTTGATCCAGGGAGCTATTCTGACTACTATATTGGAGTCGGGAAGGAATTTTTACCTTCTTTGGGCCAATTGGCATCCGCCTTGTAGGGATTTTTTTGCCTGCCTCTGGATCAACACACTATGGCTTAGGACAGACTGGACTTGATGGAACTGTTTTTTTTTTCAACTTTCCAGCTATCTACTATGAAACCAGTTTTTACACCATTAAATTAGCAGTACCCTCAGATAGGATATCCATTCTAAAATTCCCTCATTAATGTTAAATCTTACCACTCATATGCAAATGATCTAGGAAGAGTTGCTTTTTGCCTCAGATGGGTACTTCGGATGATCATATCTTGGGGTTCTATTGCAGTTGCAACCATGGTTTGGGTTCATAATAAAGATGAAAATCTCATTGGCTGTGGGTTATTGGAGAGGGCTCACGGGCTGTGCCCTCTCCATAGCCAGTGAGCACCACACACAGCTCTGTATACCGAAGGATTTAAAATGTTATTATCATTTTTTCACCAATTTCACTGCATTTGAAATTTTTTACCGCTTCCCTGTTCACAGCATGAAATATTAAATACTGTCACTATGAAGAGCAATTTGTTATGCAGATAACAAGCCCTCACACAGCTATTTACATGGAAAAATAAAAAGTTATGGATTTTTGAAGGTGGGGATTGAAAAATGAAAATGTAAAAGCAAAAAAGGGCCTGATCATTAAAGAGGACCTTTCGCTACTTCACTTATATGGCAATTATCATACCATTCTGTAGGGGCTGTTACATAGATTCACGGGCACTTTGAATTTTCTTTCTAGCCCTCACAGTTGCAGAGTTATTAGTCAAGAGATCTGACCATTACAATCTGTGTTTGGTCAGAGAGGAGGAGCTGGGGCTGGAGGAGGGGGCATGTGTTATGCTAATCTTCTCTCATACTGTCAGTGGTGAGATTAGGCTATGTTCACACACATTTTAATATTCTGTAACCTTAAACATGGCACAAATTCAACATAAACAGAAAATACGTAAACGCACCTCAAACACTGCATGCACGTAAAAACCCGCCAAAAATGGTGCGTACGCATAAACGCAAACATAAATGTGAGACAAGAGGCCCATAGGCGAAAGTGTGCTGCAAATGCAGCGAATCGCAACCTTGACGCAAATGATGTGTAAGTGTAATGCAAATGCAGCGTAAACGTGACATAATTGCCGCGGAAACGTAATTACAGCGTAAGCTTAAACATCACGCAAATGGCGCGTAAGCATAAACATGGCGCAACTGTTGTGTAAGTGTTAATGTGCTGCAAATGCTCATAAGCGTAAACGGGACGCAGACACAGAGTAAGCGTAAATGGGACGCAAATACCGCGTAAGCATAACCCTGTCATAAATGCTGAATAAGCATAACCGTGATGCACACACTGCAGAACCGTGGCTCAAATGCCGTGTAAGTGTAACCGTGGCACAAACGCCGCGTAATCGCAACTGGCGCAAATGCAGCGTAATCACAACTGGCGCAAACGCTGCGTAATCTCAACTGGTGCAAACGGAGCATAAACGCAACTGCCGCAAATGCCACGTAATTGCTACTGGCGCAAATGCTGTGTAATCGATACTGGCGCAAACCACAAGCAAAACTGCCGAAACATCGTAAACATAATGTCAACAGTATATTAGCGGAATGTGTGTGAACACAACCATTAGATGAACATAGAAAAAAATCACAGATCAATATTCATAATAACTACTCTGACTTTTCCTGCCACTGATTGGACAGTATGAGAGAAGATTAGCATAACACACACCTCCAGCACCAGCCCAGCTCCTCCTCTCTGACCAAACACAGATTACAATGGTCAGAAACTCGGAATGATATCTCTGCAACCGCGGGGGCTAGAAGGAAAATTCCAAGTGCGTCTGAATCTGTGTAGCAGCCCCTACAGGATGATAATCTTCACATGTGTGAGGTGGTGAAAGGTCCTCTTTAAGGGGTTAATACCCTACCTGAAGTTTCTGATATTTTAGCGTTGTAAAACCTTCTGATGAAATATTCCACTTGATTATTTATCACAGTTAGGAGTAGAGAATATCCAGTGACTGTTTGTAAGGAGTTTAGTCATTAGATACTAACTCTCTTTATTTACCCACTGACTGCAGGATGGAAACCTGATTTATAAAGGGGGAAACAGGACAAAGAAATATTTTTTTTAATAAGCAATAACAAAGTTTACTATTATCATCTGCCCCTTTGGTTTATGCAATTTCAGTTTAGCTGTACATTTGTACATGTGTGACTTAGTTGCCCTGTATCCCTCCCTAATTCATGATGTCTCTCTAAGATCACTTTCATACTTTTTGACATATTACAGCCACTATGATCCATGTGTTAAGGAGATTATTATTTTGTCCATGGAATTTTTGTTCTCTAAGAATTATTTTACATTTGATGTTAAATTCTTTCTTCAAAAGTGTGGAGCGGCCATGGGGGAAGGGGGAGGATGTTCGCCCTCCCTCGACAACATCTATATGGCCGTATGGGAAGAAGAGTTCTTATTTTCTCCCAGCAACCCTTTTCTCTCCCATATCAGGAGGTACGGTCTTTGTATCAAAGACCTGCTACTGGGAGGGAACTGTGTTGCAGGCCTTGGAGTTTGTCAGTTACATGAACAGAAATCCTATGAATCTGAAGTTCACTTCGGGGTTCAACTGTGTTTATTACTCCTTATGTCTAACCAACAGTGGTATATTTGATCTTAGTAGCCTCTTCATGCCATAGGGGAAACATACCAGTAGGGGAATTGATTACATTAAAAATGAACTTCACGGAACCATCAACTTATGAAAAAGAAAATCTTAGAATTTGTCACGGGCTACATAGAAGGAAGTATCTATCTTGCATGTTAACTAGAGCCACCAGCATTGTTGATAATATATCTAGAACACAACTCACTTGTGAAACCAGTAATAAGACCAAATCCTCCATTAGATCTCAAGATTGCCCAATCACTTTCTCGACAGCCTTTAGTTCATAATATTCTGACATTATTAAAATCATTAAGAAATATTTACCACTTCTGTCTACAGATGATACTATTTCTAAATATACACAAGGGAACGTTAGGTTTGTTTCTAAGAAAGCTCCTACTTTAGCGAGTATTTTGTCCTCTAACTTATTTAGTTCCTCTGAGAACAGAAATAATACTTGGCTTTCCACCATTGGGTTCTTTAAATATGGCCATGCAAAGTGCATATGCTTCCATCATGTATCTCCTTCCAGGAATTTTGTACGAGTACGGGAAAACAACATAAAAAATAGATTTTACAGAAAAAAGATATGTTATATTGTATCTTTCATTAGCATCTGCTGTGTGACTAGGCAGTTGCCAATTGGGAGGGGCTGGAAAGGAGCAGTTCCCCCCCACCCTTGGGAAACAGCTTCTCCATGTGACCTTTTCAAATATATGAAAACACCCATCACTGGGCTTAGTGATGCCCCCTGGTCCTCTACTTTTCAAATATATGAATAACTCCACACACTGGGGATTGGCTGTAGAGGACCAACTGCCTAGTCACACAGCACATGCTAATGAAAGGTACAATATAACATATCTTTGAAAGTACCTGTATTTGAGAATTATGAAAATAAAGTTTTGACATTTTTAAATTACGCAAGTGGATGTTTGTATCTTGGAGCTGGATCGTGTATCTCTGTTGTTAACTCCAAAAGAAGCTTACGGTGGGATTAAGTCTACACTCCAGGTGAGCAGACTAAATTTTGTAGTGGAAATTAATTCACCTTGTAATAAATGTTAGTTAAAAGTAAATAATCTAGAATAGAGAATCTTACAATATTCTAAGCCAAGAAGATTTATATATTTCATGAATTAAATATTCTTATTTCAAAAGGAGCTATACAATTCCAAAATACGAGAAAGATGAAAATCCTGACAAGAACAAAAATTGACAAAAGGATAGGAAAAAAAAAAGAGATGCGTGAGCGATGTGGTCTCCTCTTGCTGTAAGTGAAAATATATTGAATCACACTAATGTCACAGACCGGTATGAATGAGGTCTTAGAATGGAACAGACACAAAGTGGATGCTTTGTAATAGCTGAATGATTAGTCTGACTGAAGTACTTTAGATAGGCATCTTGATTATATACAACAATCTCAGAGTGGTATGATCTTTGGCTCTGTTTGTTTGTATGAAAATAGAGAATTTAGAACATTTGAAATTGTGTGGCTGCGTGTCACTTCACAGTGAAATACTGGAGACTACTGGCAAAATTGAACATTTACTGGTTTAATAGATACAATTTCTAAAAAAAAGAAACATATAATTGAAAGAACTGATCCATACAGTAGGTTCAATATGCATTAATCGGAAAAAAAAAAATCCAATGTGTTAACCCTTTCTCTACATAACTAGCCCTGCAATGATACCATTTTTTTTCTTACTAATTATTTTATGTTATCCTTTTAAATTAAGAAAGAAGCCGTTCACCCTATATGTTCAATGAACTTGAAGTATAAAAAGTTAATGTGACTGTACAAATTTTACTCCCAAGTGGCACCATTCCATGACACAATTACCTAGTGGGATCTTCAATCCATTGCTGCCGTGTGAAAGCCGGCGCAATCGCCAAAATCCCGGCAGAATTCGGTGCAAAACGGAAAAAGTAGTAAATGAGCCCAATTGTACTTCATGTTAGTTTAAAAATTTTGGTGATATGTTTTGTGTTTATTTAAGAAAAAAATTGATATTTGGTGAAAATTTTTTCAAAATTCTACATTTTCTTTTTTTTCAACACATAGTCATAACAGCAAAATTACATGTTTTGTAGGATGTTTTGAGGTTTAGAACTTTAGATGTGATTTTTCACATTTTCATTAAAAAACGCAAAATCAGACTTTTGAGGGACCTGCTCCTACTTGAGTAATAGTAAAACCCCATAAATTACCCCATTATAGAAACAACACCCCTCAACATATGTAAAACCATTTTTATAAAGTTTGTTAACCCTTTAATTGTTTAATTGTTTGTAATTGAATTTTTTTTAGCTAAATAAATGTATTTTTCAAAATATAGTATATAAAATACCAAAACAAAGTTGATATCCAATCTCTCCCGAGTAAGCCAATATCTCATATCTGCTGGCAAACTCCAGAGCATTGAAGGGAAGGTGCACCATTTGGAGCAGATTTGCATTCTCATTCTCACTTTTTTAAGGTTATATATTCTTTATTTTTTTGGCAATTTGGACACGTAAGGGCTGATTTTTTTCAGGGAAATTAGATGCCATTTAAAAATACTTCATTTTAGTGGGTCTTTTATTAACTCGTGAATTTATGGAGGAAAAGAAAATGATCAATCCTGGTTTCCTTTTGTTCGCATTTTTTGAGGGGGCTTTCACCTTATATGTTACCTTTATTGTATAGACCACTATGATTACGGTAATACCTTATTTATATATTTTTCCAATTTTACTGAAGAAAAACTAAAATATTCTCTATTTTTTTCATATCATCATCATCATCATTTTTAGAGACTTAACTTTAATATTTTTTGGTTGATAGAGCAGGTTTAGAGCTTATTTGTTACATGTGATGATCTTTTCAGGGTTCCATTTTGGCACATGTAACTTTTTTGATAATTTTTTGAAACATTTTGGTGAAGGGATTTTATTTATTTATTTATTTTCACGGCGTTCACAGAGCAGGTTGAATAATGTTACCGTTTTATTGTACTGATTGTCACAGACTCGGCGATACCAAATATGTGGAGTTATTTTGTCATTTTGTACTTCATTAGATGTGTATAGGTTATGTTGGTGTTTAGGGAACTTTTACTTCATTTAATTAATTTTTTTTTTTAAACTTCATAGGTGTTTTAAACCCTTTTCTTTCAGATGATCTTGAGCAAGCGATGCTGTTATTGGGCAGAGAAATGGTTGATGAGGTTTAATGTAGATATATGTAAAGTCATGCACTTGGGCCATGGAAACAAAAAGTATAATTATGTTTTAAATAGTCAATTACTTGGTAAAACTGGAGATGAAAAGGACTTGGGGGTATTGGTGGATGGTAAACTTAATTTTAGTGACCAGAGCCAGGCAGCTACTGCTAAAGCAAATAAAATTATTTGATGTATCAAGAGAGTAATTTATTCTCATGATAAAGACATAGTTTTGCCCTTATATAAATCCCTGGTAACACCACACATGGAATATTGGGGCAGATTTATCAAGTGTCTGAAAGTCAGAATATTTCCAGTTTCTCACGGCAACTAATCACAGCTCAGCTTTCATTTTACCAGTGCTCATGAATATTTTAAAGGGGAGCTGTGATGGGTTGCCATGGGCAACTGGAAATATTCTGACTTTCAGACACTTGATAAATCTGCCTCATTGTGTACAGTTTTGGGCACGAGTGTATAAAAAGGACATAGTAGAAATGGAATGGGTGCAGGGAGAGCAACCAAGATTATTAGGGGAATGGGGGGACTAGAATGCAATGACAGATTACAAAATTTGGGATTATTCAGTTTAGAAAAAAGAGGGGAGACTTCATTACAGATACCTGAACGGGCAGTACCAGGATCTCTCCAAAGATCTTTTTATACCTAGGCCTGTGACCAGGACAAGGGGGCATCCTCTGCGCCTAGAGGAGAGACGATTCTACCATCAACATAGACAAAGGTTGTTTACTGTAAGAGCAGTGAGACTATGGAACTCTCTGATGTAGGCAGTTGTTATGGCGGGCACTATGTACGTGTTCAAGAGAGGCCTGGATGCCTTTCTGGAGAGAAAAAATATCACGGGTTATGGGGATAAAAAATGTATTTAATTCTTAAAGTTTGGACTTGCTTCTTTTTCCAGCCTTATATACTATGATACTATGATAAGTTCTTATTCATATAACACAGTTGAATACAGATGTATTTCACTGTGTTATCTTAACATACATCTTCAGTGTGCTGCAGCCAGTTCATGCCTGGCATGTAAGGGGTTAACAAGGGTGTTAGAGGCTGGTTTCGCCTGTAACGTACAGCTAACATCTGGTGGTTCTGGAGCCAGTTTTAGTATTAGTACATCATGATTGGAGAAGTCACTGGCGCCTGTGCCGTACTACTAAGTCCGTTGTCAGTAATGGATTTACTAACTTGTGTTTCTTATTTTATTCTTCTCTCTAGAATAGTTTTAGAAGTGTAAATATTCCATAAAATATCCTCAAATCATTCATTTCCTAAAATGAACTTATTTTGATATAGAAAATAGACTATTAACTGCTTTAAATACTTAAGTAAAAGCCGAGTTATCAGCACAACTTTGTACTGAAAAAGCCCAACTTGCATATATGAAAAAAAATAAACTCATATAATCACCCTTGGCGCTACCCGCAGTTTTTCTTTTCTTCTCTCTGCGGCTCCCTGTTCATGTACACAAAGATGAAAAACCCGTGAAATCAGGCCATATCTTGGCCAAATCCCACGGACTGCACACAGTACAGTGGATAGGTGTCCCTGCATTCAATGGAAATATATAATGCACAAGATTCCACGGGCTTCACATATGTGCAGCATGGGTCGAATCAGGTCTATGTCCTCTGCCTGTGCACACACTGAAGACATCTTAGTGTGTGTGCAGGCATGGATATGTTGCTGTCACGCTGTATCCCATGAAAAGCATTGAGAAAAGGAGAGCCGGATGGCAAGTCTTTAAGTTTTTTTTTTATAAAGGGGCTTCATGGGGAATTTTATTAGTAAGGGGAGGGTGCATGGGCATTTCATTAGTGGGGGAGGCTGCATGTGGTAATTCATTAGTTAGGAGAGGCTGCAGGAGTCATTTTATTAGGGAGGGGGACTGCATGGGGCATTTCATTAGTGAGGGAAGGCTGAATGGGACTTTTCATTAGTGGGAAAGAGAGAATGGGGCATTTCATTAGTGATGGGAGACTGCATGGGGCATTTATTAGTGGGGGGAGGCTGAATGGGACTTTTCATTAGCGAGGGGGCTGCATGGGGCATTTCATTAGTGAGGGAAGGCTGCTAGACATTTTATTAGTAAGGAGATGCTGCACGGGGCATTTCATTAGTGAGGGGAGGCTACATGGACAATTTTATTAGTTAGAGGGGCTGCATGGGGCATTTCATTAGTGAGGGGAGGCTGCTGGGCATTTTATTTATGTGAGAAGGCTGCACTTCATTAAGGAGGGAACTGGGCATTTCATTACTGGGGGATGCTGGGGCCAATACATTTTCCGCCCTAGGCTTTCTAGTTTTTTGGGGGTAAAATAAGGTTCCTATACCCGGGTTGGATTATACTTGAGTATATACGGTATTTGTAATAAAAGTATTAGCACAGGCATTTACACACATGTTTTTTTTTACATACTAGTAGTAAGGTAAACTAGATTTGCACATGGACAGCAGGCTTGGTGCAGAAACCCAGCTAGGCAGTGGTTGCAAAAAGCATGATGAGTATAGATGCCATTGCATTCTCACATAGACTAGGGGATATGGGGTCCCTTAAGCAGTTCTCTTGTTCCATAAAAGGTGGCAGGTCAGCTGGATAGCACCAAACGTGGGTGTTACCGGTAAGTGTTTGCTGCAATGTGCAGCAAAAACTTACCACCTATGAAGAGAGCTGAACCCGTAGCCCTCTCCAATCACTCGCAGCCGACGTGTGACTTACAGATATATCACGTATCGAAGAAATGTGCAAGGAAAAAAGGAAAAGCATTCTTTTGAGTAGACTGATTCAAAGAACAACTTGTAATAGAGAAAATGAAACTTCAATTTCTTCGATGATAGGTTTTGTGAGCTTTGACTCAAAAATCAATATATATTATATGTAGCAAATACAAATTACATAGTACAAAAGACAAGAGTTTGCAATGTCCTCTTTCTTTTCCAAGTGTTGTGAAAAGTTAATTTGATGAATTAAATTTGTCAGCCAAAACTACTGCTGGACCAAGTGTACTAAAATTTTTCTCTGTGTTTTTGTTTATGAATGCAAAAATGGTCCAGAAAGTGATTGGAGGAGGCAGCTGTCCATCTCAGCCAACTTATCAGCAGCTTATCTGTCTGTAGCCCAGAACAAAGTCAAAAGGAGAAACAATTAAAAAAGCCAGGAGTGGAAAAAAGACTAGTTCAGACTAGTGCAGGAGAGAATGCAAACTAAGTAAAAAATTACAGTCAGCAGCGCATCTTCAGCAGTACTTTATGGGCAGAGTATGGAGTTGGAGTCTGAACAGATGTGATGCATTTGGATTTACTATTACTCAGTAGGTATCTTTAACTCTGAATGAATAAATATTTGGCTTCCATGTGTGACTCTGCTCTGCTCACAGCTTTTCTGAGAAACTGTAAGGTAACATAATTTGTAGGTCGAATTGTATAATTGCATAATTCATTGATTTTATGATAAAGTAAAGGAAGAATCAATTGAAGGCAATACATAGATTACCATACAGACCATGAATATGGTTCGCTTGCTGAAACACATAGGTACCGAGAAGCTGCTAATTTGTGTTTGCAATGGGCAGATTTTTTTAACATCTATGGAATAAAATGAAAATACTTTTAATGACTTTTAATGCTCCATGTTTTCTACATTACGCTATACAGCTATGGGTGCAGATGTCAAAAGATGACAGGAACAAACAGATAATTGGAATTGACAAAAAGGAGACAAGGCTAGTAGAGTGCAACAGACTACGTAATATTATTTTGACATTGAATACATATGGTTGCAGCTGTATCCATTCAAAGGGTTGGATGTATACAGTAGTTTATTTAATATTTACATGTAGTCCACAATTTTTAATCTGCAATTTAGACTATCAACAACCTCTCATATTTGACCACAGTGAAAAAAAGAAGACAAAAAACACTCAAGATTGACCCCTTCCCGCTCCACTCCGGACGCTGATCGTTAAGTCACTGAACTCAGATATATCGGACGCGAACGCTTCCTGCATTTTGTCCGCCACCCTGACACATCTGGAGAACTGTTCCAGGATCGTCATGGGACACCACCCCTGATGACATCACAGGATCGATCTGATTGGTCCTGTGATGTTGATCGCTGCCATTGGCCAGTTGATACAGACTGGCCAATGACAGCAATCTATGTTGCTGGGGGGGGGGGCAGATCTTACTAGCCCAACACTCTCCAACATTGCCATTTTGTGTTTGGTAGTGTTAGAGAGAGGAGTGCTAGAGATCTGTCCAAATTACTCTTCCCCAAAACACACTATTACACTCCCACCGCCACAACCCCACTTTTAAGTAGTAGTAGTTCTGTAATTCTGTGAAGGATTAGTCGTGTGGAGGAGGAGTAGTTCTGTTGAGCAGTAGTCGTCGTGTGGAGGAGTTGGAGTCGAGAGGAGGTTGTGTATCTTACCCTCCATTGGCATTTTCCCTTTGTCAGGTCAGGGAAAATCATGGCTCGTTAACCGTGCATGGCATTGGAGGCATATAGTTATATTGCCTCCAATACAGAGTCTGTTAGTGGGGACAGATTTTATTTGTCAACCTTGTCCTCACAAAGTGACCCCAAGGAACCCCAGAGAAGGCACCTTCGGGCTAGTGCTGATGTGCCTGGTGCTTGTGGTGAAGTGCTTGGGACATCTGCTGAAGTACCTGGGACTTGGATGACCCCCAGTAATTATGCCCCGCAGGTCCCTGATTTTATGGCCAGTCCTGGGATACACAGTGACATAGCAGGGCTCGGACCAGTGGACCTTTTTCAAGTTTTTTTTTACTGAGAACCTAATTGGTGGACCCCTGTGAGAGCAGCAGAGATTGAGAAATATTGATGCATAGTACTTCGTATGGGACTGGTAAAAAAGCCTGCTATCAGGGACTGTTACACCACACCCCAATGTTCCGCTTGGCAATGAGTAGGATGCACTTTGAAGCCATCCTTAAGTTTTTGCATTATGCCGACAATGCATAGTTCCCACCCAGAGATGACTTAAGATACAATACATTATATAAGGTCAGGCCCATATTAGACTATTAGAGTGCCAAATTTATGGAGGTGTATACATCCGAGAGGCACATATCGATTGACGAGTCTCTTCAAAGGGAGACTTGCATTCCGCCAATACCTGCCCAGTAAGAGGACAAGGTATGGCATGAAGATGTATAAACTGTGTACACTTATAAGTTCAAGGTATATGAAGGGAAGGACTTCCTCCCTGGATGTATAATTTTACCCTGAACGATTTACCCTGATGCACTCTCACACATCTTATACATAATGCCGCACCTTCACTGCTGAGCTCTGCCGTGTACCTAGCCTGTAGATTATTGCCACATATGGTGTATTGCCGTACCTGGGAGAACCTGCATCATGATTTTTGGGGTTTTTGTCTCCCGTGGGAGGAGCTGGGCACAAGATGGCATAATGGATATTTTGCACTATGCACTGTCACTGTATTTTGCACTATACACCAAATGCTCACTACACTCCTAGATTAATTCATGGAGGGGTGTAGTTTCTAAAATAGGGTCAGTTTTCAGTGGTTTCTACTGTACTGTTCCCTAAGAGCATCTACATATGCTTCATGATGCCATGATGCTGTATCTCCATCTTGTAGATACTATGGACTAACTAGCCTCACATCCCTATATACAATGTATAACATGAGCTAAACAGCGGGGATGTGCATAAAGACTGGCCAAAAAAGAATAAACTTCAAATGTATATTCAAATGACTCCTTACTTTATTGAAATATAATAGCACTAACATAAAAACATTTAAAAACATATGGCCACATGTGCCATAATACAATGCATAAATGCGTCCAATGTGTATAGATTATTGCCACATATAAAGTATTACCATACCACAGTGGTATGAGTTAGGCTGAATACATTTCTAACTGCAATGGCACATTTGAGAAAACAATGCAATTTCTACGCTGCCCCATTCACTTTGTATTACATTTGAGCCAGCATTTTAGGGGCTAATTCGATTCAGAGCCCTATCGTCTGCCCAACCCATAGATTATTGGCACATATGGGGTATTGTTGTACTCAAGACAACCCGCAGAATGATTTTTGGGGTGTTTGTCTAAAGAGGCATGAGTTGGGCCCTATATATTTGGTACTAAGATGGCATATTAGCGAAAAAAAACAATTTTTACTCTGCACCATTTACTTTGGATAACATTTTGGCCAGCATGTTGGGGGTTAAAATGCTCACCACAACCCCAGATAAATTCTATGAGGGGTGTAGTTTCTAAAATGGTGTCACTTTTCGGGGGTTTCAATTGTACTGGTACATCACAGGCTCTGCGAATATATTTGGCACTAAATTGACATTTTTGAGATAACACAATTTTTACTCTGCATCATTTACATTACATTTTGGCCAGCGTTTTGAAGAAGACCAATGGCAAAAGGTGGTATGTGGTATGACCTTTTTGTCCAAAAAGTAGAACATTAGAAACTTTGAAAATTGTAATTTTAAATTTTTTTTCCCTAAATTATTGAATTCCCCCCCCCCCTCAAAAAACACTAAATGATACTACTAACAGTTTCAAAATCACAGCGATATGTTAAGGTGTTGAAAAGTTATTACCACAGAAATTGGGCTGAGTCTTAACGTACAAACAGGCTACATCCTTAACGAGTTAAAATGTTTGCAATAAATGTCTAATTATATTTTGAAGAACAATAACTGTGACATTTTATAACAACTCAAAAATGTAAAGCCAGGAGTAATCATAAGATCTGTTAGCATAATTTGTTTAGAAAAATGTGTTTTTATTTTTAAAGCACATTCGGCCATTGACTTTCCAGTAGTTCACTAAACATTAGACATTACTCTATATGGTAAAGTATTGTAACTACATAGTCTTATCTGATGTGATCATTGTATAGTCGTGCAGATAAACAGAGCTTAGTTTGTTATTTCCAGCTAATCAAGGTATCAAAATATTTTATTTATGGTTTTACATAAAATAACATTCAAATCAATAGGTTTCCAAGCCGCTCTAAAGAACACATTTAGCAAGACTACACAAACCAAGAGCTTAGCCTTATGCTAAAGCACATATCCTCTAGAGATGAGTTTGCTTTCTAGCAGGGCTTATTCAGAAGGCTCAGTAAATAAAAAGCTTCATCAGCTTTATCCGCAGACAACTAAAGAAACCTTAATGACCCAATCAGAAGCTTTCCATTTTTAAATGACAAATGACAATGCCACATTACATTAGCAAACTGTTATTCGCAGATTAAGTAGCTGCCAGGTAATGCTTCCTACTTGTTCCATTATTGGGGTAATTGGGGTAATGCCCCAAGTAGCGCGTGTATAATAGTACAATCAGGCACAGAGCCTTTAGATTGGTACAAGGAGGTACATCTCATGTATTAATCCTCAGTCCAACTCATCACCACATGCAAATGTATTTTGACCAAAACACATTGTTCTAGTAATAAGTAACTTGTTTTTTTCCCATCAACAAGGCAAAACACACATTACTACTTACTTAATGCAAGCACTTTGGTCAAAATACATCTGTGTTTGGTGGCGTCTCTCCCAATGCCATTGCTATGGCCCACAGTTATTAAAGCTGTCTATGCACATTCTTTTCTGTGCATGCTGCGTGCACATGTATTTATAAAGTGTCCGTGATACAATTATCATTCAGTGTCTGACACTGAAGTTGTGTTACACGCTTTAATATTACCACTGTACAAGGCATTGGTTTGGATTTACCTGGAATATGCTGTCCAGTTCTGGGCACCTGTCCATAAAAAGGATGGAGAGGGTACAATGATGAGCCAAAAAAATGATAAGGGGTATGGAAATCTGTTCCAGGTTAAATTAAATGAAATTAAAAGACAAGGGGCACTGTCTGCATCTGGAGAAAAGAAGGTTTAATCATCAGTGTTGACAGGGCTTCTTTACTGTGAGAATTGTCAATCTGTGGAATAGCCTGCCTCAGGCGCTGATCACAGCAGGGACAGCAGAGAGCTTCAAGAAGGATCTAGATGCCTTTTTTACTTTTAAATAACATTGATAGTTAAGTAATAATATAGAATTATTTCCCTTGAATCGCTTGCTTCATCCAATCCAATCCCTTCCCTTCCTTGGTTGAACTTGATGAACATGTGAACTTGCTGAACAGAATGTGCTGTTCTATGCTGTTTTATGCAAAGTACCAATTGTTTTAAGCCAGCTGAAATATGTTTGTTCCATGCAAATTATCACACACTGTTTTCAATCTTGTTTAACTAAGCAAACTGCCTCTTGTCTATGCAAAGTATCACATGTTTTTAGCAAAATGTTACAGCAACTTCTTTGCTTTATTGGTTGTCTTTTAAAAGCATTAGGGATAAGTAAACACTAAGCAGCACAGGCACCCTTGCACAGCAGGTCCCATTTTAACTACAATGATCTCAGTTCTAGTATTCTATCTATGCAGCAAGCTTGATTTTTGGATCATGCATTTAGTTTTTAGTAACCTATAAAATGTCCTCAAACAATGCATATGTACTGATTCTGGTTCTGTTCCAATTATATAATTTCAAAAACTTTCAAAGACTGTAGGGAAGACAAGAATCTTCAAGTCCGGATAAAATGACGACCTTTATGTGCTCCAAATGTACTCAAGAATTTTAGTGTGTGTTGCCGTAGAGTCTTCACATTTGATAATATCTTTGTCCATGTGTTATCACCATTATATGTTCAACCTTTGTAGTCTTATAAGTACTACCTTATTACCTGGTCTCTTATAATGTGATCCATCTACTTTTTATCTATAAATTATATGTGTCCTTTTGAGGACATTTCATAAAGAGGACATTTCACCACATTACACATTTGTATGATTCACATTCTGTAGGGGATGTTACACAGATTCAGGGGCACTTTGAATTTTCCTTCTAGTCCCCGCGGTTGCGGAGATATCATTTCCAGTTTCTGACCATTGTGATCTGTGTTTGGTCAGAAAGGAGGAGCTGGAGGGGTGTGTTATGCTAATCTTATCATACTTAGTGGCAATTAAGAAGCAATTATAAATATTGAAATGTGATTTTTTTTTTATATGTTCATCTAAAGGCTGTTTTCACACATTCCACTAATATTCTGATGACATTGCATTTTCATAACCACAATGTATCGAAAATGCGCTCACATTGCGTGTATATTCCGTTTACATCACAAATGAGTTGTGAAAGCAAATGCAAACATAAAACGCAATGTAAAACTATCTACATAACATTTATGCAAACATGACATTTAAATGTGGCTTGCGTTGATGTTTACATGGCATATGTGCTGTTTGCATTGCGTTTCCACTTATGTGGGGTTTGCGGCGTGTTTGTGCATACATATAGTTTGTGTTGGGTTTACGCTTATGTAGTGTTTGCGGCGTGTGTACGCTTAAGCAGCTTTGGTGCTGTGTTCATGCTACATGGCATTGGCGCGTTTAATTGGCGTTTGCGCCGTCTTTACATGAATGTGGCATGGCGTGGAATTTGCATGGTGTTTACGCTTATGCTTCATTCGTGTCAGGGTTGCACTTTTACTGTTGTTGCGTCACAGCACTTGCCTCATGTTTAGGCTTACGTGGCGTTTACGGCACATGTACGCATATGCAGCATTTGTGTTCACATTTACACTTATGCAGCGTTTGTATCACGTTTACACTTATGCAGCATTTGCATCACGTTTAACTTATGCGTCACGTCATGCGCGTCACGTTTATGCTTACACTCCATTCGCATGATGCTCACGCTTTTCCTTAGAAGGAAAATTCAAGGTGCCTGTGAATCTGTGTAGCATCCCCTCAGAATGGTATGCTAATCTCCATATAATTGAGGGTGTGAATGGACCTCTTTAATATAAGGAAAAATATTTACTATTGAAAAAGATGCGGGACTATTGTTGATAGTGATACTGTTGCAAAGTACAACATGTCACGCAACAAACAAGCCATCAACCAGCTCTGTGGCCAAAAAAGTAAAAATCTTCTGCCACTTGGAAGACAGTGATGCAAAAATGATAGATTTTTCCCCACATTAGGTTGTTATTTGGCAAATTTAGTAAAACATAAGAAAAAATATTCGTGTATGGTATCTGTTAAATAATTCTATATTACAATATTCATTATTATTAGACCATGAGGAGTTAAATTGATAGCCATACACGTGCTGATGACATGCACAATCTATATCCACATTAGGATGAGCTCCTGTACATTGCATCAAGCCTAAATATATAGAAACACCATATATAGGGACACAGAACGTCCAACACTACAAGACACACCTCTACTATGACTATATATGACTGGAACGGAGAGGCTGGTACAATGAGTCAACGACAGCTAGGCCAGCTGGACGCCTCTCACTATTGAAACTCTTGTGTCTAGTACATGAGAGCACAAGGAGGAGACACAAAAGGTGGATAAGGACATATGAAGAGCTACGGGAAAGATGGAAACCTCCCGGCCATCACCAGAACATATTCTCAATGAAAAAATGACTGACATGGATACGTGACTGATAACCTATACAAGTATCTTGTATCCTGTATTCCGCAACTTGGTGTCCCTGAGTGACGTATTTTGGAAATTATCATTTTGACACCAAGTATAGTTATCTGTATCAAATTACATGTAACAATACGATTATTAGGCTATACGGTGAACAGTAAAAGATACAGTACAGAATTGATGCTTTTCTACTCCTGACTTTAAATAAAAGTTAATAAATTTTCAACAATAGGGGGTTACAAACCCCAAAATGGTAACACTGGAAAAACCATCTCTTCCCGCAAAAATGCCATCACATGGCCCCAATAACGAAGAAGCTAAAATTTTGTAGCCTACAAAAGGGGCCAAAGGGAAAACTAAAATCGTGGCACCTGCAGGGTGCTCCTTCCCTCCTCCGCCTCGCTGTGCGTCTATAAAACAAGTCACGGCCATATGTGGGTTGTCTCTCTACTCGGGAGAAATTGCATAACAAATTGTAAGATGGTTTTTCTCTTTTTATCTTTTGCAAATGTGTAAATTTTAGGTCTAAATGAACGTATAACCGACAAAATCAGTCCATTCTATATTTCACGTCCCTTTTGATTCAATTACAATGAAGACCACAAGGGGTTAACAATCTTCCTAAAAGCTGTTTGTGACAGTTTGAGGGGCGCAGATTTGAAAATGGGTTGATTATGTAGGGTTGTTTTAATGCTAAATATTTACAATTTCATTCAAAACAGTATTTATCCCCAAAATCGTAGATTCTGAAAGTACGGAAAATCGATATTTGATGTAATTTGTAAGCCATGCAAACTATGTAGACATTTTAAAAAAGAATCGTTTTGATAAGTAATAGTGTTCAAAAGTTATAGCCATATAAAGCGACGCATGACAGAATACAAAAAATGGGGCTGAGCCTTAAGCTGTAAACTTGCTGGCTATGGGTTAAAACCCATATATGTCCACTATGCTACCTGTACTGTACGGTCTTTCCTAAAAAACAAGGTGCCGAGTAAAAGATTGACACAATAGAATACTAATGTGTAAAATTTATACAACATCATTTTCACAAATTTGTTTCATGGCAAATTTAGTGATTCATTACACCATCAAAATTTATATAGGGATATTAGAGCTTACACTTAAAAAGGGTTGTTGTCTGTGCCTACATCATATTTATTTTATGTTCCCACATTTAACTTCCAGAATTATGTTAAACCAAGGATAATCCTTATTTAATGGCTCAATACATTTACAAAACTAGATAAAAAAAGGAAAATAAATTTAAAAAAAAAACTATCAAATTATATTTCCAAATGTTTTATAGCATTAAAAGCTACATGGCTTTTACAGACTTAGATTATTAAAGTGAATTGACCTGCTTTTTCATATATTTTTTTAAATACAGGAATACTTTCATAGGCATGTTATATATAATGTTGTTGCAATAAACGGAATGTGTAAATCAGACTGGGGTCTGACAAGAAGCAATGTTTGACTACAGTTAACATGACATATGTCAATTCTGAGATCTTACGCTCGGAAGGTGTGGCGTCCTCTAAAACTGTGAAAAAATGGAATAGCATTGAAAGAGGTAGACAATATATTACAGATAGTTTATAGGTACTTATATTGATTTAAAATGATAAAATATTTGTAATAGAGTATTCAAATTAATTTGGAGTGGTGCCAAATGTATTGAATTCAGGAGTGTGCTTTACATATAGACGTGATGTATGTATTACCGTTACTTCAGAAGGACTAAACACATAAGAATTAATAAAGAGAGCACTGATAATATTTTAAATAATTTAGTGCATAAAGTATATAGTCAGAGCCCCTCAGGCTCATTTGCAGGATTCATAAAAAGTAGAGATGAGGGAGCACTAAAATGCTCGGGTGCTCGTTATTCGAGACAAACTTTTCCCGATGCCCGAGTGCTCGTCTTGATTAACGAACCCCATTGAAGTCAATGGGGTTCAAGCTTTTTTCAAGGGGACCAAGGGTCTGCACAGGGAAGCTTGGCCAAACACCTGGAAACCTCAGAAAATGATGGAAACACCACGGAAATGGACAGGAAACAGCAGGGGCAGCATGCATGGATGCCTCTGAGGCTGCTTAATCGCACCATTATGCCAAAATTATGGGCAACAGCATGGCGATGGCAGAGTGACCGAATGAGGCTAGATAGCATCTAAAACATCCAATAATTGACCCTGACACTATAGAAGACGGCATACAGAGGCAGCGGCAGCAGCGGCAGGCTAGAGAGTGGCATGGCGACATACCCTAAATGGACTCAGGCTTCAAACCAGTTAAAAAAATTCCTTTTGGCGAGGATAACGTGTGGCAGAGAGGAACCAAAGGAGGCGAGCAAGAAGCGCTGAAATGATTTCCTATGTGAACAAAAGGTTGACGGTATATTTGGTCACTATGTCGCCACCATGCTGTGTTATTGACTAAGTTCCATAAGTTATCTGGTGAAACACCTGAAAAATGAGCCTGACACAGCTCATTTGATAAGGGGACGACATGTGGAGGCAGCCATGGAGACGACTTCCATGGTTAAGAGCGACAGTATGGGGCATCCATATTGCGCTGCTATGATTGCAACTTCAGGTCTCCAGCATGGAGGCGACAGATGCGCCGAGTTCCATTATGTATCTGGTGAAACATCTGAAAATTCTGCCTGACACAGCTCGTTTGATAAGGGGATGATGTGCTGTATTTCCTCTTGCGCTCCAGCGTCTGGGGTATAGACAGTTGAAAGTTGCGCATGGAGACATTGGTGGACGCTGTGGAGGTGAAATGGAGGTGAAATGGACATGAAACAGCAGGGGAAATATGCATGGATGCCTTGGAGGCTGCCTAATCTTGGGATGGAGCTGGCGGTCCGCTGCCAGGCGAGTTTCGCCTGTCCAAGCCCCTGTCTCTCGGCACCTCCCCACCCAAAATGGGCCTGGGGGCCAGAAGCGTTTACTTTGAAAAAATTATAATTTTCAAAGCAGGCGGGGCCGTTTGAATATTTCATCTAGGAATAATGGAATAGCATAGCGCTTCTATTTTTAATAGTTTTTTCGGAAATGGTTCCATGATTAAGAGCGACAGTATGGGGCATCCATATTGCGCTGCTATGATTGCAACTTCAGGTCTCCAGCATGGCGGAGACAGATGCGCCGAGTTCCATTATGTATCTGGTGAAACACCCGAAAATTCTGCCTGACACAGTTCGTTTGATAAGGGGAAGATGTATGGAGGCAGTAAAGTAGTAGTAGATTAAATGTGCTGCAGTTAAAACTATGTTAGTTGGATCTTGGGACGGAGCTGGCGGTCCACTGCCAGGTGAGCTTTCTCCTGTCCAAGCCCCTGCCTCTCGGCCCCTCCCCACCCAAAATGGGTCTGGGGGCCAGAAGCGTTTACTTTGAAAAAATTATCATTTTCAAAGCAGGCGGGGGCTACAAACAGCACTTCTAAGAACCTTTTGTATTAGATCAAGTGTAGTAATGTTCTTATAAGTAATTGGCTTGGTTATGGCGGTTATTCAGGTTGAGCTTCTTTCACCTGGTGGAGAATGGAAATCCTGAGAAATCCAGGCTTTATTCATCTTGATAAGCTTCAGCCTGTCAGCGCTGTCAGTTGACAGGCGTGAACGCTTATCGGTGATGATGCCACCAGCTGCACTGAAAACACTCTCAGACAACACGCTAGCGGCAGGGCAGGCAAGAACCTCCAAGGTGTACAGAACCAGTTCGTGCCACATGTCCAGCTTTGAAACCCAGTAGTTGTAGGGAGCTGTGTGATCATTTAGGACGATGGTATGGTCAGCTATGTACTCCCTCACCATCTTTCTGTAAAGATCAGCCCTACTCTGCCGAGACTGGGGACAGGTGACAGTGTCTTGTTGGGGTGACATAAAACTGGCAAAGGCCTTGTAAAGTGCACCCCTGCCAGTGCTGGACAAGCTGCCTGCTCGCCTACTCTCCCTCGCTACTTGTCCCGCAGAAGTACGCCCTCTGCCGCTAGCGCTGTCAGAAGGGAAATACTGTTTCAGCTTGTGCACCAGGGACTGCTGGTATTCATGCATTCTCACACTCCTTTCCTCTCCAGGGATGAGAGTGGAAAGATTTTGCCTGTACCATGGGTCCAGAAGAGTGAATACCCAGTAATCGGTGCTGGAATAAATTCTTTGAACACGAGGGTCACGAGATAGGCAGCCTAGCATGAAATCTGCCATATGCGCCAGAGTCCCAACGCACAAGAATTCACTCCCCTCACTGGCCTGACTGTCCATGTCGCACAACAGTCGGTGAGCGGGCAGTTGGAGGTGGCGCTGCGCTGCCCTGAGAATGGCAGCATCTGTGCTGGACTTCCTGAAATGCGCACAGATGCGGCGCACCTTCGTGAGCAAATCAGAAAGATTGGGGTATGTCTTGAGGAACCGCTGAACTATGAGATTTAATACATGGGCCAGGCATGGCTCAAGTTTCAGTCTGCCGAGTTGCAGAGCCACCACCAGGTTACGGCTGTTGTCACACACAACCATGCCTGGCTTCAGGTTCAGCGGTGCCAACCACAGATCAGTCTGCGCCGTGATACCCCTTAATAGCTCTTGGGCGGTGTGCCTTTTATTGCCTAGGCTCAGCAGTTTGAGCACCGCCTGCTGTCGCTTAGCGTCGGCACTGCTGCTGTGCCTAGAGCTACCAACTGATGGCGCCATGCCCACGGATGGTAATTCGGAGGAGGAGGTGGAGGAGGGGTGGGAGGAGGAGGAGGCATAGTAGGCCTGAGAGACCTGGACCGAGGTAGACCCCGCAATCCTTGGCGTCGGCAGTATATGACCAGCCCCAGGGTCAGACTCGGTCCCAGCCTCCACCAAGTTAACCCAATGTCCCGTCAACGATATATAGTGGCACTGCCCAGCAACAGTCGTCCATGTGTCCGTGGTCGGGTGGACCTTGTCAGAAATGGCGTTGGTCAGGGCATGGATGATGTTATCTGACACGTGCTTGTGCAGGGCTGGGACGGAACATCGGTTAAAGTAGTGGCAGCTGGGGACCGAATACCGAGGGGCGGCCACTGCCATGAGGTTGCGAAAGGCCTCGGTCTCTACCAGCCTATAGGTCAGCATCTCCAGGCTGAGTAATTTGGAGATGTGGACGTTAAGGGCTTGGGCGTGTGGGTGGGTTGCACCGTATTTCCTCTTGCGCTCCAGCGTCTGGGGTATAGACAGCTGAACGCTGCGCATGGAAACATTGGTGGATGCTGTGGAGGATCGTGGAGGTGAAGGTGTGGTGTTTGCACGGGAGGTGTTTGGGCCGGGGTCCTGGGCAAGGGGCTGACTAGCAGAGGCAGCAGATGACACAGAGGAAGGAGCAGTGGTGTGCCCGGCCGGAGGTGAACGGCCTTGCTTCCATTGAGTGGGGTGTTTAGCATTCATATGCCTGCGCATACTGGTGGTGGTTAAACTGGTAGTGGTGGAAACCCTGCTGATCCTGGTGTGGCACAGGTTGCACACCACAGTCCATCGGTCATCCGGTGTTTCTTTAAAGAACCTCCAGACTTCTGAAAATCTAGCCCTCACCACGGGAGCTTCACTAAGTGAAACATTTGGCACTGATGCACCAGCTCTGGCCCTGCCTCTCTGTCTGGCCCCACCACTGCCTCTTCCAACCTGTTCTAGTCAAGGACTCGCCTCTGTCTCAGAAGCACTGTGTTCACCCGGCCTATCAACCCAGCTTGGGTCTGTCACCTCATCATCCTCCGATCCCTCAGTCTGCTCCCCCCTCGGACTTCCTGCCCTGACAACAACTTGACCACTGTCTGACAACTGTGTCTCCTCATCGTCCGACACCTCTTTACACACTTCTTCCACTACGTCAACAATGTCATCATCACCCACAGACTGCGATGGTGGAAAACCTGGTGGAAAACCTGGGCATTGGGAAAGAGCTCAGCAGCAACCGGACAAGTGGTTTGTGACTCTGGGAAGGGTCCAGGAAACAGTTCCTCGGAGTATGCCGATTCAAATGCCAAATTTTCCTCGGAGGTGGCAGACTAGGGGGAAGGAGGCTGAGGTGGAGGAGCGGAGGAGTGCTGATTTCAGTGACATGGGTGGACTGCGTGGAAGACTGACTGGTGGACAAATGGCTAGAAGCATTGTCCGCAATCCACGACATCACCTTTTTGCACTGTTCTGGCCTCAACAGTGTTCTACCACGAGTCCCAGTAACTTGAGACATGAACCTAGGGAGTGTAGCTCTGCGGCGTTCCCCTGCTCCCTCATCAGCAGGTGGTGTCTCACCTACACTGACAGCACACAACTGGATTCTGTGCTGTGCCTGTGATGACTTTTAGTTTTGAAAAAAAAATAAAGTAAAATAAAAAATCGGCAGACTGTGCCTAATTCAATAAAACCCCTAATAAATTGTCCCACTTAGGTGTTTGAGATGGATATGTGTGTCACTAAGAGCTAAATAGAACATTTGCAAGTCTCCCTGCAAATTCGTCACCATATGGTACTAGCTGCCAGCAAGGCCAGCCACAAGCACATAAAAAAAATAAAATATATAACGCTATTGTAGCCCTAAGAAGGCCTGTTGGGTTCTTGTATGGCTAGTTTCTAACCTACACTGACAGCACACAACTGGATTTTGTGCTGTGCCTGTGACTTTAAGTTTAAAAAAAAAAAAAAAAATCATCAGACTGTGCCTAATTCAATCAAACCCCAAATAAATTGTCCCACTTAGGTGTTTGAGATGGATATGTGTGACACTAAGAGCTAAATAGAACGTTCGCAAGTCTCCCTGCAAATTCGTCACGATATGGTACTAGCTGCACTAGCAAGTCCATCCACAAGCAAAGAAAAACAAATATTCTAGCCCTAACAGGGGCTGTTGGGTTCTTGTAGACTCACTCCTGCCTAACAGTAAGCTAATATAACACCCTAGCGCTATCCTTGCAGCAGCAGCAGCTCTCTCCCTAACGGCATCCAGACAGAGAATGATGCGAGCAGCGCGGGCAGGGGCTATTCTATTCCAGGGTCACCTGATCAGGCCAGCCAACCACTGCTATCGACGTGTAAGTGTACCACGTGATGCTGGGTGGAGTGCAGAGTCTCCTGGCTTGTGATTGGCTCTGTTTCTGGCCGCCAAAAATCAAAACGGCGGGAGATGCCATATTCTCGAGCTGGCGAAATATTCGTCCGAGCAACGAGCAGTGTCAAGTACGCTAATGCTCGAACGAGCATCAAGCCCGGACGAGTGTGTTCGCTCATCTCTAATAAAAAGCCTTTGTCTTGTAAAAGCAAGGGCATAAAAAACTAAAAGAACAGGGGATCTGACAGAGGATCCACATACCTGAATGTAAGCGTGCTTGGTTTACAATTCTTGGTGGTAGATTTCCTTTAAATTTTTGGAGTTACAAGTCATGGTTGGGACAAGTTATTGTGCAGGTCTGTACCCAATGAAGCAGAATTTGTGAGACAACACTTTGCCTGTAGAAGCAAAGAAAATGGTCAGCACTCCAATTTTTTAAAATGTTGGCTTCATGCTTTATTGAATAGATATTTTAAAAAGTTGAAGTGCTGACCATTTTTCTTTGCTTCTTCTGTTGTTTGATCATATGATAGAGACTATCCTCTTGTATAATCCACACACCCGGCCGATGAGCTGAATTTTCTTACTAATTGCTATTGTGTCAGGGCTGCACTGTGTCTTACAGGAGAGAAAAGGTATGCACCTAAAGGCGCTTGTTCAGAGTTTAAATCTCAATTATGTTTGTGCCACAATTCTGCAGCATGAACAAAGTACAAAAAAATTGCAGCACACTGCCAGAGCAGTGCAGGGTACAATTGATCAATGAAGACAGTCAGCCAGTTTTGATTAATGTGGCACACTCTGCACACTCCACAGGAAAACTGTACATACTGCAGTTTGCTCTAGTTTTCATAAATGTGGACCATTGTATTTAGATAAGGCAGGGGTGTCAAACTCCTTTTCCTTGGGGCCTTGTGGTTGCCTTAAAAGGGGCAAAAGTCTCTTTAGTACAGCATGCATGTAGCAAATCCTAAACAGTTAGTTGAGCTGTTTAGTAGCTACATTTATACCCATGTCTGACTTTGAATCATAGAATGCTTCAAAAAGAACCATAAAAAACATGTGTGGGACTTAAAGGACAACTGTCATCAAGTCTCTGCAGCTAATGCTATAACCACTACCTCTTGGAGCAGCTCACAAGGATCAGATGCAGTGATGTCACCCCTGTTACCCCTTCCCTCTCCTACACCTGCTCATGTCTGTATGTAATGTATAATAAAGCATTGCTACTGTCTGTGCTTTACCTGCTGACGTGCTCTCCCTTCTATACAAATGTGTAAGACACAGACATCAGCTACACTAGAATCTGACATGTTCTGTTATAACATGGCTGTCTGGAGCTGTTGTATCTCTCCTATACACACACAGGCTGCAGGGGGCGGTGCCCTAGCACCAGGAAGTACATGGAGGAGCCATTACACCATTATACAGGCTGTCAGGCTGGGGGTGTGGCTATGCCTTCCACTCATGAATAAGCTGGACAGCTGAATATGATAATGACTCACTGGACATCTCCCAGGTCATTTGCATACAGCTTTATGACCTTATTGCTTACAGGTGTATATGCAATTTCATCTGGCTTCTGACATTGTACTAACACACTGACACATAGAAGGATAGATGAAACAGATCAGAGATGATGAGATGCATGAGATACCTATTACACAAAGGCATGACAGACTAAGGCTGACAGACTTTTATTTTTTTACACTTTTAGCTCTGCTGCATCTCAGTTCTCACAGATATGTGTCTGCCATCACTTATCTCCTTGTAGTTTGAAGCTCCTCTATGCTCACAATGTCCTGGCAGGATGTCAGTGAGTGTCTGAGCTCCGTGTAGGGAGCGGAGCTACAGGCTCAGAGCAGAAAGAAGCAGAAACTCAGCACCATGGCTTTCACACAGGAATCCAAGATGTGGGCCCGACCCTTAAGTCAGAAGTTACAGGGTCGCGTCTAGGGGCAACTGAAATTGTGTACTCCAGGACTGATAGAGACAGGTTGGAATTATATCTGTAAAATGCTGTATTTTTGTTAATAACATTGAAGTAGAGAATGTGTTATTTTGTTATCCTGGGTACATATAAGAAACTTGTCTTTGTGGGAAAACCCCTTTAATATACTCAATTTAAATCATATATAATTTATAGTTTTGACAATTTGGTACAAAAAGTGGTACCATTATTCAACTGATGTTATATGTATGAAGGAATTCTTCCCCAGAGGCACCTGACAAAGCCCTGAATGGTAGCACACAGAATGTATGTGGTACAGCACGAGTAAGGAATAGAGTCATTCATGTTCCCTGCACAAATCTTTGACACGTTCCGTAGTGTAAGTTTGGATTTCTATTTGTGCTTGTATTGTGCAATCTTGTTATTTTACACAGTGTAAATCTTATTCCTCTTACTTTGGTGATTTTAGTATAATTTATGAGCAATGAGAATCTTTTCCGCTCTGCGATGTTTCTTTCCATTGAAGCTGCTTCAGCACATAGACATTTGAAATGCACATTAGACTATATAGCCTGTAAGCAGTGTATTCTCTAGTGTGCATGTTCAGCCTTCTGGATGGATGATGATTCAGTGAATGATGTTTAGCTGAAACAGAAATAGTGCACACATTTTTCATTAGGTTAATGACAGCTGTGGCGCTTGCATCACAACAGTGGCATTTGTAGCATGTTAAATTGAACATGATTTTAATCAGTTCTCTACTGTAACTTTGATGGTCCAGTGGAGTTTGATTATAGTTTCTATTATAAGTTTTTGAAGTTATGAAGAAATAATAAAGGCAAAGTAAGCAAAACGGAAGAAGGCAAACTGTCACATCTATTGTAGTAAGCTGAAGAATTATTGGGGCTAATATAGAAATGTTCAAAAATGACATGAGAAAGCTATTTTTGAAACCCTGCCACATCTTTTCACTCTAGTCACTGGGCCATAAACAGAATGCTACGATGGTGATGGCTGTGCAGAATGAAAACAAATTGCAAAATATACAAAAATATGTAATTATGATACTTCAAATTCTTCTATCCATTCTATCCACTGGTGTGTATAAGAGGTTAGACGGTTCAGGACCCCTTTCTAAATGGTTTGATAAACAAAATATGTCTCAATATGTTACCATAGAAACTATCTGAATGCATTATGATGTCACAGGTTTCCTGGCTTCAGTGCCTGAAGAGAAAGGTCAGGGTGAAACAAAGGTTACCTGTGTCTTAAAGGCAATCCTGTTTTTAACATTAGTGATTCTGGTACAGAGAATGGCTGCCTAAACTAAAGTTGGAAATCTCTTGTGAAATATACTCAATCATAGGTCTTAATGAAGAGTTGTGAAATTTTGACATATGTTATACCTGTATATGCAATTAAACACAATTGTGATTCTACATTGTACAGAATTGACAAAATGAATTTTGTTTTAAATTATGGATAAAACTTCTAATTGTTGTGGTAAATGAGCCATATTTTTTGTATATCTTTTTAAAGCTCAAGTATTTAACTCCATTTTTTTTAAATAACAGAATCGTGAAAACATTTTCAAAGTCGTCTATTTCATTTGTGTCTATTTTATCTGCAGTTGTTACATTTTTATTTTGAGGAAAATTCTAGTTAATTTAACTAACATAGTGAATCTAAAAAGTGCCCCTCTCCCCCAGAGTAATTAAAATATATATCTTGCCGTTAAAAATGGATTATATCATAAATAATTTCCCATAAGTACATAAATATAGCACAATAACCAAACTTAATTCATAAATACAGCACCAAAACAAAGTTCAGTACATAAATACAGGAACTTAATCAGACTCAATTTATAAGTACAGTGCCAGGAAGAAGCCAAGTTCATAGATACAGTAAATTAATGGAGCTTAGTACATAAATACAGCAGCAGAACAAAACTTCATAAAGAATTTAAAACACAAGAAATGGGTTACATACAAATATTCAGTTCAATGCTCAGGACATTTAATATATATATTTAATATCATATATTTAATAATAATAATATATAATAACATCACCAATAATTACCATATATACACGAGTATAAGCCTAGTTTTTCAGCACAAAAAATGTGCTGAAAACCCAAACTCGGCTTATACTCGAGTAAAAAAATATATCAAAACTCACCTTTCAAGCTTCCCCCGCTGCTGGCTATATAATGGGGCAGAGGGCTGGCTATATACTGGGACAGGGGGCTGGCTATATACTAGAGGATATGGGCTTGCAGGCTATATACTGGGGGGCAGGTGCTGGCTATATACTATGGGGCAGGGACCGGCAGGCTATATAATGGGGAGGCTGTGACCAATGCATTTCCTACCCTCGGCCTATACTTGATTCAATAGGTTTACCGAGGTTTTTGTGGTAAAATTAGAGGCTTCGGCTTATACTTGGGTCGGCTTATACTCAAATACTCAAATATATATGGGTAATTTTATTTAAATATTCATTTTTCACATATAAAGTGCAGCACAATGTAACGCACATGTATTATTGCAATGCTAGTGCATGGGGCTCAGAGAGGGAGACCCATGTGGCTGTCTTGTAATAAATAGTATTCACATCTTAAAAATACCTTATAAAATGAAGTCCTTCATAGTATGTCGGAAGCAAAGGTACAATTGCTGTAATTAAGGCAAGATCAGAAGTCTAGACCAAAGCTAAAACTCAATTTTGCAAGTATTATGGGGTGGTGACATTTTAGCCACGGATAAAGTTAAAGAGGACCTGTCAGGTGGATTTGAGTCCCCAAAAGAGCTGTTTGAGGGCTGCGCATGGAGAAAATAAAACTTTTATACTTACCTAAGTGCAGGGGCGGACTGGGAATTTAAAATGGCCCTGGAAAAAAACTATAAAAGTGGCCCAATTTAATGGGCGGAGTCAAAACAAGTGGGTGTGGTCAGATAAAGTGGGTGGGTTATAACAGACAAATTGTTGGTAGATGGCCTTAAAGCAAAACAATAACATCTTTTGCTAGTAAGTGAATCTAATGTGCAAAGAATGTGACCTGTCGATTAGTAAATTATGCAAACACATGACCAGATAAGCCTTAAATAGCTTTCCCCTGTGCCATACATGTACAATTCAGAGAAATAATATATTGATTCTGCCTCCTATGTACAAGAATAATGCTACAATAACACATTTAGAATAACACATTCAATCCTGCCTTCTATATACAAAATAAAACTACTACAATACCTTCTCCCATATACAAGCCAACTACTATAATACTGCCCCTATGTACAAGGATGTAACTACTATAATACTGCCCCTATGTACAAGAATATAACTACTATAATACTGCCCCCTATGTACAAGAATATAACTACTATAATACTGCCCCCTGTGTACAGGAATATAACTACTATAATACTGCCCTTATGTACAAGAATATAACTACTATAATACTGCCCCTATGTACAAGAATATAACTACTATAATACTGCCCCCTATGTACAGGAATATAACTACTATAATACTGCCCCCTATATACAGGAATATAACTACTATAATACTGCTCCCTATGTACAGGAATATAACTGCTATAATACTGCTCCCTATGTACAAGAATATAACTACTATAATACTGCCCTTATGTACAAGAATATAACTACTATAATACTGCCCCTATGTACAAGATTATAACTACTATAATACTGCCCCCTATGTACAGGAATATAACTACTATAATACTGCCCCCTATGTACAAGACTATAACTACTATAATGCTGCCCCCTATGTACAAGAATATAACTACAATAATACTGCTCCTATGTACAAGAATATAACTACTATAATACTGCCCCCTATGTACGAGAATATAACTACTATAATACTGCCCCCTATGTACGAGAATATAACTACTATAATACTGCCCCTATGTACAAGAATATAACTACTATAATACTGCCCCCTATGTACAAGAATATAACTATTATGATACAGCCCCCTATGTACAAGAATATAACTACTATAATACTGCCCCCTATGTACAAGAATATAACTACTATAATACTGCCTCCTATGTACAAGAATATAACTACTATAATACTGCCTCCTATGTACAGGAATATAACTACTATAATACTGCCCCCTATGTACGAGAATATAACTACTATAATACTGCCCCTATGTACAAGAATATAACTACTATAATCCTGCCTCCTAGAGGTGAGGTTGTGCGTGGTTTGAGCTCCTGAACTCTCTCAATGTCTGGTGCTAGCCCAGGGCGGGGCCACCCTGGGTGGGGAAGCTCCCCATGCAAGGCCCAGGCTCCAAGGCCTAATCCAGCAAACCAGCATGCTAAAGAAAGGGAAGAAAATCCCAAAGTTTCTGAGAATGTAAGAAGTGTCAGCAGTCATGTAAAGAAAGTCTGTGTGGAAAAAGATGCAGCAAAAAGCAAGACCCTGGTGAAACAAGCTGCCAGTGTGGGGTCACCTGTGAGCAAAAGCAGAATGTTGGAAAGTCCAAAAACAAATCCTATGCAGAGTGTGCAGCAGCCTCCGTCCCAGGCCTCAGGTGGACAATCAACCTCCACCCCAGGCAGGCAGAGGAGGACATCTCTTGAGAGGCAAACAATCCAGGAGAACCTGAAGCAGCGAGTGATGTTACCAGCGGAGCGCACCAGGTCTGGGGGAATGCAGGCTGGGAAGGAGATGCAAGGCGGCCATGAGGAAAGAGCCAAAGGTGCGACCAGTGTGATACCTGCAAGACATCTGGGACCCAGTCACCCATCAGGAGATTGTGCCCCAAGAGCAGTGACATCCACCGTGAAACTCCAGGATTCTCAGGACTTTGTGCAAAAATCACAGAGTTTGGTGCAAGGGAAGAGCGGTGGTAGTGCACCTAGAGGAAGCATCACAGTGAGCAAGCCGGAACAACACCCCAGCAGCAAACTGCAGCCCCCAGAGCCATCACCTGAGCTCCAGCTGGCCGGGCAGATCCCAGCACTGGTGAGAAAGATGCATGCCTTGAAAAAACAAAAGCTGTACCTGCAAAAACAGATTGATTGCACATATAAGCTAAAGGCAGCGAACCCAGGGAAGCAGAACCTGCTGAACAACAAGCTGGACTCACTGGCCAAACAGCTTTCTGATACTGTGCGGGAGATGGAGGCCACTATTGAGCAGATGGGACCAGTTGGAGAGACCTTCAGGAACCAGCAGAGGTTTGAGGGAGACCAGGCCTCATCATCCAGGTGTGAGACCCCACAGCCCCACGTGAGACCCATTCTGCAGCCAGCAACACTGCCTTTTGAGGAGGGAGAAATTTACAAAAAGAGGCAACAACAGCCAAGTCCTGCAGCAGCTACAAGGAAGGTACTACAAGTCCCAGCAGTCCCTAATGAGGTACTACAAGTCCCAGCAGTCCCTAATGAGGTACTACAAATCCCAGCAGTCAGACCTGATATCAGCAGTGAAGTGGAGGAGACACCACAAGTCCCAGGAGGCGGCGCACTGCAGGAGGACTCTGGACTCTCGCATGCAGGTAACACTGTATCTGTACCCCAAGGTGTATCTGAGCAGGACTGTGAGGTGCAGGATACATCTGAGCAGGACTGTGAGGTGCAGGATACATGTGAGCAGGACATTCAGGGCTGTGATCGGCAGTCCTGCAGTAATGATGATAATGTTGCTGATATGTCTGATATTTCTGATGTCTCTGTTGTTGGTATTTCTGATGTTTCTGTGGTTGATAATGTCCCAGCTGAGGAGTCATCCCAGGTACAGTCTAGGGCAGCTGGTGACACAGAGAGCCCCAATGTTGTGGAGGGTGCGGGACAGTCAACAGCTGAGGAGTTCCCCCCACTAGTCACACCACAGACAGCAGAGCCCCATATTCCGGGTGGTCAGCAGCCCCCTACTACAGATGGTCCGCAGCCAACACATCCCCCACAGCAGGACAGGGGTCAGTCATCAGGGAATGCGTGGAGTCGGGGTTCCCCATTTTTCTCCTCCAGTCCCCATTACACCGGCCAGGCCTTCAAGAGGAGAAATGTTGTCCGATTTAGGCATAGAGGGGCTAAGGAGGATCTGCCTGACAGGAGGTACGTGGTCAGGGACATGTTGTGCACCCAGATGGGTTTCCAGCCAGCCGACATCCTGGCAGTGATAAATCTGCCTGACAGACAGGGGTATGACATTAGCTTCAAGCTGATGTCTAATCTGGACCGTTTCTGGGCTCAACAACCCCGTTATAGAGATACTGAGGGGTGGAACAAGTTTAGTTTTATTCCCATCTCCAAACTAGATACAGCGATTGTCACCATCATGTTCTGGAACGAGTCTGTCCCCCCTCAGGATATCATTACCTGGCTTAAGAGACATTGCACCCTCATGTCAGACATGACCAAGACCAGGGATGAGGATGGAATCTGGACTGGGGGGTGGAGGGTCCTGGTCAGATTACATCAGAACCAGAACATCACCCATCACCTCCCCAACTCATTCTTTATCGGTAGAGAGAAGGGTGTGTGCTTTTATTTTGGTCAGCCCAGGTTATGCTTTAGGTGTGGGAGATCAGGTCACGTGGCGAGTAACTGCACCACAGTGAAGTGCACCCTGTGCGGGGACCTGGGCCATGTGAGCGCCAACTGCAAGACCATCAGATGCAACCTTTGTGGTCAGATCGGTCACCCCCATAGGGACTGTCCTGATGCCTGGCATAATATCTGTAGGGACCTCCCCGATGAAGACCTGATTGAAGGGGCAGATGTACCAGAGGAGGAGCAGGAGGAGGAGGCGTTATTATCAGGGTCAGTGTGCACAGTGCCAGAGACCCCAGATATTAGTGGTGCTGCCCCGGACCATCCAGGGACAGGTAACACTGAGGGAGACATGGAGGTATTGGAGCAGCCAGTGCCTGTCCCTTCTCCTGACCCAGCACCAGCACCTACCACTGGGGATAATAATAGTGCTGTTAAAAAGAGGAAAAAGGACAGGAGCACCAGAAAACCTGAGACTGCATGGACCACTGTCCAAAAACCCTCTAAAATGAAAGTGTACAGTCAGGCGGACGTTACTGTGACCACTAATAGGTACAGTGTACTGTCCGAGTCAGATGGAGAGGAGGAGATAGAGAGAGAATTGAAGCGCATGATGGAGGAGTATGATGACGACCCAGGGGGGGATCCTCCCACAAAAAGGAAACCCCTTAATGCCGAGTCTCAGTCTGTATGGGATATGGAAGCCGGTAGTCAGGAAGATAACTCTGACTCTGACTTATGATGATGGGGATGTTCTTTCTTCTTCTTTTTCTAATGGCAGGCTTCCATCTTACTGTGGTCACCAGCAATGTGAATAGTATTAGGGCTAGAAGGACCAGGCATGTTGTGTATGATCATCTAAGATATCTCAATGCCGATGTGTTTTTCTTACAGGAGACCCGTTTAAACACCTTGGGTCTCATGCGAGAGGCGGAGAGAGATTGGCAGTCTGGTCCTTCCTTTTGGTCGCTGGCTGTGGAGCCTTATGCCGGGGTCTCGATTTTGTTTAACACCCATGATGTCACCGTCCACAGACTCACCGAGGTATCGATGGGACGGTGCCTGCTGCTAGAGATCACCATCAGAGGCAGAAGACTCCGGCTCATTAACATCTATGGCCCACAGACAGTGACCGAAAGGACTCAGCTTTTTAATGACATGAAGCCTTATCTATTCACGTCTGTTCCAGTCATCATGGCCGGGGACTTTAATGCCACCACTACCACCAGGGACAGGAACAGTAGGCCCCTTACCAGGGACTGTAAGGTCCTTAATAGCATAATTCAGCAGGCTGGCCTGTCCGATGTTTTTGTACAGGGTGGTAGGAGTCCTAAGTTTACTTACACCTGTGCAGGACGAAGCAGTAGGATAGATCTTGCTCTGGTGAGTCCTACTGAAGCCATCAATGAAAGAACAGAAAGAACAGTCCCATATTCGGATCACTTGGCCTTATATTTTTGTTTGGGTGCTACAAAGTATCCTGAGGCTGGTAGAGGGCTATGGAGACTTAATTGTAGTCTACTAGATGATAACTCGGTCCAGGAATACATTTCATCTTTTTTGCAGCATCAACTGGAAAGAGTGGATTTTTATGACAACATGGCGGACTGGTGGGAGGACGTCAAGGAGGAGATCCGGTCCCTCTTGCAAAGACTGTCAATTAAGAAGGGGAGAAGTAAGTACAGCCAGTATCTGAGACTGCGGAAAGAATTGGAGTCACTCTATTCGGCGGGTGGGGATGACCAACAAAGGATTGACCGGCTGAAATCTGAGATAAGGCAGTATCAGTACAGTAGGTACACCTCCCTGGTAGTGGAGAGGGACTATGGCACCCGAGGGGCACCTGATCCATTTGAGAATTGCCGGGAGCGTGTGGAGAAAAAACTGATCGCAGGTCTCACTGACTCCCAGGGTGTTTTACAAGAGTCTCGGGAGGGTATCCTGGGGGTGGTGAGATCGTACTATACTGACTTGTTTCAGAAGAAGGCTTTGGATAAAGAAAAAGTGGCCCAATTCTTGGAGGCAACTCCAGGCCCTGACACTAGAGAATTGGACTTTTCTCCTTTAACAGCAGAAATAACGGTGGAGGAGATAAAAGAGGCGATTGATAAGTTACATCTGAAGAAGGCACCAGGTCCTGATGGTATTACAGCAGAATTTTATAAGAAGTTCAGAGACCTCTTGGCTCCAATCCTCATGGATGTTTATAGAAATTGTCTAGAAAATCACCTGATGCCTCCATCCATGAGGGTCTCATCGCTGATTCTGCTGTCCAAAGGGAAAGAGCCTAGTGACATCAAGAACTGGAGGCCGATCGCCCTCTTGAATGTCGACAGGAAGATTTTGGCAAAAATACTCTTCTCTAGATTAGTCTGTTTGTCCCCGGCACTGTTGGCAGGCTCTCAGTACGGCACAGTAAGAGGGCGGAACATCTCTGGAGCAGTCATCTCGATAAGGGAGATGTTTGAGAGATGTAAAGCTCTGAGGTGTGGGAGATATGTTGTAGGTCTGGACCAGGCTAAAGCCTTTGACAGGGTTGATCATGATTATCTGTGGGCCACTTTATCAAAGTACGGTATCCCGGGAGAATTTGTGGATTGGCTGAGAACTTTGTATAGAGAGGCGAAGAGCTTTCCTCTGATCAATGGTTGGCAGGGGGACACTTTTAGGGTAGAGGCAGGGGTGCGACAAGGTTGTCCTCTGAGTCCACTGCTGTATGTGTTTGCTATCGACCCGTTCCTGAGATCACTGCAGCGGTGTGATTTTCAGGGGGTGCCGGTCCCCCGTTGCTTGCCCCTGGATGTTGTTGCCTACGCGGATGATGTGACTGTGGTGATATCTGAACCTCGTGAGGTGGAGATGTTATCTGCAGCCATCAGAAGTTACTCAGAGGCCTCCGGGTCTCTGGTCAACCTTGAGAAGAGTCAAGCTTTCTGGACATTGGATACTGCTCCTGGCTTTGATCTGCCACAGTTCGCCAAGGCCTCCGCCCATATTAAAATCCTTGGGGTTAAATTCGGGAGGGAAGATAATGTCAAACTAAATTGGGAAGAGAAGTTGGATACCGGAAATGTAAAGGTTCAGCGATGGAAGAACTGGAGGCTGACCTATAGAGAAAGGGTTACTCTGCTGAAGACTTACCTGGTCCCTGTCTTCCTCTACGTCTCTGTCGTCTTTCCTTTGCCAGAATCTTTCTCCGCTAGGCTCTTTAGCCTGTTCTTCCAGCTTTTATGGGGGAACAGGCTGAACCCAGTAAAAAGAGGGATCACCTACCTGCAGAGGAGAGAGGGTGGGCTGGATATGTTAAATCCAAGGGTATTTTTTGACTCCATGTTTCTGAAAGTTAATTTTGGAAGCTTGGACTCAAATAATGGTCTCCTGTGGGTAAGTAGTGTCAGGGACTGGATATTGCCTTTTGCAGAATCCTGGATGCGAGGCGGCAGTCTCAAGAGGGGCCGATGGACTCCTGGCTTCCTCCCCCAGTATCTGGAGTATGGGATACGGTGTTTAAGGAAATGGGGGATAGAAAAGTCTTTCATAGAAACTAAGACCAGGAAAGATCTCTACTCCAGAGTCTGTAGGACTTTCTACTTTCTGCAGCTGGCACTTCCGGATTGTCCAACCACCATCCTAAAGGACAGTTTGAGGTTCTTGAATGGTCGGAGGCTGCCCCCCAAGTTCTGTGACATCGCCTGGCTCTCATTACAGGGAAAGCTCTTTGTCAGGGGAAATCTAAAATTCCTAAGTGTGGCAGATCGCATGTGTCCCCTCGGGTGTCAGCAGGAGGAGACAATGGTCCACTTTATATCTGAGTGCTGGGGTGGACGGAACATCTGGCGTGAAATATCCACCAAGATAAGAATCCCATCACTGCAGTCCCTTCAGTACCCAGAGATCCTCTATGGTGTGACACCTTCTGTACATAACATCAACCAGGAGACCATGTACATAGTGATCCAGGTCATCAAATACTATCACTGGCACATGAGAACCAGAGTGTCCATACATAGCGAGCCATTCCACCATCATAAGGCCATAAGTCTCATCATGTCCGAGCTCAGGTGGATCCGGTCACTAGAGGTCAGGAAAAAGGGGGAGAATGTAAGACTCTGGAGGAACATCCATCTAGGCTGAAATCTGTCTGATTATATAATGTGGAAGCATTTGTTTGTTTTTTTTCAGTTTTTTTTTTTTTTTTTCTTTGTTTCCCTTTCAGCTAATATGGACTCTTAAGTTACATTTAGTATACATTTTATTTTATGAACATGTATGATTTATACTGAATGATCTATGATTTATTTTGATGGAAAAAGTATTTCTGTATTTATGTTTGTTTTTTACTAATAAAAATTGCCCCCTATGTACAAGAATATAACTAGTATAATACTGCCCCCTATGTACAAGAATATAACTACTATAATACTGCCCCCTATGTACAAGAATATAACTACTATAATACTGCCTCCTATGTACAAGAATAAAACTACTATAATACTGCCCCCTATGTACAAGAATATAACTACTATAATACTGCCCCCTATGTACAGGAATATAACTACTATAATACTGCCCCTATGTACAAGAATATAACTACTATAATACTGCCCCCTGTGTACAAGAATATAACTACTATAATACTGCCCCCTATGTACAAGAATATAACTACTATAATACTGCCTCCTATGTACAAGAATATAACTACTATAATACTGCCCCCTATGTACAAGAATATAACTACTATAATACTGCCCCCTATGTACAAGAATATAACTACTATAATACTGCCCCCTGTGTACAAGAATATAACTACTATAATACTGCCCCCTATGTACAAGAATATAACTACTATAATACTGCCCTCTATGTACAAGAATATAACTACTATAATACTTCCCCCTATGTACAAGAATATAACTACTATAATACTGCCCCCTATGTACAAGAATATAACTACTATAATACTGCCCCCTATGTACAAGAATGTGACTACTATAATACTGCCCCCTATGTACAAGAATATAACTACTATAATACTGCCTCCTAGAGGGGAGGTTGTGAGTGGTTTGAGCTCCTGAGACCTCTGCATGTCTGGAGATAGCCCAGGGCGGGGCCACCCTGGGTGGGGAAGCTCCCCAAGCAAGGCCCAGGCTCCAAGGCCTAATCTGGCAAACAGCAACCAGCCAGCTAAAGAAAGGGATGTAAATCCTAAAGTCTTTATGGAAGGAAGCAGCAGTGGCAGCAGTGCAAGTTCCAGTAATGGAAGGACAGTCGGTGTGGAAGTAAGAACATGTAAGAACCTGGTGAAGCAACCTGTCAGTATGACTGAAAGTAAAAGTAAGCTGTTGGAAAGTCCAAGAGTAAGAAACATGCAGAGTGTGCAGCAGCCTCCATCCCAGGCCTCAGGTGGACAATCCACCTCCACCCCGGGCAGGCAGAGGAGGACATCACTGGAGAGGCAGACAATCCAGGAGAACCTGCAGCAGCGAGTTATGTTACCAGCGGAGCACACCAGGTCTGGGGGCCTGCAAGCTGGAAAGGAGACCAAAGGCGGCCAGGAAGGAACATCTAGAGGTACCACCAATGTTGTGTCTGCAAAACATCCGGGGCTCAATCGCCCATCAGTAGTTTGTGACCCCAGTGCAGTTACAGCGACCGCAAAACACCAGAAGTCCCAGGACTCTGTGCCAAAATCTCAGGGGCCAGGAAAGAGCGGTGGTAGTGTGGCTACAGGATCCAGGCCTGCAAGCAAACATCTCAGCAGCAAACTGCAGCCCCCATCACCGGAGCTCCAGCCCCCATCACCTGAGCTCCAGCCCCCATCACCGGAGCTCCAGCTGGCCGCTCAGATCCCAGCACTGGTGAGGAAGATGGAGACACTCAAAATCCAGAAACTTCACCTGCAGAAACAGATAGACTGCACTTACAAACTGAGGGCAGCAAACCCAGGGAAGCAGGTCCTGCTAGACAAGAAGCTGGACTCACTGGCCAAACAACTGGCTGACGTTGTGCAGGAGATGGAGGCCACCATTGAGCAGATGGGACCAGTGGGAGAGACATACAGGAACCAACAAAGGTTTGAGAGAGACCAGGCCTCATCATCCAGGTGTGAGACCCCACAGCCCCATGTGAGACCCATACTGCAACCAGCAACTCTGCCTTTTGAGGAGGGAGTCGTGTATAAGAAAAGACAGCAACAGCCAAGTCCTGCAACAGCTCCCAGTGATGCACCACACGTCCCAGCAACCCATGGTGATGCACCACAAGTCCCAGCAACCACTGGTGATGCACCACACGTCCCAGCAACCGCTGGTGATGCACCACACGTCCCAGCAACCGCTGGAGAGGCACCACACGTCCCAGCAACCGCTGGTGATGCACCACACGTCCCAGCAACCGCTGGTGATGCACCACATGTCCCAGCAACCACTGGTGAGGTACCACAAGTCCCAGCAACCTCTGGAGAGGCACTGCAAGTTCCAGCTGTCCGTGGACTATTACCTGATAACAGCAGTGAAGTGGAGGAGGCACCACAAGTCCCAGGTGGCAGTGCACTTCAGGAGGACTCTGGACTCCCGCCAGAAGGTAACTCTGTAGCACCTCAGGGTGTATCTACACAGAACTGTGTGGTGAGGGGTGTATGTGAGCAGGACATTCAGGACTGTGATCTGCAGGAGCTTAATGCTCTTAATAGTGTTGCTGATATGTCTGGAATTGCTGATATCACTGTTACCGAAATGTCTGAAATTGCTGATATTTCTGTTACTGAAGTGTCTGAAATTGCTAATGTCTCTGTGGATAATGTCCTAGCTGAGCAGGCATCTCAGGTGCAGTCTATGGAAACTGGAGACACAGAGGGCCCTGATGTTGTTGTGGAGGGAGCGGGTCAATCTACGGCTGAGGAGTTCCCCCCCTTAGTTACACCACAGACAGCAGAGCCCCATGGTCCGGGTGGTCAGCAGCCCCCTACTACTGATGGTCCCCGGCCCACACATCCCCCACAGCAGGACAGGGGTCAGTCATCAGGTAATGCATGGAGTCGTGGTTCCCCATTTTTCTCCTCTAGCACCCATTACACCGGCCAGGCTTTCAAGAGGAGGAACGTTGTCAGGTTTAGGCATAGAGGGGCTAAGGAGGATCTGCCTGACAGGAGGCACGTGGTGAGGGACATGTTATGCACCCAGATGGGTTTCCAGCCAGCCGACATCCTGGCAGTGATAAATCTGCCTGACAGACAGGGGTATGATATCAGCTTCAAGCTGATGTCTAATCTGGACCGGTTCTGGGCTCAACAACCCCGTTATAGAGATACTGAGGGGTGGAACAAGTTTAGTTTCATTCCCATCTCCAAACTAGATACAGCGATTGTCACCATAATGTTCTGGAACGAGTCTGTCCCCCCTCAAGATATCATCATATGGCTCAAGAGACATTGCACCCTCATGTCAGACATGACCAAGACCAGGGATGAGGATGGAATCTGGACCGGGGGGTTGAGGGTCCTGGTTAAATTACATCAGAACCAGAACATCACCCATCACCTCCCTAACTCCTTCTTTATCGGCAGAGAGAAGGGTGTGTGTTTCTATGTCGGTCAGCCCAGGCTATGCTTTAGGTGTGGGAGATCAGGTCACGTGGCAAGTAACTGCACCACAGTGAAGTGCACCCTGTGCGGGGACCTGGGCCATGTGAGCGCCAACTGCCAGACCATCAGATGCAACCTTTGTGGTCAAATCGGTCACCCCCACAGAGACTGTCCTGAAGCCTGGCACAACATCTGTAGGGACCTCCCCGATGAAGACCTGATGGAAGGGGCAGATGTACCAGATGAGGAGCAGGAGGAGGAGGCCCTATTGTCAGGGTCAGTGTACTGTGCCAGAGACCCCGGATATTAGTGGTGCTGCCCCGGACCATCCGGGGACAGGTAACACAGAGGGAGACATGGAGGTAGTGGAGCAGCCTATAGAGCAGCCAGTGCCTGTCCCTTCCCCCGAACTGACACCGACCACTGGGGGAAATCATAGTGTTAAAAAGAGGAAGAAGGATAAGAGCACCAGAAAGCCCGAGAGTGCGTGGACCACCGTCCAAAAACCCTCTAAAATGAAAATGCAGAGTCAGGTTGATGTTACTGTAACCACAAATAGGTACAGTGTACTGTCCGAGTCAGATGGAGAGGAGGAAATAGAGAGAGAACTGAAGCGCATGATGGAGGAATATGATGACGATCCAGGGGGGGATCCTCCCACAAAAAGGAAACCCCTTCATGCCGAGTCTCAGTCTGTATGGGATATGGAAACCGGTAGTCAGGAAGACAACTCTGACTCTGACTTATGATGATGGGGATGGTCTTTCTTCTTCTTTTTCTAATGGCAGACTTCCATTTTACTGTGGTCACCAGCAATGTAAACAGTATTAGGGCTAGAAGGACCAGACATGTTGTGTATGATCATCTAAGATATCTCAATGCCGATGTGTTTTTCTTACAGGAGACCCGTTTAAACACCTTGGGTCTCATGCGAGAGGCGGAGAGAGATTGGCAGTCTGGTCCTTCCTTTTGGTCACTGGCTGTGGAGCCTTATGCCGGAGTCTCCATCCTGTTTAACACCCACAATGTCACCATCCACAGACTCACTGAGATATCGATGGGACGGTGCCTGCTGCTAGAGGTCACCATCAGAGGTAGAAGACTCCGGCTCATTAACATCTATGGCCCACAGACAGTGACCGAAAGGACTCAGCTTTTTAACGATGTAAAGCCTTATCTGTTCACATCAATTCCTGTCATCATGGCTGGGGACTTTAATGCCACCACTACCACCAGGGACAGGAACAGTAGGCCCCTTACCAGGGACTGTAAGGTCCTAAACAGTATTATTCAGCAGGCTGGCCTGTCTGATGTTTTTGTACAGGGTGGTAGGAGTCCAAAGTTCACCTACACCTGTGCAGGACGCAGCAGCAGGATAGATCTTGCTCTGGTGAGTCCTACTGAAGCCATCAGTGAGAGAATGCAAAGGAATGTCCCATATTCAGATCACTTTGCCTTATATTTTTGTTTGGGTTCCTCTAAGTATCCTGATGTTGGAAGAGGACTATGGAGACTAAATTCTAGTCTGTTAGATGATATTTCTGTCCAGGAATACATTTCATCTTTTTTGCTGCATCAACTGGACAGAGTGGATTTCTATAACAACATGGCTGACTGGTGGGAGGACGTCAAGGAGGAGATCCGATCCCTCTTGCAGAGACTGTCAATTAAGAAAGGGAGAAGTAAGTACAGCCAGTATCTGAGACTGCGTAAAGAATTGGAGTCACTCTATTCGGCGGGTGGGGATGACCAACAAAGGATTGACCGGCTGAAATCTGAGATAAGGCAGTATCAGTACAGTAGGTACACCTCCCTGGTAGTGGAAAGGGACTATGGAACCCGAGGGGCACCGGATCCATTTGAGAATTGCCGGGAGCGTGTAGAGAAGAAACTGATCGCAGGTCTCACTGACTCCCAGGGTGTTTTACAAGAGTCTCGGGAGGGTATCCTGGGAGTGGTGAGATCTTACTATACTGACTTGTTTCAGAAGAAGGCTTTGGATAATGAAAAAGTGACCCAATTCTTGGAGGCAACTCCAGGCCCTGATACTAGGGAATTGGACTTTTCCCCTTTGACAGCAGAAATAACAGTGGAGGAGATAAAAGAGGCCATTGATAAGTTACATCTGAAGAAGGCACCAGGTCCAGATGGTATTACAGCAGAATTTTATAAGAAGTTCAGAGACCTCTTGGCTCCAATCCTTGTGGATGTTTACAGAAATTGTCTAGAAAATCACCTGATGCCTCCATCCATGAGGGTCTCATCGCTAATTCTGCTGTCCAAAGGGAAAGAGCCAAGTGACATCAAGAACTGGAGGCCGATCGCCCTCTTGAATGTTGATAGGAAAATTCTGGCAAAAATCCTCTTTTCTAGATTAGTCTGTTTGTCCCCGGCACTGTTGGCAGGCTCTCAGTACGGCACGGTAAAAGGGCGGAACATCTCTGGAGCAGTCATCTCGATAAGGGAGATGTTTGAGAGATGTAAAGCTCTGAGGTGTGGGAGATATGTTGTAGGTCTGGACCAGGCTAAAGCCTTTGACAGGGTTGATCACGACTATCTATGGGCCACTTTATCAAAGTACGGTATTCCGGGAGAATTTGTGGATTGGCTCAGGATTTTGTATAGAGAGGCTGAGAGCTTTCCTCTGATCAATGGTTGGCAGGGTGACACTTTCAGGGTAGAGGCAGGGGTGCGACAGGGCTGCCCCCTGAGTCCACTGCTGTATGTGTTTGCTATCGATCCATTCCTGAGATCACTGCAGTGGTGTGATTTTCAGGGGGTGCCGGTCCCCCATTGCTTGCCCCTGGATGTTGTTGCCTACGCGGATGATGTGACTGTGGTGATATCTGAACCTCGTGAGGTGGAGATGTTGTCTGCAGCCATCAAAAGTTACTCAGAGGCATCCGGGTCTCTGGTCAATCTTGAGAAGAGTCAAGCTTTCTGGACATTGGATACTGCTCCTGGCTTTGATCTGCCACAGTTTGTAAAGGCCTCCACCCATATTAAAATCCTTGGGGTTAAATTCGGGAGGGAAGATAATTCTGCACTAAATTGGGAGGAGAAGTTGGAAGCCGGAAATGTAAAGGTTCAGCGATGGAAGAACTGGAGGCTGACCTATAGAGAAAGGGTTACTCTGCTGAAGACTTACCTGGTCCCTGTCTTCCTCTACGTCTCTGTTGTCTTTCCTTTGCCAGAAGCTTTCTCCGCTAGGCTCTTTAGCCTGTTCTTCCAACTTTTATGGGGGAACAGGTTGAACCCAGTAAAAAGAGGGATCACCTACCTGCAGAGGAGAGAGGGTGGACTGGATATGTTAAATCCAAGGGTTTTCTTTGACTCCGTGTTTCTGAAAGTTAATTTCGGTTGCCTGGACTCAAATGATGGTCTCCTGTGGGTAAGTAGTGTCAGGGACTGGATATTGCCTGTTGCAGAGTCTTGGGTGCGAGGCGGCAGTCTCAAGAGGGGCCGAAGGACTCCTGGCTTCCTCCCCCAGTATCTGGAGTATGGTCTCAGGTGTTTAAGGAAATGGGGGATAGATAAGTCTTTTATTGAAAGTAATACCAGGAGAGATCTGTACTCCAGAGTCTGTAGGACCTTCTATTCTCTGCAGCTGGCACTTCCAGACTGTCCAACCACCACCCTAAAGGACAGCCTGAGGTTTCTGAATGGTCGGAGGCTGCCCCATAAGTTTTGTGACATCGCCTGGCTGTCATTACAGGGGAAACTGTTTGTCAGGGGGAATCTTAAGTTCCTTAGTGTGGCAGATCGTATGTGTCCCCTCGGGTGTCAGACAGAGGAGACTATGGTCCATTTTATATCTGAGTGCTGGGGTGGACGGAACATCTGGCGTGACATATCCACCAAGATAAGACTAACATCACTGCAGTCCCTCAGGTACCCAGAAATCCTCTATGGTGTGACACATACTGTAAGTAACACCAACCAGGAGACCATGTATATAGTGATCCAGGTCATCAAGTACTATCACTGGCACATGAGAACCAGAGTGTCCATCCATAGCGAGGACTTCCACCATCATAAGGCCATAAGCCTCATCATGTCCGAGCTCAGGTGGATCCGGTCATTAGAGGTCAGGAAAAAGGGGGAGAATATAAGACTTTGGAGGAACATTCATCTGGAGTGAAATATGTCTGATTATATAATGTGGATGCATTTGTTTTTTTTCTGTCTTTTTTGTTTCCCTTTCAGCTAAAATGGACTCTTAAGTTACATTTAATATACATTTTATTTTTATGAACATGTATGTTTTATACTGAATGATCTATGATTTATTTTGATGGAAAAGTATTTCTGTATTTATGTTTGTTTTTTACTAATAAAAATTGCCCCCTGTGTACAGGAATATAACTACTATAATACTGCCCTTATGTACAAGAATATAACTACTATAATACTGCCCCTATGTACAAGAATATAACTACTATAATACTGCCCCCTATGTACAGGAATATAACTACTATAATACTGCCCCCTATGTACAAGAATATAACTACTATAATACTGCCCCCTATGTACAAGAATATAACTAGTATAATACTGCCTCCTATGTACAAGAATATAACTACTATAATACTGCCCCCTATGTACGAGAATATAACTACTATAATACTGCCCTTATGTACAAGAATATAACTACTATAATACTGCCTCCTATGTACAAGAATATAACTACTATAATACTGCCCCCTATGTACGAGAATATAACTACTATAATACTGCCCCTATGTACAAGAATATAACTACTATAATACTGCCCCCTATGTACAAGAATATAACTAGTATAATACTGCCCCCTATGTACAAGAATATAACTACTATAATACTGCCCCCTATGTACAAGAATATAACTACTATAATACTGCCCCTATGTACAAGAATATAACTACTATAATACTGCCCCCTATGTACAGGAATATAACTACTATAATACTGCCCCCTATGTACAAGAATATAACTACTATAATACTGCCCCCTATGTACAAGAATATAACTAGTATAATACTGCCTCCTATGTACAAGAATATAACTACTATAATACTGCCCCCTATGTACGAGAATATAACTACTATAATACTGCCCTTATGTACAAGAATATAACTACTATAATACTGCCTCCTATGTACAAGAATATAACTACTATAATACTGCCCCCTATGTACGAGAATATAACTACTATAATACTGCCCCTATGTACAAGAATATAACTACTATAATACTGCCCCCTATGTACAAGAATATAACTAGTATAATACTGCCCCCTATGTACAAGAATATAACTACTATAATACTGCCCCCTATGTACAAGAATATAACTACTATAATACTGCCTCCTATGTACAAGAATAAAACTACTATAATACTGCCCCCTATGTACAAGAATATAACTACTATAATACTGCCCCCTATGTACAGGAATATAACTACTATAATACTGCCCCTATTTACAAGACTATAACTACTATAATACTGCCCTCTATGTACAATAATATAACTACTATAATACTGCCCTCTATGTACAATAATATAACTACTATAATACTGCCCCTATGTACAAGAATATAACTACTATAATACTGCCCCCTGTGTACAAGAATATAACTACTATAATACTGCCCCCTATGTACAAGAATATAACTACTATAATACTGCCCCCTATGTACAAGAATATAACTACTATAATACTGCCCCCTGTGTACAAGAATATAACTACTATAATACTGCCCCCTATGTACAAGAATATAACTACTATAATACTGCCCTCTATGTACAAGAATATAACTACTATAATACTTCCCCCTATGTACAAGAATATAACTACTATAATACTGCTCCCTATGTACAAGAATATAACTACTATAATACTGCCCCCTATGTACAAGAATATGACTACTATAATACTGCCCCCTATGTACAAGAATATAACTACTATAATACTGCCCCCTATGTACAAGAATATAACTACTATAATACTGCCCACTATGTACAAGAATATAACTACTATAATACTGCCCCCTGTGTACAAGAATATAACTACTATAATACTGCCCCCTATGTACAAGAATATAACTACTATAATACTGCCCTCTATGTACAAGAATATAACTACTATAATACTTCCCCCTATGTACAAGAATATAACTACTATATTACTGCCCCCTATGTACAAGAATATAACTACTATAATACTGCCCCCTATGTACAGGGATATAACTACGATAATGCTACATATATACACAGAAGCGAACATGAAAAAAATCAGTATGTATCATATACAGGCGGTCCCCTACTTAAGGACACTCGACTTACAGACAACCCATAGTTACAGACAGATCCCTCTGACCTCTGATGAAGCTTTCTGGATGCTTTACTATAGTCCCATATTGGAATAATCAGCTGTAAGGTGTCTGTAATTAAGCTTTATTGATAATCCTTGGTCCCATTACAGCAAAAAATGTTTAAACTCCAAATGTCACTGGGGCCAAAATTTTTTTGGTCTGGATCTACAATTATAAAATATACAGTTTCGACTTACATACAAATTCAACTTAAGAACAAACCTCCAGACCCTATCTTGTACGTAACCTGGGGACTGCCTGTACAGCTACAGAAAACACATGAGATACATACCTATTGCATCCAGTGACATCAGGTGACGTCTCGTCGGATTGTTCTCGTTCCTCTTCTCCATTAGTTCCACCATCACCTTGTCTCTTCCTCCAGGTACACAGCTTTCCTGCAGAGTTTACCACACAGACGTCTTATGTTCTGCATTTTCCCATTGTCCATTCTTCTGCTACCACCTATACTGTGCCCTAAATACTGTAATAGAGCCCCCTGAAATATTAGTACCACACAAATAGTGCCCCATAATGTAACACCCCTACCCCAGACATAGAATTTATGCCCCCAACCTACCCCAGACATAGAAATTATTCCCCCTGCCCGCCCCAGACGTATAATTAATGCCCCCCTGCCCACCCCACACATATAATTAATGCCCCCTGCCCGCCCCAGATATAGAATAATCCCCCCCACCCCTACACCAGACGTATAATTAATGCCCCCCTGCCCGCCCCACACATATAATTAATGCCCCCTGCCCACCCAGACATGTAATTAATGCCCCCTGCCAGCCCCAGATATAGAATAATCCCCCCCACACCTACCCCAGACGTAATGCCCCCTGCCCGCCCCAGACATATAATTAATGCCCCCTGCCCGCCTCAGACATATAATTAATGCCCCCTGCCCGCCCCAGATATAGAATAATCCCCCCCACCCCTACCCCAGACGTATAATTAATGCCCCCCTGCCCGCCCCACACATATAATTAATGCCCCCTGCCCACCCCAGACATGTAATTAATGCCCCCTGCCAGCCCCAGATATAGAATAATCCCCCCCCACACCTACCCCAGACGTATAATTAATGCCAAAAAAAACCAATAGAAGAAAAGGAGCCTCATAGAGTATCACTATAGTTCTCAACAAAAAACACAATCAATGACCCAAAAAGGAGAGCCACAAAAAATCATCAAAAGTAAAATTAATAATGTATTTTATTATGAAAATAATACACAATATACAAGAAGAAATTCTATCACATAATAGGGAAAGACAATAAGGGGAAGCAAGTGGCCCCTGATGGAAAATGGGGCAACCACGAAAAGCATAAGCCCCTGCAGACACCCCAAAACCTATAGGTAAATAGTAATATAAAGACAAAAATGTCTAATAAGTAATGGTAAATGATGCAAACGGGAATATGGGTAAAGAAATATCCCCTTGATTGGATCCTATGTACGATAGGGGCCGGAGGTACCTTCCGGCTCCCACTTAGCACAAAATCAAATAGAGTCCTTACCCGTAAGCATCATGACAGGTATAATGGGGGTCCCCAGGAGGCCAATGAACTACACCCCCATCAGGGGCCACTTGCTTCCCCTTATTGTCTTTCCCTATTATGTGATAGAATTTCTTCTTGTATATTGTGTATTATTTTCATAATAAAATACATTATTAATTTTATGTATAATTAATGCCCCCTGCCCGCCTCAGACATATAATTAATGCCCCCTGCCTGCCCCAGATATACAATAATGCCCCCTGCCATATAATAAATGCCCCCTGCCAGCCCCAAATAAAAATTAATGCCCCTGACATATAATTAATGCCCCCTGCCAGCCCTAGATATAGAATAATGCCCCCCACCCCAGACATATAGGTAATGCCCCCTGTCAGCCCCAGATATACAATAATGCCCCCCACCATATAATTAATGCCCCCTGCCCGCCCCAGACATATAATAATGCCCCCTGCCCGCCCCAGACATATAATAATGCCCCCTGCCCGCCTCAGACATATAATTAAGGCCCCCTACCAGCCCCAAATATAGAATAATGCCCCCTGCCATATAATTAATTCCCCCTGCCAGCCCCAGATATAGAATAATGCCCCCCCCCCCCAATATACAATATGCCCCCATTCTATAATTAAAAAAAAAAAAACATAATACTCACCTCTTTGGAGCAGGTTTCTTCCCGTCCTCCCTCGTTCTTCGGTGGCTTGGTGTAGAGGCGCGGTATAGTGACGTCACTGCTCCGCGCCTCTTACACCAAGCCGCGGAGCTTCATGGAGGCCAGCGACAGCTGACAGCTGGTAAGTGTCAGCCTCCTCCACACTACACAGGTCGCGCAATGAAGTCAATTGCGCGACCTGTGTAGCTGAATGTATACACAGACGCAGAAGCAGCGGCGCTGCGCTGCGTCTGTGCACTAATTAATGGTACCTGCATCGTACAAATAATAATCAAAAGTTGTAGGGAGTGCGGACCGGCCCCGGAGCAGCTCCGGACCGGCCCCAGACCGGCCCAGGACCGACCGGCCCACCGGGAAAATTCCCGGTGGCTATAATGGCCAGTCCGCCCCTGCCTAAGTGTGATGCCAACTGAAATTTCCATGCCAACGCTGCCTTTCGTGATGCAGCAAGTAAAGCCAGGCTAAAGCCTACAGTGTATCTACAGGGCTTGGATGTACTATGCCGGCTTCACTAGCTGAAACACACAGACGCCGAAGGTAAGTATAAAGTTTTTTTTTTTTTATACACATGATTAGAAATTCATACAGGGTGATTTGGGACACTAAACCACCAGTCCATAAGGACCTGTGGGTGGTTAGTATCCCAAATCATCATGACACTTTCCCTTTTTTCCAGTAGAAAAATATACTTTAAATAAAATCTCCTGGGGTTCTGGGGTTAAACCTTAAGATAAATTCTTTAGAAAGAATACTGGTAAGAACTCCCTCCTTCACTTTGAGAATCCTCACCCCTGCCCTGTAAAAGAGGGTGTTTCTTTCAGCCAATTTCTTCATCTGAGAAGAATTAATAATGAGAAAGCTTCCTTTAACTCACAATCCCTAAATCTAGAAACACATATTTTTACAGAATACTGCAAACTCTAGTTATTAAATCGCTGAATAAGTCAAGAGTGATTTCTCACAAACGTTACTTGAATGGAGGAGGGTTAAAAGAGAATCCAATTTTCCTTCAGATTTTGATAGGTTGCCTTCAAATGATGCCAATATGAACAAGCCATTTGATCTGCTATTCTGAAAGAAACTAAGTAATCCTTTTCTCTGATGAGAATTTTACAGATCACCAAATCTCATTTTTTCTTTTAGGCGCATTTACATTTATTAGTGAAGAATAGATTCATCAGGCATCTGTTTGTCCGATTAAGAGAACACTATGGGGGATATTTATCATACACCGGCGCCATGCTAATTATTCATGCCCCCGGCACCTCTCTCTCGCGTGAGGGCGTGTATAATTAGCAGCCCGGAGCGCCAGACATCCCTGTGCTCCATGCTACTACTTATAAGTTTATTTTCTAGGTGATCCTGACGTGTCAAGATTAGCGACGAACCAAGATGAAGAGGAACGGGGGTAGGTATTAAAAGGTTTTTTATAGTATTTTTATGTGGTTGGTTTTCTTTAAATGCTGCCTCTATTTAAATTGTTACAAACCCAAAGTTTTATGGGTCCACTCATCACTAATCACAGGCTCTGGAAACTGCAGGTATGTCCTGCCTACAGTACTAAAATAATAATGAGGAATCTTCATCATCATGAGTTATACTGCCCTCTTCTCCTTGACTTAGATGCTTTTGATTAGACTTATGTATTTAAGGCCCCCAATATCCGCAACTTTGTTCACCCTCCTTTTTAAAATAAGGTCAGCAATTGGCACATATAGAACCTGAAATAAATATATGGACACTTGACATTTTCTAGGTGCAAATTAATTTTTAAATCTGTTCCATTGTATCTAATATTTAAAAAAGAAGTCTGAAGATATATCCCAATAAAACCTATGGCCTACACTCAACATAGATGGCGAGAGGTTAAATGTACGCAAACCAATAAACTTCGCCCCCCCACCCCGTATTAACTTAATGGTTATTCAGATGGCCATTAAAAATTGTAGGTTTTTATTATTCTTCCTCAGATAGTTTAACCCCTTAACGACACATGACGCAGTAATAGTATGTCATGCGCCACCTCCGGGTGAATGTAGAGGGCTCACGGGCTGAAAGCACCAATTGTGGGTATTAACCCGTCCAACTCCACTGGCAAAGCTGCGGACGGCTTCAAGCTGAAGATTGTCTCTCCCCGTGATGTCATGGGGAAGGGGGTGTCGATCTTCAGAAGACCTGAGGCTTTCTTGTTTTAACCTGTTCATTACAATGTGTGAATCCACAGTTTTTCCGCTGATCAGGAAAGATCAAAAACATGGCAGCACATGGACGAGGATATTCAATATTTTCACTGCTTTTAACCCCGTAATGGAAAATAGCGCCCAAAGTCGAAAATGGCACTTATTTGCCATTTTGAAAAATATAAAAAATTCAATAAAAAGTGATCAAAAGGCTGTACAGTCATAAAAATAGAAGCATTCAAAACTTCATCAAAATTCATAAAAAATGACACCACCCACAGCTCCGTACATTGAAGTATGAAAAAGTTATTAGGGCCATAAGATGGCAAAATATATTTTTTTTGTACAGGAGGTTTTGAGTTTTGTACATGTATGAAAACATACGAATTTGGTATCCCTGTGATCATAATGACCAAAAAAATAAAGTATGCATGTCATTAGGGGCGCACAGTGAATTCCATAAAATCCAAGCCCACAAGAAAACGTCGCAAATGACATTTTCACCAATTTCACTGCATTTTTTTCCCGCTTCCCAGTACATAGCATGGAATATTAATTACCATCAATATGAAGTGCAATTTGTTACGCAGAAAACAAGCCCTCACACAGCTCTGTGCATGGAAAAATAAAAAGTTATAGATTTTTGAAGGTAGGGAGTGGAAAATGAAAACACAAAAACAAGAAAGGGCCTTGGTGTTAAGGGGTTAAATAAAATAGGCACCTCAATATATCTTAATCTATGCAAGCGGGCAGCACTCCGGTGAATAAGGATTGTTTTATTTCACAAGTGGATACAGCAACGTTTCGGCTGACTCTATGCAGCCATTCTCAAGCATAGTGAAAAGTGGTACAAGGCAGGGTTAAATCCCCCGCAGGAAGTGACATCATATGTAACAACCAATCAGTGTACATAGTGATCGGCAACATAATTACAAAATATATTATACATATTACAACACAAAATGGTACTTTATACAGTGTAACAACGTGTAGATGATTACAAGTGTGTGTGAGAATATGTTCCAACTGAAGAACGACCACCGCAGCACAACCGTTTGTTAACAGCAAGGCACATGTCAATTGGTTGCGTAGCAACCAGGTAAGCTAAACGGCCATTAGAAAAATAAAAGAACAAAAAATAGAGAATATGCGGCAAAGTGACAATTCCCAATGTACTGTATGACAGCCATACCTGGCAATCGCAGTGAGTACACACTGTGTGGCGCCACCGATTGTCGCAACACGGTCCAAATATGGGAGACTGAGCTCCGGGACCCCGCGATCCTTGTGTAGCCGTAAACACGTCATGTGACACGCTGTGTGTCTCGCGAGAGCGGTGCCAGTTCGGCTGTGGCCATCTTTAGTAAGGGAAAAGTGTCCAATGGTGTCCGGGCACAGCAATTTATCAGGCCAGCGCAATAAGGTACAAGACTCCCATGGCAGAAAGTCCAGAAGGGGTCAATCTGCAGCCACAAATTACACAAGATGCGGGTGTATGTCCATGTGTACCCCACAGAGTCTGAACACCTCTACGAGGCCGTCAGCGCTGTTAAACACCCGCACCAGGTATTTGTCCATAACAACTGTGGTTAGCGAAAGATACCAGAATAAGTTATTGACATGGCTAAAACTATAGGAGGAGGGAGTGAAGATATCCTCCAGCGGTGGTGGATCGGTGTAATCATGGTGGTGGTTGCTGCTCAGTGTTGTGCAGTAAGTGATCTAGATCGAAGAAAAAGAGACAAAATAATTAATAATATATACATAATCCCATAGGATACAGAAGACCTACTTCCCAACATGAATGTATGTGTAATCACAAACTATGGTTATTGGACCAGGGGGAACTCAATTCAGGGTGTTCAAATTAAATTCTACATTGAGACCCAAAGGTTGTAATGAATTCAGTTTATATATCCATTCGGTTTCCCGTTTTTTAAGCACTTTCTGTCTGTCGTCCCCTCTCCTCAACGGTGGAACATGGTCTATGACGCAGAACCTGAGTTGATGTGTTTTGTGGCCAAGTTCTGAGAAATGTCTTGGTACTGGTAAGTCTACTTTGGATGTCTTAAAAGATGACCGGTGATTGTGTAATCTCAGTCTACATTCAGTGGTTGTCTCCCGCAGATAATTTTTAGGGCAGGGGCATATTAACACATAAATAACATTGTCAGATCTGCACGTTAGATGGTGTTTAATTCGATATGTGGTTTTGGTGGTTGGATTGCTAAATACATCCTCCTTCAGCATTGGTAGTTCTCACAGCTCATACACGGGTAACAACCCTGTTTTAATGTCGTTGCAAGATTAGGTCGCCTGTCCATGGGACCAATATCACTCGACACCAGATGGTCCTTCAGATTCCTGGGACGTTTATATGAAAACAGAGGAGGTAATTTAAATTCCTCTATATCTTCATGATATTGTGTAAGTATAGCCCAATGTCTACAGATCAGTCTAGATACATATTGGCTATGCGCACCATATGTGGACACAAACGGAATTCTATTAATTATATCCCCGCCCTTCATGGTGGGCATAAGTAGGGTGTCCTTTTGAGACCTTTAGCCTTGTCCCTATGTCTGGCTACAAGTTGAGTGGGATAACCTCTAGATATGAATTTATCTGACATCTCTTGTAGTCTTGTGTCTACTCGCGTTGGGTCATCTACAATCCTGCGTATCCTTACCATTTGGCTGTACGGTAACCATGCTGCCAGTCCAAATCAGGAAGATATCATCGATATACCGCCACCACCCCAGTACATGTGTATAGAGTGGTGACATGTATACCGATGACTCTTCCAGATCCGCCATGAAGAGATTGGTGTAAAAGGGGGCCATATTGGCCCCCATTGCAGTCCCATGTAACTGCAGATAGTAATAATCTCCAAATAGAAAATGGTTACAGGTAAGTATAATATCCAGTAAATCCAACACAAACTCCTGGCCAGGTTGCTTGCATTCCTTGTTTGCTTAGCATAATATTCTGCTAAGTACAATAATATTCTGAGAAGTATGAAACTGCAGTTTGACATTGAATGGATATAACATCAAACTCTCTTCTCTTCCACAGGTATATATCTCTCATTGCTCAATCATTTTTCACCCATCTACTGTGTCTTTAAATCCAGTCTCACTCTCTGCAATGGTATATATCTCTGATTGCTGAATCATTTTTCACCCATCTACTGTGTCTTTAAATCCAGTCTCACTCTCTGCAATGGTATATATCTCTGATTGCTGAATCATTTTTCACCCATCTACTGTGTCTTTAAATCCAGTCTCACTCTCTGCAATGGTATATATCTCTGATTGCTGAATCATTTTTCACCCATCTACTGTGTCTTTAAATCCAGTCTCACTCTCTGCAATGGTATATATCTCTGATTGCTGAATCATTTTTCACCCATCTACTGTGTCTTTAAATCCAGTCTTACTCTCTGCAATGGTATATATCTCTGATTGCTGAATCATTTTTCACCCATCTACTGTGTCTTTAAATCCAGTCTCACTCTCTGCAATGGTATATATCTGTTAATTGCCCTAGTATTGCATGTGTCTGTTTCTTTCTGTAACATTTGACCCTTTTCTGTCCTACCTGATTTAATGTTCATCTCAATGAGTTTGTTTTTCTCTGTTCAGAACTTGATCCACATGTGTTAAGTCTCCTAGATTAATTGTTTTATGAGCTAAATGAGGGCCTGGTCTCTTGTCTTCTCTGGGTATAAATTTAGTGATGGTATAGGATGCTTGCATTCCAGGTTGCTTGCATTCCTTGTTTGCTTAGCATAATATTCTGCTAAGTACAATAATATTCTGAGAAGTATGAAACTGCAGTTTTACATTGCAGTTAGACAGGGCAAGAGACAGGTAAGATGGCAGAGAAAAATGAACAATTATGTTTGTCTCAAAATGTTTTCCATTTTCTCTCTGTTTGCTATGGTTGTTTTACTTGCCCACCGTCCATCTATTCCACCAGTACCAACTATCCATATCAATGCCTCCCTTCTTCACTCACCTTTCTTTACAACTCACACACTCTATACGTTATGTAACCAGACTAACTTATCACAGTCTTCTGCTGTGAAGCAAGAAATAATTTCTTATAAATCTCGGCAGCATCTTTTGTCTCTTTTCTTTCTTCTTCTGCTTGCTGCAGGGGACGTCTCTCCTAACCCAGGCCCACCTTCTGCTTATTTTAACACTTCACACAGAAACCCTGCTAACCTTATAAAGATTCAGTGTATCCCCTCTTCTCCTTCTCCACCCGTAACCCCTTTTAAATGTGCCCTATGGAACGCCCGCTCTGTGTGTAATAAACTAGAATCAGTTCATGACCTCTTTCTTTCTAAGTCTTTTGACATGCTTGCCATTACGGAAACATGGATCCAGCAGGATGACTCTGCCTCTGTTGCAGCATTGTCTTATGGCGGTTTACATTTTTCGCACTGTTCCAGACCTGAGAATAGGCAGGGAGGGGGGTAGGCATACTCCTATCTCCACAATGCACTTTCCAGGTCATTCCTCCTGTACCTTCTCTTACTTTCCCATCTTTTGAGGTCCAAACCCTCAGACTTTTCCGCCCATTCTCTCTTCGTGTGGCTGTAGTATACCGTCCTCCTGGCTCACCCTATCAGTTTCTTGACCACTTTGCCTCTTGGCTCTCTCACTTTTTATCCTGTGACATTCCAACCATCATCATGGGAGACTTCAACATCCCTGTTAACACTCCCATTTCCCCTCCTGCCTCTCAGCTCTTAGCACTAACTTCTTCTCTAGGTCTTTCACAACTCTGCGTTTCCCCCACTCATAGTGAGGGAAACATCCTCGATTTGGTCTTCTCTCGACCATCTTCAATATCTGATTTTACCAATTCCTCCTTTCCACTTTCAGACCATAACCTCCTTTCTTTTACTTTCAATAATCCTTCTCATTCTCAGAATCCTTCCACCCATCACTCATACCGGAACCCACGTGCAATAGATACTCATAAACTTACAGAAAACTTACAGTCTGCACTGTCCCCCATCTCCTCTTTCACCTGTCCAAACCTGGCTTCTAACCACTATAATCACACTGTCAGAAGCGCCCTAGATGAGATGGCACCACTCACTATCCGAAATTTTCAACACGCACGCAGGCAACCTTGGCACACTGACCAAACTCGTTTCCTTCGGCAGTGCTCCAGGATTGCTGAACGTCTGTGGAGAAAATCGCGCACATCTGCAGACTTTCTACACTTCAAATTTATGCTAAAAACTTATAACTCTGCCCTTCACCTTGCTAAACAGGTCTATTTTACTAATCTCATATCCTCTCTCTCTAACAACCCCAAAAGGCTCTTTGATACCCTTCACTCCTTACTAACACCAAAGGTGTAGCCACCTGTCACAGACCTTGGGGCTGAAGATCTGGCCGCCTATTTTAAGGATAAAATTGATTGTATCCGCCAGGAAATAATTGCTCAATCCACTCACCCCTCCAATCCCCTTCCCTCCCATACCTTATCTTGTTCACTCTCTTCCTTTGAGCCAGTCACAGAGGAAGAAGTGTCTAGGCTCCTTTCCTCTGCTCGCCCCACTACCTGCATCAGTGACCCCATCCCCTCACATCTGGTACAGTCTCTCTCCCCAGCAGTCACTTTTCACTAAAATTTTCAATCTCTCTCTCTCTTCTGGGGTCGTCCCCTCTTCTTTCAAGCATGCTATTGTTACCCCTTTACTAAAGAAACCTTCCCTGGACCCATCCAATGCTACCAACTACCGACCAGTTTCTAACCTCCCTTTCATCTCCAAACTCCTGGAACGCTTGGTCTATTCTCGACTAACCCGCTATCTCTCAGCTAACTCCCTCCTGGACCCCCTACAATCTGGTTTCCGCTCTATGTATTCCACTGAAACTGCTCTTTCTAAAGTCTCCAATGATCTCCTCACTGCAAAATCCAAAGGTGACTATTCTCTCCTCATTCTCCTGGATCTATCGGCAGCGTTCAATACTGTGGACCACAAGCTCCTCCTCGGGATGCTTCACTCCATTGGCCTAAAGGACTCTGCACTCTCTTGGTTTTCTTCCTATCTCTCTGACCGCACTTTCAGTGTCTCCTTTTCTGGATCTTTCTCTTCTCATCTTCCTCTCAGTGTCGGGGTTCCTCAGGGCTCAGTCCTAGGTCCTCTTCTCTTCTCTCTCTATACTGCCCCCATTGGACAAACCATCAGCAGATTTGGTTTCCAGTATCATCTTTATGCTGATGACACCCAGCTGTATACCTCAGCACGTAACATCACCCCAGCCTTAATCCAGAACACTAGTGACTGTCTCTCTGCTGTCTCTAACATCATGTCCTCTCTCTTCTTGAAACTTAATCTTTCTAAGACTGAACTTCTTGTCTTTCCACCATCTACTAACCAAACCACCCCTGACCTCTCCATCTCGGTCTGTGGGATCACTATGGCACCGGGGCAGCAGGCCCGCTGTCTTGGGGTTGTGCTGGACTCTGACCTCTCTTTTTCACCATATATTCAATCTATTGCTCGCTCTTGCCGGATGTATCTCAGAAACATCTCCAGAATCCGTCCGTTTCTGACATTTGAAACTTCTAAAATGCTAATTGTTGCACTTATTCACTCTCGACTAGACTACTGTAACTCCCTACTAATCGGTCTTCCACTCTCTAAACTCTCTCCTCTACAGTCTATTCTTAATGCTGCAGCCAGGCTCGTCTTTCAGGCCAAACGCTACACGGATGCCTCCAGTTTGTGCCAATCACTGCACTGGCTACCTGTCTCCTTCCGTATTCACTTTAAAATAATAACCCTCATCCACAAAGCTCTGAATAATGCTGCACCTCCCTATCTCTCTTCTCTCATCTCAGTCTATCGCCCTTCCCGTGCTCTTCGATCTGCCAGTGACATTAGATTAATCTCTACCTTAATTCGAACCTCTCATGCACGTCTCCAGGACTTCTCCCGAGTTGCACCAATTCTCTGGAATGCCCTTCCCCAGACTCTCAGACTAATACCCACTCTCCAAAGCTTCAAACGTGCTCTTAAAACCCATCTCTTTAGGCAAGCTTATCACACTCGCTAACTGCATGAAATGTCAACTCTCCCTTTACCAATCCATCCTATGTACTATCCTATCTGTTATCTGGCAAACAGCTGATATATACCAAGCTCCAGGCTTCTCTGCAGTCTTTTTCACCTAGGACCCTGTAAATAAGATGGCGGCTGATGGCTGGTTCAAGCAGCAACATCGTTGTTTAGTAAATTATTTATTAAATTATTTTATATTGTTCCCTTATAAAGAATGGCTGGACCATTATACAACCTCTTGTGTCACCCCCTCATCCTCATAGTCTGTAAGCTCTTGTGAGCAGGGCCCTCACTCCTATTGTTCTATATGACTGTTTGTTCTTTGTAATGTAATATAGTTGTATATGTCCCCTATGATTTGTAAAGCGCTACGTAATTTGATGGCGCTATATAAATAAAGATTATTATTATTATTATTATTATTATTAAGAGAGAGATCGGTGGTGCCCAGAGCTTTCCTGATACATGATAAGCCCCTTTCATGGTTTATACTAGTGTATAGACTTGTTACATTGAATGAAGCTAGAATAGCTTCCGGAGGGACCTGTACATGGCTTATTTTAGTCAGGAAATCGGACGTGTCACAGACAAAGGACTTGGCCGACATCGTCGGCACAAGGTTTTGTCCACAAAAATCGCTGCCGGTGATAATACTGAATTCCTGCCAGAGACAATAGGTCTGCCCAGCGGAGCTTGTAGGTTTTTATTTATTTTTGGAAGACAGTATAATACCGGAGTGACTGGTTTCTCAGGGATCAAAAATACATGGGTGGCTTTGTCTACAACATCATTAGCAAAGGCATTGTCAACTAGTAGTCTAAGTCTTTTCAAAATCCAGGGTAGAAGATTTTCAGACGGCTTGTGGTAAACTTTCTTATCTGCAAGTTGACCCAAAATTTCCTGTACATATTTGTCTGAATCCATCACGACAATGGCTCCGCCTTTGTCAGCGGGTTTTATAACCAAATTGTCGGCATGGATCAATTCCGCAAGTGCTAGTCTGGCATTCTTAGGTAAATTATTGCGTATCCTAGGCTGGCTGTCATGTGTCCATTTACCTTTACCATTTGCTAATACATCTTGTTTCACCAATGATATAAAAGATTCAATGGCACAAGAGTTGACAAACGGCATGAAATCACTGTTATTGAACAGACCCAATGTTTTCAAACAAAGCTCAGGTACATTATCATGTGTCATAGTTAATCTAGTGTGTGACTGTTGTTGGGAAAACCACACTTTCAATTTTACAGATCTAAAGAATCTGGCCAATTCGCCCTCAAGCTTAAGCCAATCTATTCTATCAGTAGGACAGAAAGATAACCCCCTACTCAACAGATCCACTTGTGTGTGAGATAATGTAGAGGAAGATATATTTACCACCAAGTCTTTATGTAGTGGGCTTATCGTTTCTGGGTCATCGTTTTCAGTGTCTTGCCGCTCCTTGTCATGGGACTGATGGTGATGGGGCTGACTCCTGTGGCGCCTACCACCCCGCTGGGTGTTTCGCCTCCTCCTTTTGGGTGGGACTTGCCAACTTCTAAAAAAGAATTTGGTGACTTGTCGGTTGTGGTTTTATTCGGATGCGGTTGCTGTCTAGGCCCCTTCCTGGTGACTTTATGGTTCACCGATTTTCTCTCATTCGGATCATCTGATTGCCAATTGTACACTTTGCCGGATTAACAGCTTTAACAGCGCTGGCGGCCTCGTAGAGGTGTTCAGACTCCATGGGGTACACATCGCCATACACCCGCATCTTGTGTAATTTGTGGCTGCAGATTGACCCCTTCTAGACTTGCTGCCATGGGAGTCTTGTACCTTATTGCACTGGCCATTGAGGTATATCCCTAACTTCACTGGCATATTGGACACTTTTCCCTTACTAAAGATGGCCACAGCCGAACGGCACCGCTCTCGCGAGACACACAGCGTGTCACATGACGTGTTTGCGGCTACACCAGGATCGCGGGGTCCCGGAGCTCAGTCTCCCATATTCGGACCGTGTAGTGACAATCGGTGGCGCCACACAGTGTGTACTCACTGCGATTGCCAGGTATGACTGTCATACAGTACCTTGGGAATTGTCACTTTGCCGCATATTCTCTATTTTTTGTTCTTTTATTTTTCTAATGTGGTTTAGCTTACCTGGTTGCTACGCAAACAATTGACATGTGCCTTGCTGTTAACAAACGGTTGTGCCGCGGTGGTCGTTCTTCAGTTGGAACATATGCTCACACACACTTGTAATCATCTACACGGTGTTACACTGTATAAAGTACCATTTTTTGTTGTAATATGTATAATATATTTTGTAATTATGTTGCCGATCACTATGTACACTGATTGGTTGTTGCATATGATGTTACTTCCTGCGGGGGATTTAAGCCTGCCTTGTACCACTATTCACTATGCTTGAGAATGGCTGCATAGAGTCAGCCAAAACGTTGCTGTATCCACTTGTGAAATAAAACAATCCTTATTCAACGGAGTGTTGCCCGCTTGTCTTTTCCTTTGGACCTTTTGGGTCTTGGAGTCAGACCCATCGAGCCTGCACCCACTTAGGATCTCAATCCATTATCTCACTGTGCCGCCCTTCCCTACTTGTTATTCTACCTTAATCTATGCTATTTAATTTATCATCAACTATTTGGCACATAGATTTACCGTATATACTCGAGTATGAGCCGACCTAAATATAAGCCGAAGCCCCTAATTTTACCACAAAAACCTGGTAAATCCTATATTTTTTTACTCGAGTATAAGCCAAGTTTGGGTTTTCAGCACATTTTTTGTTCTGAAAAACTAGGCTTATACTCGAGTATATATGGTAATTTTTATCTTGTAGAGTTGTACAAGAGATATGACTCTCCAGTAATGAGTATTTCTGGAAGGAACACATCTGGAAGGCATTTTTCCCTTTGTTATTGATACATTTGTTTGTACAAAGAAGATTTATGGACTTTAAATTCTACATGTTAAAAAAACTATGAAATGTAACATAAAATTAGAAAATGAATAACATGCTGGGTTTGTTATAGTTTTTGTAAGATATATTATATAATGTCCATACGTTCCTTTATTCAAGCAAATGTATTATTAACAAAGAGGAGAAGATGTGCCAATAAATTACCCGGATATCTCTTCTCTTAAAGGACATGAAAGAAGTAAATAGCTTGTTAACAGCAATAACACAATAGTGTAAGAAATTGCCAGTGCTCCTTCCAGAAATATTCACTCAATACTGGAGTGTCATATCTCTTGTATAGCTGTACAGGATGAAAATGACCTTTAATTTAATTTCAGCTAGTGTGATTCAAGGAGTGATAAAGCCCTTATACAACAACTTGTGACATTCAGATTTCTCAACGTTATTTTTGTTGCTAAATGTTTCTAACATATTGTAAATGGAAGTTTAGAGATTTGTATTTCATTTTATAGTATGGCTTTTACCATGAGAACATTTATTAAACATTTTGGAAAATAATTATTCTATTATTTTTAAAACATTTTTATAATAGGGTAGGTCTATTAGGCAAAATAAGAAGAATTCACCTCTTGTTCATGTCACATATTACTTACAAAAGACATTTATTTAGTTAGTGTGGATTTCATTTTCAAATCAAATTAGTCACTGATTTAGTAAAATCAGTCATATAAAAATCCTTTACTGAGCTAAATGAAATACAATACATAAAAATTGTTTTATATAAAATTACATTTTTTTATTCATCTCACTTTAAATTATATCGGTCACATAAAAAATCTTTACTGAGCTATATTAAATACAATGCATATAAAATAATTTCATATAAAATGTAATTTTTTAATTTATCACTCGTTATTATTTTCAGAGCCATTGACAAAACATACTGTAGGTAAATCAACAACCACACAATATGCAGCAGTATATACTTTAGAGCATCCCAAATTGCCCAACTAACAACCATTTCTGCGGTCCCAAACAACCTAGATGGGTCACCCTGGAGTCAGCTTTACTATCACCCTACACTCTGCAAGGTTTATTTTGTTAAATGGTTGCTCTTCCAAGTGGATTGTCTCAGATCTCCCCATTCATTGCAACCACGGTGTAAATTCAGATTTCAATATAAATTACAGTTATGCCCCTCACCCCTTTTGAGCATACTACATATCCTCATGTTTCCCTCAGGAGCAGAGCCGAGAGTATTTGTGTGGTGGGTTAGTAACAGTGTAACCTTGATGAAAAACTAAGGGTCTGGCTTTGTGACCCTGGCTTTGTGTCCCAAGCTTCTTATAACTTCCTAGCTTCTGAGTATTCTTTGCCCTAACCAGCTTCTTTCGAATACCACCTCACTCCCTATAACCACCTTTTGAAAGAATCTGTACAATTACTACATTTGGCAGAGCTAATATCTTCTATGTTTATTCCCTACAACTTTCAAGAAATGTTGGGAATATGATAAAGGGCATATTTACTTACCCTGTCACAAGTGCATTGTCCTACTCTGATGCACTGTGCTGCGATTCCCATTGTGCATGATTTTTTAGCTGAAACCTCTTTCAGCTTTCACTCGAGTATATGTGGTAACCCAAGAACAAAACCAAAAGACCTTGTAAAGATACTGAAGCTGTTAGGAGTATGTCATTATATACATTATATACAGCACCCCAGTAATTGTGATATACAACACCCCAGCAATCACTGTATACAGCCCCCAGTAATAACTATATACAGCCACCAGAAATAACTATATACAACCTCCCATCAATCACTATATACTGCTCCCCAGTTATCACTATATACAGCCCCCAGCATTCACTATATATAGGCCCACAGCAATCACTATATATAGGCCCACAGCAATCACTATATACAGCCCCCAGCATTCACTATATATAGGCCCACAGCAATCACTATATATAGTCCCCAGCAGCCATTGTATACAGCACCAGTAATCACTGTATAAAGCCCCCAGTAATCACTATATACAGTTCCCCCAGCAATCACTATATACAGCCCCCAGTAATCACTATATACAGCCCCCAATAACCAATAAATACAGCCGCCCCAGCAGTACCTATATGAAGCCCCTAGTAATCACTATATACAGCCCCCCAGTAATCACTATACACAGCCCCCAGCAATAAATATATACAGCCCCCCAGCAATAACTATATACAGCCCCCTTCAATAATTATATACAGCCCCCAGTAATTACTATATACAATCCCCCAATAATCACTGTATATAGCCCCCAGAAATCGCTATATGCAGCCCCCAGCAATAAATATATGCAGCCCCCAGTAATCACTGTATACAGACCCCATTGATCACTTTATACAGCCCAAGCAATAAATATGTGCAGCCCCCCAGCAATAACAATTTAGTTCCCAGTAATCACTATATACAGCCCCCCAGCAATAAATATATACAGCCCCCTAACAATAACTATATACAGCCCCCAGTAATCACTATGTACAGCCCCCTAACAATAACTATTGTTAAGGATATCGCACTGGTTTCGGACACCATCTTGACTTAAGAAATCCCAGAATAAGAGACTGTCCGCCATTTTAAGTATTAGCCAAGGGTCATGCCAGGGGTCAAGCAATGTCATGATTCAAACTTCATTTTATGTAACGTGTTTGCTTGCCTGTCAGCTAATTCTCTTTGACATTTAATGAGAATCCAGTCTGTCTTTCCTCTTTTGTTCTATATCCTGTTCTCTAGCACTGCTTATCTCTTGTTATGGTTTTTTAAGAAGCTTCTGGAGACCTATGTACAAGGTCCCTGATAACCGAGCACAATTAATTAACTTTTTGTAAAATGTATTAGAGGGCGGTTGTAGTACATTTAAACTAAGCCTAGAGCATCCAAGCACCTCATCTCCTTGTCACGCCCACCAATGCTGCTTTTTCTGTCTTTTTATACATGCAGCGGAGATTAAATGGGAGAAGATCTTTACATACACTAAGAGACTGACGTGTTTCTTGGTTTTATGTTCAAGAACCGGGGCAGTCATGAAAAATTTAATTTGAGGTCACTGTACAACATGAAAGGCGGTTAAGGCCCTAAATAAAAATCTCTAACATTCATTGATGTCTCTGGTTGGGCATACTTTTATGGACATCTGACCATCAAGGTGACCTCCGCAGGAGTCCAGTCAGCCAGTGATCAGAATTGACAATGAGCGCTTGGGTAAGTCTATTTTTTTGTCTGCCCCGAATGTCACTCCTGTCTCACTGGCTGAAAGGACTGGGTAAGGTCATCTCCTTGTTTGGTATTATGTACTTTGCCTTAAATTTCCATATATAACAGTATGTTCACTATATTGTGGCATAGGACCATGTGTACAGTGACTGACAGAGACTGGACAATGACAAATGGTCAGACAGTCTGTGGTGTTAGCTGAAACTGTGAGACGGGAAGTAGTAACCCTTAGATGTCTGCAGACAAAAATGAGGAGGATGAAGCAGCAGTCCAATTTAGATAAAAAAAGTGAAGATTTATTCCACCATGGTGGAATAAATCTTCACTTTTTTCATCTAAATTGGAGTGCTGCTTCATCCTCTTCATTTTTGTCTACAGTTCAGGGCCATGTTGGGCCCTATGTGAAGACCTGCACCCGCCTTTCACACGGTGCCGTTCCACAATCTCTTTACTTTACCTTAGATGTCTGCAATGCTAGAGTGGGAGATATTCTGTTGTGATAGTCGGATTGTCATAGTGTCAGGGATACTGTTTGTTTGGGACAGTTTTTTCCCATAGATTGTGACAGAGTTCAGATTGCGGAGACCCGCCCTGATCAGGTGTGAATTTAGCTCTTTTCAGAGAGTCTGAGAGGTCTTGTGTGACTGTGAGAACTAGTGGAGGACAGCAGCATGTTTTAGTCAGTCTGGAAGACAGTGGGGGTCATTTACTACGGGCCCGATTCGCGTTTTCCCGATGTGTAACCCGAATATTTCCGATTTGCATCGATTGTACCTGAATTGCCCCGGGATTTTGGCGCACGCGATCGGATTGTGGCGCATCGGCGGAAATGTCGCTCGGGACGCGCTTACCTGCACTCAGCTGGCCTCGGTGAATTTCGGCGCATTCAGATGCTTTTCAGCGCAGCAACGACACCTGGTGGACGGCGGAGGAACTACCTTATTAAATCCCGGCCGGACCCGAATCCAGCGCAGAGAACGCGCCGCTGGATCACGAATGGACCGGGTAAGTAAATCTGCCCCAGTGACTTGGTGTAGAGTCAGTCTAGTCAGGCAGTGGCTTGGTGTAGCGTCCTTTGTGAGATATTCTCTGGTAGCTAGTTGCTTTGTTTGTCAATAAATCGAAATGTTGGCATCCGCTGAATCTTTGGGGATGTGTCCCTGTAATGGTATCGTAGTTGTAGACACAGAGAGCACAGTAGAGTGAATTGGAATTGAGCCAAGTGCGTTGCAGACAAAGAGATAAGGGGTATTGTTTTTCACATGAAGGGGAAAGATGCACAGAGACAGAAGGTTGTTGAGTTAAGTAGGATCTGATTATTGTACAAGTGAGAAAACTTGATCAGATTTTCAAACAGACACTCAGAGCCTCTGACTTTGACGGAAGGACCAGAACAGAGTAACAGGAATCCTTCAGAGTGCCCATTAAAGAAAGAGACAGGGACATTTCAAAGTTTTTGATGTGGAAAGAATTTGAGAAAAAGAGATTTTATTATATTTTCCTTGGGAAGGAAAGATGTCCCCTAGAATGCAGACTCCACCCCTGTATCTGGTGGTTAGAGAAGATGACACGCCCTACCATCCTTCAGTGGCGGCCATCTCAAGACAGTTTATTTTTCAGTGGCAGCCATCTTAAGTTATATTCCCTTCAAGTCCCTGAAAGTTAATTGCCTATGACTCTACTCTGTTGGCAGCCATAAAGCTGGTTGTGGGGCTTTCTTGTAGGATAGCAGGGTCTTGGACTGTGGGACGTTCTTTGTCTGGGTATTATTAAAACTTATTTGATCTTGACAATTAGAGAGAATTTACTATAAAAAGTGTTGCAATGTCTCTGGTACCTGCTTTCTGGAGTTTAAGGAGTCAACGAGGGTCAGATTGTAGGTGCAGCTCTGCTGGGCTCTGCCTGAGCTGTGTTATCAGTGTGTTTGTGGGGGGGGGGGTAAAACTCACCCAGCCTGAACTCCATACTACACGGCTCTATAGGGAGTAGACTGGCAGACTAGCCCCTTACTGGATGTTCTCCTTTTGAGTATGCGGAGGACCTACTGTTTTTGTTTGCCAGGATGCATTTATTGACCTTATGTGTTTTCTGTTCCAGAAGGGTTGCAAAGTCTCCAGAGACAAACTCCAGTATTGCCAGGAGATGGTGGTCTTCCTAGGCCACTGCTTCTCAGCCACAGGCAGATACCTGACAGAGGAAAGAAGGCTGGAAGTCCAGAATGTGCCTCTGTCCTGAGGCCCTAAGCCTCTTCACATGTTTCTAGGACTGACCAGCTCCTGCAGCCTTGGGATAAGGTCTGCTGCCTCCAGCCTTTTGCTGCCCATTTTTGACTGAATTGCCTTTCCCCATTTGCCCTTAGTCAGTAGGCAATTGATGCATTGGCCTTAAGCTGGCAAATCCTGTCTGCCCCGGCCCTAGGCACATCCCACGGAACCAGACCTCTTATTTTATTTTGCACTGAGTATCTAGGCCATGCCACAGGTTTCTTAGCCCAGGAACGTGGTGGCCTCCCCAGTGGCCCACTATTAGGCCCGGTTAGACTCAGTTGTGAGGGGAACCCCTCATGTGTCAGTAGTTGCAGCCAGCAATCTGCTCAGCAAGGCCAGCGAGTTGATCCCAGACCCTAGATCACTCAGTTACAGTGCAAATCCCACATACCTTGCACAGTGTCCTCACCCAAGTAAAGCCCAAGCATCTGAGCAAAGGCCAGACAGCCCCAGGATACACTGATAATGTGCACAGCTCTGAATTCTTCATTCTATCGCCAGTCTACCAGGATTTAGAGAGGGGGGAGAGAAAGGTGATTAACCCAGATGTTGAGTTTTTTCTCATAGATGGCTCCAGGTCTGCAGGAGAAGACAGACGGTACTACACTGGATATACAGTGGTCAGTGGCGCACATGAGGTAGTACAAGCAGAACTCCCTCCACACAGGTCAGCGCAGGAGGTGAAGTGACGGCACTCAGGGAAGTGCTACAGCTGGTGGAAGGTAAAAGGGCAAACATCTATACTCAAAATATAGTTCTGGGGTCTAAACACAACTATGAACCCAAATGGAAGGCTAGAGATTTCCTCACCTCTGCAGGGACCCCCTTTAAGCATGGCATGCTGGTTAAAGAGCTCATGGATGGATGCTCTCTTACTTCCACAAGAGGTGGGGATAGTAAAAGTAAAAGCACACACAATTTGGTAACTCCACAAGCCAAGGGAAAGTATGTGGCTGACGGGATGGCGAAGGCAGCTGCACAGATGGAACCCAGAGACTGTCCTGAAGTCTCAGCGGTGAGTTCTGAGCTAAAAAGTTTGATCCACAGGTGTTCCAGTCCCTGGTGGCCCGAGAGTAATCAGAAGTGAAGGAAGTGTGGAGGAAAGCTGGAGCCCAGATGCCGATAGGACTTGGATGCTGGGAGAGAGGGTGTGCTTGCCCTGCACCCGACAGTAAGTAAAGTAGCCTACAGACACACACACATATCCAAAATGGCCATGCTAGTGCTCATAAACCACAAGTGGTTTGCCACGGACATTACTACCCCTGTCACTAGACTAGTGCAAGCCTGTATAGTCTGTGCCCGCCACAACCCGGGTAAGGCGGTAAAGACCCCACAGAAGGTGACACCTAAGCTGCTGTATCCCTTCCAAAGACTGCAGATGGATTTTATCCAGCTACCAAAAAGTGGTACGTAGAAATACGTGCTTGTGTGCATTGATCTCTTTTCAGGGTGGCTGGAAGCTTTTCCCACGACCAAGGCTACTGCCAGAGCTGCAGCCAAGAAGTTGGTGAGTGAGAGTTTTCTGCAGGTTTGGACTTGCAGAGACCATAGAGTCGCAGAACCCACTTCACTGGACAGGTAAAGACCTGAAACCTTGTCTCTCCTGGGTGTAGAACAGACCCTGCACACCCCTTACCTTCCCCAAGTTAGTGGTGGGGTTGAGAATAGAGATGAGCGAGCACTAAAATGCTCGGGTGCTCGTTACTCGAACCGAACATTTCCCGATGCTCGAGTGCTCGTTTCGAGTAACGAGCCCCATTGAAATCAATGGGAGACCCGAGCATTTTTCAGTAAAATGACAAACTGACCGAGCACAGTGAAATAACACAGTGCAGAACAGATTGCAGATGTTCGGGAACATCTGCGATCTGTTCCGGAGACACGCGTGCAGAACGGTGTTCTCCACAATAGTATTTGAAGAACAATATGTGTAGAGAACAACTTGCAGATGTTTGGAAACATCTGCAAGTTGTTCTTCACACATATTGTTCTTCAAATACTATTGCGGAGAACACCGTTCTGCACGCGTGTCTCCGGGACATCTGCGATCTGCTCCGGAGACACCCGTGCAGAACGGTAATTAAATGCTCGTTATCGAGCAGGGCAAATACTCGTCCGAGCAACGAGCCGGTCCGAGTATGCTAATACTCGACCGAGCATCAAGCTCGGACGAGTATACTCGCTCATCACTAGTTGAGAAACTAAACGGCACTCTTAAGTTAGAGATCCAGGACGCCATGGAAGTAACAGGGAAACCATGGTGCGAGTGCTTTCCTGCTGCCCACTATTCAGTTAGAACCACCCCCAACAGAAAGATGGGATTGTTCCCCTTTGAAGTACTTTTTGGCTGTGCACCCGACTAGGCCTCTACTTCCCACAGACTCTATAACTGATGGCTGGAAACCAGGTGGAACATGCCACACAGTTGAGCCAGGCCTTGAAAAAGGTCGGCAAAAGTGTTTCTGATTCCTTTTTCAGATCCAGACAGAGACCTCAGGACGCATAGCCTGAAACCTGGAGACTACGTGGTGGTGAAGAGAGACACCAAAGAGAGAGTCTGGTTGCCTCGCTACGGTGGTCCTTTCCAAGTCCTGCTGACCAGTGCCACGTCTGTGGAGCTAGAGGGAAGTCAGCATGCATCCACGCTTTCTATTGCAAACTTACTTATTCTTCTTGCTAGCTGGTCTCTTCTGACTGACTGTACTCTCAGGGATACCCCAACCATGACTATCACTGTAACTATACGGGTAACCAGGATGCCCCCAGGGTAGGAGACTTTACCTACGGTTGGTGCAACAAGACAATGACCTTCTTTAACATTGACAGCACATGTCTGATGTGCACAGGATTTGTGGGGATAGGAGAGTCAGGTCAGACCTAGAGGCTGGGAAGATGAGTGCACTGTGATAAGATTTGTGCATTCCTTCCTCGTGATCCCCAGGGATAAGGTTGATCAGATACATAAGAAAAGGTAGAGAATCCCAAAGGATTCTGAAAGTCTGAGAGAAGCACCTAGATGACAACGTTTATATAGATACAGTGGGAGCACCAGGGGGGGGGGGGTTCCAGATGAGTACAAGGCCCACAATCAGATATGGGCAGGTCTAGAGTCCATTATTCCCCAGATAGCTATGAGCAAAGATGTTGGTTAGGTTAACTGTTTATATTGTAATCAACAGAGATTTGTGAATTATATCAGAGATGCTTCCCAGAACCGCATGGCTCTGGACATGACCCTTGCTGAGAAGGGAGGAGTCTGTAAGATGGTGGGAGTGGCTTGTTGCATGTACATCCCGGATGACATCGCCCCCTATGGATCCATTACCCATGCTCTTGGAAGGATTGGAGGACTGTCCAGGGAACTCAAGAGAAACTCTGGAGTGGACACGTGGTCCTTCACTTTGTGGTTGGGGATTGGAAGGGTTTCCTTTAAGTAGGGGTGAAATTGGGGACTGTGATTTTGCTCTTGTCACTTATTGCACATTGTGTGGTCCCCCTCATCAAGTCCACCATGTCCCAGATGGCCGTCCAGGCGGTAAGAACCATGACAGGAGAAGTGCCCGGAGTGGAGGATGATGCTGCCTGTTGGAGAACCAGCCTGTGTACAAACCTATGAACTATGGAAACTCAGTGATGTGATTTGAGTATGTAGGCCTGTAACCCCTGAGTGACTGGCCTCCAGGGGATATGGTGAAGAGTTAACAATTCCAGCAGGTATGGGCTTAGCCTACCTGTGGGTGCCTGGAGCTTGAGGAGGTCGCTCAGGATGGAGTTACAGGCCAGCAAAGCTTAAAAGGGGGGAATTGTTAAGGAGATCGCACTGGTTTCAGAAGCCATCTTGACTTAAGAAATCCCAGAATAAGGGACTGTCCGCCATTTTAAGTATTAGCCAAGGGTCATGCCAGGGGTCAAGCAATGTCATGATTCAAACTTCATTTTATGTAACGTGTTTGCTTGCCTGTCAGCTAATTCTCTTTGACATTTAATGAGAATCCAGTCTGTCTTTCATCTTTTGTTCTATATCCTGTTCTCTGGCACTGCTTATCTCTTGTTATGGTTATCAAGAAGCTTCTGGAGACATTCTCAGTGCTTTTTGCAGCTATAAAACCTATATACAGTCCAAGGTAAAATAATAAAAGTATACTTCAGCTTCCCCCGTTCCCCCGATTTGCACCAACCAACGATTTTTAACCTCAGATGTAAGAAAAGTAGAAGGTGCACAAGGCAGGCTTGTATTGGTCACCAACAACCAGCGGGAAACAGACACGGAATTGGATACACCAGTAATATCTACAGGTAAACCAGTCAATCAAGACCTTTGTATAGTAAATTTGTTTACGTACCAACTTACAGAAGCCTGTCAAAAGGTGTTGAAACGAGGACTAACTTTGTGTCGCAAAACCAAATTTACATTAGTAAACGATGTATGCCTATTTTGCAGAGAATTGGTCTGTAGATTTTTACATGTAGGGATTTGCTAATGCTGTTAAGAATTAGTGTGATTGGCCTGTTGTCCTTGTTTCATTAAAAAAACAGTTTATAGAGTCTGCAGGAGGACATGAGGCTGCAGAAGGAGACAGAGGGGCACATGTATCATAGTTTGGTCTCTCTGAGGTGAATTTTAGAGACTTTTGGGGGGATATTTATCATACGCCGGCGCTCGTGCGCCAGCATATTATAGCCCCGCCGCTGCAAATTCGCAGCCCGATACATCAAGAGGCTTCTGCCTCTTGATGTATCAGGCTGCCAGCAGCGCAGCGTTTATCCTACGGATACATCAAGAGGCTTCTGCCTCTTGATGTATCAGGCTGCCAGCAGCGCAGAGTTTATCCTACGCCAGGCCCTGCCTGGCGTAGAAAAAGACCGCGACCGGCGACTTTTCACGTAAGAAAAGTCGCCGGCAGCAGCGAGTGCGCAGGCGCGGGGACATTAACGCCCCGCGCCAGCCCACTCCCGTCCGGCCGCGCCCCCCCCCCGCTCGGCCGGCCGCGCCCCCACTGGCGTGAAGGTGGCGGATTGGGGAAAATAATCGCAAAAGCTAGCAATAAGCTAGCATTTGCGATTATTTCAGGCCGCCAGTGGCGCAGAGGTCCTGATAAATATCCCCCATGGTGGCTAGTTTTTGCACCTTATGTATGATCCTGTCTTTTTACTTGTGATACATGTTCAGTTTTTCCTATCTTGGCAGGCGCAAATTTTGGCTTCTTTTTGAGACTTTTTGTTGCAAATGTCTAAAATCCACATGGACACAGGCCACGTGAGGGGGTTATATACAGGAGTGGACACTACTGTTAATTTGGGATTTAACATGTTGCATTTTTAATACATTTTGAAACCTATTACAACAGCTGAGGAGAGGTGATTTTCCTAATTACATTACTGTTAACTAGAGATGAGCGAACATGCTCGTCCGAGCTTGATGCTCGGTCGAGCATTAGGGTACTCGAAACTGCTCGTTACTCGGACGAATACTTCGCCCGCTCGAGAAAATGGCAGCTCCCGCCGTTTTGCTTTTTGGCGGCCAGAAACAGAGCCAATCACAAGCCAGGAGACTCTGCACTCCACCCAGCATGACGTGGTACCCTTACACGTCGATAGCAGTGGTTGGCTGGCCAGATCAGGTGACCCTGGGATAGACTAGCCGCTGGCCGCGCTGCTCGGATCATTCTGTCTCTGGATGCCGCTAGGGAGAGAGCTGCTGCTGCTCAGGGAAAGCGTTAGGGTGTTCTATTAGCTTACTGTTAGGCAGGAGTGATTCTCAAAGAACCCAACAGCCCTTCTTAGGGCTACAATAACGTTCTACTTTTTTTATTTTAATTTGCATCTTTTACCATTTTGTGAGGAATTAGCAGGGGGACTTGCTACCGTTGTGTTTAGCTCTTAGTGGCACACATATCCATAGCAAAGACCGAAGTGGGAAAATTCAGTAGGGGTTGGATTTCTATTAGGCAATAACTCAGTGTCATCTCATCTGGCATAGTACTGTGCTTCCTTTGATACTTGGCTAGAAAATAGCCATAGGAGAATACAAACAGCTTCTTGAAGCCTACAGTAGCGTTCTATATATTTGATTTCTGGTTGATCTGCTGGTGGCTGTAGTTTCTGCAGTGCATGTACTTGCCAATTCTGAGCAATTTGTAGTGAGACTTGCGACCGCTGTGTTCTGCGCTTAGTGGCGCACATATCCATAGCAAAGGCTGAAGTGGCAAAATTCAGTAGGGGTTGGATTTCTATTAGGCAATAACTCAGTGTCATCTCATCTGGCATAGTACTGTGCTTCCTTTGATACTTGGCTAGAAAATAGCCATAGGAGAATACAAACAGCTTCTTGAAGCCTACAGTAGCGTTCTATATATTTGATTTCTGGTTGATCTGCTGGTGGCTGTAGTTTCTGCAGTGCATGTACTTGCCAATTCTGAGCAATTTGTAGTGAGACTTGCGACCGCTGTGTTCTGCGCTTAGTGGCGCACATATCCATAGCAAAGGCTGAAGTGGCAAAATTCAGTAGGGGTTGGATTTCTATTAGGCAATAACTCAGTGTCATCTCATCTGGCATAGTACTGTGCTTCCTTTGATACTTGGCTAGAAAATAGCCATAGGAGAATACAAACAGCTTCTTGAAGCCTACAGTAGCGTTCTATATATTTGATTTCTGGTTGATCTGCTGGTGGCTGTAGTTTCTGCAGTGCATTTACTTGCCAATTCTGAGCAATTTGTAGTGAGACTTGCGACCGCTGTGTTCTGCGCTTAGTGGCACACATATCCATAGCAAAGGCTGAAGTGGCAAAATTCAGTAGGGGTTGGATTTCTATTAGGCAATAACTCAGTGTCATCTCATCCGGCATAGTACTGTGCTTCCTTTGATACTTGGCTAGAAAATAGCCATAGGAGAATACAAACAGCTTCTTGATCTTGAAGCCTACAGTAGCGTTCTATATATTTGATTTCTGGTTGATCTGCTGGTGGCTGTAGTTTCTGCAGTGCATGTACTTGCCAATTCTGAGCAATTTGTAGTGGGACTTGCGACCGCTGTGTTCTGCGCTTAGTGGCGCACATATCCATAGCAAAGGCCGAAGTGGCAAAATTCAGTAGGGGTTGGATTTCTATTAGGCAATAACTCAGTGTCATCTCATCCGGCATAGTACTGTGCTTCCTTTGATACTTGGCTAGAAAATAGCCATAGGAGAATACAAACAGCTTCTTGAAGCCTACAGTAGCGTTCTATATATTTGATTTCTGGTTGATCTGCTGGTGGCTGTAGTTTCTGCAGTGCATGTACTTGCCAATTCTGAGCAATTTGTAGTGAGACTTGCGACCGCTGTGTTCTGCGCTTAGTGGCGCACATATCCATAGCAAAGGCTGAAGTGGCAAAATTCAGTAGGGGTTGGATTTCTATTAGGCAATAACTCAGTGTCATCTCATCCGGCATAGTACTGTGCTTCCTTTGATACTTGGCTAGAAAATAGCCATAGGAGAATACAAACAGCTTCTTGATCTTGAAGCCTACAGTAGCGTTCTATATATTTGATTTCTGGTTGATCTGCTGGTGGCTGTAGTTTCTGCAGTGCATGTACTTGCCAATTCTGAGCAATTTGTAGTGGGACTTGCGACCGCTGTGTTCTGCGCTTAGTGGCGCACATATCCATAGCAAAGGCCGAAGTGGCAAAATTCAGTAGGGGTTGGATTTCTATTAGGCAATAACTCAGTGTCATCTCATCCGGCATAGTACTGTGCTTCCTTTGATACTTGGCTAGAAAATAGCCATAGGAGAATACAAACAGCTTCTTGATCTTGAAGCCTACAGTAGCGTTCTATATATTTGATTTCTGGTTGATCTGCTGGTGGCTGTAGTTTCTGCAGTGCATGTACTTGCCAATTCTGAGCAATTTGTAGTGGGACTTGCGACCGCTGTGTTCTGCGCTTAGTGGCGCACATATCCATAGCAAAGGCCGAAGTGGCAAAATTCAGTAGGGGTTGGATTTCTATTAGGCAATAACTCAGTGTCATCTCATCTGGCATAGTACTGTGCTTCCTTTGATACTTGGCTAGAAAATAGCCATAGCAATAGGATAGCATTGTTTGGTTTTAAAAACTCAAAAAAAAACAAAAAACACAAAAAAAAAAAAAAAAAACACAAAAAAAAACAAAAAAAAGTAAAAAAAAAAATAAAGTTATAACTCTCATTTTAAAAATGTTTAACCCGAGGGCTAGGGGTAGAGGACGAGGGCGGGGACGTGGGCGTCCAACTACTGCAGGGGTCAGAGGCCGTGGTCCTGGGCGGGGTGAGACACCACCTGCTGATGAGGGAGCAGGGGAACGCCGCAGAGCTACACTCCCTAGGTTCATGTCTGAAGTTACTGGGACTCGTGGTAGAGCACTGTTGAGGCCAGAACAGTGCGAACAGGTGATGTCGTGGATTGCTGACAATGCTTCGAGCAATTTGTCCACCACCAGTCAGTCTTCCACGCAGTCCACCCATGTCACCGAAATCGCCACTCCTCCAGCTCCTGCACCTCAGCCTCCTCCCCCCCAGTCTGCCCCCTCCCAGGAAAATTTGGCATTTGAACCGGCATACTCTGAGGAACTGTTTTCTGGACCCTTCCCACAGTCACAAACCACTTGTCCGGTTGCTGCTGAGCAATTTTCCGATGCCCAGGTTTTCCACCAGTCACAGTCTGTGGGTGATGATGACCTTCTTGACGTAGTGGAAGTGTGTAAAGAGGTGTCCGACGATGAGGAGACACGGTTGTCAGACAGTGGGGAAGTTGTTGTCAGGGCAGGAAGTCCGAGGGGGGAGCAGACTGAGGGATCGGAGGATGATGAGGTGACAGACCCAAGCTGGGTTGAGAGGCCGGGTGAACACAGTGCTTCTGAGACGGAGGAGAGTCCTCGACCTGAACAGGTTGGAAGAGGCAGTGGTGGGGCCAGACGGAGAGGCAGGGCCAGAGCTGGTGCATCAGCGCCACTGTCAACTAGTGAAGCTCCCGTGGTGAGGGCTCTTGCGGCGAGGGCTAGATCTTCAGAAGTGTGGAGGTTCTTTAAGGAAACACCGGATGACCGACGGACTGTGGTGTGCAACATTTGCCAAACCAGGCTCAGCAGGGGTTCCACCACTACTAGCTTAACTACCACCAGTATGCGCAGGCATATGAATGCTAAGCACCCCACTCAGTGGCAACAAGCCCGTTCACCTCCGGCCGTGCACACCACTGCTCCTTCCCCTGTGTCAGCTGCTAGTCAGCCCCCTGCCCAGGACCCTGGCACAAAAACCCCATCGTCGCCTCCACGATCCTCCACAGCATCCACCAGCGTTCAGCTCTCCATACCCCAGACGCTGGAGCGGAAACGCAAATATAGTGCAACCCACCCGCACGCCCAAGCCCTTAATGTGCACATCTCCAGATTGCTTAGCCTGGAGATGCTGCCCTATAGGCTAGTAGAGACCGAGGCCTTTCGCAACCTCATGGCGGCGGCCGCCCCTCGGTATTCGGTCCCCAGCCGCCACTACTTTTCCCGATGTGCCGTCCCAGCCCTGCACCAGCACGTGTCAGACAACATCATCCGTGCCCTGACCAACGCCGTTTCTGACAAGGTCCACCTGACCACGGACACGTGGACGAGTGCTGCCGGGCAGGGCCACTATATATCGCTGACGGCACATTGGGTTAACTTGGTGGAGGCTGGGACCGAGTCTGACCCTGGGGCTGCTCATATACTGCCGACGCCGAGGATTGCGGGGCCTACCTCGGTCCAGGTGTTTCAGGCCTACTATGCCTCCTCCTCCTCCCACCCCTCCTCCACCTCCTCCTCCGAACTACCATCCGTGGGCACGGCGCCATCAGTCGGTAGCTCTAGGCACAGCAGCAGTGCCGTCGCTAAGCGACAGCAGGCGGTGCTCAAACTGCTGAGCCTAGGCGACAAAAGGCACACCGCCCAAGAGCTATTACAGGGCATCACGGCGCAGACTGATCTGTGGCTGGCACCGCTGAACCTCAAGCCGGGAATGGTTGTGTGTGACAACGGCCGTAACCTGGTGGCGGCTCTGCAACTCGGCAGACTGACACATGTGCCATGCCTGGCCCATGTGTTAAATCTGATAGTGCAGCGTTTCCTCAAGACATACCCCAATCTGTCTGATTTGCTCACGAAGGTGCGCCGCATCTGTGCGCATTTCAGGAAGTCCAGCCCAGATGCTGCCACTCTCAGGGCAGCGCAGCGCCGCCTCCAACTGCCCGCTCACCGACTGTTGTGCGACGTGCCCACGAGGTGGAATTCAACACTGACCATGTTATCCAGAGTTTACCAGCAGCGCAGAGCGATTGTAGACTGCCAGATGTCAACTTCCACCAGAACTGGTAGTCAGGTCAGTCAGCTTCCTCAAGTCTACAATGAGGAGTGGACGTGGATGTCTGATATCTGTCAGGTGCTGAGTAACTTTGAGGAGTCAACACAGATGGTCAGTGGCGATGCCGCCATCATCAGCCTCACCATCCCGCTGCTTGGCCTGTTGAAAAACTCTCTGGTCAGCATGAAGTCGGAAGCTTTGCGCTCGTCACAAGAGACGGGGGAAGAATATTCCCTTGTTGATAGCCAAAGCACCCTGAGGTCTGTTTCTCAGCGCATATCGGAGGAGGTGGAGGTGGAGGAGGATGAGGAGGAAGAGGAGGAGAATGTTGGCGAGACACAAGAGGGGACCATTGTTGAGTCCTTCACTGTTCAGCGTGTATGGGCAGAAGAAGAGGAGTTGGAGGAGTTGGAGGAGGAGGAAATGGACAGTCAGGCCAGTGAGGGGAGTGAATTCTTACGCGTTGGTACTCTGGCGCATATGGCAGATTTCATGCTAGGCTGCCTATCCCGTGACCCTCGCGTTCAAAGAATTTATTCCAGCACCGATTACTGGGTGTTCACTCTCCTGGACCCACGGTACAAGCAAAATCTTCCCACTCTCATCCCTGGAGAGGAAAGGAGTGTGAGAATGCATGAATACCAGCAGGCCCTGGTGCACAAGCTGAAACAGTATTTCCCTTCTGACAGCGCTAGCGGCAGAGTGCGTAGTTCTGCGGGACAAGTAGCGAGGGAGAGTAGGCGAGCAGGCAGCTTGTCCAGCACTGGCAAGGGTACGCTTTACAAGGCTTTTGCCAGCTTTATGTCACCCCAGCAAGACACTGTCACCTGTCCCCAGTCTCGGCAGAGTAGGGCTGATCTTTACAGAAAGATGGTGAGGGAGTACGTAGCTGACCATACCATCGTCCTAAATGATCACACAGCTCCCTACAACTACTGGGTTTCAAAGCTGGACATGTGGCACGAACTGGCGCTGTACGCCTTGGAGGTTCTTGCCTGCCCTGCCGCTAGCGTCTTGTCCGAGCGGGTTTTCAGTGCAGCTGGTGGCATCATCACCGATAAGCGTACACGCCTGTCGACTGACAGCGCTGACAGGCTGACGCTTATTAAAATGAATAAAGGCTGGATTTCTCAGAATTTCCAATCTCCACCAGGTGAAGGAAGCTCAACCTGAATAATTGATCCACTCCTCCTCCTCCTCCTCATTTTCCTCCTTCTCCTCCTCTTTGTACAGTAAAGCAGAGGAAAATGGCTATTTTTTGACAGGGCCCACTGGCTCTTGCTATAGTACTTCATGCATTTAATTTTTCTGGAGGGCCACCTACCCGGTCCTCTGTTTGAAACAATTTTTGTGAGTGCCACATACAGGCACTCAATCTATTCCATTTTTCTGGAGGGCCACTTACCCGGTCCTCTGTTTTAAAAAATTTTTGGGACTGCCACATACAGGCACTCAATCTATTCCATTTTACTGCAGGGCCACCTACCTGCTCCTCTGGTTTGAACAATTTTTGGGACTGCCACATACAGGCACTCAATCTATTCCATTTTACTGGAGGGCCACCTACCTGCTCCTCTGGTTTGAAACATTTTTGGGACTGCCACATACAGGCACTCAATCTATTCCATTTTACTGCAGGGCCAGCTACCTGCTCCTCTGGTTTGAACAATTTTTGGGACTGCCACATACAGGCACTCAATCTATTCCATTTTACTGGAGGGCCACCTACCTGCTCCTCTGGTTTGAAACATTTTTGGGACTGCCACATACAGGCACTCAATCTATTCCATTTTACTGCAGGGCCACCTACCTGCTCCTCTGGTTTGAACAATTTTTGGGACTGCCACATACAGGCACTCAATCTATTCCATTTTACTGGAGGGCCACCTACCTGCTCCTCTGGTTTGAAACATTTTTGGGACTGCCACATACAGGCACTCAATCTATTCCATTTTACTGCAGGGCCACCTACCTGCTCCTCTGGTTTGAACAATTTTTGGGACTGCCACATACAGGCACTCAATCTATTCCATTTTACTGGAGGGCCACCTACCTGCTCCTCTGGTTTGAAACATTTTTGGGACTGCCACATACAGGCACTCAATCTATTCCATTTTACTGCAGGGCCACCTACCTGCTCCTCTGGTTTGAACAATTTTTGGGACTGCCACATACAGGCACTCAATCTATTCCATTTTACTGGAGGGCCACCTACCTGCTCCTCTGGTTTGAAACATTTTTGGGACTGCCACATACAGGCACTCAATCTATTCCATTTTACTGCAGGGCCACCTACCTGCTCCTCTGGTTTGAACAATTTTTGGGACTGCCACATACAGGCACTCAATCTATTCCATTTTACTGGAGGGCCACCTACCTGCTCCTCTGGTTTGAAACATTTTTGGGACTGCCACATACAGGCACTCAATCTATTCCATTTTACTGCAGGGCCACCTACCTGCTCCTCTGGTTTGAACAATTTTTGGGACTGCCACATACAGGCACTCAATCTATTCCATTTTACTGGAGGGCCACCTACCTGCTCCTCTGGTTTGAAACATTTTTGGGACTGCCACATACAGGCACTCAATCTATCCCATTTTACTGGAGGGCCACCTACCTGCTCCTCTGGTTTGAAAAATGTTTGGGACTGCCACATACAGGCACTATCCAAATTAAATTGTCTCCATAGCAGCCTCCACACGTTGTCTCCATTGCTACCTCCAAAAGTCGTCCATATAGCTGCCTCCATACATCGTCCCTTTATCAAACGAGGTGTGTCAGGCAGAAATTTGGGTTGTTTTCATGGATTCCACATCAAAGTTGTTAACTTTGTCACCACCCTGCTGTGTAATCCCCAAAATATACTGGCAAACTTTTACCATTTAGGGATATTATTTCAGCGCTTCTTGCGCATCTGTTTACATTCCCCTCACCCGGCATATCCTAAACTTATAAGAACGCTACTACACTTGATCTTATACAAAAGGTTCTTAGAAGTGCTGTTTGGGGAGTAGCCTAGAGACAGGGGCTTGGATTGGCGAAAGCTCGCCTGGCAGCGGAACGCCAGCTCCATGCGCATCATGCGCTTCTTGCGCATCTGTTTACATTCCCCTCACCCGCCATATCCCAAACTTATAAGAACGCTACTACACTTAACTTGGTGCAGGCTGGGACCGAGTCTGACCCTGGGGCTGGTCATATACTGCCGACGCAGAGAATTGCGGGGCCTACCTCGGTCCAGGTCTCAAAGGCCTACTATACCTCCTCCCACCCCTCCTCCACCTCCTCCTCCTCCGAATTACCATCCGTGGGCATGGCGCCATCAGTCGGTAGCTCTAGGCACAGCAGCAGTGCCGTCGCTAAGCGACAGCAGGCGGTGCTGAAACTGCTGAGCCTAGGCGATAAAAGGCACACCGCCCAAGAGCTATTACAGGGCATTCCACATCAAAGTTGTTAACTTTGTCGCCACCCTGCTGTGTAATCCCCAAAATATACTTGCAAACTTTTACCATTTAGGGATATTATTTCAGCGCTTCTTGCGCATCTGTTTACATTCCCCTCACCCGGCATATCCTAAACTTATAAGAACGCTACTACACTTGATCTTATACAAAAGGTTCTTAGAAGTGCTGTTTGGGGAGTAGCCTAGAGACAGGGGCTTGGATTGGCGAAAGCTCGCCTGGCAGCGGAGCGCCAGCTCCATGCCAAGATCCAACTAACATAGTTTTAACTGCAGCACCTTTAATCTACTACTAGTTCACTGCCTCCATACATGGTCCCCTTATCAAACGAGCTGTGTCAGGCAGAATTTTGGGTTGTTTTCATGGCTTCCATGTTAACTTTGTCGCCACCCTGCTGTGTAATCCACAAAATATACTGGCAAACTTTTATCATGTACCGATATTATTTGAGCGCTTCTTGCTCACCTCCTTTGGTTCCTCTCTGCCACCCATTGGTTTGAAGCCTGAGTCCATTTAGGGTATGTCGCCATGCCACTCTCTAGCCTGCTGCCGCTGCCTCTGCATGCCGTCCCCTATAGTGTCAGGGTCAATTATTGGATGTTTTAGATGCTATCTAGCTTCATTCTGTCACTCTGTCATGGCCATGCTGTTGCCCATAATTTTGGCATAATGGTGCGATTATGCAGCCTCAGAGGCATCCATGCATGCTGCCCCTGCTGTTTCCTGTCCATTTCCGTGGTGTTTCCATCCTTTTCTGAGGTTCCCAGGTGTTTGGCCAAGCTTCCCTGTGCAGAGCCTTGGTCCCCTTGAAAAATGCTCGAGTCTCCCATTGACTTCAATGGGGTTCGTTATTCGAGACGAGCACTCGAGCATCGGGAAAAGTTCGTCTCGAATAACGAGTACCCGAGCATTTTAGTGTTCGCTCATCTCTACTGTTAACATTTGAATTTCCAAACACATAGTAAACACAGCATTTATATAGCATTTTTGTAAATGCAAAAGTTAACAGTAATTAAATAAGGCAAATCACCTCCCCTCAGCTGTTGTAATTAGTTTCAAAATGCATTAAAAACGCAATTAAACTGCTACATGTGACCATGCATTTATGTAGATTTCTTTTTACAACTAATGGTGACAGCACTTGATTCTTTTGTGAGAGATTCCTTACATATTATTGAACAACTAGAAGAACTGAGGGTGCCTGATGGGACTTTTTATGTTTGGCTGGACGCTGGGAACCTATACACAAATATTGCACATAAATATGATATCAAAGCCGTAAGTTACTTTTTGGATAAAAACAGTACAAGACAAACTATACAACTACTTTCTTCTGGATAAATGGCTGCTGTTCAATTAATTGGTTATTTTGGTTGTTCTGTGCTCTGCCTTTCCTGAGACTTGTGGAATGCCTGTTTAGTTCTTATTCTTGACTCTGTGACCAGCTGGAACCTCTTGTCAAGTGGAAGATGAGAGACACCAGACCTAACAATGCAGAGGAGCTAAAGGCTGCTATCAAAGAAGCCTGGGCTTCCATAACACCTCTGTAGTGCCATCAGTGCCATCAGTGTGCATCACACCACACTGATGCAAAAGGAGCCCCTACCAAGTTTGAGTATATATGTACTTTTCATTTTGGCCAACAGTGTTTTAATTTTTTTTTTACACAGTTGGTGTTTCTGAGATAATGGGACTTTTTGCTTGCCTTTTTCTTTATTTTTTTGTGACTTTTCATGGTGCATGTGCTCATTTATGACTTTTTTGTACCTAAAACAATCCCCCTTCAACGTTTAGAAATAATCTGTTCTATAAAGTAGAATCTGAACCTTGCGTTGCATTAACGGATGGTAGAATTACTAATACAGTTCCAAGCTATCTTGCTAATCACTATAGGGATGTACATCTCCTAGAGCTATATCTCACAGCTGGTGGTCCTGCCCTAAGGTGAGAGACTTTGCATATAGCTTTTTGTCTTATTTACAAACAGTTCTTTCACCATCAAACAAATTAACTTTGCATTCAAAGGACTTCACTAAAGAACAAACTAAAAAGTGGCACATCAAAAATGCTAAACTTACTTCTATACTAGCTGACAAACATGAGAAGTGTGGACCCCAAGGATAAATATCATTATCCAAATCACTACAAGATAAAGAAATGCCCTCCATCTACAGTAATTGCATTCTGAATTTCAATTTTCCCAGTACCTTGCAGGGCATAGTAAATAATGGCAGTAGGAGGTACAATTTATTTTCCAAAATTAAGCTCTCAAACAACTTGAAAGGAAAAAAATAAAAAATATGACTTAGCAAATTGTTAAAGGAAATCTACCATCAAGATGAAGCATGATTAACCAGGGACACTTACTCACATATCCAATCACTGTGATTGTGGTAATGTCCTTATATTTGTTATCAATTTCCTTCTAAAATCAACCTTTAGAATTATGGTTATGAGCCTGGAGGGCTTCTGGGTGTGTTACAAGAGCCCCTCCATGCTGCAGCTTCACAGGCTATTAGACTATCTGACCCTCACCACTTTTCCCTCAGCACTTCCCCCTTCCTCTGATATAATCTCACTGAAGCGCAGGAAGTTTGAGCACACAGTGGGAAATGGAAGTGCTCATTTCACACTGTAACAGCCCATGAAAATGATCAGCATTTTAAAAGTTGATTTTAGAAAGAAGGAGGCTATGAATAACATATATAAGAAGATTACCAGCGTCACAGTACCTGGACCTATCAATAAGTGTCCCTTGTATAACTATGCTTGATTTTGGTGGCAGATTTCCTTTAATAATACCAAAGTGTTGCTAAACAAGACCCATTGTACGAAGAACAATATTAAAATTGCTAAAATTGCTACCACGTCATGGCCACACAGGACCACCACAGTAATGAATTCATACTAAAATATCATTACCAAATTCAACCACATTTTGTAGTTAAAACAGTTTGTATAATCTTCACATGTTGTCTTCCCTGAAGCTGTTAATTTTTCTGTTTTATGGGACCTTGACTATTATGAATACGGCTTGCAATCATAACTCCTCACCAGAGAGATTGTCTATACACATGCATCGGATTGCATGTAGTAACGTCTCTGCTATCAGAGTCACTAAAAACAGGGTGGTCACATAACTTTATCCTGAGCATGATCTCAAAGAGAAAAAAGATGAATTTCAAAATGCTGACACTTAAGTTGATGTAATTTAAGCTGCTGAGATCCGGTGAAAGTACTGATTCACACAGGCATTTCTGCAAAAGGCAGACAAATGCTTCAGTTTTCAGTCTGCTTTGCATCCAAAAAAAACTGGTGTTTTGCAAAAATAAAAATGTATGCTCTAATTTTCCTCCTACGGACCCCACGTCAGTTAAAAAGAAGGGCATGTGAATAGCCACATACGCAATACAGAGTCAGTAGTATGCATACATTCTAAGTGTGATAAGCATGAGTGTGTATATTCATTTATTCACCAACCCTGTTTGCTGTGATCTCTTTTTGTAACTGCTTGAACCCTGCTAAGCCGCTGTCTCTGCTTGTATATTCATTTATTTTTGTTTCTCTGTCTTACTAACATTGATGACCCTTTTTGATCCTATAGAATCTAGTGATCTTTCTTGCTGCAACTTTGTTTGTTATTCTTTGCAAAAACTTCATCCTCTCATGTGTCCTGTTTAATTAATTTACGATCTGATTCTGACCTCACCCCTTGTCTTTAAATGTAGTTGCACTTAGGCTGTGTAAGCCGTAGGCTGCGTATGTTCTAAGCCTGAGTGTGATAAACCCAAGTGTGTTAGTATCATGAGGCAATTATAAAATGGCAATTAGAAAGGGCAAAGAAGATTTCAAAGAAAAACAAACAAATCTTCCCCATCATTATCATTCATTTTAACACACTTTTATATTGTTGGACTATATTGCAGTGTCCTCCATCCAAATCAGCTCTTCATCCTTCCTTCACCACTGCACTCATCTTATGCAATCTATGATTTATTTAACCACTCTATTCCACCATGTCATCTTCTAAAGTGAGGAAAACCCTCTAAATCCCTTAACCATCTAATTTCTCTGTCTATTCTCCTCCTACTAGAAATTTTATTGTAAATACATCTTAAAATCATTTTTACAATTAGACATATGCTCAGGGGACAATAACCCTGGCTAGAAATGGCGTGGGTACCAGTCAAAATCTGCTAACATGTAACTTTCAAGTGAAACAACATACATTTGAATGCTATATACATATGGCAAGGAGGGAAGGATTAATCCAGTGATTGATACTCATGTATAGATACTAAATGTTACTAATTAGCACATAGACCCTTACCCACGAGCGAGACCACACGCCAACCCCGACGTACGTTTCAGCCGTCAAGCCTTCATTTGGGTTTGATGTAAGGCTGACCCGGTAGCAATATATAAAGTCTATTTTGACCAATAGAAAGAGTACCTACCATGTGTCGTTCATTATATCTTTTGAAACAAACCACGTTGCTGATTTGTGGCGCATGTGCACAGGTTAGGGTCCGACTGCCGAGAACCGGAAGTGCCGCACAGGTCCAAAATCTCGCGAGTCTGTTTTCAGCTCCGCCTGCGCATGCGCGCTCAGCGCGAATACTACAGTGGACGAGAACATGGTAAGGTTTCATTAAAAGCAGAGATAATTCCTCTGTAAAGAGTCCTAAAGATCATGAATGCCTATAGAGCCCTCTATATAATTATCACAAGTACGTTATTATTATGTACAACAAATGAATCTTAGAATAATAAGCCACGTAAACAATCTGGCCATAGAATCAAAATGTGCATTGCACATCCATTGTGCCAATCGAAAAAAAAGAAATCTCACAATATAAAAAATCTGAGAAAGTGACCGTGCATGAAAGTGCCCTGTGCTTACATGTGAGTGTAATAGTATGTCAGCATCAATGAATGATGCCACATTGTGTGAGCAGCTAAGAAAATGTGTATTAAATGACATAGGGTACGAAATAGAGTATGACACACTTTGTATGTGTCCTGCTGGAGTTTGTGTTGTCTCACAACTTTTTCACTTTTAAGGGATCCTTCTTCGTGCAGCTCCAGGGAACAGCTATGGGGGCAGCATGTGCTCCCTCATATGCCAACCTGTTCCTGGGGCTGTGGCAGAGGGATCTCTTCATGACAGATCGTCTGCCATCGGTGAGCCGTGTCCTGTTTTGGACACGGTTCATCGATGACATAATTTTGATCTGGCATGGTTCTAAATCTGAACTTGACAAATTTCTAACATCTCTTAATGACAATGATGTTAACATTAAGTTGACATGGAAAACTGATCCAAGCCAGATTGAGTTCCTGGACATCCTTGTCAAAAAGGATGACCAGGGTTTGATTCAGACTGATTTGTTTCGAAAGGAGACGTCCGTTAATACACTTTTACTTGCATCCTCTTCTCATCCCCAGCAACTTAAAAATGCTATACCAACGGGACAATTTCTGAGGACAAAAATAATTTGCTCCTTGAATTCAGATTTTCAGAGGCAATCCAGAGATCTGACTAATCGGTTCCTTGAGAGAGGATATTCTAAGCATATCTCAAAAGCGTTCAAAAGAGCACAAGATACTCCATGTGACAAACTTCTACAACCTCGCCCCAAAAAATCGGGGGACACTACAACCAAGTATGTAACAACTTACCACAGTAGTTGGTCCAATATGTACCGTTGCCTGGAAAAATTCTGGCCAAGTCTTCTGTCAGATCCCACTATATCACTGATTGTGCCCGCTCGTCCATCGCTATCTATTCGGAGAGCTAGAAATCTACGTGAGCATCTAGTTCATAGCTTTTACCCTCCCAGCCCAACTCTTGGTGCATCAAAACCCAGATGGGGTTGTACCCTTTGTGGAAAGTGTGTAGCATGCACCAACATTGAGACCTGTACGACCTTTTTACAATTCGGAAGGTACAAAAATCTTTGATATCACCTGGCCCATCACATGCTCCACAAGGGGAGTTATCTATAATGCAGTATGTCCATGCCCTAAAATATACATTGGACTTGCCACGAGAGAATTCAAAGTGAGGGTGCGAGAGCATGTGATTGGGATAGCGAATGCGAAAAATATCGAGGATGATCAGATTGAAAATCTAAAAACAATTCCTCGTCACTTTCTACAGCACCACTCAAGTGATCCCAGCCTACTACGATCCCGGGGAATCGATCACGTTGAAACGACCTTGCGAGGTGGTTCTTTGATGAAAAAATTACAACATATTGAAACTAAAAAACCATGCAACCACTTGGTCTCAATGAGTGTCTGTCGTTTGCGGCATTCCTGTGATCCCCGTAAGTACCTCTGATGTTGGGTTTATGGGGGACGGTTTCGTCCCCTGGGCCCGGTTTTAATTGCACTGTTTATGTTTTTAATTGTTGATATTAATTTGTGTTTCTTTCTGCAGAGTTCCTTTAAGCGTGGAGATGTGATGTTATAGGAGTTGTCTTTCTCCTGTTGGATGGCCTCAGTTCTTCCATTTTAGGTTGTTTACATGCATGCATACGTCCATACAATGACAGTTTCTTTCTTCAAAGAATCAACCTTTTTATATGATTTTTTACCAGCACATGCCTGAGTGGGTGTGCACCTTGTAGGTTTTGTGTCTTGCGCACTGGCACTTTATTCTTCACAGCATGTTTACACATGATTATCTGTTTGTATACACATAGGACATACACACCTCACTTGCTAGCCTCGTTTTCAAATACAACATAGTACAATTAATTCTGTATAGCTAAAACATCCAAGGTTTGGGGAAGCAACAATGGAGTCCAGATATTAATCTATCAAGCACAAGTCACTTCAATTCACAATGCCATTTTTGACAATAACAGTTGTTATACATAATATACCTCACTTTATAGACATAGTACATGTTGCCAGGCGCCAAAGCACACATTCACACATCCATACTCTATTTCATACCTTATGTCATTTAATACACATTTTCTTAGCTGCTCACACAATATGGCATCATTGATTGATGCTGACATACTATTACACTCACATGTAAGCACAGGGCACTTTCATGCACGGTCACTTTCTCAGATTTTTTATATTGTGAGATTTCTTTTGTTCTGATTGGCACAATGGATGTGCAATGCACATTTTGATTCTATGGCCAGATTGTTTACGTGGCTTATTATTCTAAGATTCATTTGTTGTACATAATAATAACGTACTTGTGATAATTATATAGAGGGCTCTATAGGCATTCATGTGCAATCTTTGAGACTCATTACAGAGGAATCATCTCTGCTTTTAATGAAACCTTACCATGTTCTCGTCCACTGTAGTATTCACGCTGAGCGCGCATGCGCAGACGGAGCGGCAAACAGACCGGAACGGCCGCTACCTGATCGGCATCTCGCAACCATGGAGACGCTCCGTGCTTGCAAGATTTCGGACCTGTGGGCACTTCCGGTTCTCGGCAGCCCGACCCTAACCTCTGCACATGTGCCACAAATCAGCGACGCGGTTCGTTTCAAAAGATATAATGAACGACACATGGTAGGTACTCTTTCTATTCGTCAAAATAGACTTTATATATTGCTACCGGGTCAGCCTTACATCACCCCCAGATGAAGGCTTGACGGCTGAAACGTATGTCGGGGTCGGCGTGTGGTCTCGCTTATGGGTAAGGGTTTATGTGCTAATTAATAACATTTAACATTTCCTTTCTATACATGAGTATCGATTACTGGATTACTCCTTCCCTCTTGCCATATGTATATAGCATTCAAATGTATGTTGTTTCACTTGAAAGTTACATGTTAGCAGATTTTGACTTGTACCCATGCCGTTTCAAGCCAGGGATATTTTCCCCTGAGCATATGTCTAATTGTAAAAATGATTTTAAGATGTATTTACAATAAAATTGATTTTTAACCTTTACATGACTATAATGAGGTGGAATGTTTGCTTTCTTGGTTTAACTATTGTCTATACATTTCACATTTTTTTATATGTTCCTTAAATTATCAGCATTTTTTGGCAAAGGATGTAATTGTTGGGTGTTGTCCTCCTACTAGCAGCAGGTCATATCTCTCCTAACCCTGGTCCTACTTCTTTTAGTGTCAAACTTTCCACTTCTCCTGTACCCTCTCTCATATTCCCTTCTTTTGAGGTCCACACCCTCAGGATATTCTGCCCATTCTCCCTTTATGTGGCCATAATTTATCGTCCTCCTCGCTCGCCCTACCAGCTTCTTGGCTTCCTCATTTTCTATCCTGTGATATTCCAACGCTTATCATGAGAAACTGTAACATTCCACTCCCACCTCCCCTTCGGCCTCCTAACTTTTATCACTAGCTTCCTCTCTAGGACCCGCACAACTCTTTGATTGCCCTACTCACCAGGAGGGGGACATCCTAGAGCTGGTCTTTGCTCAACCCTCCTGACTTTACTAATACTGCCTTTCCATAGCCTTCTCTCTTTTACTGTTAATAGTTGCTCTCCTTTACAGAAACTGCCCACTTATTACACTTACAGCAACTCACGTGCCTTTGATTCTCATCGTCTCACCGAAACTTTACAGTTATCACTGTCACCCATCTCCTCTCGTTCCTGTCCGAACCTTGCTACTAACCATTGTAATCACAATCTTAAAAGTGCCCTGGATGAGGTGGCACCTCCCTTAGTGCATACATTTCAACATAGTCGTAAGCAAACCTTGGTACACACCCCAAATCCATTTTCTTTGGCGGTGCTCCAGGAGTGCTGAACGTCTGTGGAGAAAATCACACACATCTACAGACTTTCTGCACTTCAAATTCATGCTTAGAACTTATAACACCGCCCTCCATCTCGTCAAACTGGTCTATTTCATTAATCTTATGTCATCTCTCTCTAACAATCCTTAAAGGCTCTTCAATACTCTTCATTCCTTACTAACTCCAAGGTGAAGCCTCCTGTTACTAACCTTGGGGCTGAAGATAAAACTGACTGCAAACTGACCAATCAACTCCACTAATCCCCTTCCCTCTGCTACTTCATCCTGTTCGTTCTTTTTCTTTGAACCAGTCAGAGGAAGAAGTGTCCAGGCTCCTCTCCTCTGCTCATCCCACTACCTGCACGAGTGACCCCATTCCCACATCACATCACATCTTGTACAGTCTCTGTCCTCAGTGGTCACTTCTCATCTCACTAAAATCTCCAACCTTTCTCTCTCTTCTGTTGTCTATACCTCTTCCTTCTTGCATGCCGTTGTCACCCCATTACTAAAGAAAGCTTCCTTGGATCCATCCAGTGATGCTAAATACTGACCAGTCTCTAATCTCCCTTTCATCTCCAGACTCCTGGAACGCCTAGTCTATTCTCAACTAAACCGCTATCTCTCACCTAACTCCCTCCTTGATCCCCTACAATCTGGTTTCCGCTCTATGCATTCCACTGAAAATGCTTTTTCTAAAGTCTCCAACGATCTCTTCACTGTTAAATCCAAAGGGCACTATTCTCTTCTCGTTCTTCTGGATCTCTTGGCAGTGTTTGACACGGTGGATCACCAGCTTCGCTCCATTGGCCTGAATGACACAATCCCTTGGTTTTCTTTGTATCTCTCTGACCGAGAGAGTCTCCTTCTCTGGATCTCTCGCTTCTCCTCTTTCTGTCACTGTTGGGGTTCCTAAGGGCTCAGTACTAGGTCCTCTTCTCTTTTGCCACTATACTGCCCACATTGGACAAACCATCATCAGATTTGGTTTTGAGTATCTCTATGCTGATAATACCCAGCTATATACTTCTGCACGTAATATCACTCCTGCCTTACTGCAGAACACCAGTGACTGTCTCTCTGACGTCCCTAAAATCATATTCTCTCTCTTCTTGAAACTTAATCCTTTCAAAACGGAACTCCTTGTCTTTCCACCATCTACTAACCAACCTTACCCTGATCCATTTCTGTCTGTGAAGTCATCATAACCCTGAGGCAGCTGACTTCTCCTTTGCACCGTATATTCAATCTCTTGCCCGCTCTTGCCGGATGCATCTTAAAAACATCACCAGAATCCACCCATTTCTTACTGAAACCTCTAAAACACTAATTGTTGCTCTGATTCACTCTTGTCTAGATTACTGTAACTCCCTACTAATTGGTCTTCCACTCACTAAACGCTCTCCTCTACAATCCATTCACAATGCAGCAGCCAGGCTTGTCTTTCAGACCAAATGCTACACAGATGCCCCCAGTGCCAATCACTGCACTAGCTGAATACTGTTTAAATTAATAACCCTCATCCACAAAAATCTTCATAACGCTGCACCCCCCTACTTCTCCTCTTTCATCTCAGTCTATCATCCAACCCGTGCTTTTCGATCTGACAGTGATCTTATATTATCCTTCATTCAAACTTTGAACGCACGTCTCCTGGAGTTCTCCAGAGCTGCACCATTTCTCTGGAATGCCCTGCCCCGCTCTGTCAGACTAATACCCAACCCCTAAAGCTTCAATGGTGCATTAAAAACCCATTTATTTAGACAGGTCTATCACACCCACTAACTACATGCAACTTTAAATCTTTATTAACCAATTCTAGGTATTCCCCCTGTCTGTTATCCGGAAAATGCTTCTCTGCAGTCCCATGGACTTTGTATATAAGATGGCAGTTGATGGCTGGTTGAAGCAGCAGCATTTAATTATTTTTATAAAATTTTTTTCTATTCCATTCCCTTAAAAAAAAATCAATTTGCTGGACAGTTATACATGCTCTTATACCTCTTTTGCCCCCCCCCCCACACATCCTCATAGACTTTAAGCTCTTGCAAGCAGGGCGCTCAATCCAATTGTCTCATATGACTGTTGTTACTCTGTAATGTCTTATTTTATTTGTATATGTTCCCCGCAATCTGTAAAGCGCTACAGAACCTCATGGCGCTATATAAATAAAGATTATTAATATTATTATTATCCGTGAATGAGCCCTTAGGGTACACGGCGGAGAGGAGGAGGAGGCGGCCCCTCTTCCCTCCATAGAGAATAGCGGCGCACAGCCGCACACACGCCAAAAGATAGAGCATGCTCTATCTTTTTGCGGTGTGCGGGCCAGATCGGTGCCACACATGTGTGGCACCGCATCTTTGCCGCGCCGCTATTGCCGTCTATGGGGACGTACATGCGGCCGCAAATTTGCTGCCGCATGTACGTCCCCGCAGACGGCCATGTGAATGTGCCCTTAGATACTGTTCCTGGTTTACTGCTTTTCACTAATGTCAGGTTCTCATTTAGTCCAGGAAGTGATAGTAATTCGATACATTAGCAGGTTTTTTATAAATAGGTCACAATGATTAATTTGTTGATATTGCACATTTGTATACATATAAATAACATATTTACTGCATGATTTATTTTAAAAGTATTTAGTTTTTATGGTTTACAAACCCAAACTAAGAAATAATATTTGTTAAATTGTGTAAACCCTAAAGAATTTTTTAGACACAAAATATAGAATCACAAAGATTTTCGCATTATATCCCATTTACAGTGTTGTTGTTTTTTTCTCAGATTTTTTTTTAAACCTTATAATAGTCAAGAATTGTACTTAACTCAACACTTAAATACAAGTACAATGTTCAGTAATGTTAAAGTAGCTTGGAGTAGGGACTCTGTTTTTATTGATCTGTTTCTCATACACTAATGATCACTTGGCTTCAACAGCCCCAGGCAGATATTATTCACCTTAGAAAAGTACTATTGTATATTAACTTCTCTTTTGCAAAGCCCTATTACATCTGGGAGATGACCTCTGGTATTTATCCAATTCTTCTGTAGTAAAGAGCACTGGAGGTATAAATATATTATACAATAGGAGACAACGTAAAGCTTTTCCTGGTCAAAGGCCAAAACTATGGAGCAGTTTGTTACAGCTTAGAAATTAATAGGACAACAATGTGGCATATGGGTATATAAAGTTCAAACTTTACTTTAATTACCACAATAAACATTGACTTTATGTTTTACAACTTATGTAATTTAAAGTGCAATGCTATTCCTTACTATAACTAGAGTCTATTTCTACCACACATATTCTTGTTGACCTGTAAAGTAAATAATAATAATATTTTTTACCATTAGTAATAAAGTAACCTAAATAAAAAAAAATGTGGATGGCACAGCTATGAGTAAGAAGTAGTAATGCATTTCATATATATATATACAGTGCTTGAAAAAAAACTTTACTCACCTTACCCCACCCCCCAAAGCAATGTCCATTGTCTTCTTTACTGTTGTGAACAGAGGATGTATACGTTGGCTCTGAGGCTGGCAGACAGGTTGACATCATCATGTCTGCCGTCTTCAGAGCCGTAGCATACAGCCATTGTTCCCAGCAGTAACAAAGACAGTGGCTGTTGTTTTGGAGGAGCGAGGTAATGGGGAGTAAAGCTTTTTATTTTTTTCAAGCACCGCTGGGGCACTGTGACTACTATGGAGAGTAGACACTTGTGGGGGCACTAGGGAGCACTAGGAGCTGTGGGGCATTGTGGCTACCGTGGAGGGCACTGGCTACCATTGGGGTCACTGTGGCTATCATGGGGGGCACTGTAGCTACTGTGGGGGAACTGAGGCTGCTGTGGGGGTTACTGTGACTACTGTGAGGGGCACAGTGGCTGATGTGAGGGGCACAGTGGCTGATATGGGGGGCATGGTGGCTGAAGTGGGTGGGCACAGTGGCTGTTGTGGGGGGCACACTTGCCATGGCGGTGTCCCATGGCTGATTGAAATGGTAATGCTATATAAATGTTACTTCTGAACAGAAGTGTATGTTTTCTGCTCACTTGTTAAAATCACCATATACTAGCATACTGTAGTATGGAAGTATGTGGTAGCATACAACCAAGGATTAAAGTATTTTAGGGGATCTGAAAAATAGTAGAAAAAAAATTAAAAAACCCTAAAAATTAAAAATCACACCCCTTTCCCTAAAACTTATATAATAATAAACAGTAAAAATAAAAAACATGCTAGTTATCGCCGTGTCACAAAAGGTCTGAAATAATAACAGTTAGTCCTGGCATTTAACCATATAACAGAAAATAGCGCCGAAATAAAATTTTTTATAAAAAGTGATCAAAAGGCTATACTGTCCTTAAAATAGTAGCAATGAAAATGACACGTCAAACAGTTACATACACCGAAGTATGAAAAAGTTATTAGCATCAGAAAATGGCGAAATGAAGATATTTTTGGTACAGAAGTTTTAAATTAATAAAAATTACCATATTGAAATCAAATCTGATTTTTTTTTTTAATTTTTGCCATGTGTCTTATGCTAGAAAAATTGGTTGTCTTATATGCCAGTAAACACGGTATACATTTTGTTATTTAAATACACAAGAATATACAACATAGCACACTCAAAAACTTGATAAAACAATTAAAATGTACAAAACAAATATGTACAGACATACCCTGTGGTAGGACAGGTGTGTCCCAACAACCTAGGAATACCCTTACTCTGCCTGATACATGAGGGACTGAAATTTACATACTGTAAAACTAATGAAATAGCAGTAGGGATACCCAAATTATATCCAGGCAGATATGAAGTCTTCGCTAACATAAACCAAAACAAGTATCAATACAATACCAATGTAGGGTAAGAGGTGTTGGAGGTGTTATGTTAGCAAGGAGCAGTCAATATACACTCACCGGCCACTTTATTAGGTACACCATGCTAGTAACGGGTTGGATCCCCTTTTGCCTTCAGAACTGCCTCAATTCTTCGTGGCATAGATTCAACAAGGTGCTGGAAGCATTCCTCAGAGATTTTGGTCCATATTGACATGATGGCATCACACAGTTGCCGCAGATTTGTCGGCTGCACATCCATGATGCGAATCTCCCGTTCCACCACATCCCAAAGATGCTCTATTGGATTGAGATCTGGTGACTGTGGAGGCCATTTGAGTACAGTGAACTCATTGTCATGTTCAAGAAACCAGTCTGAGATGATTCCAGCTTTATGACATGGTGCATTATCCTGCTGAAAGTAGCCATCAGATGTTGGGTACATTGTGGTCATAAAGGGATGGACATGGTCAGCAACAATACTCAGGTAGGTTGTGGCGTTGCAACGATGCTCAATTGGTACCAAGGGGCCCAAAGAGTGCCAAGAAAAGATTCCCCACACCATGACACCACCACCACCAGCCTGAACCGTTGATACAAGGCAGGATGGATCCATGCTTTCATGTTGTTGACGCCAAATTCTGACCCTACCATCCGAATGTTGCAGCAGAAATCGAGACTCATCAGACCAGACAACATTTTTCCAATCTTCTACTGTCCAATTTCGATGAGATTGTGCAAATTGTAGCCTCAGTTTCCTGTTCTTAACTGAAAGGAGTGGCACCCGGTGTGGTCTTCTGCTGCTTTAGCCCATCTGCCTCAAAGTTCGACGTACTGTGCGTTTAGAGATGCTCTTCTGCCTACCTTGGTTGTAACGGGTGGCGATTTGAGTCACTGTTGCCTTTCTATCAGCTCAAACCAGTCTGCCCATTCTCCTCTGACCTCTGGCATCAACAAGGCATTTCCGCCCTCAGAACTGCCGCTCACTGGATGTTTTTTCTTTTTCGGACCATTCTCTGTAAACCCTAGAGATGGTTGTGCATGAAAATCCCAGTAGATCAGCAGTTTCTGAAATACTCAGACCAGCCCTTCTGGCACCAACAACCATGCCACGTTCAAAGGCACTCAAATCACCTTTCTTCCCCATACTGATGCTCGGTTTGAACTGCAGGAGATTGTCTTGACCATGTCTACATGCCTAAATGCACTGAGTTGCCGCCATGTGATTGGCTGATTAGAAATTAAGTGTTAACGAGCAGTTGGACAGGTGTACCTAATAAAGTGGCTGGTGAGTGTAGATATGTTCTTGACTTGCCAGTGCCTCCATAAAAAGTACAAAAATATACATGAAGCTCTACTGTAAATTGAATCAATAAAAATATAAAAAAAACACCATTTGTCCCACCCTTTGTCCCACAAATGAAGTGCACCTAATCTCAAACCTACATCAACCATTCAAGGCATCCTGCACAACACATATTTGTTTTGTATTAGCATTAGATTCTAATGCTAATAATTCTAATGCTAAACATAAAATATTAAACCCCCACCCACAAATATTTGTCTTGGTACTATTACAAATTACGCCAGTCATGAAAGGGTTACTAAACATTATGACTTTTTTGTGTTCTGGCAACACACAATGCAGGTCATACTCAATGGGGGCATTTATCTTATCTTCAGGAGCATAACTACAGAGGTAGCAGCTATAGTAGCTGCTATGGGGCCTGCACTGTCAGGGGGCCCCGGCTTCTGGGGTATTGGGTGTGTTTATGATGTATATATGTATGTGTGATGTTTATTTGCTTTATGTCTGTATATGGTATTGTATGTATGTGTATATTTGTTATATGTGTGTGTATGTGATGTGTATATATTCTGTATTTGTGTGTACATGTGCTATGTATATGTTCTATATGTATGTGTATATGTGATCTGTATATGCTGTATGTGATTGTAACTCCTGTGCAAGTATACAAATATAAATACATGTACAAATTTTTGTATATTTTTTAAGGGGGGAGGGGGCCCATTCAAAAGTCTGCTAAAGGGCACTCCCTCTTCTCGTTACAACCACTGCTTATTTCTGTCTTTTTTCTGTCTGCTTCTTTGGTAATTTATCAGTCTCATCTCATTCTCATTTTTTTGCTTGTGTTTTTTTTTCAGATCTCTTTTTGCAACATTGGTTAAACATGTTTCAAAAAATGTTGTACAATTGTCTCAAGTCACTTCTCTTCTATCCATTTTCTAAATGTCATTTGTGACATTTACAACATCTGGAATAGAAGATAAATGTGTCTTACTGACGATAAACAAATGTCCAGCAAACTTTAGTGCACATTCAAAAAGTCCCCCCAAAAACTCAAAAATTGCAATGTGCCAAAATAAGTCTAAAAAAAGACAGAAATAAAGGAAGACAAATAAAGATAAATGATCCCCAGTGCTTTCTATCAATATACATTCACTTGATTTAGATTTGTGCATAAATACTAACTTTTTATAACTAGACAATGAGGAGCATCTACTCACCTTGCCTCTTGCCTCTATATTTGTGTGTAGCTCAGAAATGTGTTTTTTTGTTGTTTTTTTCTTGCATTACGGAAAGTGTATCTGGGTGATAGTGGATAACATAAAATTACTTATTAATCAGAGCTGATGTCTTTCTAGAGACAGGAATGGCCTACGCACTTATGTATGTATAAAATGAACGCATATTAAGATAATTTAGTGTTTAATTAAAGTTGAGAGATGCAAATAACACTAAAGCACATCACAAATAATAATCAGTAGTTCACTCTCTATTACCTAGAGAGAAATTGATGACACACAACACTTATTTAATGCAAATGATATGGGCTTTTGGCAGCAGGCCTGTAGAAATTGAACATACAACACATTTACCTCGGGGGTAGATTGAAGTTATTATTACTGTATGATAGTGAAGTCAACAGTAACAAAGTCAAAATATAAACATGTCCATCCATTCAGTGTGTGGATGAATCACAATCCAAACTCCTAACTGATAAGCTACTTTAGCTAGCTAGTGCCTAAAGGTCTAATTGAAATACATTCCTTTTTTAGTGTATATGTATCATTACAAACACATACATAATGCAACAAACTATTTTAACAGCAGTCAAAACCTAGACCTAGATAATAGAAATACTTAACAAAAATACACATTTTTGTCAGCTTTTTTCTCCTTCTGCTTTCCACCTAACATGTGAGTTTTGTCAGATTTTCACATTCAATTATCACTGCTTTGATTTGCTTCATAATTTTTTGTTACTCTGTATGGACCAACTTTGCAGTGACTCATATGGGTTCTTTTTTCATGGCTTGCATAGAATGAGAAAGTTCCAATTCCTGGCCACCCTATGCTATGGTGTGAGTTGTGGTTGGGATGTCCCAGCCTAGCTCATTTACCAAAGTCTGTGTTACAACACATGCAGGACCTGGCGTAGAATTCATCTGATGCCTCTTAGTATATCCAGCATGTCATAAGCCATCGGAGGAGATATCAAGATTGGCACATTGTTTTTTTTGGAAGGGGTATCCCATGTCTAAAGAACAGTTATTTACAAAATGAACAAAGTAAATCAACATAAAACCTTTCCATTGCAAAACAATGTAATGATCCGAATTAAAGAACAGCAATGACTGTAGCAAAAAAAGATTGCCGTAGTTTTGGACTATAAGATGCTCCCCAGAGTTAAGCTTCCAAGGAAAAATATATTTTACTCCAATTAAAATATCCTTGTTGGTTGCACTAAAGCACAGCACACACAGATCTGCTACATCCATACATTTACACACACAACTTTATTCATCCATACATTTACACACACAGCTCTGCTTCATCCATACATTTACACACACAGCTCTGCTTCATCCATACACCTAGTCTACTGCCAAAAAGAAAATATGATATGAAACCTATTGTACTCCTCACAACAAGGAGAAATGAAGAAAGACTATAAGAAATGAATGCAGTTTATAACAAGCTTTATTCACATTGATATATATAACAACACATATACATAGTTTGTTTAAAAAACATTAAGTTGATGAGGGATTGTAGTAGTGGTCTAAAGAAAAAAGCAGTCAGGCCTATTACCAACAGAAGAAGGCATTTTTTTTCTTTTTTGTACACATTCGTTTATTTTTTGAAAATGTATTAAAACGCAATTAAATCTATATAAATTTGGTATCACCGTGATCATACCGAACAAAAGAATAAAGCAGACATGTTATTTAGAGTGCACAGTGAAAGTCATACAAACTGAGCCCACAAAAAAAATGTGTTTTTCCTCCAATTTTTCCACATTTGGAATTATTTTCCAACTTCCTAGTACACGGCATGGAATAATAAATAATGTCACGAAGAAGTAAAATTTGTTATGGATTTTAGAAGGTGGAGAGAGAGAAATGAGTGAAAAAACCCTCAATCCTTTGAGGGGTTAATATAACAGAAGTAACCCTGCTTGCAAAAGCTTACAATCTATGAGGATGAAGCGGTGACATAGAAGCTGACTTTTAAAATGGTCCAGTCATTCTCATTCTCAGTCCATATCTAAACCCAACCCATATAATGCCGCCTTTCCTCCGGCTGCCCTTTTTTCTGTAGCGTCCTTCTAATGTCTTGATAAGATGACAGCTACACAGGGAACATTATTATATCCCTTTTTCCATAGCAACCTCCACACACCTATAATGTCCCCTTGTTTTTGGGATTTTTACTCTGAGGAAAAAAATATACTTTTCACATACATGTAAGTATAAGCCGACCTGAGTATAAACCGAGGTACCAAACTTTACCACAAAAACTGGAAAAAATGTACCTTGAGTATAGGCCCACTGCTGCTACTCCTTAAAATAATGTCCCAGCAGTGGCCTCCCCTCACTGATAACATGTCCAGCAGTGGCCACCCTTCACTAATAACATGTCTAGCAGTGGCCTCCCCTCACTAATAACATGTCCCAGCAGCAGCCTCCCCTCACTAATAACATGTCCCAGCAGTGGCCTCCGCTCACTAATAACATGTCCAGCAGCAGCCTCCTCTAACTAATAACATGCCCCAGCAGGCCTCCCCACCACTAATAACACGTCCAGCTGTGGCCTCCCCACCATTAATGTAATGTCCACATCAGAGACCCCCAATGAAATGCCCCCAGTAGTCCTCCCCCAATGAATCATCCCCAGCAGTCCTCCTCCCATAAAATGTCCCCAGCATTGGTTCCCCCAGAAGATGTACCCAGCAGTGCTCCCCATAGCCCCATATGAAATGTCCACATTGGAGCCCTTACATAAATAAAGCAAACACTTACCTTCTGCGTTCCTCTTCACTCCGCAGTTCTGGATTCTTCTAACCTCCATTTCCCTACAGTGCAGGTAGGGGTAAGTTGCCTGTGTTGTGGCCTGATGACATCATCACAGCAGGTGCGTGTGGTAGAGAACATAGACTCGCCTCTGCCGACTTTGCAATTTTCATTGCTCTAGGTGATAAAATATTTAAATAAATAAATAATGGTAAATGAAACATTTGACAGCTGCTTTCAATATATTAACATAAATGAGGGTGTGTCTCTCTGCAGAGAAACCTGTTTAATGGTATCAAGTGGTAAGGAAATAACAGAAGGATAAATCTGTGAAATGCCTCTGTTAAAAGAGGGGTTTTAGGGCTAGGTAGTAGCTTGAAGGTTCGAGGTAGTGCATGACACTAATAGTTGTAGCTTGGGAGAAGTCCTGGAGACATTAGTGGGAAGTGTGAATTAAGGAAGAAAATAATCTTAGATCACTAGAGGATCAAAGAGCACAATCAATGTGACAATTAAAATTTTAGAAGTTTCAATTCAAACCCAAGCATCTGGAGCATGCAAGTAATTGTAAATCACAACCCCAAGAGAGCAGGCTTTGGGGTTATGGCAATACCCCCAATAGATATGGAGATGTCAGGGTTAGGTAGATTAGTAGATGGTGGAAAGACAAGAAGTTTGGTCTAAAAAAAGATTAAGCTTTGGGTAGCTTTAGATTGTGAGAGGTCATGTTGTTATAAGCAACAAATAAACAACTACTGGTGTTTTGCAGTAAGGTAGGAAAGACTTTACGTGCAGAAGTATAAAGTTGGGTATCATTAGCATAAAGATGGTACTGAAAACCAAATCTGCTAATGGGTTGCTAATGCCGGCAGACCCGAATCCTCATCAGACAACGCTCCATGGGATCTCGGCTGGACCGCATAAGCAAGTGTGCCCCAATGACCTTGACATTTAGCAAATTGTATGTTGTTCTCTAATTTCAATCTCCAGTGTATGTAGGAAAATGATGCAGGACAGACATGAACAGAGAGCGCTAGATCTAGGCCTGCTCATGTTTCTCTACCTAATTGCCCTTCATATCCTTAGCAATTGCTGACAACTCAAGACAAGGAGACAAAGCAGGACTAAAACACAGAAAAAAAAGAACACCAAAAGAACAATACAGAACAGAATCAAGAGACAAATGGAGAAGATGGGCAATAGGTCAAAGAATACAAAATACAGAAGTTCAGAAAATGCTAGAAAGCTTGAAGACAGTTTTATATCAAGCACTGGAAAGTGCGCAGCCAGTCCTGAGATATCAGAGTGTTTAGACTGGTTCCTGACATCCATACTTGCAGGAAACAAATGTGAGAGGAGGAGACATCTGTCCATCCTAGTTAAAGAAAGCCAGGAGTGCAATAAAGTAGGCATCAGACTGTGCTAAAGTAGTGCAGGACAGCATGAAAGTAGAAATCTTCTGCCATGTTTTATGGGTAGAGTATAGGGCTGAAACCCAAACAGGATGTTGCAATATATATATAAAGAGAAATACAAGGCTCCAAAACAAGGATCTGGGAAATACATACAGTTGTTATATACAGGCAGTCCCCTACTTTAGGACACCCGAATTACAGACGACCCCTAGTTAAAGACGGACCCCTCTGCCCACTGTGACCTCTGGTGAAGCTCTCTGAATGCTTTACTATAGTCCCGGACTGCAATGATCAGCTGTAAGGTGTCTGTAATGAAGCTTTATTGATGATCCTTGGTTCCATTACAGCAAAAAATTTTGAAACTCCAATTGTCACTGGGGCAAAAAAAAATTTGTCTGGAGTTATTATAAAATATACAGTTTCAACTTACATACAAATTCAACTTAAGAACAGACCTATGGAACCTATCTTGACGTAATCCGGGGACTGCCTAAACAAAAAAGTGTGAATCAACTGAAAATATGTCTTATAGTCTAGGTTCTTCAAAGCAGCCACCTTTTGGTTTGCTTTGATTACTGCTTTGCATACTCTTGGCAATTCATTTGAAGCGCTTCAAAAGAAGTACTCACCAGAAAAGGTTTTCAGATCACAGGTGTGCCTTGTCAAGTTTAATAAGTGGGATTTCTTGTCTTATAAATGGGGTTGGGACCATCAGTTGTGTTGTGCAGAAGTAGATACCCAGCTGATAGACCTACTGAATAGACTGTTAGAATTTGTATGATGACTAGATAAAAGCAGCTAAGTAAGAAAAACGAGTGGCCATCATTACTTTAGGAAATGAGTGTCAATCAGTCTGAAAAATTGGGAAAACTTTAATAGTGTCCCCAAGTGCCATTGCAAAAACCATCAAGCGCTACAAAGAAACTGGCTCACATGCGGACTGCCCCAGGAAAGGAAAACCAAGAGTCAACGCAGAAAAGGTGAACGAATGGACTCTACAAGCCTGGTTCACACCGTAAAGCATGGAGGAGGAGATGTGATGGTGTGTGGGTGCTTTGCTGATGACACTGTTGGGGATTTATTCACAATTGAACATATACTGAACCAGCATGGTTACCACTGCATCTTGCAGCGGCATGCTATTCCATCTAGCTTGCATTTAGTTGGACCATAATTTATTTTTCAACAGAACAATAACCCCAAATACACCTTTAGGCTGTGTAAGGAATATTTGACCAAGAAGGAGAGTGATGGGTAGATACACCAGATGACCTGGCCTCCAAAGTCACCCGACCTGATGATTTGGAGTGAGCTGGACCGCAGAGTAAAGGCAAAAGAGCCAACAAGTGCTAAGTATCTCTGGGAACTCCTCCTTGTTGGAAGACAATAACAGGTGACTACCTCTTGAAGCTCATCAAGAGAATGCCAAGAGTGTGCAAAGCAGTAATTAAAGCAAACCAAAAGGTGGCTACTTTGAAGAACCTAGTATATAAGACATATTTTTAGTTGTTCCACATGTGTTAGTTCATAGTTTTGATTCCTTCACTGTGATGAGTGCTGGCATCGATCACAGATGTATGAACTCAAACTTTGCTGTGCAGGTAAGGTAAGGCACTAGTAAGGTACCTTTATGTAATATACATGTTTATTTGCTACTGGATAGGAGTTGGTAATAACATGTTATCATCAATGCAAATCAGTGAACACAACATCTAAAGTACAAGCAGTATGGACAATAGTCAATTGTTACCATAGGAGTTCTGTGCATGTTTTAAAACCACTCCTGTTATAGTCAGGTTGAAAAAAACATGTTATTTGTAATTTACATATGGCATTTGTCTTTGGCTGTCAGCAATTCCACCTGTCCGCATTATGTGGCCAAAATCTGTACAACATTGGAAATTTAACTTGGAATAAGGTATAAACTAATTTTTGTAAATGTATTTTCACTTTTTACATTTTATTCTCATATTCTTAGTATCATTCAAACAAACTAGTTTATTTTGCCAGATTGTTATGCTCTACATATTCTCAGACCTGCTACTGTCAGTAACTCTGCGCTGATTTCCAGACTGCAGTCCCATTTTAAATTATAACTAGAGATGAGCGAACATACTCGTCCGAGCTTGATGCTCGTTCGAGCATTAGCGTACTCGAAACTGCTCGTTGCTCGGACGAATACTTCGCCCGCTCGAGAAAATGGCAGCTCCCGCCGTTTTGCTTTTTGGCGGCCAGAAACAGAGCCAATCACAAGCCAGGAGACTCTGCACTCCACCCAGCATGACGTGGTACCCTTACACGTCGATAGCAGTGGTTGGCTGGCCAGATCAGGTGACCCTGGGATAGACTAGCCGCTGCCCGCGCTGCTCGGATCATTCTGTGTCTGGATGCCGCTAGGGAGAGAGCTGCTGCTGGTCAGGGAAAGCGTTAGGGTGTTCTATTAGAATAGTGTTAGGCAGGAGTGATTCAACAAGAACCCAACAGCCCTTCATAGGGCTACAATAACGTTATACTTTTTTTTTTTTGTTTGCTTGTGGCTGGGCTTGCTGGCACTAGTAGTGCAGCTAGTACCATATTGTGAGGAATTTGCAGGGGGACTTGCTACCGTTGTGTTTAGCTCTTAGTGACACACATATCCACCTCAAACACCAAAGTGGGAAAATTTATTAGGGGTTTGATTTCAATTAGGCACAGTCTGCCATTTACTTTTTATTTTACGTTTATTTTTTCATAACTCAGCGTCATCTCATCAGTGTGCTTTCATACTTGGCTAGAAAATAGCCATAGGAGAATCCAAACGGCTTACTTATGCCTACAGTAGCGTTATATATATTTGATTTCTGGTTGATCTGCTGGTGGCTGTCCTTGCTGCAGTGCATCTACTAGCAAATTGTGAGCAATTTGTAGTGAGAGTTGCGACCGCTGTGTTTTGCGCTTAGTGACGCACATATCCATCGCAAAGACCGAAGTGGGAAAATTTATTAGGGGTTGGATTTCAATTAGGCACAGTCTGCCATTTCCTTTTTTATTTTACGTTTATTTTTTTAATAACTCAGCGTCATCTCATCTGGCATAACAGTGTGCTTTCATACTTGGCTAGAAAATAGCCATAGGAGAATCCAAACGGCTTACTTACGCCTACAGTAGCGTTATATATATTTGATTTCTGGTTGATCTGCTGGTGGCTGTCCTTGCTGCAGTGCAACTACTAGCAAATTGTGAGCAATTTGTAGTGAGAGTTGCGACCGCTGTGTTTTGCGCTTAGTGACGCACATATCCATCGCAAAAACCGAAGTGGGAAAATTTATTAGGGGTTGGATTTCAATTAGGCAAAGTCTGCCATTTACTTTTTATTTTATGTTTATTTTTTCATAACTCAGCGTCATCTCATCAGTGTGCTTTCATACTTGGCTAGAAAATAGCCATAGGAGAATCCAAACGGCTTACTTACGCCTACAATAGCGTTATATATATTTGATTTCTGGTTGATCTGCTGGTGGCTGTCCTTGCTGCAGTGCATCTACTAGCAAATTGTGAGCAATTTGTAGTGAGAGTTGCGACCGCTGTGTTTTGCGCTTAGTGACGCACATAACCATCGCAAAGACCGAAGTGGGAAAATTTATTAGGGGTTGGATTTCAATTAGGCACAGTCTGCCATTTCCTTTTTTATTTTACGTTTATTTTTTTAATAACTCAGCGTCATCTCATCTGGCATAGCAGTGTGCTTTCATACTTGGCTAGAAAATAGCCATAGGAGAATCCAAACGGCTTACTTACGCCTACAGTAGCGTTATATATATTTGATTTCTGGTTGATCTGCTGGTGGCTGTCCTTGCTGCAGTGCATCTACTAGCAAATTGTGAGCAATTTGTAGTGAGACTTGCGACCGCTGTGTTTTGCGCTTAGTGACGCACATATCCATCGCAAAGACCGAAGTGGGAAAATTTATTAGGGGTTGGATTTCAATTAGGCAAAGTCTGCCATTTACTTTTTATTTTATGTTTATTTTTTCATAACTCAGCGTCATCTCATCAGTGTGCTTTCATACTTGGCTAGAAAATAGCCATAGGAGAATCCAAACGGCTTACTTACGCCTACAATAGCGTTATATATATTTGATTTCTGGTTGATCTGCTGGTGGCTGTCCTTGCTGCAGTGCATCTACTAGCAAATTGTGAGCAATTTGTAGTGAGAGTTGCGACCGCTGTGTTTTGCGCTTAGTGACGCACATAACCATCGCAAAGACCGAAGTGGGAAAATTTATTAGGGGTTGGATTTCAATTAGGCACAGTCTGCCATTTCCTTTTTTATTTTACGTTTATTTTTTTAATAACTCAGCGTCATCTCATCTGGCATAGCAGTGTGCTTTCATACTTGGCTAGAAAATAGCCATAGGAGAATCCAAACGGCTTACTTACGCCTACAGTAGCGTTATATATATTTGATTTCTGGTTGATCTGCTGGTGGCTGTCCTTGCTGCAGTGCATCTACTAGCAAATTGTGAGCAATTTGTAGTGAGACTTGCGACCGCTGTGTTTTGCGCTTAGTGACGCACATATCCATCGCAAAGACCGAAGTGGGAAAATTTATTAGGGGTTGGATTTCAATTAGGCACAGTCTGGCAGTTTCTTTTTATTTTACGTTTATTTTTTCATAACTCAGCGTCATCTCATCAGTGTGCTTTCATACTTGGCTAGAAAATAGTCAAAGGAGAATCCAAACGGCTTACTTACGCCTACAATAGCGTTATATATATTTTATTTCTGGTTGATCTGCTGGTGGCTGTCCTTGCTGCAGTGCATATACTAGCCAATTGTCAGGAATTTGGAGTGAGACTTGCGACCGCTGTGTTTAGCGCTTAGTGACGCACATATCCATCGCAAAGACCGAAGTGGAAAAATTTATTAGGGGTTGGATTTCAATTAGGCACAGTCTGCCATTTCCTTTTTATTTTACGTTTATCTTTTCATAACTCAGCGTCATCTCATCTGGCATAGCAGTGTGCTTTCATACTTGGCTAGAAAATAGCCATAGCAATAGGATAGCATTGTTTGGTTTTAAAAACTAAAAAACACAAAAAAAAACTAAAAAACACAAAAAAACACAAAAAAAAGTAAAAAAAAAATTAAAGTTATAACTTTCATTTTCAAAATGTTTAACCCGAGGGCTAGGGGTAGAGGACGAGGGCGGGGACGTGGGCGTCCAACTACTGCAGGAATCAGAGGCCGTGGTCCTGGGCGGGGTGAGACACCACCTGCTGATGAGGGAGCAGGGGAACGCCGCAGAGCTACACTCCCTAGGTTCATGTCTGAAGTTACTGGGACTCGTGGTAGAGCACTGTTGAGGCCAGAACAGTGCGAACAGGTGATGTCGTGGATTGCCGACAATGCTTCGAGCAATTTGTCCACCAGTCAGTCTTCCACGCAGTCCACCCATGTCACCGAAATCGGCACTCCTCCAGCTCCTGCACCTCAGCCTCCTCCCCCCCAGTCTGCCCCCTCCCAGGAAAATTTGGCATTTGAACCGGCATACTCTGAGGAACTGTTTTCTGGACCCTTCCCACAGTCACAAACCACTTGTCCGGTTGCTGCTGAGCAATTTTCCGATGCCCAGGTTTTCCACCAGTCGCAGTCTGTGGGTGATGATGACCTTCTTGACGTAGTGGAAGAAGTGTGTAAAGAGGTGTCCGACGATGAGGAGACACGGTTGTCAGACAGTGGGGAAGTTGTTGTCAGGGCAGGAAGTCCGAGGGGGGAGCAGACTGAGGAATCGGAGGATGATGAGGTGACAGACCCAAGCTGGGTTGATAGGCCGGGTGAACACAGTGCTTCTGAGACGGAGGAGAGTCCTCGACCAGAACAGGTTGGAAGAGGCAGTGGTGGGGCCAGACGGAGAGGCAGGGCCAGACCTGGTGCATTAGCGCCAAATGTGTCAACTAGTGAAGCTCCCGTGGCGAGGGCTCCTGCGGCGAGGGCTAGATTTTCAGAAGTCTGGAGGTTCTTTAAGGAAACACCGGATGACCGACGGACTGTGGTGTGCAACATTTGCCAAACCAGGATCAGCAGGGGTTCCACCACTAATAGCTTAACTACCACCAGTATGCGCAGGCATATGAATGCTAAACACCCCACTCAGTGGCAACAAGCCCGTTCATCTCCGGCCGTGCACACCACTGCTCCTTCCCCTGTGTCAGCTGATAGTCAGCCCCCTGCCCAGGACCCTGCCACAAAAACCCCATCGTCGCCTCCACGATCCTCCACAGCATCCACCAGCGTTCAGCTCTCCATACCCCAGACGCTGGAGCGGAAACGCAAATATAGTGCAACCCACCCGCACGCCCAAGCCCTTAATGTCCACATCTCCAGATTGCTCAGCCTGGAGATGCTGCCCTATAGGCTAGTAGAGACCGAGGCCTTTCGCAACCTCATGGCGGCGGCCGCCCCTTGGTTTTCGGTCCCCAGCCGCCACTACTTTTCCCGATGTGCCGTCCCAGCCCTGCACCAGCACGTGTCAGACAACATCATCCGTGCCCTGACCAACGCCGTTTCTGACAAGGTCCACCTGACCACGGACACGTGGACGAGTGCTGCCGGGCAGGGCCACTATATATCGCTGACGGCACATTGGGTTAACTTGGTGGAGGCTGGGACCGAGTCTGACCCTGCGGCTGGTCATATACTGCCGACGCCAAGGATTGCGGGGCCTACCTCGGTCCAGGTGTTTCAGGCCTACTATGCCTCCTCCTCCTCCCACCCCTCCTCCACCTCCTCCTCCGAACTACCATCCGTGGGCATGGCGCCATCAGTCGGTAGCTCTAGGCACAGCAGCAGTGCCGTCGCTAAGCGACAGCAGGCGGTGCTCAAACTGCTGAGCCTAGCCGATAAAAGGCACACCGCCCAAGAGCTATTACAGGGCATTCCACATCAAACTTGTTAACTTTCTCGCCACCCTGCTGTGTAATCCACAAAGATACTGGCAAACTTTTATCATTTACCGATATTATTTCAGCGCTTCTTGCGCATCTGTTTACATTCCCCTCTCTCGCCATATCCCAAACTTATAAGAACGCTACTACACTTGATCTTATACAAAAGGTTCTTAGAAGTGCTGTTTGGGGAGTAGCCTAGAGACAGGGGCTTGGATTGGCGAAAGCTCGCCTGGAAGCGGAGCGCCAGCTCCATCCCAAGATACAACTAACATAGTTTTAAGTGCAGCACCTTTAATCTACTACTAGTTCACTGCCTCCATAATAATAATAATAATCTTTATTTATATAGCGCCATCATATTCCGTAGCGCTTTACAAATCATAGGAAACAAATACAAATGTAATGTAACAGAGCACAACATTTGTATGGAACAACAGGAGTGAGGTCCCTGCTCGCCAGAGCTTACGGTTTATGAAGATGATGGGGTAACACGAGGTAAAAGAATTTTTAATGGTCAAGCCATTCTTCTTAGGGAATAGAACACAATATAATAAATGGAATTGCTGTCGCTTGAACCACTCAGCCGTCACCAGGTCCAGGGTGAATGGGACTGCATAGAAGTCTGGTGCCTGTTGGTTGCTGGATAACAGATGGGAGGACGACACAGGACGGGTTAGTAGAAGAGTTAAAACTTCATGCAGTTAATGAGTGTTATAGGCTTGCCTAAAGAAATGGGTTTTAAGAGCACGTTTGAAACTTTGGAGGTTAGGTATTAGTCTGATAGTCCGGGGCAGAGCATTCCATAGAATTGGTGCAGCTCTAGAGAAGTCTTGGAGACGCGAGTGGGAGGTCCGCACTAGGGTAGAGGTTGATCTAAGATCACTGGCGGATCTAAGAGCACGGGTTGGGCGATAGACTGAGATAAGAGAGGAGAGGTAGGGGGGTGCAGCATTATACAGAGCTTTATGGATGAGGGTTATTATTTTAAACTGTATTCGAAAGGAGACTGGCAGCCAGAGCAGCGACTGGCATGAACTGTAGGCATACATGGTCCCCTTATCGAACGAGCTGTGTCAGGCAGAATTTTGGGTTGTTTTCATGGCTTCCACAACAAACTTGTTAACTTTGTCGCCACCCTGCTGTGTAATCCACAAGGGTGGAGGAATCGTCATACAGGACCGATCAATCTACGTTACAGAAGCCCTCAAAATACTCTCAGACGCGGATTACTATGAAGTGATCAACACCAACCCCATCCACCAAGACGCCCTTGAATTAAAAACCCTCCTTAATGAAGCATATAATAATAAAATAATAACAAAAAGTGAAAGGGATTACATCTGGATTGACAATCCCAACACCCCTGTATTCTACCACTTACCCAAAGTGCACAAAGACCCCCTCAATCCACCTGGAAGACCCATCATTTCAGGTATCTCCTCGATCTCCTGCAATCTGTCACACTACGTGGACATCAACCTCCAGAAATATGTGGTAGTCCTAGATTCATATTTAAGAGATTCAACAAGTGTTATTGTAGCACTTAAAGACATCAACTGGAAACCGACATACGTATGGGTCACACTTGATGTCTCGGCGCTTTACTCAAACATTCCACATGATAAAGGTATCGAAACAGTGGACCTGTGTCTCAGCCGCGATCCTACCATGCCGAATAAACAAAAACTCTTTATCCTCGACGCTATAAAATTCATACTCACACATAATGGGGCACATTTACTTACCCGGCCCATTCGCGATCCAGCGGCGCGTTCTCTGCACAGGATTTCGGGTCCGGCTGGGATTTAAGATGGTAGTTCCTCCGCCGTCCACCAGGTGGCGCTGCAGCGCCGAAAATAATCTTAACGCCCCGGAATGCACTATCCCATAGAAGGTGAAGGTGAGCGCTCCCCAAGCGACACATTTGCGGTTTTTAAATGCGGCGGTTTTTCCGAATACGTCGGGTTTTCGTTCGGCCACGCCCCCCCGATTTCTGTCGCGCGCATGCCGGCCCCGATGCGCCACAATCCGATCGCGTGCGCCAAAAACCCGGGGCAATTCATGTACAAGTGGCGCAAATCGGAAATATTCGGGTAACACGTCGGGAAAACGCGAATCGGGCCCTTAGTAAATGACCCCCAATGTCTTCACTTTTCAAAATAAGATCTATAGACAGACCCGCGGAACAGCTATGGGGACCAGGTTTGCCCCCAGTTTCGCAAACCTGTATATGGGTGAGTTTGAGAACAACTTCATCCAAAACAACCCCAAATGGGAAGAACATATCGTTTTGTACCGAAGGTACATTGATGATCTCCTCCTGATCTGGGATGGCCCAATGGAGAGCATCATATCCTTTGTCAGCTCTATCAACAACAACGATTGGGGTTTAACATTCACCCCAAACTACTCCAACCATGAGATTGAATTCCTTGACCTACACTTACAATCAATTGAAAACAAAATCCAGACAAAAACGTATTTTAAAAAAGTCGACACCAATAGCTTTCTGCACTATAAAAGCAATCACCATGTTAAATGGAAAAAGAATATCCCTTACAGTCAATTCCGCCGTATACGAAAAAACTGTTCAGAAACCGAAACCTTCATAGAACAAAGTAAAATCCTCTCTAACAGATTTTACGACAAAGGATTTCCCAGTGGAGTTATTAACTCGGCACTAGAACGTTCTAAAAAACTCACACAATCCGAATGCCTCCTTCCTTCCAAAAAGATACTACCAACAGATCCCCAAAAAAACGATTTCAAGATCAACTTCATTACCACCTACAACAGTGAACATAAATCTATCACAAACATACTGGAGAAACACTGGTCGGTGCTACTAAACGATCCGTACTTATCCAAAAGCCTAGCAAAAAAACCTAGCGTAATATACAGACGAGCCAAAACACTCAAAAATCATCTGGCCCCCACAAAGTTACGCAACACCACGTCCAGGACCAATCTAAGAAGTTCCGTCCTCCCTGAACTCACTGGCAGCTTTAAATGTGGCCAAGCTGGATGTAAATGCTGCTTAAATATCATTAATAAAGCTAGAACGTTTAAAAGCAACACCACTGACGAGATCTTTAACATCAAGAGTTTCATGAATTGCTCTTCGATGTACGTCATATACCTCCTGGAGTGCCCATGCGGCCTCCAATACGTTGGCCGCACTGTACAACAATTAAAATCCCGTATGAACAGCCATAGGAGCAACACTGCTAATGGCTACGTCAAACATAGCGTCTCAAGACACGGTCTCACACATCACCAGAAAAATTTCACCTCCTATACAATAACACCCATTGAACAAATTCCTGATGGGCACGACCGTTTTAAAAAATTATGCCAAAGAGAGACATTCTGGATTTTCAAAATCAACTGCCTCACTCCATATGGCCTTAATGAATCCTTGGAAAACCATTTCTAAATACACACCATCAACAAATCCATCATAAATATCATGTATACTATCTAACACTTATAACGAGTAACACCAACTCTCTAATACTGATGTTTGCATCTTTGTCATATTCTGTCATATGCAATATGTAACATATGTATACATTTGTTTAATATTTGTATATCATGACATCCCCCCTTTTCTTTTTTTTCTCATATACTCTTTTTATTGATTGACACCGACTCTCTAAGACTGATGTTTATATCTCTGTCATATGCAATATGTAACATATGTGGCATCTGTTTTAATATCTGTATACCATGGCATCCTTATTTCTCCTACATTCTTTATATTGAATATGGGTTAAGTTATCCCACTGTCTTGCTACTTTTTTACATTATAAATCTCATCCACCACCTCAGAACATTAGCATTATAGACCCTTCCCTATTATCGTTACTATCTATAACAAACTCATTTCCAATCAATTTTACTCTTAGTTTAGCAAAGTCCGCTTCCCGCGACACACCCCGACTAAGATACTTCATTCACCACTCTGCACGCCGGCTATTTTGTGTCGCGCGGTCTGCGCATGCCCCGAACCAAATACGTCGCCGCTAATCCCGGCGGACATATTGTTGGTTTCTAACCAGTGAGCGCACGCGCCTGCATCTCCCTTGGCGCGAGCTCCTCCCCTCCCTTTTATCTTTTAACCCCGGCGTCCCTGAGTCTCCTGTCAGCCACAGGGATAGAACTACGCTTCTCCCGTGGTACAGGTAAGCGATGACTCTGCCTTCACACAATTTTTTTTTGCCACTTATTTACTTATTTATTTATTTATTTATTTATTTATTCAGTCTTAGCTAATTAGCTCCCGTATCCTACTGTGATAACTACCTACTCACTTTAAAATATTTTATCCTGACAACGTTCGTTTTACTCATGTTTTTATTCATGTACCCATGCTTTACCCCTACAGAATTGATCACCGTTTATCTTTAAGGTAACGTACAATACAATACCAATCATCTCCCCATCTACTTAGACCTCCTATATAATTTCACCGATCCCCCACCTCCCATATATGAATACATAGACCTTCCCCTTTACATCCATCCACCTCTTTCTTCCACCGCTTTCTCATGGTTTCTATTATACTGCCACACAAGTGTATAATCATTTCCTTTTATATATATTTTTTATATACTCTTATGAATTTTATATGAAATTTATGTCCTTTTATCTTGTTTCTATGTCAATTGTCAATTTGTATATATGGATACTCTATTTTCAGTCTCATTTCACTTGAGAAAGGAGTCCCTGGTACTCCGAAACGCGTTGTGTCCCGAGATTATCAATAAATACTTTACCTTACTTGACGTTTCCGTCTGAACCTGAGTGTGCGCCACATTAGACAGCATCCAACCCACCACGTTATACCTCCATCCTGACCGTCCTGGCAACCGCGTCTTGATGACCACTGTCTGAGGGCAGCACCCCTACCATCACAACTGAGCGATAACTAATGTTGTGCCTAACTTAGCACAACTATATCCGGTGAGCCTCAGTCCTTTTGATTATGTGTAACATCACCAGCTATGTTTAACTAACTCAAAATTACTACTCTATGAGCGCGACCCGGTCTCTCCTTGTTTGCCTTCCTTCTCTCTCAAAATAATCCACAAAATATACTGGCAAACTTTTATCATTTACCAATATTATTTCAGCGCTTCTTGCGCAGATGTTTACATTCCCCTCACCCGCCATATCCTAAACTTATAAGAACGCTATTACACTTGATCTTATACAAAAGGTTCTTAGAAGTGCTGTTTGGGGAGTAGCCTAGAGACAGGGGCTTGGATTGGCGAAAGCTCGCCTGGCAGCGGAGCGCCAGCTCCATGCCAAGATCCAACTAACATAGTTTTAACTGCAGCACCTTTAATCTGCTACTAGTTCACTGCCTCCATACATGGTCCCCTTATCAAACGAGCTGTGTCAGGCAGAATTTTGGGTTGTTTTCATGGCTTCCATGTTAACTTTGTCGCCACCCTGCTGTGTAATCCACAAAATATACTGGCAAACTTTTATCATGTACCGATATTATTTGAGCGCTTCTTGCTCACCTCCTTTGGTTCCTCTCTGCCACCCATTGGTTTGAAGCCTGAGTCCATTTAGGGTATGTCGCCATGCCACTCTCTAGCCTGCCGCTGCTGCCGCTGCCTCTGCATGCCGTCTTCTATAGTGTCAGGGTCAATTATTGGATGTTTTACATGCTATCTAGCTTCATTCTGTCACTCTGTCATGGCCATGCTGTTGCCCATAATTTTGGCATAATGGTGCGATTAAGCAGCCTCAGAGGCATCCATGCATGCTGCCCCTGCTGTTTCCTGTCCATTTCCGTGGTGTTTCCATCCTTTTCTGAGGTTCCCAGGTGTTTGGCCAAGCTTCCCTGTGCAGAGCCTTGGTCCCCTTGAAAAATGCTCGAGTCTCCCATTGACTTCAATGGGGCTCGTTATTCGAGACGAGCACTCGAGCATCGGGAAAAGTTCGTCTCGAATAACGAGTACCCGAGCATTTTAGTGCTCGCTCATCTCTAATTATAACTCATTCCTATTCTTACAACCAACCAAATTGTTGCTTTGTAATATTATAATTTGTTGCCTTGTAATATTATAATTTATTTGTACATGCACAGCATGTCATGTAAAGCGCTGCAGAATATGATAGCGCTGCACAAATAAAATCTACTTTGATTATGACCTTTTATTGACTTAAATAAAAATATTTATTTTAATAATCACAAAATGGAAATTACATAATACTAGCGTATACAATGTTTTTATTGCACTTTGTAAAAGGTTGCCTCAAAATAATTCTGCAGGACTCTGAGGAGTTTGAGTAAGGAAGCAGGTTTTATCAAAAACTGACTTTATTGGCCTTGAGGGATATCTTGCAAAACAAACAGAAGCAGATTTCCTCAGCAATAAAACAAATTCTGTCCTTTGAAGGCAAAACAGCAGCAGGTCTTATAGCACTTTCCCTTGTGGTAAGCAAGCACAGTACTACAAACTGTATTCAACTTCACAGGAGACAGGCGGCAGTGTGTATGCTTTATAAAGTCTCTCTACTTGGTAATTTTAGCTCCTTTTGGCTTTAAAATACTGATTAGAATGTATTCTTAATCAACCTCAGAAGGTAAGTTCCTGACATGTCTTCTTTTTCAAGCACTGAAGGAACATTTTCTTCTTTTTTTAAATAATAGCTGCAAGATGTATATTTAATTCAAATGATTTCCTTTATCATCCATAAGTATCTTACTTATGCTGTGCTTTTACCTTACCTATGCTGTCTTTTCTAATACTTTTCTAAATTGATTTTGCAAATTTTGAAAAGTGCAGTTTTAAAAGTCCTTTGATGTTTTTACGTTGCTAAATTTATAGTTCCGGTTGGTTATGCTCCGTGTACCCATTTGTGTGGAAAAAAATGTGCTCATACTGAAATATATCTTCACTCATTTCTAATTGTTGCTGGACAAATGGACATGGTGTTACATTTTATTTAAGAAATGGGACCTTTTAAAAAGTCATTGCCATTAAGCAATATTTATACAGTGACTGTCTCAATTAATGAAAGTATATAAAATTCTAGAAAGAAAAGAAAAATGTGAATACACCAACTTTATAATCATAAATGCAAATTTTTATTCGGTAAACATAAAAAAAAATGCAGAAAGGGTTACACAACATACTGGTTACAAATTATGTATGTTGTATATGTTTTTCCTGCACGTTTATGTGTTTTTAACTCTTTTTTTAGTATTTACCTGATAAAAATTAGTATTATTGATTATAACATTAGTCTTATCAAAAATATCTCTTTTTCTTGCATTATTCTGTGCTTATATTTGATGTGTGACGAAACATGTCACTTGGTTCCTAAATTACAGATTGTTATCATACACACTTGTTAAACATATTATTTTTACATTTAAAATATAGATTTCATAATTAATTAGAACCCCCCCCCCCACACACACAAGCACAATGACGTATAATGCTCAATAAATTATTACATATGAGTTAGGTTTTTAGGGTTTGACTGACCTTTAAAAAATTATTTCGTTTGGGTACCCAAACCAGAACCGACCATTAATGCTGATCGGTGCTGTCACCGATCGGGAGTATTAACCCTTTAAATACCACCAGCAAAGTTCAGTTCAGGTTAATTATAATAATAATTTTCATAGATAAATGGTGAACTACCTACAGTAAGTAATATTACAGTAAATTTTGAAACGAATCAACTCCTACATTGTAAGACACTACTTTGTATTGTGGGAATAAACAACTGAAATAACTTGGGAATGTTTCTTCTATGTGTCTTCCTGGATTTGAACAAGGCCTCACATGCTTGAGGCATGCACCCACCTTTGAGAACTGGATGCTCCATATTCATTGCGCTTCTCCACCCTTCTCTATTTGCTGGCAAAATATATTGGCCCACATTTGCTAAGGTGCTTGCGCCAGTTTTCTGGCAGACTTTGCATGTTCTTTTCAGTGCAAAATTCTTGTATATGTATTTAAGAAGTGTCTGCACTGAAATGGGTGTTGTGATGCTCAGTTGGACCGTGCGCAGCATTTATCCTGCGAAGTCCGACAGAATTGTGTTGCAAACCCTATGTTAAGGGTGCACCAAAAAAAGTTGGTGCACTCTGTCGGGGCAGAACAGGGAGCGCCAAATTCATGAAGAATGTGCCCCAGAAAACCTGAATCTGTTGCACCCTGCACTTACAGCTTGCACTGTTTTTAGTAAATGTGGGCCATTATCACCAAACAGTTATGATATACAGCATGTACCCCTTGAAATTCTCCTAATATTAAACATTCACACCACTATCCTAATTGTTTTTTTATTGATATTTCATGATGTATTTGTGAAGTGTAAAAAAACGATAAGTGCTTTGAGGAATTTCTGCACATATAAAATTGAAAAGTGTACCATGCAAATATAATCAGCCGCCCTGAGTTACAATACCAGTAATACCAGTGTTAGCTGCAATGACAACTACAGATTTGCAGGATTTGTCAAGCTTTGTATGTGAAACTGGTCCACAGGAATACCATGACATCTTATTGTTGCTCAATCCCCTTTCCTCAGCAATGTGGCTGGACTAAGACGAAAAACACTTTTATGAATACAGTTTAATGTAAAAACTTAAAAAATATCAATACAATAAATATGTAAAGCACAATTTTTCTATTTCGGGGAAGGCTGGGTAGAAGGAAACATTGATATGCTGGGGGTAGAGATGAGCGAACATACTCGTCCGAGCTTGATGCTCGATCGAGCATTAGCGTACTCGTAACTGCTCGTTGCTCGGACGAGTATTTCGCCCGCTCGAGAAAATGGCAGCTCCCGCCGTTTTGCTTTTTGGCGGCCAGAAACAGAGCCAATCACAAGCCAGGAGACTCTGCACTCCACCCAGCATGACGTGGTACCCTTACACGTCGATAGCAGTGGTTGGCTGGCCAGATCAGGTGACCCTGGGATAGACTAGCCGCTGCCCGCGCTGCTCGGATCATTCTCTGTCTGGATGCCGCTAGGGAGAGAGCTGCTGCTGGTCAGGGAAAGCGTTAGGGTGTTCTATTAGCTTACTGTTAGGCAGGAGTGATTCTACAACAGCCCTTCTTAGGGCTACAATAACGTTATCCTTTTTTTTTTTATTTGCTTGTGGCTGGGCTTGCTGGCACTAGTAGTGCAGCTAGTACCATATTGTGAGGAATTAGCAGGGGGACTTGCTACCGTTGTGTTTAGCTCTTAGTGACACACATATCCACCTCAAACACCAAAGTGGGAAAATTTATTAGGGGTTTGATTTCAATTAGGCACAGTCTGCCAGTTTCTTTTTATTTTACGTTTATTTTTTTAATAACTCAGTGTCATCTCATCTTGCATAGTAGTGTGCTTTAATACTTGGCTAGAAAATAGCCATAGGAGAATCCAAACGGCTTACTTACGCCTACAGTAGCGTTATATATATTTGATTTCTGGTTGATCTGCTGGTGGCTGTAGTTGTTGCAGTGCATCTACTAGCAAATTGTGAGCAATTTGGAGTGAGACTTGCGACCACTGTGTTTTGCGCTTAGTGACGCACATATCCATCGCAAAGACCGAAGTGGGAAAATTTATTAGGGCCCGGGGTTGGATTTCAATTAGGCACAGTCTGCCATTTCCTTTTTTATTTTACGTTTATTTTTTTCATAACTCAGCGTCATCTCATCTGGCATAGTAGTGTGCTTTCATACTTGGCTAGAAAATAGCCATAGGAGAATCCAAACGGCTTACTTACGCCTACAGTAGCGTTATATATATTTGATTTCTGGTTGATCTGCTGGTGGCTGTAGTTGTTGCAGTGCATCTACTAGCAAATTGTGAGCAATTTGGAGTGAGACTTGCGACCACTGTGTTTTGCGCTTAGTGACGCACATATCCATCGCAAAGACCGAAGTGGGAAAAATTATTAGGGCCCGGGGTTGGATTTCAATTAGGCACAGTCTGCCATTTCCTTTTTTATTTTACGTTTATTTTTTTCATAACTCAGCGTCATCTCATCTGGCATAGTAGTGTGCTTTAATACTTGGCTAGAAAATAGCCATAGGAGAATCCAAACGGCTTACTTACGCCTACAGTAGCGTTATATATATTTGATTTCTGGTTGATCTGCTGGTGGCTGTAGTTGTTGCAGTGCATCTACTAGCAAATTGTGAGCAATTTGGAGTGAGACTTGCGACCACTGTGTTTTGCGCTTAGTGACGCACATATCCATCGCAAAGACCGAAGTGGGAAAATTTATTAGGGCCCGGGGTTGGATTTCAATTAGGCACAGTCTGCCATTTCCTTTTTTATTTTACGTTTATTTTTTTCATAACTCAGCGTCATCTCATCTGGCATAGTAGTGTGCTTTAATACTTGGCTAGAAAATAGCCATAGGAGAATCCAAACGGCTTACTTACGCCTACAGTAGCGTTATATATATTTGATTTCTGGTTGATCTGCTGGTGGCTGTAGTTGTTGCAGTGCATCTACTAGCAAATTGTGAGCAATTTGGAGTGAGACTTGCGACCACTGTGTTTTGCGCTTAGTGACGCACATATCCATCGCAAAGACCGAAGTGGGAAAATTTATTAGGGCCCGGGGTTGGATTTCAATTAGGCACAGTCTGCCATTTCCTTTTTTATTTTTTTTACGTTTATTTTTTTCATAACTCAGCGTCATCTCATCTGGCATAGCAGTGTGTTTTCATACTTGGCTAGAAAATAGCCATAGCAATAGGATAGCATCGTTTGGTTTTAAAAACTAAAAAACACACAAAAAAAAAAAACACAAAAAAAAGGTAAAAAAAAAATTAAAGTTATAACTCTCATTTTCAAAATGTTTAACCCGAGGGCTAGGGGTAGAGGACGAGGGCGGGGACGTGGGCGTCCAACTACTGCAGGGGTCAGAGGCCGTGGTCCTGGGCGGGGTGAGACACCACCTGCTGATGAGGGAGCAGGGGAACGCCGCAGAGCTACACTCCCTAGGTTTATGTCTGAAGTTACTGGGACTCGTGGTAGAGCACTGTTGAGGCCAGAACAGTGCGAACAGGTGATGTCGTGGCCGACAATGCTTCGAGCAATTTGTCCACCAGTCAGTCTTCCACGCAGTCCACCCATGTCACCGAAATCGGCACTCCTCCAGCTCCTGCACCTCAGCCTCCTCCCCCCCAGTCTGCCCCTTCCCAGCAAAATTTGCCATTTGAACCGGCATACTCTGAGGAACTGTTTTCTGGACCCTTCCCACAGTCACAAACCACTTGTCCGGTTGCTGATGAGCAATTTTCCGATGCCCAGGTTTTCCACCAGTCGCAGTCTGTGGGTGATGATGACCTTGTTGACGTAGTGGAAGAAGTGTGTAAAGAGGTGTCCGACGATGAGGAGACACGGTTGTCAGACAGTGGGGAAGTTGTTGTCAGGGCAGGAAGTCCGAGGGGGGAGCAGACTGAGGGATCGGAGGATGATGAGGTGACAGACCCAAGCTGGGTTGAGAGGCCGGGTGAACACAGTGCTTCTGAGACGGAGGAGAGTCCTCGACCAGAACAGGTTGGAAGAGGCAGTGGTGGGGCCAGACGGAGAGGCAGGGCCAGAGCTGGTGCATCAACGCCAAATGTGTCAACTAGTGAAGCTCCCGTGGCGAGGGCTCCTGCGGCGAGGGCTAGATTTTCAGAAGTCTGGAGGTTCTTTAAGGAAACACCGGATGACTGACGGACTGTGGTGTGCCACATTTGCCAAACCAGGATCAGCAGGGGTTCCACCACTACTAGCTTAACTACCACCAGTATGCGCAGGCATATGAATGCTAAACACCCCACTCAGTGGCAACAAGCGCGTTCACCTCCGGCCGTGCACACCACTGCTCCTTCCCCTGTGTCAGCTGATAGTCAGCCCCCTGCCCAGGACCCTGCCACAAAAACCCCATCGTCGCCTCCACGATCCTCCACAGCATCCACCAGCGTTCAGCTCTCGATACCCCAGACGCTGGAGCGGAAACGCAAATATAGTGCAACCCACCCGCACGCCCAAGCCCTTAATGTGCACATCTCCAGATTGCTAAGCCTGGAGATGCTGCCCTATAGGCTAGTAGAGACCGAGGCCTTTCGCAGCCTCATGGCGGCGGCCGCCCCTCGGTATTCGGTCCCCAGCCGCCACTACTTTTCCCGATGTGCCGTCCCAGCCCTGCACCAGCACGTGTCAGACAACATAATCCGTGCCCTGACCAACGCCGTTTCTGACAAGGTCCACCTGACCACGGACACGTGGACGAGTGCTGCCGGGCAGGGCCACTATATATCACTGACGGCACATTGGGTTAACTTGGTGGAGGCTGGGACCGAGTGTGACCCTGCGGCTGGTCATATACTGCCGACGCCGAGGATTGCGGGGCCTACCTCGGTCCAGGTGTTTCAGGCCTACTATGCCTCCTCCTCCTCCCACCCCTCCTCCACCTCCTCCTCCGAACGACCATCCGTGGGCATGGCGCCATCAGTCGGTAGCTCTAGGCACAGCAGCAGTGCCGTCGCTAAGCGACAGCAGGCGGTGCTCAAACTGCTGAGCCTAGGCGATAAAAGGCACACCGCCCAAGAACTATTACAGGGCATCACGGCGCAGACTGATCTGTGGCTGGCACCGCTGAATCTGAAGCCAGGCATGGTTGTGTGTGACAACGGCCGTAACCTGGTGGCGGCTCTGCAACTCGGCAGACTGACACATGTGCCATGCCTGGCCCATGTGTTAAATCTGATAGTTCAGCGTTTCCTCAAGACATACCCCAATCTGTCTGATTTGCTCACGAAGGTGCGCCGCATCTGTGCGCATTTCAGGAAGTCCAGCACAGATGCTGCCACTCTCAGGGCAGCGCAGCGCCGCCTCCAACTGCCCGCTCACCGACTGTTGTGCGACGTGCCCACGAGGTGGAATTCAACACTGACCATGTTATCCAGAGTTTACCAGCAGCGCCGAGCGATTGTAGACTGCCAGATGTCAACTTCCACCAGAACTGGTAGTCAGGTCAGTCAGCTTCCTCAAGTCTACAATGAGGAGTGGACGTGGATGTCTGATATCTGTCAGGTGCTGAGTAACTTTGAGGAGTCAACACAGATGGTCAGTGGCGATGCCGCCATCATCAGCCTCACAAGAGACGGGGGAAGAAGATTCCCTTGTTGATAGCCAAAGCACCCTTAGGTCTGTTTCTTAGCGCATATCGGAGGAGGTGGAGGAGGATGAGGAGGAAGAGGAGGAGAATGTTGGCGAGACACAAGAGGGGACCATTGTTGAGTCCTTCACTGTTGAGCGTGTATGGGCAGAAGAAGAGGAGTTGGAGGAGTTGGAGGAGGAGGAAATGGACAGTCAGGCCAGTGAGGGGAGTGAATTCTTACGCGTTGGTACTCTGGCGCATATGGCAGATTTCATGCTAGGCTGCCTATCCCGTGACCCTCGCGTTCAAAGAATTTATTCCAGCACCGATTACTGGGTGTTCACTCTCCTGGACCCACGGTACAAGCAAAATCTTTCCACTCTCATCCCTGGAGAGGAAAGGAGTGTGAGAATGCATGAATACCAGCAGGCCCTGAAGCACAAGCTGAAACAGTATTTCCCTTCTGACAGCGCTAGCGGCAGAGTGCGTAGTTCTGCGGGACAAGTAGCGAGGGAGAGTAGGCGAGCAGGCAGCTTGTCCAGCACTGGCAAGGGTACGCTTTACAAGGCTTTTGCCAGCTTTATGTCACCCCAGCAAGACACTGTCACCTGTCCCCAGTCTCGGCAGAGTAGGGCTGATCTTTACAGAAAGATGGTGAGGGAGTACGTAGCTGACCATACCATCGTCCTAAATGATCACACAGCTCCCTACAACTACTGGGTTTCAAAGCTGGACATGTGGCACGAACTGGCGCTGTACGCCTTGGAGGTTCTTGCCTGCCCTGCCGCTAGCGTCTTGTCCGAGCGGGTTTTCAGTGCAGCTGGTGGCATCATCACCGATAAGCGTACACGCCTGTCGACTGACAGCGCTGACAGGCTGACGCTTATCAAGATGAATAAAGCCTGGATTTCTCCTAATTTCCAATCTCCACCAGGTGAAGGAAGCTCAACCTGAATAATTTATCCACTCCTCCTCCTCCTCATTTTCCTCCTTCTCCTCCTCTTTGTACAGTAAAGCAGAGGAAACTGGCTATTTTTTTACAGGGCCCACTGGCTCTAGCTATAGTACTTTATGCATTTAATTTTTATGGAGGGCCACCAACCCGGTCCTCTGTTTTAAACAATTTTTGGGAGTGCCACATACAGGCACTCAATCTATTCAATTTTTCTGGAGGGCCACCTACCTGCTCCTCTGGTTTGAAAACTTTTTTGGACTGCCACATACAGGCACTCAATCTATTCCATTTTTATGGAGGGCCACCTACCTGCTCCTCTGGTTTGAAAACTTTTTTGGACTGCCACATACAGGCACTCAATCTATTCCATTTTTATGGAGGGCCACCTACCTGCTCCTCTGGTTTGAAAACTTTTTTGGACTGCCACATACAGGCACTCAATCTATTCCATTTTTATGGAGGGCCACCTACCTGCTCCTCTGGTTTGAAAACTTTTTTGGACTGCCACATACAGGCACTCAATCTATTCCATTTTTCTGGAGGGCCACCTACCTGCTCCTCTGGTTTGAAAACTTTTTTGGACTGCCACATACAGGCACTATCCAAATTGAATTGTCTCCATAGCAGCCTCCACACGTTGTCTCCATTGCTACCTCCAAAAGTCGTCCATATAGCTGCCTCCATACATCGTCCCTTTATCAAACGAGGTGTGTCAGGCCGAAATTTGGGTTGTTTTCATGGATTCCACATCAAAGTTGTTAACTTTGTCGCCACCCTGCTGTGTTATCCACAAAATACACTGGCAAACTTTTACCATTTACGGATATTATTTCGGCGCTTCTTGCGCATCTGTTTACATTCCCCTCACCCGCCATATCCTAAACTTATAAGAACGCTACTACACTTGATCTTATACAAAAGGTTCTTAGAAGTGCTGTTTGGGGAGTAGCCTAGAGACAGGGGCTTGGATTGGCGAAAGCTCGCCTGGCAGCGGAGCGCCAGCTCCATGCCAAGAACCAACTAACATAGTTTTAACTGCAGCACCTTTAATCTACTACTAGTTCACTGCCTCCATACATGGCCGCCTTATCAAACGTGCTGTGTCAGGCAGAATTTTGGGTTGTTTTCATGGCTTCCACAACAAACTTGTTAACTTTGTCGCCACCCTGCTGTGTAATCCTCAAAATATACTGGCAAACTTTTACCATTTACGGATATTATTTCAGCGCTTCTTGCGCATCTGTTTACATTCCCCTCACCCGCCATATCCTAAACTTATAAGAACGCTACTACACTTGATCTTATACAAAAGGTTCTTAGAAGTGCTGTTTGGGGAGTAGCCTAGAGACAGGGGCTTGGATTGGCGAAAGCTCGTCTGGCAGCGGAGCGCCAGCTCCATGCCAAGAACCAACTAACATAGTTTTAACTGCAGCACCTTTAATCTACTACTAGTTCACTGCCTCCATACATGGCCGCCTTATCAAACGTGCTGTGTCAGGCAGAATTTTGGGTTGTTTTCATGGCTTCCACAACAAACTTGTTAACTTTGTCGCCACCCTGCTGTGTAACCCTCAAAATATACTGGCAAACTTTTACCATTTACGGATATTATTTCAGCGCTTCTTGCGCATCTGTTTACATTCCCCTCACCCGCCATATTCCAAACTTATAAGAACGCTACTACACTTAACTTGGTGCAGGCTGGGACCGAGTCTGACCCTGGGGCTGGTCATATACTGCCGACGCAGAGGATTGCGGGGCCTACCTCGGTCCAGGTGTTTCAGGCCTACTATGCCTCCTCCTCCTCCCACCCCTCCTCCACCTCCTCCTCCTCCTCCGAATTACCATCCGTGGGCATGGCGCCATCAGTCGGTAGCTCTAGGCACAGCAGCAGTGCCGTCGCTAAGCGACAGCAGGCGGTGCTCAAACTGCTGAGCCTAGGTGATAAAAGGCACACCGCCCAAGAGCTATTACAGGGCATTCCGCATCAAACTTGTTAACTTTGTCGCCACCATGCTGTGTAAGCCACAAAATATACTGGAAAACTTTTTTCATTTACGGATATTATTTCAGCGCTTCTTGCGCAGATGTTTACATTCCCCTCACCCGCCATATCCCAAACTTATAAGAACGCTACTACACTTGATCTTATACAAAAGGTTCTTAGAAGTGCTGTTTGGGGAGTAGCCTAGAGACAGGGGCTTGGATTGGCAAAAGCTCGCCTGGCAGCGGAGCGCCAGCTCCATGCCAAGATCCAACTAACATAGTTTTAACTGCAGCACCTTTAATCTACTACTAGTTCACTGCCTCCATACATGGTCCCCTTATCAAACGAGCTGTGTCAGGCAGAATTTTGGATTGTTTTCATGGCTTCCATGTTAACTTTGTCGCCACCCTGCTGTGTAATCCACAAAATATACTGGCAAACTTTTATCATGTACCGATATTATTTGAGCGCTTCTTGCTCACCTCCTTTGGTTCCTCTCTGCCACCCATTGGTTTGAAGCCTGAGTCCATTTAGGGTATGTTGCCATGCCATTCTCTAGCCTGCCGCTGCTGCCGCTGCCTCTGCATGCCGTCCCCTATAGTGTCAGGGTCAATTATTGGATGTTTTAGATGCTATCTAGCCTCATTCGGTCACTCTGTCATGGCCATGCTGTTGCCCATAATTTTGGCATAATGGTGCGATTAAGCAGCCTCAGAGGCATCCATGCATGCTGCCCCTGCTGTTTCCTGTCCATTTCCGTGGTGTTTCCATCCTTTTCTGAGGTTCCCAGGTGTTTGGCCAAGCTTCCCTGTGCAGAGCCTTGGTCCCCTTGAAAAATGCTCGAGTCTCCCATTGACTTCAATGGGGCTCGTTACTCGAAACGAGCACTCGAGCATCGGGAAAAGTTCGTCTCGAATAACGAGTACCCGAGCATTTTAGTGCTCGCTCATCTCTAGCTGGGGGACATTTACTTACAAATTTGGACAGTTCACTAAAAGTGCATTGTCCGTGTATAATGCTGCATGCTGCATTCACTAAGATCGTGTGCCAGAAATAATTAATCTGGCACTTCCCCGCAATGGTCTGACAGAGTTCACCATCTTTTTTGCGGTGCACCTTTAACATAGGGCATGTGACACAATTTGAAAGTTAATTATGGAGCTTAGTCCGAATCAGTCGGACCGTCCAACGGAACCACCTAATTTGTGGCGCATGGAAACCAGCCCAGCTGCACCACAAAAGGGTTGCGTGCGACACAATCTCAGTTCAGGCACTTCTTAAAGAGAACCCGTCATGCAAAATAACCCCCTAAACTAAATATATTTTCATAAACTGCCATTAGAGAGCATCGCCTCTATCCCTTCATTGTCCCTCTACATGCCTGTAAACCTAAGCAATGAGGTCCTAAAGATGTATGCAAATGACCTGTGAAATGTCCAATGAAGCATTAGCATATTCAAGCTGTCCACTCTATTCATGAGTGGGAGGCACAGCCACACCCCCAGTGCATGACTGACAGCCTGTATAATGATGTGAGGCTGTATAATGATGTGCTTCCTGGTGCTGGTGGCCACACACCCTGCAGCCTGTGTGTGTGTGTGTATAGGAGAGATACAGCAGCTCCAGGCAGCCATGTTACAGCAGAACATGTCAGATTCATGTGTAGCTGATGTCTGTGTCTCCCACCTGTATATTAGGAGGATGCAGCCATGTCAGGTACATGTGTAGCTGATGTCTGTGTCTCTCACCTGTATATTAGGAGGATGCAGCATGTCAGCAGATACAGCACACACTAGCCATGCTTTACTATACATTACACACAGACATGAGCAGGGGGAGGAGAGGGGAGGGGTAACAGGAGTGACATCACTGCCTCTGACCATGTGACCAGCCTCATTTACTTGATAAAAAATATATGATTTTACAATGAATAATGTATGAAATAACTAGATAAAGGCTGGGATGGGATCCTTGTGAGCTGCTCCAACAGGTAGTAGTGACAGGACAAGTGACACAGACCTGATGACAGGTGTCCTTTAAGTACCCCTGCAAGCTGTTTTAGCCATGAAGAAAGTGCATGGTCCGACAAAGTGCACCACAAGACCCTTAGTAAATGTGCCCCGTTTTGTCCACCACATCTTAAATATAAGGATTATTTCAAAATCATATTTTTTGTAAACAATTATTGGCGCTTTTAAATTCCAAATCTGTGTTCTTACTTATTATTATGCATGCATTTCTGTAAAACCTTGAAAATCTTCAATGCTTACGTGATTAGTTTGCAACTTTGAATACAAGTTTTTTTGAAGGGCAAAGGTTTAATGAATCATCGGTTTTGTATTGTTCGCTTGTTGAAGAATGACTTTCCCATGGGTTATGCCATAAGAGTTTTTTTGCAGCACTATGATAATAAAATAATTGCCCAGTAAACTCAAGCATTACATGCATTTGTTTGAAAGCAACAGTAATTGTAGTATTAAAAGTATAAAAAAAGTATTAAAAAATAGGCATAGAAATTTCATGTGAAATTAATTTTAATAAGAGAGAGAAATATATATTTTTATAGAATTTTTTTCAGTTTTCACATTTACTTAAAATGACCATTATAAATGTATTGCCTAGTGTGTGACAGTAGTTTTGACATATAATGGAGGTCATTTATCTTATCTCTGTATGTTTTGGCTAGTTTTTGCCTGTTTTTTTTCTGTCTGAAAATTATTTATCAATCTCACTCAAGATCTCTTTTTGAGATATTTCTTATATATGTCGCAAAAATGTTGCACAAATGTCGCAAGTCACCTCTTTCCATTTTCAAAGTTTTCCTTAAGTATGGTCCAGTCTGGAGTTTTTTTGCACCAAAAAGTGTCGCAAATTTGAGATTTGAAATGACAAATGCCATTTGCTACATTTAGCACATCTGGTATACAAGATAATTGTGTTTTAATGACGAAAAACAAATGTCCGCCGCACATTTCAAGATGTCCCCAAAACAGCACAGAAATTGCAATTTGCAAAAAAATGTCTCAAAAAAGACAGAAGAAACAGGAAGAAAAATAAAGATAAATGATTCCCATTATGTATAGTCTGGGACAAACGGGTTTTGTTTTTATAGTGTACCAATGGATTTATTTAATCTTATTAGGGAAAATTAATTTTTATTATTTAATATTTCCTTATGGGTAATATGTGTATGTGTCTTTTAACTTTCTATACCAAAGTTATAAAAGATTTATTTGGTATTAAAAAAAATGAAACCTTTTGTACTAAAAACATGACTTTTGCTATATTCTGACGCTACTAGCCTTTTCATACTTTAGCATATGTAGCTCTGTGACATTTTTTGCATAACATGATGACATTAACATTGCTACCATATTGTGGAATGTATGACCTTTTGATATCTTTTTATCAAATTTTTAGTGTTGCAAAATGACCAAAAAGTGTTGCTTTGTATATTTGGGCGCTGTTTTCCTTTATGTGGTTCACCGCCAGGAATAGCCGTTTTTATATGTTGATAGATCAGGCATTTTGGGAAGTTGCGATAACTAACATGTTTATGGTTTTTATTATTTAGTTTTATGGTAAGTTGGTGATTTGAACTTTTAGACATATTATTTAGATATTTAGATTAAGAATCTTAAAACAATGGCTGAAACCAACTGCCTTTCATAGTAAAATATGCTAAGGAAATTGTGCAGGGGCCCCTGCTATAGGTTTACTGTCTAAGGCTGTCTGTACAAAAACATGTGCACCTTATAGTTGATTACTATTATTGTTAAGAAATTTCATTGAATTTCTAGTTCAGAAAAATTGGGGGCAACTTTGCTGTTAATTGCTGTGGCATTCCCACTCTCTTCTGTTCACGTTATAGGGTGAAACTACAAAACTAAGGAGCCTAACAACATAAACCAAGTCCACCTATCCAAGATGGTGTATGTATGCTAAATTTACTCCCTTAGCTTCCCTACACCCTTAGTAATTATCTGCAATTATGCTCTCGATTATATGCCACCACCTAAACCTCAAAATACCTCTCCATTATATTAAATTTATAACACTAGTTAATCACAATTAGCATAAATAAATATGCTATATCTAAAGTTTACACTAGTAACATAATCTCCTCAAAAACATAGGTTGTTTAAGACTAGAAATAGAAACTTATTACATTTAAAAGATTTAATACATGGATGTGCAGTGCAAAGCACAAAAATAATTTTCATATAAAAATAGAAAAATTTCCTCATAGAAATATACAAAAAGACTATAAGAGGAAAAAAATGAAATTAGGGCAGTCTGACTAGCTGATATGAATCCCCAATGACTGATAAGGTTGGTGTATGTTGCCCGCTTATTTATACCCAGCGTGTTTTTGCCCCTATCCATCGGGCTTGTTGTTAACCTCTACTTTCACTTCTCTTAATAAAACTGGAGTATCCAGTGCCAGTGTAACCAATTAATTAAGATCAGCGCAAAAATTGCTGGTCTTAATAAATTGTCCACATTGTGTTTCATGAGAAAGTAGCCATTATTTTGCAGTACAGGTTTTAGTAAAAAACTAAGGTTTATAAATATCAATATAAATATCAATAAATCACTGTGCCCCTCCGCAAGCAAGAAATGCTTCCACTATTCATTTCGTGACGCCATATTGCTGAAAAAGTGTTCTTAATATCATGCCAATTAGTCTAAAGTGCTTTTGGAGGCAGGAACAGAGTCCCTTGGGGCCTTCTTGGGCATTATCCAAAATCTGACAAGAGCGATGTCAGCACCCACATGCAGTATAGATAAAGGTTTGGATGGATCTGAAGTGCTTTGGGTGGCATAAACACAGTCCCTCTAAGCTCCAGCTCCCGGGCATAATGCCCCCCAAAACACCTTATATCCCCCCTCCGCTCCATCTGGAAAGCATGTTGGTGCCAACGGCCACTCATTTCAGACTGACCAGAAAAAACTCAAATAAGACTGTTTTGCAATTCAACATCACAGACAGGCAAGACTGACTCAATGAAGAGAAGCTCCTAAAGACAGCACCACCAGTTTAGTAGCCTAATTTCTACTGATAGATCTCTGCTAATAAAACAAAATGCTGCTTTATAATTGAAAGGAAGCCAAATTTATATGTCTTAAAAGCTAAGCTGATTTGGCAAATTCAACAGAATAGTTGCTCGCTACAACTTTTTTTTTTGGGTGCAATATTTCTTTTTTTATTTTAATAAACGAAACACATAAAAAGTGTACAAATTGTGCATACAGTCTGGATCCATTGCCTACATCCATGTCTAGACTGCTACAATTCTTCCCTCATCCCACAACAGTTAACAAAAGGCATATAAAGGATTGATATTCGTATTGATGAGATGGTCCCTCTAACAGCAAAATTAAAAACGTTGGCATATACCATAAGGCTAGTTGATATCTAAACAAAAAAAATTGCATAGCTAGATAAATTTAATCATCAATGCTTTTACGGTTAGATTACTTAATAGGAAGCTATAGATATTCAAGCTATGCTTTGGTGCACATGGCTATTGAATCACATTCGATGAACGTATTAATTAAAAAATAAAAATGGTAGATGTAGAATAAGTACAGATATTATCATTGCACAGGAAATACACAATTAAGTGAGAGATTTAATTAAGGTGTCTATAGAGAAAATACAAGTACAGTAGTGGAAAAAATTGTTTGGTACAAAGGGTTTTGCAAGGGATTATGGGTTATTAAATATGCAAGAAGAAAATCACTAGTCATAGAATACTGAGAATGGTAGAAAGCAAGTTAAAATGCAGATGTTAACTACATTAATATGCAAAGTAATAATAACTGTAGTCTTCAGCCATAGTCTGGGTGGTCTGGGGCATTAGCTATAATTTAGTCTGGGGTCGACGTCAGGTCTGGGTAATCTGATGCATCATACATCAGACCACAAATGGGAGAGGGCTCAAAATAGCTTCAAAATAGTCTTGGTACAGGAAGTCATGGTCCATATTTTTGAATATGACCAAATAAACTTTGCACAAGTTAGTCTGGTAAAATACTAGCTGATTAAATATCAGGGTGGAAAATCATTCATTGTGGCAGTGAAAGATGCAAATGGTGATATAGTTACAGATAAAAATGAGATCACAAAGGTGTTTTTTAAAATATTATCAGATCCATTACAAATCTAAATTGGGATATGGATGAACGTTAAATGAATTTTTGAATAAAATTGAGTTTCCCCAGCTGTTAGAGGTGGAGAAACAGTATTTAAATATCCCTATTGCAGAGGAAGAGTAAAAGGATTCTGCAGGAGGGAAATCTTCAGGACTATGGTTATTATGGCGATGTCACTCTGCCTACCTTACTGCAGATTAAGACAGAAGCAAATGACATTGTAATACTTTCAGAAATTCCAGGGTATTTAGAGAAAAACTTCTCGGTGGATCCCAGGTGGAGGAAAAAAGAAGAAAGGAACTTTCCGCGGTGCAAACCCGAGTTATAAAAAAGCTAAAATTGCTTCAGCGGTATAACCATTTAATATAAAAAAAAAAAAAAAAATAGACAACCCATTTCACGCCCCACTCTGGGCCCTTCATCAGGTCAATGGACAGGTACTGCTTTTATAATAAAAAAGATGCCGGAACTGACATACAGATTATTATTAATAGAAAGACCAAACATAAATGGTCTGTACTTTATAGTGGGCTGTGGCGATCTCTGGAGGTTTAATGCTGTGGAATGCTCGCTGGTGCGCATCCAAAACAATATGACGGCTCATATTAGCCTGTGGAACGCTTGTGGAATGCTTTCAGGTATGGAAGCCAATAGGGGTCAACATGGAAAACATAAATGCGGAGTGCTTATGTGTGTTACAGCTCTTGGACTCTTAGATTTATAGAAGAAGAACAAAGTGGATATCGGGTGGGATACATCTAAGGAACTGAATAAGGTATCAAACATCTATCCAGTAGGTAATGTATAAAGGCTTATACTATTGTTTCAGTAATTTCGTTTAGACCTTCCGGGTGTGGAATTTGTACATCCAAAAAACTTCTCTCCTACATAAAGTCTGATATCTGTTAGTTATATTCTTATCGATGTGGTCTATAGGGCTGATAATCATTAATTTTTCATTTTTCTGATGTTTAAAAGAGAAGTGTTTGGAGAGACTGTTTCAGGAATCCTTTTTTAATGTTACTTCTGTGATTTGTGATGCGGTCATGCAGGGGTTAGGTTGTCCTGCCAATGTACTGTAAGCCGTGCGGACATTCTATTAAGTATATGACATACCTAGTTTAGCATGTCATTGTATGCTTGATTCAAAACATTTCTTGTGTTTTATTTGATTTGATCATAGTGGCACATAGTGGCACAGACATAACTTATGACCGCATTTTTGAATTTTTTAATTTTTGCTATCCCTTCGGAGGTTGATTCCTTTCCCTCCCGATGTTGTTTAATCTGACTTGGGACCAGAGGGTTTTTAAGCGTAGAGGCTCTTCTGTATGTGATAATAGGTTTCTTTGGAATGCTAGCTGCTAACAGGTGGTCCTTTTCTGATAGGTGCCAATTTTTCCTCAAGATATTGGTGATTTCCTTTGTTTTATCATTATAACAGGTGATAAAGTTTAAGTTGTATTGTTCATTGGTCTGATTACATTTTCTCGGACTACTGGCTTTTGACAGACAGTCCTGTTGGGTGAGGGATATAGTTTTCTGGTAGGCTTGTCTTAAAATGCGAGGCGGATAGCCTTTTTCTAAAAATCTTACAGTACGTTGGCAGGACAACCCAACGTAACACTATCAAACACTGCGGCAGGGTACAATGTAATCACTGCCTCTTCCCCGGACTGCCCCACTTGCTCCATAGGCCGGCAGTGACTGCCGTGCGCGCGGCGTCCCGAGCCACGCCCCAACCCAGCCCCCTCATGAATACGTCGGACAGCTTTGCAAACTGTCCGAAAATTACACTGTACCCTGCCGCAGTGTCTGATAGCGTTACTGGAGGTTTCCAGTAACCCAATCACTCTAACACTGCAGTGTTTGATCAAGTACTAGGAGCTGATTACTTTAGTAACTTTTGAAATATTCATGATTATCAGTCCTATAGACCACATCGATGAGAATATAACTAACAGATATCAGACTTTATGTAGCAGAGAAGTTTTTTGGATGTACAAATTGCAAACCCTGAGTCCGGAAGGTCTAAATGAAATTACTGAAACAATAGTATAAGCCTTTATACATTACCTAATGGATAGATGTTTGATACATACAGTGTATACACACATAATGCATATAAATACAGCATACACACATACATACATACAGTGTATACACACATAATGCCTATACATAAAGCATACGCACATACATACACTTTATACATGCATACATTATATACACACATGCGTACAGTATATACAGCAGATACATAAATATACCAGGGGCGACCGTGAAAGGAGTGTGCCATGGAGTGGGCAGCTGCGAACAGACTGGACCGGGCAGCGGCGGGTGGCCTAGGCAGCAGAAGGTGTGGGCCGGCCGAGTACAGTGTGGGACGGCCGCGGAAGGACTAGACCGGCCAAGCGGGGGCGGCCGGAGTGAACCAGGTGGGCGGACACAGACAGGGGGGCGGCACAGGGGCCCATATTTCAGTATGCATTTGTAAGTTTTGTCTCTGCTGTTCCTCTGGACCCCTGTGCCCCCCGGCCCCCTTAGTATAACCGCTACGGCTGCAACGGCTGTTGTTACGCCACTGTTAATAAATAATCTGTATGTTAATGAATGAATGTGCAATTGGTTGTCTATTTTAGAATTTACTGTTGAAATTAAGTTTGTTGGAAAAAAAAAAAATTCTGATGTTACTTCCGGCACCTTTTTTATTATAAAAGTAGGATAATATACCTGTCCATTGACCTGATGAAGTGCCCAGTGTGGGGCGCAAAACACGCTGTCTATATTTCATGATTTTATTGTTTATGTTTTTAAAAAAAATATATATATATATTTTTATATTAAATGGTTGAACCGCTGAAGCTATTTTAGCTTTTTTTTATAACTCAGGGTTCCTTTCTTCTTTTTTCCTCCACCTGGGATCTACTGAGAAGTTTTTCTCTAGATACCCTGGAATTTCTGACAGCCTTATACTGGTGAGACATTCCACCGGCAGGAACCCAGCTGCACCCACAAACGCTGACTAACGGAGTTGTGCCTGTATGCACAACCAACAAAGGTAAGCAGGATTGCCTTACACATTTGATAACCTTTGAAAACCTACGTTTACTTTGCACCAGGGAGCACCTGTCTTTTTTTCTCTACTCTAAAGGTGGAATACTACCTTTATCATTTACGGAAGCCTTGATTATTTTGGTAATAAGATAAAGAACCACAGTTGGATCAATTTCATTAATTAATAATGGCATTAAATTGGTGCTGAAGGTGGTACGTAGTGGGTTGAACTGTGGAATTTTATAATCAAAGATATCAAATAAGTGAACATCTCACATCTGGCCAAAGTTCCAAAAGAATTTCTGCAGCACTCAAGGTTCCTAAGAGCACAGTGGCCTTCATAATCCTTAAATGGAAGAAGTTTGGGACTACCATAACTCTTCCTCGACCTGACCATCCAGCCAAACTAAGCAATTATGGGAGAAAAGCCTTGGTGAGAGAGATATAGAAGAACACCAAGATCATTGTGGCTAAGCTCCAAACATGCAGTAGGTAGATAAGAGAAAGTTCCAGAAAGTCAAAGCATCATCATGCTAGGTGCCAGCATCAAGTTATGGGGGTGTTTTTCAGCTGCCAGGACAGGACAACTTGTTCCAATTAAAAGAAAGAGGTCCTCGATGAGAACATCACTAGACTGGGCCAACGGTTCAACTTCCAGCAATTCAATAACATTAATAAGACAGCTAAAATAAGAAATCAGTAACTTCAGAACACCTTGACTGGCCCAGCGAGAGCACTGACCTAAACCCAATTCAGTATCTCTGGAGAGACCTGACAATGGCTGCCCACCAATGTTCACCATTCAACCTGAACTGGAGAGGATCTGCAAGGAAGAATCGCAGAGGATCCCCAAATTCAGCTGTGAAAAGCCTGTTGCGTCATTCCCAAGAAGACTCATGGCTGTACTCTCTAAAAAGTGCTTCTACTCAATACTGAGCAAAGGGTCTGAATACTTATGACCATTTGATATTTCAGTTTTTCTTGTTTAATAATATTAGTAAAAACTACATTTCAGTTTTTTTATGTCAATAATAACTTTTTATCCCACAAATTGGCTGCAATGAAACAAAAAGTAAAAATTTTAAAGGGATCTTTCCGTGCCCACTGTAAGTAAGGATAATACTTTTAGATACCTGGTTATGAGGATTTACAGATGTATAAGTAGATTTAAGTGCTTAAATGTAACCCCTTTGATTAAAAAAATCATGCTAAGGTTAAAATCTTTTTACTGAGTCTACTGATTACATGGTGTAGATAGATAGACTACCTCTGGTAATGCAAACCAGCGTTTCTGTCTTATCTAGTGTATACTAACATAACACATGCCATCCAGTATATACTGGCATAAAGCATGCCCCTAGTGTATACTGACATAAATCTTGCCATAACTTGAACAGACATGCAAGATTACCTTAAAGGGATATATGTTGGATCGTATAAATATCACGGTATTGAGAGCTTGATTCAATTGATAAAAGGGACATAAGACATAGCATCATTCAGGCCATCTGGTTTGACACATTTCATAAGGAAAATTCATTGTGTCTCTTTCGTTTGAATCTGGTTATCCCAATCACCTCTCCTGGGGGATGGTCTAACTATTTCAATGGCCTGAAAACTGACAGATTTTGGGTCTCCACCATGATATTAGTGAAAATGTCTGGAGATTTATACCGATTATTGACAATAACGCCACTATGCTCAAGAATTCTGGTGAAATTGCATTCTCGGAAAGTCTTCCCCACATAATTCAGTGGGCAAGAACATGTCAGAAGATATACCACCTGTGGTTTGACAATTCACAAACTCCCTATTGTCAAATATCTTTCCAGTAGTAATACTTTTAAAGCTTTTACTCTTTGATAAATATTTGCAGGCTTTAAATATCCCACATTTAAATGTGCCTTTAAGGCGATGTTTATTTAGCCAGATGTTATCCATTGTGGCTTTTGTTAGATGTCTATAGTCAAGAGGATCCCTCAGATTCCACCCTGTTCTATACTTAATAGAGGGGTACCATTCAAGTCGACTTTTGATGTAGCTTTCTTTATAAAGTATATACCAAAATTCATTTAGTATACTTTTGATCTGTGTGGTTATCAAAAGTGGCAATCAGGCTCATCTTGTCCTCATTAGACTTAATCTCAAAATCGGTCTCTAAGGAACAGTTCCTATGTACCCTTAGGAACTGTCCTTTAGGAATACCACGTTTAAGCGGAACAGGATGATGGCTTTCCCATGACAGCAGACTGTTTGATGCAGTAGGCTTATGGAAAGTAGATGTATGAAGTCTGCCATCATTTTGGATCCTAATTTCCAGATCCAAAAAAAGCAATCTTATCCTTACGGACCTCAGATGTAAAAGTTAGATCAATAGGGTTGTCATTTAAGGTCTCAACAAATTCATTGAATGCTGTGGCCTTGTCAGCCCATAGGATCAGCATGTCATCAATAAATCTAAGCCAAGGGCTTATTCTTGATGTCCACCTGTCCATATGATCCACAAAAACAAGGCGCCCGCCCACCAACCCAGGGACAAGTTTGCATGTGTGGGAGCCATTGGGCTCCCCATTGGTGGAAGAAGTGCCTGTTAAACAGAAAATAATTATGTCCCAAAATGAACATTATCCAATCCACAAAAAATTTATTGTGACCCCGTTGAGGAGTGACTCTAGTGGACAGAAAATGTTTAACTGCTAACACTCCCTTGTTTTCGACATCCAAACTTGCCATGAGGGTACCCTGGGATCACCACAATGTCATCCAGTCTCTTCAGCACATGGTGTCCTGGAGATATGATGATAAGGCAGTAGTAACAAACAGTCTCATAATTCTGTCCACATAAGCACTAACCCACTGTGTTAGGCTATTGATGCCTGAAACAATAGGGCAACCTTTTAAGGGTGGAAGGTAGTAATAGTTGGATATTTCAGCATCAATACTTTCTGTTCACCCTCACCTAACAATCCGCTAGTGCTTTTCTCAAAAATTTTTTTACTGAATAGCGAACATTTGTGTTGGGTCACCATTCAATATCCTATAGCAATTGGGATCAGTTAAGATAGTGGGACGCATGTCAACATATTCTTCTCTGTCATGGACTACTATATTACCTAACAATAATAATAATTTTTGATCTCTTTCCAATGAAAAGAGGGCCTGAATTTGATCTGTATTCAGATTAGTGTTTAAATAATTTTTCGGTTGGATTCTCTGCAACTCATTAATTACTAATTTCCCACTGGATGGCATGCGTCATGTTAGTATACACTATATAATCCAGAAATGCTGTTTTGGGTTACCAGAGGTGGTAAGAAAGTTCATCTCCCTGTCTATATATGCAGAATCGACCTCTGCAATTATTTATGATTACCAATATTCCTATGTTAAATGTTATGAGAAATATGAGTATATAGGGAATAAAATATATGCTGTACCTATGTAGATACATGTCCTCATATTTTACATTTCATATTTTTAATGTACTTAATGTAGCCACGGTATGCTACTTTCATTTCACCAACTATACAATACTGGGTTAGGAATTGTAGCGGACCACCCGTGCATTGTGGCGAGCAGTGTGTATATGGAGATATTATTGCCAGGTATACTGCTACATGGTGGCGTTTGTAGAGACTGTTTCCAGTCAATACATTGTATCAATTCTGGCCGCATTGTTTACTTCTTTGTTGGCCAGATGATTGGCTACTGCGTCCGAACCAATGGCACTAGTGGGGACATCACAGGATGAGTGGGAGTGGGTGGAGCCTTTTCCATTTAAACATGGCATGACCTCCACCATCAGGGCGCTGGCACGTCTGTTTGTTGTTTTCCCAGTAAATTCTAAGTCATACTTGCTCTCCTGATGACCCCTAAACAAAAGGGAGAAACACATCGAGATTGTTATTGACAGGGAATCTAGATGCAGTGCGTACAAATGTGTGGCTGTGGAGATTAGAGATAGACCTTATATGGCAAAGGGAGAGAGCAGAGAATTCTATTACAGAGTGGTGGAACTGAGATGAGAATATATTAGTCACTAGTGATACTATCTACTGCTCCCCCTACTGACCTGGTCTGACGCTAGAGACAATGGGGCTTATTTACTAAGGGTTCTGCGGCCGCATTTCCGTCGGGTTTTCTGATGCTTTCGGGATCGAGCCGCTGGGACAGGGATTTAGAAGTGGATTGTGTCACACACGATCAGATTTTAGCGCATCAGCGCCTGCTTTCATTGCGACAGAAATCGTGGAGTCGGACGATTCCTCTTATTCGGACTTTAAAATTGTGTCGAAAGCCATGCACTTTCATACAATGGGAAGAAATGTGCCCCAATATCTTGTCGAGTGTGTTAATGAAGCTATTAATAAAAACTAGGACACTAAATGACATGCTCCTTCAGCATTAGGAATTTGGTAATAAGGTAATTTTTTAAGGAAAAATAAGTTGTAATAAGCACTACGAATACATTCTCCTTTTAACACGCCAAATAAATGTTTAGTTTTAGATTATCCTTTCAGTCCGTATTTTCTCAGTAAGGCTACATTCACACTACAGTATGGGGGACGTATATACGGCCGACGTATATACGGCCGATATACGTCCCCCATAGATGGCAATGTGCGCACGGCGCCCTACGGGAGCGGTACGGTGCAGCACACATGCGGCACTGTACCGCTCCGTACCCGGGAAAAAGATAGGACCTGTCCTACGGGCGGGCAACGGAAGTGTGAATGTAGCCTAAGCTAAGGTTAAAATTTGGAACAAATTGCCTTTACAATGTATGGCAAGGGTTAAAACAGTTAATATGGTGATTCTCCTATGGGTTATGCATATATTTGGGAACTCCCCTATTTAGTTGAAAGATGCTTTATTGAATACTTTTCTACAACTTTAAACCAAATCTAGGATATAACCTAATGAAAAACCATATGAATATACCTTTAGACTAAAGAATCACAGTATGTTTTCAGTGTTTGGAATTATTTTAAAGATATTACTTTTGTAAGATTTTGTATTTATTGCATTCTTTGGGGCACATGTATCATAGTTTTTCGGCTGCTACTTTTTCAAGTTTCCTGAAGTTGGCCTACTTAATCATTGCAATCTATCTTTTTGAGGTGTGCACCTTTTTAATCCCAAATAGTAGCTCCCAAAAGTAAGTCAGGGTGTAGCATGCTCTGTTTTGGAACTTATTAGGTGCAAGAATGGAATAATTTCAGAGCTCAAAAGTCTCACAAGTTAAACAAACATGTGGGCTACAAAGATAAATATGGCAGCTAACTCTGCTACCCTGCTTGATTCTGCACCAAAAAAGTCTCAAACTGCAAAAAGTCTTACAAATAGTTGCACAAAAAAAGAAAACAATAGGAGTTATACATGTCCCCCATTAAGTTTCTTTTGTTTCATGCAAACAACACAGCTTGAGTTAATATACTGAATAATTATATTCCCTGTGTAGCTAGTGATATATAGTACTAAAGTCAGCATTTTGTTTGTACAGTTACAATTTCAAGGTGACTTGTGGTGCATGCAGAGCTTTCTCATGAACAAGCAATACTATATGCATAGGAGTAGCATCACAAAATTACTAATCTATTGAAGTAATAACACAAGCACATATTTGCTGCGTCTATTTGCTTTGGTTTGCATATTTGCTTATCCAAAGTAAGTAGGGGGTAGTGCAGATAATATTTATAAAACATATCAAGACTAACTTGGCTTTATATGCATTTTCTAGCCAGCCTTGTTAATTGTGTTACTAATACATGTATATATGACCATATGTATGGATACACCTAAATAAAATGGGAATGTTTGGTGATATCAGTTTCCTGTTTGTGGCACATTAGTATATAAGAAGGAGGAAACTTTTCAAGATGAGTGTTGACCAGAGTGGCCATTTTGAAGTCAACATTTTTCCAATATGAAGAGGGACATGTAACACATCACACCGATTAAGAATTTCACAAGAAAAACAAAGGTGTCCTTGGTTTTAATGTAATTTTATTCTTTCATTTACAAATGTATGAATTCAAAGACAATTGCCTTCAGATGTCTCCAAAGGTCCAAGCATTCCTACATGCATAGTTCCCTGGTTTAATGGCCAACAATCTGACCCATTTAGACTTTTATCTTTGGGGTCAGTGCAGTACTAGTACAGTGCGAGGGCACCCAACTCTTCTGTGCCACCACTTCACGTGACATGCTAAAATCGCGGTGGGATGCTCATAGCAGAGGCAGGAGAACCTCCTGCTGATGTGCCCTGACCAATCCGACCGGTTCTGCCCACAGATTGCTGCGATTGACCAGCCAATCCTGACTGGCCAATTGCAGCGTTTATAGGCTGAAAACTTGTTTTTAGCTCCCTCCTCTTCCTCCAGCGGTCCCATTTTGGTTTGGTATCACTGGAGAGAGGAGCAGAGAGCTACTGTTTGCACCAAAACACTATTTTACTATCTGATCCTTATTGTTCCCTATTGATCCTATCTGCTCCCTCCTGCGTCCTGTGTGTTCCCTGTGTAATTACCTTGCGTGATCACACTTGTCTTCTGTTTTTTCCCATCTCCTGTCTGTCCCTTCTGAACTAAACCCACTTTTCAGTGCGCTGTTTTGGCATTGTTCTGCACTGGATGGACTTTTCAGTGTGCCGTGTGAATAACGCTGCACAGTATCTTTAGAGGTAGTTAGGTTGTCTTAGGGCAAGCTTGGTGCATTTGTGCAGTGCACATAGTTTTTTTTTTTTTGGTATAATTTTTTTCCAGAGCGCTGTAAGTGTACCCGTAGTTGTCTGTGTAGTTTGGTGCATATTATTTTTTTTGTGCCATCGGTACGGCTTGTCTGTGTGGTTTGGTGTGCATTATTTCATTTTTTTTGGTGTGCCAGCTACACTGTAGTTGGGTGCACATCATCTAATTTTTCAGGTGTACTTTTTGTTCTGGTGCACATTCTTATTTTTTGTGTTCAATGTCTCAGAATACGTACACTGTGTTGGAGGCATACAACATGCTTACCTCTGACACTGAGCAAGTATTTTACCTATCATCATCCTCCAGCTCATCTTCCAGAGACCTGCCGAGAAGGTGACGATTGAAGTGCCTGGGGCTTCTGTGATTTGAAGTGCCTGGGACTTCTGCTAATGAAGTGCCTGGGCCTTCTGCTAATGAAGTGTCTGGGGATTCCACTGACACCACATGGGTAGCCCCAGATAATTATATCCCTCAGGTCCTCGACTTTGTGGGCCAAACTGGAATTAAATTTGAAATGGCAGGGCTCAGAGCTGTTGACTTTTATACGTTTTTTTATGAGGAGCTGTTGAATTTTATTGTAGTCCAGACCAATCTCTACACTGCACAGCATATTGCACAAAACCCCTCTTCATTTTATGCACAACCCTACAGGTGGACCCCTGTCACTGGAGCAGAGATGGAGAAGTATTGGAGCATAATACTTCTTTTGGCGATTGTAAAGAAGCCCGCAATCAGGGACTACTGGAGCTCAGACATTCTGTAATGCCCCCACAAACATGTGAGAATAGACAAACCCCTGGTACAATTTAAAGGGAGACTTCAATTCCACCAGTACCTGCCCAATTAGAGGGCAAGGTATGGGGTGAAGATTTATAAGCTGTGCGAAAGTACATCAGGGTATACCTACAAGTTCTGGGTATATGAAGGAAAGGACTCCACTATAGTGCCCCCAGAATGCCCCCCTTCCTGGGTATTACAGGGAAGATAGTGTGGGATTGGGTGCATTTACTGCTGGAACAGGGCTACCATCTCTACCGTGACAATTTCTACACCAGCACTACCCTGTTTAAGTACCTCGCTTCAAGAAATACTCCGGCATGCGACACTGTATGCAGAAATCAGAGAGATCTCACTAAGTCGCTGCTTGGGCAAAAACTTAAAAGGCATGATTGCAGGGCACTATGCAGCAACTCTGTATTTTAGATTATAACAAGTACAAGGTAGGGGTGGACTTGTCGTACCAGGTGCTTCAGCCATACAACGCCATGCAGAAGTTGAGGGTGTGGTACAAGAAGCTGGTCGTGAAACATCATGCAGATAGCACTATATAACACCTTTGTTTTTCTTGTGAAATTCTCAAAATGTGTTAAATGACTCTCTTCCCATTGAAAAAAAAAAGTTGGATCCAAAATGGCCAACTTCAAAATGACTGACATGGTCAACACCCATCTTGACAAGTCGTCCCCCTTTCCCATGTACTAATGTGCCACAAACAGGAAGTTGATATCACCAACCATTTACATTTTATTTAGGTTATCTATATAAATGGTCCACCAACCATTCACATTTTATTTACGTGTATCAATCTAAATGGCCCTATAATACACATATAAACACACACAAACCAGTGATCAAAGTTAGACAACAATGTGTGAATCTATGAATCTCCATTTGATGGATTTTTTAAGGGGTAAAACATGTCACTAGAACAGTGTTTTACAAAATGACCAAAACCTTTATTTTGCAAAAAACATGATCACCAATGATGGTTTTACAGAGAAAGAACATACAGTGGGTATGGTGAGCTCAAAGTAGTTATTTGCTTATTAATATAGACTCTGCACCCCATATTTACAGAAAAATACTGAACTGTAGATATTTTTGATAATATTAAACAATAAAAACTGAAATATCACCTTGTCTTAAAGGAGTTTTCCCATGAAAGAAAGTTCGCAAATTTTAATCCCCTAGTCCCTTACATTTCAAGAGTCCAACCTTCTGACTCCAAGGTAGCATTTTCATCCTCTAAATCCTGCAAATCACTAGTGACAATACAATCCTGATAGAAGAAATCAACATCTGTATTTATCAGCTCTTTGACTGATTTAGAAAAAAGTCTTTTGACAATCAATAGTCTGAATCGATCTGGATGGGTGTTGATACCCAGGTAGACACAGATGGATTAGATACTTACATTGCTTTTATATTTTTTTATGATAACCTTTATATTTTTTAAAATAGAGTGGGGTGTTTTTCTCTTCCATTTCCTCAAATCGAATACTGAATTTATCTACCGTATATACTCGAGTATAAGCTGACCCGAGTATAAGCCGAGACCCCTAATTTCAACACAAAAAACTGGGAAAACCTATTGACTCGAGTATAAGCCGAGGGTGGGAAATGCATTGGTTACACCCTCCCAGTATATAGTCTGCCAGCCCCTGTAGCATACAGCCTGCCCAACCCCTGTAGTAGGAAAAAAAATAACACTGTACTCATCTTTCCGACGTCCCCCATAGGTCCTCTTCTGTCTCAGACTCGAGTATAAGCCGAGTTAGGGTTTTTGAGCACAAATTTTGTGCTGAAAAACTAGGCTTATACTTAAATTTATTTTTCTTAGTATCCATAATAGTTCATCCCAATTGTGAGAAGTTAAGTTCAATGCCCATAGTCTTAAAATCCTCAGTCATAGTATACTGTAGTTCAGATTGTGTAACCTTAATTTAATTTTTTATGTCCTCCAATGTTTGACTTTCTTGAATCAAAATCAGCTGTGTTAAGCGCATTGATCAATATTTAGTAGTGGGTACTTTTTTATTCTTAGACCCCGAGGGATCATTTTTGCACATATCTTTGTAAAGTTGAGTGTTCTGCCCAAAGCTTCACTTCTTTGAATAGTAAATATAAATTATAATTCTAATATTAATAAGAAAAATGTTTCCAGTGCTATGTTTAATTTTCGAAATGCTCACCATGGTGAAACTTCAAGTTTAAGGTTTTATGGCATTAAAAGTTTGTATTTCCCTGTGAGAGGCGGTGGTATGAGACAGTGGGCAGATTTATCAAGCTGTCGGAATATCCTTAGTTGCCCATGGCAACCAATCATAGTCCCCCCTTTAAAATATTAATGAGCTCTGGTAAAATGAAAGCTGAGAGGAATATTCTGCTTCTTTGGTAATTTATCAATTTGCATAAATGTCTCTAGTCACTGCTTTCCATTCTCTATGTTTTCCTTAAAGGAAACCTACCACTTCGGATAGGGCTTCTAAGCAGCAAATCCCATGCACCAGCTCAGGGTGAGCTGGTGCCAGCACTTATCTTTGTTACGTTCTTAAACGGTTTTAAAGCATTTCAATTCTTTATTAATCTTTATATCTGAAGTAGCTTCCCCGCACCGTGGTCCGTGCTCGGCGCACCATGCGTGCGACCATGCGTGCGTCTGAATAGGAAGTGGCCGCGCGCATGGTGCGCCGAGTGCGGACATAATGAAGATAAGCGCCGGCACTAGCTCACCCTGAGCTGGTGCACGGCATTTGCTGCTTAGAAGCCCTATCCAAAGTGGTAGGTTTCCTTAAAGTATGGTTTTGTTTGGAGTTTTTCTTGTGGCAAAAAATGTTGCACATTTTAGACAAGTTGAAATGATAAATGTCATTTGCGACATTTAGCACATCTGGAATAGAAGATAAATGTGTCTTACTGACTAAAAACAAATGTCCGGCAAACTTTTCAAAATGTCCCCAAAAAGGTGCAAAAATTGCAGTGCGCCAAAAAATGTCTCACAATAGACAGAAAAAAAACAGGAAGAAAAATTAAATAACTCCCAATGTCTCCTAAACAGGGAGGGCTTCAGGATTTTATTATTGAATAGTGTTGCTCCACATGTTGTGAATATCAGATGTGATTTGATTTTAAGCTATTGATGCTTTGTTTGTTGCAGTATTGTTTATAGTAAGATGTATGACGTCAGGTAGGGAAGTGATGTTTTCTTTTCCTCCCATTATAGGTATATATATATATCTTCATTTTGTACTAATATGACTGAGTCAGAATGACTCAAAATGCATAAAAGTTGCTTTTGGTTTTATGGAGGACAAAAAATTAGATTTTTACATTTACCCCTCGGGATTTGCTGTTATATTCTTCTTGAGTTCATCATTTTTAACCCCCTAACTTATTACAATAGTAACAATTAGAGATGAGCGAGCACTAAAATGCTCGGGTGCTCGTTACTCGAGCCGAACATTTCCAGATGTTCGAGTGCTCGTTTCGAGTAACGAGCCCCATTGAAGTCAATGGGAGACTCGAGCATTTTTCAAAGGGACCATGGTTCGGGAATAAAATGTGTTAATTAATTTAAAAAGAATGTCTTCTGATAAGTTAGCAGATGTATGCAAACATCTGCAATCTATTCTTCACTGTTCCGCGCGTATATTATCTCCCGACAAGTTAGCAGATGTGAAGAACAGTGAAGAATAGAATAAAAACAGTGAACACAGGATCATTTAAGTGAAAAACACAGTGAAGAATAGATTGCAGATGTTCGGCACATCTGCTTACTTGTCGGGAGATACGCTGTCTCCGTGCCCCGCTGTCTCCATGCCCCGCTGTCTCCGTGCCCCGCTGTCTCCGTGCCCCACTGTCTCCGTGCCCCGCTGTCTCTGTGCCCCGCTGTCTCCGTGCCCAGCTGTTTCCGTGCCCAGCTGTTTCCGTGCCCCGCTCTCTCCGTGCCCCGCTCTCTCCGTGCCCCGCTCTCTCCGTGCCCCGCTGTCTCTGTGCCCCGCTGTCTCCGTGCCCAGCTGTTTCCGTGCCCCGCTGTCTCCGTGCCCAGCTGTTTCCGTGCCCCGCTCTCTCCGTGCCCCGCTCTCTCCGTGCCCCGCTCTCTCCGTGCCCCGCTGTCTCTGTGCCCCGCTGTCTCCGTGCCCAGCTGTTTCCGTGCCCCGCTGTCTCCGTGCCCAGCTGTTTCCGTGCCCAGCTCTCTCCGTGCCCCGCTCTCTCCGTGCCCCGCTCTCTCCGTGCCCCGCTCTCTCCGTGCCCCGCTGTCTCTGTGCCCCGCTGTCTCCGTGCCCAGCTGTTTCCGTGCCCCGCTCTCTCCGTGCCCCGCTGTCTCTGTGCCCCGCTGTCTCCGTGCCCAGCTGTTTCCGTGCCCCGCTGTCTCCGTGCCCAGCTGTTTCCGTGCCCAGCTCTCTCCGTGCCCCGCTCTCTCCGTGCCCCGCTCTCTCCGTGCCCCGCTCTCTCCGTGCCCCGCTCTCTCCGTGCCCCGCTCTCTCCGTGCCCAGCTGTCTCCGTGCCCCGCTCTCTCCGTGCCCCGCTGTCTCCGTGCCCCGATGTCTCCGTGCCCCGCTGTCTCTGTGCCCCGCTGTCTCCGTGCCCCGCTGTCTCTGTGCCCCGCTGTCTCTGTGCCCCGCTGTCTCCGTGCCCCGATGTCTCCGTGCCCCGATGTCTCCGTGCTGCTCCGTGCCGCTGCCTGATGTCTCCGTGCTGCCGCTGCCCCATGTCTTCGTGCTGCTCCCCGGTGTCTCTGTGCTGCTCCCCGGTGTCTCTGTGCTGCTCCCCGGTGTCTCTGTGCTGTTGTGCAATGTGTTCTTCACACATATATATTGTTCTTCACATACTATTTTGTTCGCACGGTTCCGCGCGTATCTTCCGACAAGTAAGCAGATGTGCCGAACATCTGTAATCTATTCTTCACTGTGTTCTTTACTGTGTTTTTCACTTAAATGATCCTGTGTTCACTGTGGTCACTGTTTTTATTCTATTCTTCATTGTTCTTCACTGTGTTTTTTTAATTAAATGCTCGATCTCGAGCAGGGGAAATACTCGTCCGAGCAACGAGCCGTCTCGAGTACCTTAATGCTCGAACGAGCATCAAGCTCGGACGAGCATGTTCGCTCATCTCTAGTAACAATATTACTCTGCTGTTTTAGCTCCTATTACTCACTTATGGTCAGTGTAAGATTCCAGAGTGTGGGTAGAGACCCACCAAGCAGGCACATTGGGGCACATTTACCAAGAATGGGGCAAACTACACTAAATGCTAGGATTTCTGTTGCACGTTCTTCATTAATGTGGCACTCCTTGCATACCTCCAACAGACTGGACTAACTTTTTTGGTGCACCTTTAATATAAAGCGTGCAACACAATTCTAACAGACATTGCATGATACATCTGGGACATTGTCTGACTGAGCACTGGAACGCCCCCTAATTTGTGGCGCAGGCACTTCTTAAATACCTGTGCAAGCAGTTTGCACTGAAAAGAAAGTGCAAAGTCCGACAGAAAACTGGCGCACAGCCTTTAGTAAATGGGCCCCATTATGTTCCCTGTGTGCTTTGTGAGATGATGTGTGCTGACCAAGTGATCAGATCAGGGTACATAGTTTATCTACATAGTTTCATTTAGCTTCTGTACATTCTACTACTATCTGACACATAAAAAGAGATGACACAGATCAAAGATGAGATGATGATGAGATCCATGAGATGAATCTAACACACAATGACACACTTCAGCTCTTACATCTCTGCTACATCTGAGCTATAAAACACACAGTCCCTCGCTATAGAGATCTTGGGGGATATTTATCAGGACCTCTGCGCAACGCCAGTGGCGCAGTGGCCCTGAAATAATCGCAAATGCTAGCTTATTGCTAGCTTTTGGGATTATTTTCCCCGATCTGCCACCTTCATGCCAGTGGGGCGTGAAGGGGCGTGAAGGGGGGGAGGCGCGGGCGGCCGAGGGGAGGGCGTGGCTGGATGGGGGTGGGCCGGCTCGGGGTGTTACTGCGCACTTGCTGATGCCGGTGACTTATCATATGTCAAAAGCCGCGGGCTGCGTTTTTCTCTACTCCAGGCCCTGCCTGGTGTAGGATAAACGCTTCGCAGCTTCCACCTCTTGATGTATTGGGTTACGAATTTGCAGCGGCAGGGCTATCATACGCTGGTGCACGAGCGCCGGCATGGGATAAATATCCCCCCTTATCTTACCTGTAGCTTGTATATGTAGTCTCCACATGCTTCTTGCAAGCAGGAAGTGGGTGTGAGTTTTTGTATTAATGCAGGGGGGAGGGGCTGGAATGTAGAGAGAGACAGCAGTGAGCAAAAAGGAGATTTTCATGAGAAAAATATGCCATACCTGACCCCAGACAGAAGAAGATTTATGGTCGGAACCAAGGGCAACCAAAATAGTGTAAAACAGGACTAATAGAGACAGGTTGGAAAAATATCTGTGAAATGCTGTATTTTTGTTAATTACATTAAACTAGAAAAAAATGAAATTTGTTGTCCTGAGTATAAGAAGCGTGTCTGCATGGGAATAGCTTTGTTATTTGTGTGCTTAGGGTTATTGTCCTGCTGAATGGTCGGTCCAGTGTGAGGTCAAGAGCACTCTGGAAGAGGATTTCATCCAGAATATCTCTGTATTTTGCTGCATTCATCTTTCTTTCATTTAAACAAGTTGTCCTTTGCCTGCAGCTGAAAAACCCCCTAATCATGATGCTGCCACCACTATGTTTCACTGTTGGGATTGTATTTGGCAGGAGATGAGCAGTACCTGGTTTTCTCCCCACATACCGCTTAGAATTAACACCAAAAAGTTCAATCTTCGTCTGATCAAACTAGAGAATCTTATTTATTATAGTCTTGGAGTCCTTCATGTTCTTTTTTGCAAACTGTATGAAGGCTTTCATATGTCTTGCACTAAGGAGAGGCAGGTTATAGTGATAGTTGTGATAGTTGTGGCAATGATAGTTGACTTTGTGGAACTTTTTCCCATTTCCCTACTGCATCTTTGGAGCTTAGCTACAGTGATCTTGTTCTTCTTCTTTACCTCTCTCTCCAAGGCTCTAACGTCAAAAGGAAACCTTCCAAGTGACAATAACAATTCCTATGTAGATATTATCCGATTATTTTTTTATTTTATGAAATGACATGCAATTTGAAAATAAGGGTGCATCATATAAAATGTAGTACATCAACTGCAACATAAGGACAGTCAAGTATCTACACCTTCATTGATGTAAATGAGCAAACCTCATGAGTAATTATAATTGAGAGGACTGACAGGCAAGACAATCTCTGACTTAGAAACTATTATAAGAATAATTCCTACATTTTTTGGATTATTTCCAATTTGTTTTAAGTTTTCTATTTTATGGGTTTATGTAATATAAGATTTACTTACAGTGTACTTCTGTAGGATAAAATTTTTTGGTAATGTAAAGATCAATCAGATAGTTAGCATGATCTATGATAAATATACAGGTGGTCCCCTACTTAAGAACACCCGACTTACAGACAACCCCTAGTTACTGTACATTAGCCCAGGGCTACAATGAACAGCTATAACAGTTACCAAAGGTGTATGTAATTAACATGTATTGTTAATCCTTGTTATGACAACCCAACATTTTGGTCACAGAGACCAAAAAACATTTTGACTGGGGTTACAATCATAAGTATACAGTTCCAATTTACATACAAAGTCAACTTCAGAACAGACCTGCAGGCAGAACTTATCTTGTACATAGCCTGGGGACTGCCTGTACTGTGACCTCAAAGGTTTCTGAACATTCTATGCTCCCTGCTCCTTCATGTGATGAAAGATGGCAGGCTCGTCACTATATAGATCCTGTGAATATACACTATGCAGTGCTTTACTTGGCAGAATCTCACTGGATTTGTTGTTGACATCCTTCATGAGAGAAAACAAAGCATCACAGGAAATATGGGCAGCTTATAATTGACTCCGTTCAGGACAGGAAGAGGTTAACCTCTACCCACTTCACTGCTGCTGAGGAAGATTTCTGACTACAGAACAGACTACTAGCTACAGAACAGCCACCCCCAGACGAAGGCTCATTCGAGCCGAAACGTACGTCGGGGCGGGAGTCACCCTGGACCTGGGAACCTGCTGCTTGATCATGGGTAAGAGACCCTGCTCATTTTAAAACTTTCATTGGGGCAAGTGCAATATGTTTTCACATTTATATTGAAGGACCTTAACGGTACACAAATACTTGGCTGCACATTTTTTATTGAGAAAAAAAGTTTTTATGGTTTTTGTATATTGAACTTAATAAAGCATTATTGAATTATAGTTGCATTATGTATTTATGTCCTGGGTCTGTCTCCTTATCTAGGTAGACAAAATAGGTTTATATATATTTAATCATAGTCCTAGGCTTTGGTGGTGCAATACCCTTAGAGGTAACTATACTGTATTAACGCAGATATATACTTTTTGGTGGTACATTATAGGTTTTGATAGCTACAGAACAGAAAAAATTCCAATCAAGACAATATAAGCATCATTCTGTTTGTTTTGAAAGGGGAGCAACATGACAATTGTGTAAAAAAAAGTCATTATGAAATCAGAGTTATGGTTTAAATATATACATTTACAAGGAAAGCAAAAAGGAATTACATTTGATGAACTTATTAACTTTTCAAGTTTACAAATGATTTATTTTGGTAATCATTTATAATTTTAATTATGAGCACATTGGTAGTAATGTATGGTCTTAAACAAGAAACCGTAGACTATATAATCAAATTTCCAACTGCTACTGTTAGCTATTTATTAGAATGTTATTAATTTATGTTTTTAAAAATGTTTATTCATTTTGTGTCCCAAGGTGGCAAAGGACTCTGGTCCTAAAAGAGATTTGTGTCTTTCATTACAGACTCAGCTGCCATTAATGTAATTATTGCATGTTAACCCACATATTCTTGCAGGGTTTTGGGCCTGAGGGCCAGTCCATTTACAATTTCTCAAAATGTCAATTTGCCTACTCACTGTGCTTTAACGTTCTAAATTTGTTATTTTGTATTAGTTTACTTCATTAACCTACTATATTATTGCTCTACAGGGTACAGACACAACTACAACATTAAAAGTGTAACATTTTAAGAGCTTCTTAGTAAAATATAACTAAGAAAATTAAACCACTGGCAATGTTCTGGTTAAGTATGAAGATAATATATTATGCAAGTATTTAAAAGTAGACAGTATGGATAAAACCTAAATATTAAGACCCCATGGAAAATATATCCTCTTGGTTTAATTAAGAAGCTAATACTGTGCCTTGAGGTCAAGCTATAAGAATTAATCATGATGCACAGTTCACATTGCTTGCAAAGATTACCAGAGTACAGCATGTTATAGACTTATTTTTATTTATGGTTATCTTGCATCCATTTCATTTCCTCCATATTTTGTCTCGAATGTGCAATACAGAGATCAATAAATAAATATAATAAAAAGAGACAAGAGGTAATCTCATAAAGATTGTCTTGTTATCCATGACCATTGTACTTTACTGTTATTTTTAGTCCTATGCAACAAGTAAATATCTTTATAGTAATATGTTAAATGTGTGTGGCTATGTTTAGTTTTAATTATCCAATATAAATGTATTAAATCTTAACATATTTATATTTTCATTCTTAATCCAATTTGAACACACAATAGAATTCTATCATGAGCCTTTTAAAAGGCTTATTTAGCTGTGACGGCTTATGTCTTCCATTTCTCTGCTCTTCATAGTTTTTGAATTGTCACTAAGAAATAACTCTGGTTTGTGAGAATATACAATAATTACATTGTATTCTGGCCTCTTTATATGTGTTTGATATGGTGATTATTTTAGTTTATGTCATATTTTACAGCAGTTATAAATCTCACTGTATACATTCTGTTAAAAAATGCTGAGGGTACCCTTACAAGCTGTGGCTGAGCTATGGGTTTTGCAAGTAGATTATCACTAATTTCCTTGCAGTACTTATATTTGCAAGTTGGAACCATGGCAAGCACAGATGCAACATAGCAATTAGCACATGCTTACTAGGGCCATGAGAATGTGATGGGTGCATGGGGAGTGCATTAGTCACTACAGCACTGTGGCATTTTCAATATTATTCCAAATGTATTAGTGCATTTGTAACTATTGATATGCCTTTTATTAAAACTCAACCCTGTTCTTTTAAATATTTTAGAATGGTGCTAGGCAATGGCTTTAGTGATAGTTTTAGTGATTAATCTCAGTTTTATGCAATTTAAAGTATTAATTTTTAAGTAAAGTTGCGTGAAGAGGCATATGTGTATAAAGTGATGATTGCATTTTTGACAAATGGAGCATATTCTTTCAGAAAATAAATAGATATTTAAGGTTAAGCTGATCAGTAGCAGTAGGTTAGTAGTAGTAGGTTAAGTACATTGGAGGTAATTTATCATTTGACCTGCTCCCTGGAACATTTCTATGGGGGATATTTATCATACGCTGGCGCTCGTGCGCCAGCATATGATCGCCCCGATACATCAAGAGGCTTCTGCCTCTTAATGTATGGGGCTGCCAGCAGCGCAGCGTTTAACCTACGCTAGGCAGGGCCTGGGGTTGAAAAAAACGCAGCCGGCGACTTTTCAAGTATGAAAAGTCGCGGGCAGCAGCGAGTGCGCAGGCGTGGGGACAGTAACGCCCCGCGCCGGCCCACTCCCGTCCGGCCGCGCCCCCCCCCTTCACCCCACTGTTGTGAAGGTGGCGGATTGGGGAAAATAATCGCAAAAGCAAGCAATAAGCTAGCATTTGCGATTATTTCAGGGCCTCTGCGCCACTGGCGGTGTGCAGAGGTCCTGATAAATATGCCCCTATGTCTGTTTTTGTCGCTCTGCTGCTGTCAGATTCATTAAGATTGCTTTGCCCCTTGATAAATCTGCTGCCAGTGTTAACAGTCATATAAAAAGTCTCAAAATACTATAAAAAAGTCACAGAACACAGACCAGGCTACAATTTGAACCAAAACATCACAAATCATGAATTCAATCCTATTGTGAAAACTCGTCTATGCAAATAATGAATTTGCTGCATGCATAGGCTATGGCAACATGACTTTGCACTGCCCTACGTTCAAACATACACAAAAAACAAGGATACATCATTTGTACATTTGCAAATATTCCTGGCTACCCTGGGCTTTGCTAAGTGTAAAATAAAAAACACATCTGGTAGCAAAGGGGTTAAAATAAGCCTATAGCTCTCAATACAAAGTAATCTCTCCAAATTAGATTAGACCTACTTCCATTCAATTATATTTTTTCATTTTACTTAAATTTATATTGAGTTAAATTAAGATATATTTTAATATCATTTTATGAATAAAAGTTATATTGTTTACACTGAACCACAGAAACATTCAAATCCTATTCAAGTCTGGTCAATGAATATCAACATCTGCATAAGTTAGGAAACAGAAATTTAAACTAATATGATATTTCTGAAAATATTTGTAATTTCATTGTTGATAATGAGATAATTAGCCCACACACATATAAAAATATAAATATAATATCCTCTAAAATATAATAACACAGTACACAGTCTGTTTGATCCCATTTCCCTAACATAATTAGAATTAGATATTGCCATCATTTTATGATTAAAATATATCTTAGAGACCATTAATTTTTATACTTTCCATTTCAGTAAGTTCAGCATACAAACTAATTACTACAAAGGTCATTGTTCTCATTTTACAATACCAACAGATCATTAAAACTGCACTACCATGGTTATGTTGATGGATACAATGAAGCATTCTCAGAAAAACATTTTTCTTGCACCAAAGCAACTGACATTATAAGCGGACATATTTTTATAAATCCAAACATAGAACTCCAGCTTTTTAGTAAATGTTGCATTTTTTATAATTGGGCATAATAAATAAAACATGTGTATACATTATATGATTTAAATCATGCATGTAGGAATGCATAATTGATTTTGAATCTTGAGAAATTGGCATAGTAAGTAAATAATTAGCATAACTATTTTAAAGGAAATTCCTGGAATTCCATTATCTTTAATAAATAAATTGATAATAGGAAAAGAAATTACAGTGTAGAATTTATTTTGTACATGATGTCCATTAAGCATACCATATCCTTACACTTAAAGTTATTGCGGTGACCTAGGCTATCTGTACTTATGAACAATTAAAATCTTCTTGTTTATTCAGTACTTTGTTTGTGCATAATAAAATATATTTTTTTCATTTACAATTTGGACAAGTAAAAAGCTTGTTTATTAAATGTTATTAACCATTTCTGGACAACATGGAAATATAGGTTTTATGTCACAAATATATCTATACAATAAGCAGCAGGAATAAAATGGGCCAGATGTATCACTTTTCTGTGCTTAAGTGTAGTTGCTGCGCCTATTTTCTGGTGCATTGTTGCGCCTGAATTATCACAAGTTACAACCATCTGTGATGAGTTGATTTCCTGCCTCATATTAATGACTTTATTTTAGGCACAATTAGGCGCAATTTAGGCACAGTGTAGGCGCAATGTTAGATTTGGGCAGTAACATGTGATCCTCCTACAAGCTCCTCTCTGTTTCTCTCCACACCCCAGCATGAGAATGACCCTCACAGCAGCTCCCATGTGTGTGACACCCTCCACCCAGTTGATCTCAGCAGTAGCTTCTCCATGCTCTGCACAAGAGCTCAGTGCTTTGCTTCTCAATTAACGCCACCTTTGGCCTGGAGTGTTTTTGCGCCCGTTTTTGCGCCTGAATGAAAAGTCGCAAATGATGAATATTATTAGGCACACCAGAAAACATCTGGATTGGTAGAATAAATGAGGGAAACATGGTTATTTTTGCTGCACATCTACTTTGATGTTTAGTCACAGAACTGGCGCAAAAACAGTGCAACAGTATGAAAAGGCGCAAAAACAACAGAAAAAATGAGTGATACATTTGGCCCAATGTTGCATATTCTTTATTTTTTTAAACTGATCAATTTTTAGAATCTTTTGTAGACAACATACAAAAATGTAAACAGATTATAAAAATGATGATGGCGCTCATGACCAATTTTTCATGCAGGAACATTATTATTTAAAGCTTGACAAACAGAAATATCATGGAATTATTTTTTACAAAACGTTTCACCGATATATCAAGTGCAGGAGATTTAAACTAAAGTGTAACAAATAACACAAAGGAGACAAAAGGAAAAAAAATATTGTAAGAAATAAGTTATCAAAGTACATGTTCTGTGGCTCAGTATAAAACCATGTTTAAAACCTTTGTACAATGAAACTACTTACTTTCAAAAAATCATTTATTTGGTTTTGCATATTTTGAGAGCTATAGGTTTTACTTTCCTAGCACTATGATATATAGGGGGGACTTGTTTTTCATCAGCAAGACACATTTATCTTCTATTCCAGATGTACTAAATGTCGCAAATGACATTTATCATAGCAAATTGTCTAAAATTTGCAACATTTTTTGGCGCAAAAAAACTGCAGGCGAAACCATACTTAAGGAAAATGTAGAAATGCACAGAAGTGACTTGAGACATTTGTGCAACATTCTTGCAACAATGGTAACAAATGTCTCAAAAAGAGATCTAGAAAAAAAAATTATCACAAGGAAAAAGTGAGATTGATAAATTACCAAAGAAGCAGACAGAAAAAAGAAAAGCAAAAACTAGCCAAAACAAATTGAAATAAGATAAATGACCCCCAAAGTGTTGGTTTCCTGATTTTTGCACTACTTTTTTCACTATTGGATTTTGTGATTTTTTTGGTGTGAAATTTAAGCAGCAGCTTCTTTTGGTTTTCCTTGACTTTTTGTGGAAGAAGCTTCAATTTGCACTCAAAATATGGAACTTTATGGTGCAAAAACATCTCAAATTACACAAAAAAGCACTAAACAAGCCAAAAATTGTGATATATTCCCCAATCAAGGTGTATATTTATTGAAATTTGGGCTATGTGCAACAGAGTGACAGTATGGGGCATCCATATTGCTTCTATGATTGAAACTTCAGGTCTCCAGCATGGCGGCGACAGATGCGCCGAGTTCCATTATGTATCTGGTGTACCACCTGAAAATTCTGCCTGACACAGCTCGTTTGATAAGGGGATGATGTGCTGTATATCCTCTCGCGCATGGAGACATTGGTGGACGCTGTGGAGGATCATGGAGGCGAAATGGACAGGAAACAGCAGGGGCAGTATGCATGGAAGCCTCTGAGGCTGCCTAATCTTGGGATGGAGCTGGCGGTCCGCTGCCAGGCGAGCTTTCGCCTGTCCAAGCCCCTGTCTCTCGGCTCCTCCCCACCCAAAATGGGCCTGGGGGCCAGAAGCGTTTACTTTGAAAAAATTATAATTTTCAAAGCAGACGGGGTCTTTTGAATATTTCATCTAGGAATAATGGAATAGCATAGCGGTTCTATTTTTAATAGTTTTTTTGGAAAGGGTTCCATGATTAAGAGCGACAGTATGGGGCATCCATATTGCGCTGCTATGATTGCAACTTCAGGTCTCCAGCATGGCGGCGACAGATGCGGCGAGTTCCATTATGTATCTGGTGAAACACCCGAAAATTCTGCCTGACATAGCTCGTTTGATAAGGGGACGATGTATGGAGGCAGTGAAGTAGTAGTAGATTAAAGGTGCTGCAGTTAAAACTATGTTAGTTGGATCTTGGGATGGAGATGGCGGTCCGCTGCCAGGCGAGCTTTCGCCTGTCCAAGCCCCTGTCTCTTGGCTCTTCCCCAAACAGCACTTCTAAGAACCTTTTGTATAAGATCAAGTGTAGTAGTGTTCTTATAAGTTTGGGTTATGGCGGGTGAGGGGAATGTAAACAGATGTGCAAGAAGCGCTGAAATAATATCGGTAAATGATAAAAGTTTGCCAGTATATTTTGTGGATAGCACAGCAGGGTGGTGACAAAGTTAACAAGTTTGATGTGGAAGCCATGAAAACAACCCAAAATTCTGCCTGACACAGCTTGTTTGCTAAGGGGACGATGTATGGAGGCAGCTATATACACGACTTTTGCAGGCAGCTATGGAGATGATGTGTGGAGGTAGCAATGGAGACAACGTGTGGAGGCAGCTATAAAGACGACGTGTGGAGGCTGCTATGGAGAAAATTAAATTTGGATAGTGCCTGTATGTGGCAGTCCAAAAAATTGTTTAAAACAGAGGACCGGGTAGCTGGCCCTCCAGAAAAATTAAATACATAGAGTACTATAGCTAGAGCCAGTTGGCCCTGGCAAAAAATAGCCAGTTTCCTCTGCTTTAGTGTACAAAGAGGAGGAGAAGGAGGAAATTGTGGAGGAGGAGTGCATACATTATTCAGGTTGAGCTTCTTTCACCTGGTGGAGAATGGAAATCCTGAGAAATCCAGGCTTTATTCATTTTGATAAGCATGAGCCTGTCAGCTCTGTCAGTCGACAGGCATGTACGCTTATCGGTGATGATGCCACCAGCTGCACTGAAAACCCGCTCAACAACACGCTAGCGGCAGGGCAGGCAAGAACCTCCAAGGCGTACAGCGCCAGTTCGTGCCACATGTCCAGCTTTGAAACCCAGTAGTTGTAGGGAGCTGTGTGATCATTTAGGACGATGGTATGGTCAGCTACGTGTTCCCTCACCATCTTTCTGTAAAGATCAGCCCTACTCTGCCGAGACTGGGGACAGGTGACAGTGTCTTGCTGGGGTGAAATAAAACTGGCAAAGGCCTTGTAAAGCGTACCCCTGCCAGTGCTGGAAAAGCTGCCTGCTCGCCTACTCTCCCTCGCTACTTGTCCCGCAGAAGTAAGCCCTCTGCCGCTAGCCCTGTCAGAAGGGAAATACTGTTTCAGCTTGTGCACCAGGGCCTGCTGGTATTCATGCATTCTCACACTCCTTTCCTCTCCAGGGATGAGAAGGGAAAGATTTTGCTTGTACTGTGGGTCCAGTAGAGTGAATACCCAGTAATCGGTGCTGGAATAAATTCTTTGAACGCAAGGGTCACGGGCTAGGCATCCTAGCATGAAATCTGCCATATGCGCCAGAGTCCCAACGCGCAAGAATTCACTCCCCTCACTGGCTTGACTGTCCATCCTTCTCCAACTCCTCCAACTCCTCTTCTTCTGCCCATACACGCTGAACAGTGAAGGACTGAGCAATGTTCCCCTCTTCTGTCTCGCCAACATTCTCCTCCTCTTCCTCCTCATCCTCATCCACCTCCTCCGATATGCGCTGAGAAACAGACCTGAGGGTGCTTTGGCTATGAACAAGGAAATCTTCTTCCCCCGTCTCTTGTGTTGAGCACAAAGCTTCTGATTTCATGCTGACCAGAGAGTTTTTCAACAGGCCAAGCAGCGGGATGGTGAGACTGATGATGGCGGCATCGCCGCTGACCATCGGTGTTGACTCCTCAAAGTTACTCAGCACCTGACAGATATCAGACATCCACGTCCACTCCTTATTGTAGACTTGAGGAAGCTGACTGACCTGACGACCAGTATACAATCGCTCTGCGCTGCTGGTAAACTCTGGATAACATGGTTAATGTTGAATTCCACCTTGTGGGCAAGTCGCACAACAGTCGGTGAGCGGGCAGTTGGAGGTGGCGCTGCGCTCCCCTGAGAATGGCAGCATCTGTGCTGGACTTCCTGAAATGCGCACAGATGCGGCACACCTTCGTGAGCAAATCAGACAGATTGGGGTATGTCTTGAGGAACCGCTGAACTATGAGATTTAACACATGGGCCAGGCATGGCACATGGGTCAGTCTGCCGAGTTGCAGAGCCGCCACCAAGTTACGGCCGTTGTCACACACAACCATGCCTGGCTTCAGGTTCAGTCTGCGCCGTGATGCCCTGTAATAACTCTTGGGCGAAGTGCCTTTTATCGCCTATGCTCAGCAGTTTGAGCACCGCCTGCTGTCGCTTAGCGATGGCACTGCTGCTGTGCATTGAGCTGCCAACTGATGGCACCATGCCCACAGATGATAATTCGGAGGAGGAGGTGGAGGAGGGGTGGGAGGAGGAGGAGGAGGCATAGTAGGCCTGAGAGACCTGGACCGAGGTAGGCCCCGCAATCCTCGGCATCGGTAGTATATTACCAGCCCCAGGGCCAGACTCGGTCCCAGCCTCCACCAAGTTAACCCAATGTGCCGTCAGCGATATATAGTGGCCCTGCCCGGCAGCACTTGTCCACGTGTACGTGGTCAGGTGGACCTTGTCATAAACGGCTTTGGTCAGGGCACGGATGATGTTGTCTAACACGTGCTGGTGCAGGGCTGGGACAGCACATAGGGAAAAGTAGTGGCGGCTGGGGACCGAATACCGAGGGGCGGCCACTGCCATGATTTTGCAAAAGGCCTCGGTCTCTACCAGCCTATAGGGCAGCATCTCCAGGCTAAGCAGTTTGGAGATGTGGACGGTGAGGGCTTGGGCGTGTGAGTGGGTTGCACTGCACTTCCTCTTGCGCTCCAGCGTCTGCGCATGGAGACATTGGTGGATTCTGTGGAGGATCGTGGAGGCGAAGGTGTGGTTTTCACACGGGAGGTGTTTGGGCCGGGGTCCTGGGCAGGAGGCTGACTAGCAGAGGCAGCAGGTGACACAGGGGAAGGTGCAGTGGTGTGCCCAGCCGGAGGTGAACGGCCTTGGTTCCATTGAGTGGGGTGTTTAGCATTCATATGCCTGCGCATACTGGTGGTGGTTAAGCTGGTAGTGGTGGAACCCCTGCTGATCCTGGTGTGGCACAGGTTGCACACCACAGTCCGTCAGTCATCCGGTGTTTCTTTGAAGAACCTCCAGACTAGCCCTCACCACGGGAGCTTCACTACGTGAAACATTTGACGCTGATGCACCAGCTCTGGCCCTGCCTCTCAGTCTGGCCCCACCACTGCCTCTTCCAACCTGTTCTCGTCGAGAACCCGCCTCTATCTCAGAAGCACTGTGTTCACCCGGCCTATCAACCTCTGTCACCTCATCATCCTCCGATCCCTCAGTCTGCTCCCCCCTCGGACTTCCTGCCCTGACAACAACTTCACCACTGTCTGACAACCATGTCTCCTCATCGTCCGACACCTCTTTACACACTTTTTCCACTACATCAACAATGTCATCATCACCCACAAACTGCGACCAGTGGAAAACCTGGGCATCGGAAAAGAGCAATCGGACAAGTGGTTTGTGACTCTCGGAAGGGTCCAGAAAACAGTTCCTCAGAGTATGCCGGTTCAAATGCCAAATTTTCCTGGGAGGGGGCAGACTGGGGGGAAGGAGGCTGAGGTGGAAGGGTGCTGATTTCGGTGACATGGATGGACTGCGTGGAAGACTGACTGGTGGACAAATGGCTAGAAGCATTGTCTGCAAGCCACAACATCACCTGTTCGCACTGTTCTCGCCTCAACAGTGCTCTACCACGGGTCCCAGTAACTTGAGACATGAACCTAGGGAGTGTAACTCTGCGGCGTTCCCCTGCACCCTCATCAGCAGGTGGTGTCTCTCCCCACCCAGGACCACGGCCTCTGACCCCTGCAGTAGTGGGACACCCACGCCCTCGTCCTCTACCCCTAGCCCTCGGGTTCAACATTTTCAAAATTAAAGTGTTTTTGAGTTTGTGTTTTTTTTGGTGGTTTTTTTGTATTTTTGTTTTTTAAAGAAAACGATGCTATCCTATTGCTATGGCTAGTTTCTAACCTACACAGACAGCACCTGATGACTTTTAGTTTAAAAAAAAAAAAAGAAAAAGCAGACTCTGCCTTATTCAATCAAACCCCTAATAAATTCTCCCACTTAGGTGTTTGAGATGGATATGTGTGTCACTAAGAGCTAATTATAACGTTCGCAAATCTCCCTGCAAATTCGTCACAATATGGTACTAGCTGCACTACTAGTGCCAGCAAGCCCACCCACAAGCAAACAAAAAAAAAATATATATAACGGTTTTCTAGCCCTAACAAGGGCTGTTGGGTTCTTGTAGACTCACTCCTGCCTAACAGTAAGCTAATATAACACCCGAACGCTATCCCTGCAGCAGCAGCAACTCTCTCCCTAAAGGCATCCAGACAGAGAATGATCCGAGCAGTGTGGGCAGGGGCTAGTCTATTCCAGGGTCACCTGATCAGGCCAGCCAACCACTGCTATCGATGTGTAAGGGTACCACATCATGCTGGGTGGAGTGCAGAGTCTCCTGGGTAGTGATTGGCTGTGTTTCTGGACGCCAAAAATCAAAACGGCGGGAGATGCCATTTTCTTGAGCTGGCGAAGTATTCGTCCAAGCAACGAGCAGTTACGAGTATGCTAATCTCTAATCACAGCATAAAAGGGAAATATGGCTATTTCACTGAGCAGGAGCAGGAGTCAAGAACAATTATGTTTCTCTAAAATTGTTTTCCATTCTCGCTGTTTGCTGTGGTTGTTTTACTTTCCTACCATCAATCCCACCAGTACCAGCCTCACTTCTTCACTCGCCTTTCTACACAACTCACACACTTTATACGTTATGTAACCATAATAACTTTTCACAGTGATCTGCTGTGAAGCAAGAATTAACTTATTAAAAATCTCTTAAGCACCACCCGGGCCCACTTTCTGCTTATTTTAACACTTCACACAAAAACCCTGATATCCTTATAAAGATTCAGTATATCCCCTCTTTTCTTCCTCCACCCGTAACCCCTTTTAAATGTGCCCTATGGAACGCCCGCTCTGTGTGTAATAATCTAGAATCAGTTCATGACCTCTTTCTTTCTAAGTCCTATGACCTGCTGGCCATCACGGAAACATGGATCCAGCAGGATGACTCTGCCTCCGGTTGCAGGATTGTCTTATGGCGGCTTACACTTTTCTCACTCCAGACCTGAGAATAGGCAGGGAGGAGGGATAGGCATTCTACACTCTCCACAATGCACTTTCCAGGTCATTCTTCCTGTACTCTCTCTTACTTTCCCATCTTTTGAGGTTCACACCCTCAGACTTTTCCATCTATTCTCTCTTCGTGTGGCTGTAGTATACCGTCCTCCTGGCTCACCCTATCAGTTCCTTGACCACTCTGCTTCTTGGCTCTCTCACTTTCTATCCTGTGACATTCCAACCATCATCATGGGAGACTTCAACATCCCTCTTAACCCCTTCCCGCACCTTGACGTGATACTACGTCATAGGATGCGGGTCGTTCCCGCACCTTGACGTAGTATCACGTCATGGCGATCACCCGGGCTCAGAAGCTGAGCCCTTGCGATCGCCGCGGGATCCCAGCGGTACGCGGTAGCTGGGATCCCGCAGTAACAGCCGGGATCGCGACTATCGCGATCCCGACTGTTTAACCCTATAGACGCCGCGGTCATAGTGACCGCAGCGTCTATGGTGCATCGGCGCGACGATCGGCACCCTCCGTGCAGGGCACGGAGGTGCTGATCGTTGCCATGGCAACCCTGAGGCCCGATCAGGTCCTCTGGGCTGCCTATGGCAGCTGCCTGCTTGGATCGTGCACTGTGCACGATCTAACAGTGCAGCTGTCAGCCTATGCAGAATGCATAGGCTGACTATGTAATATGCTGCAATACATTAGTATTGCAGCATATTACAATGAACAAGTGATCAAATGATCACTTGTTCATGTCCCACCCTGGGACAAAATAAAACAGTAAAAAAAAAGTTAAAAAAAAGGTGCAACTAAAAAAAAATTATTTAAAAAGAATAAAAGTCCCCTTACGTCCCGTCCCATGCAGTAATCAAATAAAACATAAAAAAAAATGAAAATCACAAAAAAAACACAACATATTGGGTATCACAACGTCCGTAACAACCCGTACAATAAAATAAAATGGTCACTGAACCCGTACGGTGAACGCCGTAAAAAAACACACAAAAAAACCTCACAAAAATTATTAAATTTTCACATCTGACCGCATAAAAAGTGCATAAAAAGTGATAAAAAAGTAAAATGTACCCCAACATGATACCAAGAAAAAGTACAGCTTGTCCCGCAAAAAATAAGCTCTAAACCAGCGCTGTAAACAAAAAAATATAAATGTTCTGCCCATTGTTACATGCCGATACAAAAACAAGCAAATTTCTCACAAAATGAGTTCTATATTCTGCAAAACAAGTTAACCATAAAAAAGCCATATAAATGGGGTATCGCCGTAATCGTGATGACCCGTAGAATAAAGATAACACATTATTTTTATGGTATGGTGAACGTCGGGGGGAAAAATGCTAAAAACCATAAACAAGAATCAATGATTTTTTTAACCACCACCAAGAAAGAGTTAATAAAATCTGATTATTAGCTATTCGGCCCCCCGTAAATGATGTACCTGAAAAGTGGATCTCATCCACAAAAAAATAATCCCCCATATGTCCAAATTACAAAAAAAAAACATTTTATAGCCTGTAAGATGTGACATTGCAGATCTGCTCTGAATGGCGCCTCCTTCCGTTCTATGCCCGGCCGTGCGGCCGTACAGCAGTCACCACCACATATGGGGCATCCTCTGACTCGGGAGACATTGGGTATCAAACTTTGTGGAGTTTTTTGTCATTTAATACTTTGTGACGGTTTAATTTTTGGCCAAAATTAATATATTGTCTAAAAAAAATGACAGCTTGTAAATTAGACCTCCATTTTGTTTTAACCACTGTGAAGCATCTAAAGGGTTAACATACTTCTTAAAGTTGATTTTTTTTACACATTGAGGGGTGTAGTTTCTAAAATGACGTGATACATGGGGTTTTACTGCTGTTTAGGCCTCTCAGAGTCAGTTAAAGCTGAGCAGGTGCCTCTAAATAAGGGTTTTGGCGTTTTTCCTAAAAATGAGAAAAATTGCTCCCAAAATTCTGAACCTCCTAACAACCTAGAAAAGAGAGAAGATGCATAAAACCCTGTGCCGATATAAAGCAGACATTCGGGAAATGTTAGTTATAAAGTTACTTGGGTGCTATGACTATCTGCCTGAAAAGCAGAACATTTTGAACTATGAAAAATGAAGAATTTTTAGAAATTTTTGCCAAATTTCAATTTTTTTCATAACTAAACACAAAAGATATCATCAAAATTTTAATATTACTTTGAAGTACAATGTGTGACGGTAAAACAATCTCAAAATCCCCTGGATATGTTAAAGTGTCAAAAAGTTATAACCTCCTATAATGACACAGGGCAAATTTTAAAAATCAGGCCTGGTCCTAAAGGTCTAAAATGGCATAGACACGAAGGGGTTAACACTCCCATTTCCCCTCCTGCCTCTCAGCTCTCAGCATTAATTACTTCTCTAAATCCTATCACTAATCGCTCATACCAGTACCCACGTGCAATAGATACTCACCAACTCACAGAAACCTTACAGTCTGCACTGTTCCCCATCTCCTGTTTCACCTGTCCAACTAACCACTGGCTACTAACCACTATAATCATACTATCGGAAGCGTGCTAGATGAAATGGCACCACTCACTATCCAAAATTTTCAACACAGACGCAAGCAAACCTCAAGGATTTCCTAATGTCTGTGGAGAAAATCACGCACATCTTCAGACTTTTTACACATCAAATTTATGCTAAAAACCTAAAACTCTGCCCTATAGCTTGCTTAACAGGTCTATTTTGCAAATCTATAATCCGCTCTCTCTAACAACCCCAAAAGGCTCTTTGATACTCTTCATTACTAACACCAAAGGTGCAGACACCTGTTACAGACCTTGGGGCTGGCCACCTACTATAAAGATAAAATGTATTGCATTTGGCAGGAAATAATTGCTCAATCCACTAACGCCACTAATACCCTTCCCCCTGGTACCTTAATCCAGAACAATAGTGAAGGTCTCTCTGCCGTCTCTAACATCATGTCCTCTCTCTTCTTGAAACATAATCTTTCTAAGACTGAACTTCTTGTCTTTCCACCATCTACTAACCGACCTAACCCTGACCTCTCCATCTCGGTCTGTGGGATCACTATAGCACCGAGGCAGCAGGCCCGCTCTCTTAGGGTTGTGCTGTACTCTGCCCTCTCCTTTTCACCATATATTCAATCTCTTGCTCACTCTTGCTGCATGCATCATAGAAATATCTCCAGAATCCGACCATTTCTAACAATTGAAACTTCTAAAATGCTAATTGTTGCACTTTTTTTACTCTCGACTATTCTACTGTAACTCCATACTAATCGGTCTTTCACTCACTAAACTCTCTCCTCTGCAATCTATTCTTAATGCTGCATCCAGGCTTGTCTTTCATACCAAACGCTACATGGATGCCTCTAGTTTGTGTCAATCACTGCACTGGTTGCCTGTCTCGATCCATATCCACTTTAAAATAATAACCCTCATCCACAAAGCTCTGAATAATTCTGCACCTCCCTATCTCTCTTCTCTCATCTCAGTCTATTGCCCTACCCGTGCTCTTCAAACTGCCAGTGATATTAGATTAATCTCTACCTTAGTTTGAACCTCTCATGCACATCTCCAGGACTTCTCCCGAGTTGCTCCAATTCTATGGTATGCCCTTCCCTGTACTCTAAGACTAATACCTACCCTCCAAAGTTTCAAACTTGCTCTTAAAACCCATATCTTTAGGAAAGCATATCCAACTCGCTTAACTGCATGAAATGTCAACTCTCCCTTTACTTTACTTTTACTATCTCACTGTAAATAAGATGGCCGCTGATGGCTGGCTCAAGCAGCAGAATTTTTATTTATTAAATTATTTATTACATTATTTTATATTGTTCCCTTATACAGAATTGCTGGGCCATTATAACAGCTCTTTTACCTCTTGTGTCAACACCCTCATCCTCATAATCTGTAAGCTCTTGTAAGCAGGACCCTCACTCCTATATACTCCTATATGACTGTTTGTACTCTAATGTAATATTATATTTGTATATGTCCCCTATGATTTGTAAAGCGCTACAGAATTAGATGACGCTATATAAATAAAGGTTATTATTTTGAGAAACAAGGAGGTTAGGGTGAGTGTAAAAGTGTGTTAAGCCATATCACAGAGGGGCTCTGGTAGTGCACTTCTGCTTAATTAGCATAATGTTGATTTTAGAAGGAAGGTTTCCATAGATAACAAATATAAGAAGATTACCACAGTCACGGTGCCTGGATCTATGAGTAAGTGTCCCTGGTTTAATTTTGATGGAAGATTCCTTTTAAGTTGGACAGCCATTTCATTATTATTGTATGGGTGATCCAAACATAAATTGCCTTACAATGCCAATCTCCACAGATTTTTACTTACATAGAGACATTAGATAAGCTTGCCTCTAAATCATATTAGCCAAACTGAAGTAACCTAGTCCTAAACAATGCTTATAGATATCCAGCACAACACTGTCATACCTATCTAATTAAATTTCAACTGAAAATCCACCTCAGCACAATGTACCTTACAACTCCTAACAATGGGAGTTGCAAGAAAACTCGAGTCCAGGTAGAGAACTCCAAATGGTGCGAAAATGGGGTAAATGTTTCAGTGTATTATGACTAGAGATGGGTGAATCGATCGTATCGAAGTGGAATTCGTTTAGAATTTCAGGAAAACTTGGGTTCTGCATGAATCTGAAGTTATGGTGATTCGTGGGAACACTTTTTTTCCCTTGATCCTTGATCACATGTGCATAGGGGCTCAGCGAAGAGGTGGCATTAGTAGTCACTCAGTGCAGAGTGTTGGCAGTAAAATCACCAACTTGGCGGTGTGGCAGTTTTTTGTTAAGGCACCAGAGGAGCCGAGCGTGTATATATGAAGAATCTGCGGGCAGAAAGTGAAGCGTGGCCAGGGAGCTAAAGTTGGCACCATGGCCCTGTGTCAACACATGAAGCATCATCATCCAGTGGCCTGGGAGAAACGTGTCTCAGATGTGGAGGTCCATCCTGCCGCCGCAGCAACAGCAGCACCTAGTGGCACACATGCCATTTCAGCCAGTCAAGGCTCCAGCACCTCTGCCAAAAGGAGCTGTTTGTCTTTGACATCTCTCAGTCCAGATGCCCCTGCTTCTCGCTGTGCATGTCGCCAGCAGTTGTTGAATGAGGCTATTACAAAGAGACAACTGTATGTGTCCAGCCATCCTAAGGTGCAGAACCTGACCGTGCTCCTGTCCAAGTTGTTGGTACTGCAGTCCCTCCCTTTCCAAGTCATGGACACTGCACCCTTCAGAGAACTAATGGATTGTGCCGAACCAAGGTGGGGAGTTCCAAGCCGCCATTTTTTTCCAAGAAGGCAGTATCAACCCTTCACCAATTATTAGAACAGAAGGCGAGCCAGTCCTTGAGCTCAGTGATTTCTTCCAAGCTGCATGGCAGCATGGATGTGTGGAGCTGTAACTACAGTGAGGGCCAGTACACTGGGTGAATGTGCTTCCCGCCCAGCAACACCAACAACTTGAATAAGGAGACACAGCTTTCTCCTCCACGTTGTCAAACTGCTGGTCCTGTGGCCAGTACACTGGGGGAATAAGTTTCCCGCCCAGCCACACCAACAACTTGAACAGGAGACGGCGCTTTCTCCTCCACATTGTCAAACTGCTGCTCCTGCGCCAATGTCTGCCTCCTCCTTCTCCACCACCACCTCATCCTCCACAAGTCTAGGTGCTGCTCCGTCATACCACATGTGCAGGGCACAGCTGTGTCACGCAGTTCTACACCTGGTTTGCCCGGGCGAACAATGTCACACAGGGGAGGTACTGCTCCGCATCATGCAAGAATCAATGTGTGGCTTTCTCAGCAACAACTTCAAATCGGAACCATGGTGACAGACAATGAGAGGAACATGGTGTCCATGCTGCAGCGAGTAGGGATGGTCCATGCGTCAAGCATGGCGCACGTGTTCAATCTGGTTGTCAAAAGGTAGTCTTCCACCCATCTGGAAGACATTCTAACAATGGCCAACTGTGCATGCACTTTATCCATTCTTACAAAGCTAAGCACACCCTCCTCGAGTTGCAGCGGCACACCCGTTGGAATTCCAGCCTCCATATGTTAGACCACCTATATGAACAGAGAAAAGCCTTTAATGATTTTTTGATGATGCAAGCGGACAGAAGCACTCCACTGTGTAGAATTGACAGCAGCCACTGGCAGCTCATGCATGACACCTGCCCTTTGAAGAAGGCATGTTATTTGTCAGTTGCCAGGACTACAGGATGAATAACGTCATTCCACTGCTTCATGTCCTAGAACAGATGCTGCAAAATCTGTCTGGTCAGGGCACCGGAGAAGTGGCGACTACATCTCCTGGCCACATGAGTCCAGTGGGGGCTGAACTGGAGGAGGAGGAGGACAATAGAGCAAGAGCAGAGTCTGGTGAAATTAGTGGAGGAGCAGGAGCATCCGGAGGAGGTAGAAGATGAGGCAGATGACCCAGAAGCACCGTGGCAGTATACAAAGGAGATGGAGGCCGAGAGTCCCTCCGAGTCACTTGCACAGATGACCCACAGCATGCTGCTTTGCCTAAATATTGACAGCCGAATAGTAAACATGCGGCATAGAGATGACTTTTGGCTCTCCACCCTCTTGGACCCTCGTTACTGGTTCAAAATCGATTTTTTTTCCAGCTGCCGGGAGGGAGGAACAACTAATGCACTATAGAGAAATACTGTGCAGTCAGTTGGCCGCTGCCTATGTGCGCCATTGTCCATCCTCTGTCAGGTCTGACCGCGGGATTCCTGGCAGTTATCGCTCACGTATAACTGCCACGGCTGCTGTGGGGAGATTGGGGGGGGGAGCAGTAGCAGCTCCATCAGCAGCAGCTTAAGTCTGGAATCCTTAATGAGCAGCTTCCTCACCTGCCTAGAGAGGAGGGTAGCCACCACCAGCAGCAGCAGGACATGGAGCCGAATTTGTCATTGTGCCACTCTCTGAGCTCCTGCTGCTGCTGCCGCCACCTTCACACTCTGTCATTGTGCCACACTGTGGCCTACCATGTTGCTGCCATCAACAGAATTTGTCATTGTGACACTTTCTGACCTACTGCTTCTGCTGCTGAAACACCTTCACACTCTGTCATTGTGCCACATTGTTGCTGCCACCACCAGAATTTTTCATTGTGCAACACTGTGGCCTCATGCTGCTGCTACTGCTGCCTCCCACCCTCACACACTGTGATTATGCCACTGGCTGACCTCCTGCTGCTGTTGCCACCTCCACACTTTGTCATTTTGCCACACTTTGGCCTACCATGTTGCTGCCACCTCCAGAATTTGTCATTGTGCCACTCTTTGGCCTCATGCTGCTGCTATTGCTGCCGCCCACCTACACACACTGTGATTATGCCACTGGCTGACCTCCTGCTGCTGTCGCCACCTCCACACTTTGTCATTTTGCCACACTGTAGCCTACCATGTTGCTGCCACCTCCAGAATTTGTCATTGTGCCACTCTTTGGCCTCATGCTGCTGCTATTGCTGCCGCCCACCTACACACACTGTCATTGTGCCACTCTCTGACCTCATGCTGCTGTTGTCACCTCCACACTTTGTCATTGTGCCACACTGTGGCCTACCATGTTGCTGCCACCACCAGAATTTCTCATTGTGCCACTCTCTGACCTCATGCTACTGCCACCACATGCACACTCTGTCATTGTGCCCCACTGTGGCCTACCATGTTGCTCCCAGCTCCAGAACATGCTGCTGCTACTGCTGATGACCACTCACCGCTGTCTCCCTGGCACACCCTGTGATTTCCATAATGCTGTTTTCACCCTCCACCACGCTATGACGTTGCCACTATGTTTGGTTTTTCCCTTTAATTTCATCTGTCAAAAGGAATGAAAAGCTTCAGTATTTATAGCCAAAAGCATGAGTGGTTACAGAACACAAAGGACATGCAAATATCCCATTTACTGGTCATCTCTGTTTTGGTTCAATTCCTGTTTGTTTTTGGCTTTATCAATTCTGATGGATTATTGACCGAAAGCGGACACTGACAGATGAAAAGAAGGGCAAAATGATTAGTGACGTCAATTCAAAATTACTGCTGACACCCTCCCATGTCAGTGTAAAAAGAGTGAACTCTTTGATGTTATAGTGGGATCTTGGCCCTCAGCTCAGTCCTTTCTAGCTGGCACAGACATTACCTTGTCAGGCTGCATTCCCGCTTCACTTATTTGGTCAAGTTGGCCCCTGTAAGTGCCCATGGAATTGAAGAGTAAAGCACTGGCTGTCATGTTAGCGTCATACTAAAACACAACATTGTTTGAAGACCAAACCACGCTCCCTATGCATATTTATGCATGACACAACATCCTTCAACACCCTACAGGTACTCTGCAGCCAGGAAATAGCTGTTTTTAAAGGGATTTGCCATGATTCGATATGGGTCAAAACAAAGTTTGTGGGAGAATTCGGCGAACTTGGCAAATCGAATTTTTTAAAAAATAGCCATAAAGAGAATAATATACCTAGGCACATGTAAAAATTTTAGCTACCATGAACCTGGCAATAAAATTTATAGTACAGTGACCATATCAAAAATCACAAGATACATTTCCAAATGATAATACAATATAATTCCAAACTATAATAGAGCGAAAAGTGTATATACGGGCTGCAAACCTGGATTTTATAAGGGAGGTGCTCATGCACCGGCGTATGATTGCCCCACTGCTGATTTTTTGTATCACGATGCATAAAAGGGATGAAGGCTTTTGATATATTCGGTGGGTTCAATGCAGCGTTAACGCCCCGCGCCTGCTCACTCCCGGATGGGCGCGCCCTCCACATGGCCGGCCGCACCCTCCCTTTACGCCCATTCATGCCTCACTAGCGTGAAGGTTATGGAGTGAAGTGCTAGGTAAAGTTAGCAATTGCAATTATTTCAGGGCTTCTATGCCACTGAAGTGTTTATGATTTTTACTGTTTATATCTATATGATTTCTAGGGAAAGGGGGGTGAATTGAATTGTTAGGTTTTTTCAATATAATTATTTTTTACTTTAAAAAAAAAATTATTATTTTTCAGATCCCTAGCGTACTTTAACCCTAGGTTGTCTGATCATAGCTTATACTGCATGGAAGTATATGGGGATGTTTTTGAAACCACCGACAGCTTTGCCGGTGGTGATGAATGTGTTAACAACTATGTAGAGTGCTTAGTGCGCAATCCCTCTCCATTCACTCGCAGCTGACGCGTGATGTACTATTACGCCATGCATCGTTAAGGGATTAAAAAATTTAAATCTTTTGTTCATAAAAATATTTGCCATTTTGCCAAATTCTGAGGCCAATACCTTTTTCACACTTTGGTAAGTTGTTATTTTTTGTAATATGTGTGTATTAAATTTATATCAATTTGAGACCAATATGACAGTTCAATCTTTTTTAAAAAAAATACTCAGATGGAAAAATGGGGAAAAATATTTTGAACATTTTTCATTACAATGTTCATGGACGGGAGTGAGCTTTCTCATATTTTGATGGGCCAATATCTATCATGTTTCTGATTTTTACTGCTTACATTTATATGTGATCTTAGGAAAGGGGGGTGATTTAAACTTTAACTTTTCTTTACATTTTTTAAATATTTATTTTTAATTTTTTTTACCATTACTTCAGACCCTACAGGGTACTTTATACCTGCATAGTCTGAGTGCTAATACTAGATACTGCAATACTTCGGCAATTCTGCTGATCTGTAATAGTCTGCTATCCGCTGGCTATTAGAGATCATTACCTATGGCAAGCCTACATGTGTCAATGAGACTAGGCTGCCATTGAAACCGATCACCGGTCACCTAATGTGGGGGCCGCGACTGGTCATCCAAGATGGCAGTACCCATGGGATGGTAAATTAGGTGCCGGGATTGGGATAACAGGTTGACTGCCGCGACTGGTGCCTGCACTGACCGTGGCAGTAACAGACAAGAGTCAGCAGTATTATAGTATGTCCTGGTGCCCATAGGGGTTAAAAATGGTTTGCTCTATGGTGAGTATGAGCTAGCTTCCATTTTTGCACTAGATCACAGCCACCATAATGGTCATGTGGATCAGGCCTATAGCTATATATACAAATTTAGTGATATTTATATACATATACAATTGAACATTTTTTCAATGTTCATATTCAAATAATTTAAGAGCCTTAATGGCTTCCTAAAATTACTCATTGACAATGAAAACTGCATAAGTATGGCCCGTAGCAGTCATCTGCTTTGTGACAGAGAGGCTTATGCATATGTGAGGAAATAAGCAGTTTGATGCTGAAGATGTGATTAGTGCACCAACAGATTATGCTGTCTATCTAGAATAAATTAGCTGTACTGGTAACATTAGCTGACACAAAGAAAAGAGAAGATTGTAGACAGCTTGAAAAATACCAGCATCAAGATAGAGAATCCTATGGGCATTTACAATTCCAAAAGGGTTAAATTAAAAAGAGGCTAAAAATATATCTAGCTATATACCACTAAGGGTATGCATAAATGCATGATTAAGTCAGAATATTTTCTTGACAAAGCCTTGGTAGCACATACAAGTTTAGAAGTCTTCCTCCGCCCCCTTATCCTTTTTTAGATAAAGCCATATGGTTGTTCTTCTAACAGGGACCTGAAACCTGCTTACTGTAATTATGTTCATATGCTTATGCAACCTTTTTGAAGTTTCCAATTATCATGATTTAATGGGTTCACAGCGAGACTATTTTCTTGTGGTCATTTTTAAATTGCTTCACAACGAAAGACTAATGGAAATTAGGAGGGATCAGAAAGAAGAACGTTTAAGCTGAATTTATTAATATGAATCTCAGTCAGTATTTTCATTTATCTAACGTAACACTGATTTACTCTACACTTTCCTGTGGTGCAAAGAAATCATCCTTGAGCCTACGTTCAACTGTAGCCTAAATGAAGTGTAAATCTGTATACATATGCTTTTTTTCCACTGGCAATAACTTAGTTTCAAACATTGAGTGTGGTGACCTTTGAACAATACATCAAATTGAATCATTCAATATTTCATGTATTTAATTTAGCATAAATTGTAAAAGACAGAATGATTAATTGAGACTATTATCTTTTGCACTCTTGCTATAGGCCAATTATTGCTTTATAAACATTGTTATATTCAATTGTTCAGTTAGAAGATGCTTCTCTGGATCATAAGAGCAACTTCCCCTGGTAAATAGAGTAAGGTATGCTGCTGCAGAAAGTCTGTATTATGGTACTCTAGTTGTAGAGCGAAAAACGGTTCTTTTTAAACTTCTGTCTAAGAATTCAAAATTAGATAGAAAATGACAAACAAAAGAGAAAATACATACAAGCCATAACTCATATAACCCACAGATTATTTTTCTTACATCTGACTGCTAGAGCCAATCAGTGACCTAAGGACCTCACAGCCATGTATTTCACAATACTGTATATTGTTGTATCACAACTAAGACCAGTGACTGCCCTCAGAGGTCAGCTAGACATGTTCAATATCACCTGTTGGGATCACTAGGCTGGTGGTACAAGCCTGATTGTTGTGCATTGTACGTAGATGTTTCAGCGCAACTCAATTTAACTTCATTGGGCATGTGCATATATAAAGGTATGTCCTTGAGACTATCACATTGACATGTATATATTGTACAAAATGTCATTGCTGCAGACTAATTAATGGACACCACTGAGTACTGTTAGGAGTGGAAATATAATATATATATATATATATATATATATCCACAATGGCCAGGACAATACAATTAGAGCGGGTGCAGGATAATGAATATGTAAATAGTGACTCATATATCCCTACCAGTTTTCTGTCAATAAGGCTACCTAGACATGAAAATGTTCTGTTCTCGGTCTTCAATCAATGGATCCATAGTCCAATTTAGTGCTGCTTATATCATCAGAGTGTTATCTGTTACCAAGCCAAGTGTCCACAAAAACGGTCTGTGTATCTCTGCAATATGTGCTTTCTTTCTGTGGATTCGGCAAAAGAAAAAAAAAAGGCTGGCAAATTCAGTCACTAGCTCGTCCTAATCTCTTGAAGGGTCCTGACTGTGATCTACAAATAAGGAACAAATGTGGATTATATCTTTGTGTAATCCTTGTGGAGTCCATATTTTTTCTAATAAAAGCCTCGAGCTACAAACACTCGCAAGAATAGGACTTGGGAAAACACAGTCATGTGCATTGGTCCATTGAAATTGATGTGTGAGGGTGCCATATGCATAAAGAAAAATAAAGAGTGCACTCCTTAATGTGTCAGAAAATAATAATAAGTGGCACTTAAAGGAAATATAGCATCTGGATGCATACAGATGCAACACTGATTAACATGACTTAAAATGAATGTAGTTATCACAGAAAATGGGCACTACAGACTGTGTTATCACATCTGGTTAGCAGGTTTAGACAATTCATGTTATTCAGTGCTACATCTGTACTTTACAAAGCAATGTCACTGCTATGGAGATTATTAGAGATGAGCGAACATGCTCGTCCGAGCTTGATGCTCGGTCGAGCATTAGGGTACTCGAAACTGCTCGTTGCTCGGACGAATACTTCGCCCGCTCGAGAAAATGGCAGCTCCCGCCGTTTTGCTTTTTGGCGGCCAGAAACAGAGCCAATCACAAGCCAGGAGACTCTGCACTCCACCCAGCATGACGTGGTACCCTTACACGTCGATAGCAGTGGTTGGCTGGCCAGATCAGGTGACCCTGGGATAGACTAGCCGCTGCCCGCGCTGCTCGGATCATTCTGTGTCTGGATGCCGCTAGGGAGAGAGCTGCTGCTGGTCAGGGAAAGCGTTAGGGTGTTCTATTAGCTTACTGTTAGGCAGGAGTGATTCTCAAAGAACCCAACAGCCCTTCTTAGGGCTACAATAACGTTCTACTTTTTTTATTTTAATTTGCATCTAGTACCATTTTGTGAGGAATTAGCAGGGGGACTTGCTACCGTTGTGTTTAGCTCTTAGTGGCACACATATCCATAGCAAAGACCGAAGTGGGAAAATTTAGTAGGGGTTGGATTTCAATTAGGCACTAACTCAGTGTCATCTCATCTGGCATAGTAGTGTGCTTTGATACTTGGCTAGAAAATAGCCATAGGAGAATACAAAGAGCTTACTTACGCATACAGTAGCGTTCTATATATTTGATTTCTGGTTGATCTGCTGGTGGCTGTACTTTCTGCAGTGCATGTACTAGCCAATTCTGAGCAATTTGTAGTGAGACTTGCGACCGCTGTGTTCTGCGCTTAGTGACGCACATATCCATAGCAAAGACCGAAGTGGGAAAATTTAGTAGGGGTTGGATTTCAATTAGGCACTAACTCAGTGTCATCTCATCTGGCATAGTAGTGTGCTCTGATACTTGGCTAGAAAATAGCCATAGGAGAATACAAAGAGCTTACTTACGCATACAGTAGCGTTCTATATATTTGATTTCTGGTTGATCTGCTGGTGGCTGTACTTTCTGCAGTGCATGTACTAGCCAATTCTGAGCAATTTGTAGTGAGACTTGCGACCGCTGTGTTCTGCGCTTAGTGACGCACATATCCATAGCAAAGACTGAAGTGGGAAAATTTAGTAGGGGTTGGATTTCAATTAGGCACTAACTCAGTGTCATCTCATCTGGCATAGTAGTGTGCTTTGATACTTGGCTAGAAAATAGCCATAGGAGAATACAAAGAGCTTACTTACGCATACAGTAGCGTTCTATATATTTGATTTCTGGTTGATCTGCTGGTGGCTGTACTTTCTGCAGTGCATGTACTAGCCAATTCTGAGCAATTTGTAGTGAGACTTGCGACCGCTGTGTTCTGCGCTTAGTGACGCACATATCCATAGCAAAGACCGAAGTGGGAAAATTTAGTAGGGGTTGGATTTCAATTAGGCACTAACTCAGTGTCATCTCATCTGGCATAGTAGTGTGCTTTGATACTTGGCTAGAAAATAGCCATAACAATAGGATAGCATTGTTTGGTTTTAAAAACTCAAAAAAAAACAAAAAACACAAAAAAAAACAAAAAACACAAAAAAAAACCAAAAAAAGTAAAAAATAAAATAAAGTTATAACTCTCATTTTAAAAATGTTTAACCCGAGGGCTAGGGGTAGAGGACGAGGGCGGGGACGTGGGCGTCCAACTACTGCAGGGGTCAGAGGCCGTGGTCCTGGGCGGGGTGAGACACCACCTGCTGATGAGGGAGCAGGGGAACGCCGCAGAGCTACACTCCCTAGGTTCATGTCTGAAGTTACTGGGACTCGTGGTAGAGCACTGTTGAGGCCAGAACAGTGCGAACAGGTGATGTCGTGGATTGCTGACAATGCTTCGAGCAATTTGTCCACCACCAGTCAGTCTTCCACGCAGTCCACCCATGTCACCGAAATCGCCACTCCTCCAGCTCCTGCACCTCAGCCTCCTCCCCCCCAGTCTGCCCCCTCCCAGGAAAATTTGGCATTTGAACCGGCATACTCTGAGGAACTGTTTTCTGGACCCTTCCCACAGTCACAAACCACTTGTCCAGTTGCTGCTGAGCAATTTTCCGATGCCCAGGTTTTCCAACAGTCACAGTCTGTGGGTGATGATGACCTTCTTGACGTAGTGGAAGTGTGTAAAGAGGTGTCCGACGATGAGGAGACACGGTTGTCAGACAGTGGGGAAGTTGTTGTCAGGGCAGGAAGTCCGAGGGGGGAGCAGACTGAGGGATCGGAGGATGATGAGGTGACAGACCCAAGCTGGGTTGAGAGGCCGGGTGAACACAGTGCTTCTGAGACGGAGGAGAGTCCTCGACCAGAACAGGTTGGAAGAGGCAGTGGTGGGGCCAGACGGAGAGGCAGGGCCAGAGCTGGTGCATCAGCGCCAAATGTGTCAACTAGTGAAGCTCCCGTGGCGAGGGCTCCTGCGGCGAGGGCTAGATCTTCAGAAGTCTGGAGGTTCTTTAAGGAAACACCGGATGACCGACGGACTGTGGTGTGCAACATTTGCCAAACCAGGCTCAGCAGGGGTTCCACCACTACTAGCTTAACTACCACCAGTATGCGCAGGCATATGAATGCTAAACACCCCACTCAGTGGCAACAAGCCCGTTCACCTCCGGCCGTGCACACCACTGCTCCTTCCCCTGTGTCAGCTGCTAGTCAGCCCCCTGCCCAGGACCCTGCCACAAAAACCCCATCGTCGCCTCCACGATCCTCCACAGCATCCACCAGCGTTCAGCTCTCCATACCCCAGACGCTGGAGCGGAAACGCAAATATAGTGCAACCCACCCGCACGCCCAAGCCCTTAATGTGCACATCTCCAGATTGCTTAGCCTGGAGATGCTGCCCTATAGGCTAGTAGAGACCGAGGCCTTTCGCAACCTCATGGCGGCGGCCGCCCCTCGGTATTCGGTCCCCAGCCGCCACTACTTTTCCCGATGTGCCGTCCCAGCCCTGCACCAGCACGTGTCAGACAACATCATCCGTGCCCTGACCAACGCCGTTTCTGACAAGGTCCACCTGACCACGGACACGTGGACGAGTGCTGCCGGGCAGGGCCACTATATATCGCTGACGGCACATTGGGTTAACTTGGTGGAGGCTGGGACCGAGTCTGACACTGGGGCTGCTCATATACTGCCGACGCCGAGGATTGCGGGGCCTACCTCGGTCCAGGTGTTTCAGGCCTACTATGCCTCCTCCTCCTCCCACCCCTCCTCCACCTCCTCCTCCGAACTACCATCCGTGGGCACGGCGCCATCAGTCGGTAGCTCTAGGCACAGCAGCAGTGCCGTCGCTAAGCGACAGCAGGCGGTGCTCAAACTGCTGAGCCTAGGCGACAAAAGGCACACCGCCCAAGAGCTATTACAGGGCATCACGGCGCAGACTGATCTGTGGCTGGCACCGCTGAACCTCAAGCCGGGAATGGTTGTGTGTGACAACGGCCGTAACCTGGTGGCGGCTCTGCAACTCGGCAGACTGACACATGTGCCATGCCTGGCCCATGTGTTAAATCTGATAGTTCAGCGTTTCCTCAAGACATACCCCAAACTGTCTGATTTGCTCACGAAGGTGCGCCGCATCTGTGCGCATTTCAGGAAGTCCAGCCCAGATGCTGCCACTCTCAGGGCAGCGCAGCGCCGCCTCCAACTGCCCGCTCACCGACTGTTGTGCGACGTGCCCACGAGGTGGAATTCAACACTGACCATGTTATCCAGAGTTTACCAGCAGCGCAGAGCGATTGTAGACTGCCAGATGTCAACTTCCACCAGAACTGGTAGTCAGGTCAGTCAGCTTCCTCAAGTCTACAATGAGGAGTGGACGTGGATGTCTGATATCTGTCAGGTGCTGAGTAACTTTGAGGAGTCAACACAGATGGTCAGTGGCGATGCCGCCATCATCAGCCTCACCATCCCGCTGCTTGGCCTGTTGAAAAACTCTCTGGTCAGCATGAAGTCGGAAGCTTTGCGCTCGTCACAAGAGACAGGGGAAGAATATTCCCTTGTTGATAGCCAAAGCACCCTCAGGTCTGTTTCTCAGCGCATATCGGAGGAGGTGGAGGTGGAGGAGGATGAGGAGGAAGAGGAGGAGAATGTTGGTGAGACACAAGAGGGGACCATTGTTGAGTCCTTTACTGTTCAGCGTGTATGGGCAGAAGAAGAGGAGTTGGAGGAGTTGGAGGAGGAGGAAATGGACAGTCAGGCCAGTGAGGGGAGTGAATTCTTACGCGTTGGTACTCTGGCGCATATGGCAGATTTCATGCTAGGCTGCCTATCCCGTGACCCTCGCGTTCAAAGAATTTATTCCAGCACCGATTACTGGGTGTTCACTCTCCTGGACCCACGGTACAAGCAAAATCTTTCCACTCTCATCCCTGCAGAGGAAAGGAGTGTGAGAATGCATGAATACCAGCAGGCCCTGGTGCACAAGCTGAAACAGTATTTCCCTTCTGACAGCGCTAGCGGCAGAGTGCGTAGTTCTGCGGGACAAGTAGCGAGGGAGAGTAGGCGAGCAGGCAGCTTGTCCAGCACTGGCAAGGGTACGCTTTACAAGGCTTTTGCCAGCTTTATGTCACCCCAGCAAGACACTGTCACCTGTCCCCAGTCTCGGCAGAGTAGGGCTGATCTTTACAGAAAGATGGTGAGGGAGTACGTAGCTGACCATACCATCGTCCTAAATGATCACACAGCTCCCTACAACTACTGGGTTTCAAAGCTGGACATGTGGCACGAACTGGCGCTGTACGCCTTGGAGGTTCTTGCCTGCCCTGCCGCTAGCGTCTTGTCCGAGCGGGTTTTCGGTGCAGCTGGTGGCATCATCACCGATAAGCGTACACGCCTGTCGACTGACAGCGCTGACAGGCTGACGCTTATTAAAATGAATAAAGGCTGGATTTCTCAGAATTTCCAATCTCCACCAGGTGAAGGAAGCTCAACCTGAATAATTGATCCACTCCTCCTCCTCCTCATTTTCCTCCTTCTCCTCCTCTTTGTACAGTAAAGCAGAGGAAAATGGCTATTTTTTGACAGGGCCCACTGGCTCTTGCTATAGTACTTCATGCATTTAATTTTTCTGGAGGGCCACCTACCCGGTCCTCTGTTTGAAACAATTTTTGTGAGTGCCACATACAGGCACTCAATCTATTCCATTTTACTGGAGGGCCACCTACCTGCTCCTCTGGTTTGAAAAATTTTTGGGACTGCCACATACAGGCACTCAATCTATTCCATTTTACTGCAGGGCCACCTACCTGCTCCTCTGGTTTGAAACATTTTTGGGACTGCCACATACAGGCACTCAATCTATTCCATTTTACTGGAGGGCCACCTACCTGCTCCTCTGGTTTGAAAAATTTTTGGGACTGCCACATACAGGCACTCAATCTATTCCATTTTACTGCAGGGCCACCTACCTGCTCCTCTGGTTTGAAACATTTTTGGGACTGCCACATACAGGCACTCAATCTATTCCATTTTACTGGAGGGCCACCTACCTGCTCCTCTGGTTTGAAAAATTTTTGGGACTGCCACATACAGGCACTCAATCTATTCCATTTTACTGCAGGGCCACCTACCTGCTCCTCTGGTTTGAAACATTTTTGGGACTGCCACATACAGGCACTCAATCTATTCCATTTTACTGGAGGGCCACCTACCTGCTCCTCTGGTTTGAAAAATGTTTGGGACTGCCACATACAGGCACTATCCAAATTAAATTGTCTCCATAGCAGCCTCCACACGTTGTCTCCATTGCTACCTCCAAAAGTCGTCCATATAGCTGCCTCCATACATCGTCCCTTTATCAAACGAGGTGTGTCAGGCAGAAATTTGGGTTGTTTTCATGGATTCCACATCAAAGTTGTTAACTTTGTCGCCACCCTGCTGTGTTATCCACAAAATATACTGGCAAACTTTTACCATTTAGGGATATTATTTCAGCGCTTCTTGCGCATCTGTTTACATTCCCCTCACCCGGCATATCCTAAACTTATAAGAACGCTACTACACTTGATCTTATACAAAAGGTTCTTAGAAGTGCTGTTTGGGGAGTAGCCTAGAGACAGGGGCTTGAATTGGCGAAAGCTCGCCTGGCAGCGGAGCGCCAGCTCCATGCGCATCATGCGCTTCTTGCGCATCTGTTTACATTCCCCTCACCCGCCATATCCCAAACTTATAAGAACGCTACTACACTTAACTTGGTGCAGGCTGGGACCGAGTCTGACCCTGGGGCTGGTCATATACTGCCGACGCAGAGAATTGCGGGGCCTACCTCGGTCCAGGTCTCAAAGGCCTACTATACCTCCTCCCACCCCTCCTCCACCTCCTCCTCCTCCAAATTACCATCCGTGGGCATGGCGCCATCAGTCGGTAGCTCTAGGCACAGCAGCAGTGCCGTCGCTAAGCGACAGCAGGCGGTGCTGAAACTGCTGAGCCTAGGCGATAAAAGGCACACCGCCCAAGAGCTATTACAGGGCATTCCACATCAAAGTTGTTAACTTTGTCGCCACCCTGCTGTGTAATCCACAAAATATACTTGCAAACTTTTACCATTTAGGGATATTATTTCAGCGCTTCTTGCGCATCTGTTTACATTCCCCTCACCCGCCATATCCTAAACTTATAAGAACGCTACTACACTTGATCTTATACAAAAGGTTCTTAGAAGTGCTGTTTGGGGAGTAGCCTAGAGACAGGGGCTTGGATTGGCAAAAGCTCGCCTGGCTGCAGAGCGCCAGCTCCATCCCAAGATCCAACTAACATAGTTGCAGCACCTTTAATCTACTACTAGTTCACTGCCTCCATAATAATAATAATAATAATCTTTATTTATATAGCGCCATCATATTCCGTAGCGCTTTACAAATCATAGGAAACAAATACAAATGTATTGTAACAGAGCACAACATTTGTATGGAACAACAGGAGTGAGGTCCCTGCTCGCCAGAGCTTACGGTTTATGAAGATGATGGGGTAACACGAGGTAAAAGAATATTTAACGGTCAAGCCATTCTTCTTAGGGAATAGAACAAAATATAATAAATGGAATTGCTGTCGCTTGAACCACTCAGCCGTCATCTTATATACCAGGTCCAGGGTGAATGGGACTGCAGAGAAGTCTGGTGCCTCTTGGTTGCTGGATAACAGATGGGAGGACGACACAGGACGGGTTAGTAGAAGAGTTAAAACTTCATGCAGTTAATGAGTGTTATAGGCTTGCCTAAAGAAATGGGTTTTAAGAGCACGTTTGAAACTTTGGAGGTTAGGTATTAGTCTGATAGTCCAGGGCAGAGCATTCCATAGAATTGGTGCAGCTCTAGAGAAGTCTTGGAGACGCGAGTGGGAGGTCCGCACTAGGGTAGAGGTTAATCTAAGATCACTGGCGGATCTAAGAGCACGGGTTGGGCGATAGACTGAGATAAGAGAGGAGAGGTAGGGGGGTGCAGCATTATACAGAGCTTTATGGATGAGGGTTATTATTATTTTAAACTGTATTCGAAAGGAGACTGGCAGCCAGTGCAGCGACTGGCATGAACTGTAAGCATACATGGTCCCCTTATCAAACGAGCTGTGTCAGGCAGAATTTTGGGTTGTTTTCATGGCTTCCATGTTAACTTTGTCGCCACCCTGCTGTGTAATCCACAAAATATACTGGCAAACTTTTATCATGTACCGATATTATTTGAGCGCTTCTTGCTCACCTCCTTTGGTTCCTCTCTGACACCCATTGGTTTGAAGCCTGAGTCCAATTAGGGTATGTCGCCATGCCACTCTCTAGCCTGCTGCCGCTGCCTCTGCCTCTGCATGCCGTCCCCTATAGTGTCAGGGTCAATTATTGGATGTTTTAGATGCTATCTAGCTTCATTCTGTCACTCTGTCATGGCCATGCTGTTGCCCATAATTTCGGCATAATGGTGCGATTAAGCAGCCTCAGAGGCATCCATGCATGCTGCCCCTGCTGTTTCCTGTCCATTTCCGTGGTGTTTCCATCCTTTTCTGAGGTTCCCAGGTGTTTGGCCAAGCTTCCCTGTGCAGAGCCTTGGTCCCCTTGAAAAATGCTCGAGTCTCCCATTGACTTCAATGGGGTTCGTTATTCGAGACGAGCACTCGAGCATCGGGAAAAGTTCGTCTCGAATAACGAGTACCCGAGCATTTTAGTGTTCGCTCATCTCTAGAGATTATGTCTCCTTTTCCTAAAAAAAGATGTTTTAAAAATATGTTAATAGTGCTACAGGTGGCTTTACCAAAGCCTCTCTGTGCTCTGGCTGAACAGAAAATAACACACCTCTAGGAGAACTTGGAGCTCATCAGCACTTTTTTGCCATTTTGAAAAATATAAAAAGTTCAATAAAAGGTGATCAAATAGTCGTACAGTTCTAAAAATGGCAGCATTGAAAATGTCATCAATAGTTGCCCAAAATGTAAACACCCACAGCTCCTTATACCGAAATATGAAAAAGTTATTGGTGCCAGAAAATGGCAAAATGAAAAAAAAAATTTGTACAGGATATTTAAATTTTTGTAAATGTATGAAAACATTATAAAACCTATAAGTAGACTTGTCATTTGGGGCAAACAGTGAAAGCTAGTACAAAGTAGGTGAGTAACCGTATTAAAACTAACTTTTAATTTATCAAAAGGAAAATAAAAAATAGACAGTTATAATTTTAAAATTATAGCCCCCAAGGGAGCAATTTTATGCCAGACATCCAGAGAGCAATAGCTCAAGGTAGTGCGTGTATGGTATAGGACGCTGTTGGTTTAGTATGTGTCCTGGTCGGCATAAATGTCTATATGGTTGGTCACATACCTGTCTACACCCGATATGAAGGATTGATGAATATGCCTCCAAGGTTGTGCTTCCTCAGCTTGGGAGCTACAGGTATTGACCATCAATAGGACCATGTGCAAGAAAATTATGAAAAGAAGCCAACAAAGAACAGTAAGAGGTAAGTATAAGTGTCATGTAGATGCATGAAATAATTGGGGCAGGGGTGCACCTGAATTATCCTGGGTGCACAACATCGACCCTAGTTGTCCTTAACTCTATGGGAGGGGATCCTAAATATACCCTAATGCCTCAACACGGCACTGCAGCCCTAGCCAGCTGCCATCCCATCTGGAACCTTGCCCTCTACTTGGCCTTCAAACCCTACATTTGAGAAGGAGGAGGAGAGGTAGATAAGTTCATTGATTTATGTCATCTACATGAATGGATTGCTTTTGTGTTTAATAAATAAGAAACATTTATCCCAACACCATAGGTAAGAGTTATGTGCATCGGTGATGAGTTACAAGTGTGGTCACGACCCAACATAACATGTTTCGCCTGAACCCTGCAGGCTCATAAGGGTACAATAGACAATATAAAAACCACATATATAAATAAGTCAGTTGCTCTTGGAATATCCATTGAGTTTAAGACAGTATAATGGACCAAATCAAAAGTGAACTAAGTCTTACCGCAACAACACCGTGTCCAGCTAGAGATGATAGATGCAAGGGGTATAGTCACTGCATCCAGCTTGCAACACAATGGAAAATATAGGCGGTATCACCAGAAAATCTTTATGTGAAAACAGACTTAGACTCAGTAAAGTCCCCGTATCATAAAGGACTGGTTATGTTCCACAGGACTGGCGCATAGCAAATGTGGAACCAATATACAAAAAAGGATCAAATAGCGATCCTGGAAACTACAGACCCGTGAGTCTAACTGCTGTGGTGGGGAAAATATTTGAGGGGTTTGTTAGAGATGCTATTCTGGAGTATCTCACTGTGCACAACCTTATAACCCAGCGTCAGCATGGGTTTATGAGAGATCGGTCCTGTCAGACTAATCTGATTGGTTTCTATGAGGAGGTAAGTTCAAGACTGGATCTGGGGGACTCTGTGGATGACACCGTGCCACATAAAAGGTTGGTATATAAAAGGAGACTGCTGTCAATAGGAGAAAATCTGTTTATTTGGGTAAGTAATTGGCTTAGTTATAGAAAACAGAGGGTGGTCATTAATGGCACATTCTCAGATTGGGTTGACGTTACCAGTGGAGTGCCACAGGGGTCAGTATTGGGGCCACTTCTTTTTAATATTTTTATTAATGACCTTGTAGTGGGTTTACACAGTCAAGTTTCAATATTTGCAGATGATACTAAGCTGTGTAAAGTAATAAATACTGAGGTCGATAGTTTAGCATTACAGAGGGATTTGTGGAAGCTTGAGGAGTGGGCAGAGAAATGGTTGATGAGGTTTAATGTAGATAAATGTAAAGTTATGCAGTTGGGCCATGAAAACAAAAAGTATAATTACGTTCTAAACGGTCAATTACTTGGTAAAACTGGAGCTGAAAAGGACTTGGGGGTATTGGTGGATGGTAAACTTAATTTTAGTGACCAGAGCCAGGCGGCTGCTGCTAAAGCAAATAAAATTATGGATGTATCAAGAGAGGAATAGATTCTCATGATAAAGACATAGTTTTGCCCTTATACAAATCCCTGGTCAGACCACACATGGAATATTGTGTACAGTTTTGGGCACCGGTGTATAAAAAGGATATAGTAGAGCTGGAACGGGTGCAGAGGAGAGCAACCAGGATTATTAGGGGAATGGGGGGATTAGAATACACTGACAGATTACAAAATTTGGGATTATTCAGTTTAGAAAAAAGATGACTGAGGGGAGACCTCATTACAATGTACAAATACCTGAACGGACAGTACAAGGATCTCTCCAAAGATCTTTTTATACCTAGGCCTGTGACCAGGACAAGGGGGCATCCTCTACGCCTAGAGGAGAGGCGATTTTACCATCAACATAGACAAAAGTTCTTTACTGTAAGAGCAGTGAGACTATGGAACTCTCTGCTGCAGGAGGTAGTAATGGCGGACTCTATGTACATGTTCAAGAGAGGCCTGGATGCTTTTCTGGAGAGAAAAAATATCACGGGTTATGGGGATAAAACATTTATTTAATTCTTAAAGGTTGGACTTGATGGACTTGCGTCTTTTTCCAGCCTTATATACTATGATACTATGAAGGCGGGGATATGGGGACTTTGCTGAGTCTAAGTCTGTTTTCACATGGAGACTTTCTGGTGATACCGCCTATGTTTTCCATTGTGTAGCAAGCTGGATGTAGTGACTGTACCGCTTGCATCTATCATCTCTAGCTGGACATGGTGTTGTTGTGGTAAGACTTAGTTCGCTTTTGATTTGGTCTATTATACTGTCTTAAACATTATACTGTCTTAAGTTTTACTATGGTTACTCACCTACTTTGTACTTGTTTCCTTGACTCATCTAGGTGTAGTGGGTAGGAGGTCCACACCATCCTCCCTTGTGTAATTTTTTTTTTTCAAACAGTGAAAGCTGTAAAATCCAAGCCCACAAGAAAACGGCACAAATGAGTTTTTTCACCATTTTCAATGCATTTGGAATTTTTTTCATGCCAGTTTCCCAGTACATGACATGGAATATTAAATATCATCACTTTGAAGTGCAATTTGTTACAGAGAAAACAAGCCATCACAGAGCTCTTTACATGTAAAAATAAAAAAGTTACAGATTTTTGAAGGTGGAGAGTGAAAAATGGCCAGGTCGTTAAGGGGTTAATGGACATACATATACACACTATTTATATATTATATGAACAGTAGATTTCTTTAAGTCTCTTTTCTAAAAGACATTTTAAAAGAAAGCAGCTAATAAGCAATGTCATGTTTGACCTGGTGTTATTTAAGACAAAAGCAGAATCCGTTTGTGTGGGTATTGATAAATGTTCCCACTGTGTTTAAGAGGCTCTAACTTTTAGAAAAGCTGTTTGCTTAGTCACAGCATTACATTAACTTTGTGACACAAATATTTTTCTATTTTACTTTTGATTTATTTCTTTCTCTTTGCCTTTATAACAACATATTCCGCAACACATATATTGTTATATGTTACAGACATTTTCCTATCAGTATATCTTTGCACGGCTGGCTCCCACTTTACATGGACACTTGGGTAACAGAACCACCATGTGTCCCCCTAGTAATTATTGTGCATGCAGTTTTGTTTTGTAAAAGTAGTGTAATTACATCATTTTCATCCCCATAGACAATGAGGCAGAGGTGTTATGACAAAATAACAAAGAGGTTCTGACCAATCAGTAACTATGATGCAACAGTTATACATTAGAATTGAAATATATGCCAGGGCCAGCAAAACCAGTCTGATTCAACAAAATCTGCACTCAAAAGCCAAATAATGTTCCCTACTTAGTATATCCTGCTCCCCAAACAGCAGGTATGCCCATATATTTAATAATTTTGTAGCTGTAGAATCACACTTAAAGGGAACCTGTCACCTCTGACATGTTCCACAAACTACAAACAGTATCTTATTCTTTACTGAACATGTTTCCAGTTGCTGTTTGTATTTGTATTCCACCATTGCTGTTAAATCCTTATCTTCCTCCTCTGATGTAGCTGATATAAAGTCAAGGAGGCGGAGCAGATCATGCATGCAGCATCTCCCTGGCTCTCTCATTGCCACTCTTTCTTATACCACCGCCCCTCCTCATACCATGCCCTTTAGCTCTGATGCTCTTCTCTGTCCTGCAATTTCCTGTGATGTATACTATAGAGATGCTTACACATTGGGGCTCATTTACTAAGGGTTCATCGGACACATTTTCGTCGGTTTTCCTGACGATTTCCATTGTGCGCCGAATTGTCCCGGGATTTTGGCGCACGTGATCGGATTTTGGTGCATCGGCACTGGCTTGCACGCCACAGAAATCAGGGGGGCAGGCCGTCGGATAACCTGACGGATTGGTACAAACCGCGGAATTTAAAAAAGGATTAGTGTCGCAAGATCAAGCACTCACATGCACCAGGAAGAAGCAGGTGAACTCCGGCGGACCTCAGCGCGGAAGCGACGGATGCAGGAAGACAGGGCATGAGCTTAGTGAATAAAAGTTGGTTTTTATCACACATCAGCAGTGGAAAGCACCAGTTGTATCAAAATGCTCACTTTACCCCTTGATGCATTTTTTGATGCATGTATTTTCCAAATTGGGATCACAATTTGAGATAACCACTACAAATGGGTCTGGTAATGACATTTAGCACCTTAAATTTATTATGCAAAAATAAAAATTTGGGGGCCAAAGCAACATTATTGTGCCTAAACTATAAGTTTTAATTTTCACTGGCTATTGTTAGTACATTTTATTATACACAAAAAAAAATAAAATCCTCATTGTACCTGTGATTATTTATTTTTAAAGTTTACTAAATTAGTTTATTTGTTGGGGGAATTCCACTATTGTGGTACCTCATAGGAGAAATGAGGGTTAAGGATGGTCTAATTATATTCAAGAAATATATTGTAATATTTGTGTTACAGATTTTTTACAGATTAGATTTTTGAAGGTAGGGGTCTCACATGCTCTGATCTATTTTTTTTGCATTTATATACTTAAAGAATTTCTTGGTTTTTCCTTTGGTATCTTTGGTCACCTGTCTTTCATTTTGTATTTTGTCTGATTGTATTTCCTTATTACATATCTTAGTAAGTGTTTTGTATTTATTAAGACTTTAGGTGACCCATCAGATGTATAGTTTTTGAATGTCTACTTTTCATCATGTATTGCCTTTTTAGCTGTAAACCATGCAGGGTGTAATCTAGCCCGTCTATACGTGATACCCGTAACAATAAATTTAGAAGCATAATGTTTTAAATCATAATGTTTTAAATCTCTACAAACTCCGATATTAAAATAAGAGTGTCTTACTGGCTAAGTTGTGCTAAGTAACAGGTATACAACCTATATGGATAGTGTTGTTTATGAAGCTTAATGTGGTTTTTCTACACAGCAGGTTTGATTGGTGTGGGTCAAAAAAATTTACCCCTTTTTGTAAAATTAGGAGGTAAACATGTGTGCACCTAGGGGGAGTTGTCTTCAAAGAGGGAAGTATAAGGGGAGGTGGACATGTTTGTGCGTGAGGAGAGTAGGTTTAATCAGGGAGAACAGGTTTTCTGGTGGTTTGGGTGATTTTTGCTTTGGAAACCGCAGATTTCTTTCATTATACAGAGTTGTGAGACTTGATACTTGGTGGGGTAAGTGATTTCCAAAGGGCTGTAATAACTGCCTTCACCGCTAAGATGAGTTGCTTGTTGGGGAAAGTGGGGGTGTCCACGGGCATAGACTAGTGAAAGTTGCGGTGATAGAGTCCCAGAAGTAGTACATTTTGCTGCATTCCCAGGTACGTGCCTTTCTCATGTTGGCATCTCAAGCAGGTATCAGGGATTTGGAGATTATATCTGTGCAGTGCCATTAGTGTCTTGTACCACCTGCTAAATAATTTATAGGATGTCTCTTGGAGAGTAATGCATCTAGATGGCCCATGACTGTGGGAATGTATCTGTTGTATTTCTGAATCTAGTAACAAGATTCCTAGGGCTGCGTTTGAGTCATCTGTCGGTAACATTTTGTAAAATGTGGAGATTAGTTTGGTGGTAATTGATTTGGAGGCAAAAATATTTTCAAATTCAGTAGGTTCCCTGAAGATAACTCCTTGGCAAACAAGCGTCTTGAAGTTGGATCTCAACTGAGAGTATGTGAGGGGGTCTATAGGTTTGTGCAGAAATATTTGTGATAGTTGGTTGAGAGTGGGAAATGCTCCTTCACAAAGTATATCTATCTACTTATGACTTTCTCATTCAGCTCTCCCCGTAGTGTAAGGTCTGAAGGGTTATGTGGATAGGTCATACCAAGGAGGTCTCCCACTCTTGTGATCAGGGATGGGTGTGGGCGAGGGGCTTTGTACCTTGGGTTGTGTGCCAAACTTTAAAGGGTACCTTTGTGACAATGTTAAGCATCTTAATTTAGAAGCACAAATGACCAAATATAGAATTGAATGTCCCCCATTTAATATTAGTATCATCATGTTGACAATATCTGTTACCAGTCTATGTCCTGTAGGGCAACTCAACATTTCAGAGAAATTGGCCTATTTAAAATTTTTTTTTTTTTTATTTATTCCAAGGATTTTTTGAACAGTGGCATTTTGGACAAATGCCCCTTATTAAAAAATCACAAGATGCAGCAAAGCTTCACCTCTTGTGGAATCTTCTACAAACTGTATCATAAAATTATCCTGCAAAAAGTTAATACAATTTCTCCCCTTCACAGATATAGAAGAACCCTGACCCCAATTAATATTTGGGAAGTTAAAGTCTCCCATGATCACTACAGACCCCTCCCGTGCAGCCCGCTCCATCTGTTTATATAGGTGACCAACTATTTCCTCAGAGATATTGGGGGGGTTTATAGATTAAGCCAAATATTATTTCCTCAAAGCTCTGCTGGCTTTGAATCTCAACTGATAGTTTCAGACCTCCTCACACTCTTCATTGACTATTGTCTCATTCACACTCACTTTCAAGTCTCTTCTGATACATAAACATACACCACCTTCTCTCCTATTTGCCCTGTCTTTCCAAAAGAGTGTAAAAACTTCAAGACTATCATTGGAAGAATTGGATACTTTGTTAGCAGAATTTATAGGACACTGAAATACTGATGTGTACACCCTCTGGCAGGATTTACTCTTCTTTAAGCTTCGTATGGCCTTGTTTTTAAGAAAATAAAAGGCTTTAAAAATAATGCAAATTAGCCTAAGGGGCTCCGGGCTCCAATAACACCTATGGAGCCCATAGCCCTTCAGTGTTATTCTATAATTTTAAAAGCATTTTTGTGAAATCTAGGGCATGAGAAACTAAAAGAAGAGCATATCCTTCCACACCTAAATTTCAATGGGTCTTCAATCAGGGCTTGCACACCACTTTTTTGATGTATCCACCCACCCACCTACTGGCTGCATCAGGAGGCTGTAGTTTCCTACTTTATCTGATGCACATGAGAAATAACTTGCACGGACTGCTTAGTCCTTTTGGAGGCAAGATCTAGCTGTCAAATAATTAGGACAGGCCATGGAAACTCCATTAGGTCCGACTGCCTTCCAAAAGTGGATGGCATTGGAATTCTGTGGTCGCAGTATGGGTTGCTGGTGTTAAAGTTGCATCACCACAGCATCTAAAGAGAAAACTGAGGGAAGGTTGCTCCTACCAAGCTTAAAGGGGTTCTCAGGAGGTGAAAAAACATGGCTGCAGTCTTCCAAAAACAGCACCACACCTGGACATGGTTACTGCCAGTACTGCAGCTCAGCTGTATAGAAATGAATGGAGCTTAGTTGCAATACCACACACTACCCATGGTCAGGTGATGTGCTGTTTTTGGAAGACTGCAGCCATGTTTTTCCACCTCCAGAGAACCCCTTTAATAATCACTTGTATTGGCATAGTACTACAAGCTGGTGGGGAGCTGGGTGTAATGTCTCTTCACGTCCCACTAATAAGCTCTTGAAAAGGCAGCTCAAAAATTATGCTAAATCCCCCCACAAAATAGAGATAAATATATAGGTAAGTTGCATGTTTTCCCAGTGCCATGTGACACAAAACTGGTGTCACATGGCACTGGGAAAACATGCAACTTACCTTATCCCAGTACTTCAGGTCATTTTAATTTTTTGACCACGTTTCCTTTTTCTGCGAATGACAAAACCTTTCCAGTTCAATTTTTCAGGCCTAATTTATTTTATATTATTATTCTTCTGTGCCTTTTTTGATGTGCTTTTGTTTTTGAATAGTCCTATAAAAAGTTTCAAAATCACCACCTAGCTTAAAACACAAGAGACTTCTAAAAGTAGTGAATCAGTCTCAATGAGTCCTTTGTTTAATGTGGTCAGTTTTAAAAGATGCACTACTTTTAAACTTATCAGACAAAATTTTATACAATTGGTGTACAACATTTTAAAGAATTAGAAAGAGGATAAGCAAAACATGTTAGGAAAATGGCTTAAAAAGTAAGCAGATGGCTACATTGTTTAATTTTAACATGTTTTGTGGATGTAGTCTAAATAATTACAAAATATATACATATTTTTTTTACCGTATGGGTTCATAAACAATTTTATTTCATTTTATGGGTTGTTACGGACACAGAAATTCAAATTATGTAGTGTTTTGTGGTGATTTTCATTTTTTTATGTTATATATGTTTTAACATTGGATTGGGGAATTTTGTGACTCTTATACTTTTATTAATGATTTTTTTTCTTTTTTAACTGTTTTATTTTGATCCAGATTGGACTTGAACAAGTGATCATTGGATCACTTGTTCAATGTCATATACTGAAATACTGAAGTATTGCAGTACATTACCATAGTCAGCCTATGCCATTAAACTGCCATTAGTTTAGGAGCCTGGTTGTCACACACACAGCCAAGCTCATGCATTAATCACATGCTCTCTGCTTCTGAGCTTGGACAATTGCTTAGACCTACATGTACATATCTGAAATTGACACCTGTCTTTTTGTTTCTTTTTAAAGAAGGGGGGCTTGGACTTGTTTGATTTATCCTGGTATATCCTTGTTTGATATAGCTGGTACGTCAGTTTTTTGCAAGTTTTTTAATTGTTCTGCAACTTTTTTCTACGCCATCTGAAAAGAGGAGTTCTTTTACTCTTAAATTTGTGACATTTTACCCCAATTGGGCCGAATTGTGACTTTTTTTGTAAGTTCACATCTGGAGTTCCAATAGATATATCAATCACAACACTGAAAAACGTGTGATAGAGTGAAAAAGAAAGAAAAAATTACCCAAATCAAGCCCGAACATTCTGCACGAAATTCTTGCAATATAAGCAAAGCATAAAAATGTAAAGTTCTCTATAAATGACATACAAACTCCATTTTCTTCTTAGTTAGAAAATGTAAAAGTTCCTAGAAAACAGCATGAACAGATGCCAAGTTTAAATCAAAGTTTTGCTCATTGATTTTATAATATTTGGTTATTTGGCACTATACTTGCCAAAAGAACCTGCTTGCAAAGCCAGGGATAATAATTTTAAACCATCAACATGGCAAATACTGAAATATGTCCAGCTGTGAAATGTATGATTAAAGTGTTGCCAAATAATTAATGCAGCCTACTTGACAGAATTTACAGTTTCAAGGTTACAGAGTTTAATATTAAAAAAGTAACATTATACTCAATGTAGCTCATTACCCTATTCCAATATTTGTGATTGCATTAAACCCCCTTAAGGACTAGATCATTTCATCTTTAGGATTATACCAATTGTTTCATCTTCACCTAATTCTATTTAGCAGTGTGATTTATGAAGCAATAATTCCAAAATTGCTTTTGTTTTACACTGGAAGTCAAACAGGTTGTTTGTGTGTATATACTGTATATTGCATGTGTATACGTATTATATGTATACATAAATAAGGAAAGTAAAACTACTGCATTTAAGATTAAGGACACATCATAAATATCCCATTTTAATAAAGAAAAATGATGGAAATAAATGCAGGTTAGCATTGCAAACTTTTAAAAAGCCTAATGTAGCTTTGAAAACTTTAAAAACCTTTGAGAGTCTGGGAACATACTAAACACACTGACAGAGACTAATCTCCTTCCCAGCTGTCCCTCCTATTGTCCAGCACAGCCAGAAACAAAGACAGTACAAACAGATAATACTAGTCACCAGAGCCAGGTCACAACAAAGGAGCAAATGAAGTACAAAGTGAAAAGACACTAGAAGAGTCTGAACACAACCCAAGGATGGGTGAGCAGTATATTTGTGATCTCAGAGCCTCAGCCCTGACAGAGATTGGGTCAGAACTCAGAGATTAGCAACACAGAGAACCAAAGCTAAGCTGCAGGTAAGAGATGGATATGATGCTAATCAATCCAAACAATTTAGCAAGCTTAAACCTGTTTTCACACTACAATGTATAACAAAAACACCAGGAAACAGTCAGTGCTTCTTCAGCTGAATTCTACGGACAGAGGATGACACCTAAACACTTGGATCATTTTTTGAGATCAGTGTAAATGAAGTATATTTATCAACTTTTTTTACAACTGAAATCTGTCATAGCTTGTACAAAACAGTTTACTAAAATGGCTTGTGCTGAAGAAAAGAGGTATACTATAGCCAAAGTTGGTGGGCAAATGTTACCGCTAACTGATACGACTCTTTTCTTTTTTTCTATTTCCATTTTTACTTCCCTCATTCTACAACTCATAACTTTCTCATAGTGTATGAGAGCTTGTTATCTGCAATACAAACTTCTGGAAAGAAAAAAATGTATATGCTTTAGAGTTGATAAAAATGCTGATTCTTCTAGCATTTCTTTTACATCTTTCACCATGCAATCCAAAAGATACATCCACTTTATTCTTTGCAACAATACCAAATTTATGTAGTTTTGTTATGTCCTCAAACCTTTAACCGGTTAAGGACCGGGCCCTTTCCTGTTTTTTCATGTCCATTTTTCACTCCCCACCTTCAAAATTCTATAACTTTTTTATTTTTACACGTAAAGAGCTGTGTGACAGCTTGTTTTCTGCGTAACAAATTGCACTTCATAATGATGTTATTAAATATTCCATGCCATGTACTCAGAAGCGGGAAAAAAATTTCCAAATGCAATGAAAATGGTGAAAAAACACATTTGCGCCATTTTCTTGTGGGCTTGGATATTACGTCTTTCACTGAGCGCCCCAAATGACATGTCTACTTTATTCTTTGGGTCGGTACGATTAAAGAGATACCAAATTTGTATAGGTTTTATAATGTTTTCATACATTTACAAAAATGAAAACCTCCTGTACAAAAATAATTTTTTTGATTTTGCCAAATTCTGGTGCTAATAACTTTTTTAGACTTTGGTGTACGGAGCTGTGGGCGGTGTCATTTTTTGCGAAATTTGATAATATTTTCAATTATATCATTTTTAGGACTGTATGACCTTTTGATCACTTTTTATAGATTTTTTTCGATTTTTCAAAATCTCAAAAAAGTGCCATTTTCGACTTTGGGCGCTATTTTCCGTTAGGGGGTTAAACGCATTGAAAAACCGTTATCATATTTTGATAGATCGGGCATTTTTGGACGCGTCACTACCTGATGGGTTTATGATTTTTACTCTTTATTTATATTTATGTCAGTTCTAGGAAAAGGGGTTGATTTGAAATTTTAGGTTTTTTTATTATAATTTTTTTTTTAAACTTTTTTTTATTTTTATTTATACTATTTTTCAGACTCCCTAGGGTACTTTAACCCTAGGTTGTCTGATCGATCCTATCATATACTGCCATACTACAGTATGGCAGTATATGGCGATTTTCTTCCTCATTCATTACAATGTGCTATCAGCACATTAGTTACTAAATAACATTTCCTAACATTCACCTTTATGTTTTCAGAATTTCTAAAATGTCTGGATATTTTACTTTAATGCAACATCGTACATCGGTTTTCCCGATCTTCAAGGAGATTTCAGTATTGACTCTTTTGTGGGATCATTATTGTTTTTAATGAGATTTGAAATATAAGAAACCCGCTACATATCACTCCATTTTTAAATCTGCACTCCTAAAAACCAGAAATACCTTTTAGGAAGATTGTTAACTATTTGAGATTTTCATAGTAATTAAAACAAAATGGAGGGGAAGTTTAGAAATGTCGATTTTGTAATATGTTCATTTAACCCTAAAATTTACACATTAACAAAGGATAAAAAGAGAAAACCCATCATAAAAATTTTAATTTGAAAAGAAATTGAAAATAAATTTATCTTGAAATTTAACGGTGACAGCCCACATGTGGACCTCACTTGTTGTATGGATGCACAGCAAGGCACAGAAGGGAAGGAAGGTCATGCATTAACCAGTCTGCCCTATGCAGTATAATGGTTTTTAGTTGATTCATGGAAGCACTTTTGTGAGCTATCAAGGTCAACACCTGTGATCTGGTAAGCAGAGAACTGTCTAGTTCTACTCTGCACTTTTTTTTATGAAGCTTGCCTCACAAACACCACCCACAAAACATACCAAAAGGTAAAAATATGCCAATGGTGCAGAACAGTAATAAATATGACATTTCAATAACAAAACACACATAAAAGGCTAACACAAGCCAGAAAAATGGAACTCAAAGATTGACACAAAACACTTCATTATTTCTAAGTATATCCCCAAATGTGCCTCAAATACCTTTACCTGTCACCACTGTTTTCTAAAAGTCAATCTTAGACAGGCTCACAAAAGCGATGCTCACATAAAATCAAGTTTTATTCTCTGCCTGGTATTTAGGGGGAGAACCCAGCAAGTCGAGTTGGGCTTATTTTCTGGACAAGAGTCCAGTGGCTTCCTCTTCACACGTAATCCAGTACAAGTCTCTCTCCCCTACATTATTCGGCCCCCTAGCCAAGTTCTCGCGCATGCAGATTAGAAATTTGCAGATGTCATGTGTAATGAGCGTTGGAGTGGTACCCTATTTTCATTTACATTATAACATCCTTAATACTTTTTTGATCCAACTACCTTTAGTTTATAATATCTTCAGTCTGTGACAGTAATCTGGTCATACTACCATATCTTTTAGGGCAACATTAGAACCCTCATTTACTGCCATAGCTTGCAAAGTCAAAATGTAAAAAAGCTGTTCATATAAATATTCACCTACACACTACTATACTATGCCTGAATAATTAAAAATCTGGATATCTTCAAGTCTTCAAAATAAAAGCCTGCTTCACAATGTTGAAAACCTAAGACCAGGTACTTTTCTCAAACGAGACAAAAAAATCTTCCACAGATCTCATATTGTAAGAAGAAAATAACAAAGGAATGAATTCAACAGTTACTTAACAGTTTCAGTTGCCACACTCCCAAAGCAAATCTATTCAATTACCTGTGGATTTGTCTGAATATTAATTTCTTTTGGTCTTGCATCAGAGCATTTACTTCTCATCTTACTGGTTTTACATCATACAAAACCCTACAGGCTCTGTAACCAGCTTCTCATCTAAAATATTTCTAGATTCCAATTGATCATACCTATTATAAATGGATAGGGTGAAACTGGGGAAAATGGTGTGACACGTTAAACTCACATAATGTATAAAACTGCTTTAAACTAACAGTGTAATATCAGAAACAGGACCCACTTCGCTGAGGCATTTTTAATGGTAAAATGGGTTTTGAGTAGAGATGAGCGAACATGCTCGTCCGAGCTTGATGCTCGGTCGAGCATTAGGGTACTCGAAACTGCTCGTTGCTCGGACGAATACTTCGCCCGCTCGAGAAAATGGCAGCTCCCGCCGTTTTGCTTTTTGGCGGCCAGAAACAGAGCCAATCACAAGCCAGGAGACTCTGCACTCCACCCAGCATGACGTGGTACCCTTACACGTCGATAGCAGTGGTTGGCTGGCCAGATCAGGTGACCCTGGGATAGACTAGCCGCTGCCCGCGCTGCTCGGATCATTCTGTGTCTGGATGCCGCTAGGGAGAGAGCTGCTGCTGGTCAGGGAAAGCGTTAGGGTGTTCTATTAGCTTACTGTTAGGCAGGAGTGATTCTCAAAGAACCCAACAGCCCTTCTTAGGGCTACAATAACGTTCTACTTTTTTTATTTTAATTTGCATCTAGTACCATTTTGTGAGGAATTAGCAGGGGGACTTGCTACCGTTGTGTTTAGCTCTTAGTGGCACACATATCCATAGCAAAGACCGAAGTGGGAAAATTTAGTAGGGGTTGGATTTCAATTAGGCACTAACTCAGTGTCATCTCATCTGGCATAGTAGTGTGCTTTGATACTTGGCTAGAAAATAGCCATAGGAGAATACAAAGAGCTTACTTACGCATACAGTAGCGTTCTATATATTTGATTTCTGGTTGATCTGCTGGTGGCTGTACTTTCTGCAGTGCATGTACTAGCCAATTCTGAGCAATTTGTAGTGAGACTTGCGACCGCTGTGTTCTGCGCTTAGTGACGCACATATCCATAGCAAAGACCGAAGTGGGAAAATTTAGTAGGGGTTGGATTTCAATTAGGCACTAACTCAGTGTCATCTCATCTGGCATAGTAGTGTGCTTTGATACTTGGCTAGAAAATAGCCATAGGAGAATACAAAGAGCTTACTTACGCATACAGTAGCGTTCTATATATTTGATTTCTGGTTGATCTGCTGGTGGCTGTACTTTCTGCAGTGCATGTACTAGCCAATTCTGAGCAATTTGTAGTGAGACTTGCGACCGCTGTGTTCTGCGCTTAGTGACGCACATATCCATAGCAAAGACCGAAGTGGGAAAATTTAGTAGGGGTTGGATTTCAATTAGGCACTAACTCAGTGTCATCTCATCTGGCATAGTAGTGTGCTTTGATACTTGGCTAGAAAATAGCCATAGGAGAATACAAAGAGCTTACTTACGCATACAGTAGCGTTCTATATATTTGATTTCTGGTTGATCTGCTGGTGGCTGTACTTTCTGCAGTGCATGTACTAGCCAATTCTGAGCAATTTGTAGTGAGACTTGCGACCGCTGTGTTCTGCGCTTAGTGACGCACATATCCATAGCAAAGACCGAAGTGGGAAAATTTAGTAGGGGTTGGATTTCAATTAGGCACTAACTCAGTGTCATCTCATCTGGCATAGTAGTGTGCTTTGATACTTGGCTAGAAAATAGCCATAGCAATAGGATTGCATTGTTTGGTTTTAAAAACTCAAAAAAAAACAAAAAACACAGAAAAAAAAAAAAAACACAAAAAAAAGTAAAAAAAAAAATAAAGTTATAACTCTCATTTTAAAAATGTTTAACCCGAGGGCTAGGGGTAGAGGACGAGGGCGGGGACGTGGGCGTCCAACTACTGCAGGGGTCAGAGGCCGTGGTCCTGGGCGGGGTGAGACACCACCTGCTGATGAGGGAGCAGGGGAACGCCGCAGAGCTACACTCCCTAGGTTCATGTCTGAAGTTACTGGGACTCGTGGTAGAGCACTGTTGAGGCCAGAACAGTGCGAACAGGTGATGTCGTGGATTGCTGACAATGCTTCGAGCAATTTGTCCACCACCAGTCAGTCTTCCACGCAGTCCACCCATGTCACCGAAATCGCCACTCCTCCAGCTCCTGCACCTCAGCCTCCTCCCCCCCAGTCTGCCCCCTCCCAGGAAAATTTGGCATTTGAACCGGCATACTCTGAGGAACTGTTTTCTGGACCCTTCCCACAGTCACAAACCACTTGTCCGGTTGCTGCTGAGCAATTTTCCGATGCCCAGGTTTTCCAACAGTCACAGTCTGTGGGTGATGATGACCTTCTTGACGTAGTGGAAGTCTGTAAAGAGGTGTCCGACGATGAGGAGACACGGTTGTCAGACAGTGGGGAAGTTGTTGTCAGGGCAGGAAGTCCGAGGGGGGAGCAGACTGAGGGATCGGAGGATGATGAGGTGACAGACCCAAGCTGGGTTGAGAGGCCGGGTGAACACAGTGCTTCTGAGACGGAGGAGAGTCCTCGACCAGAACAGGTTGGAAGAGGCAGTGGTGGGGCCAGACGGAGAGGCAGGGCCAGAGCTGGTGCATCAGCGCCAAATGTGTCAACTAGTGAAGCTCCCGTGGCGAGGGCTCCTGCGGCGAGGGCTAGATCTTCAGAAGTCTGGAGGTTCTTTAAGGAAACACCGGATGACCGACGGACTGTGGTGTGCAACATTTGCCAAACCAGGCTCAGCAGGGGTTCCACCACTACTAGCTTAACTACCACCAGTATGCGCAGGCATATGAATGCTAAACACCCCACTCAGTGGCAACAAGCCCGTTCACCTCCGGCCGTGCACACCACTGCTCCTTCCCCTGTGTCAGCTGCTAGTCAGCCCCCTGCCCAGGACCCTGCCACAAAAACCCCATCGTCGCCTCCACGATCCTCCACAGCATCCACCAGCGTTCAGCTCTCCATACCCCAGACGCTGGAGCGGAAACGCAAATATAGTGCAACCCACCCGCACGCCCAAGCCCTTAATGTGCACATCTCCAGATTGCTTAGCCTGGAGATGCTGCCCTATAGGCTAGTAGAGACCGAGGCCTTTCGCAACCTCATGGCGGCGGCCGCCCCTCGGTATTCGGTCCCCAGCCGCCACTACTTTTCCCGATGTGCCGTCCCAGCCCTGCACCAGCACGTGTCAGACAACATCATCCGTGCCCTGACCAACGCCGTTTCTGACAAGGTCCACCTGACCACGGACACGTGGACGAGTGCTGCCGGGCAGGGCCACTATATATCGCTGACGGCACATTGGGTTAACTTGGTGGAGGCTGGGACCGAGTCTGACACTGGGGCTGCTCATATACTGCCGACGCCGAGGATTGCGGGGCCTACCTCGGTCCAGGTGTTTCAGGCCTACTATGCCTCCTCCTCCTCCCACCCCTCCTCCACCTCCTCCTCCGAACTACCATCCGTGGGCACGGCGCCATCAGTCGGTAGCTCTAGGCACAGCAGCAGTGCCGTCGCTAAGCGACAGCAGGCGGTGCTCAAACTGCTGAGCCTAGGCGACAAAAGGCACACCGCCCAAGAGCTATTACAGGGCATCACGGCGCAGACTGATCTGTGGCTGGCACCGCTGAACCTCAAGCCGGGAATGGTTGTGTGTGACAACGGCCGTAACCTGGTGGCGGCTCTGCAACTCGGCAGACTGACACATGTGCCATGCCTGGCCCATGTGTTAAATCTGATAGTTCAGCGTTTCCTCAAGACATACCCCAATCTGTCTGATTTGCTCACGAAGGTGCGCCGCATCTGTGCGCATTTCAGGAAGTCCAGCCCAGATGCTGCCACTCTCAGGGCAGCGCAGCGCCGCCTCCAACTGCCCGCTCACCGACTGTTGTGCGACGTGCCCACGAGGTGGAATTCAACACTGACCATGTTATCCAGAGTTTACCAGCAGCGCAGAGCGATTGTAGACTGCCAGATGTCAACTTCCACCAGAACTGGTAGTCAGGTCAGTCAGCTTCCTCAAGTCTACAATGAGGAGTGGACGTGGATGTCTGATATCTGTCAGGTGCTGAGTAACTTTGAGGAGTCAACACAGATGGTCAGTGGCGATGCCGCCATCATCAGCCTCACCATCCCGCTGCTTGGCCTGTTGAAAAACTCTCTGGTCAGCATGAAGTCGGAAGCTTTGCGCTCGTCACAAGAGACAGGGGAAGAATATTCCCTTGTTGATAGCCAAAGCACCCTCAGGTCTGTTTCTCAGCGCATATCGGAGGAGGTGGAGGTGGAGGAGGATGAGGAGGAAGAGGAGGAGAATGTTGGTGAGACACAAGAGGGGACCATTGTTGAGTCCTTTACTGTTCAGCGTGTATGGGCAGAAGAAGAGGAGTTGGAGGAGTTGGAGGAGGAGGAAATGGACAGTCAGGCCAGTGAGGGGAGTGAATTCTTACGCGTTGGTACTCTGGCGCATATGGCAGATTTCATGCTAGGCTGCCTATCCCGTGACCCTCGCGTTCAAAGAATTTATTCCAGCACCGATTACTGGGTGTTCACTCTCCTGGACCCACGGTACAAGCAAAATCTTTCCACTCTCATCCCTGCAGAGGAAAGGAGTGTGAGAATGCATGAATACCAGCAGGCCCTGGTGCACAAGCTGAAACAGTATTTCCCTTCTGACAGCGCTAGCGGCAGAGTGCGTAGTTCTGCGGGACAAGTAGCGAGGGAGAGTAGGCGAGCAGGCAGCTTGTCCAGCACTGGCAAGGGTACGCTTTACAAGGCTTTTGCCAGCTTTATGTCACCCCAGCAAGACACTGTCACCTGTCCCCAGTCTCGGCAGAGTAGGGCTGATCTTTACAGAAAGATGGTGAGGGAGTACGTAGCTGACCATACCATCGTCCTAAATGATCACACAGCTCCCTACAACTACTGGGTTTCAAAGCTGGACATGTGGCACGAACTGGCGCTGTACGCCTTGGAGGTTCTTGCCTGCCCTGCCGCTAGCGTCTTGTCCGAGCGGGTTTTCAGTGCAGCTGGTGGCATCATCACCGATAAGCGTACACGCCTGTCGACTGACAGCGCTGACAGGCTGACGCTTATTAAAATGAATAAAGGCTGGATTTCTCAGAATTTCCAATCTCCACCAGGTGAAGGAAGCTCAACCTGAATAATTGATCCACTCCTCCTCCTCCTCATTTTCCTCCTTCTCCTCCTCTTTGTACAGTAAAGCAGAGGAAAATGGCTATTTTTTGACAGGGCCCACTGGCTCTTGCTATAGTACTTCATGCATTTAATTTTTCTGGAGGGCCACCTACCCGGTCCTCTGTTTGAAACAATTTTTGTGAGTGCCACATACAGGCACTCAATCTATTCCATTTTACTGCAGGGCCACCTACCTGCTCCTCTGGTTTGAAACATTTTTGGGACTGCCACATACAGGCACTCAATCTATTCCATTTTACTGGAGGGCCACCTACCTGCTCCTCTGGTTTGAAAAATTTTTGGGACTGCCACATACAGGCACTCAATCTATTCCATTTTACTGCAGGGCCACCTACCTGCTCCTCTGGTTTGAAACATTTTTGGGACTGCCACATACAGGCACTCAATCTATTCCATTTTACTGGAGGGCCACCTACCTGCTCCTCTGGTTTGAAAAATGTTTGGGACTGCCACATACAGGCACTATCCAAATTAAATTGTCTCCATAGCAGCCTCCACACGTTGTCTCCATTGCTACCTCCAAAAGTCGTCCATATAGCTGCCTCCATACATCGTCCCTTTATCAAACGAGGTGTGTCAGGCAGAAATTTGGGTTGTTTTCATGGATTCCACATCAAAGTTGTTAACTTTGTCGCCACCCTGCTGTGTTATCCACAAAATATACTGGCAAACTTTTACCATTTAGGGATATTATTTCAGCGCTTCTTGCGCATCTGTTTACATTCCCCTCACCCGGCATATCCTAAACTTATAAGAACGCTACTACACTTGATCTTATACAAAAGGTTCTTAGAAGTGCTGTTTGGGGAGTAGCCTAGAGACAGGGGCTTGAATTGGCGAAAGCTCGCCTGGCAGCGGAGCGCCAGCTCCATGCGCATCATGCGCTTCTTGCGCATCTGTTTACATTCCCCTCACCCGGCATATCCTAAACTTATAAGAACGCTACTACACTTGATCTTATACAAAAGGTTCTTAGAAGTGCTGTTTGGGGAGTAGCCTAGAGACAGGGGCTTGAATTGGCGAAAGCTCGCCTGGCAGCGGAGCGCCAGCTCCATGCGCATCATGCGCTTCTTGCGCATCTGTTTACATTCCCCTCACCCGCCATATCCCAAACTTATAAGAACGCTACTACACTTAACTTGGTGCAGGCTGGGACCGAGTCTGACCCTGGGGCTGGTCATATACTGCCGACGCAGAGAATTGCGGGGCCTACCTCGGTCCAGGTCTCAAAGGCCTACTATACCTCCTCCCACCCCTCCTCCACCTCCTCCTCCTCCGAATTACCATCCGTGGGCATGGCGCCATCAGTCGGTAGCTCTAGGCACAGCAGCAGTGCCGTCGCTAAGCGACAGCAGGCGGTGCTGAAACTGCTGAGCCTAGGCGATAAAAGGCACACCGCCCAAGAGCTATTACAGGGCATTCCACATCAAAGTTGTTAACTTTGTCGCCACCCTGCTGTGTAATCCACAAAATATACTTGCAAACTTTTACCATTTAGGGATATTATTTCAGCGCTTCTTGCGCATCTGTTTACATTCCCCTCACCCGCCATATCCTAAACTTATAAGAACGCTACTACACTTGATCTTATACAAAAGGTTCTTAGAAGTGCTGTTTGGGGAGTAGCCTAGAGACAGGGGCTTGGATTGGCAAAAGCTCGCCTGGCTGCAGAGCGCCAGCTCCATCCCAAGATCCAACTAACATAGTTGCAGCACCTTTAATCTACTACTAGTTCACTGCCTCCATAATAATAATAATAATAATCTTTATTTATATAGCGTCATCATATTCTGTAGCGCTTTACAAATCATAGGAAACAAATACAAATGTAATGTAACAGAGCACAACATTTGTATGGAACAACAGGAGTGAGGTCCCTGCTCGCCAGAGCTTACGGTTTATGAAGATGATGGGGTAACACGAGGTAAAAGAATATTTAATGGTCAAGCCATTCTTCTTAGGGAATAGAAAAAAATATAATAAATGGAATTGCTGTCGCTTGAACCACTCAGCCGTCATCTTATATACCAGGTCCAGGGTGAATGGGACTGCAGAGAAGTCTGGTGCCTGTTGGTTGCTGGATAACAGATGGGAGGACGACACAGGACGGGTTAGTAGAAGAGTTAAAACTTCATGCAGTTAATGAGTGTTATAGGCTTGCCTAAAGAAATGGGTTTTAAGAGCACGTTTGAAACTTTGGAGGTTAGGTATTAGTCTGATAGTCCAGGGCAGAGCATTCCATAGAATTGGTGCAGCTCTAGAGAAGTCTTGGAGACGCGAGTGGGAGGTCCGCACTAGGGTAGAGGTTAATCTAAGATCACTGGCGGATCTAAGAGCACGGGTTGGGCGATAGACTGAGATAAGAGAGGAGAGGTAGGGGGGTGCAGCATTATACAGAGCTTTATGGATGAGGGTTATTATTATTTTAAACTGTATTCGAAAGGAGACTGGCAGCCAGTGCAGCGACTGGCATGAACTGTAAGCATACATGGTCCCCTTATCAAACGAGCTGTGTCAGGCAGAATTTTGGGTTGTTTTCATGGCTTCCATGTTAACTTTGTCGCCACCCTGCTGTGTAATCCACAAAATATACTGGCAAACTTTTATCATGTACCGATATTATTTGAGCGCTTCTTGCTCACCTCCTTTGGTTCCTCTCTGACACCCATTGGTTTGAAGCCTGAGTCCAATTAGGGTATGTCGCCATGCCACTCTCTAGCCTGCTGCCGCTGCCTCTGCCTCTGCATGCCGTCCCCTATAGTGTCAGGGTCAATTATTGGATGTTTTACATGCTATCTAGCTTCATTCTGTCACTCTGTCATGGCCATGCTGTTGCCCATAATTTCGGCATAATGGTGCGATTAAGCAGCCTCAGAGGCATCCATGCATGCTGCCCCTGCTGTTTCCTGTCCATTTCCGTGGTGTTTCCATCCTTTTCTGAGGTTCCCAGGTGTTTGGCCAAGCTTCCCTGTGCAGAGCCTTGGTCCCCTTGAAAAATGCTCGAGTCTCCCATTGACTTCAATGGGGTTCGTTATTCGAGACGAGCACTCGAGCATCGGGAAAAGTTCGTCTCGAATAACGAGTACCCGAGCATTTTAGTGTTCGCTCATCTCTAGTTTTGAGCAATGTAAAAAAATATATAACTCTCCATTACACAAACAATATTTATTATTTGCTTAGAGTTGATGACCCCTTTAAATAGAAATTCTGTTCGGCTCAAGGGGGACATGGGTGCTGAGCATTTTTGAGAAAAAAAGTGCAATCATTTTTCTTAAATGTTTTCACCAGTTAAACATGATGGCCTATATGTCTGTCTGTTGCTTTCAGCATGATTTCCCTTTCACTCATTCAAGATTAGTCAAGTTCACATCTTATGAATAAGAACCTTTTCAGACTTAAATAATAATTTTGTTAACAACTAATGGAATTGTTGTGATAATTTACAACACTCAAAAGCCTATTAAATTAGCATTCAAATTAATTTCACCTAATAGGATTAATTGAGTTCCAAACCAATTGACAAGTATTTCTTATAATTGATGTTCTGTAAGGAGGCCAAAGAGTGTAATTCATATTATTTTGTTGGAAATGTCTGCAATTTCAGCAATTTTAGTTGTCTTACTAATGCATATAGAATATTTCTCCATTTACTACATACAAGAGGAAACTAAGTATGGCACTAATCTTGTTATACCAGTATGAACCAAAAGCTTTGACTTTGACAAAGAACTTGGAAATATTTCAATACTTATAAGGTCAGTGTTAAATTGTAGTCATTGTAATACTTCCTGATGCTCACAAGCATCATCTGCTACCAGTTCCAAAACAACTATGCAATAAGTCTATGCTACAAGTAAACTAGCAGTTAGTTTATGCTACTACAGTATGTTAAAAAAGTAAACTGCACTTATTTAAAATATTAACAGTTTATGTGCCCATCTAAGTGATATGCATTTCTGTATTTAGATGGCCTTAGTTGTTTGCATATCTTCAATAAATGAATACACATAGACAGTCTCTGTAGGTTTGTTCTTAAGTTCAATTTGTATGTAAATCGAAACTGTATATTTTATAATTATAACCTCAGGCAATTTTTTTTGGTCTCTGACAATTGGATTTAAAAAATGTTGGATTGTCATAAGAACCAGGATTAACAATAAAGCTTAACTGCAGACACAACTGTCAGAGCTGTTTGATGTAGCCTAGGGCTAAAGAGCAGTAAATTACCAATTACCAGAGGTCCGTTTGTAAGTAGGGGTAGTCTGTAAGGTCGATGTATACCATATATACTACTATATAAGTAGATTTGTTTAGCATAAAGAAATGTGCTAAAAAAATCCAGCTAGGCTTATACACCAGGGTATAAAAAAAAAAAAACATAAAAAAAAACTCTTCTCTTTTTTCTTGATATATAACAGGGTGGGCAGAGATACATCCATGTGCTCTGCCTTCCCACACACTATGATGTCATCAGTGGAGAGGCTACATTGGGTATTTAATTACTGTGGGAGGCTGCTAAGCATTTCGCTACCGTGGGGGGCTGCTGGGCATTACATTACTGGGAAGACTGATGGTCATTTCATTAGTGAGGGAGGCTGATGGGCATTTAATTACTCCTGGAGGCTATGAATAATGCATTTCGCACCCTAAGCTCAAGTCAATAATTTTTCCCAGTTTTTGGTGGTAAAATTTGGTGGGTATATACAGTGAATAAAATAACAAACAAATCAAACATTTTATATATATTATACTATAAAACTATTTATTCATCAAATAATCTGGATTCATGAACAAATTTGGATGACATAATTCTAGACATAATTTTGTTGAAGTTGTTTGAGACAGTTTAACACAAAAACAGTGGACATGATCTTTACAATTTGAATGAGAAATGTGAAGTGCTATAAAAGTTTTGTTATCATAGTATCATAGTAGTTAAGGCTGGAAAAAGATGTTGGTTTAACCTATAATTTAGGATTACACAAATGTTTTTCCCCATAACCCGTGATATTCATATACTTGAGAAAGGCATCCAGACCTCTCGAACATGTTTAAAGTCATAATAACTACTGCCATAGCAACTTCCTGTGACAGAGAGTTGTCTATGGTAATGGTAGAACTGCCTCTCCTCTAGGTGTAGAGGACATCATTTGTCTTGGCCACAGGCCTATGCATGAAGAGATCTTTGAAGAGATCCCTGTACTGCCCATTTAGATATTTGTACATAGTAATGAGGTCTCCCCTTGGTTGTCTTTTAATAAGATGAAAAATCGCAAGTATAGTATTCTAGTCGACCCATTTCTGTAATAATCTTGGTTGCTCTCCTCTGCACCCATTCCAATTCAAATAAGTTCCATTTATACACTAGTGCCCAGAACTGTACACATTATTTCATGTGTGGTCTGTTGATTTTTAAAAGGGCAAAAATATGTTCTTATCATGAGCAAGTATACCTCTCTTAATACATACCATAGTTTTATTTCCTTTATTAGCAGATGCCTGACACTGGTCACAAAAATTGCGTATACCATTCACCAATACACCCAAGTTGTTTTGAGATGCATTTTTACCAAGATTTGACCCAATGCATTGCCTTACATTTATCTATATTAAACTTCATTCTCCTCCACATTCCACAAATCCCTCTTAATGCAATACTTAGCTTAGTAACATCTGTAAAACATACTCCTCAAATATTTTTCCTACAACCAAATGTAAAAATCACGAGTCTGTAGTTTCCTGGATCAGTATTTTATCCTTTTAGTATACTGGCACCATATTTGCTATTTGGTACATAACATCATAACAAATCCAAACAAGCATTTTTCAAGGGGACCAAGGGGACCAATAAAATGTGTCATTTTATTGAGAAATAAGGAAGTCCGTCCTGTTTCTTCGTTTTTTTTATTCAATGGAATATTCGTGAAACTTCAAAAAGGAGAATGACCTGTGTTAAACATCTGCAATGTGTTCTTCACACATATTGTTCTTCACATACTATTGTGAAAAACACCTTTCTGCACGAATGTCTTTTGATAAGTTAGCAAATGTACGGAAACATCTGCAATGTGTTCTTCACTGTGTTCTTCACTTAAATGATCCTTAAATGATCCTGTGCTCACTGTGTTCACTGTGTTCTTCACTGTGTTCTTCACTGTGTTTCCTTAAGTGAAAGCTTGTTCTCGAGCAGGCGAAATACTCGTCCGAGCAACGAGCCGTTTCGAGTAAGCTAATACTCGAACGAGCATCAAGCTCGGACGAGTATGCTCGCTCATCTCTAGTCTCTACCTGAATTAAAACCTCCCACTCACGTCTCCAAGACTTCTCTAGAGCTGCACCCATTCTATGGAATGCTTTGCTCCGGACTATCAGACTAACACCTCAACTCCAAAGTTTAAAACCTACTGCTAATACCGATTTCTCTAGGCAAGCCTCTAGTACTTGTTAACTGCATGAAGTTTTACCTATTTTTACTTATCCATCCCATGTCCTCCTCCCATCTGTTATCCACCAACCACCAGACACCAAGCTTCAGGCTCCTCTGCAGTCCCATTCATCTTGGACTATGTATATAAGATGACGGCTGATGACTGGGTCAAAGCAGCACCTCTGTTTATTATATCTTGTACTATTCCCTTCTGAAGAATGTCTGATCTATTATATAAGCTTTTTACCACTTGTGTCACCCCATTCTTCATCTCATAGAGGGTAAGCTCCTACGAGCAGGGACCTCACTCCTTTTGTTCCGTATAAATGTTTGTGCTCTGTCATGTTTTATTTATTTTGTGTATGTCCCCTATGATTTTTCAAGTGCTGGGGAATATGATGGTGCTAAATAAATAAAGATTATTATTAATATTATGTTTCAGTCTCTGGAACAGAATCTGTCTATAAATGGTTTATCTATTAAAATTCATGTAGTATCTACGAGTGTATAGCAACTGGTCCTGGCAATTCGCTGATTTCAGTAGTTTTGATGCCGCATCTCACTTCTTCCTGGGTTAAACTACTGACATTCAAAAGATAATTTACATTATTACTCATCATGTTTTCCACCATTTGTATTTTCCTACATAACAACAGTTGAGAAGGCGACATTCAATATACGACCTCTTTCATTATCTTACTCTACCATGACAGTGTATTCCTCAGTAGACCCACATTTTCCTTTTTTAATCTCTTGTCATGTGATTTTCACAAGGACCTTTTTAGAATATTTTGGAAAATGTCACCTTTTTTGGGGGGGCTTTTATTTTCAAGAACATTGTCCCAATTTATGCAACTAAGGTCCTCCATCACCTCTTAAGTAATGAGTGTTGATTGTCCTTCTCCTCTTCTACGTACATCTTAGTGAAGGAGAATTCAAAATTATAATGTGGTCACTTTTACCCAGGTTCCCCCAAACTAGGTAATTTGGGTATTCTGTCAGTAGTGGTGGACAAGGAGGTGTGTCCTTTGCCCCTCTTGTTGGGTGACTATTTTTAACTGCAATTTATCTTTGTTATAGCCCAAAACCTGCTGCCATTCTGACGATGTAATTTAACTCCATCCAGCTCTATATCTACCGTTTTGAAAAAGAGTATTTTCCTTCAGCCCAGGTCTCTAGTTTAAACAATCCTCCAACCTTCTTGCCATTTTTCCACAAAGCTGTACCTTTCCAATTAATATGCAGCCTATCTCTGCTATAGAGCCTGTAGCTGATAGTAAAGTCAACCCAGTTTTCCATTAAACCTAGATCCTCCTTTGTACCTCAACTTTTGAGCCACTTGTATACCTACCTGACCTCTTACTACTTTACTGGTGTGAAACATGGTACAGGCAGTATTCCAGAAACTAGCTTTTAGGTCCTTGCCCTGAGGTTATGGCCTAAGTCACTGAAATGATTTTTGAGGACCATCCAACTACATCTAACTTTGTTAATAGTGCCAATGTTGACCATGACTGCTGGATGCTCACCAGCCCCTCCAAGTAATCAATCAATCAGATCCGCAACATGCCAAACTCTAGCAATATTCTCCATATGTGAGTGTTTTTTTCCTGAATGAAACTTTCTCCTGTTAATTTATTATTTGTTAGCCTTAATTTCATGATCAGTTCTTAATCTTCTTTTCTGATACCCTTTTTTGATATTTTTTGAGCTCCAGTTTATGACAGTTAAAAGTTTGTTTTAAATATCTATCTATTCAAGATATTTTCCTGGTATTAAAAAAAATACTTAAATGAAGACAATGTTATCATCATGGATGGGATTAGCTACTCATACTTTAGCTTTTGTTTGTATTCCTTGTCATCTTAGGGTATGTTTCCTTCTAAAAATCTGTGTAGCGCATGTCCAGAGTCTTTTTTTTGGGGTCTCTTGCTACCTGTGGGAGCAGGACCAGGTCTCCAGGTGTCAGAGATACCCAGAGACTCTAGGGAGAAGGGAGATTCCAGCACTGCTGACGGCCGTCATGTGACTGCTGCTCTAAAGAGTTAATTAGAGCTGCTAGGTATAATCAGACCTAGTACAGCTCTGATTAACATCAGTCTTCACAGGTCACCATAGTCACCCCATTTGCCAGAGACTATACATATTATATATCAAAATGACTGAAACAAAATAAGGAATTCATTAATAATGTTCATTTAACCCCAAATAAAAATGTATAAAAATGTTTCAATGTGTATTACCTTTTAACTAGCTCCCTACACCATCAGATAGGGATCAACGCCTGGGGCTCCACACCAGGGACCCAGTAGATGACCCTACACTTGGGTTTATCAGACTATTTACTACACCCCAAGGGATGCTCCTCTACATTGGAGACCCCATGTTTTATTGATTCCACCGCAATCCCTCTGAAGAACCTACAGCAGGAAGAAACGCGTCAGGGAAGGGGAATGCAGGGTGTTTTTTTTTTTTTTTTTCTAAACTAGGGCAAGTTATTGGGACTGCCCTTGTCAGGGCGGGAGCTAATCACACCTGGGGACAGGGACAGTTGTAGCCTTGTTACAGTTCGTGACGTTTTTGGATCTAACATATACAGGTATGTCCTTTACCATCTTAATGCTCCCGTCAATACACGTACTTTGGAAACAGCACAGCTGACCACTGGACACAACTACAGACCAATACCAGTTGTGGTAAGAACCATCTTTTATTTCCTCTTTGCAAGGTATTTTTTGGATGGTATGGTACATGGCACCGTGATTTGCAGGTACGTGGTATCCCCATTGTTTGATCCACAACCGTTGGGGGTTGTGGTGATCAGTATAGTCGCCTAGGTCGGCGTCTATAGTACGGATTGTTGTTGTTGTTTTTAGAATTCACAACCTGTGACCTTTGTATATTTTAAGGTATATCTAATAAAAATATAAGTTTTAGTTCACAGCCATGCTGATAAATTTTAGCTCTATGTGTTCCAAAAAAAACACCACAAAAAATTTTAAGGTAGCACACAAAGTTATGGCCTATAAACCGCTACATGCAAAAAATTTGCTATAAATGCCCAGTCACTAGAGCCTTTTCAGGCTGCATCACTTAAGGGGTTAAGGGATAAGTATACTTGTCCTAAATAACTGTGACTTTGCATACTCGTGTTATATACAACCCCACTCTTTCTGCATCTGCCTGAAGGGAGAAGCATCGTTTCAACGCAGTATAACACCAAAATAACAAGTGTGTTGAGGAGTCAGAGGGAGGGAAAGAGGTTCACCCCAAACAGCCACTTCAACATATTTGCAGGGTGCTGTATATAGAGTCATTATAGTATGTAGTATGAAAGATTTAAAAGAGCATGAAAACAACAATCAAGATATTGCATATGTTAGGCCATTAGTGGGACATTTAAAGAGTTATATAAAGTTTTATAAAAAATAAAAAAAATCATTAATAATAGAATTTCAAAAATCAATAAAATTTTTACCTCCCAATTTTTTTTTATTATTATACTCGTATTATAGACGGCATAATAAATATAAATTCCTAAATCAGGGTTTTCAATCTAAAAGAAAATGTAATAAAAAGCAATCAAAAAGTCAGATGGACCCCAAAATAGTACTGAATAAAATATTTTGTTATCCTACAAAAACAAACTCTAATAATGCTCTTTTTAAATGAGGATTGAAAAAGTTATAGCTCTCAGAATATGGCAGCATAGAAACAACTGAGTTTTCATTAAAAAGTGGGGGTTTTGCTAAAGAATTAGAAAACCTGTACTATTTTGTTTTCCTCCCAATTGCACAAAAAGGAGAATTTTAGCATACTTTTTTTACTTTAGGGTGGATTAGCTAAATGTTTTGATGAAAGAGTAGTTGTAGGTATGAAAATATTATTATGTTCCCCTTCAGGAATAGATTTAATACATTTTTAAAATATTACCCTAAAATAAAAAAAAATTGAAAGTACAACTCTTTCTGCAAAAGAAAAATTTGCTTTTTTTCTGAAAGCCATGATACCCTATTTACTGAACAATATAAGTCACATGGAATATTTAAAATATGAGTAGTTTTAACATTTAAATTACATTTGTTGGATTTTATGTATTCACACAAATGTGATAATCCTCTTCAAACAGTAAATATGAAAACATCACTTTTCGCATTCGACCCACTGGATATTTTAAAATGTTTTCTGATTTAAGAGCTGTTGAAATAATGCAACAGTAATTAATGATAGAATACTTAATAACATAATTAGGGCAGGGATACAATCCAAAGAGTCCTTAATAAAGGTACTTTTTTACTTTAACTAACCAGGATGTAAATGTAATGCCCTAGATAGCACAATGTCAAGTATTTTGCTTTGGACTGCAGGTGTAGTTAGTGGTGTAAAAATCTTTCTAATAAGACTAAAATTTGGACTAAATGATAACAGATACCCATCTGCTATGTAAACAGTAGTTATTGAAGCAAGTATATAAAAAAAAAAACCTGCTAAATATTTTATGAAAAAAATATTGAGCAGTCAAAGTCAAAAATATTAATAAATGAAAAATACATGTAGACTAGAAATTACTTATGTTTTATAAGTAATTATTAATTTGCTAAAAGTATGGTGTGACTCATTGCTTTTATTATTTTAATGTCCTGCAAAACTCATAAAATACATCAAAAATGTGCAATGCAAAGGGACTTTACCAGAAGCTTCAATATAATTGTAAAATGAAACCTGTAGGAAACAAAGACATACCACAGTTTCAATAATTATTAACTTTCAATATAAGACATATGACAAGTAATGATACAGATATTTAAAGCACTGAGAATAACTTTTAATAATTCTAATTTAATTTAAAGTCTATTCAAAATTTTGTTACAAATAAAATTTCTTTAACAGTTTATTTTTAAACATTTGGAGCTAATAGTTAATACATACATTTTTGCCTTAAAGTACCTTACAACCTTTTTCAAATAATATATCTGTATTGGTTAACCCCTTAACGACCAGGCCCTTTTTTGTTTTTGCATTTCCATTTTTCACTCCCCACCTTCAAAAATCTATAACTTTTTTTATTTTTCCATGTAAAGAGCTGTGTAAGGGCTTGTTTGAAATTGCACTTCATAGTGACAGCATTTAATATTTCATGCTGTGTACTGGGAGGCGGGAAAACATTTCCAAATGCAGGGAAATTGGTGAAAAAATTGATTTGCACCATTTTCTTGTGGGCTTTTCTGTTACTGGGTTAAAAGCTAGGGACATTTTGGGAAGAAACAATACCCGACATGTTTATATCAGTTTTAGGTAAAGATGGGTGACTTGAATTTTTAGGTTTTCTTAATGCCTCAGGCAGCTGTGCTGGAGGTATTTACAGGGTTGACTCCCATGATTGGTGCCAGCACCGACCACGGGTGTAACTGGTTACCGTTGGAAATTTGCATATTAGCCAACTCCATACAGCGCAAGCTGACGTGTGATGCACGGATATATCATACGTCGGTAAAGCATTAAAGCAATGTGTGGAAACCTTGCTCCTTTTATCTGCAAAATAATTGATTAACAACATATTTTATAGACAAGAAAGCTGTGAAAGAGTAGACTATCACAAAGCTATGTTGACTTAATGTACCTGGTATAAGTCTTTAATCAGTGTTTTAATCAATCTGAAATGAACTACAATTTTTTACAAAAACCTGCTGTATCCCAGTGTTTGCCTACCTGTATTTGTTTCCCTATATCTGCCTGATGTGACTACATGATTTCCCACCTTTGGATTGTTACCAGAGTGTCCTGATAGTGGTGAACTTGCTTTCATATATCAATTGTAGTTATTCATAGTTGGGTATATTCAGCAAAGGCAAGGAAGAACATGAAAAAGAAACTGAGATAAATATGGATTTAACCGGCTTAAGGTTAACAAGGATAGCCATTTTTTTTTAAAAATGTGCTGGGACGACCTATATACTGAATGAGAAGGGAGGGTGACCACAGTGTGCTGGAGCTACCTTTATACTGGGAGGGTAGGCTGCATTGTGCTGGGCCGTCTTGTACAGTGGGGGTATAACTGCAGTTTGCTGGGGCTACCTATATACTTGAAAGAGAGTGTGCATTGTGCTGGGGCTAATTATATACTAAGGGGTTGGCTGCAGTGTGCTGGAGCTACCTAAATACTGGGGGGGAGGATGCATTGCTCTGGGGCTACTTATATACTGGTGGAGACAATGCATTGTGCTGGGACTACCTGTATACTGGGAGGCAGTATGCAGCATAACTATATACTGGGGCACTATGACCAGGAGTTGGCCCTGCTGCCGTTTCTGTATGAAGCTCAGTTCCAGTACTGTACTTATGTATTCAGCTCCATACTGGTGCTGTATTTATGTACTAAGCTTTGTTCTGGTGAAATATACACTCAATGGCCACTTTATTAGGTACACCTGTCCAACTGCTCGTTAACACTTAATTTCTAATCAGCCAATCACATGGCAGCAACTCAGTGCATTTAGGCATGTAGACATGGTCAAGACAATCTCCTGCAGTTCAAACCGAGCATCAGTATGGGGAAGAAAGGTGATTTCAGTGCCTTTGAACGTGGCATGGTTGTTGGTGCCAGAAGGGCTGGTCTGAGTATTTCAGAAACTGCTGATCTACTGGGATTTTCATGCACAACCATCTCTAGGGTTTACAGAGAATGGTCTGAAAAAGAAAAAACATTCAGTGAGCGGCAGTTCTGTGTTGATGCCAGAGGTCAGAGAAGAATGGGCAGACTGGTTCGAGCTGATAGAAAGGCAACAGTGACTCAAATCGCCACCCGTTACAACCAAGGTAGGCAGAAGAGCATCTCTGAACGCACAGTACGTCGAACTTTGAGGCAGATGGGCTACAGCAGCAGAAGACCACACCGGGTGCCACTCCTTTCAGCTAAGAACAGGAAACTGAGGCTACAATTTGCACAATCTCATCGAAATTGGACAGTAGAAGATTGGAAAAACATTGCCTGGTCTGATGAGTCTCGATTTCTGCTGCGGCATTCGGATGGTAGGGTCAGAATTTGGCATCAACAATATGAAAGCATGGATCCATCCTGCCTTGTATCAACGGTTCAGACTGGTGGTGGTGGTGTCATGGTGTGGGGAATATTTTCTTGGCACTCTTTGTGCCCCTTGGTAGGAAAATCCACATGGACACCCATAAGAGAGTTATCATGGCATAGATAGAGACCCGAAGCACAAAGTTCGGCTCAACAGCCAAGACGATCACGGGTCTTTACTCTTTAAATTCCGCCAGGAAAGCTGCAGTTCAAATCAATGTGTCTTGTGCATCATCGCTGAGTGACATTCTGTTCCAAATTGGCGGCAAGCAGTGGGGGTCCATATGTAGGTTCGGGCTTGACTCAGAAAATAATTTTCTAGTGTCTGCTCATCACTACAGAGCATTGTGAATCATGTTCTATGTTGTAATCATGGTAAGGAGCTTGACCGTTAAAGCCTAGATGCAAGGTAAGGAAATCCTGCAAGTGTGAAGTTTACACTAATCTCAGTGACATTGTGACCACATGTTTAGTCAGTATTTTGTATCAGTACATGTAAATCAAATACAACTGTTTTCTTATAGGATATTTTACTATCTACACTTTGGAACCTTCAACCTCTTTAACAAATCTTCCAATCTCAAGGTTTCTTAAATAGCACAGTTTGCCCCTTAAGGAGCTACTCACAATATAATACCAGTCCACACAGCCATTATCCTTATTATTCATTATCCTCCTTTAATTATATTGTAAAGCACTGTAGCTGGTAGAAATATACAAGCAGATGGTGTTTTACGTTCCAACAAAGTTAAATTTTATTTAAGTTCATCATACTCACAAGAGTCAGTTAAAAATGTGCATATCACGAATCAAATAGCGGGATGCGAACATTCATGTCCGGCCGACCCAGGGTTTCGCCGGCAAGGCTTCTTCCTGGCCATTGTTTTTTTTAAATAGTTGAGGTTCTTTTGGCCTTCCTGCTTCATTTAATGCTTTATTAAAGCTTTTCTTCTCCTCTTGCAGTTAGCAGTGTGTCTTAAAGCTGTAATGATGTCCATATACAGCAGAGTGATAAAGAGAGGGGGCTAAAGCTTAAGGGGAACCTGCCACCAGATTTTACTAATAAGCCTAATGACAAGTTCCCATAACTTGTCCCGACACTGAATTTAGCTAAATAATGCATAGTTCCTATCCCCAAAAGATTAACTTTTTTCTTGGTCATGTGAAGCAGTGTGTGTTTTACCTCATTTCTGCTCTTCTGCCTATCTTTTCAAGCACAGAGCAAAGGATCACTCATCAAGCAAAGGAAGAGGGTAAAGGTACTTTCCCACAGACATGAGGTAGACATGAGGTTAAACACACACAGCCTTGCGTGAATAGCACATGCCCTTTGAACTCATTACTCATTTTGGCAGGATGCCAGGTAGGCTTATAAAGTTAATTTTCTGGGGATAAGAACTTTGCAATCCTGTTAAATGTATGAAATGTGTGTTTAAGTCACATTTCATATAAAGTAACAGCACATGAGAGCCATATAATAACATTATAATAGAAATCTAATGTTCATAGTGTCATAGTATACAAGTATGAAAAAAGACGCAAATCCATCAAGTACAACCTTTAAGAATTAAACAAATGTTTTTTCCCCATGAAATTTTTGCTCTTGAACATTTACATAGAGTCCGCCATAAGAACCTCCTGCAGCGGAGAGTTCCATAGTCTCACTGCTCTTACAGTAAACAACCTTTGTCTATGGCGATGGTAAAACAGTCTCTCCTTTAGACATAGAGGATGTCCCCTTGTCTTGGTCATGGGCCTAGGTATAAAAAGATCTTTGGAGAGATCAGGTATTTGAATATTGTAATGTCGTTTTTCTAAATTGAATAATCCCAAATTTTGGAATCTGTTCTTGTATTCCAGTCCCCCATTCCCTTAATAATCTTACTTGCTTTCCTCTTCACCCGTTCTAGTTCTACTATGTCTTTTTTATCCACGGGTGCCCAAAACTGTACACAATATTCCCGGTATGGCATGACCAGTGTTTTGTATAGGGGCAAACCTATGTCCTTATCATAAGAATCTATTCCTCTTTTGCTTTAGCAGCAACTGCTTGGCTCTGGTCACTAAAATTAAGTTGACCATGCACCAATACTTCCAAGTCTTTTTCAGCTCCAGTTTTACTGAGTAATTGACTGTTAAGAACGTAATTATACTTTTTGTTTCCATGGCCCAAGTGCATAACTTTACATTTATCTACATCAACCATTTCTATGCCACCTCCTCAAGCTTCCACAAATCCCTTTCTAATGCTAAACTATCGACCTCAGTATTAATTACTTTACACAGTCTAGTATCATCTGCAAATATCGAAATCTGACTTTGTAAACCCCCTACATGGTCATTAATAAAAATATTAAAAAGAAGTGGTCCCAATATTGATCCCTGTGGCACTCCACTGGTAACATCCACCCAATCTGAGAATGTGCCATTAATGACAACCCTCTGTTTTCTATCAGTAAGCCAATTACATACCCAGATACACATATTTTCCCCTAGTTCCAGCAGTCTCAATGTACCAAACTTTTATGTGGCCCTGTGTCAAATCCCTTTGAAAAGTCCAGATATACAATATCCACAGCCTCCCCCAGATCCAGTCTGGAACTAACTTCTTCATAGAAGCCAATCAGATAAGTCTGACAGGTACGATCTCTCATAAACCCATGCTGATACTGGGTTATAAGGTGGCTATGTACAATGAGATAGTTCCCCCCATTTTCCCCACAACAGAAGTTAGACTCACAGGTCTGTAGTTTCCAGGCTTGCTTTTTGATCCTTTTTTTGTATATTGGTACCACATTTGCTATGCGTTAGTTCTGTGGAATAGATCCAGTCATCAGGGAATGTTCAAATATTAAAAACCATGGTCTGTCTATCACGGTACATAGTTCATGTAGAACCTGGGGGTGTATGCCATCTGGTATCGTTGATTTGTCTATGATAGTGGTTGTGATGCTGTGCCATACATCTTCCTGGGTTAAACCATATACATTAAAAATATAATTTACATCATTAATCATCATGCCTTACACCAGGGTATTTTCCAGTGTAAAAATGGTCAAGAAAGCGACATACAGTAGATTGGCCCTTTCCTCATCTCCTTCCACCATGATCCGCAGGTTATTCCTCAGAGGACCAAAAATCTTCATTATTAGTTTCTTATCATTTATATACTTGAAAAAATTATTTGGAATTATTTTTGCTTTCCTTGGCAATATTTCTCTCAGTCTCTATTTTTGTGGCCTTTATCTGCTTTTTACAGGATTTATTTTTCTCTCCAAAATCATGTATAGCCACATCACTACCTTCGTTTTTTATCACCTCAAATGCCTTCTCTTTCTCACGTATTGCTCTCTGTACAAGGCCAGTTAACCACATTGGCTTTTTCTTGTTTCAACTATGCTTTTCCCATATAGTATGTGTCTCACATGATTTTTTTAGAATATTCTTGAAAAAGTCCAATTTTGTTTTTGGGTGCTTTGGTCTCTGAGAACATTGTCCTAGTTTATGCCTTATTGTTCATTGCCCCTCCTCTCCACTCCAAAATCAATGATATTGTGGTCACTATTACCTAGGTTCCCCCCAACTTGTAATTTTGATACCCTGTCACGTCTGTTAGTTAGGATAAGGATAACCCCTCTTGTTGGCTCCAGGACTAGTTGTGACAGGTAATTGTCTTTTGTTGTCAACAAAAACCTGCTACCTCTGAAGGATCTGAAGGTTTCGGCCCCCCAGTCAATATCTGGGTAATTGAAGTCCCCCATGATAACTTCCCTATGTTTCGAAGCCACATCCATTGAATTATCAGCAGTTCCTCTGTCGCCTCCATTATATTTGAAGCCTCGTAACAAACCCATAGTAATATTTTATTATTCTTTTTCCTCCTCTTATCTACACCTATAGGGACTCCACAGTTTCATTAGCGTTGGCGATGTCAACTCGCAGGATGGGCTTGAGGCAGGATTTCAAATTTAAACAAACCCCTCCTCCTTTTTATTTATACAATCATTTTTAAAAGACTATGTTACATCTCTGAGTGACAAATATTCAACATTTTTTTCTATCAAAGATCCCTGTATTTATCATTTAGAAACAAAGGGATTTATCTTTAAATGTTTCACTTATAAGACACTGAAATTTAGACAGTAACCTTGTTTTAAACTACATCTCAACATGTACTTTTTTACCTCTTGTCTAAGTGTCACAAAATCCAGTGTGTCTGTTTTTCTGTGCATGTTGCTGGAAAAAGCTAGATCCTTTGTTTCATTAAATCATTTGTGCCTTGAAGCTGGACTCGCTCTTAAGGCACCAAATGACTATACTTTCAATAACAGACCATTAATCTTCTAACTTTCCCATCAAGTCTGTTCTCTCAGTGATGTAAATGGCTGTAACACATTGTGTGGAAGCACTTACTGTATTGTACATCTAGATTGAAGCTGCTTAACAAGGGCATTCAGTAGAACACCTTATTTTTCTTTTCACAAGAAGACTTTATTAATGCAAAGTGAAAACATATATTGTTAAAAAAAACTTTATTTTTATAAGAATTAGATAAAATAGGTGCATATTTTTTCACATTTTATGCAATTAGATTTATTTCCAGCTTTCATGCTATTACATACAAAAATAGGAGTGGAAATCTGTACAGTGTTAAATGCACAGTATCACATAGCCAACACACTATATTCAACATATGACCACAACAAAGAGCAAGCCAGTGTGCATAGGCTGAGGGATAAATAATTTTTTTTCATATCTTATAATACACACAAGAAAGATGCCACGCATCAACTGTTATAAAAAAATGTAAAAAATGTGAAAATACACATAAAAAAGAGCATGTGGATCGGAGCCAGTCACAAGGATCCACAAACAGCCACAAGTAGGCAAGGGGAGAGGACAATCTCCTCACACCAGGTAAATGTTTGTTATGACAGCAGTTAAGAACAGTACTAGGAAGCACATACACAGTGGGGCACATTTACTAAGGGTCCACGGAGCGCGATTCCGTCGGGTTTTCCCGAATATTTCCGTTTTGTGCTGAATTGCCCTGGGTTTTTGGCGCATGCAATCGGATTGTGGCACATCGGCGCCGGCTTGCACGCAACAGAAACGGGGGGGCGTGACCGTCGGACAACCCGCCGGATTCGGAAATACAGCGTAATTTAAAAAACTAAATGTATCACAAGATCACGCACTCACATGCACCAGGAAGAAGAAGGTGAACCCCGGCGGACCTTGGCGCGGAAGTGACACCTGCAGGAAATTGGACGCATGACCATAGTAAATCGCGCCGACCCAAATCCTCGTCGGACAACGCACCGCAGGATCGCGACAGGACTGGGTAAGTAAATGTGCCCCAGTATATAAAAAAAAAGGACTTAAGAAGAAAACCCATGTGATATATCAGTAAACTCCCAGTAAACAATGTAATCAAATAATGAGATATATACACAAAACAAGGGAGTTCCCCTGTGCTGAAACCAGGACCAAGTCCATGCAGTCAAGGCTGGTCAGTATAAGGTCAACAGTGGGAGAAATAGCCCAATCCTAGACTTGTGGCCGGGGGGAACCCCACGCATTACGTTGCAGCCATGCAACTTCCTCAGGGGTCAGTCACATAAAATTATTTATTCCTGAGCCTATGCACACTGGCTTGCTCTTTGTTATGGTCACAGCTTTCATACATTATAATTAGTGATGAGCGAGTATACTCGTCCGAGCTTAATGCTCGGTCGAGTATTAGCATACTCGGACCGGCTCGTTGCTCGGACGAGTATTTGCCCTGCTCGATAACGAGCATTTAATTAAAAAAAAAAAAGTAAAGAACAGTAAAAAAATACAATTAAAACATTTAATTTAATCATTTAATTGAAGAACACAGTGAAAGAACACTGTGCAGAATAGATTGCAGATGTTCGCGAACATCTGCGATCTTCTCCGGAGACACGCGTGCAGAACGGTGTTCTCCGCAATAGTATTCGAAGAACAATATGTGTAGAGAACAACTTGCAGATGTTGTCAAACATCTGCAAGTTGTTCTTCACACATATTGTTCTTCAAATACTATTGCAGAGAACATCGTTCTGCACGCGTGTCTCCGGAACAGATCGCAGATGTTCGCGAACATCTGCAATCTGTTCTGCAGTGTTCTTTCACTCTGTTCTTTTAGTGAAAACATCTGCACAACAGTGCTCGTTCAGTTTTTAATTTTACTAAAAAATGCTCGGGTCTCCCATTGATTTCAATGGGGCTCGTTACTCGAAACGAGCACTCGAGCATCAGGAAATGTTCGGCTCGAGTAACGAGTACCCGAGCATTTTAATGCTCGCTCATCTCTAATTATAATATATATTTATCATTAATGATTTAAAATAATGAGTAGAGTTATCACAGCTTGTACACTTGAATACTGGAGTACAAACAATGATTTAATTGCCATTCCTATGTTAGAGCTGGGAAATGAGACTAATTGCCCCTCTACATCACTTGGGGAAGGTGGTGTGTAGCTGGGCCAGTGATTGCGCCCGTGTGGGGTGAGGGTACCCTTCGCTTGCTCACTTACTGTAGCTTGCACCAGGTCCAGGATAGTGCAACCACCAGAGAGAGGTATATCTCTTGACATTCTCTTGATATATCCTGTATGGCTCTAGGTGAGGCCAAAATAAAGCATGGGTGAACAGCTGAAATAAAGTTTTAATTTGCAAACACCTTATTACATTGTATACACTATAGTTAAATAAATGAAAAATAAAAATAAATTAATCTGCCATCTATCTATACATCTTCCTAAAGACTGACAGTAGTAAAATATTGAATAGTTTGAAGATACAAGTCTAAGACTAAGCATATTATTCATAAAATCAAACTTTAATTTAAGGTTAAAGTAGAGTTACTTAATCAAAACCTAAAATCATTGATGCATATAATTATAATTTTGCTATTTTTTATTACAATAATTTTATAGAATCCCCAAAAGGACTAATTTGGTCATCAGCAAACACTGTCATTTCGCTGTCATTAGATTTGCATTCATATTCCCTAATTCTTTGGGAAATAAAAGTAGTAGGATTTAATCTCATTTGACGTTTAAAGGATAATAAAGAGAGAAATTTAAATGCACCTGAAACTATAATGTTTGTATAAATTATATAATGGCCATTCCAGTATGTGCAATATCCTTATCTGCATCTCATATGTGGAACATTTAAAATCTATTACATAGAATCCCCCCCTATTTGTGATGCAAATTGAATATCTTCTGCTTTTATTATTTAAGAATTAATGAAGAACAATACTTATTTCCATATAGTGCTTTGGCATGTAATGTTTTGGGGATTTATGCTTTTGAAATCCCACAAGAAAAACGGAAGTGACAACATCTATTCTATTTCCTTATTTACAAAAGTGTAGAAATTATTTAACCAATATATTATATATTGTATATGAAGGTGGTAGACAATTTTATGAGGTAGACATTATATATTTAATATTTTTGTGAAATTGTTGTGCCATTTGAAACAATGGAGATCTATTAAATATAACATTAATTATCACATGAACATTATCCTCTTTACATGTGGTAAAATTATGAAATATAGCCATAATTGGTCCAAGTCCTAATTGTATTATTATTATGACTGTACATGCAGGCACAGGTGTAAACCTTGGATTGTGACTCTTTTCTGCAAGGGTGCCTGAACTTCAAAATACTCAAGGAAAACTAGTGTATACAGAAAGTGTGTCAATTCACACCTTTCTAGATCATATGTCTCGTGCCTGGGATCAAAAAGAAGAGGTGGGAGGTTAACATAGTTCCCTCCAAAAATTAAACCCAGTCGACAATGGAAATCAAATAATCTATAGTTAAGAGGTCTCACTAACAGTATAGGGTCAGAGGGGCTAGTTATATCATCCTTGCAAATTTTGAGTAGCTGGAACTAAAGGAACCTCGCCAAATTACCTAAAACCCTTAATCCTGGACATAGACCCCTTTAGTATGGGATAAATGGTAAAGAGGTGCCAGTGGATTGGCACCTAAAAGATAACTTGCTGAGGGGAGGGGTAACATGGGAACATCCTCCTCTCAGTGACATCACAGTCAGGGGTGAGAGTACAAACTCAGTAGGTTTACATTAGAAAGCCCAAGAAACCCCCCTTTTCAGTGATTTTGAGATTACAAACACCACCTGCAAGGCTGCCCAAGAATTCTTAGCCGGAACTTACGGGGGCGACGAACTTCCACTATTTCATTAGTATAATAATATATAATAATATAGTACTTTTAGCCCTTTTTATTTTTATAACTGTTTATGTATATTGTGTCCTGCATTCCTAGGTTTCCATTCCCATCTGCCTGGACCTCCCTTGCTGAAGCCGGATTGGACTTGATGTTGCATCTCTGTCGCTTGCTCTGACCCTGTACCTGACCCCATGGCTGCCTTCTGCTAAGGTACCTCAACCTCGGCTGTAACCGTGGGGTAGTCGCACCGGTGGAACAACCTGGTGGCACCTTGCCACAGCGGCGGGCTCTGATGAAGCCCATGTGCCACTTAGAACCCGGTCCCAGGTGTCAGCTGGTACCACCTCCCGCGGTGGTCCAGTGGATCCACGCATCCAAAATTCTGACAGCGTGCAACACATTTCGGTCAGACTTTGCATAATAAATCTGGCACTCTGTCTGACTGAGCACCGGAAAGCCCAATTTAGTACATGAATTTGCGTTGCAAGAAGAAAAGTGCAGCTGTGCCACAAAATGGTTGTGTATGACACAAATGTCGTGCAGATACTTCTTAAATACCTGTGCAAGCAGTTAGCACTGAAAAGTATATGCAAAGTCTGCCAGAAATCTGACACATGTGACTTAGTAAATGAACCCCAATAAGTCTCTGCTTGTAGTCTTAAAGAGCCTAAATTTCCAGAGCATTAGCATTACCAAGATCCATTTTAGATAATTGCATAATTTTTAAAATATAATTTCGGTTTCTAAATTGTTGAGGGACTTATGTAGACAGGTTAAAATATTTGCTATAATATTATTAACCCCTTAAGGACGGAGCCATTTTTTTAGCTTAAGGCTTAGCCCCATTTTTTGGATTCTGACATGTGTGTCGCTTTATATGATTATAACCTTTGAACACTGTTACTTATCAAAACGATTCTGAGACAGTTTTCTCCTCACATGTTGTACTTCATTTTAGTGGTAAATTGTAGCTGATAACTTTTGCATTTTAGAGTATGACGTAGCCCGCTCCGTTCCCTTCTACTATATATATGTCAATAAGTTGTACTATATATGTCTATAAGTTGTACTGGTGCCCACCCCTTAAGCTAGTCTTTAGTCCTATCCCCCCTTCTCTCCCCCCTAGTAAAGTGCCATTTAGGTATTTAGATAGTGGAGAAGTACATGTTTGAAAGATTTTTCTTTCTTGTTTAAATAATGTGTATGTTGTATGATTAATAATAAAGGACATTGTTTCATCCTTAACTTTTGCATTTATTTACAAAACAAAGAAAAAATGCTGAATTTTTTTGAAAAATTTTTAAAATTCAAAATCATTGCATTTTCAGGCAGATAGATTTACCACCTAAATAAGTTGCTGCATAACATTTCCCATATGTCTTCTTTACATTTTCATAATTTTTGAAATGTTTGGATAATTTATTTTGATGTCACGTGGCTTACAAATTAAACAAATTACAAATTTTCCGTATTTTCAGAATTGAGCCATTTTGGGGATAGATACTGTTTTGACTGAAATTTTACATATTCAACATCAAAAAAACCCTATATAATCAGTCCATTTTCAAATGTGCACCCCTCAAACTGTCAGAAACAACTTTTAGGAAGATTGTTAACTCCTTGAGATCTACATAGTAATTATATCAAAACTGAGGTGAAAATTAGAATGGTCAAATTTTGTCGGTTATAAGTTCATTTAGCCCTAAAATTTACATATTTCCAAAAGATAAAAAGAGAAAACCCACCTTATAATTTATTATGCAATTTCTCCCAAGTACAGAGACCCCCCCACATGTGGCCGTTACTTGTTGTAGGGGCGCACAGTGAGGCGCAGTAGGGAAGGAGGGCCCTGCAGCTGCCAGGATTTTAGTTTCCTCATCGGCCCCTCCTGCAGGCCATAAAATTTTTGCTTTTTTGTTATCAGGGCCATGTGATTTTGGGGTTGATAGGACAGGAAAAGCATCAATTCTGTACTGGATTTTTTACCTTTTTTTTTTTCGTGTTCACCATGAAGCCTAATAATTATGTTATCTTTATTCTATGGGTTGATACAATTACGAGGATACCAGACTTCAACATTTTTTCTTTCGTTTTTCTAAATTTGCCAAAAAAACCCTATTGTTGGGGAAAAGCTATCATTTTGCATTGCCGTCTTTCAAGTGGCATAACATTTTTACTTTTTTGACTATGGAGTAGATATGTTTTTTGATCACTTTATATTGCATTTTTTGTTGGATTCAATAGGAAAAATTATAATTTTGGGTTTTTATTTATTTATTTATTTTTTACAGCATTCATTGTGCGGGTTCAATAATGATATAATTTTATCCCAGGGGTTGTTAAGGATGTGGTGATACTATATATGTGGGGGTTTATGTTATGATTTAGACCTTTTTTTAGTGTTATATGCCTCTTTATATGTTATGGGGTTACAGGCATTTTTATTGATGTATTACTTTATTTTTTATTGAATAAGATTTTTTTTTTTAACTTTTTTACTATTTCCACCATGGGACATGAAAAAGCAATCATCTGATTGCTTGTTCATGATAATACTCTGCAATACTGATGTATTGCAGGGTATTAGCTGTGTCAGTCTATGCACATGCATTGGCTGACACTGTGCCTTGAAGATGACGTCATAGATGCCATCTTTCAGGCAGTGCCTACAGGCAGCTCTGGTGTCCTGATCGGACCCCAGGGCTGCCATATAAATGATCAGTGCCCCCGAAGACAGTGCCCCCCAAAGGCCAGTTAAATGCCACGGTTGCGTTGACCGCCGCATTTAATGGGCTAAACACCCACGATCGGTGCCCACTCCGACCACGGGTGTTACACCCAGATCTTGAGCTGAACCAGCTATGGAGACGACATTTGGAGGCAGCTATGGAGACGACATTTGGAGGCAGCTATGGAGACGACATTTGGAGGCAGCTATGGAGACGACATTTGGAGGCAGCTATGGAGACGACATTTGGAGGCAGCTATGGAGACGACATGTGGAGGCAGCTATGGAGACGACATGTGGAGGCTGCTTTGGAGACAACGTGTGGAGGCTGCTATGGAGACAAAGTGTGGAGGCTGCTATGGAGACAATGTGTGGTGGCAGCTATGGAGACAATGGGGGATATTTATCATAAGCCACTGGCGGTGCGCAGAGGTCCTGATAAATATCCCCCAATGTGTGGAGGCATCTATGGAGATGACATGTGGAGGCTGCTATGGAGACAACCTGTGGAGGCAGCTATGGAGACGGGGTTTGGAGGCTGCTATGGAGATGGCGTCTGGAGGCTGCTATGGAGACGATGTGTGGAGGCTGCTTTGGAGACGACGTGTGGAGGCTGCTATGGAGACGACATGTGGAAGCATGTAGGGGGGGACGCGCACTCATACAGCTCTACATCCATTGTTAAAATGAGTGACCCATATAAAATACCTGACATGTAGCCTGACACAGCTCGTTGCTAAGGGGACGACTTGTGGAGGCAGCTATCCAGAAGACATGTGATGGCAGCTATCTAGACGACGTGTAGAGGAAGTGGGGATGGTTGTTATGGCACTTGAGGTGAACGTAAGGAGGTGAGAAAAGAGGAGTATAAAGGAGTGAAGAGAGGTTAAAGGTTATAGTAGTGGATTAAAGTTGCTGCAGTTAAAACGATGTTAGAAAATCAGAAAGCAAACTGAAATGCGGATTTCTGAATGTCCCGTTACTAATGTGAACAAAAAAACATATTTGATTAAGCCACACATGACGTACAGTACGCTTCACCGGCAGAGAGAATGTGGATTGGGATTTCTGGAGACTAGCTTGCTAAACAGTAGCAGGCACAACCGTTCAACTACAGTAGACAAAATTTGATTGCTATAACAGAGATTTCCCACCCCCCCCCCCAAAAAAAAAACCAAAAGAGAAAATGTATTATTTTTTTTATTAGTTATAATTTTTTTTTTTTTTTTTTTTTAATTGCTTTATGAATGAAAAGTGCAGAAGAAATCAGAAAGCAAACTGAAATGCGGATTGCTGAATGTCCCGGTACTAATGTGAACAAAAAATCTTATTAGATTACGCCACACGTGACGTACAGTACGCTTCACTGGCAGAGAGAATCTGGATTGGGATTTCTGGAGACTAGCTTGCTAAATAGTAGCAGGCAGACTAAGCTAGATGAAATTGCATTTGCACCACTGACAGCACACAAAAGGATTTTGTGTTGTGGCTTTCACTTTTGAAAAAAAAAAAAATAGGCAGACTGTGCCTTATCAAACCCCCAATAAATTGTCCCACTTAGCTGTTTAAAATAGATATGTGTGTCACTAAGAGCCAAAAATAACATTCACAAGTCTCCCTGCAAATTCCTCACAATATGGTAGTAGCTGCACTACTAGTGCCAGCAAGCCCAGACACAAGCAGATTTAAAAAAAAAAATAACGCTATTGTAGCCCTAACAAGGGCTGTTGGGTTCTTGTTGAATCACTCCTGCCTAACAGTAATCTAATAGAACACCCTAACACTATCCCTGACCAGCAGCAGCTCTATCCCTAACGGCATGCAGGCAGAGAATGATCCAAGCATCGTGGGCAGTAGCTAGTATATTCCAGGGTCACCTGATCAGGCCAGCCAACCACTGCTATCGACGTGTAAGGGTACCACGTGATGCTGGGTGTACTGCAGAGTCTCCTGGCTTGTGATTGGCTCTGTTTCTGGCCGCCAAAAATCAAAACGGCGGGAGATGCCATTTTCTCAAGCTGGCGAAACATTTGTCTGAGCACCGAGCAGTTGCGAGTACGCTAATGCTCGAACGAGCATCAAGCTCGGACGAGTATGCTCACTCATCTCTACACTAGCATACAGAGTGCACCTGATTCTTGAAGACCAGAGCATGGTTTTCATGAATCTAGCATACCCTACAGTTGCCCAAGGTACATGAGTGCTATTTTTTATCTGGTGGACTCAGTTTAACGGACGGGTGCCATGATTATGTTGGACAATAAATGTGGTACAAGGTCAACACCCCTTTATGTGCACATTGTTGTATTGTGGCATGCATAGTGTAGTTGTGATACAATACTGGAGGAACCACTTCATAAATACATGTACAAGCCGTTTGCAAAGCAGTTGCTAGACAACTTATCAGGACCTGGGGGCAAGGTCTAGTAGTTAAACTATGGCAGCCTACTAAATATGGCAGCCTTGAGGATCATTGTTAGGTCCCTCACTACAATTACAGCGAAGGCACAGCAATGAAACATACAAACCCCATTGATTTTGTGGTTGCCATTGACAATAGCATGTAAGGGGTTAACTGGTAATTACAGCTGGGCTTCTGCAGCGATTGTAATTGCTGTTTTTACTCATATAGGTAACGTTAGAGTTCATTTATGTGGCAATAAAAGTGTATGTGTGTGTTTTGTGCACAATCATAGTCAATACTATCAATCGTATCCTGTGGATAAGGGTAGAACACAGTATATTGTAATTACTCTTATTCTGTATATACTGTATGGGGACTGTACAGTAATAGCAAACTTATCCTTCATAAATTGAGCCAACTACAACTATGATGTTTATGGACCCCTGCAGTGTCAATTTATTATCATTTTCTATAGGCAATCCCTGAACGCACAGTTTCTGGGAGGAGGAGAAAGTAGGGCACAACAAGTGCCCACAACCCTGAATGGCTGAAACACCCCATTCACTATCCTTAATGAAACAGAATCTTATCAGTATGGTAGGCTGACACTAACATCTCATTTGATATAAGCTCGGTCCATAACAGGATTGTATCAGGTTAGAAGACAACCCCAGGGTAGCATGAATATAACCAAAACATGGACATGGGGATTAGTAGATCAAGATAAAAGAACAACGAAGGTTACATTTTATATTTAATTGCCTTAAGGGTACACTAGACAAACAGTACACAGAATATATATATATATATATATATATATATATATATATATATATATATATATATGTGTGTGTATATACACACACAGTTTAGCAGAGTACAAATACAAATGTAGAGCTACAAGTATCATCAATCAGTGAATTAGTTTGCTTGTGCTGGTCAATGGAGATGGATAGCCTGCACTTAATGATTCCACCTGCCTTAGATGGTAAGGTATCTCCCATCCAACAATGGGAACATGGGGTTGCTTATTATAATAGGTGCAGACACACCCCTTCACGCCCAAAGGAGAGCTCTCGGAACTCTTCTGCCTTGGAGCAGAACCAGGACTATGGAGGAGTGCTAAGGGTTAGGGTCCTGGTCTCATTACATTGAGACAAGACATATCCCAATTACTAGTTTCCATTGAGAGTTACAGTATATATATAAAATAAAAATCAAAAAATGGTGGCACTCCAAGTTCTTGTGAAAAGGGAATTCTTTTATTCCAAAAGTGATACTTTTCAGTTCCCATATCTGGAGCCTTTCTCAAGCCAAATGAATGTGATACTGTGGGAGATTTGGCCCAGTAGAGACCGTTGTAGTGGGGTGCTGTGATACAGTTCACGACAGTGACACCAAAGTACAGTACAAAACAGGTCTAGCCTGTGTTTATTTCAGCAGGAACAAAATAAAACAGACTTAACATTCAGGCATCAAAACAAAATAATATCCTACCCGTCAGGGTGCTAACTAAACAATGGTTCTCTGACTCACCACTAACAAAAACACTTTTGCTGCTCCAGGCACAGAGGTCAAGGCTGCGTGCTCTCCAGCCTCCTTCCAGAGAGACCACACTTCCAGCTCTGCTGAGCGGTTTTATTAGGCTGATTGGGCTGTTCCCATCACCTGTGTCCAGGGTGCTGGACACAAACCTCAGCACTAAGGCCTTGCATAATAGCAAAACCTAGGGGAAACATACCGCCCATCCACAGTTAACCCCTTCAGTGTCTCACATACCCTCCCCCTCTGTTTGACCCTGTGGGGGCGAACACTTTTGGCCATCAGACAGTGGGTACGAGACAGGGCATCGGCATTCCCATGCAGCTTTCCTGCTCGATGTTCCACCGTGAATTTGAAATTCTGCAACATTAGGAACCACCTTGTGACCCAGGCGTTCCTCTCTTTGGCCTGACTCATCCAGGTGAGGGGAGAGTGATCGGTCACTAGTGTAAACTGTCGCCCTACCAAGTAATACCTCAGGGATTCCAGAGCCCATTTTATCGCCAAGCACTCCCTCTCAACTATGCTATAGTTCTTTTCAGGAGGTGTGAGCTTGCGGCTCAGGAATGTCACAGGATGTTCCTCACCCTCCACTACTTGGGACAGGACAGCCCCTAAGCCCACGTCAGAAGCGTCAGTCTGCACAATAAAGGTCTTGGTGAAGTTAGGGGTGATCAGTACCGGTCCCTCGCACAAAACAGTCTTAAGTCGCTGAAACGCCCCCTCAGCCTCTTTACTCCACTTTACCATCACCGCCCTGCTACCCTTGGTCAGGTCAGTCAGGGGTGCCGCTATGGTAGCAAAATCGGGGATAAATCGGCGATAATAGCCCACTATGCCTAGGAAAGCCCTCACTTGCTTCTTGCTCATAGGTCGTGGCCACTGCTGGATCGCCTCTACTTTATTTACTTGGGGTTTGATGATACCTCGCCCAATACGGTACCCCAGGTAATGGGCCTCTTCCAGACCCAGTGCACATTTTTGGGGGTTCGCTGTCAACCCTGCTGCCCTCAGGGAGTCTACCACTGCTTGCACCTTGGCCAGGTGACTCTCCCAATCGGTACTATAAACTATGATGTCATCCAGGTAGGCCTCGGTGAGGTTTTAGCACGAGATCCATTAACCTCTGGAATGTGGCGGGAGCCCCATGTAGCCCAAAGGGGAGTACCACTTACTGAAAAAGCCCATCAGGAGTAACAAAAGCGGTCTTCTCTTTGGCCCTGTCAGTAAGGGGTACCTGCCAATACCCTTTCGTCAGGTCAAGGGTGGAGAAGAACCTAGCCTGTCCAAGTCGTTCTATCAACTCGTCAACCCTGGGCATGGGATAAGAATCAAATTTGGACACCTTGTTCAACTTCCTAAAATCATTGCAGAACTGTAGGGAACCATCAGGTTTGGGAATCAACACAATAGGACTCGACCAGTCACTTTTAGACTCCTCGATAACCCCCAGGTCTAACATCTGCCTGACTTCTTCGGATATGGCAAGCCGGCGCGCTTCGGGGACCCGGTAGGGTTTTTGGTGTACCCGGATGTGGGGTTCGGTTATGATGTCATGCTTGATGACTGAAGTACGTCCCGGTAACTTAGAGAACACATCCACATTTCGGAGCACAAACTTCTTCGCTTCCTGAATCTGGGCCCTGGAGAGGGACTCTGAGATCCGTACTTCAGGCACCTTGGCATCGGGTACACCTACCTCCGGTGTCCCCTTCTTGGGGACAGATGCTTTTTCTACTCCCACGGCCATCAGGGACTCTCTTTCCCTCCATGGCTTTAGGAGGTTCACGTGGTATATCTGTTGGGGTTTCCTCCTCCCCGGCTGAGATACCTTGTAGGTTACCTCCCCCACTTTCTCCGTGACCTCATATGGTCCTTGCCATTTTGCCAAGAACTTGCTCTCAACGGTGGGCACCAGAACTAGCACTCTGTCGCCTGGGTTAAAGGTCCTGATTCTGGCTGACCTATTGTAGACCCTAGACTGGGCCTCTTGTGCCCTTGTCATGTGCTCCTTTACAAGGGGCATTACCGCCGCTATGCGGTCCTGCATAAGGGAGACGTGTTCTATCACACTACGGTGGGGGGTCCTCTCCTGTTCCCAGGTCTCCTTGGCTACATCCAAAAGCCCACGTGGGGAACGGCCATATAACAGCTCAAAGGGTGAGAAACCCGTGGAGGACTGGGGAACTTCACGTATGGCAAACATCAAATAGGGCAACAAACAAGCCCAGTCCTTCCCATCTTTGCTGACCACCCTCTTTAGCATCCCCTTCAAGGTCTTATTAAACCTCTCGACCAGGCCATCTGTCTGAGGATGATACACAGAGGTGCGGAGCTGTTTAACCTGCAGTAACTTACACATCTCCTTCATTACCCTAGACATGAATGGGGTACCCTGATCAGTCAAGATTTCCTTGGGGAGGCCTGTGCGTGAGAACACCTGGAACAGCTCCCTAGAAATATTTTTGGAGGAGGTGTTCCTTAATGGAATCGCCTCGGGATACCGCGTAGCGTAGTCCAGGATAACTAGGATGTATTGGTGCCCCCTTGAGGATTTGACTATGGGGCCAACCAGATCCATTGCAATCCGTTCAAATGGCACCTCTATGATTGGTAGCGGGACCAAAGGACTCCTGAAGTGGGAGACCTGGGCAGTAAGTTGACACTCAGGGCAGGAGCTACAATACTGGTTTACCTCCTCCCACACCCCGGGCCAGAAAAATCGCTGCAGGATCCTCTCTCGGGTCTTCTCAGCACCTAAGTGCCCTCCCAGCACATGTTTGTGTGCCAACTCTAGCACCAGCCTACGGTGAGATTGGGGTACTACAAGTTGCTCAACCTCCTCACCCCGTATCTGGTCGACCCTGTACAACAGTTCCCCAACAATCACCATTCGGGGGTATATTTTGTCAGACCCTGGTATTTGGAGTACCCCATTTATCACCTTAACATTCTCCTGTGCTTTAAACAAGGTAGGGTCCTGTAGCTGTGCAGCCCCAAAATTTTCACGGGAAATCTCAAAGTCCGGCATGGCGGCCACCTCCTCGTGGCCCTCGACCTCACCAGCTAGGACCTCTAGGGGAGAGAATTCATCACATGGGGTCACCCCTACTACTGGTGTGGGTACATCGGCCTCAAAAGGTTCAGGGGCCAAGGCCGGACATACCTGATGTCCATTATCTGCAACAGCACCTGAGGTGGGTCTTCGTCTCCAGAGGTCCCAAAACACCGGTAAGTCTCTGCCGATAATAGCCTCATGAAACAGGGTCCCCACAACCCCCACTTCATGGGCAATAGTACCACAAGGGGTATGTAGATTGATGACAGCAGTGGGATATTCGCGAGTGCCCCCATGTATACACAACACTCCCACTCTCCGCCCACTGTATAGTCCAGGATCAACCAAAGTTCCCCGCACCAGGGTGACCAGACTCCCTGAGTCTAGCAAGGCTTCCACTGTGTTACCACCGATTGTGACCATGCACACTTGGGGTTCTGCATCCATGACTGACTCGGCCGCCAGAACCGGCCGGGCAAACAGTGTCCCAACCTGACATGTCTCCCCTTTTCCGCAGTAGCAGTCTTACCAGCTGGTTTGGTGACCCTGTCACTGGCACTGCTTCGTGTGGGAGAGGTAAGTAGAAGGTCCTCCGTAGCCCGATACCTCTCTACTAGGGACACGAGTTCCTCAGCTTTTGTGGGACCGGCCTGTCCAACCCACCGCTGGAGCCGAGAGGGCAGAGAACGGGTGAATTTGTTGAGAACCACTCTCTCTACCATCTGTGCTGGGGTGCAGTCCTCTGGTTGTAGCCACTTCCGGACAAGATGGATCAGGTCATGCATTTGGGAGCTTGGGGGTAGTTTTTCTGAGTAAGCCCACTGGTGGACCCGGCTGGAGCGAACTTGAACGGTGACCCCAAGACGAGCCAGAATCTCCGCCTTTAGCTGGGGGGTACTCACGGGCCTCCGTTTCACTCAGGTCGTAGTAAGCCTTCTGCGACATGCCTGTCAGGAATGGTGCCAGGACATCTGCCCACTGCTCAGCTGGTAACTCCTATCGCTCAGCTACTCGCTCGAACACAGTGAGATACGCCTCCACGTCGTCGGTCGTCGTCATCTTTTGTAAAGCCTTTTGTACTGCAGCCCGTGCGGAATGCTGGACAACCGGGTACCCTTGCAAACCAGTATGGGACCCCTCAGTAGTCGCCGCTTGCGGTGCTGCCATAACGCCAGAAAACTTTTCCATCATCAGCTGGAACATGGCTCGGGACTCTGCCCGCTGTTGCTGGAGCATGGCTTGCTGCAGCTGCCGATCAGCCCGGGACTCTTCCTGCTGCTAGAGAACCTCTCCTCCTGTTGCTGAAACATGGCTTGCTGCTGGCGGGACCTCTCCTCCTGCTGCTGGCGGGACCTCTCCTCCTGCTGCTGGAGCATGGCCTGCTGCTGCTGCCGATTAGCTCTGGCCTCCTCTTGCAGGTATTTAATAAAGTCCTCCATCTTGGCTGTATCCTGCAATTTGCCTGCTGCTTTCACCCAGGCCATGCTCTGTTGCAGGATGTAGCGAGCCTTTCAGGTGTGTGTCTTTTGAACTGCCTGCAATCCGAAGCACCATATGTGGGAGATTTGGCCCAGTAGAGACCGTGGTAGCGGGGTGCTGTGATGCAGTTCACGACAGTGACACCAAAGTACAGTCCAAAACAGGTCTAGCCTGTGTTTATTTCAGCAGGAACAAAATAAAACAGACTTAACATTCAGGCATCAAAACAAAATAATATCCTACCCGTCAGGGTGCTAACTAAACAATGGTTCTCTGACTCACCACTAACAAAAGCACTTTTGCTGCTCCAGGCACAGAGGTCAAGGCTGCGTGCTCTCCAGCCTCCTTCCAGAGAGACCACACTTCCAGCTCTGCTGAGCGGTTTTATTAGGCTGATTGGGCTGTTCCCATCACCTGTGTCCAGGGTGCTGGACACAAACCTCAGCACTAAGGCCTTGTATAATAGCAAAACCTAGGGGAAACATACCGCCCATCCACAGTTAACCCCTTCAGTGTCTCACAATACATACAAACTTTTTATAAGGAAGTGACATCATCTAAAACATGTGCATAAATACAGTTAATTCAGTGTATATCAATAGCAAACATTATTTCATAGAACAAAACAAGCGTTCCTGCTTGCCTAGTGCGCATGTGTCACTACTCCGTGTATGATTAGCTGACACACCCACATCCTGTCATATTAGTCATAGCCCTCTGTATGTGAGGTGAGGATCCTCCCCTCTACTGGCGGAAGTAGCTCCAGTGCCATCTTTAGTAAGGGAACTTCTTCTAAACATGCAATATATACAATATAATGTCAAATCGGGATATTTGGTGAATAAACCAACACTTTATTAGGTCATACTATAGGGTAAGGACCTTAGCTAGGGCAAGTGATTCAAATGAAATCACCTAATGGCATACCTCCCAACATTTGTGAAAGGGAAAGTGGGACAAAATGGCGGCACGCTATGCGTGCCGCAGCGTTCCCCCTAAGCCACGCCCCCAATCAGTCCCTGGCCACGCCCCAAATTTTAACCATATTATAATAATAAAAATCATTAAAAAAAAAAAAATTATCCTGACTGGGACTTGAACTGAGAACCTGCAGTGTCCATGAACAATAATGACACAGTGCCCCAACCCACTGAGTTATAATCTCTGTGACTATGTAGTTCTAGAATTTTGGTTGCTAAGCCCTGTGACTGCAACTGTTACACTGTGACACAGATTTAATGCCTTGGTATATAGGGAGGGATCTTCTCAGAGATTGTAATTATTACGACTATTATTGTTATCATTATTATGGAGATTATTATTATTATTATTGGGATGATTATTATTATTTTACTATTATTAATAATCGTCTCCATAATAATAAAAGTAATAAAATTTATAATAATAATAATAATAATAATAATAATAGTCTCAATAATTACAATAATCTCTGAGAAGATCCCTCTCTATATACCAAGGCATTAGGTCTGTGTCACAGTGTAACAGTGGCAGATAACACTTCTTAGTTACCAGAAATCCTCAGACATGTAGCACTGGGCTTATAGCTCAGTTAGTTAAGGCTCCTGTCTACAGTGCAGAGGGTCCCGGGTTCGAATCTCAGCTTGTGTCTGGGGAAGCCCTAGGAGATCATATATGGACAGATGGTGATCGGAACCTGATGATGTGGTCCCTGCTCCCCGCTAAGCCGACACTTCTCTGAAAAGGATTCCCTGCCCGATGTCTGTACATGCCATTCTGTACTATCAGTTCAGGCTTTCAAAGTATTTACTATGGGGATACAGCCCCGGGACCTGGGGGGAAAGTCTGTGACAATCTCACAGTTGCCCGTGATGCTGGGCAAAGGTAAGAAAAACGGGACTTTCCCGGCAAAATCAGGACAGTTGGGAGCTATGTAATGGGTGAATCGCCGATCACTGCCAGGAGGTTACAATACTGAGAACAGCCACATGGTGGTGTCCTGCATATACACCAACTTAATGCTTCTGTTCCTTCCAACCCAAAATGTGTTTTGTATACCTAATATGGTCTATATAAATCACTTATTCCCACAATGATAGCATTCCCTCAAATCTACAGGGCTCAACAGTTCATAAGGCAAGATAATTTCATCAAAAGTACCAAACATAAAATCAAATAAAAGTCTTTCTTGAGTGTCGAGTTCATCACAACAGTGATTTCAAGTGTGTTCATTTTGTGATCTGAAAACAGGTAAATCAATATTAGAATTATTTACATATGACTTCTGGTATACACCAATCAGAATAACATAAGGACCTTGAGTAGTCTAGAGAATTGCAGAGATGAAAAATCAACATTGAGACCCCTTGGTATCAGCGTATCTAACCTTTTAATCCATTGTAATTCTTTAGTTTTAAGAATTTTTTCTCTATCACCCCCCCCCCCACGTAAAGGAGGGACATGATCAATCAGAGTGAATTGAAGATCTCTTTCCTTATGTTTCATGTCAAGAAAATGCTTTGACACAGGTAAATCCTTGCGTCCCTTTCTAATCGTATAGGGATGTTGATTCATACGTGTACAGAACTCTACATATAATTGGGGGCAGGGACATTGAAGCACATAAATTACATGGTTAGACTCACAGGTAAGAAAAAAATGAATATCAAACTCGTCACCTATGACTGGATGTGTGAATTTTGTACCTTTCCTCATGTATGAACAATTAATGCAACTCACACACGGAAAACTACTGAGCCTGGGTTTTCCTATGTGTGTCTGGATACCAACTTTTGAAGGACCCACATCACCTTTCACCAGGAGATCCTTCAAATTCTGTGGATTTCTGTATGACAAAAGAGGTGGTTGTGAAAATTCAGAAATGTTACTGTGACAACTCTGTAAAAGGGGCCAGTGTTTTTTTATGATTTTGGCAACATCTTGACTGTTCTCTGTGTAGGTACTCACTAACGGGATTCTCCTCATTCCTGTCTGCTGTTTGTTGGTTTGTAAAAGTTGTTCCCTTGGTAGAGATAAAACTTTTGACTTGTGTTTCTTTAATAACCCTCTAGGATAATTCCTTTTCCTAAACCTCTCACACATGGCATCCACAGCATTATCCAATTTATTCTCGTCACTTACGATATGCCTGACACGCATAAGTTGACTTATCGGTAAACTATTCACAGTTTTTCTCGGATGTCCACTCTGAAAATCAAGCAAAGTGTTTTTATCTGTCGGTTTAGAAAAAACATCAGTCACAAATGTATTATTTCTTAACTCCACCAACACATCAAGAAATTGTAGATTTTGTCGTGGATGAAACATGGAAAATTTTACCGTGTGATCCATCTCATTCAGTGCATCAAAGAATTCTTTCAATTCATTTTCTGACCCCTTCCAAATTACAAACACCTCATCTATGTAACGCCACCACTTAAGTACCTGACTATAGTGGGGCATCGCATAGATTTTTTTCTCTTCCAAAATTTGCATGTAAATATTGGCATATGTAGGGGTTACATGAGACCCCATCGCCGTACCTTGTAACTGAATAAAAAAATTGTCACAAAACAGAAAATAATTGTACTTCAGGATTAGTTCCAGTAACAATAACAGAAACTTTTTACATTCCTTTGAGTACTCAGAGTCATCTAACACAATAGTGACAGCCTCTATGCCTGTCTCATGATCTATTGATGTATAGAGGCTATTTACATCAAATGATACAAGAATTATGTAATCCTCAGGACCAATCACTACCTGAGATAATTTAATGAGAAAATCTGTAGTGTCTCTAATATATGATGTTGCTGACGTAGCAAAATCTCTCAAAATCGTGTCCAGGAAAATGGCTATTTGACTAGGTATCGAATCAATCCCAGAGACTATTGGTCTACCTGGTGGATTGACCAATGACTTGTGAATCTTTGGTAACACGTATATGATCGGAGTTCTCGGCTCATCCACTGTCAGAAACCTTCTTGCATCCTCATCGATGATTCCTCCAAAAACTGCATCATCGAGAATAATTTTAATTTTTCTAGCTATATCAAACTTTGGATCTCCATTCACTCTCCTATATACTCTAGGGTCATTCAATTGTCTCTAAATCTCCACAAGATATTTTTGAGTATCCATAATCACAATGGCCCTACCTTTATCGGCTGATTTTATGGTCAATTCTTTATCATTGGCCAACTCATGAATTGCTTGCAATTCAGTTGTTTTTATGTTGGGATGTTTTAATGCTCCCATTTCAGTTCTACATTTCAGCAATTCAATCTCCTTTTTAGTAGCCGCGATGAATGCTTCAATAGCAGGTGAGTCCACAACAGGGTTGAATAGACTCTTTTTACTCAATCCCAAATCCTCTAAGCATAACTCTGTTTTCTTCCGGGGACCCTGCACTGTCTGTCCAGTGAACCAGTATTTAAGTTTAATATTTCTATAGAACCAAAATAAATCAACCTCTAACTCAAACCAATTAGTTGTGGCCTTAGGACAAAAAGTCAATCCTTTTTGTAATACATTCATTTGTGTCTCTGTAAGTGATTTGGAAGATATATTTACCACCATGTTGTCTTTCATATTTTCTTCCTGGTGCCTCTCACATTCGGTGTTTTCACAGATTTTGTAGACCTTGTCTGGGCGATGATTCCTTCCTCCCCTTCTGATGCGCCTTCTGCCCATCCCGAAGGGCCCGGGGGATCTCCTAAAAAAGAAGGTGTAGACTTCTCAACACTGTTGTCAGTACATATATCTCCTTTAACAGATTTTTTACCAAACTTCTTCCTTTCCTAAGTAGCATTAGTATGTCTCTGATCCACATCATGCCAGTTGTAAATTTGACGGTTTTTTATAATCCTCCAAATCTCTGTACCATTTTCTCCTCTTCACTTCCTCTTGTTCTGTCCTCAATTTGGCCACATTATTATTCACACTCCTAATGAATTCTTCAAAGTCCTGTTCTGTCAATAGAGATTGTAAAATTCCATCTAACTCCTGTATATGCTTATCAATGTCCACAATTTCTTTTTGTAAATATTCCATATTCAGCAGAATTACTTCCAACGAATATCTGTTTGAAATTTGCTCTAATTTGTCACAAAAAAATTTACTCTGTGAAAATAGATTAGGTTTCAAGGTAGATCTCATACCTCTTGGGATTCTTTTTATTTTTGTAACATTCATTAAGGGTCATCAAATGCAGGTTTAATATCATCTTCCTTTTTGAATGTCCTTCCCTCCTCCTCTTCAAATCCGAAGTTGAGGGTTTGTTCAGGAAGGTCGCCTCTCCATCAACTCCTTCAAGGATCCTCTGGATATCCTGATCAGTGTATCCACTAAACTCCGGAATAAAAGATCCTCTATAGTGGTCATCACTCCAAAAAACAGCAAAATTTAAACTATGCTGTGCAATGCTGAAATAACATAAATACAGAAAAATTAAAACAATTCAGCTGCACCAGTTAAGAAAAAAATCGGGTGCTCAACCTTCAGGTTTGTTAAATCCTTTCACATATAAAAATCAAAAAATGGTGGCACTCCAAGTTCTTGTGAAAAAGGAATTCTTTTATTCCAAAAGTGCTTTTGGAATAAAAGAATTCCTTTTTCACAAGAACTTGGAGTGCCACCATTGTATATATATATATACTGTCCAAAGATACTAGACCAAATTTAGACACAAGCAACTTTTAACCTGACTACCAAGATTCCAGATATACATTTGTCCCTGGGCTTGGAAAGATCATAACTCTATAACTGGCATAATGGTCAGACTAGCACATGGGTTTTTAGTTTTTAGCATCCTTTGACGAAAAGTGGAGGGAAATTTAAGGACAGCCTGGAGTCGCAAAGGTTACAGAGGTGTTAGTTAATAGCTACCCCCTACAAAGCCAGAGACCCTCTTCAGTCTTTGAAGTGAGGCACTCCAGAGATTTCATTATTTATTCAAGATAAGGCTAGGGGAAAGTGAGGAATATTGATGCACCGATAAACAAGACAAAACCTGGCATTTGACCCCCTTGTACATGCATATTCCTATATTTCATCACAACTAATTCTTTTATACTGTATTTTACAGATCCCCTTAAAGAGTATTTACCCCTTAACTAGCCCATACAATATTTTAAAATTTTAAATGCATTCTCTTAGATTATCTTAGAACGTTAAAGGACATACAACTTAAGGACACATAATATAATTTTAATTTTGTTTTTGAAAGTGATTACTTTTTTAGCATTTTTTATCTCATTAAATAATGTTGAATGGAAGAGATAATAGCCATAATCTCCCAGGGGTTTCCCTGAATTACTCATCTTCTGTGTTTAGTTATTTCTTCATTTATTCTATATATAATAATAAGCAATAAAGTAGTGTGGCATCTAGATGGCCCAATGTATACCAGTGGCAATGACTTGAAATAGAAATCCTACAGCTTAATTACCATTCTATTGAGGTTAAAATGTTATGTTTATAATATTAAATAAACATAGAAGTATTTACATACATAAATGAATTATGCCATTGGAAACAGATTTTACTTTATTAAAAATACACATTTAAGTTTAATTATAATGTGCAATTCCAGTTTCTGTGACCTGTTAGTTATTGGCCATTTATGCAGCATAAAAAACTACAACATAATAATACAGTAAAATGGAAATAATAAGAAATTAATCTTTTATTATCAAAGGACCATGAATAACGGTTACCACAAAGTCAATTATAATAACTGTTTATTAGGAGACAACATGTTATAACCTAAAGTGCATGATATACTTCAGAATGGTGTGAGAGATAAGGTTCAAAAAAGAAAATGAGGGAAATTGGGAAAACAACACATGTGACCTGTAGAAAAAAAATAGTATATTTTGGCAGAGAAATCTCTTTACAGATTCTGGAGAACATATACAAATAAAATAAGACAATACAGAGTACAGGCGGTCCCCTACTTAAGGACACCCGACTTACAGACAACCCATAGTTACAGACGGACCCCTCCGCCCACTGTGACCTCTGGTAAAGCTCTCTGGATGCTTCACTATAGTCCCAGGCTGCAATGATCAGCTGTAATGTGTCTGTAATGAAGCTTTATTGATAATCCTTGGTCCAATTACAGCAAAAATTTTGAAACTTCAATTGTCATTGGGACAAAAGAAAAAAATGTGTCAAGAACTTCAATTATAAAATATACAGTTTCGACTTACATACAAATTCAACTTAAGAACAAACCTCCAGACCCTATCTTGTACATAACCCGGGGACTGCCTGTAATAACAGTGATAAGAAACAATAGGATTGAGGGCCCTGCTCGCAAGAGCTTAAAGTCTATGAGGGGGGTGGCAAAAGAGGTTTAAGAGCTTGTATAACACCATATTATATACAAAGTCCAAGGTCAGTGTGACTGCAGAGAAGCATTCGTAACATAATGGAAATAATTAACTTTTTCCACTGGTGGTAAGTTTAGTTTATTTTTTAGGCTTTCTATTCACAGAGGTTCCTTTAAAATGCAATTTTACCATTGTGTAATGGGCCAGTATTACAACATAGTTTTTCTTGAAGGAAATCCATCAACAAAATCAAGCATGATAAACCTATACATACATTGGGGCACTGAGACTGTGGTAATTCTTACTTTTAAAATCAACATTTAAAATTATTCTAATGAGCCTGAAGAGCTCATTAGCATAAATTTTAATAGCTGATTTTAGAAGGAAGAAGGCTAGGGGTAACAAATATAGAAACATCCCCACAGTCACAGTGTCTGGATCGATCAGGATGTGTCCGTGGTTTATCATGCTTGATTTTGATGGTAGATTTCCTTTACGTTTGAGTGCTTGCTTTCTTTGTCTCACTATATTCTTCTTTAACCTTTTTATATTTCGGTGTTTGGACAGTTTGGAACTGTACAGGGTATATTTCCTGGGGTGCTGTCTGTTTGTTTGTATTGGTGTTTGTCATGAACTCTCCACTCTCGAGTTCAATCATGGGGTAGTCCTACGCATTTGGCTCCACACATAACAGGGTCTATAGAAGCCATGCTTTCAGGCGCATTACAGAAATTGCAAGCGGATGTGGTGCGCCATGTCTCCCATATTACAGAAAAGGAGCAGAGAATGAGTAACATGAAGGATGAGATAGGGGGCTTGGAAACTATGCTGCAGCAAGTCCTAATACGCAATTGCTAGAGAAGTTGATGACCTGGAAAAGAGGTCAAGGCGCAACAATTTGCGAATACGTGAATCTATTTTATGAAAGTTGTTTAATGGTACGTGAAGGGACTTCATTCCCAGCATAAAAGGATCATGGTTTTGAGGTATTTCCAAAAACTAAAGACAGATGTGGCACTTCTACAGGAGACCCATCTGAGGGAGCAGAATATACAATGGCTAAACAAGCTCTGGGGAGGGCAAGTTGTGGGTTCCCGACAGTGAACTTATCAGTTTTGATATTGTTACATTGTAGCCTAAATTGCACAGTGATGTCTCAAGAAGCGGATGATCAGGGCAGACTTGTATGGGTAGTCTTGAGTGCCGAATTGGGAAAGTTAGCCTATATTGTATTTATGCCCCTAATAAAAACAACACTGTATTCTTCTCAAATCTAGAATCACGGTTGCTGCAGGATATGGAATAGCAGATTGTGGTAGGGGGGGGGGGCATGAACACAGTAGTGCATGTAGGGGAAGATAGGAAATGTGATGATGGAAGGGCCACAATAAGCAGATCACATGAGAAAGTCTAGGATATGAAACTGGCAACCACATTTCTTCATGATTTATGGAGGACATCCTATCCTGGGGATAGGAAATCCACCCATTATTAAAAATATATATAACAAATTGATGACATTTTGTTTACAAGATTTGGTGTTAGCCATGTGGGATTAATACTTTTTGCAAAAGTAGGGACATATCGTAGGATATGGGGAAACCTAATGGAGAACATTTATCTTACTGCGTCGCAGCTTTGTCTTTTTTGCGCCTTTTCCTGTCTTGTAATTTATTTTAGTTGTTGTTTTACCGTATTAAATGCATTTTGAATTGTCACACGGCTGATTCATTTGCACTTAATTTGTTGCAAATTATTCTCCTACAACATAAATCTCATTTGTGACAAATAAGGAACAGGGATTGAGAAAAGGTGTGATAGAACATTCCTTACTTAATTTTCGCACAAAGGTAAGTGTCTGGACTATATTTTGTTGTAAGTGCATAGACTAAATTTTATAGTCTAAAAAATATATTTTATTTCTCAAATGAGTCTGCCTTTTTTATTATAATGCATATGAAAATATTTTTAGACTAGCTGTAGCTCCAGGCAATGCCTGGGATAGTAAATTACTGCTTTTAGCTACAACAAGATAGAATAAGTTAAAAAATATTTTAATGTCCACAGCAAAAATTGTAAATCAGCTCACCTAGAATGCAGATTAATTCCCCGACGGCATGATCCAGCATGGTCTCTCCAGCTTCTTTTGGAGTATGATACTAATACAAACGAACACGAACGAGCTCCAGGATCAGGTATCCATAAAATCTTCAATGTTTATTTAGAATTTCAGATAAAAGCTTTACATCCGAACAGGAGTCCAAATAAAAGTCAGGAAATATCGCCTACGCGTTTCGAATAGATACACTATTCTTAATCATGGCTAAGTTTACTTACAACAATCATGGTCTTTATGTGGTAGCGGAGCCCGTCCCACAATCGGAAGCAATCTCACAATCAGAGTCAGCTGTGGAGGGGGCTCGGCACCGTAAACATTTTAAATGTTTTTAAACATTACTTTTTACATTTAGTAATTATTAAAACATATACAAGTCATAATACTAAAAACATAGAGGACCTAATGCACAGAAAAAGAGGTAAGTATATATGTACTATACGTATCAATACTGGCATATCACGTCAACTCTTTTGTTTAATCCTTTCGGGACACTAGTATCTAAGGAGAATATCCAAAACGTCTCCCGGTTGTATAATTTACGTTTATGGTCACCACGGCAAATCGGTCTCAACACTTTTTCTATGGCCATGCACTGAAACGTACTTCAATTGCCACCGTGTTTTACTTGAAAATGACGGGATGCCATTAAAATATTAACCACATCCATATTCCTAGAGTCTGAAAGGTGGCGACGAATGCGTACCTTAAGAGGTCCACTGGTACAACCCACATACTGGACTTGGCAAGCACTACATGTGATAAGATATACAACAAGAATAGGTTAAAAAATATTTTATATCTATATACTGTGTAAGACTGTCTCTGACACTCTCATTCCAGTGAATGTCTGTCTCTGAAACTCTCATTCCAGTGACTGTTTGTCTCTGACACTCTCATTCCACAACTGTCTGTCTCTCACACTCTCATTCCAGCGTCTGTCTGTCCTTGGCAGTCTCATTCCAGTGATTGTCTCTGGCAGTCTCATTCCTGGGACTGTCTCTGACACTCTCATTTCAGTGACTGTCTCTGTCTCTGACACTCTCATTCCAGTGACTGTCTCTGTCACTCTCATAACAGTGACTGTCTCTGTCTCCGACTGTCACTTTGGGAACAGCTGATCTCTGATTGGTTTCCATTGGCAACTGTAACAGTTTTACCTCAGACATTTCTTAGAAAACCCCCTATCTCTGTATCTCTATCCATCTTACCTCACACATAAGTTGTCTTCTACTCATTGCCTATAGTAACCAATCACAATTCAGAGCTCATATTAATGACCTGTGGAAGAACAGGAACCATTCACGGCTCAGCTTCCAACTGCCACAGCAGCAGCAGACAATAAGTGGGTAATAAGTGGATTTTGGAAAGTGTGGAGTAAAATGCAAAGGTACAGATTCCTTTAGCAGACATACACACACACATACATTCAGCTTTATATATTAGATATGTACATTAGGATAGATAATATACCCACTCAAAAACATGACAGCCTATAGAAAATGCTAAAGTAGTCTACTTGAGGCAGTAGTATTTTTTCATTTTGCAATTTTTCATTTGGGAAGCAGAGACTTTTTTTATCCGGTATTGAAAAATAAAGATGCAAATATCTGCAGCACACCCAAACACTATTACAGATAGTATAAACCACTACATGACATAGTTTAGCCTATACCCAAAGTTTGCAAAAAAGAGAAAAATTTAATAACTGCACCAACAAATTGTTAAAAAAAAGTTTACCAAAGATTATGATAAATACCCCCCAATATGATTTTGGCTTTTTCGGTGCACTGCATTATTTCAGTATTGCATTGTATTTTATCATACCAAATTACACAAAATAAATTGTGCTGCAGGTTAAGTGTTTACATCTTCGGGGGTGTGGCCGGCAGGGCATGGAGTAGGATGTGCTTCACCTTGCTCCGTGCACCCGGGCTGAAAAGCAGCTGTTAGCGCATCAATAACCAGAGATTAATGCTCCAAAAGTAGTGGGGCACTGCCTAGATACCCCGGAAAGATGGGGAAAGCAAAGAAAAAAACGGTACCGGTTAAACGCACCGAGTTCTTCCCTTCAACACGGTCCCAAGATGGCGCCGGAAGAAGGAGAGAAGCAGTGAGAGAAGAGCAGGATGTCTCCCCCGATCCATCATCACACTCTTCGCGGAGCTCTTAGCACAACACAGGTACCGGAGGGAGGTACCATGCTTTAGCTTCCCTGATGGGAGCTGATTCAGGAGGAAATATACAGTCTATCCCTGTTCCAGCTATCCTCCATTGCTGTGTGCAGCCCGCAGCAACATGACGCGGGAACAGCAGAGGAAGCTCTCACAAACAGACCGATTTCTGAACAAATGCTTAAATCTTTATTGGGAGACCTGCACTCTTCCATTCAAAAAGAGATCCAAGGGGCTCTGCATGCATTTCAGTCTGAATGTACACTACTAGGGGAAAGAACCGCACATGTAGAATCTAAAATGAGTTCACAGTGGCCCATAACGATTTGGTGGACGCTAATAACAACCTAGAAGAAGAAGTACGGGAATTGAGACTCAAGCTGGCAGACATGGAGGATCGCTCTTGTAGAAATAATGTGAGATTCAGGGGAATCCCTGAGACAGTAAAACCAGACCAGCTAGAAGAATTTCTCACTGATTTCTTTGTTGCAGTAATACCGGATACTCCTCAAATGGACCTTATGATAGACAGAGTTCACAGATTGCCAAAAGCTAAAACTCTGACACCAGGTGTGCCTAGAGATGTTATAGCCCGCCTTCATTTTTTTCACTTTAAGCTCCGCCTTCAAGGACTGCCAGAGACATTGAGGGTCTCCCCAAAAGATTTCGGAATTTATTTCACTTCACAAAACTTTCAGCCATCACAATGGAACGGATACTAAGGGACAATAAAATACCCTATAGATGGGGTTTTCCTGTAAAGTTGATCATTAATAAAGATGGCCGAAAAGTTGTAGCAACATCTCCAGAAAGGCTGAAACAGCTTTTATCAGAATGGAACATCCTGCCAGAGGGGGAAATTACAGGAAGAGCAACAGACCAACATAAGAAACGCCTGGATGCAGAATAGGAGAGCACAGGAAAAGACTAAGTAAATATACGGGTATCAATGTCATGTTTCCTTTTTCAGCGGCTTATTCTCTGGATGTTGTTAGATATATACTCTGTCTGGGTACGGTGCATGCTAGATACACCAAAATTGATATGGTTTTCCGAACCCCCACCATATCCCTTGGAAGAAACAACTGGAAGGATATTCCATTAGTGTGTATGTCATGTACAAAATAAGAATAAAATGTGGTCTTAACAATGGGGATACAGGTTATGTCTATTAATGCAAAAGGGCTAAATAGTCCTTTCAAACGTTCCCAATTATGGAGAGAAACACAATCAGCTAAAGCTGATATGATATGCATACAAGAAACGCATTTAAACCAGGAGGATAGACTCTACTCTTTTAGACTCAGTCATCAACAGTTCCCTCATATATTTTTCGCCCCAGCGGTAAATAAGAAAAGAGGAGTATGCATAGCAATTAAAAATTCTTTAGCTTTCTCACTCCTGAGATCAGAAGTGGACCCTCAGGGACGTTTTGTAATTTTGGTATGCTCTATCAATAATATAATATATACAGTGGTGTCACTATACGCACCCAACCGCAAACAAATACGTTTTTTTAAGAAGGTATTCTTATTGATAAACAAGGTAAAACAGGGGTCTGTCCTCTTAGCAGATGACTTCAATATGTCCATGTGGCCAGCTATGGATACATCAGGGAAGGCAGTGGGAGAAAATGCATCGACACTTTATAGCTTGACCCATAAAGAAGCGTTTTGGATGTGTGGAGGTTGCAACACCCTACTGAGAGGGATTTTTCCTTTTTTTCTCATCCACACCAAGTATATACTAGAATAGATATGTTTTTGATGGATCACGAGCTGTATAATAGGGTCAAAACCTCGAAAATAGATGTTATTAGCTGGTCGGACCATGCTCCAATACATATGTATATAGTTGAACAATATAACAAACCTCGTCCCTCCACTTGGCGTTTAAACAATTATACTCTTCCAAATTTCTGCCCCAATCTACTGAGGTATTGAAAGAGTTTTTTAGGTTCAATAGCTCAGAAGAAGTGTCTCAAGTAGCTACATGGTGTACACACAAGGCTTATATGCAAGGCCACTATACCAGTATTGCTATTGCGGACACTAAGTCCAGAAAGGAAACAAGATTCCATATAATAGCAATTCTAACACATCTAAATGCTCTCAATAAAGCAAAATTTTGTCCTCACAGAGCACACATGATTAAAAATCTTATGCATCTAGTAACAAAGCAGGGAAAATACCGGCTAACCAAATAAAACAAAAAACAGCACAAAGCAAAATCCAATACTTGCTTAACAAAGATGGGGAGAAAGTGTTTGACCCTCAAGACATAGCAGATGAGATAGCAAATTGTTATGTCTCACTATATAATCTTAAGGATGATACACAAACTACACAGCCTGATGAACATGAGATGACAGTTTTTTGAAGACATTAAAAATGCCTAGCTTATCATTAGAACAGGCGACTCAGCTAGCAGCGTCAAACAAATATTTTAAAGTATTCTCAGATATATTGATACCATATTTAAAAAAGGACAACAACATTCAGGATACCGGACACTTACCCTCAGAAATGTTGAAGGCTGGGATTGTCACACTCCCAAAGCCTGGTAAAACAGCAGATAGGCCTGGCAACTTCCGGCCTATATCATCATTAAATTCCGATTTAAAATTATACTCGAAAATTCTGGCCGATAGATTGGCTGTATTTTTACCAGATCTAATTCATCACGATCAGGTAGGATTTGTGAAAAGTAGATTGTCATCTGATGGAACCAGGACATTTATAAATATTATAGAATATGTGGAAAGGAAATGGACGCCTTCTCTGCTTCTCTCTTTAGATGCGGAGAAGGCATTCGATAGGGTCCACTGGGGATATTTAAGAAAAGTGTTAACAAAATTCGGGCTTAGAAAAGATGCACTTAAAGCGTTTATGGCACTATATACAACACCATCTGCATCGGTTTTATCAGGTGATTATGTGTCCAAGCAATTTACAATTTCTAATGGAAACCGACAAGGGTGCCCATTGTCGCCGCTCATTTTTACCCTAGTAATGGAGCCTTTAGCTCAAGCCATCAGTTCATCTAGGGCTGAATCAGGTATACAAATAGGAAGCACTACACATAAAATAGGGCTGTTCGCTGACGACGTTATAATAGCTATAACTAAGCCAACTATGTCATTAGCAGCAATGAACATTTTATTAAGTCAGTTTGAAAAAATTTCATATTACAAACTCAATGCGGCAAATCCCTCATATTAAATATGGGAATAGGGTTGTACGAGAAGGAGTACTTGCAACGAGCATATCCTTTTGTTTGGGCAGATAACCAGATTACATATCTGGGAGTGAAACTAACTTTGCCTATAAGTAAAATGTATCAGGAGAACTATGCGCCACTGTTTGAACAAGTAGATGTGGAGTTAAATAAATATGCAACCTTCAACATTTCTTGGGTGGGAAGAGTAGCCTTTTTTAAAATGATGGTTCTCCCTAAAATATTATATATATTTAGAAATGTAACAATTGTAACAACTAAAAGCTATATTGAAAAATTACAAAGGAGAGTAAATAAGTATGTGTGGTTAAATAAAAAATCACGAACAAAAAGCAACATTCTATACTTACCCGCGGTTAAAGGAGGCTTAGGGGTTCCACATTTAATTAACTATTATAATGCAGCCATTTTGGAACAAGCGTGTCAAAGTGTGATGGGAGTAGAGAAAAAACACTGGTTACAGATCGAAAATGAGGCCTTTCCACAAACTCCTTTAATTAGTAGGTTGTGGGCCACCGGGTTAAAGCAACCTCTAACAGGTCCTTTACTAAATACATCCAGAGCTAGCCTAAGAATATGGGACGAATACACAACAAAATTCTCACTGATAAAATTACGAATTGAAGATATGCCATGTAGGCTACTAAAATATTTTATTACCAATCTGGATACCAGTAATTGGGAAGAACAAGGAATTACCCATGTGGGAATGATCTGGGACAAAACCCATCTGATGTCATTTAAGGACATCACTCAGAGGTTTGATATACCGACAAGGGATTTCTATAAGTACTTACAAATTAGTCATTTTCTAAATGCACTACCAAAGGAATGTTGGAGTCCGAAAACATTATTTGAACTGAACTTTTTAAACAAGAATAAGTTAGTTAAAGGAATTTCATTGGTTTATAAGGCTATTGAAGAATTTCATAACAAAGATCCGATGCTCTGCTTACAGCATTGGGAAAGGGATCTTAATATTACTATAGAGAAGTCCAGGTGGGAGGCGACGTTTAAGATGGCTTCTACTTTATCTAGGTGCGCATCACACTTTGAAACGAGACGCAAACTGCTGTATAGGTGGTATTATACACCTCATAGGTTTGCAAAAGTATACGGATCGACCTCCTCAAAATGCTGGCGTTGCCATAAACTAAAGGGAACAATTCTGCATATATTTTGGGATTGTCAAATGATAGTAGGTTTTTGGAAACAAGTAGAATCCATGTTAAATAACCTGTTAGACATTAAGATAATTCTTTCCCCAGAATTGGTGCTGTTAGGAATAGGTCTTATGGAATCGCCAATGGAAAATAGAACGGTAACATTTCATGTAACTACGGTAGCACTTAATTTGATTAAATTGGAAGTCAGTGAAAATACCTTCCTTTGCTGAGATGACAAACAATATAAATAACAATAAAAATAAAATATGGAATGGATGGATTCCATATATTTCCAGAGTCATGTAAACACAAATGAATACAAATAATGTCAAACACAAAAGAAGATACTGAGTGTATATGACATATATATTTGAGGTGATAATAGGAGATATGTTTATTATGCTATCCTACAAGTTGGCTATGTTAGCACAATGTTTTTTTTTTAAATCAGATCAACTTTATTAAAGCAGATAATTACAAGTATTGTCTTGCATTTCTTTATACATATACCAAATGAATGGAAACCTTGACAAATAGAACATTGTTATTTTCTTAACTTAAACCCCTACCCAACCAACACCCCCCTCCCCTCACGGTCCATTCCCCTCTCTTCCCCTCTCTTCCCCTCCTCATCCTGATTGATAGACTCCTTGTCCAGATGCAGGACCCCCTACCTCTTCACATCTCCCCTATTTTCCTCACGTCCCTGATGTCTATCCTAGTCGCCATCTCGCCCATCTTCTGAGCATTTCTGTTGTTCCCAGTCCTGGACATTCCAGCCATTTACACCATTGCTTGTTATACTTCTTAATTGATTTTCGTTTTATATATACTCCCAACTCCATTTGAAGCGTAGTATTCACCATTTTCTTAATTTCCCCAAGTCTAGGTGGAGTAGAATCTAACCAGTGTCTGGCAATAGTCTTTCGGGCCTGATATAATATATTTGCTACTGCTAGCTGTTCCGCCCTAGTTATTTCCAAGTTCCCTACACATCCCAGTAAGCATACTTTTGGATGATTTAACTCACCTGTTCCATATACTATATCCACCAACCTACTCACTCTGCCCCACAGTTCTTTCAACATCGGACACGCCCAAAACATATGTAGGAGATCCGCCCCTTCTGATAAACATCTCGGGCATTTATCATCCTCTCGAATACCAATCTTTTTCATCAGGACCGGGGTACGATAGGCCCTATGGAGTAGGAACAGTTGGGATCTGCGTTGTGCTACATTCAGGGATAGCTTGCTTGGAGCCTCTAGTACCTCCTCCCATTCCTCATCCAGCAGCTCCCCCACATCCCCCTCCCATTTACAACGCACCTGTGTTAGCGGATCCCCCAATATTTTATCCCTGATTTCCCCATACAGTAAGGATATAAGCCCTCTCATATTTTTATCTTGGACCACTTCTTGCATTACTCCCAATGAGGAAATAGCCATTTCACCATTCTCGAACTGTGCCTGTAAACTATGCCTCTGCTGCAGGTATCAAAAAAACATGTGCCTGGGTATCTCAAATTCCTCCATCAGTTGTTCAGCGTCGACTCAGTATATAGCTGATTCAAATAGATTATTCCCTTCCGACTCCAGCCCCTAATATCCTCCAGCATATATACTTCCCCTAGACACGGGTTATCCCATAAAGGAGTGTACTTTGTCCATGGGCCAATCCCGACCACCTGCAATGTCGGACACTGGCTCACCCTGCTGTCCAACTTTCTTGCCTCCAACATTGCCACAGGGGTTAGCATACCCCCGAAATGTCTAACTACCAGTGGGCACTATGATTCCTCACCTTCTAATGCCCAACCACCAAAATGTTGGCATTGTGCCGCCATTTAATATGCCCACGCATCCGGTACCGCCACTCCCCCTCTAAATTTAGGCAGCTGCAGTTTTCTCAATTTAATTCTAGGGAGTCCCTGTTTCCAAATTAGTTCCCTAAATAACTGGTGGATTTTATTGAACCAATATCACGGGATCCATACAGGGGCATTGTGGAGTATATATAACAGCTGCGGCATGAGAGTCATTTTAATAAGGTTTGCCTTTCCCAGGGGAGATAAGGGAATTTTCGTCCACACTTGTATGCGGGCCCTTATTTCCGCCAGTAATGGTGCTAAGTTCAAAGTTATGCCATCCTGGCCAGTAACCTCCCAGTTTGCTCCCCCTCTGCATAATATTGCTCTTTCAAGAACATTCTTTTGTTATCTGCCTGTTCCATCATGTGCGCATTAAGTTGTTTTTGGGACTCCATCCATACTTTCTCCTTCTCAGGTGTACCATTTCTAACATGGCATTTCTCCACCTCAACCACCATTGCCTGTAGGTCCCTGCCTACTTGCCTTGATCTGTTCTGGACTTTCTTTATTTCCCTTGCTAAAGTCCCCTGCAGGAACATTTTCATTGCATCCCATAACACCACTCTAGGCACTGAACCTTCATTGAATTCCAGATATTCTCTCAGCCGATCTTTTACTGTCATCTTATCCATCACTTGCAGCCAAAAAACATTCATTCTCCATCCACCCTTATATCGGACAGGCCTACCCCCACATTGCAATGTTAACAATAATGGAGAGTGGTCCAATATCACCCTTGGCAAATAGGCAACATCCAATATCGCTGGGATCAATCTCTCTGATCCTAGCATCATATCAATTATTGATAAGGACCCGTATGTAGAGGACATACATGAGACCTGCTGCACCCCCTCATTATTTTCCCGCCACAAATCGTGTAGCCCTACCTCTCTACATAAATGTCCTAGCGAGGTCAAATTATTGTCAGCCCTATCTCCCCTATTTCCAAACCTATCCAATCCCTCGTTAAACACCATATTAAAATCCCCCATAATGAGCAAGGGAACATCAGGCCATTCCGTCAACTTTTCCAGGAGTCTTTTCAGGGGTATACTAGAGTATGGGGGTGGGATATACACCACTACTAACAAAATTACTCCCCTAGAATAAGTGGTATGAAAAGCATGGTAACCAATATCAAACCCACCCCTTTTAAGCATTTGTACCATGTCTTGTGTAAGGTGTGTTTCCTGTAGTCCAAGTAATTTGGCTGCTTGATCCTTAACGCATTCAAATACAGCTTTTCATTTCCTCGGCGATCCCAACCCCCAGACATTCCAGGACATACATTTGACTACTTCAGCCATCATAATTAATATATTCTCTCTCCTTCCTTTCCTCCCCTGCATCGGGTAGGACTGAGCCCATCTTTTCTATCTTACTTCTTGGACCGTTTCCCGCCCCCCTATCCCCCCCCAGAACAATTAAACATACTCCACCCCTCCAAAAAGGCTTAGGGTAATCAAATAACATCCTAGCAAACGTTTTTATTACAGAGCTGAATCTCTTATGACAGCTCCAACTGAGTTGTAGAAAACATCCCATATCATCTATCCTAGTGCCATCTCCGCTCCTAAGATATACAGCATACTGACCTACCTAATAACTTAACCAGTAAACATAGCTTATACGACCTGAACTTTGGTCTGAAGGCACAGTTAACTTTGTTTCACGTTAATTCTTGTCTACAGCAAAAACATTACTAGCACATGCAGTCTCTTTAACCCCTTCCCGACGCGCGCCGTACTAGTACGGCGCGCGCCGGGTCCCGGTGCATGGAGAGGGCTCGCGGGCCGAGCCCTCTCCATAGCCGGTAAGTCTTTGCTGCATATTGCAGCAAAGGCTTACCGGTAACACCCGCGATCGGTGCTAGCACCGATCGCGGGTGCTTTCACCGTGATCGCCTCCGGCAATGCTGCCGGAGGCTTCAAAAAGATGGCGCCGCATGGGCGCCGCCATCTTGGCGCGGATCTCCGCTCCCCGATGACGTCACGGGGAGCGGTGATCCGTTGCCATGACAGCATCGGGCCTCACGAAGGCCCGAAGCTGTCTCGTTTTAACCTATTCATTACAATGTGCTATCAGCACATTATAATGAATGAGGAGTAAAATCCCCATATACTGCCATATTGCAGTATGGCAGTATATGGTAGGATCGATCAGACAACCTAGGGTTAAAGTACCCTAGGGAGTCTGAAAAATAGTTAAAGTGAAAGTAAAAAAAAGTTTTAAAAAAAAAAACTATATTAAAAAAACCTAAAAATTCAAATCACCCCCCTTTCCCTAGAACTGATATTAATATTAATAAACAGTAAAAATCATAAACACATTAGGTATCACCGCGTCCGAAAATGTCCGATCTATCAAAATATAATAGCGATTTTTCACTGCGTTTAACCCCGTAACGGAAAATAGCGTCCAAAGTCAAAAATGAAATTTTTTTGCCATTTTGGAAAATATAAAAAAATTAATAAAAAGTGATCAAAAGGTCGTACAGTCCTAAAAATGATAGCAATGAAAACGCCATCAAAAGTCGCAAAAAATGACACCACCCACAGCTTCGTACACCAAAGTATAAAAAAGTTATTAGCGCCAGAAGATGGCAAAATCAAAAAAAAAATTTTTGTACAGGAGGTTTTAATTTTTTTAAATGTATGAAAACATTATAAAACCTGTACAAATGTGGTATCCCTGTGATCGTAGCAACCCAAAGAATAAAGTAGACCTGTCATTTGGGACGCAGAGTGAAAGCTGTGAAATCCAAGCCCACAAGAAAACGTCGCAAATGTGTTTTTTCACCATTTTCACTGCATTTGGAATTTTTTCCCGCTTCCCAGTACGCGCCATGGAATATTAAATACCGTCACTACGAAGTGCAATTTGTTACGCAGAAAATAAGCCATAACAGAGCTCTTTATGTGGAAAAATAAAAAAGTTATAGATTTTTGAAGGTGGGGTGTGAAAAATGGAAGTGAAAAAACTAAAAAAGGCCAAGTCGTTAAGGGGTTAATCCCACATGTCAGTCCAGACAGGAATCAGTTCTCTCCTGGATCTCTCGACGGTTCTCGGAGACGGGCCTCATTGGCGTCCAGCCATTGCAGAGCAGCTCTTGGCGTATCGAAGAATTGTGTGGATCCGAAGGCTACTACCCGTAGTCGTGCAGGATACAGCATTGAATAGGGTACTTGAAGTCCTCTTAACCTCATTTTTATGTCCATAAATTGCATCAGTTTTTTCTGCACTTCAGCAGAAAAATCTTGAAAGAAGGCTACCTTTACTCCATTCACTGTAATATCATTTCGGTCTCGAGCCAGCCGCAGTATCCGGTAGCAGCTTAATTAACACAGGTCTTGGTGGTCTCCCTGGTGGTCCCGGTCTGGTAGGGATCCGGTGAGCCCTCTCTACAGCAAACAGAGGAGTAAGGTTATCCCTCCTAAGTCTCCAGTAGCCATTTTTCAAAATATTCGTCAGGATTCGCCCCCTCAACTTTCTCCGGCATCCTGACTATCCTGACATTATTACGGCGCAGACGGTTCTCCAAGTCATCAGCTTTTACCTGCAATGACATCACCATCTGTGATTGCTCCTGCATCTCCTGTCTCATGGGGGTCAATACTCCTTCCACCTCCTGCACCCTATTTTCAACTTTCTTAGTCCTCTCAGCTACTCTGTTTAGGTCGTGTCGCATTGATAAGATGTCTTCCTTCAGACTATCTACACGACCTGTAATCTTCAGCAGAGTTGATACATTGGGGCAGATTTATCAAGCAGTCTGAAAGTCAGAATATTTCCAGTTGCCCATGGCAACCAATCACAGCTCCCCTTTAAAATATTCATGAGCACTGATGAAATGAAAGCTGAGCTGTGATTGGTTGCCATGGGCAACTGGAAATATTCTGACTTTCAGACTGCTTGATAAATGTGCCCCATTATGTTGTACAGCTCTCAGTACATCTGCCAGGGTTCTGCAGCCTCCTCCTCCTCTCCATTGCTTTCCACCTGATCCTCATCTTTGTCTCTCTCCTCATCCACCATATCCTCCTCTCCTGACAAAGTTTCTCCCAGCACAGCAAATCTGGAGCCTAAGGACTTACTTGGTGGTGTTTTATGTGCTGCCTGGGCTTCACCCTCCTGTCTCCCTGCTATGGCCGATGATCTCGCAAAGCCACTGAGCCGTGCTGCAGTCTCTGCTCTCAGCACTCTAGGCGCTCGTCCTCCAGTCAACTTCCCGGTGCCATCTTGGGAGCTCCGCTCACTCAGCTTCTCCACTGTCTCCTGTTCCCGGTCATCTCATCATGAAAACAGGTCGGTATCCGTCCAGGAGTATTCCCCTACAAATTGTGCCCCTTTACTTCCACTCAGCACAGGTATGGCAGGAGTTATCAGGATTATGAACACAGAGCTCTGGCACTTCACTTCCTACTCAGCTGCTAGGCCACGCCCTATGTTAGCACAATGTTTACTTTTGTTTATAATACAGTAAGATTACGAAAGGGACATAGATAACATAAAATGTATGTTATAAAAAACAGAGGTTCAGTTTTAACAAATATATATGTAAAAAGAGTCGAAATGCAGGATGCTGTTACAAAAGATTTGTGCAATGTATTTGCAATGTATGATCTGTATTTATGTATTTTGACTCAAATAAAATATGTTTAAAAAAAAAAAAAGGTTTTTACATCATGTCAATTATTGCCATAAAATGACTGCAAAGGTTGAGGTCTGGGCCAACCCAGAGCAATTGTAGATCTTCCCATTATGATACATGAGCAAACGTCAACACGCCTTCTGACCCTGGCTAATAATAAGAGATGTGTGAATCTATTTTTCAATTTGGTACAATCCAAGCAATATACAGGCACTGAATAGAGTCTGAATATTTTCTGATTGGCTTTGGACAAATCTTGTATAAGCATCCATTAAAATGTCCATTGATTTCGGAGGGCTTTTGATGGTTTCAATTGTTGTCAGTCTGTTAGGCTTCCATTTATACATTTTAAAACAAAACAACTACTTTTTTTAAAAGACAAGAAGGGGTATCAATTTCCATGGCAATTAAAGTAACTAGGGTGTCAATCAACTTGCTGAATAGTTCCGTATTAGGGAATTTCTTTTTTAAGTGATTCAATGATTAGGGACTGCCATATGTGCCAGCATTTAATCTGACCTGCTTTTACATACACAAGGATGTACTAACAATGTATACACATATTCCAGCTTCTTTTCATGATCATGGAGGCCGCCATTCTAAGCCTATTGATGGCATGTAGTTATATGCTCTACATGACCATAGTCACCAGAAGTTGACTGAGATCTATGTATCAATAATTTTCTGTACATGCTCTGTGCAAAAAGTAGGTATAGATAAGCTGTGGCATCGCCCATTGTTGCCAGCGAATGTAATGATTGTGGATTTTATAGAGGCGGTACCTGCTATTACAATCCTATTAATGTAATCTAAATGTATTAAGAATCTTTAACCCCTTCCCACTGAGGCCCTTATTCGTTTTTGCGTTTTCATTTTTCACTCCCCACCTTTAATTTTTCCACATAAAGAGCTCTGTGATGGCTTGTTTTCTGCATAACAAATTGCACTTCATAGTGACAGGATTTAATAGTCTATGCAGTGTACTAGGAAGCAGGAAAAAAAATCCCAAATTCAGTGAAAAAAGTTAAAAAATGCATTTGCGCTGTATTCTTGTGGGCTTTGATTTTACGGCTTCCACTACTGTGCGCCCCAAATGACATGTCTACTTCATTCTTTGGGTCGGTGCCATCACAGGAATACCAAACCTGTATAGGTTTTGTAATGTTTTCATACATTTACAAAAATGAAAACCTGCACACAAAAAAAAATCGTCATTTTGTCTTTTTCATACTTTGGTGTACGGAGTTGTGTGTGGAGTAATTTTTTGCAACTTTTGGAGACGTTTTCAATGCTATGATTTAAAGGACTATACAGCCTTTTGTTCACTTTTTATTGAATTTTTAATATTTTTCAAGATTGCATTTTCGACCTTGGGGGCGCTATTTTCCACAGTTTTATGGGTTTAAACACCGTTAATAACTGTTATTATGTTTTATTAGATTGGACCTTTTGGGACATGGCTATACCTAACATGTTTAGGATTTTTACTGTTTATTTATATTTATATCAGTTCTAGAGAAGGGGGGCCATTACAATTTTTAGCTATTTTTAATATATATATTTTTTAATTTTAATATTTTTTTACTATTTTTCAGACCCCCTAGGGTACTTTAACCCTTTCTTTTTTTTAACAATTTTTATTAGTTTTCCATTTATACATGAGAGTACAGATATTCAAATCTTCCACTTTAACCCTTTCTTAATCTGACCGGAGCTCACAGTTATTGTAATCTTCTATTCCAATGTATGTGCATATATACATCTTCCTTCAGTCCATGAAGATATTTCCAACTAAGAATTTCATTGGGAATAAGCGACTGTTCATACACGAAACAGCTGCAATTCTTTTTCCACAAACATCCTCCATAATTCAGCTTTGCTGTTTAGAGGAAATAAGTATGGACATATTGTAGACGGTTTCAACAATTAAAAATGTTTTATTCTTGGTTCTACTCACATAAAATCAGATAAAAATGCGCAAATAATCAATCCAAAAGTACGCCAGTCATTGCCCGACCCAGGGTTTTGCCTATCAGCTTCTTCTGGGGCATGACCGACCCCAGTCCTTCATTACAATTTATACATATCATCAACACATTCATATTTAATAAAAAACACAAATACATTTAATTTTATAGACGTACTGTAAGACTTAAAGAACATATCTACAAATAATCTTTTGCTGAGAGGTTAGAGGTGTGTCATGGCAGTGTTTATATGTTCTATAAGACTTACGGTATAACTATAATATTAAATGTATTTGTGTTTTTTTATGAAATATGAATGTGTTGATGATATGTATAAATTGTAAGGAAGGACTGACGTTGGTCATGCCTCGGAAGAAGCTGATCATCTACGCTATGTCCATACTTATTTCCTGTAAATAGCAAAGCTGAATTACGGAGGATATTTGTGGGAAAAAAATTGCAGCGGTTTCGTGTCTGAACAGTGGCTTATTCCCAATGAAATACTTAGTTGGTAATATCTTCATGGACTGAAGAGAAACATATATATGCACATACATTGGAATAGAAGATTACAATAACTGTGAGCTCCTGTCAGATTAAGAAACTTTTTAAAATTTGTATGTTGGATGTTTGGTGGATCTATCAGAGTCCATTTTTATTTGTAGCTCTTATTTTGGAAAGTGCAACATCTTTATTTTTTATGTCTACTTTAACCCTTGCTCGTCTGATTGTTACTACCATATACTGCTATACTACTGTATGGCACAACATTTTCCTCAACATTCATTACAATTAATTACAATGTGCAAATCACATGCAGGATTTACATGTCTCAGCCAGCTTTGCCAGAGACATTTACAGGGTTAACACCTGCCATTGGTGGCAGCACAGAAATGCTACAATATTCAGCAAATGTACCCCTACAGCCAGCAATAATACTACATCACATGTCGATAAGGGGTTGAATAATTTGCAAAGGTCTGTCTATTATTGGCTAAGTGAAAACTGCTGGATATATTTAAAGACAGTGAGAATGAGTGAGAGAGGGGTTGGTAGAAAACATAAAAAAAATGCTAAAAAAATAGCATTTTTCCAGTAACACATTCCCTCCAACATAATACTGTTAATACTAATATCCCTACTACTATTAAAGAATTTAGAAACCAATATATTATGTGATTCCTCAAAATGTAAATATATGACACAACACTAAAAACATAATTATTTTATCACAGAGAACAATTGACTAGGAATTGGATGTACGTTTATCTGTCTGGTAATTAGCTCCACAAAATGTGAGAATTAGCACCAGAAACACCAGCTTCAAAAATCAGAGACTATCTTGAAAGAATTCAGTAATGGTATCAACAAAGTGGGAGAATTAAAAACCTGATTGCATGTAATGGGAAAAAAGTACGTTAGTCAATATCAAACCCTGTAACCCAAACAAAAGACGACATCCATTTACAATAGTATTACAACAAAGAGGTACTTCTATCATAAAAGCCGCAAATCGTCTTCTAAGCTGAAGTGCTCTTTGAGTACATTGTGAACCAGTATCAAAGTCTCTACAGCTGAACATATAAAAATGCCTATGTAATATTTACCAAGCTGCATATTGGATTTCAAGTCACTGGGCAACATTTATTAAAGTGCCTGTGGCAGTTTTTTTTCACTGCTTGCACATGTATTTATAAGATGCCTACACCAGTTTTGTGTCATGGCTGCACTATGCCCACAAAATTCTGCGCATAAATGGGCATTCCGGTGCAGTGTCGGACTGTGCACCAAAAAAAAGTTAGTGAACACTTCCCTCACAGTGCAGGGTAGACCACAATAATGAAGACCGTGCACCACTTTTGATTATTCTGGTGCACTGCTCTACTCAGATTTTCCATGTAGATTCGATACTTGCAAAGCAAAGGGTGAAATTCATAGAAAACAAAAGCATTTTGTACAGTTTTCCAGTATGGAATGCCATATTGAATTTGGCAATTCAATAGCATTTTCTACATGTGTCCCTAAACTACAGCAGCTGAAAGGGAATCTGTCAGCTCCCTGTTCTCGGATAAACTAAAAATATGTCCTTTGAGATGAAGTGCCCTGCATCATAAACATTCCCTTCTTTAGAAAATCCAAGTAGTAAATGTTCTGTTTATATAGACATGTTCATTTGGGTGTGCCATGAATATGGGCATGAGGACAAACTGGACTTTATGGACATGCAGCAATATTTGATTGCATGTTAAATAAACAAGATTTCTTTGTAATTTGGACAAGGAAAGGTATGTACTGTATATGACAAAGTAAGTCCTTTAGATGCTTCTTAATTCAGAGCTGTCAAGCCATACCCCACGTGATGCCAGTATATTTTGAAATCCATTTCTACTTTTTGACCTGCAAAGTGTAACTGACACAAATATGTTTAAAGGAAACCTACCACTTAAAAGTGGTAGTTTTTATACGCATATACATGGCACCAAAAGTACTGTGGTTTTATGAGTCAAAAATTGATCAATTTCTATACAATCAACAAAGGCACATTTAAGAGAAAAAAAAGAACAAAAACATCTATAGCAGAGGAGACATTTCAAAGTCTAAAATGTAACGGTAGATCTTTTAACGCTTTGAAAGTGTGAAACAAGTATTTTAAATGATACTGAACTGGCAAAGGGAGCTTTAGAAAATTCAATGACACACACAAAGAAAGAATGGGTGGAAAAGTCTAAGGGTATGGACTGCAAAAGATGGGAAGGTGAGAGAGGGTACAGGAGGATTGACTGGAAAGTGCATTATGGAGAGAGGAGTATGCCTACAACCTCCCACCCACCCACCCATTCCCTGCCTATTATCAGGTCTGGGGCAGTGTGAAAAGTATAAGCTACCATAGGAAAAAGCAGTGTGGGAGGCAGAGTCATCCTGCTAGATACATGTTTCAGTCTTGACCAGCAGGTCAAAGGAGGAGAGGGAGAAGGGGGATATGCTGAATCTTGGTAAGTTTAGCAGGGTTTGTGTGTGAAGTGTTAAAATGAGTAAAAGGTGGAAATGTGTTAGAAGAAATGTCCCCTGCAACAAGCTAGAGGAAAATAACAGTAACACAAGATGCTTCAGGGATTAATAAGAGGTTATTTCTTGTTTCACAAACAATCACTGTGGTAAGTTAGTATGGCTACATAAAGTATAAAGGTTGTGAGTAGCATGCAAAGGTGAGGGAAGAAGTGAGGCATTGCTGGATAGTTGGTACTGCTGGAATTAATGGACAGAAGGCAAGTAAAATGACCAGAGCAAATATTTGAAAGAAAAGTTAAAAGATTATTAGACAAACGTAATAATTAGTTTTTATCAGGCTACAGGGAGAATTTGCTGCACACAGGAGCTGCTGCACCTCACAGATAACTGAAATATTCACTTTATATGTTACTACATTCTGATAAGGAATAATATCAACTAGTGTTCATGTTTTAACCCTTCTCTATGCAGAACTATCTAAGAACACACTTTCTCTCTTATTGCCTTTTATTTTTAGATTAGTTTTTTGTTGTTGTGAAAATTGATACGATGAACATTCGATCCTATCTAAGAACACACTTTCTCTCTTATTGCCTTTTATTTTTAGATTAGTTTTTTGTTGTTGTGAAAATTGATACGATGAACATTCGATCCTCTTCACCTAATGTTGCTATTATATATGAACATCGCAACCCAGAACATTTCCATAAAGCTATATGTAGCACCAAAAACACACATGTTCTGGAATAAAGTTTTTATTTCACACCATCCTCCATTATTACGTATGTTATGACGTTCTCACTCAAATTCTTATGAAGCACGGAGGGTTCTGTTATTGTGCGGCTAATACATTGGAGACATCTAAAAGTGACTTTTATTATCTCATTAGCTTGGTTTATGGATATATAGTTATTTATTTGGGTGACCATTGTGTAAGGATCATACAATGATAGATCTGTGTGATGCTCAGTGCAATTTTCTGCAGTTCCCTTTGCTGCATATTTTGGTGAATATAGACATGTGGGGTCTGTATGATCTCCTCACCTCATGCTGTTTTAGAAGAAGTATATTTTCTTTATATAAGTATTCTGGATTTGTACATATTTTAGAGGAAATTTTGAATGTTAATTGCCAAATGCATTGCCTGGTTGTCTGCTTTCAAAATTATAAAGGTTTTATGCCACCTTTACTGTTTTATTGATATATTTTGCAGGTTGTGACTGTCTTAAAATTTCTAGCTGAAAAGCAGATATCTAGTTATTACAGTTTTAGTGATATTATGTGGATTTATTTATGTGAATATATCAATATGGGACATTTGTGAACTCTACACATGTCCATTTATTACATTTAGGAGATGTGAAGGTAAATATTTTCAGTTTGGAACAATTTTTTTGGCATCAATGTCAAATTTTAAGTATTTTTAATAAAATATTTTGGTTTGAATCGAAATTGCATGAAGGCTCCAATGTCTATAAACTCTCTGATGCAATTTTGAAAATGGGGCAAGTGTCTGCTTTCAGAAAATATTGGTCCCTGTCCCCAATGGGCCTTACAGTCTAATCAACCTACCAGTAATTTTTTTGGAGTGTGGGAGGAAACCGGAGGACCCAGTGGAAACCCACGCAGACACAGAGAACATACAAACTCTTTGCAGATGTTGACCAGCGCTGCAAGGCTGTTGTGCTAATAACTGAGCCACCATGCTGCCCATCAATCTCCCTATGATCTATCTCCTATAAAATTCTCCAAAATTATAGTTTGTTTTATCATACTAAAAGAAACATCTTGCTTACTGTGACTCAGGACATAAAATAGTTTTATTTTGGGGCCCCACTTTTAGTTTTGCCCAGGGCCCCACTTTGTCTAGAGCCGGCCCTGGCAAGCATCCTATACTGCCACAAAATTTATACCGAGAAGACCATAGAACAGGTTCTATCTTAGCTTGTAAAACAAATAATCTAGGAGACTTAACACATGTAGGCCAATTTCTTAACAGAGGGCAAATATGAACATTAAATAAGTTAGTACAGAAAAAACAAGAAAAAAAGAGAGCTTGATGTTATATCCATTCAATGTGTTACTGCAGCATACTTGATCAGAATATATCATACTTCTTCAGAAAGTGATATGCTATGCAAACAATCAATGAAAGCAAGCATCAAGGAAGGGCCTCTCAATGGAGCATTGGAATTGTTGTGGATTCACTAAACGTAGGCATACCATAGGGTCGTCCAGGACAGCTACACCCATCTTTTCAAAGAGGAACTTATAGACCTGCTTCCAAAATCACGATGGCAGGACATCCCATTACAGATGGAGAAATGTAACTGAGGTTTCAGTACACTTAGGGCACAGGTCTGGGAAAACAGGACAAAACTTATTAACTCCAATTGTTGTCAGATATGGTCGGTGAAGTATATACATAGGATTGTGACATACGATTCCCCAGGGGACAGATGAGATCCATGACTTGTGGGATAGTACACTGCTCCTCTGAGATTCTGTCTCCAATGTGTTTGGTAACTTTTACAACTCACAGTACTCCTCTAACATGTCCCTTAATGTGATGGTTGACTACCTTGCTTCCCTCTCCCTCCCCTCTTTTTCCCTTGAAGACAGTGGGGCTCATTTACTAGTCTGCGGAGCGCATTTACGTCTGGTTTCCCAAAGATTTCCATTTTGCTCTGCTTTAACGCTGGGGATTGTCGGCTTGCACGCGACAGAAAATGGGGTGCGAGCCGTCGGACAACCCGACGGATTCGGACAGCACGCAAGATTTAACATTTAGAATTGTGTTGCAAGACACGCACTTACAAGCACCGGGAAGAAGAAGGTGAACTCTGGCGGACCTCAGCGCAGAAGCAATGGATGCAGGAACTACAGGATACAGTAGAAAAATTCTACTGTAGCAAAATTTTCCTTTCGCTGCAATTGGGCTGTGTTTCTGAAAGCTGTTCTGAGGTGATACACAGAAGTAAAAAAAAGCTAAAGTTTAACTCCCGGGATAATATTTTACCTGATACTGTAATTCAGCTATATAAGGAGATGTAATGTACTGTAATTTTATCAAGTGACTGTCATTTAAAAATTTAAACATTTTGAGAATTTTTTCATACTTTAGTGTACAGAGCTGAGTAAGATGTCATTTTATATGGGACAAGCTAATATTTTTGTTGATACTATTTTGGAGACTGTACATTATAGTGTATCATGGTGCAATAGGGGCTGTATAGAGAGATTTCACAGGATTAAATCTCTGCGTACAGTGCCGGTGTCATCTGTAATACACACCAGAGACCTGCTGTTGACACCAATTGCGGCAGTTAAGGGTGTTTGACTGCAGCCTATAGCAGTGCTGTGGGTGTCACCATCTTGGATGGCCAAGAGGCACCTCAATAACATTATTGGAGGGTGCTGATCAGTTTATAAGTGTCATGGACACTTCTAGACCTGTCATGAGGCCATATCTCTCCATACAGGGCTGGTGTCAGATGTATTGCATACATTATAGTATGTCATGGGGGAGTGGGGGCTTTATTGTGAAATTTCATGGGCTGAGGTCTCTTCCACATTTCTGCTCCTATCCCGGCTACCCAGCACGTGCGTTCCCACCTCCAGGCGCGTGAGCCGGCATTCAAAAAATTAAAGGGCCAGCTCAATGATGATTGGCACTGGCCACTTCACGGGATTCAAAAAAAGCTGGCTTCTCCCAGCATCCCCCGCCGGATCTTTGCACTGTATGCCATTGAAAAAGATTTTAGCTGTGACCTGTGTGTTGATCTCTTGTTGTGATCCCATACCTGTTCCTGCTCCGTCCCAGACCCTGAACTGTTGCCGCCAGTCTTGACCACCTGCCTATCCCCGACCATAAGATTGCCTACTGATTTTGTACCTCAACCTTGGCTGCCACCGTGGATAAGTCGCACCTGTGGAACGACCTGGTTGTACCACGCTACAGCAAGACCAACCCACTTTGCGGCGGGCTCTGGTGAAGACCAGGTGCCACCTAGACTCCAGTCCCAGGTGCCGGCTTGTATAACAGTGGTAGAAGGAATGCGTGGGCACAGCCGACCCTTAATGCGAGGCTAGGCAGTACAATGAAGTGGACAGGGGTTGTGAAGGTGTACAGCTCTACCAAAGTGGTGCTCTGTCCGATAAGATACAGCAGTCCAGAAAAATGCAAAAATAGAAGAGCGGATGGCACTCACCATAGGTAGCTAAAATCTTCTTTATTTATTCATACCAGGTAAAATACAGGGAGGCACGCAGTGCCGCTATGCCGACGGGCCGTTTCGCGCCGTTCAGCGCTTTCTCCAGGCAATGACAGCGCATGTGTGCCCCTACCGGAAATAGGGAAAGGAGCGGAAGTACACACGCGTTGTCATAGGAACAGCAACGCAATCTAGATCCCATACACGCTACGCTCGTAATCATTAAGGGAAGATGAAAACCCCAAAAGTCTACTGAATACTAAAGGTAATGTTGGGAAAACCCAAAATAATGTAATATATATCAGCGGGGTAATGAAATCCCCGAACGATCAGGCGCAGCGTGCTGGAAAAAATGTGACATAAAAACGCATGATATGAAAAACTTAAAACCACATTAGGAAAGACATACAGCCATATGATGATAGACTAGATCCAGTACATATTATGCGGAAAAAATTCTACAAACAGTTACAAAAAGACCCTCATCTCGTTGCGATCGTTAAGGCCCAGGGCACCCATAGCATTAAATTTCATGATACATCTGCTTTCTCTACGTAATAAATTTTGGGCACGATCACCACCCTCAGGGGTACATTCCACCTTCTCGATGCCCGCAAAACTAAGAACATCAGCATTTCCATGATGCTGTGATCTAACGTGTTCGATGAGGCGTGGGCACCCGACCCCTGTGGTGATCGATCTTTTATGTTCTCTAAACCGGGTGAACAAACTCCTGATCGTTTTTCCAATGTAATATCTCTGGCATGGACAAAATATAACATAAACGATGAAAGTCGTTCTGCATGTAATAAAGGACCTAACTTCTTGGGTAACCCCTCCAAAGGTGATGTGTTTTGCTTGACTGTTAAAGTCGCAATAGCGACAGGTGCCGCACCTAAAGTTCCCTTTTGGGATGCCACTGGAGAGCCAGGTGTCACGGGGGGAGGAATACCTGCTCTGAACCAGCTTATCCCGTAGTGTAACACTCCTCCTGAACGCCACAATGGGTCTTTGCGCAGTAAGTTGGTTAAGTTGGGAATCTTGCTTCAGAATATGCCAGTGCCTGTTAATGGCTGTTTTTATGGCTGTGTCACATGGACCATAATCAAAAGTGAATACAAAACGTCTGTCCTTGTCTATGTTCCTATTTTTATGTGGCCCTCCTTTTCTTCTTTTTAACAACTCTTCCCGCGGTACTCTTGATGCCCTTTGCAATGCCCTATCTACCACTGATTTAGGGTATCCACGTTCGGACAGTCTAGACCTTAATTGCTCTGCTTGCATATAGAAGCCACTATCTTCGCTATTTAGCCTCCTAAGTCGCAGAAACTGGCTGTATGTCAACCCTTCTTTTGTATGCTGTGGGTGATGACTCGTGTAGTGGAGGAGTGAGTTCGTGGCCGTAGGCTTTCTGTAGGCTGTAGTGTGCAGTTGTCCTTCCTTAACAGAGACTTTAACGTCCAAAAACTCCAATTCCATACCTCCAAAAACCGCTGTGAACCTCATGTTCATTTGGTTTTTTTTGGTTAAGGTAGGTGACAAAGTCCAAAAAGGACTGCTTGTCGCCCTCCCACACGATGAAAACATCGTCTACATACCTGTAAAACGCCTTCACCTTCGTGGCGTATGGATTGTCCAGAGAAAAAATGTAACGGCCTTCAAAACAAGCCAAAAATATATTGGCAAGGGTACAAGCCACAGGAGTCCCCATTGCTGTGCCAGTATTCTGGACAAACCACCTGCCATCGAAGGTGAAGGCGTTATGCGACAGAATCAGGCGTAATCCCTCGCATACAAAGTCAATATACATGTCCTTCTTATTGGCGTTGATAAGGACATCCCGCACACACTCCACTCCAAGTTTTTGGGGGATACGCGTGTACAGGCGTAGAGAACATAAAAGATCGATCACCACAGGGGTCGGGTGCCCACGCCTCATCGAACACGTTAGATCACAGCATCATGGAAATGCTGATGTTCTTAGTTTTGCGGGCATCGAGAAGGTGGAATGTACCCCTGAGGGTGGTGATCGTGCCCAAAATTTATTACGTAGAGAAAGCAGATGTATCATGAAATTTAATGCTATGGGTGCCCTGGGCCTTAACGATCGCAACGAGATGAGGGTCTTTTTGTAACTGTTTGTAGAATTTTTTCCGCATAATATGTACTGGATCTAGTCTATCATCATATGGCTGTATGTCTTTCCTAATGTGGTTTTAAGTTTTTCATATCGCATAATGCGTTTTTATGTCACATTTTTTCCAGCACGCTGCGCCTGATCGTTCGGGGATTTCATTACCCCGCTGATATATATTACATTATTTTGGGTTTTCCCAACATTACCTTTAGTATTCAGTAGACTTTTGGGGTTTTCATCTTCCCTTAATGATTACGAGCGTAGCGTGTATGGGATCTAGATTGCGTTGCTGTTCCTATGACAACGCGTGTGTACTTCCGCTCCTTTCCCTATTTCCGGTAGGGGCACACATGCGCTGTCATTGCCTGGAGAAAGCGCTGAACGGCGCGAAACGGCCCGTCGGCATAGCGGCACTGCGTGCCTCCCTGTATTTTACCTGGCCAGGTGCCGGCTTGTGTCATCGCCACGGTGGTCCGGGAGTTCACTACCCCAGAAGCTTGACAGGTGCCACTTAGAAATACAATTTGTCCCTCAGATAACAAGCCCTAAGGCAACAAAATACATATTTAAATACACATATTAATTGTTGAGATGTATAGAAAAGCAGGTCCAAGTTGACTAGACATGAATATGAAAAAAATAAAATCATTTAGCAATCTAAACCTGGGAAACATTCAAACAATTGTACATATTGGATACTGCACATTGTTCACATGATGCATTTTACTCTATTAATTGATTAAATTGGGATCAACACAGCAGAAAATTCATTTTTAAGTATGCAATAACGATTCCTGCCAGCATTAATTGCTGTATCTGTCATAAAAAATCTGTCTAGTCCCATAAGAATTCTTTATGCATTTCCTTTCTTAGCCATTCACAAATACATTTAAACATTAAGTGCTTAGAACATCTACTTGCTAACTGCCTTAAATACCAGGAGGATTATGGCACATACCATTTATATTTTATGTTTATGCCACCTGGTGGTTTCCTTTAGCATTTTCCAAAGCAAAAGATCATAATATGGATCCAGGGAAGATTTTTAATATCGTGTTTAAGTTTTATGTAAGAATAGAAGATAAAATAGTTGTAGTTGAAATAACATTATAGTTACTTACCTCTAGCACTTAAGCCACACTCCACATGTTCTTTACTACAACGGTAATGTAGCACATTTTACATTGGTTTTCAAAGCATAGACCTTTATATTGAAGTAAGATATCCTCTTCCAAAATTAAGAATCTTAAATAGATGCTAACTTATCAGACACAAAAATTGGACACTGAACCAAATGTCCTTGTATATATGTGATCTCAAAGCCCTGGGCTCGCTGGTGAATGGACCAGAGCTCAGAAATCCAGACAGGCTGTCATTCATCATAGGTTAATTATTATTAAACAGCAGAGATAAAGTCAGCGTCTCCTCGGATGCACACCACGAACTGAGGGTGACACTAACACAGATGCTACAAAATGATTATCCACTGTGAACAATTAAAATATATACCATACCTACCCAAGTATAAACTGACCCGAGTATAAGCCGAGGCCTCTAATTTTACTGGGAAAACATATTGACTCAAGCATAAGCCGAGTGTGGGAAATGCATTGGTCACAGCCTCCCAGTATATAGCCAGCCAACCCCAGTAGTATATAGCTAGCCAGTCCCCAGTAGTATATAGCGAGCCAGCCCCCAGTACTATATAGCGAGCCTGCCCCCAGTAGTATAGAGCCAGCCAGTCCCCTGTATTATGTAGCCAACCCCCTTTAGTATATACAGACCCCATTAATATACAGCCAGCCCACAGCCAACTAAAATACTCACCTGCCAGCAGTCCTCAATGCTCAGCATGGCTCCCCGATGTTCCTGTCCCCAGCTCCTCTTCTTTCTTCTCTGTGCTGTAACCGATGCACACCGCCACATCTTAGTGCCCCCCGGCCAGCAGAGCACATGGCCTCCCCTCTGCGGGCTAATACAGCAGTGGGAAGAAAAAGAGGAACCTCAGGGAGCCATGCAGCGCATCAGTAAGCAACGCTGAGCATTGGGTGTGCCAGAAGGTGAGTATGTATGTTTATTTTTGTAAAGACTTGCGTATAAGCCGAGGTGGGGTTTTTCAGCACATTTTTTGTGCTGAAAAACTTGGCTTATACATGAGTATATACTGTATTTATCTATAACACAGGTATTTGGCGTATAAAGGGTTAAATGTTTTTTCCTTTAATCCTTTAAACACCATATATCTGTTAATTACTGTTCACCAATGGAATTATGTATTATTTCTATGAATACATCGGGGGATTTTTATCACTCATGCAAAAGCATATGATAGGCCCACTGCTGTATTTTCTCAGCATGATACATCAAGAGGCTTCTGCTTCTTGATGTATTGGACAGGGTGCTGAGCAGTGTTTATTGGTGTAGAAATAAACGCAGCCGGCAAGTTTTTTCTGGCAGCAGCAAGTGCGCAGGTGCGGGGACAGTAAGGCCCCGTGCCGCCCACTGCTGGCCATGCTCTCCACTCGGCCAGCCGCACCCTCCGATTCACACCCCCTCGCGCAATTGCGTTTATTTAAGGGCCTCTACACCACTGACAAGCGCAGAGGCCCTCATAAATATGCCCCATTATGTATATTAATGGTTATGTATGAAATTAACACTTCATCTGCAAAATATACATGTTTTGAGTTAGAAAATCATGTTTTTTCACAATTGTGGAGCTCCCCTCTATATATATCTTGTATAGACAACATTTTTTTGCTTGACAAAGACTTCATGTGGAAGCTGAAATGATGTGTTTGGAATAAATACGCTTGTTTTTTTTCATTCACTACATGGAGTACCACTGAATTCTTTATATATATATATATATACTAATACATTAGAAATAAAGAAAGAGATGTGTATGGAAGACATATGAAACTTTATTTAGAATAACATAAAATCACTTAAAAACCCAAAATGCGGGTACATATCACAAGAACTCCCCAAACAGACACATGATGAATGGCAAAAAAGATGTCACACGAAATTATAGCCAGGTAAGTAGTGTTCTAAAAAATACATAATCAATATGCAAAAATACCCAGGACCAGGAGTTAATAATAAATAAGATACAAGTGTACAGCATAAACATAAGGTCCAGTAAAGGTAAAGTGCAATGTGATAAAGTGCAGAGACTACATTACCGTGAATAAGGAGTAAAGTCTGGGGAGGAGAAGGTGCAAGTAGCTTTATCAAGGGGAGCTTTATCACTCCCCTTGATAAAGCTACTTGCGAAACACGTGCCTGTCTAACTGGTATAGGTAATTATATTTCAGTGCTAACTCCATATGAGGTACTATGTGTTCCCTTATTGGTTGGGATTTCTATGCAAGGCTCTGAGTGTGACTTTGTCCTATATACCAAATCTTACCCCTCCAATTGGCTTTTGAATGCATATGTATTTTGGCACTCTCTGTTTTTATACTTTTATTGCTACCTTTTTGTTGCCGTGTATTTGTGTATTCAATAAAAATTATTTGTCTGGCATCCATTTGACTTGGTCTTTTTGGAGCGTTCAACATTTTGGTTGTAATATGTAAATAGCAGGGGTGGTATGTGACAGTGACTTCACGCCCCCACACCCCTTGCTTTATCCTTTATTTGGTCTCAGTTCTGTCAGGAGCAATGGGTCCAAATTTCTATCAACTACTGTGAGAAGCTTGTAGATGCATATCATACAGTTTAAGTGTAACGGTACTAGACACTAATGAAATGTATATAAACTTTTGACTTTACAAAAATTAAATACCTTAAAATTCTCTCTTATATATTACCAAAATATAAATAATTTTTGGTAATCCTAATTGACCTAAACTGGTAATGTTTATTCTTATTTCATGTCAGATTGTGAGAAGAACATACATATGTGTCTTTTTATATAGTGTGTATATAAGTAAAAAAGCCTACTGTGCAACCATAGCACTCCCACTCACTATTTGATCATGGAACCAGAAGATACTACTTTATGGTACTCTTTTATCACATCTTTGTCATGCATTTTGTACAGTGATCTCTTTAATGTACTCTTCAGCCATGAATATTTTTATAATGTAGTATATAAAATATGCTACTGCACCGATTACAACAATTTACCCTTGCTCACTTTCTCCTTTTCTAAAAAGGGTAATGCCTAGTCTAATGTATTCCTTTGACATTGAGGAAGGATAGAGGATAATCTGTCAACACAATTAAAATTAACTGCAGGAATGTTAATTGTTTCTTGAAGCAGTGGAAGTTTCAAGAGCAGATAAACATACATTTTTATAGTTTTTTTGTTTCTGCAGAGATCCACCCAGAAAGTCAAGTGTTAAAATGCTTCTATTCTGCCTTTGATGAAAGTTAAATGACCAAAGTTTTCTTGGTGTACTTGGTGTACTGAAGTTTCCTTCTTTACTAAATTTCAGGGCTATCAAGCTCCTTCCTCATTAAACTGAGGACGAAGCTGGATAGCCCTGAAACACGTGTAGCATAATAGCATTTTCATATGGACTCACTGGCCCAAATGTATTTGTGAATCTTTGGAAGTTTTTTTATCAGTTTTTATGTTTGCATGAAAAGGAGCTTGCATGAAAAAAGGTCTTCGGAGCTTGCACATGTATTTGTTATGTTTGTGCACCACAATTGTGTTGTGGTTGCATTTTGTATGACATTTTTGAAAACTGTGCAAAAGTGGGCAGTAAGCATTGATCCTAATAAAAACAAGATTACACAAGATGACAGATTACAAATTTGGGATTATTCAGTTTAGAAAAAAGACAACTGAGGGGACACCTCATTACAAGTACAAATACCTGAACGGACAGTACAAGGATCTCTCCAAAGATCTTTTTATACCTAGGCCTGTGACCAGGACAAGGGGGCATCCTCTACACCTAGAGGAGAGGCGATTTTACCATCAACATAGACAAAGGTTCTTTACTGTACGAGCAGTGAGACTGTGGAACTCTCTGCCGCAGGAGGTTGTTATAGCGGACTCTTTGTACATGTTCAAGAGAGGCCTGGATGACTTTCTGGAGAGAAAAATATCACGGGTAATGGGGAAAAAAACATTTATTTAATTAAAGGTTGGAGTTGATGGATTTGCGTCTTTTTCAGGCCTTGGTCACATGCTTAAATACCTTGTGGCACTAAAAGTATCTGTATGCTCGACATAAATACAAAACAAAATAGTTGAATGGTACAGTTTGCACTCTCAAAAACAGATTGCTTCGCTCAAGACTAGGGTTCCTAACTAATATATAAATGATTAAATAAAAGTCTGAGCATAAGTCCATGCAAAATAGGTTCTTTATTTACAATATTTATAGTGAAAAATTGACGTTTTGGCAGTTATCAGACACTGAAAATAAGAATATGAGTTAAGACTATATCAAGACTATACAATTATAGTAACAAATAGGATTCACAGTTAATAATTCCTTTATTTATACAGTGCACACAGAGCTTGATATTTCGGTCCCTGTCCCCAATGGGGCTCACAATCTAATCAACCTACCAGTGTGTTTTGGAGTGCGGGAGGAAACCGGAGGAAACCCCCACAAACAAGGAGAGAACATACAAACTCTTTGCAAATGTTGACCCTGGGACTTGAACCCAGGTCCCCAGCGCTGCAAGGCTGTAATGCTAACCACTAAGTCACCATGCAACCCAACCCTCTTAAATCGTGTCAGTCTATGCAAGTACATATGCTTATGGTATCTATATAGTACATGATGAGTTTTCAAATATATCAAAATTGGTAGATACTGAGCAATGGTAGGTAGTATCATCAAATAGAAGGTAACGATACAACAATAAGTTTAATCATCATATTATCGGAATATGGAATATTTTATGTTTACAAATAAATGCCTCCCCATGCAATTACTGATCCACTGCCAAACCAGTCATGCGGAAGAAGGGTACAGTCAGGAAAGATTCTTTGCAGCATCTCTAGACTCACATGTGCTCAACGTGAATCTACTTTCAACCATGAAGTGCATGAGGTGTTAATGACTAATCTGCCAATCATGGTATATTCTGGCAAATGCCAATTGCTCTGCATAGTGTTGAGCTGTAGTCACAACACCGACTTGTGAACATTGGCCCTCATACCAGCCTCTATGAAGCCTGTTCCTGAAATATTGAGCAGATACATAGATATTAGTGACCTGTTAGATGTCATTTTGAAGGGCTCTGGAACTGCTCCTCCTGTTCCTCCTAGCGCAAAAGAGTAGATAGTGCTAGGCTGTAGTCCTCCTTAGACCCCTCCATGTCTCCTGGTGTATGGGCTTGAATCCTGGTATCTACTGGTATCTACTGTATGCTCTGGACACTGTGCTGATAGACACAGCTAAAATTCTTGTAATAACTTGCATTGATACCTTATGCTTTGTGCTACCTCTAGGGGTAACATCAATGAAAAAAGGCAAAACTGACCAAAACAACAGCCAAAAAGAGTTATGGGAACAGAGAAATTAGTTGTGGTCACAACCTTAAGAATCACACCTTTATAGGGGTTAGTTTGCCTATCATTCTACCTGTTAACCTGTTTCTTTCTATATGCAGATAGAAATATTTCTATGCCATTGCAGGTTATGAGTCTTTACATGTCCCCATACTCCCATGCACATTATGGGAGCAGAACAGTGTCTAACAGCCGGAGACCCTAGGAAGAAGGTAGCTGTTTATGACCGCTTCTGCCTTCTCCTTTTAAAGTGATCAATTAGACCCGGCAGTCATGAGATTGACCTGTCTGCAGGGAACTAAAGCTGTTGGAACAGAGCTGTTGGAACTAAAAAAACAGTGAAAAAGCCCCCAAGGGGTCTTTTATGAACTCATGGGTGTCAAGATCAGGGATAGTGGACCCACTCAACCACCATGAGCCATGATGTAAGCCGACATCTGAGAGCGAAGCCTAAGCGGTACCCGGTTTTCACCAGAGCCTGCCACAAAGCAGGTAGGACTTGTTGCGGCATGGTACCACCAGGTTGTTCCACAGACGCTACTTTGTCCGCAGTAGCGGCCGAGGCATAGTACAGAATCATAAGGCAAACTCGTGGTCGAGGACAGGCAGGAGGTTGAGACAGGCAACACAGAATCAGGGGCGGGGACATAGTGTTAGGTCAGGACAGGCACCACAGGATCGGAATCAAGGTCACAACAGGAAATCAGGATAATTGCATAGGGCATGGAACAAAGCTTTCTCTTAGGCATATAAGCACAAAGATCTGGCAGGGGTCACAGGAGGCTGAAGGCTGCTGGCGAAAAGGGGCACACAGAGGCACACGGGAGCGCCTGCGACCCTGAACATGGCGTGACAATGAGGGACATGCTAAGTAAGAACCAAGAAATTTCCCAATTAATATTTCAATTCTAAAGAAAAACATTGCCATAGTAGCGCTATTTGTCCAAATCAAATGGCTGCCACATACTAGGAAATTAATTGATAATGGACATTTTGAGTTTGTTGGAAAACTGAAAAAAAATACATATATATGTTGTACATTACAAAAAATCTTATTCTCCAGTTTTTGTAACTTTTTCTGGACCCCAAAAAAATTTAAATGCAAAAACATTCTTTTAACATTTTTTTTTTTTTTTTAGCAATCCCTGTGTGTCATGAAAAAAAATGCCTCAAAATGTTTTATGTATTGCACAAAAATATGTTATGGCCCTTAGAGCAATAAATATGAAAATTCTCTAAAAATGCCCCACTTACTCAAGTCTTTTAAGCCCTGATTAGAATAGGGTAAAAAAAAACCTTCAAAGCTGTTCTATAATCACATTTAATGTTCCTGAAAACAATTCCATAGGTAATCTTAGCAATGCATGTGCAGGAAACCATGGAATTATTGTATCAGTTCAGCATCCCTCTCTGAATTCATCTGAATGCAGTAATATTAATAGAACAGGCTGCTTTTTGATTGAGGTTTTTACTTAATCCCAGAAAAGTGTGAAGAGATACTGTGAATTTCTTTAGCACCACAAATAAATTGAAATCCATTAGAGTAGTGTGTATATGTATGAGTGCATCTATAACTGCTACTAATCCCCTTATCTACTATGAAACTATGAAATTCATGTACCGGTATGATTCATTATGATCTATTGTCATATGAACAGATCTAAGATATCCATTTATTTTAACCCTTTAACAACTAGGCCTTTTACGTTTTTTCATTTTTCACTCCCCACTTCCATAAAGTTTTGATTTTACTGTGCACAGAACTGTATAAGGGCTTGTTATCAGCATAACAAATTGTACTTCATAGTGACAGTATTTAATATTCCATTCCATGTACTAGGAAGAGGTGAAAAAAAATTCAATAAAATTGGTGAAAAAGCGCATTTGCACCATATTTTTCTGGACTTGGGTTTAATGGCTTTCACTGTATGCCCAAAATGACATGTCTTTTCAATGGGTTGGTGGGGTTACCAAATATATATAGGTTTTATAATTTTTTAATTACGTTTACAAAAATAAAACCTCCTGTACAAAAACAAAATTCTTCATTTTTCCATCTTATGGTAACTTTTTCATACTTTAGTGTACAGAGCTATGTGGGATGTAATTTTTTTAACTTTTGATTATGTTTTCAATGCTACCATTTTGAGGACTGTGCAACCTTCTGATCACCTTTTATTGAATTTTCTATATTTTGCAAAATGGCAAAAAAGTAGCATTTTTTTATTTCTATTTGTTGTTACAGGGTTAAATTTTGTTAGATCGGACATTTTGGGTCATGGCAATACCTAACATGTTTATGATTTTTACTGTCTATTTATATTTATATCAGTTCTAGGGAGAGGAGGATTATTTCCTAGTATTCATAGTTTATTCATAGTTTATACGGTTGAAAAAAGACACTTGTCCATCAAGTTCAACCAAGGAAGGGTAGGGATTGAATGAGGAAGGGATTTAGGGGAAACAATTCTATATAGCATAACAGTCAATATTATTTAGGTTTAAAAAGGCATCTAGACCCTTCTTGAAGCTCTCCGCTGTCCCTGCTGTGACCAGAGACTGAGGCAGGCTATTCCACAGATTGACAGTTCTCATAGTAAAAAAGCCCTGTCGCCTCCGGTGATTAAACCTTGATTTCTCCAAATGGAGACAGTGCCCCTCGTCTTTTGATTTGATTTAATCTGAAACAACTTACCACCATATTTTTTGTATGGACCATTCATATATTTAAATAAATTAATCATGTCCCCTCGTAGTCGTCTCTTTTCCAGTCTAAATAAATCTAGTTGTTTTAATAACTTTCCTCATAACTAAGACCCTCTATACCCCTTATCATTTTTGTGGCTCTATGTTGAACCCTCTCCAGCTCCAGGGCATCCTTTTTATGGACCGGTGCCCAGAACTGGACAGCATATTCCAGGTGAGGCCGAACCAATGCCTTGTACAGTGATAATATTACATCCCTATCATGAGAGTCCATACCACTTTTGATACATGACAAGATCCTACTAGCTTTAGAGGCAGCTGATTGACATTGCATGCTGTTTATGATCCACTAGTATCCCCAGGTCCTTCTCAACAAGGGACTCTCCCAGATTTACTCCCCCAAGGACATATTTTGCCTTTGGATTATTGGTCCCCAGGTGCATAACCCTACATTTATCCACATTAAACCTCATTTCCCAAGTGGATGACCAAACATTCAGTTTGTCCAAGTCACCCTGGAGCCTATGAACATCCTCCATAGACTGTACTACACTTCACAGTTTGGTTTCATCTGCAAAAATAGACCCCGTGCTATTAATTCCTACCTCTATATCATTAATAAATATATTAAATAGTAGTGGGCCAAGCACAGAACCCTGGAGTACACCACTCATAACTGTTGACCATTCCGAGTAGGAATCATTGGCCACAACTCTCTGGATACGATCCTTCAGCCAGTTTTCAATCCAATTGCAAATGATTTCTGCCTATCATGAGAGTCCGTACCACTTTTGATACATGACAAGATCCTACTAGCTTTAGAGGCAGCTGATTGACATTGCATGCTGTTTATGATCCACTAGTATCCCCAGGTCCTTCTCAACAAGGGACTCTCCCAGATTTACTCCCCCAAGGACATATTTTGCCTTTGGATTATTGGTCCCCAGGTGCATAACCCTACATTTATCCACATTAAACCTCATTTCCCAAGTGGATGACCAAACATTCAGTTTGTCCAAGTCACCCTGGAGCCTATGAACATCCTCCATAGACTGTACTACACTTCACAGTTTGGTTTCATCTGCAAAAATAGACACCGTGCTATTAATTCCTACCTCTATATCATTAATATATAATGACATCACTGGGAGCAATAACCTAAGCCAACACAGGGGTGCCCACACTTTGCCAGTGCTGATCAAAGGGTCGACACCCGTGTTCTTCATTCTTCACTGTATGGCCTTGGTGTTCCTCACTGTATGGCGGTAGTGTTCCTCACTGTATGGCGGTAGTGTTCCTCACTGTATGGCTGTTGTGTTCCTCACTGTATGGCTGTTGTGTTCCTCACTGTATGGCGGTAGTGTTCCTCACTGTATGGCAGTAGTGTCCCTCACTGTATGGCTGTATTCCTCACTGTATGGTGGTAGTGTTTCTCACTGTATGGCGGTAGTGTTTCTCACTGTATGGCGGTAGTGTTCCACACTGTATGGCTCTAGTGTTCCTCACTGTATGGCGGTAGTGTTCCTCACTGAATGGCGGTAGTGTCCCTCATTGTATGGTGGTAGTGTCCCTCACTGTATGGCTGTATTCCTCACTGTATGGCGGTAGTGTTTCTCACTGTATGGAGGTACTGTTCCTCACTGTATGTAGGTACTGTTCCTCGCTGTATGGAGGTACTGTTCCTCATTGTATGGAGCTAGTGTTCCTCACTGTATGGCAGTAGTGTTCCTCACTGTATGGTGATAGTGTTCCTCACTGTATGGTGGTAGTGTTCCTCACTGTATGGCAGTAGTGTTCCTCACTGTATGGTGATAGTGTTCCTCACTGTATAGTGGTAGTGTTCCTCACTGTATGGCGGTAGTATTCCTCACTGTATGGTGGTAGTATTCCTCACTATATGGCGGTAGTGTTCTTCACTGTATGGAGGTAGTGTTCCTCACTGAATGGGGGTAGTGTTCCTCACTATATGGCGATAGGGATGCAAAAATTTGTAAAGGTTTTATAATGTTTTCATACATTTACAAAAATTAGAACTTTTATTTTGACATCTTCTGGCACTAATAACGTTTTCATGTACGTTTTCGTGACTTTTGTTGATGTTTTAATTGCTATCATTTTAAAGACTGTACGACCTTTTGATCACTTTAGATTTAATTTTTTATATTTTTCAAAATGACAAAAAGTGTCATTTTGAACTTTGGGTGCTATTCTCCATTATAGGCTTAAACACAGTGAAAATCCGTTATTATATTTTGACAGTTTGGGGGTTTTCAGACATGGCAATAGCTAATGTGTTTATGATTGTTACTGTTTATTTATTTTTATATCAGTTCTAGTGAAAGGGGGTGATTTGCATTTGGGGATTTTTTTATTATATTTTTTTTTAATTTAGTATTAATACCATACTCCAATATCACCAGTCTTTAACACCAACTATTCGCATTCCACTTAAGAGTTTTACAATAAAATTATAATTTATAGATGTAGTGGTTAAATTAGTAACAGTTCTAATCGAGAATTTTATTGTCTTTTGGCAAATCCATTTAGCTTTATGTTGTTTTAACACAGTACCACTATAATAAAGTCCTTATAGTGTTCTGCTTGGGGTGTATTTTTTGTGAAACATATTAGAAAATGAAACCATATGTTTCAATATATCAATATTCTGCCTTAAATCTGTCTATAACACAGTTTGTTATTCCAAGAAGAATGCTTATTTATTTTCTTATTTTTTATGAATCAAAAAATGGAAGACTATGCTTTAAAAAATAATAGGAGGATGGCTTGACAAATATGTATTACACTAACTTTGCCCAGGTCTTGAGCCCTCTTTTAGTAAGCACTTTTAATTTTTGGCAGAACCAAGGCACGGTTTCAAGGATTAATGCAGAAGAAATAATTAGATCGATTCTGAGAGCAAGATAATCCTAGACCATATCCAGAAAATTATAGGCCAATTGCATCAATTAATTGTGTTTTAAAAATCTATACTAAGATTTTGGCAAACAGATTGGAAAAAATAATACCCAGTTTGATCTCTACAGAGGAGACAAAGTAGGGACGCGACAAGGAGAATGATTGACCTCATTCATGTATCGAAGTCCCTAGGGGCCCCAGCTGCATTCCTATCGTTAGATGCCGAAAAGGCTTTCGACAGGGTGCATTGGGGCTACCTGAAGGAGGTACTGTCGAAATTTGGCATAGTTGATCAAATTCAGACGGCAACTCTGGCACTTTACTCTTCCCCCTCAGCAAGGGTCTTTGTTTCAGGTTCCTTGTCATCATCATTTGACATTTTTAATGGCACTCGCCAAGGCTGCCCTTTATCTCCAGTAATATTCGCCCTAATAATGGAACCTTTGGCAGAAACTGTAAGAGCAAATCCAGAAATCCATACTATAAACTGAATATAAAAAAGATAGAATTATTAATCCTAGCAAAGAAATACTTTACATGTATAAAAGTTGGAAATTTTTCATTACGTTCCATAAAAAATTATACTTGTAACCCACAGGTTATTCACAATTGTAACTATACAGAAAATGTTCTTATGATGTTACTGACATATCTTATCAAATAAACATGATTGATAAAGAAAAAAGTCTGTAGCTCTACCGATAAATATTCCTCCGATAGTATGTATGGATATGTCAAATTCTTGTGGTATAACTTGGAAATCAGAAGGAATCAAATACCTAGGAATCCTATTGTGTCCATTAATAAATGAAACAATCAAGAAGAATTTAATTAAGCTTAAAACTAGCCTTAAAAGAGATTTTGAAAGCCTAGGAAAAATACATCTATCTTGGGTAGCAAGAATTCAATAATAAAGGAGGCATGGCAATGCCAAATATTACAGCATATTACAAAGCGGTCTCAAATCTTCTAGTTCCCAATGCTGGCGGGGCTGTCGAACCAAAGGGGACCAAGCACACATGCGGTGGTCTTGTCCAAAATTGATCTAATTTTGATCACAGATAGTTGATTTGATTAACATAGTTACAGACTCACAGAACACCATCCCTCCTCAGCTAGCTTTACTACACATAGGAACTCAAAAATTCCCAGTGGCCCAGAGATGGATATACTGCTGGCAGCAAGGCAGCGTTGTTAAACAGCTTATAAATTAAAATTAACAGATGTTTGTAATAAGGCAAACACCTATAGATACTATGAAATAACTATGGCCTAAAATTATACGCATCTCTGTAAAGTAAAAGAAATATGGGCTGTATGGGAGAAGTCCCCTTTCTCGCATTCATGAATGGTTTCTTCCGCTTACAAGAAACTTTTTGGGGAGTAACCGAAATCTGTACAAATAGCCTTACTTAATAGAAAGGTTATATCCATGCCTAAGTGATTTTTTTCTTTTCTCACTTTGGATACAAAGTGAAAAACTTTCCTGTCACAGTAATTTTGCATTTTATTAATAAAAAAATATGATATGTAAAAGTAATATATGTATGAAAGTATCATTGTTTCTGTTTTGTATATGTCTTTAGAAAAATAAAAAAAAATAAAAAATAAAAAATGATAGGTGATAAAAACACATTTTCATTACTTTATTCAAATCACATTATCATGCAATGAGAAAAATTAATTTCAGAAGTGTCACAATGGTAAATGAATATCCATGTCTTAGGATTAGCAGTAGCTAATCTTGCATAATGAAGCAATTTTAAAAGCTAAAAGAAGATTTAAACAACATCTACTTCTTTCTCATGCCGGACAGGGTTTCAAGATTTAAAGTATTATAGAAATATTGAGTCTGACCGCAGTAGAAGAAGCAATTATTTGCCAGAATACAGCAATTCCACCTGCTGACCAAAAAATAAGTTTAATTATATAGTTTTGCATTTCAAAAGTGTCAAACTGTTGCAAAATGAAAGGTTTTATTGATCAAAGATATGTTTTCACCTAGAAGGATTTTATGTCAAATTAGGTTTAAATTTATAAAAAGGAATGAGAAAAAAAAAATACTTGAGCTTATATCTAATAACTTTAATGCTTCCCATTTGTCTTGATTAAGTTTGTGTATACCATATCTCAAGTTCTTACCATGCATAAAAGTTAAACCATTTTGTCTTTCAAAACTGTTTTGCACTCAGCTTCTTCCACCTGCCATAAATGCCATATAAACCTTGTTAACTGCTACACAAATTGTATTTTTAGTGGCAACATTCAAAATTTTGTGCCATGTACTGGGAAGAGGGAAAACATTTTCAAGTGTGGTGGAATGGGCAAAAAAAAACATGGTTGCAGAATACACTAATGGGCTTTACTTACAGCTTTCAGTATGTGGTCTAGATGACCCTTTCTCTTTATTACTTGGATCAGTATGATCACAGAGATATCAAATTTACATTGTTTAGTTATGTCTTAACTCTTTCACGCTCTGCGCAGTTGTGGGTTACAGAGGTAGGGTTTGCTGAAAAATTTAAGAGATGGCGGTGCATGGGGTGCCACCATCTGTGTTCTGATTGTCACTCCCCCGTTGCCATGACTGCAGTTTTGTTACAATGAGCCAGTGACTCATTGTAATTAATGCTGCGTAAAAGTGCCATAATGTACCCTAGAGGGTCAAAAAAAAAATAGTGAAAAAAATAATAAAAAATGTAATAATCCTAAAATTTCAAATAACTCCTCCTTTCCCCAAAATTGATATACCATGTAATAAACATTAAAAATCACAAATATATTGTGCTCAATCCATCATAATATAAAACCGCTTATTGCTGGCGGGGAAACCCATAATGGAAAACAGCACACAATGCTACTGAAGCGCTACTTTTACACCATTTAAAATCACATAAGAGATGTAATAAAAGTGATCAAAATGTCACACAGTTCTCAAAATGGAAGAAATGAAAATATCAACTAATTTTGCAAAAAAATGAAGTCTCACACAGCTCGGTAAACCATAGTATGAAAAAGTTATTAGCGTCAGAAAATGACAAAAAAATTTTTAATATTTTACATTTAATTTTTGAAAATGTATTAAAACACAATAAAGCCTATATAAATTTGGTATCACCGTAATTGTGCCAAACCAAAGAATAAAGCAAAGGTGTTATTGCAGTGCACAGTGAACGTCGTAAAAACTGAACTTACAAGAAATTGATGCAAATGCGTTTTGCCAATTTCACCACTTTTGGAATTTTTTAGGGTTTCCCAGTACAAAGCATGGAATAATAAACAATGTCACTGAGAAGTAAAATTTCATATGCAGAAAATAAGCTCTCACACAACTTTGTACATGGAAAAATGAATATGTTGTGGATTGTTAACCCCTTAAGGACGCAGCCATTTTACAGCTTAAGGCTCAGCCCCTATATTTGCATTCGCTTTATATGGTTATAAATTTTGAACACTGTTTTTTTTACCGACATGTTGCAATTCATTTTAGTGGTAAATGTTGACTGATAAGTTTTGCATTCATTTACAAAAAAAAAGAAAAAAATTATGAATTTTTTTAAAAATTAGCTATTTTTGAAATTCTAAATCATTGGGGGTCATTTACTAAGGGCCCGATTCGCGTTTTCCCGACGTGTTACCCGAATATTTCCGATTTGCGCCGCTTGTACATGAATTGCCCCGGGTTTTTGGCGCACGCGATCGGATTGTGGCGCATCGGGGCCGGCATGCGCGCGACAGAAATCGGGGGGGCGTGGCCGAACGAAAACCCGACGTATTCGGAAAAACCGCTGCATTTAAATGCCGAAAATGTGTCGCTTGGGGAGCGCTCACCTTCACCTTCTATGGGATGGTGCATTCCGGGGCGTTAAGATTATTTTCGGCGCTGCAGCGCCACCTGGTGGACGGCGGAGGAACTACCATCTTAAATCCCAGCCGGACCCGAATCCTGTGCAGAGAACGCGCCGCTGGATCGCGAATGGGCCGGGTAAGTAAATGTGCCCCATTGTGTTTTCAGGCAGATAATTTGCTGAATAACAATTCCCATATGTCTGCTTTACATTTTCATAATTTTTGAAATGTCTGGATAATTTTTTTTTATGTTGCCTGGCTTACAAATTGAATATCGATTTTCTGTATTTTCATAATTTACTATTTTGGGGACAATACTATTTTGAATAAAATTTTAAAGATTTAGCATTAAAACCACCTTACAAAATCAACACTTTCAAATCTGCACTCCTCAAACTATCAGAAAAAGCTTTTAGGAAGAATGTTTACCCCTTGAGATCTTCATAGTAATTAGAGATGAGAAAGTATTCTCATCCGAGCTTGATGCTCGTTCGAGTATTAGCGTACTAGAAATGGCTCGTTGCTCAGACAAGTATTTCTCCTGCTCGAACACAGTGAACACAGGATCATTTAAGGATCATTAAGGATCATTTAAGTGAAGAACACAGTGAAGAACACATTGCAGATGTTTCCGTACATCTGCTAACTCATCAGAAGACATTAGTGCAGAACGGTGTTATTCACAATAGTATGTGAAGAACAGTATGTGTGAAGAATCTTCATACATATTGTTCTTCACATACTATTGTGAAGAACACCGTTCTGCACTCGTGTCTTCAGATACGTTAGCAGATGTACAGAAACATCTGCAATGTGTTCTTCAGTGAAGAACACATTGCAGTTGTACAGAAACATCTGCTAACTTATCAGAAGACATTAGTGCAGAAAGGTGTTCTTCACAATAGTATGTGAAGAACAATATGTGTGAAGAACACATGGCAGATGTTTAACACGGGTCATTCTCCTTTTTGAAGTTCCTCAAATATTCCATTGAATAAAAAAAAACAAAGAAACAGGACTGACTTCCTTATTTCTCAATAAAATGACACTTTATTTCAGAGCCTTGGTCCCCTTGAAAAATGCTTGAGTCTCCCATTGACTTCAATGGGGTTAGTTATTCGATACAAGCACTCGAGCATTGGGAAAAGTTTGAGTAGTGCTCGATCATCTCTAATAGTAATTAAATCAAAATGGAGGTGAAATTTAGAATGGTCAAATTGTGCCAGTTCATACGTTCATTTAGCCCTAAAATTTCCAAAAGATAAAAAGATAAAACCCATCTCAAAATGTGTTATACAATTTCTTCTGAGACCCCCCACATATAGTATTGATACTATATATGTGGAGTTTGTGGTATGATTTATAATCTTTTGGGCATTATATGTCTCTTTATATGTTCAAGCTTATGGTCATTTTTTTATTCTTTTATTAATTTATTTTTTATTGAATAACTTTTTTTTTTACACTTTTATTAGTTCCACCATAGGACATGAACAAGCAATCATCTGATTGCTTGTTTATGATAATACTCTGCAATACTGATGTATTGCAGGGTACTAGCAGTGTTAGCCTATGCACATACATAGACGCCATCTTAATGGCACTGCCCGATTGGACCCAATGGCTGCCATAGCAATGATCAGCATCCCCCAAAGACGGTGCAGGGGAGGGGCGGGGGCGATCATGGGGGAAAGATCCCCTGCACTTTTACGGCGCTGAGCGCTAATTGCAAGAGCCTGCACCATATTACTACGGCGGTGAGCACTAAGGGGTTAAAGGTAAAGAGCAAGAAATGAGTAAAAAAAAACATTCATCCTAAAGGGGTTAATACCTTTTAAAAATTCAGAGCATTGTACTACAAAAAAAAACACCTTGTATTGCCAAGTAACTTTCTCGTACTTCAGTTTAACGAGCTGTGGGTTGGGATGATGTTATAGACATATTCCTTCTATAGTACAGTCTGCCTCAAACAGACTGTAATATAGATATCCTAATGACAGCTATGGTAGCCTTTAAAGGAAATCTTCCACAGGGAATCTACTTTTGGAAAGATTCTCCATGGCAGATCCCCTGTCCCTGCAGCAGCTGCATCCAATTCTTCATTAATGCTTTGATGCAGCTGCAGAACAAATAAAGTCTAATCCTTAAAAAGCAAATTAATTACTGACAGCCCCAGTGGCAAAGGCTACTCCACACCCCCAGGACCCCCCGCCACTACAGAACCGCCCCTATGTGCTCCGGTCTGTTGTTCTGATGCGTCTCTGGCAGAAGGGAAGCTCTGCGCATGCAAAGTAGCTCCCCAGCAGCAGGCATATCACCAGCAGTGGAACAGGAGCTACTGCCTTTGCTCCTGAAAATGTCTGTGGCTACTGCATATCACCAGTAGCTTTTGAAATTAATTTGCATATTAAAGAATTAAGCTCTATTTCTGCAGCTGTGGCATTCAAGAATTAGTTAAAAACAGAGAATTTTTCTAAAACCCATGGTAGATTTCCTTTAACAGGCTCTCAGCTTTCATTGCACCAATCTGCTAGCTCCAATGATGTCACGGAGGGCTCAAACCAGCACTTAAATATGGCAGCACCCAGGAGCATGGCAGCAACTAAAATACAACTAACATCCACTGAATAAGGAGAGGGCTTGGTCCATAAGCCCTCTCCATACTTGGTGGATTTCAGTTCACCACTTTCCAACCAACTGACTTATATTTACATTGACTGGTTGTGCATACACACAATTCAAATAACAGTTATTAGTATAAACTTGTAATTTTTCTGAGTATAAGAAAATAGAAATGAAATCATGTTATGGGGTATAGGTTATGCATATCCTCTGAGCTATTCTTCCCCACACTGACCTTCATGGCAATTCTTATAAGAACAGCCTGTTAAACTTAAAAGTCATCTTCAGATCAATTTTTGAAGCACTACAATGTTTAATTACCATAATCTGTTGAGCAGGGGCTTAACTTGAGGGTGCAGAGGTTGCGGTCGCACCAGGGCCCAAGAGGTTTATGGGGCCCTTATGGTGTCACTTTCCCATATGAGAAGACTATTACTATAAACTTTACATTATAGTATGAATGTAAATTAAATCATCTGGGAGTAAATCCCTTTACTCCTGGGTGATGTAATTCCCATACAATAAAAGACTGGTGTTTGCAGCAAGGTTCGATCATTCCTTCTCCTGATTCCTGATTGTTAACCAGGTGAGCCGTCTTTCTTTTCTTTAGATCTCACGGTCCTATTTAAGGTGTATCCCTTCCTGGCAACTGGAGGCTACTATTATGCTTTTCATTCACCACACAAACTCCACATATTTTTATCACTACTTCTGTAAAGACCTGTACAATAAAACTAAATCATCATTGAACCCCCACAATGAATGCAGTAAATAAAATTAAAATAACACTGAAAAATATGATTTTTTTCTACTTTATCCCGCTAAAAATCCAAAAAAAGTATATCTACTACAAATGCTACTGGTGTAAATACAACATGCCCCACAAAAATCAAAAACTTAACTAGCTCTATAGACAAAAAAATAAAACAGACTTATACCACTAAGAAGATGGCAATGCAAAAACTATTTTTTTCACACAATGGGGCATATTCACTAAGGGTCCCGCTGCTCACTTTTGTTGGACTGTGCTTTGTTTTCGGGATTGCACTGCTTGGACAGGTATTCAACAGGGTTTTGCCCTGGAATTGTGTTGCACGTGATCAGATTTTGGCACAGCTGCGCTGGCAATCATGCAACATGCCGGCATGCCGTCGCACGATTTGACTGATTCGGACTGAGCACAAGACAGAGCACTTAAATGCACCAAGAAAGAGGAAAGTGAACGGGGTAGTAACACATGCAGGATATCGGGCAAACAATCTTAGTGAATTGCGGCACAGTGCATTATCGTCGGACAATGCACTTTAGGTGAACCGGGTAAGTAAATGTGCACCAATAGGTTGTATTCAGCAAAACAAGTTGAACGTTAAAAGAAAATATATAAATATATGTTATTGTTGTAATCGTACCGACCTATAGAGTAACGGTAACATGAACCCACAAAAAATTAATAGACTTTTATCAATAAAGCTTAATCTTCCTGGCAATACTTTTGCTTGTGTAACAAACTAAGGTTGATGAAACTGAAACCTATTCTTTTTTACCTTTGTTTCCACCAGAGACAGTTTTATTCTGGCCTGACATCAGCTGGTAAGCATAAATTCAAATTAATTAGCACTTCAGCTTCCATTTTCAAATATGATGCCCCATATCAAGCTATCTGTAGTTTCCATAATGAGATGATTGAGACTGTAGTGATGTGTAAATGTGTCATTTAAGACAAGTTAATTAAAATACATCTTGTATAAAAAAAATATAAGGAACATTTTTGCATATCTAAGTTGTCTTTGGTGTTTATGGTACACTAAAAATCAAGGAACTAGGGAGCATACATCTTACTAGCCCATCAATAGAAATACTGTATACATATTAATATTAACCCCTTCCTGCTCTTTCACATACTATTATGCCATGGCTGGAAAGTAATTAAAACTTCATTGAAGATGCACCAAAGATAAATTGTTGTTTCCATTGCAGATGCTAGTTACTTTTTACAGCTTGCCAGTACATTGCTTGAAACATCAATTGGAAGCATCATTTGTCTCATGGATAACACATTTGTAAACTTAAAGGACACCCACCACCAGGATAGAGGAGTATAAATCAAGCACATTGATATACTGGTGTGTGCCCCCACAGGCAAGATCTTCTCTTCTTTTAGGCTCTTATACTTACATACTGCAATAATGGTTGTTTCGATGTCCACAAAAAAACTGAAGGATTAACATTGCTTTGAAAACATCATACCAGTAAAAAAAAAAAATTTCATCTGTGTTTTTATGTGGACCCATAAACTTCTATTGCCTGCAGTGATCCACATCAGTTAACCCCTTAATGACCTGACCTTTGTTTTTTCATTTCCATAAAACGCAGTGAAAAAACGTTATTATATTTTGATAGATTGACATTTTCAGACGCGGTGAAAGCTTATGTGTTTATTTCTATTAATTTCATTTCTAGGGATGGGAGCGTGATTTGAATTTTTAGGTTTTTTTATTATATATTATATAATATATTTTTTTAACTTTTTTTATTTTTACATTTACTATTTTTCAGACTCCCTAGGGTACTTTAACCCTAGGTTGTCTGATCGATGCTATCATATACTGCCATACTACAGTATGGCAGTAGAGGAAAAAAATTGTTGAACACTCCGGCACAAGGAACTTCTTACAGTATGGCAGTAAATGGGGATTTTCCTCCTCATTCATTACAATGTTCTGATAGCACATTGTAATGAAAGGGTTAAAATGAGACAAGATCGCGAGTGTCACAGATCGCGGGTGTTACCGGTATGTCTTTGCTGCAATATGCAGCAAAGACTTACCGGCTATAAAAGGGCTCAACACGTGAGCCCTTTCCATGCAACAGGACTAGAGATGAGCGAGCATACTCGTCCGAGCTTGATCTTGTTCGAGTATTAGCGTACTCGAAACGGCTCGTTGCTCAGACGAGTATTTCGCCTGCTCGACTGCTCGAGAACATGCTTTCACTTAAGGAAACACAGTGAAGAACAGTGAAGAACACCGTTCTGCACTCATGTCTTCTGATAAGTTAGCAGATGTTTCCATACATCTGCTAACTTTTCAGAAGACATGAGTACAGAAAGGTGTTCTTCACAATAGTATGTGAAGAACAATATGTGTGAAGAACACATTGCAGATGTTTAACACGGGTCATTCTTTTTGAAGTTCCACAAATATTCCATTGAATAAAAAAAAAAAAGAAACAGTACTGACTTCCTTATTTCTCAATAAAATTACACATTTTATTGGTCCCCTTGAAAAATGCTTGAGTCTCCCATTGACTTTAATGGGGTTTGTTATTTGAAACGAGCACTCAAGCATCAGAATAAGTTCGACTTGAGTAACGAGCACTCGAGCATTTTAGTGCCTGCTCATCTCTAAACAGGACGCAATGCGCACCGTACTACTATGGTGCATGTCTGTGAGGGGTTAAAAAAATAGGACATGTTTCATAATTTTTTACACGGACAACGGATCAGTGAGAATGGAAGCCAATGTGAAAACACCCATATAAATGGCCTTTTAAAGGCATATGTGAAAATTACTAAACCACAAATGTGAAAAAAACCCACCGATGTCAAAGAGCCCTAAGGGATATATTTAAAGGTGTATTCTGGGAATATGATTGTCTAATACAAAAATTCATAATGCTATTTATGAATAAGTGAATGTAATAAAACTCAATTTCAATAGTCACAAAATGGAGTTTAAATAGTTTGATTTTATGATTCACAAAGTGTTATGGGCTTTCTAAAGTAGGTGGAGTTATCACATAGATGGCCTCCACTGGAAATTCCAAGTCCCATGATCTTTTAGATTTCAGTAACAGCTCCTCCCTCTCATGCTCTACTTGCAGTAATGATGTAAAAGACTGTCCTGCTCTGTTACCCTAATAATGATGTGTAACTGCCATCACTGCTCATTACCTCACTGAGATGGGTCTTACCACAACACTGGCCATACTGGATGCACTGCAACCAACCGACTAAATCCAAACATAGTGGTGATCACATGACCTGCCCAGGCAGGTGTAGTACATGTGATGTGGACATATGACCAGCGGCCATCTTCTGTCCTGTGTCTGCTTGGCACAGAGAAAATCAACAGACTGATCAAAGAGATAGTAGCATTTTAATTTTTCATTACTGTCTATGTCCACAGTATTTTCTGCTAAGGGGAGCAAGTTTAAAATAACAAATTACTTATTAACTTATTTTAATCACTCATTTGTTTATGAATCATGCTTATTCCTGGAATATCCCTTTATTGCTAGGAAGTGAGTGAAATGATTCAGCATATGAAAGAGAGTCAAAAGAAGTTGGTTAACACCTCAATGACATGTTACATGTTGGTTAAGGATGTGATGGGACTCATGGACTGGACTTGCTCCATACATTTAAGTTGTCTGTATTATGCTGTGCACTAACCAACAGAAGATGGTCTCTCATCATAGAAGCCTACAGGACACATCCCTATTTTTGTTCATCCCTGCTCAAATTCCAAAACACATTGGGGGTCATTTACTAAGGGCCCGATTCGCGTTTTCCCGACGTGTTACCCGAATATTTCCGATTTGCGCCGATTTTCCCTGAATTACCCCAGGATTTTGGCGCACACGATCGGATTGTGGCGCATTGCGGCCGGCATGCAAGCGACGGAAATCGGGGGGTGTGGCCGAATGAAAACCCGACGTATTCGGAAAAACCACTGCATTTAAGAACGGAAAATGTGTCGCTCGGGACGCGCTTACCTTCACTCAGCCCGAGCCGGTGAACTCCAGCGCGTTCAGATGCTTTTCAACGCAGCAGCGCCACTTGGTGGACGGCGGAGGAACTACCTTATTAAATCCCGGCCGGACCCGAATCCAGCGCAGAGAACGCGCCGCTGGATTGCGAATGGACCGGGTAAGTAAATCTGCCCCAAAGGCCAACAATTATCCCATTGACATTGCGTGTGAAGTGTGCAGGGTGCGGCAAATTAATGAATTGTGGTGCATGTTCTTTATGAATCTGGCACCTACTGCATTGCTTGGTAGGTGTGCTCTAATATTTTCTGGTGCACTTTGTTCATGCTGCAGAATGGTGGTGCACGTTGGACAGAATTGTGGTGCATGGTCTGACTAAGCACTTAAGGTCACTACGGAAAACAATATCATTTTTGTGGGAGGGGGTTAACACAAAATATAAATATACATAGGAAAATGGGTTATTTTGTGGTGTTTTTTTTTTTAATTATTATTTGTATTTAAAATTCCTTTATGTAACTTTTTTTACTGTCCACTGGGGGACTTACAATGGGAATACCTTGATCCCTCTCAAGAATACATTGCAATGCTTGGGTACTGCAAAGTACTGTATATATTAGTATAATACTGACAGTTTGCCTATTAGACTCGGACAGTGAACCTGTGTACTGACTGTGGCCACGGCTGTTATGTCCGCCCGCCAGCCCCTTGTGATTGCATTGCTGGGGATTGCAGCAGGTCCCTATGGCACCTTTTGTTTGCGTCTTGGGGGGGGGAGAGGGGTTGAAAGAACCCTGTTCCCTCTGTCTTTCTCCTTAGCTCCTGCAATTGTGCTTGATCATAGCAGTTAAGAAGTTAAACCGCCAGGCAAGGAGAGATCTCCCTGCTGGGCTGACGCATTAGAGACAAATATGTAACATCCAGTCTCCTGCTGCAGATCCCGCTGGCTCACTGGAAGAACCAGAGTGACCAGCAGGATAAAACAGATTGTCCAATTGCGGCAATGGCCCCACTAATTAGGACATTCTATTTTTTTCCTGCATCGTTAAGCAGTTAAAGTTGTCACAAGTTGCTTTTATATATAGCAGCATGACAAGTGACACACCTACTTCGACATGTCCCGCCAAGGGGACAGGTAAGAAAGAACAAATGTTTGTTTACTTACTACTTACAAATGGTATGCCAAAGGCTTTATTCAGAAGAAAACATACAACACCAAAAAATGTAGCAAAGCAATGAACCCTTAATAACCAGGTCCTTTTTCATTTTTGTGTTTCCATTTTTCACTCCCCACCTTAAAAAATATGGTAACTTTTCTATTTCTACCTGTAAAGCGCTATGAGGGCTTATTTTCTGCATAACAGATTGTACTTCATAGTGACAGTATTTAATATTCCATTCTGTGTACTGGGAAGCAGGAATAAAATTCCATATGCAGAGAAATCGGTGGAAAAACATATTTGAGACATTTACCTCTGGGCCTAGGCCCCTTCTGCACTTGCGTTTTTCACACGCGTGTTCTGCGAGTGCTTTTGATGCACAGAATTTGCATTGCACTTTGACCCATTATAATCAATGGGCTTTTTCAGACTTGCATTTTTTTTACGCACACGTTTAAATCTCGGCATGCTTTACTTTTGCACGCTCGTGAAAAACGCACCATACAAGTCTATGGAGATGCATCAAAAACGCATTGCATTTTGAGACACATGCAAGTGAAATGCAAGTGCAATGTATTTTTCACGCATTGAAAATGCATTGAAAACACGCGTGAAAAACTGAGACACTGAACAAACTCTGACTGAAAACTGATTGAACTGAAAACTGATGAAAAATGTCAGTTTTTCACTGACCAAACCCTGATCGCACCCTCATCAGACTCTGACGTGATCTGCAACGCAAGTGTGGAAGGGGCCTTCGTTTTTACTGCTTTCACTGTGCACCCAAAGGGACATGTCTTTTTTTGTTCTTTGGGTCAGTACAATTAAGGGGGTACTAATTTTATATAGCTTTATTAAGTTTTAAAGTAGAACATTCCGTACAAATAAAAAATTCTTCTGGCTCTAATAACTTTTTAATTTAAATTCTTTTACTATTTTTATTTAGACCCCCTAGGGTGACTTGGCCTGAAAAGGCTCTAGTGACCGGGCATTTTTTTGCGAATTTTTGTAAGCACCGTTTTAAGGGCCATAACTTTTTTGCATGCAACCTTAACATTTTTTGTGGTGTTTTTTTTCAAGACACATAGAGCTAGTTAAAATGATAATAATAGCTGAAACATTTTTTTCATTTTTATTTGGGGTTTAAAGTGGTAGAAAGGCTTTTTTTTATTTATAGTACATTTTTTTTAGTTTTCAAATTAAATGAAAATGAACATTAAAAATGAATACCCTATTTTGTTTTGGCCGTTTTGATACATAATATATATAGTCTTGGGCAAACGGGGCGACTATGGCGATGTTTTTTGTAGTGTAGCTTTTATTATATGGGAAAATGTCAATATATTTTTATAAATATTCATTAATATTTTGTGTGTGTGTTTTTAATTAATATGTCCCACATGAGGTCAAAAAAGACTCCTGGGGGACATTTTCACTTAGTTTTTTTAAATTTTACTTTATTTTCTTTCTTTTACAAGTTTTCCCCTGTAACGCAGGCCTCTATAAGAGGCCCAGTTTCATGGAAAACCACCACCTGTGACTTTTGATGCTGATCAGAGCTGAACTGGGTCTATTTAGACCCAGCAGCTCTGGTTAATCCTTTTCGACCCCTTTAGAGTCTATAGAGCCGGCTCCTCTTTGCATCGTGTTCCTTTGGCGCAATGCTGTGAGGTGCAGAGAAGGGAGAAGCAGTAACAAACCGCATCTCCCTTCTCCCTAGGGCTGGTGTCAGAAAACGGCAGACTCCAGACCTGCGTTTCTGACACCAGCGGGCGGAGATGAGTTAACCCTAGTTTGTTTGATTGATCCTACCATATACTGCTATACTCACGTATTACAAATGAACCTAAACTATTAAATAAATCAGTATAACCATAATTACAATAAACAGTAGACTATAGACCAGTGGTGGCGAACCTATGGCACTGGTGCCAGAGGTGGCACTCGGAGCCCTCTCTGTGGGCACCCAGGCCATCACCCCAGCACGAAGTTCACCAGATAGGACTCAAAGAATCTTCCTACAGAATCTTCCTACAATGATGGGCGAATTTGCCCTCCTCCTTTCAACTGCACTGGTGTCTTTAGGAGGCTGAACGATTGAAAGTTGTCAAAGAGCAAGGAGAAATAAACTACTGCTTAAATTGCTGTGCTGGCACTTTCCAATAAATAAGTGGCTTTTGGTTGACGTTTGGGCACTCAGGCTCTAAAAGGTTCGCCATCACTGCTATAGACCCTATACTGAACATACAAAATAATTACCCACCAGAGACTGCTTGACAATGCTCTCACATTTCTGTCCTCCTGTTCTGTCATTCCATGTTTTGAGTAACATTTTCTCTTGCATTAAAATACTTTAGTACATTTACCTCGAAAGCTTAGTTGTATTCCTGCTAGATGTTTTCTACAGTATTAAACACTGAACCATCTAGGTCATTAAGATTTAGTACCATTTGGAGAAATTAGAGATACATGATAAAGGCATCACAACATTATTATGCCCATTTATGACTAGAACTCAGAAACATAACATTAGTTGCTTGACTGGTGTACAGCAACCACAATAACAAACAGTGTGGAACACAAAATAAATGTCATTATCCAACAAGTACACAGTAGTTTAGAGGAAACCATTGAGCATCAAGAAAGTGATGATTTATCTACAACTTATTACATCAATTTTTCAAATGCAAGGGCAAAGAAGGAAAAGTGGTTTAAGATTCCTGTTTAGGAAAGAATGAACCTGTGTATGCAGGATGAAAAAGAAGGGAGTGCAGGGTCACTGATAGATTGGTACAGTTAGTGAAAATGAGTTGTATACTACTAATACTAGCAATAGAGAGCCAGCGTTATTACACTATGTCAGCTGGCACATGGAGTTTATAATTAAAGCAGTGGATGTCAATTCATTGAAAACCATTAGCCCTGCTGGAATCAGAACATATTAGACCATAGCTTAATTATAACTTTTGCGAGAAAGGACTTGATTCAAGTAAGTTGACACAGCAAGCATACATTGTCAAAACTGAGAGGTCTGCTTCTCAAGGTTCTTTATATTAAAATGGCAAGTTAACTAGTTAATGTAAGTAATCAGGGGAAAAAATATTAAATATTCATTTGTGGCAGGTTTATTGTAGAATTTTTATGACTGTTCTTTACAATTTATTGGGCTTAAATGAAATGTTTACTACATACTGTATTGGTCAATATGCATTTAAACTTGCTATTTAGATAAGATTTCTGTCTGCAAATAGTTACTCTGTATATCCTGATTTCTTAATTCCCACATTTAGGACTGTAAAATAGGCCAAAAATTTTAGATTGCAAGGTCACTTTTAGACCCTTCCAACAATAACATATGAGGGGCCTGACATGTTAATATTGGCCATTTCTGCCAATATCTGCAACTAGTTCTGTGTCCAAGTAAGATCTGTGTCCAATGATGCAGAAATCATTAGGTTCTTACAAAATGTATCTGAAAATTTCAGCAAATTTTGCATTCATAATCATACACATATTATAGTAAACTATTTGTAGCTCCTGATATTGCCCAGGATAGTAAAAATCTGTTCTTAGCTATAACAAAATAGAATGGGTTATCAAAAAATATTTTATTTGTATCTCTCTTCCTGACTGTTTTTCTGTTTCACTGTCTGTCTCTGTCACTGTGTTCTCTGTCTCTGGTTGTCTCTGTCTCTGACTGTCTTTGACCATCTCTGGCTCTGAGTGTCTATGACTGTGTCTGAAAAGGAATCCAGCATCCAGGCAAAAAGTGAAAATATAAAATCCAGCACTTTATTGAAAGTCAAATAATCTGACGCATTTTGGACCGAACATGGTCCTTATTCATAGCCAGGCTACGACTAAGGACCATGTCTGGTCTGAAATGCATCAGATTATGTGACTTTTGAATATTAAGTTTTTAACCATTTTTCAATAAAGTGCCGGATTTTATATTTTCACTTTTTGATGGATGCTGGATTCCTTTTTGGATAACTCCCTGCTTGTTGCTGTTCCCACACGGCTTTCTGTGCATCAGCTGCCACCAAGACTGCACTAACCAGTGAGGTGAGCTGAACCATATCTTTTTTCTTTTATGACTGTGTCTGTCTGTCTCTGCTTGTTTCTTTCTGTGATTGCCTCTGATTGTCTGTAGCTCTGATTATCTCTGTCTCTCCGTGTCTCTGTTTGTGTCTGACTGTCTCTAACTGTTTCTGTCTCTCAATGTCTCCGAGTGTCTCCAACTCTGGTTTTCTCTGTCTGTCTGTCTCCAACTGTCTGTCTGTCTCTGACCATCTCTTTCTTTGTGTCTGACTGTCATTTTGTCTATGAGGGGATTTATCAGAAGCATCTGATAACAGAACTGTTCACGTTGCTCAAGGCAACCAATCAGAACACAACAGTTGCTTACAAAATAACCACTGATCTCTGATTGTCCCAGTTTTACCTCAGACATTTCTGATACATCTTTCCCCTCTGTATCCCTATTCATATTATCTCACAAATAATCTGTCTAATACTCATTGCCTAAAGTAACCAATCAAAGCTCAGAGCTCATATTAATGACCTGAGCCAAAATAGGAAACAATCATAGCTCAGTTTCTAACTGCCACAGCAGCAGCAGACAATGGCTCCTGTAGATAATGGTTCATAAGTGAATTTTTGAAAGCATGGGGTGAAAATTTAATCTCAAAACCTAGTCTATGACGTTCCCTGAGCCACAGAGAGTGACTATGCAAAATTTGGTGATTGTAAACATGATGATGCATATTCCTTTAGCGGACATATATATATACATACATACATACATACACTCAGATTTATATATTAGATGTATGTCAGAATGGTCCATCTTGGTAACAAAAGTGGTCTAATTTTATTAATTTTATTTTCCACCTCATATATTATTGTAAATATTTAGTTATTTATAGGCACATGAGTAGAGGCATAGCCACAACTGAGACATTAAAAGGGGTTGTCCACTTTCAGCGAATTCAGTGAATTTCAGTGAATGGTTGTCCACTTTCAGCAAATTGATATTGTCTGTGTAATGAAGGTTATACAATTTTCCACTGTACTTTCTATATGAATTCCTCACGATTTTCTAGATCTTTGCTTGTCATTCTATAGGAATCTTCATTGTTTACTTCCAGTGGATAGAAATCCTTACATGGTCATGTGATGAACATGCAGGTGCATGCAGGGCCTGGACTATGGGTAGGCAAAGGTGGCAATTGCCCATTTCTAGGTGCCATGGATCCAGAGATATTCAGGTTTAAAGTGAGAATATCAGATGCCATTTTTATATATAAAAAACACTCTCGGCGGCAGTTTAACAGTTAATATCTCCGTTTTCCAGACACTTAGAAACACAAATTCATACATAGATACTTTCCGTTAAGGTGCCAATGCCAGAAATAATAGGCCTTCCTGGATTGCCATCTTTGTGTATCTTGGGGAGCATATAGAAACAGCCTGGCCTGGGGTCCTCTGGGATGAGAAGGTGGACCTTGTGTTGCACCTCAGTTGAAAACTTCTTGGTCATATCAATAAGTTGCTTCTTGTAGAACTGGAAGGTGCTTACTTATCCACATGCACCACAAAACCCATGATCAGGCCCGGCTCCAGCACCCGGCATACCTGGGCAAGTGCCGGGGCCCAGAGAGCTGCCGGGGGCCCACACACGCTGTGAACATCTTCACTTCCTGTTTTGACTGAGGAAGTGTCCTGTGCCCTGCACTGTTCCTCCCTCACTTGGACAAGGCACAGGAGAGTTAGAGGCTGCTGAGCAGCCTGGGAGATACAGCACATAATGGGTTAACCCACCCTTCCCCCATCTCTTCTTCACACGGAGCTGCAGTATAGCAGAGATCTGGCAGCTTAGAGATCGGGACGAAGAGATGGAGGAGGAGGAGGAGGAGGAGAAGCCTGAAGACTCCTCTGTGTGATGCCAGGGCTGCTGCAGACACCATAGGGTGTAATGGTATGTCACATGTATGGCTGTGTATGACTGATCCATATGGTGAGTGTATGGTATGTGTGATGATGTGTTTGCCTCCATGCTTGTCTGTATGTATCTGTCTGTATGTAGCTATACTTGCTGCATGTGTGGCTGCCTGTATATGTCTTGCTGCATGTGTGGCTGCCTGTATATGTCTTGCTGCATGTGTGGCTGCCTGTATATGTCTTGCTGCATGTGTGGCTGCCTGTATATGTCTTGCTGCATGTGTGGCTGCCTGTATATGTCTTGCTGCATGTGTGACTGCCTGTTGGTTTGTAGGTACATGAGAAGGAGAGAGGCTTCTGTTTCAGCAGTGATGTGTATTAGGAGGTTCTGCAGCAGCTGAACTGTTATTGTGATGTATTGAAGCAGCTGAAGTGTGTATTATGATGTTAGGCAGCAGCAGTGATCTGTATTATGAGGGGTGTATTATGAGGTTCCGCAGCAGCTGAGGGGTGTATTATGAGGTTCCGCAGCAGCTGAGGGGTGTATTATGAGGTTCCGCAGCAGCTGAGTAGAAGCTTCAGTTTTATTACTTGGCAGAGGGGCACAAAGTTTTAGGCTCGTCCTGTTGGTTAAATGACCTCAAAACTGCCCTTTCCGTGATACAGCTGTTTAGGATGATAAATTAGGGAATATTTTAGGGAACAGGAGACTGTTTTAGTTTCTGAATTTTAAATGCTGCCACGTGAGTTCACTGCAAAGGGGCCCCCTGAGGTTCTGTCGCCCAGGGGCCTACTGAAACCTGGAGCCGGCCCTGCCCATGATCTATCTCCGTTATATGATTGATGATATTCTGATCATCTGGACTGCAGGTGAGGAGGCCCTAATTCAATTCCATGAGGGTTACAACAACTTTCACCCCACCATCAATCTGAAACTAAGCTATTCAGACAAGGAGATACACTTTCTGGATACCACCATACAGATTAAAGACAGCCACTTAACCACAACAATATTCCATAAACCTACAGACAGAACGGCCTACCTGAGAAATAACAGCTTCCACCCCAAACATACCAGACAATCTATCATATACAGCCAGGGTATACACTACAACCGTATATGTTCAGACAAGAAAGATCTGGAAAAACACCTCCTGGAGCTCAGGTCTGAATTTCTCCAGTTGGGCTACAGACCAAAAGTGACTGATAACCAAATAGGTAAAGCAGCAGCCATCAACAGAGATGATTTACTCAAATATAAGGAGACCCAACAGGAGGCCAGAGTGCCCCTAGTAGTTACTTACAGCCCACAACTGGAGATCCTACGTCACATTGCCAAGGAACTCCAACCGATTCTACATAAAGACACAAGATTAAAAGAAATATTTCCAGTCCCTCCTCTCCTGTCCTTCCGGCAACCACCAAACCTGAAACAACTGGTTGTCCGGAGTGCCCTGAGACCCCCATCAGAAAATGGTACCTCACCCTGCCTGCAAAGCAGGTGTAAAACATGCCAGCACATTTGCACGGGTGACCAGGTACCTGTACCTCAATCACAGCAGGTACATCAGATCAAGGGAACCTTTTCCTGCAGGTCCTCTAATGTGGTCTACCTTATCATGTGTCAGCAGTGTCCAACCCCAGGCCTTTATGTTGGAGAAACAGGTCAGAGACTCCATTAACGTATGAACTCACACAGAGCTGATATTAAAAATGAAAGGAAAGATCTGCCAGTGGCTGCACATTTCTCCAGAGAGGACCACACTATGGAAGATTTGCAGATTACTGTTTTAATGGGAAATTTTGTGAGAAAGTAGAGGAAAAAAACGGGGTTATAAAAGTGAGACGCGCTACATCCAAGGAATGATAATGGTTTGGTAATTTTTTGTAATTTTTATTGGAAAAATGACAACGCGTTTCAACGCCGTAATGGCGTCTTCATCAGGTCAAAACACTGTGGAGTTACATGGTAAAAGACATAATTAGTTAGTTAATGGGTTAAAGGGCACAGACATAAATACAGACGTAAATAACAACAAAAATATATAAAATACAAAAATACAATATAACATATAAATATCATTATCATTAAATTACCTCACCAACCCCCACATGAACCGCAAAACCTGGTCACTACTAACAGCTGACGTATCAGCACTTTATTCCAATATCCCACATGCCTTAGGAATCAAATCCATTGAGAACTTTTTATCATCTAACCCTAAGATGCCCCCAGCACAAACCGCTTTCCTCCTCAAAAGCATCAACTTCATACTCCACCATAATTCCTTCTCGTTTGAGAATAACATCTACCGCCAGACCAAAGGCTGCGCAATGGGCACAAGATTCGCCCCATCGTATGCTAACCTGTACATGGGCACGTTTGAACAAGAATTCATCCTCAACCCCAACCCCTTCCGTGATCATATCATCTTCTTCCGTCGGTACATAGACGATCTGTTCTTCATCTGGGAAGGCAACATAGACACAGCCACTGAATTTATCAACCATCTGAATAACAACAACATGGGCCTCAGTTTCACCCACAATTTCTCCACCACACAGATTGACTTCCTGGACCTCACCATCCAACTCAGTGATACAGGCTCTCTCTCCACTAAGACGCACTTCAAATCCGTGGACGTCAACAGCTATCTGGACTTTCACAGTGCACATTACACCCCATGGCTCCGCAATATCCCTTACGGCCAATTCAAACGCATCCGTAAAAACTGCTCTGACACTACCACCTTCATCAACCAGGCCAAAATCCTCAAGCAAAGATTTAAGGCCAAACATTATCCCAAACAGCTAGTACAAGATGCATATACCAAAACTCTATCCCTTACCCAGAACCATTGTCTCCAACCAAGCGAACAACCATCATCTCACCAACAACCTAACCACATCAACACTCCCCCACTCAATTTCATCACAACATACAACAGCAGCCACAGCAACATCAAACGCATTCTGACTAAACATTGGCCCATTCTACTCAGTGATCCTCATCTCAAACTCTCCCTACCCAACCGTCCATCAGTCACATTCAGACGAGCCAAAACCCTCCGTAGCATACTTGCTCCCAACAAACTCAAGATACCTACTAAGACCCAATCCACCACGTTTCTGGCATTCAAAGGATCCTACAAATGTGGCACATCCAGATGTCTATGTTGCCTCAACATCCAACACAAAAGAAAGTCTTTCACCTCAACCACCACCGGTGAGACTTTCGAAATTGTCTCCTTCCTTAACTGTCACTCTTCCTTTATCATCTACTTGCTCGAATGCCCATGTAACCTACAGTACATCGGCAGAACCACACAGCAATTACACATCCGCATGAATAACCACAGGTCCAATATTACTAACGGCTTCCTGAAACACAGCGTCTCGAGCCATTTTGCGCTCAAACACAGCAAGGACTTCAGTGGCATCAAGATCACCCCGATTGAAGAGATCCCCTCCACCACTAGCAACAGATTTCAAAAACTCCGACAGCGAGAATCATACTGGATCTACAAATTAGACACCCTCTCCCCCGCTGGTCTTAACGACATGGTCGAAACATCATTCTAATCCCATGATCAACACCCCCCCCTCTTCTGTATTCCATCATTTTTGTACTTTATCTACCCTCTTATGGAAATTGCAATTTTTAAATTTTAATTTTAAATTTTAAATATCTAATTTGCAGTCTGATTGGTGCTCAACCTTGTTTTTATTTTATTTTATTTTATTTAATCCAATTTGATTCATTCTTCATTTTTCAATATTTCCACTTTCATTTTTATTTGTATTGTTCATTATTACAATTTGTTCATTGTAAATTCAATAGAACTTCCATTTCATTTATCATCTTTTAGCACATGCTAATCCATGTTAATTCATGTAATCCTCCTCTACATCCATCCCGGTTCCCATATTTTTTATCCATCATCCCTTTTCTCTATACTCTTCATTCATTCATCTTCCCATCCTCCAGTCTATCCACTCACCTCTGTCATCCCCATACATACATACTTCTCCTGCACTCAGCACATTACATTACAAACGTACCGTGCGCCCAATCCACCTGTCCGTGCCGCTACCCGCGCAGGCGCACTGCCCCCGCATCATCATCAGCTGCCTGTCACAATAAAAAACCGCGTGTCTACCCGGCGCGCTTCCTGTCCATTCTCACGCCGGTGTTAGCACGCAGCCTCCCTCCCCGCTACACCGTTCGCAGCGGTAAGTTAAGCGCCTCCTTTTATCCCTTACACTGCCTTCATTCCATCGCTCTCTTATGCGTTTTTCACTCTGCATTTCCCCAGGATTGGACTCCCAGGCAGCATAGCATCTGCCCTCAACACCGCAGGTCACACTGCAGGTACCTCTCTCTTCTCTCCTCCACACTTCCTCTCTCTTCTCTTCTCCACTCTTACTCTACCTTACTCTCATAATCTTAATGTGTTTTTTTACCAATTTATTATTTCAGTAATTTATCAATTTTATTAATTAATTAATTAATTAATTAATTAATTTACTAAATCATTTACCGAATCACCCGATGTACCATCAATCTATGCATTTATTGACTCTAACTCTGTAATTAATCAACTATTTAACTAATCAATTAATTTACCATCGAATAGATTCACAAATACAGCCCATCACCCTTCTACTACTGGTTATTCTCTGTTACAGTGTATATTTTTATATTTATATGTTATATTGTATTTTTGTATTTTATATATTTTTGTTGTTATTTACGTCTGTATTTATGTCTGTGCCCTTTAACCCATTAACTAACTAATTATGTCTTTTACCATGTAACTCCACAGTGTTTTGACCTGATGAAGACGCCATTACGGCGTTGAAACGCGTTGTCATTTTTCCAATAAAAATTACAAAAAATTACCAAACCATTATCATTCCTTGGATGTAGCGCGTCTCACTTTTATAACCCCGTTTTTTTCCTCTACTTTCTCACAAATACATCTGGATTCACATCCAGCTCCCGGGGTTGACGCTGCCACTCCTTCCCATTATCCATTCACCACCCATCCTGTGCATAAAAACCTCTTGGCGCCTGGCTCGAGACAAATCCCTCACAATTTTATCCTCTCCTCCTGAATGGGAAATTTTAAGACACAGAGGGAAAGGAAAGAGGGAAAGGAAAGAATGGGAGTATACATTAATGAGGAGATTCAACACCTTGCAAAGTGGTCTTAACATTCATGCCAACTTCATGACCTCCTACCTCTGACCTGGAGGGCACAAGCAGATAAGAGCCAGGGCTCATGTGTCTTGCCTCAAAGAGTTTTTAATGTTTTTATTGCCATCCTGTTGTAAATAAGATGTCCCTGTTTTTATCAATCTGTTGTTTTAGAGGTTTTTTTTAATCTCCTTTGATGATCACTGTTTAGTGTGTATAAAATGCTGTGAATTTTCTGTTTCATGCATAACATCATGTCTGACGAAGAGAAATAGGTTTTATGATGCTTTTACTTTTCATTCTGTTTTATTTCTATATTTTGCAGGTTGTGACTTTCTTAAAATTTCTAGCTGAAAACTATACACATGTCCATATATTACATTTAGGAGATGTGAAGGTAAATATGTTCTATTTGGAGCACATTTTTTGCCATCAAAGTCAAATTTTAAGTATTTTTTATAAAATGTTTTGGTTTGAATCAAAATTGCATGAAGGTGCCTATGTCTATAGACTCTTTAATGCAATTATGAAAATGGGGCAGGTGTCTTCTTTCAGAAAATATATGGTTTGTTGGGTTTACTTAATGTCTTTTTGCTGTAATTTTATTTTTAAACATCAAGATTCTAAAAATTTCTCTGGTCAATAACACAACAAAATAGCCAGAAATGCCTAGCAGTGATAGGGTTAATACCCCTTGGTATTCACTATAAATTTATCATTTATATGTCTAATTATCTATTTTCTATCATCTAACCATTTATATATCTCGCTTTTTTAATCAATCTTCTATTTCTCTTCTGCATTTATCTCTCTTATCCATATACTGTATATATAATCTACTTTATAGTTCTGCATCTATAAATCTCTATCATCTTTCATGTCCCTGTCCCCAGGAGGCTCGCAATCTATTCAACCTGCCACTAATTTTATGGAGTGTGGGAGGAAACCGGAGGACTCAGAGGAAACCCACGCAAACACAGAGAGAACATACAAACTCTTTGCAAAGTTGACCAGTGCTGCAAGGCTGTAGTGCTAACCACTGAGCCACCATACTGCCCATTAATCTTCCTATCATCTATCTATCTATCTCCTATAAAATTCGCCCATATTACAGATTGTTTTACCATACTAAAGGGAGCCTCTTCCTGACTGTGACTGGTCATAAAATAGTTTTATTTTGGGGACCCACTTTTAGTTTTGCCTAGGGCCCCACTTTGTCTAGAACCGGCCCTGGGTGCATGGCTAGTTACACAACAGAGAATAACCATAGCCATGTGATACCAAAGTCTTGTGCAATTGCGTGTCCATCACATGATCATGAGCAGATTTCTATCCTGTAGAAGTAAACATAAAAGCTTTCTGTAGGACAGGGAATTGATACGGAACATGTATTGGAAAAGTGTATAAATTATCCTTGCACAAACCATTTCAATTATTTGCTTAAAGTGGAAAATCCCTTTAATTATGTTTACCACAGAAAACTGTCAACAATAATTTGTAATCGACTGCAGGTTAACAGAGAAGATGACAGCTTTGTTTACAAAGAATTCCCAAGATGCTGAGGACCTGAGCCTTCTTCAGACAGAGCAAGACCAGACAACAGACCAACACTTATTGTGACTGTTCACCCATTAGATGAACCTCTAGACAAGTCATGGGGAGGTAGAAATCAATTACCATGACAGTCAGTAGCCTCTCCAAGACCCTCTGGTCTGTGATCTGAAACACAGAGGCATGGTGAGATAGGTTTGACCCATTTGTTAAAGCAAAACTATTATTACAAGTAGTACATATTTGTTACAAAACATGGTGAAAATTTTGCAGCTATGGATCAATTTTTGTTTATTTGACAGGATGAACTTTGTTGATGGTGCTACAACATACAGTAGAGATGCAAACTGTTTAGTATAGCATGCTAGGTAAGATGGATGTACTCTAAGAATTTCTTCTCACTGACTATATACCTCCTTAATACATCACATCTCTAACTGGATGGAATGTAAGACTGAGGGAAACTTTCCTCTCCAAGTCTTTATTTAACCTATTTGCCAGCTGTCAATCCTTAAGTTACTGGTAACTTGATTTTATAAAGTTTTTATCTCTATTTTTTAAAGTGTTTATCTCTTTTTTTCCCATTGATCCACATTGATCTATTGTAAAACCTACAGTAGCTTCCCTGACATGTTTAGCCAACTAATATGGCATCCTCTGGGGATATCAGGATGCCACATTAGTATCTGCTTAACTCTGCTCCTTAACTTTATAAGCTTGTTATTAATGACATCAACTATGGCTAGCAACTGCTATTCACAGCAGTCTGAACAGGTTGCATAAAGACTTACACCGGAGAAGTCCATCCGTTTGCAGGTGAAATACATGAAGGAAAAATACACTTAAGTGAATAGAGATTCTTAGAGTATCTGCATCTTACCTAGCATGATATACTAATCACCTCATAGAAGAGAAGATGTGCGGTGAGCACAGAACAGATGAAATGTACTCACCGCTTGAGTCCCCTCTTGCTCCTGATGCTGCACTGCCCTGGGTCCTAACGCTAGCACATACTACTAGCATCAGAAGCCAGCGCAGAGCAGGAAATACCCAGACGTACTCACTGTTACCCGACCTCCTTCAGTGCTGCCATCAAACAGTGATCTCTGCAGGCAACCTCATGCTCTTTGGTTCACATGTAGTCAGCAGGACTTGGGTCATACAACCCTGCCCTGCGGTAAAAACCCTCCTTTACAGATTTTAACAAAATAGTAAAACACAGAAATGCTAACGTAAAAAATTATGTAACAGTGTGAACAGTATAAAAAGAACAAGACAATTTGCAAAGACTGAAGATTATATGTATAAAATATTGGTGACAAGAATAGTAGCTAATAAATATCAAATCTGTTCTTACTGTTCCCAATCAGTTCTGCATTAAAAACAAAAGTTGCATTCTGATTTGTTGCTGCAGCTTGCACATGTTGTACCCTTAGGCTACATTCACATTACATCTTATGTATATGCACAGAATATATATCAGAAAACCTCCTGACATATATACTGAGCATATACTGTACCTACAGTAGACATATAACATATACCAGTGGTGGCGAACCTATGGCACCTGTGCCATCACCCCAGTGCAGAGTTCACCAGACAGGACTCAAGGACTCTTGCAGTCCCAGGCAGCTCAGGACCCTAGAAGGAAGTTACAATGATAATCCAAACTTCTTCTCCTTCTTTCTACTTTATTGGTGTCCTCAGGTGCATTATAAATATTCAAGTGATGCACTCCAGGGATTAAAGTATATTATACATATTATACTGAAAGAATTGTATGGACACATAGCACATGGAGTCTATGAGCAATATGTATTTCTCAAGCAGTGAGCTTGGGAAAAGCTTCATTGTGTAGAGCCAAAACGTTGCTTTTCAATATGGAACACATCCACCACATTTGTATACAATTTGTGTTGTCGTTCTTTTTTCTTCTATGTATATTTGTAAAGGCTGTCCCCAGGTTATGTACAAGATAGGTTCCAAAGGTTTGTTCTTAAGTTGAATTTGAATGTAAGTCAGAACTGTATAGTTTAGAATTGTAATCTGTGACATAATTTTTTGGGGTCTGTGTGACAATTGGATTTTAAAAATGTTGGGTTGTCATAAGAACCAGAATTAACAATAAAAAAATTTATTTGAAGACACCTTTTATAACTCCAACATTATTGATTATTATTGATAATTATTACAGCTTAGGGCTAAAGTACAGTAAATTACGTACATCCAGAGGTCCATTTGTAACTAGGGGTCATCTGTAAGTTAGTTGTTCTTCAGTAGGGGACTGCCTGTTTAACCCCTTCTTCATCCATGGATGAAGAAGGCTCATGGGCTGAGTCCTCCTCATTCAAGGGTGGGGGTTGTTGCATATTGCAACCCCCACCGCTAATAACGGCGGTCAGTGCTTGCAGCGATCACTGCTATTAACCCTTCCTATGCCGCCGGCAAAGTCGCCAGTGGCATTTAAAAGACGACGGCGCATGGGTTGCCATGGTAGCCTCCATTCTCATCGTTTGACCCGAGGCTAAATGGCTTCTGCAGATTCTTTACAATGAGCCAGTGGCTCATTGTAACAAATAACATGCAAAAATGCCATATATTGCAATACAGAAGCATTGCAGTATATGGTAGGAACGATCTGACCATCTAGCGTTTTTCTTTTTTGTACACATTCGTTTAATTTTTGAAAATGTATTAAAATGCAATAAAACCTATATAAATTTGGTATCACCGCGATCGTACCGAACCAAAGAATAAAGTAGAGGTGTTATTTTGAGCGCACAGTCAAAGTCGTAAAAACTGAGCCCATAAGAACGTGACCTGTTTTTTAAAATTTTTTCACATTTGGAATTTTTTTCCAGCTTCATAGTACACAGCCTGTTTGTTACGCACAAAATAAGCCCTCACACAGCTCTGTACACATAAAAATGAAAAAGTTATGTATTATTGTAGGTGGAAAGCGAAAAATGAGCGAAAAAACCCTGCGTCCTTAAGGGGTAAATAAGTAAAGAAATCTAAACAAAGAAGGCATGTTTTCTGATATGCCAAAGCAAAATAAACTTTATTTTTTAGAATTTTCGTAGTGCTAATTAGTAATCAGGGGTCCATTTATTAGACATTTACATTTGCATAGTTTGCAGACAAATGTTTTCTCTCTGTAAGAACTGTCTGGCATAGAGGTACTTAGCTGATCTAATATGGTCTTTCCTTTCCTTTAACTCATATATAAGTAAATAGTACATTCGATGAAACAGTGTGGGAGTGTCAGGCCTTTATTGTTATTGTAAATATACACAAAAGAGAGAAATACAGTTAAATTAAATGATTAATATTTCTAGTAGACCTTTTAAATCATTGACTATTTTAACATTTTACTTGATTTTTGTAGCATGAAAACCTACAATGTGCCTACAGAGGCAGGAAACCATATAACAAATATAGGGTATATGAATAATTATGTGCTTTTGTAAATTAAAAAAACAATGTTGTAAAAAATGCCAACATTGAATGATTCATGCTAATTAGGTTTCTATTTGCCAATCACAATGAACTGCATCAAACTGTGAACTCTATAATTGAAAAATGCCCACACATTCAGCATGACATTGGGTCTTATCTGCGTTAAATAATACATTTTGAAATATGGACACAATGGCACACTTCAAACACTGTTCACGTTGCCTGTTACATACTGTATTTTGGATTTCCCTACATAACTACTTTTTCCAGTTACTGATAAAATACACAATTAACACATATATCAAAAACTGCAAGGGATTTCAATATAGTAGAAATGATAATTAATGGTAATGGTTAACAACCTGTAATACCTTGAACTGTTTTGAGGATTTTAATTAGGTCTTTGAATATAATACACAATTCTAATGACTTTGTGAATGCTAATTAGTTTTCTATTCAAATATTTCAATGCAGCTACTTCATTAATCTGAAGTAAATATAATTAGAAAACAAGAATGATTAACAAACATGATCTTTGAAAGCATTGGTGCTAAACATGCACAAAATATATTATTTAACATAAGGGCAGTAACATATGCACATCATTGAGATCATCTATAAAAACAAAAGCATATCCCACTAATGCCAAGGATAATATTTATCTTAGTTATTTTTAATCATGTAAACAAGTAATTAAATTGTCACTTTGATTATAAGTATCTTATAGTCGAGCTAGATCAGAAAGAAAGATATACAGATAAAATTGGATAGTACCAATGGAAATATTTATCAGATAGTTTTATCATACACTGATTAATAACTGTTTGGTAACCACTGAATAGTTTAACTTTTTGGAGTAAGGTAGGTTTTTCATTTATTTTTGTTAACAAAATGGGATTTTTACATCAGTCTTGATAATAACTGTAGTGACAGCTATTGATTTTAGACAAACACCTCTTCATAATTCAGTGAAGCTGTTGCAATTTTTATTTAATCTTTAACAAATTCAAAAAAACAACCCCTCATACTGTGACATTAACATAAAAATTAATTTATAGGCTTTGGATAACAACCATGTAAAATGCAAAAAAGGGGCTTGTTTTCTGTATTATTAGTTGGAGGTGTATTTCTACACACTCTGTGCTTCCATTGTGAGAATGTATAAGCAAGGAGCAACAACGACATGGCACAAAACCTTGGCGCAATGACATGGCACTAAAGTTATAGAGACGCTTTTTATGCAGAAAGTATTTTTCTGTGCAGCAGCTTTCTTCCATCATTCAAAACATACATGTTTTTATTAATGTTTTAAGGCATTAGATTATGTTTTTACACATAAAATATTTTTCTAGTTATCTGATGAGGTTGTATACGAGTTGGTTCTGCAGCAGGTAGAATATTCATCGACCTTCATTTAATGAATGGCACAATATCAAGTATTGACTAGACATATTATGATCAGGGGAATGTGTTTTTCCTTTATTCAACATATGTTTTTATATTTTTCTACAAAATCATGATAGGATCACAAAATAGAGTACATAATGGAATACAATTGTCCCCCTCTCCTTGTTCATCTGACTTTTTAATTCATAATATTATCATATCATAAACTCCACTACAATGTTTTCTACTTTTATAACAAAGCTTAAACTAAAAAATTTTCCTACAGTTTAAACATTGTATTTATGGGCAGGAAAATAGAAACTGACTTGCTTTAACAAATGACAAGATCCAAAATGAAATCTGAAAATCAAAATGTTTAGCAGTCTAGTGTTAACATGCCCTACATGTAATTATATCTTGTAACCTTTATCTCAAATGATTGTGCTAAACTTATCTGACTTGATATTAGCGAATATTGTCCAGTGGTTTATTATGGATGATCAAATATCTTTTATATAATAAAATATATTTTCTGCTCTGTACTCACAAGGAAGATGCTTTCTACAGATGATTGTCTTATTTTTCAACTGTTGACTTTGGGCTTTTTCACATTGGTGTTGATTTTCATGTCCAAGGTTTGGTGACTCAAAGCCATTTATTTATATGGGTGTTTTCTAGAGATGAGCGAACATACTCGTCCGAGCTTGATGCTCGTTCGAGCATTAGCGTACTCGAAACTGCTCGTTGCTCGGACGAATACTTTGCCCGCTCGAGAAAATGGCATCTCCCGCTGTTTTGCTTTTTGGCGGCCAGAAACAGAGCCAATCACAAGCCAAGAGACTCTGCACTCCACCCAGCATGACGTGGTACCCTTACACGTCGATAGCAGTGGTTGGCTGGCCAGATCAGGTGACCCTGGAATAGACTAGCCCCTGCCTGCGCTGCTCGGATCATTCTGTGTCTGGATGCCGCTAGGAAGAGAGCTGCTGCTGGTCAGGGAAAGCGTTAGGGGGTTCTATTAGAATAGTGTTAGGCAGGAGTGATTCTACAAGAACCCAACAGCCCTTCTTAGGGCTACAATAACGTTATACTTTTTTTTTTATTATTTGCTTGTGGCTGGGCTTGCTGGCACTAGTAGTGCAGCTAGTACCATATTGTGAGGAATTTGCAGGGGGACTTGCTACCGTTGTGTTTAGCTCTTAGTGACACGCATATCCAACACTGAAGTGGGACAATTTATTAGGGGTTTGAGTAGAATTAGGCAGAGTCTGCTGATTTTTTTTTTTTTAGCTGTATTTCATTTTATAGCTCAAACTCCTCTTGCAAAGCAGTGTGCTCTCATTGTAGGCTACAAAATAGCCATAGGAGAACCCCAACGACTTACTTAGGCCTCCAATAGCGTTATATTTTCCTTTTTTTTTGTTTGCTTATGGCTGGGCTTGCTGGCACTAGTAGTGCAGCTAGTACCATACTGTGAGGAATTTGCTGTGAGACCTGCGACCGTTGTGTTTAGCTCTTAGTGACACGCATATCCAACACCGAAGTGGGACAATTTATTAGGGGTTTGAGTAGAATTAGGCAGAGTCTGCTGATTTTTTTTTTTAGCTGTATTTCATTTTATAGCTCAAACTCCTCTTGCAAAGCAGTGTGCTCTCATTGTAGGCTACAAAATAGCCATAGGAGAACCCCAACGGCTTACTTAGGCCTACGATAGCGTTATATTTCCCTTTTTTTGTTTGCTTGTGGCTGGGCTTGCTGGCACTAGTAGTGCAGCTAGTACCATACTGTGAGGAATTTGCTGTGAGACCTGCGACCGTTGTGTTTAGCTCTTAGTGACACGCATATCCACCTCCAACACCGAAGTGGGACAATTTATTAGGGGTTTGAGTAGAATTAGGCAGAGTCTGCTGATTTTTTTTTTTTTTTAGCTGTATTTCATTTTATAGCTCAAACTCCTCTTGCAAAGCACAAAATCCAGTTGTGTGCTGTCAGTGTAGGTTTGAAACTAGCCATTGCTAATAGGATAGCATCGTTTTGTTAAAAAAAATAAAAAACTAAAAAAAAATAAACACAAAAATTTTTTTTTTCAAGTTTACACTTTAATTTGGAAAATGTTTAACCCGAGGGCTAGGGGTAGAGGACGAGGGCGTGGACGTGGGCATCCAACTACTGCAGGGGTCAGAGGCCGTGGTCCTGGGCGGGGTGAGACACCACCTGCTGATGGGGGAGCAGGGGAACGCTGCAGAGGTACACTCCCTAGGTTCATCATGTCTCAAGTTACTGGGACTCGTGGTAGAGCACTGTTGAGGCCAGAACAGTGCGAAGAGGTGATGTCGTGGATTGCGGACAATGCTTCTAGCCATTTGTCCACCAGTCAGTCTTCCACGCAGTCCACCCATGTCACCGAAATCGGCACTCCTCCGGCTCCTCCACCTCAGCCTCCTTCCCCCCAGTCTGCCCCCTCCCACCAAAATTTGGCATTTGAACCGGCATACTCTGAGGAACAGTTTTCTGGACCCTTCCCATAGTCACAAACCACTTGTCCTGCTGCTGCTTAGCTATTTTCCGATGCCCAGGTTTTCCACCAGTCGCAGTCTGTGGGTGATGATGACATTATTCACGTAGTGGAAGAAGTGTGTAAAGAGGTGTCGGATGATGAGGAGACACAGTTGTCAGACAGTGGTGAAGTTGTTGTCAGGGCAGGAAGTCCGAGGGGGGAGCAGACTGAGGGATCGGAGGATGATGAGGTGACAGACCCAAGCTGGGTTGATAGGCCGGGTGAACACAGTGCTTCTGAGACAAGTCCTATAGCAGAACAGGTTGGAAGAGGCAGTGGAGGGGCCAGACGGAGAGGCAGGGCCAGAGCTGGTGCATCAGCGCCAAATGTTGCCCGTAGTCAAGCTCCCGTGGCGAGGGCTAGATTTTCAGAAGTCTGGAGGTTCTTTAAAGAAACACCGGATGACCGACAGACTGTGGTGTGCAAACTTTGCCAAACCAGGATCAGCAGGGGTTCCACCACTACTAGCTTAACTACCACCAGTATGCGCAGGAATCTGAATGCTAAACACCCCACTCAATGGCACCAAGCCCGTTCACCTCCGGCCGGGCACACCACTGCTCCTTCCCCTGTGTCATCTGCTAGTCAGCCCCCTGCCCAGGACCCCGGCCCAAACACCTCCCGTGCGAAAACCCCATCTTCGCCTCCACGATCCTCCACAGCATCCACCAGCGTTCAGCTCTCCATACCCCAGACGCTGGAGCGCAAAAGGAGGTATAGCGCAACCCACCCACAAGTCTAGCCCCCAACGTCCACATCTCCAAGTTGCTTAGCCTGGAGATGCTGCCCTATAGGCTGGTAGAGACCGAGGCCTTTCGAAACCTCATGGCGGCGGCCGCCCCTCGGTATTCGGTCCCCAGCCGCCACTACTTTTCCCGATGTGCCGTCCCAGCCCTGCACAAGCACGTGTCAGAGAACATCCTCCATGCCCTGACCAACGCTGTTTCTGACAAGGTCCACCTGACCACGGACGAATGCTACCGGGCAGGGCCACTATATATCGCTGACGGCACATTGGGTTAACTTGGTGGAGGCTGGGACCGAGTCTGACCCTGGGGCTGGTCATATACTGCCGACGCCGAGGATTGCGGGGCCTACCTCGGTCCAGGTCTCAAAGGCCTTCTATGCCTCTTCCTCCTCCCACCCCTCCTCCACCTCCTCCTCTAAATTACCATCAGTGGGCATGGCGCCATCAGTTGGTAGCTCTAGGCACAGCAGCAGTGCCATCGCTAAGCGACAGCAGGCGGTGCTCAAACTGCTGAGCCTAGGCGATAAAAGGCACACCGCCCAAGAGTTATTACAGGGCATCACGGCGCAGACTGATCTGTGGCTGGCACCGCTGAACCTCAAGCCAGGCATGGTTGTGTGTGACAACGGCCGTAACCTGGTGGCAGCTCTGCAACTCGGCAGACTGACACATGTGCCATGCCTGGCCCATGTGTTAAATCTCATAGTTCAGCGTTTCCTCAAGACATACCCCAATCTGTCTGATTTGCTCACGAAGGTGCGCCGCATCTGTGCACATTTCAGGAAGTCCAGCACAGATGCTGCCACTCTCAGGGCAGCGCAGCGCCACCTCCAACTGCCCGCTCACCGACTGTTGTGCGACGTGCCCACGAGGTGGAATTCAACACTGACCATGTTATCCAGAGTTTACCAGCAGCGCAGAGCGATTGTAGACTGCCAGATGTCAACTTCCACCAGAACTGGTAGTCAGGTCAGTCAGCTTCCTCAAGTCTACAATGAGGAGTGGATGTGGATGTCTGATATCTGTCAGGTGCTGAGTAACTTTGAGGAGTCAACACAGATGGTCAGTGGTGATGCCGCCATCATCAGCCTCACCATCCCGCTGCTTGGCCTGTTGAAAAACTCTCTGGTCAGCATGAAGTCGGAAGCTTTGAGCTCGTCACAAGAGACGGGGGAAGAAGATTCTCTTGTTGATAGCCAAAGCACCCTTAGGTCTGTTTCTCAGCGCATATCGGAGGAGGTGGAGGCGGATGAGGAGGAAGAGGAGGAGAATGTTGGTGAGACAGAAGAGGGGACCATTGTTCAGTCCTTCACTGTTCAGCGTGTATGGGCAGAAGAAGAGGAGTTGGAGGAGTTAGAGGAGGAGGAAATGGACAGTCAGGCCAGTGAGGGGAGTAAATTCTTGCGCGTTGGGACTCTGGCGCATATGGCAGATTTCATGCTAAGCTGCCTATCCCGTGACCCTCGCGTTCAAAGAATTTATTCCAGCACCGATTACTGGGTATTCACTCTCCTGGACCCACGGTGCAAGCAAAATCTTTCCACTCTCATCCCTGGAGAGGAAAGGAGTGTGAGAATGCATGAATACCAGCAGGCCCTGGTGCACAAGCTGAAACAGTATTTCCCTTCTGACCGCGCTAGCGGCAGAGGGCGTACTTCTGCGGGACAAGTAGCGAGGGAGAGTAGGCGACCAGGCAGCTTGTCCAGCACAGGAAGGGGTACGCTTTACAAGGCCTTTGCCAGTTTTATGTCACCCCAGCAAGACACTGTCACCTGTCCCCAGTCTCGGCAGAGTAGGGCTGATCTTTACAGAAAGATGGTGAGGGAGTACGTAGCTGACCATACCATCGTCCTAAATGATCACACAGCTCCCTACAACTACTGGGTTTCAAAGCTGGACATGTGGCACGAACTGGCGCTGTACGCCTTGGAGGTTCTTGCCTGCCCTGCTGCTAGCATGTTGTCCGAGCGGGTTTTCAGTGCAGCTGGTGGCATCATCACCGATAAGCGTACACGCCTGTCGACTGACAGCGCTGACAGGCTGACGCTTATCAAGATGAATAAAGCCTGGATTTCTCCGCATTTCCATTCTCCACCAGGTGAAAGAAGCTGAACCTGAATAATGTATGCAGTCCTCCTCCTCATTGTCCTCCTTCTCCTCTTCTTTGTACACTAAAGCAGAGGAAACTGGCAATTTTTTTGCCAGGGCCAACTGGCTCTGGCTATAGTACTCTATGTATTTAATTTTTCTGGAGGGCCAACTACCCTGTCCTCTGTTTTAAACAATTTTTGGGAGTGCCACATACAGGCACTCAATCTATGTAATTTTTCTGGAGGACCAGCTACCTGCTCCTCTGGTTTGAAAACTTTTTTGGACTGCCACATACAGGCACTCAATTTATTTAATCTTTTTGGAGGACCAGCTACCTGCTCCTCTGGTTTGAAAACTTTTTTGGACTGCCACATACAGGCACTCAATCTATGTAATTTTTCTGGAGGACCAGCTACCTGCTCCTCTGGTTTGAAAACTTTTTTGGACTGCCACATACAGGCACTCAATCTATGTAATTTTTCTGGAGGACCAGCTACCTGCTCCTCTGGTTTGAAAACTTTTTTGGACTGCCACATACAGGCACTATCCAAATTACATTGTCTCCATAGCAGCCTCTACACGTCGTCTTTTTAGCTGCCTTCACACGTTGTCTCCATTGCTACCTCCACACGTCATCGCCATAGCTGCCTCCAAAAGTAGTCCATATAGCTGCCTCCATACATGGTCCCCTTATCAAACGAGCTGTGTCAGGCAGAATTTTGGGTTGTTTTCATGGCTTCCACATCAAACTTGTTAACTTTGTTGCCACCATGCTGTGTAATCCACAAAATATACTGGCAAACTTTTATCATTTACCAATATTATTTCAGCGCTTCTTGCGCATCTGTTTACATTCCCCTCACCCGCCATATCCTAAACTTATAAGAACGCTACTACACTTGATCTTATACAAAAGGTTCTTAAAAGTGCTGTTTGGGGAGTAGCCTAGAGACAGGGGCTTGGATTGGCGAAAGCTCGCCTGGCAGCGGAGCGCCAGCTCCATGCCAAGATCCAACTAACATAGTTTTAACTGCAGCACCTTTAATCTACTACTAGTTCACTGCCTCCATACATGGTCCCCTTATCAAACGAGCTGTGTCAGGCAGAATTTCGGGTTGTTTTCATGGCTTCCTCATCAAACTTGTTAACTTTGTCGCCACCCTGCTGTGTAATCCACAAAATATACTGGCAAACTTTTATCATTTACCGATATTATTTGAGCGCTTCTTGCTCACCTCCTTTGGTTCCTCTCTGCCACCCATTGGTTTTAAGCCTGAGTCCATTTAGGGTATGTTGCCAAGACACTCTCTAGCATGCCGCTGCCTCTGCATGCCGTCCCCTATAGTGTCAGGGTCAATTATTGGATGTTTTAGATGCTATCTAGCCTCATTCGGTCACTCTGTCATTGCCATGCTGTTGCCCATAGTTTTGGCATAATGGTGCGATTAAGCAGCCTCAGAGGCATCCATGCATGCTGCCCCTGCTGTTTCCTGTCCATTTCCGTGGTGTTTCCATCCTTTTCTGTGGTTCCCAGGTGCTTGGCCAAGCTTCCCTGTGCAGATCCTTGGTCCCCTTGAAAAATGCTCGAGTCTCCCATTGACTTCAGAGACGAGCACTCGAGCATCGGGAAAAGTTCGTCTCGAATAACGAGTACCCGAGCATTTTAGTGCTCGCTCATCTCTAGTGTTTTCACATTTGCATGTATTTTCCCTGATCCATTGTCTGTGGAAAAAACTATGATACACATATTTTTTCACTGATGCGGATTATTGAAGGCAAAAGAAGTCTATGGGAGAGCAACATAAAACTGATGAAACATCTGTTTTATTTTACTGATGAGGCTGAATAACCAGGTGTGATGTTTTCAAAGCAATCTTAAATCTTCAGGATTTTTGTGGACACAGAGAAAAAATGGATGCATCATGGAGGCAAAATGGAGGACAAAACGGAACAGATTCGCAACTGAAGCTGAAATAGGACACGTTTCATAATTTATTCTGCTATTTGATCAGTGAAAATATACGGCAATGTAAAAACTCCAATAGAAATCAATGGTTTTGGCAGGCATCTGAACCACGGACGTAAGAACAAATGTGAAAGAGCCCTAGCTCAGTTCTAAAAAAATCCTCCTGTCAGGGCAACAATAATCACCTAATTACTTAAAGGGCACCTACCACCCCGATTCTACCTATATAGGTAGAAGGGGTGGTAGGTGGATGGATGGGACGTGAGGATAGCCCTTTTTTGGGCTAATCCTCACGTCCCGGGTGTCTTTTACTAAACTTTATTACATGTATATGCTAATTTTTTTATGCGGCTACTGGGGCGTGGAGTAGCCGGACATGAGGCTACTAGTCACGGCTACTCCACGCCCCAGTAGCCGCGTTACTCCGCCTACCAGGTAATCTTCGGCGCGCAGCTCCTGGTAGCTGCGCGCCCCCGTCCGGGTCCCCTGCATTCTGTGCAGACCGGAACTACTGCGCATGCAAGTTTAGTAAAAGACACCCGGGACGTGAGGATTAGCCCAAAAAAGGGCTATCCTCACGTCCCATCCATCCACCTACCACCCCTTCTACCTTTATAGGTAGAATCGGGGTGGTAGGTTCCCTTTAAATTAATTGACCACTTAACCGCATGTTTTTGTAATGTGTGTGAGAGGGGAGGCAGGATGTTAAGTAATTTAAAAATAGAAGAAAATCCAACAACCACCACCCTTGTATTCCTCCACTTCAGGTGAGACAGGTGCTGTAATCAGCTGTAATGCAAAGGGTAAACTCTGCTGGCCACGGGTCAGTAATGCAAGTTCAGGAGGAAGCATCCAGCGCACAAATTTTTTTCCATGAAAAGGTTTCTTTATTAAAACAGCCAGCGCTTTCGAGGGACACCACTTCTAGTCATGGCTAACATTAAGGCAAACAGAACTAACTTTTTAAATACAAACAAGCCAATCATAACATAGAATGAAAATCCGCATATACTTTTTTTTTTTTTAATATACATACTCATTGGACAGGGTTAAATAGGAAAAACAGGTAGAAAACAAAATACAACCTGGCTGTCACAGAAAGGCTCTTTTCCCTGCCCAGGCAGCAGATGCAATATGTGTAAACATACTGAGAGATGCATTTTAGTACTGCAATGTTAGCAATGACTAAGAGGGGTGTCCCTCGAAACGTGTCTGTTTTCATAGCCACAATCTTTTAATCAATATGGAATATAGAAACTTTTAATGGAAAATAATTTTTGTGCTGGATTCTTCCTCCTGAACTTTAATAGGTAATTTACCAATATATTAATCTATTAAAACTTCAGCACTGCTCTTTTGATATGTATATTGAAGCCTACTGTCTTGTACCTCATCAGCCCGACATTCCCAATCATTAAATGGTTGCTGATGGAGGGTCATTTGATCTCTATCTGTCATGACTATACATATCTATGAGTCACCAGTGATATACATGCCAGTGTCACAATATGGCACTATTTTGTGAAGGTTCACCATTTTAGGGAGCACCTATCATCCCTAAAATGGTGGTGCACATTCTTACCAGCATGCACACACTACATTGATTTAAATGCTGCCAGCAATTTAAGTTAACAACTGAGATCAGTGCCAGTAAAAACCAGAGGTGTTACAAGGGTTGTAATCTGTATTTGGTACTAGGGCTCGAACAGGATTAGGACACCTGTCATCAGGTCTCTGTCACTAGTCTTGTCACTACTACCTGTTTGAGCATCTCACAAGGATCCCATCACAGTCTTTATCTAGTTATTTCATACATTAATCATTATAAAAATCATCTTTTCTTTATTATGTAAATCAGGCTGGTCACATGGTCAGAGGCAGTGATGTCACCCCTGTTCCCCCTCCCCTCTCCTCCCCCTGCTCATGTCTGTGTGTAATGTATAGTAAAGCATTCCTGGTGTCTGTGCTTTATCTGCTGACATGCTGCATCCTCCTAATACACATGTGTGAGACACAGACATCAGCTACACAAGTACAGTACCTGACATGTTCTGCTGTAACACGGCTGCCTGGAGCTGTTGTATCTCTCCTATACACAAGAACAATTGTTGTTGCGGTGCACAATTCGCCCCGACGGAGCTACTCACGGAACAAGACCGGTCCACAAAGTCTCAATGATAAAGCAGTTTTTTGAGAGAAAATAATCAATTTTCCTTCTAGACGGAGCTCCAGAGTTCCTCTAATCCTTCTCCTATAGTGTTAGATATCCATTCAAGGAAATCCAGCATTAGCAATGACAGATCCTTCTGATGAAACTATGACTCAGTTCAGACCAGCACAACCGCGTTTGTTCCCCTTTCGTCTCTTAATTGATTCTTTTCAGACGATATTGCTGCGAGGAACATACAGGCAGATGGTGTAGTGTGTTTCAACAGGTTAAGAATTTATTAAAAAACATACTCACAAACATAAGTAAAATTGCGCATCAAAATTAATAGCGGGGCGCTAGCTCAACCAAGCTGCCCGACCCAGGGTTTCACCTCTAGGGCTTCTTCCGGGGCATTTGCTAGCATCCAAACATTCGTCCCTTCTTTTATACACATGTTTAATCAATTTAACATAATAGCTTTAATAAAATAAAATCCATGTTAAAAAACAACACCATGTTGCACTAAATATTCCTTATTCCCCCAATACAATCTAGATTTAAGAAATATTAGTTTGAATTTCTCTTTTTTATTTATTTTACATTTTGTTTTCTATTTCACATATTTTCTTTTTCTTACTTGTACCCTGAATGGTTAAAGCGGCATTCCTTCTGCATTACCATCTCAATAATCCATCCATAGTATACTTTAAAAATTAATTCATTTCGCATCCCTAACAACCCATAGAATAAAAGTAAATAATTATTGAACCTGTACAATAAACTCTGTAAAAAAAAAGTAAAAACCCGCCAAAAATTATGATTTTTACTTATTTAATCGCACAAAAAAATTCAATAAAAAGTGATAAAAAAACATTTGTACTCCAGAATAATACTATTGAAAAGTACAACATGTCCTGGAAAAGACAATCCATCAACCAGCTCTGTAGCCAAAAAATTAAAAATGTCGCTGTTGGAAGACGGTAATGCAAAAATGATAAATTTTTCCCTACATTAAGGTTTTATTTAGAAATGTAGGAAAAAATAAGAAAAAATATTCATGTATGGTATACCTGTAATCGTACGGACCCATAGAATAAAGAAAGCATGATTATTAGGCTAGACGGTGAACACAAAAAAAAGGAAAAAATCTGGTACAAAATTGATGCTTTTCTACTCCTGACCTAAAAAAAAAAGTTAATAAATTTTAAACAATAGGAGATACCAAAAATGGTAACACTGGTAAAAGCATCACATCCTGCAAAAAATAGCCATCGCCAATGAGAAAACTAAAATCCCGGCTGCTGCAGGGTGCTCCTTCCCTTCTCCACCTTGCTGTGTGCCAATAAAACAATTAAACAACAAATGTGGGGGTTTGCTGTACTCGGGAGAAATTGTATAACAAATTTTATGATGGTTTTATCTTTTTATCTTTTGGAAATGTGTAAATTTTAGGGTTAAATAACCGACACAATTTGACCATTCTAAATTTCACCTCCATGTTGATTTTATTACTATGAAGATCTCAAGGGGTTATAACAATCTTCCTAAAAGCTGTTTCTGATAGTTTGAGGGTTGCAGATTTGAAAATGGGTTGATTATGTAGGGGGGTTTATTGCTAAATATTTAAGTTTTTATTAAAACCGTATTTATCAGTATCCGATTTGTAAGCAGCATGACATCAAAATAAATTATCCAGGCATTAAAAAAAATTATGAAAATATAAAGTAGACATATGGGAAATGTTATTTAGCAACTTATTTAGGTGGTAAAACTATCTGCCTGAAAATGCAATGATTTTGAATTTCGAAAATGTCAAATATTTCAAAAAATTCATGTTTTTTTTCTTTTTTTTTTAAATAAACGCAAAACTTACTAGCCAACATTTACCACTGAAATGACGTACAACATGTGGGGAAAAACTGTCTCAGAATCGTTTCGAAAAGTAACAGTGTTCAAAAGTTATAACCATATAAAGCGACGCAAGTCAGAATCCAAAAAATGGGTCTGAGCCTTAAGCTACAAAATGGCTGCGTCCTTAAGGGCTTAATGTTCTCTAAACTGTATGCCATCCTCATTTTCTTATAGATTGTAAGTCCTCACTCCTGTTGTTAGTTATGCAATGTTAATTTTTACTCTGTAATGTCTAGTTCTTTGTACACATAGGTGAGTTTAACTAGACAGCTTATATGTTAAGTAAACTGCTGTGGTTAGCCTTGACTTTTTCCTTTACTTTTATTGTATAATATCTCACTGTAGTTTGTTAACAGATTCAAGGTAAAGACAGCTACATGTGTACAATAGCTAATAATAATACACAAAATGATTTTTATGTACCAGACAGTAAAATATTGCTTATGATAAAACACAGGTTGTAGTTTACCAACAGGAAATTCTATTGCCCTTACTTACCAGTTCATAGAATCATTTATTTCTTCTTTTTGACATTCTGAACATATTCCACTATTATTGTGCAATTTACTCAAATTATTTTTTGATATTAACACTGACATGTAGAATGTTCTGTTTCATATTATATAAAGTGACACACTGGCCCACATTTATTAATGTGTTTGCACCAATTTTCTGTCTGCTTTTTCTCTAGAAAGAATGCGCCAACTGCTTGCACATGTATATATAAAGTGTCTGTGCCGGTTTTGTGTAGCGGCTGCACTTTGTCCGACAAGACAGAAAAAATGTGTATGTTAGTACTTAGTCGGAAATGCGCCACATTTATTGCTGACGTGCCCCACAATTCTGTCTGCACCACAATTCTGCAGCACGAACAAAGTGCAAAACAAATATGGTGCATACTTCCGGAGCAGTGCAGGGAGTGCCAGATTCATAAAGAATGGGCGGCAGAAATCCTATATCTGGCGGACTCTGCACACTCCACGGGCAAACTGCGGATTTTACTAGAATCACAAATTCTACTACTTAAAATATAGATGAAACTTCTTGAGGAACGCACATTGAAATTCTGTGGTGATCTGGTCCGTTAACTCTATCCCGTACTATCACATATGGGCTAATACACAGACTATTTCTTTTCGGTGTGATGTAAATTATTGCGTTAATGTGGAGCCACTGCGACTGGATTATGTTATATTATAATGCACTTTAGCCATTTGTCTCTATGTATTTTTACTTATAATTATGTGATGTATAATATCTAAACCGTAATAACCACCACTGTTTGCGCATTTTAAATTTAGATCTTAGTGTACAACTTGGTTGTAATTTTTTTTTTTTTTGTATCATTCTTTTTATTGAACAAAGTGTGAGGCAAAAACATAATTCGACATTGTAAGGCACATAAATCACATATATTTTTTTTTTACAGTATATTTTGAATAGTAACATGTCTAATAGACTAAATTAAATTAAACCAGATAATAGGGTAGTTAGAGGTTGAAGCCAGAGGTCAGGTACCAGAACAGAAGCATTTAAATGTACAGAACAAGTGTGAATAAAGCCAGATTTCCTCAACCTAATAGCGAGGACCAAGGAAGACGCTGATGCAGACTGGCAGCCCCTTTGTGTATACGTATTTATACTTTGTAGATAGTCTGTCACCATTAAAATGTAGTATAATCTGTGTGCGCCCCTTAGTAAATGAGCCCTAGTGAGTTGATCATTTGGATATAGAATTAAACAGGCCTCAGCACTAAGGTTCTAGGAGTCCAAACCCTGTGTGATAATAAGACCCATATTTAAAGGGGTTGTCCACTTTCAGCAAATAATGGATATTGTTTGAAAAGTTATACAATTTTCCAATATACTTTCTGTATTACCTCCTCATGGTTTTTAGATCTCTGCTTGCTGCTTTCCTATAAAAAGCTTCTATGTTTTCTTCCAGTATATCTGTCCATGGTTACACAAATGGTAAGTACTCAGAGCCGTGAGTCATGCACCTGTGTGACATCACATGACCAAGGACAGATTTCTATCCTCTGGAAGTAAACATAGAAGCTTTCTATAGCAGAACAGCAAGCATCTAGAACACATCTAGAGATCTAGAACATCATGAGGAATTGATACAGAAAGTATATTGGAAAAACTTTCAATATCAATTACCGTAAATACTCGAGTATAAGCCGACCCGAGTATAAGCCGAGACCCCTAATTTTACCACCAAAAACTGGGAAAAACTACTGACTCGAGTATAAGCCGAAGGTGGGAAATGCATTGGTCAAACCCCCCCAGTAGTATACAGCCTGCCAGTCCCCAGTAGTATACAGCCTGCCAGGCCCCAGAAGAATACAGCAGCCCCTAGTAGTATACAGCAGCCCCCAGTAGTATACAGCAGCCCCCTGTAGTATACAGCAAGCCCCTAGTAGTATACAGCAGCCCCCATGTAGTATACAGCAAGCCCCTAGTAGTATACAGCAAGCCCCTAGTAGTATACAGCAAGCCCCTAGGAGTATACAGCAGCCCCCCTGTAGTATACAGCAGCCCCCCTGTAGTATACAGCAGCCCCTAGTAGTATACAGCCTGTCCCTAGTAGTATACAGCCTGCCCCTAGTAGTATACAGCCTGCCCCCACGGCCCTTAAAAAAATAAACCTAAATACTCACCCTCCGATGTCAGCGCGGCTCCCCGATGTCGGCGCGACTTACCGATGTCCCCGATGTCAGCGCGTCCCGTCTTCTTTCCTCTCCGCGGCTCCTCTTCACTCTTCCCGCGCCATGTTTTCTTCTAGCAGGCGCATACTATGAGGCGGCCGCTGCTGACGTCATAGTATGCGCGGCCATGAAGAAAACATGGCCGCGTCGATGATAGAAGAAAGAAGAGAGAAGAGGAGCCGCTGAAAAGAAAGAAGACGGGACGCGCTGACATCGGGGACATCGGTAAGCCGTGCCGACATCGGGGAGCCTCGCTGACATCGGAGGGTGAGTATTTAATTTTATTTTTTTAAGTGGGTAATTTTTTTGGGGGGTAATAGACTCGTGTATAAGCCGAGGGGACGTTTTTCAGCACATTTTTTGTGCTGAAAAACTCGGCTTATATACAAGTATATACAGTATTTGCTGAAAAGTGGACAACTCCTTTATTCTTTGTTATTGGGTTTCAGCTCCACTGCATACACCCATGCTCTTGCAGTCTTGTAGCTTGCTGGAGCAGGGAGAACAGTCATTTTTATTTATTTTATTCTGTTACTGTACACAGTCACTGTGAATATTTTCGTGGAGCCTTTGGCAGTAAGACAAGCGAGATTGTAGAAAGAGTGTGTAATTGATGTGAAATGAATACAGTTTTCCCAGAATTCTAAAATGGAATATCACCATTCATTAGAAATATTCTACTAAGTAGTATTTGTTTAACAATTACTAGTGTTTGATAGTGATCAAAAACGGACATGTTTTAGTGTGTTTAATGTCTGCTATGAGCACTAGTATTCCAAATGTCATCATTTCTATCAATGCACAAGCTGACTACAATTAATTGCTTATGCCTTCTCATTTGATTTATATTTCTAATTATCTCCTCAAAGAAAAGATAATGATTTGTAAAGAGCAATATGTCTTTTGACAGATAAGAAGATGTATTTCATTAAAATTCTTCCATATTTTTCATGTTTGCATTTAGAAGGCCTAAAGGAGCTGTCTGATTTGTTGACACAAAGCTGCTTATAGTATTCCCTTCAAACAATTATTAGCCTTCTTTTTTTCAAAAGCTGAAAATGGAAAAACATTTATAATTTTATTCAAAACAGATATCAAGGTACTTTTAACATGAAGTTATTAAAATGTCCCTGACAAGGATTTGTTTTAAGTTGATGAGAGTAAAAATGATTCAGTCTTCTTCTATTTCCATATAATCGTATCCAAATGGAATGTGTGTCTATTTTTATTGTTTTTGAACACTTTATTTTTTATTTATTTTGTGAGATGTAAATGGCAAAAAAATGCACATGTAGGTTTTGAAGTATATACAATCTTGTAATATTTTCATATGTTTAAATTAAATTAGACTCTATTTGCATCTTCTATGGAGATTAAATTAGGGATACAACACGTGACTTGTCTGTGCTGCAGACTGCTTAGCTCCTGGCCTCCACCTTTGTGCTCCCGTACAACTCCTCCTTCTCCGACTGATGTCAGTGGGCTCCAAATTTATGAATTGTTGAGTGCCATCTATTTTTCTTTTGCTCTGGATATAGATCCATGGTTAGGGAGCGACAGAATAGAGTGCAGGATAGACACATACATCTTCACAGAATACAGATGTGGTTCTAGCACTGTAATATCTTTTCAAAAGTACATTACATCTTATTACATCAAGTAAAATCCAAACCCATAGTAGAGTTAATGCGTTTCAGACCCAACAGAACCCTTACTCAGAACTTTGTGCATAAGAATTATGTTGCCTCGGAAGCTTGTTAGCTCTTGTATGTGTTTGGATTTTACCTCATGTAATAATAAATTAATTACATTTGAGAAGATAATATCGGGCTCAAACATCACCTGTTTTCTGTACAGAACTTTAAATGCTGCAACTAAGTTTAATTTGTCCCTTGTTAAGTGGTTCCAAACAATATAACCTTCTCAAAAAATAAAGGGAACACTTAAACAACACAATATAACACCAAGTAAATCAAACTTCTGTGAAAGCAAACTGTCCACCTAGGAAGCAACACTGATTGACAATCAATTTCACAGGTAATTACAAGACACACTTGATAAAGGAGTGGTTCGGCAGGTGGGGACCACTTCTAAGTACCTGTGCTTTCTGTCTGACGTTTTAGTCAATATTGAATGTCGTGGTAACATGAGTTGGACTCTACAACTCACACAATTGGCTCAGCTAGTGCAGCTCATTCAGGATGGCACAACAATGCAAGCTATGGCCAGAAGGTTTGCTATGTCTGTCAGCATAGTGTCCAAAGACTGGAGGTGCTACCAAGAGACTGGCCAGCACACTAGCAGAGATGGAGGGGGACATAGGGGGGTAACAACCAACCATCAGGACTGCTACCTTGCCTTTGTGCAAGGAGGAACAGAAGGAAAACTGCCTCCATTTTCCAGAGAACAACACAATTAGCTTATTCACCACTGGCACCCTGTGTTCTTCACAGATGAAGGCAGGTTCAAACTCAACACACATGACAAACTCAATGAGTCTGGAGACTCTGTGCAGAGCAATCTGCTGTTTGCAACATCATTCATCATGACCGGTTTGACAGTGGGTCATTTATGCTGCGGGATGCCATTTCTATGGAGACCTCCATGTGCCCGCCAGAGGTAGGCTGACTGCTGTTGGGTAGTGAGATGATATCTGCAGATCCCTTGTGAGACCACATGCTGGTGTGGTTGGCCCTGGGTTCCTCCTAATGCAGGACAATGCTCCCCCAAATGTGGCTGGAATGTGTCAGCAGTTCCTGCAAGATGAATGCATTGAAGCTATGGACTCATCTGCTCATTCCCCAGACATTGATTGAGCACATCTGGGACATCATGTTTCGCTCTATCCACTAACATCACATTGCACCACAGACTGTCCAGAAGTAGATGGATGCTTTAATCCAGGTCTGGGTGGAGAACCCTCAGGAGATCATCCACAACCTCATCAGGAGCATGTAATAAGCACACAGATCTGCTTCATACCCCCAGCTCCCCATCCCCTCAGTTTATCCCCCACCTACTCCAAGATGAACTTCTCTCATGGAGATCAGGTGAAGTGCTATGTTATCATGAGATAGCTAGATTTTTTTCTAGCTAAAGGTGTGTCTTATAGTCCGAAAAATACGGTATCTTAATATAAGCAGACAGCCTTTGCACTTAGACCATTGTACTAATCTCAGGCTCATAATAATATTTTGTAAGCTAAAAATATAATATTTATTTGAAATTTTCATACTTTTTTAATAAGTTTTATACTTTATGAAAACACAAGTTCATTGTAATTTTCTTCAAAGTTTAATTTCAATGAATAAGGAATAGTTTAATAAAATGTATTCATATTTTATTACATTTGCTCCATAATTATGGTCTATTAGTGCACACTGTATGCAATAAAGCAATACATTTGTTACAGATTCTTGTTTTACCATTAATCTAAAATAAATTCAAATAGGTATTTCTATACTGATAGTAAAAAAAAATCAGGTATTATAGAGTTCACTGGAGATCAATTGCACATGTAAACAAAAGCTTAAAATATGAATTTAATTATAAGAGAGGGATATATTTTTTATTTAATATAGAAAAAGTTAAAATTTGTAATAAACTTTTTACATTTTTACCACCATGTCTTTTTCTATTTTACTCTAGTTCTAATGAATTCATGTTTTTCTTAAAATAATACTAGTGATTTTATGTTTTAGATAAGTAATCTGATGAAAATAAAAATGCAAAATTAATTTAATGATATGAATAAATTATTTATAATATTTATCAATTGCAGTTGCAGTTACAGCTGTATTTTTGAGTGTCATGTACCATAAGAGCAAATTGGTATCAAAGTATATTCACATCAAGTGCATGTTTTACTGTTTATGTTTTGCTCCTAAAAATTGAAAATAAAATTTGTTCTACATTGTTAATATTGTGAATTTGAGGAGTTAATTTTCACTGAACCATTTTTTTGACAATCATGATGTATAATTTGGGTCATGGTCCCACTGGAACATTATGTTGTCCTCTTCATACCTAGAACCAGAGAACTCAAGTGTTATGAGTAACTCACTTTATAGGATACTCACATGTTGCTCACCATTGAGACAACTATAGATCCTGGTCAAGTATTCAACATCTTTGGCTGTGAAACAGCCCTATTTCATCAGGCATCATCCACTGAACTTGACAGTTCCTTCTCTTGCCCTCTTTTTCCCTTTATTCTTCCAAAATTATGTGTACCTATCATAACCCATTCTATTGACTTTCTTCGTATTACTTCAAATCACCTGTTTCCAATCTTCTATTTTCTATTTTTCATAATTTCCATACTGGAGCACACACTACTTATGATGATATTGAAGTCAAGTCTTCCTTACTTTTTTGTCTCCAGACTGCCAACCTCTGTGACCTCACTATTAGGAAGGATATGAGCCACCTCCATTGCCTACTCTACTGGTGACTGCAATGTTATAACTGATAGACCTTGCAATGAGCCAAATTGTCTTGGACAATTTGCGATGAGCCAAATTTTCTTGGACATTCACCACTTGTCATTGGAATGGATGGATGTACTTCATCTTCTATTCCCCTAATTGTCATGGTATGAGCCAGTTTGGCAATTTTCAGGATGGAGGATAATGCTTTTTAACTTTTGTTGTAAAATCTTCAATTTAAAACAGTTTTCTTTCACATGGGAATCAACCTAACAACACACTGAGCTATTAGGGAATGTGAGAACAGGTTGTAATTTGTAGTATGAAGATTAAATAAATTGTTTCTTCATCTGGATCAACACAGTAACGATGCAATTACATGACAAAGATTTGCATAACTAAGTATATGATAAATAGTAACACGTCATATTTATGCATGAGATTGCCAAGATGATTGTTTTTTAAACGATGTTCATCTCGAAACTGTGGTAGATGGTGAGACATGGAGCCTGAAAATCACAAGTTCAAATGACACTGTTCCCATAGAGAAAATATAACATTAATCCCTCACCAACGTGTGCTGTACTAGTACATCACGCATCGGCTGTGGGTGAATGGAAAGGGGAAAGTCCTCTCCAGAGCCAGTAAGTGTTTGCTGCATATTGCGGTGGGGGCATAGCCAGGCTGAGCTCCAGGACGGATGCAGCAGCTTGAGCACCGTCTGCTAGAACCTCCAGCAAAAAGGGCAAACTGGGTCTAAAAAAGCTGCATTCAGGCCAAGCAGAGAAACGTTCCAGAGGCAGCAACTTGATGATGGCCAGCAACAATTCACATCTGAACCTCAAAGAACCTATTACAGCGACTGCTTCTTTTCAGAGGTAGTTTCTAGTTACTTCTCTAGCAAAACCCGATCAGTAACCAGCTGATTAGTGCAAAGGCGGACTGCTAATCTAAACACAACTCCATCTTCCAGCCTAGAGGAACAGAAGCCAAGGCTATCATCCTTAGAGGTAAACCTCTGTTTTATACCTGATTCTGCACCCACTGAAGAGCATGACCCCTTCTCTTCCATACGCACCACCAAACAAAAAAGAAATGCTGGTAGTATTCAGAGGGTTCCTACAATCTGATATAGCCCACCTAGCCGAAAAATTTGGACAAGGCATTGATGATATTGGAGGTACTGTAGATCTCCTAGAGACTAAAATGGGAGATATTGCAAGTTCACACAATGAAATCATAGATGCCCAGTATGCACTTGCTGATGAAGTAACTACTATAAAAGATAAAATGACAGATATAGAGGACATAAGTCAAAGAGACAACATAAAATTCAGAGGAATACCAAAATCAGTACTTCAAAGAGAATTAAACAAATATCTAGATCTAATAAAAGTGCTCCCAGAATCTGCACCCCAAGATCTCATAATCGACAGAGCCAACCGCCTCCCAAGACCTAAAGGGCTCCCTGAAAATATCCTGAGAGACACCATATCAGCGATCCACTTTTTTCATATTCAAGAAAAACTAATGATTACAGACAGAAAAAATGAAAACTCTACCTCCACTTATGAAAATATTCACTTGTACGTAGATCTCTCTCGGGCAACCCTGAAAATAAGAAAGCTACTTAGTCCAATTACAAATATTCAGTGATGGTTAATACCTGATACTTCTGGAGGATCGTAAGGAGACACCAAAGTCAGGCTCTTAAATGCCTGCCAGGATCCCCTTTCCTTATTCGGTATAAGGCTGAAAAGGACGTACTTAAAAGCTGTACCCTCGAAGTTGAGACACCCTCGCTTACATAGGTATAGCCTACACACAATAGTATTTTTATGTTTGTTTCAGTTAATGTTACTGTTATCAGAGAGACCACATTAGCATTTCAATCCCAATGTTACCATGCCACTTAAAATACTTCCTTGAACACTAGAGGGGTCAATTCTCCCTTTTGGAAAGATGCTTCTAAGAAACATTCTGGAGTGTATATTGCACTTAAAGACACCTTATGGAGATTGATTTGGATAGTAGAGGGAGATACATCATTTTGAAATAAACTAAACAATAATACCAAATCCATTTTCTAAACAAAATTATAAGGAAGATCAAGAAAATTAAAAAAGGATCTTTAATAATGTGCAGGGACTTTAATCTTATTCTGGACATATACCTAAACTCCCCAGCCCAAAGGACTAGAAACCCCCCCAACTCTAAACAAATGGCTATAATCACATAATTTATGCGATACCTTTAGATGCCTGAATTCAACATCCAAAGAATTTGAAATTTACCTACTATTCCCCTAGTTATAGAACATTTTACATTTTCAAGAATAGATCTATTCCTGGTGGAAAGACACATTGAAAGCCATAAAATCCAAGCCCACAAAAAATACCACAAATGCATTTTTCACCAATTTCACTGCATTTGGAATTTTTTTTCCTGCTTCCGAGCGCACGGCATGGAATATTAAATTCTGTTACTATGAAGTGCAATTTGTTATGCAGAAAGCAAGATGCAACACAGCTCTGCACATGGAAAAATAAAAAAGTTATAGATTTTCGAAGGTGGGGAGTGAAAAATGAAAATGCAAAAACAAAAAAAGGGTTAAGCGACATGAGAAAATACCCTTAAAAATTTTATGACAGTAGATTTTCAGTGATGTTTCGGTGCATGAAAGACCTTTTTCAGACACAAATATGCTGTCAAAAAATTGAATAAAGGGAAGCATATAGCAGCATGTGGTGCGGAGATGAGACAAAGTGGCAGCTATTGCACATGTTGAAAGCCATTTCCACAGGTACCACAGCTGTTACTTTGTCTCCTCTCAACACCACACGCTGCAATATGCAGCCCTTTATTCAATTTGTCTACAGCATATTTATGTCTGAAGAAGATCTGACTGACCTGTCACTGAAAATCTGTTGTTAGAAAAAAAAAATCACTATGTAAAGAGTGGACCCTTTCTGAGAGCACCTGTTACACTTTGATTGATGTGTGCAGCAAGATTCCTTGTATTTATATAATTTTACTTTAGGCAGGGACACAAAATTGTTGATATCAGTTACTCATTATATGTTACATTTAAATAGGATTAATATGTTATATAGGATACCCATACACATAGAGGGAAAATTATTAATCTGTCCACATCAGAATTCTGTCATAGTTTGTTCTAAAATGCACCACATTTATAAAGGGTTTTATAAAGTTTTCTGGCTCTTCTACGACTAGCTCAACAAAAAGGGGCCGCCATAATAAAAGGGGCGTGGCCTCATGGCAAAAAAGGTCTGTGCGCCAGAAATACTGCTTACCCAACAGAATTGTGTCCTAATTTTCTGGCGTAAAGTAAGCCAACTAATAGGAGGTGCTAGACAATCTTATACTAGGACAATTTATCATCCAGCAACAGACACTTGACATATGAATCTGGTGCAGAAGAAGACAGTCTAGTCTAACTCTGCACTGCCTAACCTTCGCACACTTTTTATAAATATGCCCCATAGTTGCAATATAAGACAAACCTTTCCCTAGTGTGGATAAAAGGACCATGTATTACAATTGATGCTGCATCCTTTGTTCCAGTGGGGTAGATTACGTTACTCCTATCAAATTGAGAATGCTGAGTACACATGTGTATGGGGGATCTACCTACTGAATTATATACATTTTTTACTTTTTTGGTTTCTTCATCCACATGTACAGCATAGTCTAGGAAAAAATAAATGTTGAATTACACTTTGGAAGAACTACCACGGATCATTTCTGCCTGCAAGAATGAGTAGAACTTAGAAGAACAGCTGCGGTGAGTTAAATGGTGGAATATATTGCATCTACAACAGCAGAAAAATACTTTTGAAAAACCCATGTGAGTAGAAAATGTGCTTGCTAGTCTGTCTGTCATCAGAATATATGTGTGTGTTATCTCAGTGCAGTATCTTATTTGAGCTACATAAAATAAATTGTTTTCAAAGAAATAGCTAAAGCATATAAAATGCAGAGAAAATACTCCCATAGATCATTGTTTGACTACCACTCAAACGGTTGCTACAGTTAAATATATTGTACACAGACTAAAAGTGAGGCAAACATGAATACAAAGATGTGGTGCTTTGTAAATTGGAAGTAATTTATGACTTCTTCTAATACTATATATGCTTCCTGCTGCAGAAAAGTCTCTCCATGAATAAATGCTTTTTTTTTTACATGAATGAGATCAGTTTTATTTCTTGGCAGTATCTAAATTGTGTTTGCCAATTGCTTGTGAAATTATGGAGACAAATGATAACTGAATTTGACCTTTCATTATTCCAAGGCCAAGACATAAAGGAGTTATATAGCACTTCATAAGCTAATCTGTATTGTTTCAATTTAGAGGACCTCTGGTTTAACTCTAAAGGCATCAATGTAATACAATATATTTTACTTATATGTGCGTAATGACAACATGCTGAGAAGAATGTTAAATTGCTTACAAATCAAATTATACCTCCAGTTTAATGGCTAAAACAAGAATTATGAAAATATAAGGACTCAACAGAAAGAATGATGGTCCACCTATCATGATGGCCACATAAAATTGCAATTGGTATAGACCATAGTTCTTTATGAACAGCAAATCCAAGACAGTGAAGTACAATTTGTGTATTGTTTTATAATTGAGATGAAGTGAGACATCATTAAAGGAAACCTACCACTTGTAGTGGCAGGTTTCCGATGGCAATATCGGGCACCAGCTCAGGCTGAGCTGGTGCCGGAGCTTATTTTAGTTAGTGTTTTAAACCGCGGTATCGCGGTTTAAAACACTTTTTAAACGCTATAGCTGGCGCAGGCAGGTACGCGCTCGGCGCTTACCGTGCACGCGGCTCTCATTCACTTCCTATGTAGCCGCGCGCACGGTAAGCGCCGAGCGCGTACCTGCCTACGCCGGCTATAGCGTTTAAAAAGTGTTTTAAACCGCGATACCGCGGTTTAAAACACTAACTAAAATAAGCTCCGGCACCAGCTCACCCTGATCTGGTGCCCGGTATTTCCATCGGAAACCTGCCACTACAAGTGGTAGGTTTCCTTTAAATGCCCCTGTGTTTCACCTTTGCTGTGGATTTGGTGCATCATGGGGCGCTGGTGGGAGTACCACGACCGCTACACTATGAGCCCAGTCATGAGAGATTCTGTCCAAAGAGGTACCTAGCTACCAGTTATCAACTAGATGTTGTTTGCATGTAGACTTTCAACAAATTGATACCAGTTATAATAGTTATAATTAAAAACTGAGCTAAGGTAATTATATTATCAAATGTTCTCATACCCAAAGAAAATAGTCTTTCTAGCTATTGATGCAACATTTGTAGTCTACTAATTTATTGTTGGGATTAGACAGTATGTTGTGAATATGTAGGAATGGAAGCTGTAGAAACCAGGTGTGATGTTTTCAAAGCAATGTTAAACCTTCAGGTTTTTTTGCGGACACAGAGACAACACGCATGCATTACAGAGACAATACGAAAAAAAAATGAGACAAAACACATCTGAGGCTGAGCATCAACGCCAATGGGAAAGAGCCCTTTAATTGTGGGGTAAAGTGTTGGGAAATTTTCACAAGGGCTATTAGAGGTAGGTCTGGGCAGATTAGCTTTATTAAATACCCTATTAGATCTTAAAAATATGTCATCTGATAATTATATTGTGGTTTAATTGTATTTTATGTGCCCTTCTATAACTGTCATTTGTTAAAAAGTAATATATGCACAATTTATGATGTGTTTATGATATTTTTAAACAACTGTGTTATGTAGTTTGTTCAATATCATCTAGTTATTTATCTATTTAGCCATCTGTATTTCCATTTTTATAGTCTAGTAAAATGTATGGTTTTTTAAAAATCATTCTTTCTACTGTATCTGAGCATGCACTACATTGAAAAGTATTTGGCTATTTTGGGCGTAGTTTGGTCTAGTTCAGTGGTTCTTAATCGAGGTTCTATCAAATCCCTAGGGGTTCGGTGAGTTGGTTTCAGGGGTTCGGCTGAGCCTTCAACATGGAGGTCAAGACACACCCAACTTATTGTGTAAATTTGAGACGACATGCCGCGCTTGCCCATCACTTGCTGCAGATGATCATGTTACATTGATTGGCCATTCAGTGCTGCGGGAAATTTAGTCTGCTCAGTAGTTACTATGTGACTGTTGTATTCGTATGCCGAGTAGTTGCTTTTTTAATATTTTAATCCATACTAACTATGTTGAGCAAAAAAAAAAGAAAGTGGTGGGACGAATATGTACAACATGGATTCACATATATCACGGAATGTGATGGGAGTCAGCATCCTATCTGCATGATTTGCAATGCCAAGTTGAGCAACTCTAGTCTTGCACCAGCAAAACTGATTGAACACTTCTTGAAGCTGCATGGAGATGGGGAATACAAGAACACAATGCTTGCTGAATTCAAGGAGAAAAGAGCCAGATTCAATGAAAGGGCCACTCTGCCTGCTATTGGATTTGTACCTCTGAACAAACCCATCCTCACCGCTTTGGACAAATTTGCTTACCTGATCTCAAAGCAGGGAAAGCCACACACCATCGGTGAAACACTCATAAAACCAGAAGTATTAAAGATGGCAAATCTGATATTCGGAACAGCAGCGGATGGTAAATTATCCCAAATTCCTCTTTCAAATGAAACCATCAGTGACAGAATAGAGTCTATGGGGGATATTTATCATACGCTGGTGCTCGCTGCCGCCGCTGCAAATTCGCAGCCCGATACATGAAGAGGCTTTTGCCTCTTCATGTATCGGGCTGCCAGTTGCGCAGCGTTTTTCCTACGCCAGGCAGGGTCTGGTGTAGAAAGAAACGCAACCGGCGACTTTTCACGTATGAAAAGTCGCCGGCAGCAGCGAGTGCGCAGGCGCGGGGACAGTAACGCCCCGCGCTCGGCTGGCCGCGCCCCCCCTTCACGCCCCTTCACGCCCCACTGGCGTGAAGGTGGTGGATTGTGAAAAATAATCGCAAAAGCTAGCAATAAGCTAGCATTTGTGATTATTTCAGGGCCTCTGCGCCACTGGCGGTGCGCAGAGGTCCTGATAAATATCCCCCTATGAGTAAAGACATCTTGGCTTAAGTAGTCGCAGATCTAATTTCAAGTCCCGGCAAAATTCAGCCTTCAACTTGACTAGACTAGTAATGTTTCTAATCCAAGCCAGCTTGCTGTTTTTGTGCGCTATATGTAAGAAAACATGATAAAAGAAGAGTTTTTATTTTGTAAGCCTCTTACAACAACTAAGGCAGCCGATGTGAAAACGTTTGTGGATGACTTCCTCAGAGACAACAATCTTTCATGGGATATGGTTTCTGCAGTTTTTATGGACAGAGCTCCAGTCATGCTGGGAAGAAAGTCTGGTTTTGGTGCGCTAGTCAAAGCCGATGCACCGCACATCATTGCTACGTCACATCAGTGGAACATAAGCCAAGGCACCTAATTTGACCACAAAAACCTGGGAAAACATATTGACTTAAGTATAAGCCTCAGGTGCAAATACCTAGGACTGTGGCTCAGCCTGATCACATTTGTGTTTCCACTAAAACACATTCAATCAGTAAGGAGCACCACATGTTGTGCATGTTTTACGAGGAGATCTTTAGTATGTGGCAGTTTTTTATATGGATTGTAAACGTTGTCCAGGTAACATTGTTATAAAATACATAATTTATTTTGTGTCTAATACATTTTGATTAATTCAATTTAATTGCATTAATTATATGATTCAAAAAAAAAAATAGAATGTAGTGATATTTAGAAAGATCTCTGAGAAGATACATTACAATTTTCTAGTGCATTAAACTTGTGTAATAGTGTTACTCTTGAAGCTCTACTGAAGCTCTTGTACTGTTAGAGACTGCAGACTGCAGGTTCAAGTCCAGTCTGACCCCCGGGTTATACTCAATTATATATGGTATGTATTTCTCATGAGCTGTTGAAACATTCATTAATTTTATTTGCTTTAGCAACAGCTGCATGGCACTTTTCCTAAAAGTTTACTGTCTACCAATACTCCCAAGTCTTTTTCTGCTGCAGTTTAAAGAAATTGACTGTATCAAAATTACAATTATGTTTCAAACAGTTAATTCATTTGTAATACTAGAAAAATAGCATAGTAGGGGTCTTAGTATTAATTGTGCTAAAATTTAATCTTTAATTCAAAACACATAAAACCGCACTAAAAAGTGTCATGTGCACAGTGCCATAGATAATAAATGTAGCAAAATTACCTTACCGCAGAAGTAAAATACTGTAGGTATTAAGCAAAGCTGTAACGTCCAAATAACAGCATAAATGTAATGGATAAATTTACTCTTACCACAATTCAGACGTTAATGCTCCCATGGGCTGGAGGTCAGAGGTTCCAAAGGGGAGAGAAAATGGGGCAAATTTACTTACCCGGTCCATTCGCGTTCCAGCGGCGGCTTCTCCGCTCTGGATTCGGGTCCGGCCGGGATTTAATAAGGTAGTTCTTCCGCCGTCCACCAGGTGGCGCTGCTGCGCTGAAAGTAAACTCATCGCGCCGGAATGCACCGAGCTGGACCAGGTGAAGGTAAGCGGTCCTTATGCGACACATTTTCGGTTTTTAAATGCGGCGGTTTTTCCGATTACGTCGGGTTTTCGTTCGGCCACGCCCCCCGATTTCCGTCGCGCGCATGCCAGCGCCGATGCGCCACAATCCGATCGCGTGCGCCAAAATCCCGGGGCAATTTAAGTACAAGCAGCGCAAAACGGAAATATTCGGGTAACACGTCGGGAAAACGCGAATCGGGCCCTTAATAAATGACCCCCAATCTGTCCCTGTATGGTCCCTTTGGCTCCCACCATTATAAGGGCAGTCCACAGCTGTCCCGGTTGGACTGAAACATGCCCCCTGTATACGCCAAAGTCCCTTCATTTGTAATACTATAATAAAAAAATTCTTAGCATTTTTAACTATTTTTCTATCTGAATCTGTATATACTATCATCTATCTAATTTGTTTCCCTTTTCATTCAGTTAGACTGTTGCCTAGTGTGAGTGAAAACCACAATTTCCATTTCATTAAAGAAGGCATGTCTAACTTACATTTATTTTATAAATACACTCATTTGGTTAATTATTTTTGCCGCTTTTTTATTTTTGGATGTTCCTTGGGTGTTAATTAGTGTAGTGAATGTTACATTTTATAAAGTCCAATATGATTTGGCTTGTGGTAATACAGCATGCAGTAAATAATGAAATAATTGCCAGATAAATAGCAACTTCTGTGACAGAGGGTGTTAACGTAGAATCCCTTAAGGAACCATCTGTTTCTGTTTTGTGACTTTTAATTAATGGAAAGCTGCATGAATGCAAACTGACTGCTATTGTCCATTCTGTTTGTTAGAAACGAAACACCCTCAGGTGTGGAGATTATCTTCTGCTGATGTCTGGATGCCAGTTTCGCCGCGGTAGATAACATGTGAATAACAGACTTTGCAGAAATGGTATTATAAATTGTAGCATTTTCTTGACATTTTACAGTAGTTGCAAAAACTGAAGTACAGTATACAGTATACTTACAGAAAGAAAACTGTGATAATGGGGCTAACGTGCTTAAAGTTGTATTTCACTACGTTTCTTCAACTACTATATTAATTATATTTCATAAAGTGAATCATAAAAATGTATATGAAACTTTTTGTAATGCATCCAAGGGAAGTGGCATATAAGGCACATGTATGGATCTAATATGTTAGTTTGGTATGGAGAACCGAGGCCTACCATATATACTCGTGTGTAAGCTGAGTTTTTCAGCACAAAAAATGTGCTGAAAAACCTGACCTTGGCTTATACACGAGTCAGTGGCTCTCGATCCCCGGCGGTGGCTTCTGTCTTCTTTCTTCTCTTGCCGGTGGAGTTGCATCCATGTGTTCTCCCTGCCGGCGCTCACTATGATGCTGCGGTGTTGCCGCTGATGATGTCATCAGCAGCTAGACTGCTGCATCACAGTGTGTGCCGGCGGGGAGATCGCATGGACGCGACTTCGCCAGCAAGAGAAGAAGCCGCCCGGGAGCTGCTGCTGGGGATCATGAGCCGCCGCCGAGAATCGGGGGTGAGCATCACCGGAAGGTGAGCATTAAGTTTATTTTTTTCATGTGTTTTAACATACAGGGGGCAGGCTGGCTGTATCCTATAAGGGGGCTGAAAAATAGTAAAAATAAAAAAAAAGTTATAATAAAAATTCAAATCGCCCCCCTTTCCCTAGAACTGATATAAATCTAAATAAACAGTAAAAATAATAAACACGTTAGGTACCAAAAATGCGTAACTGAGAATCGTTTTTTCACCATTTTTACTGCATTTGGAATTTTTTTCCCGCTTCCCAGTATATGGCAGGGAATATTCAATGCCACCATTATGAAGTGCAATTTGTTACGCAGAAAACAAGCCATAATACAGCTCTTTACGTGTAAAAATTAAAAAAGTTTTGAAGGTGGGGAGTGAAAAATGGAAATGAAAAAACAGGAAAGGGCCCGGTCCTGAACCTGTTAACAAAATCAGGGGATTTTGAGATTGCTTTCTAGTGACACCTTGTACTTCAAATTAGTTAAAAAATTTGGATAATATCTTCTGTTAAGTTATGAAAAAAACAGAAATTTGGCAAAAATATAAAAACATTATTTATTTTCAAAGTTCCAAATTTTCTAATTTTAAAGCATAGCACCCAAATTAATTTATTACATTTCCAAAATGTCTGCTTTATGTTGGCATGGTGTTTTAAGATTCCACATATTTCACTAGAATGTTAGAATTTGGGTGCCATTTTGGTTCACATTTTTTGTTAAATTACCAAAACCTGTGTTTGGAGTCAACTTTCAATGGACTTTCATGCACTTTATTCAATGTATTTTAACAGCTTGTTATAACTAATACGATTTAAATGTGTACACATATCAGTGTATCCTGTAATGCATGGTTCTACAAGTTGTATATTAGACATACCTCATATTGACACACTATTCTTACGTATCTTCAGAATATTATTTTGGACCTGAAGAAGGGGAAATCCTCCCCAAAACGCGTTGTCCCTATTTTGCCGACCTGTACCTAACAAATGCACTGATCAATAAATGTTTGACAAAAATCTGTTTTTTATGTACTGATATGCATTTGATTATGTATAATATTATGATGATAATTCAGTTTAACTTCACCAGCAGCGCAAAACCATATCTGGTAAAACCGCACCCATTTTTTCTACAAAAATAATATATTATTTTTATTTTATGGATCACCAAGATCATGAAAATACCTCATTTATTTAGATTTTTTTTATTTTTCCCAATTTTACTGAATAAAAACTAATTTGGAGAAAATGTTAATTTTAGCATCACCGTCTTTTCAAATGCATGACTTTTTTATTTTCGGCTGATAAATCTGGTCCAATAATGATTCTGTTTTATTACACAGATTGTTATGGATGCAGTGATACCAAATATTTGGCTTTTTTTGTATTTTATTCTATTTTACTGAATAAAAACTAAATTGGAGAAAATCTTATCATCACCATATTTTAAGATGCACAATTTTTTGGCTGACGAATATGGATGAGGGCTTATTTTTTGAGAGAAGAGCTGTTCTTTATAGTGGTCTTAAGAGTGCATACATTTTTTAAATAACTTTTTAGAGCATTTTTTAAGGCCCGTTCCACACTTGCGAGTGTGATGCGATGAACTCGCATCACACTCGCAACGCATGCTGCCGGGAACGCACGGCCCGAACGCTGCACACCGGGAGTGAACTCAGCATGTCAGTTCACTCCCGCGGTGCAGCGTTCGGGCCGTGCGTTCCCGGCAGCATACGTTGCGAGTGTGATGCGAGTTCATCGCATCACACTCGCAAGTGTGGAACGGGCCTAAGGGTATTAGTTAAAAATTATCTTTTTTCAGAGTTTTTTTTTCGGGGGTTTGTTTTCTGCGTTTACCATGCGGGTCCAGTAATGATTCTGTTTTATTATGTTTCAGACGCCACTATACCAAATATGTATGTGAGGGTGGGGGGTTGTGTATTTGTGGTTTTTATAGTTTATTTAGTGTTAAACTTAATTTTCTTAACTTTTTTTTACTTTACAAAAACTTGAACCAGAGATGTTCTGATCACTGGACTTCAAGGGACTGGTAGTTTAATGGGCTTTTATCCAGTGCTGATCTCCATTGACAGAGCATGGAGTTAGATAACATAGTAACATACATTTTTCCGTTACATTAGCTATGTAAGATTATGTTAAAGAAATGAAAGCAGTGTGGTATTGTAGGCAAATAGGTTTATTAAGACATTTGTATGTAAACATTTCAGATAAATCAACAAAGATAGTTATATTGCAAAAAAAAAAGTTATGGACAAGCCTCACTTGATTTTATTAGTAGAATAAAATTCAGCTTATAATGATTTATGGGCTTGCACTAAAATTAGTTACTATATTGCCTTGTGGTTGGTGAATAAATCCTCTATTATTTGTTTCAATTGATGGTTTCTTGCATTTAAAACACAGATTTGTATTTACTAAAATTTTTGACTAACATTTTAAAAAGGTTTTGGTATTAGAATAACCTTTATCAATGGGCTCTTCTAGGTTACATGAGAGGGTCTAGTTGAGTAGCCCCCACATGCCAGAGCTAAATGTGAATAGTGCAATGCTGTACCTGCCTGGACCACTACTCTCTCCATCACTGGTTTTGTCTTTAAAATGCACAGGGTACCCCTATAAGAAGAGAGAAATTATTTATGGGGGATAGCAATGCTTCAGCTATTGAGGACACAACTAGGTGTGCCAACAGGCTCACAGAGTAGCATACAGATTAACTTGGGAATATTTTAGAGTAAGATAGGTATAATAAGTTGGAAATCACAGTATATTTCTCCAAAACTTGCTATCAATACATTATAACACTTGGTTATTATAGGCTGTGTAGACTTGCTTTAAGACAATGTTTATTTTGACAAACTGGGAAACAAGTTAGAAATGTGATGTCTGGATAGTATAATAAAAGCTTTGAAATCAAAACTTTTGAGCTTTAGTCTTTTTTTTATTATCCATTCTGTATCCTGTCCACCCTTTTAGAATGTGTTATTCTTTATTCTTTTTTTTTTAAAATAATGACAGTAAATTATCAGGAAACACATACTAACAATGAGAGTAAATAAACACAATGACAAGTACATTTCTTTTTTTTTTAAAAAAAAGGAAAAACAAGAGGAAGGTTAACATAAAAGTGTTTTATGTCACCTTTTTCAATAGCACTATGAATCTATTTGACAGATTAATTTAAATCCACTTTGTTTTTAGAAACTAATTTGCTTTCACACCTATTCCTTGGACACAATTGGGGACAAAATTGCTTAAATAATTACAAACAGTGAAGAACTGTGATCTTTTAACATAGTAAAATATATTAGCTCCTTTTTTCAGAAAGTGTTTATAAGTGAATGTACAATGTTTATTACTTTCATTTTCTTTTTTTCTTAATATTATGATTAACACTTTTTTCCACTTTGTATTCAATTTGTTTAACTTGTTTTGTTTTCATTTTTACATTGAAGTCAATTGAAGTAGAAAAGCTAAAGCTAGAAAAAGTGTCAGTCTTATTTATCCATTAATACATGATGTTTGTTTTGGGTAGAGAGATGGATAGATAAGATAATGAATCTATACAGATAAAAAACACCACAAAACAAGAAACGATAACGGCACCACCTGTATCTATTGGTAACCTACAACAAGTCCAGCCATCCAAAATATGAGATCCACAGATTTTTGGTAAGCAAGATATGAAGTTCAATCACAAATCCAACCACGATCAAGAAAGGGACAGCACTCACCAGTCTTCAACAAAGTATTCTTCTTCTTTATGATGACGTATGCATATACTTACAAAGGCAATAAACAGGGGAGGGAGTGGAGCTAGGTGCCCAGTGAGAGCCAACGGCCATTTTGCGCGACAATGCGCTTCTTCCGGCCTCTGTGTAAAGTGAACAAACATGGGGAGTTATATACCTATAGGTAGGAATGTACACACCAATTCCTCTGCGTATAATGTTACTTCATAGGTGGATCTCATGCCACTCACAAAGTACTAGTCCAACGAAGGACATAAATTGACATAATAAACCTTTTGATAGGCTGCAACTTACCTCCAGTGCGTGGTTGATCCACCTGCCAGCAGATGATGTTCAATTCTCACTGACGGGGACTATCATGTGTGGCGCTCTTACGTCCAGAAACTGGACCATGACTCTGCGCTTCTGAGAGTTCCCCACGTGGGGTAAGCCATGTGAGCGAGTCTCACCTCCTCCCATTCCAGATCATGTGATCCGTTGCTCCAGAAACGGAGCTTGGCATCACTACATCTCGGATAAAGGGAGGGGTGTAAAACCCAAATAGCAGGGAGCCGACCGGTTCGCGCTGAATGAGAGATAAGAAACCCATAAGGTATAAATATACTTATACTAAACGCATCAAGTGTGTGATCAAAAAGTGTTTCTACATGGTATATTTACCCCAGCATGCATTAAAAACAACAAAGGTATACAAATACCTGACAACAAGTAATCACATATTCCACAATGCTTTACCAAATGTTTTGCATTATTCTTAATAGACATGGACAACAGTATGTTTACGGTAAAATCAAGAGATATTGTTTTTATATCACGTGGTCATCTAGTGGATGCTATAAGAATACTCCATTTTATCGTTCAGGCCTGCTGGGCCCATGAACCCCTATATCGCCCCCATGAACCTCTCTAACATGTTGTATCAACGGGGGCTCCAAGTCCTGATTTAATGAACTCAGGTTCTCAGGTATAGATTCCTTATAGTCTTTCCAAAGTAAAATCTGTGACAACTGCAGATGAGGACATATACGACAAAGCTGGTCTTGCAATTTCTAAAACTTTTGATTTTTATATTCAACTCTCCAAACGACACCCATTTCCTCCCAAATTGTATGGGCAACATTTACACTGTCTGCATCTGAAGTTTCCTCGGGGTGAGCTTTTTTCCAGCAAATTTTTATTATCCTCCCTCTCCGGAAACTAACGAGTGGTCCCCCACCCACTACCCTGGCAAGATCTTTATCATTCTCTATTAAATACCAGTTTTCTTTTTTTATTGTTTTTTTATTTTGTCTGCCATGGGGGAAAAAAATTGAAGGAAAAGTTAACCTCTCTTGCGTTCTGTTCTTCTCCCCATTCCTAAGGAGCTCCTTATGCTTCCGTGTTCTAACCTTTTCATATGTCTGATTCAACACTCTCTCGGGATAACCTCTTTTCAGGAGTCTCTCTTTTAGTTCACCTGCTTGTATCTCAAAACCCTCAGCGGTATTATTTATGCGTTTTATCCCTAAAAATTGCCCATAAGGGATGGCTTATTTTACATATTTGGGATGGTAACTCTTATAATGAAGCAGGGCATTTGTTTGTAGTCACTTTACATGGAGGCCGGAAGAAGCGCATTGTCGCGTGAAATGGCCGTTGCCTCTAACTGGGCACCTAGCCTTCACTCCCTCCTCTGTTTATTGCCTTTGTAAGTACATGCATACGTCATAATAAAAAAGAAGAATACTTTATTGAAGACCGGTGAGTGCCGTCCATTTCTTGTCCGTGGTTGAATCTATGCAGATGATAAATAGATAGATAGACAGACAAAGGAAAAAAGGCAGCACAAAAGATTGTAATGAAAAATACCTTAGTGGATATATTCCATGTGAAAGAACAACGTTTTGGCTCCAAACAGTGAGCCTTTCTCAAGCTCAAGATCTTTTCTTACTGTAGATGAAAGATAATCGCAAAACAAATAGGCAGCACTCCAGGATATAGCAGAAAGCAGAGTGGCATATACTCTTTTCCGATAGATAGATAGATAGATAGATAGATAGATAGATAGATAGACATGAGATATAGATCAATGATTTGTCATAATGAATGTTAAAAACAGAGGGTAACTGACATGTCAGTTATTTTCAGTCTAATCATCCATTTTTTTCTTTTTTAATGAAGATAAATAAACGGAAATGCGACAGCAGTATGATCTTAGGTGTTTGCATGTTGCACTTATTGTGTATATGCTGCTCTGTAAAGGTGCATCTCTATGAGACTCCATGCTGTCATGACAACCAATTGGCATCATATGATGTCGTTACCGGAGGCATCAGTCAACCATCCAAGATGGTATTATGCATCTTACTATAGATGCTAAGTAAAGGATTTTTTGGGCTTGCAAGCATTTTGCTTAACTCCTCTCTCACTGGCCGCTGACTTTAGACTTTATCAGCGCGTGCGGGTCCAGAGGCGCGTCAGGCTAGCCGCTGTCGCAGGACTGGGTAAAGACACCCGGAGACCCTAAGGAGACAAGAGATGTGGTTTGTTACCACTTCTCCCTTCTCTGTTCCTCACAGCATTGCGCTGAAGGAGCGCAATGCATAGAGGAGCTGACTGGTCTTGTGATGGCAGGGACTAAAGGGGTTAATCAGAGCTGCTGGGTCTAATCAGACCCAGTACAGCTCTGGCCAGCATCCCCAGTAACAGGTGGTAGGTTTCCTCTGTAAATGGGGTCTTATAGATGTAAAAATTTGTAAAATAAAAAAAAATGAAAATGTCCCCTAAGGATCTTTTTTGACCTCATGGGGGACATGCAAAGTAAAAACACACATAAACAAAAAATATGAATACATATTCATAAAAATACATTCACATTTCCCCATATTAAAAAAAAAACTTGTTACACTACAAAAAACATTGCCATAGTCACCCTGTTGCTTGAGACTATACATATTATATATCAAAATGACCAAAACAAAATAGAGAATACATTACTAATGTTCATTTTGAGATAATTTGAAAATGAAAAAAAAATTAGTACTCTAAATTACAAAAAAAAGAGTTTAACCTCAAATAAAACAAAATAAAAAAAAAGAAAGGTTTTTTTTTATTACGTTTTAACTAGCTCTATGTGTCCTCAAATAAACACTGCAAAAAACTTTAAGGTATGACACAAAAAATGATGATTCTCCACATCCCACACACAGCGGCGAATACACTAAGAGGCTTCGCTCATGCAGATATACTAAGAGGCTCCTACTATGCGCTTGATAATTCTACACCAGACCAACATATGTGACCATGGAGGTGGCATAAGGGCCAGGGAGTTGTAATTCCTTCCCATGCACCAGGGATTGACACTTCATAGTATACAGCATACAAATGTTGTTTTTTAATTTGTTTTAGTGAAACAAGATGTGTTGCCATTCCAGTATCATGCAAGAAGTATAGTAAAACGATGGGAGTTTGATATTTGTTGCATTAATATGTGAGCCACTGATAGGGAAACAGTGATTACATTGATTATCAGTAATTCATTTTTTTGGACAAGCAGTGCTGAAAGTGCAAATCCTTGTTTTTTACATAAGGACTATTTTAAAATGGAAATTTTGTGAGTATGTCCATTAAAAAGAGGTTTTAATAGTGAAAAAACCCTGTTGCACTATTTGTGTTTGTTTGTTCCCCATTGGTGTCATGTGGATTTGAGCGGAAAGAAAGTGGAGCAGTGTGGTTTCTGAGCCGGAAGACCGGAGACCTGCAGTGCAATCCGCCTAGAATCGCGAGATCAAGCAAGAAAATGCATCCGCCGGAACGCTACATTGTGGGAACACCATGGAAACAAGCACACAGAAAGTTTTCTTCCATAACTCAGGTGCATAACCTTGGAAATGCAAAGGTACTGTTCTTGTTGACTGCTTGATATATTTAGAGTATTTCTGAAGGCTGTGGATGCAGAGAAAAAAATCTTTTGTTGTAAATTATTTTTTTTTGTTGCATTTTTGTTGCATAATGCAGTTATTAATTGATTTTTGTTGCATTTTTATGTGAGCCTTTGATAGGGGATCAGTGATTACATAGATTGTCAGTAATTAAAATACCATGTTCTTTTAAGAATATGAAAAGCTAAAGTTAATATCATCATGAGGAGAAGGACTTTCACCAATCTCCTGTGACAGTGTTAATTTTTGCATTTTTTGAATGGCAAAACAAGAATTCGAGGCATAACTCCTTTGTAGTTAAAGGGAAGTCATAGGCAAGAAAAAGCGAGCAACCCTGCTGTGTACTGTTTGTTTATGTAAAAGGTTTGGAAAGGAAACCTTTAGCTAGAACTGCAGCAGATGGGACAAGTATGGTACAGAACATTAACTGCCAAGATTATTGCCTTAAATCCAAATCCAAATAATTTATCAGGGAAGGGAATTTATTAAGTAGTCACTGGGCTATTTGTTTTGCAGATAAATTAAAGGGGTGTTCACATTTCAGCAAATGTATGTTATTGTTTTCATAACGAAAAGTTATACAATTTTTCAATATACTTTCTGCATCAGTTTTTCACAGTTTTCTGGATCTCTGCTTCCTGTCATTTTATTTCCAGTGGACAGAAATCTGAACATAGTCATGTGATGTCGCACAGGTACATGGCTCATTATAACCCACAGCTCTGATTACTCTCTGTGATATAATGAGCTGTGCACCTGTGTGACCATGGTCAGATTTCTGTCCACTGGAAGTAAACATAAAAGATTTCTATCGCAGGACAACAAGCAGAGATCCAAAAAAACTGTGAGGAATTGAAAGTATATTGGAAATGTGTATAATTTAACATAATAGAAACAAGAACATTACTTTAAGGATAAGGATCTTTATCTGTTTTGTGATGGTAAAAAATGTGGCCTAAAGCATTTCATGGTGGAGAAAACAGTTTTTCTTATTATGATGAGGAGGTGAGAGATTAGATTGCTGGTGGATTTCAGAAATTATATATATGATTATATATAAAATTAAATTTATATATACAATACTGATATTAACCAGACCCCTTTGCTCAAGTCGAATATGTCGAGAGGTTCCGAGCATTAAAACTTTACGCCAGTACATTCCTGCCATAGAATTATGCTATTACCCTCTCCTCGGTACAGCCCTCTACACACACCCATAAGGGGGAAATAGTCACAATTCCGACCAAAATTGTGGGGGAGATTTATCAGAAGTGTCTAAAGTAAAACTGTTCCAGTTGCCAATGGAAACCAATCAGAGCTCAGCTTTGGTATTATAAAAAGCTCTGAGAAAATTAAAGCTGAGCTGTGTGTTCTCAGACTCTTCTGATAAATCTTCCCTAATCCATTTTATTAAATCTTGTACCCCCCCCCCCCCATGTAGCCATGATTCTGTCAATCAAAATTGATATAATTCTAAATTTAGAGATTTCCTTGCCTACCTGGGAGGGAGCGTATCCTGGCCAACATGGCATCACTTAACTTTATAACTGACCTGGTTACCATACACTGTATGCATAATTCAACAATCCTGTAGACTTAGGAAGTTTCTCACAACTGTTAAAGGAAATCTACCATATACTAACACCTACTACATGTCTACTAACATCAAGCATGACAAACCGGGTGCACTTACTCATAAATCCAGGCACTGTAACTGTGATAATCTTCTTATATTTGTTATCCATGGCCTCCTTCTTAAATGAGCTTTTAAAAGTATGTTAATGAGCCGTGGGCTGGTTCAGGGGGGTTGGGGTGTGAGTGAACACTTGCAAATTCACAAGCTGTTACACTGTGCACACTGTGCAGAAGAACTTTCCACCTCCCACTGTGTGCTGAAACGTTCTCTGCTTCCATGATGTTACGGCAGGCAGAAAGAAATGAGGAGTGCTGAGCAGAGGGGAGGATGAGACCATATAACAGCCTGTGAAGCTGCAGCACAGAGGGGCTCTGGTAACACCCCTTCTGTTTAATTAGCATAATTCTGAATGTTAACAAATATAAGAAGATTACAGTTATAGTGCCTGAATCGATGAGTAAGTGTCCCTCTTTTGATGATAGTTTTCCTTTAGAGAATCCTCAATGTGTGCATAACACAACACCTCTGTTTTAAAATTTTAAAATTAGGTTTAATTTATAAATTTGAATATAATTTATAAACCATTAATTGTAATGATTCACTGTATTTGAGGTATATTTCAGCTGAGATATTACTTTGTTATAATAACATTTGCTACAAAGTAAAGAAATATTCCTGTAGAGAAGGAGATTGTTTCATTTTGCTAGGATTTATTCTTTACCATTCCATATTTTACAATATATACATTTTTATCCAATATGCATTTCTATTATAAATTGACCTTTTCTAGTTTTTAAAATTACAGAAAAATGTAGTTGTCTTAATGAGATTATAATATCTTCTAAATGTAATATTTCTCAAATGTACAATAGAGAAAAGGTTGGTGTAGTAAAACATTCTCTAAAAACTATAGATTTTATGAGATATTAATAATCTTGCCCATGTGGAGAATATTAAAACAATATAATCACATTACTACAGTGTAGTAGATTTTACTGATTTATGTATAAGTTAAGCAGAATCATAAGTATGTTACTTATGCATATTAATTTCACAATAAATGCTTTAAAGGAACCGCAGCGAAGATCAAATAGAAGGCACAATGTGTCCCAAATCAAAAATAATTTATATATATGCAAATATACCTTAAAAATTACTTCCTCGTGGGTCCTGTTTCTAGTCTCCATGTTAGGGCTTATATATGATATTATAGAAGAGATAATGATAGAAAATAATCAATATCTTTGTAGGGCATGTGGCTGGTGTTCTCTGGGATTCAGTGTGCCGGTGGAGGGGAATTCCGCTAATTAAATGGCGGCTTATAATTATACTAAATCCTTGTGGAATATTTGCTCATTCAAATAAGGATAGATACTAATAAAATACTCCACAGGATAAATCTCCCATGCTATTGTGGTGGCCCAACAAGATGGGTGATGCAAAAAAAAAAATTAGCACTTGCACAATAGAGAAAGAGTCACCATAAATATGGCAGACTAACATAAGTGGGCATGAAAGACCCTTATTTAGACTTGTGCATCCAGAGTGTAATAAAGAAGTGCACAAAATAATGGCCAATTCATGTTCTGCTGTGGTTGTGTGTCACAATGGCAAAAAAGAAAAGAAAAAGTAATGTCTCTATGACAGACAAATGTTATGAACATGATTTGCTGTTTTTCCTACTTGTTCTTAATGTAGTATAATGTGCCAGACTTGGCAATATCAACTGTAATCCAACACTGAACCATCAAAGACTATGGGGGAGATTTATCAGAAGTGTCGGAAGTGAGAACAGAACTGTTTAAGTTACTCATGGCAATCAATTAGAGCTTGGTTTTCATTTTATAAACAACTGTGGCAAAATAAAAGCTGAGCCTTGATTGGTTTCCATGGGCAACTAGAACAGTTTTACTTTTAGACACTTCTGATAAATCTCTGCATGTTTGTATTCACATGTTGCAGGCTCAGTCGATAAAACAACAACCCTATACTATACTGTACATACAGCTACTGTAGACAATAGTGACAACATTTTTTAAATGTTCCAGCTCACCCCCTCCCAAAGTAGGTCTCCTCATGCACGGATCACCCCACTGCTAGGGCATAACAGCATTGAAAAATAAGTCCAATTCCAGCTCGAGGAAATCTTTTTAAAAAATCTTCTTTATTTGGGCTTATAAAGCATCCAGGACTGCATACGTGCACAAGTGCAAATAAAGAAGATTTTCTAAAAATAGAAATAGGTTTGTTCTTAAGTTGAATTTGTATGTAAGTCAGAACTGTGTATTTTATAATTGTAGCCCCAGCCAGAATTTTTTGGGTCTCTGTGACAATTGGATTTTTAAAATGTTGGGTTGTCATAAGAACAAGGATTAACAATAAAGATTCATTATAGATGCCTTTAATAACTGTTATAGCTGTTTATTGTAGCCTAGGGCTAAAGTACAGTAAATTACTAATATCCAGAGGTCCGTTTGTAACTAGGGGTTGTCTGTAATTCGGGAGTTCTTAAGTAGGGGACCGCCTGTAGTGCCAAGGATAGGCACGCTAGGAACGCTAGTTTTATCATGACTAAATAACAAGGTAGCCAGAAACACTGGCAGTAAGCCACGAATCACTGCCATGTTATTTATTATACACAATCAGTTTTTAGTGAACAAGTACAACTCCCACCGCTTTCACTTCTATAGATTTCCTTTGGTTTGTATAGTTCATCTTGATTCTGGACCACGTCAAAGGGTTCAGTGCTGAGTTGCCGAGATTAAGAAGAAGAAGAGTCAGAAATTCTATAAATGTCATTTATCTTAAGCTTTTCTCTTTTATCTGAAACCTTTTTGTCGCATGAGTGCCAAAAATTGTGACTTTTTTTACTCGCCTTGAAAAGTTAACCATGCAAGATTATTTTAGTGTGGTGACCGATATATCTTGAAAAACAAGATGTAGATGCTTGAAAGAGTTGCAATTTTGGCGCAAATCATAGTTAAAAAGTTGCAAATTAACTCCAGTCCTGATCAGACATAGGAAAAAGAGGTTGCAGAAGAGTTATCGGCTTTTGTGGGACTTTTTAACAAAAAGTTGCAAAAACCCAACATATATATATCAACATATCTATATATAGGATAGGATAAATCACTCCCTATGTAGTCACTTTCACCGTCTAAATATTTCTGATGCCCACCTGCAACAGCAGTGATAAAAGGGGGTCCTGATAATTTTCCGACTTGTGAAGCCATGTACAGCCAAAGAAATCACTTGAGCACTCAGCTTGGCTATCAGAATGTTTGACAGCTGGACCAGACCATTTAATATATTTATGACAAATTATATTATTCACATAAGATTCTAAAGTAAGAACCATGTTTGATAAGCACAAATGAATATAATAAAAGCCAAGATGCATAGTCCTGCTTATTTAGGTTGAGAATTGTTCATTCCTGTTTCGGACGCCCAGTAAATTCCATTTGTTTTCATTTATATTGAATAATTGAATAACACAGAACATTGTTTTTTGTAACAAAGTTCTTGTAAAATATGTTTCTGTCATAATCAATTTGATCAAATTGCAAAGAAGAAACTCTTCAAGCAAGTAAGACTGAAATTGAATAAGATGAATGCTATGCATATTGTACTATTTTAGCAACAAAACCTTTGTATAAGAGACAAGAAGAAAATAATTTTGACCCATAATTGGTGTGATTTTTCCACAGAAAATTACATAATTTTTAACATCACGGTGCATAGTTACTTAAGCACATATAAAATGAGTGTTGTGTATCAAAAAACAACATAAATATAAAGTGCATAGTGCCATTATATAATACAATAGTATTCAAGTGATAAAATTATTCAAATATTTTGAAAGCATTTATGGTCTGGCACTCACCCCTCTCTGGGACGGTAGTAAGCATGTGTGTATTACTAGGATACAAGTAAACTAACTATTAAGAGTAGGCAAAAAGGTGCAGCGATGTTCAGGAGTGACTGTCTATGGGCCTGGTAAGGGATCGTCAAACACTGACATAATCGACTTGTGTGGGTGCTGGTTTCTAATGATTCTGAAGGGGAATTTTGGCCACACCGCAATAGTATCTAATAGTGAGGGTTTTGAAAGTACCACTATAAGTAACAAAATATCTCTCATAGGTCCTAAAAAGATCCACCTAGGAACTGAGCCATTGCACACTTTGATAGGACATCTCTGGGAATCGGCAATCATTAGTCAAATGGTTCAGAGTTGGTCACAGAGAACCATGGCATAGATTTGCCATGGAAAATCAACTGGACTATTTATAAATTGTGGTACATAAAACTATGCTGACATATATAAGTCAGACAAAGTGAAGGGCAAAACATAACCTTATTGCCTGCTAATACCACAATATTAATCGGAGAAGGTAATACAGTATCTAAATAAAAGCTGCCCAGGGATGGCGAGTTTTGTCCTTGCCATGAGACTATTTTTCTTTATAAAATAAAAATATATAATAATAAAAAACACAGACATAAATAAAAGTCCCCTAATGGGACAGTAAAAAAAGTTAAAATAAAGTTTAAAAAATAAATTAAAAAAATAAAAAATAGTAAAAACACCCTAAAAACTGCTCTAATAAGGGGGTAAAAATAGTCTTCACCAAATCATTCAAAGTTCAATGTGATCAAGTTTGCTTGAACAAAATATCAGTTGGGTATCTGGACCAAAATTCCATTGAACTCCATTAAAATCAAAGCGGACCCAAACTTCTTAGCCTCAAAATGGCTGTAAAGTGAGGCCAGTAAGAGGTATAAAGCTGCATAATTGGGGTAATAAAAGGGAAGTTACATTGACAACAAAGGGGTAAGGAATGTACCTAAATAAGAACAAAATAAAAAAAAATATTAATTAAAAAATAAAAACAAATGATATAAAATGATAATTTGAAACAGGTGTCAGAGTGGTCCAGGGGGAGGAGGTAGATGTGGTTGTATAAGTGGAAGAGGTACAGGATCTAGGGTATGAACATGCAGTCACTCTGCTATAAGATTAGATGGGTATACACAGTTATTGTCATTGCACTACAAGACCTTATGAGTATACACATGCAGTCACTGTCATTACACTATAAGACCATATGGGTATGAACATGCAGTTACTGTCAGTGTGCTCTAATTTGGTATGTGCATACACTTGCAGTTATTTTCACTGCATTATAAGACAGTATGAGTATGCAAACAGTAACTGTGTGACATTGCATCACACAAACAATATAAATTATTTGCTGAAAGTGGACAACCCCTCAACAACACAGAGACTGTCACTGTGCTACAAGACGGTATAGGCATACAACCCATCTAGTGTGACTGCACTATAAGATGTCATCGGTATGCACAAACTAATTTCACAGGCATACTGTACACAAAGAAATCACCTAGTTCGCATACAGCAGGTTTATTAGATTGGCCATTTAAATAAGATATATGATCCCTTTCTGCCATACAGTGGTGAAGTTATTAAATTATGATATCTTTAGAACTGTTTAACATATCATAACAATTTTAACTTTTTTTTCCCCAAGATATGTGACTGTATGTGTTGCTTTTCTGACAGCAACTTTAAGTATCTCTGATCCTGTGGCATCTAGAAACACAGTTTTAGTGCAATATTAACCCATTAATGACCTGGACGTAAATGGAAGTCCAGATCGGGGTGTACTTCCTGTCACTGGACGTGCATTTACACCCTGCACTGATGTCACCAAGACAACTGTCAACAATGCCAGCAGTGCTGGAACCCGGCTGCACACGTCACCCGTGACTCCCATGTAACACCGGTGATCTGCCACTGCACGTCAGCCTATGCATCTGCATAGGCTGACTTATCTAATACACCGCCATACATAACTATTGCAGTGTTTTAGTTTGAAGAAGCAGGATCTTGTAAATTTTAGGGCTAAATAAACATTTTTTTGAAGAGTTGAAAATTGCGTATAGAACCTACATTTTGTTTTTTTTTCATGTTCAATGCTTAAATCGTTAACAAGCTTAAGAAGGACTGTTTTGAAGTTTGAGGGGTGCAATGGAGTTTCTAACGAACATGACTTTTAAAACCCCTATAAATATGAATATGCCTTCAATCTTTTATGCCTTTAATTTGGAATATAAGCCTCCTAACAAAATAGAATAACATTAAAAAATGACGTCAAAATAAAGCATAAATACGGTTAATTTTTGTTAGCAGCCAATTTGGGAGGTTGAACGATATGATAAGCATAACATTTAGAAATCAGAAAATCGCTAATTTTTCTAAACTTTTACCAAATTTTACATTATTTCATAAATGCAAAATGTAAGGTGAAATACAACTTGTTATGAAAAAATAATCTTAAAATCCCCTTGGTAAGTTAAATCATTCTAAAAACATGTCAGATTTGAAAAATCCTTATGGTTAAAAAGAGCAGGGTCCTTAAGGGGTTAAAGGGGAGATACTCTGGAACAATGTTCTGGGTGCCAATAGTGCCTGAGATATCCACTGACTAAGTTGCAGTAAGAATCTGTATATTACTGGTAATGTGTATCATAAAATATAAATAAATTATAATCTTCATTTATATAGAGCGATCAGAATCTGTAGTGCTTTACACATCATAGTGGACATATACAAATATATTACATTACAAGTACAAATAGTCATATGGAACAACAGGAGGAGGGCTCTGCTCCCAAGAGCTTACAGACTATGAGGATGAAGGATTTACACAAGGAGGAGATATATCATACGTCAACGTTCCTACGCCAGTATAAGATTGCGTTCACACCCCCTCCTTGTTGATCCAGATACATCCAGAGGCTTAAGAGAGAAGTCGGGAGAAGTCCTGAAGATGTGCATAAGACGTTCGAATTAAGGTAGAAATTAATCTAAAATCATTGGCAGATCGAAGAGCACGGGTAAGGCGATAGACTAAGATGAGAGAAGAGAGATAAGGAAGCGGAGCATTATTCATAGCTTTGTGGAGGATGATGATTACTTTAAACTGTATTTGGAAGGAGACGGGCAACTAGTACAGTGACTGGCACAAACCATCCATGTAGCATTTGATCTGAAAGACAAGACTGGTTGCATTGATTTTGAATGTATTAATTATGAATTTTTATTTTGGCAATTAAGAACAAACATTAAAAAATGTAAATTAGGTGTTGTCATAAACAATTCTCCTTTTGCAATATTTGAAATGTCAAATTTGAAATCATTGTTAATTTTTAATCCTCCTAAAAGAGCACCTAAAATCCATGAAAAAAAAACACTTTACAGCTGATTATTTAAGGGCAAGAAAATTATAGCTTGTACAATGTACTAATTAAAACCCTCAGGAGTCCTTTAAAGATGAACATGCTGCAGCAAAAATATATACAGAATGTATAAAATGCGCTCTGTTACTTCAGGATACACTTCTGGTTTAGCAATAATAATGGAAACAGCACCAGAATCAGCACCCTTTATTTCAGCCTCACTCCTTGTTCCTACGGTCACTTAGTTTAACCCTATGTGAGCACAGGATTGTTTATCAAAATAGTTACACTTACAATGAAAAAATTTAGTCCTCTAACTAAAAACTGCTTCTTATCAATATCATATAACATTATCTTAGTGATTAAAATTCTCACATTCATCCCTATCATACTGTGTTTTTTTAACCTATAAAAAATATTGCAATATGTTATATCTTCAGTTCCAGGTTGGGCTTCGAAACAGTGTAGAATGTAATTGCTGAGGACCCACCATTGGTCCTAGATGCCTTATAAACAGCTACAGATAAATGTTACTATTCATCCTTAGGGTCAGGATGTAAGAGCTCTCCTTATGGAGACTTTTCCAATCGAGACCACTTTGTAGGTGTGTGGAGACTTAAAGCTATTGACGCTCCACTGGGTGATTCTGGGAAAATATGCTAATAAGTTTTACAGGATGGGAAAACCATTACAGTGCTGTCTACAGTTGGGAAGCTGTTCCTTCTGGATTAGATATACTGGTTTGGTCTTAAACCCACATCATGTCGTTAGGCTTGCTGAAAGTCATTCTTGGTGTTAAGGGGGTAGCAAGGTAGCAAGTTAGCAAAAGTAGAGCGGTTTTCCTTTTCCTCTCCTGAAAATTGCATTTGCATATTCTCTGTCACGTGTGTTCCCGCGACCCATACCGTGGGTCTTGGGCTCACCCATGCCCTTGGCTGCCTGCAGGCACAGCGCCAGCGCCTCTCATCTGTCCCCATTCCCAAGTTCCGCACTTGCTCCATGCATGCACATCCCTGACTCCTAGGGCGTGCACGCGCCAGCTTCGGGGGATTTAAAGGACCAGCGCACCACTAATTGGCGCTGGCTGTTTTCAGGTAATATATTGAACCCTGCCTCTACCTGCAAACTCTGCCAGATCTTTGCGCCTTACAGCCTTAGAAAAAGCTTCCTAGTGATTATCCTGTGTTCCTGTGTGTCCCTGTTTAACCTGCAATCCTGCTCCCTTGTGTTCCTGCTTCTGAGTTCCTGCAAATTGATGACAGTCCAGCAAATTGATGTCCCTACCTACTAGCCATGGCTTTGATAGGCCAGGAGGCCAAGTTAAAACATTTTTTTTTCTTTTGTAATAATTATAAAATGACTATGTAATATCTGCTCCTGTTCATTTTCTGTTCCCTTGTTTGTAAATTATGCTTGGCTTGTGACTCAGACATAAAAGATATCAATAGTCCTCCTCCTATTGGTTGTTATAAGTCTTCAAGTTTGAAAGCATAATCTATATTGCTTTTGTCTTTTACATATTCTGTTCTGCCTTTTGTTTTATTCTATCTTGCCTTTTACTTTGTTATCTTTGCTTCCTCCATACTTTGCTATTGACTCACTTCATGGTCTAAATAGTCATATATATTTTTGCCCACATTTGTACGGCCTCCCTACTGTATTTTGTTTTTACAGTTTTTTTTCTCTGTTTCACTTAGGAACAGGAACACAATATTGGCTATTTGACACATATCATCCAGGATCAGCAAGTAGGTAAGGACAGGTAGGTGGGTCTACCACCAGGGCTCAATGTCCATGTCATCCTTACTTTTACTTTTTATTGTTCTTCCATATCAGCAGCATTACAGACTATCAGGGCATTTGTAGGAGTTAAAAGTAAAATGTTCACAGGCATATAGAGTAGAAAGAAATGGCACTCACCACCTTCAGAACTTCTTTAGGTATTTATTTTAATATACTCAGAAAAGCATGGCGATTTGCTGTTCAAACAAAAGGGAGTGGAGGACAAAAGGTGCAAAAGGGAGTGGAGGACAAAGCCTTTAAACGACGGACGTTTTGCGCTAGAATGCGCTTCATCCGGTGTGTTTGTGTGTAAAAAAGAAAGTGAAGGCTCATATATTTATGGTACCCCTGGGACTGCCTCTAAGGGCAGGATGTGGCTCCTATTGGTCATTAAATATCTTTCTCTTTGGTGCATTGGCCTGTCAATCAGTGGCTGATTAATGTGTTCATTATGCTGCAGCTGAGCAGACTCACAGTGCCTTGTCTGACGTGCAAGCACACCTGGCCATGGAGCGAGTCCTCGCAGGGAAAGCGGCGCCCAAATCCGCGCGTGCCCAGGACATGCGCACAAAGGGCACCGCCCAGCACGTCACAGTCACGGCCGAACACGCCTCCCCTGATGTGAACAATGGCTGCAACTACCGCATGTCAAGCAGCCCTGTGGTAAGCTAGTTTTTAGCCAATGGTCCCTATCAGGGTTGAAACCTATAGACACTAGTTCAGACTGTAGGGTTTTACTCCTCCTGAAGGTGATGAGTGGGCCCCTGTCTACTATTTCTTTTAAATCTTTATCTCCTTCTAAGATGTGCCAGTTCTTTTTTATGGCTGATAGGGACCATTGGCTAAAAACTAGCTTACCACAGGGCTGCTTGACATGCGGTAGTTGCAGCCATTGTTCACAAGTTTTGAAAACCAAACATGTAAAGTGTGGAGGACAAGATATTGTAATCAAACATTTCATCACATGTAAAACCAAACATGTGATATATGTAATCTTGTGCCCCTGTAAAAGATATTATATAGGAAAGACAATACGCCAACTAAATGTCCGTTTTGCTGAACATATGAGGTCTATAAAGTCTGAGTATGGAGCGCCCAGACTCATAGAACATGTATGCATACATCATAACTCAAATCCGAAAAGCCTATCAGTAGTAGGAATAGAACAAGTACCACCCCTAAAAACAGGGGGTGACAGACAAAAAATTTTGTTACAAAAAGAAGGCAGGTGGATACTAAGAACAGGGGCTTTGGGACCAGCCGGCCTAAATGACAAAATTGACATGGCAGTGTTCATATGAATGTACAGGTCCAATAGTAATACTCCTAAATGCAAGAATTAACCCTTACTCCACCCATCGTGTGATGGGTTAAACGGACCTATATATATCAAAATGATAAACAATACCTTGCGATGCCATCAGCATTGGACAATAATAGTAAAATAAGTTACAGTGCCTATGCAGTGTGTGTTATTTAAACACTGTATACGTTTTTTAATAGTTTTAAGGCTCTATGTCATATTTACGGTCCCCATGCTAGCCACTGTGGTCTCTACATTCAGCTACGAGCTTACCGTCCGATGTCACAGTTAGTGGCCAGCCTGTTTGATTGACACGAGGTAGAATGCCGTTCGTATATATATGCATGTTTGCTGTTTTAGCTTTGATGCGTTCACACTCACCTCCCTGACTTGGGCACATTCACCTGCGTCCGGGCTGGCGCCATCGGGGGAGGCGTGTTCGTCCGTGATCCCGCCAACCATGTCGCGTGCTGGGCGGTGGCCTTTGTGCGCATGGACTTGAGCGGTGCGATCGGTTCGGCCGTGGTCACACATACCGCTAGGCGTCCGTCAGAACGCGACGCTAGCGCACAGGGGGAGGTCCCTGGCCCAAACGCACATGCGGTTTCAGGAAAACGCATGCGATTGTTAAGCCGATCGCATGCGTTTCTCTGAAAAAGCATGTGCATTCGGGCCGAGGACCTCCCCCTGTGCGCTAGCGTCACTTTATGAACGGACGCCTAGCGGTACGTGTGACCGCGGCCTTCCGCTTTCCCTGCAAGGACTCGCCCCATGGCCAGGTGTGCTTGCATGTCAGACAAGGCACTGTGAGTCTGCTCAGCTGCAGCATAATGAGCACATTAATCAGCCACTGATTGACAGGCCAATGCACCAAAGAGACAAGCCTTCACTTTCGTTTTTACACACAAACACACCGGATGAAGCACATTCTAGCGCGAGACGGCCTTCGTTTAAAGGCTTTGTGATGTCCTGCACCTTTTGTCCTCCACTCCCTTTTGTTTGAACAGCAAATTTCCATGCTTTTCTGAGTATATAAAAATAAAAACCTAAAGAAGATCTGAAGGTGGTGAGTGCAATTTCTTTCTACTCTATATGCCTGTGAACATTGAACTTTACTGCAATAAGAAATAGAGCACCATAGCAACCTGTAAGAAAATGTTATGATCTTCATTACTCCCATTTGTCACATTTCTGATACAAAGTATCCTGAGATAAGCTAATTTAGTTGGAAAAAATGAAGCAGTAGCCAATCTGCAAATATCTCTTTCTGTATACACCGTTAAAAGGAAAATATTGCATACAGGTGATATGCATTTACTTGTGTTGTATCTTTATTTCTCAGATCTGTAGCATGTTATTTTTTTTTTATGAAGACCAAAGAGAATTTAACCAAAATTCTAATAACTTTTCACAGGTATGTAGCAACCAGAAGTCTAATCTTCAGGTTGTTGAGATGTTTTATTACTTGAGGATTGTAATCTAGAGAAAGATTCATGATTATGGGTTACTAAACATTACTCCACAGTCCAGTACACATAATTTTGAGGATTATTAATTATATCATTATATATTACAAGTAAGTATGGATTCACTATGGCGTCATATAATCAAATTTGTGGTACAAAAGTATAGGGACATTAATTTAGTGATGGATTATGCAATAAACTGGCCAATAGGCGTTTTATGCCATTATGTCATGGGGTGGGTGTGTTTTGGGGAACTGGATAAGGGAAGCGCAATATATTATAGCCGACACCCACCTCTAACACCCGTGGGTGTTAACCCCTAACACGCCGCAGTCGCGCTGACCGCGGCGTGTCAGGGGCATTTAGCTGGAATCGGACCCCCCACTGTGTGATCTGCTTTCGGGGAGCCGGGTCCCGCCTTCAGGCAGGACCCGGCTGTGACACACTGAGCATGCGCATCTGTATTACACTGTATTAGGTGAAGAATAGCTTGAACAAGCGATCAGTGGATCGCTAGTTCAAGCTAACCTGTAAAAGTAAGGAAAAAAAGTAAAAACCACTAATTAAACACACTTTTGAATAAAAAGAATTAATTAAATAAAGTTAAAGTCCCCTAAACACAAACATTCCTTATACACATCTAATAAAGTGAAAAAACCTAAAAATCACCAAAATGGCCCCATCCGTAACAATCACTACAATAAGTCAGAAACATTATTGGACTTGTACGGTGAACGCCATAAAAACAAAATGCGAAAAACTTGTCAAAAATGTAAATTTTTATAAAATCCCTTCACACAAATGTTCCAAAAAGTGATAAAAAAAAGTTATGTGCACCAAAATGGTACCACTGAAAAGGACAACTCAACACGTAAAAAATAAGCCTTATACTAACTCTGTCAACCAAAAAATATTAGTTATTTCTCAGAAAAGATGGCGATGCAAAAACAAATGAGATTTTCGTCATTTGTTTTTTTTCCTGTAAAATTGTAAAATATATAAACTATATAAATGAGGTATCACCGTAATCGTATTGATCTATAGAATAAAAATATTATAGTATTTGGGGGTCATACACCGTACACTAAAAAGTATACAAAAAAAAGAAACCCAAAATTGACAATTTTCTTTTCCTCCATACATTAAAGAGTTAATAAAATCTCATTAAAAAGCTACAGACCCACTAAAATGAAGTATTTGTAAAGTGCATCTCATATCGCAAAAAATAAGCCTTTATATGTCCAAATTGCCAAAAAAATTGATTGTATAGCCATTATAAAGTGACAATGTATAACCTGCTCTGAACGGCGCAGCTCCCCCCTCAATGCCCTGGCGTGTGCCCATACAGCAGGTTACCACCACATATGGGGTATTGTTACACTCAGGAGAGATTGGGTGTCAAATTTTGTGGAGCATTTTGGTATTTTATCCACTGAGAATTTGTACATTTTATGAAAAACACATTATTGCATGCAATTTTGTTTTAACCCCTGTAAACCAATTAAAGGGTTACCAAACTTCATAAAAGTTGTTTTACATACGTTGAGGGGTGTAGTTTCTATAATGGGGTAATTTATGGGGTTTTACTTTTATTTAGGCCTCTCAAAGTGACTTCAAACCTGAGCAGGTCCCTCAATAGCAGGATTTTGCTTTTTTTATGAAAATGTGAAAAATTGCACCTGACGTTCAAAGCCCCATAACATCTTACAAAAATGATAGTATGCATAAAAAACCATGGAGATATAAAGTAGACATTCGGTGAATGTTAGTTATTACGTTTTTTGGTGTTATAACTCATGTGTGGAAAAAGTAGAACATTTTTGAATTTCGAAAATTGAGAATTTTTCCAAATTTTCACCAAATATCTGATTTTCTCATAAATAAATGCAAAACATAGCACCAAAATTTTTTAACTAACATGAAGTACAATGTGTCACGAGAAAACAATTTCAAAATCACTTGGCTATATTAAAACGTTCCAAAGTTATAACCATTTATAGTGACACAGGGCAGATTTGAAAAAATGGGCCGTGACAGGAAGGTGAAAAGTGGCTTCGGCGTTAAGGGGTTAAAGGAATCATAAAGTAGCTAATAGGATGATCTTAGGGTTAAGTACTGTACAGAATGATAATTTATTGGGAACATTAATTTTTATTAAAATTGTGTAACGTATAGGTTATACTGTAAATTATTTAAAAATGTAATGTTGCTCATTCAAGAACTTTGATTTCCTCTCACAGTTGGTTCCTATGCCAGAAGCTAAAATGTATGGCAGCTGGTGGCTTGTGTGAATCACCACGAAGCCCCAAACATCACATTCCCATTTTATAGCATAGCATACATTGTGACAAAGACTTTTTACTTTAAGTTTTCATACCATTTATGCCAAGAAGTAGTGTAAATGCATGCAAAATCTCTAAGGATTTTAAAGTGATGTTTATATCACCACAAAAAATACATGAATAAAGAAACAGTAAATACATTTATACTGTAGGAAGCACGCATTCATGAAAATGTTTAAGATATATACACAAAAATAAATGAAACAAAAGATGAAAAAAGTTTGTTTTTTTTAGAAAGTTCATAAAGATTGACATTTTGTTGTGTTATGCAGTCAGCTAAGGTCACTTTTATACCATTTCGCATAGCCTTTAGCCACGTTCTCCTCTGTCATTTTCATGCATTTGAAGAGAATACAATTTGTCATCAGAGGTGATATGTTCAGTTCCCAAGCACTGATTCTTGTAGACCTTTTATAACTCCAACTAAACCTTGCTAAATGCTATTTGTATCAGTAAGATTTTGAAAAGGTTTGTTGATCTCTACTGTATTTGGATAAGATTAGTAGTGTTTGCTGCACTGCATACTTCAAATGGTGATTTAAATTATGGATATAGAACTAAAAACAAATAGAAAATAATGCATCAGCATTATTATTATCATCTTAAATAACAAGAAATTATTGTTGGCATGAGACAGGAAAGATAAAGACATATTAAAGTTAGGCCCCTTCCACACTTGCGTTTTTTATGTGCATGTTCTGCGCGTGCTTTTGACGCGCAGAACGTGCATTGCACTCTTACCCATTGTAAGCAATGGGCTTTTTCAGACTTGCATTTTTTTTAATGCATGTTAAATCTCAACATGCTCTACTTCTGCAATTCACACACGTGAAAAACGCACCATACCAGTCTATGGAAACGCATCAAAAACGCATCGCACTCTGAGACACATGCAATGCATTTTTCACGCACCAATTGCCATAGAAAAGATAGAGCTCAGTCCTGAGTCCTTTTCACGGGCGTTATCTATGCGTGAAAAACACACTGAAATTGCATTGAAAATGTGCGTGAAAAACTGAAACACTGAACAAACACTGATTGAACTCTGATGAAAAATGTCAGTTTTTCACTGACCAAACACTGATCACACACTGATCAGACTCTGACGTGATCTGCAACGCAAGTGTGGAAGGGGCCTTAAGTTACACTTCAACTCTTTCTACATCTGTAGTAAATTATTCCTGGTTCTGAAGGACAAAATATTATACATAGAACTGGGCAAAATGTTCTTAGGTGCTTTAAAAGGAAATCTACTACTGCTATACAGTGGTTTTCAGCAGTGATGACTTATACACTGCTGCCATACTACAGATGAAAAATCTAGGAATGTTCTAATTGTAGAGATAATAACTTTTAAAAATCTTGCACAAGGGAGGCACAGAACAGCTCGGAGCTTCCTATATGTATAATTATGCACACCTCTCACTGCTCGCGGGGCACTTTTTCCCTCCTCCTGCCTCCCATTCCCGTGTACTGTCTCATGCTGAAAAAGGTGTGCATAATTATGCATATAGGGAGCACCCGAGCACTACTCCACCTCCCTCGTAAGAAGCATGGAGAGAATCTGCACACAATATAAAGTAAGTCTCAGAATTCTTGAAAGTCTTGATTAATTTTCAGGAGTTAATCAACAATGCACTAGAGGCACAATGGCTACTTATGTAAAAAAATGACTAACCCCGTTTAATACGACAAAATTGGCAAAATTTCCTAACAATGTATAAAGGGTTAACATTAGAGATGAGCGAACATGCTCGTCCGAGCTTGATGCTCGGTCGAGCATTAGGGTACTCGAAACTGCTCGTTGCTCGGACGAATACTTCGCCCGCTCGAGAAAATGGCAGCTCCCGCCGTTTTGCTTTTTGGCGGCCAGAAACAGAGCCAATCACAAGCCAGGAGACTCTGCACTCCACCCAGCATGACGTGGTACCCTTACACGTCGATAGCAGTGGTTGGCTGGCCAGATCAGGTGACCCTGGGATAGACTAGCCGCTGCCCGCGCTGCTCGGATCATTCTGTGTCTGGATGCCGCTAGGGAGAGAGCTGCTGCTGGTCAGGGAAAGCGTTAGGGTGTTCTATTAGCTTACTGTTAGGCAGGAGTGATTCTCAAAGAACCCAACAGCCCTTCTTAGGGCTACAATAACGTTCTACTTTTTTTATTTTAATTTGCATCTAGTACCATTTTGTGAGGAATTAGCAGGGGGACTTGCTACCGTTGTGTTTAGCTCTTAGTGGCACACATATCCATAGCAAAGACCGAAGTGGGAAAATTTAGTAGGGGTTGGATTTCAATTAGGCACTAACTCAGTGTCATCTCATCTGGCATAGTAGTGTGCTTTGATACTTGGCTAGAAAATAGCCATAGGAGAATACAAAGAGCTTACTTACGCATACAGTAGCGTTCTATATATTTGATTTCTGGTTGATCTGCTGGTGGCTGTACTTTCTGCAGTGCATGTGCTAGCCAATTCTGAGCAATTTGTAGTGAGACTTGCGACCGCTGTGTTCTGCGCTTAGTGACGCACATATCCATAGCAAAGACCGAAGTGGGAAAATTTAGTAGGGGTTGGATTTCAATTAGGCACTAACTCAGTGTCATCTCATCTGGCATAGTAGTGTGCTTTGATACTTGGCTAGAAAATAGCCATAGGAGAATACAAAGAGCTTACTTACGCATACAGTAGCGTTCTATATATTTGATTTCTGGTTGATCTGCTGGTGGCTGTACTTTCTGCAGTGCATGTACTAGCCAATTCTGAGCAATTTGTAGTGAGACTTGCGACCGCTGTGTTCTGCGCTTAGTGACGCACATATCCATAGCAAAGACCGAAGTGGGAAAATTTAGTAGGGGTTGGATTTCAATTAGGCACTAACTCAGTGTCATCTCATCTGGCATAGTAGTGTGCTTTGATACTTGGCTAGAAAATAGCCATAGGAGAATACAAAGAGCTTACTTACGCATACAGTAGCGTTCTATATATTTGATTTCTGGTTGATCTGCTGGTGGCTGTACTTTCTGCAGTGCATGTACTAGCCAATTCTGAGCAATTTGTAGTGAGACTTGCGACCGCTGTGTTCTGCGCTTAGTGACGCACATATCCATAGCAAAGACCGAAGTGGGAAAATTTAGTAGGGGTTGGATTTCAATTAGGCACTAACTCAGTGTCATCTCATCTGGCATAGTAGTGTGCTTTGATACTTGGCTAGAAAATAGCCATAGGAGAATACAAAGAGCTTACTTACGCATACAGTAGCGTTCTATATATTTGATTTCTGGTTGATCTGCTGGTGGCTGTACTTTCTGCAGTGCATGTACTAGCCAATTCTGAGCAATTTGTAGTGAGACTTGCGACCGCTGTGTTCTGCGCTTAGTGATGCACATATCCATAGCAAAGACCGAAGTGGGAAAATTTAGTAGGGGTTGGATTTCAATTAGGCACTAACTCAGTGTCATCTCATCTGGCATAGTAGTGTGCTTTGATACTTGGCTAGAAAATAGCCATAGGAGAATACAAAGAGCTTACTTACGCATACAGTAGCGTTCTATATATTTGATTTCTGGTTGATCTGCTGGTGGCTGTACTTTCTGCAGTGCATGTACTAGCCAATTCTGAGCAATTTGTAGTGAGACTTGCGACCGCTGTGTTCTGCGCTTAGTGACGCACATATCCATAGCAAAGACCGAAGTGGGAAAATTTAGTAGGGGTTGGATTTCAATTAGGCACTAACTCAGTGTCATCTCATCTGGCATAGTAGTGTGCTTTGATACTTGGCTAGAAAATAGCCATAGCAATAGGATAGCATTGTTTGGTTTTAAAAACTCAAAAAAAAACAAAAAACACAAAAAAAAAAAAAAAACACAAAAAAAAACAAAAAAAAGTAAAAAAAAAAATAAAGTTATAACTCTCATTTTAAAAATGTTTAACCCGAGGGCTAGGGGTAGAGGACGAGGGCGGGGACGTGGGCGTCCAACTACTGCAGGGGTCAGAGGCCGTGGTCCTGGGCGGGGTGAGACACCACCTGCTGATGAGGGAGCAGGGGAACGCCGCAGAGCTACACTCCCTAGGTTCATGTCTGAAGTTACTGGGACTCGTGGTAGAGCACTGTTGAGGCCAGAACAGTGCGAACAGGTGATGTCGTGGATTGCTGACAATGCTTCGAGCAATTTGTCCACCACCAGTCAGTCTTCCACGCAGTCCACCCATGTCACCGAAATCGCCACTCCTCCAGCTCCTGCACCTCAGCCTTCTCCCCCCCAGTCTGCCCCCTCCCAGGAAAATTTGGCATTTGAACCGGCATACTCTGAGGAACTGTTTTCTGGACCCTTCCCACAGTCACAAACCACTTGTCCGGTTGCTGCTGAGCAATTTTCCGATGCCCAGGTTTTCCAACAGTCACAGTCTGTGGGTGATGATGACCTTCTTGACGTAGTGGAAGTGTGTAAAGAGGTGTCCGACGATGAGGAGACACGGTTGTCAGACAGTGGGGAAGTTGTTGTCAGGGCAGGAAGTCCGAGGGGGGAGCAGACTGAGGGATCGGAGGATGATGAGGTGACAGACCCAAGCTGGGTTGATAGGCCGGGTGAACACAGTGCTTCTGAGACGGAGGAGAGTCCTCGACCAGAACAGGTTGGAAGAGGCAGTGGTGGGGCCAGACGGAGAGGCAGGGCCAGAGCTGGTGCATCAGCGCCAAATGTGTCAACTAGTGAAGCTCCCGTGGCGAGGGCTCCTGCGGCGAGGGCTAGATCTTCAGAAGTCTGGAGGTTCTTTAAGGAAACACCGGATGACCGACGGACTGTGGTGTGCAACATTTGCCAAACCAGGCTCAGCAGGGGTTCCACCACTACTAGCTTAACTACCACCAGTATGCGCAGGCATATGAATGCTAAACACCCCACTCAGTGGCAACAAGCCCGTTCACCTCCGGCCGTGCACACCACTGCTCCTTCCCCTGTGTCAGCTGCTAGTCAGCCCCCTGCCCAGGACCCTGCCACAAAAACCCCATCGTCGCCTCCACGATCCTCCACAGCATCCACCAGCGTTCAGCTCTCCATACCCCAGACGCTGGAGCGGAAACGCAAATATAGTGCAACCCACCCGCACGCCCAAGCCCTTAATGTGCACATCTCCAGATTGCTTAGCCTGGAGATGCTGCCCTATAGGCTATTAGAGACCGAGGCCTTTCGCAACCTCATGGCGGCGGCCGCCCCTCGGTATTCGGTCCCCAGCCGCCACTACTTTTCCCGATGTGCCGTCCCAGCCCTGCACCAGCACGTGTCAGACAACATCATCCGTGCCCTGACCAACGCCGTTTCTGACAAGGTCCACCTGACCACGGACACGTGGACGAGTGCTGCCGGGCAGGGCCACTATATATCGCTGACGGCACATTGGGTTAACTTGGTGGAGGCTGGGACCGAGTCTGACACTGGGGCTGCTCATATACTGCCGACGCCGAGGATTGCGGGGCCTACCTCGGTCCAGGTGTTTCAGGCCTACTATGCCTCCTCCTCCTCCCACCCCTCCTCCACCTCCTCCTCCGAACTACCATCCGTGGGCACGGCGCCATCAGTCGGTAGCTCTAGGCACAGCAGCAGTGCCGTCGCTAAGCGACAGCAGGCGGTGCTCAAACTGCTGAGCCTAGGCGACAAAAGGCACACCGCCCAAGAGCTATTACAGGGCATCACGGCGCAGACTGATCTGTGGCTGGCACCGCTGAACCTCAAGCCGGGAATGGTTGTGTGTGACAACGGCCGTAACCTGGTGGCGGCTCTGCAACTCGGCAGACTGACACATGTGCCATGCCTGGCCCATGTGTTAAATCTGATAGTTCAGCGTTTCCTCAAGACATACCCCAATCTGTCTGATTTGCTCACGAAGGTGCGCCGCATCTGTGCGCATTTCAGGAAGTCCAGCCCAGATGCTGCCACTCTCAGGGCAGCGCAGCGCCGCCTCCAACTGCCCGCTCACCGACTGTTGTGCGACGTGCCCACGAGGTGGAATTCAACACTGACCATGTTATCCAGAGTTTACCAGCAGCGCAGAGCGATTGTAGACTGCCAGATGTCAACTTCCACCAGAACTGGTAGTCAGGTCAGTCAGCTTCCTCAAGTCTACAATGAGGAGTGGACGTGGATGTCTGATATCTGTCAGGTGCTGAGTAACTTTGAGGAGTCAACACAGATGGTCAGTGGCGATGCCGCCATCATCAGCCTCACCATCCCGCTGCTTGGCCTGTTGAAAAACTCTCTGGTCAGCATGAAGTCGGAAGCTTTGCGCTCGTCACAAGAGACAGGGGAAGAATATTCCCTTGTTGATAGCCAAAGCACCCTCAGGTCTGTTTCTCAGCGCATATCGGAGGAGGTGGAGGTGGAGGAGGATGAGGAGGAAGAGGAGGAGAATGTTGGTGAGACACAAGAGGGGACCATTGTTGAGTCCTTTACTGTTCAGCGTGTATGGGCAGAAGAAGAGGAGTTGGAGGAGTTGGAGGAGGAGGAAATGGACAGTCAGGCCAGTGAGGGGAGTGAATTCTTACGCGTTGGTACTCTGGCGCATATGGCAGATTTCATGCTAGGCTGCCTATCCCGTGACCCTCGCGTTCAAAGAATTTATTCCAGCACCGATTACTGGGTGTTCACTCTCCTGGACCCACGGTACAAGCAAAATCTTTCCACTCTCATCCCTGCAGAGGAAAGGAGTGTGAGAATGCATGAATACCAGCAGGCCCTGGTGCACAAGCTGAAACAGTATTTCCCTTCTGACAGCGCTAGCGGCAGAGTGCGTAGTTCTGCGGGACAAGTAGCGAGGGAGAGTAGGCGAGCAGGCAGCTTGTCCAGCACTGGCAAGGGTACGCTTTACAAGGCTTTTGCCAGCTTTATGTCACCCCAGCAAGACACTGTCACCTGTCCCCAGTCTCGGCAGAGTAGGGCTGATCTTTACAGAAAGATGGTGAGGGAGTACGTAGCTGACCATACCATCGTCCTAAATGATCACACAGCTCCCTACAACTACTGGGTTTCAAAGCTGGACATGTGGCACGAACTGGCGCTGTACGCCTTGGAGGTTCTTGCCTGCCCTGCCGCTAGCGTCTTGTCCGAGCGGGTTTTCGGTGCAGCTGGTGGCATCATCACCGATAAGCGTACACGCCTGTCGACTGACAGCGCTGACAGGCTGACGCTTATTAAAATGAATAAAGGCTGGATTTCTCAGAATTTCCAATCTCCACCAGGTGAAGGAAGCTCAACCTGAATAATTGATCCACTCCTCCTCCTCCTCCTCATTTTCCTCCTTCTCCTCCTCTTTGTACAGTAAAGCAGAGGAAAATGGCTATTTTTTGACAGGGCCCACTGGCTCTTGCTATAGTACTTCATGCATTTAATTTTTCTGGAGGGCCACCTACCCGGTCCTCTGTTTGAAACAATTTTTGTGAGTGCCACATACAGGCACTCAATCTATTCCATTTTACTGCAGGGCCACCTACCTGCTCCTCTGGTTTGAAACATTTTTGGGACTGCCACATACAGGCACTCAATCTATTCCATTTTACTGCAGGGCCACCTACCTGCTCCTCTGGTTTGAAACATTTTTGGGACTGCCACATAAAGGCACTCAATCTATTCCATTTTACTGCAGGGCCACCTACCTGCTCCTCTGGTTTGAAACATTTTTGGGACTGCCACATACAGGCACTCAATCTATTCCATTTTACTGGAGGGCCACCTACCTGCTCCTCTGGTTTGAAAAATGTTTGGGACTGCCACATACAGGCACTATCCAAATTAAATTGTCTCCATAGCAGCCTCCACACGTTGTCTCCATTGCTACCTCCAAAAGTCGTCCATATAGCTGCCTCCATACATCGTCCCTTTATCAAACGAGGTGTGTCAGGCAGAAATTTGGGTTGTTTTCATGGATTCCACATCAAAGTTGTTAACTTTGTCGCCACCCTGCTGTGTTATCCACAAAATATACTGGCAAACTTTTACCATTTAGGGATATTATTTCAGCGCTTCTTGCGCATCTGTTTACATTCCCCTCACCCGGCATATCCTAAACTTATAAGAACGCTACTACACTTGATCTTATACAAAAGGTTCTTAGAAGTGCTGTTTGGGGAGTAGCCTAGAGACAGGGGCTTGAATTGGCGAAAGCTCGCCTGGCAGCGGAGCGCCAGCTCCATGCGCATCATGCGCTTCTTGCGCATCTGTTTACATTCCCCTCACCCGGCATATCCTAAACTTATAAGAACGCTACTACACTTGATCTTATACAAAAGGTTCTTAGAAGTGCTGTTTGGGGAGTAGCCTAGAGACAGGGGCTTGAATTGGCGAAAGCTCGCCTGGCAGCGGAGCGCCAGCTCCATGCGCATCATGCGCTTCTTGCGCATCTGTTTACATTCCCCTCACCCGGCATATCCTAAACTTATAAGAACGCTACTACACTTGATCTTATACAAAAGGTTCTTAGAAGTGCTGTTTGGGGAGTAGCCTAGAGACAGGGGCTTGAATTGGCGAAAGCTCGCCTGGCAGCGGAGCGCCAGCTCCATGCGCATCATGCGCTTCTTGCGCATCTGTTTACATTCCCCTCACCCGCCATATCCCAAACTTATAAGAACGCTACTACACTTAACTTGGTGCAGGCTGGGACCGAGTCTGACCCTGGGGCTGGTCATATACTGCCGACGCAGAGAATTGCGGGGCCTACCTCGGTCCAGGTCTCAAAGGCCTACTATACCTCCTCCCACCCCTCCTCCACCTCCTCCTCCTCCGAATTACCATCCGTGGGCATGGCGCCATCAGTCGGTAGCTCTAGGCACAGCAGCAGTGCCGTCGCTAAGCGACAGCAGGCGGTGCTGAAACTGCTGAGCCTAGGCGATAAAAGGCACACCGCCCAAGAGCTATTACAGGGCATTCCACATCAAAGTTGTTAACTTTGTCGCCACCCTGCTGTGTAATCCACAAAATATACTTGCAAACTTTTACCATTTAGGGATATTATTTCAGCGCTTCTTGCGCATCTGTTTACATTCCCCTCACCCGCCATATCCTAAACTTATAAGAACGCTACTACACTTGATCTTATACAAAAGGTTCTTAGAAGTGCTGTTTGGGGAGTAGCCTAGAGACAGGGGCTTGGATTGGCAAAAGCTCGCCTGGCTGCAGAGCGCCAGCTCCATCCCAAGATCCAACTAACATAGTTGCAGCACCTTTAATCTACTACTAGTTCACTGCCTCCATAATAATAATAATAATAATCTTTATTTATATAGCGTCATCATATTCTGTAGCGCTTTACAAATCATAGGAAACAAATACAAATGTAATGTAACAGAGCACAACATTTGTATGGAACAACAGGAGTGAGGTCCCTGCTCGCCAGAGCTTACGGTTTATGAAGATGATGGGGTAACACGAGGTAAAAGAATATTTAATGGTCAAGCCATTCTTCTTAGGGAATAGAAAAAAATATAATAAATGGAATTGCTGTCGCTTGAACCACTCAGCCGTCATCTTATATACCAGGTCCAGGGTGAATGGGACTGCAGAGAAGTCTGGTGCCTGTTGGTTGCTGGATAACAGATGGGAGGACGACACAGGACGGGTTAGTAGAAGAGTTAAAACTTCATGCAGTTAATGAGTGTTATAGGCTTGCCTAAAGAAATGGGTTTTAAGAGCACGTTTGAAACTTTGGAGGTTAGGTATTAGTCTGATAGTCCAGGGCAGAGCATTCCATAGAATTGGTGCAGCTCTAGAGAAGTCTTGGAGACGCGAGTGGGAGGTCCGCACTAGGGTAGAGGTTAATCTAAGATCACTGGCGGATCTAAGAGCACGGGTTGGGCGATAGACTGAGATAAGAGAGGAGAGGTAGGGGGGTGCAGCATTATACAGAGCTTTATGGATGAGGGTTATTATTATTTTAAACTGTATTCGAAAGGAGACTGGCAGCCAGTGCAGCGACTGGCATGAACTGTAAGCATACATGGTCCCCTTATCAAACGAGCTGTGTCAGGCAGAATTTTGGGTTGTTTTCATGGCTTCCATGTTAACTTTGTCGCCACCCTGCTGTGTAATCCACAAAATATACTGGCAAACTTTTATCATGTACCGATATTATTTGAGCGCTTCTTGCTCACCTCCTTTGGTTCCTCTCTGACACCCATTGGTTTGAAGCCTGAGTCCAATTAGGGTATGTCGCCATGCCACTCTCTAGCCTGCTGCCGCTGCCTCTGCCTCTGCATGCCGTCCCCTATAGTGTCAGGGTCAATTATTGGATGTTTTACATGCTATCTAGCTTCATTCTGTCACTCTGTCATGGCCATGCTGTTGCCCATAATTTCGGCATAATGGTGCGATTAAGCAGCCTCAGAGGCATCCATGCATGCTGCCCCTGCTGTTTCCTGTCCATTTCCGTGGTGTTTCCATCCTTTTCTGAGGTTCCCAGGTGTTTGGCCAAGCTTCCCTGTGCAGAGCCTTGGTCCCCTTGAAAAATGCTCGAGTCTCCCATTGACTTCAATGGGGTTCGTTATTCGAGACGAGCACTCGAGCATCGGGAAAAGTTCGTCTCGAATAACGAGTACCCGAGCATTTTAGTGTTCGCTCATCTCTAGTTAACATACTTGTTTTGGATGATTAAAGCATTTCTAGTTTTCAAAACCTTATTTACTTTCATTCAATGTATTACATACTGTTCATCATGATTGTACAGATGGCAATTATGTAATTCATGTTTTCAAGTTGAAATCTTTGACAAAAGTACTGTATCTTTGTTACCTGTAATGCAGCTATGATTAATTAATACCCAGGGAATCTTTCCATAGTCAATGCATTTTTATTTTCTCAAGAATCAGCATTATATGTAAACTAAGACTCTTTCTAATGATGTTTTTATCTGAGAGTAGGGCAGTGTTGTTTTGACCATGGCTGTGTGCCTGCTACAGCATTAGGTTCAGTGTGTAGCAGGTACAAGGCAGCACTTGGGATGGCACTTTCAGCCTCTAAGGGCATAACTACAATGCTTCTATTTGTTTACAGAGAATGGCAGTGCCATGCTGACCAAGGATACGCCCCTGCTACATCAATTAGTTTCATTGTTAAGCAGGTATGAGGAGTTGGTCGGGATGGCATTGCCAGCCTCTGTAAATAAACGGCACAACTAGTGAATGGGAATACCAGACAGGGCCAGTTTATGGTTGGTGGAGGCAATCGGAAATTCCTTGGGGGCCTTCATAGGGCTGTCAACATCTATCAGCACACACATAAGTTTCTGATTTTACACTACTACACCACATGATTACTTCATATATACAGGTCAAGATCCAAGATTACTACATGTATACATGACCAGAACCAAAGAAGAGTGAGACAGCCTTAAGTTGTACTCGGTCCTTGTTTATTTTGTTGAAAGGCTATAGGATATGTAGGAAGGTTTGTCAACATATGCTTGCTATAGAGCAGGGGTCAGGAACCTTTTTGGCTGAGAGAGCCATGAACGCCACATATTTTAAAATGTTATTCCATAAGAGCCATACCATATGCACATGCCCCCCAGTAGATGGGTAGTCCCAGTGTCATGGGTGCCCCTGCGATCTAGGTCTAGGATCACAGGCACACCCGTGCCCCTCTCCGTGGCAACGCCTCTTTCCGAGCTCACTCAACGCACACCGGCACTTGCGGATTTAAAGGGCCAGTGCGTCGCTGATTGGCGCTGCCCACTTCTAGGGTTCCTATAAAGACTGGCGGCTCCCAGCATTCCCTGTTGGAACTTAGTGCTTTATGCCTATCAGGATGCTTTCCACAGTGTTTACTTTCCAAGTGTTGACCTCACATTGTGACCCCGGACCTGTTCCTGATTGTGCTCCTTCAATGCCAGCCCTGATCTCTTGCTCTGTCCCCGACCAAGCATCATTGCCACCTGCCTTGACAGTCTGCCTGTTCCTAACCAAGAGACTGTCTAGTTATACTGTACCTCGACCTTGGAAGCACTAGGGACAAGTCGTAGACTGGCGGGCTCTGGTGAAGACTGGGTGCCACTTAGATTCCGGTCCCAGGTGTCTTATTACATCATTGTCCAAGGGGTTCCCTACTCCAAATCCTGACACCCACCACATTCCTCCCAGTAGATAGGTAGTCCCAGCACATACCCCCAGTAGATACTGCACAAAAAGAAGCAAATAGAGGGGCACAGCGCTAACAAAACATCCCACAGCAGATTTTTTTGAGCATTAACATGAAATCAATTAGTGCAGGCAATGAGGATCTGGAAACAAACTGTGTGCGGGGGTGCTCTAGCTCACATAGTTCACAATGCTTGGAAAACAATGCATTCAAGAGGAAAGAAGGAGCTGGCACTCACCGCTGTTGAAGTAAAATCAGTCTTTTATTCCAAATCGCTTTAAAAACTTCGCTACAGGAGAGAGGAATAAAGCAGGAGCCCACAAGAGGCGACGGCCCATTTCGCGCTACAAGCGCTTAATCCTGCCTAGTGGGAAGGTGTCCTCAGCTGTTTCTTAACTGAGCGGCCCCAACCCATAACTTAGCAACCATAAACCTTTCATTTCATTGGTCTGGAGAGAAAGGAGGAGGTGCTAGCATCTTGAACACAAAAAAGGCATTACAATCCACAATATCGTAGGGTCAGAAAGACGCAGATAAGATTATCTTTTTTTGTTTTTAATATTCTATAATTAGATAGCTGGTAAAGATGTTAAAAGATAAGGAATCACTAATATATCGTAGTTACAAATGAGCTAAGGGTACCAGCACTTTCTTTACAAGAAGGAGCAAGTAAACTTTACAGCAGAAAGTTTACAATATAACCTTACAGTGTTTTTCACTATAAAAACACACTCATATAATTTTTATCGTTGAGACCTAATGGTCCCAATGCATTTGTTTTAATAATCCAAGAAGCTTCTCTCCTTAGGTGGGTTTTTTGCCTGTCGCCTCCATTAGGAGGTACAGGAACAATTTCTAAGCCTGCAAAGGAGATTGAATTAGGATTACTGGCATGTGTTTCACTAATATGCTGAATTAGTCGATGTGCCCCCTCACCTGTGTTGATAGAATAACGGTGCTCGCAGTAACGTACAAACAATTTCCTGATAGTTTGGCCTATGTAAAATCTGCCACAAGGGCAGGACAACATTGTAGACCAAAAAGGAGGATTTGCAAGAAATAAACTGTCTGAGTATATGGGTGAGATCTCCGATGTTCAGACATTTACCTTTTATGAAGAAGGGGCAAAAGTTACAGTTACCACAACAAAACTTTCCCAAAGGTATAGATTTCTCCAACCAATTTTTTTTCTCTGAGGGGCAAACGACTTCGAACAAAGTGGTCTTTAATGGTTCTACTCCGTCCAAAAGTGATGAGGGGACCTGACTCGACTACATTTTTTAGTTGCTGGTCAGTTTTAAGAAGGAACCAATTATTCAAGATCACTTATCTAATTTTTGATGCCATAGGGGTATAGTCGAAAGAAAAAACGAATTTCTCTCTGTTCTCTTTTCTATTACTACCTTTCAGCAAATGAGTGGGATCGGCCTTTTAAGTAAGGGCATAGGGTAACCTCTTGTAGGTAATTTTGTAGTAAGTTGTTTGGCCTGTTCAATATATCCGTTTGTCTCACTGTTAATCTGCCCAAGGCGGATATACTGTCCGTAAGGAACAGCTTTTTTTAACCAGTTCAGGATGGGAGCTTGTATAATGTAAGTAGGAGTTGGCGGCAGTAGGTTTATTGTACACTGTAGTTTTTAACCCCTTAACGACTTGGCCTTTTTTAGTTTTTTCACTTCCATTTTTCACACCCCACCTTCAAAAATCTATAACTTTTTTATTTTTCCACATAAAGAGCTCTGTGATGGCTTATTTTCTGCGTAACAAATTGCACTTCGTAGTGACGGTATTTAATATTCCATGGCGCGTATTGGGAAGCGGGAAAAAAATTCCAAATGCAGTGAAAATGGTGAAAAAACACATTTGCAACGTTTTCTTGTGGGCTTGGATTTTACAGCTTTCACTGTGTGCCCCAAATGACAGGTCTACTTTATTCTTTGGGTTGCTACGATCAAAGGGATACCGCATTTGTACAGGTTTTATAATGTTTTCATACATTTAAAAAAATTAAAACCTCCTGTACAAAAATTTTTTTTTTGATTTTGCCATCTTCTGGCGCTAATAACTTTTTCATACATTGATGTACGGAGCTGTGGGTGTTGTAATTTTTTGCGACTTTTGATGGCGTTTTCATTGCTATCATTGTTAGGACTGTACGACCTTTTGATCACTTTTTATTATTTTTTTATATTTTCCAAAATGGCAAAAAAATGTCATTTTTGACTTTGGACGCTATTTTCCGTTACGGGGTTAAACGCAGTGAAAAACCGTTATTATATTTTGATAGATCGGACATTTTCGGATGCGGTGATACCTAATGTGTTTATGAATTTTACTGTTTATTAATATTAATATCAGTTCTAGGGAAAGGGGGGTGATTTGAATTTTTAGGTTTTTTTAATATAATTTTTTTTTTTAAACTTTTTTTTACTTTAACTATTTTTCAGACTCCTTAGGGTACTTTAACCCTAGGTTGTCTGATCGATCCTACCATATACTGCAATATGGCAGTATATGGGGATTTTACTCCTCATTCATTACAATGTGCTAATAGCACATTGTAATGAATGGGTTAAAACGAGACTTCCTCGGGCCTTCGTGAGACCCGATGCTGTCATGGCAATGGATCACCGCTCCCCGTGACGTCATCCGCGCCATCTTTTTGAAGCCTCCGGCGGCGATCGTGGTAAAAGCACCCACGATCGGTGCTAGCACCGATCGCGGGTGTTACCGGTAAGCCTTTGCTGCAATATGCAGCAAAGACTTACCGGCTATGGAGAGGGCTCGGCCCGCGAGCTCTCTCCATGCACCGGGACCCGCGCGTCGGGAAGGGGTTAAAGTATTTTCTTTGACCTGTATAAGTACATCAAGAAATTCAATCTGGCTGGTGTTAAATTTGTAAGTGAAGAACATGTTCACCGCATTATCATTAAGGTAGGCATTGAATTGTAATAATTCTTCTTCTGTGCCTGACCACACGATGAACACATCATCCACATACCGGTGGTAGAAGTGTATCTTACTTACATAAGGATTTTTGACAGTATAGATGTACCTATCTTCAAAATGGGCAAGAAAAATGTTTGCATAGGAATAGGCTTCAGGGGTGCCCATGGCCATTCCGTCAATTTGCTTATACCAAGTATTACCAAACTTAAAAGCGTTGTTTGCTAGGACAAAGTCAAGGGCCTCACATATAAAATGAAGGGTCTGTACATCCCTAGCAGTATTACATACTGTAAGTCTCACAGCCTCTATTCCTACCACCTGAGGAATCCTGGTGTACAGGCTCTCTACATCAATCGTACCAAGTTTAAAGTCTTCTTGTCAAGGGAAATCTCTAATTGTTTTAAGGAACTCATTAATATCTTTGAGGTATGAAGGTATAAATGGGAGTACAGGTCAAAGCATCCAGTCTACATATTTAGAAAATGGTTCTGTAACAGAGCCAATTCCTGCCACAATTGGGCAGCCGGGAGGATTAACTGTAGATTTATGTATTTTGGGAAGAAAATACCATTCAGGTTTCATGGGGAAGGCTGGTATAAGTTTTCTGCAGTTTTTTTTGGAAATAACGCCCTGTTCAACACAAGGAACTAAGGAACGAAATCAATTTATTTTTTATTTTTTCAGTGGGGTCTCTGTTGAGTTTAGTATAGACTAATGTATTGCTGAGATGTCTTTAGGCTTCTGCTATATAAGCTATTCGGGACAACACCACTGTACAACCCCCCTTATCCGCTTTTTTTTAATAATTAGTGACTTGTTTTCTTTCAACCATTTCAAAGCTCTCCTCTCTCCAGGGGAAAGGTTATCTGGATCTTTATTGTAAATTAGTGCTTTTGCTTCTTGTAATACCTTCTGTTGAAAAATATCCAGAGGGGTACCCGGAGATAGGGGGGGGGGGGATTGAAGGTAGACGGGTTACCTCCCTTGAAAACGGATGGTGGGGGGTGTACGGTCTCTGACTCTGCTACAGTTAGGAGACAAGCAGCCTCTTCATCTAATGGGCCTATTTCCAATGGAACAGTGTACAATAAACCTACTGCTGTCAACTCCTACTTACATTATACGAGCTACCATCCTGAATCAGTTAAAAAAGCTGCCTCTTACGGATAGTATCTCATTGCCTTAGGCGGATTAACAGTGAGACAAACGGATATATTGAACAGGCCAAACAACTTACTACGAAATTACCTACAAGAGGTTACCCTATGCACTTACTTACACAGGCCTATGAAAAAGCGCTATCCATCGATCCCACTCATTTGCTGAGAGGTAGTAATAGAAAAGAGAACAGAGAGAAATTCGTTTTTTCTTTCGACTATACCCCTATGGCATCAAAAATTCAAAAATTAGATCAGTGATCTACTAAAAAATGTAGAGTCATCACTTTTGGACGGAGTAGAACCATTAAAGACCACCTTGTTCGAAGTCGTTTGCCCCTCATCAGAGAAAAAAAATTGGTTGGAGAGATCTAAACTTTTGGGAAAGTTTTGTTGTGGTAACTGTAACTTTTGCCCCTTCTTCATAAAAGGTAAATGTCTGAACATCGGAGGTCTCACCCATATACTCAGACAGTTTATTTCTTGCAAATCCTCCTTTTTGGTCTACGTGTTGTGTTGCCCTTGTGGCAGATTTTACATAGGCCAAACTATCAGGAAATTGTTTGTACGTTACTGCGAGCACCGTTATTCTATCAACACAGGTGAGGGGGCACCTCAACTAATTCAGCATATTAAAGAAGCACATGCCAGTAATCCTAATTCAATCTCCTTTGCTCCTTTCTCTCCAGACCAATGAAATGAAATGTTTATGGTTGCTAAGTTACAGGTTGGGGGCCACTCCGTTAAGAAACAGCTGAGGACGCCTTCCCATTATGCAGGATTAAACGATTGTAGCACGAAACGGGCCGTCGCCTCTTGTGGGCTCCTGCTTTATTCCTCTCTCCTATAGCGAAGTTTTTAAAACAATTTGGAATAAAAGACTGATTTTACTTCAACAGCGGTGAGTGCCAGCTCCTTCTTTCCTCTTGAATGCATTGACCCCCAGTAGATAGGTATCTACAGAACATACTCCCAGTAAATAGGAAGCCACACCACATGCCCCCAAGTAAATAGGTAGCCCCAGCACATGCCTCCCAGTATATAGGTAGCCCCAGCACATGCCCCCATGTATATAGGTAGCCCCGACAAAAAAAAAAAAGAATATTCACTTACCAGCGCTCCCTGCAGGCAGCTCCTCATTGCTTCCACACTCTTCTCTTTGACCCAGGCTTAGACGATGGCAGCAAAGGCGCCTGGGTCATACAAAGGATGTAGACAGCGGTAACATTGCTGCCTGTGTCCAGTGATCAGTCTAAGAGACACACAGCAGCCATCACTATTTATTAAAGATCTGTCTGAGAGGCAGGTACAGCCAGCAAAAGAGCCATATCTGGCTCCCAAGCCATAGGTTCCCTACCCTTGCTATAGAGGGATACAACATAATCCCTATATCTCTGTGCTATTCATCTGTGTGTCCTGATGTGATGTCTTTACTGGTAACCCATCGTTGCATCAAATTCTTCTTACTAAAGTTTACAATCGTGTTCGATCTTCTTTAATTAACTGATCTTTCTATCTAGAAACGTTGTTTGTTTTTCTTTGCAAGAGAAACTTTCTCTCATGTGTCCTGCATTTGGGGACTAATTGGGGACTGATTTTAAAACCTAAGTATGGCTCTGCCCCTCCTCTTTAAATTTAGTTTTCTCTAGGCTGCAAAGCCTGTAGGTTGCAGACCGCCCTATAGTCCTTTTATCACTTAATACCTCTCTGGGACTCTAACAACTCTCTGATTCTTCTACTCACCAAGAGGGAAACTTCCTTGACTTGGTCTTTGCACGACTCTCTTCTGTCTCTGACTTTACTAACAAGGACTTTCCACTTCAGACCATAACCTTCTCTCTTTTACTATATTGACTATTGACACATGCCACAAACCCGTTTCCTACGTAAATGCTCCAGGAATGCCGAAAGTCTGTGGAGAAAATCGTTGTCTTGGGGTTGTTCTGGACTCTTTTGAGCCGCAGATTCATTCTCTTGCTCGCTTTTTCTGCATGCATCTCAAAAACATCTCTCTAATCTGCCCAATTCTCACATTTGAAACCTGCAAAAAGCTAACTGTTGCTCCGATTCACTCTCATCTAAACTACAGTAACTCTCTACTAACCGGTCTTCCACTCGCCAAACTCTCTCCTCTCCAATGTATTCTTAATGCAGCAGCCAGGCTCGTTTTTCAGACTAAACATTTCATGGTTGCCTCCAGTTCATGACGGTCACTGCACTGGCTGCCAGTCTCCTTTTGAATACAGTTTAAGATAATAACCCTCATCCCCAAAGCTCTGCATAATGCTACACCTCCCTACCTCTCCTCTCAGTCTATCGACCAACCCCGGCTCTTAGATCCGCCAGTGATCTTAGATTAACCTCTACCCTTGTTCGAACCTAACTTCCAAAGTTTCAAACGTGCTCTTAAAACCAATCTATTTAGGCACATTTTAGCTGCATGAAGTTTCAACTCCTTTTTTTTTTTTTTCTAACCTGTCCTGGGTCCTCCTCCCACCTGGTATCCAGCAGGCACCAGGCACCAGGCACCAGGCTTCTCTGCAGTCCCATTCACCCTGGACTTTGTACATAAGATGATGGGTGATGACTGGGTCAAGTGACAGCACTTCTATTTATTATATTATATTTTGTTCTATATGAGTTCTCCATTTTGTTCCATATGAATGTTTTGTGCTCTGTTTTGTGTTTTTATTATATTTGTATTTGTCCCCTATATGTAAAGCGGAATATAATGCACTATATAAATAAAGATTATTATTATAACAAACACCTACGGTCTATGCTCAGCAGTAACTGGAGATGGAGGCCATCATTGGCATAAAATTTTAGGTCCCTCACTTTATCATCATCTGCTCCACCTTCGTTCACAGACTTATAACTGTTCTCTTGTTCCTTCAAAAATCTCTTTTGTGCCTACCCACACCTCCCAGTAACTAACATAGAAAAATGTCCCCACAATAGCCATTATATTCACAGGACTCCCACAGTAGCCAATGTAGTCACAAGGACCCAAAGTAGCCAAGATATTCACAAGGCCCAACAAAAGCCTATATAGTCACAGGGACTGTATCCAATCTATTACACATGCCCCAGAAGTAACCAGTCTAGTAACAATGATCCCCCAATAGCCAATATATTAACAATGGGGGGGGGGGGGCTGTGGCTCTCTGAGATGGACATTCAGTGGGGGCATGGAGACACCGCAGGTGGGCTGTGGGCCAGGTGGGAGATATTGGGTAGCAGGGGCTACGTGGGTGAATAAAAAGGAATACAGCTGCCAGTATGTTGTAAATGGAATGCATATGGACAGCTGATAGTACTTTCCAATAAGCCCCAAAGCTTGCAGAGGACTGGAAAGGAGCAGAGCCTTCTATATTTCCACACAGGATATATGGCTGAAGACCTCCTTCTTTTTCCTCTCTCCATCCAGAATCTTCTTGTTGTCAGATGTCTACACTGCTGTACTATAAGAAAAGAGTAGCAGCTTGTGAACCTGCAGCTCTGATGGAGACCTGTGCCTACTGGTGGGGCATATGCCTCTGTGAACTCCCTATAATCCTAAAATACCAGACAACCTCATTCAAAGGGTTTCCTGGCTAAAATATATTGTTGACTCTATCCTCACAATAAACCATCATCATCGGGTAAGAGGGGGCCGACACCTTAAAACACAGCTGATAACCTGTTTTTAGCTTATAATTCTTATAGACTGTGACAGGAAGCAGAAACCTCTATTCCTCTATTCTCAGTTTCTTAAATATATAATGTCAGCTAAGATGGCAGTGCTATGGTTGACGCCCACAATCAGTGCCCTCTGGGAATAAATTAATTCCTTTCTTTACTATATTTTGGCATCCACCATTTTTTGCATATTATTCTAATATTTATGTCCAGTTATATATATGTACTCAGGCAGATCTGCCATGGTTTTGTGGTGATGTTGTAACATTCTGGGATATTATAATCCCCTTGTTAGGGGTTAATACATTGGCCATGGTTTTATGGTGATGCTTACTTTTGTAGCATTCCACTGTATCATAATCCCCTTGTAAGGGTTAATAGGTACTGTACTCTCATCTTTTCTTATATTAGGGTACCGGCTCTATATAGATTCTTTGACTTTGCCTATTACAATAATTCAACTGCACTCCCCTCCTGACATGACCTCCGTTTTGCTTGTGCTATACATATATATCTTTTTTTTTTCCTTCACATTTTACTTATTTTATGCTTTTCTCTTGCAGTCTACCCTCGTCAGTATTCTACATTTTGAGGTTTCCGGGCAAAATACAGCATCAGTCTATTAACATATTGTGAAATGTAATGCGCCCATTAACTTGTATTGAGCATTGCTGCGCATGCGCAGAGCATATTTCTGGCATTGCTCTCCAATGTGCGGCCCTGACAGCGATCGGCTGTAGGAGACGGTGGGGAAATGCGTCCATCACACAGTGAGGGTATGTTTTTAACTTTAACTACATGTTGATCTATGTATTTGATCATGCATAGGACACTGAAGTATAACTGCAATATAATCTCACTGTTATGCATGTTTTTTTTAATGTAATGCACTTTTTTATGCATGTATTATATAAATATATGCAATTGGTTGTAATGTGTCAAACATACAAGGTTTTTATTACTTGTTTGCACTATAGCACTTTTTTACAATGAGGGGTGGGGTTTGCATCATGTGATGCCATACAAAGGTAACACAGCACCTCTTATGGAGTCATGGCCAAAACAACCTTTTTATTATAAAACAAGCATTAACAAAATTATGTTGGTTGTATCAATACTTATATCATGCAAAGTTTTGCCACAATAGCTATTGGAGAAGAGATGTAATTCAGGATACAGGAGCGTGTTGATTTTTAACAGTCCAACAGGTGTATTCTAAGTAATGAGATTTGTTGTAAATTATGCAACGTTATCACCCTGTTAAGACAAAAATGAACGATGCATCAAGTAAAACAGCATAAAATAGTATATCCAGGAGGGTCAGTAACCACAAGTTGTTTGTACGGTATAGTTTTATATCTCATAGTTCCAGTGGTAGCGCTTGGTCCAAAAATCTGCTTAACCCCTACGGCACGCGGCCCCATTTTTCAAATCTGCCCTGTGTCACTATAAGTGGTTATAGCTTTGGAACGCTATGAGATATCCGGCGGATTTTGAGATTGTTTTTTCGTGACACATTGTACTTCAAATTAGTTTAAAAATTTGGATAAATCTTTTGCGTTTAGTTATGAAAAAAACCAAAATTTGGCAAAAATTTGGAAATATTCTTTATTTTCAACATTCTAAATTCTCTACTTTTGATGCAGATAGTGATAGCACCCAAATAAATTCATAACTTACATTTCCCAAATGTCTGCTTTATGTTGGTATGGTTTTTTAAGATTCCACATATTTTACTAGAGTGTTATGTGGCTCAGAATTTATCATTTTTCACATTTTTTGTAAAATCACCAAAACCCGTATTTAGATGGACTTGCTCAACTTCTAATTGACACTGAGAGGCCTAAATAATAGCTAGACTCGTAAATTACCCCATTATGGAAACTACACCCCTCAACTTATGAAAAACCACTTTTAAGAGGTTTGTTAACCCTTTAGGTGTTTTATAGGGGTTAAAACAAAATGGAGGTGCAGTCTGCAAATTGTAATATTTTTTCACAATATACTCATTTTGGGTGGAAAACTAAACATTTACAATGGATTAAATGAAAAAAGGCTCCACAAAGTTTGATACCCAATTCCTCCAGAGTACACCAATACTCTATATGTGGTGGTAACTTGCTGTATGGGCGCACGGCCGGGCATAGAAGAGATGGAGGCACCATCCAGATCAGATTTGCTAAGTCACATTGTACAGACTATAATTTTTTTCTTGTGGACCTATAGGGGCTTATTTCTTTTGCCACATGAGATGCACTTTTCTGGTAGGTAATTTTGGGGCATCTATAGCTAATTGGTGAGATTTTATTAACTCTTTGTTGGTGGAGGAAATGAAAATCATCAATTTTTAGGAATTTTTTTTTTGGGTCATTAACCATATCATAAAAATAGTATATTATTTTTATTCTATGGGTCGCCACGATTACGAAAAGACCTCATTTATATAATTTTTTTATTTTTTCCCATTTTTACTGAATAAAAAGTAATTTGGCAAAAATGTTGTTAATTTTAGCATCACCGTCTTTCATATGCATAACTTTTTTTTTTTTCGCCTCACAAATCTGTTTAAGGGCTTATTTTTTGCAAGAAGGATTGTTCTTTTTAGTGGTCTTATTTTACAGTTGCATAACATTTTTTAAATCACTTTTTAGAGAATTGCAGTTCTAATAATGATTCTGTTTTATTATGCAGATTGTTACAGACGCAGGGATACCAGATATGTGGGGGTTTTGTGTATTTTATTCAATGATACTGAATAAAAACTAATTTGGAGAAAATCTTGTTCATTTTAGCATCACATCTTTTCATATGCATAACTTTTTTTATTTTTCGGCTGACAAATCTGGTTAAGGGCTTATTTTTTGTGAGAAGAGTTGCTCTTCTGAGTGGGCATATTTTAGAGTGCATAACATTTTTTAAGTCACTTTTTAGAGCATTTTTATAGGGTATTAATTAAAAATGATCTTTGTTCGGAACGTTTTTTTTCTCCGGCGATTACCGTGCGGGTCCAGTAATGATTCTGTTTTATTATACAGATTGTTACGGATGCGGCAATACCAAATATGCGGGGTGTTTTTGTGTTTTTTATACTTCATTAAGTGTTTTTATGGGAAAGTGACATTTTAGGGGCTTATATTTTAATGTATTTATTTTTTATTTGTGTAGTGTTCAGTGTTTTTCACTTTTTTTTACTTATACATACTTGAACTTGAACCAGCAATGCTCTGATCACTGGTTCAAGTTCAATACACTGCTCTACAATACTATTTTATTGTAGGGCAGTGTAATCTGTCCGGCATGCTCGCGCATGCTCAGACAGTTTGCAGTCAGACCTGAAAGGGGTCTGACTGCCAGGGAGACAGTGCTGCTCCGGGGCACATGCCAGTCCTCGGAGCTGCCCAGAAGTGGATTGGATCCCCCGGTAAGCGGCGCGGGGGATCCGATCCATAGCGCAAACACCCTTACACTCATGCTTGACCGCGCCGTGTAAGGGGTTAACATCCGGGATCGGAGTCGGCTCCGATCGCGGGTGTTAGAGCAGGCTGTCAGCTGTGATAGACAGCTGACAGCCGCTGCTTCTGGTGCCGGCTCCATTCGTGAGCCGGTGCTAGAAGCAGGACGTTATAGCACGTCCCCGTGTGCTTAGCATGTAGCCCCAGGGTTGTACTATAACGTCCTGGTGCGCCTAGGTGTTAAAGCATTTTAACGTCTGGAGGTGTGTGCCTCAATATTAAAGTTCCTGCAGGTGGTGACGTCAGCCACAGACTTGAACACTGTTGATAGTGAGGCGCACTACAAGGACTAGGATCGCCTTGGATATGATTGCAATAGGTATGTCTCTCAACACAAAGGGGCACATTTACTTACCTGTCCCATCACAATCCGCGATCCGGCATGTCCGACGAGGATTCGGAGCTGTCGCGATTCACTAAGATCATGCTTCCTGCACATGTCGATTCCCCGCTGAGGTCCGCCGGAGTTCACCTTCTTCTTCCCGGTGTATGTGAGTACTGATCTTGCGACACAATTTGAATTTTAAATTCTGTGGTTTCTTGGGTTGTCCGACGGCCACGTCCCCCGATTTGTGTCACATGAAACCCGGTACCGATGCGCCACAATCCAATTGCGTGCACCAAATCAGAAATGGCAGGCAACCCGACGGAAATGTTTCCGATGGACCCTTAGTAAATGTGCCCCAATATGTCAGTTGTTTCCAGCATACATGCAGCTGCTTAGCAGAGTTATCCTCTTCACTCTACTCCTTCAATAAGTCCATTGAATAGTGACTTAGCATGAGTTAGACCATCATATAAATTTGGTATAGCAGTGTGACAGGCTTTTTAGCATTAATATCAAATGCGTTTCAAAAGCGTCTGGCTTCCTTCATCAGTGATAGTCATTCTCTGGTGTTTAGTCTTTTTTTATCCATAGTGGAATAGATCAAAAATTGGACTGGATAAGAATTATTTTAACAATTGTTAACATTAAATATCCATCATGGTTTAATATATCTCATAGTTGAATAACAATCATAGTTCATCAATATCCATCATCGTTTGAAATCTATTATAGTTTTAAATCTATTATTAATTGCATAAACATGAGTGTCCCCATGCACAATGAGCATGTTCATCATATTGGCACTTATATTTATCGATGTAAACATGCATGTAAATATTTCTGTAGACATTAATGCAAATATTTATTCTGTGGACTCCTCTTTTTTGTAACTCTGCTTGTGTTCACAAGCATTTGTGTAAAAATGGGTGTAAACATTCATGTAACTATTTGTAAACATTCTTGTAATAATTTTTTTTAGATTTTTTATTGTGTTAATTTGTTATAGATAATTCTTATGGATGTTATTAATGGATATTAATTATTGTGTAAACATTATTGTAAACTTTCCTGTTAACATCTCTATACATTTTTCTGTAAAAATCAAAACATTTTCAGAATTTTTTGTTTTAGTAGTCATTTTATGGGTTTTGAAAACATCATTACAATGCCACAACATTATTATATTTTTATAACACTGTAACAATACAACAACAACTGAAGGGCCAGTCAGCAAGGGGGAGCAAGTGCAACGAGTGCTGGTAACAGCTGGACATCCTTGCAGTCACAGACATGCCCCACCAAACTGAAAAGCCGTCCAGGGACAATAACCGCAAAAAACCTATTACAGTCATAATGGTTGTGCCTTCCAAATCTATGTGATGCCTTACTACTGGTATATCTATGATGCTGTGACCATATAGGTCGATGATAATATGGACAAAATCCACTCAAATGCATAATTTTTTTTGAGTAAAAGACAGGAAAATGTATTTTGAACCATTCTAGCATTATCTATCACATGTAATGCATTAAGCTTTTGCTACATTCATTAGGTAACAGGCATAGAAAGGTTGAGAGACACAGCACATCATAGGTGCATCACAGACTAATAAGATCCTATAGTAAGATCCCAAACATATCCCACATATACTCGAGTATAACCCAAGTTTTTCAGCACAAATGTGCTGAAAAACTTCACCTCGGCTTCTACGTGATGTCAGCCACTCGGCACACACTATAAAGTCAGCGAGCGGCTTAAGTCACGATCCCTGCGACGGGCCGCACAGAGGCATGGAGCCAATGCCGTGGGATTGCGGTATAGAAAAGGACCTGCCAGGGGTGCGTCGGAAGGTGAGGACAGTGTTTGTTTTTTTTCCTACAGGAATTATATTGCGGGCAGGGGGCTGGGCAGGCTGTACACTGCAGGGGGCTGGGCAGGCTGTATACTAGTCATGACGTGGCTTGCACCGTGACGTAACTGTCCCCTGGTCGGACGGAACTGAAGCAGAAAACTCTGGAAGGAAAGTGTGTTTTTTTAAATTTTATTTTGGGCCCAATTATATATATATATATATATATATATATATATATATATATATATATATATATATATAATATTATGCATATATATATAATATTATGCATAAGTAGTCATCGCCCAACAAAATATACTGTATAGAGTCGTCTGAGGAAGGGGGCGTGTCCCTCGAAACGTCACAGCAGGTGGACGATACCACTCTGTCCAACAGTCAGAGACAAGGCAGTCTCAGCCCTGGGGCCTCCAAACATGTGAGTGTTGCGAAGAAAAAAACTACTAGAACGCCAAATGAGGTGAATTTCTTTATATCTCTAAAATTCATGTGATAGCACACTCACTAGGACGTACGTATACTAGCTGAAAAAATGTTGTAATATATAAGAAGATTTAAGAAAATGAAAATGAATTGATGTAAATACATGTATATATTTGAAAGAAGTAAAACTTGATGAAACAAAAAGACATTCAAATCTATCCTGGTTCAAGTATAGACGGGCTAGATTACACCCTGCATGGCTTAAAGCTACAGTTAAAAGGGAAATTAATGATAAAAAGAGGGTATTCAAAAAATATAAATCTGATGGGTCACCAGTAGAGATGAGCGAACATGCTCGTCCGAGCTTGATGCTCGGTCGAGCATTAGGGTACTCGAAACTGCTCGTTACTCGGACGAATACTTCGCCCGCTCGAGAAAATGGCAGCTCCCGCCGTTTTGCTTTTTGGCGGCCAGAAACAGAGCCAATCACAAGCCAGGAGACTCTGCACTCCACCCAGCATGACGTGGTACCCTTACACGTCGATAGCAGTGGTTGGCTGGCCAGATCAGGTGACCCTGGGATAGACTAGCCGCTGGCCGCGCTGCTCGGATCATTCTGTCTCTGGATGCCGCTAGGGAGAGAGCTGCTGCTGGTCAGGGAAAGCGTTAGGGTGTTCTATTAGCTTACTGTTAGGCAGGAGTGATTCTCAAAGAACCCAACAGCCCTTCTTAGGGCTACAATAACGTTCTACTTTTTTTATTTTAATTTGCATCTTTTACCATTTTGTGAGGAATTAGCAGGGGGACTTGCTACCGTTGTGTTTAGCTCTTAGTGGCACACATATCCATAGCAAAGACCGAAGTGGGAAAATTCAGTAGGGGTTGGATTTCTATTAGGCAATAACTCAGTGTCATCTCATCTGGCATAGTAGTGTGCTTCCTTTGATACTTGGCTAGAAAATAGCCATAGGAGAATACAAACAGCTTCTTGAAGCCTACAGTAGCGTTCTATATATTTGATTTCTGGTTGATCTGCTGGTGGCTGTAGTTTCTGCAGTGCATGTACTTGCCAATTCTGAGCAATTTGTAGTGAGACTTGCGACCGCTGTGTTCTGCGCTTAGTGGCGCACATATCCATAGCAAAGGCCGAAGTGGCAAAATTCAGTAGGGGTTGGATTTCTATTAGGCAATAACTCAGTGTCATCTCATCTGGCATAGTACTGTGCTTCCTTTGATACTTGGCTAGAAAATAGCCATAGGAGAATACAAACAGCTTCTTGAAGCCTACAGTAGCGTTCTATATATTTGATTTCTGGTTGATCTGCTGGTGGCTGTAGTTTCTGCAGTGCATGTACTTGCCAATTCTGAGCAATTTGTAGTGAGACTTGCGGCCGCTGTGTTCTGCGCTTAGTGGCGCACATATCCATAGCAAAGGCCGAAGTGGCAAAATTCAGTAGGGGTTGGATTTCTATTAGGCAATAACTCAGTGTCATCTCATCTGGCATAGTACTGTGCTTCCTTTGATACTTGGCTAGAAAATAGCCATAGGAGAATACAAACAGCTTCTTGAAGCCTACAGTAGCGTTCTATATATTTGATTTCTGGTTGATCTGCTGGTGGCTGTAGTTTCTGCAGTGCATGTACTTGCCAATTCTGAGCAATTTGTAGTGAGACTTGCGACCGCTGTGTTCTGCGCTTAGTGGCGCACATATCCATAGCAAAGGCCGAAGTGGCAAAATTCAGTAGGGGTTGGATTTCTATTAGGCAATAACTCAGTGTCATCTCATCTGGCATAGTACTGTGCTTCCTTTGATACTTGGCTAGAAAATAGCCATAGGAGAATACAAACAGCTTCTTGAAGCCTACAGTAGCGTTCTATATATTTGATTTCTGGTTGATCTGCTGGTGGCTGTAGTTTCTGCAGTGCATGTACTTGCCAATTCTGAGCAATTTGTAGTGAGACTTGCGACCGCTGTGTTCTGCGCTTAGTGGCGCACATATCCATAGCAAAGGCCGAAGTGGCAAAATTCAGTAGGGGTTGGATTTCTATTAGGCAATAACTCAGTGTCATCTCATCTGGCATAGTACTGTGCTTCCTTTGATACTTGGCTAGAAAATAGCCATAGGAGAATACAAACAGCTTCTTGAAGCCTACAGTAGCGTTCTATATATTTGATTTCTGGTTGATCTGCTGGTGGCTGTAGTTTCTGCAGTGCATGTACTTGCCAATTCTGAGCAATTTGTAGTGAGACTTGCGACCGCTGTGTTCTGCGCTTAGTGGCGCACATATCCATAGCAAAGGCCGAAGTGGCAAAATTCAGTAGGGGTTGGATTTCTATTAGGCAATAACTCAGTGTCATCTCATCTGGCATAGTACTGTGCTTCATTTGATACTTGGCTAGAAAATAGCCATAGGAGAATACAAACAGCTTCTTGAAGCCTACAGTGGCGTTCTATATATTTGATTTCTGGTTGATCTGCTGGTGGCTGTAGTTTCTGCAGTGCATGTACTTGCCAATTCTGAGCAATTTGTAGTGAGACTTGCGACCGCTGTGTTCTGCGCTTAGTGGCGCACATATCCATAGCAAAGGCCGAAGTGGCAAAATTCAGTAGGGGTTGGATTTCTATTAGGCAATAACTCAGTGTCATCTCATCTGGCATAGTAGTGTGCTTTGATACTTGGCTAGAAAATAGCCATAGCAATAGGATAGCATTGTTTGGTTTTAAAAACTCAAAAAAAAACAAAAAACACAAAAAAAAAAAAAAACACAAAAAAAAACAAAAAAAAGTAAAAAAAAAAAATAAAGTTATAACTCTCATTTTAAAAATGTTTAACCCGAGGGCTAGGGGTAGAGGACGAGGGCGGGGACGTGGGCGTCCAACTACTGCAGGGGTCAGAGGCCGTGGTCCTGGGCGGGGTGAGACACCACCTGCTGATGAGGGAGCAGGGGAACGCCGCAGAGCTACACTCCCTAGGTTCATGTCTGAAGTTACTGGGACTCGTGGTAGAGCACTGTTGAGGCCAGAACAGTGCGAACAGGTGATGTCGTGGATTGCTGACAATGCTTCGAGCAATTTGTCCACCACCAGTCAGTCTTCCACGCAGTCCACCCATGTCACCGAAATCGCCACTCCTCCAGCTCCTGCACCTCAGCCTCCTCCCCCCCAGTCTGCCCCCTCCCAGGAAAATTTGGCATTTGAACCGGCATACTCTGAGGAACTGTTTTCTGGACCCTTCCCACAGTCACAAACCACTTGTCCGGTTGCTGCTGAGCAATTTTCCGATGCCCAGGTTTTCCACCAGTCACAGTCTGTGGGTGATGATGACCTTCTTGACGTAGTGGAAGTGTGTAAAGAGGTGTCCGACGATGAGGAGACACGGTTGTCAGACAGTGGGGAAGTTGTTGTCAGGGCAGGAAGTCCGAGGGGGGAGCAGACTGAGGGATCGGAGGATGATGAGGTGACAGACCCAAGCTGGGTTGAGAGGCCGGGTGAACACAGTGCTTCTGAGACGGAGGAGAGTCCTCGACCTGAACAGGTTGGAAGAGGCAGTGGTGGGGCCAGACGGAGAGGCAGGGCCAGAGCTGGTGCATCAGCGCCACTGTCAACTAGTGAAGCTCCCGTGGTGAGGGCTCTTGCGGCGAGGGCTAGATCTTCAGAAGTGTGGAGGTTCTTTAAGGAAACACCGGATGACCGACGGACTGTGGTGTGCAACATTTGCCAAACCAGGCTCAGCAGGGGTTCCACCACTACTAGCTTAACTACCACCAGTATGCGCAGGCATATGAATGCTAAGCACCCCACTCAGTGGCAACAAGCCCGTTCACCTCCGGCCGTGCACACCACTGCTCCTTCCCCTGTGTCAGCTGCTAGTCAGCCCCCTGCCCAGGACCCTGGCACAAAAACCCCATCGTCGCCTCCACGATCCTCCACAGCATCCACCAGCGTTCAGCTCTCCATACCCCAGACGCTGGAGCGGAAACGCAAATATAGTGCAACCCACCCGCACGCCCAAGCCCTTAATGTGCACATCTCCAGATTGCTTAGCCTGGAGATGCTGCCCTATAGGCTAGTAGAGACCGAGGCCTTTCGCAACCTCATGGCGGCGGCCGCCCCTCGGTATTCGGTCTCCAGCCGCCACTACTTTTCCCGATGTGCCGTCCCAGCCCTGCACCAGCACGTGTCAGACAACATCATCCGTGCCCTGACCAACGCCGTTTCTGACAAGGTCCACCTGACCACGGACACGTGGACGAGTGCTGCCGGGCAGGGCCACTATATATCGCTGACGGCACATTGGGTTAACTTGGTGGAGGCTGGGACCGAGTCTGACCCTGGGGCTGCTCATATACTGCCGACGCCGAGGATTGCGGGGCCTACCTCGGTCCAGGTGTTTCAGGCCTACTATGCCTCCTCCTCCTCCCACCCCTCCTCCACCTCCTCCTCCGAACTACCATCCGTGGGCACGGCGCCATCAGTCGGTAGCTCTAGGCACAGCAGCAGTGCCGTCGCTAAGCGACAGCAGGCGGTGCTCAAACTGCTGAGCCTAGGCGACAAAAGGCACACCGCCCAAGAGCTATTACAGGGCATCACGGCGCAGACTGATCTGTGGCTGGCACCGCTGAACCTCAAGCCGGGAATGGTTGTGTGTGACAACGGCCGTAACCTGGTGGCGGCTCTGCAACTCGGCAGACTGACACATGTGCCATGCCTGGCCCATGTGTTAAATCTGATAGTGCAGCGTTTCCTCAAGACATACCCCAATCTGTCTGATTTGCTCACGAAGGTGCGCCGCATCTGTGCGCATTTCAGGAAGTCCAGCCCAGATGCTGCCACTCTCAGGGCAGCGCAGCGCCGCCTCCAACTGCCCGCTCACCGACTGTTGTGCGACGTGCCCACGAGGTGGAATTCAACACTGACCATGTTATCCAGAGTTTACCAGCAGCGCAGAGCGATTGTAGACTGCCAGATGTCAACTTCCACCAGAACTGGTAGTCAGGTCAGTCAGCTTCCTCAAGTCTACAATGAGGAGTGGACGTGGATGTCTGATATCTGTCAGGTGCTGAGTAACTTTGAGGAGTCAACACAGATGGTCAGTGGCGATGCCGCCATCATCAGCCTCACCATCCCGCTGCTTGGCCTGTTGAAAAACTCTCTGGTCAGCATGAAGTCGGAAGCTTTGCGCTCGTCACAAGAGACGGGGGAAGAATATTCCCTTGTTGATAGCCAAAGCACCCTGAGGTCTGTTTCTCAGCGCATATCGGAGGAGGTGGAGGTGGAGGAGGATGAGGAGGAAGAGGAGGAGAATGTTGGCGAGACACAAGAGGGGACCATTGTTGAGTCCTTCACTGTTCAGCGTGTATGGGCAGAAGAAGAGGAGTTGGAGGAGTTGGAGGAGGAGGAAATGGACAGTCAGGCCAGTGAGGGGAGTGAATTCTTACGCGTTGGTACTCTGGCGCATATGGCAGATTTCATGCTAGGCTGCCTATCCCGTGACCCTCGCGTTCAAAGAATTTATTCCAGCACCGATTACTGGGTGTTCACTCTCCTGGACCCACGGTACAAGCAAAATCTTCCCACTCTCATCCCTGGAGAGGAAAGGAGTGTGAGAATGCATGAATACCAGCAGGCCCTGGTGCACAAGCTGAAACAGTATTTCCCTTCTGACAGCGCTAGCGGCAGAGTGCGTAGTTCTGCGGGACAAGTAGCGAGGGAGAGTAGGCGAGCAGGCAGCTTGTCCAGCACTGGCAAGGGTACGCTTTACAAGGCTTTTGCCAGCTTTATGTCACCCCAGCAAGACACTGTCACCTGTCCCCAGTCTCGGCAGAGTAGGGCTGATCTTTACAGAAAGATGGTGAGGGAGTACGTAGCTGACCATACCATCGTCCTAAATGATCACACAGCTCCCTACAACTACTGGGTTTCAAAGCTGGACATGTGGCACGAACTGGCGCTGTACGCCTTGGAGGTTCTTGCCTGCCCTGCCGCTAGCGTCTTGTCCGAGCGGGTTTTCAGTGCAGCTGGTGGCATCATCACCGATAAGCGTACACGCCTGTCGACTGACAGCGCTGACAGGCTGACGCTTATTAAAATGAATAAAGGCTGGATTTCTCAGAATTTCCAATCTCCACCAGGTGAAGGAAGCTCAACCTGAATAATTGATCCACTCCTCCTCCTCCTCCTCATTTTCCTCCTTCTCCTCCTCTTTGTACAGTAAAGCAGAGGAAACTGGCTATTTTTTGACAGGGCCCACTGGCTCTTGCTATAGTACTTCATGCATTTAATTTTTCTGGAGGGCCACCTACCCGGTCCTCTGTTTGAAACAATTTTTGTGAGTGCCACATACAGGCACTCAATCTATTCCATTTTTCTGGAGGGCCACCTACCCGGTCCTCTGTTTTAAAAAATTTTTGGGACTGCCACATACAGGCACTCAATCTATTCCATTTTACTGCAGGGCCACCTACCTGCTCCTCTGGTTTGAACAATTTTTGGGACTGCCACATACAGGCACTCAATCTATTCCATTTTACTGGAGGGCCACCTACCTGCTCCTCTGGTTTGAAACATTTTTGGGACTGCCACATACAGGCACTCAATCTATTCCATTTTACTGCAGGGCCACCTACCTGCTCCTCTGGTTTGAACAATTTTTGGGACTGCCACATACAGGCACTCAATCTATTCCATTTTACTGCAGGGCCACCTACCTGCTCCTCTGGTTTGAAACATTTTTGGGACTGCCACATACAGGCACTCAATCTATTCCATTTTACTGCAGGGCCACCTACCTGCTCCTCTGGTTTGAACAATTTTTGGGACTGCCACATACAGGCACTCAATCTATTCCATTTTACTGCAGGGCCACCTACCTGCTCCTCTGGTTTGAACAATTTTTGGGACTGCCACATACAGGCACTCAATCTATTCCATTTTACTGCAGGGCCACCTACCTGCTCCTCTGGTTTGAACAATTTTTGGGACTGCCACATACAGGCACTCAATCTATTCCATTTTACTGCAGGGCCACCTACCTGCTCCTCTGGTTTGAACAATTTTTGGGACTGCCACATACAGGCACTCAATCTATTCCATTTTACTGGAGGGCCACCTACCTGCTCCTCTGGTTTGAAAAATGTTTGGGACTGCCACATACAGGCACTATCCAAATTAAATTGTCTCCATAGCAGCCTCCACACGTTGTCTCCATTGCTACCTCCAAAAGTCGTCCATATAGCTGCCTCCATACATCGTCCCTTTATCAAACGAGGTGTGTCAGGCAGAAATTTGGGTTGTTTTCATGGATTCCACATCAAAGTTGTTAACTTTGTCGCCACCCTGCTGTGTTATCCACAAAATATACTGGCAAACTTTTACCATTTAGGGATATTATTTCAGCGCTTCTTGCGCATCTGTTTACATTCCCCTCACCCGGCATATCCTAAACTTATAAGAACGCTACTACACTTGATCTTATACAAAAGGTTCTTAGAAGTGCTGTTTGGGGAGTAGCCTAGAGACAGGGGCTTGGATTGGCGAAAGCTCGCCTGGCAGCGGAACGCCAGCTCCATGCGCATCATGCGCTTCTTGCGCATCTGTTTACATTCCCCTCACCCGCCATATCCCAAACTTATGAGAACGCTACTACACTTAACTTGGTGCAGGCTGGGACCGAGTCTGACCCTGGGGCTGGTCATATACTGCCAACGCAGAGAATTGCGGGGCCTACCTCGGTCCAGGTCTCAAAGGCCTACTATACCTCCTCCCACCCCTCCTCCACCTCCTCCTCCTCCGAATTACCATCCGTGGGCATGGCGCCATCAGTCGGTAGCTCTAGGCACAGCAGCAGTGCCGTCGCTAAGCGACAGCAGGCGGTGCTGAAACTGCTGAGCCTAGGCGATAAAAGGCACACCGCCCAAGAGCTATTACAGGGCATTCCACATCAAAGTTGTTAACTTTGTCGCCACCCTGCTGTGTAATCCCCAAAATATACTTGCAAACTTTTACCATTTAGGGATATTATTTCAGCGCTTCTTGCGCATCTGTTTACATTCCCCTCACCCGGCATATCCTAAACTTATAAGAACGCTACTACACTTGATCTTATACAAAAGGTTCTTAGAAGTGCTGTTTGGGGAGTAGCCTATAGACAGGGGCTTGGATTGGCGAAAGCTCGCCTGGCAGCGGAGCGCCAGCTCCATGCCAAGATCCAACTAACATAGTTTTAACTGCAGCACCTTTAATCTACTACTAGTTCACTGCCTCCATACATCGTCCCCTTATCAAACGAGCTGTGTCAGGCAGAATTTTGGGTTGTTTTCATGGCTTCCATGTTAACTTTGTCGCCACCCTGCTGTGTAATCCACAAAATATACTGGCAAACTTTTATCATGTACCGATATTATTTGAGCGCTTCTTGCTCACCTCCTTTGGTTCCTCTCTGCCACCCATTGGTTTGAAGCCTGAGTCCATTTAGGGTATGTCGCCATGACACTCTCTAGCCTGCTGCCGCTGCCTCTGCATGCCGTCCCCTATAGTGTCAGGGTCAATTATTGGATGTTTTAGATGCTATCTAGCTTCATTCTGTCACTCTGTCATGGCCATGCTGTTGCCCATAATTTTGGCATAATGGTGCGATTATGCAGCCTCAGAGGCATCCATGCATGCTGCCCCTGCTGTTTCCTGTCCATTTCCGTGGTGTTTCCATCCTTTTCTGAGGTTCCCAGGTGTTTGGCCAAGCTTCCCTGTGCAGAGCCTTGGTCCCCTTGAAAAATGCTCGAGTCTCCCATTGACTTCAATGGGGTTCGTTATTCGAGACGAGCACTCGAGCATCGGGAAAAGTTCGTCTCGAATAACGAGTACCCGAGCATTTTAGTGTTCGCTCATCTCTAGTCACCAGAGGCTTTCAATAATTACAAAACACTTAGCAAAATCTGTAAGAAGGAAATAAAATCAGCTAAAATGCAAAATAAGAGACAGGTGACAAGAGATAGCAAAACAAATCCTAAGAGTATATCAATGCTAAAAAAAAAAAGGGTCAGAGCAGGTTGGATCCCTCTGAAAATGGGGCATTAGTGACTGGAGACCAAAGGAAGACGGAGATACTAAGTGGGTTTCTTTAGCTCAGTTTATACAATAGAAGAAAGAACTTCTGACGTGGGTGGTGCCAGTGTCGGTGATGCATCCTGTAATATACTAGACTGGCTAAATGTAGACATGATACAATCTAAGCTCAATAAAATCAATAGGGCAGATTTACTTACCTGGTCAATTTGCGATCCAGCTTCCTCTAAAGCCAGAAAGATCTTGTCATGTATCAAAAGTGGTATGGACTCTCGTGATAGGGATGTAATATTACCACTGTACAAGGAATTGGTTCGGCCTCACCTGGAATATGCTGTTTAGTTCTGGGCACTGGTCCATAAAAAGGATGCCCTGGAGCTGGAGGGGGTTCAACGAAGAGCCACAAAAATTATCAGGAGTATGGAGGGTCTCAGTTATAAGGAAAGATTAAAACAACTAGATTTATTTAGTCTGGAAAAGAGACAACTACGAGGGGACATGATTAATTTTTTATAAATATATGAATGATCCATGCAAAAAATATGGTAGAAAGTTTTTCCAGATTAAATCAAATCAAAAGGCGAGGGGCACGTAATAATAATAATAATAATAATAATCTTTATTTATATAGCGCCATCAAATTACGTAGCGCTTTACAAATCATAGGGGACATATACAACTATATTACATTACAAAGAACAAACAGTCATATAGAACAATAGGAGTGAGGGCCCTGCTCACAAGAGCTTACAGACTTTGAGGATGAGGGGGTGACACAAGAGGTTGTACAATGGTCCAACGTAGCACGACGGCACACGTGTGTCCTATCTTTTCCCAAGTATGTAACGGTACGATGCCGCGTGTGCGCCAATTGCCGGCCTGCGAGGGACGTATATACGGCGGCCATATATACGTCCCTCAACGGCCATGTGAATGTAGCCTTTGTCTGTTTGTCGCCCTCAATTTCAGCCTGTACAATGTATGGGATATTTTTTTCTATTTTTAATTCATGATACCCCCTCCCCCCCCCAAAAAAAAATCCATCTATATACCTTTGCCATGAGGTATGTGGTTAAAAAGATACTTGTTTTGTATATTAAATTCTAAATAAAATACCATAACACAATGCCATAAATATGTTAACTTATTAAAATGAATTTTAAGAACAAATCCTGAACATCTGCTATGTTAAAAAAGAAGTAATTTATTTTAGTTTTAATTTTTCCATAAAAGAACATCATTGAGATGTGATACTGTAGCTCGTTTCCTTGGTAGCAAATTGCAAATGTAATAGAAAATATTCATCTATCTATTATGCATGCAAGGAAATAAGCATACTTGTTTTAGGGAACTTGTTAATAAAAGTGTATAATTTAGGAATGTAAAGTGTATTAATTTAGTGGTATTCTATAATCGTGAAAAGAACAAATCAATTGCAACATAAAATAATGGATGTTTTAAATGATATTGCCATTTATTAGTTAAGGTCACATATACTTTTTCGGTAACAAAGCTTTTAAGTATTAAACAAAAGCTTAAAAACAGATCCAGTGTAATTTTCAAGTAACTCTAAAGCTTTTTCATATTACTCTATTTAGAGTTACAATAGATGCAAATTGAGAGAACAGTGACGATTAAATTGTATCTACTAAGGGTTTGAATTCTTAACTTTGAAGCGCCACTGTAAAGTTACTGACAAAAATAGTGTGAGCACACCTGTGTAGAGCCAGTGACAACAATTCCAACGATACATGAATCATGCTGCTGGCTTCTTCCTATGCTGAGATGTATCTGGATAGATTCAGCTAATTCTGATGTGGGTGGGCACTTCCTGGTTGTGACATCAGCTCACCCCACTGAAGCTAGAAGGGACGGCATGTTTGTAAATTGCCGATCTGAAGCATGTGATGAGTCATATGTTTGTGAAATCAGTACAGGTCCTTAGCATCGAACTAAATACTTTCAAATGATGCAGGACAGCTTGTTTATAATTTGCCAACCTAAGGCATGTGATGAGTCATATGCTTGTGACCTCACTACAGGCTCTACAGACCACCTCAACAAGCCTCCTGTTGTCTCTAGCTATACTATATGGTTTATCATGTCAACCAGAAATGGCAAATGAAACCTAGGGGCAAAGTAAAACCTCTTCTAGCAGCTAAACACCTGCAGATAGCCAATTATAGTAAATTAGACAATTGTTTATTTTTGCTTAGTGCAGAGCTAGGCAAAAGTTGTTATACTTTACAGTTGTACTTTAAAGTTAAAAAGGTTTTTGGGATTGATTTGGTGTGAGAAGAATTAAGGTGATCCTGTTTGTTAATTAAATTGGATAAAGAATTTTAAAAATTTTTAACGCCATAGCGCAATAAGACGTACCCTTACATCTTGTTGCACATGGGGGAGTATGAAACGGGCTCACGGGCTGAGACCTCTTCATACTCACTGGCCTTTTGCTAGCACCGATCGCGAGTTTTAACCCTTTGATCACTGCTAGCAAAACTGCCAGTGGCATTAACGCTTGGGTCCCGCCATCTGGGCTCCGATGGTCGCTCCCCGTGACGTCATCAGGGAGTGGCGATCCATTAACATGACAGCCTCGGGTCACACAAAGATCCAAGGCTATCTATTACAATGTGCAATTTGCACATTATAATGGGTGTGCAAAATCCCCATATACTGCCATAATGTAGTATGGCAGCAAATGTACCCTAAGGAATCTGAAAAATAGTAAAAATAAAAAATAAAGTAAAAAAAATGATTAAAAAAACCCTTTCCCCAGAAGTCATATAAATCTAAATAAACAGTAAAAATCATACACATTAGGTATTGCCATATCCGAAAATGCCCGGTCTATCAAAATATAATAATTGTTTTTCACTGCGTTTAACCACGTAACGGAAAATAGCACCCAAAGTCCAAATTACACCACCCACAGCTCTGTACACTAATGTATGAAAAAGTTATCAGCGCCAGAAGATGGCAAAATGAAGATTTTTTTTGTTTTGTACAGGAGGTTTGAATTTCGGTAAGTGTATGAAATCTTTATAAAGCCTATACAAATTTGGTATCCCCATGATCGTACTAACCCAGTGAATGAAGATCTGTCATTTGGGGTGGCACACAGTGAAAGCCGTAAAATCCAAGCCAAGAAATGGCGCAAATTTGTTTTTTCATCATTTTCTCTGCATTCAGAATTTTTTTTCCTGCTTCCCAGTATACGGCATAGAATATTAAATACCATCACTATGAAGTGCAATTTGTTACGCAGAAAACAAGCCTATACACAGCTCTTTACATGGAAAAATAAAAAAGTTATAGATTTTTTTTAAGGTGGGGAGTGAAAAATAAAGACTCAAAAATGAAAAATGGCCTGGTCGTTAAGGGGTTAAAATGTTGAAGTTAGTATCTATGAACAAAACACGGTCATGTGCTGAAGACTATATGTGCCCGAATGTATGTCTGTCCCTGTACTTGATTCATGGATACACAGAGTTATGCAGAACAGTATGTTCTCCGTCACTCGCAGTTTCAGCCGCAATGCTAATGTGGAAGAATAGTTTTGGTAATTTAGAAGATAGAATATGCCTTGCATTTTTGGGTGAATTTCTACTGAGTGCATTAAAAATATTTTCTAAGAAAATAGGAGGCATGCAGCAGTACAGGAAGGTTGGCACATTTTTAAAGCCATTGTAAGGCATTATGATTTGTTTTTTTTCCCATTTACATAATTTTTGCAGTAGTAAAATAGTTTTTTTTTTTCAAAATAAATATATTGTTAATTAAAAATTAATGGAGATTTATAATTTAAAAATACATTCATGTAATGAATTATCATGTTTATATGATTCTGTGTTGGAATAGAAAACACTTACTGCACCGCATTTGCCAGACATCAAGTTTGTGTTTGAGTGTTAACTGTTTGTTTATTTGCTTGTTTAATTAACACGTTTCATCACATAATTAAATACAGATGCAGCACTTGTCATTTTGTTAATTAAGCATGATACAGTATTTAAGAACAAAACATGGAAATGTTATCATATGCTCAACACGGAACATAAATAATTGGTTCCTATCTCCAAATTGTTATAACAATATACCATACATTAGAGATATAAGGAAATAAATGCACAAGAAATTCCTTACTCATTTCAACTAATTTTATCAATAGTATCATCCAGTTGAAGAGAGAATAAAGAACTATTCAGCTAAACTACAATGTCAAATATATGTCCTCACTTTCTAAAAGACCCAATTTCTATACTGCAAACATGTAAACATTACACAGTATACAGCAGACAATGTAGATATAATGGCAGCCAAATATTTGACATGAAATATCTTAAAATATGGACAGTTGCATTACTGAAGTTTCAACTGAATAAATCATTTTAGTTCTTGCATATATCCTTTGGGTCGCTCAGCTGAAAGCCAACTGTGATTGTTTAAAAAAAAAAGCCATCTGTCATTCACTTTTACCAAATGTTATGTGAAAGTAAGAAATGTGAGCTACTGTTAAATTATACCCTCAGGATTCTCTTTTTTATAATTATGTTTTTAAAGAATTTTAAATAGATTATGATATGGTCATGAATTTTTTATGAGTTATTATGTCACTACTACTTTATCTACCACTTTATCACTACATCTCTCTAACTCTAATATGTCCTTTTGGCATGCAGAGCTAAAATCTAGATCCGATCATGAAGATGCAGTCTGACAAGGGGTTTATAAAGGGGCAACATGACGATAGGGTCATTGGGTTTTATCCTCTTTTTTTTTTAATACCCTGCCACAGTGTGCTGCAACTTAGTTTTCTCGTAACAAGAATAACCCAGTATTTATTTATTTTTTTTGTAGTCTTCAACATTTTGTGTACCATTGCACAGCGGCCCTCACCTGTCCTCAACCAGGCTCTTTCCTGTTCCTTTCCCGCAGCCAGAGAGCTACTAGGTGGTCTGGGATCAGCGCCACTATTCAGCGAGGACAAAGTGTTTGAGGACAGTCAGCAGCTGCTTTGCAGTGGGGCAGACTTCCGCTGCTTCCTGCAATAGGCAGGCTGTACATACTGACACCGGTGAGGGGAGTAGCATTGACTGGGAAACGCAAATTGACGATGATGTAGCCGATTGCACTTGGAAGCCGGGTGCAGCAGGGGATTCATCATCGTCGGGAGAAGAGAGTGTCAGTTTGCGGAGCAGGCAGCAAGTCGCTACTGTGGCTGTGAGTCAGCAGGGTGGCAGCAGTGCGAGGATGGGAGTCAAACATCCGCGGGGTACAAATCACGATTTGCAGGCCCAGATAAGCAGTGGCACAGGGGCTCAGCGAGGCAGCGGTGGTAGTAGTCGCTCAGTGCAGACTACAGTAAAATTACCACCTCAGCGGTGTGGCAGTTTTTTGTAAAGACACCAGAGGAGCCGAGCGTGGGTATATGTCGTATCTGTGGGCAGAAAGTGAAGCGTGGCCAGGGAGCTAACCTTGGAACCACGGCCCTGCGCCAACACATGCAGTGTCACCATCCAATTGCCTGGGAGAAACGGGTGTCAGATGCGGTCCATCCTGCAGGCGCAGCAACAGCAGCAGCACCTAGTGGCACACATGCAGTTTCAGCAAGTCAAGGCTCCAGCAGCTCTACCGAAGGGAGCTGTTTGTCTTTGACATCATCTCCCGATCCAGATGCTCCTGCTCCTCGCTACTCATGGCGCCAGCAGTCGTTGAGCGAGGCGATTGCAAAAAGACAACTCCATGCGTCCAGCCATCCTAAGGTGCAGAGGCTGACCGTGCTCTTGTCGAAGTTGTTGGTACTGCAGTCTCTCCCTTTCCAAGTCGTGGATTCTGCACCCTTCAGAGAACTAATGGATTGTGCCAAACCGAGGTGTAGAGTTCCAAGCCGCAATTTTTTTTTCCAAAAAGGCTGTGCCAGCCCTTCACCAATATGTACAACGGAAGGTGGGCCAGTCCTTGAGCTTATCAGTTTCTTCCAAGGTGCACGGCAGCGCGGACATGTGTAGCTGTAATTATGGTCAGGGCCAGTATATGTCCTTTACGGCCCACTGGGTGAATGTGCTTCCAGCCCTGCCACACCAACAACTTCCACAAGTGACGGTGCTTTCTCCTCCACGTTGTCAAACTGCTGCTCATGCACCAGTTTCCGCCTCCTCCTTCTCCACAAGTGCTGCTCCATCATACCACATGTGCAGGGCACAGCGGTGTCAAATTGCTCCGCGTCGTGCAAGAAGAAATCAATGTGTGGCTTTCTTCGCGACAACTAAAAATTGGAACAATGGTGACAGATAATGGGAGGAACATGGTGTCCGCGCTGCACCGAGGAGGGATGGTCCCTGCGCCCTGCATGGCGCACGTGTTCAATCTGGTAGTCAACAAGTTCCTGAAGTCTTACACCCATCTGCAAGACATTCTAAAAATGGGCAGGACACTGTGCACGCTCTTCAGCCATTCTTACCCAGAACGGCCTTCCCCAACATTGTCTGATATGCGATGTTTCCACCCGTTGGAATTACAGCCTCCATATGTTAGACCGCCTGTATGAACAGAGAAAAGCCATTAATGATTTTTTGATGATGCAAGCGCACCGTAGTACTCCCCTGTGTAACTTTGATGTCAGCCACTGGCAGCTCATGCGTGACACCTGCCGCTTGCTCAGGCCTTTTGAAGAGGCCACATTATTTGTCAGACTCCAGGACTGCGGGATGAATAACGTCATTCCACTGCTTCATGTCCTGGAACTCATGCTGCAAAATCTTTCTGGTCAGGGCACTGGAGAAGTGGAGACTACATCGCATGGCCACATGAGTCCGGTGGGGGCTGAACTGGAGGAGGACATTGGAGCACAAGCAGAGTCTGGTGCAATTTGTGGTTTTTCTGCTCAGGTGACAGGAGAGGAGGAGCAGGAGCATCAGGAGTCCCTCAGAGTCACTTGCGCAGATGGCCCGCCGCAAGCTGGCCGCTGCCTATGTGCGCCATTGCCCATCCTCTGTCAGGTCTGACCGGGGGATTCCTGGCAGTCACTGCTCACGTACTACTACCACGGCTGCTGTGGCGAGCTTGGGGGGTAGAAGCAGTAGCAGTTCCATCAACCGTCGCTTAAGTCTGGATTCCTTAATGAGCAATTTCCTTCACCTGCCTAGTGAGGAGGGTAGCCATCACCAGCAGCAGGACATGAAGCAGACCATGAACCAGCAGGTGATGGCCTACTTGGACAGCACTTTACCACCTGAGGTAGAGGATCCCATGGACTACTGGGCAGCCAAACTTGATGCGTGGCCGCAACTTGCGGGTGGGTGTTCAGTGCGGACGGGGCCATCGCTACCCCCAGGAGAACCCGCTTGTCCACCCGTAATGTGGAGAGACTGACTGGGAACAGCAGAGGCAGCTCAAGCAGCACGACCAGTGTCTGAACAGATGCCTAAGTTTCTAATGGGGGACCTTCACGCTTTCCGCAACGAATGTACTATGTTGGGAGTAAAGACTGCGCATGTTGAAACTAAAATGGCGGAGTTCACTGCAGCTCATAATGAGTTAGTAAATGCAAATAATAACCTGGGAGAATAAGTACAGGAATTATGTCTTACAATCGCAGATATGGAAGATCGGTCTCGCAGAAATAATGTGCGGTTAAGAGACATTTCTGAGACAGTGAAACCAGAACACCTTGAAGAATTCCTCACATACTTTTTTGTTGCTTTACTACCCTCAGACAGATCTACTGATTGAGGTTACCTAAATCCAAGTCTTTGCCAGCAGTGGTACCTAGAGACATTATAGCTCGTCTTCGGGACTTGTCTCTTTTCATAGATCTTTCAGCCATTACACTGGAAAGGAGGACAGAATTTCAAACTGCAGTGCAGATCCTACTAAGATACCCTAAAGGTAGGGTTTCCCTGTAAAGCTGATAATCAACAAAAATGTCTGAAAAGCCATGGAAAACTCTCCAGAGAGGCTTAAACAGCTCTTCTGCCAGTAATAAAAAAAATACGACATCATCCCAATGCAAGCAGCACTTAGATCAAGAATGGGAAAATACGGAGAAGGACTGAATAGTTATACGGGTATATATGTTATGTTTTATCTTAAGGGTGTGCATCTCTGGTTGTTGTTTGATGCATGATTAGTCTGGGTACAATGCCATGTCTGATGTGAAAGAGCTGAGTATGGTATTCTCTACCCCCCACTGCACCCCAAAATGGGATGACTAACACAGATGTAACATACAGTATTTGTATGATCGTTAAGTTAATGTTTTTTAAGTTCTGTTCATATTATAAGGCAACAGGAAGAAAGAGATACGGTTCTTCAGAAGTAGGTATTAATATGTATATCATCACATGGGAGCTTATGGTCAAACGAAGCATTAATTCTAATAAGTATAATGGTAGTACAAATTATTATAGTCCATTAATGCCAAAGGGCTTAATAGCCTATTTAAGTGTTCTCAACTGTGGAAGGAGGCACAACCGTGTCGTAAAAACACAATATGGCTGTCATTAAGGGGTTAAGTATGGTTTCATCTGGAGATTTTTGAGCCAAGACATGTTGCAAATTTTAGACAATTTGAAAAGATAAATGTCATTTGCAACACTTTGCACATCTGGAATAAAATATAAATGTCTCTTACTGATGATAAACATATTTCAAAAAATCCCTAAAAAGGCACAAAAATTGCAATGTAAATAACCCCCATTGTGTGTCCAGTATTGTATTCCCTATGTAATGATGAAGAGCAGCGCTGCCTTGAGGCCCTGTTATCAATGTTACTATGGAAGGACTTAACATCCAGACAAGCAATGAGAACCTGATATGTAACTGGGATTTCTGAGAGTTTAAGTGATAGTCTCCTTCATGTCTTGTTTAAACTAAGGGAGAGTGAGAACAAATGGTTGTAACATTTGGTCAATATAAGTAGTGCAGGCCTATGTAAAATAATTACAACCTTATACTATAATATAGTCTACCGCTTTAAAAGGTGACCATTGTGAGTTGGTCATTTAATAGATATTTATACTCATCTCACTAATTAGGTTCTCATCTTTAGCATGATCAGGAGAGCTCCAATTCCATGCTGTGCTGTGAAGTAGGGTCAGATTTGAGGACCATATTTCATAAGTGCTTCTGTCATCTAGAAAACCATATCTTTGTAGTTTACTGTTATTATGACTACCTTGTCTTCCCTTTATCAGGGCTTTATTGTTAAAAGTTGGTTCTTACAAAGAGATTCTAAGGCTACTCTTTCAGCTGGAGTAAAATTGGGATATTGTTTATCTTTGTCCATCCTCAGGGTTACAATATCCATAGAGATTAAGTTCACATAGGTTTCAATGTTCGGACATGAAGCTATTAGCTTGGACCTTGGAATAAACTCAACTAGATGATTCTATTTTGTTCTCTTCCACAGGAAATAAGGGCTTCTAATGCTGACGTTTCTTGTTGTGATGTGTTTTTCTCTTTTGTCCCCTGTTCAATGTGCAGTTTGTGACATGGAAGTTTATGTGCAAAAAGGTTGACATCTTTTACCCAAAAATATTATCGACATGTGACATATCTGTACGTCATACATTGGCTCCACCTTCATGGAGAGCCCTCTCCATACAAACTAGGCATATGCTGCGTGTTGCCTGACGTTTAACACGTAACGAAAAATAGAAAACATTAAATAAAAAGTGATCAAAAAGCCCTTATGTCTGTCAAATTTTAGCAGTATAAAAAGTCTTATAGCTGAAAATACACTCACCGGCCACTTTATTTGGTACACCTGTCCAACTGCTCGGTAACACTTAATTTCTAATCAGCCAATCACATGGCGGCAGCTCAGTGCATTTAGGCATGTAGACAGGTCAGGACAATCTCCTGCAGTTCAAACCGAGCATCAGTATGGGGAAGAAAGGTGATTTGAGTGCCTTTGAACGTGGCATGGTTGTTGGTGCCAGAAGGGCTGGTCTGAGTATTTCAGAAACTGCTGATCTACTGGGATTTTCACGCACAACCATCTCTAGGGTTTACAGAGAATGGTCCGAAAAAGAAAAAACATCCAGTGAGCGGCAGTTCTGTGGGCGGAAATGCCTTGTTGATGCCAGAGGTCAGAGGAGAATGGGCAGACTGGTTTGAGCTGATAGAAAGGCAACAGTGACTCAAATCGCCACCCATTACAACCAAGGTAGGCAGAAGAGCATTTCTGAACGCACAGTACGTCGAACTTTGAGGCAGATGGGCTACAGCAGCAGAAGACCACACCGGGTGCCACTCCTTTCAGCTAAGAACAGGAAACTGAGGCTACAATTTGCAAAAGCTCATCGAAATTGGACAGTAGAAGATTGGAAAAACGTTGCCTGGTCTGATGAGTCTCAATTTCTGCTGCGAAATTCGGATGGTAGGGTCAGAATTTGGCATCAACAACCACATGAAAGCATGGATCCATCCTGCCCTGTATCAACGGTTCAGGCTGGTGGTGGTGGTGTCATGGTGTGGGGAATATTTTCTTGGCACTCTTTGGGCCCCTTGGTACCAATTGAGCATCGTTGCAATGCTACAGCCTACCTGAGTATTGTTGCTGACCATGTCCATCCCTTTATGACCACAATGTACCCAACATCTGATGGCTACTTTCAGCAGGATAATGCACCATGTCATAAAGCTGGAATCATCCCCGACTGGTTTCTTGAACATGACAATGAGTTCACTGTACTCAAATGGCCTCCACAGTCACCAGATCTGATCATGTGATCAGATACAAGGTCCTTAGGTGACATCACCCTGGCCAGATGATATGAAGTGCTCAGTTATGTAACATTTCTCGCTCAGTGTTCTACATAGCAGCATGTGCTTGAAGTGAGACCTGTCAATCAGTAATAATAAGGCAGGGCAATGCAAGTAAAATTTAATATGCAGGATTCACTTAGTGTCATTGTACTCTCATCAGTTGAGTTGCAGATGAGTTTACAAAGTGATATATATGATATACTAATAATATACTTATATTTATAACTAGCTGTAACTCCCATAATTGCCTGGGATATTAAATAACTGCTTTTAGCTATACCAAAATAGAATGGGTTAAAAAAAAAAAATATATATATATATATATATATATATATATATCTGACTCCCTCTGTCTTTGACTGACACTCTCCAACTGTCTCCGTCTGTCTCTGACCATCTCTGTCAGACTTTTTTCACCTTCTCTGTTTTTGACCTTTTTTTTATTTGACCGTCTCTTTGAGTGACTGTCTTCGACCATCTCTGTCTCTGACCATCTCTTTGAGTGACTGTCACAGACCCTCTCTTTGAGTGATTGTCTCTGCCACTCTCAATCGAGTCACTGTCTCTGACAATCTCATTCCAGTGACTGTCTCTGTCTCCGACTGTCACTTTCTCACTGGGGAGATTTATCAGTAGTGTCTGAGAGCAGAACTGCCCTAGTTGCCCATCGCAAGCAATAAGAGCTCAAGTTTAATTTTTTCACAGCTGTTTATAAAACTATAGCTGATCTCTAATTGGTGTCCATGGGCAACTGGAACAGTTTTAACTCAGACCTTTCAGATTAATCTCCTCTATCTCTATATCCCCATCCTGCTTACCTTACACATAAGCTGTCTTATGCTCATTGCCTAAAGTAACAAATCAAAGCTCAGAGCTCATATTAATGACCTATGGCAGAATAGCAACCAATCACAGCTCAGCTTCCAACTGCCACAGCAGAAGCAGCAGCAGCAGACAATAGCTCCTGTATACAGTTGTTAATAAGTGTATTTTGGAAAGTGAGGGGTGAAAATTTTGGCTCAAAAACCTAGTCTATGATATTCTCCGAGTCACAGAGAGCTGCTATGCAAAATTTGGTGATTGGACATACATACATACACACACAGACGCATAAACTCAGCTTAATATATTAGATAAGATAAGGGCAATGCTTTTAAATGTATGTTGTTGCACCTTGTTTTATGTGTTTTTAATAAAGCATATTTCTGTGGAATGTTTGTAATAGGTAATGTACATTTTATATATTCAGTCTTGGTTTGTGTGCTATCTGTGTTTATAAGTATATCAATATAAATGATTAGTATGTAAATTATGAAACTGTAAAAATAAACTTATTAATATTGCATGGAATACTTTTAAAAATAAGTCAAACTAATACAGTAACTGCAAAAGTGAAATAACTTAATATTCATGTACAAGCAGTTTGCATTCACAACCCTAGAATTAATCTTTTTAAAAACATAAAAATATTGAATAGCACTAATATAAAACAGCAGTCAAAATTAAACATTTATGCTAAACAGATAACTTTGACACTTTGAAAGCTTTTTTTATTTCAAGATTCAAATCAAATTGGTTGTTTATGGCAAAAAGAAAGTCTTACATTCATTGTAGGAGAATAGATTGTATGTTGCTAACCTAATTAAAGTAACTAAACCTTTTGAAGCTATTTTATTTCAGACATGAATAGAGGAAAATAGTGATTTTTGTAATATACTTCATCGAGGAAAGCAGATTCTTTGTGTTTGTTTCTGCTCTTTCGGGTGCAGAGATAAGTGTATGTGAAAACTATTTTCCTGTCTCACATCAGCTTGCTCTTCTCTTCAATGAATGCACATACATGAATTGTCATGTCAAAAGTGTAAGTTGTGCCACCGTATTAAAATAACACCAAAAAATTTGGTGGAATCAGGAATCTTTGATCAATGCTAATCAAGAGGAGAAAAAATTAAATAGTGGCCATTAAAAAACATAAGAAAGGTGGCACGTGCCATGAGATTATTTACAATTAGGCCTACCAGGAGAACATATTCTATATGTTCCCACAGGGAACATACTGAAAATATAAATATACAACTGAAATTAATATATTACACATATAAAAGAATATATATTTTCAATAAATGTGGCAGACACATGTATTCCAGCAATGAATATACCAAACACATAAATATATTACACATGTAAATCATAATATATATATGTTATAAAAACAACCACAAAAAAATAGAATAAATGTATTGCACTGCAGGGCTGTCATCAGGCAGATTAGTTGGGGCTATTTCTTCCTCCTCCCTGATTGGCCTTGCCCAGTCCAGACTTCATCTCAGCGGACTCTGCATAGGTAGCAATCCTTCTCCTTCAGGCAATGATAGTCCTCTTGACTTCTCCTTGGTATAATTTACTACTGCATAATTTGCTGTCCTTGTCAGTATAATGTCCCTCAAATAATAACAGTGTCCCAAGCTGTTCCTTACTAATATTTGGCCCTCATAACTGACCACAATGTTTCCCCCACATATATACACTCAACGGCCACTTTATTAGGTACACCATGCTAGTAACGGGTTGGACCCCCTTTTGCCTTCAGAACTGCCTCAATTCTTCGTGGCATAGATTCAACAAGGTGCTGGAAGCATTCCTCAGAGATTTTGGTCCATATTGACATGATGGCATCACACAGTTGCCGCAGATTTGTCGGCTGCACATCCATGATGCGAATCTCCCGTTCCACCACATCCCAAAGATGCTCTATTGGATTGAGATCTGGTGACTGTGGAGGCCATTTGAGTACAGTGAACTCATTGTCATGTTCAAGAAACCAGTCTGAGATGATTCCAGCTTTATGACATGGCACAATATCATGCTGAAAGTAACCATCAGATGTTGGGTACATTGTGGTCATAAAGGGATGGACATGGTCAGCAACAATACTCAGGTAGGCTGTGGCGTTGCAACGATGCTCAATTGGTACCAAGGGGCCCAAAGAGTGCCAAGAAAATATTCCCCACACCATGACACCACCACCACCAGCCTGAACCGTTGATACAAGGCAGGATGGATCCATGCTTTCATGTTGTTGATGCCAAATTCTGACCCTACCATCCGAATGTCGTAGCAGAAATTGAGACTCATCAGACCAGGCAACGTTTTTCCAATCTTCTACTGTCCAATTTCGATGAGCTTGTGCAAATTGTAGCCTCAGTTTCCTGTTCTTAGCTGAAAGGAGTGGCACCCGGTGTGGTCTTCTGCTGCTGTAGCCCATCTACCTCAAAGTTCGACGTACTGTGCATTCATAGATGCTCTTCTGCCGACCTTGGTTGTAACGGGTGGCAATTTGAGTCACTGTTGCCTTTCTATCAGCTCGAACCAGTCTGCCCATTCTCCTCTGACCTCTGGCATCAACAAGGCATTTCCGCCCACAGAAATGCCGCTCACTGTTCACTGTTTTTTGCGTGAAAATGCCAGTAGATCAGCAGTTTCTGAAATACTCAGACCAGCCCTTCTGGCACCAACAACCATGCCACGTTCAAAGGCACTCAAATCACCTTTCTTCCCCATACTGATGCTTGGTTTGAACTGCAGGAGATTGTCTTGACCATGTCTACATGCCTAAATGCACTGAGTTGCCGCCATGTGATTGGCTGATTAGAAATTAAGTGTTAACGAGCAGTTGGACAGGTGTACCTAATAATGTGGCCGGTGAGTGTAGATGATACAGTTTCTCCTCAATACATTGAAAATACATACGAAAAGGAGGGTGGTGTATACCCCCTCCTAAACCCCACTTGGTAGGTATAACAAAGAGTACAAGGAAAGTGGAGGACCAATATAAAACTTAGCTTTTAATGCAAAATATCTTTAAAAATGTTAAATACAAAAATAGATGTGTCAGTTACCAGTGTTCGTGAGGATGATGCCGTATAATGGGTGTAGGCACCGATGATGCAGAGTGGCACTCACAATTTTCTGGGTATATGTGTTTCTGCAGAGGTTATCCCATTGCGGGATGCCGAATGTCATGCAGAAAAGATACCGTCTGTGATAATGTATCGATGCTTAAAGAAGATGTGTGGTGCGGAAACTCCGAGAGAATGAGACAATGGTAAGAAGGGGTGGGGGTGGGGCACTCCAGGGTGTAGAGTGCGGGGTACCCTATAAGACCCTAGTATTAAAGATGAGTGGTCCCTGTCCGACCCTTCGAACCTCGCCACGGAGCCGCAGCCCTAGATGGCTGCCGCCCCGTCTGGAGCCTATCCCTACCAACGGCCCTCTGACCCTAATACAGGGGAGGGGGGAGGAGGGGGGGAAGGAGGTGTCCAGAAATGAGTCTCTTGTGATGCAACAAGTACCCGACCTATCTAGAGGGGAAAGATAGATGTGTCCTCTATTGTGAAAATGGTGGGTATTAATGGCAATAGGCAGGTAAAAAATGTGTAGCTGCAGGGTCACATCTGGTCTTGAGAACCCTACATGTCATGTTTCGCCTCTTCAATTGGGCTCGTCAGGGGCAAAAGGAGACCAGAATAACCTGCTTCAAAAGCCTATATAGATGTCTCGGCTGAAGACAGCAAAATGGTGTTAAATAATCTTGAGATAAATTAGGGCAGTGGCCGGATCAAGAGGGTCCGTTCCAAAGAATGGTTGGCATGGACCATAGGTGCCTGGACTTAGAAACGCCAGATGCTGCGCTTAGCGTCTGGTGTGGTGCCCAAGATGTCAGTGGGACACATGAGGCTCCATTATGCCACTCTGCATCATCGGTGCCTACACCCATTATACGGCATCATCCTCACGAACACTGGTAACTGACACATCTATTTTTGTATTTAACATTTTTAAAGATACTCCTCAATACATTATAGCATTGTTTCTTCCCTCATTAATTCATATTATACACCAGTACCTCTACATTAATTTAGTTAGCACAGCAACACCATTATAAGTTTAGCACAGCACCCTCCTTATATATTTAGTTATCCCAGCACCGCCTTAAGAAATACAGAACCACACCCCGATGTGCATCTTAAACCGTATATATATATACCGTATATTACTATTTTGAGTTGCAGTCTGTGACAGGGCTTTGAGTTTATGTTGCAGCCAAAAATTACTGTTGTCTAATTAAAAATATTTAAACAAATCATTTCCCTATATAGGCAGTCCCCACGTTATGTACAAGATAGGTTCCATAGGTTTGTTCTTAAGTTGAATTTGTATGTAAGTTGAAACTGAATATTTTATAATTCTAGATCCAGAAAAAAATGTTTTGCCCCAATGACAATTGTAGTTTCACATTTTTTTTTGCTGTAATGGTACCAAGGATTATCAATAAAACTTCATTACAGACAAGTTACAGCTGATCATTGCAGCCCGGGACTATAGTAAAGCATCCAGATAGCTTCACAAGAGATTACAGTGGTCAGAGGGGTCTGTCTTTAACTAGGGGTGTTCTTAATTAGGGGACCGCCTGTATTTTATATTTTGAGAAAATACCTAATTTTGACGTAGTGAATGTCTGATGCTATGTTAAAGCCATCATTAATAACCAAAATAAATATCGCTGATTATTAGTCACAAAATATTTTACAATTGTAAATAGTATTAAAAGTACTGTAAAGTAAAATTGGGACCACGCACTCCAATGGGTTTTAACATGCGTTTAATATCTTCAAATTGATAGATTACAGCAGTAATACTTGTGTGACGTTTCGGCCACAAGGGCCTTTCTCAAACACTGTAAATCGAACATATATACAACATCAATATTGACATGAAATATAGCAGTGGATATAAGGTACATATATACAAAAATACATAATAGTGGAAAAATCCAAGGAACATCAATACAATATCCATGTAGTCAGTTCAACGTGGTAGTAGTCTAAGATTCTCAGAGCCAGGATTCATCAACAAATGTAGTTCACATCATTACATGATACTAGTAAGACAACAGGGTATCAGAGTGAACAAAGCTGTGCAGACATATACCAGTGGTATCTAAAATCAAAGAAAACAGGTTAATGCTCACCAAAAGCTGTCTACCAAAGAGTATCTGGGTGCTGGCGCTTAGTATTGTGCTTACTGCACACAGGAGGATGCGCTAGTGACTCTGTGTGTGAGCTGACTATTTAAACAGGAAGTCCCTCCCCCAGGGGGCGGGGTCGGATGATGCAAACAATGTGTCAGGTCTGAGCCTATTGCCTTCTATGTAAACAGATGCGACAGATTAGGCGCACGTGAATATGTGTCGCATCAAAAGTGTTGCACGCGAGGACACCTGTTTAGTGGAGAGATCAGAATGAGCTCATGTAATCTAGGTATGTAGGGACTGGATCCATGTCAGATAATAGGATGGTGTATTATCACAGTTATCACTCTATGTGTACAATCTTACCCATCAGTGTATAGGAGGGAATTAGCGTCTCTGTGGAAAGAAATAAAGAGTAATGTTATTATGGGAAAATTGAAATGACACACAATACATGAAAAACAGGATCATAACATAACATCTCAAATGAAGCTATGTATGTCATATTCCCGGTATTCCCGCCTGCATCAGAATTCAGATCAAGGGACCTGGAAAAGGCCTCCCGTCGGTTGACGAACTATGAATTACATTGTGTAACTCTAGCAGAATACCTCAAGGTGGAAAGAATCCCAAGAGGCCTTCGGGTCCCAATTAGACCAACGATTTTTAGTGACGAGGTCTACAGATGGAAGGAAGGATACTTCCGATTAGGACACCCATGCAGCGGATCCTCGTCCAGAGATTCCTCTTACACAGATTCTGGCCCGGAAAACCACTACTCTCAACAATCTTTTTTAGGAACACGGGGACGACCAAGATCACGCAGACGAGGAGGGGCCGAGGGCACAAGAACCTACGGAGATCCGATGACAACCCGCTCCCAGGTAGGACATTTTCCGATGACCCTACACACTCGTTAGTAGTGAACATCTCCTCCTATTCCCTGAACCCAGCGGAATATTCCATCTTACACAAAGGCATTTCTTTCTGCCCCACTTACCAGTTGAATACTTTTCAGCTGGAAATGGACCTACAGAGGTTCTATAGAACCCTGAGGCTACGGGCCCACTTCCAGGACTCCACAGAGACTTCTGTCATTATGAGCGGATCCCCACCTACGTGCATCAGCACTAGAGATCTCGGATTACGGACTAAGAGCTCATATATGCCTCCAAGGTCCTATGCTCCAGTGGAAACCTATATACAACTGGTTACTAGAGACCTAGACAAATTCAGACATGACTTTCAGCTAGGACATTACAAAACCCATTCCAACATGAGTGCATTAGACCACCAAGCCCTTAGAACTCTTACTGACAATAAAAATTTAGTAATCAAACCAGCCGACAAGGGGGGAGCATTAGTCATTATGGACAGACACGACTATATAAATGAAGCCCTAAGACAGCTGAACGATACTGAGGTGTACACTAGGATCCCAGGGGACCCCGTCTTTAGGATCAGAGACAAAATACAATCTACCCTGAGACACTACTTACAATTAGGAACAATTGATGACCACACTGCCAGATTTCTTTCTAACCCCCATCCAGTTACCCCGGTGTTCTATACACTGCCTAAGATACATAAGACACTCGACAAACCACCGGGCAGGCCCATTGTGGCCTCTACAGATTCTATTCTGTCCCCACTATCAATTATGTTAGAGAAAGTTCTTTCCCCACTTATCAAAGAAACGCACTCATTCTTACTGGACACTTCTGCATTTCTGGAGCTCACCGGCTCCCTGAGGAACATACCACAAGACTGCCTCCTGGTGAGCTGGGACGTAGCAAGCCTGTATACTTCTATACAGCACGATAAGGGTATACAGGCGGTAGCAGACCTACTCGATAAATATAAGTTTGAACCCACACAAAAAGCCTTCTATCTGGACATACTACATCTAGTCTTGGGAGAAAACTACTTTATTTTTCAAGATCAGGGAACGGCTATGGGCTCCAATATGGCCCCCCCATATGCAAATTGCTACATGGATGCATTTGAAACCCGGTATATATACACCAATCCACTGTTCATACAACACTCCATTGTTTGGAAACGTTACATCGATGACATCTTCTGCATATGGGGGGGAACGTTGGAGTCCCTACTCTCATTTCATCAACATATCAATTCCATATTTCCTGAACTTAAATTCACTCTTCAATACAGCCATACTGAGATCAGTTTCCTAGACACCATGGTCTCTAAGAACCAGGAGGGTTCTCTTCAAACTGACATTTTCCGCAAAACCACGGATCGCAACAGTCTGTTGCACTTCACTAGCTGTCACCCTCCAGCCACACTTAACTCTATTCCCAAGTCACAGTTCACTAGAGTTAGACGACTGGTGTCAGATCCCAACATACGTACTAAAAGATTGGATGAAACGGCAGACCGCTTTAGATCACGGGGTTACCCTGAGAGTGTCATACAACGGAACCTACAGGAATCAAGGTTACAAAACAGGGATAAACAACCTAAAATGAAACGTATTCCATTTGTACACACCTTTCACCCCACATCCAATAAGATACTTAACATCCTCAGAGGCCATTGGCACATACTCACCAAAGCCTTTCCACAAATTGACGAATTTAGGGCCCCCCTACTTCCGTGCAGACGTCGTCCCCAAAACCTTAGGGATAGACTGATTAAAGCAGACATTGGCTCAAGCTTGAGGGTACCGAGACAACAATTCCTAAGATCTCCCCGTAAGGGCACCTTTCCATGCCTTAACTGCATGCAATGCTCGAATGTCCAGAAGGGCGAGGGCTTCTTTCACCCTCACACTGGGAAAAGATTTCCCATAAAGGACTACTTCACATGCCATACTAACTTTGCTGTTTATCTAATCAAATGCCCCTGCGGACTTCTATATGTTGGTGAGACAACACAGAGCGTTAAGGAACGGATTGGACAGCACAAGTCCACCATACGAAATAAAAACCTACTACTACCCCTACCGGCACATTTTCATGCCATGCACCATAATCTGGCACAACTTAAATTCCAGGTGATTGAACATGTACCACCTCCTAGGCGAGGTGGCAATAGAATCCAGATGCTTAAGAAACGAGAGGCATACTGGATCCACACGCTACAAACACTGGAACCACGGGGACTCAACCGGGAATATACATAGCTTCATTTGAGATGTTATGTTATGATCCTGTTTTTCATGTATTGTGTGTCATTTCAATTTTCCCATAATAACATTACTCTTTATTTCTTTCCACAGAGACGCTATACACTGATGGGTAAGATTGTACACATAGAGTGATAACTGTGATAATACACCATCCTATTATCTGACATGGATCCAGTCCCTACATACCTAGATTACATGAGCTCATTCTGATCTCTCCACTAAACAGGTGTCCTCGCGTGCGACACTTTTGATGCGACACATATTCACGTGCGCCTAATCTGTCGCATCTGTTTACATAGAAGGCAATAGGCTCAGAGCTGACACATTGTTTGCATCATCCGACCCCGCCCCCTGGGGGAGGGACTTCCTGTTTAAATAGTCAGCTCACACACAGAGTCACTAGCGCATCCTCCTGTGTGCAGCAAGCACAATACTAAGCGCCAGCACCCAGATACTCTTTGGTAGACAGCTTTTGGTGAGCATTAACCTGTTTTCTTTGATTTTAGATACCACTGGTATATGTCTGCACAGCTTTGTTCACACTGATACCCTGTTGTCTTGAACTACATTTGTTGATGAATCCTGGCTCTGAGAATCTTAGACTACTACCACGTTGAACTGACTACATGGATATTGTATTGATGTTCCTTGGATTTTTCCACTATTATGTATTTTTGTATATATGTACCTTATATCCACTGCTATATTTCATGTCAATATTGATGTTGTATATATGTTCGATTTACAGTGTTTGAGAAAGGCCCTTGTGGCCGAAACGTCACACAAGTATTACTGCTGTAATCTATCAATTTGAAGATATTAAACGCATGTTAAAACCCATTGGAGTGCGTGGTCCCAATTTTACTTTACTGTACATGGGGTTGGATCCCTGGATCAGACGCACCAAGATACTTGAGAGTGCAGACCGAATATATTAACTACAGTATTAAAAGTACTATTAATCTCCAGGATTATAACACCTTGTATCTTTGTCATTTTCTAGTATAGTGTATATTTTTTTTATTTTCTGTTTCTTGTTTGTCTGCATTTTTCTTCCATATTTATAAATATATTAAGCTATGATTGATTTTCCTATTCCTGAGGATATATACAGAAAATATTAATCAGGAGATCTTGTTTTGTTATCAAATAGCTTCTAAAATGCTGCAAGAAAAAATATTATGGATTTTTAAAAGTTGATATTTATAAAAAAAAAAAGAACAATAACCAAGGTCATATAAAAGTACAGAGTATTAGTTAGTTATATTCTTAATATAAAAGTGTGTTAAAATTGATTTTTTTCCATAATTATTTTATTTAAATATGTGTGCTGCTGTAATGTTGAATATTGCCATGCATATTTTTTTAGATTCCATCTACTTACTGTAAAACCAGATGTGAAAGACCACTTTACATCTGGCACAGATGCATTATATTTGTATTTTTACATGATCAAAGCAAAATCTATTTGTTAGTGACCTGTAATAGACATATACAGTAGTGCACTTTTATCCTGACCTTTGAATTTATCCTGCCCTTTGAATACTTTAACATTTAGTGTTTCTGTTTTATGCTACAGAATTTAAAAAATAAAGATATTATGGAAAAAGCCTATTTTAAAAATATTTAGAGAACTGGGAAGAGTGACTGAGGCATCTGCCGAGATTCTAAACATATTTATGATGCATTATGAAGGTCTTTAATCCTCTCATTGTAATACATCAGGAAGATCTTGAAGGATATCTTCGTGATGTTGCAATATTGGGATTATTTGAGGCAGGGAAAAGGGTTCTGGATTCAGATATTCAGCCAAAAGAAGTCATAGATGTAGTATCACGAGCAGTGAGGGGTAGTGCAGCAGGGTTTGATGGTATCTCTTTTGATTTTTATGAAATGTATAAGGAGGAAATGATTTGTCATTTGCCTGAGGTGTGGAACGTGTCTTATCAAAGGCAGCATCTTTCCTCTTCGAAGAGAGAGGCTTTATTCGCAAACCCGATAAGGATAAAAGAAAAGTGGATTCATATCGACCCATCTTGCTTTTGAATGTTGACAACAAAATTTTGGCTACATGGCCACAGTCTTAAAAAATATTAGGTAGGTTGTACATTTGGATCAAAACGGCTTCATGCCGGGAGGCTCCACTATGGATAACCTCCATAGATCATATTTGAATATCTAGTATGTACTTTCCAACCCTGGTCAGTGATTCTTGCTGGTTTTGAATGTATCAAGGCCTTTTGATACCATATAATGTTCTTTTCCGTGGCAAACCTTGGATAAAATGGTATTTGGACAATGTTTCACAACCTGGGTTAAACTATCATATGCTGGTCCATTAGCAAGAGTTCTCCTAAATGGTGCAGTATCCAAATCTTTTAACTTGGATAGAGGGTTGTCCCTTGTCACCTTTACTATTTCCTATAGCTATGGAGCCACTAGCTTGTAAAATCAGACTATGGAAATTTAAAGTTTTATGCAAGGAGTCACACATGAAAACATTTCTTTGTACACAGACAATGCTCGGCTTTATTTGGGCATTTGTGACTCCATTAATAATGTTGTTCAGGTGTTAGGGGAGTTTGGACAATTTTTCAGGCCTGTGCATTAATTGGCATAAATCTGCTTGGTTACCCTTAGATAAAATAAAAAAAATGCTCCTGGGGGGCGTGGCTAGCTAATGGCGGGTTAGGACGCACGATTACAGTGCTCTGCTCCGTGACCCAGCTAAATCAAGGCAGCAGGCTAGAAAACACTCTTACCCCGGCCATGATGGTGGGGAAAGGTGGCAGGAACACAGGAAGATCCCGTCCGAGGAAGGAAAACGGGAACCTGGCTACTTTCTTCGAGCCGGCAGGCTCCGCTAACAAGAAGCCCACACCAGCCAAGATGGCCGACGGCACTGAAGAGCCCGGCGCTTCCTGCCCAAAGACACAGGGGCAGACCTCGCAGCTCAAACCTGCTATGGCTGCAGAAGTGACCGCGCAGCTTGATGGAGGAGAGACAGCAGCGCAGAAGGAGGCAGCACATGGTACCCCGACACAGGTAGGCTCGGGGACAAGAGCCGCAGCGGGGGAGGTATCAACCCGCGGCATACGCACCACGTGGGCAGCCATGTCGGCTCCATCGGGAGCACGCAGACCTGACAGCCCTCCGGAGAGCAGCTCCGGGCCCTACAGTCCACGGCGGAATAGTGCTGGTCCCCCCTCACCTAACTCCTGTGCTGATTGGGAAGGAGCCCACAATACTCCACATGGGGAAGCCGAAGCTGGGCTACCTACATCAAGCCCTGGGGCCCATTCTACATCCCTAGGGGCCTCTCCCTGTTGGGCATCTGCTCACAGCCCTGCTACCCCCCTCAACCCCCCGGCCGCTGGCAGCGGGAGACAATGGCTTGGTGCCCCCTCACCTCCTATGCCTACACATGATGAGTGGGACTGGAAGACACATATAATGGCTCTGCCTACTAGAGAAGACCTACAGTCCCTTCTGGGGAAAATGGAGGCCTCACATAGGAAAGACATGGAGGACATTAAGTCAGAGATTAAGCATGTGGGCCACAGGGTCCTGGAATTGGAGGAACAACAGGAAGGCCTGCGTGATGTTATTCATTCTCATAAAGAGGTTATTGTACAACATACATCGCAAATTGCTGACATCATGGATCACCTCGACGACATAGAAAATCGTCATAGACGAAATAATCTGAGAATACGCGGCCTACCGGAATAAATCCTGCCACCGCAGTTAGAAAGTTGGGCCCAGAAATTCTTTGGCAATTTGTTACAAATGTCTCCTAATAAAAAGATCGAAATTGACAGAATCCACCGCACACTTGGCCCACGTTCTTCAGATCCTAAACGAGTGCGTGACGTCATTTGCCGTATTCATTTCTATAAGGATAAAGAGCGTATCTTGCAACGTGTCAGAGACTCTGATGGATTAAAGCATGGTGACTCTTCTATACTGATCTTGCCAGACCTAGCTAGACGTACGCTGCTTCTCAGAAAAGCTCTAAAGCCACTACTCCAAATGCTCAGAGACCGTGATATTCTATACAGATGGGGTTACCCCTTTCAATTGCTGGCTAAAAAAGATGGGAAGAGCGCATCCTTCAGACGGCTGGGAGACCTTCCTGGATTCTTAGGAACTTTTGGCCTCCCAATGGTGGCCCTACCAGATTGGCCATGCCCAGTTTCCCTGCCGGTTTCCCCTCCAAGGGAACAGTGGAACAAGGTCCCGCCGAAACAACAGCGAGATCCCAAGAGACCCAGAAGTGCTACCCCCATGGGCTTATCCTAAGACAAGGATCGTCAGTTGCCTAGATGGTGTTCTAGAAAGGGATATCAATATATTTTTCTTGTAACCTCCCTAACTATAACACCTAGAGGAGGGAGAGATAAGGGTTAAGGTTCTAGGAGCTATAATTCAAATTGCCAGAGCCGTTTTGCTGTAACTAATGTTTGGCCTGCTGCCTATATATTTGGCCTGAGGGGCCACGGGTTTACTTACAGGGTCAGGTGCTAATGCACGACCGTCAAAAGCTTTAGTCTAAGTTCCCAAGTAGGGTTGGCAACACCTAGTGTTGTCTAGTGTAAAACACTGTAGTTTAGTATAGTTTATAAAACCAGTCATATCGGTTTAATTCCCAGTCTGTAGAGTGGGAAGCAGATACGCAAGAGTTTTGGTTTTGTAGAAGTTCATACTATCTGTGAACCCCGGTCCCCGGTTTGTACTGTAAGTCTGTGTCTACCCTTTCCTCCCCCCCCCCCTTTTATTGCTTTTTATTTTCTTTTTGTTCCCAGCTCCAGCTCCACCCCAGCTAAACCAAAATGTCCAACCTATCATTTGCCACATTTAATGCTAGGGGCTTGAATAGCCCAGGGAAAAGGGGGCAACTATTATATAGTTTCCATAAGAAACGTGTGCAAATAGTCATGTTCCAGGAAACTCATTTTAAGGCCTCTTGTATACCTACATGTCGTAACAAATTCTATAACGTATGGTTTCATGCACCAAACCCAGAGCAGAAGTCCAAAGGGGTCTCCGTGGCGTTTCACTCCTCCTTCTCACCGCAGGTCTTGGACTCTAAGGTAGACCAGGAAGGCAGATTTCTTTTTCTCAAACTTTCTGTTGCAGGCTCTATTTACACCTTGGCTAATGTCTATTTTCCCAATGTAGGACAAATTGCATACGGTATTCGTATTCTGGAAGACTTAGCAGGTTTTGCTGGGGGCTCGGACATAATATTTGGCGGGGATCTGAATGTACCACTTGATCCGGACCTGGACACCTCTGTAGGTAAGTCCTCAATCTCATTTGCAGCCACCCGTAGACTAAGGCAGGAGATCGCTAAATTAAACCTTGTGGACCTTTGGAGGATCTTACACCCAGCACAAAGGGATTACAGCCACTACTCTAGCGTCCACAACACATGTAGTCGTATTGATGTACTATTGGTCTCTCATTCCCTTCTTGATCTCGGCCCTACATGCTCTGTTGATTTCATAATCTGGTCTGACCACGCTCCTGTGCTGGGCGCTATAAGACCCTACCCTCAGAAGAGGAGGACTTTCTCCTGGAGGCTCAATGATCACTTATTAAATGATGCTCTATGTATGGCTGAGATCAGGGCGGCTGTAGAGAATTTTAAGTCAGGAAACACAATAGATCATACTAATGCCTCGATTATGTGGGAGGGACTAAAATGCGACTTACGAAGAATATTCATGAGCCACGGGGCCAGACTTAAGAGGCAGAATGTTTTTAAACTTAAGACCTTGTTAGCTACCCTGGCCTCCCTTGAATCTGCAAACAAAGCTCATAAGACTGATACTTTAAGAGCAGAATTGTCTTCCGTTAGGCAACAAATTTTGCAAATTTTAGATCAGAAGACATTATGCGCTAGAGATCGCCTAAAATTTGGATTCTTTGAATATGGCAACAAATGTGGGAAGTGGTTGTCTAGGGCCCTACATCCCAGGCTATTATCCTCACGGGTCATGTCTATCAATTCTCCCACCAAGGGTACAATATTCCACCCATCTGGAATACTAGAGGAATTCAGGGGATTCTATGAATCTCTGTATAACCTGCCAACTCACATAGACGCGGATAAGAGAGAGGCTATCGCTGCATATCTGGAAAAATACGCCCCTAAGCGCACATCACAGACGTTAGCCCAGGATTTGGAGGGCGAATTCTCACCTGAAGAACTCGCTCAGGTAATAAAAGAACTGAAAGTGGGAAAGAAATCGGGACCCGATGGTTTCTCCCCGCGCTTCTATAAATTGACGAAAGCAGATATAATAGACCCCCTTCTGGCTTCCTATAATGCGATTGCGAGAGGGGCCACTTTCCCCAAACAATCTTTAATGGCACATATTTCGGTGATTCCAAAACCAGGGAAAGACACCACCCATTGTGCCAACTTTAGACCCATTTCCCTCATAAACATAGACATAAAAATATACTCTAAAATGGTGGCGCAGCGCCTGCAAACACTGATACCGGGGCTCATACATAAAGAGCAGGTGGGTTTTGTCCCATGTAGGGAGGCCAGGGACAATACAATCAAGACAATGGGGCAGATTTATCAAGCAGTCTGAAAGTCAGAATATTTCCAATTGCCCATGGCAACCAATCACAGCTCCCCTTTAAAATATTCATGAGCACTGGTGAAATGAAAGCTGAGCTGTGATTGGTTGCCATGGGCAACTGGAAATATTCTGACTTTCAGACTGCTTGATAAATCTGCCCCAATGTCTCTGATGCACGCCGCTCGAAGGCAAAAGATTCCTATGTGCCTACTGTCTGTCGATGCCGAAAAGGCATTCGACAGAGTAAGTTGGAGCTTCATGGAACAGACCCTTAGACATATAGGCCTTGGCCCCCTTATGCTAGCACGTATAATGGCCCTTTATCAACACCCGACGGCGATGGTAAGGGTGAATGGAGATCTTACTGCCCCGTTTGACATAAGTAATGGAACTCGTCAGGGATGCCCCCTCTCACCTCTGCTCTACATCCTAGTGATGGAATCATTAGCAAATGCCATTAGAGGTAACGAATCTATTAAGGGTTTGCATATAGGCGGGTTCCATCTTTGCTGATGATCTATTACTATTTATTATACAACCTCGAACAACACTCCCATCAGTAATGGCTGAATTCAGAATATTCTCTGAACTCTCTAACTTTAAAGTTAACCTACCTAAAGTTACCAAATCAGAACTACTTAATGTAAACTTACCTGACACTTTGATAGGAGATATTAAGAGCGAGTTTCCCTTTCGTTGGGCTGAAAATGCCATCACGTACCTGGGGATAAAAATCCCAACAGACCTGTCTAGTCTCTTCCAGGTTAATTATCAGCCCCTCTTGATGTCACTAGAGAAGGAGATCCTAGCCTGGAGGCGGTTGCCGCTCTCCTGGTTTGGGAGGATAAGTGTAATTAAAATGGACATACTGCCGAAACTGCTATATTTCTTCCAAACAATCCCCATACTAGTAGCTACTTCTTATTTTAATAGACTTAAAAGGGTAATCTCGGACTTTCTATGGGGCTCCTCCAGACCCCGGATGGCACTCAGCCTTCTCACCAGGCCTAAAGAGCTAGGGGGGGCAGGTCTGCCCGATATGGGTCTATATCACGAGGCCTCTTTGCTGGCTTGCTCGGTAGATGCAGTTCTGAGCTCGTCCTCTAAGCTTTGGGTGTCACTAGAAGCTTCTCTAAATCCTGCACCCTTGCTGGCATCCCTTGGGCTTCCCGCAGCAAATCGCGACACATCCTCTCCTCGCTCACCCCTATATAAAACACTCCTGGGTAGTTGGGACAAATCGAGGAAACGGCATAACATGACCTCCATACCGGGTCCCCTGTCACCAATCTTTCTACACCCTAGGTGCCCCCTCCGAGACCTTAATCCTAGTTTATTTGGACTTCTGTCGACCACAGTGGTACAGGTACGACACGCACTAGATGGCCGTGACATACACTCCCTGGAAGGATGGTTCCCTGCAGGCATGAGAAGTAGTAGGTGGTTTATGATTAATCAATTAAGCAGCTTCTTACTATCATTGGGCCCCACACAAAACCTTACAAGGGAACTAACATTTATAGAGCAAATTTTTACGGGCAAAGACGCCCCTAGACATCTGATATCTGCATTATACGGATGGCTGCTGAGAGAGAGGACTAAAAAAGAGCCAGTCCTATACAGGCAGGCTTGGGAGAAAGCATTAAGTAAAACATTTACTGAAGAGGACTGGGATAAGGCGGCTGTCCTGACCCATAAACTCTCTGTCTCGTCACAGTTACAGGAGACAAATTTTAAAATTATGGCCAGGTGGTACCGAACTCCAGCAAAATTACATAAGATGTACCCAGCAGTGCCTGACACCTGTTGGAGATGCAATAGGGAACATGGATCTATGTTACATATTTGGTGGTCTTGCTCTGCGGTTAGAGAATTGTGGGAAGCGGTTTTTACACTCTACAACAAATTATGGTCAGACACAATTACACCATCACCAGAGATTGGGCTCTTATCTATGATACCCGGCTCTATATCCGCAACAAAAAAAGGATTCCTGAGACATTGCATTTCTGCCACTCGTCAGATTATTCCAAGACTCTGGAAGTCGAGTGTATGTCCGTCAAGGGCCCAGTGGGCAGAAGCCTTGAACCATATAATGAGAATGGAGGAGATGAGGGCCATGGAGGGACTAGCGGATTCCCAGATGGATAAATACACTAAGATATGGCCCCGTGGATCGACTTTCGTAGCTCTGCTGAATTTGCGCTCTGGATAATAGGCAATGGTGCTACACCGTGACACATATGCATGCACTGCTCAAGTGTTACAGGCAATGAAGAATTTGATGTGAGTTGGTTTCCCCCCCACTCTTTTTTTTTTTTCTCTCTTCTTATTCTCCTCTTCCTCTTTCCTTGTATGCTCCTTCCAGTCACCCACTTCCCTTATTCCTCTGTATCCCTGCATGTTCTTCCCCATTGCTTCACGTGACGTGTATGTTTAATGTGGTTACTGTTGATACTACCCGTTTGGTAGTGGCTTAGATTCTTTTCATACCTTTTTCAGGCAATGCATTAAGGACCTAATCCTCATATTATAATTACTATTGTGGTACATATTGAGCGAAGGGTCATATATTTGCAGATAAATACTGGATCCGTTATATTTGTACTGGACTACTTTACAATGTGTATGCTGCTTTATTTTACAATGTCTCATTGACAATGCCTTGAATATTGTTTTTCATTGCTTTCAATAAAACTTATTGAACAGAAAAAAAATGCTCCTAAAGAGGAAATGGTTATTGAGAAGGGAATGAGTGTAAAGTATGAAGGTATTTCTGACAATATACTGGATTATATTGAGATTAATATTCTACCAATTATAGGCAATATAAGGAAAAAGCTCCAGTTATGTAAAATACGTACACTTTATATTTTAGGCAGAGTCGTTGTAATTAAGATATATGGTATATAATATATATATATATATATTTACTTGTTTACAGCACACACTTCATATCTTAGATTCCAATCCACCTTAAAACTTAGCTTTTTCCAATCTTTGACCCTAGTGCTATAGTTAAAGGGAGTTGAAGGGAACCTGTCATTAGCAATTGAAACACTACCAGTATATTGTCAAGCACTGTGACACTTTCTAGTTTTTGTTTCTTTCATGGACTCTTGCTGTAGCATCATCCAGAAAATCAACTTTGAAGTGAGATGTTAATTGGTTGAAAAAACCTCAAGGAGGTCAAGATTTGAGCACTAAAGTCAGGGTGGAGAGCTCTGACATCATGCAACAGATTTCAGCAGATCAGTTTAATGATGTCTCTGGATGCAGGACCATATATTACAGTAAAGGGGGCTTTCTGAGAAATGGAGAGCTTGACTTCATTCTTAAAATCTCTGCTTCCTTGACTGCATACAACCAATATACATCTCTCTTCAAAGTTCATTTTCTGGATGATGCCAGAAAGAAACTCGATCTGGAAGGTGTCCAGCTGCTTAACATAATACTTGTAGTGGTTTATTAGGTCATTTTTGCTGACAGGTTGCCATTAAGTTTGTCATAAAAAAAGATCTTGCACAGGGTTGATATCTTACAGTTCCCTTCTATGAAAACAGTTTCTTGTCTAACTTACATATGGCAGATAAAAACACATTAGTTGGATAATATCCATATATCTCTTCAATAATATAAAATATTTCATACCTAACTTCTTTAATCCTTTAACATTCATTCAACCGATGTTTGTAATACAACCATCTGCCTTGTGACTACAAATTCCAGTGATCTATTTTAAAATGTCTTTTTGACATCCATAGTGCATCTAATTAGTGAAAAGGAAGGTAGCCAAAATTTGTCATGCTTGTGCAAACCCTGCAACTCTCAATCTCTAGGAAGGTCAAAGTACGCACTTCATTTTCTATTGCCTTTTATGGCATATAGATCTCTGTAGAAATTACTGAGATCCTTCGTGACCCAAACATATTGGCTGAATTCCTTTGTGCAGCCAATATGGCAAATTGCGGCCCCTATCTGCTAGCCATGGCTGTGACTGGTCATGCAGGACACCTCTGGCCAATCACAGTCATGGCTTGTACGTAGGGGTGTCAATCTTCTGGATTGGCTTCACAGCCGCCATTCCTGTAATATATATGTATGTATGCACCCAAACCGTGGACCCAAACCTGGAGTTTAGGTCTGCTCATCACTAGATATCACTGTTTAGATAACTGGTTTTTTTTTACTATTGAACATGTTTTCACTCTATATGGTATAAGTACTAGTGACCTGGCTCATCTTTAGCTTTTATGGACAGCAATGTAAAATTCGGGAGGAAGGACTCAGGAGGGTAATGGTTTATCTCACCATCTCACTGTGAATATAAACATTGACTGCTGAAGGACAAAAATTGGTGTGGGATGGAGCACCAAGTTACTCATACACTCTGTAGTGCTCAGCACACATAAAATGTAAAAAGAAAGTATTCCTCTTTTATAAATTACTGTATAATATCAACTCAGTGATGGCTGTAGGAAAGATCCCTACATTCTATGATTCAGTGCGGATGATTTATCATTGTTTTTTTTGTGTAAGTTTGGCGTTGTTTTGGCACAGATGTGGTGCAAATGCTGTTTTGTGACTTTCTATAGCAGCAAATAAACATAGGACACATAGGACACTGGGAACAGAATTATAAGGGACAAGAACCCACTGTAATAAATGTGATGGAAAATGGGGCTGCAAAGAAAGACACAGAACTGTCAATAGGAGCATTTTTATTTTGTGTGTAATGTATGTATAATATGTACAACATGCTTTTTGGAAGCAGATATTATTATAAGAAGCATATACTAAAATCTTTACCTGTGAAGTGTGATTCAGATGACCAAAATATTTTAATATTGCTATGTGCCCTGAATGCAAGTGTTTGTATCTGCTTGAATGCTGGCATATACATGATCTTGTGTTGCCCTCATGCTGCCATGTATATATTTACACACTAGAATTTATTTATGCCAAGCAGCTAAGATTAAAAGCAGTGCTTATACTAAATCCTCAATGTGTGCTACCAAAGGAGCACATTTCCAGGCTATATGCCTTCATTGTGATTGTTTCAAACAAACAAATTAATCTCTAAGTCTGAAGGCTCGGAGCAGCACATTATTTAAAGCTTAAACAGATGTTCATTTGGGATGTCCAGTTTAAATCAGTGGATTTTTCCAAATAGGATTTGGATTGTGAATTAATATGTTTACATGTTCCTTTTTGTATAGGGTACTGCAATTCCAAACATACAAACTGACGCTTTTATGTGTTTGATGTGATATATATATATATATATATATGTATGTATATGTTTGTATGGGTATATTGCACAATATCCAACTTCTATCACTCTCAAGTATTTTGGGAATGAAGCGGCAACAACTCTGATTTAGCATTTTTTCCTTTATCTCTTTCCATGTATGGCTGCATGTCTTATTTGTAGAGAATAGCAGCACTGCCCTAAAATTTGGTTATGTTGCACTTCCCTGCACAGCTTTCTCAAGGGGATGAGCCGTGGTCAGGGGCATGGAGCTCTTGGGAGCTCATGATCCTTAGGGACAGGACACACTACTAAAATATGGTACACCAATCACGCATAAGTGACTTATAAATGCTTAAGTGCTTTGATATATTTCAATAAACCATCCCCTTTAATGCATTACCAAATTCCTCACCTGCCACATGTTTTTGTTCTGCATACCTTGTGTCCATCTCTTGACCCTTTCTGAAGCTATCACATGTTTTTTTTCAGTAGATAAATTTTATTAATCAGTGCAATCCGTAAATAATTGCCCTAACAAATGAAATCAATATCTTATGACAGAATCCACACAATAAATAGCATTGCAATGAACACCATGAATTACATACAAAAGTGTATAAGGATATAATACATTGTGGGGAAAATAAATGAAGAATCTCACTATTGATGAAGCTACTCTACAGGATATGAAAAAATAGATATTACCAAACAAAAGGATAAAGTGAAATTGGGACAAGATTGATAACACAGCCCGCAAGGAGCAGCTTGACAATCTATTTTCATTCTATAAGATCCAATTTTCACCACTTAGTAATTTTAGCATAATCTAAGATCCTGCCACATATTTTAATGATCTTCAAATAAAAATGGATTCCAACTTTTTTTTCATCTTGCTGCCACCTACATGTGCCTGTCCTGACTTTTTGTCTCCAGCTCCCTTGAAGTCATTCCTACATATATTAATCCAGAGACATTCAGTAGTATATATTTCCCCCATAGTAGAGCAGTTAATAGTTACCACTTACAAACTTACAAATGTAATAATGTCCACATGGATGTGAATCCCATTGTGTACAGAAGGAGCCGAAAATGTAAACTTTGGAGACTATCAGAGCTATCGATAGAACTGTATTTGTGGGTGACTCCTACCATTGTTCTATTGTTTTTTGAAATAATGAATTTATAGACCTTCATCTTTTTTAACCTTAACTACTATGATACCATGTAACTGAAATATTTAAAAAATATCTAAAGTGTATTTTGTGTGGCAAAAAAAGCAACGCTAGACTGTTATTGACCACTATGATTTAACTTATTTTCTTTAGTGTTTTCTTTCAGTTGTAGAAAACATTTCCAAAATTAAAATAATTTTCTGTTGTGAAGAAGCAGATGCAACACAGTATCATAGTTTGGTCTCTTTGAGGTGTATTTTAGAGACTTTTGGCGGCTAGTTTTTGCACATTATATATGATCCTGTCTTTTTACTTGTGATACATGTTCAGTTTTTCCTATCCTAGCAGGCGCAAATTTTGGCTTCTTTTTGAGACTTTTTATTGCAAATGTCTCAAATCCACATGGAGAGAAGCCACATGAGGGGGTTATATACAGGAGTGGACACTATTGTTAATTTGGGATTTAACATGTTGCATTTTTAATGCATTTTGAAACCTATTACAACAGCTGAGGAGAGTGGATTTTCCTAATTACATTACTGTTAACATTTGAATTTACAAAATGCATAGTAAACGCAATGTTAACACAGGCATTAACATGGTGTTTATATTGCATTTTGTAAACGCAAATGTTAACAATAATGAAATAAGGCAAATCACCTATTCTCTGCTGTTGTAATTACCTTCAAAATGCATTATAAACGCAATTAAACTGCTACGTGTGACCTCACCCTTAGAAGTAACCAATAAAAATAATTTTTAAAAAATTAAAAAATTAAAAAAATTTGACAAAAGAGGTTACTGTGTAAAATGTAAAATAGTTAAAGCATGTGAAATAATTCCAAATTACATGTTAAAATCGGGTCCATGAAAAAGAAAATTACTTTGCACCTGCCCTGGACCAGGTGCAGAATTGTGCCAAAATTGCGACTCATTGCCCATTATGTGGTGTAACAACAGACCATTAAGTCCAGTAAAGCAGTTTGTCAACTACATTGCAGTTCTTCACAACGCAGATCAAGTGTGGGAGTCATTATATAAGCTATAAGGTATGCTGGATAAATAAAAACAAAAGTTTTTTTTTAAAAATACATGGAGCTGAAGCTAGAAGTAGGCCACTTGGATTGAAAATGTGTTTTTTGTGATATAAATTCTGGATTTGGGAACAGCAGTGTATACTCTCTGACACATCTGATGATTAAAGGAACTTGTTCTTATATTCCAAACCCGGCATTCCATACAGTAGCCTTCTTGAATGAGTGAATTTATCCACAGGTCTGAAGATGATAATGATGAAAGAAAGTTGGCAATCTTACATTAACTAGAGGGACCCAGTGATTTCAGAGTTACTGAGACTTTAGTTCAGAAGATTTTTTTCTTAAAAGTTTAAGTGGAATTCCAAACAAAACTCTTGGTCTGTATTCTGGTGGATATACATCTATTATTTGCCTTCAGAATATCACATTCTAAAATGTACAGTGAACTGACTGACTCCCCAGATTTCCGCAATATGTATATCAACAGCTATTTAAATGCAAATAATAAAAAAAACTATATGGCATTTGTTTTTATAAGAACCATATGACTAGGACGCTACTTTTTTAATGGATCAGTAGCACGGTTCATTAAAAAGTTATCGGTTGCCACAATTTTGTGCCCCCGTGTGCACTGTGTACAGTTGGCACAGAGCTGATTTTCACTGTCATGTGCATCTGCCATAAGTTAAAAATAAGAACAAAATAGATAAATCTCATACTCCTAAAAAGTGTATACATTGATCATGAAGACTGGAAGCCCAACCAATAGCGGGTATTTGTATAGCCATTTGGTTGGTATTTTGCAAAACAGAAGGCACAACACTTTAGATGTCATGAATAATTTTGCTTCAGAGTTCACTTTTGAGATCCGACATATTTCCAAATATCTACATCATATGCTGATTATCTGACTGAATTCCTTAGAACAGACTAAATATTTTGCACCAATGATTGTTATGTCAAGCTGCACACATGTGCCAAGGTACAAGCCAACCTCTGCATCTCAACTGCTGCTAGGGCTAAGGTCATATTCATCAGGCTTGATGCTTAATTAATTAGAATAATTTAGCAGATTTGAGTCCTATCATGCAAACCTTAAAAGCTACAGTTTTGCCAGTGGATTGGCAAAATAACATATTCTATAAATATTAGACATTTGCTTATATTACTGGTATTGGAGCAGCTTATAGAAACACAGGAATTTCTGCATACAATATCAAGTACATTTGGAAATGAAAGGATTAATCCATTATCTAGCGTTAGATATCTATATTGTATGACAGGTTTTATGATACCCTCTAGTTCTCTATGAAAGTAAACCTGTGTGGTGAATGATTACTTTACTGTTTAGTGGTGTCGGGGAATGACCTGTTCATCTGAGCATATCCTGTAGTAATGGATTGTTTAGATGAACATATCAGCCTTTCCCTGTGTCAGAGTTGATTGCTATATTTGTGATGATCTGCTAGTCTCTTGTAGAAATGTATGGAGGCTTGAAATTGTACCATATTTTCCTGAAATATTACTATCAAGAAAGTTAATACCCTTGCTTCAGTGTTACCTTTATAAGTTTGATAAATTACTCTCCTTTTTGTCCTTTGTTACAAAAATATATTTTTTTCAAGGTCAGCTATTAACTCCATACAGACTGGCCCATTTTGTGTTTTTAGGATGGAACCATGTTTTTGTATTCCATGGTATAGCTATATGTCTTTGCATGAAAATACAAAGTAGAATTATACAAAAGTATATATAAAGAGGATATACATGTATCCACCTTTATTTTAATTTATGGTCAAGGACACCCAATTTTCATATGCACCCTATTTAATGCCTGCAATACCCTTGAAATAATAAAAAATAGTATTTATCTGTGTTTTATTTTATAAGTATTGATAGAAAAACAGGTCAACATCATTTAATAAATGGAATTCTTAAATTGTATAAAAGTAAAACATAGCCTTGAGCATCATCCAACACTTTTCAGATTATACACCCTTTTACCTGAGGAAGAACGCCAGGCAGTCTCTGAAATGTGTTGGTGGGACTTTGATCCTTATCAGCTTCTGTATCCTGAGAGGTCACAGTAGAGGCACTGCCAGGGGTGAAGTAGGTAAGAAAGTAGAAAGTTTACATTTCTGTCGACATCACCGCTTTTAGCTGCTACAAGTAATCCCGTTTAGATCACTTAACTAACATACTATGTTTTTCATCACCCTGTAGATAGGCATTAGATACCCATTAAGTGACCCATCTATTTATTTATTCATTTATATATTTGGTTGACGACACACTTCAACACATTACAACAACCATTAATTTATGTATTTATTTTATTGCGTTATTATATTCATTGCTTGATTGCTAAAGATTAATTTGCTTATATATTTACAAGTTAATATTTTTTAAGTATTGCCATTTTGTCTAGTGGAAATAGATATTTTCACTAACATACCGGCAAGGTAGATTTAATTTGGTCTTAGCTCAATAGTAGGTAAATTTGCATTCTATGTGAATGTTTTGGAAAATATATATTTTTGTGTTTTTTAACACAAATGGCCATATCGAATCAATTGTTAACAAGAAACGTATAGCCTGGAAAAGCAGTTGAATCACAAAAAAGTTTAACTGGCATTTTTATTTAACATTTTATTGCATGGCACAACTTTTATTGAGATTGATCTAGATGAAAACAATGTTAAAGTGTAAAGTCTCACAAAAGAATATGAATAATCTGGACCCCCATCCTTTAAAATAAATAGTACCATGAATGAATTGCTAAAGGGATATATTTGTAATTTTAAAGTAAAATAGCACCTTATTTTAGTCAAAAGTGTTTGGAGTTACCTGCATAATAGTGACCATGATATAATACAACTTCATTTTCCTTTAATAAGACATAGTAGGCACTAAAAAAAACTTCAGAAAGGCCATTTTTTATCAGCTTAGAGATAGCAATGCCATAAATTACGGCAGTGGATTTTTAAAATATATGCTAAATAAGATAATGTGAGATATATGCACTGTATTGGAACAACTAAACTTATTAAGGACAATCTAATTATATACACTTTTAATACATAGAGACATCCATTGTATCAAAGTCAAGGAGGCAAGACTATGACTTTGGCAGGCAATATACAATACGTTTTTTTTATGTAAAAATTGCCCTAACCACATGAGTATAGTTCATGTTTTATCCTTTCCCAAATATTACACCATTTTCCATAATAATTTCCACTTAAAGAGGCATAAATGTCGCTAGTATTGATTTTCTTCTCTCTTGTACTGTCATCACACATAGAGATAAAAGCCCTAATTGCTTAACAGTTACAAAATGTATTCATGCGCACACAACAGATGCAAACGTAAGAACTTTATTAATATCTGAAGACCATTTTATTGTACAGACCTTGACAAATTGTTATCTTTTTAAACATAAAAGTTGCAATTTTATATGGAATTTCAAATACGTAAAGCTTTACACATGATGAAAGCTGAAGAGGATAAAACATCATCACTGTGATATTGTGAACAATGCAGATATAAAGTCAGTGGCCTGGAAATGCTACTTGGTGTATTTTAAAGCAATTTTTTAACTAATTAAAGTTTATTCTGTGTTCCATTCCTATAAATGTGGCCTTAGATTGTTCAGTATGACCTATATATGTATATTACCTTAGAAAGTGGAAACTGGAATATAGGAAACAGCTGTATTCAAATTCTGTTACTATTCCTTATTTGAACATTGCAGAATTAATGATTTACTACTTTGTGTAACTGGTTGTTTATCTCGCACATTGGGGCACATTTACTTACCTGGCCCCTGCGCAATCCCCGAGGTGCGTTGTCCGACGAGTATGACGTCTTCTGCAATTCAACAAGATATCCTACATGTGTCACTTCCCTGCTCACGTCAGCCGGAGTTCACCTTCTTCTTCCCGGTGTATGTGAGTGCATGTCTTGCGACATAATTTGATAAATCCCACGCGCAGTCCGAATCTGTCGGATCCTCCGTCGGCCCGCCACCCAATTTGCGTTGTGTGAAAGCTGGCACATTTTCGACACAATCCAATCGCATACGACGCAATCCCTGGTGCAATCCATGAAAATGACGGAAAACCCGACGGGAATGCGGCTGCGGGACCTTAGTAAATAAGCCCCATTGTCTGTAGTTATGGGCTTCACCTTCATGGAAATCTACCTCCTCGACACGGGAAGGATATCAAGCCTTACTCTTGGCATGAATATTGTTAATGTTTGTCTTGTATTGTAGAGCAAACTGTGACACACTGTGGGGGAACAAGTCAAGTGCATTAGGCAATATCTGTGGTAGGTAATATAGGGCTATAAGAGGCTAATATTAAGGAAATAATGGGGGACATGTATCTTAGTTTTTTTTTCCTTTGGTGTATATTTTAGCTTATTTGTTAGACTTTTTGTTACAAATGCTTATGGTAACAAGTTGTCAACATACTATTTTAACATAGTGTTAATAATCTTTTTTACATAGTGTTAATCCATGTGTTAATATTGTATACACAAGAGTTTTGTAAATGCCATGTTAACAGCAATGTAATTAGGCAAATCTGCTTTTCTCAACTGTTGTGATGCATATGAAAATGCATGTGTTAACACCACGAATGACTGCACCCTTAGAAGTAACCAATAAATTTCAATGAAATGTGAATGAAAAAAATCTATGAATTAAAAAAAAAACAGCCCAAACTTTCAATGCCCAACAGGTTTATGTGAAAAATTTTAAACATTCAAAGCATGTTAAATAATTCAAATTTACATGTTAAAGGGTCCATTAAATAAAATCTTTTTTGGACCAGGTGCAGATTTGTGCCTAAAAAGTCGCAAAAAAAATAGCAAAAATAAGTGCGAAATTGCATGGAACATCTGGAAAATAACGAAATATAAGGCACACTGCACTAGGTACAGACCAAGGTGTACTTGAAAAACGACAGCAAAAATCGCAGTCAAAAGTCGCAAAAGCTGCAAAATGAGACAATTAAACTAGCAGAAATAAAGAAGCACTGTGTAGGTACTATGACAAGGTCACTATTGAATTGGAGAGAAAATGAGTGTTTATGTGTATTACAGCGACTAGAATGTGAATTGGGTCAAACTGGAAGCTGTTTTCCATGTGTTGGTCTCTTGGATGACCTGGTAGAGGACTCTAATTGCTGGAGTGGAGACAAATGTGATCAGTGCTCCAGACCAAAGCTTCCACATTGCAATGGGTCTAACAATGCACCAGGTGTGCAATCCCTTAAAGAAGGGTGTGGAGCAGTCAGAAGTCTCTCTCTACCTGGAGACACAGAGGCTGGACTGTGTGAGAGCCACATGTGAGTGACACGGGGCTACTGAACGTATGTTTCATGCTGGCAGGGAGAAGCCCTCCAGTGGCTAGTGAGGGCCGCCAAGTGTATAGTTAGAGCCGGACAGCCAAGGATTTTGTTTGATGTTTTGTTTGATACTGGTGTTTTTGCTGGAATAAATGCACAGTTTCAACTTTAATCCTGCTGTCCTTGAGAGCTTTGTCATTGCCGACCCACACATTTGAGCTGAACCCCTACAGTACTAAGATATATCCTAGCATGTGGATTTTTTATTAGGATTGGTTAATGTGATAATATTACTCCTCCACAGTTTGTTTGTTTTATATTTTTTTTTATTTTTCTTTCTTTTGTGTTGTCTCATTCTGCCTGTTATAAATCATTAGGCTCCATTTGTTTAAGACCAGTCAGGAAGAGGAGCCTGGCAGTGTGTTTATAACACCCCAGGGAGTCTCTGTTTGATAGGAGGAGCATGGTCTTCCTAAGTGGTAGAATTAACACCTTTCGGCCAGAGTAGTCTAGCTAGTAGGGGATGAAAAGAAGCCACAGACTGCAAGTTTTTCCCAAAGGGAATATCATAGCTGACCATAACTGGGGCATAATTCATAATTATGGGTCCCCAGTTACACAGGACAGTTATGGGGTCTAGGCACACTCTTGGAACAAAAATCAGAATACTAGCACCAGGGAAAGGCAGCCAACATCAAAACACCCCTGCTTTTAGGCTAAGACACCCCGAGTTTGGTATGTGGTTGATGGGAATAACGTACCCGTTTGGTTGGAAGCCATGGCACAATTGTGCCATCTTCCAATCAAAAGTTATGGGGTTTTCATAAAAACCCAGACCCAAAAAGTAGCTCACTGATGGGAGGGGGATAGAAAAACTCCCCCTCACAGTGACATCACAGCCAGGGGTGGGGGTCAAAAATCACCTGGGTTTAAATTAATGAAGCAGCCACATGATGTGGTTCAGTCTGAGGGACTCTATGCACAATAGAAGGCTGGATCAATGCTTATGCCCTGTCCTCGGGCCAAAGAATTTGTTCCTATTCCACTAGCAAGATTTTTTTGTTTCTCTAACTGTTTGTAAGTATTGTATGTGTATTGTTCTAATCCTTTTTTCATTTTATCTGACAATTTAATGCTTTGAGTGTACTGCATTTTTATGTAAATTAAAACTTTTTAATTAGTCTCTGCTTGTAGCCTTAAAGAATCTGAGTCTCTGAAGGGAATCACGTTACCAGAGGTCATTGGTAGCATAGTCCATGTAGTAAGCGATTGCATGTTCTGTGTGAATTTATAATTGTAATATCGTGTAAGTAGTGAGTGCATGTGCTGAGTTATCATCAGGGTGCATTGTCTGTGTGGTTGAGGTGCCTACGGCCTTCTTTGCGTAAGTAACTCGTGGGTGGTGGCAGTGTGGATTGGCTGGGGCTGAAATTCTGTGGAGTAAATTTAGCGTAAGGACGCCATTTTGTGGAAGTGGGTGGAGCTTAAGGGCTAAATTCTGGGACTCCATAGAGTAGGTATCCCTGTGTGTAAACTCCGGTGAGTCGGGTTCGTGATAGTTAATTATGATGGAACTTGGTTTAGATTTTTTATTAGGTATATATTAAGCTCATAACTCAAGACTACACTTTATAGTGACTGTAAAACCATCATTTGAAATAACTTTCAGTATTGTGCAATACTGAAGTAGAGTGAAAGTTTGTAACAAAGGAGAAGTAAAGCTGTTAATAAGGGGCATTTGCAGTCATTTTCGTTACAATCTAAGCTTAAATTCTTAATGAATTACAACAATATTCACAACCCCTCTCTCAGACTGAATAAAAGATTAAGACAATTTCTACTAAAAATATTGGGAAAAGTATGGAATTTTGGTTTAATATCAACGCAGCTTTGGACGTCCCCTTGCCAGGTGTATTAGGATCATCAGCATCAACCAATTCACATTGCATTCATTTTGCATCATTATTTTAAACTTATTGACATCCCTAGGAGTATAGTAGGTGAGTGTAACATACATGTTTGTACATGTTCATTAACCTTTTCTCATGCGAGTGTTCCGTGTTTAAAAAACGTGTCAAATACATTGAAAACATTAAAAAATTGCATATCAAAAACTGAGACACTGAAAACAAACTCTGACTGAAAATTTATTGAACTATGATGACCTCTCACCGACCAAACCCTGATTGTACTCTGACCTGCCAAGCAAGTGTGAAAGGGGCCTTAACCCAAAGATTCATATTTATCTTAACAAATCGAATTTAATTTTTCAAGGTTGTACATTCAAAAGATAAATATGTATATCCATTGGTGCTTTTGGGACAATTATAACTTCATTGGTGGTATTTATTGTACCAACAACACAGTCAAGTTTTGCGGTAGAGTTGAATTTAGTGCTCATAGGTTTTTGGCTATGTCAAAAATAATACCAAACCATAACAAACAATGTCAACTACTGCAGTATTGGTATATGTCACAGTAGGTGCCCTCAGGGTAGAGAGTAGTAGGAGGCATTATTATTTAAGTGGTGATTCAGTCTAGAATGGGCTGATGCTTTCCCTATTATCATCAGAGCATAACAGATGGGGGTTTACAGGGGAGGAGGTGAGTGTAGAAGGAACAGGTTTAGCAGACACACTGCCTGATAACAATAAGGAATATGTATGTTGCAGATAAATTTTTATTTTTTATGTATTGTGGACTACACGTTTCGAGGACACACCATCCTCTTCATCGGGTACAAAAATGATACACTCAGGCAGTGTAGATCACTATATGCAAGATGGAAAAGGAGGAGAGAGGTTCACTGTATCATATGACTGAGGCAAATATTACTGAGGAGTGATGCAAATATCTGATTGCAGTAGAAAGGGAGATCTCCATCTTGTATATTTGTAGAGCAGGGGGCTGATCTGTCATAGCAAAAATGCTAAATAAATTTTTAACCTATAATATTTTTCTCTCTATCTATATCAATCTATATATATATATATTTGTGAATTATTTTCCATTGGCATGTACATATTATTTCAGTGTTCCCCGGTGTACTTGTACAACATTTTTTTTTCTCTCTAAGACATTTTTAAATGTGAAAACTTTTCTATCTTTGTTAATAATTTACTCAACTCTGTAAAAACTGCAAACTTTGCTTCCCCCTTAGTCACATTCAAACTATCCATATTCTTCCCAGTTGCAGTAGAATTAATAAAGTTCTTCAATAAGGCTATTGCTGTATAATAGAAATAACAAAGAATGGTGTATTTCTAGGGAAATGCTAGTTTTATTTTTAAGTGAACGTTTTTCTTTCTCATTTTTTCTCAGTTAAAGTGAAATTGCTGCATCAGGAATTATCTTCCTTTGCCTGAAGTCAAATGACAGCTTACTGCTTACACTATATAGATGTCTGGTCTGTAGTTGGGTTACCTAGAATTGTCAAATAATCAGAAATTCCAGCATATACAGACATGACATCAGTCTATAGAAAAAATGCTTCGCTCGAGAAAAAGTTGTGTTTCTTTTCAAGTAACTGCCCAAATACAGAACATTGTACTTGTTCTATTTATGCAGAACTTAGACTACATGTAGAATTGGCTTTCTGTTACTTTTAGGATATGATCTATATTAATGCAACTTAATTATTAAGACCTTTCTAAATGATTGTACATAATAGTACATGATTGATGCATGTGTGTAGGCAAAACTAATTCCATTGATGAACAAAAAAGTCTAAAAAAGCCCTTTTCATTTTTAGATTTGATTTCCCCACTGCAAAAAGCCAGAACTGTTTTTATTTTTTCATAAATGGAGATAATGGCCTGTTTTCTTGTGGCATCATATAATATCCAATGCAATGTATTGGGAAGCTAGAAAAATTCCAAATTCCAAGTGGGAAAATGAAAGCCGAGTTCTGAATTTGCTCTCCACCATAGTAAAAAATAAAACCACTTACCTTTTAAGCTCCCATGTCCTATCTCCTCCTCCAGCAGATTTTCAACCAGTCTCTTATAAACAAGCTTGTGTGATAGCAATGTTGCTTGTGCTATTCAGAGGGCACTGTACAGAGGTAAAGAGAAGAAGCCTCCAGCGTCACTCTCAGAATCAGATGATTTTGATTGTTTCATCGATTTCCAGTGGTGGCAGCACATAAGAAACAACAATTTAGCTGCCATGAATCAAGCCATGCAGCCTAGGTCCTAGTGCAATGGGCCATGACAGTTGCTAAAGCATATGTTTCACTACTGATTAAGGCAATGCAAAAGTCCACAGCTCGACCCCATTGAAGTGTGGTTGTTGGACCATAAGGACATAAATGAATGTCCAATAGCATCAAATATATAATTTGTTATGTGCTGTTAACCATCTACGGTTGTATTGGCAGACGTAATAAGATTAAAAAATATACCTTTTTTCAAAGCAAATCTGTCACCAGGGATGTTATTTGTAGCTGGTGACAATAGCCTTTACAAAGCAGATTCTGGCACCAATAACTTTTTCATACTTTGGTGTACGGAGCTGTGAGTGGTGTTATTTTGCGTGACTTTTGGTGACGTTTTCCATGCTACTATTTTTAGGACTGTACAACCTTTTGATCACTTTTTGATTGATTGATTTTTTTTATATTTTTCAAAATGGCAAAAAAGTGCCATTTTATACTTTGGGCGCTATTTTCCATTAAGGAGTTAAACACAGTGAAAAACCGTTATTATATTTTGATCTGGCATTTATGGATCCGGTGATACCTAATGTATTTATGATTTTTACTGTTTATTTATATTTATATGAGTTCTAGGGAAAGGAGGGTGATTTAAATTTTTTGGAGTTTTTATTATAATTTTTTAAAACTTTTTTTTTATTTCACTATTTTTCAGAACCTCTAGGGTACTTTAACCCTAGGTTGTTTGATCGATCTTGCCATATGTTGCCATACTACAGTATGGCAGTATATGGGGATTTTCCACCTCGTTCATTAAAACGTGCAAATCACACATTGTAATGAATAGGTTAAAACGAGACAGCCTCTGGAAGGCCCGAGGCTGTCATGGTGATGGATCGCCACTCCCCAATGACGTGGGGAGCGACAATCGTCACCAAGATGGTGGCGCCCATGCACCACCTTCTTTTTGAAGGCGCTGGCAGCGATTGACAGGATGACACCTGCGATTGGTGCCGGCACAGATCACGAGACTTACCAGTAAGTCTTTGTTGCAATATGCAGCAAAGACTTACCGGCTATTGACAGGGCTCAGCCACGGAGCCCTCTCCATACACCGGGACCCGACAGGCACCGTAGTATTACGGCACGTGTGGGGAAGGGGTTAAAATCTTGTTAGGAAAACGCAATACTGCAGAGGCACAACATAGATATAAAGTATGATGGTCTCTTAAATGTGAAGCTTACAGCTACTTTTTAAAGCTGGCATAGTTTCAAATTTCTTTTTATAAGAAAAAAAATATTGTTTTACCATTGGTGTAACTTTATAAGACATTTTCTGTAATAAAAAAAAATCAGGTTTTCTAGTGCTTTTAGTTTTATAGACTTGGTATTATTTAGTCATTTGCCCTTCAGGCACAATATGTTACATCTTGCAGTTTCTTCATTGCTACAGATGTCTTTACCTGTCATTTATGTTTATTAGCATTCCTATAAAAAATGGAAAGTGCTGACTGTACTTTAATTCACCAGAAAAATAGAACGTTTGCAAGAAAGATAAAACAAATGACTTCTGTGCAGATCAGATACAAGAAAGGAGAATAACAGAATCAAATAATAAAGATATTATGTGCTTTTTCGATACATTTACAATTTTATAGACACATATGCAGTACAAGGAACTGTTTAGCTTGCACAGAAAGTGGATATTGTAAAATATGGTATTTTAATGTATAAAAACAGCTAATGGTATGAACTGTAACCTTATGAATTCATATGCTCATAGTTTATAGATTTATGTAAGCTGTAGAACACTAGATTCTTTGATCATCAAGTATTTCAAACTACAAGCACAAATAAACATAATGCATTTGTACAGTAAATGTAAAATATATATACCATAATATTTACTCACATTGGTAAAAAAGCAAGAATCAGCAAGACAGGTATGGGAAATATAGCCCATAGCATTTAGCAGAGAATTTATCATATTGTGCAAACAGGAACCCAATAAACCCCTCAGAGTATGTGGTGGAACAGATTAACACCTTTCTAAAAGCCAACTGCGGTAGCATCATCCAGAATGTCAACTTTTAAGTGAAATATAAATGGGTATCTCCATTGGACACAGTCCATTGGTGGACACTGGAACTTATCTATCACTGACTGAAGATATCGAATTTGTTAAACTCTCTAACATTAAAGTAAATCACTGAAGGGGATACAAGAGTATACTAAATGGTTAAAACATAACCTTTATTAAAATGATCTAAAATGGACATAACAAAAGTTAGAGACACTAAACTGTGTATTAAAAGTCAAGATTCTACCCCAACTGCATCAAGTTAGACGTCAATATATGCTGGGATCAATGATGCATATTGGGAGGCTAAATGGTGACTTGTAGGATAGAGACTTTTGCCTCACAGGTGCCCTCTATGTACTGAGATGGTGAATACAATAAGCCTCTCAATCTACAGTCAGCTCTCCTAGAAATGAAATATGATCTGATGCGTTTCCTGAATACATTCATCAGGGATCTGATAATAAACTATGCTATATGGT